>NC_090338.1:9807178-12307178 GCF_035084215.1 Heptranchias perlo | reverse complement strand
CGCGGTCCAAAACTGGTCGATGCATCAACCATTTGTACGGCATACGGAGCATATGTGCTTTCGTCTATTGATCAAACCTTGAGATTTTTGATGTGAGGTGAAGTCCCGAATATTGTAAGGGACTTCACCTTGTTTGGTGGTGTTCTAAGGGAAATGGTGAAACAAATGTGAGGGCTGAAATTCCACCTGTATCAACAATCCACAATCTGAGGTACGCTGTTATTCACTCAATGGGTCAAGATAGGGATCATTTACCCTATCATTCATTATCTGTCGTCAGTTTTGACCCAAATGTTTACCTTTTCTGTGGGATATTTAGAGAAAGAAGTGTATAAGATAAGGGTAAATTTGCCCAAGTTAATGGTGTATGAGAGGAAAACTGCATCCTGGGATGTGCCCAATTTGGATTGTTGGGTCAAGCAGGGGAACAGATACCCTATGCCGATGCAGTGTTTCAAAGATGGTGAAGGGTTTTATAAACCAAGTAAATGCATTGATACATTGGACCAAACTGGGAACTTTTAATCTATGTTTAAGGGGTAATGATTTATGGTTTATCGGACAGTAAGGTTCCTCCATGACTCACAACCAAGATGGAATGGTAATATTGTGGGATATGGAACTTAATTTGGATAAGAGAAAGTGACTGAGTGTATGAAGTATAAACAGGTGATCATGGTAATAACAATACATTTTATGAATAACTAACCAAAGGGTATCAATCAGAAATCAATGCAAAATCTAGTGGAAATCGGGAAAGAGTAGTTAAGAATAGTTAATTGATAGTTTTCTCTTGGAGATGGTTTTGTCCTTGCCTATTCTGAATAATGAAAAAATGTATTTAATATATTTTATAACCTGACCATTCATGGGGAGATTAGAAAAGACCTCCATATACCTCCTGATCTTTTGGTAAGATAGCCTGAAAGCACAGGAATGGCTTATATTTAATGTCATGTGTGGTGTGACCTTGGGCTATCGGTGTGTGTGCAAATGTAATATGCAGGTGAAGCAACTAGTATGCGGACTGCATGATAAAGATGCACTGAAGAATGGGTCTCAGACATGCTCAGTCACGTTGACAACTCAACTACATGAAATGGCTAATGTGGCTCAGGAGAGGGAGATGAGGACTGAATTGAACCTTTTAATCAAGGCACTGACACATGCTCCATAGAGAAACCGACTTTTTACATACAAATTAATGCAACAATCAGGATACAATTAAACACACAGATACCTATCAGTGGGATTGAAATTAAATTAGAGAAGAACATAGAATTTGAGGAAAATAATGCCTATA
Source organism: Heptranchias perlo (assembly GCF_035084215.1). NCBI lineage: Eukaryota > Metazoa > Chordata > Chondrichthyes > Hexanchiformes > Hexanchidae > Heptranchias > Heptranchias perlo. The sequence goes on along the minus strand of NC_090338.1, from coordinate 12,305,875 downwards.
CAGGATGGATAAAGGTAAAAAGATGGAGGACTTGTTTACCACAAAAGGAGGGCAGCAAAGTTATGTAGGTATGATGTGAATATCTGCATGTGGCTTTACTCTGGAGAGTAAAGATTTGGGGAGAGCAAACAAGGCAAGAGAATACACAATAAATGGGAGGATACTGAGATATGTAGAGGAAGTGAGGAACCTTGGAGTGCATGTCCACAGATCCCTGAAGGTAGCAGGAAAGGTAGATAAGGTGGTTAAGAAGGCATATGGAATGCTTTCCTTTATTAGCCGAGTCATAGAATATAAAAGCAGGGATGTTATGCTGGAACTGTATAAAACACTAGTTAGGCCACAGCTTGAGTATTGTGTACAGTTCTGGTCACCACATTACAGGAAGGATGTAATTGCACTAGAGAGGGTGCAGAGGAGATTTACGAGGATGTTGCCAGGACTGGAGAATTTTAGCTATGATGACAGATTGGATAGGCTGGGGTTGTTTTCCTTGAACAGAGGAGGCTGAGGGGTGATTTGATTGAGGTGTACAAAATTATGAGGGGCTTAGATAGAGTGGACAGGAAGGACCTATTTCCCTTAGCGGAGGAGTCAATAACCAGGGGGCATAGATTTAAAGTGATTGGTAGAAGGATTAGAACGGAAATTAGAAAAATGTTTTTCACCCAGAGGGTGGTGAGGTTTGGAACTCACTGCCTGAGAGGGTGGTAGAGGCAGGGACCCTCAACTCATTTAAAAAATACCTGGACGTGCACCTGAAGAGCCGTGACCCGCAGGGCTACGGACCAAATACGGGAAAGTGGGATTAGGCTGGATGGCTCGTTTCTTAGCCGATGGGCCAAATGGCCTCCTTCTGTGCTGTAAATTTTCTATGATTCTATGATTCAATGAAGAATTGCCCAATTGTACTATACAAATTGGATCAGTGGAGCCAGCAACATACCATTACAGCCTACTTCAGAAGAGGAAGATACTGTGTGACAACCAATGCAAAACAATCAACATTAGAGCCGAAGCTCTCAGGGCAGTGGTACAATTTGGCCATCGCTCTGTTGTCATTGAGTCTCAAGTCCATCATACATCGAACTAGCACCTCAAAAACATATTGTAAGCCTGCAACAAGATAATAAGAAGATGGAAAAGTGTATTGACAGACTGGGAAATGATGAATGGTGGGAGGCTGTCAATAACACTTAGTTCATATGCAGCAGGAAAGCTAACATGTAGAGAACCGCGTGAGAACCCTAGGTGGGAGATTGTGTATAATGTGGGACAGCACCCGTGCATTAGAATAATGTCAATGGCGTTTGTCATTGTACATGTTATCTTAGTTGCGATTATGCTGATATTGATATTTGTAATCAAAAGTGTTCTGCGACAACATAAGTGGGAATTGCAAGCGCTGCAACAAATTAATACGGAACGGAAATTTGGCTTTCGCGATTAACCTGTAATTTGAACGCCTTTTTGCGTATGAATTTTACATATAACGAGGTTGTAACAGGTTTCTGGGTGGCATATGCACTCTGGAATGAGGACCGCTAAAGATATTCTCTGCTGAAGTGGATATCGATCTCTCTCAATCCACTTGAGGAGGGAATGAAGGATTTTGAGACTGTGCCTTGACATATCTCGAAAAGAGGTGGTTATTTGACTTATCTTGGAAAAACTGGTGTGAGTCAGCAGAACTGTGCGATGCACTCTGGACTTGCTTACGAACTGTGATCAACCACAATCTGTTCAAACCGTTAAAATAGCGAGTTTTTAGTCATGTGGTGTGTTAAGATTAGCAGAGATATCGCTCATAAAGGGACTGGTAACAATTACTAGAAAAAGCTTGACTCACAAGTGAAGGTAACCGATCAGGAGAGGTGACCACCCAAATGGCAAAGCAAGAGTGGTTGAAGCGGACGATCATGCCAGCGATCACGTGCTGTCCGTACCAATAAGGAAGGATAAAAGAAGGTAGAATTGGCCACTTCGAGGCGAGCTGACAGTGAGGAAACATACCGGACAGTGAGATAGACGTCGGGAAGAACACACATGAACAAAGAGATTGATCACCTCAGCGTTCAGTGCTGTGTAGCCCATTCAAAGGTTGTATGTATCTAATCTGTTAAAGTTAAGGGAACAGTATTGTAATATTATGTTGACAATTGTATTAAAAATTGTAGGAATTAAACTAAAAAGTAATGAGTGTTGTGAGAACACTTGACATCCTCACTAGATTCTGGACAATAACAATTTGCATTTATGTAGGACCTTTAATGTAGTAAAAACGTCCCAAGGTGCCTCACAGGAGCGATTATCAAATAAAAAAGATGCCAAGCCACATAAGGAGCTATTAGGACAGGTGACCAAAAGCTTGGTCGAACAGGTAAGTTTTAAGAAGCATCTTAAAAGAGGAGAGAGAGGTGGAGAGGCGGAAAGGTTTAGGGAGGGAATTCCAGAGCTTAGGGCCTAGGCAGCTGAAGGCACAGTTGCCAATGGTGGAGCGATGAAAATCGGGGATGCACAAGAGGCCAGAATGGAGGAGCACAGAGACCTCGGAGGGTTGTAGGGCTGGAGGAGGTTACAGAGGTAGTTATCATCCAAGATAGTGAGGGGGTGAGGCCGTGGGAGGATTTGAACACAAGGATGAGAATTTTAAAATCGACGTGTTGCCGGAGGGAAGCCAACGTAGGTTGGTGAGCGTAGGGGGTGATGGACGAACGGGACTTGGTTCAAGTTAGGATAAGGGCAGCAGGGTTAGTCTTCCTTCCCCATCAATTTCCCTGGTACGACAGCCACCTCTGTGGACTCTAGCCTGCGACTCACACACTTCATATGTTGAATATAATGAAGTAAAAAGAAAAAAGAACGACAAATGTTTGAAATCGGATGCAAGACTGATCAGTCGTCAACCAGTCAGGCTGTCCTCAACTGGATCTGGCTTGAACACCTTAACAGTACCAGCTCTTGTTCTCTGCAGCCAAGCATTATATTACTCCAGGGCCATCCTGGAGAACATGGCCAACCCCCAAATCCACTCATTTTTGCCTTAAGCTGGGTTCTCTGACTGCACCCTTCATCTCCACGTCTAATATTGAGCACATTGTGGACTTCTTTTCAAAATAGAGGTTACTGTCCTACCACCTCTGTCCTCTCTTCTTCTCCACCCCTCACTCCTACCCTTCCTAGTTACTCCACCCTAAATCTGTAGTTTCTCCCCAGCTGATATCAAACTCATCTCCTCCATGAAGCCCACCACCTGCTCCTGTGGCCCCCTGCCAAGGAGTGTACCCTTTCCAATTCTGGCCTCTTCTACATCCCCAACTTCCTTCGCCCCGCGGCCATGCCTTCAGTTGTGTAGGACCTAAGCTCTGGAATTCCCTCTCGAAATCTCTCCGCCTCTCCACCTCTCTCTCCTCCGTTAAAATGCTCCTTAAAATCTACATCTTTGACCAAGATTTTGGTCACCTGTCCTAATGTCTCTTTCTTTGGCTCAGTCTCAATTTTGTTTCTCTAATTACGCTCCTGTAGCACGCCTTGTTATGTTTTATTAGATTGAAGGTGCTATACTCCAGCAACTTACTGTTGCCAAGTTTATTTTTATTCGTTCATGGGATGTGGGTGTCGCTGGCGAGGCTGGCATTTATTGCCCATCCCTAATTGCCCTCGAGAAGGTGGTGGTGAGCCGCCTTCTTGAACCGCTGCAGTCCGTATGGTGACTGTTCTCCCACAGTGCTGTTAGGAAGGGAGTTCCAGGATTTTGACCCAGCGATGATGAAGGAACGGCGATATATTTCCAAGTCGGGATGGTGTGTGACTTGGAGGGGAACGTGCAGGTGGTGTTGTTCCCATGTGCCTGCTGCTCTTGTCCTTCTAGGTGGTAGAGGTCGCGGGTTTGGGAGGTGCTGTCGAAGAAGCCTTTGCGAGTTGCTGCAGTGCATCCTGTAGAAGGTACACACTGCAGCCACTGTGCGCCGGTGGTGAAGGGAGTGAATGTTTAGGGTGGTGGATGGGGTGCCCATCAAGCAGGCTGCTTTATCTTGGATGGTGTCGAACTTCTTGAGCGTTGTTGGAGCTGTACTCATCCAAGCAAGTGGAGGGTATTCCAACACACTCCTGACTTGTGCCTTGTAGATGGTGGAAAGGCTTTGGGGAATCAGGAGGTGAGTCACTCTGACCTGCTCCTGACAACCCAAATTCATATTATTGGGCTCTTGCTTGCTGGAATCATCGACCTCTCATTGACAGATTCCACTTGTCAGCTTCTGCATGTACACCAACAACACTCAGGTCTGACTTTCCACCACCATCGACTCCAAGACTATTGCTATCCTATCCGACTGGCTGTCCAACATCTAGGGCTGAATGAGTCAAAATTTCCTTCAGCTCTCAACATTGAGAAAACCATTGGCTGCCGGTTTCTACTTGCCTCTGGCTCTGAACTCAATCAACTTCCCCTGTTCCTTAATTGGGCTTAAAACGGTGACACCATCGGGGTTCTGTTCAACCCTGAGCTTCTTCAGGTCTGGCACCATGACTGCATTCCTCCACATCCGTAACATGCTTATGCCTATCCTCCACTGCCGGTGAAACCCACAATATACTCCTTCATCACTGTTTGAATTGGTTTCTCAAATCCCGTCGTCCCTGGCCTCTCTACTTCCATCCTTTGTTAAGTTCATTCAATCTAGACCTTTGTGGGCCCAAACACCCATCACCCTCATCCTTGTAATACTTCATATTTCTTTGCATTAAACTGCAAATGCCATCTGTTCACTCCACTAACTTGTCCTTATCCTCCTGCAATCTTTTCCTCACTAATACCTCTAGTTTGGCATGATCAGCAAACCATGCCCAAATGCTTCTTCGACGGCACTTCCCAAGCCTGTTACCTCTACCAACTAGAAGGACAAGGGCAGCAGGTGCCTGGGAATACTGTCACCTCCAAAACATACACCATCCTGACTTGGACAGAGAGCGGCCATTCCTTCATCATCATTGGGTCAAAATCCTGGAACATCCCCATCTAACAGCAGTGTGGGGGTGCCTTCGCCACACGAACTGCAGCGGTTCAAGAAGACGGCTCACCACCACCTTCTCAAAGGCAACCAGGGATGGGCAAAAAATGCCGGCCTTTCCAGCATTGCCCATATTCTAAGAAAGAATTTTTTAAAAAATTTTCAGTATAAATTAAAAGTAAAAAAGATTCCAGCACAGATCCCTGGGGCACATCACTACCTTTATCCTGCCAATCTGAAACACATCCATCTTGGAACACGATAACACAAGTCATCTCAAAATAGCTCATTGCAACCCAAAATTATATTGTGTAAATTGTCCATCATTATGAGTAAAAAGGCACATGGCTGTTCCATTATTCTCAATCAGTGGGCATGAAGTCAGTGGCTCTTTAATAATGCACAACATTACTGAGAATCTCATCCTCTTTGTGCTCTCATGCTAATTTATTCTTTATGTCAGGCGGATGCCAACCGCTGTGAAAAATCAAGATGAATCACAAGAGATTGGCATCAATCAGCAGCTTAAGTGACAATAAGACATTCATTATCATAATCAATAGCAACTTGTGTCTCTAAAGAGATTGCCTCCTCTCGGGATTTTTTCCCTTTCTTCGTTCCCCCTTCATTGTCTCATTATGAAACGAAATGGCAGAGCAATGCACGTTTGCTTCGGTGAGTCAGTTCTACCGCACGATCTTCTTCACGCACTGATGGAATCTGCCACTGGTGATGTGAAGGACCTGGGGAGCCTCTGGACACTGCTGATGAGTAGGGTCTAGAGGGGAATCTGCCATTGCTGATGCGCGGGAGTTATACCTGTGTTAAAAAAGCGTGCCGAGCAATTTACAACAACCACAACAACTTGTAGTTAAAGATCGCCATTACTGAGGTAAAACATCCCAAGGCATAATCAAACAGCTTGCTCAAAGAGGTAGATTTTAAAGAGCATCTTAAAGGAGGAGTGAGAGGTGGAGAGGCAGAGAGCTTTAGGGAGGGAATTCCAGAGCTTAGGGCCTAGGCACCTGAAGGCATGGCCGCCTCTGGTGGAGCGATGGAAATCGGGGATGCGCAAGAGGCCAGAATTGGAGGCGTGCAGAGATCTTGGAGGGTTGTAGGGCTGGAGGAGGTTAAAGAGATAAGGAGGGGGGGGGGCGAGGCCATGGAGGGATTTGAAAACAAGGAAGAGTGTTTTAAAATCGAGGGGTTGCCGGAGCGGGAGCCAATGCAGTGCGAGCGTGGCAAGTCTTCGCACACGACCTGTGGAAATCGTAATTTTTCCTGAGCGTTTTAAAATATATCAGTGCTTAGCAGTCAAATCTCCTTAATAAAGGCTCAGAAAGAAGCCCTGATTTAGTGAGGCCCCGAACAGACAATGGAGGTCATAAAATCGGGCACACGACCTTGCGGCATCCGATTCGTTGTGCGTCTGAACTTATGAGGTGTGATTTAAAGGAGCCGGAGGGACCAGCATGGGCCGGCCTCAGGTTAATATTTAGCCGCAGGTTAATCTGTCTTCTGCTGAATTCCATGAACTTCAGCGAGGCTCCGTCCACAACTTTGAAAGAGGTTGTTAGTTGACATAAATAAAACTGGGGAGAGATGTAAAATGGGCTGCAAGACTCGCGATCGCCCGTTTTACAAATCAAGATCTATCCCCCAGTATTTCTTTCTATCAGCTCCAAAATGCCAGTATTCCAACCATGTTGTTCATGAATCCCATTGGGACGGCTGTAGTCATCTGGAACAAATTCTAAAGAAATTCTAGCAGATGAACTGCAAATCTAGTGGGATTTTTGCAATGGTTATAGAGTGGAGTAGTTAAATGGAGCATGTTGGTTGTATAAATAATGTCACTTCTGCTTTTCTTTTCATTTTATCCTTTAGTTTTCCAGCAGTGGGTTGAATCTCTCAGCTGCCTTGTCCCCCACCCACCCCCCCCCCCCCCCCCCCCCCCCGTATCTTTGTGTTATATTTACTCCCAAACGCTATGTGGGCGATTGGAACCCTACCCGTCCATTGTAAGCTGGGCCAGTAGGCAGTTAAAATGCCCCGAGTTACGCACCCGACCTGGAGCCCGCCCATCTGCGATTTTAACCCGCTCTCCTGCACAGGCAGCAAGGACACCGGCCCAAAGCTGGCGGGGGGGGGGGGGTCCTTCCTTAGGTATGCATGTCGGGTCCCGATGACATAATTGGGACCCGACTTCAATTTTAACTCGGGTCTAAGCGGGAAAGCTGATCTTACCTGGGTGACAGTAGAGGCTCTATAGTTAATTCAGTCATCCTGGAATGATAGAAGCTTACTGTACAGAAGGAGGCCATTCGACTCATTGTGTCTGTGCTGGCTCTATGAAAGAGCTATCCGTTTAGTCCCATACCCTTTTAAATATTACTCTTGTTAATATTTATCCACTTCCCTTTTTAAAGCTATTATGGATTTGACTTCTGCCACTTTTTCATATAAGGCAGTCCATGTCCTAACAACACTCTGCATGAAACAAAATTCTCCCAACATCCTCCTATGTTCTTTTGGTGATAATTGTAAATTTATGCCCTTTAGTTTCCAACTAACCAACTAATGGAAATAGTTTTTCCTGATTTATCTCATTAAAGCTGTTAATTTTGAACACTTCTATCAGATCTCTGCTTGGCCTTCTTTGTTCTAATGAAAAGACTTCAATTTGTCTAGACTCTTTTCATAACTAAAGCTGCTTATCCCTGTTATCATCTTAATGAATCTCTTCTGCACCCTGTTCATGGTCTTAAGATCTTTTCTAAAGTAAGACATCCAAAGGGAAAGGAGAGGCAGAGGAGAAGGGAAAAGGAAGGGAGAGGGAGAGGTGACGAGAAGTGAGGATAGCAGAGGGGAGGGGAGGGGAGAGGAGTGGAGAGGGGAGAGGAGGGGAGAGGAGAGGGGAGGGGAGAGGAGGGGAGAGGAGAGGGGAGGGGAGGGGAGAGAAGGAGATGAGAGGGGAGGGGAGGGGAAGAGAGAGGAGGGGAGGAAAGAGATGAGATGAGAGGAAGGGAAGGGAAGGGGAGAGGAAGGGAGGGGAGAGGAGAGGAGAGGGGAGAGGAGGGGAGAGGAGAGAAGGAGCGGTGAGGGGAGGGGAGGGGAGAGAAGGAGATGAGAGGGGAGGGGAGGGGAAGAGAGAGAAGGGGAGGGAAGAGATGAGATGAGAGGAAGGGAAGGGGAGGGGAAGGGAGAGGAGGAGAGGGGAGAGAGGAGAGGGGAGGAGAGGAAAGGAAAGGAGATGAGACGAGAGGTGAGGTGAGGAGAATGGAAAATAAGGGAAGTAAAGAGAGGAGAAAAGGAGAGAAAGGGAAGCGGAGTAGACGGGGAAGGGAGAGGAATGGATAGGGGAGAAGAAAAAGGAAGAGGATGGAAAGGAGAGGGAAGGGTAGTGGAGAGAAAAGAGAAGCGAGGAGAAAGGAGAGAAAGAATGGGAGGTGGAGAGGGAAGGAAGAGAGGAGGGGACATGGGAAGGGAGGTAGCAGGGGAGAGAACAGAAGGGCGGGAAGATGAAATTAACTGGAGAGGAGAGGGGAGGGGAGAAGAGAGGAGGGGAGAGGAAGAGAGGGGCGGGGAGGGAGAGGAGAGATGAAAGGAGAGGGAAGGGAAGAGAAGGGGAGGGGAGAGGTGGGGAGCAGAGAGAGGAGAGGTGAGGTGAGGTGAGGAGAAAGGAAAAGAAGGGAAGGAAAGAGAGGAGAAAAGGTGAGAGAAGGGAAGCGGAGTAGACGGGGAAAGGAGAGGAGTGGATGGGGAGAGGAGAAAGGAAGAGGATGGAGAGGAGGGGGAAGGGTAGTGGGGAGAAGAGAGAGGAGAGGAGAAAGGGGAGAAGGAAGGGGAGGAGGAGGAGGAGGGGGAAGGATGAGAGGAGAGGAGATGGAAGGGGGAGGGGAGCAGGGGAGAGATGAGAAGAGGGGGAAGATGAAATAAGCAGGAGAGGAGAGGAGGTGAGGAGAGGAGAGGGAGAGGATGATATGGACATTAATGTTACCCACTTCACTGAGGGTTAAATTAAACTTCCTCTACTTTAGCCCAACTTGACCATTACATCTTATTCCACGTTGAAAACTTGGTTTTAATTTAATGTAAAAACTGATAGTTTTCATTGTTGTGCAATGATAAAAGACCACTATTTTTATACAGCAAGTGAGAGTTTTAGCAGCATCTAATTCCCAATGTGTTGATGCATCTCCTGTGCTGTGACTGGCACTTATACTTCTTGTTTATGGCACTGTCTCCTTTCTTCAGCTGTCGACACTGCCTGGCTCCCACATGGAAAACCTGGTGAATGAATAATGTATGAATAATGTGGTGATGCTTTAGCCAAAGCACTAAGTAACACTTTGCTGCGATCCGTAATAACAAATGCCAATGTAAAGGGCGCCATTTGTTGGCTCTTTGTCAGGAAAGGGTTTATGCTGGAGAAATTGCAGCTTCCAAAAACATAGGAAGAAAGAACTTGCATTTATATAGCACCTTTCACAACCTCAGGATGCCCCAAAGTGCTTTAAAGCCGAAGAAATACTCTTGAAGTGCAGTCACTGTTGTAATGTAGGAAACGCAGCAGCCAATTTCAGCACGCAGCAAGGTCCCACAAACAGCAACGTGATAATAACCAGATAATCTGTCTAGTGATGTTGCTAGAGGGATAAATATTGGCCAGGCCACCAGGAGAGAACTCCCCTGCTCTTCAAAGTAGTGCCATGGGATGTTTTACATCCAACTGAGAGGACAGACGGGGGCTCAGTTTAATGGCTCATCTGAAAGACGGTAGCTCTGACAATGCAGCACTTCGCTGGAGCGTCAGTCTAGATTTTATAATGAAGTCTCTGGAGTAAGACTTGAACCTACAACCTTCTGACTCAGAGACGCGAGTGCTACCCACTGAGCCACAGCTGACAATGGGTTAAAACCTTCGCTCGGCTGCTGGTCGGGGCATAAGAACATAAGAAATAGATATAAATAGAAATAAATACAGCCCCTCGAGCTTGCTCCGCCATTCAATAAGATCATGGCTGATCTTCGACCTCAATTCCACTTTCTCGCCCAATCCTCATATCCCTTGATTCCCCATGAGTCCAAAAATCTGTCTATCTCAGCCTTGAATATATTCAATGATTCAGCATCCACAGCCCTTTGGGGTAGAGAATTCCAAAGATTCGCAACCCTCTGGGTGAAGAAATTCCTCCTCATCTCAGTCTTAAATGTCGACCCCTTATCCTGAGATTATGTCCCTTAGTTCTAGATACTCCAGCCAGAGGAAACAACCTCTCAGCATTTACCCTGTCAAGCCCCCTCAGAATCTTATATGTTTCAATGAGATCATCTCTCATTCTTCTAAACTCCAGAGAATATAGGCCCATTCTACTCAATCTCTTCTCATAGGACAACCCTCTCATCCCTGGAATCAATCTAGTGAACCTTCATTGCACCCCTTCTAAGGCAAATAGGTATGGAGATCAAAACTGTGCACAGTACTCCAGGTGTGGTCTCATCAGAGCCCGATATAATTGCAGCAAGACGTCCTTGCTTTTATACTCCCACCCCCTTGCAATAAAGGCTAACATATCATTTGTCTTCCTAATTGCTTGTTGTACCTGCATGTCAACTTCCTGTGATTCATATACAAGAACACCTAAATCCCTCTGAAAATCAACATTTCTTAGACCCTCACCTTTTAAAAAGTATTCTGCTTTTCTATTCTTCCTACCAAAGTGGATAAATCCACATTTCAAGCTTCAAGTGCTGATTGTGACCGTGGCTTCAGCCTTACGAATAATATAAAAATGAAATCACGAAACGGTTTGAAAGAAAATCACCTCGATATGCTGATGAGGATCAAATCTCATCTGTCAAGTGGTAAGGAAGTAAACCTGGACAAAATATATAAACACTGGAAGAGAGGGAGAGTCAGAAGAGAACAACATCCAAACCAAGGACAGTCAGCTTCTTCTCCGTCATCTGGCCTGTCATCTACAGACTCTGGGTCTCAATCAGGATGTCCCATTCCTCTGGTGGCAGTGTTTACTTCTGAAATTTCTATAACCAGTTTTGTTTAATTAAAAATCCATGACAGCTCGCCTTGTTGCAATTATCCATTATGTTGTACATTTGTTCTGTTTGTTATATAACCTGAATACTGTTTTCTAAAAAGATCTTCCATTCGAAGTTGCGGTCTTTTTTTACGGTGGCACACACGGCTTTGTATCCGTGCACAGACCCAAATTCACTCCGCACACGGTCAAAAAAAATTAGAGGGAACATTGCTCATGACTCTGGATTAATAGTCCAGGCCTCTGGATTAATAATCCAGTGACATAACCATTATGCTACCGTACCCTAGTCTTAACCTGTCTATATCCCTTTGCAGCCTCTTTACGTCCTCCTCACAGCTTGGATCAGTGACAGGGAAAATCAGCCAAGGCTCCTGCACCCAATTGCTATCCATTGACTCCTGCAGGAAAGTGTAGATTTTGTCCATTGGCCGGCCGCTCGTTCCGGTGGCGAAGAGGCCCCGGCCTCATTTAAATCTGGCAAGCGAGCCACGGGGCGCCAAACAGGCCTCCCGGTGCAGCTTGGCGGATCGAGGCCTCAAGACCGGTTCTGTGCTGTCGCCAGCAAGGTAAGTTGCGCGGCTGGACTTGGGGGTGAAGCGGGGGGGTGGGTCGCGATCGGGGAGGGTGGTGGTCCTGAGGTGGCAGCGGCCCAGGTTATTTTTGTGGAGAAGCTCCTCCCGGGCCCACAAAAAAAAATAATTCGACACTTACCGTCGGTGGGCCTCTTCAGTTCCATTGGCTGTGGAACCGATTGGAGTTGGCACACTGTAGGCTCCAACAGGTCACGATCGATAATGGCAATCGGGGTCCTATTTACATCACAGGACTTCATTTCTGTGCCAAAAGGGGCCTATTGCCTGAAACAGATGCGCGTTTGGACACCCAGCGGCAGGCTTATTTCAAAATGGAGGATGGTGTTAACAAGGCGGTAAGGCCACCCATCCCATTTTGAGGCCGTTACCGTTCCGTTAACGCCAGGCGAAGGTGGTGAAAATCGATCCCCATGTGCGTTGAGTGAGGGGGCAGTATTTGGCTCAGCTGTGACTTTCCCCCTCTGCCCACCGTGGTAGAATAACCTACTGGGAATCACCAGAGCGACTTACACTGACTTACGTTGAGTCCAATGCCCACAGCCGAGCGACTGTGCACAGGCTGTTAAATCTGCTTTCCGCCAATAGTTGATGGGCTTGTAGACCAATATAAAAGTGGCTCCTGTTGGGCTCATCTATAGAGGTCAGCTACCTGAGTGAGGTACAGGCATCAGTGGCAGAACTAGGTTTGGCCGACTGGGGGATCAAATTTTTCAAGAATTGAACGATTTGATAGCAAGGGAACTGAGCTGGGAATTGGGGAATGCCGACTTACCTAGACTTACCTATAGCTGTCTAGGCTTTAAGCTATGGAATTCCCTCCCTAAACCTCTCAATCTCTCCGCCTCTCATCCTTTAAGACGCTCCTTAAAACCTACCTCTTTAACCAAGCTTTTGGTCGCAGGTCCTAATGTCTCCCTGTTTGTCTTGGTGTCAATTTTTTGCTCTCATTACGCTCCTATGAAGATGTTTTACCATGTTAAAGGCGCTGTCTTGATTGTTATTGTTGTTATAGTCCGAAGGACGCGCTGGGAATCGCACTGACCTGGAGGTCGAAGGTGGGTGACAGAGGATCCTGGGAACAAAATGGCGGCGGTCCTCTAAAGCCACTATGTTTGACCGTCAAAATGATTGGCCGGGGTGGGGGAGATCATGACCCTCCTCGACCCCTCACTGGCTCCGACACAGTGTGGAACCACACCCGCGTGACAGCGATTCAGCAGATTCAAGAGAGGAGGGGGAGGAAAGGCAAAGAGGAAATAGACAGGGGGAAATAAAAATGGAAATTTGTCTAGCGTCAAGGGTCCCTGATTCCTTTACGTGTCATTGAGCAGAAATAGGCCCAAATTGCCTTTGTGTGCAAACTACAACTGAAATATTTGTGCTTACTCTGCTCTGAGTAAGGATAGCAATTAACTAATATTTGCAGTGTTCAGCAGATACTTCAAACTTGCATTGGGTGCAAAAATGTTGTCTTCTAAAAAGGATCTTTTATCTTTTGTTTTGTTATTTTGGCTGAAAAATCTGCTTACATTTAAAGTCATGGGGGGTTTGTGTGAGAGACACATGATATTGCCTTAATTAGTGAATAAATGTAAGGACTTGCACAACATCAGGTTATAGTCCAACAGTTTTATTTGAAATCGCAAGCTTTCGGAGCTTACCTCCTTCGTCGAAGTGAGAAACCCTTCACTCACCTGACGAAGGAGGAAAGCTCCGAAAGCTTGCGATTTAAAATAAAACTGTTGGACTATGACCTGGTGTTGTGCAAGTCCTTACATTTGTCCACCCCAGTCCATCACCGGCATCTCCACATCTTAATCAGTGAGATCTCAATTGTCCCAAGCTACAAAGAGATGCTGGAATGTTCTTCTGGATGCTGAAAGCATTACTCACTGCTGGGTAAATATACTTATTTACCTTAAACCTACATTGCACATGGCTGATTGATTGGTGCCCATTATTGAATGAAAGCAGCAAGGTAAAGAACATCATTATTTTAACCACTTCAAAATAGGTGTATTATTCCTTATCTTTAGCCCATTTTCCAACCTAGCATGGGGGCTTTTTTTTTCCCCCTGAAGGAAGTAAGTTATCTATGGATTCTTAACTTTAGGCCTGAGGTATTAGCTGCTTTTTATTGATCTATGAACACATTTATGGAGAAGGATATAAAGGCACATGGAGAAGGTACAAAAAAGATTTACAAGGATGATACCAGAACTGAGAGGTTCTAACTATCAGGAAAGACTGAATAGGCTGGGGCTCTATTCTAGAGAAAACAGAAGGCTGAGGGGCAACCTAATAGCGGTCTTTAAATTTATGAAGCGGTTTGGTACAGTAGACGTAGAGAAAATGTTTCCGCTTGTGGGGGAAGTACAAAACTAGGTGTCGTAAATATAAGATAGTAACAAATAAATCCAATAGGTAATTCAGGAGAAACTACTTTACTCAGAGTGCGGTTAGAATGTGGAATTTGCTACCACATGGAGTAGTTGAGGCGAATAGTATAGATTCACCTAAAGGGAAGCTAGATAAGTACATGAGGGATAAAGGAATAGAAGGATATGCAGACAGGGTGAGATGAAGTTGGGTGCGAGGAGGTTTGTGTGGAGCAGAAACACTGACATAGACCAGTTGGGCCGAGTGGCCCATTTCTATGCTGTAAATTCTATGTAAGAAGAGCAGAGAGTTCTCCTGGTGACCTGACTAACATTCCTCTTAAACACAGAAACATAGAAAATAGGAGCAAGAGTAGGCCATTCGGCCCTTTGGGCCTGCTCCACCATTCAAAATGATCATGGCTGATCGTCTAACTCAGTACCCTGTTCCCGCTTTTTCCCCATATCCCTTGATCCCTTTAGCATTAAAGAAATATATCTATCTCTTTCTTGAATACATCTAATGACTTGGCCTCCACTGCCTTCTGTGGTAGAGAATTCCACAGGTTCACCACCCTCTGAGTGAAGACATTTCTCCTCATCTCGGTTCTAAATGGCATACCCCATATCCTGAGACTGTGACCCCAGATTCTGGACTCCCCAGCCATCGGGAACATCCTCCCTGCATCTAGTCTCTCTAGTCCTGTTAGAATTTTATATGTTGCAATGAGATCACCTCTCATTCTTCTAAACTCTAGTGAATATAGGCCTAGAAGGGATGGATGAGGAAATGGGGAGGTGGAGTTGTTCTATTAAAAAGGGACTTGTTCATTGGGCCAAGTGGCCATTTCCTGTCCCCAAACATTCTTACATTTCGGCTTCAAACTAAGCTGCAAATCAAATCAAATTTTCTGGGCCTGGCCTGCCCAGTAACAGCAAACCAATTGGGTCTCACAGAGCATAGTCTGAGCCTCAAAGACAGGAACAATGAGATCACAAGTGTCCTGTGGTGAGTCCTAAATCGTTGACAAAGGACCAATTAACTCCTTGCAGACAATTTTCAGTGTGCCAACAGGTAATTAAACAATTACAGTTTAACAATTAACACAAGCACTTCATTATCACCAGCTCACAATAAAAGCAATCAATTCAGAGTACTTGAAAATAAAAACAGAAAATGCTGGAAACACTCAGCAGGTCAGGCAGCACCTGCGGAGAGAGAAACTGAGTTAACGTTTCAGGTTGATGACCTTTTGTCAGACTTCTCCACTTCAAAGTAGCTCTCTTTTGATTGAGAGTCTTATTTGAGGTCTGCTGAGTTGGTCCTGTGTGATCAGAGTGAATCTACTGTGGCCGATTTGGTAGATATCTGGTGGAAGTGCAAATGGCCGGATGTCAGGCGAAGACAGAGTTGGACTCGGCTGGGATGTTTAATTGTGTACCAACACTAGTTGTCCAGGCTCACGCGTGGATAATAGGCACTTGGCTGAGTAATTGGGGGAAGGGGAGAGCCAGAGACTGTGGAAACATATCTCAGCAAACAGTGAACTCCTGCAGCAGTAAAAGAAAATCTATTTAACTTGACTGAGTTCTTTTGATGAAGTAACGGAGAGGGTCGATGAGGGCAGTGTGGTTGATGTTGGGTATGCGGACTTTCAAAATGCATTTGATAAATAGGCTTGTAAGCAGAATTAAAGCCCATGGGATTAAAGGGACGGTGGCAGCTTGGATACAAAATTGACTAAGGGACAGAAAGCAGAGAGTCGAGGCGAACGGTTGTTTTTCAGACTGGAGGGAAGTATACAGTGGTGTTCCCCAGGGGTCAGTATTAGGACCATTTATATCTTTTTGATATTTAGCTTAATGACCTGGACTTGGGTGTACATGGTATAATTTCAAAGTTTGCAGATGGCACGGAACTCGGAAATGTAGTAAACAATGTGAAGGATGGTAACAGACTTCAGGAGGGCATAGAAAGACTGGTGAAATGAGCAGACACATGGCAGGAAAGTGTGAAGTGATACATTTTTGTAGGAAGAATGAGGAGAGGCAATATAAACTAAATGGTAGAATTTTAAAGGGGGTACAGGAACAGAGAGACCTGGGCGTATATGTACACAAATCTTTGAAGGTGCAGAACAAGTTGAAAAGGCAATATAAAAGCATATGGGATTCTTGCCTTTATTAATAGAGGCATAGAGTACAAAAGCAATTAAGTTATGCTAAACCTTTATAAAACACTGGTTAGGCCTCAGCTGGACTATTGTGTTCAATTCTGGGCACCACACTTTAGGAAAGATGTCAAGGCCTTAGAGAGGGTGCAGAAGAGATTTACTGGAATGGTACCAGGGATGAGGGAATTCAGTTATGTGGAGAGATTGGAGAAGCTGGGATTGTTCCCCTTAGAGCAGAAAAGGTTAAGAGAAGATTTGATAGAGTGAATAAGGAAAATTGTTTCCAGTGGCAGAAGGGTTTGTAAACAGAGGACACAGATTTAAGGTGATTGGCAAAAGAACTAGATGCGACATGAGGAAACATTTTTTTTACGCAGCGAGTTGTTATGATCTGGAACGCACTGCCTGAAGAGGTGGTGGAAGCAGATTCAATAGTAACTTTAAAAAGGGAGTTGGATAAATATTTGAAGGGGAAAAAAAATTACAGGGCTATGGGGAAAGAGCAGGGGATTGGGGCTAATTGGATAGCTCTTTCAAAGAGCCGTCATAGGCATGATAGACCGATTGGCTTCCTTCTGTGCTCTAATATACTATGATACTATGAAAAGCGATGAGTTTTTTGGGCCTAATAGCCTTTTCCTGTTCCTAAAGATTCGTATAGTCTCATACCCAGTAGTAATACCATTGGAAGTCTGATGGACAGTAATTATGGACTTCATGTGTACACTTGTGCCAGTTAAAAACAGCTTAAAGGAAATGAATGTTGACCTTTAATTATACTTAGGTTGACAGGATACTTACACCTATCACTACTTAATTAGCTCGTGGTGTTACAGCAGTGCTCGTATTTGTTTGACAAATAGATCAGCGTCAATAATGCAGAGGATTAAATGACTCGTTTTGGGACACGGTCCCAAAGGATGTCAGTCATCGTCTGGTACTTTACAACTTGGCGCCCGAATGTAAAACTGGAATTGAGGATTGGCCGGCCGTTATAGAGACGGCCCGATTTTCGTTCCCATGGATTCTGATCCGCAACAATGCCTGGCGACCGGGCGGCAAGTTCAGAATCCACCTCTTGTGAGCGTCGGCAGGCTATCTGACTGCGGAGGTATCGCAGCTGTCCCTGATCTCCTTCTCGCCTGACGTTAATGAATGGGCACTTTCCAGCAAGCGTCGCTGGATAGTGATCAGGATGAGGTGACCTGGCACGGTTATCCCCTTCTTGAGCTGAGGGGTGCTGAACCCAATTGTAATGGCCCTCACAATCACTAGGGCTGAGAACAACAAACTCAGCACTGACTATTTATTGAACCAGGAATCATCCTTATCTACATGGCTTAGTGGCGTATTGTGCAGTATTTTTACCAAGTGAGCAATGTGGGAGTTTGAAAGCTATATTCAAATATTGGAGTGTCAGATGTGGCTTGGTGGTAACGCTCTTGCCTCTGAGTCAGACGGCTGTGGGTTCCCAGTCCCACTCCAGGGACTTGAGCATGTAATCCATGCTTGCAGGCCCCAGTATAGCACTGAGAGCACTGCACTGTTGGAGGTGCTGTTATTTGGATGAGAATTTAAACTGAGGTCCTGTATGCCCTTTCAGGTGGATGTAAAAGATTCCACGGTACTATTTTGAAGAAGAGCAGTGGAGTTCTTCCTTGTGTACTGGCTAATATTTATCTCCCAACCAACATCACTAAAACCGATGATCTGCTCATGATCTCATTGCTGTTTGTGGGATCTTGCTGTGCGTAAATTGGCTGCTGCGTTTCCTGCATTACATCACTTCATTGGCTGTAAAGCTCTTTGGGATGTCCTGAGGTTGGGAAAGGTTCTATATTAACGGAAGTCTTTTTTAAAAAAATATTGCTCAGCGTATGTTTACAACAATATCAAGTGATAGCTGCACGCTTTTTAAGTGCTCGATTGGTTGCACTCTCAGCTTTAAATCAAAACTTTGTGGGTTTAAATTCCCACCCCTGGACTTGAGCACATAAGCTAGGCTGACACTTCAGTGCAAATGACTGCTGAATTGGTGCTGTCTTTCAATGAGGTGTCAAGCCAAGGTCCCATTTGCTTGTTCTGGTTTACAGCCAATGAAGTGCTTTTGAAGTGATGTAATATATGAAACGCTGCAGCCAATTTATGCACTGTAAGGTCCCCATATCAGCAATGTGATAATGACCAGAACATCTGTTTTAGTGATGTTGGTTGGGAGATAAATATTGTCCAGTACACCAGGAAGAACTCCCCTGCTCTTCTTCAGAATAGTAGTGTGGAATTTTTTACATCCACCTGAAAGGGCATACAGGACCTCGGTTTAACGTCTCATCCAAAAGACGGCACCTCCGACAATGCAGTGCTCTCTCAGTGAGCCCCAGTGCAGTACTGAAAGGTTGACATTAAATACCCCATGACACTATTTGAAGGACAGTAGGGAGGTCTCCTGGCAAACGTTCCCCTCTCAACCAACACCAACAAAAACAAAGATGCTGTTTGGTGCATCTAAAATGGTCGCTGCCATTATCTCCAAAAACCTAACCATCCACTCCTTTCACTTCCGGTGCACCGTGGCTGCAGTGTATACTATCTACAGGATGCCCTGCAGCAACTCGCCAAGGCTTCTTCAACAGCACCTCCCAAACCCATGACTTCTATCACCTAGAAGGACAAGGGCAGCAGGTGAATCGAACACCATCACTTCAAAGTTCTCCTTCGAGTCACACACCATCGCGACTTGGACATATATCGGCCGTTCTTCCATTGTCACTGGAACTCCCGAACTAACAGCATTGTGGGAGTACCTTCACCACAAGGACTGCAACGGTTCAAGGAGGCGGCCCACCACCACTGAGAGTGCCTACGTAGTGCCCCTTTAATGAAAATGCCTATATAGTCAGTTTTAAGTAGATAGTAAAATGCCTAAGTGGCAAAGTAGAAGACATAGTAATGTGATTAAGCAAGGGTTAATTAGAAGCCTGCCTGCTAAGGTTTGGAACAATGGGCCCCTTCAAGGCTAATAGTGGTGTGAGTAGCTTGTCAGATGTAGAGGCCTGCTTATGCTCATCGATGGAGGAGACATGGTAACATTAGGGAGTCTGGTGTGGGGGTCTCTGTACAGCTGGTTGATCAATAGAAATTAGAAGCTGAGCAAGGCTGTCAACATCCCAAGTTAGTAGATGAGGATGTGGGATGAACAGGAGAAACATTCCAAGCTGGGAGATGAGGAGACATCCATCTATGTCTGTCACTGCGGCGTGATCAGCCAAATGTACTACCTATGATTGGCCTGCAATCATGTAACCCTGCATAGCCAACCTATGCCTAGCCTATGATTGGTGCTGACCCCTTGCTAATCAGGTTCCAACCCCTGCTGATAATGTATAAACGTGTGAAGTTCTGTATGTCTTTGTCTTACTCTGTCAGAATCGACTAGACTCTATCAGGAGTCAGAATCGAAGCTGCAGACTAAGTCCTGCTAATAAAATTGTGTTGAACTTTAAAGGTGTATTCGACTGAGTGTTTGCTGAACCAGACTGAGGGGTAAAAGAATCCAGTTCATCACCACCACCTTCTCAGGGGCAACTAGGGATGAGCAATAAATGTCGGCCTTGCCAGTGACACCCACATCCTAAAAATTAATTATAGAAAGTAATTGCCATTCAATGTAAGCAATTGAATGTGAAACATTTTAAGACATGGTAAGGCTGTGTTTAAGTGCCAGTCTTTTTTTTCGACAGTCCAGTCTCTCAAATTTTCTGGCACATTCCAGATATGGGTAATTCTCAGGCAGCTTCACAACCCTGGTATCACAGGACTTAAAGGGCATTGCCATGGTGAATGAGTTAATAGAGGGTTTCTGATTGCAGGCTTCCAATGCAGCATTCTCTTCCCAGAAGGAATGGGATTATCTCAGCTATGAAAGCTTGGAGGAAAAGCTTGTTCTTCTCGCTTCCTTCAGATAAAATTTATTGCCAAAGATAGTAAAAAAACTGGAAAAATTTGATTAACTTCAGTTGTGCCTGGAGAATTGCAACTAAAGATGTAGTCATTCAGTTGTCCCTTTGAGTACCCAAGAAATTGTGTTTTCTTGTATGATGCAAAGTCTTCAAAATGGAAATGGCTCACATCTGTCCCGTAAGGATTGCTCAACGGACCAGTTTCAAAATCATTTCACACAACCCAATAGATTTCAGAAGCGATTGATGCAGATGTAGAGCTATTTTGTGCAGCAGACTTGCGTCTATTGAGTTCTAACTGGAAATAGCCCAATCTCGTTTTACCAAGGAACATTAGAGAGGGCTAGAATGTTAATCTCATCTGTCTGCACTGCTTTCTAACCCAGATCCTAGAGAATGATAGGCCAGTTCTGTAACCCATTGCACCACCCAGCTGCCCCATCACAGAGGACATTCTACAAGTTCATGGTCTGCCTTCGATATTCTCTCAGGTACAGTGGTGATAGCCTCTCATGTACGTAGTCCAAGAGCCTGATTGCCTAACCTGGGGTGGGGGTGGGGGTTGCTGTAACAATAGGACCATAGAATACATAGAATCTTACAGCACAGAAGGAGGCCATTCAGCCCATTGTGCCTGTGCCGGCTCTTCGAAAGAGCTATCCAATAAATTCCACTTCTCCCTACTCTCTCCCCACAGCCCTGCAAATTTTTCTTGACAAGAATTTATCCAATTCCCTTTTTGAAAGTTACTATTGAGTCTGCTTTCACCACCCATTGGTTGTGCACTCCAGGTCATAACGCGCTATAATTATGGTGATTCTATAATTTGGAGTATGATGCAACTCTCAAAACTCATCTGAGTTAGCCCACACGTTGGCATTCAGCGGGCGAAATCTACAAACTCCCTTCATGATCTGAACTGGATAACATACATTTCTCAAGTGAACTCGTGTGTGCATCTCCATGTTTTTCTAAAGGCATACTGAAATAATTAGTGAGATGAGGCCGGCTACAAATCGTTAAATTGCTTTATTTTATAGACAGGAAGTGAACGTAGAGGGTAACAGATGCAATCAAATCTCACCTTGATTCAACTAACTCCTCAAGAACAAGTAAAAATATGAAACTATGCCACACTATCCCTAAGATCAAGCTCGCTTAATGTTACCCGAGGCAACCTTCTGACCATCTCTGGGCTTGAGATGAATCAGTTTCCCTTCACCAGGCTAGGCTTTGTCTCCAGACCTAGCTGGCTGAGTCACTGCCCATGTGTCTTTTTGACCTTCTCTCTTTAAAAATGGAAGGGCTGTCCTCCTTCCCTCCTTCCTTCCCTCCCTCCTTCCTTTCTTTCCTCCTTCTATTCACTTGAGTATAGAAGATTAAGGGGGTGATCTAATTGAAGTGTTTAAGATGATTAAAGGATTTGATAGGGTAGATAGAGAGAAACTATTTTCTCTGGTGAGGGGAGTCCAAAACAAAGGAGGACAACCTTAAAATTAGAGCTAGGCCATTCAAGAGTGATGTATTCATGAAGGAGATAGATATATTTCTTAATGCTAAAGGGATCAAGGGATATGGGGAAAAAGCGGGAACAGGGTACTGAATTAGACAATCAGCCATGATCATTTTGAATGGCGGAGCTGGCCCGAAGGGCCGAATGGCCTACTCTTGCTCCTATTTTCTATGTTTCTATGTTTCAGGAAGCATTTCTCCAGAGAGAGGCGGGGCGTAGTGGAAATCTGGAACTCTCTTCCCCCAAAAAGCTGTTGAGGCTGGGGGGTCAATTGAGAATTTCAAAACTGAGAATGATAGATTTTCGTTAGGCGAGGGCATTAAGGGTTTATGGAACCAAGGTGGGTAGGTGGAGTTAAGATACAGATCAGCCATGATCTAATTAAATGGAGAACAGGCTCGAGGGGCTGGATGGCCTACTCCAGTTCCGATGTTTCTGTATCGCTTTAGATTTTCCGTCCCTCCTTCCTTCTCTCCCTGTTAGATTCCTAGTCTGTACTTGGTTGGCTGATCTCAGTATCAGTGGGATGCTACAATCGGTCACAACATCCCTCAGCTAGGGAAAATTCCACTCTTGTTACCGTCCTGCTGCTGGAAATGCATTGGGTGAAGACAGGATTGGGCTCAGCTGCAAGGGTCGCCCTGGAGACCCCAGGAATTGAAGGTTAATCTCCAGGACACCGCTGTCAGCAACCAACCCAGGAGAAAAATCATGTGTGTGTGTGTGTTTCTTTTTTCATCTTCTTTGACTGCTACTGTTTATTAATTATAAAAATATTAGAAGATGGGGAGGAGTAAAAACAAAAGGCTGTTTGATTGACAGTCAAGAATCATCCAATCGGGTAATGAAGAGTCTGTTTGCTTTCCAACCAGCCCTGGGAGAGGCGGGGCGTCACGAGGATGGGCGTGTCGGGCGACCAATGGCTGGAGCTTGGGGGCGGAGCAATTAGAGTTACTTGGTCATGTGATGAAAACTGCAGGAATACATTCACCCAGAGTTGGCAGCCGTACTCAGTTGTGATACTGCTACAGCCAGATATTGTGGATTGGTGTGATACGGTTTGTTAATTCGGGAAGGTACAACAAAATGGATTCCAGCTTCTTTTAACTTTGTTCCAGTGCAGAAAAAATCAATGGGGAAAAACATGTTGATCAAACCTGTGGCCTGGTTATGGTTATTAAACTGCTAACAGTCTGCTCACATCTCTGGAAGGTGGTTTCAGTTATTTTCTCTGTTTTGCTTTGCCCTGCCTCCCACTCGTGCCTTATTATAATTCTGCTTATAGAAACATAGAGAATAGGAGCAAGAGTAGGCCATTCGGCCCTTCGGGCCTGCTCCGCCATTCAAAATGATCAAGGCTGATCGTCTAACTCAGCGCCCTGTTCCCGCTTTTCCCCCCATATCGCTTGATCCCTTCAGCATTAAGAAATATATCTATCGCCTTCTTGACTATATTTAATGACTTGGCCTCCACTGCCTTCTGTGGTAGAGAATTCCACAGGTTCACCACCCTCATACCCAGCAGAAAGCCCAAACTCTTCCAAATGCTCACAGGATCAACTGAGACCGAGAGGGCAATTTTAACCCCCCACCCCCAGGATGGGGGCGGAGAGGGGGGGGTTTAAATGCTTAAAAATCTGAAACCCGCCGCTAACGCACCTACTGCCGATTTAACCGGAGCGGGTTGGGGAACGGGCGTGTGACTCGCTCTTTAGAGGCGGGTCAGTAATTATAATATGCTAATGAGGCTCTGTGCCTCAGATTTTAGCAGCCGTTTGGATTTCACGGCTGTAGGCTGGGTTTTCCGGGGATCGGGAAACACGGCAGCTGAAGGGAGGAGAGAACGGCCGGACCCAGCAGGTAAGTGCTTTTCCAGCACTGCCTGTGTGCCAGGAGGAGCTGGAGTGCTCCCCAGCCCCCCAAGTAAACCTGCTGGGATTAGCCAAACCCCTCCGCGATCTCCAAACCCCTCCCTCCCCTACCGATCTTCAGAACCCCATGATCGGCCAAATCCCCCGCAATCCAACGTCTCCCCGCCACGATCTCTCCCCCCCTGCCGCGATCCTGCCCCTCCGCATGCTCTCTCCCCATCCCCCCTCTGCAATCTCTCCCTCCCTCCCTCCCTCCTCTCCGGTCCTCAGCTGCGGCCTTGTACCGCAGGCCTTCCCCGCCCGCCCGCCAGCCAGCCAGCCAGCCTCTCAATCTGGCTGGAAACACAGAAAAAAAAGATTCAAACTGGGCGGGGCCTCCGCGATTCCTGTATTTCTGTGTTTCCCGGCCGCTGACAATTGCCCTGCTCCTTCCCCGCCTCCCCGCGAATATTGGGGCCCGAGTTTGTACTTTTTAATTTCTTTTCTCCCTCCTATATTCACCCCGTCTCTCTCCTGAAAGCACTGATTCATGCTTGGGCACGGCTTATTTCACAGCTGCCAACAACACTCCATTACTTCCACCAAGGGGCTGTTCGTGTGTGACCCCAGACTGCCAGTGATGGCAAGACATTCAACCAAGGGAGGTTATCACAGCTGAGCCCCCCCCAACCTCTTCTCACCCAACATGTACAGACACAGAGGGTTGGATTTTCTTCTGTGTCCTCACTGGGACCACCTCTGTGGGGAGGTGGGGTCTATTTTCCTCCTGCCTGGCCTTCTTATCGTCCCTCCCTGGTACTGCCTGGTCGCAGATGATGCTAGGCCCGGGGTAGTGGCGATAACGACCCCTAAGTCTCCCATTGGAAAGGGAGGACCTCGGCTGCCCCACCCCTTTTCATTTCGCCTCAGTGGATTTATCTTTTTAGGCCTCGCCTCGATTTCGGCCTTCACCTCTTTGAGGATCTTCTTTACCCCTTTAAATATCTGGGTGCCGCCAGTGTTTCCCAACCTGCGGCAGAAGGCTCCGCCTTATTGTCAGAGGTGTTGTCGGGAGCCCGCCCGACATCTACATTGACCTCTGACCCAGGGAAATGGGTTGGGGTTGAAGCGGGGTCGCAGGGGCAAGTGGAATTCTCACCCTGCTGCTACCCCATCGCTCCGAACAACATTCAGCCCATGCTGAGCAGCAGGGTTCACTGGTAGTGATCAGGATTGGGAACCCCAGCTGATTTCCTTTTCCTGGTCAAGACGGTGCTCCGCAAAGTTAAGAAAGAACTTGCATTTATATAGCGCCTTTCATGACCTCAGAGCGTTCCAAAGGGCTTTACAGCCAATGAAATACTTTTGAAGTGTAGTCACTGTTGCAATGTAGGAAACGAGGCAGCCAATTTGCTCAACGCAAAGTCCCACAAACAGCGATGTGATTAATGATCAGATAATCTGTTTCAGTGAAATAAAAAACAGAAAATGCTGGAGAAGCTCAGCAAGTCAGGCAGCATCTGTGGAGAAAGAAACAGAGTTAACGTTTCAGGTCAAAGACCTTTCGTCAGAACTGGAAGATGTTAAAAGAGTTAAAGTTTTTGAGCGAGTACGGAGCCAGGGAAAGGAGGGGAGGGAGGGGAGGAAAGAACAAAAGGGAAGGTCTGTGACAGGGTAGAGGGCACGAGTGATTAAATGGCAAAAGGGATGGTGGTGCAAGGCAAGGAGGGTGGTAATGGGACAGGTTACAAAACAAAAGATTGATCAGGAGTGGCTGTAAATGGTAGCAGCGGAACCATTACCAGCACTAGCTGACCGAAGAAAGGGAGCAGTGGTTATGATCTGATGTTATTGAAATCAATATTGAGTCCAGAAGGTTGTAAAGTGCCTTAAAGAAAGATGAGGTGCTGTTCCTCGAGCTTCCGTTGAGCTTCATTGGGAAAGTGTAAGAAGCCGAGGACAGAGAGGTCAGAGTGGGATTGGGAAAGGGAATTAAAATGGCAAGCGACCGGCAGGTCAGGGTCACGCTTGCGGACAGAGTGGAGGTGTTCAGCAAAGCGATCACCCAGTCTGCGTTTTGTCTCCCCGTTGTGGATACAGTATTCTAAATTGAAAGAAGTAGAAGTAAACCACTGTTTCGCCTGGAAGCAGAGTTTGGGGCCCTGGACGGTGGGAAGGGAGGAGGTGAATTGCATCTCCTGCACTCACACGGGAAGGTGCCGTGGGGAGGGGAGCGGGTGTTGAGGGTGATGGAAGAGCGGCCAAGGTTCCGTGGAGGAAGGCGGTCCCTTCGGAATGCTGAAAGGGGAGGGGTGGGGAAGATGTTATTTGGCGGTGGGCTCGCGCTAGAGGTGACGGAAATGGCGGATGATGATTCATTGAATGTGGAGGCTAGTGGGGTGAAAGGTGAGGACAAGGGGGACCCTATCATGGTTCTGGGAGAGAAGGGAGAGGGTGAGGGCAGAAGCGCGGGAATTAGGACGGACACGGTCGAGGGCCCCGTCAACTACAGTGGAGGGAAATCCTCGGTTGAGGAAAAAGGAAGACGTATCGGAAGCACTGGTGTGGAAGGTGGCATCATCAGAACAGATGTGACGGACACAGAGAATCTGGGAGAAGGGAATCGAGTCCTTACAGGAAGCGGGGTGGGAGGCAGTGTAATCAAGGTAGCTGTGGGAATCAGTGGGCTTATAATAGATATTTGTTGACAGCCTATCCCCAGAAATGGAGATAGAGACATCAAGGAAGGGAAGAGTTGGAGATGGACCATGTGAAGGAAGAGTAGAAATTGGAAACAAAGTTGATGAAATGTTCCAGTTCGGGGCGAGAGCAGGAAACGTCACCTGATACAGTCATCATTGTGAATCTATTTTAGTGATGTTGGGGATAAACATTGGCTAGGACACCAGGGAAAACTCCCCTGCTCTTCTTCGAAATACTGCCATGGGATCTTTTATATCCACTTGAGAGGGCAGACAGGGCCTCAGTTTAATGCCTCATCCAATGGACAGCACCTCCGACAGTGCAGCACTCCCTCAGTGCCACACTGGATTCTGTGCTCAAGACTCTAGAGTGGGATTATGAAGTCACACCCTTCTGACTCAGAGGTGCGAGTTCTACCCAATGAGCCACGGCTGACAATGTATTAGTATTGCCAGCAGGGGAAGGGTGAAAATTGGAGCTGAGGGGAGGACCTTTTTGTTTAAATAAAACGCAGTTTAAGTTCTGAGCCCTGCTGTGGGCCTTTCTTGTACTATCCACAACAACATCCACAGAGAGTCACAAATGGATTTTATCAAGCACAATCAAAATTGGCAGAGCTAAACAATATCATTATTTAACAACTGCTGCCATAACATTAGTTGTTACAACGTTATTAAATTAGCTGAATATCATTGCGGCTGAAGATAATAAGAAAATCATTATTGCCATAAACATAAGAACATAAGAAATAGGAGCAGGAGTAGGCCAATCGGCCCCTCGAGCCTGCTCCGCCATTCAATAAGATCATGGCTGATCTGATCCTAACCTCAAATCTAAAGAACACAAGAAGTAGGAGCAGGACCCGGCCACTCAGCCCCTGGGCCCGCTCCGCCACCCACAGGGCCTTGACCGATCCGAACTCAGCTTCATGTCCAATTTCCTGCCCGCTCCCCGTAACCCCTAATTCCCTTTAGTTGCAGTCTACACATCAAAACACTATGGATATGGGTACAGTGCGATAGTTATGCTATCCAGCGTTCTACACTAATTGTTCTGGTTATGATAATCTTGGATTAATATTCCTGCAGTTTAGTGCAGCTAATATCTATTACTGGAAGCTGCAACAGGAGATGTGAGTGTGGCATATTGTGAATAGTGTATAATTACTGTACAGTAGTCACACATGTATTTGAGTAGGAACGCCATTTATTATAAAATTAATGTAGCAGCGCCAGTACAATTGCACCGTTCTTTGTTTAACACTTGATTTGTCTTTCATACAAGAAATCTATATTTAACTTAATTTGTCTTTTGTGGAGATAACTGTGCAGATAACAAATTTCAAGGAAAGTTTTGTCAAAGGAAGAAATTGCACTTATAGCAGCGCCTTTCACGACCTCAGGGCATCCCAAATGCCTTTACAGCCAATGAAGTACTTTTGAAGCCTAGTCGCTGTTGTAATGTAGGAAACGCAACAGCCAATTCGCACGCTGCAAGGTCCCACAAACAGCAATGTGATAGTGACCAGATAATCTGTTTTGTTGATGTTGTTTGAGGGATAAGTATTGGCCAGGACACCAGTTGGAACTCCCTTTGCTCTTCTTCAAAATAGTGCCATGGTATCTTTTATATCCACCTGAGTGGGCACATAGGGCCCTCATCTGAAAGACAGTACCTCCAACAGCTCCCTCAGTACGACATCTGTTACTGTCAGCCTAGATTATGTGCTCAAGTCTCTGGAGTGGGGCTTGAACCTATGACCTTATAACTGAGAGGTTAGTGTGTTACCCACTGAGCCAAGCCTGACCCCCAGCCTAAATAAGCCTAGGGGAGTCAAAAATCAGTATAGTTCTGGTGGCCACAGTACAAGAAAGGCTATTGCAGCTATTGAAAGGATACAGAAAAGAGCGACCAGATTGATTGAGGGATGGAGGGATTGGATTCTGAGGAGAAATTATGTAAATCGGGCATGTTTTCACTGGGAAAGAGAAAGTTGAGAGGTGCTGTTTTTAGGATTCCAAACGGTCTGTTCCTACAACTGGTGGTTATCCAGCGACTGGTGTTGGGTAATTTTCATTTTCAGCACATAGAATCATAGAATCATCCAGCACAGAAGGAGGCCATTCGGTCCATCGTGCCTGTGCCGGCTCTCTGAAAGAGCTACCAATTCGTCCCGCTCCCCTGCTCTTTCCCCATAGGCCTACAATTCTTTCCTTTTAAAATATTTATCCAATTCCCTTTTGAAAGTTACTATTGAATCTACTTCCACCACCCTTTCAGGCAGTGTGTTCCACGTCATAACAACTCACTGCGTAAAAAAAAATTCTCATCATCTCCACCCTTGTTCTTTTTGCCAATTATCTTAAATCTGTGTCCTCTGGTTACTGACCCTCCTGCCAGTGGAAACAGTTTTCCCTATCTACTCTATCAAAATCCCATTTAATTTTGAATTTCCTTTTAACTCTCTGCTCTAAGGAGAACAATCCCAGCTTCTCCAGTCTCTCCAGATAACTGAAACACCTCATCCCCGATACCATTCTAGTGAATCTTCACTGCACCCTTGACATCCTTCCTAAAGTGTAGTGCCCAGAATTGGACACAATACTTTAGTTGAGATCCAACCAGTGATTTATAAAGGTTTACTATAACTTCTTTACTTTTGTACTCTATGCCTCTATTTATAAAGCAAAGGATCTTGTTTGCTTTTTTAACAGCCTTCTAAACTTGGGCGGTAAATTTTAGAATCGGCCTGATTTTCACTCCCAATGAAACCAGGCCGGGTTTTATACTGGATGGACGAGCGGTGGAGCTGAAAATTACCGCCCCCGAGTGTAGAATTTTTTGGGGGGAGGATAGTGTTGGGTCTGACTGCGATGCTCTCCACTCGCAAATAGCTTGCCAACATTAATTGTCCAGGTTCACACGTGAAGTGGGTTGTGCACGAAAAACGTATCCCAGCAAAAGTTAGTACCTGCGGGAGACGAGGGGAGAAAATCGGAAAAAGAAATCTCCTGCTGCAGCTATCCAAAGATGTTGAGTTACGGTACACGATCCTTCAGGTTGCAAAGCCACAGTGACTCTGATGGAGCTAATTGTGGAGACAACTCAAGCACACCAGTTCATCGGTTCCTTAGGAAGTCCTATACAAAAAACAACCGCTGTTTTGGACAGTTAACATGCTGAAATGTCGACCATTAACCCAACGGTCTGGTCAAGAGATAAGGCATAAGACAAAAGATCATGTGTTTCTGGAGATTGTCTTTGAAGACTTCCACTGTCCTTACTGCCATCAGTGGAATGAAGAGCCTCACCGTTGATTGCAGGCCCAGGAGATGAAAGACTTGTTCCTAGACTTCATGCATTATAACAGACATTCATGATAACATTGTCATTGTGCAGTTTTGTGGAGAGATTTGTCTTACCATTAGATTTGCTTCTACACTTATTTTTTTGCAGATTCTGCCCTTGATGTGTGTTTTCCTGTTATTTACCCGGCTAGACACACACATCTTGTGGCTCCTTCATCTTATTCCCTAGGCAGGGATGACAGCTGCGCTGCTTTCTTCCAATTGCTTTGTAACCTGAAGTGCTAACAGACATCTCTAACATCTTGACTATGCTGAGTAAAAATTTAAAGGCCATCTAAATCTTCCTGGGTTGCTCAGATGAATACAGAAATGCCACAGCTAGATATCATACACAGCACACACTTCTTCAGATGCAGTCAGAAAGCTATTACATGCAGGTTGAACTGGACTGAGCTTTTTGGACGTTATCTTGAAGTTAGATTAAAGTTGGATTTTTTTTTTAAAAATTGATACATTTAGGAGAAAGGCCCATAGTGCAGGATTCTTCCATGGTGGAGAACAGTATCTCACGACTGAGATCGGTAGGTTTTTGTCAGGAAAGGGTTGCAAGGGATATGGAGTGAAGGTGGGTAAATGGAGTTATGATCTAATTGAATGGCGGAGCAGGCTCGAGGGGGCGAATGGCCTGCTCCTGCTCCTAATGTCACTATGTGAGCTTTTCTTGCAAGGGGCCTTCTACAAAACTGTTCTCTCCACAGGTGCTGATTGACCTGCTGAGAGTTTACAACATTTTCTGTTTTTTGTTTCAGATTTCCAACAGGGACTGGTGAGAATGTGGAACTCGCTACCACAAGCATTTAAGTGGAAGCCAGGTGACCACATGTAGGAGAAAGGAATAGAAGGACATGCTGATAGGGTTAGACGAAGTAAATAGAGTGGAAGGTGGAGCATAAACTTCGCCATGGACCAGTTGGCCTGTTTCTGCGCTGTATGAAGCACCTGCAGTTTTTTTCTCACACTTTCGTTTAAGCTTTTTGCTGGCTGGGAATTTCCTCCGAGATGCTCCCACTCCGCTGCTGTAACTTTGCCGGAAGTGTGGCGGGAAAATCCGCGTGCGCCCGCAAGCGGGGGTTCTGTCGCACACCCGGCGGTGGAGCGGGAGCAGCTCGGAGGAAGCTCCCGACATTTGTGTTCTGTCTGGCAATGTGCGAGAGGTGTGATGAGGAGAGCTTTACCTGATATAAGGGGCAGTGTTCCAACAGTGGAAAGACTCAGGCTGTGGAACATAAGAACGTAAGAAAGAGGAGCAAGAGTAGGCCATAGGCTTTCCTGTCCGATCCCTATATTCCTTGATTCCCCTAGAGTCCAAAAATCTATCTATCTCAGCCTTGAATATAATAAAAGAGCCTTATGAATTGTGGAGGTGTAAAGACATGTTCAGCGCAAAAGTAGAAATTGAGTTTCTTGGAGGCTGCAATGCAGGCGATGTGACAGTCCCTTGTGACATCAATAAATGAGCAGGGTCTAAAAAGAAAGAAAGTGTTTGCATTTATATAGCACCTTTCAAGATCTCAGGACATCCCAAAACACTTTTCAGTTAATGAAGTAGTTTTGAAGTGAAGTCACTGTTGTAATATAGTGATGATGTGGAGATGCCGGTGATGGACTGGGGTTAACAATTGTAAACAATTTTACAACACCAAGTTATAGTCCAACGATTTTATTTTTAATCCCACAAGCTTTCGGGGGCTTTCCCCTTCCTCAGGCGGTGTGGAAATCCTCGCCAATTACCTATGCCAATTTCCACACCGCCTGAGGAAGGGGAAAGCCCCCGAAAGCTTGTGGGATTAAAAATAAAATCGTTGGACTATAACTTGGTGTTGTAAAATTGTTTACAATTGTAATATAGTGATCGTGGTAGCCATTGTATAAATGACCAGTTAATCTGTTTTAGTGGTGTTGGTTAAGGGATAAGTATTGGCCAGGACACCGGGAAAAACTCCCCTACTCTTCTTTGCAATCGTGCCGTGGGGTCTTTTAGGTCCACCTGAGAGGGCCTCAGTTTAATGGATCAGCTGAGAAACGATACCTCCATACAGTGCAGCACTCCCTCAGTACTGCACTGGGAGTATCAACCGAGATTACGTGCTCAAGTCTCTGGAGAGGGGGCTCGAACCTATGACCCTCTGACCTCAGAGGCGAGAGGATTACCCACTGATGGGTGGGGCCATCAAAGGCAAGAGGCGAGTAATGTCAGCTTAAAAGAGGCACGAAGAAAATCTTTTCTATAAATATAAATAATAAGAAAAAGAAAATGTCAGAAACATACTCCAAATGACTCTCTCCTACAATTATACTGGATGCTTTCTTGAATACTCTGCACTAAAAGTGTTTGAATTTTTTCCTCGCCAATTACCTCTGCCAATTTATGATAATTAGTTTTAAAAAAGACTCATAAAGTCACACAAAATTGCACCCTGGAAATTTTTCGGTCAGATCACATGGGTTCTGGTGCAATTGTGACCCTCACCTACGCAATATATTACTCCAGATTACATTTGCATCGAGCAGTAGCACAAAAAAATACCAAATAACTGGAGCCACACGCACACATATTACATTTTGCATTAAATGAATCAGACTTTGATTTATTTTCAGAAGAGAACTTTGCAATGGCCAAAAGCTAAGTGAAAATGGCTCCCACTCATGTTTGTGCAGAATGGGACTGCTTCCATCTGATTATGTCAGCAAGAAATTGGGAGCGAACTATCGATCTGAGAACTTTGCTTAATTCAAGTTTGAATAAATATGGCTTAATTTTATTCCTCACACTCAAGGTATTGCAATTGTTCATTGGCACATCAGGTTACAAGCAGTGTACTTGAAATGATATATAAAAAACTGAGAGACATGAAAGGAAGGTCCCTCAAACAGCAATGAGATAATGACCAGATAATGTTTTAGAGATGTTGGCTGAGAGGTAAGTAAATACATATTGGCCAAGATACCAGGGAGAACTCCCCTGCTCTCCCTCAAATAGAGCCATGGGATCTTTTACATACAACCTGAGAGGGCAGACGGGGCCTCGGTTTAATGTCTCATCTGAAAGACTGTACCTTCGACAGTGCAGCACTCCCTCAGTACCGCACTGGGAGTGTCAGCCTGGAATATGTGCTCAAGTCTCTGGTGTTGGAATTTCAACCCATAACCTTCTGACTTAGAGGCGAGAAAGCTATCACGAAGCCTAGGCTGATCCTTCAAACATGGAGGATGTTTTATCAATTTTAACCTGCAGTTTGAAACACCTACACATGCAGTTAATAACATCTACAGATGGCTCAGGAATTGTTTGAAACCCACTCAGTTATATAGGGGTAAATTTTAACAGTGAGCAGGGAACGGAGCAGTGGGGAACGATTTCCAGGTGTGAAACCTGGAAGATAAGTGGGCGAGTTGTAATCTGCGATCACAACCTTAATGAGGCCAATCAATTGCACTTCTGGGATTCGTACCCGGTAGCGGGCCTGATTGACAGGCTGGCTGGCTGTTGGGCAGGAAGGTCTGCTATAGCAGGCCGCAGCCGGGGATCAAAGGGAGGGAGGGACGGAGGAAGGGTCATGGGCTGGGGAAGAGATCGGGGTTGGGGGGGGTGGGGATGCCAAGGAAGAGATCAGGTGGGGGCCGAGGAAGAGATCGGGTGGGGGGGGGGGTGCCAAGGAAGAGATCGGGGGGGGCCGAGGAAGAGATCGGGGCACCAAGGAAGAGATCGGGTGGCCGGGAAGAAGATCGGAGGTCACTGGCGGTCGGGTGCAGAGTCGGAGGTAGGTGGGTGTCCACCATGGTGGGGGGGTTCCATCATCGGGGAGGGGTCCACTGTTGGGGTGTGGGGGGTCGGCTGATTATGGGGTTCCTGTCGGCCAGGTGAGGTTGTTAGACCTGAACGAAACGCTCCTGCTCCTCCGGGCCCACAAGCAGTGCAATAAAGGCACTCACCTCATGGATCTGGCCCTTCCTGCCTGCTTTCATCTGAGGTGAATGGGAAGCGATGGGAAACCCAAACGGATAAGGTTAAATTTGTTTTAATGTTCCAATACACAAAATATCAATGACACATGCACGCACACACACACACACACACACACACACACACTTCCAGCAAGGGGTGGCTGGATAATGATCCTTAAGTATCGCCCTTTTAGTGGGGGCAGGACCTCCTGGTGGCTGCTGTCCACACACAGACAAACCTGCCTGGGTTAAACCCAGAAGTGGGCGTGTTGGAGCCGGGGTGCGGTCCCACTCTGAAAACGGAGGATTTTTACTCCCCACCCGTCCCCAACCCACCCATTCTTGGGGGTTAAAATTTATCCCATAAGGTTCCATCCTCAGTCTGTAGTGAGTTAGCTGATCTCAGCTGGAGTAATGAAAGGGCTGCTACGCTTGGCCTCAATGCTACCCTGGGGTGGGAAGCAGGCATTTGCTTAAGGATCGTTATCCAGCCACCCCTTGCTGGAAGCGCGCATGTGTGTGTGTGTGTGTGTGCGTGTTGGAGGATAGCAGGATTGGGCTCGGATGTGATGTCATTGTCAAGGCTCAAGTATGAATCATGGCCATTTGGACACATGTAGGGGGTGGTGGTGTGTGTCAGCTTCACCTCTGACTACTGAGCGGTTCGAATCGCTCCCACTCCCTGGGTTCTAGACCTTGGACTTATTTGGGGGTTGTGACAAAGTGCAGCAGACAACTGGTTTTGGTGCAAGAAACTTTGACCTTTATTCAAGAGAGGAAATACAACACAACAATCTTAACACTCTAATAAAATGGGGAACACTTCTGTACACACGAGGCAAATTACAGTAGAAAAGATACCTCACCCCTCCCAAATCCCACTGTACTAGTTAGGTTGGACTCTAAAGGACCAGGGATAATGCTCACCAAACGAAACCTTGACAGTAATTCACCCAGAGGTAGGTCAGAAATAGATTGTAGAGTGGAAACTTTGCGGATCTTTGGTTTTCTCCCGAGTTGGTTTTCTTTGGTCGCGGTGGCTCAATATTACCCGGTTGGTTGGTGGTAATATTCGGTTGGTTGTTTCGTAAGGCCCTTGTTGCCGCGAGGTGTCTGACGGTCACTGGGACTGTTGCTCTGGTTTCTTCTTGTGTGTCAGCCTGCTTCTAGAGCTGCTGTCCTTCCCTGTCGAACTGCTTTCCTTGTTGTCTGCTGGAAACTGCTCTTCTTTCCAGACACAGGCAGAACCAAGACAGTTTCTTCTTGTGTGTCGGCCTGCTTCTAGAGCTGCTGATCTTCCTTGTCAAACTGCCTTCCCCTCGCCTTGTTGTTTGCTGGAAACTACAAACTGCTCTTCTTTCCAGACACAGGCAGAACCAACACAAACAGCCCACCAGAGCCAGCAAGCCAGAGAGAGAGAGAGAGAGCTTTCGCCTTGTGGCTGTCTCTTCTACAATGGTCTGTTTAAACAGTTCTTACAAAGTTCTTTGATGGCCTTTTGATGGTCCCAATCATATTGCAAATTGCTTCTCCCAATATGTCATTGTTTTTAATTCTGATTTAGAGCTTGTTACATAAGGCTTCCTTTTGTATCCAACGTCCTAGGTGTTGATAGGTTTTGCATTAAAACAAAAGCATGGCCCCACCAGTCTGGAAACAGTTATCTCTTTCAATGGGAGTGCTTATCGACCCCCTGCTGTCCGTTTTGCATTAAAACAGAGACATGTCTGAAGCAGTAATTCTCCCACCTTCCACGTGTGGGTTGTAGATTTCGTCTGGTGACCTCTCAACTATCCTTCCATTTTAGGATTATAGTCAATGGCCAAAGTTTTCCCATACTCAGGGTAAAGGTGAATTTCTTTAGGGTTTTTCTCTGAGTTTTTGGGGGATCTGTGAATTTTGAGAATCTTACACACAGCACTAGAGGCAGCTTAGCAAGATGTGAAAATCTCCAGCATAGGCGAGCAGAAACTGGCAGAGATAATTGTCACATCGAGTTACATCGAAACTACAGCACAGAAACAGGCCTTTTGGCCCAACTGGTCTATGCCGGTGTTTATGCTCCCCACGAGCCTCGTCCCTCCCTCCTTCATCTAACCCTATCAGCATATCCTTCTATTCCGTTTGCCCTCATGTGCTTACCTAGTTTCCCCTTAAATGTATCCATGCTATTTGCCTCAACTACTCCTTGCGGTAGCGAGTTCCACATTCTTACCACTCTTTGGATAAAGAAGTTTCTCCTGAATTCTCTATTGGATTTATTAGTAACTATCTTATATTTATGATCTCTAGTTTTGGACTTCTCCATAGGTGGAAACATTTTCTCTATGTCTACTCTATCAAACCGTTCATTATCTTAAAGACCTCGATCAGGTCACCCCTCAGCCTTCTCTTTTCTAGAGAGAAGAGTCCTAGCCTGTTCAGCCTTTCGTGATAAGGATATCCTCTCAGTTCTGGTATCACCCTTGTGAACATTTTTTGCACCCTCTCCAATGCATCTATATCCTTTCTGCAATATGGAGACCAGAACTGTGCACGATACTCCAAGTGTGGTCTAACCACAATTGGTGAAGGAAAGAGATAGTTGCAGTCTTGGGGAATTTGACGGGTTAAAACAATTACAGATTTCTCGTGTTGATAAAGTATGGTGGTGCAGTGCATTGGAACATTAGCACTTTACATCACAATGATGGGGCGGTGGGGGGGGGGTGAAGAGTGGGGAACGGGGTTTCTTTGTCCCACTGCTATGTCCTTCATCTGACCTGTGCTGCAATAAGGAAGAGCCAAGCAGTCTGGGGCTGGTTCAGAGCACCAATGGCTGGTTTCCTTCTTGTCTCTCTAGCCACCATATCATATCCTGTTATTTGTCAGTCTAACACCCTGACCACGCTAAGCATTATTGTGTTGATGATGTCAAAATGTAACTGCACACAATTTTACAATAACCGTTTTCACTTCCGTTTTCTCCCCTCCTCTTCTCTCACCGTTAGTATTCTGTGTTGACAATGTCCGCCCTTGTCACTAGGGTGAAAGAGTCTAATCTGATGACACCTCCAACCTGAGGACGTCTCGATAGATGGCATCAGTGACACTCTTCAGTTGACC
Organism: Heptranchias perlo; assembly: GCF_035084215.1. Taxonomy (NCBI): domain Eukaryota; kingdom Metazoa; phylum Chordata; class Chondrichthyes; order Hexanchiformes; family Hexanchidae; genus Heptranchias; species Heptranchias perlo. Next base: position 12,269,210 of record NC_090338.1, on the reverse strand, counting down.
CAGGGATCAGAATGTGCACAGTAGAAAGGAACATCTGGGCTGCTTTCTCCTACCCACCTGAGATGAACTGGCCTAGATGAGGACTTGTTATTAGAAGAAGGCGGTCTACAAACAAGGTAGACTGCAATTGTGTTCAACTCTCGTGTTTTTGACGAGATTCAGATATGCAGTCTTCCACAAGAAGCTTCTTTATGAAGAAACTCATCAGAAAGTAGTTACTGAAAAGACAACGACAGCTGTACATTCTGATGTTCACTCACGTTTTCTGAACCATTACGCTTATACACTGGAGGGGACTTCTCCACTGTTAATTATGCCACTCCCCCAATGATCTAGAGAGGGTGGTACAAATTTGGGTCGGCCATAGACATCTTCTCAGGTTCAGCGGCATCGGTTGGTGTTTGAGTGTCTCCATGTCCCTTATCTACATGCACAATAGTGTAACCCAGGGACGTGACAATGGCACCCCCTTGTAATCTGGACTGGATATTCGACACAAATGACACGTGGGTTCAGGCGGCTGGCACATGCGCTCCACCAAAAGCCCAAAAGCCAAGTTGACCACAGCGACAACAGCTTGCATTTATATAGCGCCTTTAATGCAGTAAAATGCCCCAAGATGCTTCGCAGGAGCGTTACCAAACAAAACTTGACATCAAGCCACATAAGGAGATATTGGACAGGTGGCCAAAAGCTTGGTCAATGAGATAGGTTTTAAAGGGCGTCTTAAAGGAGAGGGAGGAAGAGAGGTGGAGAGGTTTAGGGAGGGAATTCCAAAGCTTAGGGTCTAGGCAGCTGAAGCGAATGGTGGAGCATTGAAAATCAGGAATGTGCAAGAGGCCAGAATTGGAGGAGCGCAGAGATCTCAGAAGGTTGTAGGGCTGGAGGAGATTACAGAGATAAGGAGGGATATGGTCATGGGGGGACTTGAAAATATGGATCAGAATTTTTTTTTAAATTGAGGAGTTGCCGGACAGGGAGCCAATGTAGGTCAGCGAGCTCAGGGAGATGGGTGAACGGGACTTGGTGCGAGTTAGTAAATGGGCAGCATAGTTTTGGATAAGGTCAAGTTGATGGAGGGTACAAGGTGGGAGGCCGGCCAGGAGGGCATCGGAATAGTCGAGTCTGGAAATAACAAAGGCGTGGATGAGGATTTCAGCAGCAGATGAGCTGAGGCGATGGCGGAGATGCGTGATGTTACGGAGGTGGAAGAGCATACAAAGTACAGCCACTTGCGCAACCGAGGGACTGTTAGTGTCCATGGACTTGAACCCCAGTATGGTGCAGAGCCTTTAGGAGAGGAGGGGAGTAAATAAGCCAAAAAAAACAATTACAAAAGGAGAGAAAAGGGAATGGAAATGGTGAAATGAAAGGTAGAATAAAACAAGATAGCGAGAGAAAGAAAGTCAGCAGTCAGTCGGAGGCTAAAACAGCAGAACAGATTCCAATCACTGGTAAGGACGTGATTCTGCATTTCAGATAATGGATCAATCTAATTCCACCCCTCGTCTTTTTCTGCCAAATTGTGAAAATCGTACAGTTCGAGAGGCAGAGCTGAGGGAATTCAGTTTAAATCCTTGAATATCCAGGAGGTTGTGAAAGTAGTTTAACCTTTCCAAACTAGATAAAAGCTTCAGGAAATGGCAATTTCAATTCACCAACCCCAGGAATCAAACACTGTTCTTACTGAAAGACACTGTCAAAAAGAGGCTTTTATTACTTTTGAAAGGGTCACGTCACCCAGAGGGTGCTGCACAGACTATTCATCTAAAGTGTTCTACGATGTACCTGTACTTGTAAATTCTTCATTGAAAATGTTATTAACGTGGTTAAATCAAAAACTCTATATGCAAATACAGAGCTAAATATCTTAATTTGTTTTGAACTGTGGTGAAAAGTCAAAACATACAGTGGGATTGGAATGCATGTTCTAAGGACTCTTTTCTGGTGTTGAAAGCTGAGAGATTTCTGATTTCCAATTTCCATTTTAATTGACCCATTTTTCTTGCCTTATTTTGCGTCCATTGTGAGCATTAAGGTGAAGGATCCACTGGAGCAGAGGAGGTTAAGGGGAGATTTAATAGAGGTGTTAAAAATCATGAAGAGTTTTGATAGAATAAATAAGGAGAAACTGTTTCCAGTGGCAGGAGGGTCGGTAACCAGAAGACACAGATTTAATTGGCCAAAGAACCAGGGGACAGGTGAGGAGAATTTTGTTTTTTCAAGCAGCGAGTTGTTATGATCTGGAACGCGCTGCCTGAAAGGGCGGTGGAAGCAGATTCAATAATAACTTTCTAAAGGGAACTGGATAAATACTTAAAAAGGAAAGTTTTGCAGAGCTATGGGGAAAGAGCAGAGGAGTGAGACTAATTGGATAGCTCTTCCAAAGAGCCGGCACGGGCATGATGGGCAGAATGGCCTCCTTCTGTGTTGCATGATCCTAGAAGCTCCGGCTGATTTCTCCAGTTCTGCTCAGCCATTTGTTCCACCCGCAGCCAGGGAATAGAAAGTCAGTTATTTTAAAGAAATGCGAGACAGAAGACAGAGAGACCAGATGATGGTTTGATAAGTTGACTCTGTTTTCGATTTAGATGTTCACGAGTGTCCTTTTATTGTCAGTCTTCTCATGGCGCCTTCACGCCAAAGCTAAACTTCTGTACATCAGGTGTCAAGGCCCGAATTTACTCTGAAGTGAAGTGGAGTGAGGTTCCCTCCTCCAGAGAGTGTCTCTCCTTTTTGATCCAGGATCAAATCAGGCTACTTTTACAGTATAATTGCTACACACCAGCACTGCAGTGAAAGCATGAATGTACCCTGAAATTCGTCGAGTGAAGGAGGAGAAAGTGATGTGGGTAAGACAATGGCCTGTGCAAGCTTATATTATTGGCACCGCACTGTATAATCCGTATGGCTCAGTTGGTAAGACTCTTGCTCCTGGGGCGGAGATCGTTGGGGCTGAATTTGGATCGTGCCGGCCTGCCAGCCTGAAAAGGGCACCGAGAACAATCCCTGTGCTAATACAGTTAGGCCCGAGGCCTCGATACTGGGCCTCAGGCCTCATTTAAGTTAGATCTATGGATATCTGCTGGGCGTCCCTGGGCAGCTCACCGGTGAAGCGGATTTACATTCCGTCAGCGGCCCTCGGGTAGGGGGAAGGGAGGTGAATGGGAGAGAGGGGGAGAGGCGATCAGGAGAGGGGGGGATGCGAACGGGAGGGGGGAGGTGAACGGGAGGTGGGGAGGTGATCGGGAGGTGGGGAGGTGATCGGGAGGTGGGGAGGTGATCGGGGGTGGAGGAGGCGAACGGGAGAGGAAGGGGCAAACAGGAGAGGGGAGAGGCAAATGGGAGACGGGGAGGCAAATGGGAGGGGGGAGCAAACGAGAGAGGACAGGCGAATGGGAGGGGGGAAGGAGGCAATTACGGAGGGAGGCAAATGGGACAGGGGAGCGAATGGGAGGGGAGGGGGAGGAGGCGAACTGGAGAGGGAGAGGCTAATGTAAGTGGGGGAGGGAGGTGAACGGGAGAGGGGGGAAGCAAACGGGAGGGGAGCGAACGGGAGAAGGGGGAGGCAAACGAGAGGTGGGGGGAGAAGGTAAACAGGAAGAGGCAAACGGGAGGGCTTGAGGCGAACGGGGTGTGGGGCGATGAACGGGAGAGAGGGAGGTGAATAACAGAGGGGGGAGGCGAATGGGAGTGGGGGAGGTGAACATGGCAGGGGTGGCGGGGAGATGTACGTGAGGTGGGACAAAGTGGGGGCCAGCAGTGGTCTTCAGGACTGCCCTGGAACTGTGAGGAGCACTCCTACACCGCCCAGCTCCACATTCAGGTAAGTGTCTTTTAAAAAAAACGTAACTTTTTGGTGGCGGTCTCCAGAGGTCCCTTTAAGGGCCACCAGTTAGACTGTATGTGGACTTGGTGATCCTGAACACAGCAGGCCTGGTATTCCTTCCCTCACAGTCTTAGAAGCAATCACTACACCTCACATGGATTTATGGTTCTTCACACTCATTGATGAGCTGCTTCTCCATTTTGTCGACGATTGTGGCACCAAAATGTCATTTTTCAAGGGGACGATATCCCAAAATAATAGGGTGAGAACTGCTCCAAAACCCACCTCCGCCTTCTCACCCACAAGACTGAGATCGATAGAGTTTTGGACTCTAAGTGAATCAAGGGATAGGGCAGGAAAGTGGAGTTGAGGTAGACGATCAGCCACGATCTTATTAAATGGCGGAGCAGGCTCGAGGGGCCGTATGGCCTACTCCTCCTCCTAGTTCTTATGTTCTTATACAACAAGGAGGAAACCCTTGCGATCGTGAGAAGGGAGAGGGTAAAGAGCTTCAGAGACGGCAAAGTAGGAGAGCAGTTGCCGGAGTAGTGAACATTCACGTACACGATGTGACGGTGCTGGTTGTGAATCAGCTGCACATTAGCGAGAGTGGAGTACCTTCCTGTTGACATGGGTGATGGCGCTGTTGAAGACAGCATGCATCGCCACTTGAGTGCAATCTATGAACTCGAGCAGTCCGGTCACTCCGAAATTGCTTTGCCCGGGTCAGGCTGCTGCTGGTCTGGGGTGGGGGGGGGGGGGAGGACGGGGGTGGAAGGGGGGGCGGGGGTTGGGTGGTGGGGGGGAAGGTGGGGGAAGGTGATGAATTGGTTGGCTCTACCAAGCAATGCATCTGTGCACAGACGATTGACTAATGTTACTGGTGTCCCCAGTGGGAGGTGAATGACCCATGGAAGTTCAGGGTGGTTTTGACCCTCTCAGCCACTGGCAATGTTGTACCAACATAGGGAGAGTTGGGCTGTTGGTTGGATTGAAGCATTAATTGCTTCCTCTGTGAAGCACAGACTCCGTATGTACTGCTCCTGTGGGGAAGGGGTGGGGCCAGGGGGTGGGGCCAAAGGCAGGGGTAGGGCCAGGAGTGGGGGAAGGGTGGGGCCAGAGGTGGGGACTCCCTATATCCTATTCCAGCATGACACTGGAGGCTGGTAGACCCAGCGAGTTGAGGCGTATTGGCCATCAGGAGTGGGCTGGATGGGGAGGTGAGGGGAATCCAGGCTTGGGAAGTGACCTGGAACATAGAATCAGACAGGGCAGAATGAGACCATTCGGCCCATCGTGCCTATGCCGGCTCTTTGAAAGAGCTATCCAATTAGTCCCACTCCTCCACTCTTTTCCCATAGCCCTGCAATTGTTTCGCTTTCAACATGATGAGGTTTAAGAAGAAAACAATATGATCTGCCCCCTTATGGGAATGAAGTGGGGGTGTAGGGAGTGTGGTGGTGGGGGGGAGTATAAAGATTTTAGGAAGGGATGCCTGGGCAGCTCTCCGCCCCTGATGATGGGCGGGCACCAGATTTTCCGATTGCATGGGGCAGGAGACGTACTTGTACTGGCGTAGCTTACCGCGAAAAGCATCACAAACGCGCCCATCCCATCCTCGCACCATATCCGAACACGCACAGTTCCCACGGGGTTGGGGGGGGGGATCTCAGATTTGTGATCAGAAAGGGGGGGATTCCTGGTCGATTTTCCCCCGGAGGCGTGATTTTGCATCCCCCTTACCGGGTACAATAACTAACTGGCAATTGAAGCCGGGATTTTCACATTCTGCAGGTCTCAGCTGAATAAACATTCAGAGCCATCAGGAACCTGGAACTATAGGTGTGTAGCTATAGAAGGCTGCTGCCTTATACCCCATGCCATCTCGAGAATGAAACAGTTTCGAGCAGCAGCTCATCATTAAGTGCTTTTTTCAGACACTAGCTCTGCTAGAGTCAAACATTCATCCCAATAATGGATTGGTTTCCTCATTTGGAGTTAACAATGAAACAGTGTTAGCCCTCGCAGTGATGGATTATGCTTTCAGTTTTTACTATATTATTACTGTTAACACTGGACTTAATACCCAAATGATATTTTTCAGCAGGTTCCTAATCTCAATAGTACTGCTGGCTGACAAGGTTTAATATCTCCAATTTAGATGTTAGGTGGGGGTGGTGGTGGTGGGATATAAAAGCCTCAGTGACTCTCCAGGTGTTTCTTTCCCTACCGATTGTTATGTTGCTACTTGCTCTTATTGAGATGTTCAGAATACTACAATAGGAGCAGGCCTAAGCATACAATGGACTCAGCCGGTGGCAATGCCAGAAGCTGCTACAATAGTTTCCTATACAGAGAAGGCAGAAGAATGAAGACAAAGGGTGAGGAGGCACTGCCTTGAGGAAAATAAAATGAGTCGGCTTCACAGTGATCACTTAGGTACAAAGTACAACCTGTACTTAAGGTTGTACCAAAATTGGCCCAGTTTGTACCCTCAACCGTTTGTGTGTCAAATACAAAACTCCACCCACAACTTTTTGACTGACCAGCATCTCTATCTCTTGTAGGCTCCCCTTCCCTTGATTCTTCTCTTGCCCCGTCATTTAAAGTCTCCTGGGCTCATTGGCCCTTTGGATTTCACGTTCCTTAGCCATGGTTGAATAATTGTCTGGGATCAGAATATCTTGAAGGGCAGACAAAGAAAGGAAGACTTGCATTTATATAGCACCTTTTAAGGTGCCAACTGTGGCTCAGTGGTTAGCAATCTTGCCTCTGAGGCATGACGGTTGTGGGTTCTAAGTCCCAATCCAGAGACTTGAGCATATAATCCAGGCTGACACTTTCAGTGCAGAACTGAGGGAGTGCTGTGAATTCATTAAGTGAATGTCAGAAATGCTGTCTTTTGGGTGAGACCGAGGTCCTGTCTGCCCTCTGAGATGGATTGTTGTAAACAATTTTACAACACCAAGTTATAGTCCAACAATTTTATTTTAAAATCCACAAGCTTTCGGAGGCTTCCTCCTTCCTCAGGTGAATGTGGAATTCCACTTTCACCTGAGGAAGGAGGAAGCCTCCGAAAGCTTGTGGATTTTAAAATAAAATTGTTGGACTATAACTTGGTGTTGTAAAATTGTTTACAATTGTCAACCCCAGTCCATCACCGGCATCTCCACATCATGGCTACCATCCTCTTAGATGGATGTAGAAGATCACATGGCAAAATTTGAAGACGAACAGGGGAGTTCTTCCAGGTGTCCTGGCCAATATTTATCCCTCAATCATAATCACTAAAGAACAGATTATCTGGCCATTATCTCATTGCTGTTTGTGGGAGGTTTTTGTGCGCAAAAGCTGTTGCTTTTCCTATGTTACAACAGCGACTGCACTTCCAAAGTACTTCATTGGCTGTAAAGCGCTTTGGTTGTCTTGAGGTGATGAAGGGCGCTATATAAATACAAGTTCTTTCTCTCATGTTCTCAAGACATCCCAAAGTGCATCATAACCAATCAATTCCTATTAAAGTGTAGTCACTGTTGTTATGTAGGCAAACATGACAGCCAATATGTGCGCATAAAGAACAATGAAGTAAATGACCAGTTAATCTGTTTTTAAGAACATAAGTACATAAAAAATAAGAGCAGGACTAGGCCATTCGGCCCTCGAGCCTGCTCCGCCATTCAATCGGATCATGGCTGATCTTCAACCCCAGCTCCACTTTCCCGCCCGATCTCCATTTCCCTTGATTCCCCGAGAGTCCAAAAATCTATATCTCAGCCTTGAATATACTCAACGACTCAGCATTCACAGCCCTCTGGGGTAGAGAATTCCAAAGATTCACAACCCCCTGAGTGAAGAAATTCCTCCTCATCTCAGTCTTAAATGGCCGACCCCTTATCCTGTGACTCTTCAGCCAGGGGAAACTGGCTGGAGAGCCTAGTGGGTCAGGGGAGGGATATTGGGCAGGACACCCGGAGAACTGCCTTGCTTTTCTTCATGATGTGGAGATGCCGGTGATGGACTGGGGTTGACAATTGTAAACAATTTTACAACACCAAGTTATAGTCCAGCAATTTTATTTTAAATTCACAAGCTTTCGGAGATTTTCTCCTTCCTCAGGCAAATGTTTCAAGATCTCCTTGAAGCCTACGCATTTATACATATTGAACAATAATAAATGGTGTTTACAGACTGCCCCTGCAACTGCCCGTTGCCAAGGCAATCACCGTGTTCAGACAGAGAGGTGTTACCTGCAGAACCTCCGAATACACATTCAATAAAAAAACAAACAGGGAAAAAAAAACAGAGAAAAAAAAACACAGAGAGAGGCAGAAACATCCGGAAGGCAGAGAGAGCCAGCAAATGACCCATTATATTAAAAACAGATAACATTTGTTCGCTGGTGGGGTAACGTGTAGCGTGACATGAACCCAAGATCCCGGTTGAGGCCGTCCTCATGGGTGCGGAACTTGGCTATCAATTTCTGCTCGACGATTTTGCGTTGTCGTGTGTCTCGAAGGCCGCCTTGGAGTACGCTTACCCGAAGGTCGGTGGATGAATGTCCATGACTGCTGAAGTGTTCCCCGACTGGGAGGGAACCCTCCTGTTTGGCGATTGTTGCGCGGTGTCCGTTCATCCGTTGTCGCAGCGTCTGCATGGTCTCGCCAATGTACCATGCTCTGGGGCATCCTTTCCTGCAACGTATGAGGTAGACAACGTTGGCTGAGTCACAGGAGTATGAACCATGCACCTGGTGGGTGGTGTCATCTCGTGTGATGGTGGTATCTGTGTCGATGATCTGGCATGTCTTGCAGAGGTTACCGTGGCAGGGTTGTGTGGCGTCGTGGACGCTGTTCTCTTGAAAGCTAGGTAGTTTGCTGCGAACGATGGTCTGTTTGAGGTTGGGTGGCTGTTTAAAGGCGAGTAGTGGAGGTGTGGGGATGGCCATAGCGAGGTGTTTGTCCTCATTGATGACATGTTGAAGGCTGCGGAGAACATGGCGTAGTTTCTCCGCTCCGGGGAAGTACTGGACGACAAAGGGTACTCTGTTGGTTGCGTCCCGTGTTAGTCTCCTGAGGAGGTCTATGCGATTTTTTGCTGTGGCCCGTCGGAACTGTCGATCGATGAGTCGAGCGTCATATCCCGTTCTTCCTAGTAAGAACGGGATATGACGCTCGACTCATCGATCGACAGTTCCGACGGGCCACAGCAAAAAATCGCATAGACCTCCTCAGGAGACTAACACGGGACGCAACCAACAGAGTACCCTTTGTCGTCCAGTACTTCCCCGGAGCGGAGAAACTACGCCATGTTCTCCGCAGCCTTCAACATGTCATCAATGAGGACAAACACCTCGCTATGGCCATCCCCACACCTCCACTACTCGCCTTTAAACAGCCACCCAACCTCAAACAGACCATCGTTCGCAGCAAACTACCTAGCTTTCAAGAGAACAGCGTCCACGACGCCACACAACCCTGCCACGGTAACCTCTGCAAGACATGCCAGATCATCGACACAGATACCACCATCACACGAGATGACACCACCCACCAGGTGCATGGTTCATACTCCTGTGACTCAGCCAACGTTGTCTACCTCATACGTTGCAGGAAAGGATGCCCCAGAGCATGGTACATTGGCGAGACCATGCAGACGCTGCGACAACGGATGAACGGACACCGCGCAACAATCGCCAAACAGGAGGGTTCCCTCCCAGTCGGGGAACACTTCAGCAGTCATGGACATTCATCCACCGACCTTCGGGTAAGCGTACTCCAAGGCGGCCTTCGAGACACACGACAACGCAAAATCGTCGAGCAGAAATTGATAGCCAAGTTCCGCACCCATGAGGACGGCCTCAACCGGGATCTTGGGTTCATGTCACGCTACACGTTACCCCACCAGCGAACAAATGTTATCTGTTTTTAATATAATGGGTCATTTGCTGGCTCTCTCTGCCTTCCGGATGTTTCTGCCTCTCTCTGTGTTTTTTTTTTCTCTGTTTTTTTTTCCCTGTTTGTTTTTTTATTGAATGTGTATTCGGAGGTTCTGCAGGTAACACCTCTCTGTCTGAACACGGTGATTGCCTTGGCAACGGGCAGTTGCAGGGGCAGTCTGTAAACACCATTTATTATTGTTCAATATGTATAAATACGTAGGCTTCAAGGAGATCTTGAAACATTTGCCTGAGGAAGGAGAAAATCTCCGAAAGCTTGTGAATTTAAAATAAAATTGCTGGACTATAACTTGGTGTTGTAAAATTGTTTACAATTGCTTTTCTTCAAGTAGCGCTGTGGGAGCTTTTGCATCTAACTGAACAGGCAGACTTAAAAGCCATGCTATGGATTTAAATGCTTCTACAATTGAGAAGGTTGTGTGGTCTCTTATTTCTGCGAGAAACTACCATCTTATGCTTTCGAATTTAACATATAAATGTATTTGAACCATTGTCTGTGCCATGTAAATGTAGACAATTTTACAACACCAAGTTATAGTCCAACAATTTTATTGGAAATTCACAAGCTTTCGGAGGCTTCCTCCTTCCTCAGGTGAATGTGGAAAATTCACCTGAGGAAGGAGGAAGCCTCCGAAAGCTTGTGAATTTCAAATAAAATTGTTGGACTATAACTTGGTGTTGTAAAATTGTTTACAAATGTAAATGTAGATGCAGAGTAGATGTTCAGCTAACCTTAAGGTAGCATTATCGAAGAAGTTGATGACTTGCTCGCCTATCTTTTCCCCATCTCCCAGCTAAAGACGATTGTATGGACAATGCATTATTGTCAGAAGCCAGCAGGGGAAAACCAAACAAAACTAGAAGGAAATATTAAGAAAAAAAGATAATATGCTAAAACTGTCACAAATGGTACAGCGTGCTCTTTCATTGACTTGATACATAGAAATGCTAGTTTCGTTCATATTATATGGCCGTGTAACTGGAATCTTTAGAGAGCGTTAAGCCACGTTCTCTGCAGTTTTTCCTCTGCCTCATTCGTTTGTGGTAATGTCAGAGCTGATCCCTGCTAACTAAACCCTTACTCCTGTAGGGATTGCCCTTTCATCAAAACTGCCATTGTCAGACAGAACAGGCAGATACTCCTGCATTTCAATAGCTTCAGTATAAAGGTCAGAATTTAACAAACTGTTCGATGACATTTCAGTACAATATGCTAGTTTACAAAAACAAGGTTGGTGGAGTATGATGTGTCTTCCAGCACGTTATTCCCTGCGATACTTGTCTTTAGCCTCCTCCCCCTTAGAGGGCTGGAAGGAAATTGTCCGGCAACACCTCGATTTTAAAATTCTCATCCTAGTTTTCAAATCCCTCCATGGCCTCGCCCCCTCCCTATCTCTGTAACCTCCTCCAGCCCCACAACTCTCCGAGATCTCTGTGCTTCTCCAATTCTGGCCTCTTGCGCATCCCTGACTTTCATTGGTCACCATGCCTTCAGCTGCCTGGGCCTTAAGCTCTGGAATTCCCTCCCTAAACTTCTCCGCCTTTCTCTCCTCTTTTAAGGCGCTCTTTAAAACCTGCCTCATTGACCAAACTTTTCGTCACCTGTCGCAAAGTCTCCTTATGTGGTTCGGTGTCAATTTTTTTGCCTGATTACGCTCCTGTGAAGCACCTTGGGACGTTTGACTACGTTAAAGGCACTGTATAAATGCAAGTTGTTGCTCTTGCGTCAAACCCAATTGTGTTGTCACCATTTCCCAATTTCTCTCCTACGCTCAAGTCAGTTATTTGCCTCACTTCATTAAAAAATGTTCAGGTGAATTTTCTGATTCCATGCTCCCAGTGGTTGCGGAAGGCGGGAGGGGATGGCGGTGGGGAGGATGGGGCACTGTTGATGGCATTGCGAGGCATAGATTTGAAGCAGTAATGTTGTAGCCCCATCATCTGACCCGAGCTCCTTTCAAGCACGGCTCCTCACTGGGAGTGTGAGACAGGATGAATTTACCCATTCCTTTTTGTTCTTGGAACAGATCCTATCGGATCGCATAGAATTAAGGAGTTTTTTTTTTAAAAAGGCATTTTGGCTTTGAACTGATACTTATACACAGGGCTGTCTGGCCTTATTCCAACGTTTGGGATAATCACGAATTGCTATGAATTAATTGGTAATTAATTGGCTGTGAAAATATTTGTTTACAATCATTAACAGGGATTTCAAAAGCCACATTTAACGGTGGTGCTACTTTACATCAAGTCCACAAGGCTCTCTGGAGCTGTCCAAAAATTTTAGGAATGTCCCTCGCCTCACATATTCAACCAGCAAGACTGAAATCGCATAACTGCACTGTACACAGATTCATGTCCTATGTTGTTGTAAAATATTGTCACTCTAGGATAAAACATTTCTGCTTCATTTAACACATTCTGCACTACTTAGCTGTTTTTCTACATGATCGCTTACGCTGAATAAAGGATTTTATTTGTAGATCATATATTCTGTTTAGAAAAGTGACAGGTTTTATTTTTGCTTTCAGTGAAGGCACATTTTCCCAGAATCCATGTGTTACATTTATTTTTGACAGGACTGAACCTTATAGCCCAGTACCATTAGAGGCAGTGTCCTCACCCCCTCTAAGCCATTCTAATGCCACTTCTTTCGAGTTACAGCAGCTTTCCCTTAATTTGTTTTGCCAATAGAATTATCATTTATGTTATAACTCACCCACAAGATAAATAGAGATGAAGAAAGCCAAGCTATCAGTCAATCCTAGATCAGCCATTAAGAAAAGCCAACAGCCTCCCCCAACACATCATCTGACTGCACCTTAAATAATTCCAGGGTTTCTCTCTGCCGCTACTCTATCCAGAAGCCCATTCCAAATGTTGATCACTCCTTGGGGTCGATCTTGAGCTTTGAGCGCCCAACGTGCAGGCTGATTGTCCATGCCCACAGCAAAGAGATGGTTAGCGGTTTTCAGGTCCAGGCCTCGTTGGTCTCAGGCCGGCGAGCTGCGGGGCATCAAACAGGGCGTCCTGATACCACTTGCCCAATCAAGCCTGGCCAATATTGGGCTGCTTCCACCAGCAGCGAGGTTAAGTGAAGTAGGGGGTGGTATCTTTGGTAACCTGTTGCCGCCTGCCAAATCCGTACACATCTTTCCCGCAACTCCATGTTTGAACCCTCCCAATCAGGTTTCCACTCAACCCACAGCACTGAAACAGCCCTAATCATTGTTACAAATGACATCCTATGTGTCTGTGACTGTGATAAACTATCCCTTCTTATCTTTCTCGAGCTGTCTGCAGCCTTTGACACAGTTGACAACACCATCCTGATTCAACGCCTCTCCTCTGTTGTCCAGCTGGGTGGGACTGCCCTCGCCTGGTTCCGTTTCTATCTATCCATCCAGTCGTAGCCAGAGAATCTCTTGCAATGGCTTCTCTTCCTGCCCCCTTACCATTACCTCTGGAGTCCACTATGGATCTATCCTTGGCCCCCTTCTATTTCTGTCATGCTATCTCTATGTGGCTCTGTATCAAATTTTGTCTGATATCGCTCCCATGAAGTGCCTTGAGACATTTTGTATGACGTTAAAGGCGCTATATAAATGTGAGTTGTTGTTGTTGTTGTTGTTGTTGTTGCTGTTTGCGTCTGGCGCAAGTCTGTGGCCCACAAACCTTACCCTTCACCCCAGAAAGTTCATCATGCCATTCAAGAAAGTTAGTTAAAAAGATATTAATTTCCTGCTCAGTGAAACAGGCTTTCCTAGATCTCAGTTCGACCATTTTCACCGCGCTTGGCACATTCCACAGTCAAATGAACAAAATACAGTATTTGTCATTTCTGTCATTAAGCAAGAATTCTGTGCCCAAGAAGTGTGAAAGGAACATTATTATTAAGTGTGTTTTGTTTGACTGGTTTTCTTTCATTAGCATTATCAAATTTGGTTGTCAAAGAAATCGTGACAGCAAAATTGTGACCGCCATCTTGATTGAGGATTTCGAAGTACCACAAAATATGGACAATGAATCTTTTGATCGCCAAAACACAAACATATGGACCTAAAGGAGTGGGTTTTGGGAGAGGGAGTAATTTTGGAAACAAGTGGTTGGGCAATAGCCAGTGACGTCCACATTCCGAGAATGAAATGAAAAAGTGATTGTGAGGTGGTGGAATGAATCACCGGCCAATTTTCCATTTTCTGTATTTGTGGAAGTATGCCCTATTTATTGGTATTTTCAAAAGCTTTGTGAAGAGAGAGCTTGGACAGTAGCAGCAGCCAATCAGTTTGGGTACAAGACTAATTATAAGCAAATTTCACCGACTGGATAAGGCAGAATTTCAATGCTGATCACTCTATGTTTTGCCAAAACTAAAATTTTGTGACGTCTCTCCTCATCTTACGTTGCAACAGGAGTTGCGACAAGTTGACTGTTAAAAAAGCAGACGGTAACCTTGGCTTTATAAAAAGAGGCATGGAGTACAAAAGCAAGGAAGTTATGCTAAACCTTTATAAATCACTGGTTAGGCCCCAGCTGGAGTATTGTGTCCAATTCTGGGCACCGCACTTTTGGAAGGATGTCAAGGCCCTGGAGAGGGTGCAGAGGAGATTTACTAGAATGGTACCAGGGATGTGGGATTTCAGTTCTGTGGAGAGACTGGAGAAGCTGGGGTTGTTCACCTTAGAACAGAGAAGCATAAGAGAAGATTTAATAGAGGTGTTGGGAATCATAAAGGGTTTTGATCGAGTAAGTAAGGAGAAACTGTTTCCAGTGACAGAAAGGTCGGTAACCAGAGGATACAGATTTAAGGTAATTGGTAAAAGAACCAGAGACGAGATGAGGGGAATTGATTTTTTACGCAGCGAGTTGTTATGACCTGGAATGCACTGCCTGAAAGGGTGGTGGAAGCAGATTCAATAATAACTTTCAAAAGGGAATTGGATAAATACTTGAAGGGAAAACATTTGCAGGGCTATGGTGAAAGGGCAGAGGAATGGGACTAATTCGATAGCTCTTTCAAAGAGCTGACACAAGCACAATAGACCATAAGACCATAAGAGATAGGAGCAGGAGTAGGCCATTCGGCCCCTCGAGCCTGCTCTGCCATTTAATGAGATCATGGCTGATCTGATTTTTACCTCAACTCCACTTTCCTGCCCTTTCCCCATATCCTTTGACTCCCTTGCTGATCAAAAATTTGCTAACTCAGCCTTGAATGTATTCAATGACTCAGCCTCCACAGCTTTTTGGAGTAAAGAATTCCAAAGATTCACAACCTTCTGGGAGAAGAAATTCCTCCTCATTTCTGTCTTAAACGGGCGACCCCTTATTCTGAGACTAAGCCCCCTAGTTTTAGATTCCCCCATGAGGGGTAACATCCTCTTAGCATCTACCCCTCAGAATCTTCTATGTTTCAATAAGATCTCCTCTCATTCTTCTAAACTCCAATAAGTATAGACCCAACCTGTTCAATCTCTCCTCATGAGACAACCCTTCCATACCCGGAATCAAACTAATGAACCTTCTCTGAACTGCCTCCAATGCAAGTATGTCCTTCCTTAAATAAGGGCACCAGAACTGCACGCAATACTCCAGGTGTGGTCTCACCAGCACCCTGTACAGATGTAGCATGACTTCCTAACTTTTATACTCCATCCCCCTAGAAATAAAGGCCAATATTCCATTTGCCTTCCAGATTACCTGCTGCACCTGTATGTTGACTTTTTGTGTTTCATGTACGAGGACAAACAGATCCCTCTGTACCGCAGCATTTTGTAGTATTTCTCCATTCAAATAATATTTTGCTTTTTTATTTTTCCTCCCAAAGTGGATGACTTCACATTTTCCCACATTATATTCCATCTGCCAAATTTTTGCCCATTCACTTAACCTGTCAATATCCTTTTGCAGACACTTTGTGTCCTCATCGCAACTTGCTTTTCCACCTATCTTTGTATCATCAGCAAATTTGGCCACACGACACTCTGTTCCTTCATCCAAGTCATTGATATATATTGTAAATAGTCAAGGCCCCAGCACTGATCCCTGCGGCACTCCACTAGTTACAGATTGCCATTTTGAAAATGACCATTTTATCCCTACTCTTTCTGTTAGTTAGCCAATCCTCTATCCATGCCAGTATATTACCCCCAACGCCATGAGCTCTTATCTTGTGCAGTAATCTTTTATGTGGCACCTTATCGAATGCCTTTTGGAAATCCAAATAAACTGCATCCATTGGTTCCCCTTTATCCACCTTGCCCGTTACTTCCTCAAAGAACTCTAATAAATTTGTCAGACATGATTTCCCCTTCATAAAATCATGTTGATTCTCCTTGATCGTATTATGAGTCTCCAAATGTCCTGTTACTACTTCCTTAATAATGGATTCTAGCATTTTCCCAATGACAGATGTTAGGCTAACTGGTCTATAGTTACCTGCTTTCTGTCTCACTCCCTTCTTGAATAGGAGTGTTACGTTTGCGGTTTTCCAATCCGCTGGGACCTTTCCAGAATCTAGTGAATTCTGGAAGACTACAACTAATGCATCCACTATCTCTGTAGCCACTTCCTTTAAGACCCTCGGATGCAAGTCATCAGGTCCAGGGGACTTGTCAGCCTTTAGACCCATTAGTTTACCTAGTACTTTTTCTCTAGTGATAGTGATTGTTTTTAGTTCCTCCCCTTTGCCCCTTGATTTTCTACTATTATTGGTATGTTATTAGTGTCTTCTCCTGTGAAGACAGATAAAATTATCTGTGCAATTTCTCTGCCATTTCCTTATTTTCCATTATTATTTCCCCAGTCTCATCCTCTAAGGGACCAATGTTTACTTTAGCTACCCTCTTCCTTTTTATATACTTGTAGAAGCTTTTACGGTCAGTTTTTATATTTCTTGCTAGTTTACTCTCATAATTTATTTTCTCCCTCTTTATTATTCTTTTTGTCATCCTTTGCTGGTTTTTAAAGTTTCCCCAATCTTCGGGCTTACCAGTAATCTTTGCCATGTTGTATGCTTTTTCTTTTAACCTGATACTATCCTTGACTTCCTTAGTTAGCCATGGTTGGTTCATCCTTTTTGTGGAGTCTTTCCTCCTCACAGGGATATATTTTTGTTGCGAGTCACAAAATATCTTTTTAAATGTTTGCCACTGCTTATCCACCATCATACCATCTAATCTGTTTTCCCAGTCCACTTTATGCAATTCTGCCCTCATTCCTTTATAATTGCCCTTATTTAAGTTTAATACAGTAGTTTCAGACCCAAGTTCTTTGCTCTCAAACTGGATGTGAAATTCTATCATGTTATGATCACTGCTTCCCAAGGGATCCTCGACTTTGAGATCATTAATTAATCTTGTTTCGTTACCCATTACCAGATCCAAAATGGCCTGTTCCCTGGTTGGTTCCCCGACGTCTTGATCTAAGAAACAGTCCCTAATACACTCTATGAACTCCTCCTCAGGGCTTTTTTTGGCAATTTGATTTGTCCCATCTATGTGAAAGTTAAAATCGCTCATGATTATTGCATTACCTTTTTTACAAGCCCCCCTTATTTCCTGATTTATATTTTACCCTACAGTGTAGCTACTGTTAGGGGGTCTATATACTACTCCCACCAGTGATTTCTTTCCCTTGCTATTTCTTACCTCCACCCAAATTGATTCGACATCTTGATCTTCTGAGCCAAGATCATTTCTCACTATTATACCAATTTCATCCTTTATTAACAGAGCTACCCCACCACCTTTACCTTTTTTCCTATCCTTCCGAAATGTTAAATAACCCTGAATATTTAGCTCCCAACCTTGGTCACCTTGCAACCACATCTCTGTAATGACCATGAGATCAAACCCATTTGTTTCTATTTGTGCCGTCAATTCATCTATCTTATTACGATTGCTGTGCACATTCAGATAAAGAACCTTTAATTTTGTCTTTTTACCATTCATTCTTACGCCGGCCCCATTTGCTAGTGCACTCTTATATTTGTACGCTCTGTCCCTTCCTGACACACTCTGATTATCATTACCCCCATCACTTTCCTGTACTACTTCCTTCTGGCCTCATTATGTGCTGTATTATTCCAAGATTCTATGATTCAAAGTTGTACTAATGTGTTAATGAAAGGCACTTTTACTGATAACGCGCCATGGGACAGAAGTGTGGCACACCATTGCCGACTCTTGATCGATCCACTCTGCACCTCCAGTGGTGCCCAGGACTTGGTTCTTTCTGCCGAGAACAGGTGTCGGTGGCAGCCAAGAAAATTATGCACACTTTCTATTGGCCCTTCATTGGGCCTACATGAATCAGTGGTATATTTGTAAAGCAAACTGAAGAGAGAAGATTACACTGAGTTACATTAAGTCTAAAGCAGAGAAACAGGCCTTTCAGCCCAACTGGTTTATGCCGGTGTTTATACTCCACATGAGCCTCCTCACTCCCTACTTCAGCATACTCTTCTATTCCTTTCTCCTTCATGAGCTTATCTAGCTTCCCCTTAAATACATCTGTGCTATTTGCCTCAAATACTCCTGATGGTAGCGAGTACCACATTATTACCACTTTTTTGGGTAAAGAGTTTCTCCTGAATTCCCGATTGGATTTATTAGTGACTATCTTATATATGATGACCTCTCGTTTTGGACTCCCCCACAAATGGAAACATTTTCTCTACGTCTACCCAATCAAACCCTTTCATAATCTTAAAGACCCCTGTTAGGTCATCCCTCAGCCTTCTCTTTTCTACAGGAAAGAGCCCCAGCCTATTTAATCTTTCCTGATAAGTATATCCCCTCAGTTCTGGTATCATCCTTGTGAATCTTTTTTTGCACCTTTTCCAATGACTTGATATCATTTTAGAAACATGGAACCATAGAAAATAAGAGCAGGAGTAGGCCATTCGGCCCTTCAAGCCTACTCCGCCATTCAATATGATCATGACTGATCCTCTATCTCAATACCATATTCCCGCTCTCTCCCCATACCCTTTGATGCCTTTTGTATCTAGAAATCTATCTAGCTCCATCTTAAATATATTCAGTGACTTGGCCTCCATAGCCTTCTGTGGTAGTGAATTCCACAGGTTCACCACCCTCTGAGTAAAGAAATTTCTCTTCATCTCAGTCCTAAATGTTCCACCCTGTATCCTGAGACTGTGACCCCTCGTTCTGGGCCCTCCAGCCGGGGGAAACATCCTCCCTGCATCCAGTCTGTCTAGCCCTGTCAGAATTTGATATGTTTCAATGAGATCCCCTCTCATTCTTCTAAACTCGAGTGAATACAGGCCGAGTCGACCCAATCTCTCCTCATACGACAGTCCTGCCATCCCAGGAATCAGTCTGGTGAACCTTCGCTGCACTCCCTCTATGGCAAGTATATCCTTTCTTAGGTAAGGAGACCAAAACTGCACACAATACTCCAGGTGTGGTCTCACCAAGGCCCAGTATAACTGCAGTAAGACATCCTTGCTCCTATACTCAAATCCTCTTGCAATGAAGGCCAACATACCATTTGCCTTCCTAACTGCTTGCTGCACCTGCATGTTTGCTTTCAGGTCTCCATTTTTGTAAAATGGAGATCAAAACTGTGCACAGTACTCCAATTGTGGTCTAACCAAGGTTCTATACAAGTTTAACATAACATTTTAACATTTCAGTGTTAGCAAGTGCCCACTCAGGCACAGCTCTTCTGAGCTGCCAGCATCCCCTTGAACAAATGATTTACCTTTTTAAATGCCTTTAGAACAATTCTGCTTTGCAATTGGGTGCATTGTGATAGAGTTGTAAAGGATGTGTGCATTATACTCAATTCTTTAATCTCCTCCTGATTCTTTGCTACTCCAGTTACTTGTTATTTTATTAAATGTGTTATTGAAGAGGCCCCTTTGCACATTGAAGCATGGGGCGGGGGGGTCTCAGCAATTGTGTACAATTGATAAATACACAATGTGACGTTGCACTATTTATTATAGCCCTTGCCTTTGGAAGGTTTGCTGTAATATAAACGTGTCAGTAGTTGGTGCCTGTATATCAGGGTGTCTAGGAACTTGGTTTAAAGGGACCAGGTATAAAGTTTAAATCCGTGTCACTATTAATTTTCATACTATTCCATCCGGTGACTTTTCATGTGAATCCATTCATCAGGAGGACGGTGGCCAGAGCAAGCCCACAGCCTCCTGACTCAGAGGCGAGAGTGCTACCAACTGAGCCAAGGCTGACACAGATGAAACTATATAGTATTTAACTTTGATGTGTTACATGTTCAAGTAAGGTGCAGAATAACAGACATGTGATGAAGAAAAAAGAGAAAGGACAATGGAACAGCACTCCTCATCTCAAACATAGCAAGTCTCTCATTGTCATTCTGAATGGACCATCTCTTCTTCCCTTATGGAGTCTAAAGACGTACAGCAGATCACTGCCTCCAAGAGCACCAGGCAGCAAATCACACAACATCAGGGTAATGTAGGCAGCAACAACAACAACTTGCATTTATATAGTGCCTTTAACATAGTCAAACATTCCTAGGCATTTCACAGGAGTGCTATCAAACAAAATTTGACACATAAGGCGATATTAGGACAGGTAACCAAAAGTTCGATCAAAGAGGTAGGTTTTAAGGAGCGTCTTAAAGGAGGAGAGAGAGGTAGAGAGGTTTAGGGAGGGAATTCCAGAGCTTAGGTCCTAGGCGGTTGAATGCACGGCCGCCAATGGCGGATCGATTAAAATTGGGAATGTGCAAGAGGCCAGAATCGGAGGAGCACAGAGATCTCGGAGGGTTGTAGGGCTGGACGAGGTAACAGAGATAGGGAGGGGCGAGGCCATGGAGGGATTTGAAAACAAGGATGAGAGTTTTAAAATCGAGGCGTTGCCGGACCAGGAGCCAATGTAGGTCAGCGAGCACAAGGGTGACGGGTGAGCGGGACTTGGTGCGAGTTAGGATACGGGCAGCAGAGTTTTGGATGAGCTCAAATAAATTTAATTGATAAACATAAAATATAAAAACAACTCTGGAGACTGGCCCGATATTAGAAATGGAACAATTTCACTCTGAATCCATTTACTTGGATCTGCGTGCTGAGCCTAGATTATGGCACCAGGTCTCAGCACCAACAGACGAAATGGAAACAGGGTCAACGGATAATTGTTCCCGAGCTCGATGGTTGCAGCAGCAGGAATGCACTTCATCAAAGGGAATGGAATTGAGATTAGTGGCATTTACTATTTCATGTAGACGGAATAGAAACATAATCAGAATTCCATGGATGGAATTGAGAGAGGGCTGGTGGATGCCTTGTTCTCCAGTATCGTGGTGAAATTGGAACTAGCAAGCACATAGATTTCTTAAAAGTGGAACAGGAGATCAGTGAACATTTCCTTGATGCATCTGCATCTGAAAGATAAGTTCAGCGTACAGCAGCTTTCAATTGTTCTTTCCGCATGATAAGGCGTCTTGTATGATGGGTCCGGTATTTTGCGTTAGAGAGTGTCACTTTGGCGGAGTTGATAGCACTTCCGCCTCTGAATCGGAAGGATACATAGAATCACATAGAACTTACAGTACAGAAATAGGCCATTCTGCCCAACAGGTCTATGCTCCACACGAGCCTCCTCCCACCCGACTTCATCTAGCCCTATCAACCTATCCTTCTATTCCTTTCTCTCTCCCATGTACTTATCTGGCTTCCTCTTAAATGCATCCATTCTATTTGCCTCAACTACTCCTTGTGGTAGCGAGTTCCACATTCTAACTACTCTCTGGGTAAAGAAGTTTCTCCTGATTTTCTTATTGGATTTGTTAGCGACTGCCTTATATTTATGACCCCTAGTTTTGGATTCCCCCACATCTTCTCTACGTCTACCCTATCAAACTTCAATATAATTTTAAAGACCTCTAGCAGGTCACACCTCACCCCTCAGCCTTCATTTTTCTAGAAACAAAAGAGCCCCAGCCTGTTCAGTCTTTCCTGATGGGTATAACCTCTCATTTCTGGTATCATCCTTGTAAATCTTTTTTGCACCTTCACCAGTGCTTCTATATCCTTTTTGTAAAGTGGAGACCAGAACTGTGCACAGTACTCCAAGGGTGGTCTAGCCAAGGTACTATACAAGTTTAATATAACTTCTCTGCTTTTCAATTCTATCCCTCTAGACATTAACCCCAGTGCTTTGTCAGTTCTTGGCTCCGGCTTCATTCCAGGACTTGAGCACATACGGAAATACAGAGGTCAGTGCTTATGATTCACAGCTCACATTACTTTCCATCCATTTAAACTGTCAGATGGAAAAATTGTGCAGGCTGCAATGAGGGCATGCTGCCTCTCTGTGCCAGAATCCTGATGTGAGCTCCTGTCACCCAACACTCTTTACTGGAACACTAATTGTAAAATTCACCTCATCATCCAGTGCAGTACGAAACGGTTGCAGCAAAATCAGAGGTGCTGTTCTTCAGATCATATAACAAGCGGGGGCTATGTGGACATTAGAAATGCTCTGGCATTCTTTTAAAGAAGAGTCGAGAGTTGGCCAGGTGTTCTGGTTAAAAATTCCTCGCTCAAATAATACCACCACCATCTGGTCATTCATCTCAATGACTTTTGGGCACAAAATTGGTGCCACATTAGCCGACATGACAACGGCATCAGTACTTCAAAGTACGATGCTTCTGAGAGTTGTGATGATGTGCCATATAAATGCAGAATTGTTTTCTTTTCGTATAAGTTACAACACCGACTGAGTATTGTTTTTGTTTCGTGGGACCATTTGCAACCCACATATGTATGGGACTAGTTTAATTAGCAATGGAGGCTTTCTGTAGTGCATTGAGAGATGGTCACACCCTGTCTGTCACACAATTTCCATAATTTCACCTACCCCCCCCCCCACCCGACCCCTTAAATAATTGAACATTCCTAGTGAACCCTTCCTTCCAAGAGGCTGAGATATATCCAGCATTCACAGATCTGGCTGTTCACTGGAATAGACCAGTTGTGATCACAACTGTTCTATTCAACTGACTGTTGGCCTTTGTCTATCTTGCCTGAAGGTATCCAATTATTACTGGCAACAATCCTTGTGTTTAGCTCAGGAGTGGGGGTGGGGCAGCCCAACCATTATTAAAAATAAGACCTCAAACACTTATTTGTTGTGAATAATTTGAAGGAGCATAGTGTGTCTAAGGAGAGAAGATATTATTTAACTCTCTCACATAGAGATTACATGGGGAACAATGCCGATCTATGGAGGATTACAAAATCTCATTATTCCCTTTCACTGACAAAGCCTAGTTAATTTGACATTTCCTTAAATTAACATTCCAAAAGTCTATTGTCCACAAAAGAAACTTAATTAACTGTCCTCCTCAACCAAGCCTTCCCAATAGGACAGTGCGTAGGCTTTAGTGACTCCTTTTAAATATCCTCTAAAGTGAAGCTCCCTCCCTATCTCAATTTGTAAATACACTGCCTACTGTGGTACTAAGCCAAGCAGAATAGAAAGACTCAAGGTTTGGGTCCAGCTCTGTGCTGGGCAAAATGATTCTTAGCCAATGCTTTTAACTTCAGTCAGGAGGAACAAAATCAGCCAGAGCACCCATTCCTATTCACTAAAAAGAAGAACTTGCATTTCTATAGCGCCTTTCACGACCTCAGGATGTCCCAAAGTGCTTTACGTCCAGTGAAGTACTTTTTGAAGCGTAGTCACTGTTGTAATGCAGGAAACACGGTAGCCAATTTGCACACAGCAAGGTCCCACAAACAGCAATGTGACAATGACCAGATAATCTGTTTTAGTGATGTTGGTTGAGGGATAAATGTTGGCCCAGGACACCGGGGAGAACTCCCCTGCTCTTCTTCAAAATAGTGCCATGTTTTCTTTTATGTCCACCTGAGAGGGCAGACGGGGCCTCGGTTTAATATCTCAACCGAAAGACGGCACTTCCCTCAGTACTGCACTGGAGTGTCAGCGTAGCTCAAGTCTCTGGAGTGAGATTTGAACCCAATGACCTTCTAACTCAGAGGCAACTATCCAGTGTCTCCTGCTGCAAAGAATATGGATGTGGGTGTGGAAAGCGGACGAGGATTGGATCAGGCTTGGCTGTGCTTCCCTCTCTGGTCGGATGGCCTACTGACACTCAAAGCCTGAATTTCCATAGGGTCATCAATGCACTCCTGGTGTAAGTCGGCCAGGAGTGCAGCAGAAGGGGTGGAAAATCATGCGGGACCTGGATATCCTGGGTCTGAGCCCTGGCTGCGAGTATCTGTGGGGGTTGTGGTTGGGGCAGAAATTCCATCCACCATCTTGGACATGGCCCCTGACATCAGATGGGACAGGGCCGAGGGGAAGGAATTCTTATGCCTGGAATTTCCTTGGCCCAAGCTTTTTTAATGGTGGATGACCTGGATGATTTAAAACTCTTCATCCTTGTGTTCAAATGCCTCCATGGCCCTCGCCCCCTCCCTATCTCTGTAACCTCCTCCAGCCCTACAATCCTCCAAGATCTCTGCACTCCTTCAATCCTGGCCTCTTGTGCCTCCGCGATTTTCATCACTCCGTTGGCGGCTGTGCCTTCAGCTGGCTTGGCCCTAAGCTCTGAAATTCCTTGCTTAAACCTCTCCGTCTCTCTACCTCTCTCTCCTCCTTTAAGTTGCTCTTTAAAACCTACCTCGTTGACCAAGCCTGTCCTAATATCTCCTTACGTGGCTCAGTGTCAAATTTTGATTTTGATAACGCTCCTGTGAAGCGACTTGGGACGTTTTACTACGGTAAAGGTAAGTTGTTGCTGTTATTGTACAGGCGACAATGGAATTGAGGCCCAACTAGAGGTCCAGGCCTGTGACCTGGCCTGCTTTCTCCATTGGAAAACAATCCCCCTCATAATGGGAGCCAATTGGGGCGGCTTTCCTCGTACCTCGTCCATGCCAGGCAACCAAAGTGCACCCATAGTAAGAAGGATAGCAAACCACCTCCCCCCACCCCCCACCCTGCCCCCACCACCCCTTCCAATTCCATGCAAGTATGGCGACCACCTAAGAACACAAGAAATAGGAGCAGGAGTAGGCCATACGGCCCCTCGAGCCTGCTCCGCCATTCAATAAAATCATGGCTGATCTTCTATCTTAACTCCACTTTTCCACCCGATCACCACATCCCTTGATTCCCTTAGAGCCCAAAAAGCTATTGATCTCAATCTTGAATATACTCAACTCCTGTCGACCCCGGATGCTCCGGCCGGGTCAGGGGTGGAGGTCAGATGTCGCACTTCCGAGGATTTATCGGCCGCTCAGTGCTCCTGGCTCACACGCAAAGAATGGCCACTTGTGCAACATAACATACAAGGCAGCTGCTTCCCACGGAACCGTGCCCCAGGGAGGAGAGAAAACTGATGGGAGAACCAGGGGGAAAAGAAACGACAGTGGGAGGTGGATCATTCTAACCCACCCGTAAAGCAATAAGCGTTTATGATTTCATATCACATAGCAACTCTTGTGCGTGTAAGAGCATGAGATGAGCTTAGAATACCTGATGCGCAAACCATATTAGGCATTCCTAGAGATGCTGTTCCCTTTTTATACTGTAACCTTGCAGGTTCAGAAGCCTCAGTTACAAAGTTTTGAATTCATGCTTTAGCTCTATATATATATATAATGTTATGCAGCAGCAGCGAATCTACACAGGGACCATCACTGGAGACTGTGATATCTTTACAATTGAAACAAAATAACAGCAGCAATCTGGGCAGAGGCATTTTCACCCGCGATAATCGAAGATAATGGCAGCATCCTCCTTGTCGCTGGAGGGAATGGAGCAGAGGGTGGGTTTAGGGTCACCAGAGACTTGTGGCCTTTGTTCTCTCACTAGCAGCTTATTGTAAATAATGGGCCGCAGTTCACTGCCCTCAGGCCCTGACTGACCTTATTAGAACTTATTTGTTTGCTGCAATAGCATTTCACGAGAAAAGAAAGTCCACTCACGCAGCCGCTTGACACAATGGTGAGCGTTTCCCGCAGACCATTCCATCTCGTTGGGCTCCTGCCACATTTCAGCTGATTAACCATGCTGTCTCGGAGATCTGTTTCAGTTAACAGCCAGCACTGACCATTTTCTATTCCACTGTCAAACAGTTCAGGCCACTGCCCAAGAGCACTGAATAGCGTTCCCAGCCAGTGAAGTCACTGGAATGCATAACTGTCCAGAATGTTGAAAGCGGCCTTGGACAAATCATCCTTGTTTTCAAATCCCTCCATGTAGCCGCCCCCCCACCCCGCCCTCCCGATCTCTGCAACCTCCTCCAGCCCCTACAACCCTCCGAGATCTCTGCGCTCCTCCAATTCTTGCCTCTTGCGCCACCCCGATTTTAATCGCTCGACAATTGGCGGCCGTGCCTTCAGCTGCCTAGGCCCTAAACCTCTCCGCCTCTCTACCTCTCTCTCCTCCTTTAAGATATTCCTTAAAACCTACCTTTTTTGACCAAGCTTTCGGTCACCCGTGCTAACATCTCCTTATGTGGCTCGGTGTCAAATTGTGTTTGATAATCACAGCTATGAAGTGCCTTGGGACGTTTAACTACGTTAAAGGTGCTATATAAATGCGAGTTGTTGTTGTTGTTGTTGTTGCTGTTGTTGTTGTTGGCACAGTCCTGTTTTCACTCATTCTTCATCTAAAATGTGAATGCTTGGTCAGTGATGTGAGTTGGGTCTCGGGGCCCGCGGGCGAAAAGTAATTCATGTCCGGATCGTGTTTTGAAACTTGCGAACCCTCACAAGTGGGAGAGTCCCCGCTGCCGGCACACGCTCAGAAAATTAACCCCGTATGGTGCAGACTAACACACCCACCCTGTGCCATCGCAATGAGATCCATCAACTGCCTTCCTTAAAGCGTGAACTGTGGTCCGACAGCTGGCCCAGGGACTGTTTAAAAAATTGTTGCATCTTTGTATACACCTATCAGGAAACAATATACTGATCAGGAAAGACTGAACAGGCTGGGGCTCTTCTCTCTAGAAAAGAGAAGGCTGAAGGGTGACCTGATCGGGGTCTTTAAGATTATGAAGGGGTTTGATAGGGTAGACATAGAGATTGTTTCCACTTGTGGGGGAGGCCAAAATTAGAGGTCATCAATATAAGACAGTCGCTAATAAATCCAATAGGGAATTTGGGAGAAACCTCTTTATCCAAAGAGTGGTAAGAATACAGAATGCGCTACCTCAGGGAGTAGTTGAGGCAAATAGCACAGATGCATTTAAGGGGAAGCTAGATAAATACATGAGGGAGAAAGGAATAGAAGGGTGTGCTGATAGGGTTAGATGAAGTAGGGAGGGAGGTGGCTCGTGTGGAGGATAAATGCCAGCATAGACCAGTTGGGCCGAATGGCCTCTTTCTGTGCTGTAGACTCGATGTACCTCAATGTATGACACATTTACTGCACCTTGATTTTTCTCTTCATCAGGTAACATAATTATGGCCATTCAGAATTAGGAAGAATGATTTGGAATGTAGATTTCTCTGACTTCAATTTACTGTAAAGTACAAACCCTATCATTCCGTGGCTCAGTGGGGTAGCACTCTTGCCTCTGAGTCAGAAGATTTTGGGTTCAAAGCCCCACTCCAGAGACTTGAGCACATAATTTAGGCTGACACTCCCAGAGCAGCCTGAAGGAGTGCTGCACTGTCAGAGGTGCCGTCTTTCGGGTGAGATGTTAACCGTGGCCTTGTCTGCCCTCTCAGGCGGATGTAAAAGATCCCGTGGCATTATCCAAAGAACAGGGGAGTTCTCCCCAGTGTCCTGACCAACATTTATCTCTCAACCAAATACCTAAATCAGATGATCTGGTCATTCATTTCATTGCTGTTTGTGGGAGTTTGCTGTGCGCAAATTGGCTGCCACATCTCTCTACATTACAACAGTGACTACACTTCAAAAGTAGTTAATTGGCTGTAAAGTGCTTAGGGATGTCCTGAGGTCATGAAAGGAACTATATAAATGCAAGTCCATTCTGTTCCTTTTATTGTTACCTGTTAAAGCAATCATAGACTATGGGATGGTATGGTCATTCTTGATTTCAACACAGTGAGGGGGAAGAGTATAGAGCACAGCATATTTGGTGCCTACGAGGAACCAAACAGGAAAGTTCACTGAAGTAACGACCAGTGAACATAGTATTGATAAATTAGAGAAATAGAAGAGTTTTGATAGGCAAGGTGAGCAATTGGAGGATAGAATGAGAGAACAATCACCTTCAACAACAAGGTTTTTTCTAGCATCCTGGCCAGATGGGAGAAGATCCTTTCTAAACATAGAGGCCAGCAAGATTCCAAGCTCTCTACTGTTCTTTGCCCAGTTGTCTGCTCCACAGTAAGGAGGCCTTTAGGGTTGGTACAATTCGCTTCAGTGACTCTGTGCTCGGGAGGGAAAAAGTCATCTGAGGTTGTCACTCCTGATCACTATCTGGTGACCTCTCCAGGAAATTATGTGTGCGTTGATGTTGGGTAGGATAGGATTAGGCTTGTTGTAATGATCGAATAGGGTGCCAGCACTCTCTGTATGGGCTGATGTATAAAGAATGGGCACTTGGATGATTTTTTAGAAGATAGTTTGCACCCATGGAACTGCTCCGTCATGTGCGATTGTGCCTTCAGTGGAGGTGGGGAGCAAATGACCATATCTCCCGGGTTCCACCAATCTCCTGCTGAAGGTATAGTGGGAGATTGGGAGAACTCCTACGGGATTTCAGGGCCTTACTAAAGCTACATAAAGAGTGATGGCACCTGATTTCCCAATAGATGGGCTGCTCAAGGCAGTTAGTAGCTAGGCCATACAGAAGAGAAGATCACAGGTAAACTTCCCAGTCTGTGGGCGGCGTTAGCTGATCTCAGCCGGGATACATTCAAAAATGATGGGCAGAGCAAGACCACCTGGTCCATCAAGCCTGCCCCAGACCCCTGATCGCCGCAGCATCATGACTAGATACTCCCATCACCCTCTCTCCCCCCCTCCTCTACAGCCACATAATCTCCTAGAAGAGGCAAAAAAACAGAGAAGAATCCAGGGCCAATAAGAGAAAAAATACACTGTAAAATTTCTCTCCGACACCCTCAGGTGATTGCAACCAGTCCAGTAGATCACACAGACCAAGTGTTATTTATAAAGACAATGATGTGATCTCTGCCCCGGTCAGGAACCGGTCCAGCTCCATTTTGAAGGCAGAGAGTCAGCATACACCACACTAGCCGGCAATGGATTCCAGAGGCTCACAATTCGCTGGGAAAAGAAGAACCGCCCAACATCCAGTCTATTCCTACTCTTCCATAGTTTAAACTCGTGTCTCCTGGTCCTCCCCAATCTGTTAAACTGGAATAATCCATCAGGCAGGGGGGCAATAAATGGTTTCAACTGCTCCTGAGTTAGGGAGGTTTCTGCTCCTGATCACGATCCAACCTCCTCTGTTGCAAGGGAGTATGTGAGTATATGTAAGGTGAGGACTGAATTGGGTTCAGCTATGAAGTCCTCTGTAGTCCGTGGCTTATATGTGAAGAATAGTCATTTGGGCAGGGTTACAGGAGGTGATCGCTGTCTGTCGAACTGTACACCATCAGAAGATGGAGCATTGAACAGATAAAGGAGAACATTGGTGTTGGGAAGAATAGAAATATTATAAAATTACACTTTTCATATGTAGCTTGCATTCTATCTAGAATTGCAAACAAGGGGCTTTTTATTGAACAGTGATGATCTTGATTATTGCACTTATGAATGTGGAGGAATTTTTGAGCAAAACACTGTGGATATTATTCCCACGGGCCTGGATAAAGGTATGTCCGACAATAGGATCACAGACAGAAGACTCAATAGAATAACTTTCCCTTCACTTTGCATTTTGTCACTTTCCATTACTGGGTTTTTGAAAAGCAGCAGATTGTTATTAATTTTTAATTAACACTGTGTAGAATAAACAGGATCTCATGTCTGGGAGTTCAGTATAGTCGACGTGTCACTTGTGTGAGAGACAATTATAATGTGCTCACATTAGCAATGTTAATGAACCTGATCGTATTTATCATGAGATATTTCAGTATTTTATTGCTGGCATTCCTTTGTCATTCACAGCATATGCTGGAATAAAATCAACATCATTTTGCTGAAGAAAGTGGATAATGATTAGGGATGATATAGCATTAAAATGTTATTCCAGAATGGCTCCTCACCTTCAGAAAGAAAGAAAGAAAGAAAACAAAGAAAGAAAGAATGAATGAACAGTAGGAAGAATTAAGTTACATTTATATGGTGCCTTGCCTCAGAATTTCACGGCCAAGGACGTACTTTTGAAACGTAATCACTATTGTAATGTAGGAAAATGCAGCAGGCAATTTATACACAGCAAGGTCCCATAATCAGCAATGAGAACATTTTGAGGGGGGAAGGGGAACAGCCAGAAGTCGTGGACCAATGACATATGAAGGAAAAGGATCGAGATCCTGCAGTCAGAGTTTCAGGAGCTAGGGAGGAAGTTACAAAGGAAGACCTCAAAGTAAGTAATCACTGTGGATTACTCCCAGTGCCACGTGTTGGTGAGTATAGGAATAGTAGGATAAAACAGATTAATGTGTGGGTGGAGGAATGGTGCAGGAGGGAGGGCTTCAGATTCCTGGGGCATTGAGACCAGTTCTGGGGCAGGGGGGAACTGTTCAAAATGGACAGGTAGCACCTCAACAGAACTGGGACCAATGTCCCCACCGGAAGGTTAACGAGTGCCGTGGGGGAGGGTTTAAACTAATTTGGCAGAGGGGTGGGCACCAGGATGAAAATTAGAGAGGAGAAACAAGGTGCACAGAGGACTGGGAGGGACAAGTAGCACTAGAGTGAAGAATAGTTCAGAAATAGGAGGGATCAGACAGGGAGCAAATACGAGGCAATCTAAGATGAGTTTGGAGTGCATGTACGTGAATACATGGAGCCTGGTAGGTAAGGTTGGTGAGTTGCAGGCTCAAGTCACCACATGGGACTATGATATAGTGGCAATAACAGAGACCTGGCTCAATGAATGGGAGGATTGGGTATATAATATTCCTGGCTACAAGGGATTTAGGAAAGGGGAGGAAAGAAAGGAGGGGGTGTGGCAGTATTGATCAAAGAAACTATTACAGCACTGGAAAGGTATGATGTAGTTGAGGGGTCAAAGACAGAATCTATTTAGTTAGAATTAAGGAATAATAGAGGAGCTATTACACAACTGGGTGTATACTGTAGGCCACCAAATAATGGGAAGGAGATAGAGGAGCAAATTTGTAGGCAAATTATAGAAAGATGCAAGAACTGCAGAGTAGTGATACTTCAATTATCCCAATATAGACCGGGACAGTAACAATATAATGGGAAAAGAGGGGGAGGAATTCCTGAAATGTGTTCAAGCGAACTCTCTGGAAAAATATGTCCCCAGCCAAACCAGAAAGGAAACTGTGCTGGTTTTAGTTCTGGAGAATGAAGTGGGACAGGTGGAGCATGTTTCAGTGGGGGAGCATTTGGGGAAAAGTGATCATAATATCATTAGGGTTAGAATAGTGATGGAAAAGGACAAGGAACAATCAAATGTGAAAATGCTTAACTGGAGGAAGGCAAAATTCAATGAGTGAAGTAACAGAGAGGGTTGATGAGAGTAGTGCGGTTGATGCTGTGAATATGGACTTTCAAAAGGCATTTGAAAAAGTATCACATAATAGTCCTAACCAAATGAGTCCTAACCAGTGTTTTATAAAGGTTTAGCATAACTTCCTTGCTTTTGTACTCTATGCCTCTATTTATAAAGCCATGGTTCCCGCATGCCTTTTTAATAGCTTTCTCAACTTGTCCTGCCACCTTCAAAGAATTGTGGACATACACCCCCAGGTCTCTCTGTTCCTGCACCCCCTTTAAAATTGTACCATTTAGTTTATATTGCCTCTTCTCATTCTTCCTACCAAAATGCATCACTTCACACTTCTCTGCGTTAAATTTCATCTGCCATGTGTCTGCCTTTTTCACCAGTCTGTCTATGCCATCCTGAAGGATCTTGCCCAGGTGGATTGGAATCAAAAGTTGGTAGGCAAAACAGTATTGGACAATGGGAGGCCTTCAAGGAGAGTTGTTTCGGGTACAGAGTAGACACATCCCTACGAGGGGGAAAGGAAGGGCATCCAAAGATAGACCTCCCCGGATGACTAAGGATACAGAGATTAAAATGAAACAGAAAAAGGAGGCTTATGATAAATGTAAGGTTCATACAGTAGAGAACCAGGCTGAATGCAGAAAGTATAGAGGAGATCCAAAAAAGGGAATAAGAGGGGCAAAGAGAGAATATGAGAATAGATTAGCAGCCAACATAAAAGGGAATCCAAAAGTCTTTTATAAACATATAAATAACAAAAGGGTAGTCAAAGGAAGGGCGGGACTGATTAGAGATAAAAAAGGAGACCCTCTTGTGGATGCAGAAGGCATGGCTGAGGTACTAAATGAATACTTTGCATCCATCTTCACTAGAGAAGAGGATACTGCCATTGTAACAGTAAAGGAGGAGATAGTAGCAATATTGGATAGGATAAAAATAGATAAAGAGGAGGTACTTAAAAGATTGGCAATACTCAAAGTAGAAAAGTCACACGGTCCAGATGGGACGCATTCTAGTTTATTGAAGGAAGGGCAGAAAATGCGAAGGTTCTGGCCACAATCTTCCAATCTTCCTTAAGTATGGGGATGGTACTTATAGACTGGAGGTTTGCAAATGTTACACCTCTGTTCAAAAAAAGGGGACAGGGATAAACTCAGCAATTGCAGGCAAGCTAGCCTAACGCAGGTGGTGGAGACAATAATCCGGGACAAAATTAATTGGCACTTGGAAAAGTATGGGCTAATAAATTAAAGTCAGCATGGATTTGTTAAAGGAAAATCATGTTTGACTAACTTGATTGAGTTCTTTGATGAAGTAATGGAGAGGATTGATGAGGGTAGTGCGATTGATGCTATGTATATGGACTTTCAAAAGGCATTTGTAAAAGTATCACATAATAGATTTGTTAGCAAAATTAAAGCCCATAGGATTTAGGGACAGCGTGGATATAAAATTGGCCAGCGGACAGAAAGCTGAGTGTAGTGGTGAACGGTTGTTTTTCAGACTGGAGGGAAGTATACAGTGGTGTTCCCCAGGGGTCAGTAGTAGGACCACTGCTTTTTTTGATATATATTAATGACCTGGACTTGGGTACAGAGGGTATAATTTCAAAGTTTACTGATGACATGAAACTTGGAAATGTAGTAAACAGTGAGGAGCTAACAGACTTCAGGATGGCATAGACAGACTGGTGAAATAGGCAGACACATGGCAGATGAAATTTAACGCAGAGAAGTGTGAAGTGATGCATTTTGGTAGGAAGAATGAGAAGAGGCAATATAAACTAAATGGTACAATTTTAAAGGGGGTGCAGGAACAGAGAGACCTGGGGGTGTATGTCCACAATTCTTTGAAGGTGGCAGGACAAGTTGAGAAAGCTATTGAAAAGGCATGCGGGATCCATGGCTTTATAAATAGAGGCATAGAGTACAAAAGCAAGAAAGTTATGCTAAACCTTTATAAACCTTTAGGACTCAGCTGGAGTATTGTGTTCAATTCTGGGCACCACTCTTTAGGAAGGATGTCAAGGCCTTAGAGAGGGTGCAGAAGAGATTTACTAGAATGGTGCCAGGGATGAGGGACTTCAGTTATGTGTAGAGTGGAGAAGCTGGGGTTGTTCTCCTTAAATAGAGAATGTTAAAGGGGAGATTTGATAGATGTATTCAAAATCATGAACAGTTTTGATACAGTAAACAAGGAGAAACTGTTTTCAGTGGCAGAAGGGTCGGTAACCAGAGGACACAGATTTAAGGTGATCGGCAAAAGATCCAGAGTCGACATGAGGAAACATTTTTTTTACGCAGCGAGTTGTAATGATCTGGAATGCACTGCCTGAAAGGATGGTGGAAGCAGGTTCAATAGTAACTTTCAAAAGGGATTTGGATAAATACTTGAAGGGAAAAAAATTACAGGGCTTTGGAGAAAGAGTAGGGAAATGGGACTAATTGGACAGCTCCTTCAAAGGGTCAGCACAGGCATGATGGGCCAAATGGCCTCCTTCTATGCTATACCTACTATGATACTATGTTAAATGACCAATTAAACTTTTTCAACTGATGATAGTTGATGGATAAATATTAGCCAGGGCAATTCCTCTGCTTTTTTTCAAATATTGCCAAGGAGTCACCTGAAATGGGACCTCAGTTTAACATCTAATCTAAGAAATTGCACTTCCAATAGTGCAGCACTCCCTCAATCCTGCATTGGAGAATCAGCCAGAATGATGTGTGCACACCCTTATATTCAAGGCTGAGATAGATAGATTTTTGGACTCTAGAGGAATCGGGCAGGAAAGTAGAGTTGAGGCCGAAGATCAGCCTTACTCTGATTTAATGGCGGAGCAGGCTCGAGGGGCCGTACGACCTACTCCTGCTCCCATTCCTTATGTTCTTATTCTGGAGTGGGGCTGGAACTTATGACCTTTTGAGTCAGAGATGAGAGTGCTACTATTGAGTCAAGGCTGACACAAATATACCTTAACCGTCTGAAAACTTCGATGACGCTTTACATCCAAAAATCTAAACAATTTCAAGATTCTTTTTTCCCTCTGTTTCTCTCATCCTCTCCTGAAGTCATTGGGCCAGAATTTTCTCCGATCGGCGTGGCCAGGATGTGCGGACAACCTGGCCACGCCGGTCGGAGCAAATCCCGCGGCGATTTCAGTGCAGGTTCCTTTGGATCCGATACAGACTGTGGGAATGGAAGACACGCCCACAGAATCTGTCAGGAAGAGAGGTCCCGCCCACAAGCAGGCAAGTAAAAATCATCCATTTAAAGTAAACTTCTGTATTTTAGTTTCAATAAAAAATTAACATATCTTATAAAAATCCAAGCAGATGATTTAATTTAATGAAACTTACATAAGTTAAATGTAAAATGTTTTTAAAAATTTTTAATTTTAATTTTTTTTTAATGATCAAAAAATATTAAAATAAGAGTAATTTAACAATCCACATTTTTAAAATTTAATTTTTTGTTGCTTTGGGGTCATTAACAGTCACCACACTTTTAAAAAGTAGTGCAGGGCTGGTGTTTTCCAGCGTACCTTTTGGTGGCGTAAGTAATTTACCCAGCAAATTACCTAGCTTTCAGGAGAACAGCATCCTCGACACCAACCCTGCCATGGCAACCTCTGCAAGACATGCCAGATCATCGACACAGATACCACCATCACACGAGAGGACACCACCCACCAGGTACATGGTTCATACTCCTGTGACTCGGCCAACGTTGTCTACCTCATACGTTGCAGGAAAGGATGCCTCGAGCATGGTACATTAGCGAGACCATGCAGACACTGCGACAACGGATGCACGGACACCGCGCAACAATCGCCAGACAGGAGGGTTCCCTCCCAGTCGGGGAACACTTCAGCAGTCAAGGACATTCAGCCACCGATCTTCGGGTAAGCGTTCTCCAAGGCGGCCTTCGAGACACACGACAATGCAAAATCGTCGAGCAGAAATTGATAGCCGAGTTCCGCACCCGTGAGGACGGCCTCAACCGGGATCTTGGGTTCATGTCACGCTATATGTAACCCCACTAGCAAAAAAAAGTTATCTGTTTTTAATACAACGGGTCATTCTCTCTCTTTCTCTTCCTTTCGGATGTTTCTCTCTCTCTCTGTCTTTTGTTCTGGCCGTTTGTATATTCGATGGTCCTGTATGTAATGTCTCTCTGTCTGAACACTTTGATTGCCTTGACAACGGGCAGTTGGAAAGATTATCTGTAATCACCAGGTATTGTTCTCTGATTATAAATGCAGTAACCTTCAAGGAATCCCACACTTCACCTGACGAAGGAGAAAGCCTCCGAAAGCTTGTGATTTTCAAATAAAACAGTTGGACTATAACCTGGTGTTGTAAGATTCCTTACATTTATCTTCACACCAGCTGGGCAGATGGATAAGTTTACACATGTTCAATGATTTCTATGATTTTAGCGTACCATATCCCATTAATTCGGAACTGTCAAACCGCCGACAAACCAATGGGAGTAAGTTCATGCTTTCGGGGTTTTACTGCACATGAGCGCATTCGTGAACCTGCACAGTCGATTCGCCGGCAGAGAGGGAGGACGCCATTCAGGGACGGCGTATGTGGATGGGCAATTTCTGGACCTGTGACTTGCCCTGCGGGTATGATTCCACAGGAGTTCGTACTTCACAAGCAGAGCCAATAATGCTCCCAGGCCAGTGCTCCTGGGCTGCTGCCACCCGAATGAGCTGACTTCCTCCGAAACTCCCATTCCCAACAGGTACCTGTTGAATGCTGTTCAAGAGCTCCGACTGCTTCTCGGGGAAGCTCCCTAATTTAAGTAACTTTGGGGCCCTCAACGAATCGTGCACACACTGTCAGCACCCTCTACCATGGCCGGACACACTGGGGTGCGTTGGGCACATGAGCTCTTTGCCCAATAATACGGGAACTTAATATTACTGGCCCTGGCGGCAGCAGGATATTCCATTGAAAATCATCACAGCTGAGCCCAGTCCTGCCCTCACTCATGATATCCACATGTGCCCACTTTTCAGCAAATGCTGATCAAGTGCGGCGATTGTGACTGATATATCCCGGGTGTGTCCTAGACAATTCTAGAGTCACTCTGGCTCATATCAATTTATATAACCTTGTTATTTCAGGGATACTGTGTTGTACGTTTTCAATCTGCCTGCTTTAATAATATTAATTTAGTACTGAAACATTTGGACTTGCATAACATGCTGTTAAAATTCCAACAATAAATTATTTTTGGAGTACAGCGACTATCGTTAGCGTAGATAGAGAGAAATGATTTCCTCTGGTGGGGGAGTCCAGAACAAGGGGGTATAACCTTAAAATTAGTGCTGGGCTATTCAGGGGTGATGTCAGGAAGCACTTCTTCACACAAAGGGTGGTGGAAATCTGAAACAGTCTCTCCCCAAAAAGCTGGTGAGGCTGGGGGTCAATTGAAAATTTCAAAACTGAGATAGATTTTTGTTAGGAAAGGGTATTAAGAGGCAGGGAGATGGGTAAATGGATTTGAGGTACAGATGGCGGAACAGGCTCGAGGCGCTGAATGGCCTTCTTCTGTTCCTGTGTTTCTGAGACAGACATTCTCTGCTTCAGCCATCAAACCAGTGACCATTCAATTTGTTATTGGGGGGGTGGGTGGGGGGGTTGAGGTAGAAGCATTGGCCAGGACAACTGTGGAACTCCCTGCTCTATCTTCAGAAGTACCATGGGATCTTTACTATCCACCTGAACAGGCAAACAGGACCTCAGTATGTCACCTGAAAGCAGCACCTCTGACAATGCAGTAAACTCTCACTAATACACTGGAGTGTCAGTTTAGATCACGTTCTCAAGTCCTGGAGTGGGGCTTAAACCCAGAACATCTGTCCTGTGGGCACGCATGTTATCAACTGAGCCAAGCTAATTGTTGTACAAAAAGATTAAAATCACATCTAAGTTAATTTCTTTAGGGGCACAATTCAAAGGAAATGTACATCGAAAGCTGAAAATACCAGAGGATTAGAAGGAAACTGGCCATAATCAAGTGAGAAACTGTAATGATATAAGCTGTACTCACAATCACCTTTGATAACATCAAATCCTGTTTAGGATTCAAAAATCTTTCATGTAGTGAAAGCTTCGCTACTTGCTGTCATGTAAAATCTCATTAATGCGATTTAAGTTGTAACAATGTTGAACTGATCATCACAGCCGATTGCCATTTCCAGGCTGAATTCCCAATCCTTTTTGTACCACAGTAACTGGGTAAAGCGAGGCGTCGAAAGAGGCTGTTCATCAAGTCTTCATAACACTGCTCAGTTGACATCAGTAAAGGCAATTAGCTGGCTTTCCATTCACGGAAGAAGAGGCCCTTGCAAATTACTTCAAAGACTTAAAAGAGCGCAGCTGACTGGCAAACACATGGGGCTCGAATTTAGCAGGCCTGCGGGTTCCCAGCGGGTGGTCCTCCGGGAGCGTGGTCAACACGCTCGGCGAAATTAGTGGGTTGCCCACGCGATCGTCGCAGGCAACCCACTAATAGGAATCAATTACCTGCTCCTCCGGGGTCCACGGCGCTGGCCTGCGCATGCGCAGTACGATCTGTCAGCTGGAGGCTCTCTAGTTAAAGGGGCAGTCCTCCACTGACAGATGCTGCAACCAATGGGACAAATTGCAGCATGGAGCAGCCCAGGGGGAAGGCTGCTCCCAGTTTAATGATGCCTCACCCCAGCTATCATCAGATGGGGTGAGGAGGAGGGGGAGGACACAGATCTTCCCCCCGGCGGGCGGGAGGAAGCGGCCTGCCTCTGCCACCAAGAAGGCCTGGCTCTGCCACCAAGAAGGCCTGGGTCACCTGCGCCACCAACATATCGCCCACCTGCATACAGTGCAGGAGGCGCTGCAATGACCGCAGTAGGTCAGCCGCAGTGAGAACACGAAGTCTTTCCCCTACACTCCGTCTGCCACAACACTGCCCCCACCCCACATCTCCTTCGGCACCGCCAACACTATTCTGTCACATCACCCTTCATACCCACTCACACCCCATCCTCATCTTACCTCCACCTACTCACCTCGCCAGTACTCACCCTGCCACTAACACGCAACCCACTCCTCATACAATCTCATTGCTCCATCCCATACTCACCCTCTCGTGCATCTCCCTCACGGCCAGCCTCACTCAACCTGCCACCACCTGTGCTGCAGCCACAGGGCATGCATCACATATGTGCAGTAGGCAGCGTAAGGCAAACGTCTCGTCAGCATGAAGGGGGTGCACAAGGGTGTCTGAGGGTTTGTCATGGGTGTTACCCATATTGAATTTCAGAGCAACAAATAGCACACATTATATTGACACCACCACTGCCATGTCTCCGCGAATCCTGTCCGTTGTGTCCAATAATGCCCGCTCCTGGGTATCACTATGAGGACCCACCACTGATGCCACCCATCGTGTTACTGCAGAGTAGGTGCAGGTGTATTTGCAGGGCTCGTCCGCACAGACGACTGAGAGACATCGGCGGTGTAGCCGGCTGCACCCTGGAAGGATGCGGAGGAGAAGGTGTGGAGGGCAGTGGTGACTTTGCCAGCGACAGGTAAGCAGTTGGTGCTGGGGCCAGCCAGGAGCAGCTCGGCATGAAAGAGGCTGCAGATCTCCATGACTACATGTCGAGCGAATCTGCGCCTCCCTGTGCACTGCTGCTCGGAGAGGTCCGGGGAGCTGCGCCTCGGTCTGTGGACCCTGTGGCGAGGGTAGTGCCCTCTGCGACGCGTCTCTCTCTGCGGTAGCCCTCCCTCCTGCTGTGCAGGTGGGCGTGCAACAACACCGTGTTGGGGGGATCCACGTCCCTGTGGCGGACGGCGTGGACTGCGAGGCTGCTGGTGCTGGTCATGCTCTTCGTCCTCCGAGGGTCTCCACACACCACCCAACTGGCAGGTGTTGGTCTGAGGGGTTGTGCAGGGTAGGTGTGTGGTTCCTCGGACTGGGGCTGCGGTTTCGTGTCGGTCTGTCCTCTGGCTTGGCGGGGGGTGGTGGAGGGCAGGGGTTGCCCTATGTGACGCGGTGGCCTCCTGCGTGGGTGAGGGCTCTCCCCCGTGGAGCGCACCTTGGCACCTGCCACAGGCTGCTGGCTGCAACACGCCTGGTTGGAGGGAGACTGTTTCCCCCAGTGTGGGAAACTCACTGCCATGAACCTAAAATCCCACACTTCCTCTTTTGACAGCTGCTTCAGCTCATTAACTGACCACAACGAGCAAGGTAAGTACTCTCAAGTGGAACCCCGCTGGCTTTAATTGCCTGCGGGATTCCCACCAGCGGGGCTTGCGCGCGCAGCCCCGCACGTCAGCGCGGTACCCGGAAGTGGCCGGGATTTCGTCGCGATCCGGTCACGTGACCGGAGATCGGGATTTTCGGGGCCACCCCGCTGGAAACCCGCCGGAAACACGATCCTAAAATCGAGCCCAT
Source organism: Heptranchias perlo (assembly GCF_035084215.1). NCBI lineage: Eukaryota > Metazoa > Chordata > Chondrichthyes > Hexanchiformes > Hexanchidae > Heptranchias > Heptranchias perlo. The sequence continues at coordinate 12,229,326 of NC_090338.1, read as the reverse complement.
GGTGTTCCTGCCAGTGAGTGCACTTGTAATGATATACCACCTAATCCTTGATCTTTCTGAGCCCCACCTTAGTTTAGCGATGTCAGTACTGGCTGCCCTGGGCTTCCATTATCAATTCTAAGTGTCAGCTGTGGCCCAGTGGGTAGTACTTTTGCCTCTGAGTTAGAAGGTTGTGAGTTCAGAGTCCCACTCTCGAGACTAAAGCACATAATCAAGGCTGGCATTCTCAGTGCAGTGCTGGAGGAGCACTGCGCTCGCGGGAGGTGCCGTCTCGCAGATGCAATGTTCAACATTGGTGGGTATAGAGGGATATGGGCCAAGTGCAGGCAACTGGGACTAGCTTAGTGGTATAAACTGGGCGACATGGACATGTTGGGCCGAAGGGCCTGTTTCCATGTTGTAAACTTCTATGATTCTAACAACATGAGATGCCCCGTCTACCCTCTCAGGTCGATGGAAAAGATCCCATGATATTATTTGAAGAAGAGCAGAGGAATTTTCCCAGTGTCCTGGTTAATATTTATCCCTCGACCAACATCACTAAAAAAAAAGATTACCTGGTCATTAACACATTGCTGTTTGTGGGAACTTGCTGTGAGCAAATTGGCTGCCGTGTTTTTCTACATTACAACAGTGACTAGACTTCGAAAGTACTTCATTGCCTGTAAAGAGCTTTGGGATGTCCTGAGGTTGTGAAAGGTACTATATAAATGCAATTTCTTTTTATCTTTAAAAGTGAAAGCAGATTCCTTCCCTTTTAAGTGATGGGAATACCGGGCCTTTGTTACGACCCCGGGGTAAAGTAAACACCGAAGAGTACTGAATGGAGGTTGCTGTGTTCCATTCGAGCACCTCCTTGGCCTCTGAAATTCACAGGGATGACATCCTGGCCCAGGTACTGGGATGTGCCCGCTCGGAACGCGCGTCCCTGACCCGGCCAGGGCATGTGGGGGTAGGGGGAGGTTCCTCCTTTTAAATAGTCCGGGTGGGCCTCTTGCAGACAACTAAGTGTGCTCAACATATTCATCCTCGCGATCCACCGCCTTCCCATGCCAACAGACTCTCCGTTATCCGATTGGATTGTCAGGCAAGCAGCCTTTATTTCCCATCTCCGATTATTTCTTTTTTGAGAGTTGGCAACCCTAGTCTTAAGACAGGTGCCAACCGGATGGGGGGCACTGCGAAATTTGACGGAGACAGCCCGCCCAATCTCCCGCCACCATCGAGGGAAAAAAAGATTGGATTAAGGGAGAGAAGAAAAAGCTCCAAAAAATAAAAAAAAAATTTAATTTGAAAGAAAATCTCCAACAACAATTAAAACCTGAAGGAATGAGACTCCACACTTATAATAGTTAATTTTCAGTGCCCGAGAGGTTGATTGGCAGTAATTAATACTTATCACACCGTTAAAAAGGGCACTGAGACCAAAATGGACAAGCCCTAACTTTCTGTGGCGAGTTTAGTTCGTACCTACTGTGCAATTACAACGACTTCATGCTGTTCAACGCATTCGAATGATGAGTCAGACACGAGATGTCGTTTTCGCAAAGCTAATGGCGGAACGGCGCATCTCAGACAGCAACTTCCGGATTTTCACCTTTAATTGTGGATCTGCCCTCGCCTGAATTTGCCGTGCGATTTGCGCATAAATATCGGTGAGTGTCATTATCCTCACCGTTATTTTGACAGCAAATTCTGGCCCAACACGAACTGCTTCCACAGTCTCCCTAGGGAGTCCGTCCCATGGATTGACCACTCGCTCCCTGCAATATTATTTGCGCAGATTAGTTTGGAAGTTACCCCCCTTCAATCTACGATCTGTGCTGAGAGAGCCAGTCTTATCCGGGTGTCATTGGAGCACTGTGATTGGCATCAATGTTCCTGGAGGATGGAGGAGAAATATTGAAGTTTCCTGCCCCCTATTGCCACGCTGTGATGCCTACTGGAAATTCATGCGTGTGGACACTGGGCGATGTACAGGTGGCGGGGAGATTGGGCGGGCTGTCTCCGTCACATTTCGCAGTGCCCCCCCCCATCTGGTTGCCAACTCTCAAAAAAAAAAATCATCAGAGATGGGAAATAAAAGCTGCTCGCCTGACAATCCAATCGGATAATGAAGAGTCTGTTGGCATGGGAAGGCGGTGGGTCTATGCCGTGGGAGAATAGCCCACTGAACAAACTCACGTGTCCAGACTCGCATGTGACGAATGACCACTTGGGTAAGGTATCGGACTTTCCATGGAGCCGTACCACAGCTCGAGTTAATACTGGAAGAAAGGACCGGAGAGTAGAGTTTTTTTAGAAAAATAAACTCTTTGCCAGTTTTATTTTGATGGCCAATTTTACGTGACTGATGATAAAGAAAACATATTTAATCTTCGTAAGAAATCCTTTAGCTGCTTCCCAACATCAACCGTAATAAGTGATTTCATTGCCCTTATGCTCCAATCAGATCTCCCAGGACACATAAGAATGAAGGGTCATCACAGGGCTATGTCCAGTCACAACTACCCAAGGGGAAAAAAATCAGCCCGGTTTTCTCAATGCTCATTATCATTGATCGCTGAGACTTTACTGTTTACGGTGAACCACTTGTTTACTGTATATATATTTGAAAGGACCTTTATTATTACTGTCTTACTAAGTCCATGTTTCCTTTGCCTTCACCTGCTTTTGCTTGACTTAATCATTGTGGAGAAGCCTAAGTGAAGGGTCAACGGCAGTATTTGCGTGAGCTTCGCTTAATTTGTAGCACTCTCAACAGAAGGTTGTTGGTTCAAGGCCCACTGCAGGACTTCACCTCATTACCTAGGCTGACATTCCAGTACAGTACGAAGGGAGTACTTTGGATGTGTTGTTAAATTGACGACTCAGGTCCCAGGGTACAACTCTCAAAGAGTTATCCTGGTTGACATTCCTCTAGCAGTCTAAACTAACAATAAAAGCAGATTAACTGGTCAGTAATCACTCTGCTGTTTGTGGGATCTTATGATGTGCAAAATGGCTGCCATGTTTCTCTACATAATAGCAGTCACTGCACTTCAAACTAATTCATTGTACGTGAGGTGCTTTGGGATCATCCTGTCAAGTCTGAGAAGAAATAAATGCAAGGATCTTTTTACAGGACACCACAAAGGTGAAAGACAATAGGAGAGGAGATAAGGAGGCTAGGTGACACCAAGTTTAGGATTTGAAAGCCTGTAGATTGTAGGAGGAAGGGAAGACCAAGAGGGTGCCACCATTTTGAGCTTCTGAGCTAGACGATCAACTTATATTTACATAGCGCCAAGATGTCCCAAAGCACTTCATAGCCATGTGTAGTAGTTGTTGTTATATGGGCAAACATGGCAGTCAATTTGAACACAGAAATATCCCACAAACATCACCGAGGTAAATAACCAGTTAATCTGTTTTTTTATGGTGGTAGTTGAGGGATAAATTTTGGCCAGGCCACCATGAGAACTCTTCTGCTCCTCTTTTATATCCATCTTCTGCTCCTCTTTTATATCCATCTTAACAGGAAAACAGGATCTCAGTTTAACAAGTCTTTCGAAAGACGGCACCTCCAACAATGCAGCACTCCCTCAGAGTGCAGTGCAGAGTCAGCCTAGGGCATGTGCTCAAGTCCTGGAATGGGGCTCAAACCAACAACCTTTTAATTCGGAACTGAGCCAAACTCACACTAAAGAACAAGAGTGTACGATGTGTGATGGGTCTTGATTTAAATGCAGCAAAACATCAAATATGATATTCAAAAATAGCTGAGAAAATTTAACGTGCCCACACACTTGGATGTAGAATTTAAATGGAATTAAAGGGGCAGTGGCAGTGGCAAGAAACAGAGAGTAGTGGTGAACGGTTGTTTTTCAGACTGAAGGGAGGTGTACAGTGGTGTTCCCCAGGAGTTGGTACTAGGACCACTGCTTTTCTTGATATATATTAATGACTTGGACATGGATGCACAGGGCACAATTTCAAAATTTGCAGATGACACGAAACTTGAAAGTGTAGTGAACAGTGAGGAGGATAGTGATAGAGTTCAAGAGGACATAAACAGGCTGGTGGAATGGGCGGACACATGGCAGATGAAATTTAACGCAGAGAAGTACGAAGAGATTCATTTTGGCAGGAAGAACAAGGAGAGGCAATATAAACTAAATGGTACAATTCTAAAGGGGGTGCAGGAACAGAGAGACCTGGGGGTATATGTGCACAAATCTTTGAAGGTGGCAGAACAGGTTGAGAAAGCGGTTAAAAAGCAGGGATCCTGGGCTTTATAAAAAAAGAGGCACAGAGTACAAAAGCAAGAAAGTTATGTTGAACCTTTATAAAACACTGGTTCAGCCACAACTGGAGTATTGTGTCCAATTCTGGCTACCACGTTTTGGGAAGGATGTGAAGGCCTTAGAGAAGGTGCAGAAAAGATTTACTAGAATGGTTCCAGGGATGAGGGACTTCAGTTACGGGGATAGACTGGAGAAGCTGGGGTTGTTCTCCTTAGAACAAAGGAGGTGAAGAGAAGATTTCATAGAAGTGTTCAAACTCATGAAGGATTTAGATAAAGTAAATAAAGAGAAACTGTTCCCATTGGCGGAAGAGTCGAGAACCAGAGGACACAGATTTAAGGTGAATGGCAAAAGAACCAAAGGCAACATGAGGAAAAACTTTTTTACGCAGCGAGTAGTTATGATCTGGAATGCCCGGCTTGAAAGGGTGGTGGAAGTAGATTCAATCGTGGCTTTCAAAAAGAATTGGATAAATACTTGAAGGGAAAACATTTGCAGGGGAGAGAGTGGGGAATGGGATTAACTGGATTGCTCTTATAAAGAGCCGGCTTGGGATCGATGGGCTGAATGACCTCCTTCAGTGCTGTAACCATTCTATGATTCTATGGTCCTCATCTGCTCAAAAGTGGATACTTTACTTCGGTGAAACTAACCATCTCTCATTAGCTGGAGTGTTAAGGAGAACCCGACATTCATGATGCAGGTCACTAATTGATGTCGATTTTCCGTAATCTGGCTGGGCGATTGATTTCGCCGGTATGAAAATCAGGCAGGTTCCATAAAGAGCGTGCGATCCGCACCTGCCAGATTACTGACCAGGTTATCAAGAAGAAAATCTACCCACAGTGTGTTTGTTAAATCTTGCCCATTATCGGCTATAGTATGGGAGTGTGACTAATTGGATGGCTCTTTCAGAGAGCCGGCATAGGCACGATGGGCTGAATGGCCTCCTTCTGTACAATATGATTCTATGGGGGGAATTTTAACCCCAGGACGGGCGTGAGAGGGTAGCCCCAACCCACCTCCAACACGCCCGCTTCCGGTTTTAACGGAGACGGGTTGGGGGGTGGGCAACTAATCTGCTCTCCAGAGGCGGATCCATCACTTAAATATGTTAATGAAGCTGCGGCCCTCAGATCTTAGCACCGTTTTAAATATAATGGGTGTGGACCAGGTTTTCCAGGCCTCGGGAAAACCGGCAGCTGAAGGGAGGCGAGAATGGCCGGATCCAGAAGTTAAGTGTTTTTCCAGCACTGCCTATGGACCAGGGGGAGCAGGAGTGCTTCCCCCACCCCTCCAGCCCACCAAGCAAACCCGTTTCCCACTCCCCACGATCTGCCTCCCTCCCTGAGATCGTCCCCCACCAACCCCCCCCCCCCCTCCCCCCCAACAACAGCGATCGGACCCCCTGATCCGCGATCACCTCCCTCCACAGTGTCCTCTGCGGCACCCGATCTCTCTCTCTCCCTCCCTCCGTCCCTCCTCTCCACTCCCCGGCTGCGGCCTTGTGTCGCAGGCCTCCCCGCCCGACACCCAGCCAACCCCTCAATCTGGCCGACTACCGGCCAGGGAAAAGGAGTCCAATAAATTTTAATGAGGTCCTGCCCGTTAAATTCACCATGCCTTCCGGGTTACCCGCATTTCTGGGGTTCTCGGCTGCAACACCCTCCCCTGTTCCCTCCCTGCCTCCCTGTAAATATCGGGGCCTGTGATTCTATGAAATTCTGCCCAAGGCGAATGCCAGGTGGAGTGTAAAACAGGCCGATTCGCTATCACCCATATTGAGATGCCGCTGAGACCAATTTCTACTGCTATGTTTTGACTTGAAACTCAACCATCATCTCACAGTTATACAAAAAAAAATCCTTTTTTTAAATTTCAAAATATACTTTATTTCATAATATTTAAGGATACACACAGTTCAAAGTAAATACACAATTACAATTCAAAACAGTTCAAAACAGATTGTACACACTCGGATTCCGTCATTACAATTCAAAACACAGTGCATATCTTCCAATACGTTGTGTGGAATACAACGTGGGATGGCCTTACACGGTGGCCTTTCCCCATATAGCCTTTGTTAAGGCCGCACCTCGCTTCAGTGCATCCTGCAGCACGTACCCCTGGACCTTGGAGTGTGCCAGTCGGCAACACTCGGTCATGGACTGCTCTTTCAGTTGGGAGATCAGCAGGTTTTGGGCAGGCAAAAGGGCCTCCTTCACCGAGCTTGATGGTCTTCCAGCAGCAGGTGATATCTGTCTCAGTGTGCGTCCCGGGGGACAGCCCGTAGAGCACAGCGTCCTGTGTTGCCATCCTGCTCACCAACGTGAGGCACGTCAGCGCTGGAGAATGAAACACATTTCCATTTTCAGTAGCAGTGTGAAGCACCCCAAGGTTAGGTATGGCTATGAGAGACCCTGTATAAGCCCCAATATTTACGGGGAGGGAGCGGGGGCGTGCATCTGCGTCTGGGAAATCCGGAAATTCCAGGAAGGTGGAGGTCCTGCCGAATTTAACAGCAGGACGTAATTAGAACTTTTTTTTTTACTATGTTTCCCGCCCGGCAACAGGCCAGAATGACGGACTGGCTGGCTGGCTGTTGTGTGTGGGGGCCTGCGGCACAAGGCCACACTCGGGGTCCGGAGAGGAGGGAGAGATCATGGGTGGGGGGGTGAAGATCACATGGGGGGGGGGGAAGAGAGATCGCGGCAGGGGGGGAGAGACATCGCAGGGGAGAGAGATCGTGGGGGTGGGGGTGGGGATGGGGAATAGATCCCAGGGGGGAGGGATCGTGGGGGGAAGATTGCGGCGGGGGGGGGGGGGGGGGGGTGGTTGAGCGATTTCAGGGGGAAGGGAAATCACCGAGGGGAGAGAGATCGCTGGGGCAGAGAGATCGGGCGGAGAGATCATGGGGAGCGGAGAGATTGGGGGGGGGGTGAAAGATCGGGATGGGGAAAGCGGGGGGAAGAGATTGCGGGGAAGAGATCGTGGGGTGGGGATCGCAGGGGGTATGGATTGTGGGGGTTGGGATTGCAGGGAGGATCTGGAGATCGCGGGGGTTGGCATTGCAGGGAGGGTCTGGAGATCGTGGGGAGGGTCTGGAGATCGCGGGGGTTGAGATTGCAGGGAGGGTCTGGAGATCAGGGGGTTGGGATTGCAGGGAGGGTCTGGAGATCGTGGGGGTTGGGATTTCAGGGAGGGTCTGGAGATCGCGGGGGTTGAGATTGCAGGGAGGGTCTGGAGATCGCGGGGGTTGGGATTGCGGGGAGGGTCTGGAGATCGTGGGGGTTGGGATTTCAGGGATGGTCTGGAGATCGGGGGGTTGAGATTGCGGGGAGGGTCTGGAGATCGCGGGGGTTGGGATTGCAGGGAGGGTCTGGAGATCGCTGGGGGTTGGGATTGCGGGGAGGGTCTGGAGATCGGGGGGTTGAGATTGCGGGGAGGGTCTGGAGATCGTGGGGGTTGGGATTTCAGGGATGGTCTGGAGATTGTGGGGGTTGGGATTGCGGGGAGGGTCTGGAGATCATGGGGTTGAGATTGCAGGGATGGTCTGGAGATCGGGGGGTTGAGATTGCGGGGAGGGTCTGGAGATCGCGGGGGTTGGGATTGCAGGGAGGGTCTGGAGATGGCGGGGGTTGGGATTTCAGGGAGGGTCTGGAGATCGCGGGGGTTCAGCTGATCGCAGCAGGTTTGCTTGGGGGGCCGGGGAGACGCACTCCTGCTCCTCCTCATCCACAAGCAGTGCTGGAAAAGCACTTACGGTAATAAATTGGATAGCCTGATAGTGAAGGATGGAACACTAGAACCTGGTCTTCAGTTGCTTCCAAGCCTTTATTCACAGAGATCCTCATTACCCACCGTACACCCCGTAGATAAGCTCTCATATCTCTAAAGAGTGTCCCCAATTGATATGCGCCACCTGAATACAATTAACACCAATTGTTATAAATCACATGGATACAATTAACACTAACCTGCTGGATTCGGCCATTCTTGCCGTTAAAATTCCCCCCCCATAGTGTTATGAAGCCCACCTTCCTTATTCTGGGACCGCCATGGACACATGCAGATCTACAATTCGACTGCTAGGATGAAGGAGCCTGTAACGTAGATGCGTGCGGTCAATCAAAACACATTTGCTCTCTGTGCGTGAAAGCAGAGCTAGAGACCAGCTTCTCCTCTCAATGTAAAAGCAACCGATCGGTGAATGGACTTTCCTCTCCTGAAACTGGGCGAGCTTTCTCCGATCTCTACAAAAGGATAGTTCAGCCCCAGCCTCAGAAGAGTGCACCCTTCACCATCCTTCCTTATCACCTGCTTGAGGGAGATTTTGTCCCAATAGCAGTGAATTATGAGCAGTATTAATCTTGTGGGTCCATTCCCATTACAACTGCCCAAATTCGTCCCACCAAAGAGTCCTTACAGCCAACAGATAGAGAAGACTTTCACTCTATCAGTTCGGGTGAGATTGAAAACCAGGGGGATAATTTTAACGTAACTTGTCCAGCAGGAAACTGATGGGATCAACAACAATATTCACATCTGTGGCGCTTTTAATGTAGTAAAACGTCCCAAAGTGCTTCACAGGAGTGTCATCAGACAAAATTTGATACTGTGCGCATAAAGAGATTTTAGCACCGGTGAACAAAAGCTTGATCAAAGAGGTAGGTTTTAAGGAGAGTCTTAAAGGAGGAGGGAGAGGTAGAGAGGCGGAGAGGTTTAGGGAGGGAATTCCAGAGCCCAGAGCCTAGGCAGGTGAAGGCACGGCCGCCAATGGTGGAGTGATGAAAATCAGGGATTCGTAAGAGGCCAGATTTGGAGGGGTGCAGAGATCTCTATACGGTTGTAGGGCTGGAGGAGGTTACAGAGGTAGGGAAGGGCGAGGCCATGGAGAGCTTTGAAAACAAGGATGAGAATTTTTAAATTGAGGAGTTGCCGGACTGGGAGCCAATGTCGGTCGGCATGCACAGGGGCGATGGGTAAAGTGGACTTGGTGCGAATTAGGAAACGGGCAACAGAATTTTGGATGAGCTCAAGTTTACGGAGGGTGGAAGATGGGAGGCCGGCCAGCAGAGAGCATTGGAATAGTCAAGTCTAGAGGTAACAAAGGCATGGATGAGGGTTTCGGGAGCAGATGAGCTGAGGCAGGGGCGGAGACGCGCGATATTATGGAGGCGGAAGTAGGCGGTCTTGGTGATGGAGAGGATATGGGGTCAGAAGCTCAGCTCAGGGTCAGATAGGAGGCCAAGGATGCGTACTGTCTGGTTCAGCCTCAGGCAGTGGCCGGGGAGGGGGATGGAGTCTGTGGCTAGCCCATTGGGCGTCTGTTTTACACCCCATCCGATTTTACTTTCCTTTGAGTTACTGGGGATGGGGGATTTAAAACGGGCGGCCAATCCTATCCCATCAGTTTGTGGCCGGGCGGCACAGATTAAAACTCACCCCCCCCCACCCCCCCCTCATGTCCCAGAGCTGAAAGACCGGTTTCTAACCCAATGCACTACCCAGTTCTCCCACCCCGCAAAAAATAGTGTTATACAATCATAGAATCATAGAGATCCAATTCCCATTTGAAAGTTACTATTGAACCTGCTCCCACCACCCTTTCAAGCAGTGCATTCCAGATCGTAACAACTCGCTGCGTAAAAAAAAAATTGGTCATATCCCCCTGGCTTTGTTGCCAATTATTTTAAATCTATGTCCTATAAAATTCTGAGAGGGCTAGACAGACTGGATACAGGGAGGATGTTTCCTCTGGCTGGGGGGTCCAGAATGAGGGATCACAGTCTCAGGACTGAGATGAGGAGAAATTTCTTCACTCAGAGGGTGGTGAACCTGTGGAATTCTCTACCACAGAAGGCTGTGGAGGCCAAGTCACTGAATATATTTAAGAAGGAGCTGGATAGATTTCTAGACACAAAAGGCATCAAGGGGTATGGGGAGAGGGCAGGAATATGGTATTGAGATAGAGGATCAGCCATGATCATATTGAATGGCAGAGCAGGCTCGAAGGGCAGAATGGCCTACTTCTGCTCCTATTTTCTATGTTTTCTATGTTTCTATGTCCTCTGCTTACCGACCCTACAGCCAGTGGAAACAATTTCTCCCTATCTATTCGATCAGAACCCCTCATAATTTTGAACACCTCTATTAAATCTCCCCTTAACCTTCTCTGCTCTAAGGAGAACAATCCCAGCTTCTCCAGTCTCCCCACATAACTGAAGCCCCTCATCCCTGGTACCATTCTAGTGATACCAACCTCTGCACCATCTCCAAAGCCTTGACGTCCTTTCTAAAGTGTGATGCCCAGTGTTGTAATGTAGAAGCCCTTCCCTTCACTATAAGTTGTGCTATAAATTTATTTGAACTTGTATTTTTTCACCCATCCTCGGTATTTGTACCGACCTTGGTACAAACTCAAATATGTCACAATTGAGTTTCTGGAATAAAAAAGCTAAAAGGAAAACCAATTCAAGGACTGCACAATGTGTAAGATGCAACCTTGATTTCTTGGTATGTATTAGAACCATATTCAAAATCTGCTCTATCCTTTCAAAAACTCTTCATGTGTGAGCCAAGACAGTACATGTCGACAGGCTATTCGACTACAGGCAGCACCTCACTGGAATTAATCACGCAGCCAACATCTCTAGCTAGATCATCAGATGGATTTCGACTCGCCCTAGCACAGGGACAACCGTGGCCCAATTTTAGTGCTTCCATTGTCACCGTGTACCAGATCAGCTTTGGCTGTGACGTTCCTCAAGATCTAAAATGTCCGCTGTCACTCGGTGCCTGGGTTCGCACATGGCCACCTGGGTGAGATACCAGAGAGCTGTGCCACAGGTATGAGTCGACACCTTCAGGAGAGGGTGAGGATATAATTCACGGGCACAAGAATTCTTCTGGACGCTCTATGTAAAGATTTTCTCTTGTAGAAAGAAAGAACTTGTATTTATATAGTGCCTTTCACGACCTCAGGGTGTCCCAAAGCACTTTACACCAACAAAGTACTTTTGCAGTGTAGTCACTGTTGTAACGTAGGGAAACACAACAGCCAAATTGTGCACAACAAGGTCCCACAAACAGCAATGAGACAATGACTAACTAGCACCAGGCAGAAGTCCCCTGCTCTTCTTCGAAATGGTGCCATGGGATCTTTTACACCCACCTGAGAGGGCAGACGGGGCCTCGGTTTAACATCTCATCCGAAAGACGGCACCTCCGACAGTGCAGCACTCCCTCAGTACTGCACAGGAGTGTCAGCCTGCATTACGTGCTCAATCTCTGGAGTGGAATATGAACCCACAATCTTTTGACTCAGAGGCGAAAGTGCTACCCACTGAGCCACAGCTGACACTTTACTGATGTGTTCATACTGTCACTTGAAATCATAGAATCATAGAAGTTTACAACATGGAAACAGGCCCTTCGGCCCAACATGTCCATGTCGCCCAGTTTATACCACTAAGCTAGTCCCAATTGCCCGCACTTGGCCCATATCCCTCTATACCCATCTTCCCCTTGTAACTGTCCAAATGCTTTTTAAAAGACAAAATTGTACCCGCCTCTACTACTGCCTCTGGCAGCTCGTTCCAGACACTCACCACCCTTTGAGTGAAAAAATTGCCCCTCTGGTCCCTTTTGTATCTCTCCCCTCTCACCTTAAATCTATGCCCCCTCGTTATAGACTCCCCTACCTTTGGGAAAAGATTTTGACTATCTACCTTATCTATGCCCCTCATTATTTTATAGACTTCTATAAGATCACCCCTTAACCTCCTACTCTCCAGGGAAAAAAGTCTCAGTCTATCCAACCTCTCCCTATAAGTCAAACCATCAAGTCCCGGTAGCATCCTAGTAAATCTTTTCTGCTCTCTTTCTAATTTAATAATATCCATTCTATAATAGGGTGACCAGAACTGTATTCCAAGTGTGGCCTTACTAATGTCTTGTACAACTTCAACAAGACATCCCAACTCCTGCATTCAATGTTCTGACCAATGAAACCAAGCATACTCAACACAGGGAAATCACTACATATTCTGACCAGGTGAACTCCAGTAGGCGATGGATAAGAGCCCAGCTGAAGATCCTGTCTGATTTCTACTGGCAGGCAAGCAAGTGCGAGATAGGCTTGCCTAGTAGGCGAAAGGCAAGTAATGGAATGCAAGGGTTAAATTGGAGAGTACTGTTTGATGCAGTGTGACTGGGGAACTGTTAAAAGGTGCCAGTGAGGTACTACTGTTTATACAGCGTTCAATCATTGTGACATTGATGGAATGATCCTGGTTCTGTTGTTCAGAAGCTTTGATATTGAAAAGATGGAGCCTGAAAATCATAATAAACTGTAAATCACAGAGTGCAGATGCTACAGCATGTTTTCAAAAAGCCTCACGAATGTGCACTTACACTTTTCTGAAGTGATCTACTGAGTGCTCTGAACTATGCTGTCACTAATGGTGAAGGCAAAGCCCATGTTTGACTGTTAAATAAAACCCGCATCTGAAATTTAAACATATTGCTTTTCTCTTGCTGACTTTCTCCTGGCCTCTCCTTAAATTGCTAACTCTTGCTGGAGTAAATGTCCTCAGACAACAGCCTTGCCTGAGTGGCTATTCCGCATGTCTGAGGCTAGACAGTGAATATTGGTAGGCTATTCCACTACAGGGAGCATCACAGTCAATCTTTGTCCTCTCCTCCCTGGTGCCTATTCACAACCATTTTCCAAGATATTTTGGAAACACCATACCTTTTGACTATGTACCACCATTCCTTCATTGGCGCTGAGCCAAGGCTTTTTCATCAGCACCTCCCAAACCCGCACCCCCGCCACCTAGAAGGACAAGGGCAGCAGGGAACACCATCCCCTCAAAGTTCCAAGTTCCCCTTCAAGTCACACACCATCCCGACTTGGACATATATCACCGTTCCTTCATCGTCGCTGGGTCAAAATCCTGGAATTCCCTACCCGATACCACTGTGGGAGTACTACCTCCACAAGGACTACAGTGGTTCAAGAAGAAGGCCCTCCACTACCTTCTCAGGTCAACTAGGGATGGGCAATAAATGCCAGTGTTGCCCACATCTCAAGAGCAAATAACATAAAGTAATAGATAGCGAACAGGAGTTGGAATCCAGGCTAACCCTGTATAACCCTACTCTCAACCCAGCTGAGATTACATAACTCAGAACAGTTCATTGTTTGAATCGGGGTCTTTCTTGGTCTGGAGGATTCAGTTCTAAACCAGGCAACAAATTTACCAACTGACTCACTGGGGAGTTTAAACACTTGCTCCTTTAAACATCATCCATTAAATATACTTGTGGGCTGAAATCAAGCCACTTTAGTAACAAACACTTAGAGTAATACAAAACAAAAGGAGGCCATTCGAACCATCTTGCCTTTACCGGCTCTTTGAAAGTACTATCCAATTAGCCCCATTCCCCTGCTCCTTCCCCATAGTCCTGCAATGTTTTCCCCCTCAAGTATGAATCAAATTCCCTTTTGAATCTGCTTCCACCACCCTTTCAGGCAGTGCATTCCAGGTCATAACAACTCGCTGCGTAAAAAAAATTCTCCTCATCTCCCCTCTGATTCTTTTGCCAGTTACCTTAATTCCGTATCCCATGGTTGCCAACCCTCCTGCCAGTGGAAACAATTTCTCCCTACACTCCTAATATCGGCAGAGGAATTTCATACAAACATGTTGGTGTGTTTGTTACTAATATCGCACAGTACTGATTTCAGCCCGTTGCTGGCCAATTACCAAAGATCCTTGGTTTTCACTTCAGTACGCAGGTTCTAAGTTCTAAACGGAAATGAGGAGAAATGGCTCAGTTTGCCACCTGTAGCGAAATGCATTTTCGATGATAGAGAGAAACTATCTATCCTATTTCCTCTGGTGGGGGAGTCCAGGACAAGGGGGCATAACCTTATAATCAGAGCTAGGCCGTTCAGGGGTGATGTCAGGAAGCACTTCTTCACACAAAGGGTTGTGGAAATCTGAACTCTCCCTCATAAAGCTGTTGAGGCTGGGGGTCAATTGAAAATTTCGAAACTGAGATCGATAGATTTTTGTTGGACAAGGGGATTAAGGGTCACGGAACCAAGTCGGGTACATGGAGTTAAGATAGAGATCAGCCATGATCTAATTAAATGGCCAAACAGGCTCAAAGGGCTGAATGGCCTACTCCTGCTCTTATATTTCTATTCCTATAATGTCGCCGCACATAAAGGGCTATTCAACGATCCTGCATTTCCAGTGGGAATCCACCATCACAATGTCTGATGGTTGGTGAATCGAGGTGAGAGTGTTGTAGCTCCATCTCTCATGTGTCCTTCCCTGAACACTCCGTACTGGGATTGTGGGATTGCGGAATAGACATACACCGACCAGATCAAATCTCTCCTCCCACCACCCCGCAAAGGAGAATTAAATTCTCTGAGACATTTTACGGTCTGCTGAGGATTTTGCTTGCACCTCCTTTATGCTTACCCAGATCCTACTGCATTTGTGCAACATTTGGCCCCTTTACTCAAATGTCGGCCACGGATCAGTGGGTAGCACTCTTGTCTCTGAGTTAGACAGGTCATGAGTTCAAGCCCCACTGTAGAGAATTAAGCACATAATCTAGGCTGATACTCCAGCGTAGCATTGAGGGAGTGCTGCACTGTCAGAGGTACTGTCCTTTGGATGAGATGTTCAACCGAGGCCTCATCTGCCCTCTCAGGTGGGCATAAAAGATCCCATGGTACTATTTTGGAGAAGAGCAGGGGAGTTCTCCCCGGTGTCCAGACCAATATTTATCCCTCATTCAATGCCCAAGTCAAAATGATCTGGTCGTTTATCACATTGCAGTTTGCGGGACCTTGCTGTGCGCAAATTGACTTCCGCGTTTCCTACATAACAACAGTGACTGCACTTCAAAAAGTACTCTGTTGGCTGTGAAGTGCTCTGGGATGCCCTGAGATCGTGAAAGGCGTTGCTATAAGTGCAAGTTCTTTCTGTTGTTTTACTCCACTCTTGCGCTTGCTGTGGGAGCTGCGTACCGTCCTTCTCTCAGGGGGGACCTCACTTCAGTAATTTGGGCTTCATCGCCCATGAGGGTTATTGTTATGATTGTTTATGTTGGGAGCTGCAGGTTGAAATGGAGAAATTGGACTCCGTGTCACACGCGTGGAATAACAAATGGCTTTTGCCACTCTATTGATTGTCGTTGGAATGGTGCTGGATGCTTGTAGTGGACCATAATCTAAGTGTTTCTGATGCAGAAACACTGACAGCAGTATGCTTTTTCATGATCTATTGTAAACGGTGAAATAATACACTTCCCCAACATAACTATTCTCTCTGCTCTCTTTGCACTGTGGGCACATTCAGGTAGAAGGGTGCTCATTCATTTGCCTTGAAGTCTTATGTGTTTGGGTTCAAATCAATAATCCAAAGTACAGGGTCTGCATTGCTAAAAAGTCTTCCTGTAGGATTTATTTCCTATTTGAAAACATTAAACTGACTGATTTCCTAAAGGGAGCTAGCAGCTGTCAGTAAAGATTGAGGGGACAATGAATTCTAATCTAAAATCTGACACCTTGCACAAATCCCCAGTGGCTGGTTTCCCTCGATGTGACATGTGCCTTACAACCTTGCCCTGGCAAATCAGCCCCACGCTGCATGCAGTCTGAAGGAAATGGAAGGAATGTTTTGAGTAGATGAAGGTAAACCATTCATGGCTCGACCTCCCTCCTCCTCCCTCCCCCGATAGCTCAGTTGATTCAGTCAGTGTAACTGAGCTGTATAGACTGGTCTGTGCCACGTTAGCTGATTACAGCCCAAGTGGCAGTAAGCGTGCAACATTCAGCACCAGCGCCAATGGAGGAGAACAAAATTGGCCAAGTGTTGGAAAGTGCGTATGCGTCAATGTCAGGTGAGGACAAGATTGGGCCTAGCTTTGATGCCTCCCTCCGCAGTTGAATAGTGGCTGCCGCTCATTCTCTGGGGGTCACTCATGGAGAACGTCCATCTGGGTCAGATGTCAAAGGGTGACAAGTGCCTGGCGCTTGTAGAACCGAGTCAAAGCAAGAATCATAGGAGGGGAGAATGCTGGAGGAAGGGAAAATGTTTTGATCCCATTTGCCTCTCACACCACTCCTGTCTGATTCTTTACACAAATCAGAAACACGTCATATTGGGACAGGCGTCATCTGGAGTAAATGGAGGATACCTTGCAGGGACAGGTTGGGTGTGAAAAGTACTCAGTGAGTGACGCGAGTCCATTAAAGAGAAACATTTGTATCTAATCACAGGTTGAAAGACTTTTCACAAGGTGAGGAGATAGGTTTTGATGAAAAAGGCCCTTTGGCCTGTTTAAACTCATCCTTATAAAAATACCAACCCTACTATCACTCCATGACAACGTTTAGCTGCTTCTTAAACGAGTCCAATGTCTTGGCCTCAATCACCAATTCCACTTGCTGTTCTTGATTCGCCTCTTTTTAAGGAAATGCCTCTGGGCATCTGTCCTAAGCTTGCAAGTTGTCGTCGTGATTTGTAGCGCACCTGTTGCTAACTTGGGCTGAGATCAGCTAACTCAGTACAGACCATGAATCGAACATGGCTCTATCCTGGTCTGAACTGTACAGTGGACATAGGTCAACGGTGATCGGGGAATTGAGCACGCTAAGAAATTTCAAACAAAACGCAAGTCTGTGAATAGGGGTCGGAAGAGCTCGCAATAAAATGTTTTTTTGATGAAGGCAAATCAAGGGTGGTATCTTTTGATATTATAGATCTGTAGTCTTCAAGAAAAAAATATTTACTCTACACTTAAACAATAATGCACTTTAACGCTGGAAACTGGAACAGTAAATTGTCTGCATCTCGCTCCTTTGTGAGGACTGAGGCTGAAATTGTAAGTAATTGAGAATCATTGTTGAACACCTCATTGTCCCGCACCTCAGGTACATCCTATTACAATTCAACCCTTGTAGTGCTTCAGTGAGCGTTTGTTGCTGTCTATCCAATTTCATTCACTTTAGTTCAATTTTAGAAGGAAGCTACTGGAACTTTCCGCTACAGGTATTGTTCAAAGGAGAAAGATGGCACGACTCTCAGTGTGGTGCTCTTTCTTAATCCAGACAATAATTTAGCCGGTCCCAATGATGCGAAGCGTTGCTTTTATCTCCAACACCGAGTATCCAATTGAGTGTGCACCTGTGCTTCCTCACACTGCAGGCTGATTGTCACATTTTAAAGTAGGACCAATTTTTTAATATCTAAAACCCCCAGAAAAGCACTTTTTTTTTTCAATTTTCTTCCTTCAGTTTCACGCGAGCGCCTGAACAATGAGTGTTAGCGGGGCATTCAGCTGTGTGAGGAAGTTGCATCATAACCAAGGTCAAGCCTGTCCTCACTTGATGTCCTGCATCCATGCACTTTCTGGCAGGAGTTGTCTCAATTGCAATCAGAAGCGCGGCAACATAGGAACAGGAGTAGACCATTCAGCCCCTCGAGCCTGTTCCGCCATTCAATTAGATCATGGCTGATCTGTATCTTAACTCCATCTACCCGCCTTGGTTCTGTAACCCTTAATACCCTTGCCTAACAAAAATCTATCAATCTCAGTTTTGAAATGTTCAATTGACCCCCAGCCTCAACAGCTTTTTGGGGGAGAGAGTTCCAGATTTCCACTACCTTTTGTGTGAAGAAGTGCTTCCTGACATCACTCCTGGCTCTAATTTTAAGGTTACGCCCTCTTGTTCTGGACTCTCCCCACCAGAGGAAATAGTTTCTCTCTATCTACCCTATCAAAACTTAAATACCTCAATTCGATCACCGCTTCGTCTTCTATTCTCAAAGGAGTACAGATTTTGTCTGATTTCTGCCCCCGTCCCTTGTCCAGAATTACCAAGGACAACTGTAAAGCCTCTACTGCCACTCCCCACTCCTGTCCCGACTGAGATCAGCAAAGGCAGGCACAAAGGATCAAGTATAGGACCCTCCTGGTCAGTGTAGTTCGGTACCACATGGTGCAGTGATATCTAGTTAATGGATTGCACTCACTCGCTCTATGAAAGCCCCGATAGCCCTCGTTCTTAGTAGTATTCCCTTACTGTCTCTGATATCAAGAGTGGGGTGGCATGGCACTGATCGCCAGATCGAGGTGGCATCTCACAGCCAGGCAAGGCCAATAGTAGAGCCCCGCAGACACATGGAGCAACTGTTCTGCTAAGGACCAAAGTGAAGGGGAATGGGCCTCAGATTCCTAGGCCATAGTACAACTACCATTACTGAAAATCACACTCATTATCTTTAGGCGTTTAACTGATTTGCGAGTCAGAAGAGAAAGATCCTCACCTACATTTGGAGCCAAAAATGAAGGGGGGAGGGGCTTGCCATGATTATTATCGACTGCAGCTAAATCAAGAAGGACCAACATATTTACAGAAAAAAGTAATTGGCAAAGCTCAAGCCAATAACTCAAATTTATCTTCTGGTTTGGTTTAAAACAATTTGGAAAAACAAAGTGAAATACTGTTAATAATATGAATCTTTCTCCTGAGAAAATCAATACATTTTTTACAAGCAATCATCATTTGGAGTTTCTAAATATAAGCGAAATAAAGCAGTAGTGCTAATAATACGCCCGTCAGCATGTCTATCTCTCTAACTGCCTCCCTTGGAAGTAAAATTAGGCAGGTCATTGTCGATTAAGCAATCTTAAAAAAATGAAAATTTGTTCTGAAGTTTGTTTAAAAATCGTTCGGAAAAACTGAGGAATTCAAACGTCCTGTTACAGGATAAGGAAATACAGCCTTCACGTGACAGAGAATCCTGCTGACGGATGCTGAGAAACCGTACACACTACACACACTCATACTGTGACAATTCCTTTCAGCTGACCATAGGGATAGCACTAGGGAAAATATGAAATTCAGGTCCAGGCTTCTGAGAGAAGTTGAGGCCCAGAAGTCGAAATATTAACGGAGCTACTCAAAGCTGACAATTTTATATGCCAATTTAATCAGCTTATTGGCAAATATTTAATCTTTTTATGTTTTTGTTATATTTAGGATCTGCCATAAATATCTTCTTGGGTTCAGTGGTGTTGGAAGTTACAAAGGGACATAGACAGATTAAGTGTACGGGCAAACCTATGGGCAGATGGAGTTCATTGAGGAGAAGTGTGAGGTCATTCACGTTGGATCTGAAAGTCAAAAAATCCCAAAATGGGACGCAACCCTTATTTTGCACCCTTAGTTGGGGAAAAAAATATTTTGAACATTTGCTTCTAAGAGATGTGCATATAACTGAGTTACGATTAATTAATCTGTACATAGCCAGTCATGTGGAAGGAATTTGAATTACAGTCGGACAAATTTGAATATGAACCGATCGGCTGCAAGTATGAACTTTGCCTATCACAAGCGTGATGACTGAGGTGTGATGGATATGAAGTGGGAGCATATGCCGGTCAGAAAATGAGGGCTGCAACATTCTAGACTCATCACTGCAACCAGCTTGAGGTACTGAGGTTCTGTGCCAGGAACAAAACCCTGCAAGATTACCAAGGTGATGTTTTAGCATATATAGTCCCCAACACTTATAACGTCCACATTTAAAATGGGCAGTCGCTTATATAGGCCAAAATAACGATAGCAATTACCCGTCTGCATTCAAAGTTGCCGGTTATAGCGTCTTAAGTGCTCCGTTTATTTTGGGCAGAAACAGCTGTGCTTACTCGTTAGTTCACACCTCGTTAAGGTGGACCGGATAGAAGCATCAAGATCCTGTTGGATAAGACAAATTGTCTTCAAACTAAAAGGCAAATAAGAATAGGGACGATCTCCCAGTGCCGACAAATAGAATTTATAAACAGACAGTTTGGCTAAAACGTAACCTCAGACAAGATGAAAATCTTGGTTCCGAGGGGCTGAAAAACCTATTAACGGAAGAGAAATGGAACAACTCAAATCTAGGCTGAACAATTTTAGAAGGAGATGCAAGATGATTCTCCTTAGCTGCTGCCAACTGATTACAGGAAAAGCAACGAGAAACTCAGCGAACCAAACTCAGGTTAAAGAAAGAACAAACAAACTTGCATTGAAGATTAAGAGGAGATTTGATAGAGGTGTTCAAAATCATGAATGGTTTAGCAGAGTAAATAAGGAGAAACCGTTTCTGGTGGTGGGAGGGTCGGTAACCAGAGGACACAGATTTAAGGTAATTTGCAAAAGAACCAGAGGTGACACGAGGAAAAAAATATATACAGTGAGTTGATATGATCTGCCTGAAAGGGCGGTGGAAGCAGGTTCAATAATAACTTTCAAAAGGGAATTAGAGAAATACTTGAAGTGGAAAAGTTTGCAGGGCTCTGGGGAAAGAGCAGCGGAGTGGGACTAATTGGATAGCTCTTTCAAAGGAGCCGGCACAGGCATGGTATATCATTCTATCAATGATTCTATGATTACACCGTGCCTTCCACGAACTCAGGGTATCCCAAAGCGCTTCACCAATGAAGTACCAATTTAACCAATGATTAAAAGAAAGTAACAATTTAACCAATGATTAAAAAAAAGTAACAATTTAACCAATGATTAAAAGAGAGTACTGTCATAACATTACCCTGTTATACCTGCCATCGCGTATAGCGGGCCAATCACGTTCGCACTAATGCACCTGCTATAAGTGGTTTGGGATTGTATAATATATAGGTTATCAACTATTGAGGTGAAAAGTGCCGCCACTTATTTCAACATGGAAAGGGAAGGAAAACTTTAGCTTGTAATGTCACTCAAGCCGACTTTAGTCAATGAGGCAGGTGGCACAAGCGATGGAACAGTGATGTACTGCAAGCACAACGCGACAAGTGCCTGTGTGCATCTCAATGTATTTGGTGCTAATCTTGGCAGTAGAATTCTTATTACTGTTTATTTCTGATGCTTCCCCCCTCCCCCCTCGTTGGTCTCCTCAAATGACACATGCGTAAGAAAGTGCCCAACCTTTCCACAAAGTTACCCACCAAGTTTGGCAGATCATGAGGGGCAAGGCTTTCTGAACCATGCAACAAAATTATAAGCTCATTCTTTATAAACAAGTTTTACTGTTTTGGTATCTGCATTACATGGAATTTAGCAGCACAGAAACAGACCATTCGGCCTAACTAGTCCACGCCGGTGTTTATGCTCCACACCAGGCGTCTCCTACCCTACTTCATCTCGTCCTATCAACATAGTCTTCTATTCCTTTCTCCCTCATGTACTTAATTAGCCTCCCCTTGAATGCATCTATGCTATTCGCCTCAACTACTCCTTGTGGTAGCACGTTCTACGTCTAGTGCCATAAGGAAACATTTAGCCTCCCTCCCCCACCACCCACCTACACATATTTTCATCCATGGGATGTCACATTCATCTGAGCATCTGCTTTGATGGTGTCATAGGAACATAGGAACAGGGGTAGGCCATTCAGCCCCTCGTGCCTGCTCCGCCATTTGATAAGATCATGGCTGATCTGTGATCTAACTCCATATACCTGACTTTGGCTCATATCCCTTAATAACTTTGGTTGCCAAAAAGCTATCTATCTCAGATTTAAATTTAGCAATTGAGCTGTCATGTTAGTAGAAGTACCACAAACACATACATGGAGGTAGTGCAGGAGCCTGCAAATGAACCTCCTTTAGAAAAGTTTGCTAAAAATTGCGCCAAATCAACGCCAAAGATTTGAAAATTGATGCCCAATGTCACAGCTATAATTAGAGGGATGAGTGAATTAGGATTGGATTCAGAGATAGGAATATAGGAACAGGAGGAGGCCATTCAGCCCCTCGAGTCTGTTCCGCCATTCAATCAGATCAATGGCTGGTCTGTCCCTCAACTCCATCTAACCGCTTTGGTTCTGTGGCAGGCTTGGAGCTTGGTACACTGATTCAAACTAAATTGGGCGGAACATAAAGCTCTGCCACATTACCAAAAGCCCTATTTCCTACACACCATAACAGACAAAAGTACGAAAATGTCAAGTGACACAATTGTATCAAAGGTTTACTTACAAATTATACCACTGCCTGCTACCATCCATATACATGGTACTATTGAATTTAGTGCCGCGTTATGGTGTCCTCTCATAGCTAGTGATATTGTGCATTGATTTCTTATCGCCATGATGTTGAAGGACTGCACTGAATACAGTTTAATGCCGTTAACGTTGGGTTCTCGTAGGAACATAGGAATTACTAGACGAAAAAGTCCAACAACAACTTGCATTTATTTAGTGCCTTTAACATAGCAAAACATCCCAAGGCGCTTCTCAGGAGCGATTATCAGTCAAAATTTGACACCCAGCCACATAAGGAGATAATAAGACAGGTGACCAAAAGCTTGGTCAAAGAGGTAGCTTTTAAGGAGAGAGAGGTAAAGAGGCGGAGAGGCTTAGGGAGGGAATTCCAGAGCTTAGGGCCAAGGCAGCTGAAGGCACGGCCGCCAATGGTGAGGTGATGAAAATTGGGGTTGCATAAGAGGCCACAATTGGAGGAAAGCAGAGATCTTGGAGGGTTGTAGGGCTGGAGGAGGTTACAGAGATAGGGAAAGATGAGGCCATGGAGGGAATTGAGCACGAGGATGAGAATTTTAAATTCGAGGTGTTGCTGGACCAGGAACCAGCATCCATCTAGTTCACCTTCAACCATCCTGGCAGTCGCATGATCCAATGATAACGGAGCTGTTGACTCAGGTGATAGTTGCCTTATTTGGTGTGGGACATACCAGGTCCCTGATTTTTTTTTTCTGACAGCGAGTCTAAAGTTGGGCACTGATGTGGGGGACACTCTGGTTGGCTTCAATCCCCCCACATTAGGAAGGGGGGAAAGTCAGCTGTTTTTCTAGCTCATGATCGCTGTGCAGTAAAACCCTACTGAAAAATATATTGGCAGGCTTCAGGTGGCGACAGGATCAGGCTTCGGAAGTGATACACCAGCCGAACAGTCTACTTGTCTAATTACCTTCTATGTCCACACGTAAAGACTAGCCGTACAGGCAGGGTATCAGAGGGGCTGCCAATGTGCATGGAGAAATTTGGCAAATAAAAAAATCCATCATGGAGAGCAAGCCTGGCGGTACTGGCATATAGGGCCGGATTTTGCTGTGAGCGGTGAATGAACGGTGCCCGCCATTTGTTAGACTCACACTTGCCCATAGACTTTTCCTAGGATTTTGCAAGGCAAGTTCCTCCCATGGGGCCCTCAATCCAGCACGGTGCCCTCTCCTTGGGACCTGTGTGAACGGGGCAAGCAGCTGTGTATCCCCTTAACCTGTCAGATTGAAGCATCGTTAGTGAGCAGCGCACAGTGTGAACCAGGAAGTGTAGGTTAGAATAGTGAATTCAATGTCAAATCAGTTACAGAAAGCGAAATAAAGAGAGGGTAAGAAATATTGAATTAAAGGACAGAGATAAAAGAGAAAGAAAGAAAAAGTTTTAAAAAAAATGTAAAATATATATTTTTTAAAATGTCCAACAATAGTTAGAATCTGAAGGAATGAGACTCCACACTTGTAAAAGTTAATTTTCAGCACCAGAGAGGTTGTTTGGCAGTCATTAAGACTTATCATGCTGTTAAAAATTTGCTTAGACTTAAAATGACTTGACATATCTTTTTTTTTGGAGAGATTAGTTCGTATCCATCAGGTCAGTGCAGGAACTTCAAGCCTTCCCATTCATTTGATCGGTGAGTCCGCCGGTAAGGTGCAGTTCCTGCGGAGTTTACAGAGGAGCAGGTCATCCGGTGGAGCAACTTTGGGATTTCAGCATTTGACTGCTCATCTGCGGTCGCCAGAAGTTGCTGTACCAGATGCCTGGAAATAACGGTGAGCCCTGTTAGCCTCGCTGTTACTTTCTCGAAAAAATCTGGCCCATTATCTGGTAACTTTGGATGCTGAGAGCCTTCTGATTTTAAAGTTCGGTTTTTAGGGTTTTCATTAACAGCGAATGGAGTTATTTTTGAAAATGAACTTCAGTGAATAATCAAGTAAAATTTATTTATGTAAGCTTCGAAATGTAAGGTCGAGCATTTGCATTTCGTCCTGCCTTTTGGTAAAAGTGCTGTGTTCGTTTTGTCATGGCTTCACCAATGGGAAGGTGCAGAAGATTTCCACGGCAACAAAAAAGTATGATTGTTGCCAATTTTCTCTGGGGTCCACTCTTCTTCCCTTTCCCGGGAGGCACCCTCTGGTACCTCACCCAAGTGGGCATCGTGCATGTGTGACCTTTGGTTGGTTACTCAAGTGTGCGGCACATCACAGTAGAACCTGATGCCCTCCTCATTCGATAATCATACATGCAAAATTCCAGCAAGGGTCACTGGTTAGTGATCAGGAGTAGGACAATTGGTTCATTTATTTTCCTCCCTTACCCGAGGGGTGCTGAAGTTAATTGCTACACTCTTACCGGCAACCAGGCGATAACCAACTAACTCAACACACGCCAGTCATCAAAGCTGTTGACCGGATAAACTATTGGGGGAAGGGAACAGGGGAGGAAGTTATTCTTTGTTTCATTCCTCGCCCTTCAAATCATTGTGATCACCTTCCTTCTAAAAAAAAACCTCTCTCAACCCTGCCATCCCATACAACCACTGCCCCAACTCTAGCCTCCATTTCCTCTCGATGATCCTCAAACACATCATCACCTCTCAGCTCCGTGCCCATCTGCCTCAAAACTCCTGGTTCAAATCCCTCCATTCCAGCTTCTGCTTTTTCGCAGCCTTGGATAAAGTCACAAATGATATCCTCTGTGACTGTGACCCTGGTGTGTTAGTCCACCTTGCCCTCCATTCGAAACGATGGATCATATATCATTATACATAGAAGCATAGAGTACAAAAGCAAAGAGGTTATGATGAACCTTTAGAAAGCACTGGTTCGGCCACAACTGGAGGATTGTGTCCAATTCTGGGCACCGCACTTTAGAAAGGATGTGAAGGCGTTGGAGAGAGTGCAGCAAAGATTTACAGGCATGGTTCCAGGGATGAGGGGCTTCAGTTACGTGGACAGACTGGAGAAGCTGGGGTTGTTGTCCTTAGAGTAGAGAAGGTTAAGAGGAGATTTGATAGAAATGTTCAAAATCATGAAAGGTTTAGATAAAGTAAATAAAAAGAGAAACTGTCCCCCTAGGCGTATGGGTCGAGAACCAGAGGACACAGATTTGAAGTGATTGGCAAAAGAACCAAAGGCGACATGAGGAAAAGCTTTTTTATGCAGCGAGTAGTTATGATCTGGAATGCACTGCCTGAAAGGGTGGTGGAAGCAGATTCAATCGTGGCTTTCAAAAAGGAATTGGATAAATACTTGAAGGGAAAAAAATTGCAGGACTGCAGGGAAAGAGCAGGGAATGGGACCAACAGGGTTGTTCTTACAAAGAGCTGGCTCGGGCTCGATGAGCCGAATGGCCTCCTTCTGTGCTGTAACCATTCTATGATTCTTTAATATTATGATACCATTTTCCTCTATCACCTCTCCTCCGTTGTCCAGTTCTACAAGACTGCTTTTGAATGGTTAGGCTTCTTTCTATTCAAATACAGTCAGAGCATCTTCGGCAATGGCTCGTCTTCCTGCTCCCCACTGTCACCTCCCATGACCCCATCACCTGTCCTTGGCGTTCTTCTCTTCCTCTTCTACACGATGCTCCTCAATGACATAATCCACAGGAACTGGATCAGCTTTTACGTGTACACTAATGACACCCAGCTCTATCTCTTCACAACTTGCCTTGATCCCATTGTTACTCCTGTGCTGTCAGACTGCCTGTCAGACATTGTTATGGATGAAGCACAAATTCTTCCAACTGAGTAACAGGATGATTGAAGCCACCGTTTTTCGACCCCTGCCACAAAATCTGCTCCCTTGCCATTGATTGTGTCCTCCTCTCAAGCCATAACCGTACCAATCTTTGGCACCCAGATTTGTGTTTCATTCCACACATCCTATCCATCATCAAGACTGCCTACTTCCACCCACATAAAGTTGCCCACCTCTTCCGCTACCTCAGCCCCTCTACCGTTGAAACGCTTATTGATTCTTTTGTTACCCACAGACTCGATTATTTCAATCCTTGACCCATCCACCACCCTCTACAAACTCTAACTTATCCATATTTACAGCTGTCCTGACCCTGTCCAATACGAAGTCCTGTTTTCCCATTACTCCCTCCCCGCTGACCTACACTGGCTCCCTGCCCCCCAACATATTAAATTTATTCTCCTCATCCTTGACTTCAAATCCCTCCATGGTCTTGCCCCACTCTATCTCTACAACATCCGCCAGGCCTTTTAAACTGTTCTCTTCCGCACACTTCAGTATCTGACTCTGATCTTTTGTGTGCCCCCCACCCCTCCCCATTAACCGCACCATTGGTGGCACACCCTTCAGCCATCTTGGCCCCACTCTCTGAAACTCCCTCCCTAAACACCTTTGCCTCTCTACTTCTCCTTTAGAAAACTTCTCAAAACTCATCGTATTGACCAAGCTTGTGGTCACTCCTTCTAATCTCTCTATTCATAGCTCGGCTTCTGTTTCCCTATCTATTTCCATTGGGGAAGCACTTTGGATTTTTCTTATGATAAGGGTGCTATAAAATGTCAGCCGTGGCTCAGTGGGTAGCACTCTCGTCAGAATGCTGTGGGTTCAAGTCCCATTCTAGAGGCTTGGGCATAAAATCTAGGCTGAAAGTTTAGTACAGTACTGAGGGAGAACTGCGTTGTTGGAGGTGCCGTCTTTTGGATGAGACGTTAAACCGAGGCCCAATCTCCCCTCTCAGATCCCACGGCACTATTTCGAAGAAGAGCAGGGCCGATGTCCTGGCCAATATTTATCTCTTAACCAACATCACTAAAACAGGTTATCTGGCCATTATCTCATTGGTGTTTGTTGGACCTTGTACAAATTGGCTGTCACGTTTCCTACATTACAACAATGACTACACTTCAAAAGCACTTAATTAACTGTAAAGCACTTTGGGACATCATAAGGTTGTTAAAGGCCCCATACAAATGTAAGCCTTTCTCTTTTTATATAAATGCAATATGCAAATGCAATGTGCAAATTTAATTAATATTGAAGCAGCAGATGATCATGTAAATTATGTTATGGGTATTATCTGGGTGCACAAGCCACAGTGAAAATGCATCCCTGTTGTCTGCAACCCTTTGGAATGCAAAACATAATGGACAGAAGCTGATAGCAGTCAGAAAATATAAAGAGCACCTTCGGTGAAGCAGGCCTGGGTTTCCTTACTAAAGAACCTCCAACTTTTCAAAACCACAAAGTTGGTTTGAAGCCCAGTCCTGCAGCAAACCAGATGTTCAAGGGGGATTAATAAAAAAAACTCCTGAGAGCACAGAATCAGTCGGGTCTCCAGGATTCTGATCGATGAAAGTGTTTTAAGAAGATAAATAGTGAAAAGTTTTGTTTCTACTGGTTGATAAACTGGTGATAATGGAAAATCGGAAATAAAATTTAGGGTGAGCGCTAGAGGGATAAAGAGTGAGGTCAGCAGGATTATTTTTCACACAAAGTGTTGTTTGAATATGGATGCATTATCACAAGTGAATATTGAACTTGAATCAGTCAATAATGTTTAAAAGGAAATCAGATAAACGTATGAAGAAAAGTATTAAATGGTGCAGGGAAATAGCAGCAAAATTGGATTTGAACAGTGATCTCCGACACAGACACAATGGCCAATTCGCCTCTTGTGCTGACGTTTCTATGATTCTATATGAATGTTCTTGATCATGACTGTAATCATTCACCATACCATTCTAATTCACTTGACAAGCAACCGTTGCTGACTGAATTACAATTGATAATCCCTGGGCATCTTTAGGCTCGTTCATCATTCACTGTTGCTAGATCCCACCAGCTGAAGAATTCTGCTTTGTCATCTGAGCAAGGCGCGTTTGATGTTGTGGATGAGTAATGGCCATCCCTACTTTCTAGTATCGCTGGCTCACCTACCTAATTTCAGCCTCTCTTGGACTCTGGTCATCTATCCAATTCGGAGCAAGTCCCCTTTGTGCCAGGGAGCTGAAAGTACTGATCACTGTGGGCTTCAGGAAGAAGTGCTTGACAGGGTTTGTGCCCAGCTAGAGAATAAAGTCAATGGTCTGTCCCAGCATGCCACCGCATTAATAGACGTACATGAAGAAATCTATTCCATCTTAGCCTCTAATGTACTTGACCACAGATAGGCTGCATGTCAAAATTTTCATAATAATGTTTCTGTTCCTGCTGCTTGAAAAGAATAAATCGACTTTGGCTCAAGGGGCCTTTACAACCTCCGACTGAGTTTCTGTTCGTGTCTGCAAATAAACAAAGAGACGCTCCTGCATAGCAGCCATCTTCCAATGGCTTGTAAACATCAAGAGGCTGATTCCTAAACCTTGCCAGCCTCGAGAATTAGAAAGTAGGGGTAGGACTCTGTCGCTATCGGCAAAAAATAAAAATTAAGGTCTCGCATGCAAATGTTTGCAAGATAGCAGAACAACAATAAACCCATTTGAAGTCTACACTTATTGAACTTTTTCGGTACAAAGTTGGCTAAAATATCTAGAAGAGGTGAAAGGTGCTTTCACTTAAAATCATAGAATCATAAAATGTTACAGTACAGAAGGAGGCCATTCGGCCCATTGTGCCTGTGCCAGCTTTTTGAAAGAGCTATCCAATTGGTCCCACTCCCCTGCTCTTTCTTCATAGCCCTGAAAAATACTCCCCTTCAAGTGTTTATCCAGTTCCCTTTTGAAAGTTACTATTGAACCTGCTTCCACCACCCTTTCAGGCAATGCATTCCAGATCATTACAACTCGCTGCGTTAAATGAATTCTCCTCATCTCACCGCTGGCTCTTTTGCCACTTACCTTAAATTTGTGTCTTCTGGTTACTGACCCTTCTGCCAGTGGAAACAGTTTCTCCTTAGTTACTCTTCATGATTTTGAAAACCTCCATTAAATCGCCCCTTAACCTTCTCTGCTCTAAGGAAAACAAACCCAGCTTCTCCAGTCTCTCCACGTAACTGAAGTCCCACTTATACAACACCTTATCATATCAAAAGGTGCATTTGATGATTTTCCTTTTGGAGTGCATTAACTGTTGTTTTGTAGACAAGACATGGCAGCCATACTGAGCCAACAATGCCTCCCTGTGGAGAAATAAGAAAGATGGCCTTCTTTTGGTTGAAAGAGGAATGTTAGCTCGAATGTTAAGAGAACTTCTTGCCCTTCTTCATTGGATCTGTTCACCTGAAATATCAGAACAACCAGACCTTAGGGCCATCGTTTAACTTGTCTGTATGACACAAAAGCAATGGGCTACAACACTAAGTGGATGTTAAGAATAATTGTGAAATGTGGCATGTAAGTGTAGAACATTGGGGCACCAATGTGGGCACTATGGGTTGGTAGGAAGTGGGTTCACAGCAGCAGCTCCTGGTACTTTCCTGATCCCTGCTTTTCCAGTTGGGCCAGGGTGGGGGTCAGGTGCATTTCCATTGGGAAGGAGGGAAAGTCAGGTCAAGAATTGTCCCCTGGCTGCTTTGACGCACCACCTGGAAGTTGGTTCAGAGCAGAAAGGATGGAGGACCTGGAAGCAGGTTATGCATCCTCACAGCCATTTTGCTGCTCTGTTGATGTAGAGCAGCGAAATGGGGACAAAGTAAAATAAAATATCCTCAGGAAAGTATGGCGTTTGTGGTAAATAAAATACAAAGAAGTAATGTTACAGTGGAAATATAGCATAATTAAAGGAGAAATTTATGTACAATAATTCGTCAGATCACATTCACTTTTAGAAAAGTAATTGCCATTAATCCAGAACTAGATGGATAGCTTACCAATACAATGGTGTATTTCGATCAGTCACTAAGCTACTTACCATTGATTAACAAAGTCAATTGATTTAATGTAGATAAAGATATGGTAAACATGCCTAAATATAGGAGAAACATTGACCTATGAAATCACCCTTGGCAGCCCAGACATGAACTGCAACGACCTGTACCTCTTGGTAGCACTGAGTCGTTGAGATTGGAGACATCCAGGTCTGATCCCCAGTCTGGGCTCGTCTGAGCCTGGGCAACAGTGGTAACTGGTCTATGGAGGGGGAAATCATTCAGGTTTCCCATTCCTGTGTGTGTGTTTTTTTTTAAGATTTATATATTGATCTAGCTGTACTTTTTATTTCACAATATCGGTATAATATCTTGCTTTGCGGCCATTCCGCGGCGCTAATTGGATTGGTACTGGCAGGAAACAGGGTGGGGACCCATACCTTGAGATCTCTGCCCACGTTTGCACCCGTCTTGTTTTCTACCATCATTTCCAGCTGGCCCACCCCCTCCCCCATTTTTGAGCAGATGGGTGCAAGTCAGGTGGCAATGATGCAGTGACATCTTACAATCCATTTTAAATCATTGCTGCCTCATTTGCCCTCATTTATAATCACGTAAATGTAAAACAGACATTGTGAGCTGCTAGGGCTAACGTCGAAGGAAAAGCCCGGTTTAAAAGGGCTAGTTTGTACTTTTACAGATAGTCTTAAATCCTTATTCCTCTGTCATTTGTATAGCTTGTTTTTTTTGTTGTTGCCAATTACTTTGCTAAAAACTTTTGCGCCATTCGCTGAGAGACTGCTATTTACCCCCATAGGGCACGCTGGCAGTCCCATTGGGAATTCCCATCTATCTTTGCTTTGTGGATCAAAAGGAGGAGGAACAATGGAGGGAAGTCAGTCTGTCAGTTCAGCCGTGATCTAATTGAATGATGGAACAGGGTTGAGGGGCTGAATTGCTCTACCCTGTTCTTATGTTCTTACGTCTGATAAGGCTGCACCACAAGTGCGTGGCAGCCACCTCACACTACAATGTACAGGCAGAGGTACCCAAACCTACATTGTCAGGCATGGCTCAGTGGGGAGCACTCTCGTCTCTAAGTCAGAAGGTCTGTGAGCCAGACACTTGAGCACAAAATCTAGGCTGACACTCCCAGGCGGTACTGAGAGTGTGCTGCACTGTCGGAGGCGCCGTCATTCAGATGAGACGTTAAACCACGGCCCCCGCTGCCATCTCAGGTGTATGTTAAAGATCCCATGGCACTATTTTGAAGATATGAAGGAGAGTTCTCCCCGGTGTCCTGGCCAATATTTATCCCTCAACCAACATCACTAAAACAGATTATCTGGTCATTATCACTTTGCTGTTTGTGGGGCCTTGCTATACGAAATTGGCTGCTGCATTTCCTACATTACAACAATGACAACACATCAAAAGTATTTAATTGGATGTAAAGCACTTTGGGACGTCCTGAGGTTGCGAAAGGCTCTATATAAATGCAAATTCATTATTTTCTTCTTTGCATTTGACGGAAGAGCCTTATCTGTGGAGGTGCATTTTCCAAAAGAAGTTGCGATTGAGTTGTGTCACATGATGGAAATGGACCTCCAGCTCACCTCTACCTCCACCACACATACACTGCTCTGCCAGTGGTCGCATTTGCCCTCTCCACTGGGAGTGTGGCAGCACTGAATTTACCCATTAACATTTACATAAGAGGGATCATTTTCCAAGTTAGCACCATTGGCAAGTAGCCTCCCCTGCTCGCCACGTTTACTGGAAATTCAGACCTGTGCTGCCCTCGACCTTCCGCCCGTTAAAGTTAATGGATGAAAAGTGCAAGATTGTGCAGGTGAAACTGGATTGTGCTTAATGAAAGTGTGAGGCTTGACATGTGGTGAGTGTAGCACGTTTGGAAAGAACATGGTGTGAGGACAACATAGTGTGCTGAGAGTTCGGTACGTGTGGGAGTTGAAGGGTTAATCTCTTTAAGGGTTAATCTCTTTAAATCTAGTGCATATTGCTTCAACTGTTTAAGGTCAATTTAAAAGTTTAAATTTCTAAGTTTCTGTCTGGCTTCAGCAGAGAGCTGCTGTAGCATGTTAATTGGTTAGCTAGATTCAATTGGTACCTGAAGGTGGGGCAGGCCTGACTCATCTGAGTCTCAACTGCAGAAATACAAGGGCCTGTCAGTGCGGACAGCACAGTGTGAGGACAACACAGTGTGCTGAGAGTTCGGTACGTGTGGGAGTTTGGTAAAGTGGGGGAAGGAGGTGCTGCTTTGCCTTGCTTTTCCTGCAGAGCGGTAGTGGACCTGAGAGCGGTGAGCGGCGGGAGAGAGCGAGACCAGAGCGGGGATAAAAACAGCGCGGAGAGAGCGAGAGTCCAGTCGGTGAGCGGCGGTAAAGAGCGAGACCAGAGCGGAGATATAAACAGCGCGGAGAGAGCGAGAGTCCAGTCGGTGAGCGGCGGGAGAGAGCGAGACCAGAGCGGGGATAAAAACAGCGCGGAGAGAGCGAGAGTCCAGTCGGTGAGCGGCGGTAAAGAGCGAGACCAGAGCGGAGATATAAACAGCGCGGAGAGAGCGAGAGTCCAGTCGGTGAGCGGCGGGAGAGAGCGAGACCAGAGCGGGGATATAAACAGCGCGGAGAGAGCGAGACCAGAGCTTACTCTGAGAGCGAGACTCTGAGACCAGCGGCAGAGTTCGGGGTGACGTCACCAGTCAGAAAGTGACGCGGCACAGGGGAGGCAGCTGATTGGTGAGTAGGTTCAGGTGAGTATTTCTACCATTTTACTGTAAGTAAAGTAATAAGAAAGGGAAGATCTGCAGGTTTTATAGCAGATAGTGTTTTTTTTTAGTGAACCTAGGTCCCTAGTATAGTTAACATTTTCTAATTTCAACGTAATTTAAAAGGGGTAACTAAGCTAAGGCAAGTCATGGCAGCAGACCTCGCACCCATGATATGCTCCTCCTGCAAGATGTGGGAAGTCATGGACACTACCAGTGTCCCTGCCGACCATGTGTGCGGGAAGTGTGTCCACCTGCAGCTACTGACCGATCGTATCTCGGAGCTGGAGCTGCGGGTGGACTCACTGTGGAGCATCCGCGATGCAGAGAAACTCGTGGATAGCACGTTTAGCAAGTTGGTCACACTGCAGGTAAAGGGTATACAGGCAGGAAGTGAATGGGTGACCACCAGGAAGAGTAAGAGATGCAGGCAGGTAGTGCAGGGGTCCCCTGTGGCCATCCCCCTCTCAAACAGATATGCCACTTTGGATGCTGTTGGGGGGGATGACTTATCAGGGGAAGGCAGCAGCAGCCAACTTCCTGGCACCACGGGTAGCTCTGCTGCACAGGCTGGGAGGAAAAAGAGTGGCAGAGCTATAGTGATAGGGGACTCAATTGTAAGGGGAATAGACAGGCGTTTCTGCGGCCGCAACCGAGACTCCAGGATGGTGTGTTGCCTCCCTGGTGCAAGGATCAAGGA
Source organism: Heptranchias perlo (assembly GCF_035084215.1). Taxonomy (NCBI): domain Eukaryota; kingdom Metazoa; phylum Chordata; class Chondrichthyes; order Hexanchiformes; family Hexanchidae; genus Heptranchias; species Heptranchias perlo. Next base: position 12,195,672 of record NC_090338.1, on the reverse strand, counting down.
TGTCTCGGAGCGGCTACAGAACATTTTGGAGGGGGAGGGCGAACAGCCAGCTGTCGTGGTGCACATAGGCACCAACGATATAGGTAAAAAAGGGGATGAGGTCCTAAAAGCAGAATATAGGGAGTTAGGAGGTAAATTAAAAAATAGGACCTCAAAGGTAGTAATCTCAGGATTGCTGCCAGTGCCACGTGCTAGTCAGAGTAGAAATAGGAGGATATTTCAAATGAATACGTGGCTAGAGGAATGGTGCAAGGGGGAGGGATTCAAATTCCTGGGACACTGGAAACGGTTCTGGGGGAGGTGGGACCAGTACAAACCGGATGGTCTGCACCTGGGCAGGGCCGGGACCGCTGTCCTAGGAGGAGTGTTTGCTAGTGCTGTTGGGGAGGGTTTAAACTAAAGTGGCAGGGGGTTGGGAACCTGAGCAGGGAGAGAGAGGAAAGCGTAACAGGAAGGGACAGAAGGTATGGAGTAATAGGTAAAGTGTTAAAAAAGGAAAAAGCAGGAACTAAGCGTCACAAAACAGATTTGAAAGTTCTTTATCTGAATGCACGTAGCATTCGTAATAAAATGGACGAGTTAACGGCACAAATAACTACGTATGGGTATGATCTTGTGGCCATTACAGAAACATGGCTGCAGGGTGACAACGACCGGGAATTAAATATGCCAGGGTATTTAACAATCAGGAAGGACAGGCAGGAAGGAAGGGGAGGTGGGGTGGCTATGTTAATAAAGGAAGGAATCACTGTAATACAGAGAAATGATATTGGGACAAAGCATCAAGATAATGAAACAGTTTGGGTGGAGATAAGGAATAATAAGGGAAAAAAAACATTAGTGGGCGTAGTATATAGGCCTCCTAATAGTTGCAACTCTGCTGGAAGAAGTATTAATCAGGAGATAGTCGGGGCATGTAATAAGGGAACAGCCATAATTATGGGGGATTTTAATTATCATATTAACTGGACAAATCAAATTGGGCAGAGCAGCCTTGAGGACGAGTTCATTGAGTGCATCAGGGATGGATTTCTTGAGCAGTATGTAACTGATCCTACAAGGGGGCAGGCAACCTTGGACCTGGTCCTGTGTAATGAGTCAGGATTAATTAATAACGTCCTAGTTAAGGATCCCCTTGGAATGAGCGACCACAACATGGTTGAATTCCATATCCAATTAGAGGGTGAGAAGGTTGATTCTCAAACAAGCGTACTGAGCTTGAATAAAGGAGACTATGATGGTATGAGAGCGGAATTGATTAAAGTGGACTGGGAAAATAGATTAAAGGGTAAGACGGTACATGAGCAGTGGTGTTCATTTAGGGAGTTATTTTACAACTTTCAAAATAAATATATTCCACTGAGGAAAAAAGGGTGTAAAAGAAATGACAGCCATCCGTGGCTAAGTAAAGAAATCAAGGATAGTATCCGACTAAAAACAAGGACATATAAGGTAGCCAAACTTAGTGGGAGGATAGAAGATTGGGAATTCTTCAAAAGACAGCAAAAAGTAACTAAAGGATTGATTAAGAAAGGGAAGTTAGATTATGAAAAGAAATTAGCAAAAAATATAAAAACAGATAGCAAGAGTTTCTATAGTTATATAAAAAGAAAAAGGGTGGCTAAGGCAAACATAGGTCCCTTAGAGGATGAGACCGGGAAATTAATGGTGGGAAACATGGAGATGGCAAAAATGCTGAACAAATATTTTGTTTCAGTCTTTACAGTAGAGGACACTAAGAATATCCCAACACTGGACAAACAGGGGACTCTCGGGGGGGAGGAGCTAAATACGATTAAAATCACTCAGGAGATGGTACTCAGTAAAATAATGGGACTCAAGGCGGATAAATCCCCTGGACCTGACGGCTTCCATCCTAGGGTCTTGAGGGAAGTGGCAGTAGGGATTGTGGATGCTTTGGTGATAGTTTTCCAAAATTCCCTGGACTCAGGAGAGGTCCCGGCAGATTGGAAAACTGCTAATGTAACACCGTTATTTAAAAAGGGTAGTAGGCAGAAGGCTGGAAATTATAGGCCAGTTAGCTTAACATCTGTGGTGGGTAAAATTTTGGAGTCTATTATTAAGGAGACAGTAACGGAACATTTAGATAAGCATAATTTAATAGGACAAAGTCAGCATGGCTTTATGAAGGGGAAGTCATGTCTGACAAATTTGCTTGAGTTCTTCGAGGATATAACGTATAGGGTGGATAAAGGGGAACCAGTGGACGTAGTGTATTTAGACTTCCAGAAGGCATTCGACAAGGTGCCACATAAAAGATTATTACTTCAGATAAAAAATCACGGGATTGGGGGTAATATTCTGGCATGGGTGGAGGATTGGTTATCGAACAGGAAGCAGAGAGTTGGGATCAATGGTTCATTTTCGGACTGGCAACCAGTAACCAGTGGTGTTCCACAGGGGTCGGTGCTGGGTCCCCAACTCTTTACAATCTATATTAACGATTTGGAGGAGGGGACCGAGTGCAACATATCAAAATTTGCAGATGATACAAAGATGGGAGGGAAAGTAGAGAGTGAGGAGGACATAAAAAACCTGCAAGGGGATATAGACAGGCTGGGTGAGTGGGCGGAGATTTGGCAGATGCAATATAATATTGGAAAATGTGAGGTTATGCACTTTGGCAGGAAAAATCAGAGAGCAAGTTATTTTCTTAATGGCGAGAGACTGGAAAGTACTGCAGTACAAAGGGATCTGGGGGTCCTAGTGCAAGAAAATCAAAAAGTTGGTATGCAGGTGCAGCAGGTGATCAAGAAAGCCAACGGAATGTTGGCTTTTATTGCTAGGGGGATAGAATATAAAAACAAGGAGGTATTGCTGCAGTTATATAAGGTATTGGTGAGACCGCACCTGGAATACTGCATACAGTTTTGGTCTCCATACTTAAGAAAAGACATACTTGCTCTCGAGGCAGTACAAAGAAGGTTCACTCGGTTAATCCCGGGGATGAGGGGGCGGACATATGAGGAGAGGTTGAGTAGATTGGGACTCTACTCATTGGAGTTCAGAAGAATGAGAGGCGATCTTATTGAAACATATAAGATTGTGAAGGGTCTTGATCGGGTGGATGCAGTAAGGATGTTCCCAAAGATGGGTGAAACTAGAACTAGGGGGCATAATCTTAGAATAAGGGGCTGCTCTTTCAAAACTGAGATGAGGAGAAACTTCTTCACTCAGAGGGTGGTAGGTCTGTGGAATTTGCTGCCCCAGGAAGCTGTGGAAGCTACATCATTAGATAAATTTAAAACAGAAATCGACAGTTTCCTAGAAGTAAAGGGAATTAGGGGTTATGGGGAGCGGGCAGGAAATTGGACATGAAGCTGAGTTCGGATCGGTCAATGCCCTGTGGGTGGCGGAGAGGGCCCAGGGGCTATGTGGCCGGGTCCTGCTCCGACTTCTTGTGTTCTTTAGATTTGTGGTTGGGATCAGATCAGCCATGATCTTATTGAATGGCGGAGCAGGCTCGAGGGGCCGATTGGCCTACTCCTGCTCCAATTTCTTATGTTCTTATGTTCTTATGTTCTTATGTTCTTAACAGGTGACTTTGGACCATTGGTTCTCAAAGCTCTCCACCATTGGGGTTTTTCTCGTCCCGTTTCTGGGTCTGTTGTAGACTAATTGATAGAGATTGATTGCCATAATTAGTCAACATCTCCATTATCGTTGTATCGTGCGACTACCAGGATGGTAGAAGGCAAACTAGATGGACCATGGTCTTTTTTCGGCGAGCATGTCCCATAAAATTGCAAAGTGACAAACAAATGACAAAATGGAATCCTGTCATATTGATTGGCACAATTCCACCATCCTGCAAATCCAACCATTACCATTCATCCACGTATTTGTCCAACTGCTTTTCTTCCCAGATTGATCCTGTCTTGCCCTTCATTAAATCCAACCTTCTCAGGTAGCCATAAAAGTTCATGTGCAACTGCTCAAAGAAGTGCAGGGAAATCTCTCGATGTCTAAACTAACATTCATTCCTCAACCAATGTCCTCAAAAACAGATTAACTGGTCAATAATCTCATTGTTTGAAGAAGAGCAGGAGAGTTCTCCCCAGTGCCCTGGCCAATATTTATCCTTCAACCAACATCATTAAAACAGATTATCTGATCATTATCACATAGCTGTTTGTGGGACCTTGCTGCGTGCAAATTGGCTGCCGTGTTTTCACAGTGACTACACTTCAAAAGTACTTAATTGGCTATAAAGCATTTTGGTCATCCTGAGGTCGTGAAAGACACTATACAAATGCAAATCTTTCTTCTTTTCTTTTTGTCTGTGGGACCTAGCTGTCCTAGATTGTTGAGTTTCCATGCAAAACGACAGTGACCACACTTCAAAAGCAACTAGTTCGTTGTGAAATATTTTGGGATGTCCAGATGCAAGTTTTTTCTTCCAGAGAGAGAGAGAAATCAGCATTTTTGCACTCTCCCTTCAATTATTGTGAGCCATGTGCATTAAATCAATAACGCAAGTCAATAAATGGTGAATCGAGAGTGTTAGATTAGTCTGAGTTGATTACAACAGAAACACAAAGATTTAAACCTCCCCCTCACCCTCTCCTCATTTCAGACTATCCTCACAAAATTGTGGCACTTGAATGAAATGTTGTATGTTGAGATGCCAAAATTAGCTTTTATCAACTACTGAGAATCAGGGCAGATATGCATCTTAGGTTTGAAGTTTTGTCTTTGTTTTAAAACAATTACAGTATTAAGACAGTTAAACTGGTTCTGCCGTCACCAAGCAATGTTGACATATTATATAATGGAACTGTTATGCTATGTTCCCATTAAATTGGACATGATTTTGGCTGGGATCAAGAGTCTAAATATATTGATAGATTTTTGATGGGCAAGGTTATTAAGTGTTACGGAACCAAAGCGCATAGATGAAGTTAAGATACGGATCTGCCATGATCTAAGGAATAAGGGTAACAGAAACAGTCAGGGAACAAATGCAGTCATAGTACAAAATGATTGTCAAAAACAAAGGGAGGGGAACAATTACTAAAAACAAATTAAATTGCCTGTACAGCAACGTGCACAGCATTCGAAACAAAACAGGGGAACTGGAGGCAATAATTCATGGTGAGAAGCCAGATGTGGTAGGGATAACTGAATCATGGTTACATAAGGAATAGGGACTGGCAGTTAAATATTGCAGGCTATAATGTATTTAGAAAGGATAGGGAAGGAAGAAGGTGAGGGGGTGGGGTAGCTGTACTAATTAGAAACAACATAATGGCAATAGAAAAAAGGGACGTAAGTAATATTATGATAGAAACAGAATCCATATGGATTGGGACAAAGGATAAGAAGGGATCGATCACATTAATAGGTATATTCTACAGACCACCTAATAGTGGAAGGGAAGTGGAGGATGAAATATGTGGACAAATCTACGAAATGAGTAAAAAACATCGAATAATAATCATGGGAGATTTCCAATACCCCCAAATAAACTGAAAAGAAGAGGTAGGGAAAAGGGAAAAGGGAAAAGGGAATGTAGTTTTTACAATGTGTACATGACGCCTTTCTTACCCAATACATGAGAAGCCCAACAAGAGAGGAATCACTGCTGGATCTAGTAATGGGAAATGAACCAGAACAAATAAGAGAAGTAAGCGTAGGGAACATCTAGGCAATAGCAATCAAAACAGAATACGGTTTAAAATAATGATTGAGAAAGACTTAATTAAGACAAAGACCAAAGTAATTGGGAAAAAGCTAATTTTAAGGGGATGAGAATGGAACTAGGGAAGGTAAACTGGAATTTTTTTTGACAGACAGAGATAGAACAGGAATGGATAATATTTAAGACGGTGATCAGTAGAGTTCGCTATACAAAGCCCTAGTTAGTCTGCACCTGGAGTATTGTGTTCAGTTCTGGTCATCGCACCTTAGGAAGAATATATTGGCCTTGGAGGGAGTTCACCGTAGATTTACTAGAATGATACCTGGACTCCAAGGGTTAAATTTATGAGGTGAGATTGCATAAACAAGGGTTGTATTCCCTGGAGATTAAGGGGTGATTTGATCAAAGTTTTCAAGATGTTAAGGGGAACTATTTCCGCTGGTTGGAGAGATTAGGACTAGGGGAGATTAGGACTAGGGGACATAGCCTAAAAATTAGAGCCAGGAATTTCAGGAGTGACGTTCAGAAACATTTCTACATGCAAATGTGAGTAGATGCTTGGAACTCTCTTCAGCAAACGGCAGTTGATGCTAGCTCAATTGTTAATTTTAAACCTGAGATTGATAGATCTTTGTTAACCAAAGGTATTAAGAGATATGGGGCTAAGGCAGGTATGTGGAGTTAGGTCACAGCTCGGCCATGATCTCATTGAATGGCGGAACAGGCTTGAGGGGCTAAATAGTCTACTCCTGTTCCTCCCTTTCTATGTCCCTATGTCCCTAGGAGAAGTATATTCCTCTAAAAACAATCCAAGAATCCAAGAATAATCGAGCCAATAATGAAACACCGTGGATGAATAAAGAGATAAGGGTAAAATTGAAACTAAGGAAAAAGGCATACTCTAAATACATAGACAATAAAGGAGAGAATGACAAAAGGGAATACGAAGAGGTTAGGAAAGAAGTCAAAAAAACAATTAGGAAAGCAAAGAGGAACTACGAGATTAAATTATCAAGGAATATAAAAAGAAATAATAAGTATTCTACAGACACATAAATAACAAAAGAAAAATCAGGACAGGGATAGGGCCACTCAGGGATAAACTCACAAGTAACAACAACGAAATGGCAGAAATATTGAACAGTTAATTCACCTCCATATTTACCAAGGAGGCTAATAAGGTGGGCAGGACATTAGAAGAAGAGATCAAAAAAGAAATTAAAACGTTTAAGATAGAAAGGGTGAAGATAATTGATAAACTAATCAAACTTAGAGAGGATAAGACCCCTGAACTGGATGGATTACATCCATGAATATTAAAACAAGTTAGGAAAGAGATAGCAGAGGCACTATTACATATATATAAAAATTCACTAGAAATGGGAATAGTGATAGAGGACTGACGGACAGCTAATGTTCTTCCTATATTTAAAAAAGAAGATAGAACAAGTCCAAGGAACTATAGGCAAGTTAGCTTAACGTCGGTGGTAGGAATGATAATAGAATCATTATTCAAAGATGTCATCGAAAGACATCTAGAGGACAAAAGTATAATAAAGAATAGTCAGCACGGATTTCAGAAGGGTAAGTCATGCTTGACCATCCTTATTGAATTCTTTGAATAAGTAACAGAAAGAGTAGACAAGGGTAATGTAGTAGATGGATTTTCAATAGGCCTTCGATAAGGTACTGCTTTGTAGACTCATGACTAAGGTCAGAACATGTGGAGTTAGGGGACAGGTAGCAGAATGGATAGCAAGTTGGTTACAAAACAGAAAACAAAGAGTAGGGGTTAAGGGTACGTACTCAGACTGGCAAAAGGTGGGAAGTGATGTTCCACTGGGATTGGTGCTGGGACCTCTGTTCTTCACAATTTACACTGACAATTTGGATTCGGGAATTTCAATATTTGCGATCGATACCAAATTGGGAGATGTACAAAGGAAGAATGTGTCAAAATACAAGAGGTCATTAATAAATTTGCAGAATTGGCAAATTAATTTCAATATAGATAAATGGTGGTGCATTTTGGTAGGAAGAATAAGAAGGACACATACTGCTTGGATAATAAGATTCTAAATGGGATGGAGGAGCAAAAGGATCTTTGGAATTCTCTACCCCAGAGGCTGTAGATGCTCAGTCATTGAATATATTCAAGAATGAGATCGATAGATTTTTGAACTCTAAGGGAATCAAGGGATATGGGGATTGGGCAGGAAAGTGGAGTTGAGGTTGAAGATCAGCCATGATCTTATTGAATGGCGGAGCAGGCTCGAGGGGCCGTATGGCCTACTCCTGCTCCTTTTCCTTATGTTACGATCTAGTGGTACAGATGCACAAATCACTAAAAGTAGCGACACAGGTTAATAAGGCCATAAAAAAGGTAGATCAAGTACTAGGGTTCATATCTAGAGGGATAGAATTGAAAAACAAAGAAGTTATGTTAAACTTGACTAGAACCTTGGATAGAGCATACTTGGAGTACTGTGCACAGTTCTGGTCTCCATATTATAGAAAGGATACAAAGGCATTGGAGAGGGTGCAAAAAAAATTCACAGGGATGATACCAGAACTGAGAGAATATCCTTATCAGGAAAGGTTGAACAGGCTGGGCTTCTTTTCTGTAGAAAAGAAAAGGCTGAGGTGTGACATGGTAGAGGTCTTTAAGATAATGGTAGGGTTTTATAGGGTAGATATGGAGAAAATGTTTCCGCTTGTGGAGGAGTCCAAAAGTAGAGGTCATAAATATAAAACAGTCGCTCATAAATTCAATAAGGAATTCAGGAGAAACTTCTTTACCCAAGGAGTTGTAAGAATGTGGAATGCCTTACCACAAGGAGCAGTTGAGGCAAATAGCATAGATGCATTTAAGGAGAAACTAGATAAGAACATGAGGGAGAAAGGAATAGAAGGGTATCCTTATAGAGTTAGATGAAGTAGGGAGGGAGGAGGATTGTGTGGAGCATAAATGCCTGCATAGATCAGTTGGCCCGAATGGCCTGTTTCTGTGCTGTAGTTTCGATGTAACTCGATGTAATTGAATGGCGGTTGAGGCTCAAGGGGCTGAATGGCCTACTCCTGTTCCTATGTTCCTATATTCCTATTCCTGAATAGCTCACTTGAAAATGAGGGATTCAGTTAAGAATGGAGCTCAGAAATTACTGTGCAATGCAGTAGCCAGCGGCTGGTATTGTGAGCTCAGTGAAGAGGCGTTATATTTACTCAGGTACATCACACCCTTTTGTAAGTTATGATGTCTCTTTCCACCAGTTCGAGTTCACTGGGTCAAAGTCAGCCTAGAGCAATATCTTTTTCAGTTTGGTACAATAACTGACAGGGCACTTCCAAAGACAATCCCAGACAGGTTATTTGCAGTGAGCTTGTCTGAAGGTGGTGTAAATATCTGCCATAGCTGATCGCAACTGCAGAGGTGATAGGAGTGCTACATGATGGTCTCACTACCTCTGGACTCGGGGAAGAGAATAATCCCAATCCTTAATTCTTGGACAGTCAATCCTACTGGCAAGTATGTGTGTGTGTATGTGTGTGTGTGTGTGTGTGTGTCCGATGTGTGTATATGTCCACGCATGTGTGTGTATGTGGTTTTACATCGAGTTACATTGAGTCTACGGCACATAAATAGGCCATTCGGCACAACTCATGTTTCCAGCGTTTATGCTCCACACGAGCCTCCTTCCACCCCTCTTCATTAACCCTATCAGGATACCCTTCTATTCCTTTCTCCCTCGTGTGCTTATCCAGCTTCCCCTTAAATGCATCTATGCTATTTGCCTCAACTACACCTTGTGGTAGCGCGTTCCACATTCTTACCACTCTTTGGGTAAAGAAGTTTCTCCTGAATTCCCGATTGGATTTATTAGTGACTAATGGATATCAGATGTCATGTGAGGACAACTCTATGGTTGAATAAACTGCTGCCGCTCATTGTCCAGATTCTTACATGAACTTGATCAAGGTGTCGCATTACTCAATGCTTTCTGGAGAGGCATGGAGAAAATTGGAGGTAAGTTTTTTTTTAAAAACCATCATATGTGAAGATTTTACTAGCTGTGCAGTGATATGATAATTTCCAGTATATCAACTATATTTCTATTAACTTATGGGTCCATGTGTTTAATATAACAATTTTGTTTTTATTCTTGTTGAACTAAATCAGGTTTTGCAACTCCCCCTTTGACACCCTCGGGTTGTATGCAGCCTCCATCTTATAGTACAGTCTGGAAGTAACCAAATGCAATAAAAGCCCCATATCCTGCAAGACAGCTGTTATATCTCAATCTTTACTTTTTAAAAAATCTTTTCTAGTCTGATCGACCACTTCTTTGGCAGAAACAAAAGTATTTCAGGCGCTTTTGTGCTACACAAAAAATGTAAGATGGTTTCTACAGTCCCTTTTAACATTGGAACATTATTCAGCAAAGGGCCTATATTTAGAGATACTGTCATAGGCTTTCGATGAATGAATACTGATGATTGCTATTGACTTTCATACCGACAATGGACTGCCTGTGCAATCTCCATGTGTCCCACTAATGTGCTTTGGCATCTTGACTGGTTTTAATGGTTAAAATGCCAGTGGGCATCCATCCCATTAGCTGACTGACCGCTGGCTAAGGAGAGGAACAGACATACTAAACAAATGAAAAATCCCTGCAGCTCCCAACAGATTCGGAGCCCACTGCAGAATAGCCTCATTGTGTTTGGAGTGAAAAGGCTAATATTGTGAAAAAGGGAGAGGGGGAGAGTGGGGAGAGCTGGGGTGGGGGGGGCGAGGAGGAGAGAAAAAGAAAAAAAGTGAAACTTGCTGATTCTTCTGCCAAAATCCTTAGGGTTTTGCACGAGAGAAAAAAAATGACACTGTGGTTGTCAAGGAAACCATTGTTTTTTTGTTTCCCTTGAAACATTCTTTACAATTTCAAAATGTTAATACAGTCAACTCAAGATAAATACTCACCTGATCCTAGCACAATTTTCTTTGAATTACATGGCAAATCATCATTCCTCCATTGTATCAATTTTAACACACCAAATTACTTCCTATTCAATCCCTCCAATTATATCAAGCACTAATGCGCCAGATGACTTTCCACTCACTTCTTCCCATTCAAGCATAATTCGGATTCTCTGTAAAATTCCATTGTGCTAAATCACTTTCCATTCATACCCATTATAATAAAAGCTAAGCTTGAGCAGTTTATTACTGAGCTCTGAACCCAAGATTAGATCCGTATTTTTTTCTCCAATTTTCTTCTTCGCTCCTCTTGCTGGCTCTCGTCGGGCTCTGAGTTCCACCTACTGAGAAGATTGAGGGGGTGAATCTGATCGAGGTGTTTAAAATGTCCAAAGGGTTCGATGGGGTAGATGCGGAGAAACTGTTTTGCTCCGGTGAGGGGGAAATCAAGAACGGCGGGGGCGTGATCTTCAAATTGGAGCCAGGACATCTAGGAAAGAAATCAGGAAGCACTTCACCACACCAAGGCTCGTAGAAATCCGGAATCTGGAACTCTCCCCCAAAAGGCTGTGGATACTGGGGGTCAATTGGAGCTTTCAAAGCAGAGATTGATAGATTTTTTGTGAGGTAAGGCTATCAAGGGATATGGGGCTAAGGCGGATAAATGGAGTTGAGGGACAGATCAGCCCTGATCTAATCGAATGGCGGAGCAGGCTCGTGGGGTTGAATGGCCCCCTTCTGTTCCTAGGTTTCCTCTGCTATTTTTGAAGGAATGGCCACTCTTCCTGTGTGAGGCGAAGGGGGGCGGTGGTTGGGTGGGTGTCGGCAAACAGTTCGACATTCGGAGGGAGGGGGGAGACTTGGGGGGGGAGAGCAGGACAGCTGAGTCCAATCCTCTTCTCACTTCACCTCACCTGATGTCCATGCACATGCACTTTCCCAGCAGGAGGTACTGACTATCAATCAGGAGTGGGAACCTTGGTAACATTTTCCCCTCCATATTCCAGTGGCAGTGAAGCAATAGTATTGCCCATACCACTGTTCCAACTGAGAACAGCTAATTGGTGAAACTAGTCCAGGCTATAATGAAATGGGGTGGGGGGAAGGGGGAGGGCATGGGGGGCTGGGGGGAGAAATTCAATTCTTGTTTCCGGCGTGAAATGAACAGCGTGATCCAAACATGTGCCAGAAAACATCGGCGCGACGCGCCCGCCAAATTCGGCTTCGGGCTTCATTTGAATGAAAGAGGCGAGCTGTGGATGTCAATCCAGCATCCCGATGCCCGCCTGCCAGTTAGGGCATTAGGAATTCCGAGTCTGCCTGCAAGTAGGTCCTGGGGAAAGTGGGGGGGTGGGGGGTAGCAGTGGGAATGGAAGGTGAAGTAGAGGCGAGGGGAGGGGCCGCCTGCAGTGGTCCTCAGTGTCTTTTTTTGTGGGGCCAGGAGGCGTGCGCCTGCTGCTCCTGGCTCCACAGAAATTAAACTATTAAAAAGGTTTCTCTGGCTTGTTTTCTGAGCTCCCACCAGCGGTCGGTTTAAGCTCAAGTCCTGGACCAAATGGGCGGAGCAAGCTCTGCCCGTTCGCAGACCAATTCTGATCTTAAGACTCTGATTTGCGTATATGCAAGGCTCCTGACGCCTGGTTCAGGAGGACGCCTGGTCCACTGGCTTCCAATTTGGCGGCCAGCACATCTCTGGGCAAGATCAGGTGCAGGTGATCGCGTGTCCCCCTCTGCCAATATTGAGCGCAAAGATGTTAAACTTTTCCCCCTATGTCTCAGCTAATCACTGGAGAAAGTCGCTGCATCACTTTTTCTAACGGCGCTGGGGTAGCAAGCACCAATTCAAAATTCCATCGTGACTCCATCGGTAAGCGCGGTGCCCAGTGTGAAGCTGTATGCGCGTAAACGGGGTCTCCGCGCACTTCCGGCAAAGCCAGGTTGGCGGAGTGGGAGCAGCTCCGAGGGAATTGCCGGGCCCCACGAGGGATTCCAGCTTTCCGTAGTTGGTCTGTGCATCCCTTCCCTCTTCTCCTATTCCTTTGCTCCGTCCCTGTCCGCGTTTGATGCAGTTTAACAGCGAAGGGACAACGTAAACAGACACCAGCAGATTCTGTTAAGCACCGTTACTTTACAGCACCACATCATCACTTGATCTGCAGCCATGCCAGAAGAGGAGATAATAGATGAGATGTAACACCCGTTCACCATAATAACAACGATTGATTGATACAGACCTGAAAGGAAATATAGCAGTGGTGGAAATGTTCCATCCTCGGATCACTTTTAAATCGAGGTTTCTGTTGGTGAGAACATTAAAGGATCCATAAATAACTATGATAAATCCCACATGAGCCTAAACCCAGCAGGATTTCTCAATTACACTTACCTGCCAGACTTGACAAGTGACTTCAGCCTTGAGCTTTAGAGAAATCCTTTTTTGATTCACCTGCTGTCAAGGAAGAAATCCTCATGTAATGATGGATTTGATGGACGTCACAAAAGTGACGAACGGACCTTTAAAACATTGGGAAATGCACTCAAACATTGGCAGATGAAAGAAATTGGAAGGCGGTTTTAGTTGAATTACAGGTTGAAAATCAGTCCAAATTAATCAGATAAATTTTGGACTTGGTGCTTAAGCAGTATAATTTAAATTGTGGTTGCAGTTTGAATTTTGGTTTGGTATTTTACATAGAATTTACAGCAGAGAAACAGGCCATTCGGCCCAATTGTTCTATGCTCCACACATTTATTTTGTACCAGATAAGCTTACATTGATGAGATTGCTCCAATTTGCTTTTTGGTCTTTCAATGGCATTAAAATTTAAGCGAAATATATTCAGACAACCTACCTTTATTCCGTGTTGAGAGCTCCAGCAGCAGTGTTATAATAGCAAGTAGAGACGGCTAGTGACTCCAGCAGTATCAAGACCCACTTCAGGGGATGGCATCCTTCCAGTGAGCCAGAAACAAAAGTGCCGTAGGCAGCTACAACTTTTATAGGCGTCCAAAGGCTGAGCTCTCAATCCGGCCTGTACAGGTTAACAGTACAGTTTTCATTACTGGCCTTAATGAACGCATCCTGGCATTAATGGGGGGCAGGAGAGATGGGTCCATGATGAGAACCCTAAAGTCAAAAGCACGATTTTGCACAACTGTACACAAGCAACCTTGCGCGTGCATTATTAGTTCCTTGTTGACACCACTACTTTGAAGCTCGTATAAAGACTTGCTTTTATAGCGTCTTTCACAACTACAGGATGTCCCAAAGCGCATTAAAGCCAATGAAGTACTTTTGAAGTGTAGTCACTGTTGTAATGTAGGAAACACAGCAGTCAATTTGCGCACAGCGAGGTCCCACAAACAGCAATGAGATATTGACCAGATAATCAGTTTTATTGATGTTGTTTGAGGAATAAATATCAGACAGGATACTGAGGAGAATATCCCCGCATAGTGTGATGGGATTTTTTATGTCCGCCTGAGAGGGCAGACAGGGCCTCGATTTACCGACAAATCCGAAAGACAGCACTTCTGAAAGTGCAGCACTCCCTCATTACTGCACACGAGTGTCAGCCTAGATATTGAAGATCAGAATTAGAATTTTACAGTATAGCAAGAGGCCATTGGACCTGTGTTTGCCCTCTGAAGAAGTAATCCTACCCAACAACACTCAACTCACTTCCGCAAACGGCAATTGATACCAGCCCAATTGCTAAATTTAAATCTGAGATAGATAGCTTTTTGCCAACCAAAGGTATTAAGGGATATGGGCCAAAGGCAGGTATATGGAGTTAGATCACAGATCAGCCAAGATCTTATCAAATGGTGAAGCAGGCACGAGGGGCTGAATGGCCTACTCCTGTTCCTATGTTCCTATGTTCCTAAGCTTGACACCAAAGCAGCCTGCTTGATTGGCACCCCATCCACCACCCTAAACATTCACTCCCTTCACCACCGGCGCAATGTGGCTGCAGTGTGTACCATCCACAGGATGCACTGCAGCAACTCGCCAAGGCTTCTTCGACAGCACCTCCCAAACCCGTGACCTGTACCATCTAGAAGGACAAGGGCAGCATGGCTCCAGACCTCAATACAACCTTGGTCCAAACATGGACAAAAGAGCTGAATTCCAGAGGTGAGGTGAGAGTGATTGCCCTTGACATCAAGGCAGTATTTGACCGAGTGTGGCACCAAGGAGCCCTAGTAAAATTGAAGTCAATGGGAATCAGGGAGAAAACTCTCCAGTGGCTGGAGTCATACCTAGCACAAAGGAAGATGGCAGTGGTTGTTGGAGGCCAATCATCTCAGCCCCAGGACATTGCTGCAGGAGTTCCTCAGAGCAGTGTCCAAGGCCCAACCATCTTCAGCTGCTTCAGCAATGACCTTCTCTCCATTATAAGGTCAGAAATAGGGAAGTTCGCTGATGATTGCACAGTGTTCAGTTCCATTCGCAACCCCTCAGATAATGAAGCACTCCGAGCCCGCATGCAGCAAGACCTGGACAACATCCAGGCCTGGGCTGATAAGTGGCAAGTAACATTTGTGCCAGACAAGTGCCAGGCAATGACTATCTCCAACAAGAGAGGATCTAACCACATCCCCTTGACATTCAACGGCATTACCATCGCCGAATCCCCCGCCATCAACATCCTGGGTGTCAGGATTGACCAGAAACTTAACTGTACCAGCCATATAAATATTGTGGCTACAAGAGCAGGTCAGAGGCTGGGTATTCTGTGGCCAGTGACTCACCTCCTGACTCCCCAAAGCCTTTCCACCATCTACAAGGCACAAGTCAGGAGTGTGATGGAATACTCTCCACTTGCCTGGATGAGTGCAGCTCCAACAACACTCAAGAAGCTCGACACCATCCAGGACAAAGCAGCCCGCTTGATTGCCACCCCGTCCACCACCCTAAACATTCACTTCCTTCACCACCAGCGCACTGTGGCTGCAGTGTGTACCATCCACAGGGTGCACTGCAGCAACTCACCAAGGCTTCTTCGACAGCACCTCCCAAACCCACGCCCTCTACCACCTAGAAGGACAAGAGCAGCAGGCACATGGGAGCAACACCACCTGCACGTTCCCCTCCAAGTCACACACCATCCCGACTTGGAAACATATCGCCGTTCCTTCATTGTCACTGGGTCAAAATCCTGGAACTCCCTTCCTAACAGCACTGCGGGAGAACCTTCACCACACGGACTGCAGCGGTTCAAGAAGGCGGCTCACCACCACCTTCTCAAGGGCAATTCGGGATGGGCAATAAATGCTGGCCTCGCCAGCGACGCCCACATCCCATGAACGAATAAAAAAAAAATTACCATCACCGAATCCCCCACCATCAACATCCTGGGGGTTACCATTGACCAGAAACTTAACTGGACCAGCCATATACATACTGTGGCTACAGGAGCAGGTCAGAGGCTGGGTTTTCTGCAGCGATTAACTCACCTCCTGACTCCCTAAAGCCTCTCCACCATCTACAAGGCACAAGTCAGGAGTGTGATGGAATACTCCCCACTTGCCTGGATGAGTGCAGCTCCAACAACATTCAAGAACCTTGACACCATCCAGGACAAAGCAGCCCGCTTGATTGGCACCCCATCCACCACCCTAAACATTCACTCCCTTCACCACCGGCACAATGTGGCTGCAGTGTGTACCTTCCACAGGGTGCACTGCAGCAACTCACCAAGGCTTCGTTGACAGCACCTCTCAAACCCGCGACCTCTACCATCTAGAAGGACAAGAGCAGCAGGCACATGGGAACAACACCACCTGCACGTTCCCCTCCAAGTCACACACCATCCCGACTTGGAAATATATCGCCGTTCCTTCATTGTCGCTGGGTCAAAATCCTGGAACTCCCTTCCTAACAGCACTGCGGGAGAACCTTCACCACACTAACTGCAGCGGTTCAAGAAGGCGGCTCACCACCACCTTCTCAAGGGCAATTCGGGATGGGCAATAAATGCTGCCTCGCCAGCGACGCCCACATCCCATGAACTAATAAAAAAAATCACTTCATTTTTTTGGTGGTGATAATATTATGCCCTCCAGTTATCGACTAGAAGGGCTAAAAGGGTTAAATTATGAGGACAGGTTGCATCGATTAGACTTGAACTTGCTTGAGTATAGAAGATTGAGGGATGACCTAAGGGGTGATTGAGGTGTTTAAGATGATAAAGGCAGTTTATAGGGTAGATAGAGAGAAACTATTTCCTCAGGTGGGAGAGTCCAGAACAAGGACGCATCAGCTTAAAATTAGAGCTAGGCCGTTTAAGGGTGACGTCAGGAAGCACTTCTTCACACAAAGGGTAGTGGAAATCTGGAACTCTCGCCCCCAAAATGCTATTGAGGCTGGGGGTCAATTGAAAATTTCAAAACTGAGATTGATAGACTTTAGTGAGGCAAGGGTATTAAGGGTTACAGAACAAAGTTGGGTAAATGGAGTTAAGATACAGATCAGCCATGATCTGATTGAATGACTGAACAAACTTGAGGGGCTAGATGGCCTACTCCTGTTCCTATGGGCTCCTATGACTCACTAACCAGTGCAAGTAATTTTTCTCAATTTACTTTATCGAAACTTCTCATAATTAGAATCACCTCGATTAGATCTCCTCTCAATCTCCTCTCCTGCAGAACATTCTGGAGGGGGAGGGTGAACAGCCAGAGGTCGTGGTCCATATCGGTACCAATGACATAGGTAGGAAGAGGGATGAGGACCTGCAGGCAGAGTTTAAGGATTTAGGAAAGACATTAACATGCAGCACCTCAAAGGTAGTAATCTCCAGATTACTCCCAGTGCCACGCGCTAGCGAGTAAAGAAATAGGAGGATAGAGCAGATGAATGCGTAGCTGGTGAGATGGTGCAGGAGGGAGGGCTTCAGATTCCTGGGGCACTGGGACCAGTTCTGGGGGAGGTGGGACCTGTACAGGCCGGACGGGTTGCACCTCAACGGAGCTGAGACCAATGTTCTCGCGGGGAGCTTCGCTAGTGCTGTGGTGGGGGGGTGGTTAAACTAATTTGGCAGGGGGATGGGCACCAGGATGTAGCATTGGAAAGGAGAAACAAGATGCACAAAGGATCAGGAGAGAAGGATAGCATTACAGTAAAAAAATAGTACGGCGTTAGATGGGGTCAGACCAAGAGAGATTACAAGAAGGTCTAAGACGGGTTTGTGGTGCATGTGTCTGAATGCACGAAACGTGATAAACAAGGTTGGTGAGCTGCAGGCACAAATGGCCACATGGGAATACGATGTTGTGGCAATAACGGAGACCTGGCTCAAAAAAGGGCAGGATTGGGTACTATATATTCCTGGATTCAAGGTGTTCAGGAAAGATAGGGAAGGAAAGATAGGAGGGGGTGGCAGTCTTGATTAAGGAGAATATTGCAGTGCTGGAGAGAGAGGATGTCCTGGAGGGGTCAAGGACAGAATCTATTTGGTTTGAGTTAAGAAACAATAGATGTGCCATTACATTACTGGGTGTATTCTATAGGCCACCATCTAGTGGGAAGGAGATAGAGGAGCAAATTTGCAGGAAAATTACAGAGAGGTGCAAAAGCCGTAGAGTCGTGATGATGGGGGATTTCAACTATCCTAATATAGACTGGGATAGTAATAATATAAGGGGCAAAGAGGGGGAGGAATTTTTGAAATGTGTTCAGGATAACTTTCTCGACCAGTACGTTTCTGGCCCAACGAGGAAGGACGCATTGCTGGACTTGGTTCTAGGGAATGAGACGGGCCAAGTGGAACAAGTGTCAGTGGGAGCAGCGATCATAGTATCATAAGGTTTAGAGTAGCTATGGAAAAGAACACGGACCACTCTAAAGTAAAAATACTCAATTGGAGGAGGGCCAATTTCAGTGGGATGAGAACAGATCTGGCCTGGGTAAATTGGAATCATAGATTGGCAGGCAAAACTGTAATTGAACAGTGGGCGGCCTTGAAAGAGGCGATTCGGGTGCAGACAAGGTACATTCCAACAAGGGAGAACGGTACAGCAATTAAAACCAGAGCTCCCTGGATGACAAAGGAGACAGAGAATAAGATGAAGCGGAAAAAAGTGGCATATGACAAGTGTCAGGTGGATAACGCAAGTGAGAACCAGGCAGAATATAGAAAGTTCAGAGGGGAAGTGATAGAGGAAATGAGGGGCAAAGAGAGAGTAAGAGAATAGACTAGCAACCAACATAAAAGGGAATCCAAAAGTCTTCTAGACGTAAACGGGTAGTAAGAGGAGGGGTGGGGCCGATTAGGGACCATAAAGGAGATCTGCTCATGGAGGCAGTGGGCACGGCTGAGGTATTAAATGAATACTTTGCATCGGTCTTTACCAAGGAAGAAGATGCTGCCAGAATCTCGGTAAAGGAAGATATAGTTAAGATACTGGATGGCTAAAAATTGAGAAAGAAGAGGTACTAGAAAGGCTAGCTGTACTTAAAATAGATAAGTCACCCAGTCCGGATAGGATGCACCCTAGGATGTTGAGGGAAGTAAAGGTGGAAATTGCGGAGGTACTGACCATAATCTTCCGGTCATCCTTAGATATGGGGGTGGTGCCAGTGGACTGGCGAATTGCAGATGTTACACCCTTGTTCAAGAAAGTGTGTAAAGATAAACCCAGCAACCATAGGTTAGTCAGTTTAATCTCAGTAGTGGGGAACATTTTGGAAATGATAATCCAGGACAGAATTAACAGTCACTTGGGTGAAAGTGGATTGATTAGGGAAAGCCAGCACGGATTTGTTAAAGGCAAATCGTGTTTAACCAACTTGATAGAGTTTATTGATGAGGTAACAGAGAGGGTAGATGAGGGCAATGCGGTTGATGTGGTGTATATGGATTTTCAAAAAGTGTTTGATAAAGTGCCACATGGTAGACTTGCTATTAAGATTGTGGCCATGGAACAAAGGGGGCAACATGGATACAGAATTGGTTAAATGACATGAAACAGAGAATAATGATGAGAGGTTATTTTTTGGACTGGAGGGAGATGTGCAGTGGTGTTCCCCAGGGGTCGGTTCTGGGACCACTGCTTTTCTTGATATATATTAATGACTTGGACTTGGGTACACAGGGCACAATTTCAAAATTTGCGGATGACACAAAACTTGGAAGGGTGATGAACAATGAGGAGGATAGCGATAGACTTCAAGAGGATATAGACTCTCTGGTGGCATGGGCGGACACGTGGAAGATGAAGTTTAATGCGGAAAAATGTGAGGTGATGCATTTCGGTAGGAAAAATGAGGAGAGGCAATATAAACTAGAGGGCACAATTCTAAAAGGGGTGGAGGAACAGAGGGATCTGGGGGTGTATGTGCATAAATCGTTGAAGGTGGCAGGGCAGGTTGAGAAAGTGGTTAAAAAAGCATTTGGGGTCCTGGGCTTTATAAATAGAGACATAGAGTACAAAAGCAAGGAAGTCATGACGAACCTTTATAAAACACGGGTTTACTCACAACTGGAGTATTGTGTCCAATTCTGGGCACCGCCCTTTAGGAAGGATGTGAAGACCTTAGAGAGGGTGCAGAAGAGATTTACTTGAATGATTCCAGGGCTAAGGGACTTAAATTATGTGCATAGACTGGAGAGGCTGGGATTGTTCTCCTTGGAACAGAGAAGGCTAAGAGGAGATTTGATAGAGGTGTTCAAAATCATGAAGGGTCTAGACAGAGTGAATAGAGAGAAACTGTTCCCATTGGCGGAAGGGTCAAGAACCAGAGGGCGTAGATTTAATGTGATTGGCAAAAGAACCAAAGGTGAAATGAGGAAAAATTTTTTTACACAGTGAGTGGTTAGGATCTGGAATGCACTGCCCGAGGGAGTGGTGGAGGCAGATTCAATTATGGTCTTCAAAAGGGAACTGGATAAGTACTTGAAACGAAAATATGTGCAGGGCTACGAGGATAGGGCAGGGCAGTGGGACTAACTGGATTGCTCATGCATAGAGCCGGCGCAGACTTGATGGGCTGAATGGCCTCCTTCCGTGCTGTAACCTTCTGTGATCCTAATATTCTCTGTGTTGATGAAGAGACCCACATTCTCTCAGATTATCCTCATATCTAAACTTTTTATTTCTGGTATCACGTTCGTGAGCCTCTCCGGTACGTTCTGCTTTGCCCTGTACAGTTTGCACACAGTCGCTTCCAAGGCGGCAGCAATCTCAGCTTACTGCTGCTCTGCAACATAAACAGGCCGTTGGTTCCCAGTGGATGCGGGCGTGCAAAAAGTCTTGCGGAATTAATTATTAATGGGCATGGATTAGACAACCTCACTCAGAGAAACCACAAGGATACAGAGTGTGAAAAAGCCACTTAGTGAAGTGCTGTTCAGAGGCTGGAGATGAGGTCCATAAAGTTCTGCCGGGTCTGTTGAGTGACAAGGAACTGCCTTCTCTCCTCGTGATAGCGTCACCAGGCAAAAAATTAAATAAACGCTGCTTTCTGTTTTGAGCAGAAATAGAATCTGTGCGACAGGGCAATTTTGCATGTCAACTTAGTTTTATTGATGCACAAATTCTGTTTTGTCCATCCATACATTGTAAAAATAACGGTTTAAACTTGAGTTTCAAATGTGGCTTTAACCTGAATGAGTCATTTGTGAAGATCTGTGAGAGATGTTATTCAATAAACATTAATCCACTACCCTGTGTGGTCCGAATCCATCTAAATATGGAGGTGCTGGTAATGGAGGACGGCTGCACCAGAGCCACTGGGAGTGGAGGAGGTGTGGGCTGCTGCTTGGGGTGGGGACCCCTGAAGGGTGGTCCGCAGTGCTGGGGTCTACCCGCCTTTCTTCCACCACATTCCCGGGCTACGGCAACCCTCTCCTCTTTGCCAGACTTTCCATGCTTCCCTCCTCCTCTGCTGTTCTGCTATAACCATTTACACCTCCTCTGGACCCATTTTTAAACTTCTATTCCTGTCCCATTATCACCTCCTTTTGCCTTACACCATCATCCCTTTTATCATTTAATCATTCCTGCGCTCCACCCTAACACAGACCTTTCCCTTTTTGTTCTTTCCCTGCCACCCTTTTTCACTGGCTCATCTCTAACATCTTCCAGTTCTGATGAAAAGTCATTGACCTGAACCTGGAATCTGGAACTCTCTCCCCACAAAAACCTGTTGAGGCTGGGGGGTCAATTGAAAATTTCAATACTGAGATTGAAAGATTTTTATTCCGCAAGAGTATTAAGGGTTACGGAGCCAAGGCGGGTAGATGGAGTTGAGATGCAGATCAGCCATGATCGAATTGACTGGCAGAACAGACTTGAGGGGCTGAATGGCCTCCTCCTGTTCCTATGACCTGAAACATCCCAATTTTAGCACCCGCTATCGGATGCGTTCCTGGCGGGGGGGCTCCGAAAATCGGGGAATCCCGGAGCGGGTCGGGAGCCTGGTTCCAACCCGCCCACTTCCGGGTTCCCCACAGACATGCCCATGTGCGCACGCAGCCCCCGCTGGTGGGACTCCCGCAGGCAATTAAAGCCGGTGGGGTGCCACTTAACAATATTTATCTAGCTATTTCAGGTCGTTTACATACCTGATTGACCTGTTAAATTAGGAGGGGTGGGATTTTACAAACAACTGGGACTGTTTCCCGTACTGGGGGAAACACTCCCAGTTCAAATGGACATGTTGCAGCCACCAGCCTGTGGCAGCTGCAAAAGTTCATTTGACAGGTGGTGGGGGGAGACCCTCACTCATTGCAGGAGGTCACTCTGTCACTTGGGACAAAGTTTGGCCTCCACCACCTTCCTCCTAACAATCAAATTCACCAACTTGCACACTTACTCCGGGGTCCAGACACATGTACCTACCTTGCGGACCCCCTCAGATGTACATCTTCCGGATGGGGGCCGCCGTAGCTGCAGTCATGACCTCCTCGGAGGGCGAACAGCATCACCAGCCTCGCCGGCCACGACGTCCACCTCTGACACGTGGAGACCCACAACACAGTGTTGGGATACATCCACCTGCACAGCAGGAGGGAGGGCAACCGCAGAGAGAGATGCGTCGCAGAGGGCACTACCCTCACCACAGGGCCCACAGACCGAGGTTCAGCTTCCTGGACCTCTCTGAGCAGCAGTGCACATGGAGGCTCAGAGTCACTCGACATGTAGTCGTGGACATCTGCAGCCTCCTTCATGCCGAGCTGCTCCCAGCTGGCCCGAGCACCATCTTCTTACCTGTCGCTGTCAAAGTCACCACTGCCCTCAACAACTTCTCCTCCGCATCCTTCCAGGGTGCCACCGGGGACATCACCGACGTCTCTCAGTCGTCTGCACAAAAGAGCCCTGCAAATACACCTACACCCACTCTGCAGTGACACAATGGGTGGCATCAGGTGTGGGTTTTCATTGTGATCCTCAGGAAAGGGCATTATTGCACAAACCAGACAAGATTCGCAAAGACGTGGCAGTAGTGGTGCAAATATAATATGTGATTGTGAGTTGGTCAGAAACTAAATATAAGTAAAAACCATGACAAACCCTCAAACACCCTTGTGCATCCCCTTCATGCTCACGACACGTT
Organism: Heptranchias perlo; assembly: GCF_035084215.1. Taxonomy (NCBI): domain Eukaryota; kingdom Metazoa; phylum Chordata; class Chondrichthyes; order Hexanchiformes; family Hexanchidae; genus Heptranchias; species Heptranchias perlo. Next base: position 12,172,476 of record NC_090338.1, on the reverse strand, counting down.
TGCCTTACGCTGCCTACTGCACATATGTGATGCATGCCCTGTGGCTGCAGCACAGGTAGTGGCAGGTTGGGTGAGGCTGACCGTGAAAGAGATGCATGAGAGGGTGAGTAGGAGATAGAGCCATGAGATTGTATGAGGATTGGGTTGAGTGGTAGTGGCGGGATGAGTACTGGCGAGGTGAGTAAGTGCAGGTAAGATGAGGATAAGCTTTGAGTGGGTGTGAGGGGTGATGTGACAGAGTAGTGTTGGCAGTGCAGAAGGAGATGTGGGCTGGGGGCGGTGATGTGGCAGACGGAGTGTAGGGGAATCAGTAAGTGTACTCACTTTGGCTGACCTACTTAGGTCATTGCAGCGCCTCCTGCACTGTATGCAGGTGGGCGATATGTTGGTGGTGCAGGTGACCTCCTCTGCCACCTCGAGCCAGGCCTTCTTGGTGGCAGAGGCAGGCCGCTTCCTCCCGCCCGCCGGGGGGAAGATCTCTGTCCTCTCCCTCCTCCTCCTCACCCCATCCAATGATGCCTGGAGTGAGGCATCATTAACCTGGGAGCAGCCTTCCCCCTGGGCTGCTCCAAGCTGTAATTTTTCCTATTTGTTGCAGCATCAGTCAGTGGAGGACTGCCCCTTTAAATAGAGCTCCTCCAGCTGACAGACCTTACTGCACATGCGCAGCCCGCCCGACGCGCAGATCAGCAGCGGGGAACCCGGAACAACAGGTAAGTGGATCCAATTAGGCTGCGATCGCGCTCGGGGCAGACTGATTTCACCGGGCGCGTTATGCACGCGCCCAATCGGCCCCCCCGCCGCCGCAATGTTAATATCGAGCCCATTAACTCTGTTTCTCTCTCCACAGATGCTGCCTGACCTGCTGAATGTTTCCAGTATGTTCTGTTTTTCTTCTGGAACGTGAATGACTCAGGTTAGGCTCGTTAACGGTGGTAAGTTAGCTGATTTCAATCAGGGAAGCTGTTGGGATACTACAATTGGCCAAAATAAAAACATTTCGATCCTGATTCAGATTATCACTCAGTGACTTATGCTGCAAGCGATGCTGGTAAGGACGGGTTGGGAGTCGGCTGTGATGTTACCAATGGGCACATAGTCTAGTGACACCCACTGTCAATGGTGACTGGCCCCTTGGTACTGCAAGACGTCTGGCGCCTATGGAACCAATGCCTGAGGATCAGTCAGCGAATTGGGGAGAGGAGAAGAGAAAAAGTGGATGGGGGGGCGGGCGGGTAAGCAGCCGGCGGGGGGTTGGAAACATTGATCCAGAGAAGCCTGAATGATCCCATCGAGAGGCATCAATTTTGAACTTTCAGCTATCAGTACTGTAGACACACTTTGGCGTGGGCACAAAATGCTGCCTGATCTTCCTATTCATTGACTCCAATGAAAAGTAGAATAGGACGGGTTGTATAACGGGCGGCCGATCCTTTACGGCCCATTGTTAGCCCCCGTTGATGTTAAATTCTCCCCCCTCCCCATTACTTTGGTTTGAACATTCGTTTTTGGTTTCTCATCCATCACTGAAAGTTAGAAGAAGAACCTGAAAATACACTTGCCTTCTAAACTCAGCGATTATTGATCTACAAATAGTCAATGCTTTTTGTGTAGAATCTAGTACTCAACCCCGTAAGCTTGGGGATAACGTTCGATAGCGGTATCGGAAGTGTCAGCCCCGGCTTAATGGGTAACACTCTCGCCTCTGAGTCAGAAGGTTGTGGGTTCATCGTCCCACTCCAGAAATTTGAGCATATAATCCAGACTGGCACTAATCCAAGCTGATGAAGTAGCGCACCGTTAGAGGTGCTGTCTTTCGGATGAGAAATTAAACCTGTCTGCCCTCTCAGGTGGACGTGAAAGGTCCCATGGCACTAACTGAAGAAAAGCAGGGGAGTTCTGGCCAATATTTATCCCTCAATTAACATAATTAAATAACAGATTGTCTGGTCATTATCTCATTGCTGTTTATGGTACCTTGCTGTTTGCAAATTGGCTGCCATGTTTCCTACGTTACAACATTGATTGTACTTCAAAAAGTACTTCTTTGGCTGTCAAGCACTTTGGGACGTCATGAGAGGCACTATACAAATGCAAGCCTTTCTTTCTTTTTTAACGTGCCCCTATCTGCTGCCAAGATTTCTGATTTTGTTCTGTCAAAGTTTCCTTTATCTTTTCCAAACTCTTGCCAATGTCCAAGTGTTATTGCTTCATCGAGGACTAGTTTCCCCAACCTAGTTAAGCCACACTCTCCATGAAGTACTTCTCTCATTTCATTCAGCAACTTATCATATTGGTAATTGGACTCTTGATTGCTACCCAAGTTACTGAATTATAGTGATCTTACTTTTTATCTTCACATTGAACACTTGTTCTTGATGTCAGATTTGGTGAGGGTGAATATCATTCTGTAGTTATCCATTTCATTTTGGAGAATACTTCACTTCCAGAGCCACCTGTAACCCCAAAGCCGCTTGTGCTTAAGAGACATCTTGAATGGCCGTCAATATTCCTTCTGCTCTATTACTTTCCTCACAGCAAGCTCTCTTTTGCCAGATTATCTGCTGCCATCCTCAACTTAGCCCATGTCAATCACCTGGATCCAGGAACTTGCTTTATCCACACCACTAAAGCGAATATCCACCAGTGGGCTGGCCTTCCGGTAAGGCTGACCTCCCCTCAGAGATGATGAAGCACGGGGCCCCATAGATTCTGGATCATGCACCTCTCTAGACATTTACCCTAATAGCTTATGCGTTTCAATTATTGTTTTATTTGTTGTCGGGATGTGGGAGACGCTGTGCGAGGCCACATTTATTGCCCATCTCTAGTTGCCCGGAGAAGGTGGCGGTGGGTTTTATTCTTGAACCGCTGATGGTGATGGTGCTCCTATGATGGTGTTAGGTTTGCATTTAACCCAACAGTTTATGCTTTTCAAACCCAATCCTTTGTCAGCAAGAGAACTGGTGAGAAGGAAAATCCAAACATAACACTGGGTACCATAGGAAAATTAAAGAAATCCTTTTTTTATGTTATTATTTTCATGTTCAGCCCAGAAAAGCTTTTGATTCTGTTTCATAGACTTGGCTGGCCAGAATTGTAGTTTGTTAAGTTTTTGAATTCCTTAAATTCTGTAATTTAGGTAAGAATTATAATGAGGAATAAGGAAATGGCAGAGACGGTAAACAAATATTTTGTATCTGGCTTCACTGGGTAGATGGAGGGAATGCAACAAAGGTTTACCAGACTGATTCCTGGGATGGCAGGACTGATGTATGAGGAGAGATTGGGTCGACTAGGCCTATATTCACTCGAGTTTAGAAGAATGAGAGGTAATCTCATCGAAACATATAAAATTCTAACAGCACTAGACAGACTAGATGCAGGGAGGATGTTCCCAATGGCTGGGGAGTCCAGAACCAGGGGTCACAGTCTCAGCATATGGGGTATGCCATTTAGAACTGAGATGAGGAGAAATTTCTTCACTCAGAGGGTGGTAATCCTGCAGAATTCTCTACCACAGAAGGCAGTAGAGGCCAAGTCATTAGATGTATTCAAGAAGGAGATAGATATATTTCTTAATGCTAAAGGGATCAAGGGATATGGGGAAAAAGCGGGAACAGGATACTGAGATAGACGATCAGCCATGATCATTTTGAATGGCGGAGCAGGCCCGAAGGGCCGAATGGCCTACTCTTGCTCCTATTTTCTATGTTTACATGTTTAGATGCTGAGAGGCTCTTTCTCCTGGCTGGAGAGTCTAGAACTAGGAGTCATAGTCTCAAGATAAGGGTTTGGCCATGAGGAAGAATTTCTTTACTCAGAGAATTGTGAATCTTTGGAATTCTCTACTCCAGAGGGCTGCGGATGCTCAGTCATTGAGTATATTCAAGACTGAAATCGATAGATTTTTGGACGCAAAGGGAATCAAGTGATATGGGGATCGGGCGGGAAAGTGGAGTTGAGGTAGAAGGTCAGCCATGATCTTGAATGGCGGAGCAGGCTCGAGGGGCCATATGGCCTGTTTCTTATGTTCTTAAAAGATGGAATTATTCTTATCTGATTAACAAGGCAACCACGAGCCTCAGTGTATTTTGGTCAAGACGTACCATCTTTTTGCCAAATTTAAAATTGAACTAGGATGGATCGAGACGGATAGGAAGTTGGATCATGGGTTGTGTTCTCAGCTTTACTTTATTGGTAATAAAAATTCATTCAAAACCTCAATATTTGCCTTTGCATCATGAAAAGCCACTCAAATAGCATGCACTATCCTAACCAGAAGGTATTAAACCACTCTGTGTGTGAACAAAGGCTTCCTGATATTGATCCTGGAATGATCTTTCACAGTTTTTTTTATCTCTGCATGCTGTATATTGCAGCTGAGTTTTAACTTGGAACGATACTCAGGATTATCCTTTTCTGTTCTGCTTCGTGGCTTATATACTTTTATAAGGTCACCCATATGTCCAAACTTTCCTAGTCCATCTTCGTAACTCAGGCCTCTGACACTGGAGATTAGGTTTGTTGCCCTTCTCTTCAGTGATTACAGGATTTGCAAATTTGCTTTGTTTTCAATGACCAGGCGTGAATGTAGCAGTCAAAGTGTAACCTGACCGGAGCACAGCACAGTTTCAACATGATGCTTTTACACTTGTACTCCACTGATTTAATAATAAAGGCCCTTTCGCTGATTGCTACTGTGTAATCACTGGATGTGCTGAGTATTCCCACAGGAGGGTCGGTAACCAGAGGACACACATTTAAGCTGATCGGCAAAGGAGCCAGAGGGGGAGATGAGGAGAATTGTTTTTTTTACGTAGCAAGTTGTTATGATCCGGAATGCGTTGCCTGAAAGGGCGGCGGAAGCAGATTAATTAGCAACTTTCAAAAGATAATTAGGTAAATACCTGGAGGGGAAAAAAGTGCGGTGCTCTGGGGAAAGAGCAGGGGAGTGGAACTAATTGGGCAATGCTGAATGCTGCCCTTTGTCTGTCTGTCTGTTGTGCGTCCCAACGGAAGGCCACCCAAAAAAACCTGGTGGTGGGATTTACGCAAGGACCCTCCACAGACCAGATGGTCTGCAAGGTTCTTTGGAGCATATCAAAGTTTGCCTCCCACAATGACGATCTTTAAGTCGCAACCAGAAGCCCCGATACTGGTGATCATGAGCGTAACTGCAGGACTTCAGCCACACTCCTGTTTCCAACCTCCTGATCCCAGCGCAAGGCCCTGTCGGGAGGGGTGGGCTTGTCTCAGAAGTGTGCCTTGGCCATGCCTATATCAGGAAAATTGCATGGCACCTCTCCCCATCTAGGCTCAGTGCATTTCCGCTATGCAGTGCCTGTTGAGCACCCAGTGGGGGGGGGGCCCCACCCAGAGGAAAATCGGACCTGGTGCGTCCCCTATTCTTCCATATAATACGTAATATCTCGCACTTCTCTGTACTGAATTTCGTCTGCCACTGATATCAAGGTCCTCAACCACTGAGGTCAAGAAATGGGGGCGGGGGAGAACCAGGGTCATAAGGTAACAACCCCCAACTCATTTCTCCAGATTCAGGCCCCCCTAATTTTCTCAATCCAGCCTGGATTAAATCTCAAAATCTGCAAAAGGTGAAAGGCCAGTCAGAGGTGAACAAAACCTAATTTTAGTCCCTTTCCAAATCCGCATATGGCCCAGAAAAGAACTTTCAATACCAACAACAACTTCCATTTATAAAACATCTTTAACATAGTAAAAACACAAGAGGTGTTCACAGGAGTGTAATCAAACAGAATTTGACACCGAGTCACATAAGTAGATATTAGGACAGGTGACCAAAAGCTTGGTCAAAGAGGTAGGTTTTAAGGAGCGTCTTAAAGGAGGAGAGAGAGGTAGAGGGATGGAGGTGTTTAGGGAGGGAATTCCAGAGCTTAGGGTCTAAAACCTCCTTAAAAGAGAGCAGTATTCAAACTGTTTGCTTTTCAGTGGCCTGTGCTCTGGAATGCAGTGCCATCCAGTCACTGACGACGAAACTCAAATGGTTTGGAATAAGTTTATTTTTGTCTCTAATTGGTTTTACTGGTTATCAATTTATCCTCCCACTTCCTTTAACCCACACGGTAGGCTAAACTCCAGATAATGACCCATTTTCTTCCAACGACCTGTCCCTGACACAATATGTCATGGCCTACTCAATGGAATGAGGAGGGATTTCCTCCTCGGAGGAATTTCTTCACTCAGAGGGCTGTGAATCTTTGGAATTCTCTACCCCACAGGGCTGTGGATGCTGAGTCATTGAATATATTCAAGGCTGAGATAGATTGATTTATGGATTCTAGGGTAATCAAGGAATATGGGGATCGGGCGGAATGTGGAGTTGAGATCGAAGATCAGTCACGATATGATTGAATGGCGGAGCAGGCTCGAGGGGCCGTATGGCCTATTCCTGCTCCTATTTCTTATGTCCTTGTGTACTCAGCTCTTTAGATTTAGATTCACAAAAACCCTAAGTGTTACTGTTCCTTGAGAAGACAATAGATTGAGTGGCTTAATTTAGAATTTAAAAAATTTTCATCTGTGTGTTCAAATCCCTTCATGGCCTCGTCCCTCCCTATCTCTGCAACCTCCTCCAGCCCTACAACCCTCCGAGATCTCTACGTTCCTCCAAATCTGGCCTCTTGTGCATCCCCAATTTCCTTCATCCCATCATTAGCTGCCCTGCCTTCAGCTGTTCTAGGTCCTAAACTCTGGAATTCCCCCTCTTTGCCTCTCCACTTCTCTCAACCCTTTTAAGATGCTCATTAAAACCTACCTCTTCCAAATATCTCTTTACATGGCTCGGTATCAATTGTTATCTGACTATGCACCTGTGAAGCATCGTGGGTCATTTTACTGCCTTAAAGACACTATATGAATGCAAGTAAGTTGTTGTTGTGATTGTAGACAATCTCAAATGCAGAAAGCCATCGCAACTCTTTAGAAAAAGCACCATTTAAACATCTGAATATAAACGATGCAAGACAAAGCTTCTGGAGCCACTGATGAAATCTACAACTCTTGCCAACACCAGGAAGAAAAGACAGCAGCTCCTTATTGTACATGCAGTCTGCTACGATTTTAATAGCCGTATTGTCCCAGGAGACATATGTCGAATTTTTCTTTCCGAGGATGACGCACGTATTCAGAAGCATTTTAGCAAACCGAGATCGGCAGTGACGAAGATAGTGCAGAGAACAGCTGTACTTGTTTCAGTCACTTCCATTTTGTTTAAGAATCTGTAACCATCTTTCTGTGTTTAACAAAGATCATGAATGACAGATTTTTGACTGATCTTCTGATCTCCCTGCACTCGCTGACCTATATTAGGTCCCGGTGTCTGCAAATGCCTCGATTCTAAAATTCTAATCCTTTTTTTCAAATCCCTCCATGGCCTCACCCCTCCTTATCTCTGTAACCTCCTCTTGTGCATCCCCGATTTTCATTGCTCCACCATTAGCGGCGATGCCTTCAGCTGCCCAGGCCCTAATGAATCCCTAAACCTCTCTGCCTATCTACCTCTCTCTCCTCCTTTAAGACCCATACTTAAGAAAAGACATACTTGCTCTCGAGGCAGTACAAAGAAGGTTCACTCAGTTAATCCCGGGGATGAGGGGGTGGACATATGAGGAGAGGTTGAGTAGATTGGGACTCTACTCATTGGAGTTCAGAAGAATGAGAGGCGATCTTATTGAAACATATAAGATTGTGAAGGGGCTTGATCGGGTGGATGCGGTAAGGATGTTCCCAAGGATGGGTGAAACTAGAACTAGGGGGCATAATCTTAGAATAAGGGGCTGCTCTTTCAAAACTGAGATGAGGAGAAACTTCTTCACTCAGAGGGTAGTAGGTCTGTGGAATTTGCTGCCCCAGGAAGCTGTGGAAGCTACATCATTAAATAAATTTAAAACAGAAATAGACAGTTTCCTAGAAGTAAAGGGAATTAGGGGTTACGGGGAGCGGGCAGGAAATTGGACATGAATTTAGATTTGAGGTTAGGATCAGATCAGCCATGATCTTATTGAATGGCGGAGCAGGCTCGAGGGGCCGATTGGCCTACTCCTGCTCCTATTTCTTATGTTCTTATGTTCTTAAAACCTACCTCTTTGACCAAGCCTTTGGTCATCTGTCCTAATATCTCCTTATATGGCTTGGTGTCAAATTCTGTTTGATAACACGCCTGTGAAGCACCTTGCGATGTTTTTACTACGTTAAAAGTGCCACATAAATGCAAGTTACTGTTGTTATTGAAATATTTAAATCAAACAAGTAGATATAATTAATGTTATGGCAACCAAAACAATTTTTCTCTTCCAATTTTCTCTCCTCTCTCTTGAAACAGATCCTCCCACTGAGGAATGGTTCATGGGTATGAGGGCCCTCTAGCTCCTCATCCAAGTGTCCCCAAGCCCTGGCAAAATGGCCCTTCAAACCAAGGCAGCTTAGTCCTACTTGAAATTCTATTTCTTAATGCTGGGTTGTCCTGTTTGAATTTTGTGGTCCGGGGGGGTTTGGAATGGGTTAAATGAAGGGTTTTAATGGAGTAGATAGGGAGAAATTGTTTCCACTGCCAGGAGGGTCAGTAACTAGAGGACCCCCAGATTCAAGGTAATTGGCAAAAGAACCAAAGGGGAAGGTGAGGAGAAAATGTTTTTAGGCAGCAAGTTATTATGATCTGGAATGCACTGCCTGAAAGGGCGGTGGAAGCAGATTCAATAGTCACTTTCAAAAGGGAATTAAGCATATAGTTGAAAAGGAAAAATTTGCAGGGCTATGGGGAAAGAATGGGGGAGTGGGACTAATTGGATAGTTCTTTTAAAGAGCCGGCACAGGCATAGATGAACAGCCTCCTTCTGTGCTGTACTGCTATATGATTCCATGTCCATACTTTTTGTAATGATGTGGAGATGCCGGTGATGGACTGGGGTTGACAAATGTAAGGAATCTTACAACACCAGGTTATAGTCCAACTGTTTTATTTGAAAACCCATTCCAAACCCTTGAATACTTTTTGTACACCTGGATGGAGTGATGGCAGGCTGTTGAACTCTGGGAGACGTTAAACCCAATCACCCGGACATCCACACAAATGGACTATCGGTTTGGGGTAGGGAAGGAGGTGGTGTTAAACTGAATGGCAATCAGGATGGGGAACCTTGGCCAATTGTTTTTGTTACCCCTTTAACCTGGCGATGCTTATTTTTATCAACCCTCATCACTGACTTATGCTAGCTATAATATAACTTAAAACATGATGTTATGGATCTCCGATTGGCTCTATAGGTAAATGCGTTACCTGGGGTGCTACTGAGCCATATAGATTGAAAGTGTCAGGTTTGATTCTTCAGGGTTAGCCTATCTTAGTTGCGGCCAAGTATCCTCAACTACTAGCTGAGTGGCAGGAGACAGGGAGTAGGGATAATGGGCAGGTACTCAAATTGGCAGGATGTGACGAGTGGTGTCCCATGGTGATCTGTGTTGGGGCCTCAACTATTCACTGTATTTATTAACAACTTAGATGATGGGATAGAGAGCCACATATCCAAGTTTGTCGATGACACAAAGATAGGCAGCATTGTAAGCAGCGTAGATGGAATCATAAAATTACAGAGAGATATTAATAGATTAAGTGAATGGACAAAACTGTGGCAAATGGATTTCAGTGTAGGCAAGTGTGAGGTCATCCACTTTGGACCTAAAAAGGATAGATCAGAGTAATTTCTAAATGGTGGAAAGCTCAAAACAGTCTTAGGGGTGCATGTACATAGATCATTAAAATGTCATGGAGAGGTATATAAATTAATCAAAAGGCTAATGGAATGCTGGCCTTCATACCTAGAAGACTAGAATACAAGGGGGTGAAAGTTATGCTACAGCTATACAAAGCCCTGGTTAGACCACACCTGGAGTACTGTGTTCAGTTCTGGGCAGCACACCTTAGGAAGGAGACATTGGCCTTGGAGGGAGTTCAGTGTAGATTTACTAGAATGATACCTGGACTCCAAGAGTTAAATTACGAAGAAAGATAACACAAGCTAGGGTTGTATTTCCTGGAATTTAGAAGATTAAAGGGTGATTTGATCGATGTTTTCAAGATATTAAGGGGAACTGTTAGGGTAGAGAGAGAGAAACTATTTCCACTGATTGGGGAGTCTAGGATTAGGGGACATAGCCTAAAAATTAGAGCCAGGACTTTCAGGAGTGAAGTTAGGAAACACTTCTACACACAAAGGGTGGTAGAAGTTTGGAACTCTCTTCTGCAAACGACAGTTGATGCTAGCTCAATTGTTAATTTTAAACCTGAGATTGATAGATTTTTGATGACCAAAGATATTAAGGGATATGGGACTAAGGCAGGTATATGGAGTTCTATGGGATCGTAAGTTGTGAGGAGGATGCAAAGAGGCTTCAAGGCGATTTAGACAAGTTGAGTGAGTGAGCAAATATATGGCAGATGCAATATAATGTGGATAAATGTGAAGTTATCCACTTCGGAAGGAAAAACAGAAAGGCAGAGTATTATTTAAATGGTGATAGATTGGGGAAAGTTGATGTAAAAAGGGACCTGGATGTCCTTGTACACCAGTAACTGAAAGCAGACATGCAGGTGCAGGAAGGCAAATGGTATGTTGGCCTTCATTGCAAGAGGATTTGAATATAGGAGCAAGGATGTCTTACTGCAGTTATACAGGGCCTTGGTGAGACCACACCTGGAGTAGTTTTGGTCTCCTTACCTAAGAAAGGATACACTTGCCATAGAGGGAGTGCAGCGAAGGTTCACCATCCCTGGGATGGCAGGACTGTCTTATGAGGAGAGATTGGGTCGACTCGGCCTGTATTCACTTGAGTTTAGAAGAATGAGAGGAGATCTCATTGAAACATATAAAATTCTGACAGGGCTGGACAGACTGGATGCAGGGAGGATGTTTCCCCTGGCTCGGGGGGGGGGTCCAGAAAGAGGGGTCACAGTCTCAGGATACGAGGTAGGATATTTAGGACTGAGATGAGGAGAAATGTCTTCACTCAGAGGGTGGTGAACCTGTGGAATTCTCTACCACAGAAGGCTGTGGAGGCCAAGTCACTGAATATATTTAAGAAGGAACTAGATAGATTTCTAGACACAAAAGGCATCAAGGGGTGTGGGGAGAGGGCGGGAATATGGTATTGAGATAGAGGATCAGCCATGATCATATTGAATGGCAGAGCAGGCTCGAAGGGCCGAATGGCCTACTCCTGCTCCTATTTTTTATGTTTCTGTGTTAGGTCACAGATCTGCTGTGATCTCATTGAATGGCGGAACAGGCTTGAGGGGCTAAATGGCCTACTCCTGTTCCTATCTTTCTATGTTCCTTCCTATGTTCCCATCCCTAGGCTAAGAAGGGGACAAATCAGTAAGGGTTCTCGTTGCTGATCCCTGTCCTGTGCCCTCAGCTAGCAAATGTCAGTGTATTGAGTGGCATGTTTGAATAGCCTGCCAACACTTGGTTCACATATGAGGAGTGGGCATCTGAGGTGGTACCAGGCGGCTGGGAGTGTTCATAGAACAAAACCTCAGCCTGAATCACTCACCTTCAGGAGAAAAGGGGAGAAAAATAAAGAAGATTTTATAACATTATAAGTATAGATATATGCAAACTATCTCCATTATTCCCAGACTATATAAATGGTGTAAATTGTAAATTGTATTGTCCCCAGTGTGAACATCCATTTACTTCAACACTTTTATTCCTTATTCTTTTGCTTACTTTCTCCCATGAGAACTTCTTGCCATTATTGTACTTCTATCAGCCAGGATTAGCCTGTCACTCATTTCCTTTTTAAAACTATTTCAATTGCCCCAATGGCCCCTTGGAACCTAAATGCTGCGATGAAAAAAAAATAAAGAAAAACATTACTATAACTTTTCCATGATCTCCAGGAAAGTTACAGCGACCTTCTTACATTACAACAGTGGCTACACTTCAAAAGTACTTGATTGGTCTGTAAAGCGCTTTGGGACGCCCTGAGGTCGTGAAAGGCGCTATACAAATGCAAGTTCTTTCTTCCTTTTACCTAGCTGTCCTGTATGTCTATTTAAATGCATATTAAAAGGCAGTCAATTTTTGTTGTCATCTGATAACTCTGCAGTGAAGCGTCTTGGGACGTTTTGCTACGTTAAAGGTGCTATATAAATGCAGGTTCTTTCTTTATTCTTATTTTATAGGCTGCAGAGGAGAAGTGTAAAATTCGATAGGTGGGAAAGCCAAAGCAAAAAAAAATTGAAGTTCTTCGGTCAGCGCAGAGGCTGCGGTCAGTCTGCGGCCTGGCGCATCTAATCCTCACGCACCCCCCCCCTCATCTCCCTCACTACAGGTAGACCCACTGGCAGAGGCAGGAGGGTCAGCTTAAAACCAATGTTAATGACCCTCGCCTTGGCCAATGGACTGGATATAGTCGAACCATTGGGGTGGGTGGAACGCCCGACCTGATGAAAATGGACTGGGACTTAACAAAAGCCAAAAACTTCCATGAGGATCATTTCTCTTTTTGTGTGTGGAGGGAGTTGTTTCTGACACCTTCAAAACAATTATGGGGTGCGGGGGGTCCTTAAATGGCTTAACGGACAAAAGCATGGTGGGATACAGAACTGTACAATTTTGGAAGGCTCTATGTTTGATCCCTGGTCTATGCTGAGTTAGGTCTCAACCAAGATGGTGATGGGCACACTACAGAGGGAAAAAGCAACCAGGGACTATCTCCTCAAAGTGTGCCCTCCTCCAGCTTTACAACCCTCCCAGATCTCTGCGCTTTTCCAATTCTTGCCTCTTGCGCCTCCCCGATTTTTATCGCTCCACCATTGGTGGCCGTGCCTTCAGCTGTCCGGGTCCTAAGCTCTGGAATTCATGCCCTAAACCTTTCCGCCTCTCTATCTCTCTCTCTCTTCCTTAAAACCTATCACTTTGACCAAGCTTTTGCTCACCTGTCCTAATATATGTGGCTCGGTGTCAAATTTTGTTTGATAACATGCCTGTGAAGCGAGCTGAGACGTTTTACACTGTTAAAAGCACTAAAAGCAAGTTGTTGTTGTCTGAAGATGTTGAGTGACAACGGGATCAAGCTTAACTTGGATGCTCCTCCATGTCAAGTAGAGCGCTGACATTCTGCTGCCTAGACTTAACACATGAAGAATGATTCACTGGAGTGAGGTGCTGCAACGCTGTAGGTATTTGAGTTTGTCATTGATGAGAGAGAAGGAAGATATTTATTTCCAAAAAAAAAACCAGCCGTAGAGCCCTGTAAAATAATCGTGTCCTGAGCCTTGTTCAAATAGTAACTCATTGTCCCATGATTCTAATTTCAGTCTGTGCAAACATATTAAACAATCAGACCCTTCAAACAATGTTAATATTGACACGACGTTCAAGAGAAGCTCAATTCTAACCCAAGAGTCTTCCATGAGACGAATGAAAATGCAACGAAGCTTTTAATAAAAATAAATATCTTAGAACACTGACACAGTTTTACAAAGCTCCTCACGGTTGGCGATCAGGCTTCGGGCCTTGTGGGGGGGCGGCGATCTGTAGCTGCGGGGGGCGGGGACGGCAAAGCAGCCGGCGTTCTTTTAAGGTGTGCAGGGCTCTCATTTAAATAACTTATTCCGGCCTTTAAATTCTCCCGACCTGCGCCCCGGCAGCCAGTCCATCTACCTTATCCAAGATGGCGGACGGTGCATTTCCGGCCGGAATTGAGCGCGCGTTTCCTGTCCGCCATATTGGAGGCTTAGGAGGACGTGTAGCGCCCGCAAGTACGGGCCCTGCGCGGCCGAATTTCTAGGCCTTGGGCTTTTAACTGATTGCGTAACCCGCGTTTTGAAAGAGGCCTTTTTAAAAACCTATTTTAAACTTGGAGCCAAGGAGAAGGAAAAGAACGACAAGAAAACCATGGACAGAATTGAATCTGTGTCACAAACGGTCGCTAGGGAATCCCTACACTTTATGTCCACGCATGTTTCTGCCGTGACCAAATCCTCGTTGGATTCCTTGCCTAATGATCTCATGCTTGGCTGATTACTTCAGGGATTCCTGAAACAGTCCTGGCATCACATTTTTGCTTCCCTCTGCTTCTCCCCTGAAGCTCAGTGGTGGGGTTAAAATCATTCTTGTCGTGGAGACCTGACTGAATTATTTCAGAAATCCTTGAGGTAACGGACGGCACTTGCTCTACTTTTTTTTTATTCGTTCACGGGATGTGGGCGTCACTGGCAAGGCCGGCATTTATTGCCCATCCCTAATTGCCCTCGAGAAGGTGGTGGTGAGCCGCCTTCTTGAACCGCTGCAGTCCGTGTGGTGACGGTTCTCCCACAGTGCTGTTAGGAAGGGAGTTCCAGGATTTTGACCCAGCGACAATGAAGGAACGGCGATATATTTCCAAGTCGGGATGGTGTGTGACTTGGAGGGGAACGTGCAGGTGGTGTTGTTCCCATGCGCCTGCTGCTCTTGTCCTTCTAGGTGGTCGAGGTCGCGGGTTTGGGAGGTGCTGTCGAAGAAGCCTTGGCGAGTTGCAGCAGTGCATCCTGTGGATGGTGCACACTGCAGCCACAGTGCGCCGGTGGTGAAGGGAGTGAATGTTTAGGGTGGTGGATGGGGTGCCAATCAAGCGGGCTGCTTTATCTTGGATGGTGTCGAGCTTCTTGAGTGTTGTTGGAGCTGCACTCATCCAAGCAAGTGGAGAGTATTCCATCACACTCCTGACTTGTGCCTTGTAGATGGTGGAAAGGCTTTGGGGAGTCAGGAGGTGAGTCACTTGCCGCAGAATAGCCAGCCTCTGACCTGCTCTCGTAGCCACAGTATTTATATGGCTGGTCCAGTTAAGTTTCTGGTCAATGGTGACCCCCAGGATGTTGATGGTGGGGGATTCGGCGATGGTAATGCCGTTGAATGTCAGGGGGAGGTGGTTAGACTCTCTCTTGTTGGAGATGGTCATTGCCTGGCACTTATCTGGCGCGAATGTTACTTGCCACTTATCAGCCCAAGCCTGGATGTTGTCCAGGTCTTGCTGCATGCAGGCTCGGACTGCTTCATTATCTGAGGGGTTGCGAATGGAACTGAACACTGTGCAGTCATCAGCGAACATCCCCATTTCTGACCTTATGATGGAGGGAAGGTCATTGATGAAGCAGCTGAAGATGGTTGGGCCTAGGACACTGCCCTGAGGAACTCCTGCAGCAATGCCCTGGGGCTGAGATGATTGGACTCCAACAACCACTACCATCTTCCTTTGTGCTAGGTATGACTCCAGCCACTGGAGAGTTTTCCCCCTGATTCCCATTGACTTCAATTTTACTCGGGCTCCTTGGTGCCACACTCGGTCAAATGCTGCCTTGATGTCAAGGGCAGTCACTCTCACCTCACCTCTGGAATTCAGCTCTTTTGTCCATGTTTGGACCAAGGCTGTAATGAGGTCTGGAGCCGAGTGGTCCTGGCGGAACCCAAACTGAGCATCGGTGAGCAGGTTATTGGTAAGTGCCGCTTGATAGCACTGTCGACGACACCTTCCATCACTTTGCTGATGATTGAGAGTAGACTGATGGGGCGGTAATTGGCCGGATTGGATTTGTCCTGCTTTTTGTGGACAGGACATACCTGGGCAATTTTCCACATTGTCGGGTGGATGCCAGTGTTGCAGCTGTACTGGAACAGCTTGGCTAGAGGCGCAGCTAGTTCTGGAGCACAAGTCTTCAGCACTACAGCTGGGTTGTTGTCAGGGCCCATAGCCTTTGCTGTATCCAGTGCACTCAGCCGTTTCTTGATATCACGTGGAGTGAATCGAATTGGCCGAAGACTGGCTTCCGTGATGGTGGGGATATCGGGAGGAGGCTGAGATGGATTATCCACTCGGCACTTCTGGCTGAAGATGGTTGCAAACGCTTCAGCCTTGTCTTTTGCACTCACGTGCTGGACTCCGCCATCATTGAGAATGGGGATGTTTGCAGAGCCTCCTCCTCCCGTTAGTTGTTTAACTGTCCACCACCATTCATGACTGGATGTGGCAGGACTGCAGAGCTTTGATCTGATCCGTTGGTTGTGGAATCGCTTAGCTCTGTCTATAGCATGTTGCTTCCGCTGTTTAGCATGCATGTAGTCCTGAGTTGTAGCTTCACCAGGTTGGCACCTCATTTTTAGGTACGCCTGGTGCTGCTCCTGGCATGCTCTTCTACACTCCTCATTGAACCAGGGTTGATCCCCTGGCTTGTTGGTAATGGTAGAGTGAGGAATATGCCGGGCCATGAGGTGACAGATTGTGCTGGAATACAATTCTGCTGCTGCTGATGGCCCACAGCGCCTCTTGGATGCCCAGTTTTGAGCTGCTAGATCTGTTCTGAATCTATCCCATTTAGCACGGTGATAGTGCCACACAACACGTTGGATGGTGTCCTCAGTGCGAAGACGGGATTTCATCTCCACGAGGACTGTGCGGTGGTCACTCCTACCAATACTGTCATGGACAGATGCATTTGCGACAGGTAGATTGGTGAGGACGAGGTCAAGTAAGTTTTTCCCTCGTGTTGGTTCGCTCACCACCTGCCGCAGGCCCAGTCTAGCAGCTGTGTCCTTCAGGACTCGGCCAGCTCGGTCAGTAATGATGCTACCGAGCCACTCTTGGTGATGGACATTGAAGTCCCCCACCCAGAGTACATTATGTGCCCTTGCTACCCTCAGTGCTTCCTCCAAGTGGTGTTCAACATGGAGGAGGACTGATTCATCAGCTGAGGGAGGACGGTAGGTGGTAATCAGCAGGAGGTCTCCTTGCCCATGTTTGACCTGATGCCATGAGATTTCATGGGGTCCAGAGTCAATGTTGAGGACTCCCAGGGCCACTCCCTCCTGACTGTATATCACTGTACCGCCACCTCTTGTGCGTCTGTCCTGCCGGTGGGACAGGACATACCCAGGGATGGTGATGGAAGAATCTGGGACGTTGGCTGAAAGATATGATTCTGTGAGTATGGCTATGTCAGGCTGTTGCTTGACTAGTCTGTGGGACAGCTCTCCCAATTTTGGCACAAGTCCCCAGATGTTAGTAAGGAGGACCTTGCAGGGTCGACTGGGCTTGGTGTTTTGCCGTTGTCGTGTCCGGTGCCTAGTGGTCCGATGCCGGGTGGTCCGTCCGGTTTTATTCTTATTATGACTTTTCGTAGCGAGATTTTACAACTGAGTGGCTTGCTAGGCCATTTCAGAGGGCAATTAAGAATCAACCACATTGCTGTGGGTCTGGAGTCACATCTCGGCCAGACCGGGTAAGGGCGGCAGGCTTCCTTCCCTGAAGGACATTAGTGAACCAGATGGGTTTTTACGACAATCCGGTAGTTTCATGGCCATCATTACTGATACTAGTATTTTAATTCCAGATTTTTATTTAATTAATTGAATTTAATTAATTAATTGAATTTAAATTCGCCAGCTGCCGTGGCGGGATTTGAACTCATGACTCTGGATTTTAGCCCAGGCCTCTGGATTACTAGCCCAGTAACATAACCACCATGCTACCGTACCCAAACTGATAGGCTATAGCAAAATAACATGTGATGTGAACTCGGGAATGATAGACTAGATCGTTTTTGTTTTAAAAACTTACTTTAACGTGGAGCCAGGAGGAGCAGGGAATGCTCCCTCCAGTTCCGCAGTGCTCCGGCCGACCGCGATGGCCACCTCCCCCATTCTGCTGTCCTCCCACTCCCAACCCCCCCTCTGTACTTATCTGAGGGCCATGCCAGTGGGGCAAACGGTCCAAAATTCAATCCTCCTGAAGGGCGAGCAGGCTGTGGAAGCACGACAGGAGCGGCAGATGGCCCAGGATATTGAGGTGAGGCCCTGAGACCCGAGGCCCAATTTCGGGCCTTCCTCGGGCCTCTCTGTTCGGGCACGCACTACTGGCGCAGCACCAAGCTTGGGTCCGCAAACCGGGACAGACTCATTTCTCCCAACTAATTGTTTAGTAATATGCTTCACGTACAATGAATTAAATACAATGGCAGGTGGCTCAGTGGGCAGCGCTCCCTCCTCTGAGTCAGAAAGTCGTGAGTCAAGTCCTACTCCAGGGACTTGAGTACAAAATTTAATTGATACTTCAGTGCAGTACTGAGGGAATGCTGCACTGTCGAAGGTACTGTGTTTCGGAAGAGACATTAAACTGAGTCTGCCTTCTCAGGTGGGCGTAAAAGATCCCACTGAACTATTTGAAGAGTTCTCCCGGTGTTCTGGCCAATATTTATCCCTCAACCAAACATCAATTAAAAAAAACAGTTTATTTGGCCATTACCACATTGCTGTTTGTGGGAGCTTGCTGTGCGCATTTTGGCTGCAATGTTTTCTACATTACAACAGTGACTGCACTTCAAGCGTACTTCATTGGCTGTAAAGTGCTTTGGACGTCCTGAGGTTGTGAAAGGTGCTATATAAATGCAAGTTCTTTCGTTCTATGCTGTAATTGAACCGGGTTAATCTGCCATCAACAGATACGCATTCTCTTCATTGTTGCATTATCTTCAATCTCTCCTGTGCACTTAACGTTATCTGGGATCTCTGCAGCCAAACCTGTGTTCGAACAGGTAAGGGAATTATTTCTCCACTGTGACAGAAGTGGCTCAACTGACCCCTTTCAATCAATACAGTGCAGTTGATGAAAGGTGGAACCCAATGTTCATCTGAGGGAGAGAGGAGGGAGTGAGGGAGAGAGGAGGGAGTGAGGGAGAGAGGAGGGAGTAGTGGGGAGGAGAGGGGGGAATTAGGGAGAGAGGGAGCATTGGGGCAGAGTTAGGGAGAGAGGGAACAGCGGAGCGGAGAGGGGGGAGTGAGGGAGAGAGGGGGATAGCGAGGGAGAGTGGTGTTTGTGAGGGAGAGAGGGGGATAGCGAGGGAGAGTGGTATTTGTGAGGGAGAGAGTGGGATGGCGAGGGAGAGTGGTGTTTGTGAGGGAGAGAGGGGGGAGTTAGGGAGAGAAAGGGAGAGTGAGGGAGAAAGGGGGGAGTGATGGAGAGAGGGAGAGAGGGGAAGAATGAGGGAGAGAGGGGTTTGTGAGGCAGAGAGGGGGGAAAGGGGGAAGAGAGGGAGAGTGAGGGAGAGAGGGTGAGAGTTAGGGAGAGAGGGAAGAA
The DNA here is from genome assembly GCF_035084215.1 of Heptranchias perlo. Taxonomy (NCBI): domain Eukaryota; kingdom Metazoa; phylum Chordata; class Chondrichthyes; order Hexanchiformes; family Hexanchidae; genus Heptranchias; species Heptranchias perlo. The sequence goes on along the minus strand of NC_090338.1, from coordinate 12,153,327 downwards.
TGAGGGAGAGAGGGGTTTGTGAGGGAAGGAAGGAGTGACGGAGAGGGTGAGTGAGGGAGAGAGGGGTTTGTGAGGGACAGGGGGAGTGATGGAGAGGGGGAGTGTGGGAGAAACGAGCGAATGAGGGAGCGAGCGGGGAGTGACAGAGGGGGGAGATGTGGGGAGGGAGAGAGTGGTTTGTGAGGGAAAGAGGGGGAGTGACGGAGAGGGGGAATGATTGAGAGAGGGGAGTGAAGGAGAGAGGGAGGCCTGAGTAGAGGGGAGAGTGAGGGAGCGAGGGGGAAGTGGTGCAGAGGGGGGGTGGTGGTTAGGGAGAGAGGGAGCAGCTAGAGAGTAAGAGGGAGTTGGGGGCGTGGGGAGAGGGAGGGAGGGAGTGGGAGGAAAGCGGCTATGTGGCTAGCCTGTTCCAAATAGGCACTTTGTGACTGTATTTGACGGATTTCCGTTCCGTTCCCAGCGAAGAACTTTGCAGATGGACCATCGTATTTTAAGGCTTTAGGTGCAAAGGTCAATGGGCCCTGGAAGGCCTGATTGACCTGGCGCTGACCCTGGAGAATTTCCCACCATTAGCCTCAATCATTTTGCAGGTGGATACCTAAAGCAGCAGCGTGAGGCAGTCAGCTGTCTTAAAAGCAGTACAAGCAGAGGGGCCTCTCGAAGGTGCAATTTACATTTTTCAGGTGAGCGGGGTGAATTTGTTGCTCCGTGATTGATTCTATAGCCTGGGGGAGGAGACAGTTGAATTTTAAAAAGAAAGAATGAAGTACTTTCGAAGTGTAGGCAAAGTTATAATGTAGGAAACACGGCAGCCAAAATGCGCACAGCAAGGCCCCGTAAACAGCAATGCGATAATGACCAGACGGGGCCTCGGTTTAACATCTCACTGGACAAACGGCATCTCTGACAGTGCAGCATTCCCTCAGTCCTGTACGGGAGGGTCAGCCTAGATTCTGTCATGACTAACTGGAAGGGGGAGGGTGGGGGTTGACGGAACAGCTCCTCTGGCCGATTTCCTGCTCTTGCCTGCCTAAAATTGGGCGGCAGAGATGAGGAAAGTCCAGGCCACTGTGTTCTGTTTATTCATATATGTCACAGGTGCCTGAAATGTTTGAGCAATATAGCATATGAATAGACGCAGGTCAAAGGCTATCAGATAAACAGTGGTAGCTTGTAGCAACCATTGTTTGAGTAAGTCTTAGTTTCAATGATGTCATATGTGGTGTCAGCCATGGCTCAGTTGGTAGCCCTCTTGCCTTTGAGTCAGAAAATTGGGCGTTCAAATCCTACTCTAGAAACTTGAGCACAAAATCTAGGCTGTAGTAATCTAGTACTGAAGGAATGCTGCACTGTTGGATGAGATGATCATAGAATGGTTACAGCACAGAAAGAGGCCATTTGGCCCATCAAGCCTGTGCTGGCTCTTTGTAAGAGCAATCTAGTTAGTCTGTAGTGCTGCAAATTTTTTCCCTTCAAATATTTATCCAATTCCTTTTTGAAAGCCATTATTGAATCTGCTTCCACCGCCCTTTCAGGCAGTGCATTCCAGATCATAACTACTCGCTGCGTAAAATAGTTCTTCCTCATGTTGCCTTTGGTTCTTTTGCCAATCATGTTAAACCAAGGCCCTGCCTGCCCTCTCAGGTAGATGTAAAAGATCCCATGGCACTATTTCGAAGAAGAGCAGGGGAGTTCTCCCCAGTATTTCTCCAATGTTTATCCCTCAACCAACACCTAAAAACACCTAATGATCTGGTCATTATCTCATTGCTGTTTGTGGGACTTTGCTGTGCACAAATTGACTGCTGCGTTTCCTATATTATAACAGTGACTACACTTCATTTGCTGTAAAGCGCTTTGGGACATCCTGAGGTTGTGGAAAATGTTTTATAAATGCAAGTTCTTTGTTTTTAATTAATAATAAGTGAAGCATTCAAAAATGCTTTGTATGTAACTTTGTATAGAATATTTGTTTAAAGGCTACTGTTATAGTGAGGATTAATAAGTGAACGCTCCATCGTCTGATCTCATGCATTGAGACATTTATAGTTGATGTTGTCTCCTGGACTGCTCCGATCGCCTAAGGGGGAGTCAGAAAATAATTTTCCAGAACAGGATCGGACTTGGCTGTGAGGGACCCCAAGGTTGAATAAGACCATGTACACTCACAGAACTGAACCCCAGCAAGAATCAGCTGCGTCGACAGAGGAGTGAAGAACGGAAGGAAAAGAAAAATTAAAAACCCCTCGGCAATGAGTTCAGATGACAGATAGTGAGGTGAAAACCGTGTGTTACTTTGCATTCCAGTGAGCCACTCAACTTTTGTTGTTTCTGGTACAAACAGGGGAGTTTGCCAATGTTCTGTGTGTAGAATGAGCCGGGGCATGTTTGAATGCAAGGTGGAGCCTGTTTGGCGTTCATTCGTAGTACCAGCCAGAGAGCTCTCGCACTCCTTGAACAAACACAAGATAAGAACACAATTTCAGTGAGGTCAACTAGGTGAGGTTACACTTCAAACATCAAGCCATTAACTGTCTAGTCCATTAACAACAGGAGCTACTTCACTGTAGCAAGGCTGGTAACACAAGAGGTCGTCATGGCCAATGCAGACATGCTATTTGTCTTGGATAATAACACATTGAGCTTATTCAGACATGGGTTCAGGGAAGGAGTTTTCTTTTCTCACGGATCTACTGTTTTGTGATGAAAAGATAAACACAAATCACTTTAAGATTACCACCTAAGACAGCGAGTATGTCCTTTTAGTCTCACTGGCCTTTCGCATTGTTGTTATGACTGGTTTCTGATACCATAAAGTTGGGATCCCGCTGAACATGTAAAGGATAACATTTCAAAAAACCTGTCAGATTCCACTTCTCCTCTCTCGAATGCTAGAGAAACACACGAGGGAGAAAGGAATAGAAGGGTTTGCTGATAGTAGAGTGGGAGGAGGCTCACATGGAGCATAAACACCAGCACAGACCAATTGGGCCGAATGGTCTGTTACTATGCTGAGAATTCGATGTCATTTTATGTCTCTCACTCTAGCAGATAAGCAACAAGATGGAATTTGGCATAAAGCTTGTATCAGCTTCCTGGATTTTCTTTCACCTGCAACATGTGCTGTGAAATTCATTACAGTGTGAGACAGTCGACATAGAGTGTGTTTGTTTTGATGTGCGCTCAGTGTAGCTAATCTATTTTTGGTTGCGTCCAAAAAGAAGGTGGCACATTTCTCTTTTCGTTTTCCCCCTTGAGATACCTACATGGAGGCCCAACACATGACACCTCTGAGGTCGAAAGGAGTATCAGTAGACTCCCTGGGTAGTTCAATAAATTTTTTTCCAGTGAGTCGCTGACCTGTGCAGCCCAAGGAGGTCCTGGGTTCGATTTGCAGACTGAGGTTAACTGATTCAAGTCAGCTGTAGGGATGTTCCAGTTGCCCTCATCACCCGTCCATTAGAAAAGGGAAAATTTGCCAGAGTTCCCTTTCCTGATTGCAATCTAGCAACTATCTGTTGGAAGCTCGTATGTGTTGGCATCAAGTGAAGCCAGGATCTGGCCTTAGGACTGATGTCCCATGCCATTGAATAGCCTGCTGTCACTGTCAAAAACCCTTACATTAATTCTGGACACTTGGGACAAAGTAGTGCAGATTATCTGCCAGTCTCGCGACCGTCCTGCAGTAAGGAGTCAGTGCCTTCAGGGAGGGAAAGAAGGAGAGATTACCGGGAGAAAGAGAGATGAAAAACAGTAAGAAAGAAGAGGAGTAGCTTTTAGGTGACATCAAAGCACCGATTTTAACTCTGGAGCGGGCAGCTGACACCATTTTGTTTTTCATTGGCTTTATATTATTATGTTTGTTAATCTAAGTCTGTCAATGAGTGAGAGTTGTAAGCAATCTTACAACACCAGGTTATAGTTACCAGGTTATAACCTGGTGTTGTAAGATTGCTTACATTTGTCCACCCCAGTCCATCACCGGCATCTCCATATTAATGAGTGAGAGTGGCATTTGAGAGACCAGAACCCCATAACTTGTAAATCTCTGAAACCCAGCAGAGCTGCCCATTTCTGAACTTAGTGTGGGATCTAAACCAGAAGAAATTTGCTTTAATCTTACATTTTCTGCACATTTGTGATATAACAACCTGGTCTACTAAACAGAAGAACCACTTTGAGGCAGTCATCAAATACTTCATTGATTCTCGGAGACTCTGCTTTACTGGGAGTTTGTTGGAATTGTACCAGAATCCCCCTGAGGCCATCACTGATCATTCCTTACACAAGAAAAGTTACAGCATATCTTTGTGTTAATTTACATCTCAAAAAATGAACAGATGAGCTCATAGAGATCTTAGCCAGTGCTAACACCACACTGCAGTGGGCTGTCTGGACAGCTTCCCTTCACGCACAAAGCCCCTCCCCTCCTCCCCACCAGGCTTCTTAAGAATACTCCAATTCAGCTGAGGTGACGGGTAAAAATGAAGATTTGCTTTTATGCAGGTGCGGAGATGGGCTCTCCGTTTTCTGAAATATCTCCCTCAAGAGCAGTGACACAGGATAGTGTCCTCTTCTCCCATATTAAAAGAAAATGTCCATTTAAAAAGCGCAGTTGAGACATGCGTTAGTGTGCCATAAGTATTGGGGCATCCACGCTATGGCACTAGCATATTGCCATGCTGTGCTGGTTTGGTGTGCCTACATGTCAAGTACAAAGCTGGGAAGGGCAGCAGCAGATCTAAAGACCAAGAGGTTGAGATCAGTCTTGGGCGGTACATAGAATTACACAGAATGTACAGCACAGAAACAGGCCATTCGGCCCGACTGATCTATGCTGGTGTTTATGCTCCACACGAGCCTCCTCCCACCCTACTTCATCTAACCCCATCAGCGGTCATGTAAAATGGGGCTGCCGATTATCGCCCATTTTGCGTTACTGCCCGAGATGGATTTCACCACCCCCCTCCCCCCCAATAAAGGAAAAGGTGAATTTCTGCTAGTACCATCCAAATGGAGAATGGTAAATGTAGTTTTGTTGTGCCGTCAACTGCGTGGGAGTCAATGGTACTGCAGTAATGTAAGCATCGAAAATTAAATCTGTGAGTGAGAGTATAAATATTTTTAAAATTTATTCTCAGGATGTGGGCTTCGCTGGCAAGGCCGGCCAGCATTTATTGCCCATCCATAGTTGCCCGAGGAGGTGGAAGCAGTTTGATACAACTGAATAACTTGCTAAGCCACTTCAGAGGGCAGTTAAGAGTCAACCACCTTGGTGTGCGACTGGAGTCACATATAGGCCAGACCAGGGTAAGGACCACAAGTTTTCTTCCCTAAAGGACATCAGTAAACCAGTTGGGTTTTTGTGGACAATCCGTCAGCTTCCTGGTCACTTTTACTGATACCAGCTTATTGGTTCCAGTTTTTTTTTAACATTCAAGTTCTCAAGCTGCCATGGTGGGGTTTGAACTCATGTTCTCTGGATTATTAGTCCAGGCCTCATGGATTACTAGTCCAGTAATGAGGTCTGCGTGACCACTGCATGCTCAAAAACAAATATTATTGCCCTGGTATCACAGTCTGACCTGATCTCTCAATCTCCATCATCTGAATAGCCGGATAGCTCTTTTTCGGCCTGCACGGGCATGACGGGACGAATGGCCTCCATCTGTGCCGTAACTTTCTATGATCCTATGATCTCCATTATACCCCAATTTCATAGCCTAAGCCTCTATCTCGCTCTGTGATACCCCCTGCCCTTGGCAGTGTGACCTGAATTTTACGATCAGGGTTACTTCAAGACCCCGGCTGCAACCCATTGGGTTAAAATGACGCCGGTTGAAAAGTCCAGGCTTGTAACTCACTCTTTGATACAATCCAGCCCTTCACAGGCTGAATCTCTCTCCATTGTATCCCAACCCTCGAGACCTAGTGTTGCCAACTCCCGTTGGATGTAATGCCGGAGGCTTCATCACAAGACCTCCCACCTCCAACTACCATGCCGGGTCAAACAACCTCTTTACCCCATCTTCCAGTATTTCTATAACTAATAAACAAAAGTGTTCAAAGAAAATGAAAAAAAAAACGTGTTTTTTTAATGCCATGTGATGTTTCTCCCGGTTGATGTTCGCAGCAGTGTCCAGGAGATTAATCTTCAATTGCTGGAGACTCCAGGACAACCCTGGAGGTGTTGGCAACCCTATTGTAACCATGTATTTTAGACAACATTCACAGAAACAAGAGAAGAGCAAAGTGAATACATGATTCACTTCCCAATTTGTCACAGTCAATGCGACAAGTGCCAAAAACAAAACCGACAGAGGAATGTTGAGCTTCCAAAAGTCAAAAGCAACTTCTGACTTTACTTTCTTACAGCAATCTTGCAAACCCTTCTGACCCCTCTGTGCTATTAATACAATATGAAGCTCTCCGTGTCTTCCATCACAAACTTTGTAGGCCAAATCTCAACTTGATTTTTTCGGGGGGATTCTTTTCAATAGCTTAATTGTATGAAGGTAGCAGGCTGGGTCAAATGTACAGTTCTAAGTAATGGCAACATCATTTCATTACGCCTATCTGTGTGAGCCCCGATTTACATGTTTCAGCAGGTGGTCAGCGAATCTTTTATTGAAAAGGGTGTTTCAGACCCTTTTTCTCGACGTGCAGTAATGTAAGGTGGTTGGACACAAAGACAGAGAATGCAGAGAGAACTGGGACAGTGACTCTTGGCAAATGAGGTCAGTTTCCGGGGTATTTTCTTTTTCTCCCCCTACTCTACCGATGAGGAGAGCTGAGAAAACCTGGGCTCTTTTCATTAGAATAAAAAAACAACAACAACTTGCATTGATGTAGCGCCTTTAACGTAGTAAAACGTCCCAAGGCGCTTCACAGGAGCGATTATCAAACAAAATTTGACACCGAGACACATGAGAGAAGACATTGAGACAGGTGACCAAAAGCTTAGTCAAAGAGGTGTGTTTTAAGGAGCGTCTTAAAAGGAGGAGAGGGAGGTAGAGAGACGGAAAGGTTTAGGGAGGGAATTCCAGACCTTAGGGCCCAGGCAGCTGAAGGCACGGCCGCCAATGGTGGACCTATTAAAATTGGGGATGCAAAAGAGGCCAGAATTGGAGGAGCGCAGAGGTCTCGGAGGGTTGTAGGGCTGGAGGAGGTTACAGAGATCGGGAGGGCTGAGATCATGGTGGAATTTGAAAACAAGGATGAGAATTTTAAAATCGAGGCCTTCCCAGACCGCGAGCCAATGTAGGTCAGCGAGCACAGGGGTGATGGGTGAATGGGATTTGGTGCGAGGTAGGACACGGGCACCAGAGTTTTGGATGAGCTCAAGTTTATAGAGGATGGAAGTTGGGAGGCCAGCCAGGAGACCCTTGAAATAGTTGAGTCTAGATGTAACAAAGGCATGGATGAGAGTTCCAACAGCAGACAAGCTGAGGCGGGGGTGGAGACGGGCGATGTTACAGAGGTGGAAGTAGGCGGTCTTGGTGATGGAGCGGATATGTGATCGGAAGCTCATCTCAGGGTCAAATAGGATGCCGAGGTTGTGAATGGTCTCGTTCAGACTCAGACAGTGGTCAGAGAGAGGGATGGAGTCGATGACTAGAGAACGGAGTTTGTGGTGGGGACCGAAGACAATGGCTTCAGTCTTCCCAATATTTAGTTGAAGGAAATTTTTGCTCATCCAGTACTGGATGTCGGACAAGCAGTGTGACCAATCAGACACAGTGGAGGGGTCGAAAGTGGTGGTGAGGTAGAGCTGGGTGTCATCAGCGTACATGTGGAACCTGACGTGTTTTCAGATGATGTCGTCGAGGGGCAGCATGTAGATGAGAAATAGGAGGGGGCCAAGGATAGATCCGTGGGGGACTCCAGAGGTAAGGTTGTGGGAGCATGAAGGTGATTCTCTGGCTACGACTGGATAGATAAGAGATGAACCAGATGAGGGCAGTCCCACCCAGCTGAACGACGGAGGAGAGGCGTTGGAGACGGATGATGAGGAGGGATAGTTTATCAGGGTCATCGTCACATAGAATGTCATTTGTGACTTTGATAAGGGCCGTTTCAGTACAGCGATGGGGCAGAAAGCTGATTGGAGAGATTCAACCATGGAGTTGCGGGAAAGATGGCCATGGATTTGGGAGACGACAACACATTCAAGAAGGTTAAAAGAAAGAATTTGCATTTATATACCTCATTTCATGACCTCAGGTCATCCCAAAGCACTTCACAGCCAATGAAGTACTTTTGAAATGTAGTCACTGTTGTAATGTAGAGAAACATGGCAGCCAATTTGCACACAGCAAGATCCCACAAACAGCAATGAGATATCGACAAGATCATCTGCATTAATGGAATTTGTTGAGGGATAAATATTGGCCAGGACACCTTGTAAACTCTCCTGCTCTACTTCGAATAGTGCCATGGGATCTTTTACATCCACCTGAGAGGGTAGATGGGGCCTCTGTTTAACGTCTCATCTATGACAGTGCAGCACTCCCTCAGTACTGCACTGAAGTGTCAGCCTAGATTTTGTGCTCAAGCCTCTGGAGGAAGAATTGAGCCCACAACCTTCTGACGCAGAGATGAGAGCACTACCAGATGATATTGGAGAGTGGATGGGTGATGTTGGTTGAGGGCTAAATGTTGGCCAGGGACACTGGGAAAACTCCTTTATTATTCTTCCAAGAAAGGCCTTGGGATCTGCTGCGTCCACCTAAAGAGGCAGACAGGGCCACGGTTTAATGTGTCATTTGAAACCTCCGAGAAGGCAAAAAGATTTTCATCTTTGAGTTGTCCCCACCAGGAATTGGATGTGATGGTCCTCGAGGAAATAGTGCACGAGACTGTTTGGGAATTGATTGACACAAGGTGATTCAGTGTGCCAGCATTCATGTATCTTGTGTTGCTATGCAAGCATGCTGATACTGCGGGGTAGCGTTTCCGCAATCGGAAAATGGCGCCCAAATTGCACTGCTAAGGTTACTCTTCAAGTTGCCGCTAAAATTCATTTGCATAATCACCAACGTAAAATCATCCATGAACCGGTGCAATCGGGCAGTGTAATAGAATGTAATAATTTCTTTTATTTTTCTTGATATTTAAAAGTAACCCTTGATGTATTTAAGAGTGGTAATCTGGCGCAGTTTTATTAATACCGCTGAAAATGGGTTTATCACCAAAAATAAACATTGTTAATAATGGTGTCCAGTCCTCCGCCAGGGAGTGACCTGAATTAAAATCACTGAAAACGATTAAAAAAAACTATACTGAACTATTTAACAGTTTCATTGGTGTACACTAGTCAGTTCCTTAGTAAAATAAATATATTTTGGTTATGAAAAACTTTTGAAACGAACCAGCGCAATCGGCAGAATCTCACAATTTTGAACTGGCCAGTTTTGTTGTCGGGGCCTGATTCGGGCGTATTGAATCTTGGACCAGCGTAAATGATCACGGAAAACACGAACGTAAGTGTCTTTGGGCGTAACGCACCTACGTTTAAAATTCCCCGATCTTTTGTGCTGCTTCAGCTGATTCCGGCCGGAAATCTGGCCGCCAAACGAGCGGAAACTTCCTCCTTGCGTGTTTAGCAAGCCGCAGGAGGAGCTAGTTTTCCCATTAGCAGACTGCACATCCACGCTGCCAATGGGTTTGGAGAGCGCTGCATCATTTATCTTCAGAACCGTATGACAGCAAGTCAATGGCACTCACATAAAGTAAAAAGCACTTTTTCCATCCTTCCACTCTGGGGCTGAATTGAAACCCATATCCTACAAGTGAAAGGTAATTTCAAATTCATTATCACTTCAGGAGAACTGAGATTTTTTTTTTTTGTATTCGCTTTGTGGCAGCTGAGAGACAAGGGCCTGTTTTAAATCTGTTTCGAGAATGTAAACTTTAAGCAGGATGTAACACTCGTGGGAATTTCAGAATCCCGTGACAAGGTCCTGTGAACAGCCTGACGACTGTTGGGCCTAGTGATCAGCAGACTCGGTAGTCTGTCAGGCCCTGCGTTGTATTCTGTGCTGGGTGAATTGCTTTCAGTGTGGCATGTGTCTCTGTGAACAAACCGATAACCTCCTGTGACTGACAGTGTGTTTATTTCGCAGAACCATGTCAAGATGTGTCATAAGGGCCCCAGTACTGTGGCGACCACAGCCGAAATTTACCTCCATACATGAACCTGAGCGTTAAACCAGTAGGATGAGACTCCTGTCCGCCTGTTAACCCCAGAGGAATTTCCCCAGCTCAGCCGTGGCTCAGTGGGTTGCACTCTCCCTTCTGAGTCATATAATTTTGAGTTCAAGTCCCCCTCCAGAGACTTGACCACAAAAGCTAGGCTGACACTTCCCAGTGCAGTACTGAGGGAGTGCAGCACTATTGGAGGTGCCACGTTTTTGGATGAGACGTAAAGCCGAGGCCCCGTCCGCCCTCTTGGGTGGATGTAAAAGACCCGATGGCACTATTTCGAAGAAGATCAGGGGAGTTCTTCCTGGTGTCCTGGACAATATTTATCACTCAACAGCATCACTAAAACGGATTATCTGACCGTTATCACATTGTGGGACGTAGCTGTGTGCAAATTGGCTGCTGCGTTTCCTATATTTATCAGTGACTACCCTTCAAAATGCCTGCATTGTCTGCAAAGTGCTATGGGACTTCCTGAGTTCAGAAAAGGTGTTATATAAATCCAAGTCTTTCTTTCTATAATTAAATTAGCTCTTGGTTCTGGCTGCAATTAGGAGCTCGCTAGTGGAGGAGTGGGACTTAGGAACATTAGGAACAGGCAGAGGCCAATCAGCCCCTCGAGGCTGTTCCAACATTCAATTAGATCTTGGCTCATCTGCACCTCAACTCCATTTTCCCGCCTTTGCTCCATGTCTCTTGATACCCTTACCCAATAAAAATCTATCTCAGTCTTGAAAGCTCTAATTGTCTCAGCAACCACAACCTTTTGGGGGAGAGAATTCTAGATATCTACTGCCCTTTGTGTGAACAAGTGCTTCCTGACATCATCCCTTAACGGCTTAGCTCCAATTTGGAAAATCATGTCCTCTCACTCCTGATTCGCCCATCAGATGAAATCATTTCTCTGTATCTACCTTGTCAAATCCTTTTAACATTTTAAACACCTCGATCAGATCACCCCCTCAATCTTCTATACTCAAGGGAATACAAACCAAGTTTACGTAACCTGTTCTCATAAGTTAACCCTCCGCCTATGTGAGATGAGTGAGCAGTCTCCCCCAAACAACAACAACTTGCATTTTTATAGCGCCTTTAATATAGTAAAGTGTCCCAAGCTGCTTCACAGGAGCGTTATCAAACAAAATTTGACAACGAGTCACATAACGAGATATTAGGACAGGTGACCAAAAGCTTCGTCAAAGAGATAGGTTTTAAGGAGCGTCTTAAAGGAGGAGAGAGAGGTAGAGGCGGAAAGGTTTAGGGAGGGAATTCTAGAGCTTACAGCCTAGGTAGCTGAAAGCACGGCCACCAATAGTGGAGCGATTAAAATCGGGGATGTACAAGAATTGGGGGAACGCAACGATCTCGGAGGGTTGTAGGTCTAGAGGAGGTTACAGAGATAGGGAGGGGCGAGGCCATGGAGGGATTTGAAAACAAGGATACAAATTTTTTAATCAGGGCTTTCCCAAATCGGGAGCCAACGTAGGTCAGCGAGCTCAGGGGTAATGGGTGAGTGGGACTTGGTGCGAGTTAGGATACGGGCAGCAGAGCTTTGGTTGAGTTCAAGTTTACGGAGGGTGGAAGATGGGAGGCCGGCCAGAAGAGCTTTGGAATAGTCAAGTCTAGAGGTAACAAAGACAAGGATGAGGGGTTCAGCAGCAGATGAGCTGAGGCAGGGGCGGAGACTGACGATGTGGTTGCTGTAATTCAGATGCAATGCTAGTGCTGAGCGCTAATTCATGTTCTGACTCCTCATTCCTCCCTACCCATATCCCAAATGTGCCATTCCAAATAAACATACCACAAAACACATTGTGTGCTTCCTGCCGCTGTTACAATGCCAGCCTATCATTAGAATCAGGTGAGCAGAAGATTTGGCTCCCGTTTAGAGTTAAGCACAATATTAGCAATATTGAAAGGCTTGCTTTAAGGCTTAGACCTATCCTGAAACTGGGTTTGGTAAGTATGCCTCACTGCCAGCTCCAGAATAAATAAAGTTTTGATAACGTTTGTGCCTCGCTGGCCTACATTGGCTCCCGGTCCTGCAAATTTAAAATTCTCATCCTTGTGTTCAAATCCCATGGCCCTTGCACCCCCCCCTCCCCCCCAATCTCTGTAACCTCCTCCAGCCCTACAACCCCCCTGGGAAATCTGCGTACCTCCAAATCTGACCTCGTGTGCATCCCTGATTTTCTTCGCCCCTTTATTGGAGGCTGTGCCTTCAGCCGTCTAGGCCCTAAGGAATTCCCTCCCTAAACCTCTCAGCCTCACTACCTCTCTCTCTTCCTTTAAGACGCTCCTTAAAACCTACCTCTTTGACCAGGCTTTTGGTCACCTGTCCTAACATCTCCTTATGTGGCTCGGTGTCAGATTTTGTCTGATAACGCTCCTGTGAAGCGCCTTGGGACGCTTTATACCACGTTAAAGGCGTTACATAAATGCAAGTTGTTGTTGTTGTAATGTAGCTGGGCAGTTGGGCACTGTGCGTTAAGGATAATCAATCACAAAAAACTTTGGGTGATGCAGGGAGTTAGATATTAGCCTGCACCCTCCAGGATCTGACTTCAAATCCAGCCCAGAGTAGAATGGGCCTATACTCTCTGGAGTTTAGAAGACTGAGAGGCGATCTCGTTGAAACATAAGATTCCAAGAGGGTTTGACAGGGTAGATGCTGAGAGGCTGTTTCCCCTGGCTGGGCAGTTTAGAACTGGGGACATGGGCTCACCGTAGGGGGTCGGCCATTTAGGACTGAGACGAGGAGAAATTCCTTCACTCAGAGGGTGGTGAATCTTTGGAATTCTCTTCTTCAGAGGGCTGTGGATGCTGCGTCGTTGAGTATATTTAAGACTGAGATTGATAGATTTTTGGACTCTAAGAGATTCATGGGATATGGGGATCGGGCGGGAAAGTGGAGTTGAGGTAAAAGATCAGCCATGATCTTATTGAATGGTGGAGCAGCCTCGAGGGGCCATATGGCCTGCTCCTGCTCCTATTTCTTATGTTCTAATGTTCTTATGTAGACTGATGGAGTGAAAGTCTCCTTTGTTTGCTGAGTGCAGTGGGTCCTTTGTGAAATAAGTTTGAGCAGAGTCAATCCAGTTCCTAGTGGACAAGGGTCTATAGCACAAAACTTGCACTGATTAGTCATCTCAAAGCAAACCCCATGATGACTGGAGTGGGAACTGGATAAAATGCCATAGTGATGAAGTAGGAGAATGCTTTTCTAAGGTTTGGGATGAGGCGTGTTGGAGCAGATTGGAGGGAGCTTTATTCTGCACCTAGTTGTGCTATGTCTGGCCTGGGGGGTATTAATTTTTGCTGCATGTTCATTAGCTTGTGCAGCTAATGTACATTGTTGGTTGGTTTTCCTGGCATTGGTGCTTCCAGATAGAACGACAAAGTGATTCATTACTAAACTTGCCATCAAAGTGCACTTAGCTTCCCTCACTGGCAGCTGTTTCCTTTCCTGCAGACGTTTGCAATAGCGAAAAGAATGAGGTAGTCCATCAAAGAGATTTAGCTCCAGGTCTTCATCGTCAAGTAAAACCTCATCCCCGCTTTCAATTCAAAGCTCCTTAGAGCAAGTTTCCCTTTCACAGATCAATGATTTGTTGTGAATAATCGAAGAATACCATGACAACGATAGAGTGCATAAAGAAAGCCAAGGAGACTATTCTCAGGTGGACATAAAATAATCCAATGGCACTATTTGAAGAAGAGCAGGGGATGTCTCCCTGGTGTCGTGGTCATCATTTATCCCTCAACCAACATCACTAAAAACAGATGATCTGGTCATTTATCTCATTGCTGGTTTTGGGATCTGGCTGCAACGTTTCCCTACATTACAGCAGTAAACTACACTTCAAAAATACTTAATTGGCTGTGAAGCACTTTGGGACCTCCTGAGGTTGTGAAAGACACTACATAAATGCAAATTCTTTCTTTCTATAACTGTCGGTCCAAATGATTCACATCGTAAACTTAGAGGGACTCTGCGAAAACTCAGAGACTCTGCATCTTAAAAGTTTGGAGTTTCATGTGTCTTTAAATGCAAGGCGACATGTCTGAGACAGCTTAGATTTGACTACTTTAGAGGGTGGTGAATGTGTGGATCAGACTACCCGGAGAGCTAGATAGAGTGGAAAAATTTAAAGTGGAATAGGATAGCTATTTAAGGTAGTGGGCCATAGAGAGGCAATTAGTTTTTGGCACCATCAGATGTACTGCAGGGTCTTTTCCATACTTTCCAATGTGTGGTAAATAAGGTGAAAAGTACAAACAGATGCAGCACCATGTGCCTGTCCTGGCCTACAAGAGTTGGCTTCTAAGAAGCGAGCATCAACTTTTTAATTTTTTGGTTGGCTAGCTTTTTTTTTTGTGGCTTTTATTGCTTTATCTGCATTTTTAATCGATGCATAAATATTTTGTTCCTGTTTAAGTCTAATTTCTCTCCATTGACAAACTATTACTCCCAACTCCATTCCTGACAACCTTCTTGTGTGCAGCTGTTGTTTTATTGTCAGCATGCAAAGTAGGCAGTTTGGGAATTTCCTTTGAAGAAGGAAGCTTTCAAGATGAAGAGTACTTCATGAGGGGACAAGAGAGGCAGATGAACCTCTTCCTCATGCATTATATGTACTTCCGTCTTTACACCAGGACTCACATTTGCTGATCTAGATAGTCCCAGAGTGCAAAAATCGAGGCATGTTTCAGCAAGCTATTTGATAATGAAGCGCCTTGAGGCCTATCCACACACTTTCCAGTCGGGGTTCACTGAATAGCAACCAGGACTGGGAACCTCGAGTGATTTCTTTCCCCCCACCCCCTCCCTTCCCTAGCCTTGGGGTACTGAGGCCAATTCTAGTGACTATCCAACCACTATTGCTCTTGAGATCAGCGAGCTCAGCATTGAATTAAAGAAATGTATGTGCTTCATCATATTTTATGATCTATTTGTGCGATATGAAAATTATGGGTCTCCTTCGGACAAACTGCTCATTATTCATTTCCTGGGAAATTTTCAAGTAAACAGGTTTTTAGTGCAGAGGAGATTGTATATTGATTGCCAGAGGCATTGAACTCATTATGTCATTGCATGATGGTGGTGGGAACTGTCGCCGGGATGAAGTATAACTGGTCCACCGTTAATCCATTTTGTTTCAAATTTATATCAGGGAGATGCAGCATCATTTTTTATTAACGCGCTGGTTCGGTAACTGGGAAGGATGCAGAGGTTGCTTTTATGGTGGCAAGATGCTTGGTAGATCATGTTTTTAGCAAAATACTGCTTAATCATCTAGCATCACAAATTACCCCGTACTCAGGCTGCAGCGGATGTACTGACTGCTGCTGAAACTCTCATCCATGCTTTTGTTACCTCTGGACTCGACTATTCCAATGCTCTCCTGGTCGGCCTCCCATCTTGCACCCTCACTAAACTTGAGCTCGTCCAAAACTCTTCTGCCGGTATCGTAACTCGCACCAAGTCCAGTTCACCTATCGCAACTGTGCTCGCTGACTTACATTGGCTCTCGGTCTGGCAACATCTCGGTTTTAAAATTTTCACCCTTGTTTTCAAATCCCTCCACGGCCTTGACCCTCCCTATCTCTGTAACCTCCTCCTGCCCTACAACCCTCCGAGATCTCTGCGCTCCTCCAATTCTGGCCTCTTTTGCATCCCCGATTTTCATTGCTCCACCATTGGTGGCTGTGTCTTCAGCTACCTAGGTCCTAAGCTCTGGAATTCCCTCCACCTCTCCATCTCTCTCTCTCCTCCTTTAAGACGCTCCTTACAACCTACCTCTATCCTAACTTCTCCTTATGTGGCTCAGTGTCAAATTTTGTTTGATTACGTTCCTGTGAAGCACCTTGGGGATGTTTTACTATGTTAAAGGCGCTATATAAATGCAAGCTGTTGTTGCTGCAGCCGCTCCGAGTCCATGTTCTGTTTTTTGGCTTCTTCTTGTTCTTGGCTCCTGCTCGTTTTCTGCTTTCGATCAGGGATGTTAGATAGGATGCCTACTGGCAATGGAGCTTCTCGCTATGAGAACAGGGAGAATCAATTTCCTTTCCTCCCCCTGCAACCGCCTCCCTCCCTTCCCCTTAAAGTTTGGCTTGGCTTGGGAAAATTGCCTGCCATATAAAAGACATGGAAGACGGTCCATCATTCTTTAACCAGTCTTCCAGCTGAATGCAATTGCCTTCATAAAGGAATATTGTCCAAATTACAGGAAACTCGGAATAACTATGTTGGAGGTCCTTCCAATTCATACGATACTCCTTCAGTTATATAAATCTGTGAGTTAGCAAGTCATGGATTAAGGATGGCATAATCTAATACAGTGAATTAGAAAACATAGAAAATAGGAGCAGGAGTAGGCCATTCGGCCCTTCGAGCCTGCTCCACCATTCAATATGATCATGGCTGATCCTCTATCTCAATACCATATTCCTGCTCTCTCCCCATTCCCCTTGATGCCTTTTGTGTCTAGAAATCTGTCTAGCTCCTTCTTAAATATATTCAGTGACTTGACCTCCACAGCCTTCTGTGGTAGAGAATTCCACAGGTTCACCACCTTCTGAGTGAAGAAATTTCTCCTCATCTCAGTCCTAAATGTCCTACCCTGTATCCTGAGACTGTGACCCCTCGTTCTGGACCCCCCAGCCAGGGGAAACATCCTCCCTGCATCCAGTCTATCTAGCCCTGTCAGAATTTTATATGTTTCAATGAGATCCCCTCTCATTCTTCTAAACTTGAGTGGATACAGGCCGAGTCGACCCAATCTCTCCTCATACGACAGTCCTGCCATCCCTGGAATCAGTCTGGTGAACCTTTGCTGCACTCGCTCTTTGTCAGGTAAGGAGACCAAAATTGCACACAATACTCCAGGTGTGGTCTCACCAAGGCCCTGTATATCTGCAGTAAGACATCCTTGCTCCTGTACTCAAATGTTCTTGCAATGAAGGCCAACATAACATTTGCCTTCCTAACTGCTTGCTGCACCTGCATGTTTGCTTTCAATGACTGGTGTACAAGGACACCCTTTGTACCCTTTGTACATCAACATTTCTCAATCTGTCACATAGAATCATAGAAAATAGGAGCAAGAGTAGGCCATTTGGCCCTTCAGGCCTGCTCCGCCATTCAAAATGATTATGGCTGATCGTCTAACTCAGTACCCTGTTCCCACTTTTCCCCATATCCCTTGATCCCTTTAGCATTAAGAAATATA
The DNA here is from genome assembly GCF_035084215.1 of Heptranchias perlo. Lineage (NCBI taxonomy): Eukaryota > Metazoa > Chordata > Chondrichthyes > Hexanchiformes > Hexanchidae > Heptranchias > Heptranchias perlo. The sequence goes on along the minus strand of NC_090338.1, from coordinate 12,135,895 downwards.
TCTATCTCCTTCTTGAATATATTTAATGACTTGGCCTCCACTGCCTTCTGTGGTAGAGAATTCCACAGGTTCACCACCCTCTGAGTGAAGGAATTTCTCCTCATCTCCGTTCTAAATGGCATACCTCATATCCTGAGACTGTGACCCCTGGTTCTGGACTCACCATCCATCGGGAACATCCTCCCTGCAACAAGTCTATCTAGTCCTGTTAGAATGTTATATGTTTCAATGAGATCACCTCTCATTCTTCTAAACTCTAGTGAATATAGGCCTAGTTGACCCAATCTCTCCTCATACGTCAGTCCTGCCATCCCAGGATTCAATCACCATTTAAATAATACATTTGCCTTTCCTGTTTTTCATTCCGAAGTGGTTAACTTCACATTTATCCATGTTACACTGCATCTGCCATGTATTTGCCCACTCACTCAACTTGTCTAAATCGCCTTGAAGCCTCTTTGCATCCTCCTCACACCTAGTTTTGTGTCATCAGCAAACTTGGAAATATTACATTTGGTTCCCTCATCCAAATCATTGATATATATTGTGAATAGCTGGGGCCCAAGCACTGATCCCTGCGATACCCCACTAGTCACTGCCTGCCACCCAGAAAAAGACCAGTTTATTCCTACTCTTTGTTTCCTGTCTGTTAACCAATTTTCAATCCATGCCAGTATATTACCCCCAATGCCATGTGCTTTAATTTTGCACACTAACCTCTTATGTGGGACTTTATCAAAGGCTTTCTGAAAATCCAAATACACCACATCCACTGGTTCTCCCTTATCTATTCTACCAATTACATCCTCAAAAAACTCCAGTAGGTTTGTCAAACATGATTTCCCTTTCATAAATCCATGCTGACTTTGTCTAATCCCATTGATATTTTCTAAGTGTCCTGTTATCACATCCTTTATAACATACTCTAGAATTTTCCCTACTACTGATGTTAGGCTAACTGGTCTGTAGTTCCCTGTTTTCTCTCTCCCTCTTTTTTTAAATAGTGGGGTTACATTTGCCACTCTCCAATCTACAGGAACTGTTCCATAATCCATAGAATTTTGGAAGATGACAACTAATGCATTCACTATTTCCATGGCTACCTCTTTTAGTACTCTGGGATGCAAATTATCAGGCCCTGAGGATTTATCGGCTTTCAGTCCCATTAATTTCTCCAGCATTACTTTTTTACTAATACTAATTTCCTTTCATTCCTCCTTCTCACTACTCCCTTGGCTCCCCAGCATTTCTGGGAAGTTATTTGTGTCCTCTTCCATGAAGACAGAACCAAAGTATTTGTTTAATTGCTCTGCCATTTCCTTGTTCCCCATTATAAATTCTCCCATTTCTGACAGTAAGGGACCTACATTTGTCTTCACTAATCTTTTTCTTTTTGCATACTTGTAGAAGCTTTTACAGTCCGCTTTTATGTTTACTCTCATACTCTATTTTTTCCCTCTTAATCAATCTCTTGGTCCTTTTTTTGCTTAAATGTAAGGACTTGCACAACACCAGGTTATAGTCCAACTGTTGGACCAAACCCTGGTGTTGTGCAAGTCCTTACATTTGTCCACCCCAGTCCATCACTGGCATCTCCACATCATGGCTTTTTTTTGCTTGATTTACCTTTGAGAGGCAGGGAAAGAATTTTCTCAGGAGATTAAATAGGTTGGCTACATATCATGATAGAGCAGATTATATATGGTCTATGGAAAATACAAATACAAAAAGTAAAGAAAGAAAGACTTGCATTTATACAGTACCTTTCGTGTCGTCAGGATGTCCCAAAGCGCTTTACAGCAAAAAAAGTCACTGTTGTAATGTAGGAAACACAGCAGCCAATTTGCACACATCCAGGTACCACAAACACCAATTAAATAAATGTTCAGTTTATCTGTTTTTGGCGTTGGTTGAGGGATCAATGTTGGCCAGGACACCGGGAGAACTCCCTTGCTCCTCTTCGAATAGTGCCAACCAGCCTCTTCACATTCCATGTTTTCTTAGCTGAACTCCGTTAGCAGAGTCGGCTGGTTCTTTCATCAATCTGTTGGCCACACCACCACTATCCCAAAATAGCTCAAATAAGCCACTAGTCGGACGTTCTTGGAGCCTACTGAGGGACAGACCAATGGGATGCTAACTGCAGCCTTGAGTGACACGGTGGTTGATATGCCATTACTATGAGATTGGTCACATGAAGGATTCTTGTCTTAATGGATCCTTGGGTAGTTTTATTTCAACTGGTGTTGTAGGGGCTTCCTTCAAAAACTTGATATCTTTTTCTTTCCACAACAAATATTGATCTTTTGTATTAAAGATTTGTTAAAGTAATTTGTGTGTCCATTTTCTTTAAGACCAAAACAAAATAATAACTATGATGTGGAAATGCCGGTGATGGACTGGGGTGGACAAATGTAAGGAATCTTACAACACCAGGTTATAGTCCAACAAATTTATTTTAAAATCACAAGCTTTCGGAGATTATCCCCTTTGTCACCTGATAATCTCCGAAATCTTGTGATTTTAAAATAAATTTGTTGGACTATAACCTGGTGTTGTAAGATTCCTTAAAATAATAACTGGAAGAGACATTGCTGGTCCTTAGTTATGCATTTTCACTCTCTGCGTGTTTTACTAAAAAAAAATAACATTTTTTAAACTCTCAAGTTCCCTTTTCTTCTATTTTTCCTCCATTCTCTCTTTCTATGGGGCGTAATTTTGACTTTGGACAATAGTGTAAAACATGTGATAGCGAATTTGCAGCCCATTATATACCTCTCCCGATTGAAATCAATAGAAATGAAAATCAGGAGATATATAAAACGGGCCCCCGACTCACTGTCACCCATTTTACACTATCGCACAAAGTCAAAATTACCCCTACCTCTTTAACGTAAATGATTTTTTTCTGCATCAAATGTAATTTCGTTATATTTTTCTGAACACACAACCTAAAAGCTCTTTACCTGTGCTGTACTCTTTCCTTGCTCCCACCATCCATGGAGTGTCTGAAAAAAGAAAATTAGGATTTTGCTGGCTAAAAACCATCTCCAAAGCCGCTAACACAAGATCAATATCTAATGCCTAAAAATGTGTCAAAACAAAAAGGCCTGTTGATTAACGGGTATGCTGTTCATGGCCAAATAAATGCATTAAGGGTGCATTTGAAATTCATCCTTGGGGAGATTGTATACTACATTTGCGACTACAAAATTCTACATTTATACAATGGAAGAATGTCTCAGACCATTTTACAATGGGAACTAAAGATAAGGTCAAAGTGAGTGTAGGAAGAGCAGCAATCCTGATTCAGAAGGTGTGGAATTAGACACATGGTTGGAGAAAGTTGTTCTTGTAAGGCTGAACAGGATCGTGAAGGAATTTAAAAGTAAGGACTTTGAAGTCGAAATGTTGGGGGAACAGGAAGCCAGTGGAGACTGGTGAAAGGCAGGGTTGAAGAGTGCGAGGGATTTTGTGCAAGAAAGAACCTGACCTACAAATTTGCAGCCTAATTAAGATCTGTGAAACGTGTTGCCTAGGCAACCAGAGAGGGCAGCAGAGGTAGGGACAAAAATGGACAATGCACTGGAGATGAAAACAACGCAGTCTTGCCATTGACTGTGTGGCTCAGTATAAAAGTCAGCTCAGGTTAAGCAGAACAGCAAGGCGGTGTATCACCTGGTTCGGCCTCAGTGAGCAGCTAGGGAGGTCGATGGATCTGCAGTCAGAAGCACATAAGGGCTGGCAGGAACCAATAAGGGATGGCTTCAGTTTTGCTAATGTTGAGGTGAAGGATTTTTTTTTTTGCTGGTACATGACTAAACTTGTGAAAATGAGTCTTTACGGCAAGTGCAAAACTAATAAAAATGAGTCCAAAACTAGGAGGTCATAAATATAAGATAGTCACTAATAAATCCAATAAAGAATTCAGGAGAAACTTCTTTACTCGGAGAGTGGTGGGAATGTGGAACTCACTACCGCATGGAGTAGTTGAGGTGAATAGCAAAGATGCCTTTAAGGGGAAGCTAGATAAACACATGAGGGAGAAAGGATTAGAAGGATATGCTGATAGGGTTAGATGAAGTAGGGAGGGAGGAGGCTCGTGTGGAGGATAAACAAAGCTGTTGGGACGAACGGCCTGTTTCTGTGCTGTAAATTCTATGTAATATGCTCCAAAAACTGGGTTAAACATCAAAGTGGTCACAGGATAAATTTTGCCTGCCTGGAATGCATATCAGGCAATTGTGCGTGCGGCCCATGATTTTCCATTCATTGAAACGTGTGGGTAAATTTTCTACTTGTACATCGACAGCGGATGGGACTCCGTGCTAGGAAACCAAGGATGAAAAATTTAAACTCATATTGCAAGTGCCCTGTAGAGGGTCAGGTTACTGAAAATGGATAATGCACTGCTTGGAATCCCCCCCCTTAATCTTTTCCTTCTCCTGCTTGGCATCTCCCTCACCTCTTTGTAAAGCCCCTGAGACATTCTTTGTGCTTTTTATACTGAGCTTGAGTGATATTTGTATTGCCAAACCGAGGTAAGCTTGCCAGTTTGATTTATAGGTAGCACTTCTAACTCTAGTGTTTCGGATGAGACGTTAAACCGAGGCCCTGTCTGCCCTCCCAGGTGGACATAAAAGATCCCACGGCACTATCTTGAAGAAGAGGAAGGGAATTCTCCCTCAACAAACACCTAAAAAACAGATTATCTAGTCATTATCACATTGCTGTTTGTGGGACCTTGCTGTGTGCAAATTAGCTGCTGCGTTTCCTACGTTACAACAGTGACTACAGATCAAAAGTACTTCATTGGCTGTAAAGCGCTTAGGGACTTCCTGTGTTCGTGAAAGGCGCTACATAAATGCTAGTCTTTCTTCTTTCTCTAGGTCAGGTGGCTGCAGGTTGAAGTCCATACCAAGGTTTGAACTCATAGTCAAGACTGACGGTCCGGTGACGGAGTGCTGCACTGTCAGAGGTACTGTCTCTGGGATAAGATGTTCTGGTAGTTCGGATAAACATTAAATATCCTATGGCACTGATCAAAAAAGAACATGGTGTTCTCCTGGTGTCCTGGCCAAAAAAAAATAGCTGTAACTTCTTATTCCACTCGTTGCCCTTTGTGGAATCACGCTGGTGCAGAACGGTTGCTGTTTTTATCTGCATAACAACCTCGAAGGAAAGCATCAATTATGTGAAGCACTTTTGATATTTTTCCCAATATTAAGGTGCTATATAAATGCAAATAATCTATTTATAAATTCTTGAATCGGTGATTCAAAAGAGAGGTTCGTTATAACAAAGAAACTAGAGAGATGTTGGTTGCAAACAAATTGTTTCATTTTGACCCTGACGAGATTGAAGATGCAAAAAGTAATTTAAAACACATACAATGAAAAGGAGACGCATTGAGAAACCGTTGCGTTGACTACAAGCATTGACAGGCAGACATCGAAAAGAGCATCACAAGGCAGGAATTGTGGTAGATTTGGTCATTTGAAGGAAAGATCTTTTTAAATAACATCATAATTTTGAGAGCAACTTAGTATTGCCCTAAACCTTAAAGAGACATGGAATAAAATTACAAAGAAAATCAATGCATAGCTTTCAAAGTTACATCTACTCCATCATTCCCATAAGTATTTAACCTATTCTCAGGCAAGTTACCAGAATTCTATTGTATGCAGCAGAACATAAGAAATAGGAGCAGGAGTAGGCCATACGGACCCTCGAGCCTGCTTCGCCATTTGATCAGATCATGGCTGATATTCAACCTCAGCTCCACTTTCCCACCCGATCGCCATATCCAATAATTCCCTTAGAGTTCCCTTAGCAGTATTGTATAGCACACAGCAAGTCACAGAGATCTGAAGAACCTACTTAGAAATGCAGTATAGACTAACCCTGAACTCTTCCAGGTACTTGAAGTGTATATTCAGCATGTCAAAAGTCCACTTGATTATAAAAAGAAAGACTTGTGTTTATATACACCTCATCCCTCAGAAACGTCTCAAATTGCTTCACATGCAATAAACTACTTTGAATTGCAATGGCACTTGTAATGAAAGGAGAAATGACACATTAATCTGACTAATGTCTTTCATTCTGTTTACTAGGAGTCCTTTGTGCTGGGCTGACGGAGGTAGCGTCTTTCGGATGAGATGTTAAACCAAGATGCCGTCTGCCCTTGCAGGTGGACATAAAAGATCCCATGGCACTTTTCGAAAAAGAGCAGGGGAGTTCTCCCCAGTGTCCTGGCCAATATTTATCCCTCAGCTAACATCACTAATTCAGATTACCTGGTCATTTATCTCATTGCTGTTGTGGGACCTTGCTGTGCGCAAATTGGCTGCGTTTCCTACATTACAACAGTGACTACACTTCAAAAAGTATTTAATTTGGCTGTAAGGCACTTTGGGGCATCCTGAGGTCATGAGATGCACTATATAAATGCTAGTCTTTCTTTCTTTCTTTGATGTAATAGGTGCATCATTAACAATGCTTTCAGAATGTAACTCTTGTCACCTTAAGAAAATACATGAAGGCCCCCTCCCTTAGATAATAAAGTGCATATCCAGTGTCGAACCAAATCATACGGAACAGGAAGATTTCAGGCTCAGCCTCTATGTTAAGGTCTGTGTTGAGTGAACTAATCTTACCCAGGGCAGCAAACAGTCGGACCACTATAGTTAACCTCAACACTTCTGGAATGCAAAGGTACAAATCAGCTAGGGTTCCCATCCTGATTGCTACCAGGTGACTCCTGTCAGAAAGTGTACATGTGTGTGATTGGGTTGGGGAAAGGGTCAGCTCTGATGCTCTCCTTGGTTGAATAGCTTGCCAACACTCATATGAAGAAGAGTTGCTTGAACAAGGTGCCAGAGGGTGGCCAGTGTCCTTGGAACTGCACCCCAGCATGAGTGAGACCGTGAGGAGAACAAAAATCAGAGGAGAATAGAAAGTTGGTGAAAAACCTCAATCAATACTCCCACACCCTCAGCATCAACAATCCACTGAACACCACTCCACCAAGCAATCTGCTCACATTGCCTCAAGCTTATACATCCCATAAAAGTTTGGAGAAAAATGCCAGAGTCAAGACATAATTTTAAGTCATTTGCAAGTACGTATGTGAATGTTCTAAACAGTACAGGCCACCTGCATGGAAGCAGTGAATATTTTTGATTTAGGCATGGTTAATTACTCAATTTAAGATGTGTGCAATTAACCACACCAGAGTCCCATATTTACCACTACCAAATTTATCCTTTGCTGCTCAGGGACCAATGGTTTTTGTTTTGTTACACAGAAACCCAGGTGAAGTGCCAAGGAACAAGTCCCAAGGCCAATTCAGCCTTTCGAGCCTGTTCCGCCATTCAATTAGATCATGTCTGATCTGTATCTTAACTCCATCTATCCATTTTGGTTCCGTAACGTTTAATGTTCTTGCCAAACAAAAATATAATCAATCTCCGTTTCAAAATTTTCAATTGAGCCCCAGTCTCAGCAGTTTTTTGGGGGAAGAGAGTTCTAGATTTCCATTACCCTTTGTGTGAAGAAATGCTTTCTGACATCAGCTTTGAACAGCCTAGTGCCCTTGTTCTGGACTCCCCATCAGAGGAAAGAGTTGCTCTCTCTCTCTCTCTCTCTATCTATCCTATCAACTCCCTTAGTCATCTTATTGTACTGGTGCACGAAGATTGAAGTACATAGCAGACAAGAGGAAATACATCAAGTAGTAATGGTTAGGTGATGCTAAACATTGTTTTGAAAAGCCTGCAGCTTGTAGAAAGAAGGATAAATTGACAGAGGCAAGGAGTTTCACAGTTTTGAGGTCTTGGGAAATAATTTAGAGTCAGAACTGGGTGAGGCATCCGGATTTCAATAAAATGTTAATATTGAGAGGATGCACGTGAAGTCTGAAATATGTTGGTGAAAGAATGAACTTGCAGTTATAGAGCACCTTTCGTGACCTCAGGACATCCTAAAGTGCTTTACAGCCAATAAAAATCTTTTTGAAGTGTAGTCACTGTTGTAATGTAGGAAATGCAGCAGCCAATTTGCATGCAACTAAATCCTTCAAACAGCAATGAAATAAATGGCCAGATCATATATTTTTTGTAATGATGTTGGTTGAGGGATAAACGCTGGCCTGGATGCCAGAAGATCCCTCCAAGTGCCATGGGATCTTTCACATCCACCTGAGAGGGCCTCGGTTTAACATCTCATCCAAAAGACAGTGCAACGCTCCCTCAAGGTTGCAATGAAGTGTCAGCCTAGATCATGTGCTACAGATCTCTGGAGTCGGGCTTGAACCCATTGACTTTGTAATTTAGAGGCAGGAGTGCTACCAACTGAGCCATAATTGACACTATAGAATGGTAGCATAGCAATCATCCACACTGCTATTGGCAATGCATGGTTAGGTCACAACCTAATATTCAGAATTCTCTTAATTCTAGGCAAATAACCCAGTGCTTATCTCAGCTATGTTGCTCATGAAAGAGCCTCAATGGTCCAGAAAGCTAAACGATAGTAAATTCACAATAAAGTACATCTTCTACTCCTAACTATCCTTTCAAATAAACAAACTTCAAGCCATTTTGATGCACTGTGGTTCAAATCTATCCTTCAGTTAAACCCTCTCACACCAGGTGAAATCTGATCTCAATAAAGTATGATTTGAAAAACCCTCTCACACCAGGTGAAATCTGATCTCAATAAAGTATGATTTGAACACCTCATTGGTGCTTTAACATCAATATCATCCAATATGGGGAAACAATTGCATTGATCTATCTGCTAAACACTTACACTTTCTTGGCTGTAAAGGCCTAATAATACACTGGGACAATTGCCATTAAATTCAGGTGTAGCACACCTCAGAAACTGGTTCAAACTGATTATACAGATACAAAGTGTAATTGGGCCAGTATTTAAAGGTGACCTATCGCTAGCCAAGCCTTTTCATTAACCATATAAGTTGGGTTTGTTCTGAAATGAACATAGCAAAAAAACACACACTCCAATTACCATTTGGAAAAAAAAAGACATGCAATTGAATTCTATAGAAAAACTATCAGTGCAGGATGCTGATACAATTGTCATGGATGGTAGATGTGTTTTATAACCCAAATCTATGGGCAGGAAGATGAAAAAACAAACACAGCAATTGCAGCTTATTGGTGTTTAATCTGTGCAGTGGTTTAGTACCCAACTATATCCATTGCTGTTCAGGTTATAGGCATATAATTTTCTTTCCTGTTCTTTTCTTGCTGTGTACAGCTCGATGGCTATACTTCATATGTGAGCCTAGATTAATCTGATTATTAGGGGGAGATTGGATTGTGGAGCATCGGGCAACTGAGCCTGATTCTATACTCACATAAGGTCTGCAAGTGCATTTTCAAGCAAAAGACCACTGGTTTGCAATCAGATGTAGGAGGTTGGTTTGATTTTTTTTTTCCTTTTACAGGGACAATCATTTTGCCACAACCACTAAACTGGTTGATCTCAGCCAACCCGACACAGGCTAAAGGTTAAACCCGAGGCTCTCCTGGTTTGTAGTGCCCAGTGCACACCAAATGATTCATTTACACAGTGGATCATTGGAGAGAGGTTCACTTGACCATGAACTCCAAGTCATTCTGTTGCAGCTCTTCAAAACTGTAGAACCAACCACTTACTCCAGTCTCCCAACAACGTATAGACTCTTAAAACACTAACTTAGATCACACGACCACAACTTCTCGGCGAGTCTCTTCATCTTCCTTATTCTTTAATCTGCAATCTGGTACTTTGGACTTCACTAGTTTTCTTAATAATTAGGAACACAGTCATCACTGTTGCTTGTACAGATGCAATGATGTTGATGATAAATCTTTATTTATGGTCCTTCATATCGAAAGTACTGTCCCTTTGATTTGGGTTTAACTCAAAGGATTTGGGAATAAGGGGATTTGCATATGAATAACAATAACTTGCATTTATATAACACCTTTAACATCGTAAAATCTCCCAAGGTGCTTCACAGGAGCATTATCAAACAAAATTTGATTTTTAAAATTCTAATCAAAGGAAGGAAAGGCCTTTGAGGGGGTACAAAAAAAATCCAGGAATTCAAGTTATGAAAAGGAAAGACTTGCATTTATACAGCACCTTTCACAGCATCCCAATGTTGTGACTTCCTACATCTGATCACAATCCAGTGATCTTTCACTTTACAGCCAATGAAGTACTTTTTGAACTATAGTCACTGTTGTAATGTAGGAAACGCGGCAGCCAATTTGCGCAAAGCAAGGTCCCAGAAACAGCAATGAAATAATGACCAGATAATCTGTTCTTTTTTAACATTGGTTGAGGGACAAATATTGGCCAGGACACCAGGGAGAACTACCCTGCTCTTCTTCAAAATAGTCCCATGGGATCTTTTATATCCATCTGAGAGGTTAAACAGGACCTTGGTTTAACATCTCATGCCAAAAGACAGCACCTCTGATTGTTCAGCACTCCCTCAGTACTACACTGAAGTGTTAGCCTAGAATTAGGTATTCAAGTCCCTAGGGTGGGACCTGAACCCACAACCTTCTAACTCAGAGGCAAGGAATACTACCAACTGAGCCACAGCTGACACCTAATGTGGAAACGTTAGGGCATTTGGGCTTGTTTAATTTGGAAAAAATGGAAACTTTGAGATGATTTCTTTAAAATTGGCCAAAGTCACCAATAACATCCTCTTGTAGCTATGACGCTGGTTTTACTGTCCCTGCTTATCTTTCTCAAAATCACTGGTATCGTTGACTAATCCATCCTTCTCAAATGTCACTCCTCTGCAGTCCATCTCTGTGGCAACGTTGTATTGTGGTTTTACACTTTGTGATATTTCTCAGCGCATGAGGAGATCTATAGAAATATTACTTCTTTAGGATTATTAAGGGAATTAACAAAATTAAATGAGGCATTTTTCTCACCAACATGAAGGATTCTAACACCAGAGGACACAGATTAGGACTCAGGAGTAAGAAGAGGGGTCAAGCAATTTTTTCACTAACAACGATAACTTGCATTTATAAAGTGCCTTTAATGTAGGAAAACATCCCAAGACGCTTCACAGGAGTGTTAGAAAACAAAATTTGACATTGAGCTGCAAAAAAAGATATTATCTAGTGCTAGAGGACTGGAGGATTGCAAATGTTACACTCTTGTTCAAAAAAGGGGAGAGGGATAAACCCAACAATTACAGGCCAGTCAGCCTAACGTTGGTGGTGGGGAAACTCTTAGAGACAATAATCTTGGACAAAATTAATTGACACTTGGAAATTTATGGGCTAATAAATGAAAGTCAGCATGGATTTGTTAAAGGAAAATTGTGTTTGACTAATCTGATTGAAGTAACTGAGAGGGTTGATGAGGGTAATGCGGTTGATGTTGTGTATATGGTGTTTCAAAGGGCATTTGATAAAGTATCACATAATAGATTTGTTAGCAAAATTAAAGCCCATGGGATTAAAGGGACAGTAGCAGCATGGATACAAAATTGGCTAAGGGACAGTGGCAGCGTGGATGCAAAGTTGGCTAAGGAACAGAAAGTGGAGAGTTAGTGGTGAACGGTTAGTTTTCAGACTGGAGGGAAGTATATAGTGGTGTTCCCCAAAGGTCAGTATTAGGATGACTGCTCATTTTGATATTTATTAATGACCTGGATTTGGATATAGTGGGTATAATTTCAAAGTTTGCAGATAACACAAAACTCGGAAATGTAGTGAACAATGTGGAGGATAGTAAAAGACTTCAGGAGGACATAGTCAGACTGGTGAAATGGGCAAACACATGGCAGATGAAATGTAACGCAGGAAAGTGTGAAGTGATTTATTTTGGTTGGAAGAATGAGACAAGGCAATATAAACTAAATGGTATAATTTTAAAGTGAGTGCAGGAACAGAGACCTAGGGGTTTATGTACACAAATCTTTGAAGGTGGCAGGACAAGTTGAGAAGGCTGTTAAAAAAGCATATGTGATCCTTGGCTTTATTAATAAAGGCATAGAATACAAAAGCCAGGAAGTTATACTAAACCTTTATAAAACACTGGTTAGGCCTCAGCTGGAGTATTGTGTTCAATTCTGTGCACCACACTTTAGAAAGGATGTCAAGGCCTTAGGGAGGATGCAGAAGATATTTACGAGAGTGGTACCAGGGAAGAGATACTTCAGTTATGTGGACTGGAGAAGCTGGGGTTGTTCTCATTTCAGCAGGAAATGTTAAGAGGAGATTTGATAGAGGTGCTCAAAATCATGAATGGTATTGATAGGGTAAATAAGGAGAAATAGTTTCCAGTGGCAGAAGGGTCGGTAACCAGAGGACACAGATTTAAGGTGATCGGCAAAATAACCAACGGCGACATGAGGAAACATTTTTTTACACAGAGAATTGTTATGATCTGGAATGCACTGCCTGAAAGGGCGGTGGAAGCTGATTCAATTGTAACTTTCAAAAGGAAATAGGATAAATACTTGAAGGGAACAAATTTACAGGGCTATAGGGAAAGAACATGGGAGTGGGACTAATTGGAGAGCTCTTTGAAATAGCTGGAACAGCAATGATGGGATGAATGGCCTCCTCCTGCACTGTACCTTACTATGATACTACTATTATGATACTATTAAGATAGGTGACCAAAAGCTTGGTCAAAGTGATAGCTTTTAAGTAGCATCTTAAAGGAGGAGAGAGAGGTGGGAGAGGCGGAGGGGTCAAGGGAAGGAATCTTAGAGCTTTGGGACCCAGGGACCTGATAGCTGAAGGCACGACCACCAATGGTGCAGCGATGTAAAAGAGAATTGAGTTTTAGACTAGTTACCAAGGAGGGCCATTGTTTTATTGAAGTATAAAGGGCTGCCAGAGACAATTGAATGTGTTTCTGGGGAAAGAAAGGAAGGTGAGATATAGTGAGAAGCTAGCTAAATGTAGTTGGCCTGTAAAAAATGACTTGATTTGTTTGAGTATTTCATGTTCCTAAAGATTCTCCAGTTCTTCTGTGTATTTGAGGTTTACCATCCCAGTGATTGTTATGAAAGAGGCAAGTCCTAAAAAAAAATCCTGGAATTCATGTAATGTCTTAATTTGTGAAAGTACTGCCACAACAGTATGGTAACAAGCCATATAGACCACTAATTCCTCTGGGCGATCCATGGTCTAGATTGAGTTGGCTAACCTGAGCCAGGACAGAAGTAATTAAATTGTGACCTGCACTGCAAAGTGCCCATCTGCTGCTGAAATACCTCATCCATGCTTTTGTTGCCTCCAGTTTCGACTATTCCAATGCTCTCCTGACCGGCTTCCCATCTTCCACCCTCCATAATGTTGAGCTCAACCAAAACTCTGCTGCCTGTATCCTAATTAGCACCGAGTCCCATTTGCCATCACCCCCTGACCTACATTGGCTCCCGATATGGCAACAACTTAAATTTACAATTCTCATCCTTGTATTCAAATTCCTCCATGGACTTGCCCCTCCCTATTTCTGTAACTTCCTCCAGCCCTACAACCCTCTGAGATCTCTGCGCTCCTCCAATTCTGGCCTCTTCTGCAATCCCCACTTCCTTCGCCCCAACATTGGTGGCCGTGCCTTCAGCTGCCTTGGTCCCAATCACTGGTATTCCCTCTCTAAACCCCTCTGCATCTTCAGCTCTCTCTCTCCTCCTTTCAGGGACTCCTTAAAACCTACCTCTTTGACAAAGCTTTTGGTCACTTGTCCTAATGACTTTTTCACTACATTCAAGGTGCTATATAAATGCAAGTTGTTGTCTGGTGTGGTTGGGACCCAGCCCGGATGTATTGCAGCCTACAGTCGAATAGCCTACTGACACTCTCACTTCAGGAGCAAGAGGAGAGAAAATTAGGTGGATAAAGAGAATCACTTGATTGGTCAAATCCCTGAATAAGGTATGCTTTCCAATTCAGGATTCATATTATACCCTGCTTAGAAAACCATTAATAATGAATACAGAGTCTTGAATCTCTAATGAATGTTAGTCACACCAGCAACATGTAAAATGTTGAAATAGAGAGGCTCCAATGACCTAATTAATGATTCCAATGTGACATTCTCATTGAATATGCTGTGCATGATGTAACATAGTTTTAATGACTGTTGAGTTCAGTTTTAAATGAATATCATATTTGTCACAAAATATGCTTGAACCGTTAGGTAATAGTCACTTCATGATGGTTCAGACTGATATATTACTACAGTGAGGAACCCTTTCATATAACACTCCCTTTGGGAGCCATAAGACAACAGCATTATTATGAAGGACATGTTATAAATGGAGTGTTGTACGCTTCAGTTTAGTAAAAATAATTACTTAGCGAAATGAGCAATTGACCTCGTGACATTTTCGGTGCATTGTTTGAGGCTGATGATTCAAAATCTTTCAGGGAGCTGTAAACAATGTGCATTATGTTTCATGCTCTTGTGCACATGATCTGTGCTAGCATTTCTTTTTGTTTTCACCCGAGTTTCTGCATTCCTCTCCTGAAAGTCGCTGGTAGCCTTCTGACACATCTCCATCCGAAGAACGTAGGAGCAGGAGTCACCCATTCATCCCCTCGAGCATTTTACTTAGAAATCTAACCACCTCCCCTTGACATTCAATGGCATTAGCATCGCCGAATCCCCCACCATCAAGATCCTGGGGGTCACCATTGACCAGAAACTTAACTGGACCAGCCAGATAAATACTGTGGCTACGAGAGCAGGTCAGAGGCTGGGTATTCTGCGGCGAGTGACTCACCTGACTCCCCAAAGCCTTTCCACCATCTACAAGGCACAAGTCAGGAGTGTGATGGAATACACTCCACTTGCTTGGATGAGTGCAGCTCCAACAACACTCAAGAAGCTCGACACCATCCAAGATAAAGCAGACCGCTTGATTGGCACCCCATCCACCACCCTAGACATTCACTCCCTTCACCACCAGCGCACTGTGGCTGCAGTGTGTACCATCCACAGGATGCACTGCAGCAACTCGCCAAGGCTTCTTCGACAGCACCTCCCAAACCCGCGACCTCTACCATCTAGAAGGACAAGAGCAGCAGGCACATGGGAACAACACCACCTGCACGTTACCCTCCAAGTCACACACCATCCCGACTTGGAAATATATCGCCGTTCCTTCATTGTCGCTGGGTCAAAATCCTGGAACTCCCTTCCTAACAGCACTGTGGGAGAACCGTCACCACACGGACTGCTGCGGTTCAAGAAGGCGGCTCACCACCATCTTCTCAAGAGCAATTAGGGATGGGCAATAAATGCCGGCCTCGCCAGGGACGCCCACATCCCATGAACGAATAAAAAAAAAATTACATAGAATGTACGGCACAGAAACAAGCGAAAAGCAAAATACTGCGGATGCTGGAAATCTGAAATAAAAACAGAAAATGCTGGAGAAGTTCAGCAAGTCAGGAAGCATCTGGTGGAGAGAGAAACAGAGTTAACGTTTCAGGTGGAAGACCTTTCGTCAGAACTCGCCAGTGAGTCTCCTCCCTCCCTACTTCATCTAACCCTATCAGCATATCCTTCTATTCCTTTCTCCCTCATGTGTTTATCTAGCTTCCCCTTAAATGCATCTATGCTGTTCGCCTCAACTACTCCATGTGGTAGTGAGTTCCACGTTCTAACCCCTCTCTGAATAAAGAAGTATCTCCTGAATTCCCTATTGGATTTATTAGTGACTATGTTATATTTATGGCCCCTAGTTCTGGACTCCCCCACAAGTGGAAACACCTTTGCCGGCGCGGACACGATGGGCCGAAGGGCCTCTATCCGTGCCGTATGACTCTATGACCTTCTCTACCACCTACCCTATCAAACCCATTCATGATTTTAAAGACCTCTATCAGGTCACTCCTCAACCTTCGCTTTTCCAGAGAAAAGAACCACAGCCTGTTCGGTTTGTCCTGATGTGTTCCGTCATTCAATTAGATCATGGCTGATCGATATCTCAATTGCACCTACCCGCCTTGCTTCAGTAACCCTTAATACCCTTGTCTCAACAAAAATTTATCAATCGCAGTTTTGAAATTTTCAATTGACCCCCAGCCTCAACAGCTTTTTGGAGGAGAGAGTTACAGATTTCCACTAGCCAGGCGAGACCAGAAATACTGGGCCGCCGAATGGCAGTTGTGGGCCTCACCTGGGAGGTTCAAGGCTTGGATTGTTGCGTGGATTCCCCCTCTACACCCCCCCTCCCCGCCACACACAAAAAGAAGGTGATTAAAAAAAAATATTTGGGTCTAGAAATTCCGCCCCATTGTGGGCATGAAACCAGCACAATCAGGGCAGAGCTGAGCAGGGTTGAGAAATGTGCGGTTGAACCCATTCAGGCTGGCATCTTTCTAGCCAGTTTGATCAATTCTGACGGAGGTAACCAGAGGACACAGATTCAAAATAATTGGCAGAGAAGCCAGTGGGGGAGATGAGGAGAATTTTTTTTTTAATCAAGCCATTTGTTTTGATCTGGAATGCACTGCCTGAAAGGGCGGTTGAAGCAGACTCGATGGTAACTTTCAAAAGGGAATTGGATCTCTACTTAAAAAGGGAAAAATTCGCAGGGCTACGGGGAAAGAGCGGGGGATTGGGACTAATGGGACAGCTCTTTCAAAGAGCTGGCACAGGCACGGTCGGCCGAATGGCCTCCTTCTGCGCTGTGCGATTCCGCAGGAGTCAGTTCCTCCACCCACCTCCTGTCTCCACTGCGACATCACATTTGGAGCGGGGCTGGTGGGATGTCGGGCTCACGTGGAAACCCCACCAGTTCTGCCCGGCGGTCAGCCAGCAATAGGTAAGCCTGCACGAGACAGGCACGCTGGCCTTAAATGGGCCCCGCCGTGCCCATATCCCAACAGCAATCGGCCTCGGAGAGATCGGGTGACATTAGGGTTGCAGCACGACAACGAGGGGCCAGCCAGCAGTGGAAGTCCTTACTGTTTGGCGCACTGCTCTTAAAAGATGGTCTTAACGCATTTCATCAAGGAAAAGCAAGGAGTTCTCCAGGGTGACCTCGCTAGCATTCATCCCTCAACCAACCCCACCAGAGCAGATTAACTGGTCATTCGTCTCATTTGCCGTTCGTGGGTTCTTGCTGTTTGCAGCTTGGTTGCTATGGTCGGCTACATAACAGCAACGGCACTTCAGAATTAATTCAGCGGCTGTGAAACATTTTGGTGTGTCCTGAGAAATATGATAAGGCACTCTACAAATGAAAATTAATTCTAATAATTGGGTTGTGATATTGTTTGTTGCCAGCACTGCTGATGTAAGTGAGGCTGGCAGGTGGGCAGCGCCCCTGCAAATGGAGTTCAATGTGGGCAAGTGCGAGGTCACCTGCTTTGGAGCCGAGAAAGATAAATCAGAGTATTTTCTAAATGGTGCGAAACTAGAAACTGTGGAGGAGCAAAGTGATTCCAAATACACAAATCATTTAAAGATAGCAGACAGGTACAAAAAGCAATTAAAACAGCAAATGGAATGTTGGCTTTTATCTCAAGGAGGCTGGAATACAAAAGGGAAGAAGCTATGCTTCAGTTGTGTGCAGCCCTGGTCAGACCCCATCTAAAGTACTGCGTTCAGTTTTGGGAACCGCACTTCAGGAAGGATATATTGGTCATGGAGGCGGTGGGGGGGGGGGTGCAGCAGAGGTTCATCAGAATGATACCGGGGCTAAAAGGGTTAAATTATGAGGACAGGTGACATAAACTTGGCTTGGCTTGTACTCCCTTGAGTGTAGAAGATTGAGGGGCGATCTGATTGAGGCGTTTAAAATGTTAAAAGGATTCGATTGGGTGGGTACAGAGAAGTTATTTCCTCTGGTGGGCGAACCAAGAACGAGGGGACTTAATCTTAAAATAAGAGCTGGGCCGTTCAGGAGGGAAATCAGAAAGTGCTTTTTTCACAAAAAGAGTAGCAGAAATCTGGAATTTTTTCCCGCAAAAAGGTTGTGGATGCTGGGACAATTGGAGCTTTCAAGACTGAGATCGATAGGTCTTTGTTGCATAAGAGTATCAAGGGATTGATACGGCAGATAAATGGAGTTCAGGTTCTGATCAGCCATGATCTAATTGAATGGCTGAGCAGGGTCGAGGGGCTGAATGGCCCACTCCAGTTCCTATGACTCTCGTGCCACTGTCCAGAACAAGTTTCAGGTGAACGCCCGGTATTCCCGCCTAAACTAGGGAGCCCACCTCGGAGGGGAGAAGGGCTGTGGAAAATGATGGACAAATCTAGGTATAAAAACATAGACCTCTGGTTGGAACTATTTGATAACGTATTGCAGATCCCAGATGTATGCAGGTAGCGTTGGGAATTATTGAATTTGATCAGTTCAATGCTTAATGAGGACAACATGGGGCAGATTTCCCCTTTAATCCATCTTGGACCACCACGTGTGGGAAGGATAAGGATTGGGGCCTTGTTTACCCAAAATCTAAAACTCTTGAGTGAAAGGAGGGAATCAATTGCCTGCAGTCAATTGAACACCGTGAGGGTGGGGGGATGATTTAAACTGTGAAGGCCATTCCACCAGGCCTTAACAATGCTGGCCGAAAGTAAAGCACTGCCTTTGAAAAGCAAGGAAGTTACAGGAGAAATAATAATGGGGAATGAGGAAATGGCAGAGACATTAAACAAATATTTGATATCTGTCTACACAGTAGAAGACACAAAAAAAAAAATCAGAAATAGTGGGAAACCAAAGGTTTAATGAGAGTGAGGAATTTAAAGCAATTAAGATTAGTAAAGAAAGACCACTGGAGAAATTAATGGGACTAAAAGTTGACAAACCCCCTGGACCTGATGGCCCACATCCTAGGGATTTAAAAGAGGTGGCTGCAGAGATAGTGGGTGCACTGGTTTTGATCTTCCAGAATGTCCTAGATTCCAGAAAGGTCCCCAAGGATTGGAAGATAGTAAATGTAACCCCGCAATTCAAGAAAGGAGGGGGAGAGAAAACAGGGAACTATAGACTAGTTAGCCTGACATTAGTAGAAGGGAAAATGCTGGAATCTATTATTAAGGACGTAGCAACAAAACACTTAGAAAATCATACTATGATTAGGCAGAGTTAACACGGTTTTATGAAAGGGAAATCGTCTTTGACAAATCTATTAGAGTTTTTTGAGGGTGTAACTAACAGGGTAGATAAGGGGGAACCAGTGGATGTCGTATATTTGGATTTTCAAAAGGCATTCAATAAGGTGCCATACAAGGTATTGGTGAGACCGCACCTGGAATACTGCATACAGTTTTGGTCTCCATACTTAAGAAAAGACATACTTGCTCTCGAGGCAGTACAAAGAAGGTTCACTCGGTTAATCCCGGGGATGAGGGGGCGGACATATGAGGAGAGGTTGAGTAGATTGGGACTCTACTCATTGGAGTTCAGAAGAATGAGAGGCGATCTTATTGAAACATATAAGATTGTGAAGGGTCTTGATCGGGTGGATGCAGTAAGGATGTTCCCAAAGATGGGTGAAACTAGAACTAGGGGGCATAATCTTAGAATAAGGGGCTGCTCTTTCAAAACTGAGATGAGGAGAAACTTCTTCACTCAGAGGGTGGTAGGTCTGTGGAATTTGCTGCCCCAGGAAGCTGTGGAAGCTACATCATTAGATAAATTTAAAACAGAAATAGACAGTTTCCTAGAAGTAAAGGGAATTAGGGGTTATGGGGAGCGGGCAGGAAATTGGACATGAAGCTGAGTTCGGATCGGTCAATGCCCTGTGGGTGGCGGAGAGGGCCCAGGGGCTATGTGGCCGGGTCCTGCTCTGACTTCTTGTGTTCTTTAGATTTGTGGTTGGGATCAGATCAGCCATGATCTTATTGAATGGCGGAGCAGGCTCGAGGGGCCGATTGGCCTACTCCTGCTCCAATTTCTTATGTTCTTATGTTCTTATGTTCTTAAGAGGTTGTTCCACAACTCATGAGATTGGGGGTAATATATTAACATGGATTGAGGGTTGGTTAACGGACAGAAAACAGAGAGCCAGAATAAACGGGTTAGCAGGTTGTAACTAATGGGGTGCCGCAAGGATCAGTGCTTGGGCTTCAGTTGAGTATATTCAAGGCTGAGATTGATGGCTATTTGGACTCCAAGGGAATAAAGGGATATGGGGATCGGGTGGGAAAGTGTAGTTGAGTTTAAAAATCAGCCGTGATCTATTGAATGGTGGAGCAGGCTTGAGGGGCCAAACGGCCTACTCCTGCTCCTATTTCTTATGTTCTTTATGTTCTTATGCTAATCTTAATAAAACACTGATTAGGCCTTAGCTGGAGTAATGTGTTCAATTCTGGGCACCACATTTTAGGAAGGATGTCAAGGCCTTGAAGAGGGTGCAGAAGGGATTTACTAGAATGGTACCGGAGATGAGGGACTTGAGTTATGTGGAGAGACTGGAGAATCTGGAGTTGTTCTCCTTAGAACAGAGAAGGTTAAGGGGAGATTTGATAGAGGTGTTCAAAAATCACAAACAGTTTTGACTGAGTAAATAAGGAAAAATTGTTTCCAGTGACAGAAGGGTCGGTAACCAGAGGACACAGATTTAAGGTGATCGGCAAAAGAGCCAGAGGCGACATGCGGAAACATTTTTTTACGCAGCGAGTTGTAATGACGTGGAATGCACTGCCTGAAAGGGTGGTTGAAGCAGATTCAATAGTAACTTTCAAAAGTGAATTCGATAAATACTTGAAGGGAAAAAAATTGCAGGGCTATGGAGAAAGAGCAGGGGAATGGGACTAATTGGATATCTCTTTCAAAGAGCCAGCACGGGCACGATGGGCCGAATGGCCTCCTGCTGTGCTGTACCGACTATGATATTACAATTGCTAGTGTTCAATGTCACTATGGTAATAATGTCAACCCTGGCTCAATGTGAAGCACTCACTCAGAGACTTGAGCACATAATGCAGGCTGACACTCCAGTACACTACTGAACGAGCTTCTGCTCCACTGTCTGAGGTGCTGTCTTTCGGATGAGATGTTAAACCGAGGCCTCCATCTGCCCTCTCAGGTGGGGGTAAAAGATCCCACAGCACTATTCGAAGAAGAGCAGGGAAGTTCTCCCCGGTGTGATGGCCAATATTTAACCCTCAACCAACGTCACTAAAAACAGGTGATCTGGTCATTTATCTCATTGCTGCTTGTGAGACTTTGCTATGCACAAATTGGCTGCCGTGTTTGTTACATTACAACAGTCACTACACTTCAAAAGTACTTCATTGGCTGTGAAGCGCTTTGGGACGCAAGTCCTGGAACGCCTCGATTTTTAAATTCTCAATCTTGTTTTCGATTCCCTCCCTATCTCTAACCTCCTCCAGCTCTACAACCTTTTGAGATCTCTGCACTCCTCCAATTCAGGCCTTTTGCACATCCCCGATTTTCGTCGCTCCACCATTGGCGGCCGTGCCTTCAGCTGTCTGGGCCCTAAGCTCTGGAATTCCTTCCCTAAACCTCTCCGACTCTCTCCCGTCTCTCTTCTGTAAGACACTCCTTAAAATCTACCTCTTTGTCCAAACTTTTGCTCACTTGTCCTAACACCTCCCTATGTGTCTCGGTGTCAAATTTTGTTAGATAATCATTCTTGTGAAGCGCCTTGGGACATTTTACTACGTTAAAAGCGCTACATAAATGCAAGTTATTGTTTGCATCTTGAGATTGAATAGTGAGAGTTTGCAAAATTGTGCCACACCTTTCCTAGTTCAACGAAAGTGAACCGAATTCAGTTGCACCGAGGTGCATGACCCTGTTCATTGTCCACCTGGCTATTTACATAGGCATGAAAGATTAATGATGCTTTCAGTATTTGGGTGGATGTAGCTCTAGAATGACAGCATGCTGTTCAGCCTTCATACCAAGTCTAATTAGTCCCTAATTGAAGTCCCCATTGCTCCCTCCGGACATCTTAACTCTCAGGATTGTATGACAAACACTGTTTGTAAAGGATCAGGGACAATAAGACATATTGATCTGTTATAACGTATCCATGGATACTTATCTTAATATGTCCCACATAAAACGCTCCCTTAAGCTCTCCTATCCAGTCTCACTTTCTATTTCAGTCAATCTGCTCATTTTTAGCTCTGCTATTAATATATTAGCTTATATCTGTCTCGTTTTTCTTCCTTAATTTTTTGACAATTCACTCTCGGGATATGGGCATCGCTGGCGAGGCCGGCATTTATTGCCCATCCCTAGTTGCCCTTGAGAAGGTGGTGGTGAGCCGCCTTCTTGAACCGCTGCAGTCCGTATGGTGAAGGTTCTCCCACAGTGCTGTTAGGTAGGGATTTCCAGGATTTTGACCCACCGACGATGAAGGAACGGCCGATATATTTCCAATGTGGTGTGTGACTCGGACGGGAACTTGGAGGTGAGGGTTTTCCCATGCACCTGCTGCCCTTGTCCTTTAATGAGTATCTCTATCTCAATGCAATTTTTTAAAAATCCAATTATTTGATTTTTGTCTCTTTCCTTTTCTCCCCTCTTTTCCTGAAGTTTCCACAGATGGAAGGCACCCTCTGGTATCTTGCCTAAGTGACTATCTTCATGTAAAGGTTTGTGTCGGCAGGCTGTTGGCCTGCGAGCGTCGGGGAGTGAGCATCCAGCTGAGCCTCATCCCGTCATCACCCAATGTTTGGACGCAACATTCAGGCTTAGGCTGATAAGTGGCAAGTAACATTCGCGCCAGACAAGTGCTGGACAATGACCATCTCCAACAAGAGAAAGTCTAACCACTTCCCCTTGACATTCAACGGCATTACCATCGCCGAATCCCCCACCATCAACATCCTGGGGGTCACCACTGACCAAAAATTAACTGGACCTGCCACATAAATACTGTGGCTACGAAAGCAGGTCAGAGGCTGGGAATTCTGCAGCAAGTGATTCACTTCCTGACTTCTCAAGCCTTTCCACCATCTACAAGGCACAAGTCAGGAGTGTGATGGAATACTCTCCACTTGCCTGGATGAGTGCAGCTTCAACAACACTCAAGAAGCTCGACACCATCCAGGACAAAGCAGCCCGCTTGATTGGCACCCCATCCACCACCTTAAACATTCACTCCCTCCACCACCGGCGCACCGTGGCTGCAGTGTGTACCATCCACAGGATGCACTGCAGCAACTTGCCAAGGCTTCTTCGACAGCACCTCCTAAACCTGCAACCTCTACCACCTAGAAGAGCAAGGGCAGCAGGCACATGGGAACAACACCACCTGCACGTTCCCCTCCAAGTCACACACCATCCCGACTTGGAAATATATCGCCGTTCCTTCATCGTCATTGCATCAAAATCCTGGTCAAAATGGGCTGAATGGCCTCCTTCTACGCTGTACCTACTACGATACTATGCCGTTGCAGCAGAAAGCCTTGGATAGAAATCAAAACTGGGAGTGCCTTAGTGCAGCAGCATGAAGGTCTGGCTGTATGACATGGGGGTGAGGGCTGATACTAATGTGACGGAGAGAGGAGAGATTGTTCCTGGGTTCACATGAGACTTCATAGACAAATATTACAACTTCTATTACAACTCCAAAGAATGCTACTCACCCCCTTTCCATTTTTAATTGGATGTGAGTTGCGATGGGCTTTATTTTGTGATGCAGAGTTTCAGTTGTTTATTAGAGTGTAAACATGGGGACAGGTTCCCCATTGAAACTGTTTCCCTTAATCCAACTGCACATTGGTAGACCCACATTTTTATGGATCTGTGGATCTATGATGGTGTTGGTTCCCAGAACATCAACAACAACTTGCATTTATATAGCGCCTTTAACGTAGTAAAATGTCCCAAGGCGCTTCACAGGAGCGATTATCAAACAAAATTTGACACCGAGCCACACAAGGAGATATTAGGACAGGTGACCAAAAGCTTGTTTAAAGAGGTAAGTTTTAAAGGGTGGAGTCTTAAAGGAGGAAAGAGAGGTGGAGAGCTTTAGGGAGGGAATTCCAGAGCTTAGGGCCTGGGCAGCTTAAGGCATGGCCGCCAATGGTGGAGCGATTAAAATCGGGGATACGCAAGAGGTAAGAATTGAAGGAGCGCAAAGATCTCGGAGGGTTGTAGGGCTGGAGGAGGTTACAGAGATAGGGAGCGGCGAGGCCAAGGAGGGATTTGAAAACAAGAATGAGAATATTAAAATCGGGGCGTTCCCGGACCGGGAGCCAAAGTAAGTCAGTGAGCAGAAGGATGATAGGAAAACGGGACTTGGTGCAAGTCAGAATACAGGCAGCAGAGTTTTTGATGAGCTCACAGTATTTATACTACAGAATATAACCGAGGGAGGGAGACCAGCTCGACTCCTGTCTGCACTGCACTCCAGTAATGTCAAAGCACCTTAAATCGACTCTCTGTATCTCTGTAATTTTAGTCATAAGGGGACAAAATGCCATGGTCTGGAAAGCCTCTCATGTCTATGTAAAAAGAAATGTAAAAGGCACATGAGATGAACGGCAAAGTTGACTTAAGAACAAAAAGAAAGCATAAGCTTTCAACAGACGTAAATGGGTTGTGGAGTCTCGCTGTTTTTTTGCATTACCATAATGATCCCACATCCAGCTAGCAATGAATTTCTCATTGTATCCTGCCTTTAAATGGAAAAAGTGGAACTGAAAATATAAAGATCTTTTCGGTATGTCTGAATGGCAGTAATGATCTTGATGGGTCCCATTTACCTCTCGGTAGGCACTATAGTTCCTGATTTGCATCCACAATCAAACCCATCATTGTCTTGCACTGCAGCAGTAATGTTGACACGAGGCTGAATGAACTAATGCCACCTAGTTAGCCATGCTTATTCCTTACACGTAGTGGAGGGGAACAGTTTCAGGCAGTGCTTTAATTCTTTCCATCCTCTTAAATGTTCTCATCCTCCTACATTCCAGGGCTTTTGAAATACAAACTTAAGTGTCACCTAACAACATCAGAAAGTGCAGGACTGGAAGGACTCCACAATGGCTCCAGCTGGTCCCAAAAGCTAATTACCTCTCAATATAATGCCTCTCTAATACCTCCTTTGAACTTCTATCCAATTCTACCTTAAATTTATGCACACTAGCTGCCTCCACTGCCCCTTTGAGAGGTCTTTTCCACACTCTCACCACTATAATCTAAACTGTCTATGTAATTTTATCTTAGAGCTGTGGGACCTTGCTGTGCACAAATTGGATGTCGCATTTCCCAACACTTCTAAAAGTACTTTATTGGCTGTAAAGCATTTTAGGATGTCCTGAGGTCATAAAAGGTGCAATATAAATGCAAGTTCTTTCTTTCTTTATGTACCTGCCCTATTTTAAGCTTGAGCCCATGTCCCCTGGTTCAAAAGTTTGTGGCAAACTCACGTATATAATCCTCCTCTGTCCCATATTTGCTGTTGCTCTTTGTGTCTTTCACTAAAGACATGGCCCTTCACCTAGCTTTCTCAACATAATAAATACAAAGGTGTTTTTTCTAATAATCTACAATTGCCACATACCTTGACCTTCTTAAAATAATGTTGTTATAAAGTACCATGGGGGAACAAATTGGATAAGGGCCGTTTTTGGGCGCGGGTAGCGTGATGCGCTATTACCCCGCGCTCAATGACCCCTGCGCAGGCAGGACACAAGTTTCGGGTGGCCGGTGGACTCACCTGCAATCAGCCATTCCGCGCCCTGCACGTGGAATCAATGCATTTCGCACTTGCCACCACCAGGGGGAAGCCCAATCTCTTAAAGGGAAGATGTTTCTTTGAAATCTCTTAAAGGTAGCTGGTACCTGTTATTTGCTGAAAATAACCGTCTACTGTCTGCACAGAGTCTGAACGGAGATCAGACATCGCACACGTAAAGCACAAATGCAGGTCCCATTGTATGATTAAACACTGATGAGTTATATTAAAACATTGAATAAAGGTTGCACACTACTAAATCCCACAACTTCCAATTTGCACACCAGACCTCACCAATCTGCCAATCTGAGTTGTGCACCAAGGTTCTCTGCTGGTGCACTAGAGACCTTGGTGCAAGAGGTGGACAGAAGGAGGGACTTCCTAAATCTGCAAGGTGGGGTGGGGGTGGGGGTGGTGAAAGAGGCCCTCCAGACATATATCCAAAAGGCAGTGGGAAGCAACGGGCGACAAAGTCAATGCCAGGTGCACAGCATCATGAACATGGGTGCAGTGCAGGAAAGAGTTCAATGTTTGACATGAGTGGTCAAGGTGAGTGAGGTCAACTGTCAAGTGGCGGCTCCTACCAACTGCATCACGCACGACACCCCCCATCCCCCACATCTTTCCATCAGTACTCAACTGTTCCAATCAGGTGCTTCCTCTCAATATTACACATTACCACTGTTTCAAGCAGCCCACCTACAACTCACAGGCCACACACACTGACAACTATTCAACCATGACAGACACATCACCCAGTCACACGTCCCGCTTTCTTGGAGGAGAAGGTGTGCATAGCAGGAGGCAGCAAGTGGCAGTGGCGTTTAGCCCCTCGAGCCTGTTCCACCATTCAATGCGATCATGGTGGACCTGTGATCCAACTCCATATACCTGCCTTAGCCCCGTGTCCCTTAATATCCTTGGTTCACGGAAATCTATCAATCTCAGATTTAACATTCACAAGTGAGCTAGCATCAATTACCATCTGCAGAAGAGTGTTCCAAATGTCTCCCACTCTTTGCGTGTAGAAGCATTTCCTAACTTCACTCCTGCACGCCCTGGCTCTAAATGTTATAGAATCATAGAATCATAGAAGTTTACAACATGGAAACAGGCCCTTCGGCCCAACATGTCCATGTCGCCCAGTTTATACCACTAAGCTAGTCCCAATGTTAGGCTATGTCCCAGCGGCCGAGTATTCAAGTCTACGAGAACTCCAAAAAACAGTTACAATTGTCTCGGCAGCCAGAAGCAATAATCCAGCCACTAACCTGTACATCCTGCATGGTCCCTTTAAATAGCGCTGGTGGGAGGTCCTCCAGGCACTCTGAGACACGTTCAGATGGTCAGGGTTAAGACTGTGCGTTGAATTGTGCGATAAGTCCCAAAATGGTGTCTATCACTTTAAATCAGCGTTGCACACTGATTGAAGCCATTTTCTCCCTACTTTACATGAATCCAGCGTTCGTTATCTGCGCCTGCTCTAACTCCCATACCAAGATGGCGTCTGGCGCACGTCACGCTGGAAACGTGCATGCGCATCCAAGACGCCATCTTGGATGTCAGAGATTCCGTGTAGCGCCGAAACAACGGGCGCTACACGGCCCAATTTAGCGCTCCACATTCCTGGGCCACAGAAGCCTTCTCCTCTTTGCCAGATTTTCCATGCTTTCCTCCTCCTCCACTATTCTGCTGTAGCCATTTACACTTCCTCTGGACCCATCTCTTGCTTCTATACTTGTCTCATCATCATCTCCCTTTGCCTTTCAAAAACATCCCTTTTTAACATGCCCTCCACCCTATCACAGAACTTCCCCTTTTTGTTCTTTCCATCACCGCCCCGCCCGCTCTTTTCCTCGGCTCTGTACTTGCTTAAAAACTGTTAAATCTCTAACGTCTTCCAGTTCTGATGAAAGGTCATCGACCTGAAACTCTGTTCCTCTCTCCACAGATGCTGCCTGACCTGCTGAGTGTTTCCAGCATTTTCTGTTTTTATTTCAGATTTCCAGCATCCGCAGTATTTACCTTCTGTTGTAAAATGGATTGTGCAAAGTCTGAATCTGAAGCAATAATTGGGATAAAGGAACTTGTTGCTACCCGTGAGGATGTGGAAGAGTCTCCCAAACCACCAGGGTGGTGGTGGGGGCAGAGGTCAGGGGTGGATATTTGCCAGGTCATAGCAAATGGACATTATGGATCAATACCTTCCTGGGCCTGCTAGGGGAATGGAAACTGTGGAATGTTTATTCCCCAGATGCCAAGAAAACAGATACAACAGATGGACACGGAAGTGAACTCCTTACAGACAGACCATTTGATTACCAAGTGTACAACCACAACAGATGAATGACGCACAGAAGAGAAGCAGATACTTTTATATGCTTGGATCCTTTAGATTATTATGTCGGTGGAATACAGATGGATAGGAGGATGCGCTAAAAACATAACCAAGGGTGTTGTTGTATGACAGGTATCTAGGTTGAAGCCAGCACCTGTTTAAGGGTGGTCTTGAGCTCGACTTTTGGTTCAGCGGCGATCTTCTTGGCACACTTGTGTAGAGCTCCATTCGCTAGTGTCCTAATGCTAGTTAAATGTGCTGTTCCAATAGATCTGGTGGGATAGTTGGCTCTCTGATAACTTTCAAAAAATTCAAAATCAACTTTTAAAAAGTTGATGAACTTTGCTGCCAGGTTGCAGTTACGTTGTGGGGGTGGGTGTGGGGAAAGTGGAGCGAAACTACCTTCTTAAGTATTTGTGCTTCCGGGTTTCCCACACGCCAGGCAGAAAGATTGACAGGCCGGCTTCCTGTCGGAAGGGAAAGGAGTCGCGAATCGGAGTGGGGGGAGGGAGGGAGAGAAAGATCATGGGCTGTGGAAGAAGTCTGCGGGTGGGGGGAGGGTGGAGGTGGGGATGACATGGACGACATCGGGTGGGCCTTGGAGAAGATTGGGGGAAGGGTCCATCATTGTTGGGGGGGGGGGTCCACCATCTGGGGGCTCCACCATTGGTGGGGGCGGGGTCCGCCATCAGTGGGGTGATGGAGGGAGGGTCGGCTGATCAAGGGGGTCCGATTGTACCAGGCGAGCTTGTTGGGCCTGGATGAAGCATGCTCCTCTGGGCCCACAAGCAGTTCAGTAAAGGTACTCCCCTCATGGAGCCAACCTTTCTTGCCTGATTTCACCCCACGTGAATCACAAGCGATGGGAAATCCGAACAGGTGAAGTTAAATTCGTTTGATATTTCTAATACACGAAAAATTAAGTGCCTCAACTATCGCAATGAGGTGTATTGCACCTTTAAATATCAACCCGCTGGCTTTAAGTGCGGACGAGACTTTTGGGTTTCTATTACGCGAGCCTGGGTTAAACCCGTAAGGGCGAGCACTGGAGCCGGGATGCGGTCCCGCTACAAAAACAAACTATTTTTACTGCCCATCGTTCTCGGTGGTTAAAATTGCCCCCATGGAGTGAGACTGTGTGGTGGTGGGAATCTTACACTACTTTAAATGAGAGTCAGTTCAGGCCCCAACACTCAATTCACACACCACAAGTATTGTGTCAGTGCGAAGTCAAAACCACTTTTGCACCAATGCTGAACTTGAAGTGTGGATACGCCCTAACAGACCTTGGCACCCTGATTTAGGCAGTTTTGGATTACTCATCTCACCAACAACACTGAGCAAAGCCCTCCAGGTCCATAGAATTCAAACAGGACAAACCAACCAGTGAGAAACAAATAGAACTGAATTGTCTGGGCTTTATGATTTGAATTACCAAGGCGTATGGGCTGCATAAATAACTATGACCAGCCATGATCTTGTTGAATGGCGGATCAGGCTCAAGGGGCCGGATGGCCTAATCCTGCTTCTATTCCTTCTGTTCTTATGTTCTTTATAAATCACTGGTTAGGCCTCAGCTGGAATATTGTGTCCAATTCTGGGCACCACACTTTAGAAAGGATGTCAAGGCCACGGAGAAGGTGCAGAGGAGATTTACCAGAATGGTACCAGGGATTAGGGAATTCAGCTGTGTGGAGAGACTGGAGAAGCTGGGTTGTTCTCTTTAGAGCAAAGAAGGTCAAGGGGAGATATAGTGGAGGTGTTCAAAATTATGAGGGGTTTTGATACAGTCGATAAGGAGAAACTGTTTCCACTGGCAGGAGGGTTGATTTGCAGGGCTGTGGGGAAAGTGTAGGGGAGTGGGACTAATTGGTTAGCTCTTTCAGAGAGCTAGTACAGGCACAATATGCCGAATTTCCTCCTTCTGTGCTGTGTGATTCTATAATATGACCCTCAGGCAATATTTTGGACGCTTAAGATTTAGATCAATTCTTCGCAAGTGTGGCTGTTCACCAGGGAGCTCCACAAACCTCTTCCCAACTACTCGTGGAGCAAAACTGCTAATGAAGAGCCTGGAGAAACTCTATGCGGTGACAGCATCTAAGGAGCATTTGAACTCGAGGGATCTGGATTGATTCCGCTGAGCCCGAGTTCAAGCGGGTTCAAATAATATTCGAGAAGAATTCACTTTACCAGAAGACGGGCTGGAGCATCAGTGTTTACGGGAGACTTGGGACAAAAAAAAAGGAACGGAGACCGACGCAAGAAACAACCGGGGGGACAGTTGTCAACCTTCTCGCTCTCTCTGCCTCAGTCTCTGGCTCGTTATCGTCTTTCCCGTCAGAATTAGCATTTCCTAATATGTAAATGAAGTCAATGTTGACTTGAGAGAGAGAGCCTGTAGAGATGGGCTGTCACTCACTGCAGTTGTTGAGTTCATAAGATATAGATTATTCATAATGGAACAAAGAAACTTAACTTAATAAAACATTGATTTTTGACCTTCGCTGCCATATCAAGGATAATGAAAATACCAGATATGTCTTATCACAGGAGCTATTTAACAACTCGGTGTGCACATTAATCACACAGTATGTTCCCGCTAGATTGAAATTGCCAGAAGAATAAAAGAGCAATATCACAAATATATTGGCCCCGGAGATTTGGGCTTTACTTCAGCAACAAGGATCAGGAGCTCCTGTCGTGGCCCAGTTGGAATTGAGAACACGGAAACCTTTCAGAGCCCACCGTTTGCTGAAAACCTGGATACAACCTCTAAGGGATATCAAATGCCCCCCATATTAAAGGCCAAAGGTCCTTCTTGTCATTTAAAAGCACCCCTCCACTGTGTTAGATAAACCATGATCCAATCCAATGTTGGAGCAGGCTTGAGGGGCTGAATAGCCTACTCCTGTTCCTTGTGTTACTAAGCATACAGGTCAGGGTCGATCCCCGGCCATCGCTGAGATACGCGATCACGTTTGCTATTGGTCTCAGTATCCATAAACAAGGGTTTGCGTTCCTGAACGCCATCTCGTGACCCGCGTTGAAAAAAAAAACATGCGTATGTGAGGAGCCGATGCCCACTATAGTCAAATAGCCTTCTGGCATTCACCCTCTCAGCATGCATGTGAAAAACGGGTGATGCACTGGAGGGCTGCAAGTGCCCGTATCCCAGCAAGACTCCCATCGGGAATGGAAGGCAGAAATGGTGAGTAAATTGGAAGATAAACATGGAGACATTGATGGAAGCTTGAACATGGTAAAAACACAGAGCCCCTATCACCTGTCTGTTTTCATTCATGAAAAGTTGTTGGTAAAGGACCCTGATTATGCACGCATGAGTTTTTCTTTTCCTTTCTGATTCCCCCCCAACCCATCTCCCGACTAAAGTTGGGGTACAGTTCCACGGGGACCAATCACTCTCTAGAAAGCTCACTCAAATACCCATACATGCCAACTCTCGGTATTGCAAGCTGACGGTCTGTGCCTCAACACATATCTCAGATTTTCAGCGCCTCACAAGAAAAATCAACTTTTTTCACTGGGTTTGCAGATAATTTGGAGAGCTGGACTGGAGCCTGTTGGACATTACATTTTTCTACTGCTATTTGTGCATGAATTTGTGGCATAATGGGAGGATACAGAGAGGTGTAGAGAAACAAAGGGACCTTGGAGCGCATGTCCACAGATCACTTAAGGAAGCAGGACAGGTAGATAAGGTGGTTAAAAAGGCATACGGGATACTTTCCTTTATTTGCTGAGGCATAGAATATAAGAGCAGGGAGATGATTATGCTAGAGCTGCATAATACATTGGTGAGGCCACAGCTTGAGTACTGCATACAGTTCTTGTCACCTCATTACAGGAAAGATGTGATTGCACTAGAGAGGGTACAGAGGAGATTTACGAGGATGTTGCCAGGACTGGAGAATTTTAGCTATGAGAAAAGATTGGATAGGCTGGGGTTGTTTTCTTTGGAACAAAGGAGGCTGAGGGGAGATTTAATTGAGGTATATAAAATTATGACGGGACTAGATAGATTGGATAGGGAAGACCTATTTCCCTTAGCAGAGGGGTCAGTGACCAGGGGGCGTAGATTTAAAGTGATTGATAGAAGGATTAGAGGGGAGCTGAGGAGAAATTTTTTCACCCAGAGGGTGGTGGGGGTCTGGAACACACTGCCCGAAAGAGTGGTAGAGGCAGAAACCCTCAACTCATTTAAAAAGTACTTGGATGTGCACTTGAAGTGCCGTAACCTACAGGGCTACGGACCAAGTGCTGGAAAGTGGGATTAAGCTGGATAGCTCTTTATCGGCTGGCATGGATATGATGGGCCAAATGGCCTCCTTCTGTATTGTAACTTTCTATGATTCTATGATTTCGGGGATTGACAAAAGAACCAAAGGCGACGTGAGGAAAAACTTCTTTACGCAGCGAGTAGTTATGATCTGGAATGCGCTGCCTGAAAGGGTGGTGGAAGCAGATTCAATCGTGGCTTTCTAAAATACTTGAAGGGAAAAAAATTTGCATGGCCAAGAGGAAAGAGCAGAGGAATGGGACTAACTGGATTGCTCTTACAAAGAGCCGGCACGGACTTGATGGGCCGAAGGGCCTCCTTCGTGCTATA
Organism: Heptranchias perlo; assembly: GCF_035084215.1. Classification (NCBI taxonomy): domain Eukaryota; kingdom Metazoa; phylum Chordata; class Chondrichthyes; order Hexanchiformes; family Hexanchidae; genus Heptranchias; species Heptranchias perlo. Next base: position 12,103,233 of record NC_090338.1, on the reverse strand, counting down.
ACGATTCTTATGATTCTTAAGATTTTTGAGATGAGCCAATGGTTTGAGAGAGCAGTTACAAATGTGTTCACTTTGGGAGGAAGAATGAGGAGAGGCAATATAAACTAAATGGTACAATTTTAAAGAGGGCACAGGAACAGAGGGACCTGGGGTTGAAGGTGGCTGGATAAGTTGAGAAGGCCATTAAAAACACATATGGGATCCTTGGCTTTACAAAAGCAAGGAAGTTATGCTAAACATTTATAAATCACTGGTTAGGCCCCAACTGGAGTATTGTGTTCAAGTCTGGGCACTACACTTTAGGAAGGATGTTAAGGCCTTACAGAGGATGCAGAGGGTATTCACTGGAATGGTACCGGGGATGAGGGACTTCAGTTATGTGGAGAGACTGGAGAAGCTGGGATTGTTCTCCTTAGAGCAGAGAAGGTTAAGGGGAGATTTAATAGAGGTGTTCAATAGAGGCCAAAGATTTAGGTTAATTGGCAAAAGAACCGGGCGGGAGATGAGAATTTTTTTTTACGCAGCGAGTTGTTATGATCTGGAATGCACGGACTGAAATGATGGTGGAAGCAGATTCAATAGTAATTTTCAAAAGGGAATTGGGTAAATACTTAAAAAGGAAAAATTTGTAGGGCTACGTGGAAAGAGCGGGGGAGTGGAACTAATTGGATAGCTCCTTCAAAGAGCCGGCACAGGCACGATGGGCTGAATGGCCTCCTTCTGTGCTGTATGATTCTATGATTTTTTTGTTTGTCTCCGAAGCAGCAAGCTGCTAAAGTGCAGTCTTCATAAACTTTTCACCTCCCTCACTTTCTTGGGAATGACTGCCTGTTCCCTTTTTGGAAGGTCTATTTCTTCAGGACTAGCTCCATCGCCTCCTTTTACAGATGTGAATGTTTCCTGGTGTAAGTACATGAACTGGTTTCATTTGAGCATGTCTGCCCTGTGGAATTGCCAACTACAACAACTTGCATTTATGTAACGCCATTTAATGTAGTAAAACGTCACAAGGCGCTTCACAGGAGCGTTATCAAACAAAAATTTTATACCGAGCCACATAAAAGAGATAGGAGGCTAGGTGACCCAAAAGCTCGGTCAAAGAGTTGGGTTTTAAGGAGCATCTTAAAGGAGGAGAGAGAGGTGGAGAGGTTTAGGGAGGGAATTCCAGAGCTTGGGGCCTAGTTAGCTGAAGACACGGCCGCCAATGGTGGAGCGTTTCCAAGGTCTGGGAAATAACATAGGGAGTGAGTTTAGAGTGGTGACGAGTTTTACATAATTTTAAAAAAATTACACGGAGATGCTCATATTTACGATTCTATGATAGGACATACTCCTGCGAGGTGTGATGTTGACAAATTGCTTGTATGCAGGAGCACAGACCCCAGTTATGTTCCCTAACTTTGAACGTGGTTTCCAGTCTGTTTACACGTGTATGACGAATGTCCTTCTGTTGCCGTGGAGTAACCGGGAGAGACCCTTGTGGTCTTCCTTGTTGGAGCAGTCAATGTCCGAGGGGAAATGTGAAGAGTGGCACTAATTATCAAAAAGAGTGCAAACGGATCGAAGACCCCACCAGTGCAGCAAGCCAGTCAGCTGGAAACTGAAGGCAACAAAAAAAAAAAGATTCCGCTCTCCGTGCCTGTTCCCGCAAACCGCAGCCTCAATTCTGTCGCTGTGGACGGGCATTGCAAAGAGGTCAATGTGCATTGAGCGCCTTCCCGCAATCCCAGGGCGCGGCCAGCAGCTTCTGGGTGAAAATAGTTTCACCTCGGACTCTTGATAAACATTGAGACGTGCCCTTCTTAGACCTCATCTCTGGATTCAGCAGTCCCACGGCTGCGCATAATCACCTCAGACCCATCACAAAGGAACAGCTCTCCCATCTGCCCGAGGATAGAACCACAAATTTAACTATTAATTTCTGCTAAATTAATCTTTCTATCTACTACTTCCAAATTGATGCAGCCATTCTAATTAATTTTCTTTGGTGGTGAGCTGTACTCATCCCTCCAGTTATTACTTCACAGGTCCCCCACCGTTAATGTTCGCGTTCCGCTTTCTGCCTTTTAAACACATTGTGCTGAATTTTTTTCAGCCCTCCTGCCTGGAGGATATGGGGCGTCAGGCGACCTGAAAATGGAGCGTATGAAATTAACTGTTGTCTCCATCGCCGTGGCTGCCACCATTTTGCTGGGGCTCCCCCGGGCAGGCGGCTCGAGCGGGTGCCTGAGGAGGGCGCCCGGCGGATTAAAATATTTAAATCGCCGTCCTCTGATGTCGCGAGGACCCGCGATTGGCCATCTGTGGGCCGAGAGGTGACCGCCTCTTTAATTTTGACGGGGGACGGGAGGAGCAGGCACGGGCCCCACAAACCCAGCCTTGGGGCCCGCTAACGCTACAGTTACAACGCCCTTCCCCTCTCGCCCCACACACAAGAACCTATCTCACTCCGGTACGGAGACAGGCTGGGCTGCCAGGGATTGGCGATAGGAGGATTGGTTTCCAGCTGCATCACAGCTGGACCTGACCTCCCCGACAACTGCTTGGGAGAAAATCCACCCGGTTATTATTCAGCAGTTCCTGAACATGCTGTTGGCAGCTTGACTTGCTCTCTTATCAGTTCTTCATTTATGTAGACATCAGGGGTAGGATTTTAATCCTAACCAGGCGGTGATGTTGATTTGCTGCCTCCAACACCGGGACAACTCCCTGCTCATCTTCAAATAACATCATGGGATCTTTTTACCATCCACCTGCCGATTCTAACAATTGGCACTCCCATAGTACTCTACTGAAGAATGTCAGCCTAGACAATGTGCTCAAATCCTGGAGTCGGACTTGAACCCACAACTTTGTTGGGTGTGTTAAATGGGAGCTGTCTGCCTCTACCGTTGTTCTACTTGAATTGCCATTGGGGAAAATCTGATTGAATGAGGACAGCCAAAACCGGGCCAAGTAGAGGCTGGACCTTCAGAGTAAACATGGAGCTCAGGTTGGATACAAAGCTGATACGGCAATGGGTGAATTTGCGGCCAGTAGCCAATCGACTGCCGTTCTATGCTCCAGCTGATTCTCCTTTCCATTGCTTTCAAGGGATCATTTATTAAAACGGGCGGCCAATTCTCTGCCACTGCTTTCCACCCGGTAGTAAAAGTGAAAATTCATCCTCAAGTGTCTGACTGTGTTCTCAGTTTGATAGATGCTGCCGTGTGTGTGTGTGTGTGTGTGTGTGAGAGAGAGAGAGAGTGTGACTCTCTGTTGAAAACGCAGGAAACAGCATCAGTCTCAAAAATATTTCTTTTCAAGCTGAGTTCATGTTTTTCCTGACTTTCCTTGCTGCACATTTTGAAATGTTTCCTCTTGTGAGGAAGGTTCTGGGCAGAGGGTTTGATCCAGATATCCAGTCCCTCAGTCTTTCACTGCAGTGTCCACTTGTCCATTTTTCTGGCCGAAAACCAGCTCTGCCCCTCAGTGCTCTGCTTGCCTCCTACCCACGCCCGTGCTGATGAATTTAATTCTGTTCTGGGTGGGAGTTTTTGCAATCCTTTTGCGTGATTTGGAATTGATGCCCACAACAGCATTAAAAGCCCTGAGGGGAGAAGGATTCCAGAGTGATCTGAGTATTGTGGCATCATGAACTGGAGATGGGGAGGCTACCATGAATGGTAAGGATAAGAAAAGAAAGAACTTGCATTTATATGGTGCCTTTCACAATTTCAGGACATCCTAAAGCGCTTTACAGCCAATTAAGTAATTTTGAAGTGATTTCACTGTTGTAATGTAGTAAACATAGCAGCCAATTTGCACACAGTAAGGTCCCACAATCAGCAATGAGATAATGACCAGGTAATCTCTTTTTTAGTGATTTTGGTTGAGGGATCAATATTGGCCAGGACACTGGGGAGAACCCCCCCTGCTCTTCTTTGAAATTGTGCCATGGGATCTTTTATATCCACTTGTGAGGACAGACAGACTCTTGATTTAACATCTCATCTGAAAGGTGACATCTCCGACAATGGCACTCCTTCGGTACTGCACTGTGAGTGTCAGCCTAGATGATGTGCTCAAGTCCCTGGAGTGGGACTTGAGACCCACAATCTCCCTTGACTCAGAGGCGAGAGTGCTACCACTGAGCCAAGGCTGACAATCAGCAAGGAGGGGCGAAGAATGGTTGTGTTATCTGGGGGAAAGGGTATATGAGCTGGAATTGAAGGGGGAAATGGAGAAGAATGCCAGCGTGAAGGGGAGAAGAGTGCCAACAAAGAATATGATGTGGGTGGGGGCAATAGAATGCCAGCAGGAACTAGGGCAGGGTGGCAACCATGAAGAGTACCATTGTGAGATGGGGGTGAGGGGTAAGAAGAAGAGTGTCTCAGTGAACTGGGAAGGGAAGAGTGCCCCCATGCCATGTGACAACCATACAATTGTGAAACAATTTAACAATCAGATTTAGCAACAGAAAGTACTAATGTATACATGGGTCACAATTTCTCTGCAAGTAGTGAGGAAAAATCCCTGCAATTTTTGCCATCATTTTTTTTATTCGTTCATGGGATGTGGGCATCGCTGGTGATGCCAGCATTTATTGCCCATCCACAATTGCCCTTGAGAAGGTGGTGGTGAGCTGCCTTCTTGAATCGCTGTAGTCCGTTTGGTGAAGGTTCTCACACAGTGCTGTTAGGAAGGGAGTTCCAGGATTTTGACCCAGCGACAATGAAGGAACGGCGATATATTTCCACGTCGGGATGGTGTGTGACGTGGAGGGGAACGTGCAGGTGGTGTTGTTCCCATGTGCCTTCTGCTCTTGTCCTTCTAGGTGATAGGGGTCGCGGGTTTGGGAGGTGCTGTCGAAGAAGCCTTGGTGAGTTGCTGCAGTGCATCCTGTGGATGGTACACACTGCAGCCAGAGAGTGCCGGTGGTGAAGGAAGTTAATGTTTAGGGTGGTGGATGGGGTGCCAATCAAGCGGGCTGCTTTGTCGTGGATGGTATCGAGCTTCTTGAGTGTTGTTGGAGCTGCACTCATCGAGGCAAGTGGAGAGTATTCCATCACACTCCTGACTTGTGCCTTGTAGATGGTGGAAAGGCTTTGGGGAGTCAGGAGGTGAGTCACTGCCACAAAATACCCAGCCTCTGACCTGCTTTTGCAGCCAACTGGCTGGTCCAGTTAAGTCTCTGGTCAATGGTGAACCCCAGGATGTTGAAGGTGGGGGTTGTAATGCCATTGAATGTCAAGGGGAGGTGATTAGACTCTCTCTTGTTGGAGATGGCCATTGCCTGGCACTTGTCTGGTACTTGGCATCATTAGTGATGCAATGTATACCTGCAGCATATGTAATGACCATCCTGTGCTCCATTGAATGTTTAGTTTAACTGTGCCATCGGCCTATATTCAGGGCATTGTCAGCTTTTTTTTTTATTGAAGTTTTTTGGTCAGCTTTTGCCAGTGGATGATCCATCTCAGCCTCCTCCCGATATCCCCACCATCACAGAAGACAGTCTTCAGCCAATTCGATTCACTCCACGTGATATCAAAAAACGGCTGAGTGCACTGGATACAGCAAAGGCTATGGGCCCTGACAACATCCCAGCTGTAGTGCTGAAGACTTGTGCTCCAGAACTAGCTGCGCCTCTCGCCAAGCTGTTCCAGTACAGCTACAACACTGGCATCTACCCAACAATGTGGAAAATTGCCCAGATATGTCCTGTCCACAAAAAGCAGGACAAATCCAATCCGGCCAATTACCGCCCCATCAGTCTACTCTCAATCATCAGCAAAGTGATGGAAGGTGTCGTCGACAGTGCTATCAAGCGGCACTTACTCACCAATAACCTGCTCACTGATGCTCAGTTTGGGTTCCGCCAGGACCACTCGGCTCCAGACCTCATTACAGCCTTGGCCCAAACATGGACAAAAGAGCTGAATTCCAGAGGTGAAGTGAGAGTAACTGCCCTTGACATCAAGGCAGCATTTGACCGAGTGTGGCACCAAGGAGCCCGAGTAAAATTGAAGTCAATGGGAATCAGGGGGAAAACTCTCCAGCGGCTGGAGTCATACCTAGCACAAAGGAGGATGGTATTGGTTGTTGGAGGCCAATCATCTCAGCCCCAGGACATTGCTGCAGGAGTTCATCAGGGCAGTGTCCTAGGCCCAACCATCTTCAGCTGCTTCATCAATGACCTTCCCTCCATCATAAGGTCAGAAATGGGGATGTTCGCTGATGACTGCACAGTGTTCAGTTCCATTCGCAACCCCTGAAATAATGAAGCAGTCCGAGCCCGCATGCAGCAAGACCTGGACAACATCCAGGCTTGGGCTCATAAGTGGCAAGTAACATTCGCGCCAGATAAGTGCCAGGCAATGACCATCTCCAACAAGAGAGAATCTAACCACCTCCCCTTGACATTCAACGGCATTACCATCGCCGAATCCCCCACCATCAACATCCTGGGGGTCACCATTGACCAGAAACTTAACTGGACCAGCCATATAAATACTGTGGCTACGAGGGCAGGTCAGAGGCTGGGTATTCTGCGGTGAGTGACTCACCTCCTGACTCCCCAAAGCCTTTCCACCATCTACAAGGCACAAGTCAGGAGTATTATGGAATACTTTCCACTTGCTTGGATAAGTGCAGCTCCAACAACACTCAAGATGCTCGACACCATCCAAGATAAAGCAGCCCGCTTGATTGGCACCCCATCCACCACCCTAAACATTCACTCCCTTCACCACCAGCACACTGTGGCTGCAGTGTGTACCATCCACAGGATGCATTGCAGCAACTCACCAAGGCTTCTTCGACAGCACCTCCCAAACTCGCGACCTCTACCACCTAGAAGGACAAGAGCAGCAGGCACATGGGAACAACACCACCTGCACGTTCCCCTCCAAGTCACACACCATCCCGACTTGGAAATATATCGTCGTTCCTTCATTGTCGCTGGGTCAAAATCCTGGAACTCCCTTCCTAACAGCACTGTGGGAGAACCGTCACCACAGGGACTGCAGCGGTTCAAGAAGGCGGCTCACCACCACCTTCTCAAGGGCAATTAGGGATGGGCAATAAATGCCGGCCTCGCCAGCGACGCCCACATCCCATGAACGAATACAAAAAAAGTCTTCTTGGATGCCATGTGTGAGCAACTATGATTGAAAAGAGGAGAGAAGATGGGGGTAAATGAGAAAGTAATGGTCAGTTGATGCCGAGCTTGGATTTTGAATTCTCCTAAATTGCAGGAGGGCAGAAGGACTGAGAGATGTGAAGAGTACCACAGTGTTGAGGTCTTGGGAGCAGAATTAGAGTAAGTGACATTGCAACGAGTCTTGATTTCAAGATGACTAAGGCGCAGAAAATAACCAACTTAGATGAAAATACCAATGGAAGGTGGACTTTTTGTATTTGTTCTTGGGATGTGGGTGACACTGTCAAAATGGTATTAAGAGTTAAGTTTAACAGTGTGGGACTGGAATCACATTCGACCAGAGCCGGTAATGGTGATAAGTCCCTTTCCTGAAGGAAATTAGTTGACCTGTTGGGTTTTTACAATGGGCCAGCAATTTTTCATCTTTTTTTCACGTGTCAAACCAAAAATTACCAGATTGATTGAATTCAGTTTTATCGCTTGCCATGGTACGATTTGAACCCGTGATCATAAACTACTCTACTCTCTTTAATTTTGAAACATACCTCTTAAAAATTGACTGGGAGAATGCTTGGTTAATCCATTTCCATCTAAGTTATATCTTTCCACTGGGACAAACGCCAATAATCCACAGTTTGTTTCAGCAATGCATCATTTATTAATTGATGCTAATCTATAAGCTGTCCAAAAGCTTGATGGATATTTGGTCAAGATGTCGACATACAATTATAAATAGAGGCAAGTGGCCTAAAATATTAAAATGCATTAAATTCCCAGCCTAGTTTCCCCCGCCATGCAAAGTTGACATGGATTCAAATTAAAGTATATTTAATGGGTTTGGGTTTAAGTCTGACTCCACTGATTAGCCCAAAATGCGTGGAGTTGAGCTGCGGCAGATTAGGACGATGCTGTGTTCAATCACGGAGTTAGTTGTCATCAGGTGGGGTGGCAGTAAGGGTTGACTTGACCCACATCCTGCCTTCCCCCCCAACCCCGGTCCTGAGCTAGGGAGGGAACAGTCACCCAGAGTTCCTTTGAGTTAATCACAGTATCATCATAAGTACAGCACAAAAGGAGACCATTCGACCCCTCCTGTCTGTGCCGGCTCTTTGAAAGAGCTATCCAATTAGTCCCACTCCTCTGGTCTTTCCCCATAGCCCGGTAATTTTTTTCCCTTCAAGTATTTATCCAATTCCCTTTGGAAATGGGCCTGTTCTCTCTGGAGATTAGAAGAATGAGAGGTGACCTCATTGAGACATATAAGATAATGAGGGGGCTTGACAGAGTAGATGCTGAGAGATTATTTCCCCTGGCTAGAGAGTCGAGAACTAGGGGACATAGTCGCAGGATACGGGGTCAGCCATTCAAGACTGAGATGAGGAGGAATTTCTTCACTCTGAGGGTAGTGGATCTTTGGAATTCTCTACCCCAGAGGGCTGTGGATGCTGAGTCATTGAGTATATTCAAGGCTGAGATAGATTGATTTTTGGACTCTAGGGGAATCAAGGGATATGGGGATGGGGCAGGAAAGTGGAGTTGAGGTAGGCGATCAGCCATGATCTGATTGAATGGCAGAGCAGGCTTGAGGGGCCGTATGGCCTACTCCTGCTCCTATTTCTTATGTTCATATGAAAGTTACCATTGAATCTGCTTCAACCACCTTTTTCAGGCAGTGTGTTCCAGATCATTACAACTTGCTGCGTAAAAAAAAAATGTTTCCTCCTGTTGCCTCTGGAAATCCCAATGGACAGTGTGCAAGTGTGTGCTCAACTATGATACACCCCGAGATCAAATAGCCTGCCAGCACTCACAGTTTGGACATGAAGAATGGGCTAAGAACCAGCGGGCAGTGGAGTTGGTGCATTTTGAAATGGAGGGGAGAAAACAGGATGGGACTGCGGGGAGGGGGGACAATCGTTTTCACTCATTATATGATGGCAGGGTTCATGTATTAACATAAGAAAGTACGGTTCTATATTTATCTATTCATACTTGTAGCCATTTGATTTGAGAATACATCCTTGCTTAATCAAACTGCAATTTTCTTTCTTTTTTTGTCCTTTCATGTCCTCTCTGTATTTAATTATCTTATAATCATTATGTATTATTCAATCTTTTATATTTCATTTTTCTCTCTTTAATTATTTTGCGTCCGTTTGGGTGAGCTAATAAACATTAAATATTAAAACACAATTTTGAAATGTCCCTCAGAAGGACTCACTGCACCCGATCCTGTCAGTGCAGATGTGCTGTGATAGAGGTTGTTAATAGCCGGAACAGATGATCTATGGATGAATTGAACTTGTTAATTGTTTTTTCATGTTTAAGGCCAAACAAATTTGAGGGATTTATTCAAATCAAATACTGACAGCAGGTTCATGGAGATTTCTGTCTCCTTGGGCTGATTGGTTTTGTTTGTTTTCAACTTGTGCACTCCGACCTCACGACAAAAACATTAACATTACAGTCGCACAAGCTGTCATTATTCATGTATGATCTTGGACAATATTTAAAAGAAAGACTTGCATTTATGTAGTGCTTTTCATGACCTCAGGATGTCCCGAAGCACTTTACAGCCAATTAAGTACTTTTGAAGTGTTGTAATGTAGGAAACACAGCAGCCAATTTGCGCACAGCAAGATCCCACAAACAGCAATGGGTTAAATGACCAAATCATCTGTTTCAGGTGTTGATTCAGGGATACATATTGACAAGGACTCCGCTGTTCTTTTTTGAAATAGTACCATGAGATCTTTTACATCCACCTGAGGCCTCAGTTTAACTTCTTAACTGAAAGACGGCACCTCCAAAAGTGCAGCACTCCCTCGGCACTGCACTAGAGTATCAGCCTAGATTATGTCCAGGAGTGTCCAGGTCGAGTCTCTGGAGTGGGGTGTGAACCCGCAATCGTCTGACTCAGAAGTGAGAGTGCTACCATCAGTCTACTCTCAATCATCAGCAAAGTGATGGAAGGTGTCGTCGACAGTGCTATCAAGCGGCACTTACTCACCAATAACCTGCTCACCGATGCTCAGTTTGGGTTCCGCCAGGATCACTCAGCTCCAGACCTCATTACAGCCTTGGTCCAAACATGGACAAAAGAGCTGAATTCCAGAGGTGAGGTGAGAGTGACTGCCCTTGACATCAAGGCAGCATTTGACCGAATGTGGCACCAAGGAGCCCGAGTAAAATTGAAGTCAATGGGAATCAGGGGGAAAACTCTCCAGTGGCTGAAGTCATACCTAGCAAACAGGAAGATGGTAGTGGTTGTTGGAGGCCAATCATCTCAGCCCCAGGGTATTGCTGCAGGAGTTCCTCAGGGCAGTGTCCTAGGCCCAACCATCTTCCATTCTCAACCACTCAGACAATGAAGCAGTCCGTGCCCGCATGCAGCAAGACCTGGACAACATCCAGGCTTGGGCTCATAAGTGGCAAGTAACATTCGCACCAGATAAGTGCCAGGCAATGACCATCTCCAACAAGAGAGCGTCTAACCACCTCCCCTTGACATTCAACGGCATTACCATCGCCAAATCCCCCACCATCAACATCCTGGGGGTCACCATTGACCAGAAACTTAACTGGACCAGCCATATAATTACTGTGGCTACAAGAGCAGGTCAGAGGCTGGGTATTCTGTGGCGAGTGACTCACCTTCTGACTCAAAGCCTTTCCACCATCTACAAGGCACAAGTCAGGAGTGTGATGGAATACTCCCCACTTGCCTGGATGAATGCAGTTCCAACAACACTCAAGAAGCTTGGCACCATCCAGGACAAAGCAGCCCGTTTGATTGGCACCCCATCCATCACCCTAAACATTCACTCCCTTCACCACCGGCACACAGTGGCTGCAGTGTGTACCATCCACAGGATGCACTGCAGCAACTCACCAAGGCTTCTTCGATAGCACCTCCCAAAACCGCGATCTCTAACACCTGGAAGGACAAGGACAGCAGGCACATGGGAACAACACCAACTGCACGTTCCCCTCCAAGTTGGGGAGGGTTTAAACTAAAGTGGCAGGGGGTTGGGAACCTGAGCAGGGAGAGAGAGGAAAGCGTAACAGGAAGGGACAGAAGGTATGGAGTAATAGGTAAAGTGTTAAAAAAGGAAAAAGCAGGAACTAAGCGTCACAAAACAGATTTGAAAGTTCTTTATCTGAATGCACGTAGCATTCGTAATAAAATGGACGAGTTAACGGCACAAATAACTACGTATGGGTATGATCTTGTGGCCATTACAGAAACATGGCTGCAGGGTGACAACGACTGGGAATTAAATATGCCAGGGTATTTAACAATCAGGAAGGACAGGCAGGAAGGAAGGGGAGGTGGGGTGGCTATGTTAATAAAGGAAGGAATCACTGTAATACAGAGAAATGATATTGGAACAAAGCATCAAGATAATGAAACAGTTTGGGTGGAGATAAGGAATAATAAGGGAAAAAAAACATTAGTGGGTGTAGTATATAGGCCTCCTAATAGTTGCAACTCTGCTGGAAGAAGTATTAATCAGGAGATAGTCGGGGCATGTAATAAGGGAACAGCCATAATTATGGGGGATTTTAATTATCATATTAACTGGACAAATCAAATTGGGCAGAGCAGCCTTGAGGACGAGTTCATTGAGTGCATCAGGGATGGATTTCTTGAGCAGTATGTAACTGATCCTACAAGGGGGCAGGCAACCTTGGACCTGGTCCTGTGTAATGAGTCAGGATTAATTAATAATGTCCTAGTTAAGGATCCCCTTGGAACGAGCGACCACAACATGGTTGAATTCCATATCCAATTAGAGGGTGAGAAGGTTGATTCTCAAACAAGCGTACTGAGCTTGAATAAAGGAGACTATGATGGTATGAGAGCGGAATTGATTAAAGTGGACTGGGAAAATAGATTAAAGGGTAAGACGGTACATGAGCAGTGGTGTTCATTTAGGGAGTTATTTTACAACTTTCAAAATAAATATATTCCACTGAGGAAAAAAGGGTGTAAAAGAAATGACAGCCATCCGTGGCTAAGTAAAGAAATCAAGGATAGTATCCGACTAAAAACAAGGACATATAAGGTAGCCAAACTTAGTGGGAGGATAGAAGATTGGGAATTCTTCAAAAGACAGCAAAAAGTAACTAAAGGATTGATTAAGAAAGGGAAGTTAGATTATGAAAAGAAATTAGCAAAAAATATAAAAACAGATAGCAAGAGTTTCTATAGTTATATAAAAAGAAAACGGGTGGCTAAGGCAAACATAGGTCCCTTAGAGGATGAGACCGGGAAATTAATGGTGGGAAACATGGAGATGGCAAAAATGCTGAACAAATATTTTGTTTCAGTCTTTACAGTAGAGGACACTAAGAATATCCCAACACTGGACAAACAGGGGACTCTCGGGGGGGAGGAGCTAAATACGATTAAAATCACTCAGGAGATGGTACTCAGTAAAATAATGGGACTCAAGGCGGATAAATCCCCTGGACCTGACGGCTTCCATCCTAGGGTCTTGAGGGAAGTGGCAGTAGGGATTGTGGATGCTTTGGTGATAGTTTTCCAAAATTCCCTGGACTCAGGAGAGGTCCCGGCAGATTGGAAAACTGCTAATGTAACACCGTTATTTAAAAAGGGTAGTAGGCAGAAGGCTGGAAATTATAGGCCAGTTAGCTTAACATCTGTGGTGGGTAAAATTTTGGAGTCTATTATTAAGGAGACAGTAACGGAACATTTAGATAAGCATAATTTAATAGGACAAAGTCAGCATGGCTTTATGAAGGGGAAGTCATGTCTGACAAATTTGCTTGAGTTCTTCGAGGATATAACGTATAGGGTGGATAAAGGGGAACCAGTGGACATAGTGTATTTAGACTTCCAGAAGGCATTCGACAAGGTGCCACATAAAAGATTATTACTTAAGATAAAAAATCACGGGATTGGGGGTAATATTCTGGCATGGGTGGAGGATTGGTTATCGAACAGGAAGCAGAGAGTTGGGATAAATGGTTCATTTTCGGACTGGCAACCAGTAACCAATGGTGTTCCACAGGGGTCGGTGCTGGGTCCCCAACTCTTTACAATCTATATTAACGATTTGGAGGAGGGGACCGAGTGCAACATATCAAAATTTGCAGATGATACAAAGATGGGAGGGAAAGTAGAGAGTAAGGAGGACATAAAAAACCTGCAAGGGGATATAGACAGGCTGGGTGAGTGGGCGGAGATTTGGCAGATGCAATATAATATTGGAAAATGTGAGGTTATGCACTTTGGCAGGAAAAATCAGAGAGCAAGTTATTTTCTTAATGGCGAGAGACTGGAAAGTACTGCAGTACAAAGGGATCTGGGGGTCCTAGTGCAATAAAATCAAAAAGTTGGTATGCAGGTGCAGCAGGTGATCAAGAAAGCCAACGGAATGTTGGCTTTTATTGCTAGGGGGATAGAATATAAAAACAAGGAGGTATTGCTGCAGTTATATAAGGTATTGGTGAGACCGCACCTGGAATACTGCATACAGTTTTGGTCTCCATACTTAAGAAAAGACATACTTGCTCTCGAGGCAGTACAAAGAAGGTTCACTCGGTTAATCCCGGGGATGAGGGGGCGGACATATGAGGAGAGGTTGAGTAGATTGGGACTCTACTCATTGGAGTTCAGAAGAATGAGAGGCGATCTTATTGAAACATATAAGATTGTGAAGGGTCTTGATCGGGTGGATGCAGTAAGGATGTTCCCAAAGATGGGTGAAACTAGAACTAGGGGGCATAATCTTAGAATAAGGGGCTGCTCTTTCAAAACTGAGATGAGGAGAAACTTCTTCACTCAGAGGGTGGTAGGTCTGTGGAATTTGCTGCCCCAGGAAGCTGTGGAAGCTACATCATTAGATAAATTTAAAACAGAAATAGACAGTTTCCTAGAAGTAAAGGGAATTAGGGGTTATGGGGAGCGGGCAGGAAATTGGACATGAAGCTGAGTTCGGATCGGTCAATGCCCTGTGGGTGGCGGAGAGGGCCCAGGGGCTATGTGGCCGGGTCCTGCTCCGACTTCTTGTGTTCTTTAGATTTGTGGTTGGGATCAGATCAGCCATGATCTTATTGAATGGCGGAGCAGGCTCGAGGGGCCGATTGGCCTACTCCTGCTCCAATTTCTTATGTTCTTATGTTCTTATAAGTCACACACCATCTCGACTTGGAAATATATCGCCGTTCCTTCATCGTCGCTGGGTCAAAATCCTGGAACTCCCTTCCTAACAGCACTGTGGGAGAACATTCACCACACGAACTGCAGCGGTTCAAGAAGGCGGCTCACCACCACCTTCTCAAGGGCAATTAGGGATGAGCAATAAATGCTGGCCTCGCCAGCGACGCCCACATCCCATGAACGAATAAGAAAAAACTGAGCAACGGCTGACACCATAGAGGGCATCAGAACCAAGTCGGATCCTGCCCTCACCTAATGACCAGACACTGAAACTATCCAGCAGGGTTCCCTGGATTATGATCAATAGCTGCGACCTTGGCTGGTCTTTCCCCTTGCTAGGCCATTGATACTGAGGCCATTCAAGGTGCCCCTACCACTGACTTAACTCAACTGACTCGGTATAGATCAGGGATCAGTATGGTCCAGTTCAATAGCAACAACTTACATTGATATTAAAACATTCAAAGGAGCGATTATCAGACAAAAATTTGACACCAAGACACATATTGGGACAGATGACCAAAAGCTTGATCAAAGAGGTAGATTTTAAGGAAAGTCTTAAAAGAGAAGAGAGAGGAGGAGAGGTTCAGGGAAAGAATGCCAGAGATTAAGATCGAGGCAGCTGAAGGCAAGGCCGCCAATGTTGGGGTCAAGAAAATGGCGGATGTACAATAGGCTAGAATTGTACATCTGCCACTTCCTTCCAGTTAAGACCAGTTAAGCTATCAGAAAAGCATCATGTGAAATATTTTCATGTGGCAGAGTTGAGGAAAATATAATCTAAGTGATCCAGGATATTCAGGTGATTTAAAATAACTGTCATTTATCATTGTCACATCTACTGTTGTATTAGAGAAAAGCATCTTCATATCTTCTGCTCCGACAACATCTACAGAGTTATTACAGCTCTGAGTTTTATTAGAGTGTACTTAGCTATAAATACTTTATGAGTTTTTCAGTATGCTTGCTTTGCACAGCCATAATCCAGGAATAATAATCTCTGTAGAAAACTGGATATGATGTTCCTATTTTTCATCAAGGTGATTTCTCTGCTAATGGAGACACTCTGTCATGTGTATCCTGGAGCCTGCACTGTTTAGTGAAGAAAACAACTTATTCTTTTCTTCAGTTCTTGCTGGGAGATCATCGCCTCCCGGCTTCTGAGCAAGAACTGTAAACTGAGTGTGTGTGGCTTTTTCAAAACTAGTATTTACCCTGCACAATATGCATTTGTATGTTACTTGGTCTGTTCTTCAATAAAGGTGCTAACCCATTGGTGGTAACACAGCCACAAAAAAGGACTACATGCATGCTAAACAGCGGAAGCAACATGCTGAAGACAGAGCTAAGCAATTTCACAACCAACGGATCAGATCAAAGATTTGCAGTTCTGCCACGTCCAATCGTGAATGGTGGTGGACAATTAAACAACTAACGGGAGGAGGAGACCCCCTGAACATCCCCATCCTCAATGATGCAGAGTCCAGCAGGTGAGTGCAAAAGACAAGGCTGAAGCGTTTGCAGCCACCTTCAGCCAAAAGTGCCGAGTGGATGATCCATCTCGGCCGCCTCCCAATATCCCCACCATCACAGAAGCCAGTCTTCAGCCAATTCGATTCACTCCACGTGATATCAAGAAATGGCTGAGTGCACTGGATACAGCAAAGGCTATGGGCCCCGACAACATCCCAGCTGTAGTGCTGATGACTTGTGCTCCAGAACTAGCCACGCCTCTAGCCAAGCTGTTCCAGTACAGCTACAACTCTGGCATCTATCCAACAATGTGGAAAATTGCTCAGGTATGTCCTGTCCACAAAAAGCAGGACAAATCCAATCCGGCCAATTACCGCCCCATCAGTCTACTCTCAATCATCAGCAAAGTGATGGAAGGTGTCATCGACAGTGTTATCAAGCGGCACTTACTCACCAATAACCTGCTCACCGGTGCTCAGTTTGGGTTCCGCCAGGACCACTCGGCTCCAGACCTCATTACAGCCTTGGTCCAAACATGGACAAAAGAGGTGAATTCCAGAGGTGAGGTGAGAGTGACCGCCCTGGAATTAATGGCAGTCTTTGACCGAGTGTGGCACCAAGGAGTCCTAAAAAAATTGAAGTCAATGGGAATCAGGGGGAAAACTCTCCAATGGCTGGAGTCATACCTGGCAGAAAGGAAGATGGTAGTGGTTGTTGGAGGCCAATCATCTCAGCCCCAGGGCATTGCTGCAGGAGTTCCTCAGGGCAGCATCCTAGGCGCAACTATCTTCAGCTGCTTCATCAATGACCTTCCCTCCATCATAAGGTCAGAAATGGGCATGTCTGCTGATGACTGCACAGTGTTCAGTTCCATTCGCAACCCCTCAGATAATGAAGCAGTCTGTGCCCGCATGCCGCAAAATCTGGACAAAATCCAGGCTTGGGCTGATAAGTGGCAAGTAACATTCGAGCCGGACAAGTGCCAGGCAATGACCATCTCCAACAAGAGAGAGTCTAACCACCTCCCCTTGACATTCAACGGCATTACCATCGCCGAATCCCCCACCATCAACATCCTGGGGGTCACCGTTGACCAGAAACTTAACTGGACCAGCCATATAAATACTGTGGCAACAAGAACAGGTCAGAGGCTGGGTATTCTGCAATGAGTGACTCACCTCGTGAGTCCCCAAAGCCTTTCCACCATCTACAAGGCACAAATGAGGAGTGTGATGGAATACTCTCCACTTGCCTGGATGAGTGCAGCTCCAGCAACACTCAATAAGCTTGACACCATCCAGGACAAAGCAGCTCACTTGATTGACACCCCATCCACCACCCTAAACTTTCACACCTTTCACCACCAGCGCACCGTGGCTGCAATGTGTACCATCCATAGGATGCACTGCAGCAACTCGCCAAGGCTTCATTGACAGCACCTCCCAAACACGCGACCTCTATCACCATTAACGGGATTGGACGAAGTCAGCATGGGTTCATGAAACGGAAATCATGCTTAACATATCTACTGGAGTTTCTGGAGGATGTAACTAGTAGAATAGATAGGGGAGAACCAGTGGATGTGGTGTACTTGGATTTTCAGAAGGCTTTTGATAAGGTCCCACACAAGAGGTTAGTGTGCAAAATTAAAGCACATGGGATTGGGGGGAATATACTGCATGGATTGAGATTTGGTTGACAGACAGGAAACAGAGAGTAGGAATAAACGGATCTTTTTCCGGGTGGCAGGCGGTGACTAGTGGGGTACCACAGGGATCAGTGCTTGGGCCCCAGCTATTCACAATATACATCAATGATTTGGATGAGGGAACTACATGTAACATTTCTAAGTTTGCAGAAGACACAAAGCTGGGGTGGAATGTGAGCTGTGAGGAGGATGCAAAGAGTCTCCAATGTGATTTAGACAAGTTGGGTGAGTGGCAAGAACATGGCAGATGCAGTATAACGTGGATAAATGTGAGGTTATCCACTTTTGTTGTAAAAGCAGAAAGGCAGATTATTATCTGAATGGTGATAGATTGGGAAAAGGGGAGGTGCAATGAGACCTGGGTGTTCTTGTACACCAGTCACTGAAAGCGAGCGTTCAGGTGCAACAAGCAGTTAGGAAGATGAATGGTATTTTGGCCTTCATTGCAAGAGGATTTGAGTACAGGAGCGGGATGTCTTACTGCAGTTATACAGGGCCTTGGTGAGACTACATCTGGTGTATTGCGTGCAGTTTTGGTCTCCTTTTCTGAGGAAGGATGTCCTTGCCATGGAGGGAGTGCAACGAAGGCATACCAGACTGATTCCTGGGATGGCAGGACTGATGTATGAGGAGAGATCGGGTCGACTAGGCCTATATTCACTCGAGTTTAGAAGAATGAGAGGTGATCTCATCGAAACATATAAAATTCTAACAGGACTAGACAGACTAGATGCAGGGAGGATGTTCCCGATGGCTGGGGAGTCCAGAACCAGGGGTCACAGTCTCAGGATACGGGGTATGCCATTTAGAACCGAGATGAGGAGAAATTTCTTCACTCAGAGGGTGGTGAACCTGTGGAATTCTCTACCACAGAAGGCAGTGGAGGCCAAGTCATTAGATGTGTTCAAGAAGGGGATAGATATATTTCTTAATGCTAAAGGGATCAAAGGATATGAGGAAAAAGCGGGAACATGGTACTGAGTTAGACGATCAGCCATGATCATTTTGAATGGCGGATCAGGCCTGAAGGGCCGAATGGCCTACTCTTGCTCCTATTTTCTATGTTTCTATGTTTCTAGAAGGACAAGGGCAGCAGGCACAAGTGAACAACACCACCTACACGTTACCCTCCAAGTCACACACCATCCCGACTTGGAAATATATCGGCCGTTCCTTCATCGTCGCTGGGTCAAAATCCTGGAACTCCCTTCCTAACAGCACTGTGGGAGAACCTTCACCACACGGACTGCAGCAGTTCAAGAAGGCAACTCACCACCACCTTCTCAATGGCAATTAGGGATGGGCAATAAATCCCGGCCTCGCCAGCGACGCCCACATCCCATGAACGAATAAAAGAAATATCCTCTGCTAAAATAGAGGAATGGGTAAGTGTATCATTGCTAATGTCGCCGACACCTGAAACAAATGATCTGGTCATTATCAACAACAACAACTTGCATTTATACAGCGCCTTTAATGTCGTAAAATGTCCCAAGGTGTTTTGCAGGAGTGTCATCAGACAAAATTTGACACCAAGCCACATAAGGAGATAACAGGATAGGTGACCAAAAGCTTGTTCAAAGAGGTAGGTTTTAAGGAGCATTTTAAAGGAGGAGAGAGAGGCAGAGAGGTGAAGAGGTTTAGCGAGGGAATTCCAGAGCTTTGGGTCTAGGCAGCTGAAGGCACGGCCGCTAGTGGTGGAGCAAAGGTTTGCTCCCCAAGCTCCGTGTACACCAGTCGCTGAAAGCGAGCATTCAGGTGCAGCAAGCAGTTAGGAAGGCGAATGTTATGTTGGCCTTCATTGCAAGAGGATTTGAGTACAGGAGCAGGGATGTCTTACTGCAGTTATACAGCGCCTTGGTGAGACCACATCTGGTGTATTGTGTGCAGTTTTGGTCTCCTTATTTGAGGAAGGATGTCTTTGCCATGAAGAGAGTGCAATGAAGGTTTACCAGACTGATTCCTGGGATGGCAGGACTGATGTATGAGGAGAGATTGGGTCGACCAGGCCTATATTCACTAGAGTTTAGAAGAATGAGAGGTGATCTCATCGAAACATATAAAATTCTAACAGCACTAGACAGACTAGATGCAGGGAGGATGTTCCCGATAGCTGGGGAGTCCATAACCAGGGGTCACAGTCTCAGGATACGGGGTATGCCATTGAGAACCGAGATGAGGAAAAATTTCTTCACTCAGAGGGTTGTGAACCTATGGAATTCTCTGCCACAGAAGGCAGTGGAGGCCAAGTCATTAGATGTATTCAAGAAGGAGATAGATATATTTCTTAATGCTAAAGGGATCAAAGGATATGGGGGAAAAAGCGGGAACTGGGTACTGAGTTAGACGATCAGCCATGATCATTTTGAATGGCGGAGCAGGCCCGAAGGGCCGAATGGCCTACTCTTGCTCCTATTTTCTATGTTTCTATGTTTCTCACTCTCGCAGATTCAACCCCAGAATAACATCAAGACTTGAAACTTGAAATCACACGTCGAATGCACATAAAAGAACCATACAGAGTTCTAGCTTGTGCAAGAGATTTACGAGGATAATACCAGGACTGAGAGGATATAACAACTGGGAAAGACTGAACAGAATGGGGCTCTTTTCTCTATAAAAGAGAAGACTAAGAGGTGACCTGATAGATGCCTATAAAATTATGAAAGCATTCGATAGGGTAGGCATAGAGAAGATGCTTCCACTTATGAGGGAAGCCTAAAACTAGGGACCATAAATATAAGATAGTGACTAATAAATCCAATAGGGAATTCAGGAGAAACGTCTTTACCCAAAGAGTAGTGAAAATGTGGAACTCACTGCCTCAAGGAGTGGTTGAGGTGAATTGCAAAGATGCATTTAGGGGAAGCTGGATAAAAGGAGAAAGACATCGAAGGATATGGTGATAGGGTGAGATGAAGTAGGGTGGGAGGAAGCTTATGTGGAGCATAAACATCGGCATAGACCAGTTGGGCCGAATGGCCTGTTCCTGTGCTGTAAATTCTATATAATGTAAGAGGTGAGTTAAATGTTGAACAAGCCAATAAAAACCACAAAACTAATGCAACTGGCAGTCTGACTCTTCTGCGTTCCGCAGTATCTGGTCTCCAGGGACACATCTATCAAGCTCCTTTAAGATGCTCGTTAAAACCTACCACTTTGACAAAGCTTTTGGTCACCTTTCCTGATAGCTCCTTATGTGGCTCAATGTCAAATTTTGTTTGGTGAGGCGCCTTGTGACGTTTTACTACGTTAAAGGTGCTATATAAATGCAAGTTGTTGTTGTTGCTACGGCCTGTGAGACTGACCTGACACCGTCATGTCAGCCCACACAGCCTGAAAGCTTCACAGAAATTGCTTCGTCCTCTATTTTTAACAAAGGTATTAACCCATTTAAAATACAGGCCTGTTAACTCCTGTCAAAATAACGGACAAAGTTAAGCCTTCCTGCATTAATATCGCAGTGTCATTTCTAGACTTCGGCGCTGCTGATGACGTTACATGGGAGAGATAAACTTCCATTTGAGACATTGTGCTGAATAATTGCTCTCTTTCTTATACCCCACTGTTTGCAACATTACTTTCAAGCAATCAACTGCATTTTCTCAGCAGTCATTTTCCAAAGTCTTGATTAATCTGCATTTGCCTTTGTGTGAGGACATCACAGAATGCTACGAGTCTGAGGAGTGGTTATTGATTCGCACAATGAACGATGACAGCGATGGTGACTTAAACACAGGTTAATGCTGCCCTGGATGATATTTTATCCTAATGGATTCCTGCTTTATATAGCTAATCGGCATTCGGAAGACGGTGTAGGATTCAGGATTCAATGAAGAGAGGGCATTCTGGTGGCCTTTTTTATATCTGTCTGAAGCAGTTCTGACAAGCTCCCAGCGCTCCGGAATCTTTCCTGTTTATCTCGTGCGTTGTATTTCAGAGCACTGGCAGCCACGGAGAAAGCACTGCACAGGCACGGGGACGTAATCCAGGCTGACACTCCCAGTGCAGTACTGAGGCAGTGCTGCACTGTCGGAGGTGCCGTCTTTCGGATGAGATGTTAAACCGAGGCCCCCGTCTTGTGGACGTAAAAGATCCCACGGCCACTATTTCGAAGAAGAGCAGCGGAGTTCTCCCTGGTGTCCCGGCCAATATTTATCCCTCAACCAACATCACTGAGAAACAGATTATCTGTTGATTATTACATTGATGTTTGTGGGACCTTGCTGTGCACAAATTGATTGCCGCGTTTCCTACATCACACTTCAAATGTACTTCATTGGCTATAAAACACTTTGGGGGTGTCCTGCGGTTGTGAAAGGTGATATATAAATGCCAGTTTTTTCTTTCTTTCGAATCCAGATGTTTTGCTTAAAACATAGCCCAGGTACATAGAAACATAGAAACATAGAAAATAGGAGCAAGAGTAGGCCATTCGGCCCTTCGGGCCTGCTCCGCCATTCAAAATGATCATGGCTGATTGTCTAACTCAGTACCCTGTTCCCGCTTTTCCCCATATCCCTTGATCCCTTTAGCATTAAGAAATATATCCCTCTCCATCTTGAATATATTTAATGACTTGGCCTCCACTGCCTTCTGTGGTAGAGAATTCCACAGGTTCACCATCCTCTGAGTGAAGAAATTTCTCCTCATCTCCGTTCTAAATGGCATACCCCGTATCCTGAGACTGTGACTCCCCAGCCATTGGGAACATCCCCCCTGCATCTAGTCTGTCTAGTCCTGATAGAATTTTATACGTTTCGATGAGATCACCTCTCGTTCTTCTAAACTCCAGTGAATATAGGCCTAGTCGACCCAATCTCTCCTCATACATCAGTCCTCCCATCCCAGGAATCAGTCTGGTAAACCTTCGTTGCACTCCCTCCATGGCAAGGACATCCTTCCTTAGATAAGGAGAGCAAAACTGCGCACAATACTCCAGATGTGATCTCACCAAGGCCCTGTACAACTGCAGTAAGATTTCCCTGCTCCTGTACTCAAATCCTCTTGCAATGAAGGCCAACATACCATTCACCTTCCTAACTACTTGCTGCACCTGAATGCTCGCTTTCAGCGACTGGTGTACAAGGACACCCAGGTCTCGTTGCACCTCCCCTTTTCCCAATCTATCACCATTCAGATAATAATCTGTCTTTCTGTTTTCACAACCAAAGTGGATAACTTCATATTTATCCACATTATACTGCATCTGCCATGTTCTTGCCCACTCACCCAACTTGTCTAAATCACATTGGAGACTCTTTGCATCCTCCTCACAGCTCACATTCCACCCCAGCTTTGTGTCGTCTGCAAACTTGGAAATGTTACATGTGGTTCCCTCATCCAAATCATTGATATATATTGTGAATAGCTGGGGCCCAAGCACTGATCCCTGTGGTACCCCACTAGTCACTGCCTGCCACCCGGAAAAAGATCCGTTTATTCCTACTCTCTGTTTCCTGTCTGTCGACCAATTCTCAATCCATGCAGTATATTCCCCCCAATCCCATGTGCTTTAATTTTGCACACTAACCTCTTGTGTGGGACCTTATCAAAAGCCTTCTGATAATCCAAGTACACCACATCCACTGGTTCTCCCCTATCTATTCTACTAGTTACATCCTCCAGAAACTCCAGTAGATTTGTTAAGCATGATTTCCCTTTCATAAACCCATGCTGACTTTGTCCAATCCCGTTAATGCCCTCCAAGTGTTCTGTTATCACATCCTTTATAATAGACTCTAGAATTTTCCACACTACTGATGTTAGGCTAACTGGTCTGTAATTCCCTCTTTTTTTCTCTCCCTCCTTTTTTAAATAGCGGGGTTACATTTGCCACCCTCCAATCTGTAGGAACTGTTCCAGAGTCTATAGAATTTTGGAAGATGACCACCAATGCATCCACTATTTCCAGGGCCACTTCCTTTAGTACTCTGGGATGTAGATTATCAGGCCTTGGGGATTTGTCAGCCTTTAGCCCCATTAATTTCCCTAGCACTATTTTTTTTGCTTTTACTGATTTCCTTCAGTTCCTCTCTCTCACTAGACCCTTGATTCCATAACATTTCCGGGAGGTTATTTGTGTCCTCCTTTGTGAAGACAGAACCAAAGTATGTGTTTAATTGTTCTGCCATTTCTTTGTTCCCCATTATAATTTCCCCCATTTCTGACTGTAAGGGACCTACATTTGTCTTCACTAATCTTTTTCTCTTGACATATTTATAGAAGCTTTCACAGTCAGTTTTTATGTTCCCTGCTAGTTTACTCTCATACTCTATTTTTCCCCTCTTAATCAATTTCTTTGTTCTCCTTTGCTGAATTCTAAACTGTTACCAATCCTCAGGCTTGCCACTTTTTCTGGCAATTTTATATGTCTCCTCTTTGGATCTAATACTATCCCTAATTTCTTTTGTAAGCCACGGTTGAGCCATCTTTCCTGTTTTATTTTTGCGCCAGACATGAATAATTGTTGTAATTCCTGCACACGTTCTTTAAATATTAGCCATTGCCTATTCACCGTCATCCCTTTTAGTAAAGTTCCCCAATCTATCATAGCCAACTTGCACGTCATACTTTTGTAATTTCCTTTATTTAGAATCAGGACCCTAGTTTCGGATACAACTACTTCACTCTCCACCTTAATGAGGAATTCTATCATGTTATGGTCGCTTTTCCCTAAGGGACCCCACACAACAAGATTGTTAACTAATCCTTTCTCATTGCACAATACCCAGTCTAGGATCGCCTGCTCTCTAGTTGGTTCCTCAACATATTGCTCTAGAAAACCATCACATACACACTCCAGGAATTCCTCCCCCACAGTATTATTGCTAATTTGGTTTGACCAATCTATATGTAGATTAAAGTCTCCCATGATTATAGTTGTACCCTTCTTTCATGCGTTTCCAATTTCCTGTTTAATGGCCTCCCCTACATCTCCACTACTGTTTGGGGGCCGATAGACAACCCCCACCAACGTTTTCTGCCCCGTGGTGTTTATTAGCTCCACCCATACAGATTCCACACCGTGATTTTTCGAGCCAATATCCTTCCTCACTATTGCATTGATTTCCTCCTTTACTAGCAATGCGACCCGACCTCCTTTCCCTTTTTGCCTGTCCTTCCTAAATATTGAATACCCCTGGATGTTCAGTTCCCATCCTTGGTCACCCTGCAGCCATCTCTCTGTAATCGCAACTATATCAGACCCGTTAATATCTATCTGCGCTGTTAATTCATCTACCTTATTGCGAATGTCTTTTTAAGATTGCTAGTCACCTTAGTATCATCTGAGTGCACTGGATACAGCAAAGGCTATGGGCCCCGACAATATCCCAGCTGTAGTGCTGAAGACTTGTGCTCCAAAACTAGCTGCGCCTCTAGCCAAGCTGTTCCATTACAGCTATAACACTGGCATCTACCCAACAATGTGGAAAATTGCCCAGGTATGTCCTGTCCACAAAAAGCAGGACAAATCCAATCCAACCAATTACCGCCCCATCAGTCTACTCTCAATCATCAGCAAAGTGATGGAAGGTGTCGTCGACAGTGCTATCAAGCGGCACTTACTCACCAATAACCTGCTCACCGGTGCTCAGTTTGGGTTCCGCCAGGAACACTCGGCTCCAGACCTCATTACAGCCTTGGTCCAAACATGGACAAAAGAGCTGAATTCCAGAGATGAGGTGAGAGTGACTGCCCTTGACATCAAGGCAGCATTAGACCTGGTGTGGCACCAAGGAGCCCCAGTAAAATTGAAGTCAATGGGAATCAGGGGGAAAACTCTCCAGTGGCTGAAGTCATACCTAGCAAACAGGAAGATGGTAGTGGTTGTTGGAGGCCAATCATCTCAGCCCCAGGACATTGCTGCAGGAGTTCCTCAGGGCAGTGTCCTAGGCCCAACCATCTTCAGCTGCTTCATCAATGACCTTCCCTCCATCATAAGGTCAGAAATGGGGATGTTCGCTGATGATTGCACAGTGTTCAGTTCCATTCGCAATCCCTCAGATAATGAAGCAGTCCGAGCCTGCATGCAGCAAGACCTGGACAACATCCAGGCTTGGGCTCATAAGTGGCAAGTAACATTCGCGCCAGACAAGTGCCAGGCAATGACCATCTCCAACAAGAGAGTGTCTAACCACCTCCCCTTGACATTCAACGGCATTACCATCGCCAAATCCCCCACCATCAACATCCTGGGGGTCACCATTGACCAGAAACTTAACTGTACCAGCCATATAAATACTGTGGCTGCAACAGCAGGTCAGAGGCTGGGTATTCTGTGGTGAGTGACTCACCTCATGACTCCCCAAAGCCTTTCCACCATCTACAAGGCACAAGTCAGGAGTGTGATGGAATACTCTCCACTTGCCTGGATGAGTGCAGCTCCAACAACACTCAAGATGCTCGACACCATCCAGGACAAAGTAGCCCGCTTGATTGGCACCTCATCCACCACCCTAAACATTCACTCCCTTCACCACCGGCGCACTGTGGCTGCAGTGTGTACCATCCACAGGATGCACTGCAGCAACTCGCCAAGGCTTCTTCGACAGCACCTCCCAAACCCGCGACCTCTACCACCTAGAAGGACAAGAGCAGCAGACACATGGGAACAACACCACTTGCACGTTCCCCTCCAAGTCACACACCATCCCGACTTGGAAATATATCGCCGTTCCTTCATCGTCGCTGGGTCAAAATCCTGGAACTCCCTTCCTAACAGCACTGTGGGAGAACATTCACCACACGGACTGCAGCGGTTCAAGAAGGCAGCTCACCACCACCTTCTCAAGGCCAATTAGGGATGGGCAATAAATGCCGGCCTCGCCAGCGACGCCCACATCCCATGAACGAATAAAAAAATAAATTTGCACTGTGGCCCTATTTGTTTCTCGCCCTTGTTTTCTCTGCCTTCCACTATTGCTTCTTCCCGTTCTGTCTTTTGTTTCTATCCTTGTTTTACCCTCCTCTGTCTCCCTGCTCAGGTTCCCATCCCCCTGCCATTCTAGTTTAAACCTTCCCCAACAGCACTATCAAACACCCCAGCGAGGACATCGGTCCCGGTCCTGCTCGGGTGTAACCCATCCCGCTTGTACAGGTCCCACCTTCCCCAGAATCGGTCCCAATGTTCCAGGAATCTAAATCCCTCCCTTCTACACCATCCCTGCAGCCACGCATTCATCTGGTCTATTCTCCTGTTCCTATGCTCCCTAGCACGTGGCACTGGTAGTAATCCTGAGATCACTACCTTTGAGATCCTGCTTTTTAATTTATCTCCTAACTCCTTAAATTCACCTTGCAGGACCTCATCCCTTTTACCTATGTCATTGGTACCAATATGGACCATGACTACTGGCTATTCACCCTCCCCCCCGAGAATGCCCTGCAGCCGCTCCGTGACATCCTTGACCCTAGCACCAGGGAGGCAACACACCATCCTGGAGTCACGTTTGTGGCCGCAGAAATGCCTATCTGCTCCCCTTACAATTGAATCCCCTATCTCAATAGCCCTGCCACTCTTATTCCTCTCCTCCTGTGCAGCAGAGCCACCCGTGGTGCCCCAAACTTGGCTCTTGCTGTTTTCCCCTGATAAGCCATCTCTCTAACAGTATCCAAAGCGGTATATCTGTTTGAGAGGGAGATGGCCCCAGAGGACTCTTGCTCTACCTGCCTAGTCTTTTTACTCTGCCTGGCGGTCACCCATTTCCTTTCTGCCTGCATAATCTTTACCTGCGGTGTGACCACCTCACTGAACGTGCTGTCCACGATACTCTCAGCATCACGGATGCTCCACAGTGAATCCACCCGCAGCTCCAGCTCCGAAATACGGTTAGCCAGTAGCTGCAGCTGGACACACTTCCTGCACACATGGTCGCAAGGGACACTGGTAGTGTCCATGACTTCCCACATAGTACAGGAGGAGCATATCACGGGTGCAAGCTGTGCTGCCATGACTTGCCTTAGAGTTACACTATGTTCACCTCTCAGACTCTCCTCCCGCTCTCGGTCTCTCCTTTTATACTGTGCTTACCTTTCGGACTCTCCTGCCTCACCTGTGACGTCGCACAGTAGTTGTCTCTTGTTGCAGGTCTGCTGCTGCTTTTATCCCCACTCTCAGTCTCCTGCTGCTCAGGTCCATCGCTGCTCTGTGGAAAAAGTTAGGAAAAGCAAGGTAAAGCATCACCTCCTTCCCCCACTTCACCGAACTCACCGTACAACAGGCTAAAGAAAAAGACAATTGTATTTATATAGTGCCTTTCACATCCTCAATACCAAAGTGTTTGGAAACCAATGAATTACTTCTGATGCACAGTCACTGTTCTGCAGGCAGCTGGTTTGTGCAGAACAAGGTACCGCAATCAGCAAATGAATGAATGAACAGATCATTTCTTTTAGTGTTGTTGGGTGATTTTTCCACTCTTCACGCCAGAGACATCGAGGACAATCATAGTGGCCCCTTACTGCTTCTCCAGTGGAGATCAGCTAACTCTGCACAGACAGGGAATCAAACCCGAGGGATCTTCGAGTCTGTATGCTGTGATTTGGATCTTCAGATGACCCAGCTTACTGTATGTGCCATATTTGCAACTGTGGGGGGGCATCTTGGTCCTGCTTGAATTCTAGCACGTGTATAATCAATGGTCCATGATGGCTGAAGGGGCAGGTGTGGAGTTGTTCAGAGAGACAGTGCTCTTATCTGTACCAGCTCCAGCCACGCAAGGTCAACAGCAGTTTGCTGTCACTGAATGATATCCCTCCTCATCTCTTTTATTTGGAGTTTCAGGTAAAATATTTTTCTCTTGCTCTGATCAGTACCCGGAGTGAGAGCGTTTGTTATACGCAGTTGGTCACCACGATCTCACTGGGTGAGCTCGACCTTCAGCTTCCCCATCGCCTACATTTACTTCCCGGCATTTCTTTAACGTTGACTTGATCGTAGGTTAAATGACTCGTGCAGAGGATGGTACTCCCAACAACGTAGAGCCGCTCTGAGGCGTCAGCTTAAGATCACGGGCTTAAGTTCCTCGTGTCGGGCTCGGGCCCACAACTTATTGGGGTAGATTTTTGGTCTTTGAGCGCTGAACGGGCAGTATCTCATCGGTCAATGGAACGGAATATCAGGGAGCAAACCCTTTGTTGCCGGGACGAGAAGAGGGGAAAGCAGAGACTCGCGAAAGAGAGAGAGAGTGAGAGTGAGAGCGTCTCACTGTAGAGGGCACAGACTGGACAAAACAAAAGTCGAAAGAAGGGGCTGGCCGCCAAGGTCAGGCTGGGTAATGAGCAGTGGAGGGGGCAGGGGGAGGCAGAGGATGTGGGCCAGGGGGGATCAAGGGATGAAAGCTTTTTGTTGTTATCAAGCCAGCGCAAACAGTGTGCCCAGGACACATCTCCCCCTCTCCCTCTCTCTCTCTCTCTCTCTGTTACTGAACTGCTGAACGACCATGCCAGGGCTGTCCCTGTCCCAAGCCGACCGAAACGTCTTCTGTGCAACCAATGTCAGTGTTGTCCCTCTCAACCTCTGATCGCTCTCTGAAACAATCTTACTCGCTGTACCTGGCTGAGCGAGTGCGGCTGCCTGTCTGGCGAGATTTTTTGGAATGAACCTCCTGCCCGGATTGTTTTTTTTGGTTTCTGATCAATGCTCGCTTCCTTCCAGAGGGCCAGCGCTGGTTGGCATGTATTAGCTCTCGAATTACCACAGTTATCCAAGTAACACTTGGAGCGATCAAAGGAACCGTAACTGATTTAATGAGCCATTCGCAGTTTCGCTGAACCGGCTGTGTGTACTTCGAGACATGCATGGCTTAATCTTTGAGACAAGGATATGCTACTGGCAGGGTCAACCAGGTAGCTAACCAGCACTTTCACATCACAGACAGGGAGCCACCAACGCAGTTAGGGGAGTATAACGGGCAGACGATTCGTTACTGCCTGTTTTGCGCTCCCGCTCAAGACAGATTTCTGACTCCGAGGTAAGAGCCTTACCAACCAAGCTAAGCTGGCGCTTTGATTCTGGATGACATCAAGACTCATACCAGCAACTTACCTTGGGTTTCTCCTGATACCTGATAGTTCGACAGTGTAAACATTATTGGATCTTTCCACTCCATGCGTAGGTCCTCCCCCTTTCCTCCATGTTAACGGATTTCATGCTAAATTCCTTTTCTTTCATTACTTGCCCTGCGTTTGTTTAAGGTTGACAGTGTGTATATATTGCAAACATTTTTTACATATGAAATCAGAACTTCCTCAGGACATCACGTTAACACGATATGTAGAAGTCTGTGATATGCAGAGGTCCATTTTAGGGTCGTTCCTATACCTAGCACCTGGAGCTCTGCAAACTGCACTTTGAATATTTTGTACCATGGCAATAAAGTACAATCACAAATAACCGCAAGTGAAACAGACAGCACGCAATCCCGACCCGGCACTTGTTGGGAGAGCAGAAAACGCTGGCAGAGATTGCAGTCGGGTACGAAAGAGCAAACCACGGATTTCCAACAACCTAATCTACGCTCCAATAACCGTGGGAATCGTTGAGCTGTATCACTGTGTGTAAGGGCACTGGCAAATGTGGACTTTGGCATGTGAATTTCATCCAATTGCAGCCTAGGCTTTGCTAAGGTTGGAACATGCGACAAAAACTGACTGCATGTCCATTCCACTGTGAGTGAAAGTTCCTATTTCGGTAGCACAGTTTGTTTGAATCCCCACGAACTAACACTACAGACGGAAGGTTTTCCATTCAGCTGAACATCTGTAGCTAACTGGGCGACTTGCCTGGAATGCTGTGCATCAAACTGTGTGAAGAAATATTTAGCTCCCTACGACCTAGTGAGTACGTGGGTAGCCCAGCATGTTAATAAGTGATACAAAATGAGCAAAGGCCCAGGTTCAGTGCCCATTCTGGGCTGCGGAGCTAGTTGGTTTTGGTTGAGGTGGAGGTGCAGATTGATATAACCAGACTCAGCTCACTCCTGATTATCAGCCAGTGAAGCGTAGTGCGATTTTCTACGTTTGCTGTTTCTAACGATATTCCAATTGCATAGCAACTATAAAAGAAAGAAAGCCTTGTATTTATATAGTGCCTTTCATGACCTCAGGACATCCCAAAGCACTTTACAGCCAATTAAGTACTTTTTTGAAGTTAGGCACTGTTGTAATGTAGGAAACGCAGCAGCCAATTTGCGCACAGCAAGGTCCCACAAACGGCAATGTGATAACGACCAGATAATCTGTTTTAGTGATGTTGGTTGAGGAATAAATATTGGGCAGGACTCATCTGCTCTTGTTCGAATAGTGCCATGGGATCTTTTACATCCACCTGAGAGAGCAGACCTCAATTTCATGTCTCATCCGAAAGCCAGGACCTCGGACAGTGCAGCACTCCCTCACAATTGCACTGAAGTATCAGTCTAGATAAAAACAGAAATGCTGGAAATACTCAGCAAGCCAGACAGCATCTGTGGAGAAAGAAACAGAGTTGACGTTTCAGGTCGCTGACCTTTCGTCAATTATGACGAAGGGCCATCAATCTGAAACGTTAACTTTAGTCCTTTCTCCACAGATGTTGCCTGATTTGCCGAGTATTTCCAGTCAGATTTCCAGCATCCGCAGTATTACACTCAAGTCCCTAGAGTGGGACCTGAACTTATGATTCAGAGGTGAGAGTGCTACTAATGAGCCATGGCTGACACCATTTATTTGCTGTGTGCAAATTGGCCACTCTGTTTGTTTATATAACAACAGTGATTATAAAAGTAATTCATTGGCTGTGATGCACTTTGGGATATCTTGTGAGACGACATAAATGCACGTTTTTTAATTTTCTTTCTTTCACCACCTTCAATCCATTTTGCATGCTGGTCTTTCTTGTATAAAGTGGTCTTCAGTCTGCATCTTGTTGCATGAGAGAAAATAGACTATATTTGATTTGCCCAGACAGATGATGGGTTATTGCAACAACAACAACTTGCATTTATACAGGGCCTTTAATGTAGTAAAACGTCCCAAGGCACGTTATCTAACAAAATTTGGCACCAAGCCATATAAAGAGATATTAGGACAGGTAATCAAAAGCTTGGTGAAGGAGGTAGGTTTTAAGGACCGTCCTAAAGGAGGAGAGAGAGGTAGAGAGGTTTAGGGAGGGAATTCATAGCAAGAAATAATGAGTTAACCTTGGTTATATAAGCACATGGTTCAGTTTTTGTGCTGTTTGTTCTTTTTGCAGTTTATGTATTATCTCTTACTGTAAAGGAGAGATTGACATGGTATTCAAGAGGTATGTTGCCTGGGGCAGTACAGCATTTTTGCTAGTCAACACACTCCCACTGTATTTAATGTCAGCATGCAATCAAGCTTTGTTCATAAAGCATTTCCTCGGCAGAACTGCAGCATGGAGGAACTTGTACTGCGGGGAGAAATTCAACCCTTAAATGTTTCATTTGAACTGGAGATTGGAAAAAAAAAAATAGCTTGTCAGCTTCTGTTTTGCTGTAAGTCTCAGGCTCAGGTCCTTGTATGTCCTTCTGAAAGGATTGTGTGTGTCTATTGTATTATATCCAGTAGCCAGGTGAGTCTGGCATTTCAGCATTCAAAGAAGCAGGAAGCAACTGGCTCCTTCCTCTACTCTCCAATTAACTGGCCATTCTTTATTTACACACGACCCTGTGAATGCAGGGAAGGATGCAGCATACCTGAACAATGATGAGAACAGAGAGTAAACCAGTGGTGAATGCACGATTGCAACTGTTCGCACACAATAACTGAGCTATCAGGATACACAAGTTCCCACGGTACATCTCACTCGGCTTTTGACTGTTTGTCCTTTACAGAGGTTTTATTTTTTTTTTAAAGTGTACCGTAGTGTAGTAGTTACGTTGCTGGATTAGTATACCAGAGATTTAGACTAACTCTCCTGAGAACGAGTTTAAATCCTACCATGGCAGTTTGAGAATTGAATTCAGTTTTTAAAAAAAACCTGGAAAGTAAATAAAGAGCCGGTATCAGTAAAAGTGATCAGGAAGCTGTTGGATTATCGTAAAAATCCGACGGGAATCACATATAGGATGGACCGAGCAAGGGCAGCAGGCTTCCTTCCCTAAAGGGCATTAGTAACACATTATCACTCATAGTATGTCAGGAATCTTTGTGAATCTTAATGCAGTTTAAGGATTAGAATTATGATTTGAAGTAAGCAGGGTTAGAAGAGGTGAGGTACTACTGAAACCCCATCTGTGTCACCAGTCTGCTACCAGCAAACTGGCGTCGGTGGCAGACCCGTGACCGTAAACCCCACCAGAAGCTAGAGGTGTCCACCGCCACCAAAGTTGATGGTTTCTATGCGGGATCAGCCTGCGTTATGAATTAAAGTAGTGGTATCACTGGGTGATCAGCCAGCAAACGCACACGGCCACATATTATTGAACCATGTGGCTGATCATTTTTTTTTTAAAAGGGCAACTTAATAAAATAGTCAATTTGCACACTTAACCAAACCGCAACTAATTTCAGCCTGCCGAGGAGAATTTTAAGCACTCGAGGAATAAAAATCATCGCCAGGCTCCCTAGATACAAATCTCATCACTGAGGTCCACACAATGTAATGGAGAACATGACACTTGTAGTGTGCATGTGCCTGTGTATTTGTGCACAGTACACAACACAAGGGCCGCTGCTTTGTTATGGAAATATGACAGTCCTGTTGTGTGAAAACTTACCAGCACACCCTCACCTTCATTCCTGTTATCCATGTCTTTTACACCTCCAAAATTGGGCTATTATAATACTCTCCTGACCTGTGTCCCATCCCCTGTGCTCTGTAATCTTCAGCTCATCCAAAATTCTGCTGCTCGTATCCTATCCTGCACTGAATCCCGCTCACCCATCGCTCCTGTTCTCCCTGACCTACATTGACGCCCCAATTTAAAATTCTCGTCCTAGTATTTAAATTAGATTCATGGCCTCGTCCTTCCCTATCTCTGTAACCTTCTCCAGCCTTACAACTCACCTGCCTCGACCCCACCACCCACTGGAACTCTGCGTACCTCCAACCCTGGTCTCTCGTGCATTCCCCCCCCCACTTCGCTCCACCATTGACGGCCATGCCTTCAGCCACGTAGGCCCAGGTTCTCTGGAATTCTCTCCCTAAACACCTCCCCCTCTCCAACTCCCTCTTTTCCTTTAAGACCGTCCTTAAAACCCAACTCATTTTGACCAAGCTTCAGGTTACGCCTCCTTTTCTTTGGCTTGGCTTCTATTTTTTGTCTGGTTAGGTCTTGATGAAGTGCCTTGGGATATTTTCCTCCATTAAAGGCACTATATCCATGCAAGCTGTTTTGTAATTGTTCTTGATTTAGTGTTAGGATCCGGTCAGCTTTATCAGGAACTCTCAGGCGTAATTTATGTTTCATTTATTTTGAAGCTGAGGCTTAAGGTGGATTAGATGCTGATGCAGCCATCTGAAGTTCTGCTGTCTGCTTACACGGGATGAGTTTTGCTTACGTCTTTGGAAACAGCACCAACCAACAATGTAAACCCTGCCTGCCCCCCAAAATCAGATTTCTCTGGGTGCCCCTCCACAGAGGAAACTGAGCCACCGATGCCCCCTCCCACCTCATTTCCAAATTTAGGCTGGGTCCTGCGCCTACATAGAATTACACAGAATTTTATAGCACAGGAACAGGCCATTCAGCCCAACAGGTCTATGCCGGTACTTATGCTCCACACGAGCCTCCTCCCACTCTACTTCATCTGACTCTATAAGCCTATTCCTTCAATTCCTTTCTCCTTCATGCATTTATCTAGCTTCCCCTTAAATGAATCAATGCTATTCGCCTCAACTACTCCTTGTGGTAGCGAGTTCCACATTCTAACCACTCTCTGGGTAAAGAAGTTTCTCCTGAATTCCTTATTTTGGATTTCTTGGTGACTATCTTATATTTATGGCCTCTAGTTTTGGACTCCCCCCCCCAGCAAGTGGAAACATCTTCTCTATGTCTATCCTAACAACTCTGTCAGGTCACCTCTCACCTCAGTCTTCTCACTTCTAGAGAAAAGAGCCCCAGCCTGTTCAGTCTTTCCTGATAGTGGTGTCCTCTCAGTTCTGCTATCATCCATGTAAAATCTTTTTTTTTGCACTTTATCTGTTAGGTAAGCCTTTAAACCGAGGTCCCGTCTGCTTGGATCAGGCGGACATAAAAGATCCCATGGTGCTATTTGTATAAGAGTAAAGAGTTTTCCCAGTGACCTGGCCAACAGTGCATCCTCAACCAACAACAACAAAAAACAACAACAACTCGCATTTATGTAGCACCCGTAATGTAGTAAAACATTCCAAGGCGCTTCACAGGAGCAATTATCAAACAAAATTTGACACTGAGCCACATAAGGAGATAATAGAACAGGTGACCAAAGCGTGATCAAAGAGATAGGTTTTAAGGAGCGTCTCAAAGGAGGAGAGAGAGGCAGAGAGGTTTAGGGAGGGAATTCCAGAACTTAGGTCCCAGGCAGGTGAAGGCACGGCCGCCAATGGTGGCGTGATTAAAATCGGGGATGGGCAAGAGGCCAGAATTGGAGGAGCGTAGAGATCTTGGACGGCTGTAGGGCTGGAGGAGATTACGGAGATAGAGAGGGGCGAGGCCATGGAGGGATTTGAAAACAAGAAAGTGAATTTTAAAACTGAGGCGTTCCCGGACCTGGAGCCAATGTAGATCAGCGAGCATAGGGATGAAGGGAGAACGGGACTTGGTGCAAATTAGGATACGGGCAGCAGAGTTTTGGATGAGCTCAAGTTTATGGAGTTGGGAGGCCAGCCAGGAGAGCATTGGAACAATCCAGTCTGGAGGTAATAAAGGCATGGATGAGGGTTTCAGCAGCAGATAAGCTGAGGCAGGGGCAGCGACGGGCAATGTTATGGAGGTAGGTGGTCTTGGTGATGAAGAGGATATGGGGCCAGAAGCTCATCTCAGGGTCAAATAGGACGCCAAGGTTGTGAACAGTCTGGTTCATTCTCAGACAGTGGCCAGGGAGATGGATGGAGTCGGTGGCTAGGGAATGGAGTTTGCGGCGGGGACCAAAGACAACCAAAAAACAGAGCATCAAGTTACTTATTTCATTAATGGGATTTCATTGTGAGCAAAATGGCTGCCACGCTTGCCTGAGAGTTGCCAACCCTCCAGGATTGTCCTGGAGTTTCCAGAAATTAAAGATTAATTACCAGGCCACTGCTGCAAGTGACCGAGGAGAAAAATCTAAGGGATATTCAAAATAAAATGCGTGTTTTTTCCATTTTCTTTGAACACTTTTGTTTATCAGTTATCAAAACATTGCGATGGGGGAAAGCGGAGTGTTTGATTGGGAGTGAAAGGTCTTGTGGTAAAAACTCCAGGAATACATCCAACCAGAGTTGGCAACCCTAGGTCGTCTACCAAACCGTAGCTGCTCTTTAAGATAGTTCATTGTGTGAAGCATTTTTAGATGTTCTGAGAGACATGATAAGGTGTTATCCAAATGCAAGCTTTTTTAAAAAAATAAGAAGCCTTTTATGCTTTGTGTAAAAAGATTTGCTCCGGACTGTCTTATTTTTAAATTGGATCGTCTGTTGCTTGATGTTGAAACAGACTTTGCAGCAGGAAGGAGAACCTTTGCACCTACCAAGAAAATCAATCTCCTGCAGCTGTGTTTCAGCCAAGGAAAAGCTGCCTCGAGAAGACAAAGATTAGATGACAAACAAAAAAATAACATTCAACAGTATTACAACCTGCAGGAGGGGCTTTTATTCGAACACAATGGCCCAGGGCAGTAATCGACCACTATTTCACCGCTATGATCCTATACATAGGCCATTATTCATTCAGCAACAATAAATCAGAGTGTGAGAGGCTGTACGTTTCCATATCGCCCGGTCTTTGCATCTCTCATGGGAGCACATTGTTTTCAATCATAGTAAACACCAGCAGTGGAATTCCTCTGTTGATGATTTGTGTTACAGAAACAATGGGCTGCACTTAAATACGTTTTTTAAAACAATTTTTTCCAAATACTGTGTTGTTCCAAAACTCTGCTGCCCATATCCTAACTCGCACCAAGTCCCGTTCATCCATCACCCCTGTGCTCACTGACCTAAATTGGCTCCCGGTCCGGGAACGTCTCGATATTAAAATCCTCATCCTTGTTTTCGAATCCCTCCACGGCCTCGCCCCTCCCTATCTCTGGAACCTCCTCCAGCCCTGTAACCCTCCAAGATCTCTGCGCTCCTCCAATTCTGGCATCTTGCGCATCCCCGCTTTTCATCACTCCACCATTGGAGGCCGTGCCTTCAGCTGCCTAGGCCCTAAGCTCTGGAATTCCCTCCCTAAACCTCTCCGCCTCTCTATCTCTCTCTCTCTCCTCCTTTAAGACGTTCCTTAAAACCTACCTCCTTGACCAAACTTTTGGTCACTTGTTCTAACATCTCCTTATGTGGCTCGGTGTCAAATTTTGTTTGATAATCACTGCTGTGAAGCAGCTTGGGACGTTTTACCATGTTAAAGGTGCTATATAAATGTGAGCTGTTGTTGTTGTTGTTGTTGTTGTTGTTGTTGTTGACTTGCCAGCTTTGAGCAGGCTAGCAATGACACACTTCAGTGTGTTGTCACAATGGGTCAAAGTTTTATCTCTTTATATTTCTTGATCCACTCTTTGTTGTTTGTTTTAAAACTGGTAACAAAATGGAGGGAACGTGCGGTATTTGGTACGGCGTTTTCTTTTATACAAAGTGATTTTTTAAAAACAGGAGTGGTGAGGATGGGGGGGTGGTGGAGCCTTGTCTATTGGGAGCAGATATTGGAAATTTGTGCGCACACTGCCCCCATGATTTTCTAACCCTAATTATGGGCCGTTCATCATTAAAGACTGGCAACTTGGGTGAGCGACCACAGGAAAGCCAGGAATCTTGTAACCGTACCACAGCAAAAGTCACCACCCCCAGGAGAAGACGAGGATAAAGAAAACTGTGGGAAATGAAAAGAATGTCCAAAAATCATGCCACAATCTTATCACCCAGATCAAAGTGCAGTGTTGAAAAAGTTCAAGTCTAAAACATGTTGGACTCACAGTAAGAGATACTTTCATGTCAGTTGTGTGGAAGCTACCAGAATTAGTGATAGAGCGACTGAGCATTTGAACTGATCAGAGGGAGCCAGCATGGCTTTGTTAAGGATAAGTCATGTCTGACTAATCTAGTTGAATTTTTTGAGGAGGTGCTTAGGTTGGTCTTTATTTCAAGGGGGTTGGAATACAAAGGGATTAACTTTACGTTACATCTGTACAGCCCTGGTCAGACCCTACCTGGAGCACTGCGGTACCTCAGGAAGGATATATTGGTCTTGGAGGGGGTACAGCGCAGATTCACCAGAATTATATCAGGGCTCAGAAAGTTAAATTATGAGGAGAGGTTGTATAAACTTGGCTTGTATTTCTTTGAGTGTAGGAGATTGAGGGGTGATCTGATTGGTGTGCTGAAAATATTAAAAGGATCCAATAGGGTAAATTCAGAGAGACTATTTTCTTTGGTGGGAGAATCAAGAACAAGGGGGCACAATCTTTAAATTAGAACTAGGGCATTCAGAAGGAACATCAGGAAGCACTTTTTAACACAAAAGGATAGTATTAATGTAGAACACTCTCCCCCAAAAGGCTGTGGATCAAGGGATATGGAGCAAAGGCAGGTTAATGGTTAAGATACAATGTGCCTTCAGGACAGGAGGTAGAGAGAAAATTATGCTAGTTTTGCACCACTCCTGACAGATTAGTCTCTGGTCAAATGGTATTTGCAAATGTACAGATTGCAAGCCCTTTGAAAGTAAACAATGACACTGGCCCTTTAAGAAGAATGAAGCGGGCTTTTTTTTCAGTACATACTTTGGTGACACATGCATGGAAAGCCCACAGATGACTGACTGTGTACATGATTTATAAGCTGATGGTAAATAGTCAGCAGGATATGACAGGGAAAAATGTGTCAACAATTAAAATATGGATCAGTCTGTCAATACTTAGTTATGATTTATTACTTACAATAGAGTCATTCTCTACTGACAAACCACCAGTTTCGATATGTATCATGACTGGAAGACTATACCAAACACAGACATGGATCATGTGATAAACCATAACAGTCCATTACATTCTCACTTCATGCTGTATTTATGTTACAGAACTGCTTCAAGTTGGCTATACACTTACATAACAGCTCAATAACCACAACTTGGATTTCTATAGCGCCTTTAACATAGACAGATCTCCCAAGGCTCCTCACAGAAGGATGAGGAAAAATCAATGTCCATCAAAGCAAATGGATTACTTTTGATGTGATCTGTAGGCAAATTCAACAGTTATTCTGTACCAGAAAGTTTTACAAACAGCAATGAGATGCATTTTAGGAGGAAGAATGAGGAGAGGCAATATAAACTAAATGGTACAATTTTAAGAGGTGTACAGGAGCAGAGAGGCCTGGGGATTCACATACACAAATCTTTGAAGGGTGGCAGGACAAGTTGGTAAAGCTGTTAAAAAAGAAAGATTACAAGATCCATGGCTTTATAAATAAGAGTACAAAAGCAAGGAAGTTATGCTAAACCTTTTTATAAATCAGTGGTTAGGCCTCAGCTGGAGTATTGTGTCCAATTCTGGGCAGCACATTTTAGGAAGGATGTCAAGTCATCGGGACGTGTACGCCATTTTAACCTTGGGTCCAACTATGGCCCCCAAGGCTTCCAACCCACTAGCATAAGATGGCGGCCGCAAGGGTCCATACCCAGGTAAGACCTATTTTAAAAAAAAACTTTTTAAAAGCTGCTAGTGGGCCAGAAGCAGCAATAAACCAGGATTATAATAGCATCAATAATTAGAAAAAAAGAGTTTTTACTTAGAAATAATGCCCTCTGTATATGTACATATTTATATACTACAGTTGATTGCCTGTGGTGTTGCACATGGGAACCAGGACTGAGTGTAGCTTTCAGGTGAAGCAGTGTTGGTGGACAAAGGCTTTCGGAACGTAACCCAGTTCCCAGTCACACATCTTAACATTTCCATTATAATTTGCTGTGACTCCATTTATAATGGCGGCAGCCTGATGAGACTTGTATTAAATCCTCCTGTCAATAGTGGCACTGCAGCGCCTCCACTGAGAGAAGAGTGTAATTACAGTGCGACTGCTTTACAACGGCCGGGTTGTATTATATATGTGTCGATACTAGGAGGAAAAGTAGACAGGACCTACACGTAGATATACGATTTTTTAAAAATATAAGACCGTACAAGAAACTTGTCATTTTGTTCATCCACTGCAGAGGTCTAACTTCAAATCCAGCTTGGACCGATGAGATGAAAGTTTTCACTCTGCCCGCCATCGGGACCTCTTGTGAAATGATTAGAACTTGGACAGTCTCATGGAATCATAAAAACTTACAGCACAGAAAGAGGCCATTCAGCCCTCCATGCCTGTGCCGGCTCTTTGAAAAACTATCCAATTAGTCTCACTTATTTGCTCTTTCCCCGTAGCTGTGCAATTTACTCTCCTTCAAGTATTTATTGAATTCTCTTTTGAAAGCTTCCACTTTTTCAGGCAGTACATTCCAGATCATAATAAGTCACTGTGTAAAAAATTGTCTCCTTATCTCACCTCTGGCTCTTTTGCCAATTACCTTAAATCTGTGTCCTCTGGTCAACGACCCTTCTGCCACTGGAAACAGTTTCTCCTTATTTACTCTATCAAAACCCTTCATGATTTTGAACACCTCTATTAAATCTCCTCATTACCTTTTCTGCTCTAAGGAGAACAATCCCAGCTTCTCCAGTCTATCCACATAACTGAAGTCCCACATCCCTGGAACCATTCTAGTAAATCTCCTCTGCACCCTCTCTAAGGCCTTGACATCCTTCCTAAAATGTTTCAATCCAGTTTCTAGTGGGCACTGGTCCACGTTACGAAACTGCCTGTATTTGAGCACTGACTGGGGAGTTTGTATCAGTATTTCTAAAGCAACTGACGTGTAGATGGAATCAGATTTTGCAATCACCTGTTCATGCGGGGTGCCAGCAGCAAAAGGAGGGGGGAAAGCAGTGAAGGTGAGCGACTATATTTCAAGGCATGTGCATGTGGTTAAAAAGGAGTGTGTGAGAGATTTAGAGGGAGCGACATTAAGCGAAAGATTGAGATAGAGTGAGGGATTGATAAACCATGGACTGGAGGTGAAAAAAAAACCCTCCAGATTAGAGCAAGAAATGTAAGGACTGGATCACCAAAGGAAGAAGCTGAGAGCAAAGGATGGAGATGAGTGTTGACGATTACTGGAATGAATTATTTCTGTCCCACAATAAATGATGTAAATTCATATTATATTTTTAATTGATTTTTGCACAACTATAGTTTTAAACAATCTCGCTGAAAGAGATGATAAAGATGGTAGCCATGTGAAATGCAAATCGGCCCCTCCCCTTCTCTGTAACCTCCTCCAGCCCTACAACCCTCCGAGACCTCTGCACTCCTCCAATCCTGCCCTCTTGCACATCGCCGATTTTTATCACTCCACCATTGGCAGCTGTGCCTTCAGCTGCCTCGGCTCTAAACTCTGGAATTCCCTCCCTAAACCTCTACGCCTCTCCACCTCTCTCTCCTCCTTTAAGACCTATCTCTTTGACCAAGCTTTTGCTCACCTGTCCTAATATCTCTTTACGTGGCTCGGTGTCAAATTTTATTAGATAACGCTTTGGGATGTTATACTATGTTAAAGGAGCTATATAAATGCAAGTTGTTAATGTTGCCATGAAAGAGTAATCTTCTGAGCTAAAGGGTGGGGCCCACCATTTGGAGAGTACTTTACTGGGTGCACTTGATGTTGGCAGCGTGCAAAAATCTTGTTCCCTAGCACCAATCTTCTTCACCTTGATGAGCACAATTTAAAAGCCATTCATTCTCAGGATGTGGGCAGCACTGGCAAGGCTGGTATTTATTGCCCATCCATAGTTGACCTGAAAAGGTGGCGGTGGGCCTTCTTCTTGAACCGCTGCAGTCTGTGTGGTGATGGCGCTCCCTAACCAGGTAGGCCATGAAAACCCTTCAACTACACACCAATCCAAACTGGATTCCACCCTCTTTATCTTTAGTGATTCAGCACTCCCTCTGTTGGTCTTTATGGATATTAAACATTTGTAAACAATTTTACAACACCAAGTTATAGTCCAGCAATTTTATTTTAAATTCACAAGCTTTCGGAGGCTTCCTCCTTCGTCAGGTGAACGATGTGAAAATGAAATCCTCGAGATGAAATCGCATTTATAATTCACAGAACAATGCTTGGTGAGTACAGACAGTTTTTTCAACTGCCCGTTGCCAAGGCAATCAGTGTGCAGACAGACAGGTGTTACCTGCCAGGTCTCACAGAATATACAAATCACCAAAAAAATACAACAAACAAAAAAAAAACAGAGATAGAGAGGTAGAAACATAGAAAAGACAGCAACTGACCCGTTATATTAAAAACAGATAACATTTGTTCGCTGGTGGGGTAACGTGTAGCGTGACATGAACCCAAGATCCCGGTTGAGGCCGTCCTCATGGGTGCAGAACTTGGCTATCAATTTCTGCTCGACGATTTTGCATTGTCGTGTGTCTCGAAGGCCGCCTTGGAGTACACTTAACCGAAGGTCGGTGGATGAATGTCCATGACTGCTGAAGTGTTCCCCGACTGGGAGGGAACCCTCCTGTTTGGCGATTGTTGCGCGGTGTCCGTTCATCCGTTGTCGCAGTGTCTGCATGGTCTCGCCAATGTACCATGCTCTGGGGCATCCTTTCCTGCAACGTATGAGGTAGACAACGTTGGCCGAGTCACAGGAGTATGAACCATGCACCTGGTGGGTGGTGTCCTCTCGTGTGATGGTGGTATCTGTGTCGATGATCTGGCATGTCTTGCAGAGGTTACCGTGGCAGGGTTGTGTGGTGTCGTGGACGCTGTTCTCTTGAAAGCTAGGTAATTTGCTGCGAACGATGGTCTGTTTGAGGTTGGGTGGCTGTTTAAAGGCGAGTAGTGGAGGTGTGGGGATGGCCATAGCGAGGTGTTTGTCCTCATTGATGACATGTTGAAGGCTGCGGAGAACATGGCGTAGTTTCTCCGCTCCGGGGAAGTACTGGACGACAAAGGGTACTCTGTTGGTTGCGTCCCGTGTTAGTCTCCTGAGGAGGTCTATGCGATTTTTTGCTGTGGCCCGTCGGAACTGTCGATCGATGAGTCGAGCGTCATATCCCGTTCTTACTAGGGCGTATTTCAGCGTCTGTAGGTGTCCATCGCGTTCCTCCTCGTCTGAGCAGACCCTGTGTATTCGCAGGGCCTGTCCATAGGGGATGGCCTCTTTGACGTGGTTAGGGTGGGAGCTGGAAAAGTGGAGCATCGTGAGGTTGTCCGTGGGCTTGCGGTAGAGTGAGGTGCTGAGGTGCCCGTCTTTGATGGAGATTCGTGTGTCCAAGAAAGAAACTGATTCTGAGGAGTAGTCCATGGTGAGCTTGATGGTGGGATGGAACTTGTTGATGTTATCGTGTAGTCTCTTTAGTGACTCCTTGCCGTGGGTCCATAGAAAGAAAATGTCGTCGATGTATCTGGTGTATAGTGTTGGTTGGAGGTCTTGTGCAGTGAAGAAGTCCTGCTCGAACTTGTGCATGAAAATGTTGGCGTATTGGGGTGCGAATTTGGTCCCCATGGCTGTTCCGTGTGTTTGGGTAAAGAACTGGTTATCGAAGGTGAAGACATTGTGATCCAGGATGAAGCGGATGAGTTGTAGGATGGCGTCCGGGTATTGGCTGTTGTTGGTGTTGAGTATTGATGCTGTCGCAGCGATGCCGTCATCGTGGGGGATACTGGTGTAGAGTGCCGAGACGTCCATCGTGGTGAGAAGTGTTCCTGGTTCAACTGGTCCGTGGGTACTGAGTTTTTCACATCATTCACCTGACGAAGGAGGAAGCCTCCGAAAGCTTGTGAATTTAAAATAAAATTGCTGGACTATAACTTGGTGTTGTAAAATTGTTTACAATTGTCAACCCCAGTCCATCACCGGCATCTCCACATCATCGATATTAAACATATATAACATTGCACCTAAACATACAAATATATGCTTCTACAGTGTGATAATACTCAAACTCTTATCCTTCCCCCTCAGTTGACAGAGGCACTCTTCTCCTTCCCTCTCCCCCCTCAGTTCAGAGTGACACCCTTTCTTGCCCAATTTGCCCCTAAGTGCAGCTGCTGACTCTTACCTAATGCTGCTGCTTTGCTCAGGGATCCAATTCTGCTGCAGGTTAGGGTTGGTAATTCCTGAACTCAAAACACTAGCAGCAGAGTTCAATCCCTGAGGGAAGCATCAGGCAAGAGCTCGTGGTTAGGGTCGGTGTCGAGGATGGATTTGGACCGTTATAGCTGAACCGCAGTGGCGCATGAGGTGACCTCAGTGCACCGTGGGAAGTTTAATTTGTCCCTGCGAGCCCAATAAAACGCAGGACAATTGGTATGCACACATCTGGGGTGGGGGGTTAAATTCGATAACTCCCGAATTCGGGTGCGGGGGTCGCGGTGTGCGGTTAACCCGGTTGTTCCGATGCAGGCAGCACGTGAGATTCGTGCTGCCTGCTCACTTACCTGATTCCAGCGTGAGCAGCCAGGTTTGGCTGGGCTGTTGAATGACTTCTCACCAGCAGGGGGGCCCGATAGCGCCTGAGTGCCTCGCACCTCTTAAAGGCAGCCCGCATCTCTTATGTGCAAAATATAAGATACGAGTCCGCACGGAGTCTGAATGGAGATCAGACATCACAGATGCAGGCCCCGTTCATATGTTAACAAGCTGATGAGTTATGTTAAAACATTGAATAAAGGTTGCACACTACTAAATCCCACATCCTCCAATCTGCCGATCTGAGTTTGTACCAGGCTTGCGAGAGAGCATGCACCAAGGTTCTCTGCTGACGCACTACGGGCCTTGGTGCAAGAGGTGGACAGAAGGAGGGGCATCCAATATCTGCAGGGGGGCAAGAGTCCCTCCAGACATATGCTCAAGGGGCAATGGGAGGTAGTAGCAGACGAAGTCAATGCCAGGCGCATAGCACCACAAACATGGATGCAGTGCAGGAAGAAGTTCAATGCTTTGACACGCGTTGATCAAGTTGAGTGAGGTC
This sequence comes from Heptranchias perlo, assembly GCF_035084215.1. Lineage (NCBI taxonomy): Eukaryota > Metazoa > Chordata > Chondrichthyes > Hexanchiformes > Hexanchidae > Heptranchias > Heptranchias perlo. The sequence goes on along the minus strand of NC_090338.1, from coordinate 12,058,508 downwards.
AACTGTCAAGTGGCATCTCCTACCAACTGCACCACTAGCCGCATCCACTGCTCCACGCACTACACCCCCCCCATCACCCAGACATCCTGCAGGACACTCACCGACACAGGTCCCATTTCCTTGCAAGAGAAGGTGGTGCGTAACAGGAGGCTGCAAGTGGCAGTGGCATTTAGCCCCTCGAGCCTGTTCTGCCATTCAATGAGATCATATCTGATTTGTGACCTAACTCCATACACCCACCTTAGTCCCACATCCTTTAATACCCTTGGTTAACAAAAATCTATCAGTCTCAGATTTAAAATTAATAATTGAGCTAGCATCAACTATCATTTGTAGAAGAGCGTTCTAAACTTCTACCACCCTTTGCGCGTAGAAGTATTTCCTAACTTCACTCCTGCAAGTCCTGGCTCTAAATTTTAGGCTAGTATTCAAGTATAGGTGACCTCCAAAAACAGATACAAATGCATCAGCAGCCAGAAGCAATAATCCAGCAACTAACCTGTAAATCCTGCATGGTCCCTTTAAATAGCGCTGGTGGTGGGTCCTCCAGGCTGACTAAGGCATGTTCAGCTGTTTGTGGTTAAGACAATGGCCCCGTTGAGTGAAGGTGGGATGGCAGCGTGGGGTGGGGGGGTGATTGGGCACATGGATGACCAAGAAGGCCTGGCTTGAGCAGCAGCAACATCTCCCACACCTGGATCCAGTGCAGGAAGCGCTTCAATGACCTAACTAGGTCATCCAAAGTCAGTACACTTAATGATTCGCCTACATTCCGTCTTCCACATCACCGCCCCCACCCCCCAACTCACTCTGCACTGCCAACACTACTCTATCACATCACTCCCCACACCCACTTAAGGCTCATCATCAACTTACCTGCGCTTCCTCAGCACTTCTTCACCTCCCCATTACTCACCCTAAAACTATCACTCAACCCAACCCTCATACAATGTCATGGCTCTGTCTCATACTCACTCTCTGATGCATCTCTTTCACGGTCAGCCGCACCCAAACCAATGCATTCATCGATTGGCCACGTCACCATCACTCACTGACGCGTCTGTACTTTCTCCCCTTGTAGGAGAAGAGAGCTCAGAATGCACATGAGAGGGCGAGGACAGGAAGGGGGCCGCAACAAATCGTCGTCCTCACAGACACGGAGCAGGAGGCGCTGGAGCTCAGCCGAACCCTCGAGTGCCTGCCCGTCGGAGACACCGAGACTGGAACCCGACAAACGTCTGGTGACATCACTTTAACATTCAGCAGACACAATATGAATTGATGTTAACATGCCTTGCCATCTTCAGCACCTCGGTATGCTCATCGGAACATGACGCATCTGTGATCATGCTTAATATTGCCTTCTGTTCTCTTACAGGGCCTTCAGCGACCGCTGTGACGGCAGAGGGCACTGTCACATCTTAGCGAGCCATCCACCAGCGCAGATACTCACACTTCGGTGGGTCCTAGTCCACAGCTAGTTGGGTTGGCACCTGGTGAGTTACCACACACATGTGAGCACGAGCAGACACTGGTGGCAAGGGCAGCTGCGGAGAGTCCGCGTCGGTGGGACCACTCTTCTCCAGGCAATGCTCAGGTGGACTCAGTTCCTCCTCCTCCTCCTCCTCCTCCCCCTCCTCCTCCTCAATGTGAGTGGCAGATGTCGAAGGCACCTCCTCGAGTGGTGCCCCTCTCTGTTGTTGCCCTCAGTGCCCTTGTGCAGGTGCCTGTGGCGCTGCACTGTGTTGTGGAACTCCACGTGGCGGAGGTGGACGCCATGCCTGGCGAGGCTGGTGATGTTGCTCGTCCTCGGATGTAGTGGTGAATGCAGCCATGGCGCCCCCCGCCTCCACCATCCTGACAGCGTGAGTTTGAGGGGGTCCGCAAAATAGTTAAAAATGTTTGAACAGCAGAATTTTGAGTGGCAAGTAAGAATTTTCAGCGAAAACACAAAAACCTTGCAGCCAAAACTTTGTCTGAAATAACTGCGTGCCCTGCTGCAATAAGTGACCTTTTCTCCCCATCTGTCAAATAAGCACTTGAATGTCCCACTGGCTGAAACACGTCTGTTGCAACGTGGAGTGTTTCCCACAGCACGGGAAACACGCTGAGGATGCTTCAAAATCGCACACCTGCCAAAATGTGGAGAAATTTAAGAACTTCAAGTACTTAAAATAGCTCAACAACTGTGTAAATTATCATCTCGCCGACTTTAATTGCCAGTGGGACTTTTGCATTCGGGAGGCGCGCGCGTACCCATATGCGCCAGTGGGGAACCCGGAAGCCTGCGGGTTGGAGCCGGGCTCCGAACCCGAACGGGGGGATTTCCCCGATTTTCGGAGCCCCATCGCACCTGCAATTTCCCAGGAAAATCGAGCCCAATGTGTTAGCTGGAGCGTTCAGTGCCAAAATGGTATCTATCCCTTTAAATCAGCGTTGCACACTGATCCAAAGCATATTCTCCTTACTTTACATGGTACCGGCGTTCGTTACCTGCGCGTGCGCAAATGCCTTTACCAAGATGGCGTCTGGCGCACATCACGCCAGAAGTGTGCGCGTGCATTTTGGAAACGAAGGAGGCTGCGTAGCGCCTAAAAAAAACGGACGCTACACGGCCCAATTTATAGCTCCTTATTCCTTCCTTTATCCTGTGCTTTGCCTTTTCACTGACCCTTTCTGCCTATTCTGATTTATTTTTACACAAATACCATAATTTTCTCATCACACCAGTCAGTTACAGGTTTTTGCAATGCTCTGCACACCGATGGTGTTATCAAAATCTCCAGAGGACTATATTTATTGGTGTGAATTTCTTCAATTATTCCTGCATACCGTCACTGGGAGGAAAGATTTTTTGCTGTTTACTAGTTTTGCTGAAACTGTCATCGCATTTTTACAATTTTGCTGTAAGTGGACAAATGTAGAGTTTTTTTTTATCCTATGGACAACAATGACTTGCATTTATATAGTGCCTTTACCATGGTAAAAACATCCCAAGGGACTTTACAGGAGCATTTGACACCGAGCCACAAAAGGAGATGGTAGGTGACCACAAGCTTGGTCAAAGACGTAGGTTTGAAGGAGCGACTTAAAGGAGGAGAGAGAGGTAGAGAGGCGGAGAGGTTTAGGGGGGGAATTCCAGAGCTTAGGGCCTAGGCAGCTGAAGGCACGCCCGCCAATGGTGGGGTGATGAAAATCGGGGATGTGCAAGAGACCAGAATTGGAGGAGCGCAGAGATCTCGAAGGGTTGTAGGGCTGGAGGAGGTTACAGAGATAGGGATGGGTGATTACAGGGACACGCTGCACTTAAATAAAACTTAACATACCCTAACATTTTAATTCGGCTCTACTTTTAAAGTAAGATCAACACCATGCCTCCGACATGTCTTTCTTTCTCCTCAACCGAGGATTCCCCTCCACTGCAGTTGACGGGGCCCTCGAACATGTCCGTCCAATTTCCCGCACTTCTGCCCTCACCCCTTCCCTTCCTTCCCCGAACCGTGAGAGGGTCCCCCTTGTCCTCACCTTCCACACCTCCAGCCCACTCATTCAACATATCATCCTCTGCCATTTCTGCTACCTCCAGTGCGATCCCACCACCAAACACATCTTCCCCTCCCCTTTCAGCATTCCGAAGGGGCCTCTCCCTTCGCGACACCCTGGTCCACTCTTCCATCACCCCCAACACCCGGTTTCCTCCCCACGGAACCTTCCCGTGCGAGCACAGGAGATGCAACACCTGCCCTTTCACCTCCTCCCTTCCCATTGTCCAGGGCCCCAAACACTCCTTCGAGGTGAAACAGCGGTTTACTTGGACTTCTTTCAATTTGGTATTCACTGCACACAATGCGATCTCCTCTACATTGGGGAGACCAAACGTAGACTGGGTGATCGCTTTGCTGAACACCTCCGCTCTGTCCACAAGCGTGACCCTGACCTGCCGGTCACCTGCCATTTTAATTCCCGTCCCACTCCCGCTCTGACCTCTCGGCTTCTTACACTGTTCCAATGAAGCTCAACGGAAGCTCGGGGAACAGCACCTCATCTTTCGTTAATGCACTTTACAACTTTTCGGACTCAACATTGATTTCAATAACTTCAGATCATAACCACTGCTCCCATTTTTTCGGTCAGCTAGTGCTGGTAATGGTTCCACTGCTGCCATTTACAGCCACTCCTGACCAATCTTTTGTTTCTTAACCTGCCCCATTACCACCTTCCTTGCCTTGCACCATCATCCCTTTTGTCATTTAATCACTCCTGCCCTCCACCCTATCACAGACCTTCCCTTTTGCTCTTTCCTCCCTCCCCTCCCTTCTCCCCCAAACCCCCCCTTTCCCTGGCTCTGTACTTACTCAGAAACTTTAACTCTTTTAACATCTTCCAGTCCTGACGAAAGGGTTTCGATCTGAAATGTTAACTCTGTTTCTTTCTCCACAGATGCTGCCTTACTTGCTGAGCTTCTCCAGCATTTTCTGTTTATATTTCCGATTTCCAATATTCTCAGTATTTTGCTTTTGACTATTGTAGTGTTCAGACATTCAAATTTCTTTGATAAATTTGTACTTCAGATGTGGGTGATACAAATATCCCTCATTCCTGGTTGCCCTGAGGCTGGACCTGAGTGGCTTGTAAGATCACATAGTGTGGGACTGGAGTCACAGGAACATAGGAACAGGAGTAGGCCATTCAGCCCCTCGAGCCTGCTCCGCCATTTGATAAGATCATGGCTGATCTGTGATCTAATTCCATATACCTGCCTTTGGCCCATATCCCTTAATACCTTTGGTTGGTAAAAATCTATCTATCTCAGATTTAAAATTAGCAATTGAGCTCGTATCAATTGCCGTCACCTCTAGGCCAGATCAGGTAGAGGTTCCTTTCCCAGTAGGGCATTAGTAAACCAGCTGGGTTTTCTGACAAGCCGTGGCTCAGTTGGTGGCACTCTTGCCTCTGAGTCAGAGGGTTGTGAGTTCCAGAGACATATACCCATAATCCAGGCTGACACTTCAATGCTGCACCCAGGGAGTGCTACTCTGTCGGAGGTGCCGTCTTTCAGATAAGTCGTTGAACTAAGGCCCATCTGCCCTCACAGGTGGGTGTAAAAGATCCCAAGGCACTATTCAAAGAAGAGCAGGGGAGTTCTACTGGTGTCCTGGCCAATATTTATACCTCATTGGCTGTAAAGAGCTTTGGGACGTCCTGAGGTCGTGAAAGGCGCTATAAAAATGCAAGTACTTTCTTTAACAAACATCACTAAGACAGATTATCTGGCCATTACCTCATTGTTGTTTGTAGAACCTTGCTGAGCACATATTGGCTTCCAGATTTCCCTACATTAAAACAGTGACCACACTTCAAAAGTACTTAATTGGCTGTAAATCACTTTAGGGCATCCTAAGGTCATGAAAGGTGCTGTTAGTCATTTTCTTTCTGGTTCTAGCCCACAAATTACCACATTTAATGAATTCAATTTTATTTCTTGCTATGATGGGATTTGAACTCATAACCTCTTGGTATCTAATCAATGACGACAGCCAATACACTACCATACCCCATGCGGTTATTAATAAACAAAGGCGTACCATTCTGTGCATCAAACTGTAGAAACACACAGCAGGAAATGTCAATGCGCCAGACTTGAGCAAACCCTGGCTCATTACCGCCTCTACCAGCTTCAGCCCGCTGCTGCTTCTACGATACAATTCTGCTACTGGCAAGGATTCCTGACCTCGTAAAACTATCGCAGGATAGTTCATATTGGAGTCCCATGCATCCATCACCCTTGTGCTCGCTGACTTACATTGGATCCGGTCCACCAAAGCCTCAAATTTAAATTTCTCATCACTGTTTTCAAATCCCACCATGGACTCACCCCTCCCTAGCTCTGTAACCTCCTCCAACTCTACAAACCTCCAAGATCTCTGCGCTCCTTCAATTCTGGCTTCTTGCACAACACCGATTTTCATCGCTCCACCATTGGCGGCCATGCGTTCAGCTGCCTGGGCCCTAAGCTCCGGAATTCCCTCCCTAGTCCTTTCTGCCACTTTACCTCTCCTCCCCTTAAGATGCTCCTTAAAACCTACCTCTTTGGCCAAGCTTTTGGGCACCTGCCCTAATATCTCCTTATGTGGGCTTGGTGTCAAATTTTGTCTGATAACGCTCCTGCAAAGAGCCTTGGGATGTTTTACCACGTTAAAGACGCTTTATAAATGCAAGTTGTTGTTGTTGTCCCGTTACCCTAACAGCTGGTGTGGATCGGAGCAGGGAACGGTACGAGAGGAGGGGAAAGGGTGTGCTGCTGATTTTCATCTGCAAACCCAGTCAAGAAAAGAGTGACTTCAAAATTCTGATCATTCCCGTCGAACTGGGACGGCTGGTGTTTATGTAACAACCAGTCAGTAGGCTGGTGACAAGGCCTTTTCCGTGGGCTCCTGTACATACTCTGAGTGTTGCTTCCTGCTCACGGTTTACACTGCCAACACAGAGGGATTTAAAATAGCTCTTTGTCTCTCGGCAGGGAGACGAGAAACCTCAGTTGCTCTGAAGTGATAATGAATCCAAAATTACCTTGTACTTCTGAGACGCGGGTTTAAATCCAGCCCGGTTTCCTCTGTTGGCTGTAAGGGTTACGTGAAGTAAATGTGAGCGGGCTCAACCCAATTACAAATGAGTCCACCTCAGTGAACTGCTCAGAAGTTGGCACCAATTGACACTCCATTTCAGAGGCCACAGGATGTCTAGTGGGCGAAGGATGCTTAACACGGGCTGCCTGAAATGGAAAGTATCCCATTCACTAGCCCTCACAAAAATACTCCTAAATGGGGTGGATGAGAAGTTAAATCAAGGCCCCGCCTTCCCTCTCAGATGGACGTAAAAGATCCCACGGTATGATTGCAAAGTGTTCTCCCCGGTGTCCTGGCCGATATTTATCCCTCAACCAGCGTCACTCAAATAGGTTATCAAGTCATTAACTCATTGCTGTTTCATAGAATCATTGAAAGTTACGGCACAGAAGGAGGCCATTCGGCCCATCGTGTCCGTAGCGGCTGATAAAGAGCTATCCAGTTTAATCCCACTTTCCAGCACTTGGTCCGTAGCCCTGTAGGTTACGGCACCTCAAGTGCACATCCAAGTACTTTTTAAATGAGTTGAGGGTTTCTGCCTCTACCACACTTTCAGGCAATGAGTTCCAGACCCCCACCACCCTCTGGGTGGAAAAATTTCTCCTCAGCTCCCCTCTAATCCTTCTACCAATTACTTTAAATCTATGCCCCCGGTCACTGACCCCTCTGCTAAGATAAATAGGTCCTCCCTCTCCACTCTATCTAGTCCCGTCATAATTTTATATACCTCAATTAAATCTCCCCTCAGCCTCCTTTGTCCCAAAGAAAACAGCCCCAGCCTATCCAATCTTTCCTCATAGCTAAAATTCTCCAGCCCTGGCAACATCCTCGTAAATCTCCTCTGCACCCTCTCTAGTGCAATTACATCTTTCCTGTAATGTGGTGACCAGAACTGTATGCAGTACTTAAGCTGTGGCCCAACCAATGTTTTATACAGTTCCAGCATAACCTCCCTGCTCTTATATTTTGTGCCTCGGCTAATAAAGGAAAGTATCCCGTATGCCTTTTTAACTACGTTATCTACATGTCCTGCTACCTTCAGGGATCTGTGGACATGCACTGCAAGGTCCCTTTTTCCTCGACACCTCTCAGTATACTCCCATTAATGGCAGGTGACCGGCAGGGCAGGGTCCCCCTTGCGGACAGAGCGGAGGTGTCCAGCAAAGTGATCACGCAGTCTACACTTGGTCTCCCTAATGTAGAGGAGACCGCATTGTTCGCAGCGAATACAATGTATTAAATTGAAAGAAGTACAAGTAAACTGCTGTTTCACCTGGAAAGAGTGTTTGGGGCCCTGGACGGTGGGAAGGGAGGAGGTGAAGAGACAGGTGTCGAATCTCCTGCGTTCGCACAGGAAGGTGCCGTGGGGAGGAGAGCGGGTGTTGGGGGTGATGGACGAATGGACTGGGGGGGGGGGGGGTGGAGGGAGCAGTCCCTTTGGAATGCCGAAAGGGGAGGGGAAGATATGTTTGGTGGTGGGATCGTGCTGGAGATGGCGGACGATAATACGTTGAATGTGGAGGCTGGCGGTGTGGAAAGTGAGGACAAGGGGGACCCTCTCATGCTTCTGGCAAGGAAGGGAAGGGGTGAGGGCAGAAGTGCGGGAAATGGGACGGACACGGTCGAGGGCCCTGTCAACTACAGTGGAGGGGAATCCTTGGTTGAGGAAAAAGGAAGACATATCGGAGGCATGGTGTTGATCTTGCCTTGTTTGCCATCCCCAAATGCATTACCTCACACTTCTCTGGATTGAATTCCATTTGCCACTTTTCTGCCCACCTGACCAGTCCATTGATATCTTCCTGCAGTCGACAGCTTTCCTCCTCACCATCAACCACACGGCCAATTTTTGTATCATCTGCAAACTTCTTAATCATGCCCCCTACATTCAAGTCCAAGTCATCAATATATACCACAAAAAGCAAGGGACCTAGTACTGAGCCCTGGAAACAGCCTCGTGGGACCTGGCTGTGCGGAAACTGACTGTTGCACAATGACAACTGCCAGGCCGTGATATTGGATCGCACCTGAGGAGGAGCACTACAAAAAAATTAAAACTTACCTTTCCTTTAAGGAAGGCTGGTTTGACTGCCAAGCGGCTGAGAATACTGACCTTGGCATGCACGGCGAATGCTGCAGTCACGCGCAAACTAATTTTGCAAAAGGGAGCCTCAAACAGGCATTATTCCCGCCTCCCCCCCCCCAACTATTTGCATAAGCAAAAGACCTAACGCCTGTTTCAGACACCTATGGAGGATCCTTTACCAATATGGCGGACGGCGTACTTCTGGCACAGAATGAGTGCACGCTGCCTGCCATATTGGAACCCTTAGGCGCCCATTTCATGCCTGTAAAACGGGCACAGCGCGATCCGATTTCTAGGCTGCAGAGTCAAACCCTGATCGTTGGCAGGGATGGTAGCCAGAGCAGAATGCCAGTGAATTATTTTGTAAGGATTTTTAAAAATGGCTCATAGCAACAGGAGTAGGCCATTGAGTCCCTCGAGCCTGTTCCGCCATTCAGTTAGATCATGGCTGATCTGCACCTTAACTTCATCTGCCCGCCTTGGTTCTGTAACCCTTAATACCCTTGCCTAACAAAGACCTATCAATCTCGGTTTTGAAATTTTCAATTGAATGTTTCCCTGAGAAGAACTGTATTGTGCTGGAATGGAACCCTGCCTCGTGTTTTTTTGCAGGTGTACCTTGTACCCTCGAACAACGCCCGTTGCCAAGCAACTGTAATCCTGGCACACCTCAGCGTTCACCTTTTTGTTGTAAATTAACAGCATGCACGTTAACTGGGGTTACTGAGAGGTCATATCCTGCTGACGCCTGTCTCACTTAGGCTGTCATTATACCAAAGGTACTTGTTTAGAGTACCTTTGTGTAAGGGGTTTTTATTACTGTTTCTCAGGCTTATTATAGGTCAGCCAGTTATGTTTTCCTGAGCTGCCCTGCCCGCTGTGCGGTTGCGAATCGCTTACCCCTTCCTGATTCTGAGCTGAGGACTTATCGAGTGGTAACAAAGACAGACTAACAGACCAGTGGATTGGTACAAGGAAAACCAATGTTTATTAATAAGAAAACTAAAAAAAACTACAAGGTAAAAAGTATTATACAGAAGATAAAGAAATCGCTATAGATACAATACAGTCTTACACTTATCGGGGTGGAAGAAACGGACACATCGAGGGAAAATTCTAAAATCACAATTTTAGCAATATCCCTTTAACCCCCACCCTTATACCTAGATAGGTTGTCTTGTGGCGGCCAGAAAATTAATGCTCACCGGTGAAACAGATGAAAAGGCCTGGCCCCTGTTCCCTGCTGCTGCCGTCGACATGTGGTTGCGAGGTTTTTTTGGATGGCCTTCCTTCTTGGTTGCTAGCAAGCAGCAGGACCACGGCCACCAGGCGAAGAGAGAAGAGGAGAGAGGTACTGGGAAGCCACCAGTTATACCCTCTTGGTAACAGGTTTTTTTCGTACCTCATCAGCTTGCTTCATTGTTTGATTTAAGCACGAAAACGTAAGACAAAGGACCCCATCTCTGGCCCATTTACATAATGGCCGGTTCCTGTATCGATCTGTTCCATAACTGCTTTACCATTGTTCCGAATGTACCTTGATGGTTCACCTTTTGTCCTGCAATCACTTCCTGCTCGAATTTTGATGTGTAGGCCGGCAATGTTGATGGCTTGCCTCAGGGCTTGAATGCACCTGCATTGTGCAAGGAAACCTGTCTGAAACACGAAGCCTGCCAAGTTGTTAGAGAAATGCTGCAGGCTTTTTAGGCCATGAGTCTGACCGCAGCCATTTTGAAAGATCCTGGATTTTTAAAACAGTCACACCAGGGTTTCTTTAATAACTCCAATAAATCTTTGGGGTGGGGGGAACATGTGAAATTTTGCGAATCCCTTCATTTGGTATAATGGGGAGGCCTGCAGGCCTTGCATCACTTACCTCCATCTAAATGCCACTTAGATTTTAATGTTAGCAAAGAGCCAATGGGACATCTGACTCTGTGCTAGCGTCAGATGGATTTAGGAATGAAGGTTCAGTTCCCAGGTAGTCCTCAAGTGTGCTATGAGGACAAGGCCTCCTCAAGGTTCCTGCCGACATTCAATTTGGAGGAACTTCATGCCCGTCCAGTTACATCGCAAGATTTTATGTTAATGCAAAGCCAAAATCACTTTGTATTGACTGGAAATGTGTAATGTCATTGGCCTATACATTAGCTCAAACATAACTTATTTCTGATACCGCACTTATCCGTGTGCAGATAGTCTCTTGAGATATTTTTGTATTTGCTAATTGATCCTGCAGGAGTTTGATGAAGACCAATGGCCTCTATGAATCCCTGTTCATTTTGTCCAAGGAAGATCTGTTGGAGACCCACAATTTCCATTGTAAAAAATTAGGGAATCCAGTACCACCATTTTGGCAGTGTCAGCTGTGGCTCAGTGGGTAGCACTCTTGCCTTGGAGTTAGATAGTGGTGGGTTCAAATCCTATTCCAGAGACTTGTGTACAAAATCTATGTAGGTGCTCCAGTGCAGTACTGAGAGAGCACTGCACTGTCGGTAGATGCTGTCTTTTGGATGAGGTGTTAAACCGAGGCCCTCACTGCCCTCTCAGCTGGATGTAAAAGGTCCACACGGCCACTATTTGAAGAAGAGCAGGGGAATTCTCCCCTGGTGTCCCAGCCAACATTTATCCCTCAACCCACTCCAATAGCTGAAGAACTGGTCATTTATTTCATTGCTGTTTGTGGGAGCTTGCTGTGCTGCTGCATTTACCTACATAACAACAGTGGCTGCACTTCCAATGTCATTCATCGGTTGCAAAGTGCTGAGGATGCAATGAGATCCTTTACATATAATTACATAGAATTTACAGCACAGTAACAGGCCATTTGGCTCAACAGGTCCATGCTGGTGTTTATGCTCCACACGAGCCTCCTCCCACCCTACTTCAACTAACCCTATCAGCATACCCTTCTATTCTCTTTACCTCGTGCTTATCTAGATTCCCCTTAAATCCATCTATGCTATTTGCCTCAGCTACTCCTTGTGATAGCACGTTCTACATTTTAACCACTCTGAATTCTCTGGATTTATTAGTGACTATTTTATATTTATGGCCCCTAGTTCTGGTCTCCCTCACAAGTGGAAACATTTTCTCAATGTCTACCCTAAAAAACCCTTTCATAATCTTAAAGACCTCTATCAGGTCACCCCACAGTCTTCTCTTTTCTAGAGAAAAGAGCCCCAGCCTGTTCGATCCTTCCTGATAGTTATAACCTCTCAGTTCTGGTATCATCTCAGTAAATTTTTTTTTGCACCTGCTCCAATGCCTCTATATCCTTTCTATAATATGGAGACCAGAACTGTGCACAGTGCTCCAAGTGTGGTCTAACCAAGGTTCCATGCAAGTTTAACATAACTTCCCAGCTTTCAATTCTATCCCTCTCGAAATGAACCCCATTGCTCGGTTTGCCTTTTTAATGGCCTTATTAAGTGCAAGTTATTCCTCAGGGCGAGTGGTGAAAATCAGTGGATTTGTCTAGTATTGAATTATGGGGGTAAATTGAAACCTTCCCGTTCCATTGTATAGGGTTTGGAGCCCCAGTGTTCAGTCCCAGTAAAATACAGGGTGTCCTTTAGTACAGAAAAGCAACCCCAAGTCTTTTGCCCAATCAATAACAGAAACCTATTTCTGTAAAAACAACTCTTCTCTATTGACATTTCCAGCCTCACCCAGCAACAATCACTTTCTGGACATCCGACATCTAGCGATAAGTAAACCATTAATCATCTCACTCAACGACAGCTATCAGACCCTTGGTAAACATTTACTTTGAAAACTTGTTTTTGCTGGTAGAAGATGGGAACTAAAAAATAGATAACAACACTGAGCATCACACACAACTTATCCGGAGCTTTCCTGTAAAACACTTCGCTGATTCCTTGTGACATTTCTATTACAATATAATGTATCATGAATTGCATTAAAAGGTACATTAATAAGAAACGGAGATGGAGCCTAATCGGGCGATTATTGTGCGAACTCTTACATAAAATTACGTAGGATTTACAGCACACAAACAGGCCATTCGACTCACCCGGCCTATGCTGGTGTTTATGCTCCACACGAGCCTCCTCCCACTCTATTTACTTCATCCCCTCCTATTAACATATCCTTCCATTCCCTTTCTCCCTCATGTACTCATTTTGCTTCCCCTTAAATGTATCTTTGCTATTCGCCTCAACCACTCCATGTGGTACCGAGTTCAAACATTCACACCACTCTCTGAGTAAAGAAGATTCTTGGCAAAGTCATCCCAATTGCCATAGGAATCGCTGCAAGATTTTTTTATTTAAGAAGTAAAAGGATTTGCATTTACGTAGCCCCCTGTCACGTTCTTAGGAAGTTCTAAAGTGCTTCCCAATCAATGGGTTACTTTTGAAGTGCAGCCATTTCTTTCATAGGAGCAAACGCAGCAGCCAATGTGCGCACAGCAAGACCCCACAAACAGCAAAGGAGATGAAAGACCAGATAGTCCATTTTTTGGTGGTGTTGGTGGAGAAGGATTGCTGGCCAGATCACCAGAAGATGCCCTGCTCATTTTTGAATTTTGGATCCTTAAAGTCCAACCAGGATGGAGCATCAGTTTAAGGTCTCATCTGAAAAACAGCACCCTCAGTAATACAGCACTCCCTCAGTAATACAGCACTCCCTTGGTGATAGAGCACTCCCTCAGTAATACAGCACTCCCTCAGAAATACAGCACTCCCTCAGTAATACAGCACTCCCTCGGTAATACAGCACTCCCTTGGCAATAGAGCACTCCCTCAGTAATACAGCACTCCCTCAGTAATACAGCACTCCCTTGGCAATAGAGCACTCCCTCAGTAATACAGCACTCCCTCAGTAATACAGCACTCCCTTGGTAATAGAGCACTCCCTCAGAAATACAGCACTCCCTCAGTAATACAGCACTCCCTCAGTAATACAGCACTCCCTCAGAAATACAGCACTCCCTCAGAAATACAGCACTCCCTCAGTAATACAGCACTCCCTCAGTAATACAGCACTCCCTCAGTAATACAGCACTCCCTCAGAAATACAGCACTCCCTCAGTAATACAGCACTCCCTCAGAAATACAGCACTCCCTCAGTAATACAGCACTCCCTCAGAAATACAGCACTCCCTCAGTAATACAGCACTCCCTCAGTAATACAGCACTCCCTTGGCAATACAGCACTCCCTCAGTAATACAGCACTCCCTTGGCAATACAGCACTCCCTCAGTAATACAGCACTCCCTCAGTAATACAGCACTCCCTTGGCAATACAGCACTCCCTCAGTAATACAGCACTCCCTCAGTAATACAGCACTCCCTCAGTAATACAGCACTCCCTTGGCAATACAGCACTCCCTCAGTAATACAGCACTCCCTCAGTAATACAGCACTCCCTTGGCAATACAGCACTCCCTCAGTAATACAGCACTCCCTCAGTAATACAGCACTCCCTTGGCAATACAGCACTCCCTCAGTAATACAGCACCCCCTCAGTAATACAGCACTCCCTCAGTAATACAGCACCCCCTCAGTAATACAGCACTCCCTCAGAAATACATAACCGGGCGGAGTGTGAGTTAAAATCGAGCGGACCTACGTGCCTCTTCGTTTAACCCGGCTGTTTCTGCCAGCGGCTGAGGTGCCCATCTGACTCCGACGGGAGCCTCATTAACATATGCCAATCGGGGTCCCATGAAGCACGTGGGGTCCCCAATGGCATTTTAATGGTGGGCATCCTGCTCAGTATAATCTGTCAGGGAAACGACCCTGAGAGGTAAATGGTGTGTCAGCCTTGGCGCAGTGGGTAGCACTCTCACCTCCTGAGTTTAGAAGGTTGTGGGCTCAATCCCCACTCAAGAGACTTGAGCCCATAATCCAGTGCCAGTACTGAGGGAGTGCTGTACTGTATTTCAGATTAAACTGAGGCCTTTTCTGCCTCTCAGGCGCACATAAAAGATCCCATGGGACTATTTCAAAGAAGAGTAAGGGAGGTATCCTGGTCAATATTTATCCCTCAAAAAGCAGATGATCTGGTCGTTATCACATTGCTGTTTGTGGGACGTTGCTTTGCACAAGTTGGCTGCTGCGTTTCCTACATTACAACAGTGACTACGTTTCAAAAGTACCTCATTGGTAAAGTGCTTTGGGACGTCCTGAGGTTGTGAAAGGTGTTACATAAATGCAGGTTTTTTTCTTTTAAACTTATCCGTGTCGGGGCCAGGAGGTGCCGGAGTGCTTCTCCGGACCACACGAGGAAAGTCCGGGCCTCTGCTTACCTGAGGACCTCTGGGCCTCCTGACCGTCACTCGCTGGCAGCGGCCAGCTGCCTCTTTAGCCCCGTTCCAAGCAGGCGGGTGGCCGGCATGAGCCTGGCTGTTGATGTCAGCCGGGGCCTCCGACGGAGACTCCCGGGTGGGAGTTAAAATCCACCATCCCCCCGCCCCCCCCCCCCAGCTTAAGTATGGGCAGGCTATTCGATCATCGCTGCTGAGCCCGATCCTTTCTTCACCCACCTTCATGTTCACACTTTCCAGGTGGGGTCACTGCCTTGTGATCGGCAGCAGGAACCCTGGATGTTATTTCTCCCCTCTCTATTCCTGGGGGTACTTGTACACTCGACTTGTAGTGTACTAGATTTGTATTCTCTTGAGTGTAGAAGATTAAGCCGTGACCTAATGTAGGGCTCAGGAAGGATATACTGGCCTTGGAGTGGGTTCAGCGCAGATTCAACAGAACGATACTGGGGCTAAAAGGGTTAAATTATGAGGTCAGGCTGCATAGACCAGGCTTGTATTCCCTTGAGTATACGTGATTAAGGGGTGGTCTAAATGATGAAAGGATTCGATAGGGTAGATAGAGAGAAACTATTTCCTCTGGTGGGGGTGTCCTGAACAAGAGGGCATAACCTTAAAATTAGAGCTAAGCCGTTCAGGAGTAATGCCAGGAAGCACTTCTTCACACAAAAGGGTCGTGGAAATCTGGAACTCTCTCTCCCCCCAAAAAGGCTGTGGATGCTGGGGGTCAATTGAAAATTTCAAAACTCAGATCGATAGATTTTTGTTAGACAAGGGAATCAAGGGATATGGAGCCAAGGCAGGTAAATGGAGTTGAGATGGAGATCAGCCATGATCTAAATGGATGGCGGAACAGGCTTGAGGGGCTGAACGGCCTCCTCCTGATCCTGTGTTCCCGCCATCCCCAAAACTGCTCCAGCTGAGATTAGCTAACTCGACAAAAAAAAAACACCGCGATCGAGGCCAGGGCCTCCTCTCCAAACCTGAAGATGCCGCCTCCTCCGGATTGCCAATCATTATCAATTGTGAGATTAGAGAGGCATGGTTAGCAGGCTATTTGACTGTGGAGGGCATCACAGCCAAGCCCACCCAGTCCTCACACACCATCCACACACTCGCAATTTCTAGCAGGATTCACCAGATGGTTAAAGAGTCCTGGATGATTATCCCTCTCCATGGCTGCTAGTGGCCATTCGTATATCCACGGCTCTCGTCCCAGCTGAGAGGAGATCTAGAATCATGCCTTTAACGCACTGGACCTCTGGAGAGCTGGAGCTACGTAGATTCTAATGGATCACACACCACGGAAGACTGAATTATTTACTACTAACTACAGTAGATTAAAGTCCAAGTTCCTTACGAGAAAAGAACAGCTTCGGCTGATTTAAGCACTGGCTTCTCTGCCTTTTTACCTTAACCAGCACTTTGTCCCTTCCTCCAACATTCAAATGTTGAAAGGTGATTGGCATAATGGTCTTCATTATAGGACTGCAATGAACTGCTGCAATGTAAAAAAAGACATCAACAATCCTGATTTCTCCTAAGACAGGTGAGCACATTGTTGTGAACTAGCTATTCCCTTGTCGATTCCTCAGTGGCACGTGTCTATTTACAATGATTTTCTGCTACTCATTGTTGTTTTATTAATGAGTGTATCGCATAACTGTAGAGTTCGGGGGCAACAGTTAAGATTTAAGAAAGCGGGTATGACTATTTACACTCCTATTTACCTGGCCGATATTAATCCCTTATCAAGATCACTAAAACAGATTATCTGGTCATTATCACATTGCTGTTTGTGGAACCTTGCTGTGTTCCAAGTTGGCAGCCGTGTTTCTTACATTACAACAGTGGCTACACTTCAGAAGTACTTCATTGGTTGTAAAATGCTTTGGGACATCCTGAGGAAAAGCACTAGATAAATGCAAGCAGTTCAAAATTTTACCCACCACAGCCTAACATCTGTGGTGGGTAAAATTTTGGAGTCTATTATTAAGGAGACAGTAGCGGAACATTTGGATAAACATAATTTAATAGGACAAAGTCAGCATGGCTTTACGAAGGGGAAGTCATGTCTGACAAATTTGCTTGAGTTCTTTGAGGACATAACGTACAGGGTGGATAAAGGGGAACCAGTGGACGTAGTGTATTTAGACTTCCAGAAGGCATTCGACAAGGTGCCACATAAAAGATTATTGCTCAAGATAAAGAATCACTGGATTGGGGGTAATATTCTGGCATGGGTGGAGGATTGGTTATCTAACAGGAAGCAGAGAGTTGAGATAAATGGTTCATTCTCGGACTAGCAACCAGTAGCCAATGGTGTTCCGTAGGGGTCGGTGTGGGTCCCCAACTCTTGACAATCTATATTAACGATTTGGAGGAGGGGACCGAGTGTAACATATCAAAGTTTGCAAATGATACAAAGATGGGAGGGAAAGTGGAGAGTGAGGAGGACATAAAAAACCTACAGGGGGATATAGACAGGCTGGGTGAGTGGGCGGAGATTTGGCAGATGCAATACAATATTGGAAAATGTGAGGTTATGCACTTTGGCAGGAAAAATCAGAGAGCAAGTTATTATCTTAAAGGCGAGAAACTGGAAAGTAGTGCAGTACAAAGGGATCTGGGGGTCCTAGTGCAAGAAAATCAAAAAGTTAGTATGCAGGTGCAGCAGGTGATCAAGAAGGCCAATGGAATGTTGGCTTTTATTGCTAGGGGGATAGAATATAAAAACAGGGAGGTATTGCTGCAGTTCTTTGAGGTATTGGTGAGACCGCACCTGGAATACTGCATACAGTTTTGGTGTCCATACTTAAGAAAAGACATACTTGCTCTCGAGGCAATACAAAGAAGGTTCACTCAGTTAATCCTGGGGATGAGGGGGCGGACATATGAAGAGAGGTTGAGTAGATTGGGACTCTACGCATTGGAGTTCAGAAGAATGAGAGGCGATCTTATTGAAACATATAAGATTGTGAAGGGGCTTGCTCGGGTGGATGCGGTAAGGATGTTCCCAAGGATGGGTGAAACTAGAACGAGGGGGCATAATCTTAGAATAAAGGGCTGCTCTTTCAAAACTGAGATGAGGAGAAACTTCTTCACTCAGAGGGTAGTAGGTCTGTGGACTTTGCTGCCCCAGGAAGCTGTGGAAGCTAGATCATTAAATAAATTTAAAACAGAAATAGACAGTTTCCTAGAAGTAAAGGGAATTAGGGGTTACGGGGAGCGGGCAGGAAATTGGACCTGAATTTAGATTTGAGGTTAGGATCAGATCAGCCATGATCTTATTGAATGGCGGAGCAGGCTCGAGGGGCCGATTGGCCTCCTCCTGCTCCTATTTCTTATTGTAAACAATTTTACAACACCAAGTTATAGTCCAGCAATTTTATTTTAAATTCACAAGCTTTCGGAGATTTTCTCCTTCCTCAGGCAAATGTTTCAAGAGCTCCTTGAAGCCTACGCATTTATACATATTGAACAATACATGGTGTTTACAGACTGCCCCTGCAACTGCCCGTTGCCAAGGCAATCACCGTGTTCAGACAGAGAGGTGTCACCTGCAGAACCCCCGAATACACATTCAACAAAAAAACAAACAGGGAAAAAAAACAGAGAAAAAAAAAACACAGAGAGAGGCAGAAACATCCGGAAGGCAGAGAGAGCCAGCAAATGACCCATTATATTAAAAACAGATAACATTTGTTCGCTGGTGGGGTAACGTGTAGCGTGACATGAACCCAAGATCCCGGTTGAGGCCGTCCTCATGGGTGCGGAACTTGGCTATCAATTTCTGCTCGACGATTTTGCGTTGTCGTGTGTCTCGAAGGCCGCCTTGGAGTACGCTTACCCGAAGGTCGGTGGATGAATGTCCATGACTGCTGAAGTGTTCCCCGACTGGGAGGGAACCCTCCTGTTTGGCGATTGTTGCGCGGTGTCCGTTCATCCGTTGTCGCAGCGTCTGCATGGTCTCGCCAATGTACCATGCTCTGGGGCATCCTTTCCTGCAACGTATGAGGTAGACAACGTTGGCCGAGTCACAGGAGTATGAACCATGCACCTGGTGGGTGGTGTCATCTCGTGTGATGGTGGTATCTGTGTCGATGATCTGGCATGTCTTGCAGAGGTTACCGTGGCAGGGTTGTGTGGCGTCGTGGACGCTGTTCTCTTGAAAGCTAGGTAGTTTGCTGCAAACGATGGTCTGTTTGAGGTTGGGTGGCTGTTTAAAGGCGAGTAGTGGAGGTGTGGGGATGGCCATAGCGAGGTGTTTGTCCTCATTGATGACATGTTGAAGGCTGCGGAGAACATGGCGTAGTTTCTCCGCTCCGGGGAAGTACTGGACGACAAAGGGTACTCTGTTGGTTGCGTCCCGTGTTAGTCTCCTGAGGAGGTCTATGCGATTTTTTGCTGTGGCCCATCGGAACTGTCGATCGATGAGTCGAGCGTCATATCCCGTTCTTACTAGGGCGTCTTTCAGCGTCTGTAGGTGTCCATCGCGTTCCTCCTCGTCTGAGCAAACCCTGTGTATTCGCAGGGCCTGTCCATAGGGGATGGCCTCTTTGACGTGGTTAGGGTGGAAGCTGGAAAAGTGGAGCATCGTGAGGTTGTCCGTGGGCTTGCGGTAGAGTGAGGTGCTGAGGTGCCCGTCTTTGATGGAGATTCGTGTGTCCAAGAAAGAAACTGATTCTGAGGAGTAGTCCATGGTGAGCTTGATGGTGGGATGGAACTTGTTGATGTTATCGTGTAGTCTCTTTAGTGATTCCTTGCCGTGGGTCCATAGAAAGAAAATGTCGTCGATGTATCTGGTGTATAGTGTTGGTTGGAGGTCTTGTGCAGTGAAGAAGTCCTGCTCGAACTTGTGCATGAAAATGTTGGCGTATTGGGGTGCGAATTTGGTCCCCATGGCTGTTCCGTGTGTTTGGGTAAAGAACTGGTTATCGAAGGTGAAGACATTGTGATCCAGGATGAAGCGGATGAGTTGTAGGATGGCTTCCGGAGATTGGCTGTTGTTGGTGTTGAGTATTGATGCTGTCGCAGCGATGCCGTCATCGTGGGGGATACTGGTGTATAGTGCCGAGACGTCCATCGTGGTGAGAAGTGTTCCTGGTTCAACTGGTCCGTGGGTACTGAGTTTTTGTAGGAAGTCTGTAGTGTCACGACAGAAGCTGGGGGTTCCCTGTACGATGGGTTTCAGGATGCCCTCGATGTATCCAGAGAGGTTCTCACACAGGGTTCCGTTGCCTGATACGATGGGACGTCCGAGTGTGTTGGCTTTGTGTATCTTTGGGAGGCAGTAGAAGTCTCCCACGCGGGGATTACGTGGGATGAGAATGCGTAGGATGCTTTGAAGGTCTGGATCGAAGGTCTTGATCAGTTTGTTGAGCTGGTGGGTGTGTTCTTTGGTCGGATCTGCGGGTAACCGTCTGTAGTGTTCCTGGTTGTCCAGTTGTCGGTATGCTTCTTTGCAATAGTCTGTTCTGTTCTGTATGACTATGGCTCCTCCTTTGTCCGCTGGTTTGATGACGATGTTGCGGTTGGTCTTGAGAGCGTTGATGGCGTTGCGTTGTGCTCGGGTGACATTCTGGACTGTCTTCTGAGTGCGGCTGATGAATCTGGCATTGACGCATTTCCTGACAGCTTGAGCATACATGTCCAGCTGAGGGCAGCGACCCTCCGGAGGAGTCCAGTTTGACTCTTTCCTCTTCGGTTGCTGTACCGCGGATCCCTCTGTCTGCTGTTCCGGATCGTCGATTGTCTCATTGGGTTCGCTGCTGAAATCTTGGGGTTTGTGGTAGAATTCCCGGAGCCTCATTCTCCTGATGAATTCCTCTGTGTCCGCCGCGAGACTAGTGGGGTCCATTTTGGTAGTGGGGCAGAAATTGAGCCCTCGGCTGAGAACTTCGATTTCGTCTGGTTGAAGGGTGTGGTCGGATAAATTGACAATAGACTTCCCTGTGGTTGCAACCGTGGTACCAGGGGAAGCTTGGTCGTTGCTGGTGGTGATGCCGAGTTTCTCAAGCTTCCTGCTCTTGGTTTTCATGTAGGCAGCGTAGTTCCGTTGCCTCGTCTGTTTGGCGGTATAACGTAGCTGGTCTGCTGTGTCTTGAGTACAGGTTGAGAGTATGGACTCTATCTTGGTTTCGAGGTTGTGGCGTCTGCTGTAGAGTTGGTGTATGAGATGGTTGCGGAGTGTGCGAGAGGTACGGCGGCAGAGTCTCTCAGCGTAATCCGAGTTGTATGTGGACTTGAGTGGGTTCGTGATCTGGAGTCCTTTCGGGATCTTGTCTGCTTTCTTGCAGCTCTGTAAAAACTTGATGTCTGTGTCTAAATGCGCGATCTTCTTGGATATCCTTTCCACTGTGAGCCGGCAGTTTGTGGTGTCGATGGTAGTCATGATGTGGAGATGCCGGTGATGGACTGGGGTTGACAATTGTAAACAATTTTACAATTGTCAACCCCAGTTTCTTATGTTTTTATGTTCTTATGTTCAACCCCTATTTCTTATGTTTTTATGTTCTTATGTTCAAGAAGGCAGCTCAGCACCACCTTCTCAAGGGCAATTAGGGATAGGCAATAAATGCCGGCCTTGCCAGCGACGCCCACATCCCATGAACAAATAAAAAAAAGTTTGTTCTTTCTTTCTTATAACCCAGCAAAAGAGATATTATGTAAGGGTCAATGGAATCTGCCTTTCACTAACATTTTGTACATGCTGGTCCAATGATAATTGTGTTGTGAATAGCATACTTGATGTACTGCTGAGACATGTAATGGACTGTACGTGTCAAGTTTAGATAAATGTATTAACCCTTTAACTGTGCTATGCCATTACAACAACAATAACTTGCATTTACATAGCGCCTTAACCAACTTCTAAAACCCTTCTCCCCTGAATCCTCCACCCTCACCTCCGACAATAAATACGAGGAGCTCATAGACTACTTTGTCGCTAAGATTGAGATCATCTGCTTAGCTGCCTCTGCCGCTTTCCTCCCTTCCCCAAGTCCCTCAAGCCAAATTTCCCCTACGGTTCCACCTTCCCCAGCCCTGAACTCACAACTTTCTCTAGTTTCTCTCCTATCTCCGCTCATGCCCTCTCCGAGCTCATCTTGACCATGAGACCCACCTCCTGCTCCCTCGACCCTATTCCCATCAAACCACTGACCACCCAACTTCCCTTCCTGGCTCCCATGTCAGCTGATATTGTTAATGGTTCCCTCTCCTCAGGTACTGTCCCCCTCCCCTTCAAATTTTCCATCATCACCCCCCTCCTCAAAAAACCCACCCTTGACCCCTCCGTCCTTGCAAACTACCGCCCCATCGCCAACCTCCCTTTCCTTTCCAGTTCTTGAACGTGTTGTCGCCTCCCAAATCTGTGCCCGTCTTTCCCTCAACTCCATGTTTGAATCCCTCTAATCGGGTTTCTGCCCCTGCCACAGTACTGAAACAGCCTTATCAAAGTCACAAATGACATTCTATGTGACTGTGACCGAGGTAAACAGTCCCTCCTCATCCTTCTTGACCTGTCTGCAGCCTTTGACGCGGTTGACCACACCATCCTCCTCCAACGCCTCTCCTCCGTCGTCCAGCTCGTTGGGACCGCATTTACCTGGTTCCATTCTTATCTATCCAGTCGTAGCCAGAGAATCACCTGCAATGGCTTCTCTTCCCGCTCCCACACAGTTACCTCTGGAGTCCCCCATGGATCTATCCTTGGCCCACTCCCATTTCTCATCTACATGCTGCCCCTCAGCGATATCATCTGAAAACGCAACGTCAGCTTCCACATATCTTCCTAGTCCTACCTCACCATCACTTCTCTCTACTTATCCACTGTCTCTGTCACACTGCTTGTCCAGCATCCATTGCTGGATGAGCAAAAATTTCCTCCAACTAAATATTGAGAAGATCGAAGCCATTGTCTTTGGTCCCCGCCACAAACTCCGTTCCCTAGCCCCCAACTCTATCCCTCTCCCTGGCTATTATCTGAGACTAAACCAGACGTTCGCAACCCTGGCATCCTATTTGACCCTGAGATGAACTTCCGACCACTTATCCGCTCCATCATCAAGACTGCCTACAACATTGTCCGTCTCCACTCTTGCCTCAACTTATCTGCTGCTGAAACTCTCATCCATGCCTTTGTTACCTCTAGACTTGACTATTCCAATGCTCTTCTGGCCAGCCTCCCATCTTCCACCCTCCATAAACTTGAGCTCAACGAAAACTCTGCTGCCCGTATCCTAACTCGCACCAAGTCCCGTTCACCCATCACCCACTGTGCTCACTGACCTACATCGGCTCGCGGTCCGATTTTAAAATTCTCATCCTTGTTTTCAAATCCCTCCATGGCCTCGCCCCTCCCTATCTCTGTTCCCTCCTCCAGCCCTACAACCCTCTGAGATATCTGCGCTTCTCCAATTCTTGCCTCTTGCGCAGCCCCGATTTTAATCCCTCCACCATTGGCAGCCGTGCCTTCAGCTGCCTAGGCCCTAATCTCTGGAATTCCATCCCTAAACCTCTCCGCCTCTCTACCTCTCTCTCCTCCTTTAAGACCCTCCTTAAAACGTACCTCTTTGACCAAGCCTTTGTTCACCTGTCCTAATATCTCCTTATATGGATCGGTGTCAAATTTTGTTTGATAACGCTCCTGTGAAACACCTCGATTTACTACGTTAAAAGTGCTCTACGAATGCAAGTTGTTGTTGTTGTAGTAAAACATCCCAAGGCGCTTCACAGGAGCGTTATCAGACAAAACACTGATACTGAGCCAAAGAAGAAGACATCAGGACAGGAGACCAAAAGCTTCACCTGCAGACCCCTTCAAAATCAAACACATTTCCTATTTTATGCCAGCTGCAAACTTATATTCCATGTCCCTTATATCTGAGTCCATGTGTTTGTGAATGTGTGAGGAAATAAAGACAAATAAAAATATAAGAAAAATGCAAGGGTACAAAAAAGCCATTCAGCCCATTGAATTCATTCCTCTTGTACTCCTGTTCACTTAACTTGTCATCCAGCTGCATTTTGAGGTAGCTTGACATGTAAAACAAATAGAATGCACTGTAGCTGCAAATAAACGCCAATTGCCAATTGCCCTGAACAACTCAACCAGAGGACGCGGTCTGCGCTTGAAGGGGAGGTAAATTCAAAACTAATCTGCAGAAACAATATTTCAGTGAGCGAGTGGTCAGTCTATGGAACAGGCTCCCTGGAGAGATGGTGGAAGCAGTTAGTATTGATTCATTCAAATGCAAAATAGATAGATTTCCTTCAGAAAATAATACTTTGGGATACAGTTTGAGTAATTTGAGACATGAAATATGGTACACGTAGCACGCTTGGAAGGAACAGGTGACTTTGAACCTATGGTTCCCAAAGTTCTCCACCACTGGGGTTTTCCTCGTGTCATGTCTGGGTCTGTTGTAGACTAATTGATAGAGATTGATTGCTATGATTAGTCAGCAACTCCATTATCGTTGTATCATGCGACTACCAGGATGGAAAAGGCAAATCAGATGGACTTTGGTCTTTTCTCGTTTAGCAATTCCTATGCTGTTGGTCTCCTTTAAAGTTGGATTTCAGGAGCCCGATGCTCAATGTTTACACCTGGTTACTGAGGACTGTTGATAGACTTGTCGACCTGGTCTATAGAAACTGGATTCAACAGCATAAACATTAGGGGCCAGCTCATCGATGCTGTGTTCCAGAATCTGACTGAAAAGCGGACTAATCTATAACATAAGAACATAAGAAATAGAAGCAGGAGTAGGCCAATCGGCCCCTCGAGCCTGCTCCGCCATTCAATAAGATCATGGCTGATCTGATCCTAACCTCAAATCTAAAGAACACAAGAAGTAGGAGCAGGACCCGGCCACTCAGCCCCTGGGCCCGCTCCGCCACCCACAGGGCCTTGACCGATCCGAACTCAGCTTCATGTCCAATTTCCTGCCCGCTCCCTTAAGGGCCTTAAAATAACTAACCTGACATCTGCCTCGAAATTCAAGGCACCTTGGTGGTGCGATACATTGATAAGGATGTAACGATGTTTTATTAATTCTTCCCAAGGCTGTGTGTTTTCTCTTGTCTCTTTAAGTCCTCTTCTGCAATGACCCATCTTCTCTATCTCGCTTTCATCCAGGTGAACTGCACACGTTAAACAATGGTGCAAAAATCAATAACATTTTAACAAGATTGCAAATGCCGCCAACACAGATGACACTTTTTCGCATTGTTTAGCCTTGATGTTGTAAGTCGCACTTGCGAACAAAGGTCAAGTGGCTCAGCCCTGTTTGTGACCCTCTGCGACCCAGGGTGACACCATGTCACATGAATTGCTTCTGAGCAATAAATAAACCTGCCCTCTAACAGGGAGCTGACTCTGCCTTGAAGAAAATCCCTTTTTTCCTGGTGCCAAATGCTTTTTTTTTGTTTAAATTATGCTTCCTTCATGGCAGCTGTTAGGAAGAAAAACAAAGGAAATATTTGAAGAGCTCGGTGACTTAGCTTGTCAATTCAGGGGCAAGAAATGACTGGTCCAGTGGAAAGTGAGGGACGCCAAAGGATGTCTGCACTTTTAACATTTCGGACTGTTCTTCCAATCTCCAGATCGTCGTGCATAATTAAAGCTTTCCGCTGGATTTTGTGGGCAATCAGTGTAGCAGAATCTGATTATCATAAGTCTTTTAAATCACTATCTGCTTGTTATCATATAATTGCTTGATACCAAATACACCAGTCAGTCAAATCTAACATGCAAACTTATCTGAACTGCTGCTGTGCTGGTCTTGTGTGATGAATTGCCTATCATCAGACCATGAATGCAACAACGTTCAATGTTGAGTTAATCCTTCCTTATTTTACAGTCCTTCTGCATCCCTGTCTTTCATTGAATCTATCGGGTACGGTAGTATAGTGGTTATGTTACTTGACTAGTAATCCATAGGCCCGGACTAATAATCCAGAGTTATGAGTTCAAATACCTGCCATGGCAGCTGGGAAATTTAAATTCAATTAATTAAATAAAATCTGGAGTTAAAATACTAGTACCAGTAATGGTGGCCGTGAAACTACCGGATTGTCGTAAAAACCCATCTGGTTCACTAATGTCCTTTAGGGAAAGAAACCGGCCGTCCTTACCTGGTCTGACTCCAGACCCACAGCAATGTGGTTGATTCTGAAATGGCCTAGCAAGCCACTCAGTTGTAAAATCTCGCTAAAAAAAGTCATAAGAATAAAACCGGACGGACCACTAGGCACCGGACACGACAACATGCAAACCAATCCCAGTTGGCCCTGCAAAGTCCTCCTCACTAACATTGGGGAGACTTGTGCCAAAATTGGGAGAGCTGTCCCACAGACTAGTCAGGCAACAGCCTGACATAGCCATACTCACAGAATCATACCTTTCAGCTAACATCCCAGACTCTTCCATCACCATCCCTGGGTATAGTCCTGTCCGACAGACTGACCAGAGGTGGTGGTACAGTGATATACAGTCAGGAGGGAGTGACCCTGAGAGTCCTCAACATTGACTCTGGACCCCGTGAAATCCCATGGCATCAGGTCAAACATGGGCAAGGAAACCTCCTGCTGATTATCACCTACCGTCCTCCCTCAGCTGATGAATCAGTCCTCCTCCATGTTGAGAAGCACTGAGGGCAGCAAGGGTACAGAATTTACTCTGGGTGGGGGACTTCAATGTCCATCACCAAGAGTGACTTGGTAGCACCACTACTGACCGAGCTGGCCGAGTCCATGAAGGACATAGCTCGAGACTGGGCCTGCGGCAGGTGGTGAGCGAACCAACATGAGGGAAAAACTGACTTGACCTCGTCCTCACCAATCCACCTGTCGCAAATGCAACCGTCCATGACAGTATTGGTAGGAGTGACGCCCGGCACTGTCCTCGTGGAGACGAAATCCTGCCTTCGCACTGAGGACACCATCCAACGTGTTGTGTAGCACTACCACCGTGCTGAATGGGATAGATTCAGAACAGATCTCGCAGCTCAAAACTGGGCATCCATGAGGCACTGTGGGCCATTAGCAGCAGCAAAATTGTATTCCAGCACAATCTGTAACCTCATGGACCTGGCAGATTGAGGCATATTCCTCACTCTACCATTACCAACAAACCAGGGAATCAACCCTGGTTCAATGACGAGAGTAGAAGAACATGCCAGGAGCAGCACCAGGCATACCTAAAAATGAGGTGCCAACCTGGTGAAGGTACAACTCAGGACTATATGCATGCTAAACAGCGGGAGCAACATGCTATGGACAGAGCGAAGCAATTCCACAACCAACAGATCAGATCAAAGCTCTGCAGTCCTGCCACATCCAGTCATGAATGGTGGTGGACAATTAAACAACTAACGGGAGGAGGAGGCTCTGCAAACATCCCCATCCTCAATGATGGCGGAGTCCAGCACGTGAGTGCAAAAGACAAGGCCGAAGCGTTTGCAACCATCTTCAGCCAGAAGTGCTGAGTGGATGATCCATCTCGGCCTCCTCCCAATATCCCCACCATCACAGAAGCCAGTCTTCAGCCAATTCGATTCACTCCACCTGATATCAATAAACGGCTGAGTGCACTGGATAGAGCAAAGGCTATGGGCCCCAACAACATCCCAAGACTTGTGCTCCAGAACTAGCTGTGCCTCTAGCCAAGCTGTTCCAGTGCAGCTACAACACTGGCGTCTACCCGATAAAGTGGAAAATTACCCAGGTATGTCCTGTCCACAAAAAGCAGGACAAATCCAATCCAGCCAATTACCGCCCCATCAGTCGACTCTCAATCATCAGCAAAGTGATGGAAGGTGTCGTTGACAGTGCTATCAAGTGGCACTTACTCACCAATAACCTGCTCGCCGTTGCTCAGTTTGGGTTCCGCCAGGACCACTCGGCTCCAGACCTCATTACAGCCTTGGTCCAAACATGGACAAAAGAGCTGAATTCCAGAGGTGAGGTGAGAGTGACTGCCCTTGACATCAAGGCAGTATTTGACTGAGTGTGGCACCAAGGAGCCCTAGTAAAACTGAAGTCAATGGGAATCAGGGGGAAAACTCTCCAGTGGCTGCAGTCATACCCAACACAAAGGAAGATGGCAGTGGTTGTTGGAGGCCAATCATCTCAGCCCCAGGACATTGCTGCAGGAGTTCCTCAGGGCAGTGTCCTAGGCCCAACCATCTCCAGCTGCTTCATCAATGACCTTCCCTCCATCATAATGTCAGAAATGGGGATGTTCGCTGATGATTGCACAGTGTTCAGTTCCATTCGCAACCCCTTAAATAATGAAGCAGTCCGAGCCCGCATGCAGTAAGACCTGGACCATCTCCAGTAATGACCATCTCCAACAAGAGAGAGTCTAACCACCGCCCCTTGACATTCAACGGCATTACCATTGCCGAATCCCCCATCATCAACAAACTGGGGGTCACCATTGACAAGAAACTTAACTGGACCAGCCAGATAAATACTGTGGCTACAACAGCAGGTCAGAGGCTGGGTATTCTGCAGCGAGTGACTCACCTCCTGACTGCCAAAGC
Organism: Heptranchias perlo; assembly: GCF_035084215.1. NCBI lineage: Eukaryota > Metazoa > Chordata > Chondrichthyes > Hexanchiformes > Hexanchidae > Heptranchias > Heptranchias perlo. The sequence goes on along the minus strand of NC_090338.1, from coordinate 12,029,951 downwards.
CTTTCCACCATCTACAAGGCACAAGTCAGGAGTGTGATGGAATGCTCTCCACTTGCCTGGATGAGTGCAGCTCCAACAACACTCAAGAAGCTCGACACCATCCAAGGCAAAGCAGCCCACTTGATTGGTACCCCATCCACCACCCTAAACATTCACTCCCTTCACCACCGGCGCACTGTGGCTGCAGTGTGTACCATCCACAGGATGCACTGCAGCAACTCGCCAAGGCTTCTTCGATAGCACCTCCCAAACCTGCGACCTCTACCACCTGGAAAGACAAGAGCAGCAGGCACATGGGAACACCACCACCTGCACGTCCCCCTCCAAGTCACACACCATCCTGACTTGGAAATATATCGCCGTTTCTTCATCGTCGCTGGGTCAAAATCCTGGAACTCCCTTCCTAACAGCACTGTGGGAGAACCTTCACCACACGGACTGCAGCGGTTCAAGAAGGCAGCTCACCACCTTCTCAAGGGCAATTAGGGATGGGCAATAAATGACGGCCTCGCCAGCGACGCCCACATCCCATGAACGAATCAAAAAAAAATTTACTACATTGCATTTTTCCGCCTACCTCCACCTCCGTAACATCGGCCCCTACATCAATGCATCTGCTGCTGAAACCCTCATCCATTCCTTTGTTACCTCTAGACAAGATTTTGGCTCCCCGTCCGAGTTTAAAATTCTTATCCTTGTTTTCAAATCCCCCCGTGTCCTCGCCCCTCCCTAACTCTGTAACCTCCTCCAGCCCTACAACCCTCTGAGATCTCTGCGCTCCTCCAATTCTGGCCTCTTGCACACCCCTGATTTTCATTGCTCCACCATTGTTGGTCTTGCCTTCAGCTGCCTAGACCCTAAGTTCTTAAACTCCCTCCCTAAACCTCTCCGCCTTTTTACCTCCGTCTCTCCTCTTTTAAGATGCTCCTTAAAACCTACCTCTTTGACTTGTCACCTGTCCTAATATCTCCTTATATAGCTCGGTGTCAAATTTTGTATGATAACACTCCTGTTAAGCGACTTGGAACATTTTGCTACATTAATGGCGCTATATAAATGCAAGTTATTTTTGTTCTGTGCTCACCCTTTTTCTTGTGTTTCTGATAAACGCCAATAAAAGCCGATAAAATTGCTCCCTCTGAAATTAACATACGGATGCTTAATGTGTTTGTATGTAATTCCCTTGTACACTATTTTAACTCAGTGTGAACATGTGAAAGACCAAAATGGTCAGTTAATTGAGGATGAACAGGTGAGGAGGAAGAGGTGGAAAAAATGTTCCGAAGGTCGGTACAACGTTTGGAGCATGGTGGATGAACCAGGTATGGAGAAATCGGCCTGTACAAATGGAGAGGGGGGTTGATGCTGGATTTCTTGGAAGACGTTGTAAAGATTTCTATTGATGGTTTGAGAAAGAACTGGAGTCTGGATTTCGATAACATAACTGCAGAGTTTTTGCAGGCAGGTGAGGAACCTTCACAACCTCAGGACGTCCCAAAGGACTTTACAGCCAATGAAGTAGTTCTGAAGTGTAGTCACTGTTGTAATGTAGGAAACGTGGCAACCAATTTGTGCTCAGCAAGATCCCACAAACAGCAATGAGATAATCGCCAGATAATATGTTTTAGTGAACGTCAGTTGAGGTGAACTCCCCTGCCCTTCTTTGAAATGGTGCCATGGGATCCACCTGAGAGGGCAGTTTAACAGAGAAAGACAGATAGGAGGATGAAAAGATAGGTAGAAGTGACACTGCATGAGGAACAAGCTGGTTTTAGACTACGACAAAGTACATTGGATTAACTGTTTGTGATAAGACAGATTTCAGAGAAATTTATAGTACACGACAGCCATTGTTAAAACAACTTTGTAGATTTTAAGCAGGCCTTTGACAGTGGATGATGAAAAGGGATATGGCATGTCTTGTGAGGATGCATGGTATTCCTGAGACACTTGTCAGACTGATAGAAAACATCTGTAACAAACCCCTGAGCGGTGTTAGAGCGGATTGGAAACTAACGGAATGGTTTAGGTCAGCAGTCGAGGCGAGGCAAGGGGGCACGCTGTCGCCTGATTTATTTAACCTAGTACTGGGAGCAGTAATGAATCTTGCATTAAAAGATGATATTGGAGTAATATGTGGCAAGATTTTAAACTATCTCAGATTTGCTGAAGACATTGACCTTAAGTGCAACATCTAGAACGGGTTTGCGGGGACTAACTGATCAGGTGTACATGGAGAGTAGAAAATTTGGATTAACACAAAGAAAACAAAGGTCGTATCATTTGGGAAGCATCAGGAATATGAAACCGTGAGGCCGCCCACTTTGGACCCAAGAAAGAAAGATCAGAGTATTTTCTAAATGGTGAGAAGCTAGGAACTGAGGAGGAGCAGAGAGATTTAGGGGCCCATGCACTGAAATCACTATAAAGAAGTGGACAGGTACGAAAAATAATTAAAACGGCTAATGGAATGTTAGCCTTTATCTCAAGGGGGCTGGAATATAAAGGGGTGGAAATTATGCTTCAGTCGTATAAAGTTTTGGATAGACCCCATCTGGAGTACCGTGTTCAGGTCTGGGCATCGCACCTCTGGACGGATATATTGGCCTTGGAGGGGGTGCTGTGCAGATTCGCCAGAATGATACTGGGGTTAAAAGGGTTAAATTATGAGGACAGTTTGCATAGACCAGACTTGTATTCCTTAGTATAGAAGATTAAGGGGTGATTTAATTAGGGTGTTTAAGATGATTAAAGGATTTGATAGGGTAGACAGAGAGAAACTATTTCCTCTGGTGGGGGGAGTTCAGAACAAGGGGGGCGTAACCTTCAAATTAGAGCTAGGCCATTCAGGGGTGATGTCAGGAAGCACTTCTTCACACAAAGGGTAGTGGAAATCTGGAACCCTTTCTCCCAAAAGGCTGTGGATGTTGGGGGTCAATTTAAATTTTCAAGGCTGAGATCGATAGATTTTTATTGGGTAAGGGTATCAAGGGATATGGAGAAAAGGCAGGTAAATGGGGATGAGGTACAGATCAGCCATGATCTAATTGATTGGCGGAACAGGCTTCTTAAGGGGCTGAATCGCCTACTCCTGTTCCTATGACTTTACAAACAGCTCTTCCATACCATTATACCTAGGTTCCTTAAACTATGAGTTCACTCACAATGTCGTGTTTATTCATCTGTTGTCATTGGATTCAGTGACTCGATGGCTGAGAATTTCCTCAGAGCTGCTCTCACTCCAATTCTGTAACTTTGCCGGAAGTGTGTCAGAAACCCGGGTGAAGTTCCGACGGAGGAGCAGGAGCAGCTGCCAGGAAATTCCTGGCCAATGTGCTGCCAGCGCCTGTGGAACCATTCCCCAGCGCGGGAGTATCCAAGTTTTATGTCTTTGTGGGCTGACTGTCAGGCCCAACATGTTCTGAAGAGAGGAAATTCGAAGAACAAACACTGAGGTAATTTAACTGGCAAACTAAAAAAGACGAATTAATCCAGAACTTTCTGGACTATTGTTCACATAGTCAAATACAGTTTTATGATAAAATGAAAGCAGTCAGTCCGTTGGACGCACAGGCTTATCATACACCATCTGATGTAAGGAGGATTTCCATCCAGGTCAAGTTGGTGTCAACGTTTAACCTCCAGGTCAATGAGGTGGGAATGGTGAGCAATATCAAAGGCAGGGCCAGACTTGGAAAAGGTTACCTGTGTACTAAGTTTCAATACATCTTCCCAAATCCCCATTGTGTTGCACAAAGTAAATTGGTCACATAAGTGGGGAAAAGTTGGAATGTAATCAATATTAAGCAAGAACCACAGAGGTTTTCATGTCTAACCATTAACACCCGGGAGGTTATAAATGTCAAACTGCCCCCTTGCAGTCCAAAAATTGGATGATGGAGTTGAAAAGGCTGAACTGTTTAGTTAGTTGTGTTTTAGCTTCCTTCAGTGAGGTTTCTCATCTCCTCCTCCTTATATGGAATTCTATAATGTGCTTCCCCCAGTAACACAGCTACTAAATGCACCACCTGTTGTGGTAATGAAATTTATTGATCAGGAAGCCACTATGTTCAATCACTGACTGTGCTGAGCTAGTTGATATTAGCCAGGGTGGCAGTTGGGTACTAAAATTGGCCTTAGTATCTCTGGGCAAAGGGTGAGTGTGTGAGTGTGTTTATGTGTGTGTGTGTGTGTGTGTGTGTGTGTGTTTGTATATGTGTGCGCGCACTCGCGATTGTGGTTTAATAGCTTGCCGAAAGTCGGTGTCTAGGTGAACAGATAAAGAGAAGCCACATCAGCAAAGTGATGGAAGCTGTCGTTGACAGTGTGCTATCAAGCGGAACTTACTCACCAATAACCTGCTCACCGATGCTCAGTTTGGGATCTGCCAGGATCACTCGGCTCCAGACCTCATTACAGCCTTGGTCCAAACGTGGATAAAAGAGCTGAATTCCAGAATTGAGGTGAGAGTGACTGCCCTTGACATCAAGACAGCATTTGACTGAATGTGTCATCAAGGAGCCCTAGTAATATTGAAGTCAATGGGAATCAGGGAGAAAACTCTCCAGTGGCTGAGGTCATACCTAGCACAAAGGAAGATGGTAGCAATTGTTGGAGGCCAATCATCTCAGCCCCAGGACATCGCTACAGGAGTTCCTCAGGGCAGTGCCCTAAGCCCAACCATCTTCAGCTGCTTGATCAATGACCTTCCCTCCATTCCGCTGATGATTGTAGAGTTTTCAGTTCCATTCGCAACCCCCCAGATAATGAAACAGTCCATGCCCGCTTCCAGCAAGACCTGGACAACATCCAGGTTTGGGCTGATAAGTGACAAGTAACATTCATGCCAGACAAGTGCCAGGCAATGACCATCTCCAACAAGAGAGAGTCTAACCACTTCCCCTTGACATTACCATTGCCGAATCCCCCACAATCAACATCCTGGTGGTCACCATTGACCAGAAACTTAACTGGACCAGCCAGATAAATACTGTGGCTACAAAAGCAGGTGAGAGGCTGGGTATTCTGTGGTGAGTGACTCACCTCCTGACTCCCCAAAGCCTTTCCACCATCTACAAGGCATAAGTCAGGAGTGTGATGGAATACTCTCCACTTGCCTGAATGAGTGCAGCTCCAACAACACTCAAGAAGCTCGATACTATCCAGGACACAGCAGCCTGATTGATTGGCACCCCATCCACCACCTTAAATATTCACTCCCAACACTATCGGCGCACTGTAGCTGCAGTGTGTACCATCCACAGGATGCACTGCAGCAACTCGCCAAGACTTCTTCAACAGCATCTCCCAAACCCGCGGCCTCTACCACCTAGAAGGACAAGGGCAGCAGGCATATGGGAAAACCACCATCTGCACATTCCCCTCCAAGTCACTCACCATCCCGACTTGGAAATATATCGCCGTTCCTTCACCGTTGCTGGGTCAAAATCCTGGAACTCCGTACCTAACAGCACTGTGGGAGAACCTTCACCACACGGACTGCAGCAGTTCAAGAAGGCGGGACATCACCACCTTCTCAAGGGCAATTAGGGATGGGCAATAAATGCTGGCCTTGCCAGCGATGCCCACATCCCATGAACGAAATAAAAAAAAACTTGAGGTAAGAACTCCATTACAAAAGCAAGGACTTTATGCTAAACCTTTATAAAACACTAGTTAGGCCCAGCTGGTGTATTGTGGCCGATTCTGGGCACCACACTTTAGAATGGATATCAAGGCCTTGGAGAGGGTGCAGAGGAGGTTTACTGGAATGGTACCAGGGTTACGTGGAGAGACTGGAGAAACTGGGGTTCTTCTCCTTGGAGCAGAGAAGGTTAAGGAGAGATTCGATAGGCACATTCAAAATCATGAAGGGTTTTGATAGAGCAAATAAGGAGGAACTGTTTCCAGTGGCAGAAGGGTCGGTAACCACAGGACACAGATTTAAGGTAATTGGCAAAAGAACTAGAGGTGAGATAAGAATTTTTTTTACGCAGCGAGTTGTTATGATCTAGAACTGCCTGAAAAGGGTGGTGGAAGCAGATTCAATAATAACTTTCAAAAAGGGAATTGGATAAATATTTGAAGGGGAAAAATTTGCAGGGCTGTGAGGAAAGGGCAAGGGAATGGGGCTAATTGGACAGCTCTTTCAAAGAGCCTGCACATGCATGCTGGGCCAAATGGCCTCCTTTTGTGTTGTGTCATTCAATGATTCTATGATTCCCTGCCATTGCTTCAATTGACTATCATTCTAAAAAATGCACGGAACAGTCTATAAAATATGCTTAAAGAATTTTGTAGGACCAGGTAACTCTCTGGGTACGAATCGTCTTACCTGTAGCCCTGCTCCTCAGTTTTAGTTTTTTTGAATTAAGGTTTCATTTTAAAGAAATATTTCCATTGATAATGGTTCCCTAGTGGTGCCTTGCTTCTATCAAGTCGAATAATTTGGAGGGAACTGATTGGGACTTAGCTCATCCAAGAGGATTTTCTTGCAGCTTATCTACTGTGCATTACTCTTGACAGAGCTCAAGTCTATAGAATTAGTAAATACTCAACAGAATCTGAAAACATCTCCTCCAGTTGATTCATGACCATCTATTCTGCATTGAACATTACCCCTGTTCCCTGTACTTACTTTACCTTTATCTCAGTGCTTTCTGAACAAATTGCAAACTGCAGTTATTTTTTATACCCAATTATACATATTCTTGGCTTCGCCAGCCAAATAAGTTGCTCGATCACCAATCTTAAGGAACCCTTTTATAAAAAAAGAATGTAATTGTATCAGGTGTTTGCAACAGTTTGAAGAGCATGTGACATTGCAGTTCTGAAAACATTGCTTAGCTGTGGTGGCGAATCAATGGGAAATTTCCCATAGTCAGCTGAACCTCAAGATGTCTGGAGTGACCTACACTCAGGGTTACATAACGTCACATCAGCAGCTACTTTATCATTACTGTTAGAAGAAACATCTCTAAAAATAGCAACTCCTGACTAAAATAGATTATCTGGTCATTTATTTCATTGCTGTTTTTGGGAGCTTGCTGTGCACAAATTAGCTGCTGCATTTCTTACATTACAACAGTGACTAGACTTCGAAAGTGCTTCATTGACTGTAAAGCACTTTGGGACATCCTGAAGTCGTGAAAGGCGCTATAGAAATGCAAGTGTTTTTTTAACCTGCTTCGGAGCTATTGGAGTGCAGAAGGGGAAAAAAAACAGACAGGCTTCTTAATATTTTCAAGAGAACCATTTTCCATGAACATGTGATTTTACACAACCAGAGTCAGGTTGTGTAAAATCACTTTGACTGTGGCTCAAACAAGAAGCCATGGAGTCAATGTGAGAAAGGATATTAGAGCAATGGAAAGGGTGCAAGTTAGGTTCAATAGGATAATTCCAGGGGATGACAGGATATTGTTATGATGGGAAGCTTGAACAATTAGCACTGCATTCACTGGAGCAGTGAATGTCAAGGGAAATCTAACAGAAGTGATTAACATTATAAAAGGGTTTTAGACGGTAAATAATGAAAGATTATTTCCAGTGGTTGGTGAACGGCAACAAGGGGGCTAGTACTAGAAGATTTTTTTTCAGTTGAAGGGTTATTATCATAAATGGCATTAATGGATAAACGGGTCTTTTTCAGGTTGGCAGACTGTGACTAGTGGGGTACCGCAGGGATCGGTACATGGGCCTCAACTACTCACAATCCAAATCAATGATTTGGATGAGGGGACCAAATGTAATATTTCCAAGTTTGCTGAGGTGGGAATGTGAGTTATGAGGAGGATGCGAAGAGGCTTCAGGGGGATATAGACAGGCTAAGTGAGTGGGCAAGAACATGGCAAATGGAATATAATGTGGAAAAATGTGAAGTTATCCACTTTGGTAGGAAGAACAGAAATGCAGAGTATTTTTTAAAATGGTGAGAGATTGGGAAATGTTGATGTTCAAAGGGACCTGGGTGTCATTGTATATGATTCACTGAAAGCTAACATGCAGGTGCAGCAAGCAATTAGGAAGGCAAATGGTATGTTGGCCTTTATTACAAGAGGATTTGAGTACAGGGATAAAGATGTCTTACTACAATTATATAGGGCCTTGGTGAGACCGCACCTGGAGTATTGTGTACAATTTTGACCTCCTTACCTAAGAAAGGATATACTTGCCTTGGAGGGAGTGCAACAAAGGTTCACCAGACTGATTCCTGGGATGGCGGGATTGTCGTATGAGGAGAGATTGAGTAGACTAGACCTGTATTCTCTAGAGTTTAGACGAATGAGATGTGATCTCATTGAAAAATACAAAATTCTTATAGGGCTGGATAGGGTAGATGCAGGGAGGATGTTTCCCCTGGCTGGGGAGTCTAGAACGAGGGGTCAGAGTCTCAGAATAAGGGGTAGGCCATTTAGGACTGAGATGAGGAGAAATTTCTTCCCTCAGAGGGTGGTGAATCTTTGAAATTCTCTACCCCAAAGGGCTGTGGAGGCTCAGTCATTGAGTACATTCAAAGCAGAGATCGATAGATTTCTGGATATTAAAGGCATCAAGGGATATGGGGATGGTGCAGGAAAATGGCGTTGAGGTAGAAGATCAGCCATAATCTTGTTGAATGGCGGAGCAGGCTCGAGCGGTCAGATGGCCTACTCCTGCTCCTATTTCTTATGTTCTTATGTTCTTACGCCAAGTAAATCAATACAAAGTCTTGAGGAGGAAAAAGATTAAATGTTAGGGTTAAAGAATGGGGATGTGAAATTAGAGTAGATAGCTTGGAATTAGCAGTATTATAGTCACTTGTGTGCTGAAATTTCACACATTCCCACAGACAGTCGAACTAGTGGTAGGCATATTTTTTGGCTGGTGTGGCCATCTTTTTCTTGCTCTTATTCAATGAAGGGAAGACTCAGCATGTCTCAAGAGCCAATGAATTATGTTTGACAGCATTGTCGCTGTTGCAATGGATGCAACCGTGTCAGCCAATTTGTGCACAGCAAGGGCTCATAAATATTAATGAGGTGAAATGACTACTTAATCAGCTTTGGATGCATTGGTTGAGGAAGGAATGTTGGGCCAGGACACCAGGAGAACTCCCTGCTCTTCTTCAAAAAAAGACCAATGGATCTTTAATGTCCACTTGAATAGGCAGATGGGGTCCCCAAAATTCTCACTTGAAAGACATTCCCTCCCACATTGCAGCACTTCTTCAGCATAGTATTCAAGTGTCAGCCTAGATAATTTTCTTGTGCCCTGGAGTAAAACTTGAATCCCCAACCTTCTGACTTAGTAGCAAGAGTGCTACCACTGAGCTAAGCTAAAACTATTGGAGCAATGTCCCTCCTTCTCCCCAAATAATCAAAAGAATTTTACAAACTAGAACCAGAAGTTCTGAATTCCACAAGTACGACCATCAAGGTCTGAGTGTCAACTTGGCTCAATTGGTAGCATTTTCATCTGTGGGTTAGACTTTAGGACTTGAGCACATAGTCTAAGCTGATTTGAAAGATAAAGGTTATGGTAGTGTAGTGGAATGAAAATCCTACAACGTGAATTTTTGGGTCTGCACCAGAAAAATGTTCCTTGATGGAGAAATCCCACTTGGTTCCCCAAATGGTTTACTGATATCTGGCCTGTATGGGACTTTTAGACCCATACTATGTGGTTGACTCTTATTTCTCTTTGAAGTGACCTAGCTAGCCACACCGCTATAAAAAAAGAATTTCCCCACCCTACCCCCAGCTCAAGGCAACGAGAGATGGACAATAAATGTCAAATTCCAGCACCGCCCACATACCGAGAATACAAAATAGTCTCATCTGTTAGTGCTGCATTATAAAGAATGACATCCTTTGGCTGAGATGTTAAGCCGAGTCTGGTCTGCCTGTTCAGGTAGATGTTAAAAATCCCATTTCACTACTTGAAGAAAAGTATGGTCAACAAGAGTTCCACTAGGTACTAAAATTGGACATTAGAAGTAACCTGGGAGTAACCACGGACAATTAAGAGACATGATAATTGGATTGATACTTTCATTAATATCATTTAGCATCAGGCAATTGAGTAGTACACACAATTCCCCTTAGCAAATAACTGCTCCATGCAACTTCTTGCCATTTTTCAGGATCCTGAAAAAAAGTCAGGAATTGATCTTTAAAGTAGCCCCCTAGCCACACATTTAGTAAAAGATTAGGTAGAATAATTATCTTTGAACTGGATCATCCACCTGTCAAATAAAAATCTTTGATGTCTTTTGACTTCAAGCAGGCAGTCTGCTACAACTTTGCCTACCTTGCTGCTTGCTAAAGAATGATAATGTTCTTTTTCTGTGCATGTTACTGAAAATGCCCGATGGTGTTGGATGATCCATTCCTTGATTTAATGTCTACTAGAATACTGAATGTTATGGCTAGTTAAAACTGCTGGAATGCCTTATGTTCTTACAAAGGAAAAAAATCTATTCTATCTTGCAGTTATTTGATCCATGAAGTCCAATTGTTCTTTGGTGCATCTGCTATTCCCAACTAGTTAACATACAAAGAATTCTTCTGATAAAATGGAGTCCTTGAACTGAGGGTGCAGAATTGTGGTACGTATTTTTGGTCCATGGTCCTATTAAAATGGTAATGTTGCACATCTATCAATGTTCTTACTAAGATTGTCAACCTGAGAACAGATGGCTTTACTTTTCCAACAACATTACACTTCTCAGGTGTTATTTCCGAATGTGCTAAGCACATTCACTGATGCCTGTATCCCTGGGCAGTACATACATAATAATTGACTTCCTGTCTCGTTGCGGTATGAACAGGATGCGCAATGCTGTGGTTTGTTCCAGGAGTATTTTTTAGCATATAGAGGTGGAATTACACTCGGTGATGGTATTCTGAAACAGAACGTTGTTGTTGCTAAGACTGTGAAATTGGCTTAGTGGCATTGACAAAAGGTGAACATGTGAGCAGATTCAATGCTCAACAAGAGAACTACACCAATTGAGGGAGCAGCTAAGTATGTCATATGGCCATATAGCACGTAATATGATGCATACACGATGACAGTGACTATACTTCATCACGTATGAAGCACTTTGGGACATCCTGAGACTGTGATAAGGTGCAATATTAAATCAAATTCTTCTTTCTGTTGTCAATGGCAATGGTTTTCATTAATATGATATTGTGGTATACCTACCTGTTAAATAACATTGTTCATTTACCTTCAAGATATGTATCATGCTGTTCAGACAACTAATTGTTACAGTAACAGCAAGCTGCAAATAAACATCATCTGTTTCAGTTTGTGACTATCTTCTAAATGTTGATTCTGTGGAGAAAGAAACAGAAGGTTGATGCTGCCTGACTTGTTGAGTATTTCCAGCATTTTCTGTTTTTATTTCAGATTTCAAGCATCCGCAGCATTTTGCTTTTGTTCTAAATATTGATGTTATGCTGGAACAAAAACAGTATTACCATAACAAGGAACGGACTGCAACGTAGTTGAACTTGGTTAGACCACCTTTGGTCTCCATATTATAAAAAAGGATTCAGAGGTGCTGGAGAAGGTGCAAAAAAGATTTACAAGGAAGTCATGATGAACCTTTATAAAAGGAAGTCATGATGAACCTTTATAAAACACTGGTTCGGCCACAACTGGAGTATAGTGTCCAGTTCTGGGAACCGCATTTTAGGAAGGATGTGAAGGCTTAGAAAGGGTGCAGAAGAGATTTACTAGAATGATTCCGGGGATGAGGGACTTTAGTTACGTGGATAGATTGGAGAAGCTGGGGTTGTTTTCCTTGGAACGGAGATGGTTGAGAGGAGATTTGATAGAGGTATTCAAAATCATGAAGGGTCTGGACAGAGTAGAGAGAGAGAAACTGCTCCCATTGGTGGAAGGGTCAAGAACCAGAGGACATAGATTTAAGGTGGTTGGCAATAGAACCAAAGGTGACATGAGGAAAAACTTTTTTACACAGCGAGTAGGAATGCACTGCCAGAGGGGGTGGTGGAGGCAGATTCAATCATGGCCTTCAAAAGGGAACTGGATAAATACTTGAAAGGAAAAAAAATGCAGAGCTACAGGGATAGGGCAGGGGAGTTGAACTAGCTGGATTGCTCTTGCATAGAGCCGGCACGAACTCAAAGGGCCGAATGGCCTCCTTCCATGCTGTAACCTTTCTATAATTCTATGATTCGATGATACCAGAACTGAGAGATTATACCTATCAAGAAAGATTGAGCAGGCTGGGGCTCTTTTCTCTAGAAAAGAGAAGACTGAGGGGTGACCTGACAGAGGTCTTCAAAATTATGAAAGAGTTTGATAGGGTAGACATAGGGAAGATGTTTCCACCCATGATAAGACAAAAACTAGGGGCCTTAAATGTAAGATAGTCACCAATAAATCCAATAAGGAATTCAAGAGAAACTTCTTCACTCAGAGAGTGGATAAAATGTGGAACTCACTACCACAAGGAGCAGTTGAGGCGAATAGCATAGTTGCATTTAAGGGGAAGCTAGATAAAAACATGAGGGAGAAAGGAATAGAAGGATATCTTGATGGGTCAGATAAAGAAGGGTGAGAGGAGGCTCGATGGAACATAAACACCAGCATGGACCTGTTGGGCTGAATGGCCTGCTTCTGTGCTGTACATTCTATATGTGGTAGCATAGTAGTTATGTTACTGGACTAATAATCAGGAGATATGAGTTCAAATCCTGCCACGTTAGCTGTGGAATTTAAATTCAGTTAATTAAATAAATTCTGGAATAAAAAGTTAGAATCAGCAATGGTGACCATGAAACTACTGGATTGTCGTAAAACCCCATCTGGTTCACTAATGCCCTTGAGGGAAGGAAACCTGCTGTCCTTACCTGGGTAGCAAAGGGCACAGAATATATTCTGGGTGGGCGACTTCAATGTCCATCACTAAGAGTGGCTCGGTAGCACCACTACTGACCGAGTTGGCCAAGTCATGAAGGATATAATTGCCAGAATGGGCCTGCGGCAGTTGGTGAAAGAACCAACATGAGGGAAAAACCTACTTGACCTCGTGCTCACCAATCTACCTGTCATAGATGCATATGTTTATGACAGTATTGGTAGGAGTGACCACTGCACAGTCCTTATGGAGATGAAGTGCTGTCTTCACACTGAGGACACCATCCAACGTGTTGTGTGGCACTACCGCCATGCTAAATGGGATAGATTCAGAACAGATCAAGCAGCTCAAAACTGGATATCCATGAATAGCAGCAGAATTGTATTCTACAACAATCTGTAACCTCATAGCCTGGCATATCCTTCACTCTACCAATACCAACAAGCCAGGGGAGCAACCTTGGCTCAACGAGGAGTGTAGAAGAGCATGCCAGGAGCAGCACCAGATGTATCTAAAAATGAGGTGCCAACCTGGTGAAGCTACAACACAGGACGACATGCACGCTAAACATTGGAAGCAGCATGCTATAGACAGAGATATTACATAACCAATGGATCAGATCAAAGCTCTGCAGTCCTGACACATCCAGTTGAGAATAGTGCCTGGACAATTAAACAACTAACGGGAGGAGGAGGCTCTGTAAACATCCCCATCCCCAATGATGGCAGAGCCTCGCATGTGAGTGCCACAAGACAAGGCTTGAAGCGTTTGAAACCATCTTCAGCTAGAGGTGCCGAGTGGATGATCCATCTCGGCCTCTACCCAAGATCCCCACCATCACAGAAGCCAGTCTTCAAGCAATTCGATTCACTCCATGTGATATCATGAAATGACTGAGTGTGCTGGATACAGCAAAAGCTATGGGGCCCGACAACATCCCGGCTGTAGTACTGAAGACTTGTGCTCCAGAACTAGCTATGCCTATAGTCAAGCTGCTCCAGTACAGCTACAACACTGGCATCCACCCGACAATGTGGAAAATTGCCCAGGTATGTCCTGTCCACAAAAAGCAGGACAAATCCAATCCGGCCAATTACCGCCCCATCAGTCTACTCTCAATCATCAGCAAAGTGATGGAAGGTGTCGTCGACAGTGCTATCAAGCAGCACTTACTCACCAATAACCTGCTCACCAATGCTTAGTTTGGGTTCCGCCAGGACCATTTCGCCCCAAACCTCATTACAGTCTTGGTCCAAACATGAACGAAAGAGCTGAATTCCAGAGGTGAGGTGAGAGTCACTGCCCTTGACATCAAGGCAGCATTTGACTGAGTGTGGCACCAAGGAGCCCTGGTAAAATTGAAGTCAATGGGAATCAGGGGGAAAACTCTCCATTGGCTGGAGTCATACCTAGCACATGGTAGTGGTTGTTGGAGGCCAATAATCTCAGCCCAGGACATTGCTGCAGGAGTTCCTCAGGGCAGTGTCCGAGGCCCAACCATCTTCAGCTGCCTCATCAATGATCTTCCTCCATCATAAGGTCAGAAATGGGGATGCTCGCTGATGATGTTCCGTTCCATTCGCAACCCATCAGATAATGAAGCAGTCCATGCCCGCATGCAGCAAGACTGGGACAACATCCAGGCTTGGGCTGATAAGTGGCAAGTAACATTTGTGCCAGGCAAGTGCCAGGTAATGATCATCTCCAACAAGAGATCGTCTAACCACCTCCCCTTGACATTCAACTGCATTACCATCACCGAATCCCCCATCATCAACATCCTGGGGGCCACCATTAACCAGAAACTTTTAACTGGAGTAAGGAGACCAAAACTGCACACAATACTCCAGGTATGGTCTCACCAAGGCCCTGTATAACTGCAGTAAGACATCCTTGCTCCTGTACTCAAATCCTCTTTCAATGAAGGCCAACATACCATTTGCCTTCCTAACTGTTTGCTGCACCTGCATGTTTGCTTTCAGTGACTGGCGTACAAGGACACCCAGGTCCCTTTGTCCATCAACATTTCCCAATCTATCACCATTTAAATAATACTCTGCCTTTCTGTTTTTCCTTCCGAAGTGGATAACTACACATTTATCCACGTTATACTGCATCTGCCATGTATTTGTCCACTCACTCAACTTGTCTAAATCGCCTTGAAGCCTTTGACTCTGACTATGTACTGACAGGGAGCACAGATCAGGAACTTACGAGCTAGCAGGCTCTGGTGTCGACCCACTCTAGAGCCTTGAGCACAAAATCTAGGCTGACACTCCAGTACAGTACTGAGGGAATGCTGCACTGTCAAAGGTGTTGCCTTTTGGATAAGACTGAGGTCCCCTCTGCCCTCCTAGCTGGATGTAAAAGATCCCACAGTGCTATTTCAAAGAAGAGCATGGGAATTCTCCCCGGTGGCCTGGCCAATATTTGTCCTTCAACCAACATTGCCACTCTTTCATCATGGAGCTGATACAAATCAGCCATGACCTCATTGAATGGTGGAACAGGCTCGAGGGGCTGAATGGCCTACTCCTGTTCCTATGTAAGAGCACCCGATTGCAGAATTAAATCTCAGATTTTTCAACTGCACTGCATCTATTGGTTGCCATATGCACCATTAGTGATTCCAAAGTAAACTTTTATGAAAACTATTGCTTACCTAGTGAACACAGCTCACCCCGGGGCTATTTAGCAGTCTTTGTGATGTAAGCAAATGAAAGTTATCAATCACGCTGCATGTTTTGACATAAGCATGTGTACATAATCAATAATGTAACTAATAGAAGGATATTATACCGCAACTTTCTAGTTGCACTGCTGAGAATAGGAATTACATTTTGATCATTTTATTTTATTTAGTTGCTGTGCCAGTGGTGAATTATGAGGGTAATTTTGTGCTATGGGAACTGGACTGAGACTTTTCAAACTATTTCTTTACTTGGAGCTTTTACAACTTATTACAGAAAGAAAACTTTCGAACTAGCTGAAAGGACTGCATTAGAAATAAGTAAGGCAACTGAAATGCGTTGTAAAGACTGCACTACACAGCCCAGTTCCCAATGCTGAAACTATGACTGTTTAAACCTGCTAGATTATTTGGCACAGAAATATTGGTGTAGTGAACTAACTAACAGAACTATCCTCTCACGCAGGCTTGAGTAGAATTGACAGGGATCCGGGAAACTCCAGTGTCCTTCAACGATTGGCTTGCTTGTTTTGAAGTCATGCACTATGGTGCGGAAATTAACACTAAAGACCAGGAGAACTGGACAAAAAGGCACAGGTTCACAGTTGTGAAGGATACATTTAGATCAGGCTTCACAGAGCGACTAATAGCAGGAACTGGCTACTTGGAAGGGTTCTTAAGGCCAGGACACTGGACCGATTGAAGAAATAGCTCTTGCCTTTGAGTCAGAAGGTTGTGCGTTCAAGCCCCACTCCAGAGACTTGAGCGCATAATCCAGTGTTGTACTGTGAGAGTGCTGCACTGTCGGAGGGGCCATCTTTAAGAAGAGATGTTAAACCGAGGCCCCGTCTGCCCTCTCAGGTGAACGTAAAGGATCCTATTTGACTATTTCGAAGAAGAGCAAGGGAGTACTCCCCTGTGTCCTGGCCAATATTTATCACTTAACCAACATCACCAGAAACAGATTATCTGATCATTATCTCCTTGCTGTTTGTGGGAGCTTGCTGTGTGCAAATTGGTTGTTGCGTTTCCTACATTACAACAGTGTCTACACTTCAAAAGTACTTCGTTGGCTGTAAAGCGCTTTGGGATGTCCTGAGGTTGTGAAAGGCGCTATATAAATGTAAGTTCTTCATTTTCTTCTTTCAATAATATGATGGGAGGACGGGGGTGGGGGGAGGTGTGGGAGGGGGGAGGTGGTGTTCTAGAAGGATGAGATGAAAGGGTTTCTTTATGGAATCTACCCGGAGATCCTGTGATTACAGTAATAAAGCGATTGGAACACCAGGGTGAACTTTAATATTAATTCTCAAGTATTTAACAAATATTTGAAAATACAATTCTACACAGAAAACAAAAGATAATTGAATGTTTTATTGCACAGGCCCAGTTGTCCCTTTTTCTTCCTATTCTCTCTTTATCATTAAGTGGCCAAATTATACATTGAGTAACAAATGAGAATAACGGATACAGGCATGAAGTCTACAGTAGGTGGATTGTGCTTCTTTTCTGTGCTTTTCATGACCTTACTCAGCTATTTTCACTCCCTTTTATTCCAATACCTTTTTGTTATCTCACTGAGATAATGTTCCTATGTCATCCACCAGTTTTCAGCTCTTCCAGATTTTCGCATCACTTGTCTGCTTAGTGTTTAATCCATTAGCCCCTGTTTGTGATAGAAGTCAGCATTCCTGACTCCTGACTTTTACCTACTGTTCTCTTTCCTCCCCACTCTTCACTTTGCTTGTCCCTATTAAAGGACTTGCTTTTCTCCCAATTCCCAGGACTGATAAAAAGTCTCATTTGATGTATGGGATCTTGTGTGCAAATTAACTGTTGCGATGGCCTACGAAACAACAGTGACTACACTTCAAAACTGACCATATCCCTGTAAAGTGCTTTGGGGCATGCTGAGGGTGTGAAAGCTGTCATTTAAGTCCTTCCTTCCTTCCACCCTTTCTCCTTCCCTCCTTTTCTCCTTGCCCTTTCCCTCCTCCCTCTTTCTCCTTCCCTCCCTTTCTCATTTCCTTCCTTTCTCCTTCACTCCCTTTATTCCTTCCCTTCCTTTCGCCCTTCCCTCTCTTTTTTCCTCCCCTTGCTTCCTCATTTGCCTCCTTTTTTCCTTCCACCCTGCCGTCCCCCTCTTCCTCCTTCCCTTCCTTCCTCCCCTCCACCGAGAGGTTGGCCGAGATTGGGAATGAATAGCTTGGACCTCCAGAAGGCATCCTTTTCCACTAATACTAGGATTGGTCCAACGTGGCCATGCCGGTACGCCACTGTGAACCACGTCTTCCAGTAATGGCTTTGGTGTTGGTGACCACTCACCAATAACTGCAATCCCGGCTCCTTCCTCAGTAAAGACCTGCCAGCCTGCGTTCAAGTTTCTGCATGAATTCCACCTGGAACACCCGTCAGGAGGGCTGCTTATTAAGGAAACTGAGTGGCTTATTGAATTCGGACGCCATCCTTTTTAGCACAGGTTGGCGGATCGATTGTCTTCTCACTCGACAGGCTGTAAGGGTCCTGAGTGGAATGGCTTTGGGCAGGTCTCAATCGGGTTCTGATCCCTCAGCTCAAAAACTGCCCGTAATTCAGCATCTAAAATGACAGTCTCATGAAGAGGGCAGGAGGAATGCTGGTGTGGAAAATAGAAATGTCATATTAGTGTAGAAATAGGTGCTCTCCTGGGGCTAATATTACAGCACGTTGTTGGTTGCAGTGTGGAGAAACAGAGAGATCCTCAGCCTTCATATAACCTGTGCTGTACCTGACCTGGAAGTACTGGGCAAAATTGGAAATATGTTCTAGTTCCTAACACTGATTAGCTCTGAATCAAAATTGACAAATAGCAAATTATATCCAATACGCTTGAGTCTCTGTTCTATATCCACAGTAGGCGATAATATTCTTTTGCTGTCGAGATTTCGAGCAGTACATGTAATACTGAGTCATCTGATAAAATGTTCCCGTTCCCAGCCAGGAACTGACACACCTTTTACATTCCATTCTATGGATCTATTGCTGGCAGGACACACCTGAAGAGATCTGACGCCAAGACTAATAATCGCCCAGCTTTCCCTAGCCTGACCTCTTATAATTTATCACAGCGGACATCACGATATTAGCCACAAAAAAATGTCTTGTGAAAGAACTGCACTGTGAGACGTCAGTGCATTAGAACAACCAAACGCACACTCATTTTGTTAATTGACTGTGTTTTTAAAAAAAATTGATTTAAGATATCTAGGCCAAGGCCCAGAGCACAAGACACTAGGGAGGTGAATTTCCTCAGAGCCTCTCCCACTCCGCCATCGTAACTTTGGTGGAAGCTCAGCGGAAATCCGAACCGCTGAGGAAACTGACCCCATAGGTCAAGGACCACATCACAGGACGCTCCTTCTACAAGGTTGAGGGAGGTGAGAACATAGGAAGCAACACAGGCCATCGAGCCCCTCGAGCCTGTTCCACCATTCAATTACATCACTGCTGATCTGTATCTCTACTCCATCTACCCGCCTTGGTTCTATAACTCTTAATACCTTTAACTAACAAAAATGTATCGATCTCAGTTTTGAAATTTTCAATTGACCCCCAGCCTCAAAAGCTTTTTGTGGGAGAGAGAGTTCCAGATTTCCACTACCCTTTCTGTAAAGAAGTGCTTCCTGACATCACCCCTGAACAGCCTAGCTCTAATTTTAAGATTATGCCCCCTTCTTATGGACTCCCCCAACTGGGGAAATACTTTCTCTCTATCTACCCGATCAAATCCTTCAAATTTTTGACGCCATGAGTTGGAGTAGGAGATGATGAGGTGAGTTTTGATTTAAAAACAGTGAGAGTGCAGGAAGGAGGAAGAACACGTGGGACGATGTATTTTGAGCATAAAAGCAACAAGAGGAGACGTACTGACCATAGTAGCATTGACAAAATGGTGAGAGATAAAAAGCATATAATATACAATAGAGAATTAGAAAAGGAACAGCAAAGGATTACACTAGGCCGTTAAATGGATACTCAGATTGGAATGGACAAGACCTAACTTTCTGTTGCCAGTTCGTATCTACCGCGCAAATACAGCAACTTCACGCCGTTTAATGCATATGAACGGTGAGTCAAGGCAGCGAGATGCCGTTTCCGCGAAGCTAACGGCGGAGTGGGCGCATCTCAGACAGTAAATTTTCGATTTCCGCGTTTAACCTCGCATCTGCCCCTCGCCTGAGCATGGAAAACAGAAAGTTAGTGTTATTGCTGGTCGAAATCAGTTACAAACCCAAGCGAGCCAGCATTTGGATGTCCTGTAGGGCCCCACTATAGAAAAAGATGAGCTTTCTGGGATGGGTGGGGGAGGGGTATTTAAATCCCCACCAACGGCAGATTTTGGGGGAAGTTTGCGGAGAGCATTGCCTGCCTGTCATTTGCCGACAATGGTACTTTTTAAATATTAGCTATTGCTGTTCTGCTTTTCCGACTCCCTTGTGTTGGACACGTCTCACATCTCCTCCCAATCAGTTACTTGTTGCCTTAGTTGTCTCTGTAACCTCCTCCAGCCCTACAACTCTCTAAGATCTCTGCGCTGCTCCAATTCTGGCCTCTTGTACATCCCCGATTTTAATCGCTCACCATTGGCGGCCGTGCCTTCAGGTGCCTCGGCCCTTAGCTCTAGAAATCCCTCCCTAAACCTCTCCACCTCTCTCTCTCTCCTCCTTTAAGATGCTCCTTAAAACCTACCTCTTTGACCTGGTCACCTGTCCTAATATCTCCTTATGTGGCTTGGTGTCAAATTTTGTTTGATAACGTTCCTGTGAAGTGCCTTGGGATGTTTTACTATATTAAAGGCGCAACATAAATGCAAGTTGTTGTTGTTACATCTCAGATGAGAGCTGTTCTGATGAAAGGATAACTTCTCGCCTGCTGCTGTCCATTTGATAGCCCTCAATTAGTAGTGACTGCAAGTTAAAGAACATTAGTGCAAATTGATACTCTTTTCACAAGATGGAAAATTATGAATCATGCAGAGGTCACTGCTATGACATCGTTTCCCGGTTTTCCATCCAATTTTATTGGTATCGCCACGGGTGCTGGCAACAGGAAACATGGCTGCAAGTTGTTAAAATATGTGTACAAAATGGCTGCTCTCATTTGCATAGACTCAACAAAGCATCAATAGTCAATAAGCTAATCTACAGGTTTTATGACAGACATTAGTCACAAGCTTTTCAGCTTCCGTGTCCATCGATCTTAGGAAACCAGCTGATTGTCTGAGATCTGTTGAGGAATCTCTTGATGAGAGAAATTTAGACAACAAAATATAAATTAAGTGCAAATGGGTTACAATATCAATGGCTTATTTTATTAACCAGATTAAATCTGGTTGACTGATTTTAATAACTGCCCGTGCATACAGCCTGTGTAATTTGCATAACAAATTTCCTTTATGGCTCTTAGTCTCCCATTAACAATCAATTCCATTTGATGAGTGGAGTACTTTAATTTTCAGAACATCAATGTATCAAGTGCCATATTGCAATAGTAAGGCAATTTTTTGATCTTGGGATGATGGTAAGGTAATATTTACAGAGTCTCTATTGACGCCACTGTGTCAGCCAATGAATTGGAAGCGGGGCGGGACTTACAGCAGGCGTGATTGAAAGGGAAATTAACCAATCATCTCCATTCTGGCCGGGAATAGTGGTGTCACTATAGGCAGTCCAGTATTTATTGATCATTCCTAGTAGCTCTGAGGGCATTAACAGTCAACCAAATAGCGTTGACTGGAGTCACATGTATGCAAAAACAAACAGAGTTGGCAGGTTCCCTCCAACAACAACAATAACTTGCATTTATATAGCGCCTTTAACGTAGTAAAACGTCCCAAGGTGCTTCACAGGAATGTTATCAAAGAAAATTTGACACCGAGCCACATAAGCAGAAATTAGGACAGGTGATCAAAAGCTCGGTCAAAGAGGTAGGTTTTAAGGTGGGTCTTAAAGGAGGAGGGAGAGATAGAGAAGTGGAGAGGTGGGAGGGAATTTCAGAGCTTAGGGCCAATGGTGGAGCGATTAAAATTGGGGATGCGCAAGAGGCAAGAATTGGAGGAGCGCAGAGATCTCGGAGGGTTGTAGGGCTGGAGGAGGTTACAGAGATAGGGAGGGGCGAGGTCATGGAGGGATTTGAAAACAAGGATGAGAATTTTAAAATCGAGGTGTTCCCGGACCAGGAACCAATGTAGGTCAGCGACCACAGGGGTGATGGGAGAACAGGACTTCCCTGAAGAATATTTATGAACTGGTTGAGTTTTGACAACAGCTTTTACAGTCATTTCCTCTCCTAGTTCTAGCCCACAAATTATCAGATTTACTGAATTCAATTTCGCAACTTACCATGATTGGGATTTGAACTCACGACCTACTAGCATAAGTCCAGTACCATAACCACTACACTATACAAATTGTGCTCAGCTTCTACCCATAGTGCAGGGAACAATTTTAATAGGATGGTTTATAACTTGCAGTATTGTGAGTTGTCCAAAATTACAATGCTAGACATATGCAATGGGCTAATTTTCTTTTTGGTTGAGATGTGGCAGTGCGCTAAAAGGAACAGTTTTTTCACGTTGAACAATGGGGCAGAAATTGCTTGGAAATGAACGGAGAGCACAACAGCGCTCACCGTTGTTAGTGGCAAAATGGAAGAGCAAGTTCCGGGGTTCGCACATGTGCAATGAAACGCGGAAATCCGGAACTTGCTCCTCCTGGCCGGCGATATGACAGCATCGGGTTAAAGGTATATCGCCGGCTGCAATCAGATAAATCATTGGACCGGTGTCAACTTGTTCATCTGCCCAGCAGGAAAGTAAGTATTATCACCACAAAACAGGTACGCTTAAAAATACCAGGTCTAAATTAAGTTTTAATAGCACAGTAAGTCTTAATTTTTAGTTGTTTGGCAATCATTAACTTTTAAAAATGTGAAGTCTTATTACTCCTTATTTTAATAGTTTTTGGTCACAAAAAAGCTTTTATAAAAATTAAGAACATTTTTTTTTACTTTTCCCTTCTGTCTCTTTTTATTTCATTCAATTATTTCTTACCCTGTCTTTTTTTGCCATCTATAACAATTTGTATAATTTTACAAATGATTTTAGTGTTGTACCTTTCACTTCCTGGATTTTACATTCAATTTGCAGAAACTGTTCGCAGCTTGTCAAAAATGCTGCAATCTGATTGGTCGAGGGGAGACCGTGGTCCTCTGGCCTATCCCATGGGTCCTAGCTTCGCTGGAGCTAACGCAGGGCTCTTCTCCGCTTCGTATTAGAGCAAGTAAAGACTGCGGTAAGTTAGTGGGGTGAGTATAAATCTATGGAGCGGCGAGCAGTGCTGGTTCGCCACTCCGTGCAATCTCTGGGCCAATGTGTCGAGGACAAGGCAGTCCCAGGTGAGGTAGAGCTCAGCCGTATGTAACATAAAGCAGCCTCCATCTACTGTGCTCCAAGAGACAGCCTTCATCCCAGCCTACAGACGAGCACCCTCCACTGACCCAGCGTGAATCAGCCTGCTCCTCAGACCAACCAACTTACTCCGTGAGGTCGGCAAATTGGTAGCGTCCAGTTGCATAGGATTCGTACAGCCAAAACAAAGAGAGCCCATGGAATCCAGGGTGCCTTGGCACTTTGGATACAAAACTGGCTTAGAGGCAGAAGGCAGAGGGTGATGGTCGAAGGTTGTTTTTGTGACTGGAAGCCTGTGGCCAGTGGGGTACCACAGGGATCGGTGCTGGGTCCCTTGCTGTTTGTGGTCTACATTAATGACTTGGATATGAATGTAAAAGGTATGATCAGTAAGTTCGCTGATGATACAAAAATTGGTAGGGTGGTAAATAGCGAGGAGGATAGCCTCAGTCTGCAGGACGATATAGATGGGTTGGTCAGATGGGCGGAACAGTGGCAAATGGAATTTAACCCGGAAAAGTGCGAGGTGATGCACTTTGGAGGGACTAACAAGGCAAGGGAATACACAATGAATGGGAGGACCCTAGGCAAGACAGAGGGTCAGAGGGATCTTGGTGTGCAAGTTCACAGATCCCTGAAGGCGGCGGAACAGGTAGATAAGGTGGTAAAGAAGGCATATGGGATACTTGCCTTTATTAGCCGAGGCATAGAATATAAGAGCAAGGAGGTTATGATGGAGCTGTATAAAACACTGGTTAGGCCACAGCTGGAGTACTGTGTGCAGTTCTGGTCGCCACACTACAGGAAGGATGTGATCGCTTTGGAGAGGGTGCAGAGGAGATTCACCAGGATGTTACCAGGGCTGGAGCGCTTCAGCTATGAAGAGAGACTGGGAAGATTGGGTTTGTTTTCCTTGGAGCAGAGGAGGCTGAGGGGGGACATGATTGAGGTGTACAAAATTATGAGGGGCACAGATAGGATGGATACTAAGGAGCTTTTTCCCTTCGTTGAGGGTTCTATAACAAGGGGACATAGATTCAAGGTAAAAGGCGGGAGGTTTAGAGGGGATTTGAGAAAGAACTTTTTCACCCAGAGGGTGGTTGGAGTCTGGAACTCACTGCCTGAAAGGGTTGTGGAGGCAGGAACCCTCACAACATTCAAGAAGCATTTGGATGAGCACTTAAAATGCCATAGCATACAAGGCTACGGACCAAATGCTGGAATATGGGATTAGAGTAGACAGGGCTTGATGGCCGGCGCGGACACGATGGGCCGAAGGGCCTCTATCCGTGCTGTATAACTCTATGACTCTATGACTCTAACTCTATGACTCTAGGTGACCATACCTCTTTCCTGGGTACTGCCAGCCATCTTGAAAAACAGAAGAGTGCCTGTGTTTTTTCTCATTAATGAAGGAATTACCAACAAAATTGCAGCAACACGCAGCTTTGAAAGGTACTACCGAGTGTGGATGTGAGCCGGAGGACTGCAGAGTGACCAATGTGGTACCCATTTTGTAAAAGGGAGGTAGAGCTAATCTGGGTAAATACAGGTCAGTTAGCTTAAGCATCTGTGGTGGGGGAAATTTTTGAGTCTTTAATTAAGGATGGAATTGCCACGTATCGAGATAAAGAGAAAATAGTTAGAACGTAGCCAGCACGGATTTCAAAAGGGACGATCGTGCTTGACTAACCTCATATAGTACTTTTTGGGGGTAACAGACATGGTAGATGGAGGAAGTGCAGTGGATGTACATGGACTTTAGGAAAGCCTTTGAAAGGGTACCACATGGGAGATTACTAGAAAAGTTTAAGGGGTATATAGAATTCGGGAGAGGATAGCAACCCAGATTAAAATTTGTTTGAATGGAGAAAACAGAAAATAAGAGTTAAGGGCAGTTTTTCAGAGTGGTTGGATGTGGGTAGCAGTGTCCCACAGAGTTCTGTTCTGAGGCCACTTCTGTTCACTGTACGATATAGGCCAAGAAGGAGTGATGTTGGAATATGCAGGTGATACCAATTGGAGGTATAATTCTTTAGAAGACCAAAGGAAGCTCAAAAAGGTTGGGGAGTCTATGGCAGGGAGACATAACATTAAAATCAGAGCCAGGCTATTCAGGAAAGAAGTTAGGAAACACTTCTTCACACAAAGGGTATGTGAAACTGTTCCCATTGGCGGAAGGGCTGAAAACCAGAGGACACACATTTAAGGTGATTGGCAGAAGAACCAAAGGCAACATGAGGAAATTCTGTTTTATGCAGTGAGTAGTTATGATCCGGAACGCGCTGCCTGAAAGGGTGGTGGAAACAGATTCACACGTGGCTTTCAAAAAGGAATTGGATAAATACTTGAAGGGAAAACATTTGCAGGGCTATGGGGAAAGAGCAGGGGAATGGGACTAATTGGATTGCTCTTACAAAGAGCCAGCATGGGCTCATTGGGCCAAATGGCCTCCTTCTTTGCTGTAACCATTCTGTGATTCTATGACGTGCAGAAGCCTCTCCCACAAAAAGCAGTAGATGCTAGCTCAATTAATAATTTTAAATCTGAGATTGATAGATTTTTGCTAGCCAAGGAGTGTTAAGGGATATGGAGCCAAGGCGAATACATGGAGTTGAGGAGCAGATCAGCCATGATCTCATTGAATGGGGGAACAGGCGCGAGGGGCTGAATGGCCTCCTCCTGTTCATATATTCATATGGAACGGGTTAAAAAGTAGCAGATGGAATTCAATGTCAGTAAGTGTGAAATGATGCATTTTGGTAAAAAGGAAAGCAGTAATTCGGCTCTGTATGGATGTAAGCTCGGTGCTGTGAAAGAACAGAGGAATTTGGGAGTACAGGTTCACAGGACATCAAAGACGGCATCTCAGGTTGAAAAGGCTGTTAAAAAAAGCTAACGGAATTCTAGGTTTTATCACAGCTGTCCATGTATTTTCAATGCCTACCAACAACTTTCATGAATTAAGTAAGTCTTAGGATTTCGAAGAAGCCTTGAATAAGCTAGTCTCACTCATGGAAGACAATGCACTAAGGACCAGGTGTGGCAGAGCAACTGAGAAACATTTCGCAAACATGTAATCCAAGGCAGAGCACATCATTATGACATATATTAATTCAACTATATACAGTTTGCCCAAATTGTCTGTTGACCGAGAATTTGAAGTTTTGCGAACTTACCCAATTTTAAATTAATCTTAAATACCATTTCAGTGTTGTCACTGGGATTTCAGTAAAATGGTCATGTGAGATTGACACACAATCTACACATACCAATACAATGACAGGTTTCATCCTTCCAAACACGGGTTACACCTGGAGAGTTGCTTAACACTAAGGCGAAGAACCTGTATTTACCTGTCTGTTTCTGGTGGGAGCAATCTGTGGCGATGAATTGAAACTGCTTTTATATCGGGCCAGAAATTGATAGCCAAGTTCCGCACCCATGAGGACGGCCTCAACCGGGATCTTGGGTTCATGTCACGCTACACGTAACCCCACCAGCAAGGGGGAAAAAAAAGTTATCTGTTTTTAATATTCTCTCGCTCTCTCTCTGCCTTTCGGGTCTCTTTCTCTCTGTCTGTGTAATTTGACACAATGTGTATTCAGCATACTGGGACCTACTGTTTTCCGTGGCTAACCTGTCTGAACACCAACGACACCTTTGATTGGTGTGATGGTGTCCCAGCCTAATATAAGATATGCGATTTGAGAACCTTATTCACTCACCTGACGAAGGAGATAATCTCCGAAAGCTTGTGATTTTAAAATAAAATTGTTGGACTATAACCTGGTGTTGTAAGATTCCTTACATTTGTCCACCCCAGTCCATCACCGGCATCTCCACATCATGTAGGAAACATGGCAGCGAATTTGCTCACAGCAAAGTCCCACAAACAGCAATATGATAATGACCAGATAATCTGTTTTAGTCACGTGGGTTGAGGGAAAAAACATTGGCCAGGACACCAGGGAGAACTCCCCTGCTTTTCTTCAGTGTCATGGGATCTTTTACGTCCACCTGAGAGGGCAGACAGGGCCTTTGTTTTACGTCTTATCCAAAAGACGACACCTCCGACAGTGCACCTCACCCTGAGTACTGCCCTGAAGTGTCAGCCTCGATTATGTGCTCAAGTCTCTAGAGTAGAACTTGAACCTACAACCTTCTGACTCAGAGGTGAGAGTGGGCTGAGAGTGCTACCAGTAAGCCGAGGCTGACACCTTGGCATGCCTCCATTGTGCAACGCCACAATGCCATCAGCTTTTATATGCTTTAGTGCATGATGTCACTAATTGATGATATCATGACATAATTGCAGTGACTATATGTGTCATCTTGACTACTGGATCAGAGTAAGTCCAACAGCACAATCTAAAAGTAACTTGGGAGGAGCGGACTCTTAGGCCACCCTTTCAAACCCAACCCATTATAGAAAAAACCCTTAAGGGTATCAGAGAACAGTAAAGCGCATATTTCCTGCAGCAAAGTGGTACCAATACTGTAAATTTGCCTCATTGTATGTTAATATGGAAAAACATCGCTTTGGATCTATACATTGCTGAGGCAGTGATTATAGGATAGCTTTTTTGTTGTGTCAACACAATATTCTAACATCGCCTCTGCAGTCATGTCTGATTAACGCAGTTTTAGATAAAACATACCCCTGCCTAATAATTACTGGATAACTAGTGCAGAGTGTTGACGCAGTTCATGCAAATGAGACCTGATTTGTAACTGTGCTGAGTATGCTTAGAAGTCCTTCTGAGAGCAGGGATGTAGCGAACTCTGGACAAGTTGCCCCTCTTTACTGGTTGCTTATAATCTAGTACTTTGGTTAATCACACTTCGAAGACAGCACAATTCATTGCTTGATGCACTAGAAATGAGAATCTTGGCTCCTTCGGGTAAATTAATGAATGCGAATCCATTCCAGACTGAATATATTATTTTCCATTGCTGTTCGTCTCTTGACTGAGTAACTATATTAAAGCGCATGATTACTGTCACAAGCAGTGCCAGTTTGATGTAGTTGATGGCACTCAACCCTAGAGGTCAGAAGGTTATCAGTTCAAGACCCACATCAGCATTTGAGCATATAAAGTAGACTGACACTCTGGTGCAGTATTGTTGGAAATGCCAGTAAGGTACCGTCTGGCTGCTGATGTAGGTACCACAATTAGTAGAAGAACAGGTAATTACACTTGTGTCCTGGCCATCTTTCCTCTCTCAATCAACATCAGCAAAAGAAATACAAATTAACTGGCCATTCATCTCACTCTCGGTTAGTGGTACCTGGACGTGTTCAATTGGCTGCCGTGTTTGCCTTTAAAACAACAGTGATCATGCTTCGAAAGCCCTTGGTTCGGAAGCGCTTTGAGATGTTCCAAGGATGTAATAAGTTACTATAAAGGCAAGTCCTTTCATTCATCACACTGTGGTTAGTGGTGCTGTCATGTCTGTCAATATAACAACAGTCGCTGCACCACTACACAAAGTACAGACGGTGTGAAGTGCTTTGGGATGTTTTGATGATTACGGCAAGCAACTCCACAAATATTTCCCTGGGCCTTTGGACAGTATCTCCTGCACCCGCCTGCATTACGCTTCACAATGGAATGGTCCAGCTCCATTCATTATCAAGTAATTAACTTGTTCACAGGCTACAAGGCATTAGCATCCTGAGTATTTGCTTTACGCTTTATTCAACCAGTGCACGAACATAAAACGGCTTGAGTCTGTTGGATGTGATCCCATTAAGTTTGTGTAGAGAACGTCCATTCTTTGCATACAAATCACCTTTTTACTGCCGCTCTTTGGCAGTTAAATACAAATTTAAGAAGACAGCAGCTGAATTTGTTTGTCCTAATGTAAGCTGTTTTTTTTTCCAGAGACAATAAGAATCTGATCATTGGAACAACCTTTTTCAAAGGACAAATCCTCCCCTATTATAATCTTGGATAAGCTGAAAGGTCGCTTCCCATTATAGCCGGCATTGGTTTGGATGCAACTGAGCACAACTGCTGGTTCAAACAATCGTCCGTAGCTCAGTCCCTTTTACAAACGAAGAGATGGGTTTCCATTCAACTTCTTCAACACTGTGATTTAGAAGTTAAGATTGCATCATTTCCTACAGTGGACAGGAAGTTCCCCTGCATTCGTTGCCTTAGAATCATAGAATCATACAACCTTACAGCACAGAAGGAGGCCATTCGGCCCATCATGCTTGTGTCGGCTCTTTGAAAGAGCTGTCCAATTAGTCCCATCCCTCTCCCCCACCCCCAGCTGTTATCCCATAGCCGTGCAATTTTCTCCCCTACGTGTATTTACCCAATTCCCTTTTGAAAGTTATTTTTGAATCTGCTTCCACTAGTGTTCATGTCAATACAATGTTCTTTGCAATTATGAATGAAATTCATAAGTTCTTTGCAATAAAATTGAAAGGCCTAAACAAATTGCTGTGTCACTTGCTATTGTATGAACCTGCTCTGTTGAGTTGTATTAATGAAATAGCGCTCGAGCTCCCCCAGTGGTTCAGTGAGTAACTGCAGTGCCCGGTTAGTACTGAGTCACACAAGGCAACAAGGTTCCATGTTCCATGCCGAGTGAGCTGATCTCAGTAGGGGTGCTGCGATTGGCCTCAGCACACTTAGGATAAGGGAGAAGAAACAACAAGCCAGGGTTCCTACTTCTGATCACTATCTAGTGGTCTGTGCTGCAAAGCATGAGTGTCAAGAACAAAAACAACAACTTGCATTTATACACCGCCTTTAACGTAGTAAAACGTCCCAAGGAGATTCACAATCAGACAAAAACTGACACCGAACCAAAGAAGGGGACATTAGGACAGGTGCCCAAAAGCTTGGTCAAAGAGTTAGGTGTTAAGGAGCGTCTCAAAGGAGGAGAGAGAGGTAGAGAGGCAGAGAGGTTTGGGGAGGGAATTCCAGAGCTTAGGGTCTAGGCAGCTGAAGGCACGGCCACCAATGGTGGGGGCGGAGGGAGTAGGGCGTGCACAAGAGTTGGAGGAGCGCAGAGTTCTCAGATGAGGACAGGCTCGGCCTCAGCTGAGACATATTCCGCCATCAAAAAGGCTGCTCACTCTGACTTCCCAGGCTTGTGCGTAAAGAATGGGGTGGGGTGGGGAGGTTGGGGGGGTGGGGGGAAGAGGAGATGCTGAAGGACTACCAGCCTCCATGAGATCATACTCCAGCAGGGGCTAGCTACTTCAGGAGAGGAGGAGAGAAAATCAGAGGGACAAAAGAAAATGTTAAAAGATTCATGGCTGCCTGGCCTGCAATAATTTGCTCTAGATAAACAGTGAAATTTTGCTGCTACAGTCCTATTCACTGCAAGATAGCTCTGATAAGAATTATGAGTGTGACAAATCTACAGCCTGCACAGCAAGCTATGACAGTGGGATTTCACGTCTTGATAAATGATGCACACAAGCAATACAGAAAGTCAAGCCTGCAGTCAGGGCAGGGATGGAGATGAAAATGGTGAGAGAGGGCATTCAACGAGTAATTAAAAGGAAAGAATAGGATAAATGGTCATCTCTCATTCCTATCCTCTGACTTTTCTGCCCTTCCATCTTCCATGATGCAAGGTATATTGCATGTTGAGAGATTCATAACAGGACAGGACCTAATGCTATTTATAGGCTAGTTATGCTTCTAATATGAAGTGTTTTGGATCAAACACTGTATAGTGTTTGCAGGTGCAGTCGTCCAAAGATGTGGGTACAGTAGTGTAGTGGTTATGTTACTGGACTAGTAATCCAGAGGCCTGGACTAATAATCCAGAGAACGTGAGTTTGAGAATTTGAATTCAGTTTAAGAAATCTGGAAATCTGGCATCAGTAAATGTGACCATGAAGTTGTTGCCTTGTCATAAAAACCCAGCAGATTCACTAATGTCTTTTAGAAGGAAACCTGCTGTCCTTACCTAGTCTGAGCCTATAGGTCTCTCTAGTCCCACATCGGTGTGGTTGACTCTTAACTGCCCTCTGAAGTGGCCGAACAAGCCATTCAGTTGTACCAGAGGTTCAAGGGTAAGACCCACCACCATCTTTGCAGGGCAACTGGGGGGATGGACAATAAATGCCGGCCTTGCCAACGACATCCACAATGAATAAAATCGAGGTATGAAATCAGTTCCAAGAGGTGTCATACTGCCTGACCTTTGCCCCATTGCTGTATAACTGGTGAGGTCAAGTTTAATAAAATATCACCAGGCACAGGTTCTTATTGTTTAATATTAGCAGTAAGTCTTCACTATCATCAGGGCTATCCAAATGTTGAAATTTAACTGGCCCTCGGGTGCCTGGGGTTTGATGGCTCCTCACCATATTCCACAGAAAGCCCCTTCTCTACACTTACTCAGTTCCCTGCTGCGAGCTTCTTACAATTCCAACTTTTCACCTTTTTCTATGTGAAGGGAACCTTTGCAAATTCTGGCACACTGCTGAGGGCCCACCTTCTAATATTACCACGCTTTTGGGGACCCCACCCCACCCCACACTGCCCTAAAAGGCAGTGTCAGCTTCCCAAAACAAAACAATGCTGTCTTCACAGAAGATTTTGTGCATCCCTCCCTTCCCTTCAGCTTAGCCTTGGCGGCCGTGCCTTCAGCCAGCTAGGCCCCACCTCATTGGAATTCCCTCGCTAACCCCTTCCGCCCGTCTACCTGTGTCTTCTCCTTTAAGGCCCTCCTTAAAACCCACTTCTTTGACCAAGCTTTTGATCACGCCTCGTAATCTCTGCTTTCATTTGTTTTTTTCCCCTATTGTAAACAATTTTACAACACCAAGTTATAGTCCAACAATTTTATTTTAAAATTCACAAGCTTTCGGAGGCTTCCTCCTTCCTCAGAAATCGTTTTTTTCCCCTATACCTCTATGAAGGGCATTGTAACTTTTATTTTCATGTTAAAGGAGCTATAGAAATGCAAGTTGTTGTTTGTCGTAGTGCACAGCAAGAGAATTAACATGTCAATTAACCAATATTGGAATATAACATTTCCACTGGAAGTTATTTTTGGATTCCAGACTACCATGTAAACATGACAAGTATCAACTCTCCAGTTTCATGTATGAAGTATCCCAATCTCTCCTTAAGTAGGGTTAAAGTTATCTTTAAACACTGGAAATCTGAAATAAAAACAGAAAATGCTGGAAACACTCAGCAGGTCAGGCAGCTTTTGTGGAGAGAGAAACAGAGTTAACATTTCAGGTCGATGACCTTTCATCACAACTGGAAGATGTTAGAGATTAAACAGTTTGTAAGCAAGTACAGAGCCAGGGAAAAGGGGGGTCTCGAAGAGGTGTAAATGGTTACAGCAGAACCATTACCAGCATCTGCTTTCCTGAGAAAATGGGAGAGGTGATCTCATTGAAACGTACATAATTCTTACAGGGCTCGACAGGGTAGATGCAGAGAGGATGTTTCCCCTGGCTGGGGAGTCTAGAACCAGGGGTCATAGTCTCAGAATAAAGGGGTGGGCCATTTAGGAGTGAGATGAGGAGAAATTTCTTCACTCAGAGGGTGGTGAATCTTTGGAATTCTCTACCCCAGAGGGCTGTGGAGGCTCAGTCATTGAGCACATTCAAAACAGAGATCGATAGATTTCTAGATATTAAAGGCATCGCAGGATATGGGGATAGTGCAGGAAAATGGCGTTGAGATAGAAGATCAGCCATGCTCTTGTTGAATGGCAGAGCAGGCTCGAGGGGCCGGATGGCCTACTCCTGCTCCTGTTTCTTATGTTCTCAGGTGGTTATGATCTAAAGAAGTTATGTTAAACTTGTATACTTGGTTAGACCACACTTAGAGTACTGTGAACAGTTCTGGTCTCTGTATTATGAAAGGGATTTAGAGGCACTGGAGAAGGTGCAAAAAAAGATTTACTAGGATGACTACCAGAACTGAGAGGTTATACCTATCAGGAAAGATTGAACAGGCTGGGGATCTTTTCTCTAGGAAAGACAAGACTGAAAGGTGATCTGATTGAGATCTTTAAGATTATGAAAGTGTTTGATTGAGTAGATGTAGAGAAGATGTTTCCACTTGCGGGGGAGACCAGAACTAGGAGCCATAAATATAAGATTGTCACTAATAATTCCAACAGGGAACTTCGGAGAAACATGTTTACCCAGAGAGTGTTTAGATTGTTGAACTTGCTACCACAAGGAGTAGTTGAGGCGAATAATATAGATGCATTTGAGGGGAAGCTTGATAAACACATGAGTGAGGAAGGCATAGAAGGATACAGCATGGACACGATGGGCTGAATGGCCTCCTTCTATAGAAAAATAGAAAATAGAGCAAGAGTAGGCCATTCGGCCCTTCGGGCTTGCTCCGCCATTCAAAATGATCATGGCTGATCGTCTAACTCAGTACCCTGTTCCCGCTTTTTCCCCATATCCCTTGATCCCTTTAGCATTAAGAAATATATCTATCTCCTTCTTGAATACATCTAATGACTTGGCCTCCACTGCCTTCTGTGGTGGAGAATTGCACAAGTTCACCTCTGAGTGAAGAAGTTTCTACTCATCTCGGTTCTAAATGGCATACCCCGTATCCTGAGACTGTGACCACTGGTTCTGCATTCCCCAGCCGTCGGGAACATCCTCCCTGCATCTAGTCTGTCTAGTCCTGTTAGAATTTTATATGTTTCAATGAGATCACCTCTCACTCTTCTAAACTCCAGTGAATATAGGCCAAGTCGACCCAATCTCTCCTCAGACATCAGTCCTGCCATCCCAGGAATCAGTCTGGTAAACCTTCGTTGCACTCCCTCCGTGGCAAGGACATCCTTCGTCACATAAGGAGACCAAAACTGCACACAATACTGCAGATGTGGTCTCACCAAGGCCTTGTATAACTGCAGTAAGAAATCCCACTCCTGTACTCAAATCCTCTTGCAATGAAGGCCAACATACCATTCGCCTTCCTAACTGCTTGCAGCACCTGAATGCTCGCTTTCAGTGACTGGTGTACAAGGATACCCAGGTCTCGTTGCACCTCCCCTTTTCCCAATCTATCACCATTCAGATAATAATCTGCCTTTCTGTTTTTACAACCAAAGTGGATAACCTCACATTTATCCACATTGTACTGCATCTGCCATGTTCTTGCCCACTCACCCCAGCTTTGTGTTGTCTGCAAACTTGGAAATGTTACATTTAGTTCCCTCATCCAAATCATTGATATATATTTTGTGAATAGCTGGGGCCCAAGCACTGATCCCTGTGGTACCCCACTAGTCACTGCCTGCCACCCGGAAAAAGACCCGTTTATTCCTACTCTCTGTTTCCTGTCTGTCAACCAATTCTCAATCCATGCCAGTGTATTGCCCCTAATCCCATGTGCTTTAATTTTGCACACTAACATCTTGTGTGGGACCTTATCAAAAGCCTTCTGAAAATCCAAATCCACCACATCCACTGGTTCTCCCCTATCTATTCTACTAATTACATCCTCAAAAAACTCCAGTAGATTTGTTAAGCATGATTTCCCTTTCATAAACCCATGCTGACTTTGTCCAATCCTGTTAATGCCCTCAGTGTTCTGTTATCACATCTTTTATAATAGAGTCTAGCATTTTCCCCACTACTGATGTTAGACTAACTGGTCTGTAATTCCCTGTTTTTTCTCTCCCTCCTTTTTTAAATAGTGGGGTTACATTTGCCACCCTCCAATCTGTAGGAACTGTTCCAGAGTCTATAGAATTTTAGATGATGATCACCAATGCATCCATTATTTCCAGGGCCACTTCTGTGCCGTAACGTTCAATGATTCTTTGATTCTATGATATGTTGATAGGATTAGATGAATTAGGGAGGGAGGAGACTCATGTGAAGCATACCGTTGGGCCAAATGGCCTGATTCTGTGCTGTACATTCTATGTAATCAATGTAATTCTATTTAAAGTTGTTGAACTCAATGTTGAGGCTGGAAGGCTGTAAAGTGCCTTGCGGAAAGGTGAGATGCTTTTCCTTGAGTTTGCGTTGAGCTTGATCAGAACAGTGCAGGAGGCCGAGGACCTGCTGAGCAGTTCCAGCATTTTCTGTTTTTATTAAAGTTATCTTTGGCTGCGTTTTCAGACCACAAATTGCAATAAAGATGATGCCAAGTGTTGTCTTTAGCACTGAATGTGTACGTTCACAGGAAGTCTGGGATTAGTCAGTCTGAACTATGAATACTTGTTCCGAGAGATTGATACATCAGTTGCTGATTGCTTCAGTTAGTTGAGTAAGGATGAATCGTGATAGATTTTGTTGCCCATCAATTGACCTCCACAGTTTATTATAGTTTGCAATTAATATTTTCTGACACACCCTCAACAAATGATCATGATGAAACTCGTCAAAAAAACCTTTCAAAACTTTCACATGCCTCACATGAAAAACTAGGGAAAAGAATCAAAGTGATTTATTATAAAGAAAATTAACTTTATGCCTGTCTTTCTTTTCTCCGATTTTTCTCATTTCTTGTTTCCCCAGGTCTCTTTGTCCTCACCTACAAATTCCTCCATGGCCATGGCCCTCCCTCTTTCTTAATAATTTCCTTTAGCCTTATGTTCCAGCACACACTCATCAGTCTCTGGCCTACTTTTTAAAAAATTCATTCTTGGGATGTGGGCGTCACTGGCAAGGCAGGCATTTATTGCCCATCCCTAGTTGCTGGGTTTGATACAACTGACCGGCTTGCAAGGCCACTTCAGAGGGCATTTAAGAGTTAACCATGTTGGCGTCAGACTGGATTCACATATAGGCCAGAGCAGGTGAGAAGGGCATGTTTCCTTCCCTAAAGGATATTAATGAACCAAATTTTACGATAGTCTGATAGCTTTGTCGTCACTTTGTTTTTACTGATGCCAGCTTTTTATTTCCAAATTGCTAAAACTGAATTAAAATTCTCACTCTGCCATGATCAGTACTCACATTCTCTGGCGTATTAGTCTAGGCCTCTGGATTACTAGTCCAGTAACATAACCTCTACATTACCGTACCCACTAACAGCATAATTTAAGATTATTGATGTGGGTTGCCTTGAAAGAGTCCCTATTGAATTATTTCACCTTTTTTTAAGTGGTACAAGATGATTGGATGAGCAAATATTTTCTCCAACTAAATATTGGGAAGGCCGAAGCCATTGTCTTCGATTGCCGCCACGAACTCCGTTCCCTAGCTACCGACTCCAGCCCTTTCCCTGGCCACTGTCTAAGGCTGAACCGGATTGTTCGCAACCTTGATGTCCTGTTTGACCCTGAGATGAGCTTCTGACCGCATATCCGCTCCATCACCAAGACCGTCTACTTCCACCTCCGTAACATTGCCTGTATCTGCCCCTGCCTCAGCTTATCTGCTGCTGAAACCCTCGCCTTTGTTACCTCCAGACTGGACTATTTCAATGCTCTCCTGGCCGGCCTCCCATCATCCACCAACCATAAACTTGAGCTCATCCAAAACTCTGCTGCCCGTATCCTAATTCGCACCAAGTCCCGTTCTCCAATCACCCCTGTGCTCACTGAATTTTATTGGCTCCTGGTCCAGGAACGTTTCGATTCTGAAATTCTTATCCTTGTTTTCAAATCCTTTCATGGCCTCACCCCTCCCTATCTCTGTAACCTCCTCCAGCCCTACAACCCTCTGAGATCTCTGTGCTCCTCCAATTGCGGCCTCCTGCGCGCTCCCCGATTTTCTTCGCCCCACCATTGGAGGCCGTGCCTTCAGCTGCCTGGGCTCTCAGCTCTGGAATTCCCTCCCTAAACCTCTCCGCCCCTCTACCTCTCTCTCCTCCTTTAAGACGCTCCTTAAAACCTACCTCAACTGTCGTAATATCTCTCTGCGTGGCTGGGTGTCAAATTTTGTTTGATAACTGCTCCTTTGAAGCACCTTGGGTCGTTTTTACTACGTCAAAGGGGCTGTATAAATGCAAGTTGTTGTTGTTGTTGAAAGGGGGATCGCTGGGAGAATCAGCCGACACCGGATCCAGTTTGTCCGCACCTGAGCTCAATTCTAGTTTGCCGACTATATCCCTGGCTGAGCCCAAGCCAGCATAGGCTGCGAATCAAACCCCAGCACCTGTGTGGCTCAGTTCCATACTGGGTAGGCCATTTAACAACCTAGTCATTGGGAGATCTATACAGTTGATTAATAAAACAATTTATATTGGTGCTGACGATCATTTTCAGCTGATCTCATTGATTCTTTTTTAAAGCCTGTTTTTCTGGCGTAATTGAACACTAAATGGAGGATATGTTACAGTGCATAATTGAATTAAACAATACTCAACGGGTGACCTAGACCATGACGAGGCATCGGCAAAAAAAAAAAGCATTATTACAATGAGAACACAAGAGGAGGGGGACGGATACAGGCCCGTTTTTTGTCTCCCGCTTGCATTCATACCCATCACGCATCTATCTCTCTACTCCTTGTTGGACCAGAAATCTTTTTGCTTCCTTTATTAACAGACTTGTCATTTTATTGTTGGCCAGCTGGGTGCCCGACGCAAACAAAAATAAAACTAACCATGTTAGAATACATAATGTAGGCAGTGACAAGCTGTTACACCTTGTCCAGAACAGCAAAACCAGACAACACCGCCTCTGCTTGAAGGGGAGGAACATTCAAAACTAATCTGCGGAATCATTATTTCAGTAAGTGAGCGGCCAGTCTATGGAACAGGCTCCCTAAGCGAGGTGCTGGAAGCAGTTAGCATTGATCCATTCAAATTAGATAGATTTTTCTCAGAAAATAATATTTTGGGAAGCATTTTATGAGTAATTTGAGTCATGACATGTGGTAAGTGTAGAATGCATGGGAACAACAGGTAGCTTTGGACCTACGGGCATAGAAATTGGTTCGCGCCTGTGCGAACTGGGCACGGGGGCAATCTCAGCGCCAGAACGGATAAGCCTGAGGCACACCCGATATTGGACCTCGAGCCTCATTTATATGAATTGCAGAAGTCTGCTGTACGGCCTCAGGCATTTAGCCAGCAAAGAGGATTTAAGTTTCAGGCCGCTACATCAGAGGGCCTCAAGTAGGTCCTGGTCAGGGGGGAGGGGGGAGGGTGTGGGGGGAAGTGATCGGGAGGGAAGGGGAGCGCTCGGGAGGGCAGGGAAGCAAATTCACCCAAATAGTGCACGCAAATTTGGAACCCTGATTGAAAAATACCTGTCTCACCAATTCTCCACAGAATGCTCTCTGGAGCTTCTTTGAACATGTAGTTTACCACACAGATTTAAGGTAATTGGCAAAGGAACCAGAGGCGACATGAGGAAAAACATTTTGACACAGCGAGTTGCTGTGATCTGGAATGCACTGCCTGAAAAGGTGGTGGAAGCAGATTCAATAGTAACTTTCAAAAGGGAATTGGATAAATATTTCTAGGGTAAAAGTTTGCAAGGTTATGGGGAAAGGGCAGGGGAGTGGGATTGATTGGATAGCTCTTTCAAAGAGCCAGCACAGGCACATTGGGCCGAATGGCCTCCTTCTGTGCTGTATCATTCTATGATTCTGTGCTTGGATAAAATTAAAACTAAAATTTGAAATCAAAACAGAAGTTTCTTCAAAAAAAAACCTCAGGTCGATTAGTATCTGAAAGACTAGAACGACCGAGAATTTCCTCAGAGCCCCTCCCGCTCTGCCACTCACCAACGGGATTTCCGCCACACTTCAGCCGAAGTTACACTGGCAGAGCGGGAGCAGCCCCGAGGAAACTCCCTGGCCAATGTTTCGCTTTTAGGTGCGTTTACATAATGCGTTCCACATGTGGCTTCTCCGGTGCTTTACAGAATGATATACATTTGTGAGGTTTAATTTGCTCTCCTTCCATTGCCCAGTGGACTATAAATGACACACGCAGGAAATTAAACACATTTCTGTTCAAGGGGTCCATTATCAAGCATTGCACTTTGTGCAATCTCTCCTCCTTTAAGACGCTCCCTAAAACCTACCTCTTTGACCAAGCTTTTGGTCATCTGTCCTAATATCGCCTTAATGTGGCTCGGTGTCAAATTTTGTTTGATAATCGCTCCTGTGAAGTGCTTTGGGATGTTTTTACTACGTTAAAGGCGCTATATAAATGCAAGTTGTTGTTGTTTTTTGAGTCACAGCAGCATATTTTGCAGTGGTTTTATTATTCTATTGACAAACTTGCTGACGTTAAGCACCCAATCCTTAAAATACATCAACACAGCATAAATAAGGCACTGTATAACAACGACTTGAACAGGCTAGATTGCAAGCTACAAAATGTAGAATGATTACCAGTGATACCATCACAATAGCACCATGGACATATAACAGCTCTTTGGGACAATGGATATGTTGTATTGATTGGTTTGACGTGGACAATTTTCGGAGATTTAGATCCACACAGCAGGTGCTGCAAGACTTGTGTGGGGAGATTTGAAATTCAGACAACCACCAATAATATTCCGCAAGTGCCAATGAAGGTGATTGCTGCTTTCACATTTTGTACCACTGGCATCGTTCAGCCGCCTGTTTAGAAAGCCATGAGCATCTCTGCATCAGTCAGGAGAAATCATCTGTTATAACAAAGCCTCCATAATGATAACTCAAAACTAAACAGGCTTTTTTTTATTTACAATGGTAGACTTTGCTACTGCACTGGATGCTGTTGATTTTACACCGATAACAGTGCTCTGACCAAACATGTCTGGTGCAGAAGGGAAAAGTCATACCAGATAAATGTATGAAAGAAAGAGAATTACATTTCTAAAATGCCTTTCATGACCTCAGGATGTATCAAAGCACTTTACAACCAATGAAGCATTTTTGAAGTGTGGTCACTGTTGGAAACACAGCAATGAGATAAATGACCAGTTCATCTCTTTTGGTGAGGTTGGTTGATGGATCAATGTTGGCCAGGACACCAGTAGAACCCCCCTGGTCTTTGAAAAGTGCCATGGAATCTTTTACCTGAGAGGGCAGACAGGGCTTCAGTTTATCATCTCATCTGAAAGATAGCATCTCTGACAGTGCAGCAATGCCTCAGTATTACACTGAATTGTCAGCCTAGAATTTTGTGTTATCAAGTTTCTGTAGTGGAGCTGGAACTTACAACCTTTAGTGGCTTAGAGGTGAGTATGCTACCCACTGAGCCACAGGTGACTCCTAGGATTCTGGGATTATGATCACATGTGTGCTAATTATCTGGACCCCATCCTAAGTCATTTACTCTTCTCTATTAAACAATTTTGAGAAGGGCGTGTTGTGTGATAGTCAATGTTTGGTAAATAATTGTACTCGTGTTACTGGAATACTAAAAAAGTGAGGAGGGAAAGAAAGAAAGAGATAAAATCAGCTGCATTTGAATAATGCCTTACCAGAAATCTCAGAAATGTCGCAAAGTGGTTCACAATTCAATTAATTACTTTGCAGAACAGTTATTGTTATTGCATTGGCAAATGTAGCAACCATTTTGCGCACAGCAAGATCTCACAAACAGCAATGAGATGAATGGCTAGTTATTCTGTTTTTGTGGTATTGATTGAGAGGGGAATATTGGCCAGGACATCAGGAGAACTGCCCACTCTTTTTAAAATATGAAATGGATTATTTTATTTGCATCTGATTGGGCAGATGGAACCTCGATTCAATGTCTCATCCAAAGGACAGCGTCTTTGACAATGCAGGACTCCCTCAGTACTGAGGCTAAAGTGTCAGCCGAGGTTATGTGCTCCATCCTGCGAAAAAAAGCCTGTAGCTTTCTGAGTTAGAAATGAAAATGCTACATAATGAGCCACGCTGACTCTATCTCTGGTCGCTATGTGTAGAGATTCAACTTTGCCATCTGGGTGGTAACCTGATGGACCAGATCATTCACCCTCTATAGAACCCGCCTGATTTTTGTTCCATTAAAATCAACGGAACAAAAATCAGGTGTGTTCCAGAATGGGCGGACTATCTGCTCGGCCAGTTTACCGCCCAGGCGGTGAAGTTGAAACTTAGCCCCTCTGTAAATGTCCTTCTGAAGACGACTTCTGTTCTGCGAAATTGTAAACACCTTCCAACATAATTGGTTTCCGATTCTGTTAGAAATACTGAAGAGAAATATCACTTTCGGTGTCATTATACGTAGTGGCCATCTTACCCCATGTGCCTGAGGTAGGGGAATATTAGTGCCATTCTCTCATAGGTTACAGAGGCTATGGTCTGAAGAGGTAGAGATCCAGTACCAAATACCTAAGCCCTAGCAGAAGAGGTGTTTGAGTAGGACCCACACATCCACTTTGAATACATAAAGACTGCACTGTTTAATAGGTGGTAGGTCTCAATATAGCTCGAAGGAGGTTGTTAGATGTCTTTTCTATCCTGCAGAGCATAGTAATGCTGCAGGTTGTTTTGTTAGGCCTGTCAATCAGCAGCAAAGGCAGACATATGGTTCAGGTACTTGAATTAGTAGAGGGCATAAAGCAAAAATCATATGACTCTCAGCAATATTCAAGATCCCATCACTTTTCTGAAAGGCTACAGGTCGTAACTGAAGGAGTTGGATGAAGTTTCTCTGAAAGCAGGAGCTGCCAGCCATATTGACATTTCACCATGACAACTGGTTTGACACACAGATGAGGAACTTTACTTTATTATTTTGCAGGATCTGTATTGGAAGAGGAACAAATAAAAATGGGGCCATGATCAAGACATCAAGAAGGATTCGAATAGGACTTGGTGCGCAGTGTGTTAGCATGGCGTCATTTCACCTTGCTAACCAGGGTTCAAATCCAAGCCACACTCTTGTAATGAAGATCTCCTTTCGTTGCCAGGTGTAAGGGTCCTACATGAAATGAGTGTGAGAATGCTGAATTACATTTCTAGTGGTTTTGGACCTATGGCACAAAACAGCTCGCAATCTGAGACAGATTGATGCTAAATCGGCATGTAACAGACCTGAGGGGTCTGTCTTGGTTGCATATAGTGACACCATAAGTCCTGGCCAGAATGGAGATGATTGGGTAATTCCCCCTGGAGACTGCACTGCTGTAATTGACCGGGATTGATTTTACACACATAACTTGTATTTGGTAACTATCTTCCACTCACTGCATTTTGCTGGAGAAATCACCCTGGTTTTATCGGGAGACTTTGCTGCAGTTTCGGTCATGAGTTTTGTTTGCCGCAGTTCGTAGAGACTCTTTTTAAATAGACTCTGTAGACTGTTTGCTGTAGTGCACTGTTTAAACAGACTCTGGTAGGTTGTTACATAAGGTTAAATCTCACGGGATCCAAGGTGAGGTAGCCATTTGGATACAAAATTGGCTTGACGACAGAAGACAGAGGGTGGTTGTAGAGGGTTGTTTTTCAGACTGGAGGCCTGTGACCAGCGGTGTGCCTCAGGGATCGGTGCTGGGTCCGCTGTTATTTGTTATTTATATTAATGATTTGGATGAGAATTTAGGAGGAATGGTTAGTAAGTTTGCAGATGACACCAAGATTGGTGGCATTGTGGACAGTGAAGAAGGTTATCTAGGATTGCAACGGGATCTTGATAAATTGGGCCAGTGGGCCGATGAATGGCAGATGGAGTTTAATTTAGATAAATGTGAAGTGATGCATTTTGGTAGATCGAATCGGACCAGGACCTACTCCGTTAATGGTAGGGCGTTGGGGAGAGTTATAGAACAAAGAGATCTAGGAGTACAGGTTCATAGCTCCTTGAAAGTGGAGTCACAGGTGGATAGGGTGGTGAAGAAGGCATTCGGCATGCTTGGTTTCATTGGTCAGAACATTGAATACAGGAGTTGGGATGTCTTGTTGAAGTTGTGCAAGACATTAGTAAGGCCACACTTGGAATACTGTGTACAGTTCTGGTCACCCTACTACAGAAATGATATTATTAAACTAGAAAGAGTGCAGAAAAGATTTACTAGGATGCTACCGGGACTTGATGGTTTGACTTATAGGGAGACGTTAGATAGACTGGGACTTTTTTCCCTGGAGCGTAGGAGGTTAAGGGGTGATCTTATAGAAGTCTATAAAATAATGAGGGGCATAGATAAGGTAGATAGTCAAAATCTTTTCCCACAGGTAGGGGAGTCTATAACGAGGGGGCATAGATTTAAGGTGAGAGGGGAGAGATACAAAAGGGTTCAGAGGGGCAATTTTTTCACTCAAATGGTGGTGAGTGTCTGGAACGAGCTGCCAGAGGCAGTAGTAGAGGCGGGTACAATTTTGTCTTTTAAAAAGCATTTGGACAGTTACATGGGTAAGATGGGTATAGAGGGATATGGGCCAAGTTCAGGCAATTGGGACTAGCTTAGTGGTATAAACTGGGCGACATGGACATGTTGGGCCGAAGGGCCTGTTTCCATGTTGTAAACTTCTATGATTCTATGTTTGCTGAGTAAATAGAATTTGTTTGCTGTAAAATATACCATTTGCTGTGAATCCTGCCGTAAGTCCCACCCCGCCTCATTGACTGACAGAGTGCAACTCATTGGCTGTCACAATCTGTCAATAGACACTCTGGTCTATCTTGTTCCAGATCAATATTGTAGATTTTTATATGAATTTCTGGTTAAGCTGGTATTGGAATATCTTTAAAATGGTATCTGTGGTTCTTTCTCGGAGAGATTTTCTACTGTCGTTGTTTCACTGCATTGGGAGAAGTTGGAGAATTCGCATCCCTATTTAACGTGTAACTGCTTCTTTGAGGGGAAATTGTCTCAAACTCTGTTTATATTCATTGGACAACTGGTTTGAT
This sequence comes from Heptranchias perlo, assembly GCF_035084215.1. Lineage (NCBI taxonomy): Eukaryota > Metazoa > Chordata > Chondrichthyes > Hexanchiformes > Hexanchidae > Heptranchias > Heptranchias perlo. The sequence continues at coordinate 11,986,203 of NC_090338.1, read as the reverse complement.
TGTTTAGCTACTGCAAGGAAAAGCCACAGCCATTATCTGCAATGGCTGTCTCACCAAGCAGCAGATATCACTGATTAATAACTGTCCTCAAATTCCATAGGGGTTCTACAAGTCTCCCAGCATAACACCAGAGGGAGTTCTGCAGAACTCTCAGGAAAATGGCTTACGCTGTTTCACTGGGGGCTTTTACCAATCTCATGACCAAAACTACAGCAACGTCTCCCGATAAAAGCAGGATGATTTCTCTAGCGAACTGCAGTCAGTGGAGAACAGATACATAATACAAATTATGCACGTATAATCAATCCCAGTCACTTACAGCAGTGCTGTCTCCAGGTGTGATTGACGGGGGAATTACCCAATCATCCCCATTGTGGCCGGGACTTGTGGTGTCAGTGGAAGCAGCCTAAAAAAAAGTATTCTGTGGGATTTCATTGTCATGTAAAGCTTTTCAGCACCAACACTAAGGAGGTAGATTTTCAAATTTCCATCAATTTCTATAATAGGCAGCCAATCTGCAATGCTAGTTTTACTCCTGGTTTGCAAGTTGAAGATATCCTCAGTGGTGCAAAGTTAACAAAAGAGAACTAGGGAGTGTTTGTAACTTTTACTGTTCTGGTGCAGTTACTGTGGATTGCTGTAATTTGTCAACAATTGCTGTTCTATTTTGTTGCTTCAGTTCAATCTTACCTACATGAACTGGTACTTTTTGTCTGAGCTGCCAATCAGTTGTCTTCCATCAGTCAGAGACTCTGCAAGACATGCCAGATCATCGACACAGATACCACCATCACACGAGAGGACACCACCCACCAGGTGCATGGTTCATACTCCTGTGACTTGGCCAACGTTGTCTACCTCATAAGTTGCCCCAGAGCCTGGTACATTGGCGAGACCATGCAGATGCTGTGACAACGGAGGAACGGACACCGTGCAACAATCGCCAGACAGGAGGGTTCCCTCCCAGTTGGGGAACACTTCAGCAGTCAAGGACATTCAGCCACCGACCTTCGGGTAAGCGTACTCCAAGGCAGCCTTTGAGACACACGACAACGCAAAATTGTCGAGCAGAAATTGATAGCCAAGTTCCGCACCCATGAGGACGGCCTCAACCGGGATCTTGGGTTCATGTCACGCTACACATAACCCCACCAGCGAACAAAAGTTATCTGTTTTTAATATAACGGGTCATTTGCTGTCTTTCTCTTCCTTCCGGATGTTTCTATGTTTCTGCCTCTCTCTCTCTATTTTTTTTTGGTTGTTTGTATATTTGGTGGCCCTGTAGGTAACACCTCTCTGTCTGAACACCTTGATTGCCTTCGCAACGGGCAGTTGGAAAGACTTTCTGTAATCACCAGGTATTGTTCTGTGATTTATAAATGCGAAAGGTTCGAGGATTTCATTTCCACATTCACCTGAGGAAGGAGGAAGCCTCTGAAAGCTTGTGATTTTCAAATAAAATTGTTGGACTATAACTTGGTGTTGTAAAATTGTTTACAATTGTCAACCCCAGTCCATCACCGGCATCTCCACATCAGTCAGAGAGTTAAGGGGGTTAATTTTGACTGTGCAATAGTGTTAAACGGCTGATAGCGAATTGGTAGTCCGTTTTACATCTCTCCCGATTTCTATTTCCATTGACGTCACTCAGGAGATACGTTAAATGGGCTGCCGACTCGCTATCGCCTGTTTTACACTAGCACACAAAGTCAAAATTACCCCCCAAAGAGTTTCCACCATTAGGGGGCAGCTGTCCCAGAAATTTTGTGACATAAGGTCAAGTTATGGCTCCTAGGAAGTGCCTCAAGAAGATAACATTTGTGATGATCGCAAATAAAAACAGGACCTGGAAAAAGTAGCTGGAAAATTTCCTTTCATCGTTACTTCTAGTGAAATGGTAAATGTGTCCTTTTCGAAGATGTTTACCATCTCGCTCGTAATAGGAAACCTTCCCGCTGTGTTTACAATGTCGCCTACACATAGAGACCTGGAGGAAATCATCCCCCCATGGTGTTAAGGTTTGTTGATGCAGCGTTAATGCCAGGTTATCTTCTCCGAGACAGGTTTAACTCAGCAGTAAACACTACTTTACTAAATGCACCAATTGAGTCAATTATTGATGGACAAATCCATTCTGGTTTGTTAGGCATTCCATTTTTACTTTAGCAATATGAACCACACAAAGTCAGGATCTTTTATTTGCGTTATGCTACATGCTGTAGTATTTTGTCAACATAAGATGTGGACATTGTTAAAGAACATCTCTGGCTTTCAATTATGATGCCAACCTAGCCATGGTTTCCTTCAATCAGAACAATTGGCATTTATGCAACATGTTTAACATACTGAAACATTCAAAAATGCTTCACAATGTCCCTCAGTGGTGGAATAGTTATGGGAGATGACCGAAGGCATGGTCAAAGAAAAGGTTTTGAGGAGATGTTTGAAAGGAGGAGGAGGGAGAAGTTGCAACGTGCGGGAGCTTGGAGAGAACGTTCAGGAGTGTGGGGCCAAGACAGCCAAAGGCTCTGCCACCTAAGATAGAGCGGATGGTAGAGATGCAGAGCAGACTTGGGTTACAGATGAAAAGGAGTGGGTGAGGCTGTTGGTGGAAATGTATACAACAAGAATATTAAATTCAATGTGTCCAGGGACGGGACGGGGTGGGGGGGATGGGGGTTGGAGGGGGGAGGTGCTAAAGGAGTTTGGCAAGGACAGGGAATTTGAAGGGGGAGTGGGACATAGTGCAAGATGAGACGGAACCCAGGAGGTTGGCAAGGAGGATATTGGTGAAGGGGAACCCGGAACTGACAAAATCATGAATGAAAGTTTCAGTGGCGGGGGGGAGGGGAGTGGGGGCATTGGGGGCAGGAGGTGAGGTAACGGTGGCGATGGGCTGTTTTTGTAGAAATGGAAATAGGCTGTGATAGATAGGATACGGGGTTTGAAACTCAGCTCAGGATCAAGCAAGACAGAGAAGGTGCGCACTGTCGGGTTCAGCATGGGAGAACATCCCAGGAAGAGGGTAGAGCGGGGGGTGTAGGGCATGGATTCTTTGCTGGAAGCCAAACAGGGTAGTTTTGGTCTTGCCAATGTTAAGTCGGTGGAAGTCTTTGTTCATCCACGGCTGCTGTCTGACAAACAGTCGTTGAATATCGTAGAGGTCCTGGAGTGAATGTTAACGGTAAAGGTAGAATTAGCTGTCATCCGTGTGCACCTGAAAGCTGCTCCTGTCCCTATGAATGATATCGTCAAGGGGCAGTGTGCAGACCAGGAAAATGAGGGGGGCAAGGATGGAACCGTGAGAGGTCACCAAGCGGAAGTGGGGACTGCAGTCACTTCCCCACCAGAATAACCTCCCGCCCCCCCCCCCTGATGATTTGGTTTTTCTTTAATGACATCACTTTCCCATCATCTCTGCCGTTGGTATTAGTTAGTTAAATTATACTAACAGTTTATGTTCTATTACAACCTTCAATATCTCCGTGTTGGCTGCAGATAGGATGAGTCCTTTTCAACTTGATAAATCCAGGTATGGTGAGATCAATAAAGCTGGTATCACAACATGGCTACTTCTAGGTAAGGTCATGATCTTATAGCTGGCTTGGTTGTGTGCATAACTGCACTTAACCCCAATTAAATCTAGTAGAGACAAAAATGATACCCATCACTATTGCAAAACTCTACAAAGTACCACTCTAAAGTTCCCTCTTTAAACTTTTCTGCCTCCTTTAAAGCCCACCTGTTTGACTAAGCTTTTGGTCACCCCTCCCAATCTCTCTTTCTACATCTGTGCTTCTAATGCCTCCGTGGACCACTTTGGGACATTACCTACGCTAAAGACGCTACATCATTGCAAATTGCTATTGTATGCTTGCATCCAAAAAAATAATCTCATTGGTCGGTTCGAGGGATCTTTACTTTCTATCAATTGAATGGGTGAAAACAGTGGGGTGGAGTTTCCTCGCCCATGATCACCCCACCGTACAAGGCAATGTATGCTTTGCACATATCCAATTTGCAAGGAATTACATAGAATTTACAGCATAGAAACTGGCCATTCGGCCCAACTGGTCTAAGCCGGTGTTTATGCTCCACATAAGTCTCCTCCCACCCTACTTCATCTAACCCTATCAGCATATCCTTCTATCCCTTTCTCTGTCATGAACTTATCTAGATTCCCCCTAAATCCACCTATGCTATTTGCCTTAACTACTCCATGTGGTTCTCTATATTCTGTCCACTCACTGGATAAAGAAGTTTCTCCTGAATTCCCTATTGGATTTATTAGTGACTATTTTATATCTATGTCCTCTAATTTTGGACAATCCCACAAGTGGAAACATCTTCTCTACATCTACCCTATCGAACCCCTTCATGATTTTGAAGACCTCGATCAGGTCACCCCTCAGCCTTCTCTTTGCTAGAGAAAAAAGCTGGAGTCTCTCCAGCCTTTCCTGATAGTTTTAACCTGACCTGTTATAACTTGAGCTCTATCGAGCTTCGCTGTATTTCCTGGGCAGGGACTGGCCAGGATTACTGCTAGGATCTGACACACAATCAAGCCAGGGGCAGGAAACATGAAACGGAAACGGAATTTTGCTATGGCGGATGCTGTTTCTGTCAGCAGCAAAGTCGCCTTTACACAGTCAGTGCAGCGTGACTTATCCCAAAGAATTTGTAACAGAGGCCTGCCCAACGTCCCAGAAGTTATAGTCAATCAAAGTTAAAGTGGTCGGCTGACCCTTTTAAATAAAATCCTCCGATCTCAAGGCACAACCTGACAAGGCTTAAATGCCTAATTTCCCTGGACATAATTTAACCCAGGCATCCGCCCCACATTAGGGCTCGAAAATGACATGGTAGTTGTTATGTGGTCACTTTGGCAATATTTCCATCGCAGTTACGCCTCAATTTTAAAATCCCCATCCTTGTTTTCTTATCCCTCCGTGGATCTTGCCGCCCCCCCCTCCACATCTTTGTAACCTCCTCCAGCCCTAAAACTCTTCGAGATATCATCGCTCCTCCAATTTGGCCTCTTCGACATCCCCGATTTTAATCGCTCCTCCGTTGGCGGTCTTGCTTTCAGCTGCCTAGGCCCTAAGCTGTGGAGTTCCCTCCCTAAACCTCTCCGCCTCTCCACCTCTCTCTCCTCCTTTAAGGTGCTCCTTAAAACCTACCTCTTTGACCAAGCTTTTGGTCACCTGTCCTAATATCTCCTTTTGTGGCTCGGCGTCAAATTTTGTTTGATAACGCTCCTGTGAAGCGCCTTGGGATGTTTTCCTACATTAAAGGCGCTATATAAATGCAAGTTGTTGTTGATTGTTCTTACGTGCTCCCTCTTGCTTCAGGTGAGAGCTTCCATCACTTGCTCATTTTTTCCACATTATGCGAAAAAAGGGTTAGGAGACCCAGTGTCATGGATCTCCACCCTGTTCTAATGCCAGTGATACACCATGAATCAGCGCACACAGGGTGATCTAGACAGCAAAATCAACCCAGTCTTTCCACTCAGTTTCAGAAATTCAGTTTTTATGTCTACCTATTTGACTCAGAGTGATTACGATTGGCTCAGGCTTTTGTTATCCATGCCAGCAATCGCCACCCTTCATAATTTGTAAAGTTTCTTTGTGGGGGAGGGGGGAAAAGCAAAAAAAAAAGAACGTCCCAGATTCACCACACATTGGAATCAGGGCCGCATTCCCCATTCGCAACGCATCAGACATTTTAGGGCAATTGCCCCTGGGGAATCTCCCAATCTCCTCCTGCTACTCTGAGATAGTCCGCTAATTTTCTGCCAAAGTTACGTCTGGAGAATCTTCATAGAGTCAAGAACAAAGGGGCAGTACCTTAAAATTAGAGTTAGGCCATTCAGGGGTGATGTCATGAAGCACTTCTTCACACAAAGGGTGGTGGAAATCTGGAACCCTCTCCCCCAAAAAGCTGTTGAGGCTGGGGGGTCAATTGACAATTTTGAAACTGAGACTGATAGATTGTATTAGGCAAGGGTATTAAAGGTTACAGAACCAAAACAGGTAGATGGAGTTAAGATACAGATCAGCAATGATCTAAATGAATGGCGGAACAGGCTGGAGGGGCTGAATGGCCTAGTCCCGTTCTTACGTTCCTATAAATTCAATCCTCCTTGTTAGCCAGATTCTGCAAAGTCTCCATTGTGCTGTATTTAACCTGGGAGTGCTTAAAGTTGACACTGTGATAAAAAGTAGGGGGGAAGAAGTGGCCATTCCTCAACCTTCAACAAACATAACGGGGGTGATTTTAAACCCCAAGAACGGGTGGGTTGGGGGTGGGTGGGAGTTGAAAACAGTTGTTTTTTCGGGTCGCAATCGCAACATTTTCGGACTTGGCATTCCCAGCGAGAAGCCTGTACTTTTCTGCGCCGACGTTAAACCCGGAAATAAAGCCGGGTTGCCGTCTCGACCCAAAAAACAACTATTTTCAACTCCCACGCGCCCCCAACCCACCCTTTCTTGGGATTTAAAATCATATCACCACAAATATAATTTGTCAGGGTGGACGTAGAGAAAGTGTTTCTGCTTGTGGGGGAATGCAAAACTGGGGGCCAGAAATATATACTAGTCACCGATAAATTCAGTAACGAATTCAGGAGAAATTTCTTTACCCAGAGAATAGTGAGAATGTGGAATTCGCTACCACAGGGAGTAGTTAGGTAAATAGCATAGATGCATTTATGGGGAAGCTAGATAAGTAAATGAGTGAGAAAGGAATAGAAGATTATGCTGTTAGGGTCAGATGTTGTCGGGTGGGAGGAGGCTGGTGAGGAGCATAAACACCGGCATAGATCAGTTGGGTCTGTTTCTGTGCTGTAAATTCTATGTAAATGTGAAATAATGATAATAAAATAAAGGATTGTGCTAAAAGAAGCCTGAAACAAATCAGCCTTATTCAATGACAGCAAAGGGAAAGCACAGGTCAGAAATCAAACAGCTTACTCGAGGCTAGATATGACTGTGGGTGATGCTTCATGCAAACGTTGAATGTGCTTTTACCAAATTCTTCTCTCCATTATCTTAATGGAGTCATTAATCCATGTAAACAGGCCTAAAATGGTGGCAAGAAGTATTTTTTGTGAGCACATTAAGCGTTCCTACGGTAACATCACTGTTATGAATTTCTTTACATTTGCAGAAGTAAAAATGTTTTCATCACTTACAACATAAAAGGCTATCTCATGTTAAGAGAAGCACGTCAAAATAAATACGCATTTTATACTTACACAAGACAAAAAAAAATGTAATTAGCTGCTTCACTCATTGTTAAATATAAGTATTTATAAAGAGGTTGGGAGATGTAAAGGATGTCAGTCAATCGAGGCACTGCTGAGGAATCTGCCAAAGCCCTTAAATTGTTTTCTCGCTCTCAGATCCGTTAATTGTCCCTAATTCAATTTGCCTCATCTTATTCCTGATTTCCCTCAGCTTCACCAGCATCTCTTCCCTTAACTCTTCACCTACCTTGGTGCCAGCTACTCGGTGCAGGAAATCTGTTGATCAGATTTAAACGTAGGGGTTTCGAAGGGAAGTTCGCTAAAAGGTTTTATTTATTAAGAACATAAAAACATAAGAAATTGGAGCAGGAGTAGGCCAATCGGCCCCTCGAGCCTGCTCCGCCATTCAATAAGATCATGGCTGATCTGATCCCAACCACAAATCTAAAGAACACAAGAAGTCGGAGCAGGACCCGGCCACATAGCCCCTGGGCCCTCTCCGCCACCCACAGGGCATTGACCGATCCGAACTCAGCTTCATGTCCAATTTCCTGCCCGCTCCCCATAACCCCTAATTCCCTTTACTTCTAGGAAACTGTCTATTTCTGTTTTAAATTTATCTAATGATGTAGCTTCCACAGCTTCCTGGGGCAGCAAATTCCACAGACCTACCACCCTCTGAGTGAAGAAGTTTCTCCTCATCTCAGTTTTGAAAGAGCAGCCCCTTATTCTAAGATTATGCCCCCTAGTTCTAGTTTCACCCATCTTTGGGAACATCCTTACTGCATCCACCCGATCAAGACCCTTCACAATCTTATATGTTTCAATAAGATCGCCTCTCATTCTTCTGAACTCCAATGAGTAGAGTCCCAATCTACTCAACCTCTCCTCATATGATGAAGGTCCCATGGTGCAGGACACCACCCAGGTTGAAAATAGCAGGGGAGAAGACACAGGATGTAGTGGATAGGCGATGAGTTTTAAAAGCCTAAGGATTGTCAGGGGGAAGTAAAGACTGAGGAAGATAAAGAGTTTCAAGGTTTTTAAATTTATATATATATTTTTAATTCACTGTCTGAATGTGGCAAGGCCAGCATTTATTGCCCACCCATAGTTGCCCTTGAGAAGGTGGTGCGGTTTGATACAACTGAGTGGCTTGCTCGGTCACTTCAGAGGGCAGTTAAGAGTCAACCACGTTGGTGTGGGACTGACATATAGGCCAGATCGGGTTAGGAGGGCACATTTCCTTCCCTTAAGGATATTAGTGAACTAGCAGGGTTTTATACACATTATTTCATCCAAATGTTTGTCTTAGTCTACAGAATCCCCATTTTTGTTACAATGTAGATGCTCTATCCATTATCTGAAAGAACTTTCTGTATAATATTTACTATATTTACCAGAATTGTACCAGAAATGAAGAACTTCAGTTATGCGGAGAGACTGGAGAAGCTGGGATTGTTCTCCTTAGAGCAGAGAAGGTTGAGGGGAGATTTGGTTTTCAAAATCACAAAGGGGCTTTGATAGAGTAAATAAGGAGAAATTGTTTCCACTGACAGGAAGGTCAGAACCAGAGGAAGGAGATTTAAGATAATTGACAAAAGAACCAGAGGGGAGATGAGGAGACATTTTTTAATGAGTTGTTATGATCTGGAATGCACTGCCTGAAAGGGCGGTGGAAGCAGATTCAATAGTAACTTCCAAAATGGAATTGGATAAATACTTAAAAAGGAAAAAATTGCAGGGCTATGGGGAAAGAGCAGGGGAGTGGGACTAATTGGATAGTTTTTTTCCAAAGAGCCAGCACAGTACGATGGGCCGAATGGCCTCCTTCTGTGCTGTACGATTCTATGAAAATGTTTTTTTGAATCAGTGTTCCAACCAGTGAAGTCTCATCACACCGTTTCCTATTGTAACCCACTCTATGGAATCTCAAAACTGTAGAACTCCTTACCCTTCCTCATTCTTCTTTTCCTTCTACAATGCAGAAGCTTTTAAAACACAAGCTGCTGGGCCACAGAGAAAATAAACAGATAGGGTTTCTGCACCAGAACCAATAACATCATCCTCTTTGTCTTATTACTGTGAGTCATCCCCATCTCATCTACCCAGGCGATGAATCCATGTGGACATCCGGTTTCTCACATAATAGGCTAGAAATTCCGCTGACCTTTTCTGGGGGCGGAAGAGCAGCGAGGCAGGTCTTCTGCCCACTACTTGACTTTGGAAGGTCATTTAAATATTTGGGCTGTCTGCTCCGTGCCAACAGAGGAGGAGCAGACTACGGGTAATTGATCCCTCTGGTGTTGGGGCCTTCAGGAGGCCGGGAAAGTAACATATGTCTACTCTCAGCAAGCGTGGGCCCCACTGGGCATATCTGGGATGAGTTGGGCGTAATTCTTGGGATAGCCCAGGAATGCCACCCCCAGAATCACCCCCCAAAAGCTGGTAACAGGAGTGTGCCAAAGGAGTACTTGCTTCCCACTGGAGTGCAATTTGACAGGGAACTTCTGAGGGGGTGGAAACCTGACATGTCGGAGTCCTGCCCCACATCACGCCCCTCCCCCGCAAGCACGAATCTCACCAGAATTGGGCGCCATCCCCCGACCCGAATTTCCATGCTATCTTCTGGTCATGTAACAACTTTTACTTGTAAGACCCTCACTGAGGCCATTGAGAAAGATAAAGATAGAGGATGAGGAATAACTTCTTAAAAGCATTGTGGTGATGGGAACCATAACCATTGATAACTGCTGGTGTCCACCAAAACTAACAAAACATTGATAACTGGTCATTTATTTCACTTGCTGTTTGTGGGATCGTGCTGTGCACAAACTGGCTGTTGCATTTATCTACATCAGACCAGTGACTACACTGTAATTTATTGGCTGTGAAGTACTTGGTGACATCCCGAGGATGTGAAAAGTGCCATGCAATGAAGTGTTACTTCCTTCCTCCTTCCCTATTGATGTGCTTCAATTATGAAGCCATTTTATTATCCAGTTGGCTTCTGCTGAATTGATTGCAGGAGATCATGCTTCAGCTATTAATCTATTGCGAAGAGCCCCTTCGATGTTTATGAAAGCCAGCGCAAATTTTTCATAAACTCTTGGTAGCTTTGATTAGTTACCAATGTTCAATGTGTCACCTCAATTCACTCGATAACACTTCTACCTTAATCCACGGGAAGTGGTGGGTTCAAGCCATACCCCAGGACGTCAGCAAGCAAACTAGGCTGGCACTTCAGCGCACTATTCCGATGAACAAAGGTCCTATCTGCCTGTTAAGCTAGATGATAAAGGTCCCAATGATTCGAAGAAGTACAAAAAGGTGTCCAGACCAACATTCCTCTTTCAGTCTATACTATAAGAAAACCAGAATAACTGAAGTCATTTGCTCGCTGTTCGTTGGATCTTACTGTGCCCAAAAACGGCTGCTGAGTTTGTTGCAAAACAACGTTAACGTTAAACAATAACAACTGCACGTCAAAGAAATTCATTGTGTGCAAAGCACTTTGAGAGATGTGATAACGTGCGATAGAAATGCAATTCTTTCTTTCTTATTGTGTAGCCAATTTAACAGCTAGTTTGAATCTGTTCCTAGTTCTCTTGAGCTGATATTTTAGCTATGAGTCTCTTAAGAGTGACCTCATCAATAACTTTTTCAGGAACCCACCATGTTGGCTTATATTCATTACCCTTCCTAGTTTTCATTGATTTGCATTGTATATAACAGAATATAATACAATAAAATATAATTCATATAATATAACTAATATAACATTAATATATGATACCTATTATATTAAAAGTTTTGCATCTATTGTGCACTTCCTATTTGCCATGCTTACTTCCTGTGTTATAATTTTGTCATGCCTAGGTGCCAGATTTGGGTGTCACATGTAAGTATAACATTTGGCTATTACTTTTAACTGTGCGCATATTCAACTTTTACTCACCCAACACTAGGCGGTGCTACTGCTCCTCCAAGGTTTACTGAACACTAGGTGGTGCTACTGCTCCCCCAAGGTTAATTTCCCTTGTCATTTTATCTTGGTGACACTGCAGGTGTTCCCTGCAGCTAAGCTTTCTAAGCATTATTTGACATTTATTTAAGTCTTCATAAGTTTTATTTCAAGTTTTCAGTTTCCTGCCCTTTTCCAACCAGTTCCAGGCCTTCCCCACATTTCCCATTTGAATTAATAAGCTTTATTTTAAACTAATTGATGCTTATTGGGCCTCTCCTGCTGTCTGCCTGCTTTCAACAATCTCAAGGACTGCTGCCTGCTCTCCTTGGGTTGCTGCCTCTTGCCCCTTGGATATGCTGCTTCCCACTGCGAGGCCGACTGCATCCCTCTCCTGGGGCCCATGACCTTACGACCCCAGCCTGCTGCCTCCCGTTCCCGGATATACTCTCTCCTAACACTGGCTTGCTACCTAATTGTCATTTGTTTTCCAGTACTGCGCTGGAAAAGTGGCACTTTAGATTTCAAAATGCTCACAGCTCTTCTAAGTGTTTGCCAGCTTACAGTCAGGAAAGGGAGCACAGGGAGGGGGTTGAAGGAAGGGAGCAGGGAAGAGCATCAGGGGGAATAGGAGGAGATGGGCAAGGGTAGGGGAAAGATTGAAGGTGAAGTGTCAGGGGCAGGAAACTCAATATTGATGTTGAATACATGAACGGATTAAAACTAAGTTGTCAGTTTTACATTTCTGGGAAACTGGCAAAGACCAGGTAACAGACCTTGGGTGGGAGGGAAGTTACTTCTTCAAAAAGCTTTGGGTAGTGGTGTGTATGGGGGAAGTCGGAACGGGGGCGGTAACAACAACATTAGCAACAACAGCTTGCATTTATATAGAGCCTTTAATGTAGTAAAACATCCCAAGGTGCTTCACAGGAGCGTTATCAGACAAAATTTGACACTGAGCCACATAAGGAGATATTAGGACAGGTGAGCAAAAGCTTGGTCAAAGGGGTGGGTTTTAAAGAGCGTCTTAAAGGAGGAGAGAGAGGTAGAGAGGCAGAGAGGTTTCGGGAGGGAATTCCAGAGCTCAGGGCCTAAGCAGCCGAAGGCACGGCGGCCAATGGTGGAGCGATTAAAATCGGGGGGATGCGCAAGAGGCCAGAATTGGAGGAGCGCAGAGATCTCGGAGGGTTGCAGGGCTTGGGAAGGTGACAGAGATGGGGAGGGGCGAGGTCATGGAAGGATTTGAAAACAAGGCTGAGGAGGGAGGGTGGAAAAGGTGGTTGAAGGGTGAGGAGGAAAGGTGAAGGGGTTAGGAAAAGGTAGGCATATTGGTAAGGGTCAGAAATTTTAGTGGAAGAGTGAGAAGAGGTAAAGGAGGCGGAAGGGAAGAAAGAGAGTTGGGGGGGGAGGAGTTTGGAGAAAGAGGGGGACAGGGAAAGGTAAGAAAAATTAGAATCGCACGCTTCCCTAGTTCCCAGAGTCAATGTCCCAGTCTGGAACTCAGCCATGTGGTACAGGAAAGTTAGCCAATCTCAGCCGGATGGCAGCGGGAGCACTACGACCAGCTTCAGTGGCGTCAGGCTACAGAGGGAAAACAATCATCGCATTACATCGAAACTATAGCACCGAAACAGGCCATTCGGCCAAACTGGTCTATGCCAACATTAATGCTCCACATGAGTCGCCTCCCTCCCCACTTCATCTAACCCTATCAGGATACACTTCTATTCCTTTCTCCCTCATGTATTTATCTAGCGTCCCCTTAAATGTATCTATGCTACTCGTCTCAACTACTCCTTGTGGTAGCGAGTTCCACATTCTTACCACTCTTTCGGTAAAGAAGTTTCTCCTGAATCCCCTATTGGATTTATTAGCGACTATTTTATGTTTATGACCTCCAGTTTTCGACTCCCCCAAAATTGAAAAACATTTTCTCTACGTCTACCCTATCAAACCCTATCATTATCTTAAAGACCTCCGTCAGGTCACCCCAGCCTTCTCTTTTCTAGGCAGGGTCTCTGCTCCTGAGCTCCAACCAATTGCCCCACTAGAAACTGCACATGTAAGGATGTCAGATGAGGAGACTATCAGACTCAACTCTGACAACCCTCCCCAACATGAATAGCTTTCCAACACTCATTGGGTGTAATTTTGACTTCAAGGGAAATTAAAATCAGGAGAGATGTATAATGGGCAGAGATCCGATAACGCCCGTTTCACACTATCGCCCAAAGTCATGGTTACGCTACTTTTCCTTTTGTGTTTTTTTGCCAGAAAGGAATGTATGAACTGTTGAATGTTTGAAAGGCACTATATAAATGCACGTTCTTACGTGACCATTTGGGATGAGGTGCCACAAAAGTTTGCTGATTCCAAAGGAACAGTAAGAACAGAAGAACATAAGAAATAGGAGCAGGAGTAGGCCATACAGCTCCTTGAGCTTGCTCCGCCATTCAATAAGATCATGGCTGATGTTCTACATCAACTCCGTTTTCCCGCCCTATCCCGTATCCCTTGATTCCCTTAGTGTCCAAAAATCTATCGATCTCAGTTTTGAATATACTCAAGGTCTGAGCATTCACAGCCCTCTGGGGGAGAGAATTCCAAAGATTCACAACAATCTGAATGAAGAAATTTTTCCTCATCTCGGTCCTAAATCCTTATCCTGAGACTATGCCTCCTAGTTCTAGACTCTCCAGCCAGGGGAAACAGCCTCTCAGCATTTACCCTGTCAAGCCCTCTAAGAATTTTATACATTTCAATGAGATCACCTCTCATTCTTCTAAACTCCAGAGAACGTAGGCCCATTCTACTCAATCTCTCCTCATAGGACAACCCTGTCATCCCAGGAATCAATCTAATGATCCTTCGTTGCACCGCCTCTAAGGCAAGTATATCCTTCCTTAGGTAAGGAGGTCAAAACTGTACACAGTACTCCAGGTGTGGTCTCACCAGAGCCCCATATAATTGCAGCAAGACCTCCTTACTCTTACACTCCAATAAAGGCTAACATACCATTTGCCTTCCTAATTGCTTGCTGTACCTGAATGTTAACTTTCAAGGACACCCAAATCTCTCTGACTACCAACATTACTTAATCTCTCACCTTTTAAAAGATATTCTGCTTTTCTATTCTTCCTACCAAAGTGGATAATTTCACATTTCCCCACATTATACTCCATCTGCCATCTTCTCGCCCCCTCACTTAACCTGTCTATATCCCTTTGCAGCTTCTTTGTGTCCTCCTCACAGCTTACTTTCCCACCTCGCTTTGTATTGTCAGCAAACTTGGACACAGTACACTCGGTCCCTTCATCTAAGTCATTGATATATATTGTAAATAGCTGAGGCCCAAGCATTGGCACCCCACTAGTTACAGCCTGCCGACCAGAAAATGACCCTTTTATTCCTACTCTCTGTTTTCTGTCCGTTAGCCAATCCTCAATCCATGCTAATATATTACCCCCAATCCCATGAGCCCTAATTTTGTATAACAACCTCTTGTGTGGCACCTTATCGAATGCCTTTTGAAAGTCCAAATATACTACATCCACTGGTTCCCTCTTATCTACCCTGCACGTTACACCCTCAAAACACTCTAATAGATTTGTCAAACATGATTTTCCTTTCATAAAACCATGTTGACTCTGCCTAATCACATTATGATTTTCTAAGTGCCCTGTAAGCTAGCATGAGTCAGAAGGGGAGGAAACTGGGAAGAAGAAAAAAATGGAATCACATTAGCTATCTTCTGGCACCACTCCCGCATTTAGTCAGCTCAACATATTATTCACCGCAAAACCTCCTACTTCTTTCCTAATTTATTTTACTATTCTTGAATGCATAATCATCTGATAAAACATTCAGCGGATTCTCCTCTAGCAGAGCAGACAGCATAAAAATCAGCATCCTTCTTTAACCAGAAATTTATCAAGAACATTGCATTGATTAATAAAAGAATGACAGTGAATATTTCAGCAATGAACACTGCCATCGAGGCAGCAAACACAACATCAGAAGTCCTGCATTGCTCTCCTCATACCAGACTGACTAATATATTTTAGATTATCCAGCTACAATGATGCTTACAACAAGTCAACTGCAACAACTAGAACAATTTGCATTTATATTGTGCCTTTAACGTAGTAAAACGTCCAAAGGCGTTTCACAGGAGGGTTATCAGACAAAATTTGACACCGAGTACGCGAAGAGATATTAGGATAGGTGGCCAAAAGCTTGGTCAAAGAAGTAGGTTTTAAGGAGTGACTTAAAGGATGAGAGAGATGTTAAGAGAGGTGGAGAGGTTTAGGGAGGGAATTCCAATGCTTAGGGTCTAGACGGCTGAAGGCACGACTGCCAATGGCGGAGCAAAGAAAATTGGGGACGCGCAAGAAGCCAGAAATGGGGGAGCGGCAGAATTCTCAGAGGGTCGTAGGGCTGGAGGAGGTCACAAAGATAGCGAGGGGGCGAGGCACATGGACAGATTTGAACACAAGAAAGTGAATTTTAAAATTGAGGTGTTGCCAGACTGGGAGGCTATGTAGGTCAGCGAACACAGGGGTGACGGATGAACAGGGCTTGGTGCATGTTAGGATACGGGCAGCAGAGTTTTATTGCTATAGAGCTGTTTTCCCTTTATACCAGTAGCACTTATAATACTGTCTGTTATGTTTTTGGCTTTTACTGTAGATATATTCTCAGGTTCGTTGTCACTGTCCACTCTGTATGTGGACCCTACATCCCCTATGATCTGGACTACACCCATTTCTGTGCAAAGTCTAGGTCAACAATAACAAGGCCCAGGGATTATAATGGTAAATGGAGTTAGAATACAGATCAGTCATGATCTCATTGAATGCCAGAACAGGCTTGAGGGGCTGAATGGCCATTCAGGACTGAGATGAGGAGAAATTTCTTCACTCAGAGGGTTGTGAATCTTTGGAATTCTCTACCCCAGAGGGCTGTGGATGCTCGGTTGTTGAGTACATTCAAGGCTGAGATTGATAAATTTTTGAACTCTAAGGGAATTAAGGGATATGGGGATCGGATGGGAAAGTGGAGTTGAGGTTGAAGATCAGCCATGATCTTATTGAATGACGGAGCAGGCTCAAGGGGCCGTATGGCCTACTCCTGCTCCTATTTCTTATGTTCTTATCTTATTACTCCTATTCCTATGTTCCTAGGTTCTTTACTCTGTAGACCAGTCACTGGAATATATGTCACCATGTGCTTCTTCTCTTTTTGAAAGTGAACTGAATATGGAACTCTTACTGGATAGAAACTGAAGCTCTGAACCAACATGAGACAAATTAATGAACAGTACGGTGTATAACACACTGAAATATACATTTCACTACTCTCCATCACACATAAAATAATCAAGATGTCACCCGCTTTCTCACTTAGAAAAGACTTTAAAATAGCAGCTCACTTCTTACACTGTGAAATATTCTACAGCCTCAGAGAGCCCCTCTTCCTACCAGCGCAAAACTTAAAGCTCACAGAACTCCCCAGGCTACTACCTGCGGAAAAGTCTCCTGAACTAAACATGAAGCCAAGTATAGAGCCATGATTGGAGGCCTCTGGCCACTGAGCTGTCCATCAAAGAAGATTATGGCCAATCAGCGACTCGGTTCTCTTTTGAAAAGTCTCGGGACACAGCTGTCAATCAAACTCACCACTGCAGGCTGTGCCTAACTCTTTGATCTGCACCAAGATGGCATGGGCCATTGAACTTATACTAAGACAGAGAGTAGGAGACAAGTGCATCTCTCATTAAATCAAACAGTCATTCTTCAATGTTTAATGCAAAGCCAATCTTTCACAATGTCAAATATGTTGGTCATTGAATGGAATGGATTTGGTTGATTCAGCCTTTAGCACTTCACATTGCGTTGACCTTAGCAACTCATATGTTTTGGATGGTCTGAACTGATAATGTTTCTATTGAGAAATATTTTGTGTGACCTTGAGTGTTATCCCTTTACTTGCTCTTTTTAGCATTAAAAAAAACCACAAGCTAAAAATTCAACGTAGACTAAAAACCCATTTTTATCACGCTATGCAAAGGACATTCGCGTTCCTGTCCACCCTTCTCCTGTGGGCCTAGTGCGACTCCCTTCTACTTGTGACATATCCAGTTTTGGGATGTTAGCCGAGTTAGAATTTAGTACTGTTCCTTCTCGTTTTCTTATTGTCCAGCTAAAGACGACAAGGCAATAATCTTGGGAAGCAAAGCTGGTCAGAACTCCCAGAGAGTTATGTAAGGGCCCTGTGTTAAAAGGAACTATTTAGGAGAGCTATTGGTCTTACAGTTTATTTTTCTCTTTCTGTGGAGAAGTCCTTGATTGCTTGATCTCTACTTGAGAACTGCCCATAGTGGCATGATCGCAATCAGTAGTTCCCTATTTGGGGAATTGTGGACACAGACCTACATCCTATCCTACCTTACTGCAGCTTGTTCCAGCATTCTGGACCGTGAACAAGCAAGACATTGGGGTCTATTTTGGCACTACCATCTCGGCAGAAACCAGGGGGGTGGGCAGTTATGTAGGGAAATTTGCGGCGGACAATTTGCTCACAGCAAGCTGCCACACACAGCGATGAAATAAATGACCAGATTATGTGGTTTTTAGGTGGTTAGTTGAGGGGGAAATGTTGGCCTTGCCAACATGTGTTCAAGTCTGTGGAGTGGGACTTGAACCCATGACCTTCTAACTCAGAGGCTGATGTAAATGGGAAAAAGAAACGATTATTTTAAAACGCTGTCTTGTGGGATGATTTTCCTGACATCGTGAACCCGGGCGCGTGCTGCCCACGATCAAATGACGCGTAGCGCCCACCCCTCCCCTCCGCTGCGGGCATGGCTCCCTGCGTAAAGTTGGAGACATTAACCCCTTTGACGGCCAGATCGTATTTTAGAAATTTCTAGAAAGTCCACTTTACAACTGAACTGTCTGGTCCAAAACCACATGGGTGGCAGCACTGATCACAACCGGAGATGTTTTTGCTCAAGAACGTCAGTGGTAACTGTTTATTTCCCAGTAGGGATGGCAAGTGACAATGCCGCAACATCCCTTAATACCCGCTCGGCTGTGATGAAGAGCGAGGGGACTTCTCCCCAGTGTCCTGAGCCAATCTTTATCCTTCAACATCGTTCAAAAACCGATTATCTGGTTGTTATCACTTTGCTGTTTGTGGGAGCTTGCTGTCCGCGTTTCTTACATTACAACAGTGACGACACTTCAAAAAGCGCTTTGGGACATCCCGAGGTCGTGAAAGGCACTATAGAAACGCAAGCTCTTCCTTTCCGCCTTCTACTAGGTGTAAGCTGGCTGTGACAAGTGAATGACAGCAGAACTTTGATAACATGGGTCTCAAACTGAGGCGGGGGGGCGGGTGGTTGGTGGAGGGTGGGGACACTGAGCAGGTGAACTTAGCAATTGCAAGGGAACATGGGCCCTGGAAGAAACAGATAACAGATAAGCAGGATGAACGCATGCTGCTAAAATGTTACATCTGAATGAACGTCTTGATGTTGAAACTGCTGTAAGGTTTTAAAACTACAAGTTGAAACAACAAGAAAATGGGAAGAAAAACAAGAGCAACATTTAGTAGAAAGCTCAGGTAATTGAATGAGCTCTGCTGAAAAGCAGCCATTTAAACATGCTCTACTGTACTAAGCTAATTAACAAGCATAATACAGTGTTGTAATACCATTTGAGATATGGTTCATATATATATATATATATATATTCTGTCAGTGGCATCCTGCGTTCGAACATTGTTCTTTCCCCTCTGGAAAAGGAAATTGAATCCAGCCCAGAGTGATGGGTTGAAAATTTTCTGTCGCTGTAAGGTCCTGACAGAATTAGCTTTTGGTCAGTTTCAATACTTGTTCCCAGTGGGCACATGCCCACAGCACTGTCCATAATTCATCACAAACTGGCAATCTCACGCAGACAAGATAATCTCATGTGATTAATGGAAATATCACTCTGGTACTGTAGTCAGGGGGTGGAGTGGGTGGAATTGCTTTTTCTGAGGCTCGGTGTTAGCCACACTGTTGGGGCAGAGGACAGCGGAAGCTGTGCTTTGCCCCTGGTTTTGTATTTAGGGGTGCCCGGTGCTGTCAGTGGATGCCAAAAGAGGGGCAAAATGTTTGGTTCTTCAGCACAGTGCCCGATCAGGATAAAACATTCCCAGGAAATATGAGCCTTGAAATTACACTCTAGGTTTCATTTCTAGAGGGATGGAATTGAAAAGCAAGTAAGTTATGTTAAACTTGTACATAACCTTGGTTAGATCACAGTTGGAGTACTAGGTACAAGGCTGATACCAGAACTGAGAGGATATCCTTACCAGGGAAGGTTGAACAGGCTGGAGCTCTTTTCCCTTGAAAAGAGAAGGTTGAGGGGTGACCTGATAGAAGTCTTTAAGAAAATGAAAACATTTGATAGGATAGACGTAGAGAAAATATTTCTACTTGTGGGGGAGTCTAAGACTAAGAGATTATCAATATAAATTAGTTGCTAATAAATCCAATAGGGAATTCAGGATAAACTTCTTTACCTAAAGAATGGTAAGAATATGGCATCACACTACCACAAGGAGTAATTGAGGCAAATAGCATAGATGCATTTAAAGGGAAACTAGGTAAGCACATGAGGCAGAAAGGAATAGAAGGATATGCTGATAGGGTTAGATGAAGTAGGGAGTGAGGAGCCTCGTGTGGAGCATAAACACTGGCATAGACCAGTTGGGTCGAATGGCCTGTTTTGTGCTGTAGTTTCAATGTAACTTGATGTACACGCTGGGGTAATAGGGGTAGAAGTTCAGCTCATGGCCGACCATTTTGCACCTGAAAAGCAGATGGCCAGGAGTTGAAAATTGGAGAGGATGGGCCCCTTGCTGCCATATTGAGGTCCAAGGCCCAAGCCATATTCAGATGGGCCCGTAAATGGGTGAGCAGCTTGCTTACTTCAAACTGGTTGCTTTACAATGCAAATTGGGGTCGTACATTGACTGTGGGACCCTGATGCAAAATTCAGTTCCAACTAGTTGTACCAGATTTTGAGCCATTTAACCGGTGGTCCTTAAAGGGACCACTGCAGGCCCTATCAAAGAACAGACACAAAATGTTTTCAAAGTTGTATCATTGTGGAGTCAGAAGGAGAAGGAGCCATCAAACTGGACTTGCACCGCCCCCCCTCCCACCCCCGCAACCGCTCGGCTACGCCCTCCCCCCCTCCCAGGATCTCCCTGTCGGCCGGTTTGCCATCGGAGCCGGACGGGATTCGTCAGGCCCCCATTTGGCATCAGAATGCCCGCCTCCATTTAGATGAAGCCCGATGCAGAATTTGGCGCAAATTAGGACCAATTTCTATTGATCCTCGGGCCTCTTGCTTCGGGTCCCGAGTCTCTAAAGAAATCATGAAAGGTTTGCTAACTACTTCGACATGAAGGTAACATTCCTTTAACAAATAAGCTTAAAGACATTCTTTAATCAATGTGTCATCAATACACAGGTCATTGGTCAGGGACCAATATCCTCGCGGGGGCATTTGCTAGTTCTGTTGGGGAGGGTTTAAACTAGCATGGCAGGGGGATGGGAACCAAAGGACAGGTACAGATAGGACAAATTCAGGAAACGGGAAATAGAAAAGCAGTTAGTGATGAAGTTGGCGACTCAGAAAGGCAAAAGAAGCAAAGGTTAAATAGTGTTCAGCACAGGAATTTGTCAGGGTTAAAGGGTATATACTTCAATGTAAGGAGTATTACAAACAAAGCAGACGAGCTGAGGGCACAGATGGACACATGGCAGCATGATATCATTGCTATAATGGAAACATGGCTTAAAGGGGGGAATAATTGGCAGCTCAATATCCCTGGATATAGAGTTTTCAGGCAGGATAGAGTGGGTGATAAAAAAGGAGGAGGGGTAGCATTATTGGTTAAAGAATCAATTACAGTTGTGAGAAGGGATGATATGCTAAATGGATCATCAATCGAGACCATATGGGTGGAGCTAAGAAATAAAAAAGGGGCAGTCACACAACTAGGAGTGTAC
Organism: Heptranchias perlo; assembly: GCF_035084215.1. Taxonomy (NCBI): domain Eukaryota; kingdom Metazoa; phylum Chordata; class Chondrichthyes; order Hexanchiformes; family Hexanchidae; genus Heptranchias; species Heptranchias perlo. Next base: position 11,964,921 of record NC_090338.1, on the reverse strand, counting down.
TATAGACCCTCGAATAGCGAAAGGGAGATAGAAGAACAAATATGTAGGCAAATTTCTGAGTGCAAAAATAAGAAGGCAATAATAGTAGGGGACTTCAACTGCCCTAACATCAACTGGGATTCAAACAGTGTGAGGGGCACAGAGGGGGCAAAATTCTTGATCGGTGTCCAGGAGAACTTTTTTAGCCAGTACGTGACAAGCCCAACAAGAGGGGATGCAATTCTAGATTTAGTCCTGGGAAATGAAGATGGGCAAGTGGGTGAAGTGACAGTGGGTGACCATATTGGGGATAGTGACCACAATTCAGTTGGTTTTTAGCATTATTATGGAAAAGGACAGAGTTAAAACAGGAGTAAACATTTTAAATTGGGGGAAGGCAAATTTTACAGAACTAAGAGGTGATTTGGCAGAAGTGGACTGGACACAACCACTTGAGGAGAAATCAGTGGCAAGCCATTGGGAGGCACTAAAAAGTGAAATTCTACAGGTACAATGCAGACATGTCCCCTCAAAGAAAAAGGGTGGCACTGCCAAATCTACAGCCCCCGGTTGTCTAGAAGTATACGGGGCAAGATAAAGCAGAAAAAGAAAGCTTACGACTGTCACAGAAAACTAAATACTGCAGAAAGCCTAGAGGAGTGTAGAAAGTACAGGGATGACGTAAAAAAGGAAATAAGGAAAGCAAAGGGAGGGCATGAAAAAATATTAGGTAGTAAGATTAAAGAAAACCCAAAGATGTTTTATCAGTACATTAAGAACAAGAGGATAGCTAAGGAAAAGGTGGGACCTATCAGGGATGATAAGGGTAACTTGTGTGTAGAAACAGAGGATGTGGGTAGGGTTTTAAATTAATATTTTGTCTCCGTATTCACAAAGGAAAGGGATGATCCGATGTAGTAGTTAAAGAGGAGAGGTGTGAAATATTGGATGAGGTAAACATAACGAGAGAGGAAGTACTAGAGGGACTGGAATCCTTGAAAGTTGATAAGTCATCAGGGCCGGATGGATTGTTTCCTAGGCTATTGAAGGAAGCCAGGGAGGAAATAACGGATGCTCTGAGGATCATTTTCCAATCCTCACTAGATACAGGGGAGGTACAGGAGGACTGGAAGACTGCAAACGTAATACCATTGTTTAAAAAGGGTACGAGGGAAAGACCGAACAATTATAGGCCGGTCAGTCTTACCTCGGTGGTGGGCAAACTATTAGAATCAATACTGAGAGATAGGATAAACTGTCACTTGGAAAGGCAAGGTTTAATCCAGGATAGTCAGCATGGATTTGTTCAGGGAAGGTCATGCCTTACAAATCTGATTGAATTCTTTGAGGAAGTGACAAGGAGGATTGATGAGGGTAGTGCAGTGGATGTTGTCTACATGGATTTTAGTAAGGCATTTGACAAGGTCCCACATGGCAAACTGGTCAGAAAGGTGAAAGCCCATTGGACACAGGGAAATGTGGCGAATTGGATCCAAAATTGGCTCAGTAACAGGAAACAAAGTCGATGGATGTCTTTGCCAATGGAAATATGTTTCCAGTGGTGTGCCACAAGGCTCAGTGTTGGGTCCCTTGCTGGTTATGTTATATATTAATGATTTGGACTTGAATGTAGGGGGTACAATTGGAAAATTTGCAGACGACACAAAAATTGGCCGTGTAAGTTGATAGTGAAGAGGATAGCTGTGGACTCCAAGAAGATATCAATGGGTTGGTGGAGTGGGCGGAAAAGTGGCAAATGGAGTTCAACCCGGAGAAGTATGAGGTAATGCACTTAGGGAGGGCAAACAGTAAAAGGGAATACGCAGTAAACGGGAATATAGTGAGAGACCTTTGAGTGCATGTGTACAGGTCCCTGAAGGTGGCAGTACAGGTAGATAAGGTTGTGAAGAAGCCGAGGTATAGAATACAAAAGCAGGGATGTAACGATGGAACTGTATGAAACGCTGGTAAGGCCACAGCTGGAGTATTGTGCACAGTTTTGTAGTCACCACATTATAGGAAGGATGTGATTGCTCTAGAGAGAGTGCAGAGAAGATTTACAAGAATGTTGCCAGGGCTTGAAATTTGCAGCTACGAGGAGAGATTGGATAGGCTGGGGTTGTTTTCCTTGGAGCAGAGGAGGCTGAGGGGTGACTTGATTGAAGTGTACAAAATTATGAGGGGCCCAGATAGAGTAGACAGGAAGTACCTGTTTCCCCTAGCGGAGAGTTCAAGAACTAGAGGACATAGATTTAAGCTGATTGGCGGAAGGATTAGAGGGGACATGAAGAAAAGATTTTTTACCCAGAGGGTGGTGGGTGTATGGAATTCACTGCCCAAATTGGTGGTAGAGGCAGGGACCCTCAACTCTTTTAAAAAGTACCTGGACGTGCACGTAAAGTGCTGTAAGCTGCAGGGCTACGGACCGGGTGCTGGAAGGTGGGATTAGAATGGGCACCTGGTTGTTCTTTGAGCCGGCGCGGACACGATGGGCCGAATGGCCCCCTTCTGTGCTGTATCTTTTTTATGGTTCTATAAATGGGGCATCTTGATCCTCTCAGGTAGAAGTAAAAGATCTCATTGCACTATTTCAAAGATGAGCAAGGGAGTTCTCCTCCGGTGTCCTGGTCAATATTTATCTCTCAACCAACATCACTAAAACAGATTATCTGGTCATTAACACATTGCTGTTTGTGGGACCTTGCTGTGCGCAAATTGGCTGCTGCGTTTCCTACATTACAACAGTGACTACACTTCAAAAGTACTTCATTGGCTGTAAACCACGTTGGAATGTCCCAAGGTCACGAAAGGTGCTATATAAATGCAAGTCTTTCTTTTTCTTTCTCTCACCCTTTGTATCAAGAAGTTCTGCCTCACTCCCTTCTTACATTTTACAAGCGACAGAAAGTATTTAGTACAAACAGCTCGGATCAAAGTATCTTCATACAAAGCATGTTGGATGACAGAATGCTGAAAGGGCAAAGGGCCTACGAGTTCACATCAGCTCAAAGCTCCTCAATCATTAATTGGTTTGAACTCGGCCTGACTGGGATCATCCGAAGCAGCAGGTTGTGGAATGAACTAAACTGACCGCCAGTCAGGTGCATCCAAGGTTACTTTAACTCTGTGGCAAAATGACAAGTCTTTTCACCATGACTAGAAAAAAAAAACAGACAGCGCGCAAAATACCAAGTGCAGAGTAAGCGAGGCTAGTGATCTGTCATGGTCGTGGCATCCTGTGACAGGTTGTTTTTAAAAGCTACTGTGAGGTTTGCGATTTAAAAAGGGATTTGCTTTACTCCTGGACGAAATCAAGAGACAGAAGTGGGGGTGATGTTAACCCCCAAGAACGGGTGGGTTGGGGGCGGGTGGGAGTTGAAAATAGTTGTCTTCTTGGGTCACAACCGCAAAATGTTCGGACTTTGCATTCCCAGTGGGAAGCCTGTACTTTTACGCGCCCGAGTTAAACCCGGAAGTGAAGCCGGGTTGCGGTCGCGTTCCAAACTATTTTCAACTCCCACCTGCCCTCAACCCACCCGTTCTTGAGGGTTAAAATCACCCCCAAGATATCTGAGTGAGGGGGTGCTGATAATTGGGCAGGCAAGCTCACTCAATGTCAGGAAAGCAGATTGGCTTTTCCAAGCTTTAAGCCTGTTGGGGAACATAACATGGCGCTGCACAAACAGTAACTCATTGATGTGAGACATTTTGGGACATCCGGAGAGATATGGTAAGGTGCTGTATAAACGCATCGGGCTAGAGTTTCTGCTTTTGGTGCAATTGGTAAATTGCCACCCAAAATGCACTTGAAATTGCGTTGGTTGGGTTACAGTTCAAGTTTCCGCTAAAATTCATTGGTATAATCACAAGACGTGAAATCTCCCATGAACCAGCGCAAACGGGCGGCGTAATAGAACGTAATTGTTTCATTTCCAATAAAAACTATTCCTTGATGTATTTAAGAGTGGTAACCTGGGTTCAGTTTTATTAATACAGCTGAAAATGGGTTTATCAGCAAAAATAAGCATTGTTAATAATGGTGTCCAGTCCTCCGCCTGGGAGTGACCTGAATTAAAATCACTGAAAATGACGTTAAAAAAACTATACCGAACCATTTAATAGTTTAATTGGTGTACACTAGTCCGTTTCTTAGTAAATTAAATATTGTTTGATATGAAAAAGCTTTTGCCGACTAGTGACTGTGCGACTAGGAAAATGAGCACAATTTGAAGAGCCTTCCTGAACTAGCGTTATTGGCAGAATCTCGTCATGCCGACCTGGGGGAGTGGCCAGTTTTGTGGGCGGACCCCGATCCGGGCGAATTGAATCTTGGACCAGCGTAAAAGATTGCGGAAAACACAAGTGCAAAGGGGCTTTTAGGCGTAACCCAATTACGTTTAAAATTCCCCGATCTTTTCCGTTGGTTCGGATTGCTATAACTAACGGAAGCAAGCGGAAACTCGATCCCATCTTCTTTTACTGAATATTTGTTAAACTTTTTATTGATGGCTTGCAAGTACATCGAATATAAAAGCAGTAGGAGCTTTAAAACCAGTTGCATGAACAAGGTATAATACAGAACATTGGTATGATTCGCATATTTTTGTGTAATTCCTATGTTTGCTATTCCAATGTGAGTGGTGACAGATTTCTTTTAAATGGGTTAATACCTGATCTAAAATAAACACATGGACTTCATGAACATTTTAACATGTTTCTTTCAAGAGTTTCACAATTTCAATCCATTAGTGAAATATGCACTGACTTGAGCAAGAATTGCCTACAGTAAACGTTTCTACTCATAAAGAAAGAATCTGCACTTATATAGCATCTTTCACATCCTTAGAATGTATTAGAAGATATGTACAGTGTTTTGAATTGTAATGATGGGATCGGAGTATGTACGATCTGTATTGTATTGTTTGAATTGCAATTGTGTGTTTACATTGATCTGTGTGTATCCTTAAATTTTATGAAATAAAGTATATTTTGAAATTTAAAAAATCTTTCACATCCTTAGAAAAATTTTCCACATCCTTAGGCCATCCCAAAGTATTTCACAGGCAATGGATTACTTTTGAAATGCAGTTACTGTTCTTATGTAGGCAAACACAGCAGCTAATTTGCACACAGCAAGATCTCACAAACAGCAAATGAGATGAATGACCAGTTAATCTGTTTTGGAGGTGTCGGTTGAGGGGTGAATGTTGGCCAGGAGATGGGGAGAACTCTCTTGCTTGTATTGGAATCATGCTATGGGATCATTTACATACACCTGAACAGGCAGACAGGGCCTCATCCGAAAGACAGCATATCCGACAATACAGTACTCCCTCAGACCTGCACTGACATGAGACGCTCAAATCGTGGAGTGGGGAGAGTCTGGTAACCAGCCTGTTTGTTATCAGGTCTGTTATATCCGAATAAACACTCAAACTGGTGTGGCAATATCATGGATATTTTTATTTCAGACTCTGGAACCTACACTCCAAAGATATAAGATTCAGTAACATTAGGAGAGACTGGAGTGTAATTGCTACAGTTTACTGACTCCCTTCAGGGGGCTCACAAACGTGTTCAACTTACAATATGCATGTGCCCTACATAACCATATCATTGCCTGCAATGGGTTTTAACTCGCTCTAGTGAATGGTCCGATGTATGTCTTTTTATTCATTCTCGGAACGTGGGTGTCGCTGTTGATACAACTGAACAGCTTTGCTTGGCCACTTCAGAAGGCAGTTACGTGTCAACCACTTTGGTGTGGGACTGGAGTCACATATAGGCCCAGACCGGGTAAAGGCGGCAGGTTTCCTTCCCTAAAGGACATCAGTGAACCAGTTGGGTTTTTATGGCAATCCGACAGTTTAATGTCACTCTTTAAAAAAAGAAACTGAAGACAAGCTCTCAAATGGTGGGATTTGAACTCATGCTCTACTGGATTAATAGAGCAGGCCACTACATTACGAGTTGAGTAACATGACCAGTACACTTCCGTACCTCTTCTTAAGTTTTAATGTTTATTTCAGATTTTTATCTCTTTATTTCCTGTAGCCTTTGTCAGCTGTGGCTCAGTTGGTAGCACTCCCACCGCTGAGTCAGAAGGTCATGGGTTCAAGCCCCACTCCAGGGGTTTGAGCACAAAATCTAGGCTGGCACTCCAGTGCAGTTTTGAGGGAGTCCTGCACTGTCGGAAGTGCCGTCTTTCAGATGAGACGTTAAACTGAAGCCCCGTCTGCCCTCTCAGGTGGACGTAAAAGATCCCATGGCATTATTCGAAAAAGAGCAGGGGAGTTCTCCCCGGTGTCCTGGTCAATATTTATCCCGCAACCAGCATCAGTAAAATAAAACAGATTATTTGGTCATTATCACATTGCTGTTTGTGGGACCCTGTTGTCTGCAAATTGGCTGCTGTGTTTCCTACATTACAACAGTGATCACCCTTCAAAAGTACTTCATTGGCTGCAAAGCGCTTTGGGATGTCCTGAGGTTGAGAAAGGTGCTATATAAATGCAAGTTCTTTCTTTACTCTTTGGACTCGGATACTGGGGAGAGAGAACTATGTATTTATCTGATGAAGATTTCAAGAGGCCCCGGGTTATACTGACCAGATTCAGGAAATCTTAATTCACTCAGTAGTTTGCGATATACCCTGAATACAGTAGCAGACAGGAGTTGAAAGATTATTAGGTGAACCGGGATGAAGAAAAAGCCCTTCAGCCATTTGATCTCTCCCTTCCAGAGTGCAAACCATACCAGCTTCCCATTACAGCATTCATCTGTTTCTTAAACGAATCCAATGTACTGGCCTCAAACATCCTTCCTAACAATTTATTCCTGTTGCTCAGTGCCCTTCTATGTAAAGAATACTTCCTGGACTCTGATCTAAACTCATCTGTCACAACCTTGAACTGTGCCCTTTGGTGCTGCTTGCCTTGGTGCGTCGCAAATTAACTGTTTTGGCTTTACTTCTCCATCCCGTTAAGTATCGTGTATAACTCTATATAAAGTCTCCTCCAAGGCATTTCTTTTCAAGGCTGAAGTCATTCCTCACAGCTCATCCCTCTAACACCAGGGATCAGCCTCATTACTGCAGTGCCTTTAGGGACTGGACAGTGTCTTTAGTTGCAGTAAGCAAAAGCTACCTACAGTGCTCACGATCTGTTTCCCACTCGGAATGAAACAGTTGCAACAAAAGAAAGGCCTGACTTAATGCTAACTTTCTGTCAGTGCAGAAAACGTGATATTTGCCCTTGATCTCCCGCCCGAAAGTAACGAGTTAAAAGATATTTAGAGAAGAATTTTAAATTCTGTGCCTGTGTGGGCAAAAAGCATGCATGCGCTGTCTGACACATAGACCACTATTATTTTACGTTTTATTTTATGAACCTAAAGTGCAAAAGAGTAACTAGGGAGAGAGTAGGGCCTCTTAAGGAACAACAAGGTCATCTATGTGCGGAACCACAAGAGATGGGTGAGATCCTAAATGAATATTTCACATCGGTATTTACGGTTGAGAAAGGCATGGATGTTAGGGAACTTGGGGAAATAAATAGTGATGCCTTGAGGAGTGTACATATTACAGAGAGGGAGGTGCTGGAAGTCTTAACGCGCATCAAGGTAGATAAATCTCCGGGACCTGATGAAATGTATCCCAGGACATTATGGGAGGTTAGGGAGGAAATTGTGGGTCCCCTAGCAGAGATATTTGAATCATCCACCGCTACAGGTGAGGTGCCTGAAGATTGGAGGGTAGCAAATATTGTGCCTTTGTTTAAGGTGAGAGGGGAGAGATACAAAAGGGTCCAGAGGGGCAATTTTTTCACTCAAAGGGTGGTGAGTGTCTGGAACGAGCTGCCAGAGGCAGTAGTAGAGGCGGGTACAATTTTTTCTTTTAAAAAGCATTTGGACAGTTACATGGGTAAGATGGGTATAGAGGGATATGGGCCAAGTGCGGGCAATTGGGACTAGCTTAGCGGTATAAACTGGGCGACATGGACATGTTAGGCCGAAGGGCCTGTTTCCATGTTGTAAACTTCTATGATTCTATGATTCTATGAACCGAACATTACAAGCAAACAAGTTGAAACAGGAAAACTGGCAAATATTTAACAATGCATGGTCCAGGTATGTCCACTTTTTTTTTAAAAAAGTGTAAAATATTCATAAAAGGCATCTTTTAACATAAAAGAAAAATGATTCTCTGGTTTTTACGCTGATATGGTGGAGGTGTATATTCTTAAGGTGGCATTAGTAGGAGGGCACATTGACATGTGAGTACAGTAATTTAGCATGCTTCATTCCAGGGCAAATTCAGGATAGGCCACCATTTCTCGACAGGACCTGTCCTACATTTTCCTATGGTTGTGTCGAGCTTTTCTCATTCTTCTGCCGACCTGTTGCGGTGTGCCAACACATTGATGCCAACCCATCCCTCCCTCTGATAAGGGTTTGCTGTGAGGGGCTAGGAATGTGAATTTTGTAATATTATAGACGGAGGCTGCAGTGTTGCACCTGCACGCCAAGAATGAATTCATACAAACATATAAAATTGACGGGCATGAAAAGACCAACTGGTTCTTCATACCTTCCCCACACACCATGATGGCCGGAGCATCATGACTAGACACTTCCTCCCAACATCCCTACCCCCCCACCTCCCCCCGACCCCCCCACAGCCATATAATCTCTTGGGAGAAGCAACAAAACAGAGAAAAAACCCAGGGGCAATAAGGGAATAAATAATCTGGAAAATTTCTCTCCGACCCCCTCAGATGATCGAAACTAGTCCGGGAGGTCGGATTGACCAAGTGCTAACTATAAAGACGCAGTCAAATGCTTGAAGGTTTATTAAAGGTGAAATGAACCAACATACATACGGCCAACACCGAGATTGCAAAAGATGCTTTGCTGCAGAAGGCATACCCATTCCAGTCGGGTGAACTCAACCCTCCATGTGTCTCCCTTCTTATCTCACATTACAATGGTCTCGCTTTTAAGCTCAGCGAAAAGGCCATTAAATCACCTCCTCCATCACCTTTCGCTCTTGGTTTTATATTTATATTCGGTATTATTAGCTCAACATACCAAAGACTCAAAAAGGCTCCACAGTCTCAGGACGTAACATAAACGACCTTATCTATTTACTTGTACAGAAAAGAATAAACATATAGATGTACCCATGAGAAGATTACAACTATCCAAGGGTATTTTATATGATGACAGTTACAGCCCTACAGATTTGTTGACATTCTACAGATATTGCCTGTCAGCTACATTTGCAGTTTTGTAACACTAAGATTGTAACTATCGAACTACAAATTAAAACAATACAAAAGGCATCTTTTAACATAAAAGAAAAATGATTCTCTGGTTTTTATGCTGATATGGTAGAGGTGTATATTCTTAACGTGGCATTAGTAGGCGGGCACGTTGACATATGAGTACAGTAATTTAGCATGTTTTATTCCGGGGCAAATTCAGGATAGGCCACCATAGCTCAACAGGACCTGTGCTACATTTTCCTATGGGTGTGTCTAGCTTTGCTCATTCTTCTGCCGACCTTCTTCACGTAAAATAGATTGCTTAGCTATTTCTCTATTCCTGTTTTTTTTCTCTTTCTTCCTCTTGAACAGAGGTGTTACATTGACAAACTTCCAGTCTTCTGGCACGACTTCCATAACCAATGGATGTTTGAAAGATGTGATCAGACCTCCATTCAGTCCATAAGCGTGATCCTGACCAGAGCCTCTACTATTTCCTCTTCGACTTCCCACAGCGTTCTAAGATGATTAGGGGCTGGTTCCTTCTGACACGTGAGTTCCACCAACTTTTTCAGTACTACTTTCTCACCCTGTAATTAGAACATAAGAAATAGGAGCAGGAGTAGGCCAATCAGCCCCTCGAGCCTGCTCCGCCATTCAATAAGATCATGGCTGATCTGATCCTAACCTCAAATCTAAAGAACACAAGAAGTAGGAGCAGGACCCGACCACTCAGCCCCTGGGCCCACTCCGCCACCCACAGGGCCTTGACCGATCCGAACTCAGCTTCATGTCCAATTTCCTGCCCGCTCCCCGTAACCCCTAATTCCCTTTACTTCTAGGAAACTGTCTATTTCTGGTTTTAATTTATTTAATGATGTAGCTTCCACAGCTTCCTGGGGCAGCAAATTCCACAGCTTCCTGAGTGAAGAAGTTTCTCCTCATCTCAGTTTTGAAAGAGCAGCCCCTTATTCTAAGATTATGCCCCCTAGTTCTAGTTTCACCCATCCTTGGGAACATCCTTACCGCATCCACCCGACCAAGCCCCTTCACAATCTTATATGTTTCAATAAGATCGCCTCTCATTCTTCTGAACTCCAATGAGTAGAGTCCCAATCTACTCAACCTCTCTCATATGTCCACCCCCTCATCCCCGGGATTAACCGAGTGAACCTTCTTTGTACTGCCTCGAGAGCAAGTATGTCTTTTCTTACGTATGGACACCAAAACTGTATGCAGTATTCCAGGTGCGGTCTTACCAATACCTTATATAACTGCAGCAAAACCTCCCTGTTTTTATATTCTATCCCCCGAGCAATAAAAGCCAACATTTATCCCAACTCTCTGCTTCCTGTTAGATAACCAATCCTCCACCCATCCTATCTAGTTGCTCCACTCCTGCCAGTTTGAAAATCCGTGCTGTAAAGGAGTAGATGGAACCAGGTGCACCTGATAACACAACTGGAAGAGTTTTGCAACTACTTCGCTATTTTTTGCCCAATAGTTTGCAGCTTATCTATTGCAACACTTGCTCAATGGGAATATCTCTAGTCAGTCAGGGAACTGCAGAAGAGATCTCTGAACCTTCTGCTTCAGATGTAATTCCCTGTCCGACCCATGGTGCCGCTGTTGAGCACATTAAAGCATTTATTAAAGGGGCAATGCATCATGGCAAAGCGATTCTTATACATTAGATGTTTGATACCAAACAACACAAATGACTGTGTGGGGGCCTCTTATACAGAATGTTACAAATCAGAGATGCCCTGCAAATGTTGACACACTTATGTGTATCAAAATGCATGAGCATGTTACATACGTGTGACCATGACAAAAATGACACACAGCTCTTTTAGCCAGTCTTCGTTCACAAAATGAAAGATTTGCCAAAAAGTATATATTTCTTTTTTTATGGAAACTCTGCCTCTTTAAAGTCGTTACGTTTCAACTGCCAAACGCGTCCACGTTACATATCGCAACAGCTGGCCAACTCTGGCAGGTCTATCCTTTGCCTCATTTCTTGTTCATGTGCAAAAAACATTCATGGATTCATCCTTGTGCTGTGCAACTCCTCGAAATATGATTGATTTTGCTTGAGAATGAAATGATTAGTTAGGGCTTTTTTTTATCTTTATCGTCGTCTGACCATTTCCAGTGTCAGACAGCAAGTCAACAACAACTTGCATTTATATAGCGCCTTTAACGTAGTAAAAAGTCCCAAAGCGCTTCACAGGAGCGTTATCAAACAGAATTTGCCACCAGGCCATGTAAGGAGATATTAGGACAGGTGATCAAAAGCTTGGTCAAAGAGGTAGGTTTTAAGGAGCGTCTTAAAGAAGGAGAGAGAGGTAGAGAGGTGGTGAGGTTTACGGAGAGAATTCCAGAGCTTAGGGCCTAGGCAGCTGAAGGCACGGCCGCCAATGGTGGAGCGGTTAAAATCGGGGATGCGCGTGAGGCAAGAATTGGAGGAGCGCAGAGATCTCGGTGGGTTGTAGGGCTGGAGGAGGTTACAGAGATAGGGAGGGGCGAGGCCTTGGAGGGATTTGAAAACAAGGATGAGAATTTTAAAATCGAGGCTTTCCCGGGCTGGGAGCCAATGTAGGTCAGCGAGCACAGGGGCGATGGGAGAACGGGACTTGGTGCGAGTTAGGATGTGGACAGCAGAGTTTTGGATGAGCTCAAGTTTATGGACGGTGGAAGATGGGAGGCCGGCCGGGGGAGTATTGGAATTGTCAAGTGTACAGTTATCAAAGGCATAGATGAGGGTTTCAGCAGCAGATGAGATGAGGCAGGGGCGGAGACGGGCGATGTTACGGAGGTGGAAGTAGGCGGTCTTGGTAATGGAGCGGATAAGTGGTCGGGAACTCATCTCAGGGTCTAATAGAACACCAGGGTTGTGAACGGTCTGGTTCAGCCTCAGACAGTGGCCAGGGAGAGGGATGGAGTCGGTGGCTAAAGAACAGGGTTCGTGGAGGGGACCGAAGACAATGGCTTCAGTCTTCCCAACATTTAGTCCAATATATCTTGCAAATATTCTTCCCTATAATGCAAAAGCAAAGCTCTCTTTGGCATAGCATTGTTAATATCACAACTCATTATAACATGTTCAAACTATTTCACCTATTCCTCCCATCTTTAAGGGACTGAAGTAGGGTCATTGTATGATCTGTTACATCGAGTCTATAGCACAGAAACAGGCCATTCAGCCCAACTGGTCTATGCCGGCGTTTATGCTCCAAATAAGCCTCCTCCCTCCCTACTTCATCTAACCCTATCAGCATACCCTTCTACTCCTTTCTCCCTCGTGTGCTTATCTTGCTTCCCCTTAAATGCATTTATGCTATTTGCCTCAACTATTCCTTGTGGTAGTGAGTTCCATGTTCTAACCCCACTCTCTGGGTGAAGAGGTTTCTCTGAATTCCCTATTGGATTTATTAGTGACTATCTTATATTTATGGCCCCGAGCTTTAGTCTCCCTTACAAGTAGAAACATCTTCTCTACATCGTTTCATAATTTTAAAGATCTAATTTAAGTCATCCCTCAGCCTTTTCTTTTCTAGATAAAAGAGCCCCAGCTTGTTCAATCTTTCCTGACAGTTATATCCTCTCAGTTCTGGTATCATTCTTGTAAATCTTTTTTGCACTTTCTGCAGTGCCTCTATATCTTTTTGGAATATGGACACCATATGCACAAAATAGTATGCACTCTCAATGGGTTACAAGCGATTTCTTTGTAATTAACTCTTATGGTACTGGCAAATGGTTGGTGCTATTTGTCCGATATAGGCAGCCGTCCGTGATAAGCATGGATAAGTGGTGGGGACTGTACCTTATTCCTCAAGCAAGAGGATTGTTGCAGTGGTAATGGTGAGGAACCGGTTCCCAATATGTTATTCACCTCATCTACTCCTTGTGGTAATGAGTGCCACATTCTAACCACCCTTTCGGTAAAGAAGTTCCTCCTGAATTCCTTATTGGGTTTATTAATGACTGTCTTAAATTTATGGCCCATCTATGATTCTAGTTCTGGTCTCCCCCGCAAGCGGAAACATCTTCACTATGTTTACCCTATCAAACCCTTTCATTATCTTCAAGACCTCGATCAGATCATCCTTCAGGTATTGGAGGTATTTTGCATAGAATTACATAGAATATACAGCACAGAAACAGGTCATTCGGCCCAACAGGTCCATCCGTTATTTATGCTCCACACGAGCATCCTCCCTCCCAACTTCACCTCACCCTATCAGCATATCCTTCTATTCCTTTCTTCCTCATGTGTTTATCTAACTTCCCCTTAAATGCATTCATGCTTTTGCCTCAATGACTCCATGTGTTAAGGAGTTCACATTCTAGCCACTCTCTGGGTAAAGGAGCTTCTCCTGAATTCCTTATTGGATTTATTAGTCACTATCTTATATTTATGGCCCCTAGTTTTGGTCTTCCCAGCAAATGAAAACATCTTCTCTATGTCTACCCTATCAAACCGTTTCATAATTTTAAAGTCCTCAGGTCACCCCTCAGTCTTCTCTTTTCTAGAGAAAAGAGCCCCAGCCTGTTCAATCTTTCCTGATAGGTATAACCGCTCAGTTCTGGTATCATCCTAGTAAATCTTTTTTTGCACCTTCTCCAATGCCTCTATATACTTTTCATAATATGGAGACCAGAACTGTTCAAAGTACTCCAGGTGTGGTATAACCAAGGTTCTATGCAAGTTTAACATAACATTTTTGCTTTTCAATTCTATCCCTCTAGAAATGAACCCCAGTGCTTGGTTTACTTTTTTTTATCTTAACCTGCGTCGCTACTTTTAGTGATTTAGTGACTTGTGTATCTGTACCCCCAGATCCCTCTGCTCCTCTACCCCATTTAGACTCTTATTTTCCAAGCAATATGTGGCCTCCTTATTCTTCCTACCAAAATGTACCACCTCACACTTATCAATGTTGAAATTCATTTGCCAATTACATGCCCATTCTGCAAGTTTGTTAATATATTCCTGTATTTTGTCTCAGTCCTCCTCAGTATTAACTATACCCCCAATTTGGTGTCGTCCACAAATTTTGAAATTGTACTTCCGATTCCCTAGTCCAAATTGTTTAAATAAATGGTGAACGACAGTGGTCCCAATACCGATCCATGTGGAACACCACTTCCCAACTTTTGCCAGTCTGAGTAACTACCTTTAACCCCTACTCTCTGTTTTATGTTTTGGAGCCAGCTTGCTATCCATTCTGCTACTTGTCCCTGACTCCACATGCTCTGACATGAGTCTACTATGCAAAACCTTATCGAAGATCTTTTGAAAATCCAAATATATTACATCTACTACATCACCCTTATCCACCTTTTCTGTTACTGCTTCAACAAATTCAATACGATTGATCAAGCATGACCTTCCCTTTTGAAATCTGTGCAGTCTATTCTTTATTATACTTTCAGGTTCTAGATGTTTTTCTATTACATTGAGTAAAGATTCCATTATCTTTCCTACCACCGATATTAAGCTAATTGGTTTATAGTTCCCTGAACTTGTTCTATCTCAATTTTTAAATATAAGAATAACATTAGCTGTCCGCCAATCCTCTAGCACTATTCCCTTTTCTAATAATTTTTTATATATATGTAGTAGTGTCTCTGCTATCTCTTCCCCTTCTTCTTTTAATATGCATAAATGCAATCCACCCCGACCAGGGGTTTCACCTTCTCTAAGTTTGATTAGTTTATTCATTATCTCTCCCCTTTCTATCTTAAATGTCTTTATATCTTTTTTGATCTCTTCTTCTAATGTCATGCCCACCACGTTAGTCTTCCTGGTAAATACTGAGGCAAAGTAATTATTTGATATTTCTGCTATTTTGTTGTACTTACCTCTTAGTTTACCATGTGTCTCCCTTGGTGACCCTGCCCCTATCCTGATTTTTCTTTTGTTTATTTATGTGCCTGTAGAAAACTTTACTATATCTTTGTATATTCCCTGAAAATTTAATTTCGTAATTTCTCTTTGCCTTCATAATTGTTTTTTTGACTTCTTTCCTAACCTTTTCGTATTCCCTTTTGTCATCCTCTCCTTTGTTGTCTATGTACTTAGTGTGTGCCTTTTTCTTTCGTTTCAATTTTGCACTTAGTTCTTTATTCATCCATGGTGTTTCATTACTGACTAGTAATGAGGCAACTCCAAGATCTCATATAATTGGACCATTATTCAGACAGATACAAGTGCGTGGAATACACTAGATCTATGGATAGCCACTCATTTCAGACCTATATGGGCCTATAGCTAAGTAAAGCCTGTATATCGTATAGGAGTTAATTAATCCGTTATCAATTTTGGGTTCACTCTAGTTTGTTATGATCAGTCTCTCGCATAAGCAGATCCTGCACCCCTCATGATCAGGAGCTAAACTTTATTGCCCACTATCTTGTCATACGATAACATGACCCGGGGCATAACATTGAAATCCTCTTGTTATAAGAACTGGATAGGATGATCTCACATGTGCGGCCATCTGCATTCTCTAATCTTCCGAAATATGGGCCAATCAATCTCACTGGAGGCTTGTTGAATGGGCAACTGAGGTGCAGCTACTCACTAGAACCTCTGACAAATAGATACCAGGGTATCAACAACAACAACAACAATTTGCATATATATATAGCACCTTTAACATAGTAAAACGTCCCCAGGTGCTTCACAGTCGTGTTATCAGACAAAATTTGTCACCGAGATATTAGGGCAGGTGAGGTCAAAATAGCAGGTTTTAAGGAGCGTCTTAAAGGAGGAAGAGAGAGGTAGAGAAGCAGAGAGGTTTAGGGAGGGAATTCTAGAGCTCGGGGCCAAGGCATCTGATGACACGGCCCGCAAAGGTGGAGCGTTGAAAATTGGGGATGCGCAAGAGGCCAGAATTGAAGAAGCGCAGAGATCTCGGAGCGTTGTAGGGCTGGAGGAGGTTACAGAAATAGGGAGGGGCGAGACCATGGAGGAATTTGAAAGCAATGACGTCTCATTGAAACATACAAAATTCTTACAGAGCTCGACAGGGTAGATGCAGGGAGGATGTTTCCCCTGGCTGGGGAGTCTAGAACCAGGGGTCACAGTCTCAGAATAAAGGAAAGGGTCATTTAGGACTGAGATGAGGAGAAATTTCTTCACTCAGAGGATGGTGAATCTTTGGAATTCTCTACCCCAGAGGGCTGTGGAGGCTCAGTCATTGAGTACATTCAAAACAGAGATCGATAGATTTCTAGATATTAAAGGCATCGAGGGATTATGGGGATAGTGCTGGAAAATGGCGTTGAGGTAGAAGATCAGCCATGATCTTGTTGAATGGCGGAGCAGGCTCGAGGGGCCAGATGGCCTACTCCTGCTCCTATTTCTTATGTTCTTATGACAAAATTTTTAAATCGAGGTGTTGCCGGACCGGGAACCAATGTAGGTCAGCGAGCACTGGGGTGATCAGGCAGTAGATAGACATCTCCAAGAATAACATTTTTCTTATGATGCCACAAGCCTCCAGTGCGATATCATAATAATTCTCTCATGTCACAAAGAGGTTTCAAAGAGAGCTGTCTGTCATTGGGGAAGGATAGCACCCAGGGGTCAATTTTGTCACAGTAATGTTACGCATGAGTGATATTTTTGTCACGTTATATTTTGTTAAAGAAATCATAAAAGGTTTGCTAACTACTTCGACATGAAGGTAACACTCCTTTAACAAATAAGCTTAAAGACACTCTTTAATAAATGTGTTATCAATTCACAGGTCATAAATGGGGCATCTTGATCCTCTCAGGTGGATGTAAAAGATCTCATTGCACTATTTTGAGGTAGATGTCCTGGGCCAAATAATTATCCTTCAACCAACATCACTAAAAAAAAGATGGTCTGGCCATTATCTCATTGCTGTTTGTGGGACCTTGCTGTGTGCAAATTGGCTGCCCCGTTTCCTACGTTACAACAATGATTACATTTCAAAAGTACTTCATTGGCTGTTAAGCGCTTTAAGACATCCTGAGGTGGTGAAAGGCGCTATATAAAGGAACATAGAAACACAGGAACAGGAATATGTAATATTGCCTCTGCGATCTCCTCCCTAACTTACTTTAATATTCATGGATGCAATCCATCCAGACCAGGGGTCTTATCGTCCCTAAGTTTGATTAATTTATCAATTTTTATAGAGTCATAGAGTCATAGAGTTATACAGCACGGATAGAGGCCCTTCGGCCCATCGTGTCCGCACCGGCCATCAAGCCCAGTCTAATCTAATCCCATATTCCAGCATTTGGTCCGTAGCCTTGTATGCTATGGCATTTCAAGTGCTCATCCAAATGCTTCTTGAATGTTGTGAGGGTTCATGCCTCCACAACCCTCTCAGGCAGTGAGTTCCAGACTCCAACCACCCTCTGGGTGAAAAAGTTCTTTTTCAAATCCCCTCTAAACCTCCTGCCTTTTACCTTGAATCTATGCCCCCTTGTTATAGAACCCTCAACGAAGGGAAAAAGCTCCTTAGTATCCATCCTATCTATGCCCCTTTCTATCTGAAATGTTTTAATAGCTTTTTCGATCTCATCTCCTAATGTCCTGCCCATCTTGGAGGCAAAGTAACTGTTCAATATTTCTGCCATTTCGTTGTTGTTACCTGTGAGTTTATCATGTACATCCCTTAGTGGTCCTATCCTTATTCTGATTTTTCTTTTGATATTTACGTGTGTGTAGAACTGTTTATTTCTTTTTATATTCCTTGATAATTCAGTCTCATAGTTCCTCTTTGCTTTCCTCATTGTTTTTTTGACTTCTTTCCTAACCTCTTCGTATTCCCTTTTGTCATTCTCTCCTTTATTGTCTATGTATTTAGACTATGCCTTTTTCATTAGTTTCAATTTTACCCTTATCTCTTTATTCATCCACGGTGTTTCATTATTGGTAGATTGTTCTTGCTTTTTAGAGGAATATACTTCTCCCAGGAAGATAGGAACAGGAGTAGGCCATTTAGCCCCTCGAGCCTGTTCCACCATTCAATGAGATCATTGCTGATCTGTGACCTACTCCATATACCACCTTAGCCCCATATCTCTTAATACCTTTGGTTAACAAAAATCTATCAATCCCAATTTTAAAATTAATAATTGAGCTAGCATCAACTGCCGTTTGCGGAAGAGAGTTCCAAACGTCTCCCACCCTTTGTGTGTAGAAGTGTTTCCTAACTTCACTCCTAAAAGTCCTGGCTCTAATTTTTAGATTATGTCCCCTAGTCCTAGACTCCCCAACCAGCTGAAATAGTTTCTCTCTATCAGTTCTCCATAATATCTTGAAAACTTCGATCAAATCATCCCTTAATCTTTTAAATTCCAGGGAATACAACCTTAGTTTGTGTAATCTCTCCTCGTTATTTAACTCTTGGAGTCCAGGTATCATTTTAGTAAATCTATGCAGCACTCCCTCCAAGGCCAGTATATCCTTCCTAAGGTGCGGTGCCCAGAACTGAACGCAGTACTCTAGGTGTGGTCTAACCAGGGCTTTGTGTAGCTGTAGCATAACTTCTACCCCCTTGTATTCTAGTGCTCTAGATATAAAGGCCAACAGCCTTTAGCTTTTTTGATTATTTTCTGTACCTGTTCATGACATTTTAATGATCTATGTACATGGACCCATAAGTATATAAATGCAAATCTTTCTTTCTTCTTTCTGTCCTTATTGAACATCCACACACATGCACAGATACACACACACGCATGTCGCTGGATAGCGACTAAGACAGGGATCCTTGGTTAACCTATATGTTCCTTGCCCACAGGTGCTGAGGTTAATTGAAGCACCTTGTCCTGGCTGATTCCAGCTAACCCAACGCAGACTGGGATCGAACCTGTGTTCTTCCTCGGTTAGGGGAGTTGCTTTTTGCATTAATACAATATACAAGGGAGGCAATGGGACACTGAGTAAGAAGATAATAGCCCACTCACGGGTACTAAGGGCTTCCACAATATTGTGGTAATTACTCTGCACGCTGCAGTATTTTTCATTGCATATTTCCTCTATGTCTTTCAATAGCCTGGAAGTTGTGAATAATTTCTTCAGCAGGATTTTAATTAAATGAATTACTGTTGAAACAAGGAGTGATTTGTATTACCTCATGTGTGATTGATTACCTGAAGATGCCTATAGCTGCTGGTACAGCAGATCTAAATAGTAAAGTCCATTAGGTTTTAATGAACACGACAGGCATATGATATCATATACCCTTATTAATTATGTATCGTATGCCAGAGATGTAATTAATATGACACCCACGAGTCCCTTCTTTGGGGAGCAGCTCCCCCTTCTTTAATAAGAAACAAAAAAAAAGGTTAATTGCAAACAGAGGCCCAAGGAGAGTTCTGTAAAAAAAAAGCATTATTCAGAGGGAGGCATGAATCATTGACTTTCCCTTGGGAGAGAATAGAAAAGAGAAAGCTGAGGGGTAACCTATAGATGTCTTTAAGATTATGGAAAGTTTTGATAGGGTTAACGTAGAGAAGATGTTTCCATTTATGGGAGAGACCAAAACTAGGGGCCATGAATTGATAAAGCAGAGGTACCAGAAAGGCTGGCTGTGCTTAAAGTAAACAATTTTACAACACCAAGTTATAGTCCAGCAATTTTATTTTAAATTCACAAGCTTTCGGAGGCTTCCTCCTTCCTCAGGTAAATGAGGAAGGAGGAAGCCTCCGAAAGGTTGTGAATTTAAAATAAAATTGCTGGACTATAACTTGGTGTTGTAAAATTGTTTACAATTGTCAACCCCAGTCCATCACCGGCATCTCCACATCGTGCTTAAAGTAGATAAGTCACCCGGTCTGGATGGGATGCATCCTAGGTTGCTGAGGGAAGTAAGGATGGAAATTGCAGAGGTGTTGGCCATAATCTTCCAATCCTCCTTGGATATGGCGGTGGTGCCAGAGGACTGGAGAATTGCAAATGTTACACGCTTGTTGAAAAAACAGTGTAAGGATAAACCCAGCAACTACAGGCCACTCAGTTTAACCTCGGTGGTGGGGAAGCTTTTAGAAACAATAATCCGGGACAAAATTAATAGGCACTTGGACAAGTGTGGATTAATAAAGGAAATGGATTTATTAAAGGCAAATCATGTTTAACTAACTTGATTGAGTTTTTTGACGAGGTAACAGAGAGGGTTGATGCGGGCAATGCGATTGATGTTGTGTATATGGACTTTCAAAAGGTGTTTGATAAAGCGCCACATAATAGGCTTGTCAGCAAAATTGAAGCCCATGGAATAAAAGGGGCAGTGGCAGCATGGATACAAAATTAGCTAAGTGACAGGAATTAGAGAGTAGTGGTAAACGGTTGTTTATTGGACTGGAGGAAGGTATAGAGTGGTGTTCCCCAGGGGTCGGTACGAGGTCCTCTGCTTTTTTTGATATATATTAATGACTTGGACTTGGGTCTGCAGGGCACAATTTCAAAATTTGTAAATATCACAAAACTTGGAAATGTAGTAAACCATGAGGAGATAGTAATAGACTTCAAGAGGATATAGACAGGCTGGTGGAATGGCCGGACACATGGCAGATGAAATTTAACGCAGTGAAGTGCGAAGTGGTACATTTTGACAAGAAGACTGAGGAGAGGCAATATAAACAAAATGGTATAATTCTAAAGGGGGTGCTGGAACAGAGAGACCTGGAGGTAGATGTACACAAATCTTTGAAGGTGACAGGACAGATTGAGAAAGCGGTTAAAAAAGCATACAAGATCCTGGGCTTTATAAATAGAGCACAACGCAACACCATCAAAGCTCTCAAGACCAACCGCAACATCGTCATCAAACCAGCGGACAAAGGAGGAGCCATCGTCATACAGAACAGAACGGACTATTGCAAAGAAGCATACCGACAACTGGACAACCAGGAACACTACAGACGGTTACCCACAGACCCGACCAAAGAACACACCCATCAGCTCAACAAACTGATCAAGACCTTCGATCCAGACCTTCAAAACATCCTACGCACTCTCATCCCACGTACTCCCCGCGTGGGAGACTTCTACTGCCTCCCAAAGATACACAAAGCCAACACACCCGGATGTCCTATCGTATCAGGCAACGGAACCCTGTGTGAGAACCTCTCTGGATACATCGAGGGCATCCTGAAACCCATTGTGCAGGGAACCCCCAGCTTCTGTCGCGACACTACAGACTTTCTACAAAAACTCAGTACCCACGGACCTGTTGAACCAGGAACACTTCTCACCACGATGGACGTCTCGGCACTCTACACCAGTATCCCCCACGATGACGGCATCGCTGCGACAGCATCAATACTCAACACCAACAACAGCCAATCTCCAGACGCCATCCTACAACTCATCCGCTTCATCCTGGATTACAATGCCTTCACCTTCAATAACCAGTTCTTTACCCAAACACACGGAACAGCCACGGGGACCAAATTCGCACCCCAATACGCCAACATTTTCATGCACAAGTTCGAGCACAACTTCTTCACTGCACAGGACCTCCAACCAACACTATACACCAGATATATCGACGACATTTTCCTTCTATGGACCCACGGTGAGGAATCACTAAAGAGACTACACGATAACATCAACAAGTTCCATCCCACCATCAAGCTCACCATGGAATACTCCTCAGAATCAGTTTCTTTCTTGGACACACGAATCTCCATCAAAGACGGGCACCTCAGCACCTCACTCTACCGCAAGCCCACGGACAACCTCACGATGCTCCACTTTTCCAGCTTCCACCCTAACCACGTCAAAGAGGCCATCCCCTATGGACAGGCCCTGCGAATACACAGGGTCTGCTCAGACGAGGAGGAACACGATGGACACCTACAGACGCTGAAAGACGCCCTAGTAAGAACGGGATATGATGCTCGACTCATCGATCGACAGTTCCGACGGGCCACAGCGAAAAATCGCGTAGACCTCCTCAGAAGACTAACACGGGACGCAACCAACAGAGTACCCTTTGTCGTCCAGTACTTCCCCGGAGCGGAGAAACTACGCCATGTTCTCCGCAGCCTTCAACATGTCATCAATGAGGACAAACACCTCGCTATGGCCATCCCCACACCTCCACTACTCGCCTTTAAACAGCCACCCAACCTCAAACAAACCATCGTTCGCAGCAAATTACCCAGCTTTCAGGAGAACAACGTCCACGACACCACACAACCCTGCCACGGTAACCTCTGCAAGACATGCCAGATCATCGACACAGATACCACCATCACACGAGAGGACACCACCCACCAGGTGCACAGTTCATACTCCTGTGAATCGGCCAACGTTGTCTACCTCATACGTTGCAGGAAAGGATGCCCCAGAGCATGGTACATTGGCGAGACCATGCAGACGCTGCGACAACGGATGAACGGACACCGCGCAACAATGGCCAAACAGGAGGGTTCCCTCCCAGTCGGGGAACACTTTAGCAGTCAAGGACATTCAGCCACCGATCTTCGGGTAAGCGTTCTCCAAGGCGGCCTTCGAGACACACGACAACGCAAAATCGTCGAGCAGAAATTGATAGCCAAGTTCCGCACCCATGAGGACGGCCTCAACCGGGATCTTGGGTTCATGTCACACTACACGTAACCCCACCAGTGAACAAATGTTATCTGTTTTTAATATAACGGATCATTGATTGTCTTCTTTCTCTCTCTCTCTCTTTTTTTTTGATGTGGAGATGACGGTGATGGACTGGGGTTGACAATTGTAAACAATTTTACAACACCAATTTATAGTCCAACAAATTTATTTTAAATTCCACAAGCTTTCGGAGGCTTCCTCCTTCGTCAGGTGAACGGTGTGGATTTTTTGGGGGTTTGTATATTCGGTGGCCTTTTAGGTGAACGGGCAGTAATCACCAGGCATTGTTCTGTGATTTTCAAATGCGAAGGATTCGAAAATGTCATTTCCATACCGTTCACCTGAGGAAGGAGGAAGCCTCCGAAAGCTTGTGGAATTTAAAATAAATTTGTTGGACTATAACTTGGTGTTGTAAAATTGTTTACAATTGTCAACCCCAGTCCATCACCGGCATCTCCACATCATTTATAAATAGAGGCATAGAGTACAAAAGCACGGAAGTTATGTTGAACCTTTATAAGACACTGGTTCAGCCACAACTGGAGTATTGTGTCCAATTCTGGGCACCGCACTTCAGGAAAGATGTGAAGACCTTAGAGAGGGTGCAGAAAAGATTTACTACAATGGTTCCAGGGATGAGGAACTTCAGATAGACTGGAGAAGCTGGAGTTGTTCTCCTTAGGGCAGAGAAGGTTGAGAGGAGATTTGATAGAAGTGTTCAAAATCATGAAGGTTTTAGATAAAGTAAATAAAGAGGAACTGTTCCCATTGGCAGAAGGGTTGAGAACCAGAGGACACAGATTTAAGGTGATTGGCAAAAGAACCAAAGATAATCTTTTTTACACAGCGAGTGGTTAAGATCTGGACTGCTCTGCCTGAAAGGGTGGTGGAAGCAGATTCAATCGTGGCTTTCAAAAAGAATTGCATAAATAGTAGTAGTTGAGGTGAATAGCTAGACAAATATGAGGGAGAAAGGAAAAGAAGGTTAAGCTGGTAGAGTTAGATGAAGAGGGGTCGGAGGAGGCTTGTGTGGAGCATAAACACCAGCATGGACCAGCTGGGCCGAATGGCCTGTTTCTCTGCTGTACATTCTATATAATGTCCTCTGACCTTTACCTGTCCCAGAAGAGGTTGAGGATGTCATGAGGTTCTGGCCTCATACACTTCCCAGCTGTCGCAAAATTCTCACTATTTCCTGTGAGGAGCCGTAACATCTGACAAACTGAGTGGAAGATCTTCCACAGGGAGATTCAAAATCACGGTTTCTTTTTCAGCTTTGATTCTTCCCCGTCAGTTTTCCCTTTCCCCTTCTCTTTGGAAGGCGTCAGCTCCTTGCTGGGCTGGGAACATAGGATCATAGCAACAGAAGTAAGTCATTCAGCCCCTCGAGCCTGTTCCGCCATTAAATTAAATAGTGGCTGATCTGTCATCAACTCCATCTATCCGCCTTGGTTCCGTAACCTGTGGCTAGCAAAAATCTATCAATCTCAGTTTTGAAATTTTCAATTGACCCCCAGCCTCAACAGCTTTTTGGGGGAGAGAGTTCCAGATTTCCACTCCCCTTTGTGTGAAGAAGTTCTTCCTGACATCACCCTTGAATGGCCTAGCTTTAATTTTAAGGTTATGCCCCCTTGTTCTGGATTCCCCTCACCAGAGGAAATAGTTTCTCTCTATCAACCCTTTCAAATGCTTTAATCATCCGAAACACCTCAATTAGATCACCCCTTAATCTTCTACACTCGAGGGAACACAAGCCTAAATCTATGCCACCTGTCCTCATAATTTAATCCTTTTAGCCCCAGTATTGTTCTTGTGACCGTCTGTGCGGCATCATCAAGCGGGCAGTGGAAATGCTCAGTCCTCGGACGCCCGCTTTTGCGCCAACTGTTAAAATCGGCCCCGTCATTTAGGGTGCAATGCTCAATAATGAAAATCCACGCAGCCATTACACTCCATAACACTCCCTTTGATATCGCCGATGCCTGTAAGACTCGCATACAGGAGTTACAGCCTTTAATTTGCTCATTCATTTCTGTAGTCAGGCATTCTCACTGGGCCTGGTGTTGTTGGGCAATTTATCACTCGACGCCATGCCTGAGAGGCATAGATACTTATTGTTGATTTCAGGAAATGAACACAGATCCAAATCAGCGATCAGAACTAACATGAATCTACAATAACATGCCATTGTTAGGATACCTTTCACACAACGTAACATCGCAAGGCAGTTTACAGAGGGTCAAGGTATAATTGGAGTGGGGGGGCGGAGGGGGGAAGGGGTTAGGGGAAGTGGACAGAAGCATCGTCAAAGATGTAGGCTGAAGGTGGGAAAGAGAGGCAGCAGAGCCACAAGGGGTTAAGGCACAGAGAGGAGTCCAGAGTACAGCAGCCAGGGAACTGTTACCCAGCTCGAGTCAGCTCCTAACATAAATCTAATCATTTGATGGAGCCAGGAAGGAAGTGAGCTGTAGCTGGCTTCTGTGCTTTTTTTAAAAAAAAGCAAAGTGAAACCTGAACTGAGAGAAGAAGAAAAAAAAATCCCTGGAGCAAATCCAAGATTTCACTTAGCAAGTCACTTCTGATCACTCTTGATTCAGCAGTTTTCATCCTGATTTTGAGCTTAATTATTAGGATAAACCATGCAAGTATCTTCAGTTCTGTCAGGCTGATTTGAATGCAATGAGTTTAGTGTAAATTGAGAAATTAAAGGGGTAACTCAGTGAGTTCCAGGCTCACAGTGGGGATTGGTGCTCACGGGGACTGCATCTGTAAAAATCGCAAGCGCTCAGCCAATGATTTTCTGTCCATTAAGAGTAACGGATGGGAAATCGTGGGCTGTACGCCAGCAATTTCCGAAGAAACGTTCCTTGGGAACCTCCTCTCCCACTGTGAGTACTGGATCACAGAATCATGTAACAGAAGTATGGTGAGTGATTTGGTGTGGTAGGTGATTTGGTTTCGCTGGGAGACTGTCGATTTCACTGCCACTGCGACATTTTATGCAGAATTATGGTAATTCGGCCCGAAATCACATTACACGCTGTAACTGCAGGAACTGGTGAGATATATCGCAAGTGATCAACTGCAGCAAAACATAGGGTGAGATATATCGCCAGTGTTAAGCTGCACCAAATCACTGGGTGAGATACATCACAAGTGTTCACCTGCACCAAATCACTGGGTGAGATATATCACAAATGTTCACCTGCACCAAATCACTGGGTGAGATACATCGCAAGTGTTCACCTGCACCAAATCACTGGGTGAGATATATCACAAATGTTCACCTGCACCAAATCACTGGGTGAGATATATCGCCAGTGTTCACCTGCACCAAATCACTGGGTGAGATATATCACAAGTGTTCACCTGCACCAAATCACTGGGTGAGATACATCGCAAGTGTTCACCTGCACCAAATCACTGGGTGAGATATATCGCCAGTGTTCACCTGCACCAAATCACTGGGTGAGATATATCGCCAGTGTTCACCTGCACCAAATCACTGGGTGAGATACATCGCAAGTGTTCACCTGCACCAAATCACTGGGTGAGATACATCGCAAGTGTTCACCTGCACCAAATCACTGGGTGAGATATATCGCCAGTGTTCACCTGCACCAAATCACTGGGTGAGATAAATCGCAAGTGTTCACCTGCACCAAATCACTGGGTGAGATGTATTGCCAGTGTTTACCTGCACCAAATCACTGGGTGAGATACATCGCAAGTGTTCACCTGCACCAAATCACTGGGTGAGATACATCGCAAGTGTTCACCTGCACCAAATCACTGGGTGAGATACATCGCAAGTGTTCACCTGCACCAAATCACTGGGTGAGATACATCGCAAGTGTTCACCTGCACCAAATCACTGGGTGAGATATTTTTCAAGTGTTTGGTTGCACCAAATCACTTGGTGAGATATATTGCAGGCATTCGGCTGCATCAAATCACTCAAAGCAAAATTAAAGTCCGTGGGATTAAAAGGACAGTGGCAGCAAGGATACAAAGTTGACTAGGGTATAGAAAGCAAAGTATAATGGTGAACGGTTATTTTTCGGACTGGAGGGAAATACACAGTGGTTGGCAATAGGACCACTACTCTTTTTGATATATATTAATGACCTGGACATTTGATATACAAGGTATTATTTCAAAGTTTGCAGATGACATGAAACTTGGAAATGTGGTAAACATTGTGGAGGATGGTAACAGAATTCAAGGGGACATAGACAGGCTGGTGAAATGGGCAGACACGTGGCAGAAAACATAACGCAGAGAAGTGTAATATGATACATTTTTGTAGGAACAATGAGGAGAGGCAATATAAACTAAATGATACAATTTTAAAGGGGGTGCAGGAACAGAGAGACCTGGGGATGGATGTACACAAATATTTGAAGGTGGCAGGACAAGTTGAGAAGGCTGTTAAAAAAGCATATGAGATCCTGGGCTTTATTAATAGAGGTATAGAGTACAAAAGCAAGGAAGTTATGCTTAACCTTTATAAAACAATGGTTAGGTCTCAGCTGGAGTATTGAGTTCAATTCTGGGCACCACACTTTAGGAAGGATGTGAAGGCCTTAGAGAGGGTGCAGAAGAGATTTACTAGAATGGTACTGGACTGGGATAAGGGACTTCAGTTATGAGGAGAGACTGGAGAAGCTGGGGTTGTTCTCCTTAGAGCAGAGAAGGTTAAGGGGAGATTTGATACAGGTGTTCAAAATCATGAAGGGTTTTGATGGAGTAAATAAGGAGAAACTGTTTCCAGTGACAGTAGGGTCGGTAACCAGAGGACACAGATTTAAAGTGATTGGCAAAGGAACCAGAGGCGACATGAGGAAACAGTTTTTACACAGCGAGTGGTTAAGATCTGGAATGCACACTGCACTGCCTGAAAGGGTGGTGGAAGCAAATTCTTATAATAACTTTCAAAAGGGAATTGGATAAATACTTGAAGGGAAAAAAAATTCAGGGCTGTAGGGAAAGAGTAGTGGAGTGGGACGAATAGGATAGCTCTTTCAAAGAACTGGCACAGGCATGATGGGCCGAATGGTCTCCTTCTGACCATTGTAAACAATTTTACAACACCAAGTTATAGTCCAGCAATTTTATTTTAAATTCACAAGCTTTCGGAGGCTTCCTCCTTCGTCCTTCTGACCAGTAACATACTATGAAATCGCAGGTGTTTGGCTGTATCAAATCACAGGGTGAGATATATAGCAAGTGTTCATCTGCATCAAATCACGGGGTGAGATATATCGCAAGTGTTCATCTGCATCAAATCACAGGGTGAGATATATCGCAGTCAGCAGTTTGTGGGTTCAAGTCCCACTCCAGACACTTGAGCACATAATCTATGCTGACACTTCAGTGCTGCACTGTTGGATATGCTGTTGTTTGACTGAGATGTTAAACCGAGGCCCTTCTGCCCTCTACGGTGGATGTAAATGATCCCATGGCACTATTTCGAAGAGTTCTCTAATAATATCCTTCAGCCAACATCACTAAAACCAATTATCTGGTCATTATCTCATTGCTGTTTGTGGGACCTTGCTGTGCGCAAATTGTCTGCCGTGTTTCCTACATTACAACAGTGACTACATTTCAAAAGTACTTCATTGGCTGTAAAGCGCTGTGGAGCGTCGTGAAAGTCACAGTATGAATGCAAATTTTTCTTTTTGCATTGTTTGATAGATTTTCAAATATTCGTGCAAAACACTTACTTTACTGCAACTGCGAATAAAATCAAACCGATTATTTTTACCCATTTAATCATTACAAAACAAAACTCCCGCAATATATCGATTGTCTACTTGTAAATTATGTAAGCAGAAGATGCAGCTTCTCTTTGCTCTGTTGCCATACTTGATTTTATTTTTCATGCTAGAGGCTGCATACACTTGAGGAAAACATTTATGGATCTAACTAGCCCCCTGAGGAATTAGCCTGACTTAGCAAAAGGCTAATTTACTGCTGAATCCTGCAATGATGGCCGTACCCAAAAGATGTGGAGATGCCGGTGATGGACTGGGGTTGGCAAATGTAAAGAATCTTACAACACTAGGTTATAGTCCAACAATTTTATTTTAAAATCACAAGCTTTCGGAGATTATCCCCTTCGTTAGGTGAATGAGTGAAAGGTTCTCAAATTGCATATCTTTATATTAGGCTGGGACACCATCACACCAATCAAAAGGTGTCGTTGGTGTTCAGACAGGTTAGCCATGGAAAACAGTAGGTCCCAGTACACTGAATACACATTGTTGGACTATAACCTGGTGTTGTAAGATTCTTTACAAGTACCCAAAAGAGAGGGAGAGGGAGAGAGAAGAACGGAAAGGGAATCACAGGAACTTGTACCTACAATCTTTCTTAGTTTTGCTTGTTACTTAGCCAATAACTAATGGCCGATTGACAAAAGTTTTATGATTCTTTGTAGTTTGTCTTCTTTTTGTTCTTCTGCCTCTCTTCAATGTTATTTCTTCTCTCCACCCCCCCACCCCGCCCAATGCAACATCCACTTCCCCAAGTGAGGTGGCAGGAAAGTAAGGGGCTCTCAGTTCCCGGCTAGGCCTGCTCTACAACCGACTATGAGGAGGATGAATCCACCCTCCCCGTGTGATATATCTTACTTCACATGGAGGAAGAGCAGGACCCTGGTAGCAACCCACCAGAGATGCGGACCTTGCTATAATGGCAATGGTGGTACGTGTATAAAGATGTGAGGGGACAGCGGGGCAATTCTGTGATTTAGAGGTGGTGGGGGGGGGGGGAACAGGGGGACGTAAATCATGCCAAAAAAATAGGGGTTTGGGAGAGGGAGAAATCCGCTTTGCTCATTTCCCACAGCAGCTTCACCCCATGCCCTTCAGTACCATATTTTGGTATAGGATCTGCTTACATCACTGGTCGGGTTGCCAACTCTGGTTGGTCATATTCCTGGAGATGCCATCACATGACCTCCTGCCTCCAACCACCCCACCCCCCACACTCCTGCCATTGGTCGCCCAATGAGTCCATGCTCGCGGTGCACCGCCATCCCATGCCAATTGGAAAGCGAATAGACTCTTTATTACCCAATTGGATGATTTGCGACTGTCAGTCAAACAGCCTTTTACCCTACGTTCAATATTTTGATAACCAGTAAACAAAAGTGCCCAAAGAAAATGTTAAAAAAAACACCATTTTTTTCTAGTGCCCCCTATGATTTTCCCCCTGGGTTGCTCACTTGCAGCAGTGTCCTGGAGATTAGTCTTTAATTCCTGGCAGCCCTAATCACTGGACTTTCTCCTACTTGGACCTTTAACTCATTGCTTTTTTGTAGGGCTGTGCACAAATTAGCTGCTACATTTGCTCACAAAACAACATTGACTATAGTGTAAAAATCAATTCATTGGCTGCAAAGCACTTTAGGATGTCCTGAGGATCTATGTAATGGGGGTGCAGTAGTGTGGTGGTCATGTTACTGGACTAGTGTTCCAGAGGCCTGAATTAATAATTCAGAGAGCATGAGTTCAAATCTCACTTTAAGGTAATTGGCAAATAGAACCAGATGCAATATGAGGAAAAAAAATGTTTACACTGCAAGTTGTTCTGAAAGGGTGGTGGAAGCAGATTTAATAGTAACTTTCCAAAGGGAATTGGATAAATACTTGAAGGGGAGAAAATTTGCAGGGCTGCTGGTAGTGGGACTAATTTTGGATAGCTCTTTCAAAGAGCCAGCATAGGCGTGATGGGCCGAATGGTCTCCCTCTGTGCTGTATGATTCTATAAATGCAAGTTCTTGCTTCTTCCCTGTGCAACAATAATCTGTTTTAAAGAGGACAGCTGAAGTCCTTCTTTTGCAGCAATTAGAAGAGCTAAAAGGTAAATTCGCAAAAGTACAATTTCATTTAAGTACTGCACTATAGATGTCATTCAGTGTCTTTCAGATCTGCATTATAGTGTCAGTCCTTGTCTAGCATAAAGAAATAAAAAGTGACATCGGCCGCTGTCACTTAATGGTTGCTCTCAGTAAAGCTCTAGTCTCCCCATTGTTAAAATGATTGCTTCAGTCAACTAAACTGCATTAGTAAGATTTTTTAGCAGACTACACGCTCATACATAATCACATTATGCTGAGATCAGAGGTTTTCTTTTTATAAATTGCAGATAAAAACAGCCAATTTGCAAACCTTTGTACCACCGACTGCTGAATCATTCATTAAGCGGTTCAATCCAAACAAACCCAACAGAAATTATTAGCAAAAACATTTATTCTACAACAAAAAAAAGTGGTTAGACCCCTAAAGCATGATGATGTTTGTATCAGGAATCAGCAATTGAATGCTAGGACAACTCTTTTTCTGCCATGCAGTGGCTGGTTAGAATGTTAAAGCAACCAGTATTGTTTTTTTAAAGAGGGAGTTAGATAACTGCTTGGAAAAGGAGAATATTAAAGGAAGTGGGGAATAACCAGGAGAGTGGGATTAGACCATGTGGAAACATGTACCAGTACTGGAATGATCAGGTGAATGTCCCATCTCTGTGCATCTTAAGATTCTACAAACAAAAAAATTGCAATATGTTAAGTTACATTTTTTTTGTTGTATTACATTATATACTTTTTTTAATACATTGTCAGGATATGGGTGTCATTGGCATTTATCACCATCCACAGTTGCCCAGATATAACTGAGTGGCTTGCTAGGTCACTTCTGAGGACAGTTACAAGTCAACCACATTGGTGTAGGACTGGAATCACATATAGGCCAGACCAGGTAAGGACAGTAGGTTTCTTTCCCGAAAGGACTTAGAATATTAGGACAAGCCAGTAGCTTCATGGATACTTTACCTGATATTATTTTATTGCCAGATTTTTTTTCAAATTCTCAAACTGCCACAGTGGGATTTGAACTCATGCATTCAAGACAGGCCTTGTGATTACTAATCCTGTGACATAGTCACTGTACTACAGTACACTGATGTTGTAGAACCTGGATGAGAAAAGACCATCAGTCCCATGCATGTTTTCTCCACTTTTTGCTGGACTCATCCCTGTGCATCTATCCTATGCTGGGCTTATCCCTACATACTCTGGGTGGGGGACTTCAATGTCCATCACCAAGAGTGGCTCGGTAGCACCATTACTGACCGAGCTGGCCGAGTCCTGAAGGACATAGCTGCTAGACTGGGCCTGCGGCAGGTGGTGAGCGAACCAACACGAGGGAAAAACTTACTTGACCTCGTCCTCACCAATCTACCTGTCGCAAATGCATCTGTCCATGACAGTATTGGTAGGAGTGACCACTGCACAGTCCTCGTGGAGATGAATTCCCGTCTTTGCACAGAGGACACAATCCAATGTGTTGTGTGGCACTACCATCGTGCTAAATGGGATAGATTCAGAACAGATGTAGCAGCTCAAAACTGGGCAATCCTTGAGGCGCTGTGGGCCATCAGCAGCAGCAGAATTGTATTCCAGCACAATCTGTCACCTCATGGCCTGGATATTCCTCATTCTACCATTACCAACAAGCCAGGGGATCAACCCTGGTTCAATGAGGAGTGCAGAAGAGCATGCCAGGAGCAGCACCAGGTGTACCTAAAAATGAGGTGCCAACCTGGTGAAGCTACAACTCAGGACTACATGCATGCTAAACAGCGGAAGCAACATTCTAAAGACAGAGCAAAGCGATTCCACAACCAACGGATCAGATAAAAGCTCTCCTGCCACATCCAGTCGTGAATGGTGGTGGACAATTAAACAACTAACGGGAGGAGGAGGCTCTGCAAACATCCCCGTCCTCAATGATGGCGGAGTCCAGCACGTGAGTGCAAAAGACAAGGCTGAAGCGTTTGCAACCATCTTCAGCCAGAAATGCCGAGTGGATGATCCATCTCGGCCTCCTCCTGATATCCCCACCATCACAGAAGCAAGTCTTCAGCCAATTCGATTCACCCCACTTGATATCAAGAAACGGCTGAGTGCACTGGATACAGCAAAGGCTATGGGCCCCGACAACATCCCAGCTGTAGTGCTGAAGATTTGTGCTCCAGAACTGGCCGAGCCTCTAGCCAAGCTGTTTAAATACAGCTACAACACTGGCATCTACCCGACAATGTGGAAAATTGCCCAGGTATGTCCTGTCCACAAAAAGCAGGACAAATCCAATCCGGCCAATTACCGCCCCATCAGTCTACTCTCAATCATCAGCAAAGTGATGGAAGGTGTCGTTGACAGTGCTATCAAGCGTCACTTACTCACCAATAACCTGCTCACCGATGCTCAGTTTGGGTTCTGCCAGGACCACTCGGCTCCAGACCTCATTACAGCTTTGGTCCAAACATGGACAAAAGAGCTGAATTCCAGAGGTGAGGTGAGAGTGACTGCCCTTGACATCAAGGCAGCATTTGACCGAGTGTGGCACCAAGGAGCCCTAGTAAAATTGAAGTTATTGGGAATCAGGGGGAAAACTCTCCAGTGGCTGGAGTCATACCTAGCACAAAGGAAGATGGTAGTGGTTGTTGGAGGCCAATCATCTCAGCCCCAGGACATTGCTGCAGGAGTTCCTCAGGGCAGTGTCCTAGGCCCAACCATCTTCAGCTGATTCATCAATGACCTTCCCTCCATCATAAGGTCAGAAATGGGGATGTTCGCTGATGATTGCACAGTGTTCAGTTCCATTTGCAACCCCTCAGATAATGAAGCAGTCCATGCCCGCATGCAGCAAGACCTGGACAACATCCAGGCTTGGGCTCATAAGTGGCAAGTAACATTCGCGCCAGACAAGTGCCAGGCAATGACCAGCTCCAACAAGAGAGATCTAACCACCTCCCCTTGACATTCAACGGCATTACCATCGCCGAATCCCCCACCATCAACATCCTTGGGGTCACCATTGACCAGAAACTTAACTGGACCAGCCATATAAATACTGTGGCTATGAGAGCAGGTCAGAGGCTGGGTATTCTGCGGCGAGTGACTCACCTCATGACTCCCCAAAACCTTTCCACCATCTACAAGGCACAAGTCAGGAGTGTGATGGAATACTCTCCACTTGCTTGGATGAGTGCAGCTCCAACAACACTCAAGAAGCTCGACACCATCCAAGATAAAGCAACCCGCTTGATTGGCACCCCATCCACCACCCTAAACATTCACTCCCTTCACCACTGGCGCACAGTGGCTGCAGTGTGTACCATCCACAGGATGCACTGCAGCAACTCGCCAAGGCTTCTTCGACAGCACCTTCCAAACCCGCGACCTCTACCGCCTAGAAGGACACGAGCAGCAGACACATGGGAACAACACCACCTGCACGTTCCCCTCCAAGTCACTCGCCATCCCGACTTGGAAATCTATCGCCGTTCCTTCATCGTCGCTGGGTCAAAATCCTGGAACTCCCTTCCTAACAGCACTGTGTGAGAACTGTCACCACACGGACTGCAGGGGTTCAAGAAGGTGGCTCACCACCACCTTCTCAAGGGCAATTAGGGATGGGCAATAAATGCCGGCCTCGCCAGCGACGCCCACATCCCATGAACGAATAAATAAAAAGAAAATATTTCATTGGCTGTAAAGTACTTTGGGACATCCTGAGGTCAATAAAGGCACTATATAAATGCAAGTTCTGTCTTTCTTCTTTCTTTCTCCCCTTACCCTCCCCCTCCTCCCCCTCCTGCTGGGAGAGGCAGAAAAACTCAGAGACTCAAAAAATTCTCTCTGAACCCTATAAAACAGTCCCCAGAATGCCCCCAAACCTATCCGTTATTCCTTGGAATAATTATTCTTACTTTCTTTCTGCTGTGATCTCATCATTTTGCAAATATGTGTCCAATGACTTCTTGAATCAAGGGGTATGGGAATAGGGCGGGAAAGTGGAATTGAGATGGAAGATCAGCCATGATCTTATTGAATGGCGGAGCAGGCTCAAGAGGCCATATGGCCTGCTCCTGCACCTATTTCTTATGTTCTTATGTTCTTGAAGGACTGAAGAGACATAGTCATCACTGTAATCTCCAGATTCCTGTTCAACAGGTCAATCAACCTGTGAGAAAAATAGAAATTCAGAACATGTGGATGCCATGTGTTTTTATTCTTTTAATATCTTTTCATTGTCTCACTGAGATGATCTTTTCTGTCACCTAACAGTTCCTTGCTGTTTATAGGACATTCAACCTACTAGCCTTCTCTCTGTGATTGGAGTATCCATTGTTTAATTTTCCCTCATCCTTTTCACCAAAGTGCACGCTTATTTTTCAGTTTTCAGTTCTGATGAAGAGTTACACCCGAAACATTGACCTGCCTTTTCGTTTCATAAAGACCGATGCATCCAACATTATCTGGTTTCGTTTCTTACCAAGGTAGCAGGAAATTTTCCTTTGGCTGCCAGTTCTAGCAAAATTATGAACTTGATTTTTTTTTAACAAAACTATTTTTGCAAACTATTAGAATCAATCCTGAGAGACCAGAGGAAAGCTTCTCTCAGACTGCCTTAACTCCAACCTCAGAGAGATAGGATCAACTGTCACTTGGAAAGGCATGGTTTAATCAGGGATAGTCAGCATGGATTTGTTGAGGGAAGGTCATGCCTTCCAAATCTGATTGAATTCTTTGAGGAAGTGAGAAGGAGGATTGATGAGGGTAGTGCAGTGGATGTTGTCTACATGGATTTTAGTAAGGCATTTGACAAGGTCCCACATGGCAGACTGGTCAGAAAGGTAAAAGCCCATGGGATACAGGGAAATGTGGCAAATTGGAGCCAAAATTGGCTCAGTAACAGGAAACAAAGGGTAAAAGTCGATGGATGTCTTTGCGAATGGAAATCCGTTTCCAGTGGTGTGCCACAGGGCTCAATGTTGGGTCCCTTGCTGTTTGTGGTATATATTAATGATTTGGACTTGAAAGTAGGGGGCATGATTGCAAAATTTGCAGACGACACAAAAATTGCCCGTGAAGTTGATAGTGAAGAGGATAGCTGTGGACTCCAAGAAGATATCAATGGGTTGGTGGAGTGGGCGGAAAAGTGGTAAATGGATTTCAACCCGGAAAAGTGTGAGGTAATGCACTTAGGGAGGGCAAACAGTAAAAGGGAATATGCAGTAAGTGGGAATATATTGAGAAGGGTAGAGGAAGTGAGAGACCCTGGAGTGCATGTGCACAGGTCCCTGAAAGTGGCAGTACAGGTAGATAAGGCTGTGAAGAAGGCATACGGAATGCTCTCCGTTATTAGCCGAGGTATAGAATACAAAAGCAGGGATGTAATGACGAAACTGTATAAAACGCTGGTAAGGCCACAGCTGGAGTATTGTGCGCGGTTCTGGTCACCACATTACAGGAAGGATGTAATTGCTCTGGAGAGAGTGCAGAGAAGATTTACAAGAATGTTGCCAGGGCTTGAAAATTGCAGCTACGAGGAGATTTTGGATAGGCTGGGGTTGTTTTCCTTGGAGCAGTGGAGGCTGACGGGAGACTTGATTGAGGTGTACAAAATTATGAGGGGCCTAGATAGAGTAGACAGGAAGTACCTGTTTCCCCTAGCGGAGAGTTCAAGAACTAGAGGACATAGATTTAAGCTGATTGGCGGAAGGATTAGAGGGGATATGAGGAAACATTTTTTTACCCAGAGGGTGGTGGGTGTATGGAATTCACTGCCCGAATTGGTGGTAGAGGCAGGGACCCTCAACTCTTTTTAAAAATACCTAGACATGCACCTAAAGTGCTGTAAGCTGCAGGGCTACGGACCGGGTGCTGGAAGGTGGGATTAGAATGGGCACCTGGTTGTTCTTCGAGCCGGCGTGGTCACGATGGGCCGAATGGCCCCCTTCTGTGCTGTATCTTTTCTATGGTTCTATAGTTCTAAAAGACTTTTTACAATTTCAGTAGGAATAGTTAACATAGGAAATCTTTCCAATCTGTTTATGATGCCACTAATATATAGAGACCAGAGGAAAACTTCTCTCAGACTGCCTTAACTTCAACCTCAGAAGACCCCAATTGCAACTGATGTGGCCATTTTGCCCATAGCAGCCATATAGCAACCTCCAATATTGAGATTAAGGGGTAATTTTCTACTTTTGCATTCCTGGTTCAGATCATTGCGCACCGGGAGCACATATTGGAATATTAGGCACAAAGATTAGTGGCACATAATGCAGCTTGCCCAGTTTTTTCATCCACTAATTTAAATGTATGGAAACTCAGGCGGGCAAGGGAACAGACAAGTTGTCTACTCCTGCCCAATATTCCAATGCGCAATCTCATCATGTGGCATTCTGCGGCAGGAGCAATAAAATGGAAAATTTAGCCTTCAGTAACTGTTTCCTGCTGGAAATGGGTGCTCATTTCACACAGGGGAAGGTAAATCTTGACTTTGTGCGTAAACTGGGTGATAGCGAGTCCGCAGCCTGTCTTACATCTCTCCCCATTGACCTCGATTAAAACCGGGAGAGATGTAAAACGGGCTGCTGCTGTCGCCCGTCTTACACTATCGCACAGAGGCAAGGTCTACCCCCTACTTTTCAGTGAAAAGGAAGAGATGGACCTTTCTCCCAACAATCAGGGCTGGCTCCCAACCCAATTACTAATATTGAGAGATCTGTTTCTAACCAGGATCCCAACCCACTCATTTTCAGGTTTTATTTTGCAATTAGACAGCATGGGAGTAAAATCATGCTCTGCGATATTAGCGTACAAACACTTCATACATTGTGTAACGGCACAGATTTTGCTGTCAAAAGTAATAGTGAGGCTAATGCCGCTCACCATTATTTATGTGCAAATGGCACAGCAACTTCAGGCGAGAAGCAGATGCACAGTTAAAGGCGGCAATCCAAAAGTTGCTTGTCGAGTTGCGCCGCTCTGCCGTTAGCTTCGTGAAAACAGGATCTCGCTGTCTGCCTCACCATTGAAATGCATTGAATGCCGTGAAGTTGCTGTATTTGTGTGGTAGATATGAACTAAACTGGCCACAGAAAGTTAAGTCTTGTCCATTTCAGTCTAAGTACCTTTTTAACGACATGGTAAGTGTTAATTACTGCCAGTCAACCTCACTGGTACTGAAAATTAACTATTACAAGTGTGGAGTCTCATTCCTTCAGGTTTTAATTTTTATTAGATTTGAAAAATACAAAATGTAAAATTTTAATATATTTTAACTTTCTGTCTCTTTTCTCTCTCTCTTACCACACGGACTGCAGCGGTTCAAGAAGGCGGCTCACCACCACCTTCTCAAGGGCAATTAGGGATGGGCAATAAATGCTGGCCTTGCCAGCGACGCCCACATCTCATGAACGAATAGAAAAAAATCCAATCTTTCTTTCCCTCTCTTTATTTCTCTTTCTGTACCTGATTTGATATTGAATTAACTCTTACACTTCCTTCTCAGTCCTTGCGCTGTAATTTCACAATCCTTCAATCTGATTGGTTAAGGAGATACACAGTTGCATGCCCTGTTCACTCAGGTCCCAGATGCCCGCTTTCTCTCGATGCGACGTTATTAGCTCGCACTTTCAGCAACTTGCCACGCAAAAAATTTAAAATCCTAAATGTGCAAGGGCAAATCTAGATGCCCTGCTGCAGTAATATTTGACCCATTATTCCTTTGTCCGTTGGTTAAACAGAACTCATTTAAAATTAAGGGGTTAATGTCTCCATCAAGATAGCTGGTACATTATTTCATAGAAACATGTTAAACATTTGCAGGCTAAAATCACACACAGCGATTTCACTCCCCTTGTATCGTTAGTGCTAAAGCCTGACAAATGAGAAATGCTTCTTTTTGCCAAGAAATGTTACACTTGAATCAGGATTATGCTGGGATCAGGATTTTTTAAAAAAAACTGCAGATAAAAATGGCCAATTTGCAAATCTTTGCACTGCAGGCTGCTGAATCATTCATTGAGCAATTGAATCCAAACAAACATAACAGAAATGATTAACAAAAACATTTATTTTTACACAAAAGTGATTAGGCTTTCAAAGCATCGTGCTTGTATCAGGATTTTTTTGTACGTCATTGTAATGCTCAGCTCAGGACTGCTATGTAATGAGGGTGAGTGGGAAGGAGTTGTCACATTGGAAAACTATGTTCTACCAGATTGTGCTGCGATTGGGGCTATATTTATCTGAAGCTGACTGTATAAGTTAGTGTCGACACTTATCATGCATTCTAATGTAAAGCACTGTGCAGACTTCCCTTATTGCCTTTCACAAGGCAACAAAGATGAACATAGACACTTACTTGGCGCTTCAAAAGTGGCCTAAATCAATTTCTAGGCCAACATATCTCGGGGATGTCCATACTCGAGTCATATAGGCTCTGGGCTCAATCATCTCCCCGGCCTTGGAAAATCTGGGAGAGCCTGTGGCTAGGGGATTCACTCAGGTAACTGATCTCCTTGAGCGTCCTCTCCGACAGATCAGTAGGAGGGACAGTCATGCAATGGAAGTGGAGCATGATGCAATCTCTCAAGGTGACAACATTTGCGACCCACTGAATCAATGCCCACTCTGGTGTCAGAAGGTAAGCTGGGACAGATTGCCGACCACTTACCCGCTCCATCAACAAGACCGCCTACTTCCACTTCCGTAACATTGCCTGTAGCCGCCCCTGCCTCAACTCATCTGCTGCTGAAACCCTCATCCATGCCTTTGTTACCTCTAGGCTTGACTATTCCAATGGTCTTCTGGCCGGCCTCCCATCTTCCACCTTCCATAAACTTGAGCTTATCCAAAACTCTGCTGCCTGCATCCAAAATGCACCAAGTCCCATTCACCCATCATCCTGTCCTCGCTGACCTACATTGGCTCCCGGCCCAGGAACACCTCAATTTTAAAATTCATATCCTTGTTTTCATATCCCTATCTATCTCTGTAACCTCCTCCAGCCCTACAGCCCTCCGAGATCTCTGCTCTCCTCCAATTCTGTCCTCTTGCGCATCTCCGAAATTTATCACTCCACCATTGGTGGCCTTGCCTTCTGCTGCCTAGGCCTTAAGCTCTGGAATTCCCTCCCTAAACCTTTCTGCCTCTCGACCTCTCGCTCCTCCTTTAAGACAATAAGACCATAAGAGATAGGAGCAGGAATAGGCCATTCGGCCCATCGAGCCTGCTCTGCCATTCAATGAGATCATGGCTGATCTGATTTTTACTTCAACTCCACTTTCCCGCCCTTTCCCCATATCCTTTGACTCCCTTGCTGATCAAAAATTTGTCTAACTCAGCCTTAAATGTATTCAATGACTCGGCCTCCACAGCTTTTTGGGAGAAAGAATTCCAAAGATTCACAACCCTCTGGGAGAAGAAATTCCTCCTCATTTCCATCTTAAATGGGCGACCCCTTATTCTGAGACTATGCCCCCTAGTTTTAGATTCCCCCATGAGGGGTAAAATCCTCTCAGCATCTACCCAATCGAGTCCCCTCAAAATCTTGTCTCCTCTCATTATTCTAAACGCCAATGAGTATAGACCCAACCTGTTCAATCTTTCCTCATAAGACAGGAGGGGGAGTTGTGTTCTTGATTAGGGAGAACATCACGTCAGTGGTGAGAGGGGATATATCCGAGGGTTCGCCCACTGAGTCTATATGGGTAGAACTGAAAAATAAGAAGGGAGAGATCACTTTGATAGGATTGTACTACAGACCCCCAAATAGTCAACGGGAAATTGAGGAGCAAATATGTAAGGAGATTACAGACAGCTGCAAGAAAAATAGGGTGGTAATAGTAGGGGACTTTAACTTTCCCAACATTGACTGGGACAGCCATAGCATTAGGGGCTTGGATGGAGAGAAATTTGTTGAGTGTATTCAGGAGGAATTTCTCATTCAGTATGTGGATGGCCCGACTAGAGAGGGGGCAAAACTTGACCTCCTCTTGGGAAATAAGGAAGGGCAGGTGACAGAAGTGTTAGTGAGGGATCACTTTGGGACCAGTGATCATAATTCCATTAGTTTTAAGATAGCTATGAAGAAGGATAGGTCTGGCCCAAAAGTTAAAATTCTAAATTGGGGAAAGGCCAATTTTGATGGTATTAGACAGGAACTTTCAGAAGTTGATTGGGAGAGTCTGTTGGCAGGCAAAGGGACGTCTGGTAAGTGGGAGGCTTTCAAAAGTGTGTTAACCAGGGTTCAGGATAAGCACATTCCTTATAAAGTGAAGGGCAAGGCTGGTAGAAGTAGGGAACCTTGGATGACTCGGGAGATTGAGGCCCTAGTCAAAAAGAAGAAGGAGGCATATGACATGCATAGGCAGCTGGGATCAAGTGGATCCCTTGAAGAGTATAGAGATTGCCGGAGTAGAGTTAAGAGAGAAATCAGGAGGGCAAAAAGGGGACATGAGATTGCTTTGGCAGATCAGGCAAAGGAGAATCCAAAGAGCTTCTACAAATACATAAAGGGCAAAAGAGTAACTGGGGAGAGAGTAGGGCCTATTAAGGATCAACAAGGTCATCGATGTGCGGAACCACAAGAGATGGGAGAGATCCTGAATGAATATTTCACATCGGTATTTACGGTTGAGAAAGGCATGGATGTTAGGGAACTTGGGGAAATAAATAGTGATGTATTGAGGAGTGTACGTATTACAGAGAGGGAGGTGCTGGAAGTCTTAACGCGCATCAAGGTAGATAAATCTCCGGGACCTGATGAAATGTATCCCAGGACATTATGGGAGGTCAGGGAGGAAATTGCGGGTCCCCTAGCAGAGATATTTGAATCATCCACCGCTACAGGTGAGGTGCCTGAAGATTGGAGGGTAGCAAATGTTGTGCCTTTGTTTAAGAAGGGCGGCAGGGAAAAGCCTGGGAACTACAGACTGGTGAGCCTGACATCTGTAGTGGGTAAGTTGTTAGAGGGTATTCTGAGAGACAGGATCTACAGGCATTTGGAGAGGCAGGGACTGATTAGGAACAGTCAGCATGGTTTTGTGAGTGGAAAATCATTTCTCACGAATTTGATTGAGTTTTTTGAAGGGGTAACCAAGAAGATAGATGAGAGCTGTGCAGTAGACGTGGTCTACATGGACTTTAGCAAAGCCTTTGACAAGGTACCGCATGGTAGGTTGTTACATAAGGTTAAATCTCACGGGATCCAAGGTGAGGTAGCCAATTGGATACAAAATTGAATTGACGACAGAAGACAGAGGGTGGTTGTAGAGGGTTGTTTTTCAAACTGGAAGCCTGTGACCAGTGGTGTGCCTCAGGGATCGGTGCTGGGTCCGCTGTTATTTTTTATTTATATTAATGATTTGGATGAGAATTTAGGAGGCATGGTTAGTAAGTTTGCAGATGACACCAAGATTGGTGGCATTGTGGACAGTGAAGAAGGTTATCTAGGATTGCAACGGGATCTTGATAATTTGGGCCAGTGGGCCGATGAATGGCAGATGGAGTTTAATTTAGATAAATGTGAGGTGATGCATTTTGGTGGATCGAATCAGGCCATGACCTACTCCGTTAATGGTAGGGCGTTGGGGAGAGTTATAGAACAAAGAGATCTCGGAGTACAGGTTCATAGCTCCTTGAAAGTGGAGTCACAGGTGGATAGGGTAGTGAAGAAGGCATTCAGCATGCTTGGTTTCATTGGTCAGAACATTGAATACAGGAGTTGGGATGTCTTATTGAAGTTGTGCAAGACATTCGTAAGGCCACACTTGGAATACTGTGTACAGTTCTGGTCACCCTATTATAGAAAGGATATTATTAAACTAGAAAGAGTGCAGAAAAGATTTACTAGGATGCTACCGGGACTTGATGGTTTGACTTACAGGGAGAGGTTAGACAGACTGGGACTTTTTTCCCTGGAAAGTAGGAGGTGAAGGGGTGATCTTATAGAAGTCTATAAAATAATGAGGGGCATAGATAAGGTCGCTAGTCAAAATCTTTTCCCAAAGGTAGAGGAGTCTATAACAAGGGGGCATAGATTTAAGGTGAGAGGGGAGAGATACAAAAGGGTTCAGAGGGGCAATTTTTTCACTCAAAGGGTGGTGAGTGTCTGGAACGAGCTGCCAGAGGCAGCAGTAGAGGCGGGTACAATTTTGTCTTTTAAAAAGCATTTGGACAGTTACATGGGTAAGATGGGTATAGAGGGATATGGGCCAAGTGCGGGCAATTGGGACTAGCTTAGTGGTATAAACTGGGCGACATGGACATGTTGGGCCAAAGGGCCTGTTTCCATGTTGTAAACTTCTATGATTCTAGGACGTCCAATTTCTTGACCGGTGCCCCGTACAAGCTCCAATCATTGCTGGGAGCAGCCGATTATAGGATTACTCTTTACGTTACAGCGTAATGAATCCGATTTCCTACTTGGCCTCCTGCGCAGCCACGCCTGGACCAGCAACACACTGCAGGGAGAAACAGGGAGAACAGGACTAACAGGCCACAGATTCTATGATTCTATGATTCTATGAACCCTTCCATACCCGGGATCAACCTAGTGAACCTTCTCTGAACTGCCTCCAATGGAAGTTTGTCCTTCCTTAAATAAGGGCACCAGACCTGTACGCAGAACTCCAGGTGTGGTCTCACCAGCACCCTGTGCAGTTGTAGCATGACTTCCCTACTTTTATACTCCATCCCCCTAGAAATAAAGGCCAATATTCCGTTTGCCTTC
This sequence comes from Heptranchias perlo, assembly GCF_035084215.1. Classification (NCBI taxonomy): domain Eukaryota; kingdom Metazoa; phylum Chordata; class Chondrichthyes; order Hexanchiformes; family Hexanchidae; genus Heptranchias; species Heptranchias perlo. The sequence continues at coordinate 11,921,458 of NC_090338.1, read as the reverse complement.
CGGATTACCTGCTGCACCTGTCTGTTGACTTTTTGTGTTTCATGTACGAGGACACCCAGATCCCTCTGTACCACAGCATTTTGTAGTAAAGATGTTCCTTAAGATGTTCCTTAAAACCTACCTTTTTGACCAAGCTTTTGATCACCTGTCCTAATATCTCCTTATTTGGCTTGGTGTCAAATTTTGTTTGATAATCGCTCCTGTGAAGTGCCTTGGGACGTTTCACTACGTTTAAGGCGCTATATAAATGCAAGAAGTTGTTGTTGTTTTTGTTGTTATTATTATTGCAGTCTGCAACTTGGCTCTCTCAGGATCAAGGTCCTACAGGCTACCGACCGCGATCATTTCATGAACCCTTGAATGACCGACAGCAGCCAGTCTACTTTTGCTTGCTGATGATTCAAGGTTAGGTGGGAAAGTAAGCTGTGAGGAGGATGCAAAGAGGCTGCAAAGGGATATAGACAGGTTAGGTGAGTGGGCGAGAAGGTGGCAGATGGAGTATAATGTGGGGAAATGTGAAATTATCTACTTTGGTAGGAAGAATCGAAAAGCAGGATTTTTTTTAAATGCTGGTATTCAGAGGGATTTGGGTGTCCTTGTACACGAATCGTCAGAAAGTTAACATGCAGGTACAGCAAGCAATTAGGAAAGCAAATGGCATGTTAGCCTTTATTGCAAGGGGGTTGGAGTATAAGAATAAGGAGGTCTTGCTGCAATTATATAGGGCTCTGGTGTGACCACACCTGGAGTGCTGTGTACAGTTTTGGTCTCCTTACCTAAGGAAGGATAAACTTGCCTTAAAAGGGGCGCAAAGATGGTTTACTAAATTGATTCCTGGGATGAGAGGATTGTCCTAAGAGGGGAGAATGAGTAAAATGGGTGTATATTCTCTGGAGTTTAGAAGAATGAGAGATTACCTCATTGAAACGTATAATAAATCTTAGAGAGCTTAACAGGATAGATGCTGAGAGGTTGTTTCCCCTGGCTGGAGAGTCTAGAACTAGGGGACATAGTCTCAAGATAAGAGGTCGGCCATTTAGGACTGAGATGAGAAAAAATTTCTTCACTCTTTGGAATTGTCTATCCCAGAGGGCTTTGAATGCTCAGTCGTTGAGTTTATTCAAGATTGAGATCATGAGATTTTTGGACACTAAGGGAATCAAGGGATATGAGGATAGTGCGGGAAAGTGGAGTCGAGATCGAAGATCAGCTACGATCTTATTGAATGGTGGAGCAGGCTCGAGGGGCCGTATGGCCTGTTCCCACTTCTATTTCTTATGCTCTTGTGTTACAATCACAGGGGAAGCATATCGTAGAAGCATTAGAGTAAAAAGAAAGAAAGACTTGCATTTATATAGCGCCTTTCACAACCTCAGGACGTCCCAAAGCGCTTTACAGCCAATGAAGTACTTTTTGAAGTGTCGTCACTGTTGTAATGTGGGAAACATGGCAACCAATTTGTGCACAGCAAGCTCCCATAAAAAGCAATGTGATTATGACCCGATCACCTATTTAAGTGATGTTGGTTGAGGCATAAATATTGGCCAGCACAGAAGTGAGAACTCCCCAGCTCTTCTTTGAAATAGTGCAATGGGTTCTTTCACGTCCACCTGAAAGGGCAGACTGGGCCTCGGTTTTAATGTCTCAACCAAAACACGGAATCTCCCACTCTCTCAGTACCGCATTGGAGTGTCAGATTCTCTGGAGTGGGACTTAAACCCGCAACCTTCTGACTCGGGGTGAGAGTGCTACCACTGAGCTAGTGCTGACACCTAGGTAAAAGAGCACTTCCGACAGGCACTAGGGGCTCACACTGGGATGACAAATAGTTTGTAGGCCTTTCTGTAATCTAATAAAACCACAATGCTGTTTGAAATCTTTCTGTGCAGACTATTCCTATAGTAGCTGGTGATATTGCATTGTCAGGTGATATGAATACCAATGTTGGTTTTTGGGCAGATGCTGTTGATTGTGAGGTGGAAGGACTTGGACGTATTTTGGACATGACTTTTAATGCAGGGGAACACAGATTGTTCAGCTGAGCAGGGTATCAACGGATAGGGATCAAATTCGGGTAAATGGAGTTGAGGTACAGATCAGCAATGATCGAAGAGAATAGTGGAGCAGACTCGAGGGGCTGAATGTTCCAATATTCCTAAGTTCTCTTTAATGAGCTTCTGTCATTCCCTTATTCCCTGGCTCATTTTGTGATAGTTACACTGGTAAACTAAATCACGCTGATTACATGAAGCAGGTCTCCCGTTATTGGAACTGTAGTTTCTCTTTTTTTTATGAAACTCCATTCTGTTATTTATTAATTTAATGAAATAAGATTAAAGGAAAGGAGCCACAGTGTCTACCCGCCCGGCTTATTATTTTTATTGGTCTATGTAAATACTTCATTTCTGCAGTATTAACATATCAAAGGGACTGCAGGTGAGTTCTGATAAGTACTTACCTCATTTAAGCATGTTTAATTCTAAGGATAGCCTGGTGTATTTTGCCAATACACTGCACCATGGAGTGAAGGAGGTGAGTTTATACAATTCTTTACCTACACAGTGAATTCCCAATTTTGACCAGGGAGCAAAATAAAAGCAAATCATGTCTTCTCAAGGAGTAGAATCATAGAATCTTACAGCACTGAAGGAGGCCATTCGCCCCATCATGCCTGTGCCGGCTCTTTGCAGGAGCTGTCCAATTAGTCCTGAAACGGCCCTTATGAAAGTCACAGATAGCATCCTGTGTGACTGTGACCGTGGTAACCTATCCCTCCTCATCCTTCTCAACCTGTCTGCAGCCTTTGACATGGTCGACCACACCATCCTCCTCCATCGCCATTCCTTCGTCATCCAGCTGGGTGGGACTGCGCTCGCCTGGTTACCTTCTTATCTATCCAGTCGTAGCCAGAGGATCACCTACAATGACTTCTCTTCCCACTCCCGCATCGTTACCTCTGGAATCCCCCAAGGATCTACCCTTGGCCCCTCCTATTTCTCATCTACACGTTGCCCCTCAGCGACATCATCCGAAAACACAACGTCAGGTTCAACATTTCAGCTGTCAACACCCAGCTCTACCTCACCACCATCTCCCTCGACCCCTCCACTGCCTCTGATTTGTAATGCTGCTTGTACGACATGGAGTATAGGAAGAGCAGAAATTTCCTCCAACTAAATATTTGGAAGACCAAAGCCATTGTCTTTGGTCCCTGATACAAACTCCATTCCCTAGCCAGCGACTCCAACCCTCTCCCTGGCCACTGTCTAAACCAGACCGTTTGCAACCTTGGCATCTTATTTGACCCTTCGGAAGGACATATTGGCCTTGGAGGGAGTGCAGCGTAGGTTTACTCGAATGATACCCGGACTTCAAGTTACGAGGAGAGATTACACAAATTATGGTTGTATTCTCTGGAGTTTCGAAGGTTAAGGGGTGATCTGATCGAAGTTTATAAGATATTAAGGGGAACAGATAGGGTGGATAGAGAGAAATTATTTCCACTGGTTGGAGATTCTAGGAGTAGGGGGCACAGTCTAAAAATTAGAGCCAGACCTTTCAGGAGCGAGATTAGAAAACATTTCGACACACAAAGGGTGGTAGAAGTTTGGAACTCTCTTCCGCAAACGGCAATTGATACTAGCTCAATTGCTAAATGTAAATCTGAGATGGATAGCTTTTTGGCAACCGAAGGTATTAAGGGATATGGGCCAAAGGCAGGTATATGGAGTTAGATCACAGATCAGCCATGATCTTATCAAATAGCGGAGCAGGCACGAGGGGCTGAATGGCCTACTCCTGTTCCTATGTTCCTATGTTCCTATGACCCTGAGATGAGCTTCCGACCACATATCCGCTCCATCACTTCCACCTCCGTAACGTCACCCATCTCCGCCACGGCCTCAGCTCATTTGCTGTTGAAACCCTCATCCATGCCTTTGTCACCTCTAGATTTGACTATTCTAATGCTCTCCTGGCCAGCCTCCCATCTGTTACAAATTGGATAGCTAGGTGGTGAAGGATAGAACACTAGAGCCTAGTCTTCAGTTGCTTCCAAGCCTTTACTCACACAGCTCCATATGTCGAAAACTTAATTACCTATTATACACAATGCATTAACTCCAAACACTTAATTCAGACAAGTAAGAATTTATTAAGAAACTTGTCAAAGTTGGAAGTGTACCTCAATCAAGGGTTGAGACTACGACTTCAATTCGAACAAAGGAAGCGGTTATCTTTCATATACTTAATTCAGTAATGTCTGTCTATCATTGAATATGGGCGTTCATGTACACTCTCAGTGGTCAAGTGGTTAGTCAATCAAAAATAGGGAACACACCCTCTGACATCCATAGCTCATTCCTGCTTTGGCACGTAGGCTTTACAGGCATGAGAGAACACTACCTCCCTAAATTCCAAGCTGGTTAATCAGTAAGGCTGAAGTCAGAATCAAGGCTACATGGCCTCTCAAGACGCTGTATTCTCATTATATTATAAGCCAGCAATATCCTTATCTACACGGGGGGAGGGAGGGTGGGGGGGAGGCCAGACAGTACCAAGCACCTGGACAGCCAACTTAATTATCAACGTACTAAGGACAATTGTGTCTTTCTGTGAGTGTGTATGAAATTGTAACTACCCTATGTATGGGAGTCAAGGAGTTAACATTGGTCAAATACCCATCATGCTTTTCTCTTTTATGGTCAAGTAACTGTTCACGTATTTCTACATTAATATGGTCTTTATAGTTTTCCACACATATTACACCCAGCTATAAATGGATACAAGAGTGTCCCCTGAATACAATTAATACTGATGATGTGGAGATGCCGGTGATGGACTGGGGTTGACAATTGTAAACAATTTTACAACACCAAGTTATAGTCCAACAATTTTATTTTTAATCCCACAAGCTTTCGGGGGCTTTCCCCTTCCTCAGGCGGTGTTCTTTCCCCTTCCTCAGGCAGTTTTTCCACACCGCCTGAGGAAGGGGAAAGCCCCCGAAAGCTTGTGGGATTAAAAATAAAATTGTTGGACTATAACTTGGTGTTGTAAAATTGTTTACAACAATTAATACTATTTGATACAAATCACATAGATACAATTAACACTATTTTCCACTCTCCATATACTTGAGCTCATCCAAAACTCTGCTGCCCTTATCCTAACTCACACCAAGTCCCGTTCACCCATCATGCTTTGCTTGCTGACCTACATTGGCTCCCGGTCCAGCAATGCCTTGATTTTAAAATTCTCATCCTTGTTTTCAAATCCCTCCATGGCCTCGCCCCTCCCCATCTCTGTAACCTCCTCCAGCCCTGCAACCCTCCGAGATCTCTGCGCTCCTCCAATTCTGGCCTCTTTTGCATCTCCAATTTTATTTGCTCCACCATTGCCGTGCCTTCAGCTACCTGGGCCCTGAGCTCTGAGATTTCCCCCCTAAACCTCTCCGCCCCTCTACCTCTCTCTTCTCCTTTAAGACGCTCCTTAAAATCTACCTCTTTGACAAAACTTTTGGTCTCCTATCCTAATATCTCCTTACGTGGCGCGGTGTCAAATTTTGTTTGATAATCGCTCCTGTGAAGCGCCATGAGACGTTTTACTACATTAAAGGCGCTACTGAAACGCAAGTTGTTGTTGTAGTCCCACTCCCCTGCTCTTTCCCCATAGCCCTGTAATTTTTTTCCTTTTCAAGTATTTGTCCAATTCCCTTTTGAAAATTACCATTGAATCTGCTTCCACCACCTTCTCAGGCAGTGCATTCCAGATCATAACAACTCGCTGTGTAAAAAAAATTTCCTCACCTGCCCTCTGGTTCTTTTGCCAATTACCTTAAATCTGTGTCCTCTGGTTACTGACCCCCCCTTGGCAGTGGAAACAGTTTCTTCCTGTCTACTCTATCAAAACCCCTCATAATATTGAAGACCACTTGTCACCCTTACTGTAGAGAAAGCAGTGTGATTGTTGGAAGAAAGCGTAACTGAGCAGTTGTGTAGAATTAGCCGAGAGGGGCTTAAAAACCCTTACTATTTTATAATTGCTAAGATGCTGAGTAAAATTTGGCCGGTCAGACTTGAATCGCTCCTGACTGAACAAAGCCCACTTACGCCCCAAAGCCAATTCATCAATTAAGGCCCCTGAACAAAGTGAGTAAATGTAATTCACCTAGCTTGTCCCGAGATGCCTTCGCTAAACATAAGAACCAGCACTCTTGTAATGGATGAGGGACGAATGGCAACACGACACTTTCTCTGAATCCTGACGTTGCTTCTAGCCAGACAGTTACGTCTGTTCTGCAATGTCATTTCCCATCGCAAAAGTGCTCATATTTCTTCTTAAATTGCAATAATTTGAAGGAATGTTTTTTTTTGCTCTTTTCAGGTTTCAACTTTGGAAGAATGAAACTGGGACTTAAAGGCCAATGCCAAAAACCCAACCCAGTGTACAATACATCCCCAGCACAGCGACCTAGATCCAATGGCCTCCTCTCGGTTCACTCGGTTAATCCCGGGGATGAGGGGGCGGACATATGAGGAGAGGTTGAGTAGATTGGGACTCTACTCATTGGAGTTCAGAAGAATGAGAGGCGATCTTATTGAAACATATAAGATTGTGAAGGGGCTTGATCGGGTGGATGCGGTAAGGATGTTCCCATCCCAAGGATGGGTGAAACTAGAACGAGGGGGCATAATCTTAGAATAAGGGGCTGCTCTTTCAAAACTGAGATGAGGAGAAACTTCTTCACTCAGAGGGTAGTAGGTCTGTGGAATTAGCTGCCCCAGGAAGCTGTGGAAGCGTCATCATTAAATAAATTTAAAACAGAAATAGACAGTTTCCTAGAAGTAAAGGGAATTAGGGGTTATGGGGAGCGGGCAGGAAATTGGACATGAATTTAGATTTGAGGTTAGGATCAGATCAGCCATGATCTTATTGAATGGCGGAGCAGGCTCAAGGGGCCGATTGGCCTACTCCTGCTTCTTATGTTCTTATGTTCCCTCTGATCTTTACACAATGCATATTTACTATAAGACTGTAAGGGTCCAAAGTGTCAGCTTGGTAGCATTCTCGCCTCTGGGTCGGAAAGTTGTGGGTTCAAAGTCCCACTATGGACTTGAGCACAAAATCTAAGGTTGACGCTTTTGGTGTCGTACTGAAGGAGTGCAGCATCATTGGAATGTGCCATCGTTTGGATCAAGTGTTCAACCAAAGCCCCATCTGCTGGGTGTAAATGATTCCATGGCACTATTTGAAGAAGAGGATGGAGTTCTCTTGCTGCTCTGGCCAACATTTATACCCCAATCAATACCACCAAAAAAAAAAGATTAACCTCTCTGGCCACAGGGGATGTGCCAGAGGACTGGAGAACCGCTAATGTAGTACCATTATTCAAGAAGGGGAGTAGGGAAAAACCGGGGAACTATAGGCCAGTGAGCCTAACATCAGTGGTAGGAAAATTATTGGAAAAAATTCTGAAGGACAAAATTAGTCTCCACTTGGTGAAGCAAGGATTAATCAGGGATAGTCAACATGGCTTTGTCAAGGGAAGATCATGTCTGACTAATTTGATTGAATTTTTTGAGGGGGTGACTAGGCGTGTGGATGAGGGTAACGCAGTGGATGTGGTTTACATGGATTTCAGTAAGGCCTTCGATAAAGTCCCGCACAGGAGACTGGTCAAGAAGGTACGAGCCCATGGAATCCAGGGTGCCTTGGCACTTTGGATACAAAACTGGCTTAGTGGCAGAAGGCAGAGGGTGATGGTCGAAGGTTGTTTTTGTGACTGGAAGCCTGTGGCCAGTGGGGTACCACAGGGATCGGTGCTGGGTCCCTTGCTGTTTGTGGTCTACATTAATGACTTGGATATGAATGTAAAAGGTATGATCAGTAAGTTCGCTGATGATACAAAAATTGGTAGGGTGGTAAATAGCGAGGAGGATAGCCTCAGTCTGCAGGACGATATAGATGGGATGGTCAGATGGGCGGAACAGTGGCAAATGGAATTTAACCCGGAAAAGTGCGAGGTGATGCACTTTGGAGGGACTAACAAGGCAAGGGAATACACAATGAATGGGAGGACCCTAGGCAAGACAGAGGGTCAGAGGGATCTTGGTGTGCAAGTTCACAGATCCCTGAGGGGCGGCGGAACAGGTAGATAAGGTGGTAAAGAAGGCAAATGGGATACTTGCCTTTATTAGCCGAGGCATAGAATATAAGAGCAAGGAGGTTATGATGGAGCTGTATAAAACACTGGTTAGGCCACAGCTGGAGTACTGTGTGCAGTTCTGGTCGCCACACTACAGGAAGGATGTGATCGCTTTGGAGAGGGTGCAGAGGAGATTCACCAGGATGTTACCAGGGCTGGAGCGCTTCAGCTATGAAGAGAGACTGGGAAGATTGGGTTTGTTTTCCTTGGAGCAGAGGAGGCTGAGGGGGGACATGATTGAGGTGTACAAAATTATGAGGGGCACAGATAGGATGGATACTAAGGAGCTTTTTCCCTTCGTTGAGGGTTCTATAACAAGGGGGCATAGATTCAAGGTAAAAGGCGGGAGGTTTAGAGGGGATTTGAGAAAGAACTTTTTCACCCAGAGGGTGGTTGGAGTCTGGAACTCACTGCCTGAAAGGGTTGTGGAGGCAGGAACCCTCACAACATTCAAGAAGCATTTGGATGAGCACTTGAAATGCCATAGCATACAAGGCTACAGACCAAATGCTGGAATATGGGATTAGATTAGACAGGGCTTGATGGCCGGCGCGGACACGATGGGCCAAAAGGCCTCTATCCGTGCTGTATAACTCTATGACTAACTGGTTTTCATTGGGTAGATAAAGAGAGTGGGGGTCACCCATACACCAACAAACGCTGCCCATCCGTACGCAACTCTACGCTTCGTATGCTGCATCTCACCCTCACACAGTACCACACTCGCAAGCCGCACACAGGTCACACACACTGGCAGCTATTCAACCATGACAGGCACATCACCCCGACACCTTGCAGGCTGCTCACTGACACACTTCCCTCTGTCTTGCAGGAGAAGGTGGCGAATAACAGCCGGCAGCAGGAGAGACCTGAGGGAGGACATGCTCGCCTACACGTCCTCACCCCCCTTGAAAGAGACCGTGCTGGGGATCAATGGCCGGGCCATCGCTGCGGCCGTGGCCAATGGTGGCGCTGGAAGTCCCGATGAAGGGGGTCTCTACATACTTAATGCTCCTTCTTGTTTCCCACATCTCCCTCATCACACAATCTTTCTGACTCACGTGCTGTAGATGGTGTCAGCGTGCATGCCTTACTTGCCCCTGTCCCCGCTCCATAACTCAACCCGTCTCCCCTTGTCACTGCAGATACCCAAGAACTGGAGTTGGCACTTTCTGAAGAGGAGGAGGTGGAAGGAGAGGAGGAGGAGGAGGAGGACACTGACACTGAAGCCACACCATCACTCGATCTGACGCTTGCTTCCACCAGCTCAGAGACTGACACTATGTGTCCTTTAGAGGCTAGGTTAGAGGAGGGATCTGGATGTGGTCAGACACTGGGCACAAGTGCACAGGGGCCAGGGCGGGGGGAACGTATACCACAGGTGCCAACTCGCAGGAGGGCGAGGTTGCACAATGGTTCTGCTGCCGAGGTGTCAGATGATGACTTCGATGGGCCAGGCTACAGAAGACGGTTGATGGACTTACATCACCAGATGCTTGGTGCACTGGAAAGTCTGCCAGAAAGCTTGCGCATAATGTCAAGGGGCATGGAGGAGTCCACATCGAACCTGGCACAGGGCTTTGCGCAGAGCTTGGAGCCCGTCCTTACCCACATGGAACAGTTGGTCAGGTCCATCAGCACACCTGTGGAACCCACCATGATGCAGCGTCCGATGACCGATGTGGCGGCTTCCATTGCAGCACAAACTGACGTGATTTTTAAAACAAAAATGTGTTCATGGGATGTGGGTGTCGCTGGCGAGGCCGGCATTTATTGCCCATCCCTAATTGCCCTTGAGAAGGTGGTGGTGAGCCGCCTTCTTGAACCGCTGCAGTCCGTGTGGTGAAGGTTCTCCCACAGTGCTGTTAGGAAGGGAGTTCCAGGATTTTGACCCAGCAACGATGAAGGAACGGCGATATATTTCCAAGTCAGGATGGTGTGTGACTTGGAGGGGAACGTGCAGGTGGTGTTGTTCCCATGTACCTGCTGCCCTTGTCCTTCTAGGTGGTAGAGGTCGCGGGTTTGGGAGGTGCTGTCGAAGAAGCCTTGGTGAGTTGCTGCAGTGCATCCTCTGGATGGTACACACTGCAGCCACTGTGCGCCGGTGGTGAAGGGAGTGAATGTTTAGGGTGGTGGATGGGGTGCCAATCAAACGGCCTGCTTTGTCTTGGGGGATGGTGTCGAGCTTCCTGAGTGTTGTTGGAGCAGCACTCATCCAGGCAAGTGGAGAGTATTCCATCACACTCCTGACTTGTGCCTTGTAGATGGTGGAAAGGCTTTGTGGAGTCAGGAGGTGAGTCACTCACCGCAGAATACCCAGCCTCTGACCTGCTCTTGTAGCCACAGTATTTATATGGCTGGTCCAGTTAAGTTTCTGGTCATTGGTGACCCCCATTAAAGGTCTGCAAGCTACGGTTGAAGCTCAGACCTCTTCAATGGTAGCTTAGACTGCTGCTATCATGGCTCTGGGCACCACTGTGGAACAGGGCTTCCAGGGTGTCATAGCACTCCAGCAATCCGTTCTCCAACTGATCGCCAGGAGTGCTGAGGCACTGCCCCGTGCGAGTGGCAGTGGCTCCATGGAAGAGGAACCTGCTGTCCTCTCTCCGGACGACAGCATTCCTACTCCACGGTTAACTTTGACAGCCACAGGCAATGCTGTCCTTGCCCTGCTCTGAGGCTGTAGTTGTGGCTGCAGCAGGTGACAGATCTCGGTCACGACATCTTTGGTGAACCTCAGCCGTCGGATGCACTGATCCTAGCTCATCTGGAGGTAAGAGTGGTGTTCCCTGAAGGTCTCATGGGATATGGCCTCCTGCTCAGTTCCCTGTGCCTCCTCCTCCTCCTCCTCCTCCTCCTCCTCCCTCTCCTCACAGCATGACCTGCTATGTGTGGCCTCTCTGCATGCTCCCAGTCGTGTTCTATGCCCAGCGGGAGCCCTAGAAGAACACACATGGTTGCCAGGAACCTTGTTCAAACACCAACCGCAGGGCAGTACCTGCCAAACCACTCTCGACATACTATAGCAACTCTCTGTAAGTATAGGAAGTCCTATACTACACGTCCTATTCTATCTGCAGCCAGAAGCAATAATCCAGCAACTAACCTGCAATACCTGCATGGTCCCTTTAAGTAGCACTGGTGGGCGGGCCCTCCAGGCATTCTAAGACATGTTCAGGTGCTTGTGCTTAAGACATTGCGTTGACTGGAGCGTTAAGTGCCAAAATGGTGTCTATCACTTTAAATCAGCGTTACACACTGGTCTAACGCATATTCTCCCTACTTTACATCCTGCAGGCGCTAGAAGTGCGCACGCGCATTCCAGACGCCATTTTGGAACTTCGGGAGGCCGCGTAGCGCCGAAACAACGGGCGCTACACGGCCCAATTTCTAGCCCAAACTGTTTCCACTGTTGGGCGGGTCGGTAACCAGAGGACACAGATTTAAGGTAATTGGCAAAAAAGTCAGGGGGTAGACGAGGAGAATTTTTTTTTATGCAGCGAGTTGTTACGATCTGGAATGCACTGCCTGGAAGGGCGGTGGGAGCAGATTCAGGAATAACTTTCAAAAGGGAATTGGATAGATACTTAAAAAGGAAAAAAAAATTGCAGGGGTTTGGGGCTAATTGGTAGCTCTTCCAGCGAGCCGGCACAAGCACGATGGGCCGAATGGCCTCCTTCTGTGCAGTATGATTCTATGGTTAGTCACTCATTTGCTGTTTCTGAGTCTTTGCACGCTGGCTGCCATTATAATAGTGATTGCACTTTAAAAAAATCCGTTGGTCGTAAAGCGCTTTGGGACAGCCTGAGGACCTGATAAGCTGCTGTACAAATAAAAAGTTCATTCATTGAAATAACCCCACAGACAATCAGGGATGTGTAACGCAACTACCACTGCACCAGTTAGCAAAGAATAAAACACAGATTTATAACTTTCTAAGTTGAATAGTTCAGTACTCTATCTACTTGGGAGCAAATATTTTAACAATTATAATGAAATAATGTAATGAATTTTCCTGAACTCCCAACATTGAGGTGAAAGGTTATAATGAATCTCACTGGTAAGCAATAGCAGTTCTTTCATGAGTACAAAAGACCAATACAGTAGCATTCACTGCTTATTATGGGTTTATAAAAGGGAAATAATTGCTTCAAACTCACTGTTGATGTGTCTCTTGTGGAAATGCAGTTCCAGGTAGAACCAAAATTGTGTCTTTAAATTAATCCTAAAACACCTTTGTGCTGCTGTCAAACAGTTTGGGGACTCCTTTCTCCCTCAGGAGACTCTTTTCTCCCTCAGTTCGACCATCAGTCACACAGCCTTCAACTGCTGCTCTCTTCATTTCTCTCCATAAAACCCCCTTGCCTTGCTACACCTCACCCCACCTTCAATATTGATTTGAAAGTCTGCCTTCCTCAGCCACGCCTTCAGTCATCTCTCCTAACCTTTCTCCCTACCCCTGCTCAGTGCCTCATTTCCCTCCCCATGAAGCACATTTTGCTATGAGGAAGGGAGGGAGAGAGGGAGGGAGGGAACTAAGTAACTTCTATTTCTATAGCGCCTTTCATGACCTCAGCACGTCCCAAAGCGCTTTACAGCCAATGAAGTGTTTTTTGAAGTGTAGTCACTGTTGTACTGCAGGGAAACACGGCAGCCAATTTGCGCTCAGCAAGGTCCCACAAACAGCAATGAGATAATGATCAGATAACCTGTTTTAGTGATGTTGGTTCAATATTGGCCAGGACATCAGACAGAAGTATCTTCTTCGACTGGTGCCGTGGGATCTGACGTATAAACGAAAGTGGTCGTGCACGCTCTTTCACGCGTGCAAATTATTTCCGATTTTCACGCCAGGAATCATGAGCCTCATGGCCAGTGAAATTATCAATTACACTCACGGAACAAACTGGCGTACAAGAGTTGTTTGAGTTTCTGGCACTTGTTATCTGAAAGGAGGAGAAAACATTCTCTTTCTTCCCCCGCTGAAGCGTTAAACGAGATAAAGGACGATATAGAGCCAAGGACCTGGACAGTTCCGAAATAAAGTGAGTCAGTGCTGCTGAAGAGGTTGGCCAAGAGCCTGCATGCGCTGGAGTATGGTAGAGAGGGGCGGATTACATGGAGTGAGTTTTAGCAAAGGCATAATCGAAAACAAGAGGGCAGGCGATAGGAACGATGGTGAATTTGGGAGAGGGTGGGTTGGGGGGGAAGGGGGTGAACAGACAGAAATCACGGTGAAGGGAGGAACAGAACTCTTTCAAACTTGGCATTCTTGGAATAGGAGTGGCAGTCATTTAAACAACACAAATGAAAGAAGAAGGCCCCCTTTGCTGAGGTGCCAGAGGGAGGATGGTGGCTCCTTTACAGCTGTATGTTGATGGCATCTTCAGACAAGGGGAGAAACTTTCAGCGATGGAGACCGGTGACGGGGGTGAATAGTAAAGTGTTCTGAGAGAACGCTATTAGAATTTAGCCCTACAGAGACTGTGGAATTCGGTGAGTCAAATCTAGTGGAGAGACGCAGTTGCGAGCTTGGGCTGGCCCGGCATAGGGCTCACAAAACCAGAGTCTGTGCTATAGTGGAACCTTTGCGAGTTCATCTTACTCTGAAAGGACTCGAGGAAAACATGCTGACTTATAGATCTGCACTGCTAGGAACTGCGTCAGCAGAAGGCAGCCTATTTATTATCAAATAAATTATTTAATGACTGAAAATTAAATTCATATTGGTAAGGGTGAGGTAGTTTGTTTCACTTCAGCTTTGCCGCTTATGAGTTCGGCTGATTAATAGTCAGATGTGACAGCCATCACTCATCTCGCTGCTGTTTGTTACATTAGCTACGCTGCTCATTTGGTGGGAGAAGGAGGGGTGGGGGGGGCGAGGAAATTAAAGTAAAAAAAAACACGGAACTAGGCCGCATGCTACGGAAGGTCTCCGAAGAACTGATCTTTTTCTCCTATAGACAGCAAGTCGAAGTGTCATCCAGACTCTTGACTAATGTCGTATCTTGTTCATTGAACTGCAGTGCATTCAAACTCTACCTTATGGCTATTGTTTGTGTTTCACAGCAATGCAGTATACACCAGCAGAATCATAATCAAATGGAACCATTTTAAATCCACCCTGAGTAATGCTGTATACGCTGGCTAACGTTCTATTTTATCAGTCACGAGGGGGACTTTCATGTCCCTTTTACATCTGTAACATTTGGGAAAAAAAAGAAATGAGCCTGGATCAGTGACTCCGCTCACCTCTGGGATCTCAACTTGAATCTGACCCAGATAGATGGGATTAGACTCTTCGCTCCGATTTCCACATGATCCAGCCCAATTCCCAGTGGTCATAAGTGTACAGCACCATCGTCATAATTCACAACTAGTACAAAAGGAAAGTTGCTCTCTCCTTTTCTCAGCATCGCAGACATACTGTACTGTGGGCATTTGGTCCTTCATCTAGATTTCTCGACAATAAACAAGGGTTCAGAACACTGGAAAACCAAATGCTCAGGGCCAGCCTGGAGCGCTGGGAGGTTGTACAACATCACAGACCCAGTGGGGCTGCCGAGTAAAAGAGTTAATGGAGAACGGAAATGTCCCTTCTGGTCTAAGCTGCCAAAGTGCTCTGGCATATTCAAAGAGATGAATAACATTTTCCTATTTAAATTAAAGAAAGAATTTGCACTTATATAGCGCCTTTCATGATCTCAGGACGTCCCAAAGTGCTTTACAGAAAATGAAGTAATTTTTCAAGTGTAGTCACTGTTGTAATTTAGGAAACATGGCAGCCAATTTGCGCACAACAAAGTCCCACAAACAGCAATGTGACAATGGCCAGATAATCTGTTTTAGTGATTTTAGCTGAGGGATAAATATTGGCCAGGACACCAGGGAGAACTCCCAGTGAACTTCTTCGAAATAGTGCCATGTTATCTTTTACATCCTCCTGAGAGAGCAGACAGGGCCTCAGATTAACACCTCATGTGAAAGACGGCACCTACTGACAGTGCAGCACTCCCGTCAGTCCTGCACTGAAGTGTCAACCTAGATTACATGCTCAAAGACTTGAGCCCACAACCTTCTGACTCAGGGGCAAGTGTGCTTCCAACTGAGCCGCACTGACAACTTAAATTTGATTGCGCTTATCTTATTTAACAGTTTATACTTACAGGTGTCCAATATTTTTTTTGTATTGAATAATGGATTCATTGAATTTTACAGCACAGAAGGAGGCCGTTCGGCCCATCGTGCCTGTGCCGGCTCTTTGAAAGAGCTATCCAATTAGTCCCACTTCAACTTTTCCCAAAGCCCTGCAAATCAATGTCATTTGTTGTACTAAAGCTGAAAAAGCGGGTTGAGATACTTAAACAGTTCAAATAAGGTTCTTGTGTCAAATGCAAAATAAAGGGGCATAATTCAGATTACCATCAGTGAATATGGCATCTCTTTTATGTTGGTGAAGGATCCAGTCGCACTCATGAATTATGGAAACCTTTGTTGAACTACTGGTCCCATTTACTTTGAGATGCTTATTCCTGTTTGTTGTATTGCTTTTCAGTAGACAAAATTTGCATTTACACATATAAGATTTCCCTCTTTTTGGGCAGGGCGTGCCAAGGAAAATTGGAAGACGCGGCTTCGGGCACCAGTAATGGAGCTGGCCCGATTTCCCTCTTTGCGTTTCACTCAGGTAATTACATAGAAATTACATAGAAATTACAGCACAGAAACAGGCCATTCGGCCCAAATATGCCAGCGTTTATGCTCCACACGAGCATCCTCCCACGGTACTTCATCTAACTCTATCTGCATATCTTTCTATTCCTTTCTCCCTCATGTGTTTATCTAGCTTCCCCTTAAAGGCATCTATGCTATTCGCCTGAACTACTCCTTGTGGTAGCAAGTTCCACATTCTAACCACTCTCTGGGTAAAGAAGTTTCCCCCGAATTCTTTATTGGATTTATTAGTGACTACTTTATATTTATGGCCCTTAGTTTTTGACTTCCCCGAAAGTGGAAACATCTTCTCTGTGTCTACCCTATCAAACCCCTTCATAAATTTAAAGGCCTCTATTAGGTCACCCCTCTTTTCTGGAGAATAGAGCCCCAGTCTGGTCAATCTTTACGCCCAAGCGCAGAACAGGAAAATCTGCCCCGCCATTTTCAAACAGGTGAGATATTTTTATCCGTCCATCATTTGTCCCGACTCACACCTCGACTGGAGACACGTGCCCAAGGTGGGGTGTGGTTCTCGGGGCAGCACTGATTCTACATCACTGCACCCAAGAGGCCATTCTTCATGTGTGAGCCTGGGCAGTGAATGTTATTGTTGCATTCGACCGTCGCTGATGAGTTAAGCCCAGTCCTGACATCAAATGGTGACCATACACATTGTGATGAAGTGCACACCCACTCCTGTTAATTTAGGGCATGAGAACCATGGAGATTGGATGGTGGCAGTCATCTAGGCTCGCAATATGTCATCACAGATGTCCCCGATGAAGTAAAATAAGCAAGGGGGTTATAAAACCCAATGTTTCAGATCAGGGGCAGGCCTTCAGGAGAGACAGAGGTCTGTGATAAGTGTGGTGTTGGCTCCAACCTAGCTCCCTTCCTTGCTCAGTACTATTCTTCATGATGCTAGTTGCTGAATTATTGGAAAGTCTTTCTTGCTAGTGCAATTGGAAATTTTATTTCAGATGTAGAATATTCCCTGGTAAGGATTATCCGGGAAGCTACACCATGTAATGAACAAAATATATGAACCCAATAAAGTAAAAGAAATAACTGAAATTGTTATGATGGATGTTGAACGGGGGCACTGAATCAATCGCATAGAAGACGCATCACCTGAATTAGGGAGGTAGCAGTAGATTAGACTTGACCTGCTTAGATTTTGCTCCACAACACAGCAATAGCAGGATGGAACAGAATCGCGATGTCTGTAAATTGTTTGTGGAGAATTAACACTTACTGCAAATGTCAGTGTTTGGTCGCAGGGACGGAAAGTGAATTGAATTTGTAACCCAATCTGACTCAAGTGGGAGATTTCCATTCATTTGCAAATGCTTGGCATAAGGCAGGTTTGAGCCTGTTACAGTGGCAAGTTTTGCTCAAACAGGGAGTCTGTACTGGGGTCACTGACAAGAACCTGTTAACAAAAAAAACGCAGCTTGTATTTATGTAAGGGCTTCAACATAGCTAAACATCTCAAAGCCCTTCACCAGGGTGATTGGACACCAAGTAGCAACTGGGAAGGAGAGTTAGGTGTAGTGGAGGAGGGAGGCCGTTGAGGAAGCTCTTGAAGCTAGGGTGAGATGTAGTAAAGAGGAGGAGCTTAGCAAGAGTCCAGGGCTGTGATCACTGTAGTCGTGGAGTAGAGTGAGGGGACGCACAGATTCGGAAGAACAGAGGAGAGAGATTGAGCAAGGAAAAGAGTGATAGTTGAGCTGGACTTAGTGTCACTTCATGAGAGGAGACGCAACACCCTATAAGCTATATCAAGATGTCATAGTCATTTTTTACGGACAAATGACTGCTTGATTTGAACATGTTAGTGCCAGACCCAACTGCACAATATGATTTCACATCCGGACCTTTGGTTCATTGTAATTAATAGGGGATAGAGTGTAATACAAACATACGAACAAATGAACAATGACGGACAGGAAAAGACCCTCTAGTCCATCCAGCTTGTCCCACACAATTGTGATAGCTTGTGTGGAAATCATGGGCCAGCAAGCACACAAGCCAGACATGCGAAAGTTTAGTTTCAGTGCAAAGCTGAAACTGCTTCGTACCAAACGCACCGGAAGTGATTGGAGAGTAAAAATTCCAATAGTGTGGGACACATACGGACACTTAACACGCTGAAGCTACATCCCTGTCCATGATATTTTTATGCAGGTTTTAAATCATTTCGGGTTAATGTCTGTACAAAAATAGTGCCCACAGGGATATAGTACAAGTCCGTTAAAGCATTCGTGTACAAATTACTAAAACTAGTGACGCAGGTTCATAAGGCCATTAAAAAAAAGCAAATCATGCACTGGGGTTCATTTCTAGAGGAATAGAATTGAAAAGCAGAGACGTTATGTTAAACTTGCATAGAACCTTGGTTAGACCACAGTTGGAGTGCTGTGCACAGTTCTGGTCCCCAAATTATGGAAAGGATAGAGGGAGAAACAAGGATGATACCAGAACTGAGAGGTTATACCTATCAGGAAAGATTGAACAGGCTGGGGCTCTTTTCTCCAGAAAAGTAAAGGCTGAGAAGTGATTTAATAGAGGGCTTTAAAATTATGAAGGGGTGCGATGGCGTAGAAATGGAGAAGATGGGGGTTAAATTGGATAAGGCAACAAACCAGGCACTGGTACCGCGATCCGCGATTAACCCACGCGGATGCTTCTGTCGCAGGCAGAACAAGACATTCGACCTGCCTCACCACTCACCTGAGCCAAGCATTAAAAATCTGTGTTGACACGAGTATTCAAGGACATTCACACTTTCCACCAGCAGGGGGAGCCCGAACCTCTTAAAGGCAGGCTGTCATTCTGACAGCCAGCCAAAATCTCTTAAAGGTAGCTGGTACCTGCAGTTTGCTAAAAATAACAGTCTGCTGTCTGCACGGAGTCTGAATGGAGATCAGACATTGCACACGTTAAACACAGGTCAGGTCCCGTCCCTATGTTTACAAACTGTTATATTTTAAAACATTGAATAAAGGTTGCGCACTACTAAATCCAACATCCTCCAATCTGCATGCCAGACCTCACCAATCTGCCATTCCGAGTTGATAACAGGCTTGCAAGAGAGTGTGCACCAAGGTTCTCTGCTGATGCACTAGAGGCCTTGGTGCAAGAGGTGGACAGAATGATGGGCATCCTATATCTGCAGGAGGGTGGGAGTGGTGGGGGGGGGGGGAGCCAAGAGGCCCTCCAGACAAATGCTCAAAAGGCAGTGGGAGGCAGCGGGGGACGAAGTCAATGCCAGACGCATAGCACCACAAACATGGATGCAGTGCAGGAAGAAGTTCAATGCTTTGACATGAGTGGTCAAGGTGAGTGAGGTCAACTGTCAACTGGCGACTCCTACCAACTGCACCACTAGCCGCATCCACTGCTCCACACACTACACACCCCATCACCCACATACCAACAAAACTCTTTCCATCGGTACTCAACTCTTCCAATCAGATGCTTCCCCTCACCCTTGCACATTACCACTGTTACAAACCACACACCCACAACTCACAGGCCACACACACTGGCAGCTATTCAACATGACAGGCACACCACCCAGACACATGTCTCACTTTCTTGCAGGAGAAAGTGGTGCATAACAGGAGGCAGCAAGTGGCAGTGGCATTTAGCTCCTCGAGCCTGTTCCGCCATTCATTGAGATCTTGGTTGATCTGTAACCTAACTCCTTATACCCGCCTTAGCCCCATAATCCCTCGATACCCTTGGTTCACAGAAATCTATCAATTTCAGATTTAAAATTCACAAGTGAGCTAGCATCAACGTTTGCAGAAGAGCGTTCCAAACTTCTCCCACCCTTTGTGTGTAGAAGCATTTCCTCACTTCACTCCTGCAAGTCCTTGCCCTAAATGTTAGGCTATGTCCCCTAGTCTTAGTATTCAAGTATAGGAGATGTCCAAGAACAGTTACAAATGCATCAGCAGCCAGAAGCAATAATTCTACAACTAACCTGTAAATCCTGCACTGACCCTTTAAATAGCGCTGGTGGGGGGGTTCTCCATGCACTCTAAGACATGTTTAGATGGTCGCGGTTAAGACATTGCGTTGAGTGGAGCAATAAGTGCCAAAATGGTGTCTATCACTTGAAATCAGCATTGCACACTGATCAAATGCATTTTCTCCCTACTTTACATGATGCCAGCGTTCGTTATTTACGCATGCGCTAAATCCTTTACCAAGATGGCGTCTGGCGCACATCACGCTCGAGGCGTGCGTGCACATCCAAGACGCCATCTTGGATCTCCAGGAGGTCGTGTAGCGCTGAAACAACAGGCGCTAGACGGCCCAATTTAGCGCCCGATGTTTCCGCTTGTGAGGGAGATCAAAACTAGGGGTCATAAATATGGTAGTCACTAATAAAGCCAATAGGGAATTCATGAGAAACTTCTTTTCCAAGAGAATGTGGAACTCGCTACTACAAGGAATAGTTGAGGCAAATAACAGATACATTTAAGGGGAAGCTGGATAAACACATGAGGGAGTAAGGAATAGAAGGTCATGTACATAGGGTTGGATCAAAAGGAGTGGGAGGAGGCTCATGTGGAGCATAAATACCGGCACGGATCAGTTTGGGCCGAATGGCCTTTTTCTGTGCTGTACGTTCTATGTAATTGTGTAAAAGCTCACCAATTGGAATTTCTACTCTTACAAGTGTCATTTTGGATAAACAACCAACCTTCATCGTCTTTCCTCTGTCTCTCCCTTTTTTTTTTATTCTATCACTCTGTTTTTGCCAACTCTCTAACCCGATGTCTCAAAGCGAAGCCGCGAGCAATAGGATCGTTTCGTTGTAGGAAAGTCTCCACCATTGTAAACTCAGAGCCAGTGATTTATATCCAGGCTACTTTGCAATGCATTAGTTCCATTAGTTAATGCTGAAAGCAGCCCCTCTCCCATCTGACATCCTGTGCTGGGGATTAGGCAAAATAACAATTCTGCTTCTTGCTCAGAGACTTCAGTGGTCATAAAAAAGTGACAGTTCAGCATGTTTATATCCGTTTACAGCAGTAAGCTAGAAATAATAGCAAGGATAGAATCCTGTGCTGTTCATATACTGGAGAAAATTGGTTCTCAAGTTATTTTTCACACAATTATATTTACCTGTCATGAAAATTCACTTAGCATAAATTATTTAAATATTAATGTGTTTTATTCTTTGAAAAAAGTTACACGATAAGATATATAATGCTTAAATTGTTTTATAAATGGATTTTAAAGGCTCCATTAATATTTTGTTGTTGGTACCAATCACCATTACATTTTGAAAGAGAAGGAAGTAAAATAATGACCTTTTCAATATTCACAAAGAGAGCTGCAAAACATTTAAATTGCATCCTTTGAAGATCCGGATGGGTGAGTGCTGAAGGAAATGCAAGATAATATCAGAGTGGATCCATTACTGTGCTATTCCAGAATCAATCGGGCATCATATCCAGGCAAAAACTCAACCCAATGATGCAAGGCGTCAATGCCCAGGTAAAATTTAAGCCGTGATGATAGAACAAGGGGCTGTGGTCTAAAACTGGCGAAAGGCAACTTTAGCGCTGATGTTCTTACGAACATATGAGATTGATGGGCAGGAAAAGATCAGCTTGTCCATCAAGTCACACCATGATGGCTGGAGTATCACTTCCTACCCACCCCTGCAGACATGTAATCGCCTGGAAGAGGATAATTAAAAAAAACAAAGAAAAAGCCAGGGCCAATAAAGGGAAAAAATACTCTGGAAAATTCCTCTCTCACCGGTTTGCAGCAGTTCAAGAAGGCGGCTCACCACCACCTTCTCAAGGGTAATTAGGGATGGGCAATAAATGCTGGCCTCGCCAACGACGCCCCACATCCCATGAATGAATAAACCCCCCCACCCCCACCCCTCAGGCGATCAAAACCAGTCCAGGAGATCACATGGACCAAGTGTTATCTATAAAGACACTTACCCTTCTATATGATGCGACCTCTGCCCCAGTCATGAACCATTCCCGTTCCCTCATGAAGACGAACAGAGAGTCCGCACCCACCACACCAGCCAGCAACACATTCCAGAGGCTCACCATTCTCTGGGAAAAGAAGAAATGCCCAACGTCCAGTCTATTCCTCCTCTTGCAAAGTTTAAACTCATTTCCCCTGGTTCTCCATTCTGTTAAACTGGAATAATCTTTCAATAGGCACGCTATCCAGCCTTGAATTGTTTCATAGATCTCTCTCAGGTATAATAAAATTACAATTTTCTTCATGCAAAGATTGACCAACATTTTGAATGGTCTTCCAGGTAGGGTAGTGGAGGTGAAAACCTTAGATTCATTTGAAATCCAATTAGTTGACATGCTGAAGTGGAGGTGGAGACTGTTCATTTTCTTTCCTTCTTGGATGAGCTAAGATCAGCCAAGTGGCCTCTCTCATCTATATTTATCCTGTGACTGCCCATTACTCCATTTTTGCTTCACTGCCTCATGAGATTGTTGTGTGCCTTGCCTCTGGAGGCCAGGTGCTACTGGCAGCCGAGGTAAGTGATCAGTGCTAGCACTGCTTGCCATTGCCGCTGGCTTTTTAGTCTGTATTCTATCTCTGTAACCTCCTCCATCCCTACAGTCCTCCGGGATCTTTACGCTCGCCCAATTCTGGCATCTTGCACGTCCCTGATTTTAATTACTCCACCATTGGTGGCCATGCCTTCAGCTGCCTAGGCCCTAAGCTGTGGAATTCGGTCCCTAAACCTCTCTGCCTCTCTCTCTCCTCCTTTAAGGCGCTTCTTAAAACCTACCTCTTTGACCAAGCTTTTGGTCACCTGTCCGAATACCTCCTTATTTGGCTCGTTTGTTTGATAACGCTCTTGTGAAGTGCTATGTAAATGCAAGTTTTTGTTGTTGTTGAACATAAGAACATAAGAACATAAGAAATAGGAGCAGGAGTAGGCCAATCGGCCCCTCGAGCCTGCTCCGCCATTCAATAAGATCATGGCTGATCTGATCCTAACCTCAAATCTAAATTCATGTCCAATTTCCTGCCCGCTCCCCGTAACCCCTAATTCCCTTTACTTCTAGGAAACTGTCTATTTCTGTTTTAAATTTATTTAATGATGTAGCTTCCACAGCTTCCTGGGGCAGCAAATTCCACAGACCTACTACCCTCTGAGTGAAGAAGTTTCTCCTCATCTCAGTTTTGAAAGAGCAGCCCCTTATTCTAAGATTATGCCCCCTAGTTCCAGTTTCACCCATCCTTGGGAACATCCTTACCGCATCCACCCGAACATAGTTGGGCTGAGACACTGGTGTCCAATATGGGCAACTTTTTCCTCAGAGCGGGCAAGGTCCAAAGCCAGAATGATAAAGTTGCAAATGAAACTTGCAGCAATTGTGCAAATCTTACACGTGCACAGTTTTTCTAATGTTGCTGCTGGTCTCTGAAAGCACCCTGCAGTACAAATGAGGTTAATTCAGAACATGGTGAACTGCAGGTTCCACTAGAATTGATTCTGCAATATAAAAGGGCTTTTAAATTGCCTTTGGGTTTAGAGTGTAGTTATTCCCAAACCACCGCTTGAGTAATGCGGCCGGCTCTGGTTGGCAAGACGCACGTGAGACATTCGAGCCCTGTGCAGACAAGTGCCCCAAGACTGATCTAAAGCATCAGAGAACTACGTTGTCAGAAGAGAGTGGATGAACTTGGGATTCTGAACCAAATGATTGGGAGATGGAGGGGACCTCAGAGAGGTAAATAAGATAGGAAATCGTATAAAAGGGTTAATCTGGAACAATGCTTCATATTCAATCATGAGATAGGATGGGACAGATGGCTTTCCTCATTCATATCTCACTAGTCATCAGGGATCCAATCCAATAACATTTCTAGATAAAGTGCTCCAGACTCTGCACTGCAAATCCACCTCCTCCCCATTGCTAGTGTCA
This sequence comes from Heptranchias perlo, assembly GCF_035084215.1. NCBI lineage: Eukaryota > Metazoa > Chordata > Chondrichthyes > Hexanchiformes > Hexanchidae > Heptranchias > Heptranchias perlo. The sequence continues at coordinate 11,897,593 of NC_090338.1, read as the reverse complement.
ACAAAGCACCCTCACCATGAATCATGTAATGTTGCTATAGCAATATTGCCAGGAGATCTTTAATGTCCAACTGAATTGAACCACAGAATCATAGATGCTTATAGCACAGAAGGAGGATATTTGGCCTTGTCGTGTCATGCCTGTTCTTTGCTGGAGCAATCCAAAACTAATCCCACTGACCTGCTATAATGGGATGTCCAAAATTGCGCAGAGAACACTAACAGTGACCTACCAATTGCCTTGTAAAAACTTAATATTAATTCCTTAGCCTTGTATTTATGCCCCTATATATCAAACCAAAGATGCTACAGCTTTATCGACTGGCACTTTCAGAGGATTATGTATTTGAACTCCTGGGTCACTCAGCTCATCTACATTCCTCAGCACCATTCCATTGAGTGCATCCTCCTATTCTTTGGTTTTGCCCCCAAAATGTATTATCTCAAGCTTCTCTGCATTAAAGTGCATCTGCCACCTGTCTGGCCATTCCACTAACCTGTCTATGTCTTTCTGAAGTATTTTGCAAACATACTGATCGAAGAGGCAGTCCTGAATGCATTCTAAACAGCATTCCCCATTTTGACCACGCACATCAGCTTTATTCCGGTCTAGCTTAGGATAGTCAACATCACCCAATATTACTAAAAGACAGACAGGACCTTGGTATTATGTCCATATGCAAATCCAACAGTGCAGCACTCCCTCGGTACTTCACTGGATTGCCAGCCTAGATTGTGTACTTAAGTCCTACTTAACCCCACAACCAAAAGGCAAAAGTGTTAACAATTGAGCCTATCGGACACTTAATATTGCAGCATGCATGAACACTGTCTTTTTGCATCAACACAACACCATTTCTTGTGCCCTACCATCATGCCATCTTTGGGTTAAAGGGGCCTTTGATATTAAAGATGCAATACAACAAATAGGTGAGGTGAGAGTGACTGCCCTTGACATCAAGGCAGCATTTGACCGAGTGTGGCACCAAGGAGCCCTAGTAAAGTTGAAGTCAATGGGAATCAGGGGGAAAGCTCTACAGTGGCTGGAGTCATACCTAGCGCAAAAGAAGATGGTAGTGATTGTTGGAGGCCAATCCTCTCAGCCCCAGGGCATTGCTGCAGGAGTTCCTCAGGGCAGGGTCCTGGGCCCAACAATCTTCAGCTGCTTCATCATTGGCCTTCCCTCCATTATAAGGTCAGAAATGGGGATGTTTGCTGATGATTGCACAGTGTTCAGTTCCATTCAGATAACCCCTCAGATAATGAAGTAGTCCGTGCCTGCATGCAGCAAGACCTGGACAACATTCAAGCTTGGGCTGATAAGTGGCAAGTAACATTGTGCCAGTCAAATGCCAGGCAATGACCATCTCCAACAAGAAAGAGTCTAAGCACCTCCAATTGACATTCAACGGCATTACCATCGCCAAATCCCCCACCATCAACATCCTGGGATCACCATTGACCAGAAACTTAACTGGACCAGCCATATAAATACTGTGGCTACAACAGCAGGTGAGAGGCTGGGTATTCTGTGGCAAGTGACTCACCTCCTGTCTCCCCAAAGCCTTTCCATCATCTACGAGGCACAAGTCAGGAGTGTGATGGAATACTCTCCACTTGTCTGGATGAGTGCAGCTCCAACAACACTCAAGAAGCTCAACACCATCCAGGACAAAGCAACCCACTTGATTGTCACCCCGTCCACCATCCTAAACTTCACTCCCTTCACCACCGGCACACAGTGTGGCTGCAGTGTGTACCATCCACAGGATGCACTGCAGCAATTCGCCAAGGCTTCCTCGACAGCACCTCCCAAGCCCGCGACCTCTATCACCTAGAAGGACAAGGGCAGCAGGCACACGGGAACAATACCACCTGCACTTTCCCCTCCAAGTCACACACCATCCCGACTTGGAAATATATCGCCGTTCCTTTATCGTTGCTGAGTCAAAATCCTGGAACTCCCTACCTAACAGCACTATGGGAGAACCTTCACCACACGGATTGCAGTGGTTCAAGAAGGCGGCTCACCACCAACTTCTCAAGGGCAATTTGGGATGGGCAATAAATGCTGGCCTTGCCAGCGACGCCCACATCCCGTGAACGAATAAAAAGAAAGGTTCTTATCTGAACCCTGATAGTTTAATGGTGCATGCATATGTATGATCCTTGGTGGCCTTGGCTGTGCTGATGAATATGCATTTAAAGGAAGGGAAATGAAGAATAGTCAGCACTGGAACATAGCAATTGCAAGAGAAAAAAAGACCAAAGTCCATCTGGTTTGTCGTATACTATCCTGGTAGTCGCATGATAGAATGATGATGGGGTTGTTGACTAATCATAGCAATCAATCTCTATCAATGAGTCTACAACAGACCCAAACATGACACGAGAAAAACCTCAGTGGTGGAGAACTTTGAGAACCATAGGTCCAAAGTTACCTGTTCCTCCCAATCATGCTACTCTTACCATTTATCCTATCTCAAATTACTCATATACTGTATTCGAAAATGTTATTGCTGGGTGTAACAGAGAGCCTCCTACACCAGCCTTGGTTGTCAAGAATAGTCTTCGGCTTTGAAATTTTAGGGTTTCCAAAAGCAGAAGCTGAATAAGATGGGGGATTGGTCAAAGACGTAGGTCTTAAGGAGCGTCTTAAAGGAGGAGAGAGAGGTGGAGAGGTCGAGGGAGGGAATTCCAGAGCTTAGGGCCTAGGCAGCTGAAGGCACGACTGCCAATTGTGGGGCGAAGAAAATCGAGGATGCACAAGCAGCCAGAATTGAAGGAACGCTGAGTTCTCGGAGGGTCTCAGAAATGAAACAGGCTTAAATTGTTGCTTATGCAGGTATTACTTACTTTTGCTGAGTAATATCATCTTTCAAAAAGAACCAATCACTGGGGAATGTGACATTAAAGTTTAACTCGAAACTGAATAGTTTCACTGAAAAGGCTAAACCCTCATTAGTGCAATTTGAGATTTAAAAATAAAGGTTTTCATTGGCAAATCCTACTTATTCTGAAATGAAAAGAATCGTTTATGACCAGATGCGAATGAAATGAATCACATTTCCTGACTTCAAAGTTTCAGCCTTTCTGGTACATCTGTGGTAACAGATGCGCTGAAATTACTTGTTGGTAACAGGTCAAAATGGCAGGAATATGGCAAAAGAATGGTCATTAATGAGGGAAATGAAGTAAAATGATTATTCAAATTAATTATCAGTTTCTATCTCCCCAGCCAGAGAGTTAACGTCAGCTGAACATTTCACATAGAGTCAAAATTTCCATTTGTTCGATGCAGCATGGGCCTGAGGTGATGCAGTGCATTATAATGCACCAGTTAAGCTGTTACGCTTCAGTTTTAAAGGTACATTGCCAACCCCTCAGTGAGGGTAGACTGGAAGGGTGATTGAGAAGCCAAAAGCTCAATTCTGCATTATTCCAAAAAAATTGGAGACCAGGTCCTCACCATTACCTTTGCAATAATCCACTTGTTTAAGGAATAAGGTACAGTCCTCACCACTTATCCACACTTACTATGGACAGCTGCCTATATCAGGTCAATAGCACCAACCATTTGCCAGTACCATAAGAGTGAATTGCAAAGATGTCGCTTGTAACGCACTAAGTATGGCTACTATTTCGTGCATATGGTCTCCATATTTCAAAAAGGATATAGAGGTTTCTGGAGAAGGTGCAAAAAAGATTTACAAGAATGATACCAGAACTGAGAGGTTATGACTACCAGGAAAGACTGAACAGGCTGGGGCTCTTTTCTCTAGATAAGAGAGGACTGAGGGATGACTTAATTAAGGGCTTTAAAATTATGAAGGGGTTTAATAGGGTAGATGTAGAGAAGATGTTTCCACCTGTGGGGGAGTCCAAAACTAGAGGCCATAAATATGAGATAGTCACTAATAAATCCAATAGGGAATTCAGGAGAAAATTCTTTACCCGGAGAGTGGTTGGAATGTGGAACTTGATACCACAAGGAGTAGTTGAGGTGCATTTGAGGGGAAGCTAGATAAGTACATGATGGAGAAAAGAATAGAAGGATATGCTGATAGGGTTGGATGAAATAGGTGAAACAGGAGGCTCGTGTGGAGCATAATTACTGGCATGGACCAGTTGGGCCGAATGGCCTATTTCTATACTATAAATTCCATCTGCACTTCTTCGCATTTCATTAATCCCTATATAGTGTTTACCAATGTGCGATGTTCATTTTTTAACGCCGATGAGGACTCCAGGCAACATCAGTGTTGCCGTGTGTCTCTCCCATGATTCTCTTTTTGCTGGCAGACTCGCAATTTTTGTTGGCACTTCTCCAGGTCAGTACAGGAACAGAGTGGAAGCTGCATCCAACACCAATCTACATTTTAGAAGACCAGTAGGGCCCGCAGGGTTCACAGCAGTGGAGATTGGCGTTACTGTCCACCACTTATAGCGGGTAAATCGCATTAAAACCAACAAAGCCGCTATAAGCGGTGGGGAATGTAATATAACAGGTTTGAATATTGTCCCTTCCTCTCTGCGGTTTGATATAATAATTGTTTCCACAATTTGTTGGCTTTCAGGTTCTAAATGAATGGGTTTGGCTAGCCTTAGCTCAGATCTCACTAAAAATGAGCCTATGAGGATAATTTTCACCTTCGTTGCTTGGGCGAGCAGATTTGGAACCCGCCCGAATTTCATCCCATTGCGGGATGAAAATTAGGCGGGGTGTACAATGGCAAGTGATTGTTCCCAGGCAGTGAAGGTAGATGTCTCAAATTTTTCTGTAAGTATTAGTAGCCTAACTCAGTGTGGCTGAGGTGGGAAATGGAGGTGTCACGCTGGTGCAGAAGAGGTGCTCTGTTACTATAACCACTTGACGCAGAGTAGAGGAAGGGTTATTCATTACCAGCTACACCTGAACCTGACCTGGAAATGATTGATGATGATGTTGAGTGTGCGTTGTTGAAAAGAGTGAAAAATTCTTCCAGTCTCTGGCAGCAACATTCCTCGCTTCCCTGAAGAGCAGAAAAACAGTCGTTAAATAAAGGGCCAACTTTGTTTTTAAACATAGGCAGGTAGGAACAGGAGATGGACATTCAGCTCATCAGACTTGTCCTGTTGCCAAAGTAATTTGATTTAAATTAATTGTTCTTGGAATGTGGGTGATGCTGGCAAGGCAGTTTTTATTGACTATCCCCAGTTGTCCTGAGAACATTAAGATTCAATCACATATTTTGGGACTGGAGTCACAACAATCCAACAACTATCACAATCATTCAGATTTATTGAATTTAATTTTACAAGTTGTCATGGTGGAGTTTGAACTCATGACTTGTGGGCTGCTGGTCCAGTACTGGGTAGTTAAAGTAAACGTTGGCCACTTAGAGGATGAGACTGGGGAAATAATAATGGAAAACATGGAAATGGCAGAGGAATTGAACAGATATTTTGCATCTGTCTTCACAGTAGAAGACAGTAATAATATACCAATAATAGCAGAAAATCAAGGGGCAAAGGGGAGGGAGGAACTAAAAACATTCACTATCACTAGAGAAAAAGTACTAGGTAAACTAATGGGTCTAAAGGCTGACAAGTCCCCTGGACATGATGGCTTGCATCCGAGGGTCTTAAAGGAAGTGGCTACAGAGATAGTGGATGCATTGGTTGTAATCTTCCAGAATTCAATAGATTCTGGAAAGGTACCAGCGGATTGGAAAACCGCAAACGTAACACCCCTATTCAAGAAGGGAGTGAGATAGAAAACAGGTAACTATAGACCAGTTAGCCTAACATCTGTCTTTGGGAAAATGCTAGAATCCATTATTAAGGAAGTAGTAGCAGGACATTTGGAGACTCATTATACAATCAAGGAGAATTCACATGGTTTTATGAAGGGGAAATCATGTCTGACAAATTTATTAGAGTTCTTTGAGGAAGTAACAGGCAGGGTGGATAAAGGGGAACCAATGGATGCAGTATATTTGGATTTCCAAAAGGCATTCGATAAGGCGCCACATAAAAGATTACTGCACAAGATAAGAGCTCATGGTGTTGGGGGTAATATAACTAACAGAAAACAAAGAGTAGGGATAAAAGGGTCATTTTCAAAATGGCAATCTGTAACTAGTGGGGTGCCGCAGGGCTCAGTGCTGGGGCCTCAACTATTTACAATATATATCAATGACTTGAATGAAGGAACAGAGTGTCTTGCGGCCAAATTTGCTGATGATGCAAAGATAAGTGGAAAAGCAAGTTGCGATGAGGACACAAAGTGTCTGCAAAAGGATATTGACAGGTTAAGCGAATGGGCAAAAATTTGGCAGATGGAATACAATGTGGGAAAATGTGAAGTCATCCAATTTGGGAGGAAAAATAAAAAAGTAAAATATTATTTGAATGGAGAAATACTACAAAATGCTGCGGTACAGAGGGATCTGGGTGTCCTCGTACATGAAACACAAAAAGTCAACAGGTAATCCGGAAGGCAAACGGAATATTGGCCTTTATTTCTAGGGGGATGGAGTATAAAAGCAGGGAGGTCATGCTACAACTGTACAGGGTGCTGGTGAGACCACACCTGGAGTACTACGTACAGTTCTGGTGCCCTTATTTAAGGAAGGACATTTTTGCCTTGGAGGCAGTTCAGAGAAGGTTCACTAGGTTGATTCCAGATATGGAATGGTTGTCTTATGAGGAAAGATTGAACAGGTTGGGTCCATAGTCATTGGAGTTTAGAAGAATGAGAGGAGATCTTATTGAAACATACAAGTTTCTGAGGGGACTCGATAGGGTAGATGCTGAGAGGATGTTACCCCTCATGAGGGAATCTAAATCTAGGGGGCATAGTCCCAGAGTAAGGGGTCACCCGTTTAAGATGGAAATGAGGAGGAATTTCTTGTCCCAGAGGGTCGTGAATCTTTGGAATTCTTTACCCTAAAAAGCTGTGGAGGCTGAGTCATTGAATACATTCAAGGCTGAGTTAGACAAATTTTTGATCAGCAAGGGAGTCAAAGGATATGAGGAAAGGGCAGGAAAGTGGAGTTGAGGTAAAAATCAGATCAGCCATGATCTCATTGAATGGCAGAGCAGGCTCGATGGGCCGAATGGCCTACTCCTGCTCCTAGCTCTTATGGTCTTACTGTAACCACTAGGCCGCTAGTCCAGTACTGTAACCATTAGGCCGCTAGTCCAGTACTGTAACCACTAGGCCGCTAGTCCAGTACTCTAACCACTAGGCTGCTAGTCCAGTACTGTAACCACTAGGCTGCTGGTACAGTATTGTAACCACGAGGCTGCTGGTCCAGTACTATATCCACTGGGCTACTGGTACAGTATTGTAACCACTGGGATGCTGATCCAGTACTGTAACCACTAGGCTACTGGTCCAGTACTGTAACCACAAGGCTGCTAGTCCAGTACTGTAACCACTAGGCCGCTAGTCCAGTACTGTAACCACTAGGCCGCTAGTCCAGTACTGTAACCACTAGGCCACTAGTCCAGTACTGTAACCACTAGGCCGCTAGTCCAGTACTGTAACCACTAGGCCGCTAGTCCAGTACTGTAACCACTAGGCCGCTAGTCCAGTACTGTAACCACTAGGCTGCTGGTACAGTATTGTAACCACGAGGCTGCTGGTCCAGCTCTATATCCACTCGGCTACTGGTACAGTATTGTAACCACTGGGATGCTGGTCCAGTACTGTAACCACCAGGATGCTGGTCCAGTACTGTAACCACTAGGCTGCTGGTCCAATACTGTAACCACTAGGCTGCTGGTCCAATACTGTAACCACTAGGCTGCTGGTCCAATACTGTAACCACTAGGCTGCTGGTCCAATACTGTAACCACTAGGCTGCTGGTCCAGTACTGTAACCACTAGGCTGCTGGTCCAATACTGTAACCACTAGGCTGCTGGTCCAGTACTATATCCACTAGGCTGCTGGTACAGTACTGTAACCACTAGGATGCTGGTCCAGTACTATATCCACTAGGCTACTGGTCCAGTACTGTAACCACTAGGCTGCTGGTCCAGTACTATAACTACAAGGCTGCTGGTCCCACTGACAATGTACAGCACCTGCTCAGAACATTTTCAGGTCTATTCAGTTTTTGCACCAATTGCGTCTCTGTTCCCTGTTGGATCAGGGATCAAAGTATAGAATGGTTTCTCTTGAGTCTGTCTGGGTGACTCTGGAGATGGGTGGAATATTCCGGGAGGAATGACACTCACTGGGAAATTGTGGTGCCTGAGTTTCTGTTGAAATGTTGTTTCATTTTATTGTGTTTATAATAAAATATTATATTCAGTTCGACTTTTATTGCTGTATTCAGTTATATCATTATTAATCTGATTATCCCTGTGTCCGAGGTGCTCTAAAGCAGACTTCACTCGTTGTTCTACACAAATTATATTTACTTATTATTCTAATCTAATTATTACTCTATTTATTATCTGAACACCATTAGAGGACCCTGTCACAGGGCTTGTTTCACTGGTATATTCAATTAGGTCTACATCAAAACTACAGCACAGAAACAGGCCATTCGGCCCAACAGGTCTATGCCAGTGTTTGTGCTCCACACGAGCCTCCTCTCACCCTACTTCATCTAACCCTATCAGGATACCATTCTATTCCTTTCTCCCTCATGTGTTTATCTAGCTTCCCCTTAAATGCATCTATGCTATTTGCCTCAACTATACCTTGTGGTTGCACGTTCCACATTCTTACCACTCTTTGGGTAAAGAAGTTTCGCCTGAATTCTCTATCGGATTTATTAGCCACTATTTTATATTTATGATGTCTAGTTTTGGACTCCCATACTAGAGGCTTATTTACATTATAATGTTATTATATATTACCTAAGGCCCACAGGTGTGAAGGCTCCATTAGTTCATCAACTCTTCGGAAGCAGGAACAACTGGCTAATGCGTCAAAGCCAATTGTGTACCCACAACTGCTGCCGCAGCAGAATTCAGCTAACACAGGGCAGACTGAGGTTCAGACCGAAGACCCTTTGATCTGTGAACCTCAGTACCACACAATGCACCCGTTCACCCATTAGCCCTGTGCTCGCTGACCTACTTTGGCTCCCGGTCCACCACCGCCTCAATTTTAAAATTCTCATCCTCGTGTTCAAATCCCTCCATGGCCTCGCCCCTCCCTATCTCTGTCACTTCCTACAGCGCTCCGAGAACTCTGCGTACCTCCAACTCTGGCCTCTTGTGCACCCCCCAAATTCCTTCGCTCCACCATTGGTGGCCGTGCCTTAAGTTCTCCAGGTCCTAAGCTCTGGAATTCCCTTCCCAAACCTCTTCGCCTCTCCATCTCTCTCTCCTCCTTTAAGGTGCTCCTTAAAACCAACTTCTTTGACCAAGCTTTTGCTCACCTATCCAAAGGTCTCCTTCTTTGGCTCGGTGTCAATATTTGTCTGACAATGCTCCTGTAAAGCTCCTTGGGACGTTTTACTATGTTAAAGGCGCTATATAAATGCTAATTGTTGTTGTTTGGCGTACTTACCCAACAAGCCATCAGGAGAACTGTTGTCTTCATGAACCATGAGTGCTCTATGAAATCAGCGATATAGAATAGGGCTTATATCACCACATATATTTTCACATATTCTCAACTAATACACTGTCATGCTTTGGAGTCTACAAGTATTCCACTAGAGAAGGCAAATGCAATGGATTTCTTTGAACTTTTTCACTAACCTAAACGTATAGGGCCGGACTTTGCTCTGAGCGGCGCCCACTGCTCGTTCGACTTGGATTTGTCCATAGGCTTTTTCGGGGCTTTTGCACGGTAAGTTCCTCTCATGGGGCCCTCAATCCAGCACGACGCCCTCTCCTGGGCATCTGGGACCTGTGTGAACAGGGCAAACAGCTGTGCATCCCCTTAACCAGTCAGATTCAAGCATGGTAATAAGCCAAACAGACACAGAACGAGGAAGTGTAAGTTAGAATAGTGAATTCAATGTAAAATCAGTTCCAGAAAGTGAAATAAAGAAAGGGAAAGAAATTGAAATAAAAGACAGTAATAAAAGGGACAGAAAGAAAAAGTAAAAAAATAAAAATTTAAACATTTTTTTTAAATGCCCAACAACAATTAAAATGTGAAGGAATGAGACTCCACGCTTGTAAAATTAAATTTTCACTGCCAGAGAGGTTGTTTGGCAGTCATTAAGACTTAACACGTCCTTAAAATTTTGGTTACACTTAAAAAACTTGACATATCTTTTTCTGGGGTGATTACTTCGTTTCCATCAGGGCAGAAGGGGAACTTCGCACCATTTTAATGTTGAGCCAGCCGGCGAGATCTCCTTCCCGCGAAGCTTTTGGATGAGCAGGACATCTGATAGAGCAACTAACAGATTTCCACATTTAACGGCGCATGTGTTATCTTTAGAACAAAATCCAGCCATAAAGACTTCAACAAAATGGACTCTGGACATTACTAATCTATATATATATTGAATGCCATTCAAACCATGATAAGAGACTGCTGTACAAAAAGAACTTGCAGTAACTGAGCAGATCAGCCAACGGGCTAAGGTATTTCTGGGGTTATTAATTTACCCTACAGATCAATTTTAAGATGATTTGATTAATTTAGCAGCATTGTCCTCCTGGGGACAATCCCTTTCTGCTGATGACAACCACGGCCACCTAGGAGTCTTATCATTCCTGTGCAACACTTCTTCACACAAAGGGTAGTGGAAATCTGTTGAGGCTGTGGGTCAATTGGAAATTTCAAAACTGAGATTGATAGGTTTTTGTTAGGCAAGGGTATTAAGGGTTACAGAACCAAGGCGGGCAGATGGAGTTAACATATAGATCAATCATGATCTAATTGAATGGCAGAACCGGCTCGAGGGGCTGAATGGCCTACTCCTGTTCCTATGTTCCTATCAATGGACTTATGGATTTGAGGTTATCATGGACTTTAGCACACATGAAGCTTTTGCTTTACATGAGTCAGGTACCAGATCAGACATGCCTTCTGTCTAGAGCCCTTTTTGCCAAATGATGGTTGCCTCCAATTTTAAAACCCCTTTTGTAGTATGGTCAGCCTATTTTTCACTCCAAATGTTAGCCAGCTAGATACACCCTTTGGCTTTTTATGTCCTTTTTAGGTGTTAGCTTGTCTCAGAAGTAGGACTGTTGCCTCAGAGTTAGAAGCTCATGGGGTAGCTTTGAGCTTTCACTGCTGGGTGGAAAACTGACAGTAGTGGATCGGCCACCCGTTATATGTCTTGATTACAGTGTTCTTTCCCGGAGACATGTAGGACTGCTGTGATGCAAACTGTAAAGTACAACACAAATACGTACTCTGTGATGAAATGAGAGAAGAACTTGCATTTATATAGCGCCTTTCATGACCTCAGGACGTCCCCGGCTCCTCTTGTCTTCTACCAACCATCTTATTAAACCCTTCTCCCCTGCCTCCTCAACCTTCACCTCACCACAACAAATGCGAGCAGCTCATGGACTTCTTTGTCACTAAGATTGAGACCATTCTTTCAGCTGCCGCTGCTGCTTCCCTCCCCTCCCTTGGCCCTCCAAGACAAAACTCCCCCAAGGTTCCCCTCTGCACTAGTCCTGACTCCAGCTTCTCTCCTATAAAGAAAGAACTTGCATTTATATAGCGCTTTTCATGATCTCAGGATGTCCCAAAGCACTTTACAGCCATTGAAGTACTTCTGACGTGTAGTCGCTGTTGTAATGTAGGAAACGCGGCAGCCAATTTGCGCACGGTAAGATCCCACAAATAGCAATGTGATAATGACCAGATAATATGTTTTAAATGTTGGTTGAGGGATAAATGCTGGCCAGGACACCAGGGAGAACTCCCCTGCTCCTCTTCGAAATAAGAAGTTACTGGGTTCTTTAAACTAGTGTGACTTAAATAAAGCTTGTGAACCCACATACACGCTGGTTTACTGGTGACACGCTGAATGTCAGTTTAATGTTTGAGAAGTGCTACTTCTTTTACTGCCCACCTCAAACCATGTTAACACGAACTCACCCGATGTAAAGGGTACGGGCTGTGTGCTAATGACTTTTCCAGGTGGTACAGTAAATGTGTTCCCTCTTTAAAAAAAAAGTCCAGAGAAAGATCCAAATCCCATCCAAATGCAATTCAGTTCATTTCAGATTGACTGGAGTATTTAATTTGTTTTACTCTACACCCCTAATTTGTATTTGCTTGAATAATTTGGCTAAACACAGTAAGACATTGTGACAAATTGTCCGCTTGCTTTGCAGAGAATGATTGCATCGTGCTGCTTTTCAAGTTACTGCCTCCTTTATTTAGCTGCTTGTGTGTCTAATCTATCCAACCAGTTTATCACATTCATGGTTCCGGTAAAACACAGATATTAATCACATAATAGGGCTACAAACAACATACTTAATCCTGAAGGGGCAATCGTATATTTCATGCCTTGTGAAATGACCCAGAATGAATCTTCTGGGCCTGACTAAGCAACAGCTGAGCTCACATTCAGCAGTGCCTCTGGTTGTCTGTCACTTTGTTTGTTTAATTATTCATTCTCAGGATGTGGGAGGTCACTGGCAAGGCCAGCATTTATTGCCCCATCCCTAGTTGCCCTGAGAAAAAGGTGGTGGGTCTCCTTGATCGGTTGGTAGCGGTTTCATACAACTTCAGTGGCTTGCTAGGCCACTTCAGTGGGCAGTTAAGAGTCAACCCTCGTTAAGAACATAAAAACATAAGAAATTGGAGCAGGAGTAGACCATATGGCCCCTCGAGCCTGCTCTGCCATTCAATAAGATCATGGCTGAACTTCCACCTCAACTCCACTTTCCTGCCGATCTCCATATCCTTTGATTACCTCAGAGTCCAAAAATCTATCGATCTCAGCTTTGAATATACTTAACGACTGAGCATCCACAGCCCTCTGGGGTAGAGAATTCCAAAGATTCACAACAATCTGAATGAAGAAATTTCTCCTCATCTCAGCCTTAAATAGCTGACCCCTTTTCCTGAGACTACGACCCCTAGTTCTAGACTCTCCATCCAGAGGAAACAACCTCTCAGCATCTACCCTGTGAAGCTCTCTCAGAATCTTATATGTTTCAATGAGATCACCTCTCATTCTTCTAAACTACAGAGAGTATAGGCCTATTCTACTCAATCTCTCCTCATAGGACAACACTCTCATCCCAGGAATCAATCTAGTGAGCCTTCATTGCACCTAAGGCAAGTATATCTTTCCTTAGGTAAGGAGACTAAAATTGTGCACAGTACTTCAGGTGTGGTCTCACCAAAGCCCTGTACAATTGCAGCAAGACGTCCTTACTCTCATACTCCAAACCCCTTGCATACAAAGGCAAACATACCATTTGCCTTCCTAAATGCTTGCAGTACCTGCTTGTTATCTTTCCGTGTTTGTGTACAAGGATATCCAAATCCCTCTGAGCACCAACATTTAATATTATCTTACCATTTAAAAAATATTCTGTTTTTCTATTCTTCCTACCAAAGTGAAAACCTCACATTTCCCCACATTATACTCCATCTGCCACCTTGTTGCCCACTCACTTAACCTGTCTATATCCCCTTGCAGGCTCTTTGTGTCCTCCTCAAAGCGTACTTTCCCACCTAGCTTTGTATTATCAGCAAACTTGGATATATTACATTTGGTCCCTTCATCTAAGTCATTGATATAGATTGTAAATAGCTGAGGCCCAAGCATTGATCCTTGTGGCACCCCACTAGTTATAGTCTGACAGCCTGAAAATGATCCATCTACTGATGTCAGGCCAACTGGCCTGTAGTTCCCTGTTTTCTCTCTCCCTCCTTCCTTGAACAGCGGTGTTACATTTGCTTCCTTCCAATCCACTGGGACTGTTTGAGAATCTCAGGGATTTTGGAAGATCACAACCAATGCATCCACTATCTCTGTAGCCACCTCTTTTAGAACCCTAGGATGTAGACCATCAGGGGTTCAGGGGATTTGTCGGCTTTTAGTCCCATTAATTTCTCCAGTACTTTAAATTTGCTAATATTAATTAGTTCCTCACTCGCATTAGACGCTTAAGAACAAAAGAACATAAGTAATCGGAGCAGGAGTAGGCCATACGGCCCCTCGATCCTGCTCTACCATTCAATAAGATCATGGCTGATCTTCAACCTCAAATCCACTTTCCTGCCTGATCCCCATATCCCTTGATTCCCTTAGGGTCAAAAAATCTATCAATCTCAGTCTTGAATATACTCAACGACTGAGCATCCACTGCCCTCTGGGGTAGAGAATTCCGAAGATTCACAGCCCATTAAGTGAAGAAATTTCTCCTCATCTCAGTCCTAAATGGCCGACCCCTTATCCTGAGACTATGACCCCTAGTTTCAGTTCTAGACTCTCCAGCCAGGGAAAACAGCCTCTCAGCATCCAACCTGTCAAGCCCTTTAAAATTTTATATGTTTCAATGAAATCACCTGTCATTCTTCTTAACTCCAGAGAATATAGACCCATTATACTCAATCCCTCCTCATAGGACAACCCTCTCACCCCAGGAATCAATCTAGTGAACCTTCTTGCACCACCTCTAAGGCAAGTATATCCTCTCTTAGGTAAGGAGACCAAAACTGTACACAGTACTCCAGATGTGGTCTCACCAAAGCCCTGTACAGTTGCAGCAAGACCTCCCTACTCTTGTACTCCAACTCCCTTGCAATAAAGGCTAACATATAATTTTCCTTCCTAATTGCTTGTTGTACCTGCATGTGTACAAAGACACACAAGTCCCTCTGAACACTAACATTTAATAGTTTCTTACCATTTAAAAAATGTTCTGTTTTTCTATTCTTCCTACCAAAGTGGATAACTTCACATTTCCCCATATTATACTCCATCTGCCACCTTCTTGCCCACTCACTTAACCCGTCTATGTCCTTTTGCACGCTCTTTGCGTCCTTCCTCACGGCTTACTTTCCCACCTAACGTTGTATGGTCAGCAAACTTGGATACATTACACTTGTCATTAATATATATTGTAAATAGCTGAGGCCCCAGCACTGATCCTGGCAGCACTCCACAAGTAACAGCCTGACAAGCTGAAAATGACCCGTTTATTCCTACTCTCTGTTTTCTGTCCTATACTCAATCCTCTATCCATGTTAATATATTACCCCAACTCCATGAGCTCTTACCTTGTGTAACAACCTTACGTGTGGCACCTTATCGAACGCCTTTTGAAAATCCAAATATACTACATCCGTTGGTTTCCCTTTATCTACCCTGCTGGTTACATCCTCAATAACTCTAACATGATTTCTCTTTCATGAATCCAAATTGACTCTGCTTGGACTCCAGTTCAATTACTCTTAGCCAAAGTTTCTTGAGCTCCAGACATTTACTGCAGATGTGGTTGCTTGGGATCTCACTGGTCTCCACCAACTCCCACACGCTGCAGTTACGACACACCTCCTGCCCTGCCATCTCTATCTAACCTTGCTTTATATATTTAATTAGTTAAAGTTTTTATTTACTCGATTATTATTAGTTTTATTAAGTAATTAGTTTATCTAGTTCAAGCTATTAATTTAATAAAGTAATAACAAGTTATAGTTTCCCAGCTCTTTGCTTAAACCATTGCCCGAGCTTAGAGAGAAGACAAAGGTAATACTCGCCAACCAATCACCTACCTGCTGTCCTGGGATGTCACACCTTGACTTTTTTTGTTCTTTTCTTGGATTTGATTTCACCGAATATTCCCACTCTTTTTATCTCCGATTGGAGCCTCCGATTCCCGCTTTTTAAAATCTCTGATTGGAGCCTCCGACTCCTGCTCTTTTTATCCATGATTGGAGCCTCCGACTCCCGCTCTTTTTATCTCCACTATTTCTAGTATGTTTTTTGTGCTTTTTAACTGTGAAAACAGATACAAAATAGTCATTGAACATCACTGCTATTTCCTTATTCCCCATTATAATTTCTCAGCCTCTACAGGGCCCAGGTTTACTTTTGCTACTCTCTTCCCTTTTACATAATTGTAGAAGCTCTTACAATTTGTTTTTATATTTCTTGCTAATTTACTCTCATATTCTATTTTCTCCCTCTTTATCAATTTTTTGATCATCCTCTACTGGTTTCTAAAACTCTCCCAATCCTCAGGCTTACTACTCTTCTTGGCAACATTATAAGTCTCTTCTTTGAATCTAATACTATCCTTAACTTCTTTAGTTAGCCATGGATGGATCACTTTTCCCGTGTGTTTTTATTTCTCAATGGAATGTATATTTGTTGAGAATATTAAAATATTTCTTTAAATGTTCGCCATTGCTTATCCACCATCATATCTATTAATCTAATTTCCCAATCAACCTTAGCCAACTTGCCCCTCATCCCTATGTAATTGGCTTTGTTTAAGTTTAAGACTCTAGCTTCAGATTAAGTATGTCATTCTCAAATTCAATGTGAAATTCTATCATATTATGATCACTCTTCCCCAGAGGATCCCTTACCATAAGATTACTAATTAACCCTGTCGCATTACACAAGACAAGATCTAAAATAGCCTGTTCCCTGGTTGGTTCCATGACATATTGTTGTAGGAGATTGTCGTGAATGCATTTCATGAACTCACCCTCCAAACTACTTTTGCCAATTTGATTTTCCCAGTCTATATGAACATTAAAGTCTCCCACGATTATTGCACCACATTGTTACAAGCTCCTCTTATTATTTGATTAATATTCTGTCTAACAGTATAACTACTGTTAGGGGGCCTACAAAATACTCCTTTCCATCCCTTCTTATTTTTTATCTCCACCCATACTGATTCTACTTCCTGATCTTCAGCCAAGATCCTTTCTCACTACTGTCATTATGTCATCCTTTATTATCAGGGCTGCCCCCCTCCCCTTTCCATTCTGCCTGTCTTTTCGAAAAGTCAAGTACCCTTGAATATTTAGTTCCCAACCTTGGTCATCTTGCAACCACATCTCAGTAATGGCTACTAGATCAAACCCATTTATCTCTATTGGTGCCATCAATTCATCTATTTTGTTACGAATGCTTTGTGCATTCAGATAAAGCGCCTTTAAATTTAACTTTTTACTATTTTTCCCGATTCACTGATGCACTATTACCATTAAACACTCTGTTCCCTTCCTGTCACACACTGCTTGCCTTTACCCAAATTGTCTTGTACGGGTACAGTAGCATAGTGGTAATGTTGCTGGGCGAGTAATCCACGAGGCCTCGACTACTAATCTGGAGTTATAAATTCAAATCCAACTATGGCAGAATGGGGAATTTAAATTCAATTAAATAAATAAAATCTGGAATTAAAATACTAGTATCAGTAATGGTGGCCATGAAACTACTGGATTGTCGTAAAAACACATTTGATGAATCAGTCCTCCTCCATGTTGAATACCACTAAGAGCAAGTACTGAGGGTAGCAAGGGCACAGAATGTACTCTGGGTGGGGGACTTCAATGTCCATCACCAAGAGTAGCTCGGTAGCACCACTACTGACCGAGCTGGCCGAGTCCTGAAGGACATAGCTGCGAGACTGGGCCTGCGGCAGGTGGTGAGCGAACCAACACGAGGGAAAAACTTGCTTGACCTCGTCCTCACCAATCTACCTGTCGCAGATGCATCTGTCCATGATAGTATTGGTAGGAGTGACCACTGCACAGTCCTCGTGGAGATGAAGTCCCATCTTCGCACTGAGGGACACCATCCAACGTGTTGTGTGGCACTACCACCGTGCTAAATGGGATAGATTCAGAACAGATCTAGCAGCTAAAACTGGGCATCCATGAGGCGCTGTGGGCCATCAGCAGCAGCAGAATTGTATTCCAGCACAATCTGTCACCTCATGGCCCGGCATATTCCTCACTCTACCATTACCAACAAGCCAGGAGATCAACCCTGGTTCAATGAGGAGTGTAGAAGAGCATGCCAGGAGCAGCACCAGGCGTACCTAAAAATGCGGTGCCAACCTGATGAAGCTACAACTCAGGACTACATGCATGCTAAACAGCGGAAGCAACATGCTATAGACAGAGCTAAGCGATTCCACAACCAACGGATCAGATCAAAGCTCTGCAGTCCTGCCACATCCAGTCGTGAATGGTGGTGGACAATTAAACAACTAACGGGGGGAGGAGGCTCTGTAAACATCCCCATCCTCATTGATGGCGGAGTCCAGCACGTGAGTGCAAAAGACAAGGCTGAAGTGTTTGCAATCATCTTCAGCCAGAAGTGCCGAGTGGATGATCCATCTCGGCCTCCTCCCAATATCACCACCATCACAGAAGCCAGTCTTCAGCCAATTCGATTCACTCCACGTGATATCAAGAAACGGCTGAGTGCACTGGGTACAACAAAGGCTATGGGCCCCGACAACATCCCAGCTGTAGTGCTGAAGACTTGTGCTCCAGAACTAGCAGCGCCTCTAGCCAAGTTGTTCCAGTACAGCTACAACACTGGCATCTACCCGACAATGTGGAAAATTGCCCAGGTATGTCCTGTCTACAAAAAGCAGGACAAATCCAATCCGGCCAATTACCGCCCCATCAGCCTACTCTCAATCATCAGCAAAGTGATGGAAGGTGTCGTTGACAGTGCCATCAAGCGGCACTTACTCACCAATAACCTGCTCACCGATGCTCAGTTTGGGTTCCGCCAGGACCACTCAGCTCCAGACCCCATTACAGCCTTGGTCCAAACATGGACAAAAGAGCTGAATTCCAGAGGTGAGGTGAGAGTGACTGCCCTTGACATCAAGGCAGCATTTAACCGAATGTGACACCAAGGAGCCCGAGTAAAATTGAAGTTATTGGGAATCAGGGGGAAAACTCTCCAGTGGCTGGAGTCATACCTAGCACAAAGGAAGATGGTCGTGGTTGTTGGAGGCCAATCATCTCAGCCCCAGGGCATTGCTGCAGCATTTCCTCAGGGCAGTGTCCTAGGCCCAACCATCTTCAGCTGCTTCATCAATAACCTTCCCTCCATCATAAGGTCAGAAATGGGGATGTTCGTTGAAGATTGCACAGTGTTCAGTTCCATTCGCAACCCCTCAGATAATGAAGCAGCCCGAGCCCGCATGCAGCAAGACCTGTACAACATCCAGGCTTTGGCTGATAAGTGGCATGTAACATTTGCGCCAGACAAGTGCCAGGCAATGACCATCTCCAAAAAGAGAGAGTCTAACCACCTCCCCTTGACATTCAACGGCATTACCATCGCCGAATCCCCCACCATCAACATCCTGGGGGTCACCATTGACCAGAAACTTAACTGGACCAGCCATATAAATACTGTGGCTACAAAAGCAGGTCAGAGGCTGGGTATTCTGCGACGAGTGACTCACCTCCTGACTCCCCAAAGCCTTTCCACCATCTAGGAGTCAGGAGTGTGATGGAATACTCACCACTTGCCTGGATCAGTGCAGCTCCAACAACACTCATGAAGCTTGACACCATCCAGCACAAAGCAGCCCGCTTGATTGGCACCCCATCCACCACCCTAAACATTCACTCCCTTCACCACCGGTGCACTGTGGCTGCAGTGTGTACCATCCACAGGATGCACTGCAGCAACTCGCCAAGGCCTCTTCGACAGCACCTCCCAAACCCGCGACCTCTACCACCTAGAAGGACAAGAGCAGCAGGTACATGGGAACAACACCACCTGCACGTTCCCCTCCAAGTCACACACCATCCCGACTTGGAAATATATCGCCATTCCTTCATCATCGCTGGGTCAAAATCCTGGAATTCCCTTCTTAACAGCACTGTGGGAGAACCTTCACCACACGGACTGCAGCCGTTCAAGAAGGCGGCTCACCACCACCTTCTCAAGGGCAATTAGGGATGGGCAATAAATGCTGGCCTCGCCAGCGACGCCCACATCCCATGAATGAAAGAAAAAAAAATTGTGCACTGCTCTATGACCTTTGACTTTTCTCTTTAGATTTCAAAATTCCCCTTACCTGAACCCTCCCCCCCCCACCGCAAATTTAGTTTAAAGCTCAATCTACTGCCCATTTATTCAATTCACCAGGACACTGGTCCCAGCCCGGTTAAAGTGGGGCCCGTCCCAATGGAACAGCTCCCTCATTCCCCAGTACTGGGGAAATGAATCGAAATCCCTATATCCCACACCACCATGCATTTAACTCTATGATCTGTTTGACCCTTTGCAAATTTGGTCGTGACTCAAGTAGTGATCCAGAGATTATTACCTTTGAGGTTCTGCTTATTAATTTGGACCCTAGCTCCTCAATCTCCCTTCGAAGAACCTCATTCCTAGTTCTAGCTATGTCATTCGTTCTTATATGGATCAGAACAACTGGATCCTCCCCCTCATGCTTCAAGTTGTTTTCCAGCCACAAGGAGATATCCTTAACCCTGGCACCGGGCAGTCAACACAGCCTTTGGGACTCTTGGTCGTGGCTGCAGTTGGTGTGGGACTGGAGTCACATGTACGCCAGACTAGGGGTAAAGACGGGAGGTTTCCTTCCCTGAAGGACATTAGTGAACCAGTTGGGTTTTTAACGACAATCTGACAGCTTTATGGTCACTTGTACTGATACCAGCTTTGCATTGCTAGATTTTCCAAATTCAAATTCTGAAACTGCCTCGGATAGAGATTTGAACTCCAACTCTCATGGATTATTAGTCCACTAACATAACCACTGCACTACAATACCACACTACAGCTGTGCACAATTCTGGTCTCCATGTTATAAAAAGTATATAGAGACATTGGAGAAGGTGCAAAAAAGATTCACAAGGATGATACCAGAACTGAGAGGATATATTTATCAGGAAAGACAAAACAAGCTGGGGCTCTTTTCTCTAGAAAAGAAAAGGCTGAGGCGTGAACTGATGGAGGTGTTTAAGATAATGAAAGGGTTTGATAGGGTAGACGTGGAGAAAATGTTTCCACTTGAGTCCTAAACTAGAGGACATCAATATAAGATAGTCACTAATAAATCCAATAGGGAATTCAGGAGAAATTTCTTTAACTAAAGACTGGTAAGAATGTGGAACTCGCTACCACAAGCAACAGTGGAGGCAAATAGATTAGATGCATTTAAAGGAAAGCTAGATAAGCACATGAGGGAGAAAGGAATGGAAGGTTATCTGATAGGGAGGGAGGAGGCTCGTGTGGAGCATAAACGCCAGCATCGACCAGTTGGGCCAAAAGGCCTATTTCTGTGATGTAGACTCAATGGGGTAAATTTTAGCCCCCAAGAACAGGCGGGTAGGGGGCGGGTGGGCAGTGAAAATTGTCGGTTCTGGAAGCGGGACCGCATCCCGGGTCCCAGGCTCATCTGAGTGCGTGCGCTTCTGAAACTCAGAAGTGCCGCTGGCACTTAAAGCTAGCGGGACGATATTTAAAGTGCCAATTGAGGTACTTAAAGTACTTAAGGAAGTTAATTTTAACTACGCAAGCCATTTTAAGTGCCTCCGAAACACGCCATGGAAATGAAGGTGAGTTGCAGCTGGCACCCATTTGGACCTTTAAACCAGTGATTGACGTGTGAAAAAAAGGTGAGTTTTTGCAGCAGGGCAATCAGTTCTCCCAGACAAACCTTTGGCTGGCAGTTCTTTGTGTTTAGGCTGAGATTTCTTTGTTCACACTCAGAATTCTTGTGTTCAGACATATTTACCTACATTTTGGACCCCCTCAAATTGACACCATCAGGATGGAGGGCATAATGGATTTATTCAGCACTACATCTGAAGGCAGACAAGGCTTACTGTTCTGGGAATTGCAGCTCCACAAGACAGGGGTGCGCCACAAGGACCTGCAGAAGAGCAGAGAGGGGATCAGCGGTGGGGCCCACGTCGCAGGAGGGACTACCCACGTGAGAGGATCGACAGACAGAGCTTCCTGGATCTCTCTGAGGAGGAGTGTCTACAAAGGCTCAGATTGAGTCGCCAGGTGGTCGCAGACATCTGCAGGCTCCTTCATGCAGAGCTGCTCCCGGCTGGGCCTGATGGCCACGCATTGCCCGTCGCAGTTAAAGTCACCACTGTCCTCAACTTCTTTACCGCCGGATCCTTCCAGGGCGCCACCGATGACATCGCCGGGATCTCTCAGTCGTCTGCACATAAGTGTATATGACAGGTCACAGATGGCTTGTTTGCCAGGGCATCCAACTACGTCAACTTCACCATCGACGACATCAGCCAGACTGAGAGGGCAATGGGTTTAAACTCTCTGGCTGGCTTCCCATGGGTGCAGGTTGCAATTGATTGCACACATGTAGCAATCCGAGGATCTGCACACGAGCCAGCACTGTTCATCAACTGAAAGGGATTTATTTCCATCAATGCGCAGCTGGTTTGCGACCACCGGAGGAGGTTTCTGCAGGTGTGTGCCAAATTCCCTGGCAGCTGCCATGATTCCTTCATTTTGTGCGAATCCAACATCCCGGCCCTCTTCTACGCACAGAACAGACTTAAGGGCTGGCTCCTTGGAGACATGGGGTACCCCCTGCAGACGTGGCTCATGACACCTCTGAGAAACCCCACCAGCGAGGCACAGCAGCGATACAACGACAGTCACATCACCACCAGGTCTGTCATTGAACAAGCCATAGGAATGCTGAAGATGCGCTTCAGGTGCCTGGATTGATCTGGGGGAGCCCTTCAGTCCTCACCGGCGAGGGTGTGCAGAATAATAGTCGTGTTTTACGTCCTGCACAACATCGCTGAACAGAGAGGGCTACAGGTGGAGGAGGTCCCATGCGCTCATGAAGCATCCACATCTGCCATCAACATTGAAGAAGACGAGGAGGAGGAGGAGGATGAGGAGGAGGAGAAGGAGGACAACGATGGGCAACCCATCGGCAGAGCAGCAGCACACCTGGCTGCTCGTGATGCCAGGGAGTCACTCATATTTGACAGATTCTCATAAGGAGATCTGCAAAGTGAATATAGTGAAGTACTCAGACCACCAACGACCACCCCCCCCCAACCTCCGTTTGCACAAAACAGTCTTACAACCACACATACACCCATTGTAAATGCGCCCAATGGGTGGCATCATGATGAGGGACATGCAAGGGTGCTTTCACGAAAGGGACTCAAGAATGGACAAGACGTGGCAGTGGTGGTGATAATTATAACATTTAATGTGCAGGTAAGAAAAAACAATTATGAATGAACAACATGACATTTAGTCAGACACCCTTGTGCATCCCCTTGGTGATCACAAAACTTTCGCCTTCCTATTCCTACCACTTCTACAGGGTGCATCCCTAGTGGCTTCAGTAGAGATAGAGGCAGGTTGCTTAGGTCCCTGCCCTGGCTGCTGAGATACTCTTGGCCTATGCCCTCTGGGTTTTGGAGCCCATGAGGATCCTGCCAAAGACTGCTCCACCTGCACCTTTGCAGAGGCAGACTTGGCCACCTGGAGAGGAGGCAGCATTGCAGGTACCGGTTGAGGGAGGGGGCAACGGGTGAGATGTGGGAGAGCTTTGAGTGCATTCTCCACTACCATGTCCCGTTTCGCTATCATCCCTCTCCTAGGCCAGGGCCACATTATTCCCACCACTCTGCTGGACAACAGCTTGGAGGACATGTGTGATGCCTTGTAAGGCCATTGTTAATGTATCTGTCTGCCTGTTTAAGGCGGCAGAATGTTGGTCACCCTGAGTCCACACGGCCAACAGGGTCTGACTAGACTCATTTGTGATCCGTGCTTGAAGCTCAATGGAGGATGACATTCTCTCCATCGCAGACATTCCCGCACTTACCTGCGTCACTGGTCCACTAATGCTGGAGGTGGACTCCTCCATCCTCTCCGCTATTGTGGAGAGTACTCGTTGCATGTCTTCCAGTACGTCGCAAGTGTGCATCTGTATCTCGATCATTCTCCTTTTCAAGAATGACCCCCGGGGTTCAACATCTGTGTCCAGCTAAGTTGAGCTTGGAGAGGAGTG
Organism: Heptranchias perlo; assembly: GCF_035084215.1. NCBI lineage: Eukaryota > Metazoa > Chordata > Chondrichthyes > Hexanchiformes > Hexanchidae > Heptranchias > Heptranchias perlo. Next base: position 11,873,662 of record NC_090338.1, on the reverse strand, counting down.
CGCCCAATGACGTGGACTCTCCACAGCTGTCCCTGCTACTGGTTTCCGCTCATGCTCACTTGTGTGTGGTGAATCACCAAGTGACAACCCAGCTAACTCTCTAATAGGATCCACCGAGGTGTGAGATCTACAGTGGGGCATGGCTCGCTAAGATGTGATGGTGCGCCCTCAGAGGCGTGGAGCTCCTCTGAGGAATCGCCCTTGTCCACACCGTGTGCCTCTTCAACAATCCTCGAAGGCCCTGGAAGGGGACATACAGTAATATGAAGAATCATCGCAGAAGTAATGTTGTGATGAGCATCCTGAGGTGTGCAACAGGTCAATCATTGATAACATCAATTCATGTTGTGTGTGAAGGATGTTAAAGTTCTGTCACCAGCCGTTTGCGGGTTGCCAGTCTTGCTATCTCCGACCCCCAGGCATTCAACTGCACGGCTGTGATCTAACGCCTTCTCCTCCGCCTCTGTCAGGGGCACTATTTGTGGTAGGTCCCTTCCAGTCCTACTCCTCTCCCGTGATTTTGCGCTCTCTTCTCCTACAAGGGGAGAAAGAACAGATGGGTGAGTGAGTGAGGGTGACGGGGTCACCTGATGGATGCATTGCTTTGGGTGAGGCTGACAATGAAGCAGATGCATCACATTGCATCAGGATTGGGGTGAGTTGGAATGGTGGGTTCACAAATGGGGAGGTGAGGAAGTTCACAGAAAGTGAAAGGTAAGTTGATGATCAGTGGGTGTGAGGAGTGATGTGATGGAGTGCCCTTGGCAAGACAGAGTGAGGGGGCGGGGTAATGTACATCACAGGATGTAGGTGAATCAGTGACTGCACTCAATTTTCCTGACCTGGACAGGTCTTTAAATCGCTTCCTGCACTGTACCCACGACCTTGCCACCATACTCCTGCTGCTCAGCTCCTCTGCCGCCTCCAGCATTGCCGTCTTGGTGGCAGAAGCAGGGCATTTCCTCAGATCAGCCGGACATAGTATCTCCCTCCTGCTCCTGACACCAACCAGTAACAACTCCAGAGATGAGTCGCTAAAGCAGGGTGCTGCCTTACACCTGCAATGTTGCATCTCTGCACATTCCTCCTTTCTCCCTCAAAATCCCTGGTTGCAATGACCCTTTAATTACTCCAGTTCCCAGCACATCATGCGGGTGCGCAGTATGGCCGCTGCGCAGCTTGGAGATGCAAAACCCAGAAGTAACATTAAGGTCCTTCAATTTAGTTGCGATTGCTCGAGAAAATGCACAAACATTTTTTCACAGTTTCCCACCCGCTTATTGACCCCCCCAGCTGAGATCCCACCGCTAGGTTAAAATTTACCCCAATATAATATATATAGAAGGCACTGTATCCACTATATTAATATATAAGGAGCCATGTATCTACTGTGTTTATAATTTACACAAGACGCTGTATCCACTACATTAATACTTACGCAGCCATGTATCTACTGTGTTTATAATTTACACAAGACGCTGTATCCACTACATTAATACTTACGCAGCCATGTATCTACTGTGTTTATAATTTATACAAGACGCTGTATCCACTATATTAATACTTACGCAGCCATGTATCTACTGTTGTAAACAATTTTACAACACCAAGTTATAGTCCAGCAATTTTATTTTAAATTCACAAGCTTTCGGAGGCTTCCTCCTTCAACACCAAGTTATAATGAACCAAGTTGCAATGAACCATTAAGACAAGGAGGAAGCCTCCGAAAGCTTGTGAATTTAAAATAAAATTGCTGGACTATAACTTGGTGTTGTAAAATTGTTTACAATTGTCAACCCCAGTCCATCACCGGCATCTCCACATCATGTATCTACTGTGTTTAATGTAATACCCATTTTAACCTAATGCTCTGTATTCTGTTGTGTTTTATTTTCTAAATGAAGATTAGAGTTCTGGGCACCTCTGGAATGATGTTTTGTTTGTTGTGCAATCAACGAGCTGAGGGATGTTAAATCTGGGGAATGGAACACCTTCCAATTATTCGTCCACCCGAGTGCCAGTGTCAAGCTATCCCAGGTCAGAGCATGGTTCGATGAGGAGTTAGCCTCTGCTTTGCTCCAATGATGTGTAGAGTAAAGAAGGAGAAACAGCTTCCAGTGGCAGGAGGGTCGGTAACCAGAGGACACAGTTTTAAGATAATTGGCAAAAGATAATTGGAGATGAGGAGAATGTTTTTCATGCAGCGAGTTGCAATGATCTGGAATGCCCTGTCTGAAAGGGCGGTGGAAGCAGATTCAATAGGCAATTTCAAAAGGGAATTGTATGCACACATGAAAAGGAAAAAAAAATGCAGGGCTATGGGGAAAGAGCAGGGGGAGTGGGACTATTTGGATAGCTCTTTCAAAGAACCGGCGCAGGCAAGATGGGCTGAATGGCCTCCTTCTGTATGATTCTATGATTCTATGTAGCTCAAAAGCTGCACCAGTGTGACATATGTACATGTTGAACACCAGCCGTCGGGGGTGAGTTTGAACTTCACCGCCTGGGTGGTCACCTGGCAGAGCCAATCGTCAGCCCATTGTAGATCCCGCCCAGTAATGGGATGAGAATCAGGCGGGTTCCATCATGGTGGGCGTTCTACTCCACCAGGTTTCCGCCTAGGCGGTGAAGTTAAAAACTAACCCCCACCCTTTGTCTTTTCTGAGTGAGTTTGCTAACTGAATGCCAATTGGAGCCAAATTAGGCGCACTTTTTCTTATGTCAACCCACGGTTACTGGCAACTGGATTGAGACTGCAAAACTCATTGCATGTGGGAATCTTAAATGGAAGCATTTTAAAGAACAAGCTTACTGCATGGCAGTGTGAGTTGCTATAGAAAGGGGACAGGTTTATAACCGTAATCCTCCACAAAGTGACGACTGATCTCATTTACACCGTTGCAATGAACCATTAAGACAAGGATGGTGTTGTGTATGGGACTGGGTTCTGAACAAAATAGAAGAGAAGCCATTCCTGTGACACGATCAGTGTCGCCAGCTGTTTTAACTTACTGCACGTCAGCTAGGAATTTTTGTTCAAAATTGAGAAATCATGGTGAAAGAACGAGGCCAATAGTGCAGGTCAACATCAAGTCTGGAAATAATGAGAGGAATAGACAAGGTTAATTAGGAAAGAATGATTCCCCAATGAATAACAGTGTTACTCCTGTATTTTGCTCAATCTGCTCAACCTCCACACAGTTACAGAGTATGGACTTCAATATTACATATAAATCCTTTCCCTTAAGACAGAAAGTAAATCTAAGCCTTAATGAAAGAACTTGCATTTATATATCGCCTTTTATAACCTCAGGACATCCCAAAGTGCTTTACAGCTAATTAAAGACTTTTTTTAAAAAAAGTGTAGTCACTGTTGTAATGTCAGAGACGTGGCAGCCAATTTGCACACAGCAAAATCTCACAAACAACAATGAGATATTGACCAGATAATCTATTTTTTTTAGTGGTGTTGGTCGAGGGATAAATATTGGCCAGGACACCAGGGAGAACTCCCCTGCTTTTCTTCGAAATAGTGCCATGGGATCTTTTACATCCACCTGAGAGGGCCTTGGTTTAACGTCTCATCTGAAAGACAGCACCTCCGACAGTGCAACGCTCCTTCAGTACTCCACTGGGAGTGTTAGCCTGGTTTTTGTGTTTAAGTCTCCTGGAGTGGGACCTGAACCCACAACCTTCTAACTTAAGAGGTGAGAATTCCACCCACTGAGCAACGGCTGATCTTAGCCCAGTTCATGAGTAGACCTCTTTCCCATCTTCTTGAGTAGGGATGGCGGGGGATTCAGAGAGACCCAAGAAAGAGTAGTGAGGGGAAATACAATGAAAAATGCTTGTCAACATTTGATGAGCCAAACCATAGTCAGAAGGCTCGGGAACTACTTCAGCAGCGATTTCAGTGAAGATGAGATGTAAAGATTTTTGCCTTTTACAGATGTAGAGAGCAGGTTGAGTTTATTTGTACGTTACAAAAGTGACCATCCTTCAAAAGTACTTCATTGGCTATAAAGTGCTTTGGGACATCTCGAGGTCGTGAAAGATGCAAAATAAATGTAAGTTCTTTCTCCCTTCTTTCTTATTGTACAATGCATCACATTAGGCCCGTCCTTCAAATCAGGAGAAAGTTGCTGCAAATCTAAATTAGGGTGACAGTCTTAAAATAAATTAAATCTCAACAATTAACCTTTATGCAACCCAACACATGGAAAATTAAAAAGGTGATGCACATGAATTGCAATACAGATGACTCGGCATCACTGACGAACACAATCTTCTCCTCACCAAGGGTCGACACACTTAAAGCCATGGGCTGCCGGACAGCAACCATTAGCAGCAGCCCTGCATGATCATTTTTTCCCTTCATTCATGCTTTTGTTACCTCCAGACTCAACGATTCCAATGATCTCCCATCTTCCACCCTCCATAAACTTGAGCTCTCATGCTTGTGTCCTAACTCGCACCAAGCCCCACTCACCCATCATCCCTGTGCTCACTGACCTACTTTGGCTTCCAGTCCATCAATGCCTTGATTTTAAAATTCTCATCCTCGTGTTCAAATCCCTCAATGGCCTCATTCCTCCCTATCTCTGTAACCTGCTCCAGCCCGACAGCCCTCCTCGAACTCTGCGCTCCTCCAATTCTGGCCTCTTGTGCATCCCCTACTTCCTTCACCCCACCACTGGCGGCCGTGCCTCCCATGCTCTGGAATTCCCTTCCTAAACCTCTCCACCTCTCTCTCCTCCTTTAAGGCTCTGCTGAAAAGGTACCTTTTTGACCAAGCGTTTGGTCACCTGTCCTATTATCTCCTTTTTTGGCTCGGTGTCAATTTTTGTTTGATAATCGCTCCGTAAAGGCGCTATATAAATGCAAGCTGTTGTTGTTCATCCAATCCCCTACCCCCTACCACAACACTACCTGTGTTGTGAACCTGTGGAATTCTCTACCACGGAAGGCTGTGGAGGCCAAGTCACTGAACATATTTAAGAAGGAGCTAGATAGATTTCTAGATAGAAAAGGCATCAAGGGGTATGGGGAGAGAGCGGGAATATGGTATTGAGATAGAGGATCAGCCATGATCATATTAAATGGTGGAGCAGGCTCGAAGGGCCGAATGGCCTACTTCTGCTCCTATTTTCTATGTTTCTATGTTTCTACCTGTGACGAATTAACTGAACACCAATTGGGATTCGAATCAGGGTCCTTCTAGTCTGTATGGCTCAGTATCAAATCAGCCACAACGCCTTTGGGGTGATATATTTTAATTTGTTCTAAATGCATCCCAAAGTGCCAGAATTGAGAGCCTGGAATTAATTCTGTTGCTTCTCTTACCGTTTTTGTCTTTTGGTGGGGAGGGGTGTGGGGGAGTACTTTCCAGCCTTCCAGCCTCAACATTGAGTTCAACAAATTCAGGTCAGAACCACCTCTCCCAATTTCTCTTCAGCAAGTGCTGGTAATGTAACCATTTCCACCTCCACTCGACCCATCTTTTTTTTTCTTTACTTGTCCTCGACCGAGTGTTGCAGACTGGCACATTCCAAGGTCCAGGACCACGTGCTGAGGGACGCACTGAGGACGGGTGCGGCCGCCGCAAAGGCTCTGTGGGGAAAGGCAACCGTTTAGAGCCTTCCCGCCATTGTATACCGAGGGGCTGCAATCAGGGAAAAACCCCCTCAGGCAGAATGTAAAATTCAAATTGATGTAATGTACCCGTAATGAATCTGTAATGTATCTGTAATGAATCACCTGTATTGAGTGTAATGCAATGAGGCACCCTAGAGTGTCATGAACTGTAATTATGTCCAATGTGTTTCATTGAACTGTACTTGATGTAACCTGCAAATTGTATAATCTATATTGTGTACGTTTGGAATGTGATATGACAACTGTATTGTATGTACTGCTGCAAATTTTATGAATAAAGTATATTTTTTGAAAAAAAATTATTTTTTTTTCTTTACTTGTCCCATTACCACCCCATTTTGCCTTGCACCATCAACCCTTTTGTCATTTAATCACTCCTATCCTTCACCCCATCACAAACCTTTTCATTTGTTCTGTCCTCCACAAACCCCCCCCTCCCTTTTCACTGGCGCTGTACTCGCGTATAAACTGTTAAATCTCCAACTTCTTTCAGTTCTGATGAAAGGTCATCGACCTGAGACGTTAACTCTGATTCTATCTCCACAGACGCTGCCTGACCCGCTGCGTGTTTTCCAGCATTTTCTGTTTTTATTTCGGATTTCCAGCATCCGCAGTATTTTAGGAAGGAATGCAGGAACCATTCAGCCATTCGGCCCCTCGAACAAAAATGTTTGCTTTTGCTTTTGTTTTAATTTCTATTTGATTGCTTTCACTCTTTGAAGTACAGAGGTGGGATCTTCCTTTATTTGCACGCTGCTCGGAACTCAGCTCATCTCAACAGGAAAGGAGATCGTGAGAAGGATACAGCACTAGTTTAGGCACATTTGCAGTGAATATGCTTTGCCCAGATGGACCTCACGTTAATTCTACACATGTTAATGGAGCTGATGCTGGGCGTCCTGCGTGATCCTAGGCTCCATTAGCGCTTTTGACTGACCTAATTGCTCATTCGAGCACGCAGAATTCAGTTACAAATGGCAGTGCTAATTATTGCTTCACTGAGATGTAATGCTACCCCATTGCGAAGAGGATTTCCGAACATTGCCTGATTGGAAATGTTCAAAAATTGCTGTCGGAAATCATTCCACAGGTTGCTTGTCACAATTATATGATTGCAAATTCACATCGACGGAAGCTGAAACAATTGGTTTGTTAAAATATCTCTTGACAGAGAAAAAAAAAGCACGGGATGTGTGACACTAAAAATATTTCATCTGAATATTCAGATCTGCAGATAGTTGGTGATAAACTGTTCGCAATACAAAGGCTGAAATGTATTTATTGACTAGATTAATCGACATCTGCATTGGCTTCATTGGGGCGAGATTAACATACTGCTTTGCAAGACAATGAATGCACGTTTAATTACGCATTGCTGTTGGGTTAAATGATGCTTTTTCAGGTTTCTGAACAGACGGGTGTGCAATGATTCAGGCAATGGAAGAATTGCACAAGCCGCTACGAGTCCTTTAATGCTGGTCCGTTTCGTATTTTCAGCAACCAACAACTTACATTTATATAGCGCCTTTAATGTAGTAAAATGTTGCAAGGTGCTTCACAGGAACAAAATTTGACATCGAGCCGCATAAGGAGATATTAGGACAGGTGACCAAAAGTTAGGTCAAAGAGGTAGGTTTTAAGGAAAGTCTTAAAGGAGGAAAGAGAGCTACAAGCCTCGCCCCTGCCTATCTCCGTAACTTCCCCCAGTCCTATATCCCTCCAAGATCCTTGTGCTCCTCCAATTTAGGCCTGTTGCACATCCCCAATTTTATTTGCTCCACCAGTGCCTTCAGCTGCTTAAGTCCTAAGCTCTGGAATTCCCTCCTTAAACCTCTCTGCCTCTCTTCCTCTCTCTCCTCCTTTAAGATGCTCCTTAAAACCTACCTCTTCAACCAAGCTTTTGCTCACCTGTCATTGGGCAGTGTCCTAGGCCCAACTATCTTCAGCTGCTTCATCAATGACCTTCCCTCCAACATAAGGTCAGAAATGGGGATGACAATTGTAAACAATTTTACAACACCAAGTTATAGTCCAGCAATTTTATTTTAAATTCACAAGCTTTCGGAGACTTCCTCCTTCCTCAGGTAAATGAGGAAGGAGGAAGTCTCCGAAAGCTTGTGAATTTAAAATAAAATTGCTGGACTATAACTTGGTGTTGTAAAATTGTTTACAATTGTCAACCCCAGTCCATCACCGGCATCTCCACATCAGAAATGGGGATGTTTGCTGATGATTGCACAGTATTCAGTTCCATTCACAACCCCTCAGATAATGAAGCAGTCCGTGCCTGCATGTGGCATGACCTGGACAACAGCCAAGCTTGGGCTGATAAGTGGCAAGTAACATTTGTGCCAGACAAGTGCCAGACAATGACCATTTCTAACAAGAGAGAGTCGAACCACCTCCCCTTGACATTCAACAGCATTATCATCACCAAATCCCCCACCATCAACATCCTGAGGGTCAACATTGACCAGAAACTTAACTGGGACACATAAATACTGTGGCTACAAGAGCAGGTTAGAGGCTGGGTATTCTGCGGCGAGTGACTCACCTCCTGACTCCCCAAAGTCTCAACTCGCCAAGGCTTCTTCGACAGCACCTCCCAAGCCCACGACCTCTACCACCTAGAAGGACAAGTGCAGCAGGCATATGGGAACAACACCACCTGCACGTTCCCCTCCAAGTCGCACACCATCCTGACTTGGAAATATATCGCCATTCCTTCATCGTCGCTTGGTCAAAATCCTGGAACTCCCTTCCTAACAGCACTGTGGGAGAACCTTCAACACACGGAGTGCAGCGGTTCAAGAAGGCGGCTCACCACCACCTTCTCAAGGGCAATTAGGGATGGGCAATAAGTGCCGGCCTCGCCAGCGACGCCCACATCCCATGAACGAATAAAAAAATCTCCTTATATGGCTCGGTGTCAAATTTTGTCTGATTATGCTCCTGTGAAGCCTTGGGACGTTTAAAGGCGCTGTATAAATGCAAGTTGTTGTTGTTGTTGACCATCTGGCACTTGGCCGGCGTGGAGCGTTCTGCGGGCTCGCGTAAAGCCATATGCAGCGGTCCGCTTAGGACGTCGATCAAGTTTTTGAAGTTAGCGACGAGCTGACCGTCTTGTCAAACGTACAGGCATTCCCCTGGACGGTTCAGTGAGGATAGCCAGTAAATGGCTGAGCTGTGCATTCCCGGAAGGCCCCAGGCTCGATCCCCAGACTGTGCTGATATTTGCTGATCTCAACCATGACAGTGGGCGATCTACATCTGGTCTCAGTGTCTCCGCATTGGGGAGGGGAATTTCAGCCAGGCCTGTTTCTGGTTCTGATTGATATCCATTGAGTCCTGCTGTGTGTGTGTGGGTGTGTGTTTGTGCGCGCGTGTGTGTGTGTGTGTGTGCGCGTGTATATGTGTGTGCACGCGTGGTTTTGTGTGAGGGCGCGATCGGACTCAGATGTGTTGCTCCCCCCTTGCCCGCATCTTCAAATAGCCCACCAGCACTCGCTGTCTAGACTCGTATACATAACGGCTGGCAGCTATGGCATCATAACCCAGCAAGAAGAACATTAAACTCTGCCACCCACAGTGTCTTTAAACTTGGGCAATTAAAGTTTAATGAGATGGCTGCCCACTTGTTGCAGCCAGTGTGAAGTCCAGGTAGTGTGAAGCTTTCTCCTTGAAGCAGCCTCATTCAAAGCAACTTCGAAGCTGAGTTGCATGGACCACATTTATCCTGTATAGTCACTGGAAAAACTATGTTCCATCAACTGGAAACTGCGGGATAGCTGGCTTAATTGGCTTCATAAATACCTGAGGCCCTCTCCTAGGAAGGAGATAGTGATGCAGATGCTTTTCCTGCTCTACATAGAATCATAGACTCTTACAGCACAGAAGGAGGCCATTCGGCCCATCATGCATGTGCCGGCTCTTTGAAAGAGCTATCCAATTAGTCTCACTCCCCTGCTCTTTCCCCATGGCCCTGCAAATTTTCCCCTTCAAGTAGTCATGCAATTCCCTTTTGAAAGTTACCATTGAATCTGCTTCCACTACTCTTTCAGGCAATGCATTCAAGATCATAATAACTACATTATACATATGTAGGCTCTGCTTAACGTGAGCCTAGCCTAGCAAGTGTCAGGACAATATACTGAGCTATGTTCTCAGAGCGGACTGTTTTATAATGATTTTAATGATGATTTCATATATCCGAACATCCAATTCATCATTTTGATTAGCAAAATAATTAACTAGCACAACCCCAGTTTGTATTAAAAAAAAGTAGTGGTAATGCTTTATTTTAATGAGCATACTTAATAATAATCTAATTACCCTGCATTAAATTATTTAGTAATATGGTGCTAATGTGACATAACAAATGACAATTGTGTTAATAAAAAAACAGTGTCGCTATAAACCCTCTCTGTTTTTCATCCCCTCTCCCCCTCAATTGTTTTACGCTTCTCCAGAGACTTGAGCATAAAATCTAGGCTGACACTCCATTGCAGTACTGAGGGAGTGCTGCACTGTTGGAGGTGTCGTCTTTCGGATGAGACGTTAAACTGAGGCCCCGTCTGCCCTCTCAGGTGGACAAAAAAGATCCCATGGCACTATTCTAAAGAAGAGCAGGGGAGTTCTCCCCGGTGTCCTGGCCAATGTTTATCCCTCAACCAAAATCACCACGACATGTGATCTTGTCACTGAGACGTTGCTGTTTGTGGGATCTTGCTGTGCGTAAATTGGCTGCCGCGTTTCCTACATTACAACAGTGACTGCACTTCCAAAGTAATTCATTGGCTGTAAAGCTCTTTGGGATGTCCTGAGGATGTGAATGCGAGTTTGAGGGGCGACCGGATAGAGGTTTTTAAAATAATGATAGGGTTTGATGGGGAACACGTAGAGAAAATGTTTCCACTTGTGATGGAGTCCAAAACTAGGGGCCGCAAATATAAAATAGTCGCTAATAAAACCAGTAGGGAATTCAGGGGAAACTTCTTTACCAAGACAGTGGTTAGAACGTGGAACATGCTACCGCAAGGAGTAGAAAATTGAAAAGCATAGATGCATTTACGGGGAAGCTATATAAACACATGAGGGAGAAAGGAATAGAACTGTATCCTGATAGGGTTAGATGAAGTGGGGAGGGAGGAGGCTCGTGTGCAGCATAAACGCCAGCATAGACCGTTTGGGCTGAATGGCCCGTTTCTGTGCTGTAGTTTCGATGTAGCTCGATGTAGTTTCTTTCTTTCTTTCTCTCCTCTAGCCGGGGTACAGTTCCACAGGCAGTGCCAGAAGCCTGCTATCTCTCTCCCAAGTGGCCATTCACCACGAGGGAGCCTGGACGATGAACCTTGCCCTCACCTAAAATTTACACACGTGCGCTTTCCTGGAACGCGATCAGGAGCAGTGAACCCTGTTGAATTTCCCCCCCTCCCCTCCCTACTGCAGGGGTGCAGGGGCCGATTGTAGTGTCTCCAACTGCTGCCTTGGCTGAGGTCAGCCAACTCAGCAGAGGCCGGGGATCAACCTTGGGGCTTTAGACTCAGTGTAACACCAACCGATGACTACGCCACTGGGGGATGTTCACTGTGATTTAAAAAAAAAATCATTTTATGTTTTATAAGCTGAAATAGATTGATAGAGGCAGAATTAAAACTGAAGAGATCACAGATATCTGTGGTATCAGCCATGGCTCAATTGAGTCAGAAGGTTGTGGATTCATGTTCCAACTCCAGAGACTTGAGCATGTAATCCAGGCTGACACTCCAGGGCGGTACTGAGGGGGTGCTGTACTGTCTTTCAGATGAGACATTAAACCGAGGCCCTGTCAGCCCTCTTAGGTGGATGTAAAAGAACCCGTAGCACTATTTTGAAGAAAAGCAGGGCAGGTCTCCCCAAATTCCCGGCCAATATTTATCCCTCAAACAACATCACTGAAAAACAGGTTATCTGGTAAATAACACATTGCTGTTTTTGGGACCTTGCTGTGCGCAAATTGGCTGCACTTTGATTACATCACAACAGTGACTACAGCTCAAATGTACTTCATTAGCTGTTAAAGCGCTTTGGGTCCTGAGGTTGTGCAAGGCACTCTATAAAAAAAGGAAAGAAAAAAAAAAGATAAAAGAAAATAAACATTAATGCTGGAAATCTGAGATTAATTGTTCCCCTGGAAAACTCTGAAAATGAACGGAAGCACAATCAGGACCCAAAAGAGAAAAGTGAGGTTAACATTTCTCCTGGACTAGTTTCTATCACCTAAGGTGGTGGGGGGGGGGGGGGTCAGAGAGGAATTTCCCAGATTTATTTTCCCCAAATTGGGCTGGATTTTAGCTTTTTTTTTTGCCTCTCCTAGGAGTCACATGGTTTTGGGTGGGGTGGGGAGTGTATATATTCTGAAGAACTGTTCTACCGTAAGTGCCAGAGACTGAATGCTCATTCTATTCCCACACGCTGAGGCTCGTCAAGTACAACAATCAATTGTGGATTGTTCTGACAAGTATTTTAGGGGTCATAAATATAAGATAGAGGTCATAAATATAAGATAGTCACTAACAAATCCAAAAAGGAATTCATGAGAAACTTGTTTACCCGGAGAGTGGTTAGGATGTGGAACTCGCTACCACATGAAGTAGTTGAGGCAAATAGAATCGATGCATTTAAGGAGAAGCTAGATAAGCACTCGAGGGAGAAAGGAATAGAAGAATATGCTGATAGGGTTAGATGAAGTAGGATGGGAGGAGACTCGTGTGGAGCATAAACACCGGTGTAGACCAGTTGGTCTGCTTCTGTGCTATAAATTCTATGTAATACTATGTAAACTGAGAAAAGACTCTGCTGCGGTCAGTGCACCTCTGAGTTCTCCCCTCTTGCTCCTTCTCCACTCCAAATATTCACCCTAAATATTGATATTAGGCCCTTCTGCAATGATGTCAGGAAGCACTTCTTCACACAAAGGATAGTGGAAATCTGGAACTCTCCCAAAAAGCTGTTGAGGCTGGGGGTCAATTGAAAATGTACAAACTGAGATTGATAGATTGTTGTTAAGTAAGGGTATTAAGGGATATGGAACCAAGGCAGATGAATGGAGCTGAGGTACAGATCAGCATGATCTAATTGAATGACGGAACAGGCTCGCAAGGCTGAACGATCTACTCCTGTACCTATGTTATTTGTTCTCTTTACTTTTCACTGCATTAAAATCAAGACTAACTGCAGTCTCCTACTCTAACATTCCTTTCTAGAATCTTCTAGAATGTTGAACTCTTTGCCTTCCTCAGTCTTCCCTTCATCCTAAAATCTTCAGGCTTCAAGTAGTGTCAGTTAATCACTACTCCTTGATGTAGTCTTTTCCCTACTTCCATTAATCTTAGGAATCTTACAACACCAGGTTATAGTCCAATAGTTTTATTTGAAAATCACAAGCTTTCGGAGGCTTTCTCCTTCGTCAGGTGAGTGTGAAAACTGTTGGACTATAACCTGGTGTTGTAAGATTCCTTACATTTGTACGCCCCAGTCCATCACCGGTATCTCCACATCATGTCTATTAATCTTGGCAGTGTTTTACATTGCAGTTCAATTCAGAAAAAGCATGGTACAATTAAGCAATGTAGTCATGATACCACACTGCTGTGCTTTGGGGCTGATGTTGGGAACATCCCTCAGGAACAGCATAGCACTGGTGAACAATACACCATCATCATGCCTGGGCCAACACACCGTCTTTACATCTGTGACCTGATGGGATTAGATTTTACTCTTCCTGCTAGCTGTAAACCGTAAGGATCTTAAAGCATATGAGTCCAGGTGGTCTCAAGACGTCCCCCTGCCCCCAGTACCAGATGGGCATGGTTTTACCTTGCATAATTGGCCATAATTCAGTACTAATTGGCACTGAGTTGGCAATCTGACACAGAAAAGTCATAAGGATGGCTGGTGTAAGCAGTGAAAAACTTACCTTGGTACAGGAGGTAGAGCTCGCTTGAGGTCGATATCAAAGCACATTGTCGGAAAAGAGCAGAGGGAATTTTACATAACTGTGACTGTGCTTTAAAATGTCCCTGGAGTGCTTAATGCTGACACATCATTTCGAAAAGGGGAGAAAATGTTCTGTTCCTCAGTATTAATAAGCATAACGTTCTCCAAAAAGTTCACGGTAAGAGTTATGGACATACAATTGGTTATTCACACTAGCTGATCATAACACTTAAGTTCTTTCATCTCCATTTGTTATGTCATTGACCAAGAGGCTAATCAATAAAACCATGAAGTGTGACGTTGACCTTTATCTGAACCATTGTGCGATCACCTGCAAACTTCAATTATCACTGAACGCAACCAAGTGGTTATTCATGGCTGTCAATGGTGAACTTTTGAGAACAATCAGTCATGTCTTGCTGCCTTTATACTGTTTGACGCTGGTACTTGCTTGATAGCAGTACAAACTGACAGCTCTGAGCTTTGCTGGTAGCACCACACTACTGTCAAGCAGGGGGAGAACATAGCACTTTGCATGGACACTTAGCTGTAAGCATGGTACTCTGCTAACTCCGTATCTCCCTCGATGTCCCTTCCCTTCCTCCTACAATCTAAAGGCTTTTAAAACCCAACCTTGGTGTCATCTCACTAATCACTTTAACAATATGCCCCATCTTCTCCCCAGCCATTTCAATCTTGGTGGATTTCAAAACAATGGACCTTCTCATGAAAAAAAATACTATGCTGTCAGCTGTGGCTCAGTGTGTAGCACTTTACCTCTGAGTCAGATAGTTATGGGTTCAAGTCCCTCTACACGGACTTGAACACAAAGTCTAGGCTGATTCTTCAGTGCAGTACTGAGGGATTGCTGCAATGTTGGTAGATGCTGTCTTTTGGAGGAGATGTTAAACCGAGGCCCTCTCAGGTGGACATAAAAGATCCCATGGCACTATTTTGAAGAAGAGCTGGGGAGTTCTCCCCGGTGTCCTGGCCAATATTTAACCCTCAACCAACATCACCAAAAACAGATTATCTGGTCATTATCACATTGCGGTTTGGGGGGGCTTACTGTGCGCAAATTGACTGCCGCATTTCTTACATTACAACAGCGACTATACTTCAAAAATACTTCACTGGCTGTAAGGCACTTTGGGCCATCCTGGGGTCGTGAAAGGCGCTATATAAATGCAAGTCTTTCTTCTTTAACTGGTGTTCAAATGCTGGTGGATGTTCAATGTTAGTGGAGGTCCAGCAACTCTGTTGGTTCTTCACTAGCAATCAAAATTGAAAGATAGTCCAATGCATCGCCTCGGAACTTATTAAACTTGAAAATTAAGGTTTTGAAAGATGGCTTCACGCCGATTGCAGTTATACCGCAGGATGTGCAGGACCAAAGCGGTATGAGTCTACCTCCTTCAGGTAATCTTACACACAGTGCACTGTTGTGAAGTAATGCTGGTTTGGCTTCCCATTTGCTATGTCACTGACACATAGTGGGGAGTTTTAAACCCCCGCCCCCCCAACCCGGAGGAACGTTAAAATGGAGCGGGAAACTTGCCCACTGGCTTCTCGCCTCGATCTGGCCAACTGCAATTTTAAATTGCAGACAACAAGGACAGCCCCCGAAGGAGGTGAGGTCCCTCTTTAAATATCATCAACATCAACAACAAACAACAACAACAACAACAACAACAACAACAACAACAACATTTCCTTTATATAGCACCTGTGATGTAGTAAAACATCCCAAGGCGCTTCAGAGGAGCGATTTTCAAACAAAATTTGACACCGAGCCACATAAGGAGATATTAGAACAGGAGACCAAAAGCTTGTTCAAAGAGAAAGGTTTTAAGCTGCATCTTAAAGGAGAGAAGAGAGCGGCGGAGAAGTTTAGGGAGGGAATTCCAGAGCTCGGGCCTAAGAAGCTGAAAGCACACCGCCAATGCTGGGGTGAAGGAAGTGGGAGCTTCCCCACCAGGTCTAAGCTCTTGGGAAATGGATCTGGGTCCAGTAGAGGCCCAGAAGTTTTAATTTTTTTTTTAAGTTTCCTTGTGGGCTAGGAGGGACATGAGTTTACTCCTCCGGGCCCCACAACAAAATCTTGGGCTTCCCCAGCTCCGGCCTCCCCTCCCCCTTACCCGACCTTGGTCCCTGTCTCTCCTGAAGGTTTCCCTTAGTGCGAGGGATTGTTCCCTTCGGCCCACCAGCAGAGGCCTCCTGCCGTCCGATATTAAATGGGCGGCAACCGCTCCCCGCTCACTTCCAGGCCTGTTTTGGTCGAGACGTGAGCCAGTGGCTCGACTTGCTAATGAGGCTAAGCTGTTAAAATCAGGTGGGCCTCCAGCTGCCACTCCCAGAAGGATTAGCCATGTTACTGCCCGTGCCTTAAAATCTACCCCTTTGAAGCTGCTTTGCAGCAATGCAAAGTATACAGGCCTTAAAAGAGAGAACATTCTTCTAATGAGATTATATTGAATAATTGTGACCCATTTCATAGCAATGCTACTAATTCTCAAATTGATTCTGACCAATCCCAGTCCCCAACTTGCATTTCTATAGTGCCTTTAATGTAGTGAAATGTCCCAAGGTGCTTCACAGGAGCGTTATCAGCCAAAAAATTGACACTGAGCCAAAGAAGGAGGCATTAGGATGAAAGTTTAGTCAAAGAGGTAGGTTTTAAGGAGCATCTTAAAGGAGGAGAGAGAGGTTGAGTGGCTTAGGGAGGGAATTCCAGAGCTTAGACCCTAAACAGCTGAAGGCGCGTTCAGGCAATGGTGGAGTGGGGGATTCTGGTAACAAGGTGGAACTGCACTGTAACTCGAGTGTAGTGAATGTTTATTTTCAGTTTTCGTACTGCACTGTATGCTTTTCACATGCAAAGCTGCTGAGTGTTAAAACAATGGATCCGGGTGTGTTAAACCAACGACAAACACAAACCAATGAGATTGAAATTGCCTTTAGACGATAAGTTCCTTATGTTTTTCAGGGACTTCCCGTGGTAGATTTTTACCTGAGTAATGATGGATGTACTGAACGATGAGACTGAACTTGAGGTCTAATAGTCTTCCAGCTTCCATCAAACCATGCTTT
The DNA here is from genome assembly GCF_035084215.1 of Heptranchias perlo. Classification (NCBI taxonomy): domain Eukaryota; kingdom Metazoa; phylum Chordata; class Chondrichthyes; order Hexanchiformes; family Hexanchidae; genus Heptranchias; species Heptranchias perlo. Next base: position 11,856,940 of record NC_090338.1, on the reverse strand, counting down.
AATACATACAAGAAAGCGAATATTCTGGTAACACATTGCTAAACTAGAACTAATCTCATTAAACTGCCACTTTCTCTCACACAATAACATAATTTTAAGTTACTTTTGTTAAAAAATATGTAGCCTGGTTTTCTATCTGATGACGCAAACTAATTCAAGGTCCAGAAGTAAGGTCAATCCCTCAATGACAATCGAACAGCAGCGGCACCCTTGAAACTTCTAACCTATTGATGGAATCTGGCTTCTTAACCTTACTAGAAAGCTGGCCTCCTTGTAGCAGCAGACTGAACTGGATATGCAACTTCTCATATACCTATACAGCAGTTCCATCAGAACAGCGTGCTTAGTCATACTCTGCTCCCTGTCTCCCTCAATGTCATCAAAAGTAATGTTGTTCTATTTACTGGAACGTAGAAACAGGATTAGGCTATTCGGCACCTCGAGCCTGTTCCGCACCGTTCAATTAGATCGTGGCTGATCTGTGCTGATGGCACCATCTTCTATGGAATGATTAACTTCCCATCTGGTGACCAAATACTACACATAGACATAAAATGCCCGCAATTTCTGTAGGGTGCTTTCCCAATCTCCCGGCTTAACTTCAGTGGGAGATCAGGCGGAAACCGTGCAGAAATGGCACAAAATGGCCACCCACGTGATTCTCCGGGTTTCCACCGTTCTCCCACGGCAAGAGAACCCCTACGGGAATTCCAAGCGCAAATCAATAACTTTGTCAAGAAAGACTGGCCAGAATGTTGCTGATCTACCTCTATTCTATAAAGGGTTGCAAACTCTCTTCATGTATGTCAGCCCAGTACAATGGCGTGACTTGCACAATACTAATGTTATTGCCAACACTGGACCAGGCCTAGATATTAGAAGCAAGAATATAAAAGGTGATGTGCCTTCATCTCAATGCTCTGTATTAATGAGAAAGGTTGCACCGAAGTTATATAAAGACTTTAATAGTGGAACCCATTACTGAGCAGTAAGGGAATGGATGTGAAGGCGAGTGTTAGGAACATTAAAAATGCAAATGATGGATTGGGGAGTGTGCGGTTTACTTGATAGGCTGCCTGTTTAAACTCTTTTGGAAGGATGTCAAGGCCTTAGAGAGGGTGCAGTGGAGATTTACCAGAATGGTACCAGGGAAGCGGGACTTCAGTTACATGAAGAGACCAGAAAAGCTGGGGTTGTTCTCCTTAGCGCAGAGAAACTTAGTAGTGGTGTTCAAAAAAATGAAGGGTTTTGATAGAGTAAATAAGGAGAAACTGTTTCCACTGGCAAGAGGGTCGGTAACCAGAGGACACAGATTTAAGGTAATTGGCAAAAGAACCAGAGGCGAGATGAGGAGAATTGTTGTTACGCAGCGAGTTATTGGAACGCACTGCCTGAAGGGGCGGTGGAAACAGATTTAATAATAACTTTCAAAAGGGAATTGGATATGTACTTGAAGGGGAAAAATTTGCAAGGGCTATGGGGAAATGGGTTTAATTGGACAGCTCTTTCAAAGAGCCGGCACTGGCACGATGGGCCAAGTGGCCTTCCTCTGTGCTGTCTCGTTCTCTGATTCTCTGATTCTATAACTGGGTTTGACTTCAAGCAGCATTGATTGATATCCACAGCCCAAGCCTTGAACAATGGCATGCGGGGCTCGCATTTAATGGGTTAGTAATGTTGTTGGCTTTTGGATATAAGTAGAGTGCTTTTAGCTGTGCATGGATGCAAACCCATTGTTACAATTCAAGAATCAGGTTGATGACCTGTGGATCACACTAAAGGCTAAAGGTACATGACCACCCCTGAACACCAGGCGCGGTATAACTGCAGTCCAAAGCAAAGCCAGGTTTGAACCTCTTTTTGAATGTTTTTAATGTCAACAGACCGCACATGCCCCTGCCAACTATCTCCGAACTTGAGCTTGACCAGTAGTCGGAAGCCAGGGAGCAAGCACACATGCACGGAGCTCCACTGTCCTTGAGCAGAGATCAACGTGGGAGTCAGAAGTATAATTTAGATCTGCCAAGCCTGCATCCGCCATGTAGGAGACCATTATCTGTTGTGCAACTGACGCTTTAAAATAAAGGAAGGAATTTGCATTTATATAGCCCCACTCACCATCACAGCTCCTCCTAAAGCGCTTTACAGCCAATGAAGTACTTTTGAAGTTTAGTCACTGTTGTAATGTAGGAAACACAGCAGCCAATTTGCACACAGCAAGGTCCCACAAACAGCAATGTAGTTAATAACTAGATAATCTGTTTCAATGATGTTGGTTGAGGGATAAATATTGGCCAGGTCATTGAGGAGAACTCCCCCGCTCTATTTCAAATTAGTGCCATGGGATCTTTTATGTCCACCTGAGAGGACCTCAGTTTAACGTCTCATCTGAAAGACGGCACCTCCGACAGTGCAGCACTCCCTCAGTACTACACTGAGGTTTGAGCCTGGATTTTGTGCTCAAGTCTCGGAGAGGGACTTGAACCCACAACCTTATGAATCTGAGGAAAGAGTGTTACCCACTGGGCCGAGAATAACACCTTTGAGAGCCTTCCAGTAGCACAAACAGGTATTAGACACACGAGCCCATGAATCACTCAGCTGTACTAACAAAGTCTAAAATTAGACATAAAGATGCAAGTTATACATCAGTTATTATGGTAATGATTTGTAGCATCTCCTAAAGGCTGCCTTGATGTTTTGGATAAGCTGATCGTTGGCTATCATCTAGTAGAGCAGATATAAATGACACAAGTTATTGCAGTGCGTTAATTTAATAAAAACATAATTAATCAAACGGTCATGAGCAGCATTTCAATATTAAATGCAACACTGTTGCTTTTTTTTCATTTATTCATTCTCAGGATGTGGGCATCGCTGGCAAGACCGGCAATGATTGCCCATTCCTTGTTACCCTGGGAAGGTGGGCTTATTTGCTGGGTCTCTTTAGAGGGCAGTTAAGGGTCAAGCACATGGTAATGGAACTTAATGGAATTCGACCTTACCATGTGTGCCAAACATCAACAGCTAGTTTCAAACCTATTTACACTCATGGTCGACTCTCAGGAGATGAAATGCACCCTTCCTCTACGCTTCAAACTACCACCCTCCGCAGAATCTAATTGGACTTGAGGATTTAACATTTCCTCCATTTCGTCTTTGTTGGCCGACCTGTGCAGCAGGCTCCCCTAGTGGCTGAGAATGGTGATTGCGATTGCCCGCCCCAGCACCGACAACTTGCATTTAGTCCCAGTCTACTGTTTAGGTGCTAAATTTTTCATTTAAAGCGGAGGACAATGTCTGATTTCCACCCCCCCCCTCAGTAATTAACTGTTCATTAAGGAAACCAAGGAAACAATCAGCTTTGGACGCTGTCAATTTATGAAAACGTGATTTCATTAGCGGCCCATTATTTACAGAGAAGAACTGAATTTCTCACCTTTTCTTAAAAGAGGGAGTTCGCATCCTTAGGATTCCTTTGCTTAACAAGAGCACAAAAGCACTTGTTTTCAAACTGCAAGTCTCCAGATGTACTGTTAAACCTGTCTGGGTACAACTTGGATGTATGCAAATCCCAGCTTTAAAAAGACAAACTCGCATAGCTCCTTGTCAATAGTTTCAAATGTAAGGACTTGCACAACACCAGGTTATAGTCCAACAGTTTTATTTTAAATCACAAACTTTCGGAGCTTACCTCCTTCGTCAGGTGAGTGAAGGGTTCTAAAAACGCATAGCATATATAGTCAGAGAACAATGCCTGGTGATTACAGATAATCTTTCCAACTGCCCCCTATCACGTCTCAGCTGGGAGACGATCACAGCAATCAAAGGTGTCGTTGGTGTTCAGACAGGTTAGCCACGGAAAACATTACACCCCAGTATACTGAATACACAATGGGTCAGATTACAAAGACAGAGAGAGAAAGAGACCTGAAAGGCAGAGAGAGAGAGAGAATGTCCAGTTGTATTAAAAACAGATAACTTTTTTTGGCTGGTGGGGTTACATGTAGCTTGACATGAACCAAACCTCACCTGACGAAGGAGGTAAGCTCCGAAAGCTTGTGATTTAAAATAAAACTGTTGGACTATAACCTGGTGTTGTGCAAGTCCTTACATTTGTCCACCCCAGTCCATCACCGGCATCTCCACATCATCAATAGATTCAGTATCACCTCATTAACACACTGGGCCAGATTTTGCTCTGAGCGGTGAACGAACGGTGCCGGCCATTCATTGGACTTGCACTTGCCCACAGACTCGTCATGGGTTTTTTTGCACTGCTGGTTCCTCTCATTGGGACCTCAATCCAGTGCGGCTCCCTCTAGAGGGCATCTGGGACCTGTGTGAACGGGGCAAGCAGCCGGGTATCCCCATAACCAGTCAGATTGAAGCATCGTTAATAAGCCGCGCAGAGTCAGAATCAGGAAATGTAAGTTAGAATAGTGAATTCAATGTCAAATCAGCTACAGAAAGCAAAATAAAGAGAGGGTAAGAAATATTGAATCAAGAGACAAAGATAAAAGAGACTGAAAGACAAAGTAAAAAAATAAAATATTTAAAACATTTTTTTTTACTTTTTAAATGTCCAACAACAATTTAAATCTGAAAGAATGAGACACCACACTTGTAAAAGTAAATTTTCGGTGCCAGAGAGGTTGTTTGGCAGTAATTAAGACTTACCACGCTCTTAAAAGGTGCTTAGACTGGAATGAGATTAGTTTTTATCCATCAGGTCAATGCAGGAACTTCATGCCGTTTCATTCATTTGAACGGGGAGCCAGCTGGCGAGATGTGGTTTTCAAGGAGCTTTCAGAGGAGCAGGGCATCAGGTACAGCAACTTCTGGATTTCTGCGTTTAACTGCACATGTGCAATCGCCAAAAATTGCTGTCCGATTTGCACAGAAACAACGATGAGTCCTGTGAGCCCAGGAATATGGTGGAAGAAGACGGGTCGACCCCAGGGGTGCGGACCATCCCACCAGCTGTGTACCGATAGGGGATCACCACCCCAAGCACCAGTCCACACCGCCTCCACGCCCAATGGCTCTGCTGCAGCCACCCTCGATTACCAGCACCTGCTGTCCGAGAGAAAATGGGTGGTTGAGGTCTAAAGTTGCTGAACTCAATGCGAAGCCTGGAAGGCTGTAAAGTGCCTGGCAGAAAGATGAGGTGCTGTTCTTCGAGCTTGCGTTGACCTGCTGAGCGTTTCAAACATTTTCTGCTTTTATTTCAGATTTCCAGCATCTGCGGTATTTTGCTTCTGTCTCAGTTTCTCACTGCGCTGGTTTGGTTGCAGTGCACAAGTGCAGTGAGCTCAGCAGCATTTAAACAGCAAAATCAATTAGCAGGCACTATAGTAGTGTGAAATAAAAACAGAAAATGCTGGCAAACACTCTGCAGGTCAGGCAGCATTTGTGGAGAGAGAAACAGAGTTAGTGTTGCAGGTCGATGACCTTTCGTCAGAACTGGAAGATGTTAGAGATGAACAGCTTTTAAGCAAGTGCAGAGCCAGGGGCAAGAGGGTAGGAGAAGAATGAAGGGGAGAGGTCTGCCATAGGGTGGAGGGCAGGAGTGATTAAATTGACAAAAGTGATGATGATGCAAGGCAAAAGGAAGTGATAATGAGACAAGTATAGAAACAAAAGATGGGTCCAGAGGTGATGTAAATGGTTGCAGCAGAAAAGGAGAGGTAATGCGATCTGCTCAGGAAGAAATCAGTAATTCAGTGATTATCAATATGCTCTACGTTGATCACTTAATATCAGTTAAAATATCTGATAAAAACAGAAAATGCTGGTAACTAGTCTCCATGGTAAATACAGAGGCAAATTAACTATTCAATATTTCTGCCATTTCACTGTCATTACCTGTGAGTTTATCTTGTGCATCCCTTAGTGACCCTATCTCTATTCTGATTTTTCTTTTGTTATTTATGTGTCTGTAGAATACTTCACTATTTTTTTTATATTCCTCGATAATTTAATCTCGTAGTTCCTCTTTGCTTTCCTAATTGTTTTTTTGACTTCTTTCCTAACCTCTTTGTATTCCCTTTTGTTATCATCTCCTTTACTGTCTATGTATTTAGAGTATGCCTTTTTTTTTCAGATTCAATTTTACCCTTATCTCTTTATTCATCCACGATGTTTCATTATTGGTTAGTTTGTTCTTGAGAAATACACTTCTAAAAAAAATCTTTTAAAAATTGTGCATTTGGAAGACCTGCTACATCTGTTTTGAGATATTCTCCCAGAAGGCTGGGCTCATTTAACCTATTAAGAATTCCATCACTATTTTCATGATTTGAGAATTATATTCTGTGAAAGCACAATACTTAATACGACAAAACCCAATGTACGGCAAAGTAATGACCACAGGGAATGCCGTTATTTAGCACACACTCCAAAGAAAATGGAAAGTTGTAATGGATTATTTTATAGCTGCGATGCAAAGATGCAGTTGGAGTCTTAAAAGATTTGAAGCACGGCTCAGATCTAATCAAGAATCCTCCCTTGTGAATAGCCATCCTCTGATAGATTATTGTTGGCCCTGGGTTGAACATTAATTTCTTCTGAAACTTAGTCGCTTTTGAAGATAATGTAGATACTTCATTCTGGTGCCATAGTGGATTGATGAATCACATATTTTTAGAAAGAAAGACTTGTGTTTATATAGCGCCTTTCACGACCTCAGGACGTCCCGAAGCGCTTCACAGCCAATTAAGTACTTTTCAAGTGTAGGCACTGTTGTAATGTTGGAAACACGGCAGACAATGTGCACACAGCAAGGTCCCACAAACAGCAATGTGACAATGACCAGATAATCTGTTTTAGAGATGTTGGTTTAGGGATAATTATTGGTCGGGGTACTGGGGAGAACTCCTCTGCTCTCCTTCGAAATAGCAGCTTGAGATCCTTTATGTCCACCTGACAGGGTAAATGGGGCCTCGGTTTAATGCCTCATCTGAAAGACGGCTCCTCCGACAGTGCAGCACTCCCTCAGTACTGCATTGCAGTGTCAGCCTGGATCATATACTCATGTTTTTGGAGTGGGACTTGAACCCATGACCTTCTGACTCAGAGGTGAGCCATTAGCTGGAGGGACATGATCTGGGTTACCCCTCTTTTATGGTGGCATTAGTGAGATTGGCCGACCCTGAGGTATTTAGGACTGATGATGTCATCCTGATCTAATCATCGTTTACATGAGTGCACTTTAGCTAGGGTAGATGCATCTTCCACTCTCCCTCACTTCCAATGGATTTGAGGACAGTACGTAAAATTGGCATAAAACTGCTTTTTTCCCTCTAAGTCCCAAATTCTGACTCCCCCAGTTAGACCTATTGGGTCTGCACCCTACCAAACCATTGTAATTTTGGGCCCAATGTATTTGAAGCTAGTTTTATAAGGGCTCTTCACAATTGTCAGCTTGGCCCAGTGGTAGCACTCTACCTTCAATCTCATAGGTCTTGGGTTCAAACCCCACTCCAGAGACTTAAGCACATAATCCCGACTGACACTTCAGTTCAGTACAGAGGGGGTGCTGCACTGTCAAAGATGCTGAATTTCAGATGTGATGTTAAATTGCCGCCATGTTCACGTAAAAGGTCCTGAGACACTGTTCAGAGAACATCAGGGACATTCTCCTGGTATCCTGGCCAACATATATCGTTCAACAAAATCAGGTTAATGAGGCATTTATCTCATTGCTTGTATCGTGCTCTGGAATTCTCTACCTCTCTCTCCTCCTTTAAGACGCTCCTTAAAGCCTTCCGCTTTTATTCTAATATCTTCTTAAGTGGCTCGGTGTCAAAGTTTGTTTGATAACGCTCCTGTGAAGTGCCTTGGGATATTTTATTAATTTAAAGGTGTTATATAAATGCAAGTAGTTGTTGTCGCTATGCACAAATTTGCTGCTGTGTTTAACTACATTACAAAAGTGACTACATTTCAAAAGTAATTCATTGGCTGTGAAGTGCTTGAGGACGTGAAAGGCACTTAATAAATGCAAATTCTTCCTTTGTCATTTTTGAACAAAAGGCCAGAGTACATTCTGACATGCCCCCTCTCTAAAGCATTCTGTGAAAAATGACTATTGATCAATATTTCTCTATATGTAGCAAGTTGCACAGAAAATATACTTTCCCAAGTACCCTTTGACCTTGAAATTATGCTCCAAGGTGTTAGTGCACGAGTGCCTAACTAGTTCATATCAAATTTGCTTGCTGACTATTTCAACGCCTCCACTAAAGTAACAAAGGAATTTCATTTCAAGGGGTAATTTTATGAGGCTCCAGTCCTAGCTAAATGGACGCATGGCTCGCAGAATCAGCCTTAAACTTTTATAGCCCATTTCCGACCCATGCTCCCATCTAGCAAGGCTTCGCTCCAACGCCAGAGGCGAGCAAAATTATGCTTTAATTCTTCACATGCTAATATCTCACAGTGCAATTTAAAGGCCTTTCCATTGAGGGAATGATAAATTTTATGGAGCCCTCTTCCATTTTGTTTGGTCATTTGTAGTTGTTTTTGAGAACTCTAGATGAAAGGACATAATTGTCCACATTACGTACCAGAGGTAAAACCTACCTCTTTGACCAAGCTTTTGGTCACCTGTCCTAATGTCTCCTTCTTTGACTCGGTGTCAATTTTTTATTTCCGATTGTGCTCCTGTGAAACGTCTTGGGATGTTTTACTACGTTAAAGGCGCTATATAAATGCAAGTTGTTGTTGTAAAGATAAAGAAAAGGAGAGAGGATGAGATAAGTCAGAAAGTAAGGGTTTAGGTGACACCAAGCTCGGGTTTTAAAAGCCTGCAGATCTCAGGAGGAAGAGAAGACTGAGGGAGATAAGTTTTTCTGTAATCTTGAGGGTCCAAGATTAAGTCAGATTGGGAGATGAGTGTGGATTTAAATACAGTGAGGATGCAGGGAGGAGTTAAACTGTTTGGGATGGCATATTTGGAGCTTCGGAGGAAAACAGGAAAGTTCAGAGGAGCAATGTCAACATCAACAACTTGCATCTATATAGCGCCTTTAACATAGTAAAATGTCCCAAGGTACTTCATAGGAGCGATTATGAAACAAAATTTGACACCAAGCCACATAAGGAGATATTAGGACAGGTGACCAATAGCTTTGCTAAAGAGGTAGCTTTTAAGATGCGTCTTAAAGGAGGAGAGAGTGGTAGAGAACTGGAGAGGTTTAGGGAGGGAATTCCAGAGTTTAGGGCCTAGGTAGCTGAAGGCACGGCAGCCAATGGTGGAGCGATGACAATCGGGGATACGCAAGAGGCCAGAATTGGAGCAGCCCAGAGATCTCAGAGCATTGTAGGGCTGGAGGAGGTTACAGAGATAGGGAGGGGCGAGGCCATGGAGGGATTTGAAAACAAGGATGAGAATTTTAAAATCGAGGCTTTGCTGGACCAGGAGCCAATGTAGATCAGGGAACACAGGGGTGATGGGTGAATGAAACTTAGTGCAAGTTGGGATACGGACAGCAGAGTTTTGGATGAGCTCAGGTTTACGGAGAGTGGAAGGTGGGCGGGCCGGTCAGGAGCGCGTAGTAGAACTGACAAAACAGAGAATGTTTGGGGAAGAAAAGAAAGGGTTTGGACCCTAGAAGCGAAAGAAGGGTCATCTATCAAAGAGCAACAAGCTTCTTATATCTTAATTAAAACTGCGAGAGATGCCTAGGAAGCTTCCTCAGATAGGGGAGCAGGATTGATCTTTTGGTTAGACTTGGCTTGATCAGGACCTAAGATTTATTGAATGGAAAGGGAAGGGTTGGGACAAAAGAGGCAACAGAGCTTCCTTTCAATTTTAGCAATGGAGGTGATGCGGGCGCACCATTCAAGATTGGAGTTCATCAAAATATTGGTAAATATTATGATTGACTGCATAGCTTGTCTTTATTCCTTCACCCTACACCTGCCACTGACTATTATGTCCAATTTAGAGGAATGATTCATTAAATCACAGGGTTTTTTTGTTTTCGATAAATTTTCAAAAAGCATCTGCAGAATATCTGCTACCACACATTCTACCAGCAGCTAATTATTGTTCCTCCTGGCTACTGATAATATATATGAGTTTGATAGCATTTCATGCTATTATATTAACACATTCACAAATTTGAAAGTAAAGCTAAAAAACGTTTCTGCTTCATGCAGAATCCCTCTCTTTTCTTCCCAAACATTCTCTGTTTTGTCAGTTCTACTACGCACTCCTGACCTGACTTGAGCTCATCCAAAACTCTGCTGTATCCCAACTTGCACTAAGTTTCCTTCACCCATCACCCCTGTGTTCTCTGATCTACATTGGCTTCTGGTCCGGCAAAGCCTCGATTTTAAAATTCTCATCCTTGTTTTCGAATCCCTCCGTGGCCTCACCCCTCCCTATCTCTGTAACCTCCTCCAGCCCGACAACGCTCCGAGATCTCTGGGCTCCTCCAATTCTGGCCTCTTGTGCATTCCCGATTTTCTGCAATAAGAGCACAGATGTGGTACTTATACCAGTTTGAGGCCAACAGCGACATGGGACTGGCAGAACCAAGTTATACTGTCAGCTGCGCCTCACGCACTGGATAGGGAAATGGAGGCCTTCAAGTCCATTCATCGGTATCCGAACGTCAGTAGATATCATTGTTAATGGCATTTTAATTCACCATCCTACTCGCACACTGACCTCTCTGCCCTCGGCCTCTTGCACTGTCCCAACGGAGCTCAGCGCAAGCTCGAGGAACAGCTCCTCATCTTTCAATCAGGCACTTTATAGCCTTCCAGCCTCAGCAATGAGTTTAGCAACTTCAGATCATAACTACCGCTCCCATTTTCTCGGACAGGAGGTGCTGGTAATGATTCTGCTGTTATCATTTACATCTCCTCTGAACCGATCTCATGTTTCTTTTCTTGTCCCATTACCACCCCCCTTTGCTTTGCACCATTATCACTTTTGTTATATAATCACCCCTGCCCTCCACCCATCATAGACCTTCCCTTTTTGTTCTTTCCTCCCCCTTCCCCTTTCCCTGGCTCTGTATTTGCTTAAAAACTATTAAATCTCCAACTTCTTCCAGTTCTGATGAAAGGTCATCGACCAGAAACGTTAACCCTCTTTCTCTCTCCATTGATGCTGCCTGACCTTTTGAGCGTTTTTCAGCATTTTCTGTTTTTATTATTGTTAATGCAGAGTTGGCTCCCTTCTAACATCAAAAAGGTCAAACTTCCATTTTAAAAGGTTCCCTGGCATAGTTGACCATAAGACCATAGGAGATAAGAACAGGAGTAGGCCATTCGGCCCCTTGAGCCTGCTCCGCCATTTAATAAGATCATGGCTGATCTGATTTTTACCTCAACTCCACTTTCCCGCCTTTTCCCCATATCCTTTGACTCCCTTGCTGATCAAAAATTTGTCTAACTCAGCCTTGAATGTATTCAATGACTCAGCCTCCATAGCTTTTTGGAGTAAAGAATTCCAAAGTTTCACGACCCTCTGGGAGAAGAAATTCCTCCTCATTTCCATCTTAAACGGCGACCCCTTATTCTGAGACTATGCCCCCTAGTTTTAGATTCCCCCATGAAGGGTAACATCCTCTCAGCATCTATCCTATCGAGTCCCCTCAGAATCTTGTATGTTTCAATAAGATCTCCTCTCATTCTTCTAAACTCCAATGAGTATAGACCCAACCTGTTCAATCTTTCCTCATAAGACAACCCTTCCATACCCGGAAATCAACCTGGTGAACCTTCTCTGAACTGCCTCCAATGCAAGTATGTCCTTCCTTAAATAAGAGCACCAGAGCATCCATTGCAGTTATAACATAGAATTGCATATAATTTACAGCACAGAAACAGGCCATTCGGCCCAACAATGCCAGTATTTATGCTCCATGTGAGTTTCCTCCCACCCTACAATTGCAGTCAGTGTACAGCTTCTTTTCCTGCTCTCTGCCCACCTACCTCCTCATCATTTGTTATGTCAGGACCGATGTATAAATGCCGATTGTAGTAACTGTTCAATTTATCTCCTCACCTAAATCTGATTGGGTTGATTTTTGCACAGGAGTTATGCTGCACATTTTACAGCAATGCGAAGCACAATATAACCGTCCAATAAAATGCACAAAAAGTTGCCCGCTCTCATCGTTTACCATGCCTGGAACTCTTGTAAAAGAACTGATAAAAATGTTTATGTCTGTAAACTCTTTTCTCCCAAATAGCAAGAATAAAGCCAGGAATCAATGACCAGCTTTTAACTCACTTATGGCAGAAGTTTCAGCACAGGAGTCAGACAGCCGTCTCCCTCTCCCCGTGCTGCTACGGGCTCGATATTGGAGACTACTCCCAAATCCCTACGCAGCTTTTGTACTCTTTAATATTCTTCTACAGCTATTTAACTGATTCCTTCTTAAATGCTGTGATTGATACAGCTGCAGTAGCCAATTGTAGGAACAGTCCCTATCCGAATAACCCTTTACATGAGAAAACATTTCCTCAAAACCTTTTATAATCGTAGAATCTTACAGCACAGAAAGAGGCCATTCGGCCCTGCGGGCCTGTGCCAGCTCTTTGACGAGCTATCCAATTAGTCCTACTCCCCTACTCTTTCCCCATAGCCCTGAACATTTTTCCTTTTCATGTTTATATCCAATTCCCTTTTGAAAGTTATTATTGAATCTGCTTCCACCACCCTTTCAGGCAGCGCATTACAGATCGTAACAACTCGCTGTGTAAAAAGAATTCTCCTCATCTCCCCCCTAGTTCTTTTGCCATTTATCCTAAATCTGTGTCCTCTGGTTACCGACCCTCTGCCACTGGAAACAGTTTCTCCTTATTCATTCTATCGAGGTCCTTCAGAATTTCAAACACCTCTATCAAATCTCCCCGTAACCTTTTTTGTTCTAAAGAGTGAAATCCCAGCTTCTCTCGTCTTTCCTTATAACTGAAGTTCCTCATCCCTGGTGCCATTCTTCTGTTCTAGTGATAATCCTGAATTGATAGCCCCCATGTTGGAGCGAATCTCTGAGTCAGAAGGTGCAGTCCTGGCTGGTAGAGACCGGAGCCTCGGCTCTGAATTCTGGGCTGGCGTCCAGTGGGAAACTCCTGTCCGGTGGGGGTGGGTGGTCCTCGCCAACCGTGCCCCCCCCTGCCCCGCCCCTGCACCCTGCCCTCCCTCCTCATGGGTTGTGGGAGCCCTTAAAACCCACCCGCCGTATTGGACCAACCACCCTATCGGCCAGTACAACGATAGTTATGGCCTTCGAAGGAGCATTCATATCATGGCCCGTCAGGCTGTTTAACCAGCCTGCGATTCCTGCCACTGCTTCACACTATTCTCCAAGGGAAGAGTGTGAAGATATGAAGAACAACAAGCACCCCCTTGTTACCGATTCATCAACCAGTTGAAATAATCTTTTATTATTTACCTTCTTAAACTGGTCATAATTTTGATCGCTTCCATTAGATTCCTCCTAACCTTCTCCGCTCCAGTGAATACAACCCTAATTTTAGTAAACTAGATTAGGAAAGTAAAGAGATGGTTAACAATTTATTGTGATATAAGCTATTGACCGCAATGATGTGATTTATGATGAGAACTGTACTGCACTGCAGGAGGGAGCAGTAATGCTCGGGTAGTAAGTTCAGCATTAAATTCTGAAATCAATAATGAATTTCTAGGACCTGCAGTCATATTTAGGCCATATATAAAGCACAGCACATAATAGAGGTGATGGTTGGCTATCAGCAGATGCACAAGTGCAGCATGATTAAATAGCATAGAGTTATTACCTGTTAGAGTATCTGGCATAAATTTTGTTATGCATTGTAAGCTACTTTTATTCAGATTAAAATGGCAAAGATCTCAAACTGCTGCCGTTATTTGAGACTGCATGAAGACGAGGGGCCTGGAAATGCTCAGGGCTGTGATCTCGGCTGTTCCTCTGAGGTCGTGCCCACTGATGCCTCCCCCCCCGTCTCCAGAGTTGGCAGGCTCTCTTGGTGGGGGTGTGGGGGGCGCATTTTCATGGCGCCCGCAACATTATGGGGTAGAAATTTGTCTTGGCCGGTGGGGAATCGGCAGCCTGATTTGCAATACACCCTGTGATCTTTGAGAAAATCTGGCGCAGTGTAAAACTGGCTGCCGATTCGCTATCGCCTGTTGCCCGTTACCGCCCGAGATTAATTTCTATCCCTCTGCTCCATGCCGACGGAAACGCTGGGGGGTGGTGGTTCGAGGGCTCTTGGAGCCCTAAATGGGTTGGTACCAATCTCCAGCCTTACACTGAGCCACAGCACGGAGATTCTCTCCCCCCGGGTCCTTCCCCCTCCACGTAAATCGCCCTGTCAGGTGTAGCTGGGAGGCTCCACCACTTACAAGGCCGAGCGGGAATTTTTAAAAAAAGGAATTCTTCGGATGTGGGCATCACTGGCGAGGCCGGCATTTATTGCCCATCCCTAGTTGTCCCTTGAGAAGGTGATGGTGAGCCGCCATCTTGAACTGCTGCAATCCGTGTGGTGAAGGTGCTCCCACAGTGCTGTTAGGCAAGGATGTTCCAGGATTTTGACCCAGCGACGATGAAGGAACAGCCGATTTGGGTTGGTGTGTGACTGGTGTTCCCATGCATCTGCTGCCCTCTTCCTTCTAGGTGGTGGAGGTCGCAGGATTCCCAATGATTGGGATCTACTACGTCTAGGTCCTGGCTTTTTTTCTTAGCCATTCCAACAGACTCCCGCCAGAGTTACCGCAGTGGACAGCAGACTATCCGAGGGAATTTGAGTACAGGAGCAGGGATGTCTTACTGCAGTTTTACAGGGCCTTGGTGAGACCACATCTGGAGTATTGTGTGCAGTTTTGGTCTCCTTATCTGAGGAAGGATGTCCTTGCCTTGGAGGGAGTGCAACGAAGGTTTACCAGACTAATTCCTGGGATGGCAGGACTGACGTATGAGGAGAGATTGGGTCGACTAGGCCTATATTCACTAGAGTTTAGAAGAATGAGAGGTGATCTCACTGAAACATAAAATTCTAACAGGACTAGACAGACTAGATGCAGGGAGGATGTTCCCGATGGCTGGGGAGTCCAGAACCAGGGGGTCACAGTCTCAGGATACGGGGTATGCCATTTAGAACCGAGATGAGGAGAAATTTCTTCACTCAGAGGATGGTGAACCTGTGGAATTCTCTACCACAGAAGGCTGTGGAGGCCAAGTCATTAGATGTATTCAAGAAGGAGATAGATATATTTCTTAATGCTAAAGGGATCAATGGATATGGGGAAAAAGCGGGAACAGGGTATTGAGTTAGACTATCAGCCATGATCATTTTGAATGGCGGAGCAGGCCTGAAGGGCCAAATGGCTCCTATTTTCTATGTTTCTATGTTTCTATGGAATTTGGCCCCATCGTTTTTGCCTCCAACAGCAATATGAATACTGCTGCCAGGGGTGCAGACAGTCATCATTTATGATCGTGAGCGGCCTGATTGGTTGACTCATCCTGTGTAGGCCAGTAAACCAATGTTGAGGTTGCTGGCTTTTATGCACTTTCGCAGCTGTTGGCAGCCAGAATAGCATTGGATGACCAGACCGTTTGCAACTTTGGTGTCCAATCTGATCCTGAGATGAGATTCCAACCACATATCCATTCCATCACTAAGATCGCCTACTTCCACCTCAATAACATTACCCATCTCTGTTCCTGCCTCAGCTCATCTGCTGCTGAAACCCTCATCCATGCCTTTGTTACCTCTATTCCAATAATCTCCTGGACGGCCTCCCAATTTCCATCCTCCATAAACTTGAGCTCATCCAAAACTCTGCTGGCCGTATCCTAACTCACACCAAGTCCCATTCACCCCTGTGCTCCCATCACCCCTGTGCTCACTGACCTACATTGGTTCCCGGTCCGGAACACCTCGATTTTAAAGTTCCCACCCTCGTTTTCAAATCCCTACCTGGCTTCGCCCCTCCCTATTTATGTAACCTCCTCCAGCCCTACAACCCTTTGAGGTCTCTGCGCTCCTCCAATTCCTGCCTCTTGTGCATCCCCGATTCTAATTGCTCCACCATTGGCGGCCGTGCCTTCTGCTGCCGAGGCCCTAAGTTATGGAATTCCCTCCCTAAACCTCTTTGCCTCTCCATATCTCTCTCCTCCTTTAAGATGCTCCTTAAAACCCACCTCTTTGAACCAAGCTTTTGGTCACCTGTCCTAATATCTTCTTATGTGACTCGGTGTCAAATTTCTTTTGATAACGCCCCTGTGAAGCGCCTTGGGACATTTTACCATGTTAAAGGCGCTCTATAAATGCAAGTTGTAGTTGTTGGTGTTTCAGCTGTTGTGGAATCTATCCTAAGTCATCAAAGTGGTGGATTTGACACCATCAGGACCCTCGTACAATGTTTCACATCTTGAACCATACAGTTTATTTTTGCTCCAGTTCAATTGAGTGCGGATCTCACCCAGTCGATGAAAACCCCGAATTGTAAATGTATTGGCCTCCACACAACATAGGCAGCAGAGATTCACTTTTCCAAGTGTCTCCGGATCAGTCGTCATAATTACGATCTCCTTAATTAGCCTCGTAAAAGCGCCAACTCAGTTCAATGTGTCAATGAGCTTGAATCATGATGTAACATAGTTTCATCATTAGGGAGAAACTGTTTCCACTGACAGGAGGGTCGGTAACCAGAGGACACAGATTTAAGATTATAGGCAAAAGGACTAGAGAGGAGATGAGGAGACAAATTTCTTTTACGTGCGAGTTAGAATCATAGAATTATAGAAAGGTTATAGCACGAAAGGAGGCCATTCGGCCCATTGAGTCCGCGTCGGCTCTATGCAAGAGTAATCCAGCTAGTCCCACTCCCCGGCCCTTTCCCTGTAGCTGTGCAAATTTTTTACTTTCAAGTACTTATCCAATTCCCCTTTTGAAGGCCATGATTGAATCTGCCTCCACCACCTCCTCGGGCAGTGCATTCCAGATCCTAATCGCTCGCTGTGTAAAAAAGTTTTTCCTCATATCACCTTTGGTTCTTTTGCCAATCACCTAAAATCTATGTCCTTTGGTCTTTGACCCTTCCGCCAATGGGAACAGTTTCTCTCCATCTACTCTGTCTAAACCCTTCATGATTTTGAATACCTCTATCAAATCTCCTCGCAACTGTCTCTGTTCCAAGGAGAACAACCCCGGCTTCTTCAGTCTATCCACGTAACTAAAGTCCCTCATCCCTGGAATCATTCTAGTAAATCTCTTCTGCACCCTCTCTAAGGCTTTCACATCTTTCCTGATGTGTGGTGCCCAGAACTGAACACGATGCTCCAGTTGTGGCCAAACCAGGGTTTTATAAAGGTTCATCATGACTTCTCATCATGGCTCCCATTTGCATCGAGGGCAGAATCCATGGACAGTTGTAACGACCTGGACTGCACTGCCTGAAAGGGCGGTGGAAGCAGACGAAATAGTAACTTTCAAAAGGGAATTGGATAAATACTTGAAAAGCAAAAATTTGCCAGGGCTATGGGGAAAGAGCAGGAGGAGTTGGACTAATTGGATCACTGTTTCAAAGAGACGGCAGAGGCACGGTGGGCCGAATGGCCTCCTTCTGTGCTGTATGATTCAATGTGAAGTTGCTGGTCCATGGGACTGGCTTAATGCCAGATTCCCTGACAGGTCCACCTGTTGATTGCCTGTGCAAGGATAATGTCTCAGCGCCAGCACACAGCAACTATGCACAGACAGAATAGTAAGTCTCCCATTTTAGTGTCAACTTGCATGGAGGGCAAAATCCATGGACAGTGTATGCGGGGGAGAGTGATCTATGTAGGTCGATTTTGGTATCACCCTCCCAAGATCTGAATTTGGACAAAGGTGGAAGTATCTTCAGAAACCTACATTAAAGGCCATAGTGCAAGAAAGCACCAATAGGAAGAGGTAAGACAGGATAAATTAACAAGTAGCGATTAGGAGTTGTCTGTCTTGGGATGTCTGCTGCCTGTATTCTAAGTGACTACCCTTCAAAAGTAATCCATCGGATGTGAAGTGTTCCGCCGGTCTCCGCATCTGCTTCAACATGTCTGTTGCTGAAACCCTTTGTTACCTCTAGACTCGATTATTCCAATGCTCTCCTGGCCGGCCTCCCACCTTGCACCATCCATAAACTTCAGCTTATCCAAAACTCTGTTGCCCGTATCCTAACTTGCACCAAGTCCCATTCACCCATCACCCCTGGGCTCACTGACCTATATTGGCTCCCTGTGCGGCAACTCCTCATTTTAAAATTCTCATCCTTGAGTTCAATTCCCTCCATGGCCTCGCCCCTCCCTATCTCTGTAATCTCCTCCAGCCCTACAACGCTCCGAGATCTCTGCGACCCTCCAATTCTGGCCTCCTGTGCATCCTCGATTTCCTTCGATCCACCATTGGCGGCCGTGCCTTCAGCTGCCTAGACCCTAAGCTGTGGAATTCCCTCCCTAAACCTCTCCGCCTCACTACCTCTCTCTCCTTCATCAAGATGCTCCTTAAAACCTGTCTCTTTGACCAAGCTTTTGGTCACCTGTCATAATATCTCTTTACGTGACTCAGTGTCAAATATTGTTTGATTACGCTCCTGTAAAGTGCTTTGGGATGTTTTACTAGGCGCTATATAAATGTAAGTTGGTGTTGTTGTTCTTGTAAACAGACCCCACAGTCTTACGATCAGGATGGTACTTTTACTGCCCCCATCTAGTATTACTATAACGTAACTCAAGAGTAGTATCAATGATAACCTCTTGTAATGTGAATCAGATACTGTAATCTCGCACATGCCCTCATGTCTCCTTTTATAAGAAAGAAATAACTTGCATTTATATAGTGTCTTTCTTGACCTCAGGACGTCCCAAAGTGCTTTACAGCTAACGAAGTACTTCTGAAATGGAGTCACTGTTGTAATGTAGTTACCTTCCATAAGGGGGTCTGATGAGCACTTTCATGAAACAACCCCAATTGTAGGCTGATTTATTTTACAAGTAATGTGCGAACAAACAGAGTGACGTTCACAGTGATATTTAAAGTATTTCATGACACTCCTTGCAACAGAGAAAATAGCAAAGAGCGCCACTATGTGCCTGTTAGTGGGCTAAAAGTACTTTACTGACCAGTTATTTCTCTGAAACTGGTCACAATGAAGCTTAAGGAGAGAATTTTCTCTCTCTAGATTTGACTTCTTTACCAGCTCTCACCGACCAACTCCCATTCTGACAGTGTTTGGCAATGAGTTTCCTCGGGGCTCCTTCAGGGGAAACCCCATTTATGCATGAAATTATGGCGGCAGAGTGGGAGAAGATCCGGGGAAATGCACCCCTTCTGTTTCTTTTCCTTCTCTTAGCCAGACAGGAAGGCCGAGGCTTGACCTCTGACCCTCCCCCCCCCAGCTCTCCTTGTCTGAAGATTGGCCAGTTTGTGTGAAGAAGTGCTTTCTGGCATCACCCCCGAACGGCCTAGCTCCAATTTTAAGGTTCTGGACACCTCTACCAGAGGAAATAGTTTCTCTCTATCTACCCTATCAAATCCTTTCATCATCTTATACACCTCAATTAGATCACCCCTTAATCTCCTATATTCGAGTGTAAGGAATCTTACAACACCAGGTTATAGTTCAACAGTTTTATTTGAAAATCACAAGCTTTCGGAGGCTTTCTCCTTCGTCAGGTGAAGTGTGGGATTCCATGAAGGTTACCGCATATATAGTCAGAGAACAATGCCTGGTGATTAAAGATAATCTTTCCAACTGCCCGTTGTCAAGGCAATCAAAGTGTTCAGACAGAGAGACATTACATACAGGACTACTGAATATACAAACGGTCAGAACAAAAGACCGTTTGTTCTGATCGTTTGTATATTCGGTAGTCCTGTATGTAATGTCTCACCTGATGAAGGAGAAAGCCTCCAAAAGCTTGTGATTTTCAAATAAAACTGTTGGACTATAACCTGGTGTTGTAAGATTCCTTACATTTGTCCACCCAAGTCCATCAACGGCATCTCCACATCATCCTATATTCGAGGGAATACAAGCCTAGTCTTTGCAACCTGTCCTCATAATTGAACTGCTAATCAAATTAGCGACTGCCCTCCTTGGAGCGGGTTCCTGTATGAATGCAGCCCCTCTGCCAGCTTGCCATGTATGAATGCTTACTGAATGTCTCGGAGTGCGTTAACTCACCACGTATTGGCTCGAACTGATAAGAATAATAGTTTAGACACCAAGTTCACCTTCTTTCAAGGGAGCTCATTAACATACCTATTCCCCCTTTATCCCAGTGGCTCCAGCACTTTCATCGCCGATCAACATTTTTTTTTAAAGGAGCTGAACCTTCGAGAATGAAACCACAGAATTCTGAATCTGAATTCAGATCATATTATAGCTTAAAGCACAAATCCCTTTCAGACCGAACAGTTGAAAACCTTAAAACATGACAGGTTTCCTTAGATTGCTGAAAAGTTCTAAAAAATACAAACGCTGTTGCTATTGTGTGTACGTTATCTGCTTTTACAGCATTAAGGAGTGATAGCAGTGCTGATGTTTACCCAATTGAATTTAAACTACAGGGGCTCATTTCAATTTTTTAAAAGGTCACTGGCAATCAGGGGCTGTGATTCATGCATTTTCTTTTATTTGTTACATAGAAACATAGAAAATAGGAGCAAGAGTAGGCCATTCGGCCCTTCGGGCCTGCTCCGCCATTCAAAATGATCATGGCTGATCGTCTAACTCAGTACCCTGTTCCCGTTTTTTCCCCCATATCCCTTGATCCCTTCAGCATTAAGAAATATATCTATCTCCTTCTTGAATACATCTAATGACTTGGCCTCCACTGCCTTCTGTGGTAGAGAATTCCACAGGTTCACCACCCTCTGAGTGAAGAAATTTCTCCTCATCTCGGTTCTAAATGGCATACCCCGTATCCTGAGACTGTGACCCCTGGTTCTAGACTCCCCAGCCATCGGGAACATCCTCCCTGCATCTAGTCTGTCTAGTGCTGTTAGAATTTTATATGTTTCGATGAGATCACCTCTCATTCTTCTAAACTCTAGTGAATATAGGCCTGGTCGACCCAATCTCTCCTCATACATCAGTCCTGCCATCCCAGGAATCAGTTCTTGGATTGCGGGCAACACTGGCAAGGCCGTATTTATTGCCCACCTCTAGTTACCCTGAGGGCATTAAGAGTCAACTGTGCAGTGTGGGACTGGAGTCATGAGTAGACCAGAGCAGGTAGGGAGGGCAGGCCCTTTTCCTGAAGGGCGTTAGTGAGCCAGTTGGGTTTTTAACAATAAAACATCAGCTTTCTGCTACCAGCCAACAAATTATTAGATGGCATTGAACTCAATTTCCTAACTTGCATACGAAAAGACTGCCAGGAAAAGACTAGCAGGCCCATCAGGCCTGTACCAAACAGTCCTGACGCAACTTAGCATCTGACTCCCAGTGTACCCTCCCACTTGTAGTCATGTAATCTCCTGAGAGAAGGAAAGAAAGAGAGAATTGCATTTATATAATCGCCTTTCACAACCTCAAGACTTCCCAAAGTTAATGCAATGGTTAGCTCCAGGCAAGAGAAAATCCTTTGCTGACAAGCATGCCTCAGAAAGAAAAAGTAGCAACATCGAAGTACTTTTGAAGTGTAGTCACCGTTGGCTGCTGCGTTTCCCTACATTACGACAGTGACTACACTTCAAAAAGTACTTCATTGGCTGTGAAGCGCTTTGGGACGTCCTGAGGTCGTGAAAGGCGCGTTACATAATGCAAGCTCTTCCTCTTTCTTTAAAAGCCGCATTCAGCCATTAAATATGCTGCCTCGGGACTCCCGATCCCGCCGCTGGTGCGATTGGCCGGCCAGCCCGTTAGCCGTGTTATATTGAGGCCTGGCCGTTAACATCGATGAGGTTGTTTGGAATCACCGCCCTCCTCGCTGCCCCCCGCCCCCCCATCCCACGCACTGATCCCGTTCTCCGTTAAAATCGACCCGCTTTTAGTCAGTTTCAGAAAGAGGGATTTCATCTTTCTACAAAGTTGTCCCTCCTAAGCCTGTAAGTATCTTATTTAGACATCTCGTTGGATAATTCAGTGTGGCATTTTGTTCATTATTATGCAACAGATAACGCAATGGGACTGTGAAAGAAGCTAGCATTATATATTCAGCTTGATTGAGTTAAAGTTAATGCAATGGTTAGCTCCAGGCAAGAGAAAATCCTTTGCTGACAAGCACGCCTCAGAAAGAAAAAGTAGCAACATCGTAATGACTTTTGGAAGTTTCCTTGCACAAGGTAGGAGGAGAAGGCCATTAGGAAAGCAAATTGCGCTGTACCGCATAATTCGCAGCCCAACACACGAGACAATCTCTTTCAATTTACTATTGTTGGCTGGATTCAGAGCTGATAAATCTCGCAAAAAAAAAAATCAACTTTTTTTTAATTCACTGCCTCTTTACAAGCAAGAAAGAGCTTGCAGCATCGAGTAATTGTTGAATACACAGCTCCAATGGTCTGAACATTGACTTCGAAGAAGATGAAACAATTCAATAATGGAATGTGACGGTTAACATATAGGTGCTTACCCCTTTGCTTCCTGTCTGCAACCAGTGACATCATACCAGGGAAAATATAAAAGAATGAAGATGTCCTTCAACTGGTAAATGTCGCCCTTAATTAACATTGGTGGGCACACTTCAAACAGGAAAGGAGTTTGGTTTAAAAGGAAATGACAGGGCTATCTGAGCTGAATTTCACTTGGCTCTAGACTCTCAGATAGTTTTCCAACCTCTTTAAAAAAAAATACCATTCCTTATCTTGACTTACCTCCCCTTGTTCGGTAACATCTGGATGGCCACAGTTGGTGCTTTTAGCTTCAAAAGCACTGAATTAAAGAACTGCAAACATTCTTGAAAAAAAACATTCCTATGAAACGCAAACCCATAGTGCAGGATACCACCAAGTCTTGGAAAGGGTGGGAGAGAAGGCAAATTAGATTAGAAAGCAGTGGTTTTGGTGACACCAAGGATGGCCTTTAAGAGCTTGTAGATTGCAGCAGGAAGGGGAGGCAGAAGGAGATAAGGACTTCTTCTATTTTGAGGTCCTAAGTAAGAAAGAAAAAGATTTGTACTCACATAAAAAGAAAGAAAATCTTGCATTTATAAAGCATCGTTCATAATCTCAGGACGTCCCAAAGCTGATTACAGCCAATGAAGTACTTTCTGAAGTGTAGTCACTGTTGTAATGTAGGAAACGCGGCAGCCAATTTGGACACAGCAAGCTCCCACAAACAGCAACGTGATAATGACCAGATAATCTGTTTTAATGGTTTTGGTTGAGGGATAAATGTTGGCCAGGACACCGGGGATAACTTCCCTGCTCTTCTTCAAAATAGTGCCACGTGAACTTTTGCGTCCACCTGAGGGGGCAAACAGGGCATTGGTTAAATGTCTCATCCGAAAGGCGACACCTCCGACAGTGCAGCACTTCTTCAGTACTGCACTGGAGTGTCAGCCTGGATTTTGTGGTCAAGTTTTTGGAGTGGGACTTAAACCCACAATGTTCTAACTCAGAAGCGAGAGTGCTACCAACTGAGCCAAGGCTGACACATAGAACGACATCAAATCTCTCAGAAATGTTTCGCATATACTGATTTATTTTGAAATGCATTTTTATCGTAGAATCATGGAGTCATGGAATGATACAGAATGCAAAGCAGCCATTCAGCCCATCCTGCCTGTGCCGGCTCTTTGAAAGTCCCACTCCCCTGCTCTTTCCCCATAGCCCTGTAAATTTTTCCCCTTCAAATATTTATCCAATTCCCTTTTGAAAGTTGTCATTGAATCTGCTTCCACCACCCTTGCAGGCAATGCATTCCAGATCATAACAACTCGCTACGTAAAAATTGATTTCCTCATGTCGCCTCTGGTTCTTTTGCCAATTACGTTAAATCTACGTCCTCCGGTTACCGGCCCTGCTATCACTGGAAACAACTTTTCCTTATTTACCCTATCAAAACCCTTCATGATTTTGAATACCTCTATCAAGTCTACCCTTAACCTTGTCTGCTCTAAGCTGAACAACCCCAGCATCTCTAGTCTCTCCACATAACTGAAGTCTTTCATCCCTGGTACCATTCTAGTAAATCTCCTCTGCACCCTCCCTAAGGCCTTGACATCCTTCCTAAAGTGTGCTGCCCAGATATAGCCACAGTACTCCAGCTGGGGCCTAACCAGTGTTTTATAAAGGTTTAGCACAACTTCCTTGCTTTTGTACTCTTACGTCTCTATTTATAAAGCCATGGATCCCATATGCCTTTTTAACAGTCTTCTCAACTTGTCCTGCCACCTTCAAAGATTTGTGTGCATACACTCCCAGGTCTCTCTGTTCCTGCACTCCCTTTAAAATTGTACCATTTAGTTTATATTGCCTCTCCTCATTCTTCCTACCAAAATGCATCACTTCACACTTCTCTGCGTTAAATTTCATCTGCCATGTGCCTGCCCATTTCACCAGTCTGCCTATGTCCTCCTGAAGTCTGTTGCTATCCTCCTTACTGCTAACTACATTCTGAGTTTTGTGCCCTCTTCAAACTTTGAAATTATTCCCTATTTACCCAAGTCCAGGTCAGTAATATATAACAAAAAGAGCAGTGGTCCCCACGCCGACCCTTGGGGGACACCATTGCGCACTTCCCTCCAGTCTAAAAAACAATCGTTCACCGCTATTCTCTGCTTTCTGTCCCTTAGCCAATTTTCAAATCCATGCAACCACTGTCCCTTTACTCCCATGGGCTTCATTTTTGTTAACAAGTCCATTATGTGGTACTTTATCAAATGCCTTTTGAAAGTCCATATTCACAACATCAACCACACTACCCTCATCAACCCTCTCCATACTTCATCAAGTAACTCAATCAAGTTAGTCAATCACAATTTTCCTTTAATGTAGGTACTGCTCCATTCATTTGGTGCATGAGGTCCCACATCAACAATGAGGTGAATGATCAATTCATTTGCTTTTGGTGGTGTTGGCTGATGGATGAAAGTTGGCCAAGATACCAGCATAGAGTAGGAGACGTAACAATCAGTTTTGATTTCAACACAGTGTGAAGGGAGTGCAGGTGAGGAATGTGAAGGACTGTATATTTTAAGTTTACATAGAATGAAAGAAGGCTGTTGGGAGGAGTCGTACTAATAGGCATAAGGGTAAATTCACCAGTCCTGTGCTCCCAGTGGGAAGTCATGCTCGAAATTCAGAGATAGGGCTCCACGACTGTAATGCTGACTCTTTGATTTGCATTCCCTATGCACATGGCTCCTCAGTGGGAACAGAGGATCGGTGAATTTACCCTATAGAGACAAAAAAAGATGTCAATGGTGAAAGAGAGTTCTTGGAGGCTGGAGGTGAGAGAGGGATTGACTTTCAGATGGTAAGGCTTGACTTGTACCCTGTCCAGAAGCACATGATAGCAGTTAGAAAGTCTTCCTCTGACACGGAGCGCCATTAAAATCCTGAAATCTCAACTAGATTTGAGGGTGGATAAATTTTCAACATGTCTTTCTTTCCCCATTGCAACCTTTCTTGTCCCTGTAGGGTAAATTCACTGAGGAGCCTTATGCATGGGGTGTGCAAATAAAAGAGTCAGCATTACGGTGTTTGAGCCCTATCTCTGAATTTCAATCATGCCTACCCATTGGGAGCGCAGGTTGGGTGAATTTACCCTTATGTCTTTAATATTAGAATACTACTCCTCCCAATGTTCATCTTTTATTCCTTGTAAATAATTGCAACATAGAATATCCATGTGGGACTAACTAGCGGAAAGTAGAAATGCCTCCCCCATGCCAATTAGGAATTATATTTGTCTGTTTCCAGTCTGTTGGAACATCCCTACTATTTATTGACTCTCTCAGGATGACATGTGGGATCTTGCTGTGAACTGTAGGTGTGGCTGTTGGAGATGTAATGAAGTGTTACATCAACATAAAATTTTCAAGCTTGCTTTTCCCTTGGGGGTTTCTCACTCGCTCAGCTGCCGTTTTTCAGAGGTTTACGATGCACTTTCGTCAAAGTTACGGAGGATGAGCAGGAAAATCTCCACAGACATTCACCCCCTCCCCGATCCCGCTCTCTTTTCAACTTTAGTGGTGTCCTGGATAGCAGATCTTAAGTATTCATCAAGGCTCCTCAATAAATAAAGATACACATGAGTGAAAACAGAGCAAGGAAAGTGAACAGAGCAAGGAAATTGTTAAGCTACTTTAGTCGTAGGTCAACATAATTATAAACGTAAGGAATCTTACAACACCAGGTTATAGTCCAACAGATTTATTTTAAAATCACAAGCTTTCGGAGATTATCCCCTGACGAAGGGGATAATCTCCGAAAGCTTGTGATTTTAAAATAAATTTGTTGGACTATAACCTGGTGTTGTAAGATTCCTGACATTTGTCCACCCCAGTCCATCACCGGCATCTCCACATCATGAACATAATTATAATTTACTGTTACATTAACGCTCCTTACAAGTTTTCCCAAAATGAGTAAAATTATTCCTGACAAGGCAATGTTACCATACAGAACAAAAAATGTTGGACCGAAATTATTTATAACCTCCATTGGGTTGCATATTGGTTTTAATATCCTCACATAACTTTCAATATCCAAGTAGAATAATATTTAACAAGACTCATCTGCTTGCTTCAAAAGCAGATTAGAATGCATTATTGATACAGGAGAGGACTAAATACATGGCACTGATTCAACTGTTAATACTGAATTACCAACTGTTTACACATTCAGAATGATTATGTTTAAACTATGAACAGGCCCTAAATGGAACTTTCACATCTCCTCCATTGTTAAAGGCGCCTCCTTCATGAAAAGCACTTTGTTTCCCTTCAACAACTCAGCACTCTAGAAACCCCGGGGAACATTTTTAATTTACCATCCGACCGTGAAACTGACGTTGCGGTTAGACTACTCATTCTCGAGACCAAGTGAAATCAGTCAGTTTCCACAATGGGCAAGCGCTCCACGACACAGGTTTAAGATTACAATTATTTTATTATCTATCGTTTACAATTATTTTATTATCCGTTTTTTTAATACAATGGTACATCTCTCTCTTTCCCTCTCTCTTTCTATCAATGGGACCTCTACAATCAGGTACAGGAGTCTGCCACGTGTTATGCTGGAACTGTATAAGACACTAGTTGGGCCACAGCTCCAGTTCTGCATACAGTTCTGGTCACCACATTACAGGACGGACGCGATTGCACTAGAGAGGGCGCAGAGGAGATTAACGAGGATGTTGCCAGGACTGGAGAATTTTAGCTATGAGGAAAGATTGGATAGGTTGGGGGTTGTTTTCTTTGGAACAGAGGAGGCTGAGGGGGTGATTTAGTTGAGGTGTACAAAATTATCAAGGACCTAGATAGAGTGGATAGGAAGGACTTATTTCCCTTAGCAGAGAGATCAATAACCAGGGGGCATAGATTTAAAGTGATTGGTAGAAGGATTAGAGGGGAGCTGAGCAGAATTTTTTTCCCCCAGAGGGCGGTAAGGGTCTGGAACTCACTGCCTGAAAGGGTGGTAGAGGCAGAAACCCTCATCACATTTAAAAAATACTTGGATATGCACTTGAAGTGCTGGAAAGTGAGATTAGGCTGGGTGGTTCATTTTCGGCCGGCACAGACACAATGGGCTGAATGGCCTACTTCTGTGCTGTAAATTTTCTATGATTCTATGATTGAGGCCAAGTCAACAACAAAACAACAACAGCAACAACTCACATTTATATAGTGATTTTAACGTAGTAAAACATCCCAAGGCACTTCACAGGAACAATTATCAAACACAATTTCACACCAAGCCACATATGGAGATATTCGGACAGCTGAGGTAGATTTTAAGGAGCGTCTTAAAGGAAGAGAGAGAGGTAGAGAGGTTTAGGGAGAGAATTCCAGAGCTTAGATCCTAGGTAGCTGAAGGAACAGCCATCAATGGTGGAGCAATTAAAATCAAGGCCGCGAAGGAGGCAAGAATTGGAGGAACTTAGAGATCTCGGAGGGTTGTAGGGCTGGAGGAGGTCACAGAGATAGGGAGGGGTGAGGCCACGGAGGGATTTGAAAAAAAGGATGTGAATTTTAAAATCAAGGCATTACTGGACCAGGAGCCAATGTAGGGGTCAGCGAGCACAGGGGTGAAGGGAGAACGGGACTTGGTGCGAGTTAGGAAACGGGCAGCAGAGTTTTGGATGAGCTCAAGTTTATGGAAGATTCCAGGCCAGCCAGGAGAGCATTGGAATAGCCAAGTCTAGAGGTAATAAAAGTATGGAGGATGGTTTCAGCAGCAGATGAGCAGGGGCGGAGATGGGTGATATTACGGAGGTGGAAATAGGCGGTCCTATTGATGCAGTGGATATGTGGTCGGAAGTTCATCTCAGGGTCAAATAGGACACCAAGGTTGCAAACGGTCTGGTTCAGCCTCAGACAGATGCCAGGGAGAGGGATGGAGTCGGTGGCTAGGGAACGGAGTTTGCGGCGGAGACCGAAGACAATGGCTTAGGTCTTCCTGATATTTAGTTGGAGGAAATTTTTGCTCATCCAGTACTGGATGTCGGACAAGCAGTGTGACAAATCAGAGATTGTGTCGGGGTCGAGGGAGGTGGTGGTGAGGTAGAGCTGGATGTCGTCAATGTACATGTGGAACCTGACGTGTTTTCAGATGTTGCCGCTGAGGGGCAGCATGTAAATGAGAAATAGGAGGGGGCCAAGGATAGATTCTTGGGGGACTGCAGAGGTAACGGTGCGGGAGTGGGAAGAGAAGTCATTATAGATGATTCTCTGGCTACGACTGGATAGATAAGAGTGGAACCCGGCGAGTGCAGTTCCACCCAGCTGGACGACAGAGGAGAGGCGCTGGAGGAGGATGGTGTGGTCAACCGTGTCAAAGGCTGCAGACAGGTCGAGAAGGATGAGGAGGGATTGTTTACCTCGGTCACAGTCACACAGGATGTCATTTGTGACTTTGATAAGGGCCGTTTCAGTACTGTGGCAGGGGCGGAAACCCGATTAGAGGGATTCAAACATGGAGCTGCAGGAAAAATGGGCACAGATTTGGAGGGTGACAACACGTTCGAGGGCTTTGGAGAGGAAAGGGAGATTGGAGATGGGGCAGAGTGGTCAAGGGTGGATTTTTTGAGGAGGGGGGAGATGATGGCAGATTTGAAAGGGGGGGGCAGTACCTGAGGAGAGGGAACAGTTAACACTATCAGCTAACACAGAGGCCAAGAAGGGAAGTTGGGTGGTCAGCAGTTTGGTGGGAATAGGGAGGTGGGTCTCATGGTTAAGATGAGGTCAGAGAGGGCATATGGGGAGATAGGAGAGAAACTAGAGAAATATGTGAGTTCAGGGCTAGGGCAGGGGGATCCGTAGGGGAAGTTTGGCTTGGTGGGCTAGGGGAAGGGAGGGAAGTGGCAAAGGCAGCTGAACGGATGGTCTCAATCTTAGTGACAAAGAAGTCCATGAGCTCTTCGCAGAGGTAAGAGTGGAGGAGGCCGGGGAGAGGGGTTTAAGAAGACAGTATGTAGTGGAGAAGAGAAGCAGAGGGTTATCTTTGCATTATGTGGTCTAGCCAAATCTGTTGATGAATGGCTAAATCAGTTGTCTGCCATAAACGTTCAAGTCTGCATTCCTTGGACTTAAGGGAGTGAAGATGAAGGCTGTACCAGGGCGAATGACCGGGGTGAGAGAGCGGTAATGGTTTTAAAGTGGACAAGGGCATCAAAGGTAGAGGTGAGGGTGTGATTGAGCTGATCAGTAGCTGCAGAAATGTCATGGTGAATGGAGGGCCAAAGGATAGACAGTTGGGAATTTTAAGTGACTTGGGGGAGAGTTTTTCCAGGAGCGAACACAGAAGGAAGTGGGTTTTGGGAGGGGAAAGGGGGGTGTGGGTGAAGAGGGATACAAGGAAGTGATCAGAGATGGTGTCATCCGTGATTGACATGATGTGATTAGAGAGGCCACGTGAGAATTAAATAGAATGTACAGCAGAGAAACAGGCCATTCGGCCCAACTGGTTCGTGCCAGTGTTTATGCTCCCCACGAGCCTTCTCCCACTCCTCTTCATCTCACCCTATCATCATATTCTCCTATTCCTTTCTCCCTCATGTGTTTATCTAGATTCCCCTTAAATGAATCTGTGCTCTTTGCCTCAGCTACTCTTTGTGGAAGCAAGTTCCAGATTCTAGCCGCTCTCTGGGTAAAGAAGTTTCTCCTGAACCCCCTATTGGATTTATTAATGACCATGTTACATTTATGGCCCCTAGTTTTGGTCTCCCCCACAAGTGGAAACATCTTCTCTATGTCTACCCTATCAAACCCTTTCATAATCTTTATGATCTCTATCAGGTCACCTCTCAATCTTCTCTTTTATAGAGAAAACAGCCCCAGTCTGAACAATCTTTCCTGATAGGTATAACCTCTCCGGCCTGGTATCATCCTTGTAAATCTTTTTTGTACCTTCTCCAGTGTCTGTATATCATTTTTATAATATGGAGGTCAGAACTGACATCAAATAATCTGCTCTATATTTCCTCCTATGCTTCCTGCATAGATAAAAGTAGAAAATGTAAATGTCCTGCACAAAAATAATGAAAATTGTGATACTGTTGAAAACTTAATAGAGAGGAAGATTATATTCAGCAGGTATCAAATAAAAGGACTGTTCCATCATTCTGGAGTGCGGGATTTTATAAGAATTATCAAAAGCCCCAAATTTAAGAAAGGATGAAACAAACTTGCATCTATCCTTCCTTACCAAACATCTCTGTAAAATTACTTACTGTCACCAAAGAACTCCCTCTTAAAATCATGTTGAATTTCAGGATTTCACTCACAGATGACCCCCCAAATTGACAGGGGAGCCATTTGGTGTAGTGTACTTACACTTCCAAGAGACTTTTGATAACATAACACATGGGACACTCTTTTGGAAGCTAAAGTGAGTGGGTATCAAGAGTAGAATATGGACATGAATTAATGATTAGCTAAAAGGGAGAAAGCAGAGGGTAGTTATATTGAATGGGCTGCCCAGGGGACTGAGCTGAAGCCCTAGACTGTTGCTCATCTATTTAAATGAGCTGGAATGAAAGTCTCAGGGCAAGGGTAGTTAAAAATAAAGAAAATATTTGCATTTATATAGCACCTAGCAAAGAGGCACTGAACAACAACAACAATTTGCATTTATATAGACCCTTTAATGTAGTAAAACGTCCCAAGGCACTTCACAGCAGTGATTATCAAACAAAAGTTGACAGCAAGACACATAAGGAGATATTAGGGCAGGCGGCCAAAAGCTTGGTCAAAGAGGTAAGTTTTAAGGAGCATCTTAAAGGAGGAGAGAGATGTAGAGAGGCGGAGAGGTTTAGGGAGGGAATTCCAGAGCCCAGAGCCGAGGCAACTGTAGGCACTGCCGCCAATGGTGGAGCAAAGAAAATCGGGGATACGCAAGAGGCCAGAATTGGAGGAGCGCAGAGATCTTGAAGGGTTGTAAGGCTCAAGGGGGTTACCGAATAGGGAGAGGCGAGGACACGGAGGGATTTGAAAACAAGGATGAGAATTTGAAAGTGTTGTTGGGAAGGATGGTTTAGGCGAGAATGCTGGACTCATTTGTGAAAGAGCTAGATCCTGTAATGGGAAGGTGATGGGGTTGGTGTTTTGAGAAGGATGAGATAAAATGAGCTTAAGGGCCTTCTTCATCCAAACCTATTTCAAGGCATTAACTGGTAAATGAACTGATGTACCTAACTACATTAAGTTCCACAGACACTAACTCCAATTTGCTTGACTTGCTGTATAACCATTGCTCACAGATAAGCATCTTTTCCTGGGTTTCTGCCGCCCAAGTGGCTCCATTGAATCACATCATTCAGGCAAATGGTTACTTAACCTGTCCATTTCTGTTAATTTAAAGCCTACACCGCAGAGACAGTTTAAACTTTTCCAAGCCAATATTCTAGACATTGAAACCTTACCTTATTTTCAACGTAATGATTTTTTTTGAAGCGCTAGAAATTTCCAATAATAATTTGGACAGTTCTGCAAAAACATATTGGAAGCACTATAAATATAATACATTATCCTGCTTTCATACTGAAAACAGCAGGAGAAAAACATAACAACAGTAACTTTTTTTCATTGTATTACTCCAGAGAATTCCATTGTTGCGGTGTCACAGATTGTAGTTCTAAATACATTTTTAACACCAGATGCAATTCAGTTACAATAAAACCCATTGCTTCTCATCAGGGCCATTGGCTTATTTATGCCGACTGAATAGGTTACATTCCATTCTTATTCTGTGAGACCACGGGATTTTCTTTTTAACCAGTGTTTTGGGGAATATATTCTGCAATTGTGTCCATTTTTAAGTGTCAGATGTCAGGCTCAGTGGGTAGCACTCTCAGTGCCGCATCAGGAGATTGTGGGTTCAAGTCCCACTCTAGAGACTTGAGTACAAAATCCAGGCTGATACTCTAGTGTAGTACTGAGGGACTGTTGGAGGTGCTGTCTTTTGGATGAGACATTAAACTGAGGCCCTGTCTGCCCTCTCAGATGAACGTGAAAGATCCCATGGCACTGGCCAATGTTTATCCCTCGACCAACACCTAAAAACATATTATCTGGTCATTATGACATTGCTGTTGGTGGGACCTTGCGATGTGCAAGTTGGCTGCTCTGTTTCTTACATTACATTGTGATCATACTTTGAAAAGAAATGCTTCATTGGCTGTAAAATGCTTTGGGACGTCCAGAGGTTATGAAAAATGCTATATAAATGAAAGTCTTTCTTTTATGTGAAAACTGCTAATGAGTGACCTTGTTTCTCATTCATTTCTGGTGTATAAGAACATTCCCAGTTCAGATGTCTGTCCATTATTCTTTGTGAAAGTACGCACTGCACTTATTTCAACAATCCCGAGTTTCCATCCCGATCACAGCTACCATATAATCAGATGAGCTTTGCCTGTTCTTGGCAGAGCCACTAGAGGGAGCACTGTATGGAAGCCAGAAACCCTTCTTGGGGAAGAGAAGACCGAGAGAGCCATTTCCGTTCCAAAGAGCAGCACTTCCTATTAGTGCTTTCTGCGACCAGTGGGCACCGCAGGGACTGGAGTGCATCCTGGATTGATGTAATAAAATTATTATTTGAAATTTATTTCGGGTTTATTGGTTTACTGCACATGAACACACCCTAACCCCCCTTTCTTATAAAAGGGGGGCCTAAACACTAAAACAATGATAAAAATAAAGAAAAAAAACTTCCTGTTGGTCAATTATTGAGTGGAATTCAGCATAGCCATGAGTTGCTGCCAAATCCTTAAAACTTTTCTGTGATTGAATCATAGTCATTGTTAATGACTAACAACAGCTCTAGAAATAGGGCCGTATCCATATACAGCTCAGTGTATATGGACAACAACAAAGACAACAACAACAACAAGTTGCATTTAACTAGCGCCTTTAACATAATATGTCCCAAAGCGCTTCACAAGAGCGATTATCAAGCAACATTTGACACATAAGAAGATATTAAGACAGGTGACCAAAAGCTTGGTCAAAGAGGTAGGTTTTAAGGAGTATCTTAAAGGAGGAGAGAGAAGTAGAGAGGCGGAGAGGTTTAGGGAGGGAATTCCGGAGCTTAGGGCCTTGGCGGCTGAAAGCGTAGCAGCCAATTTTGGAGCAAAAGAAATCGGGGATGCGCAAGAGGCCAGAATTGGAGGAGCGCAGAGATCTCGGAGGATTGTAGGGCTGGAGGAGGTTACAGATATAGGGATTAAAAGCAGTCCTCCAAATGCCCAGAGACAGCAGTAATGAAAAATGTGCACATGGATGATGCTCAAAAAAAGGCAATTGAAAATCATTACCAGGTCTAATATAGTCTGTTCTGCCAATTCATTTTTAGTGATTTTTTTTTTTTGTCTGGCCGATAATGCTTAACAACTATAACTAATTCACACAAGTTCGGACTTACCATTAATAATGCCTAGAGTAAATGTAATGTCTCCCTAAATAAGTTTGTGCTGCGTATGATCAGTGATAGTACACTCACACAAAGGTCAATTTCCCCTTTAAATTTTTAATGTTTCATTTATACAAAAAAACAATGGGTTAAGATAATGGCAAAAGCCACAAAACTAACCTCAAGTGATTTATAGGCACAATCTCATGCCCAACATTTGCATTACTAGCTTTTACCTTTTCCTTGCTTTCTATTATTTATTGTGCATCTATTACATTTTTTATGTAGTCAGGCTGAAAATGATTCTGAATTATTGGTCTATGACACAGAGCTGCGAGGGGGGAAAGGGTGAGATAAGTTTGCACAGATTACCAAGAACAAATGGGGTGAAATTCATCTTGTAAGAAAGAAACAGAACTTGCATTTGTGTAGCATCTGATCACAAAGCACTTTACAACCAGTCAATCACTCTTGTTATGAGAACAGAAAGATGGCAGAATGCTTCTTTTCTCTCGAATTAGAAATTGATCAACAAAATAGCTGTCAAGGGTGCAGGGCTATGGGGGAAAGAGCAGGGGAGTGGGACTAATTGGGTAGCTCGTTCAAAGAGTTGGCACAGACACGATGGGCTGAATGGCCTCGTTCTGTGCTGTATCATTCTGTGAATGCAATTTCATTGGTGGGCCATATTTTGTGATTTTTTTTTATTCGTTCACGGGATGTGGGCGTCACTGGCGAGGCCGGCATTTATTGCCCGTCCCTAATTGCCCTCGAGAAGGTGGTGGTGAGCCGCCTTCTTGAACCGCTGCAGTCCGTGTGGTGACGGTTCTCCCACAGTGCTGTTAGGAAGGGAGTTCCAGGATTTTGACCCAGCGACAATGAAGGAACGGCGATATATTTCCAAGTCGGGATAGTGTGTGACTTGGAGGGGAACGTGCAGGTGGTGTTGTTCCCATGCGCCTGCTGCCCTTGTCCTTCTAGGTGGTAGAGGTCGCGGGTTTGGGAGGTGCTGTCGAAGAAGCCTTGGCGAGTTGCTGCAGTGCATCCTGTGGATGGTGCACACTGCAGCCACAGTGCGCCAGTGGTGAAGGGAGTGAATGTTTAGGTTGGTGGATGGGGTAGCAATCAAGCGGGCTGCTTTATCTTGGATGGTGTCGAGCTTCTTGAGGGGGCAAAATATACGCAAGTTGTTGGTCTTCTTTTAATAGATGTGGAAGCCTATAGCCCATTACCTGAATGCTACGCTTTGTTCATGACAGTGCTGGTTGGCATATTGTTGGTATCAATCACAGGAACGTATGAACAGGAGTAGGTCATTCAGTCTCTCGAGTCCGCTTTGCCATTCAATTAGATCATGGCGAATCTGTACCTCAACTCCATTTACCTGCCTTAGCTCCAAATCCCTTGATATCCTTACCGTACAAAAATCTATCACACTCAGTCTTGAAAGCTCCAATTTTCCCCCAGCATCCACAGCCTTTTGGGGGAGAGAACCTGATTTCCACTACCCTGTGTGTGAAAAAATGCCTTCCTGATTTCCCTCCTGAATGACCTGGCTCTAATTTTAAGATTATGCCCCATTGTTCTGGATACCCTCACCAGAGGAATTCATTTCTCTGCATCTACCCTATTGAATCCCTTTATCATTTTAAACAACTCGATCAGATCACTCCTCAGTCTTCCATACAAACATACAAAGCCATGCAATCTCCAGGGAGAGGTAAACAAACAGAGAAGTAAACCCAGGGCCAATAAGGGAAAGTAATACTCTGGAAAGTTCCTCTCCTCCCCTCGGGCGATTGAAACCAGTCCAGGAGATCACACGGACCAAGTATTATCTACAAAGGCACTTACCTTCTGTGCTCACAGGTGATGCATTCACACAAAAAAAAAACAGGAACTTTCTGTCGAAAGATGAATTCCAGCCTCAATCTCACATGTCAGACACCAACATTGAGGTTATCCCTCGTATTGAGAACGACTGAGACCTCAGAAGATTCTTAGGTCCTGCTGACCCCTATAAGTCTTCTCACATGGTCACAGTGTAAGATTTTCTCGTTGGGGGTCACTTGATTCCTGAAGCTGTTATGTGATTTTGTGGCGGTCTCGTTTTCTGCTCAACTTGCTTATTTTCCAAGTCAGACACCGGCAAGTGTGGCAGTGTTCCATTACCGACTATCCAGTGCCGCATCCTCCTGATCACCAAAGGGAACAGCATGTACCTTGAGGTTGCTTTTCGAGGTATCATTCTAACACTTCTTTTGCCTGTTCATTTGCCATTTTTTTTAGTGCTTGCTTTGGAAGCCAACCTTCCATTATGGAAACATAGAACGTTTTAGCTCAGGAGCTGGCCATTTGGCCCTTCTTGCCTGTGCTGTATTTGGGCCCCTTATCTGAGTGATGTGGCCGACACAGTGAAGCTGTCCATTTGTTGAGCATCACTTTAGTGCTGGTTGTACTTGACAGGCTCTTGACAGGACTTCTGTACTGGGGATTTTGTATCGCTTCCTGTGTGGTATCAATCGCAGACAGCTCATGCGGAATGTGTCAACTTCCTTCACCTGGACTAAGACTAGTCAGCCTGAATTTTTTTTTTCATGAGGGTGAAGACTTAGCCAAATGCCAAGAGCTTGGAAACATAAGCTGTAGACAAACTGGCCAGGGATCAGAGACTCCTTTCGAGCACCAGATGCTTCCAGGTATCAGAAAGGCTTCCTTATTTATTGGTTTTGATACCAGAAAACTAAGTAATGAGACAAGTATTTAGATATTAAGAGTCACGAATGATTGTTTTTCTGAGAAAAAAAGGATTTCACCTGAAATAACAATGAATTGGAAGGCCTGAATCTGTAGCGTGTCCATGCCTTGTAGCCATACAAAAGAGTTAGAAGGACAATTGCATTATAGACCTTCAGTCTGGACCTCATGATATTACTATGTTGTCTCACTGGGTGCTTCTGTAGATGTACATAAGAAGACCTTGTCTTCTTGATCTGTTTTTTGTACTTTCTAATCAATGAGCACCTTGTGAGAGACCACGCTTCCCAGATAGTTGACCTGGGTCATAGTGGTCAGCCTCATGTCTATGACGAAGACTGAGGATGGAGTATAGGACTTTCTTGGATGTCTGCTGATAATTGTCTTCCTCAGTCAGTGCCCCTAGTGTGCAATCATCTCAACAAGAGCCCACATCGAGCAGACCATTGGAGTCCTCACGCAACAATTCCCTTCTCGTTGCATGACTGCCCACTATCGGGCAGCGACTCGGCCCCCCCACCACCCCCCCCCCCTCACTGATCTGTGGGAGATCTATTACTGGTGCCACAGACTCCTGCAACCATTGCCCAGCTGCAGCATCCATTGAGGTGACCCACATGTTCCATGGTTGACTGCAGAGTTGTAGATGCCACCCGCCAGAACTCCACACAAGTTGGCAGAGGACTCCTCCGCACTCTCCAACATGTTGCAGAAGTTTACAGGCAGTTTAATATATTCAGCAATCGCTGGTTCACAGCGAACAAGTCCACATCTGTGTCCTCCAGCGGAGCTAGGGTGAGAGCTTGCCCTCGGGTGAGCCACTTCCTGGGTCATCCTTTCCACCTGCTCCTAGTGCTGTTCACTTGTGCTCAGTGAGTGACCCCATGCAGACCCATCTAACTGACTATTTATACCAAGCGGGCTGCCGATCTCTGTACTGGTGCTCCGAAGGGTGAGAGTGAGTGACAGTGCATCATTTTTCAGAGTTCTCCCCTTCAGCCTTTGCACCTGCAGGGTCTGAGCCCTCTGTAGGACCTAGAGAAAGGGCAGAGGGACAAGGTTTAGTGTATAATTTTTTTGATATATATTAATGACTTGGGCTTGGGTGTACAGGGCACATTTTCAAAATTTGCAGATGAGACAAAACTTGGAAGTGTAGTAAACAGTAAGGAGGATAGTGATAGACTTCAAGAGGACATAGACAGGCTGGTGGAATGGCACATGGCAGATGGAATTTAACGCAGAGAAGGGTGAGGTGATACATTTTGGCAGGAAGAACAAGGAGAGGCAATATAAACTAAAGGGTACAATTCTAAAGGGGGTGCAGGAACAGAGACACCTGGGGGTATATGAGCACAACTCTTTGAAGGTGGCAAGACAGATTGAGAAAGCGGTTTAAAAAAGCATCTGGGATCCTGGGCTTTATAAATAGAGGCATAAAGTACAAAAGCAAGAAAGTCATGTTGAACCTTTATAAAACACAGGTTCGGCCACAACTAGAGTGTTGTGAACAATTCTGGGCACCGCACTTCAGGAAGGATGTGAAGACCTTAGAGAAGGTGCAGAAAAGGTTTACCATAATGGTTCCAGGGATGAGGGACTTCAGTTACGTGGATAGACTAGAGAAGCTGGTGTTGTTCTCCTTAGAGCAGAGGAGGTTAAGAGGAAATTTGATAGAGGTGTTCAAACTCATGAAGGGTTTAGATTAAGTAATAAAGAGAAAATGTTCCCATTGGCGGAAGGGCCGAGAACCAGGATTTAAGGTGATTGGCAAAAGAACCAAAGGCGACATGAGGAAAACTTTTTTACACAGTGAGTAGTTATAATCTGGAATGCACTGCCTGAAAGGGTGATGGGAGCAGATTCAATTGTGGCTTTCAAAAATGAATCGGATAAATACTTGAAGGGAAAAAATTTGCAGGGCTACGGGGAAAAAGCGGGGGAATGGGACAAACTGGATCGCTCTAACAAAGAGCTGGCGCGGGCTCAATGGGCCAAATGGCCTCCTTCTGTGCTGTGACCATTCTATGATTCTATGATAACGCCAAGGGTAAGCAGCAGTAGATGAGTGGCCATGCTGTGTGCGATCGGTATCACTCGAGGGAAAGAGGATCTCCTTGCTCTATGAGCGCCTCCATGGCTGTAATGTAGAATCAGAGGGCCTTGGCCTGCATTCTGTGGCCTGCTGCCTCCATAGCACGCTCTCCTCCTCCCCTTTAAAGGACGCAGCTGCCTTTAACCGGCAGTAAGCCCACCTGATCGCCCACCCTCCCAAAGCGATTATTGGCGACAGCTCGTCTTTTGCTTGCAAACGAGGCCGGGACATGAAAATTGACCCGGCGTTCCACCTGTGAAGTGGATGCCCCAACTATTGCCCGCCTGCTCGAACTATGATATATATGAAGATATCGGCCAATATATTTTTTAATCTAACTGTTTGTGCATATGCCTCGCAATGGGCATGAAGCCCAGGAACCAATTAATATAATTATTTGCACTTTTAATTTTAGCTTTCTACTGCCGCAACATGTGTACTGGTGTCAGGAGAATTGATGACAATTACAACAGCGGACGAAAAAGGCTTGGGCCCTGTTCAAGTGCCATGTGTTAAACACCTTCCCTGATTGTTTGTGACGTCTGAAGGAAGTAAATTGTCCTCATAGCATCAGAAGCAACGACAGGACAGAGGAAATGAAATGGAATCTTGCCAAATGCAGCAGTGAACAAATAGATTACACATGTTGAAACAAACTATACAAAGATGCAACAATGCTACCAATGAAACATCTGCTAGCTTGACAGGAATGGGTGACTCCTGCCATCCCGAAATCCCAGGATTCTTTCACTGCAAATCTTGGCCATGATCCCATGATCTGGATGCTGGGGTTACAAACCTTGATCAACAGCCTTTGTTGTCAGCTATACAAGGCTTTGTGCAGTTGAAGGCCCCCTTTGTGATGTCCGATCGTTTATCAGTGGTTGGTTTAAAATGCCCGTACATTTAGCCTATGCTGAGGATGTTGCAATCTGTGGCCCTCGGAGGAGCAGTTCCCAAGGTAGACAGCGCTTTCAACACCCCGAAGATTGCATGCCAAGGTTAATTTCTGTAGTGTGATATTAAGAA
Organism: Heptranchias perlo; assembly: GCF_035084215.1. Taxonomy (NCBI): domain Eukaryota; kingdom Metazoa; phylum Chordata; class Chondrichthyes; order Hexanchiformes; family Hexanchidae; genus Heptranchias; species Heptranchias perlo. Next base: position 11,817,027 of record NC_090338.1, on the reverse strand, counting down.
AGAACTTGCATTTAGCAGCTCTCACATCTTCAGAATGTCCCATAGTCCTTCACAACCAATGAATGACATTAGAAGTGTAATCACTGTTGTTATGGAGGCAAACGCAGAATTCAATGGGAATCGAAATCGGGGGGAGACGTAAAGCAGGCTGCCGACTCGCTATCACCCGTTTTAGGAAAGATTGTACAGGCTGGGGCTCTTTCCTCTAGAAAGGAGAAGGCTGAGGGGTGACCTAATAGAGACTTTAAAATTATAATGGGGTTTGATAGGGTAGACGTAGAGAAGATGCTTCCAGTTGTGGGGCGAGACTAAAACTAGGGGTCATAAATATAAGATAGTCACTAATAAATTCAATACGGAATTCAGAAACTTCTTTACCCAGAGAGTGGTTAGAATGTGGAACTCGCTACCACAAGGAGTAGTTGAGGCGAATAGCATAGATGCATTTAAGGGGAAGCTGGATAAACACATGAGGGAGAAAGGAATAGGAGGATATGCTGATAGATTTGGATGAAGAGGGGTGGAAGGAGCATAAACACCGGCAAGGACTAACTGGGCCCAATGGCTCTGTTTCTCAGCAGTACGTTCTATGCAAGTAAGACCTACCCACAATGAGACACTGGAGGGGTTAAGAATCGAGGAACCCCAAGGCTATCTTTTTAGGAGGCAGCGCTGTTTGCAAACCCGAATAAAACCATTTCTTGATTGCAGAGCTGATTAAACAATGAAGACATGTATCCTTTCCCTGGGCCTGGCAGAGAATGCTTAGGAAAGTGACAGTTAAGATTTATTGCTCTTAGAATGCTTTATCGACAGGGTACCCCAGAGACTTGCATTGATTGTGCATCTAGTGGAGGCTGTTGATGTACTCAAGCAGCTGTTCATCACTGCATGCTAACCTTTTATTTTTTATAGTATTGCACCCTGACCTCTAACTATAAGCATCAGGATCAGCTCGCCAAAAGAGCAGATAAAACATTAAGAATAGTTCAAAAATGGCGATTTATTAGAATGGTACCAGGGATACGAGACTTCAGTTATGTGGAGAGACTGGAGAAGCTGGGATTATTCTCCTTAGAGCAGAGACGTTTAAAGGAAGATTTAATAGAGGCATTCAAAATTATATGGGGTTTCCTCAGTGACCAGAGGACACAGATTTAAGATCATTGGCAAAAGAACCGGAGGGGAGATGAGAATTTTTTTATACGCAGCGAGTTGTTATGATCTGGAATGCACTGCCTGAAAGGGCGGTGGAAGCAGATTCAATAATAACTTTCAAAAGGGAATTGGATAAATATTTGAAAAGGGAAAAATTGCAGGGCTATGGGGAAAGAGCAGAGGAGTGGGACTAATTGGCTAGCTCTTTCAAAGAGCTGGCACAGGCACGACGGGGTGATTGGCCTCCTTCTGTGCTGTAAGAGTCTATGATTCAATATAACCTGCTGAAAATAATAGCGACATTATCGGAATTTGAATTTGGTAACAAAATGGGTTGGGTTCTATCCTACAGTGTGGGTGTGCTCGAGCCTGAGAAGCCACACCACATTTGTACACTACAATGATCCACCTACTTTTTGCTTACCACCAGTTATTGGACACACTTTCATTTCCCCAGCTCGAGTTCACTTAAAATAGTGATTTCATCTCGCTAATGGATTAATGGGCTCTTGCATTGCATGGTATGAGTTATGAGGAATGACTGGAGAAACTTGAGCTTTCCAACTTTGAAAGGAGACATCTGAGAGATGATCTTATAGAGGTGTTTTCAGATGGCAGCAGATATGAAAAAGGTAAATCTGGAAATGACTTCAATCTAAATTGCAAGTGGATGCAGTTCACCCCAGTAAAATGGAAATTTAAGACTGATAATGAGGGAACTGTTCTTCACAGAGTGATCAATGCATGGAATGGACTTAGAGTAATGGAGTTGAAAACCTTGGAATCATTTGAGAAATAATTTGGATGAAGGATTGGGAAGACTGCAGGGTCGCTCTGGTTGAATGAATTAAGTTGGGCCTGGCGGCCATCCTCATCCGTAATTATTTTACGATCTTGCGCGGAATTGAGCCATTCGGCCAGGAAGGTTCCAGATTACCTGCGCCCAGTTAGCCGATTTCAGTAGATGGATGGGGTACCACAGTGGGCCTCATCACCCCTTGAGCTGCAGAAGACGGGGTGTTGGGGGGAGGGGGGTGCTGGAAATCAGCCAAGGTTCACACTCCTGATTGCAATACAGCGACTAGAAAGTTTCCACCTGTGGGCATAGGATCAGAAAAATGATTGCGGCTAGATTCCTGCATGAAAAATGGTAATGGAATTGTCGGGGGTTTTGTGGTCAGAGGCTGCACTGCTGCTGCACAGCTTCAAGTGATGAGAGAGCATGTTGAGAATTTGGACGCAGAGGATAGCACGCACGTTTTGCTGCCTGAATATTTTTAATTCAACAATAGCAACAAACGGAAAATTAAGGCCCTGAATCAGATGCACTGTCCATTCCCCCTTACATTCCCGATACGACCTCCCATTCCGCGAAGAAAAGTCGTAAAATTACCCTTTAACATCCTATTAAGCTCCTCGGGACGTTTTACCACATTAAAGGCGCGATATAAATGCAAGTTGTTGTTGTTACTGTGTGTCACCACCTGCAGGAGAAGAAGGCAGAAAATGGGAGAAGTAATACCTCGTAATCTATACTACATGGGTATGGATAGGAAAATCATATTTATTCATGTTTAGCACGTTAGCTATGCAGCCACTCAGACACCTGAACCAGCAGATAGGAATTTACAGACACAGCACACAAACAGAATGTACGCACAAGACATCTGTGGCTGCTTTCAACGAGATAGAGGATTAAGCCCGGGCTACCTGAATTAACTGAATTTCTCTTCAAAGCGAAAAAAGATAAATGGGTTCCAAAACACAGGCTCTGCTGGTCGCTCAAGATAGTGACCGTGCAAATCCTTTTACAATTTACTTTGCTAATTAACCGAGGTCACAGCACTTCTTTTATTTTACTTTGAACAATCTCCCGAAATTAAGGACGAGGCCCACAATTGATCACATCTCGAGATGAATAACTTACGAGAGGTGTCCCAGGTGTTCAGGACTGAGCACTGGTGAAGGGCAGTTATCAAACATTTGTTGAGTTCTATCAGAATTGATTTATTCTGAACACGGTATGATAAATTAGCATTTTTTATTGATTTTTGACATAGTGACTTAACTTAGTCACAAGTGCATGACATTGATTATCTGAATGCTGGAAGGGTGTTAATAGATTATTTTTGCAATGAAGCACTGGTTTAATAACTACCTTGTCGACACAGTGTTGGAACACGGTGTTATATTCTCTGCTTGCAACACTTTGCAATGTCTGCGTGCTCTTCAATGGAAGAGTGTTTAGCATATTGCCAGGCAAGTTATATTTAGAAATAATTTGTCTCAACTTAGTGTCAATCTTAACTGCAGTTACTAATATATTAGCCTAGCCATAATATATAGCACTTGCTTAATTAACATATTGCATAACAATTACTTTGCGAGAAACACAATCACCTACTTAGAATCATAGAATCATACAGCACAAAAGGAGGCCATTCGGCCCATCTTGCCTGTGCCGGCTCTTTGAAAGAGCTATCCAATTAGTCCCACTCCCCTGCTCTTTCCCCATAGCCCTGCAAATTTTTCCCCTTCAATATTTATCCAATTCCCTTTTGTAAGTTACTGTTGAATTTGCGTCCATCACCATTTCAGGCAGTGCACTCCAGATCATAATAACTTGCTGCGTAAAAAAAATTCTCCTCAACTCACCTCTTGTTCTTTTGCCAATTTCCTTAAATCTGTATCATCTGGTTACCGACCCTTCTGCCCCAGGAAACAGTTTCTCCTTATTTACTCCATCAAAACCCTTCATAATTTTGAACACCTCTATTAAATCTCCCCTTAAAATTCTCTGCCCTAAGGAGAACAATCCCAGCTTCTTTAGTCTTATTTACATATTGGGGTAATGGTTCTGGTCTTGATGTGGAGCTTTTTATAGACGGCAGCATGGAGTGCAAAGCTTTACCTTCTACTCATTCAAGCCATCTAAGGAGGTTGTGTCCCAGACTGGAGCCTTGTAAAGTTGCGTCTATCGTGCAAACTATTTGCTTCTCTTCATCTTCCTTTCCTCCCGCAATCTGCAGGGTGACCTGGGTTTAAGTGTGGAAAACGCTCAGGGATGCAACCTATGCTATTTGGCCATAGCAGGCATGGCACAAATCTAAATGTTGAGCCGTTGCACCCCCAGGGAGCTAAGACGCAAGACAAGTCCCTCCATAGCCTCACCCCTCCCTATCACTGTAACCTCCTCCAGTCCTACAACCCTCCGAGATCTCTGCGTTCCTCCAATTCTGGCCTCTTGCGCTTCCCCATATTATTCGCTCCATCCTTGCCAGCGGTGTCTTCAGCTGCCTAGGCCCTAAGCTCTGGAATTCCCTCCCTAAACCTCTCCGTCTCTCCACCTCTCTATTGTCGTTTAAGTCATTCTTTAAAATGCTGCCAGAGTCTTTGTAAAGGTAGATATAGTTAAGATACTGGATGGGCTAAAAATTGAGAAAGAAGAGGTACTTGAAAGGCTAGCTGTATTTAAAATGGATAAATCACCTGGTCCGGATGGGATGCACCCTAGGCTGCTGAGGGAAGTAAGGGTGGAAATTGCGGAGGTACTGACCATAATCTTCCAAACATCCTTAGATACGGGAGTGGTGCCAGAGGACTGGAGAATTGCAAATGTTACACCCTTGTTCAAAAAAGGGTGTAAAGATAAACCCAGCAACTACAGGCCAGTCAGTTTAACCTCAGTGGTGGGGTAACTTTTGGAAACGGTAATCCGGGACAGAATTAACAGTCACTTGGACGAGTGTGAATTGATTAGGGAAAGCCAGCACGGATTTGTTAAAGGCAAATCAAGTTCAACCAACTTGATAGAGTTTTTTGATGAGGTAACAGAAAGGGTAGATGAGGGCAATACAGTTGATGTGGTGTATATGAATTTTCAAAAAGCATTTGATCAAACATGGTACATGGTAGGCTTGCTTTAAGATTGTGGTCCATGGAATAAAAGGGGGCAGTAGCAACATGGATACAGAATTGGCTAAATGACAGGAAACAGAAAGTAGTGGTGAACGGTTGTTTTTCAGACTGGAGGGAGGTGTACAGTGGTGTTCCCCAGGGGTCGGTACCGGGACCAACTGCATTTCTTGATATATATTAATGACTTGGACTTGGGTGCACAGGGCACAATTTCAAAATTTGCAGATGACACAAAACTTGGAAGTGTAGTAAACAGTGAGGAGGATAGTGATAGACTTCAAGAGGGTATAGACTCTCTGGTGGCAAGGGCGGACACGTGACAGATGAAGTTTAACGCGGAAAAATACGAAGTGATGCATTTCAGTAGGAAAAATAATGAGAGGCAATATAAACTAGAGGGCACAATTCTACAAGGGGTGGTGGAACAGAGAGATCTGGGGGTGTATGTGCATAAATCATTGAAGGTGGCAGGGCAGGTTGAGAAAGCGGTTAAAACAGTATACAGGGTCCTGGGCTTTATAAATAGAGGCATAGAGTACAAAACAAGGAAGTCATGATGAACCTTTATAAAACACTGATTTGGCCACAACTGGAGTATTGTGTCCAGTTCTGCACCGCACTTTAGGAAAGATGTGAAGGCCTTAGAGAGGCTGCAGAAGAGATTTACTAGAATGATTCCAGGGATGAGGCACTTAAATTACGTGGATAGACTGGAGAAGCTGGGGTTGTTCTCCTTGGAACAGAGAAAATTGAGAGGAGATTTGATAGAGGTATTCAAAATCATGAAGGGTCTAGCAGAGTAGATAGAGAGAAACTGTTCCCATTGGCAGAAGGATCAAGAACCAGAGGGCATAGATTTAAGGTGATTGGCAAAAGAACCAAAGATGACATGAGGAAAAACTTTTTTACACAGCTAGTGGCTAGGATCTGGAATGCACTGTCCGAGAGAGTGGTGGAGGCAGATTTAATCATGGCCGTCAAAAGGGAACTGGATAAGTACTTAAAACAAATAAATGTGCAGGGCTATGTTGATCGGGCAGGGCAGTGGGACTAGCTGGATTGCTCATGCGTAGAGCCGGCACGGACTCGATGGGCCGAATGGCCTCCTTCCGTGCTGTAATCTTTTATGCTTCTATGAAAACTTACCTCTTTGACTAAGCTTTTGGTCACCTGTCCTTATATCCTTTTCATGGCTCGTTGTCAATTTTTGACTGGTGGCGCTCCTGTGAAGCGCCTTGGGATGTTTTACTAAGTTAAAGTTGCTATATAAACACAAGTTGTTGTTGTTTGGGGATCCCCTGTCCTCCACACTCATTGAATTCAATGGAAAAGAAAATCGGACGAGATGTAAAATGAGCAGCCCAATTGGTATCACCGGCTTGTCGCCCAGCGATAAAATTATAATTACTCCCAAGAGTTGAAGGTGCTGTTCAGAGTGAGTACATCCACCACAAACAGCAGATGTGCATTAGACTTAGGGGTGATTTGGTTGAGGTTTATAAAGTGGTGAAGGGATTGTGTTTGCCTACACATATTGTTTCAACTTAATTGATTGGGAGGTCCAGAGGTCACTCTCACAAGTTATGTAAGGGTAGACCTAGGAGGTTTTACTTTTCCCAGAAAACAGATGACCTGTTGAACAGGCTGCCGGCTCATTTGGTGAACAATGATTTGCTGAATTCCTTCAAGTGAGAGCTGTTCCTGTTTCTGGCTCGGGCGGAGATCACCTGATATAAGAGGAAGGTACTGTATAATGTTAATCAGGGTCAGGGTGGTCTCTTGGACTAGTTTCGATCGTCTTGTTGGCGGGGGGAGATTGGAGAGGGATTTTCCAATTCTTTTCCCCTCTAATTGACCTGTTTTTTTTCCCTCTCCTCCCTCAGGAAGTCACATGGCTCTTGGTGGGGAGGGGAGTGAATATATTGTGATGCATAAGGAATCACAAGTGTATGGGAGAGGCTGGATGGACCAATAGGTCTTTATCCTGTCCTTTATTTTTAATGCGTTCGTTCTAACTTGGCAGGTGGCGTGGGGGGATATATTGTGCCTTGCTGCTGTGTGGGAGTTTCTAATTGGGGTCATCAGCCATGGTAGCTCTGGTCTGCCATCCTGTTGTTCTCTGAGAACCTTCAAATAATGCGAGCACTATGGACTTCTGCATAATTGGAGAATAATCAGCTCTCCCTGGATTATTGTGCAGTATCAAATTTCTGTGGTCGGATACCACTTCAGTATTTATGGAGTGCCATCCCTTCCCCTTCGTCAAGCCATTAGGGTTGATGTGTTGGATAAACATTGAGTTATCCTCAGAACATTAAAGAAATATCCATAGATCTACATAATATGGCTATAAAGTAATGCAAATCCCCTCAAGGCATGTAGGACAACAGGGTCTACAGGATGCACTGCAGCAACTCACCAAGGCTTCTTCAACCAGCACCTCCCAAACCCGCGTCTTCCACCACCTAGAAGAACAAGGACAGCAGGTGCATGGGAACACTATCAACTCCTAGTTCCTCTCCTCTCCAAGTAACACACCATCCCGACTTGGACATATATCGGCCATTCCTTCATCGTCGCTGGGTCAAAATCCTGGAACTCCCTACCTAACAGCACTGTGGGAGAACCTTCACCACACGGATTGTCGCAGTTCAAGAAGAAGGCTCACCACCACCTTCTCAAGGGCAACTAGCGATGGGCAATAAATGCTGGCTTTGTCAATGACGCCCACACCCCAATAATGAATCCAACAAAAGGGTGAGGTCGTACAAGGAAGATAGGGTTGAGGGAAGGCATTGAGTCTATCCTAATTGTACCATCAATAAACAACATAGTCCATCGCGGCATCCAGCTGTTTCTTCAATAATTCCATAGCTTGTGACTCCAATACTTTACTCAGAAGTCCATTTCAAATGTTGATTACTCTTTAACCCGATATTGCAAAGTTGGAAAGATGGCACTCGCCCACCTGTGCCAGCTTTGCAGTGGGTGAGCGTCATGCTGAATTCTGCAATGGGAGCCTGTCATGGTTCGGAATTTTTGAGTATATTTTTTAGGGATGGATTTGGGAATGACTTTTGTATCAAGGGTTGTGATTTAAAACAAAGTGAAATTGCATAGAATCATAGAATCATAGAATCATAGAAGTTACAACATGGAAACAGGCCCTTCGGCCCAACATGTCCATGTCGCCCAGTTTATACCACTAAGCTAGTCCCAATTGCCTGCTCTTGGCCCATATCCCTCTATACCCATCTTACCCATGTAACTGTCCAAATGCTTTTTAAAAGACAAAATTGTACCCGCCTCTACTACTGCCTCTGGCAGCTCGTTCCAGACACTCACCACCCTTTGAGTGAAAAAATTGCCCCTCTGGACCCTTTTTTATCTCTCCCCTCTCACCTTAAATCTATGCCCCCTCGTTATAGACTCCCCTACTTTTGGGAAAATATTTTGACTATCTACCTTATCTATGCCCCTCATTATTTCATAGACTTCGAAAAGATCACCCCGAAACCTCCTACTCTCCAGGGAAAAAAGTCCCATTCTGTCTAACCTCTCCCTACAAGTCAAACCATCAAGTCCCGGTAGCATCCTAGTAAATCTTTTCTGCACTCTTTCTAGTTTAATAATATCCTTTCTATAATAGGGTGCAGAACTGTGCACAGTACTCCAAGTGTGGCCTCACCAATGCCCTGTACAACTTCAACAAGACATCCCAACTCCTGCATTCAATGTTCTGACCAATGAAACCAAGCATGCTGAATGCCTTCTTCACCACCCTATCCACCTGTGACTCCACTTTCAAGGAGCTATGAACCTGTACTCCTAGATCTCTTTGTTCTATAACTCTCCCCAACGCCCTACCATTAACGGAGTAGGTCCTGGCCCGATTCGATGTACCAAAATGCATCACCTCACATTTATCTAAATTAAACTCGATCTGCCATTCATCGGCCCACTGGCCCAATTTATCAAGATCCCGTTGCAATCCTAGATAACCTTCTTCACTGTCCACAATGCCACCAATCTTGGTGTCATCTGCAAACTTACTAACCATGCCTCCTAAATTCTCATCCAAATCATTAATATAAATAACAAATAACAGCGGACCCAGTACCGATCCCTGAGGCACACCGCTGGACACAGGCATCCAGTTTGAAAAACAACCCTCTACAACCACCCTCTGTCTTCTGTCGTCAAGCCAATTTTGTATCCAATTGGCTACCTCACCTTGGATCCCATGAGATTTAACCTTATGTAACAACCGACCATGTGGTACCTTGTCAAAGGCTTTGCTGAAGTCCATGTAGACCACGTCAACTGCACAGCCCTCATCTATCTTCTTGGTTACCCCTTCAAAAAACTCAATCAAATTCGTGAGACATGATTTTCCTCTCACAAAAACATGCTGACTGTTCCTAATTAGTCCCTGCCTCTCCAAATGCCTGTAGATCCTGTCCCTCAGAATACCCTCTAACAACTTACCCACTACAGATGTCACGCTCACCGGTCTGTAGTTCCCAGGCTTTTCCCTGCCGCCCTTCTTAAACAAAGTCACAACATTTGCTACCCTCCAATCTTCAGGCACCTCACCTGTAGCGGTGGATGATTCAAATATCTCTGCTAGGGGACCCGCAATTTCCTCCCTAACCTCCCATAACGTCCTGGGATACATTTCATCAGGTCCCGGAGATTTATCTACCTTGATGCGCGTTAAGACTTCCAGCACCTCCCTCTCTGTAATATGTACACTCCTCAAGACATCACTATTTATTTCCCCAAGTTCCCTAACATCCATGCCTTTCTCAACCGTAAATACCGATGTGAAATATTCATTCAGGATCTCACCCATCTCTTGTGGTTCCGCACATCGATGACCTTGTTGATCCTTAAGAGGCCCTACTCTCTCCCTAGTTACTCTTTTGCCCTTTATGTATTTGTAGAAGCTCTTTGGATTCTCCTTTGTCTTATCTGCCAAAGCAATCTCATGTCCCCTTTTTGCGCTCCTGATTTCTCTCATAACTCTACTCCGGCAATCTCTATACTCTTCAAGGGATCCACTTGATCCCAGCTGCCTATGCATGTCATATGCCTCCTTCTTCTTTTTGACTAGGGCCTCAATCTCCCGAGTCATCCAAGGTTCCCTACTTCTACCAGCCTTGCCCTTCACTTTATAAGGAATGTGCTTATCCTGAACCCTGGTTAACACACTTTTGAAAGCCTCCCACTTACCAGACGTCCCTTTGCCTGCCAACAGACTCTCCCAATCAACTTCTGAAAGTTCCTGTCTAATACCATCAAAATTGGCCTTTCCCCAATTTAGAATTTTAACTTTTGGGCCAGACCTATCCTTCTCCATAGCTATATTAAAACTAATGGAATTATGATCACTGGTCCCAAAGTGATCCCTCACTAACACTTCTGTCACCTGCCCTTCCTTATTTCCCAAGAGGAGGTCAAGTTTTGCCCCCTCTCTAGTCGGGCCATCCACATACTGAATGAGAAATTCCTCCTGAATACACTCAACAAATTTCTCTCCATCCAAGCCCCTAATGCTATGGCTGTCCCAGTCAATGTTGGGAAAGTTAAAGTCCCCTACTATTACCACCCTATTTTTCTTGCAGCTGTCTGTAATCTCCTTACATATTTGCTCCTCAATTTCCCGTTGACTATTCGGGGGTCTGTAGTACAATCCTATCAAAGTGATCTCTCCCTTCTTATTTTTCAGTTCTACCCATATTGACTCAGTGGGCGAACCCTCGGATATATCCCCTCTCACTACTGCCGTGATGTTCTCCCTAATCAAGAACGCAACTCCCCCTCCTCTCTTACCTCCTGCTCTATCTTTCCTATAGCATCTGTACCCTGGAACATTGAGCTGCCAGTCCTGCCCCTCCCTTAGCCATGTTTCAGTAATAGCTATAACATCCCAGTCCCATGTACCCATCCATGCCCTGAGTTCATCTGCCTTGGCCATCAGACTTCTTGCATTGAAATAAATGCAGTTTAATCTAGACTTCCCTTGGTCTTTGCCCTGCTTTCTCAGACCATCTGTCCGGTCATGTTCTGTACACTCTCCCTTACTGCCTTTTGTTTCTGTCACCACTTTATTTCCCACTGACTTCCTGCATCGGTTCCCATCCCCCTGCCATATTAGTTTAAACCCTCCCCAACAGCACTAGCAAACACTCCCCCTAGGACATTGGTTCCAGTCCTGCCCAGATGCAGTCCGTCCAATTTGTACTGGTCCCACCTCCCCCAGAACCGGTTCCAATGGCCCAGGAATTTGAATCCCTCCCTCTTGCACCATCTCTCAAGCCACGTATTCATCCTAGCTATCCTGTCATTCCTACTCTGACTAGCCCGTGGCACTGGTAGCAATCCTGAGATTACTACCTTTGATAGGTTTTATTTTTCCTCAAAAAAGCACTGGCTGTTGTCTCTGATACTGAGGGGGAGCCTAGACTGACCTCAGTGGAAATAAAAATCAGAAGAGGTGTAAAGCTGAGAGGCGATTCCACTGTCACTCCAGCACTATTGCACAAAGTCAAGATCTACCCCAACGACTTTCTTCCCCTCTCCCCCCCGCCCAGTTTGGTGTCATCTGCAAATTTGACCAGTTTACATTGAAATTTTGAATTCAAGTTAACAATGTAAATTAGATACATTCGGGATCTCAGTGTCGACCCTTGGAGCGCACCATCCAGCACTTTCCCTCCAGCCTGATACCTGGCAACTAACCTAGCGACTATCTCTAACCCTAACTCTAACCCTTCAGCCAATTTTTGATCCAATTCCAGATTTGACCTTGAATGGCACCATTTTGAACTTAAAGAAATAACTTGCATTTATTCGGCGCCTTCGTGACCTTAGAAAGTTCAAAAGCGTTTCACAGCCAACAAAATTCTATTGAAGTGTAGTCACTGTTGTAATGTAGGAAATACAGTAAACAATTTGCGCACAGCAAGGTCCCACAAACAGCAATGGGATAATTACCAGATTTAACGATGTTGCTTGAGGGATAAATATTGGCCAGGCCACCAGGGAGAGCTCCCCTGCTTTTCTTCAAAATAGTGCTATAGGATCTTTTACGTTCACCTGAGAGGGCAGACGGGACCTCGGTTTAACGTCTCATCTGAAAGAAGGCACCTCCGACATTGCAACATTCCCTCAGCAATACACGGGAGTATCAGCCCAGATTTGGTGCTCAAGCCTCACGAGTGGGTCTTGAACCCTCCACCTTCTGATTCAGAGTGCTGAGCCAAGGCTGACACCTTCAGCTTTGAAGTTTAAGCATCAGCTTTCCATGTAGAACATTCCCAACGACATTTTGGAAGTCCAGGTACAGTGCGTCGTGAGGCTTTCAATGAGCCGCGGCAATTCCCTACAAGGTGGCAGGGATGTTAAATCAGGGGGAAATTCAACTCAAGCCAATATTGTGTTGGTCACATGGCGGCACTGGCAGATTGGAATGATGCACGGCACTGGGGGAAATTAAAAAGGGAGAAAAATGTTCCCTATTAATGGAGAAACAGAAAAGAAAACTCCAGTATAATGTCATATTGGTCATATTAAGAAAAGACATACTTGCTCTCGAGGCAGTACAAAGAAGGTTCACTCAGTTAATCCCGGGGATGAGGGGGTGGACATATGAGGAGAGGTTGAGTAGATTGGGACTCTACTCATTGGAGTTCAGAAGAATGAGAGGCGATCTTATTGAAACATATAAGATTGTGAAGGGGCTTGATCGGGTGGATGCGGTAAGGATGTTCCCAGGGATGGGTGAAACTAGAACTAGGGGGCATAATCTTAGAATAAGGGGCTGCTCTTTCAAAACTGAGATGAGGAGAAACTTCTTCACTCAGAGGGTAGTAGGTCTGTGGAATTTGCTGCCCCAGGAAGCTGTGGAAGCTACATCATTAAATAAATTTAAAACAGAAATAGACAGTTTCCTAGAAGTAAAGGGAATTAGGGGTTATGGGGAGCAGGCAGGAAATTAGACCTGAATTTACATTTGAGGTTAGGATCAGATCAGCCATGATCTTATTGAATGGCGGAGCAGGCTCGAGGGGCTGATTGGCCTACTCCTGCTCCTATTTCTTATGGTCTTATGTTCTTATGGTAATGCAGTGAGAACTGTGCTTTTTGAGTCAGCGTGATTAGGAATTTAATCAGTAGTATATCACAGGGTCAATTCTACAGGCTTAAGGTATGCAAAGCTTCTCAATGTCAGATTTCTTAAAGTTTCTGAAGAGTCAGCCTTGGCTCAGTGGGTAGCACTCTTGCCTCTGAATCAGAAGGTTATGGGTTCAAGCTCCACTCGAGACTTGAGCATATAACCCAGGTTGACACTCTCGTGCAGTACTGAGGGAGCGCTGCACTGTCGGAAGATGCCGTCTTTCAGATGAGATGTTAAACCAAAGGCCCGTCTGCTTTCTCAGGTGGATGTAAACGGTCCCATGGCACTATTTCGAAGCAGAGCAGCAGAGTTCTCCCTGGTGTCCTGGCCAAAATTTGTCCCTCGACTAACACCTAAAAAACAGATTATCTGCTCGTTATTTCATTGTTGTTTGCAGGACCTTGCTGTGCACAAATTGGCTGCCACATTTCCCACATTACAACAGCGACTACTCTTCAAAAATTACTTAATTGGCTATAAAGCGCTTTGGGACACCCAGAGGCCATGAAAATCGCTATATAAATGCAAGTTCTTTCCTTCTAACATGGAGCCAATGCGCAACAAAGAGAGAAGTTAGAAGATTTTTTCTTTGCAAAGAGGTATATTAAAGCATAGAATACTTTATCACAAAATGGCCTTTGAGGCAAAGATTATGGCCTGGAGTTTTCTCAGAGCTGCTCCCAGTCTGCCACGGTAACTTTGCCAGAAATGAGTCAGAAACCCTGTTCACGCGCGTGTAGATGGGATCTCCCCCGCAATTCCAGCAAAGTTACAGCGTCAGAATGGGGGCAGCTCTGAGCAAATTTCGGGCCTGTGACTTCATTTAAAAGAGAATTGAATAAGTATTGAAAAGAATGAATATAAAAGAATAGGTAAATACGATTAGAGTAGACAGCTCAAAGTTGAAGAACTAGTACTGGCACAGGTGCGATGGGCCAAATGGTTTCCTTTAGTGCGATTCTTATGTGGTGGCTTGACTGGCATTTATGAACATCACAGAGACACTGTGGGCTTCTATGAAAAAATGTGTAGCGCAATGAGTAGCAACCACACTGTAAAAAAAGGAAAGTTGGTCGATAGAAAGAACTTGCATTTATATAGCGCCTTTCACAACCTCAGGACGTCCCAAAGCTCTTTACAGCCAATGAAGCACCTTTAGAGTGTAGTCGTTGTTGTAATGTAGGAAACACAGGAGCCAATTTGTGCAAAGCAAGGTCCCACAAACAGCAACGAGGTAATAGCATGATAATCTGTTTTAGTGGCGTTGGTTGAGGGATAAATATTGGCCAGGAGAACTCCCCCACTCTTCTTCAAAATAATGCCGTTGGATCTCACCTACACTGTGTTTACAGCTGTTCTTCCCAGGACTACTCATTGGAGTTCAGAAGAATGAGAGGCGATCTTATTGAAACATATAAGATTGTGAAGGGGCTTGATCGGGTGGATGCGGTGAGGATGTTCCCAAGGATGGGTGAAACTAGAACTAGGGGGCATCATCTTAGAATAAGGGGCTGCTCTTTCAAAACTGAGATGAGGAGAAACTTCTTCACTCAGAGGGTAGTAGGTCTGTGGAATTTGCTGCCCCAGGAAGCTATGGCAGCTGCATCATTAAATAAATTTAAAACAGAAATAGACAGTTTCCTAGACGTAAAGGGAATTAGGGGTTACGGGGAGCGGGCAGGAAATTGGACATGAATTTAGATTTGAGGTTAGGATCAGATCAGCCATGATCTTATTGAATGGCGGAGCAGGCTCGAGGGGCCGATTGGCCTACCCCTGCTCCTATTTCTTATGTTCTTATGACTACCTTTATTTGACTTGCAGAGTACGATTTTATTTAAATTACATCTAGAACAACAGTCGAGTACATATGTGGCAAGAATGCATGTTTTATCATCGCTGCAGAGCACCTTGCTGAACAATTGATTTATCAGCTGTAAACCCATGTAGCCATTCCAGTGTATAGTTAAAATGTCCGCGTAATCTACTGCAGACTTTCAGCTTCCACTCTTATTTCTTCCACCTTTTTCTATTGTTGACAAACTAAAAGCAGTGATATATAAATCATTTATATGCCGCATAGCGGTGCTTCTTATCTGGATGATAGTGGAGTGTCTCAATTTGGTTAGCATGCTCAGAATGGCTCTTCCGCAGACGCACAATTTATTACATGGAACAGTGCTCAGGAATATGCTACTATCTTGACAAGAAACGTGGCCACGTAGCACATAAACTCATACCTGGCTGAGAAATGTTTGTTTCTCACAGAGAACCTGTCTCAGTAATGCTCGGCAAAGAGTGATACACTATGATTATTGGGAACAAAATGTGATTCTGGAGACGGTGTTTCGCAGGGATAGCATTAAGATTGATTTTCTCCTCATGTCTTTTGCTCTTTTTTTCTCCTCTGGCAGCTTGTCTTAATATTCATTCTTGGGATGTGGGCGTTGCTGGCAAGGCTGGCATTTATTGCCCCGTCCCTAGTTGCTCTTGAGAAAGGCCATAGAGTAATCAGCATCTGGAATGAACTTCTCGGTAAAATATTGGAGTCACATGCTATGGAATCATTGAGAAAGCGGCAGGGTGCTGCGTTTGGAGCAACTGTACATTGTTTTTGGATGGAACAATGAGGATAGGCTCAATGGCTTCCCTCAACCCTATGTTCCTTATACGACCTCACCCTTCTTAAAAAAAAGTCATTCTTGGGCTATGGGCATCGCCAGCAGGACCAGTATTTCTTGCCCATCCCTGGTTGCCCTTGAGTGGTGATGAGCCACCTTCATCTTGAACTGCTGTGGTCTGTGTGGTGAAGGCTCTCCCACAGTGCTGTTAGGTAGGGAGTTCCAGGATTTTGACCCAGCGACGATGAAGGAATGGGGATATGTCTTCAACCATCCGTGGCTAACTAAGGAAGTTAAAGATAGTATCCAATTGAAAGAAAAAGCATACAATTCCGCAAAGATTAGTGGCAGGTCAGAAGATTGGACAGAATATAAAAAACAGCAAGGAATGACTAAAAGAATAATAAGGAGGGAGAAACTAGAGTACGAGAGAAAGCTAGCTAGAAATATAAAAACAGATAGTAAGAGTTTCTACAGGTATTTAAAAAGGAAAAGAGTAAGTAAAGTGAGCGTTGGTCCTCTAGAGAGTGAGTCTGGGGAATTAATAATGGAGAATAAGGAAATGGTGGATGAATTGAACAGATATTTTGTATCCGTCTTCACTGTAGAGGATATAAATAACATGCCAGAAATAATTTTGAATCAAGAGGTGAAAGGGATGGAGGAACTTAAAAGATTTTCAATCACAAGGGAAAGGGTTTTGAAAAAAATATTAGAATTAAAAGCTGACAAGACCCCAGGTCCTAATGGACTTCATCCTAGGGTCTTAAAAGAAGTGGCTGCAGAGATAGTAGATGCATTGGTATTAATTTTCCAAAATTCCCTAGATTCTGGAAGGGTCCCATCAGATTGGAAAATAGTGAATGTAACTCCCCTATTCAAGAAAGGAGGGAGACAGAAAACAGGAAACTACAGGCCAGTTAGCTTAACATCTATTATAGGGAAAATGCTAGAATCTATTATTAAGGAGGTTATAGCAGGGCACTTAGAAAATCTCAATGCAATCAGGCAGAGTCAATACGGCCTTGTGAAAGGGAAGTCGTGTTTGACTAACTTATTAGAGTCCTTTGAGGAAGTAACAAGCAACATGGATGAAGGGGATCCTGTGGATGTGGTGTACTTGGATTTCCAGAAGGCTTTTGACAAGGTGCCACATCAAAAGCTACTACACAAAATAAGAGCTCATGGTGTAGGGGGTAACATATTAGCATGGATAAAGGATTGGTTAGCTAACATGAAACAGAGAGAAGGCATAAATGGGTCATTTTCAGGTTGGCAAGATGTAACGAGTGGAGTGCCAAAGAGATCAGTGCTTGGGCCTCAACTATTTACAACCTATATCATTGACTTGGATGAAGGGACCGAATGTACAGTTGCTAAATTTGCTGATGACACAAAGGTAGGTAGGAAAGTAAGTTGTGAAGAGGACGGAAGGAGTCTGCAAAGGAATATAGATAGGTTAAGTGAGTGGGCAAAAATATGGTAGATGGAGTATAATGTGGGAAAATGTGAACTTGTCCACTTTGGAAGGAGGAATAGAAAAGCAGTATATTATTTAAATGGAGAGAGATTGCGGAACTTTGAGGTACAGAAGGATTTGGGTGTCCTAGTACATGAATCACAAAAGTTAGTATACATGTACAGCAAGTGATTAGGAAGGCAAATGGAATGTTGTCATTCATTGCAAGGGGAATGGAATATAAAAGTAGAGATGTTTTGCTACAGTTGTACAGGGCATTGGTGAGACCACATCTAGAATACTGTGTGCAGTTTTGGTCTCCTTATTTAAGAAAGGACATAATTGCTTTGGAGGCAGTTCAGAGAAGGTTCACTCGACTGATTCCTGGGATGAGGGGGTTATCTTATGAGGAAAGGTTGGACAAGTTGGACCTGTATACATTGGAGTTTAGAAGAATGAGAGGTGATCTTATGGAAACATATAAGATCCTGAGGGGACGAGAAGGGGTAGATGCTGAGAGTATGTTTCCCCTTGTGGGAAAGACAAGAACTAGGGGCCACAGTTTAAAAATAAGGGGTCTCCCATTTAAGATGGAGGTAAGGAGAAAGTTTTTCTCTCAGAGGGTTGTGAGTCTGTGGAATTCCCTTCCCCAGAGAGTGGTGGAGGCAGGGTCATTGAATATTTTTAAGGCTGAGTTAGATAGATTCCTGATTAACAAGGGAGTCAAAGGTTATAGTAGGTAGACGGGAAAGCAGGGTTGAGGTCACAATCAGATCAGCCATGATCTTATCAAATGGCAGAGCAGGCTCGAGGGGCCAAATGGCCTACTCCTGCTCTTAATTCGTATGTTCGTATGTATGTACTCGGCATGGTGCGAGATTTGGAGGGGAACCTGGAGGTGATGGTGTTCCCATACACCTCCTGCCCTTGGCCCTCTAGGTAGTGGAGGTCATGGGTTTGGGATCAGAATATTTCCCTCTGCTAAACAGAAGTTGAGAAGGAGAATAAAACAAAGTCCACACTTTGAAATAATATTGGGAAAGCTTGGGTGTCAAAGAGGGTTAAGTGACCCATTAAGGTAACAGCTTTGATGGACCTAAGCTGTTAGCAAAATTGAATGTACCCCTTCCTGTATTGGAGAAAAATAGACAACAGAAGCATGGATAGGCAGATTGGGAACTGCCCCAGATTTACTCCGTTGATATAGTGGCAGACAGAAGTTCCACCCATGCCCCCCCACCCCCTCGGACCAGAACTTTAAAGGCCAGGTCAAATTAGGCAGAATCCTAACAGATTCCTGCCCATGTTCTGCCCCCTCTGAGTGGAAATGGACCGTTCCGTCCTCCCTAGCCCCAGGAATTTTGGGGCCAATATCATTTTTATCTTTATAAATTTTGATAGCAATATTAAAACAGAAGCTATTGTTGTTATAGAAAGGATGGTGGCAAATTCCCTCAGTTGTTTTATCGAGATAATCTGCATCACTGATTGAAATGACACTGAAATGACAGCGAGTTCATATCATCCTCCCCCTCCCCCCCCCATCCCCCAACCCCCCCCACCACCCACCATGGTCCATTTTCTTCTTGCATCTTTGAAGCACCTTGGGACATTTTTCTACATTGTAAAAGCAATATGAAGGCAAGCTGTTGTTGCATTAGGAAAGAAACCGATCTTTCTCTTCAGAGAATGGAACTGCAGAGACTCGAGCAGAAAATCTAGGACGACACTCCCCAGTGCAGTACTGAGGGAATGCTGCATTGTCGGAGGTGCCGTCTTTCGAATGAGATGTTAAACCGCCTCAACTGGACATAAAAGATCCCACGGCACTATTTGGAAGAAAAGTTGGGGAGTCCTGGTCGACATTTTTCATTCTTACTTTCTTTTTTTTTCGAATTCACTGCACACGCTAATGGTGCAGAATAATCACAGCCCGCCCATGTTTATAAGCGAGTAGATATATGCCAAGATAGAGCAGGAATTAGTGAGTAGCAGTTAGGTGCATTGAGGGGAGCAGTTATTCTGTAAACCACACAGACACAACAGCAGTGGAAGCGAATGTTGACGAGAAAATTTGATACTCAGTAAAGCAAATCATTATGATGATGCTTTCATCTGTATCATCATCGCAGAGTGGGAGGTATGTAGCACATTTGAACTTCCCTGAAGGAAGCTGCAGGGATTGATGCTACGATGATATGTATGCTAATGCAGTCAATTAGTTAAATGTGAATGCAGAACCTCTTTTTCGCCTGTTAGGTGTGTAGGCGTTAGGTGGTGATGAAAATTGTGGCTGACTACTGGAGCATTAGTGCAATCAATGCACACATCAGCCTGTAAATTCATGGTGCACAAGTTCTTGACAATAGCAATGTTGTCTCTGTGTCAACACCACTTACATTGTGCTACTGAAATGTCCTAAATGTGCCTGGTAAAAGGATGTGTGTGTATATACATATTACTGTTGCACACACACAAGTACACTGATGATAGTGTTTAGAGCAGAGAAGGAAGGGCTGATGGCAGTAATAACATTTGTTTACGAAACAATGATGTTTTTATTGCATTAACAGAGTATCAAGTATGTCAGCTTAGGGCAGTAAAAAGTCATGGGTATTTGTGTCCACGACGACGACGACAACAACAACAACAACTTACATTTATATAGCGCCTTTAACGTGGTAACACATCCCAAGGCGTTTCACAGGAGTGTTATCAAAATAAATTTGACACTGACCAACATAAGGAGACATTAGGTGAGGTGACCGAAAGCTCGGCCAAAGATTTAGGTTTCAAGGAGCATCTTAAAGGAGGAGAGAGAGGTAGAGAGATGGAGAGGCATGGGGCTTAGGCAGCTGGAGGCACGACCGCCAGTGGTGGAGCGATTAAAATCTGGCATGTGCAAAAGGCAGGAATTGGAGAAGCGCAGAGATCTCGGAGGATTGTGGGACTGGACGAGGTTACAGAGATAGGGTGGGGCGAGGACTTGGAAGGATTTGAAAGCAGGGATGAGAATTTTAAAATCGAGACGTTGTAGGATCAGGAGCCAATGTACGTCGGTGAGCGCAAGTGTAATGGGTGAACTGGAATTGGTGTAAGTTAGGATATAGGCAGCGGAGTATTGGATGAGCTCAAGTTTATGGAGGGTGGGAGATGGGAGGCTGGTCAGGAGGACATTGGAATAGTCAAGTCAAGAGGTAACAAAGGCATGGATGAGGATTTCAGCAACTGATGAGCTGAGGCAGGGGCAGAGATCAGTGATGTTATGGAGATTCTTCGTGATGGAGCAGATATGAGGATATTATTTTTGCATCATAGATAGGAGCGAGTTTGTTGTACTGCCCGGGTCATATGGTAAAATTGAATTAACTTATTTGCCCAACTTATCATAACCTAATATTGAACCTGTTACTCCTTCAAATGTCAATGTCATTGCTATGTTGTGGAGATGAGATTTGTACTTACCTCTTGTGGTCCCCACTGCCATCCTTACCTGGTTTTAACTTCCGATCAGATATCCGCTCCATCACCAAGACCGACTACTGCCACCTCCATAACCTTGCCCGACTCTGCCCCTGCCTCAACTCACCCGCTGCTGAAACCCTCATCCGTGCCTTTTTTACCTCCAGACTCGACTATTCCAATGCTCTCCTGGCCGGCATCCGTTCTTCCACCTTCCATAAACTTGAGCTCATCCAAATCTTTGCTGCTCATATCCTAACTTGCACCAGTCCCGTTCACCCATCACCCAATGTGCTCGCTGACCTACATTGGCTCCTGGCCCGTGAACGCCTCGATTTTAAAATTCTCATCCCTTTTTTCAAATCTCTCCATGGCCTCGCCCCTCCCTTTCTCTGTCACCTCCTTCAGCCCTAACACTCTCCAAGATTTTCTGTGCTCCTCCAATTCTGGCCTCTTGTGCATCCCCGATTTTCATCGCTCCATCATCGGCGGCCGTGCCTTCAGCTGCCTAGGCCCTTAGCTCAGGAATTCCCTCGTTAAACCTCTCTGCCTCTCTACCTCTCTATCCTCCTTCAATTTGCTCCTTAAAAGCTACCTCTTTGACCAAGCTTTTGGTCACCTGTCCTAATATCTCCTTATGTGGCTCGGTGTCATATTTTGTATGAAAACTCTCCTGTGAAGCACCTTGGGATGTTTTACTTCATTAAAGGAGTTATATAAAAACAAGTTGTTGTTTTTGTTGTCTGGCAAATATGTTACTCCAGTACACCAATATGGTTGACTCTTAATTGCCCTCTCAAGTAGCCTAGCAAGCCACTCGGTTGTACCAAACTGCACCAGTGGCTCAAGCAGAAGGCCCACCATCACCTTCTTGGGGCAACAAGGAATGGGCAATAAATGCCAACCTTGCCTGCAATGCCCACATCCTGAGAATGAAATTTTTTTTAAAATTAGCTATTTTTTTTATTCGTTCATGGGATGTGGGCGTCGCTGGCGGGGCCGACATTTATTGCCCATCCCTAATTGCCCTTGAGAAGGTGGTGGTGAGCCGCCTTCTTGACCCTCTGCAATCTGTATGGTGAAGGTTCTCCCACAGTGAAGTTAGGAAGGGAGTTCCAGGATTTTGACCCAGTGACAATGAAGGAACGGCAATATATTTCCAAGTCGGGATGGTGTGTGTCTTGGAGGGTAACGTGTAGTGGTGTTGTTCCCATGTGCCTGCTGTCCTTGTCCTTCTAGGTGGTAGAGGTCACGGGTTTGGGAGGTGCTGCCGAAGAAGCCTTGGCGAGTTGCTGCAGTGCATCCTGTGGATGGTATACACTGCAGCCACAGTGCACCGGTGGTGAAGGGAGTGAATGTTTAGGGTGGTGGATGGGGTGCCAATCAAGCGGGCTGCTTTGTCCTGGATGGTGTCGAGCTTCTTGAGTGTTGTTGGAGCTGCACTCATCCAGGCAAGTGGAGAGTATTCCATCACACTCCTGACTTGTGCCTTGTAGATGGTGGAAAGGCTTTGGGGAGTCAGGAGGTGAGTCACTCACCACAGAATACCCAGCCTCTGATCTGCTCTTGTAGCCATAGTAATTGGGTGATACCAAGGTTGGATTTTTTTTTTAAAACCTGCAGATCGTAAAAGGTGGGGAAGACTCAGCAGGAGGTAAGGGGTTCCACAGTTGCGAGATCTTGTGAAAGAATGGATTAAAATAGGAGACTTTGTGATGCCTCTTGATTTAAGTGCAGCAAAGATGCATGTACGGCAGTGTATGTGGAACTTAAGAGGAACAAGGTGTGAAGTTGAAAGCAATGACCATAATATTATCAATAATACAGGGAAAGGAATGAAAGGCTGCCATAGAAGACGAGAGGTTGGAGGCTAGCAGTGAAAAAATGAATCAGCATGTAGCATAGTTTGTTTATCATTATTATTGATCACCTGAAAAGTTTTTCTTGCATTTTATCCAGGAGTATGAAAGAAGTGCTGGAACAGATATGGGACCAGAATTCAAGGCTTGAACGAACTTGGTTATTGTAGAGTTATTTCTGCTAGGGTCCCTGTAATTAACCCTGACTACCTTGGCACGGTCTTTTTCCCTCACAGTGCTGTGGATGGCTGACGATACTGCTTTATGCATTCTACACCTTTCCCAGGAGTTCAGCCTTGAACACTCCACCAGCATATCTAATGGAAGAATAGAGTCCTTGTAACAACAGTCAAGTAATGTCAATGATTATACTTGTCTTGGTAAATGCCCTCAAATTGACTTTTAAGTTGTTTAGCAGTGATTCTCGACTGTAGAAGCCATGCTGTAGGGTTATTTGGCTGAGGGAAACGCACTAACCAATCGTTTTTTCGAAAGGCTACCGCTGGCAGCCTCATCAGTTCCTTCAGATCAGTCCTTTCTGCTTGAATGCCACCAATGTCACATCCGATTGGCATCACATGCAAGTTTCTGTTTAACCAAGCAATCCGGCATAAAGATAGAGGCATCTCACCACATTACAATATAATATTCAACTGAAACTTTTGCAATTGGTTTGCGTGGTTCAACCGCATGTAAAGATGATTGTAAATGGTATGACTTTTGGTGAGGGTACTAAGCAAAGTTCAGACTCTATGAGGTTCGGAGTACTCGCAAAGTTTTCTTGATGTTTTTATCGCCTGTGGTGGTACTAAGTCACGCAGACCAAAGTGGTCCCAGGTTCTATCCCTGGTTTTTTTATCAGCTAGCTAATCTCAGCTGGCGGTAGTCAGGAGGACTGCAATTAATCTTAGCTACCCTGTGTCAATTTTTTTTGTTTGATTACACTGCTGTGAAGAGCCTTGGGATGTTTTACTGTGTTAAGGGGGCTGTATAAATGCAAGTTGTTGTTGGGCTAGGAAAGGGGAAAGAAATTAGGTTCCTTTTCCTCATTAGTGTCCAATGACATATATTGCATGAAGGCAGGATTAGGCTTGGCTCCAGTTTCCTCCATGGTGGATACTTACTCTCTAGGCTTGCAGGAAGAGAGTGGTCTCTTGGGGAAATGGGTTCCTGGCATTTCAATCATATCCCCATAATACTCTGCCTCTTGAGAAGAGATAGAAATCATTCATAGACAGGGAAACAAACAGTGAATGTAAAAACCAGGACCCTCTGGCTTCTCATCAGCCACAATCAACATGCTAGACAAACTATTAGGAACATAGGAACAGAAGGAGGCCATTCAGCCCCTTGAGCCTGTTCTGCCATTCAATGAGATCATGGATGATCTGTATTTTAACTCCATTTACCTGCCTTGGTTCCATATCCCTCAATACCCTTGCCTAAGAAAAATATGTCTATCTACACAAACTATTGGATCAAAGGGAGACAGGAAAACGTAGACAATATTGAACACTATAATTGTGTAATTGCTTCTCAACATGCAAAATTTTCACTTTTCACAATAGCGGACTGGCTGCCCATTGTACACCCTGTCAAATTTCCCTAGTCATTGACTTCCGGCATGATGTATAATGGGTGGTAGATCTACTACTTCCAATTTTCCACCACCATTGAAACTGGAAATGCACCCCACTCTTTTACAGTCAGAGTTTGGGGAGTTACTTATGTGATAGTGTCATTTAAAATGTTATCCATTACTCTACTTGTGAGTCTAGCATGGATGTACTTAAGAGGAAGCTAAATAAGTACATGAGGGAGAAAGGAATAGAAAGATATGCTGATGGGGTGAGATGAAGTAGGGTGGGAGGAGGCTCGTGTGGAGTATAAACACCGGCATAGACCAATTGGGTTGAATGGCCTGTTTCTGTGCTGTAATTTCTACGTATTCCACTCGATTCCATGCTTTTCCAACCGTTGATTTAACTTTGCACGAGCAAATTTCTTCCTGACAGCTCGATTAGCCAACAGATGGTAGCTTTACTACACAAAGAAAAGAACAAATCAATTTTAATTGACTATCCAGGAGATAAACAAACCAGAAACCAGAAAAACGTGGGGTAAGAATCCCTCTGACATTTGTTTGTGTTTTGGGAATTATAAAAGCCAAGGATGATGCATTCTGTGCTTACATGGTGCTGCAACATGAAAATGTTTGTGAAGACTTCCTCCGTTACGTGTTCCTAACAAAATTATAAAATGTTCTTTTTAGAAAATTGCAAGGAGTTAGGGCTAGCAACATTTAAGTGACATGTTTCATTTTAGAGTGAAGTACATAGAAATTGCTGCACTGGAACAGGCCATTTGGCTCAACGAGTCTAAACAGGTGTTTATGCTGCACACAAGCCTCCTGCCACCTTACTTCATCTAACCCTATCACGATATCCTTCTATTCCTTTCTCTCTCATGTACTTATCTAGCTTTCCTTTAAATGCAACTATGTTATTCGCCTCAACTACTCCTTGTAGTAACGAGTTATACATTCTCACCAGTCTCTGAGTAAAGAAGTTTCTCCTGAATTCCTTATTGGATTTATTAGTGACTGATTTATATTTATGGCCTTTAGATTTGGTCTCCCATATGTGGGAACATGTCTACGTCTACCCATCAAAACCCTTCATAATTTTAAAGACATTTTTCAGGTCATCTCTCAGTCTTCTCTTTTCTGGAGGTAAGAACCCCAGCCTGTTCAACCTTTGAAAGATAGTTTGAAATAACAGTAGGAATTGTTGTGCCAATGTTCCTCGAGAACATATTTAAGCACGCAGGACACATATGCCCACTATTTTGTTGAATAAAGGATAGTTTAGATTAAAGAACAGAGTCAACCACCAATTGCAATCTTCTGGCCTGTCCTTGGTTTGACAAGCCTCACAATGCCCATTATGATGATCAAGATTATATTTATTTTGCAGAATTAAATGTTGAAGAGGTTAAATTGGCTTTGATCAGGGTGCACCTCACTGTAATGGAAATGTCAGACTGAGAAGAAAGCCAAATATTGGAAAATATCAAATTTTATTTGTGGCACTGTTGTACAGATCCACTTACTTAATTATAAATGTAAGTGTTTTGGGACCTGCGCCAAGCAGGACGGAAACAAGCTGGAGGGAAATGCCATAAGAGTTTGTGGGGATTAAGTTCTGCAGACAGATCCATGGAGTTTAGTTGTAAACTTCTAGAATGTCAGGGCCAATATTCTCAGAATTTGCTGGAGAAACCACAATGTTGCTATCTCACTAATAGCGTGCTGATATATCATTTATAGCAGTTGATCTTTAAGTAAAGTGAAAGAACTTTGCATTGAAAATGTTTTGGAAAGTAGGTGTTGCTTGCATTTTGCCTATACTTGTTCTTTTTAATAAAGGCGCTGGCATCAGACTCATGTACACGTCTCTTTTCCTTCTATTGAATAAGAAAGGAGGTGTTTCGCATTGACCGGACCTGCGACACGCATGCTGTTTGCAACGTCATCTGTTATATTTACTGGATTCGTCACAGTTGCATGTCGTCTGCTACAGCTCAGTGGTTACTTTGCAGCAATCAACTTCATCGGAAGTTCAACACTGTGTAACAGATTCAGGCGTGACGCCAAATGGTAATCAATGTCTCATTTATTAATAGTTAGACCAAACATGTAAAAGTATCAAATATTGGACGAAAGTAATAATACGGAGTTTAAGACAATATTACCCCATTATTAGAAGACAATAATATTACAGAGATTAAAACGATATTACCCTGTTTGATCTCTCGGCAGAGTTCATAATTAAGTTGGCTGCATTGTCGTTTCTAGCTTTCTGACAGCTTGGAAGACTTCTGACATTTCGGTCAATCTCTGGGCAGAGGTTGTGGTCCTCTGACAGCTGGGTGAACTTCACTGGTTCCATTCATAAAGCCCCCCATAGATTTACAAGGTTATTTTCCAGAAAAAATACGATCTTTGTAAGGTTGTTTTTATAGAAGTCAATGTGACCAGAAGGTCATCTAGCTATTTGCCTTTGTCTGTTCTTGACACACTATCTTCTAAATCAGTGTTTTGCTTTTCCTGGGTCATTGTTATTGTTCTTCCATTAATCACATAGCTGCCTTGACAAGGTTCAGTCATTAGTCAATTAGTCAGTTTTTTACAATTTAGCAAAACAAAGCAAATTCCACAAATTAAGCTGACACAGACAACATAGTGTTAAGAAAAATATGTTAATTTGTCCCTATTGTCAATATTCTTACAATTGTCTCACCACAGGCGCTGACTGGCATAGTTATTTTCATTTGCAATCCTCTTACTTTCTACTAAACAACGGCAATCTTCATTTTTCGTTGCAAAGATGTTATTTTGAGAGACATCATGGTTCATCTTTAAGTGTTTCAAAAACAACTCCTATGTTGTGCTAATCCAGCAATTTCAGCAGCCATTTTGAAAACAACAAAATGTCTCGATTTTAAATTATGGTAGGTGTCTTTCCCAGCAGAGCGAGTATTTTTATGCTCCTTTTATGCACATTCTCTCATTTTCCATGTTTGTATTGTCACCTCACGGTCTCCACAGAATACGAATTACAACACCATGGGGGGGGGAAAAAAAAATTGGATAGGCCCTATTATTGGGCGCGGGTAGCATGAATTGCTATTACCCCATGCCCAGTGGCCCCTGCAAAGGCAGGACGAGACTTTTGTGAGGCCTGAGGACTTACCTTCAAGCAGCGTTCCAAATCAGCGTTGATATGAGGATTCGATGCAATTTTCAAATTCTACCAGCAGGGGGAGCCCCAATACCTTAAAGGCAGGCTGTCTCTTAAAAAATTCTTAAAGGTGGCTAGTACCTGTTATTTGCTGAAAATAACAGTCTGCTGTCTGCACGGCGTCTGAACGGAGATCAGACATCTCACATACAAAACACAGATGCAGCTCCTGTCCCTATGTTTACAAACTGATGAGTTATGTTAAAACATTGAATAAAGGTTGTGCACTACTAAATCTAACATCCTCCAACCTGCATGCCAGAACTCACCAATCAGCCGAGCTGAGTTTGTACCAGACCTGCGAGAGTGTGTGCACCAAGGTTCTCTACTGATGCACTAGAGGTGGACAGAAGGAGGTTCATCCTATATCTACATGAGGGGGGTGGGGGGGGGGTGCAAGAGGTCCTTCAGACATATACCCAAAAGGCAGTGGGGGACGAAGTTAATGCCAGGCGCACAGCATCATGAGCATGGATGCAGTGCAGGAAGAAGTTCAATGCTTTGACACGAGTGGTCAAGGTGAGTGAGGTCAACTGTCAAGTGGGATCTCCTACCAACTACACCACTAGCCACATCCACTGCTCCACGCACTACAGCCCCCATCACCCACATACCAACAAACTCTTTCCATCAGTACTCAACTCTTCCAATCAGATGCTTCCTCTAACCCTTACACATTACCACTGTTGCAAGCCACCCAACCACAACTCACAGGCCATACTGGCAGCTATTCAACCATGGCAGGCACATCACCCAGACACACGCCCCACTTTCTTGCAGGAGAAGGTGGCGCATATCAGAAGGCAGCAAGTGGCAGTGGCATTTAGCCCCTTGAGCCTGTTCCGCCATTCAATGAGATCATGGTGGACCTGTGACCTAACTCCATATACCTGCTTTAGCCCCATATCCCTTAATACCCTTGGTTCACAGAAATCTATCAATCTCAGATTTAGAATTCACAATTGAGCTAGCATCAACTGCCATTTGCAGAAGAGCGTTCCAAACTTCTACCACCCTTTGTGTGCAGAAGCATTTCCTAACTTCGCTCCTGCACCTCCTGGTTGTAAATGTTAGGCTATGTCCCGGAGTCCTAATATTCAAGTATAGGAGACCTCCAAAAACAGTTACAAATGTCTCGGTAGCCAGATCCAATAATCCTGCCACTAACCTGTAAATCCTGCATTGTCCCTTTAAATGGTGCTGGTGAGGCACTCTAACACATGTTCAGATGGTTGGGGTTAAGACTGTGCGTAGAGTTGAGCGTTAAGTCCCAAAATGGTGTCTATCACTTTAAAGCAGTGTTGCACACTGATTGTATCCATTTTCTCCCTACTTTACATGATCCCAGTGTTTGGTATTTGCATATGCACTAACTCCAATACCAAGATGGCTTCCGGCGCGCATGTCACGCTGGAAACGTGCATGCACAGCCATGACGCCACCTTGGATGTGGTGAGGCCGCGTAGCGCCAAAACAACGGAGGCTACACAGCCCAATTTCAGCCCCATGAATCTACCTGTGAAATGTAATTTAAAAAAGCCTGGTAGCACACATGTTCAAACAAATAAAATCATGAAAGTGGAGCAAAGAAGATCTTGTTAAGAGCTTGTCAATCACTTGTTAGAGTCAGGGAATTGTTTGCTGAACCTTTAAAGCAAAAGAATGACTTACATTTATATAGCACCTTTCAGGACCTCAGGATGTCCCAAAGTAATTTTGAAGCGTAGTCACTGTTGCAATGTAGGAAACGCTGGGGTTGTTCTCCTTAGAGCAGAGAAGGTTAAGGGAGATTTGATACAGGCATTCAAAATCATGAACGTATTTGATAGAGTAAATAAGGAGAAACTTTTTCCAGTGGCAGAAGGGTCGGTAACCTAAGGACACAGATATAGGTGATCGGAGAAAGAGCCAGAGGCGACATGAGGAGAACAACCCCAGCTTCTCCAGTCTCTCCACATAACTGAAGTTCCTCATCCCTGGCACCATTGTAGTAAATCTCCTCTGCACCTTCTCTAAGGCCTTCACATCCGTCCTAAAGTGTGGTGTCCAGAATTGAACACAATACTCCAGCTGAGGCCTAACCAGTGTTTTATAAAGATTTAGCACAACTTGCTTGCTTTTGTACTCTATGCCTCTATTAATAAATTCCTGGCTCCCATATCCTTTTTAAATAGCCTTCTCAACTTGTCCTGGCACCTTCAAAGATTATTGTATGTGCACTCTCCGTTCCCGCACCAGTTTAAAATTGTACCATTTAGTTTATATTGCCTCTCTTCATTCATCCTACCAAAATGCATCACTTCACGCTTCTCTGTGTTAAATTTCATCTGCCCATTTCACCAGTCTGTCTATGTCCTCCTGAAGCCTGTTACTATCTTCCACATTGTTTACTACATTTCCGAGTTTCGTATCATCTGCAAACTTTGAAATTATACCCTGTATATCCAAGTCCAGTTCGTTAATATATGATATTATGATCACTGTTCATGGACCTTCTTGGTTCATATAATCAAGTCTGTCCCCTGGGGCCAATTAGCTGAATTGCCAAGTCATAGACAAGCATCTTAGGCTGCCAACAGAAATAATTTTCATTTAATGTTGATAGGTAGCCACTCTGGGTTATGAGTGGCTTCTTGTTTACCCATGGTTTCAAGGGTAGGCCCTTACAGAAAAATGCAAGAAATATAGTGTAGTGATAATGGGGGACTTCCATTATCCCAATATAGACTGGGATAGTAACAGTGTAAATGGAAAAGAGGGGGTGGAATTCCTGTAGTGTTTACAAGAGAACTTTCTTGATCAGTGTGTTTCCAGCCGAACGAGAAAAGAAGCAGTGCTGGATCTAGTTCTGGGGAACGAAGTGGGGCAAGTGGAGCATGTTTCAGTGGGGGAGCATTTGGGAAACAGTGATCATAATATCATCAGGTTTAGAATAGTTATGGAAAAGGACAAGGAACAATCTAGCGTAAAAATACTTAACTGGAGGAGGGCAAATTTCAGTGAGTTAAAAAGGGATCTTGCCCAGGTGGATTGAAATCAAAAATTGGTCGGCAAAACAGTAATTGAACAATGGGAGGCCTTAAAGGAGGAGATGGTTCGGGTACAGAGTAGACACATTCCAACAAGGGGGAAAGGACGAGCACCAAAGCTAGAGCTACCTGGATGACTAAAGAGATAGAAATTCAAATGCAACAGAAAATGAAGCTTATGACAAATGTAAGGTTTTTTTAATTCATTCATGGGATGTGGGCGTTGCTGGCAAGGCCGGCATTTATTGCTCACCCCTAATTGCTCTTGAGAAGGTGGTGGTGAGCTGCCTCCTTGAACCGCTGCAGTCTGTATGGTGAAGGTTCTCCCATAGTGCTATTAGGAAGCGAGTTCCAGGATTTTGACCCACCAACGATGAAGGGATGACGATATATTTCCAAGTCAGGATGATGTGTGATTTGGAGGGGAACGTGCAGGTGATGGTGTTCCCATGCGCCTGCTGCCCTTGTACTTCTGGGTGGTAGAGGTTGTGGGTTTGGGAGGTGCTGTTGAAGAAACCTTGGCGAGTTGCTGCAGTGCATCCTGTGGATGGTACACACTGCAGCCATGGTGCACCGGTGGTGGAGGGAATGAATGTTTAAGATGGTGGATGGGGTGCCAATCAAGCGGGCTGCTTTGTCCTGGATGGTATCGAGCTTCTTGAGTGTTGTTGGAGCTGCACTCATCCAGGCAAGTGGAGAGTATTCCATCACACTCTTAACTTGTGCCTTGTCGATGGTGGAAAGGCTTTGGGGAGTCAAGAGGTGAGTCACTCGTCGCAGAATACCCAGCCTCTGACCTGCTCTTGTAGCCACAGTATTTATGTGGCTGGTCCAGTTAAGTTTCTGGTCAATGGCGACCCCCAGGTTGTTGAGGTTGGGGGAATTTGTCGATGGTAATGCCATTGAATATCAAGGGGAGGTGGTCAGACTCTCTCGTGTTAAAGATGGTCATTGCCTGGCACTTGTGTGGCACGAATGTTACTTGCCATTTCGCAGCCAAAGTCAGGATGTTTTCCAGGTCTTGCTGCATGCAGGCATGGACTGCTTCATTATCTGAGGGGTTGCGAATGGAATTGACCACTGTGCAATCATCAGCAAACGTCCCCACTTTTGACCTTATGATGAAGGGGAGGTCATTGATGAAGCAGCTGAAGATGTTTGGGCCTAGGACACTGCTCTGAGGAACTCCTGCAGCAATGTCCTGGTGCTGAGATGATTGGCCTCCAACAACCACTATCATCTTCCTTTGTGCTAGATACGACTACAGCCAGTGGAGAGTTTTCCCCCTGATTCCCATTGACTTCAATTTTAATAGGGCTCCTTGGTGCCACACTCGGTTAAACGCTGCCTCAATGTCAAGAGCAGTCACTCTCACTTCTCCTCTGGAATTCAGCTCTTTTGTCCATGTTTAGACCATGTTCATAATACAGTAGAGAACCACGCTGAATACAGAAAATACAGAGGAGATCTAAAAAAGGAAATAAGAGGGGCAATGAGAGATTATTAGAATGGATTAGCGGCGAACATAAAATGGAACCCAAAAGTCTTTTATAAACATATAAAAGAGCAGTCAAAGGAAGGGTGGGGCTGATTAGAGACAAAAAAGGAGGTCTTCTTGTAAAGGCAGAGGGCATGGCTGAGGTGCTAAATGAATACTTCGCATCGGTCTTCTCTAGAGAAGAGGATGCTGCCAATGTAGCAGCAAAGGAGGAGGTAGTGATACTGGATAGGATAAAAATAGATAAAGAAGAAGCACTTAAAAGGTTGGCAGTACTCAAAGTAGAGAAGACATCTGGTCCAGATGGATGGAAATTGTGGAGGCTCTGGCCACAATCTTCCAATCCTCATTAGATATGGGGGCAGTTCCAGAGGACAGGAGGATTGCAAATGTTACACCCCTGTTCAAAAAAAGGGAGAGGGAGAAATCCAACAATTACAGGCCAGTCAGCCTAACGTTGATGGTGGGGAAATTTATAGAGACAATATCCCAGGACAAAATTAATTTGCACTTGGAAAAGTATGGGCTAATAAATGAAAGTCAACACGGATTTGTTAAAGGAAAATCGTGTTTGACTAACTTGATTGAGTTCTTTGATGAGGTAACGGAGAGGGTTGATGAGGATAGTGTGGTTGATATTGTTTATATGGACTTTCAAAAGGCATTTGATAAAGTATCACAAAATGGGTTTGTTAGCAAAATTGAAAGATTAAAGGGACAGTGGCAGTGTGGACACAAATTGGCTAAGGGACAGAAAGAGAGTAGTGGTGAATGGTTGTTTTTCAGACTGGAGGGAAGTATACAGTGATGTTCCCCAGGGGTTGGTATTAGAACCACTGCTTTTTTTGATATATATTCATGACCTGGATTTGGATATAGAGGGTATAATTTCAAAGTTTGCAGATGACACAAAACTCAGAAATGTAGTAAACAATGTGGAGGATAGTAACAGACCTCAGGAGGACAAAGGCAGACTGGTGAAATGGGCAGACACATGGCAGATGAAATTTAACACAGAGAAGTGTGAAGTGATGCATTTTGATAGGAAGGATGAGGAGAGGCAATATAAACTAAATGGTACAATTTTAAAGGGCGTGCAGGAACAGAGAGACCTGGGGTTAGATACACAAATCTTTGGAGGTGGCAGGACAAGTTGAGAAGGCTGTTAAAAAGTCATATGGGATCCTGGGCTTTATTAATCGAATAGTGTACAAAAGAGAGGAAGTTATGCTGAACCTTTATAAAACACTGGATAATTCTCAGCTGGAGTATTGAGTTCAATTCTGGGCACCACACTTTCGAAAAGATGTCAAGGCCTTAGAGTGGATGCAGAAGAGATTTACTAGAATGGTACCAGGGATGAAGGACTTCAGTTATGCGGAGACACTGGAGAAGATGGGATTATTCTCCTTGGAGCAGAGAAGGCTAAGAGGATATTTGATAGAGGTGTTCAAAATCATGAACGGTTTTGATAGATTGAATAAGGAGAAACTGTTTCCAGTGGCAGAAGGGTTGAGAACCTAAAGACACAGATTTAAGGTGATTGGTAAAAGAACCAGAGGCGACATGAGGGAACATTTTTTTACGCAGAGAGTTGTTATGATCTGGAATGCACTGCCTGAAAAGGAGATGGAAGCAGATTCAATAATAACTTTCAAATTGGAATTGGAAAAATACATGAAGGGGAAAAAATTGGAGGGCTATGGGGAAAGAGCAGGGGAGAGTGGGACTAATTGGATAGCTCTTTCAAAGGGTCGGCACAGGCTGATTGTCCGAATGGCCTCCATCTGTGCTGTATCATACTGTGAAATTCAAGAAAGTACTTCATTGGCTGCAAAGCACTTAGGGATATCCTGAGGTAGTGAAAGTTGCTACACAAATGCAAACCTTTCTTTTTTTTCTTTCTTTCTTTCTTTAATAACCCTGGCGTATCATGTAAAGTAAAGCAGGTTGCTGATTTGAAGTTTTCCTTGTCTTGATAGAATGCTTTTTAGGCTGCCTTCTGGAAAAAGAGGAGAATGCGTGTGGTGGTTGGTATGATATTTCAGCAGCCAGCATGTGGAGGAAGTGTTATCTGTTAAGATCCCTGGCTCATGCTATTGTTTAACTCGCTAATGAGTAGTAAAAGGTGCACACTCCGGGTTGTAGGGAATGCAAGGTCTTCTTACGGGAGTGTCTGCTGTGGCTCAGTTGGTAATGTTCTCACCTCTAAGTCATAGAAGGTCATAGATTCTAAGTCTAACTCTGGACATTTGATGCATGAAATCCAGGCTTATGTGCCCGGTGCAGTATTGAGGGAGTGCTGCATTGTCAGAGGTGCTGTCTTTTGGATGAGACTTTAAACTGAGGCCCTTACTACCATCTCAGGTGGACATGAAAGATCCCATGGTACCATTTAAAAAAGAGCAGGGGAGTTCTTCCTGATGCCCTGGCCAATATTTATACCTCAGTCAACAGCAGTAAAACAGATTATCTAGTCATTTATCTAATTGCTGTTTGTGGAACTTTGCTATGCACAACTTGGCTGCCACGCTTTGGGATGTCCTGAGGTTGTGAAAGGCGCTGTATAAATGCAAGTCTATCTTTCTAGTGACGCTGAAACAAATAGCATATCTACTGCCAAGATTGTAAATTGTACCAATTTGGCTGAGCTGAACCTATGGTACGAGGTCAGTTCACTTGAGCAGAGACATGGCCAGCTCCTGATGAGAGAATTTTTTTTTTTTTATTCGTTCATGGGATGTGGGCGTCGCTGGCGAGGCCGGCATTTATTGCCCATCCCTAATTGCCCTTGAGAAGGTGGTGGTGAGCCGCCTTCTTGAACCGCTGCAGTCCGTGTGGTGACGGTTCTCCCACAGTGCTGTTAGGAAGATGAAGGAACGGCGATATATTTCCAAGTCGGGATGGTGTGTGACTTGGAGGGGAACGTGCAGGTGGTGTTGTTCCCATGTGCCTGCTGCTCTTGTCCTTCTAGGTGGTAGAGGTCGTGGGTTTGGGAGGTGCTGTCGAAGAAGCCTTGGCGAGTTGCTG
Source organism: Heptranchias perlo (assembly GCF_035084215.1). Classification (NCBI taxonomy): domain Eukaryota; kingdom Metazoa; phylum Chordata; class Chondrichthyes; order Hexanchiformes; family Hexanchidae; genus Heptranchias; species Heptranchias perlo. Next base: position 11,782,009 of record NC_090338.1, on the reverse strand, counting down.
CAGTGCATCCTGTGGATGGTACACACTGCAGCCACGGCACGCCGGTGGTGAAGGGAGTGAATGTTTAGGGTGGTGGATGGGGTGCCAATCAAGCGGGCTGCTTTATCTTGGATGGTGTCGAGCTTCTTGAGTGTTGTTGGAGCTGCACTCATCCAGGCAAGTGGAGAGTATTCCATCACACTCCTGACTTGTGCCTTGTCGATGGTGGAAAGGCTTTGGGGAGTCAGGAGGTGAGTCACTCGCCGCAGAATACCCAGCTTCTGACCTGCTCTCGTAGCCACAGTATGGCTGGTCCAGTTAAGTTTCTGGTCAATGGTGACCCCCAGGATGTTGATGGTGGGAGATTCGGCGATGGTAATGCCGTTGAATGTCAAGGGGAGGTGGTTAGAATCTCTCTTGTTGGAGATGGTCATTGCCTGGCACTTATCTGGCGCGAATGTTACTTGCCACTTATCAGCCCAAGCCTGGATGTTGTCCAGGTCTTGCTGCATGCAGGCTCAGACTGCTTCATTATTTGAGGGGTTGCGAATGGAACTGGACACTGTGCAGTCATCAGCGAACATCCCCATTTCTGACCTTATGATGGAAGGAAGGTCATTGATGAAGCAGCTGAAGATGGTTGGGCCTAGGACACTGCCCTGAGGAACTCCTGCAGCAATGCCCAGGGGCTGAGATGATTGGCCTCCAACAACCACTCCCATGACCTGATGCAACCGTGCCAGGACTGCATTATCGGCCTCACATTGCACAAAGACTTGCAAAATGGTGCACATTAACAAGTTGTATTGTGTAATGTGCTCACTCTTCTCAGCTCACCATTCAATTCATGTGGTTCAGCCGTCAAAATAGCAGGCAAAGGAATTTCTTACGAAATGGTTAATGGGTTCATAACTTATATCACCCAACTCCATCTCCTCTGCTTTGTGTTCAAACATTCTGCATTAATGTTCCTGAATACAATATCGCAGAGGATGGCACCAGTTTATTAAAAACTGTATTTTAATATTGAAATGGCCAGCAAATATTTGATTCATGGCACTGAATAAAACAGATCTTTATTGCTCCGGTCCTGTAAATTTCCCTTCGTGTTGTCGGAATGATCTGTGCAAATAAAACTTGGCCTCACATTTCATTTTAGGTGGATGTCCCAGAGTTGCTTGTACAGCAACACCGTATCTGCTGTGAGGTGACAAGCGGGTTAAATTAGCTTTTGAATTCGAGTCCTCCTTATCTTAGTTTCCTACCTGAGCTGCATCAAACGTGAAAGGGGATGTTGTTGGAGAGCGCGATGCCTCTTAGCAGGAGGGAGGGAAGATAGGACAGCAGAGTTACGCTTTGTCAGGCTAAACGGGGCATTCATTGTAGCCTGGGAGCACCTCATGTGCCTATCTGCTTGGCCAGATGGTTTAAAATATACAAGATTTAAGAAAAACACAAGAAACTTATTGAAAGGTCCCTGATGGCTTCAAAGAGAATCAAAATAGGCTGATTTAAAGCTGAAGTGAGATTGGAAGCCTAGATTGTCACAGTGGTGGCAGGACATATAAAAAGGTGTAAAACGAAAGGGATAATGATGCACTTCAGCAGGAGGTCACATTTACTTCATATTTCATCATACCCTGTACGACAGTACTATTCATGAAATCTGATGCTAATGATTTCACACTGTTAATTTCACTGGATCAAAGATCGTTACCATCACGAACCTCAGTACCACCATGATCTGTAAATTAAGTGAGCTGTTGTTCACCTTGGATGAGGAATTGATTGAATGTCAGATAAATTTAAGGCAACAACATTATTTTGATGGTTTCCCTTCACCCCACCCCCACCTCCGGCCTCCTCCTTCAATTTTAACATTTCTGTTTGAGAATTTCAAAGTGAGGACTATCAATGGTGGGGCAATGAACTCTTCCCATTACAGCCATCCAGTGCTAGCATCAAGTAATCTCAGGTCAGCAAGGTTTCAGAGTGACGCTCCCTTAACTCTGCCTCAGCCCTAATCTCAGAAGATCATGTTCTACTGCACTTGTGCGCCATTTCCTCCATTTCCCACGCCAGCCATCCTGGGGCCCTCTGTAGCCCCATACTTACTAAAATCTAGATTGAGACTCATTTCACACTTTCATCCAATCAGTATAGGGGTGTACTTGAACCCAGGTCCCTGAGATAGAGAGCTAGTACCTAACCTACTAGTTGAGGGACAAATATTGGCCAGGACATTAGGAGAATTTCCTGCTTTTCTTCGAATAGTTCCATGGGATCTTTAACATGTGCCTGACTGAGAAGGCAGGACAGGCCCTTGGCTTAACATTTCAGTCGAAGGAGAGTATCTCCAATAGAGAGCTAAGTAAGGAACTAAATGAGTTACATAGAATTAAATAGAACTCTACAGCACAGAAACAAGTCATTCAGCCCAACAAGCCTATGCTGGTGTTTATGTTCCACACGAGCCTCCTGACACCTTAATTCATCTCACCCTATCAACATATACTTCTCTTCCTTTCTCCTTCATGTACTTATCTAGCTTCCCCTTAAAGGCATCTATGCCATTCACCTCAACTATTCCATGTGGTAGCGAGTTCCACATTCTCAGCACTCTCTGAGCACAGAAGTTTCTTCTGAATTCCTTATTGGATTTATTAGTGACCGTCTTGTATTTATGACCCTTGGTTTTGGACTCCCCACAAGTGAAAACATCCTTTCTATATCTACTCCATCGAACCCCTTCATAATTTTAAAGACCTCTATCAGGTTATCTCCCAGTCTTCTCTTTTCTAGAGAAAGGAGCCCCAGCCTGCTGATTCTTACCTGATATTGTACCCTCTCAGTTCTGGTATCATCCTTATAAATCTAATTCGCACTTTCTCCATTGCTTCTATATCCTTTATGTAGTTTGGAGACCAGAACTATGCACAGTATTCTAAGTATGGTCTAACCAAGGTTCTATACAAGTTTAACTTCTGCTTTTCAATTATGTTCCTCTACCCCATTTAGACTCTTACTTTCAAAGGAATATGTAGCCTCCTTAATCCTCCTACCGAAATGCACCACCTCACACTTATCCATTTTCATTTGCCATTTTCGCGCCATTCTGCAAGTTTGTTAACTTCTTCTTGTATTTTGTCACATTCTTCCTCAGTATTAACCACACTCCCCAATTTTGTGTCATCTGCAAATTTTGATATTGTACTTCTGATTCCCGAGTCCAAATCATTTATGTAAATGGTGAACAACAGTGGTCTCAGCACCGATCCTTGTGGAACACCACTTCCTTCCTAGATTTCGCCAGTCTGAGTAACTATCTTTAACCCCCAGTCTCTGATTTCTGTTTTGTAACCAGCTTGTTATCCATTCTTCTACTTGTCCCCTGACTCCACATACTCTGACCTTAGTCATGAGTCAACAATGTGGTACCTTATCAGAGACTTGTTGAAAGTCCATGTAGAAAGCAGCACGAGAGCGAGACCTGAGGGAGGCCATAAAGCGAGGAGAGAGCTGGTCCTGAGAGAGACTATAAAGCGAAGAGAGAGTGGGTCCTGAGAGAGACCATAAAGCGGGGAGAGAGTGGGACCTGAGAAAGACCATAAAGCGAAGAGAGAGTGGGGCCTGAGAGACTATAAAGCGAAGAGAGAGTGGGTCCTGAGAGAGACCATAAAGCGGGGAGAGAGTGGGACCTGAGAAAGACCATAAAGCGAAGAGAGAGCGGGTCCTGAGAGAGACCATAAAGCGGGGAGAGAGTGGGTCCTGAGAGAGATCATAAAGTGGGGAGAGAGTGGATCCTGAGAGAGACCATAAAGTGAAGAGAGAGCGGGTCCTGAGAGAGATCATAAAGCGGGGAGAGAGTGGGTCCTGAGAGAGAACATAAAGCAGGGAGAGAGGGGGACCTGAGAGAGACCATAAAGTGGGGAGGGAGTGGGTCCTAAGAGACTATAAAGCGAGGAGAGAGTGGGGCCTGAGAGACCATAAAGCGGGGAGAGAGTGGGGCCTGAGAGAGACCATAAAGTGGAGAGAGAGCGGGTCCTGAGAGAGACCATAAAGTGGGGAGAGAGCGGGTCCTGAGAGAGACCATAAAGTGGGGAGAGAGGGGGACCTGAGAGAGATCATAAAGCGGGGAGGGAGTGGGTCCTGAGAGAGACCATAAAGTGGAGAGAGAGCGGGTCCTGAGAGAGACCATAAAGTGGGGAGGGAGTGGGTCCTGAGAGAGACCATGAAGTGGGGAGAGAGTGGGTCCTAAGAGACTATAAAGCGAGGAGAGAGTGGGTCCTGAGAGAGATCATAAAGCGGGGAGAGAGTGGGGCCTGAGAGAGACCATGAAGCGGGGAGAGAGGGGGTCCTGAAAAAGACCATAAAGCGGGGAGAGAGTGGGTCCTGAGAGAGACCATAAAGTGGGGAGAGAGTGGGACCTGAGACAGACCATAAAGCGATGAGAGATCGGGTCCTGAGAGAGACCATAAAGTGAGGAGAGAGTGGGACCTGAGAGAGACCATAAAGCGATGAGAGAGTGGGTCCTGAGAGAGACCATAAAGTGAGGAGAGAGTGGGTCCTGAGAGAGATCATAAAGTGAGGAGAGAGTGGGACCTGAGAGAGACCATAAAGCGGGGAGAGAGTGGGACCTGAGAGAGACCATAAAGTGGGGAGAGAGTGGGTCCTGAGAGAGACCATAAAGTGGGGAGAGAGTGGGACCTGAGACAGACCATAAAGCGATGAGAGATCGGGTCCTGAGAGAGACCATAAAGTGAGGAGAGAGTGGGACCTGAGAGAGACCATAAAGCGATGAGAGAGTGGGTCCTGAGAGAGACCATAAAGTGAGGAGAGAGTGGGTCCTGAGAGAGATCATAAAGTGAGGAGAGAGTGGGACCTGAGAGAGACCATAAAGCGGGGAGAGAGTGGGACCTGAGAGAGACCATAAAGTGGGGAGAGAGTGGGTCCTGAGAGAGACCATAAAGTGAGGAGAGAGTGGGACCTGAGAGAGACCATAAAGTGGGGAGAGAGTGGGTCCTGAGAGAGACCATAAAGTGAGGAGAGAGTGGGACCTGAGAGAGACCATAAAGCGGGGAGAGAGTGGGTCCTGAGAGAGACCATAAAGTGGGGAGAGAGTGGGACCTGAGAGAGACCATAAAGTGGGGAGAGAGTGGGTCCTGAGAGAGACCATAAAGTGGGGAGAGAGTGGGTCCTGGGAGAAACCATAAAGTGGGGAGAGAGGGGGACCTGAGAGAAACCATAAAGTGGGGAGGGAGTGGGTCCTAAGAGACTATAAAGCGAGGAGAGAGTGGGGCCTGAGAGACCATAAAGCGGGGAGAGAGTGGGGCCTGAGAGAGACCATAAAGTGGAGAGAGAGCGGGTCCTGAGAGAGACCATAAAGTGGGGAGAGAGCGGGTCCTGAGAGAGACCATAAAGTGGGGAGAGAGGGGGACCTGAGAGAGATCATAAAGCGGGGAGGGAGTGGGTCCTGAGAGAGACCATAAAGTGGAGAGAGAGCGGGTCCTGAGAGAGACCATAAAGTGGGGAGAGAGGGGGACCTGATAGAGATCATAAAGTGGGGAGGGAGTGGGTCCTGAGAGAGACCATGAAGTGGGGAGTGAGTGGGACCTGAGAGAGACCATAAAGTGGGGAGAGAGTGGGTCCTAAGAGACTATAAAGCGAGGAGAGAGTGGGGCCTGAGAGACTATAAAGCGGGGAGAGAGTGGGGCCTGAGAGAGACCATGAAGCGGGGAGAGAGGGGGTCCTGAAAAAGACCATAAAGCGGGGAGAGAGTGGGTCCTGAGAGAGACCATAAAGTGGGGAGAGAGTGGGACCTGAGACAGACCATAAAGCGGGGAGAGATCGGGTCCTGAGAGAGACCATAAAGTGTGGAGGGAGTGGGTCCTGAGAGAGACCATGAAGTGGGGAGAGAGTGGGACCTGAGAGAGATCATAAAGTGGGGAGAGAGTGGGACCTGAGAAAGACCATAATGTGGGGAGAGAGTGGGTCCTGAGAGAGATCATAAAGTGAGGAGAGAGTGGGTCCTGAGAGAGATCATAAAGTGAGGAGAGAGTGGGACCTGAGAGAGACCATAAAGTGGGGAGAGAGTGGGACCTGAGAGAGACCATAAAGTGGGGAGAGAGTGGGTCCTGAGAGAGACCATAAAGTGGGGAGAGAGTGGGTCCTGAGAGAGACCATAAAGCGGGGAGAGAGTGGGACCTGAGAGAGACCATAAAGCGGGGAGAGAGTGGGACCTGAGAGAGACCATAAAGTGGGGAGAGAGTGGGACCTGAGAGAGACCATAAAGCGGGGAGAGAGTGGGTCCTGAGAGAGACCATAAAGTGGGGAGAGAGTGGGTCCTGAGAGAGACCATAAAGCTGGGAGAGAGTGGGACCTGAGAGAGATCATAAAGTGGGGAGAGAGTGGGTCCTGAGAGAGACCATAAAGTGGGGAGAGAGTGGGACCTAAGAGAGACCATAAAGTGGGGAGAGAGTGGGACCTGAGAGAGATCATAAAGTGGGGAGAGAGTAGGTCCTGAGAGAGACCATAAAGTGGGGAGAGCGTGGGTCCTGAGAGAGACCATAAAGCGGGGAGAGAGTGGGTCCTGAGAGAGATCATAAAGTGAGGAGAGAGTGGGACCTGAGAGAGACCATAAAGTGGGGAGAGAGTGGGTCCTGAGAGAGACCATAAAGCGGGGAGAGAGGGGGACCTGAGAGAGACCATAAAGTGAGGAGAGAGTGGGACCTGAGAGAGACCATAAAGTGGGGAGAGAGTGGGTCCTGAGAGAGACCATAAAGTGGGGAGAGAGTGGGTCCTGGGAGAAACCATAAAGTGGGGAGAGAGGGGGACCTGAGAGAGACCATAAAGCGATGAGAGAGTGGGTCCTGAGAGAGACCATAAAGCGGGGAGGGAGCGGTGATTCTGAAGTACACAGAAAAATCAAAATGCAACGTCACAACACAAGCAGGAGTGGAAGAGATAAGTTACAGATAAGTATTTAGTTTATTGGTTAGTGTTTTTGGTGGTTAGTGTTAAGTTAGTGTCAGGGTTTAGTTGACTGGTTTATGTTATTTTTTAGTGGTTAGACTTTCAGGGAGAAAAATTGGATAAGGGCCGTTTTTGGGCGCGGGCAGCGTGATGCGCCATTACCCCACGCCCAGTGACCCCTACGCAGGCAGGACGCAAATTTCGGCCGGCCGGAGGACTCACCTGCAATCAGCGTTCCATTCCAGGCCTTGCACGTGGAATCAATGCAATTTGCACTTTCCACCACCAGGAGAGCTCAATCTCTTAAAGGTAGCTGGTACCTGTTACTTGCTGAAAATAACAGTCGACTGTCTGCACGGAATCTGAACGGAGATCAGACATCGCACACTTAAAACACAGATGCAGGTCCCATCCCTATGTTTACACACTGATGAATTATGTTAAAACATTGAATAATTGTTGCGCATTACTAAATCCCACATCCTCCAATCTGCAAGCCAGACCTCACCAATCTGTTGATCTGAGTTGGTACCAGGCCTGCGAGATTGCTTGCACCAAGTTTCTCTGCTAATGCACTAGAGACCTTAGTGGAAGAGGTGGACAGAAGGAGGGACATTCTATATCAGCAGAGGCGGGGCCAAGAGGCCCTCCAGACATATATCCAAAAGGCAGTGGGAGGCAGCTGGGGTCAAAGTAAATGTCAGGTGCACAGCATCATGAACATGGATGCAGTGCAGGAAGGAGTTCAATGCTTTGACATGAGTGGTCAAGGTGAGTGAGGTCAACTGTCAAGTGGTGTCTCCTACCAACTGCACCAAACAATATAGCCCCCATCACCCATATACCAATAAACTCTTTCCATCAGTACTCAACTCTTCCAACCAAATGCTTCCTCTCACCCTTATACATTACCACTGTTGCAAGCCACCCAACCACAACTCACAGGCCACGCACACTGGCAGCTATTCAACTATGACAGGCACATCACCCAGACACATGTCCCACTTTCTTGCAGGAGGAGTTGGTGCGTATCAGGAAGCAGCAAGTGGCAGTGGCATTTAGCCCCTCGAGCCCGTTCCACCATTCAATGAGATCATGGTGGACCTGTGACCTAACTCCATATACCCGCCTTAGCCCCATATCCCTTGGTTCACAGAAATCTATCAATCTCAGATTTAGAATTCACAAGTGAGCTAGAATCAACTGCCATCTGCAGAAGAGCGTTCCAAATGTCTCCCACCCTTTGTGTGTAGAAGCATTTCCTAACTTCACTCCTGCACGTCCCAGCTCTAAATGTTAGGCTATATCCCCGCGGCCGAGTATTCAAGTCTAGGAGACCTCCAAAAACAGTTACAAATGTCTCGGCAGCCAGAAGCAATAATCCAGCCACTAACCTGTAAATCCTGCATTGTCTTTTTAAATAGCGCTGGAGAGGGGTACTCCAGGCACTCTAAGACACGTTCAGATGGTCGGGGTTAAGACTGTGTGTTGAGTTGAGCGTTAAGTCCCAAAATGGTGTCTGTCACTTTAAATCAGCGTTGCACACTGATTGAAGCCATTTTCTCCCTATTTACATAATTCCAGCCTGCGCTAACTCCTATATCTGCACCTGCGCTAACTCCCATACCAAGATGGTATCCGGCGCACGTCACGCTGGAAACGTGCGTGCACATCCAAAACGCCATTTTGGATGTCAGAGAGGCCGTGCAGCGCCGAAACAACGGGCGCTACACGACCCAATTTAGCGCCCTCAGTGCTTTAGTGTTACTTAAACAGTTAAATAGCCTTAAAGTTAAAAAAACTGTTTATACGAATATAATTGTAACATTTACCCACCTTCCAGCCCTCCAGCATCGTCTCGTAGCGATCTCCCTCCTGGCCTCTGCTCCCCGGCTGCTTTCCCGCCCAACAGGCAGCCAGCCTGTCAATCAAGCTGGCTATTGGGTGGGAAACCTTTTGGAAAATTTTAAAACTGGGCCCGCTATTAAATTCAGTAGGACCTGCAGGAGCCCCTTACTTCTGGGTTTCCCGTCCGTAAAACTCACTCCCTTCCCCACCCCCCCGCTCTCTTCCTGAATCCAATCTATTATTGGTGCCAGAGTATAAGGATCAGGTGGAAACGAGGATAGGGGGAGAGGAAGCAGACACCGGTGAAGAAAGAACGGACGATGTGTCAACTAACTCCCAAGACTAAGGGACCTGATCACCCCAAGGCTTTGAGCTCCACTCCTCGGACAAAATGCTTTGCTGCTAAACTGTCATTGATGTGCGCAAATAAAGTCAGGTTTATAATAATCTCACTTCCCTATGACTTATTACTAACCATCGGGCCGAATCAAAGATATACCTGTAAGATCTTACACCTAATGAAGAGATTTAACTCTGTCGTGATCAACCCATCCACCGAGCTTCAGCCGAGGAACACCACATTGGAGAGCGAAAAATTCCTGCCACAAAAACCAACTGGATAGAAGCTTGCATTGTAGAAATGTTCCCATCCTTGGACTAACAATTTTTCATGTGAAGCAGCGAGAAACGTCTGGCACTCTTTATAACGTCATTGATCTTAAGGTCTCCTTGGAAGTAAAGTGGATGTGATGTGTTCGGCCTTTCTCCACCGAATTATTAGGTTTGTGGGATGGTTCCAGGTCAAACAGGCCATTTTGGTTGCCTGGCTGTCCATGTTCATTATCGCTCTGGCTTTCCTTTCCTGTCCTGTTCCTAAGGGCCCATAAGTTATAGAATCAGAGAATCACACAGCACAGAAGGAGGACATTTGGCCCATTGTGCCTGTGCCGGCTCTTTGAAAGACCTAGCCAATTGGTCCCAATCCCCTGCTCTTTCCCCAGAGCCCTGCAATTTTTTTCCCCTTCGAGTAGCCATAGAAATTTATCATAGAATTTTACGGCACAGAAGGAGGCCATTCGGCCCATCGTGTCTGTGCCGGTTTTTATTCTGTTAGTATTTATCCAATTACCTTTAGTAAATAACAGTGCAACATTAATACGGAGGCGTTGACACGTTTATGTGAAATTTCTTTGTCTGCTATTTCCATGAAGGGGTTAAATCATTTTAAAATAAACTGCTTAATGCCTTCATTAATGTAATGGACAAAAGATTTGCAAACAAGGGCATGTTATTAATATCGCACAGTGAAGTTTCAGCCCCATCAATTGTTCTTTCATGGATCTAATTTATCTATGAAATCCAATCTGTTACCGATAAAAAAAGTCAAAACCAAAGCATTAGTAATGCCAGAAAATACCAGTACCTGCAAAAATTCATTTTATGCTCATCAGGATAAGTGATATTAGTGTTTAATTTTTGATCCAATGTTGAGGGTGAATTATATTAGTGATAGGAGTGAGTGTTATTACTGCTGGGAGTGAGTGTTATTAATGGTGGGGGTGAGTGATATTAATGGTGGGGGTGAATGATATTAGTGTTGGGAGTGAGCTATATTAGTGCTGTGAGTGAGTGACATTAGGGTTGGGAGTGAGTGGTATTAGTGCTGTGAATGAGTGATATTACTGCTGGGAGTCAGTGATATTCTTGCTGGAGTGAGTAATAATAGTACTGGGAGTGAGTGATATTACTGCTGGGAGTGAGGGATATTAGTGCTGTGAATGAGTGATATTACTGATGGGAGTCAGTGATATTCCTGCTGGAGTGAGTAATAACAGTACTGGGAGTGAGTGATATTAATGCTGGGAGTGAGTGACATTAGTGCTGGGAATGAATGATATTAGTGCTGTGAATGAGTGATATTACTGCTGGGAGTCAGTGATATTCCTGCTGGAGTGAGTAATAATAATACTGGGAGTGAGAGATATTACTGCTGGGAGTGAGGGATATTAGTGCTGTGAATGAGTGATATTACTGATGGGAGTCAGTGATATTCCTGCTGGAGTGAGTAATAACAGTACTGGGAGTGAGTGATATTAATGCTGGGAGTGAGTGACATTAGTGCTGGGAATGAATGATATTAGTGCTGTGAATGAGAGATATTAGTGTTGGGAGAGAGTTATATTCCTGCTGGAGTGAGTAATAATAGTATTGGGAGAGAGTGATATTAATGCTGGGAGTCAGTGATACTAGTGCTGGAGTGTGTGATATTAGTGTCGGGAATAAGTGATATTTGTGCTGGGATGAATGATATTAGTGCTTGGGAATGAGTGACATTAGTGTGAGGAATATGTGATATTATTGCCATAGTGAGTGATATTAGTTCTGAGAGTTTTGTAAGTGCATGATATTAATGCTGGGAGTGAATGGTGTTAGTGCTGGGATTGAATGATATTAGCGCTGGGAATAAGTGATAATAGTGATGTTGTGTGCGTGGTATTAGTGCTGGGAGTCAATGATATTAGTGCTGGGATTGAATGATAATGGTGCTGGAGTGAGTAATATTAGTGTTGGAGAGAGTGATATTAGTGCTGGAGTGAGTGATATTAGTGCTGGGAAAAAAATGATATTAGTGCTGGGAGCGAATGATACTAGTGCTGGGAGTGAGTGATATTAGTGCTGGGAGTGAGTGATATTAGTGCTGGGATTGAATGATATTAGTGCTGGGATTGTATGATATTAGTGCTGGGAGCGAATGATACTAGTGCTGGGAGTGAGTGATATTAGTGCTGGGAGCGAATGATACTAGTGCTGGGAGTGAGTGATATTAGTGCTGGGAGCGAATGATACTAGTGCTGGGAGTGAGTGATATTAGTGCTGGGAGTGAGTGATATTAGTGCTGGGATTGAATGATATTAGTGCTGGGATTGTATGATATTAGTGCTGGGATTGTATGATATTAGTGCTGGGGGTGAGTGATATTAGTGCTGGGATTGAATGATATTTGTGTTGCGATTATTTGATATTAATGCTGCGAGTGGGTGATATTAGTGCTTGGAGTGAGTGATATTATTGCTGGGATTGAATTATATTATTGCTTGGAGTGAATAATTTTAGTGCTCGGAGTGAATGATATTAGTGCTGGGATTGAAGGTTATTAGTGCTGAGAATGAATGATATTAGTGCTTGGATTGAGTGAAATTAATGCCGGTTTTGAATTATATTAGTGCTGGGCCAACCATCTTCAGCTGCTTCATCAATGACCTTCCCTCCATCATAAGGTCAGAAATGGGGATGTTCGCTGATGACTGCACAGTGTTCAGTTCCATTCGCAACCCCTCAGATAATGAAGCAGTCTGAGCCTGCATGCAGCAAGACCTGGACAACATCCAGGCTTGGGCTCATAAGTGGCAAGTAGCATTCGCGCCAGATAAGTGCCAGGCAATGACCATCTCCAACAAGAGAGTGTCTAACCACCTCCCCTTGACATTCAACGGCATTACCATCGCTGAATCCCCCACCATCAACATCCTGGGGGTCACCATTGACCAGAAACTTAACTGGACCAGCCATATAAATACTGTGGCTACGAGAGCAGGTCAGAAGCTGGGTATTCTGCGGTGAGTGACTCACCTCCTGACTCCCCAAAGCCTTCCCACCATCTACAAGGCACAAGTCAGGAGTGTGATGGAATACTCTCCACTTGCCTGGATGAGTGCAGCTCCAACAACACTCAAGAAGCTCGACACCATCCAAGATAAAGCAGCCCGCTTGATTGGCACCCCATCCACCACCCTAAACATTCACTCCCTTCACCACCGGCGCACAGTGGCTGCAGTGTGTACCATCCACAGGATGCACTGCAGCAACTCACCAAGGCTTCTTCGACAGCACCTCCCAAACCCGCGACCTCTACCACCTAGAAGGACAAGGGCAGCAGGCGCATGGGAACAACACCACCTGCACGTTCCCCTCCAAGTCACACACCATCCCGACTTGGAAATATATCGCCGTTCCTTCATTGTCGCTGGGTCAAAATCCTGGAACTCCCTTCCTAACAGCACTGTGGGAGAACCGTCACCACACGGACTGCAGCGGTTCAAGAAGGCGGCTCACCACCACCTTCTCAAGGGCAATTAGGGATGGGCAATAAATGCTGGCCTCACCAGCGACGCCCACATCCCGTGAACGAATAAAAAAAAAACATATTAATCCGAGGGGGTGAGTGGTATTAGTGCTGGGAGTGAATGATAGTAGTGCTGAGAGTGAGTGATATTGATGGTAGGAGCAAGTGAATTTATTACTCGGAGTGAATGATATTAGTGATGGGAGTGACTGATATTAGTGCCGGTATTGAATGATTTTAGTGCTAGGATTGAATGATATTAGGGCTGGAGTGTGTGAGATTAGTGTTGGGTTTGAATAATATTAGTGCTTGGATTGAATGATATTGGTGCTGGGGTTAAATGGCATTATTGCTGGGATTGAATGATATTAGTGCTTGGAGTAATTGATCTTAGTACTGGGATTGAGTGATTTTAGTGCTGAGATTGAATGATATTAGTGCTGGAAGTGAGTGATATTAGTTTTGGAGTGAGTGATATTAGTGCTGGGAATGAGTGATATTAGTGCTGGGAGTGAGTGATATTAGTGCTGGGAGTGAATGATATTAGTGCTGGTAGTGAGTGATATTAGTGCTGGGAGTGAATGATATTAGTGCTGGTAGTGAGTGATATTAGTGCTGGGAGTGAGTGATATTAGTGCTGGTAGTGAGTGATATTAGTGCTGGGAGGGAGTGATATTAGTGCTGGGAGGGAGTGATATTAGTGCTGGGAGTGAGTGATATTAGTGCTGGGAGTGAGTGATATTGGTGCTGGGAGTGAATGATATTAGTGCTGGTAGTGAGTGATATTAGTGCTGGGAGTGAGTGATATTAGTGCTGGGAGTGAGTGATATTAGTGCTGGGAGTGAATGATATTAGTGCTGGTAGTGAGTGATATTAGTGCTGGGAGTGAGTGATATTAGTGCTGGGAGGGAGTGATATTAGTGCTGGGAGTGAGTGATATTAGTTCTGAGAGGAAGTGATATTAGTGCTGGGAGTGAGTGATATTAGTGCTGGTAGTGAGTGATATTAGTGCTGGGAGGGAGTGATATTAGTGCTGGGAGGGAGTGATATTAGTGCTGGGAGGGAGTGATATTAGTGCTGGGAGTGAATGATATTATTTCTGAGAGTGAATGATATTAGTGCTGGGAGTGAGTGATATTAGTGCTGGGAGGGAGTGATATTAGTGCTGGGAGTGAGTGATATTAGTTCTGAGAGGAAGTGATATTAGTGCTGGGAGTGAGTGATATTAGTGCTGGTAGTGAGTGATATTAGTGCTGGGAGGGAGTGATATTAGTGCTGGGAGGGAGTGATATTAGTGCTGGGAGGGAGTGATATTAGTGCTGGGAGTGAATGATATTATTTCTGAGAGTGAATGATATTAGTGCTGGGAGTGAGTGATATTAGTGCTGGGAGGGAGTGATATTAGTGCTGGGAGTGAGTGATATTAGTTCTGAGAGGAAGTGATATTAGTGCTGGGAGTGAGTGATATTAGTGCTGGTAGTGAGTGATATTAGTGCTGGGAGGGAGTGATATTAGTGCTGGGAGGGAGTGATATTAGTGCTGGGAGGGAGTGATATTAGTGCTGGGAGTGAATGATATTATTTCTGAGAGTGAATGATATTAGTGCTGGGAGTGAGTGATATTATTTCTGAGAGTGAATGATATTAGTGCTGGGAGTGAGCGATATTAGTGGTGGGAGTGAGTGATATTAGTGCTGGGAGTGAGTGATATTAGTGCTGGGACTGAGTGATATTAGTGGTGGGAGTGAGTGATATTAGTGCTGGGAGTGAGTGATATTAGTGCTGGGAGTGAGTGATATTAGTGCTGGGAGTGAGTGATATTAGTGGTGGGAGGGAGTGATATTAATGCTGGGAATGAATGATATTTTTTCTGAGAGGAAGTGATATTAGTGCTGGCAGTGACTGATATTAGTGCTGGGAGTGAGTGATATTAGTGGTGGGAATGTGTGATATTAGTGCTGGGAGTGAGTGATATTAGTGCTGGGAGTGAGTGATATTAGTGGTGGGAGTGAGTGATATTCATGCTGGGAGGGATTGATATTATTTCTGAGAGTGAGTGATATTAGTGGTGGGAGTGAGTGATATTCATGCTGGGAGGGATTGATATTATTTCTGAGAGTGAGTGATATTAGTGCTGGGAATGAGTGATATTATTTCTGAGAGGGAGTGATATAAGTGGTGGGAGTTGCCCTCTGAAGGTGATGGTCGTCCTTCTTGTTGAACCACTGCAGTCCACATGATGGTTAGTCTTTGTAGCGGTTTGATCCAACTGATTGTCTTGCTGGGCCGCTTCGGAGGGCAGTGAAGAGCCAATCTTACAGGAGTCACATTTCGGCCAGAGTGGGTAAGGACAGCAGGGTTTCCTTCCCTCAAAGGCATTAGTGAACCAGCTGGGTTTTTAAAACAATCCGACAGCCTTCATGATCACTTTCACGAACGCCAGCTTTTTAAGACTGAATTGGCATGGTGGGATTTGAACTCATGTTGAATTATTAGTCCAGGCCTAGCTTTATTAATCCAATAACACAACCACTGCACCACCATGCCCAGGTGAAGAACCGACTGAAGTAATTAAGGGGTGAAAAACTTTGAAATGTGGCTAGTGCTATTTTTCATCACTAAATTCAGTATTAAGCATGAGAATTATTAAGACCTACATGAATGAAGGTTTAATGCCTCCACTTTATTAGATAAGTGCTTGCAGACACATCTTTCATTGGTTTTGTAGCTGGCCATAATACAGCTGGGTCTTGGTCTTATAGAAAATCATTTCAGATGACAGTCAAGCAAAGTCTTAGGTGCAGTATTAGTTCTACACAGCAATATTTTTATTTAATTAGTTGCAGTTCAAGAAGTTTTACTGGGACTTATATAATTACTGTCGACAAGTACAGTAGCAAATAATTTTTTGCCTAATGTGTATGACACACTAATTCATTTGACGATTTATCTGGAACAAGATTGGCAAATTCCTTTACCCATAGAAGTTAGTACGTAAGAACTAAGAATGAAAATGCAGGAGTCATATAAAAGATCTGGTTAGAATCATGGAATCATACAGCACAGGAGGAGGCCATTCTGCCCATCGTGCCTGTGCCGGCTCTTTGAGAGAGCTGTCCAATTAGTCCCACTCCTTTCCCCGTAGCCCTGCAAATTTTTCCCCTTCAAGTATTTATCCAATTCCCTTTTGGCAGTTATTATTGTATCTGCTTCCACCGCCCTTTTATTCCAGATCATAAGATTGGAAAATAAAACTATGCTACACCAAGGAGTAAATCACAAAATCATAATGGTTTTAAGGACGGTACGGAAAAATTCTGAACGAGTCTGAAAGAAAAAGGAAGGACTTGCATTCATATCGTGCCTTTCGCAACCTCACGATGTTCCAAAGCACTTTACAGCCAATGAAGTACCTTCAAAATGTAGTCACTGTTGTAATGTAGAAAAGGACAGCGGGTTTTGTGCATAGCAAGGTCCCACAAACTGCAGTGTGGTTCAGACCAGATGTTTTAGTGATGTTGGTTGAGGGATAAATATCGACCAGGACACCAGGGTGAACACCCCTGTTCTTCTTCGAAATAGTGCCATTAGAACATAAGAACATAAGGAATAGGAGCAGGAGTAGGCCTCACGGCCCCTCGAGCCTGCTCCGCTATTTGATAAGATCGTGGCTGATCTTCGCTCTCAACTCCACTTTCCCGCCCATTTGCCATATCCCTTCAATCACCTAGAGTCCAAAAATCTATCGAGAAATCGCTGGCCCCAGCTTCTCCTCTTTTGACAGAGAACAGGATGGTTATTCACATTAAAAAAAACCTCTTTCATCACAAGTTAAAAAACTACTTTTCCTTTTAAATCCTTTTAATTAAAATTCAACTCCTGACACCAGCTTTTTGGCAACCAAGGGTATTAAGGGATATGGGCCAAAGGCAGGTATATGGAGTTAGATCACAGATCAGCCATGATCTTATCAAATGGCGGAGCAGGCACGAAGGGGCTGAATGGCCTACTCCTGTTCCTATATTCCTATGTTCCTATGACACAAGCTTCTGGAATGGTATCGCATTCCTCTGCTGGACATTCTGAACAGTGACTAAGTGACCTCAGAACAGAAGCTAGAACCCTCATTTTCTTAGCAGCAAGGCATTCTCCGGGTGTGGGCGTCACTGCCAAGGCTGGCATTTATTGCCCATCCCTAGTTGCCCTTGAGAAGTTGGTGGTAGGGCGTCTACTTGAATCGCTGCAGTCCGTGTGGTGAAGATTCACCCACAGAGCTGTTAGGTAGGAAGTTCCAGGATTCTGACAGAGTGACGATGAAAGAATGCCAATATGTGTCCAAGACTGGATGGTGTTTGATTTGGAGGGGAAGTTGGAGGTGATGGTGTTCCCATGCACCTGTAGCCCTTACCCTCCTAGTGTCAGAAGGTGAGACAAACTGATTCTATATAAATAAGACGAGACCTTAGTGTAGAATACGCTGGACCAGCTTCTCCTCTTTCCACAGAGAACAGGATGGTTATTCACACATAAAAGAAACTCTTTCATCACATGTTAAAAAAACTACTTTTCCTTTTAACTCCTTTTAATTAAAATTCAACTGCTGTAAAGATTTCCAGTTTCACCCAACAGAAGCATGTAAAATGACTTCATCCGCTGGTGACTGGATGATGCACTTAAGAACATAAGAACATAAGAAATAGGAGCATGAGTAGGCCATACGGCCCCTCGAGCCTGCTCTGCCATTCAATAAGATCATGGTTAATCTTTGACCTCAACTCCACTTTCCTGCCCCATCCCCATATCCCTTGATTTCCCTTAGAGTCCAAAAATCTATCGATCTCAGTCTTGAATACACTCAACAACTGAGAATCCACAGCCCTCTGAGGTAGAGAATTCCAAAGATTCACCACCATCAGAGTGAAGAAATTTTTCCTCATCTCAGTCCTAAATGGCCGACCTCTTATATGTTACAATGAGATCACCTCTCATTCATCTAAACCCCAGAGAGTATAGGCCCATTCTGCTCAATCTCTCCTCATAGGACAACCCTTTCACCTCAGGAATCAATCTAGTGAACCTTCAATGCACTGTCTCTAAGGCAAGTATATCTTTCCTTAGGTAAGATACCAAAACTGTACGCAATACTCCAGATGTGGTCTCATCAAAGCCCTAGGGAATTTTGGAAGATTACAACCAATGCAGCATGACTTCCTTACTCTTGTACTCCAACCCCCTTGCAATAAAGGACAACATACCATTTGCCTTCCTAATTGCTTGCTGTACCTGCATGGTAACTTTCTCTATTTTGTGTACAAGGACACCCAAATCCCTCTGAACACCAACATTTAGTAGTTTCTCACCATTTAAAAAATATTCAGTTTTTCTATTCTTCCTGCCAAAGTGAATAATCTCACATTTCCCCACATAATACTCCATCTGCCACCTTCTTGTCCACTCACTTAACCTGTCTATATCCCTTTGCAGGCTCTTTGTGTCCTCCTCACTACTTAGTTTCCCATCCAGCTTTGTATCGTCAGCAAACTTGGATCCATTACACTCGGTCCTTTCATCTAAGTCATTAATAAATATTGTAAATAGCAGAGGCCCCAGAACTGATCCTTGCGCCACTAGTAGCAGCCTGCCAGCCTGAAAATGACCCGTTTATTCCTACTGTTTTCTGTCCGTTAACCGATCCTCTCTATCCATGCTAATGATATAACACCCAACCCCATGAGCTCTTATCTCGTGCAACAACCTTTCACATGGCACCTTATCGAATGCCTTTTGAAAATCCAAATATACCACATCCACTGGTTCCCCTCTATCTACCCTGCTAGTTACACCCTCAAAAAATTCTAATAAATTTGTCAAACATGATTTTCCTTTCATTAAACCATATTGACTCTGTGTAATCATATTATGATTTTTTAAGTGTTCTGTTACCATGTCTTTAATAATGGATTCCTGTATTTTTCCAGTGACTGATGTCAGGCTAATTGGCCTATAATTCTTTGTTTTCTCTCTCTCTCCTTTCTTGAATAGTGGTGTTACATTTGCTTCCATCCAATCCACAGGGACCGTTCTAGAATCTAGGGAATTTTGGAAGATTACAACCAATGCATCCACTATCTCTGCTGCCACCTCTTTTAGAACCCTAGGATGTAGGCCATCAGGCCCAGGGGATTTGTTGTCTTTTAGTCCCATTAATTTCTCCAGTACTTTTTCTTTACTAATATTAATTATTTTAAGTTCCTCACTCACATTAGACCCTTGGTTCCCCATTATTTCTGGTATATTTTTGTGATGACAGTGAAGACAGATACAAAATATTTGTTTAATGTTTCTGCCATTTCCCTACTCCCCATTATAATTTCTCCTGTCTCAGCCTCTAAGGGACCCATGTTTTCTTTCGCTACTCTGTTCCTTTTTACATACTTGTAGAAGCTCTTACAACCTGTTTTTATATTTCTTGCTTGTTTTACACTTATATTCTATTTTCTCACTCTTGATCAATTTTTTGGTCATCCTTTGCTGGTTTCTAAAGCTCTCCCAATCTTCAGGCTCACTACTCTTCTTTACAACATTATAAGCCTCTTCTTTTAATCTAATACTATTCTTAACTTCTTTAGTTAGCCACGGGATGATTCATAATTCCCATGGAGTTTTTATTTTTCAATAGAATGTATATTCGTTGAGATTTATGTAATATGTAAGGGGTTTCTTTTTTTACTGTTTCTCGGGCTTATAATAGGTCAGCCAGTTATGTTTTTCCTGAGCTGCCCTGCCCGCAGTGCGGTTGCGAATCGCTTACCCCTTCCTGATTCTGAGCTGAGGACTTATCGAGTGGTAACAAAGACAGACAAACAGACCAGTGGATTGGTACAAGGAAAACCAATGTTTATTAATAAGAAAACTAAAACTACAAGGTAAACAGTATAATACAGAAGATAAAGAAATCGCTATGGATGTAATACAGTCTTACACTTATCGGGTTGAAAGAAACGGACACATCGAGGGAAAATTCTAAAATCACAAGTTTAGCAATATCCCTTAACCCCCAACCTTACACTTATGCTAGGTTGTCTTGTGGCGGCCAGAAAATTAATGCTCACCGGTGAAACAGATGAAAAGGCCTGGCCCCTGTGCCTGCTGTTGCCGTCGACATGTGGTTGCGAGGTTTACTGAATGGCTTCCTTCTTAGTTGCTAGCAGACAGACAGGACAGGGCCAAGAGGCGAAGAGAACAGCTCCCCCAGAAATATACTGGGCAGCTTCAGTTATACCCTCTTGGTAACAGGTTTTTTCATACCTTATCAGCTTGCTTCATTGTTTGATTTAAGCACGAAACGTAAGACAAAGGACCCCATCTCTGGCCCATTTACATTATGGCCGTTTCCTGTATCGATCTGTATGCTAACTGCTTTACCATTGTTCCGAATGTACCTTGATGGTTCACCTTTTGTCCTGCGAACACTTCCTGCTCGAATTTTGATGTGTTGGCCGGCCATGTTGATAGCTTGCCTCAGGGCTAGAATGCAGCTGCATTGTTTAAAGAAACCTGTCTGAGACACGAAACCTGCCAAGTTGTTGAGAATGCAATTTCAAATCTGCCGGTCCTCGGCCATGTGTCTGACTGCAGCCATTTTGAGAGACCTTGGATTTTTTAAAACAGTCACACCAGGGTTTCTTTAATAACTCCAATAAATCTTCGGGGTGGGGGGAACATGTGAAATTTTGCGAATCCCTTCAAATATTTCTTTAATTGTTCTCCAAAGTTTATCTACCATCATATATTTTAATCTAATTTCTGAATCTACCTTAGCCAACTTGCCCCTCATGCCTATGTAATTGGCTTTGCTTAAGTTTAAGACTCCAGTTTTGGACTTAAATACGTCACTCTCGAACTCAATGTGAAATTCTATCATATTATGATCACTCTTCCCCACAGGATCCTTTACTATGAGATTACTAATTAACCCTATCTCATTGCACTAGACGAGTTCAAAAATAGCCTGTTCACCGATTGGTTCTGTGATGTATTGTTCTAGGAAGCTGTCTTGAATGCATTCCATGAACTCGTCCTCCCAACTACTTTTTGCCAATTTGATTTGCCCAGTCTATATGAAGATTAAAGTCCCCCATGATTACTGCAATACCTTTGTTATAAGCTCCTCTTATTTCTTGATTAATACTCTGTCCGACAGTATAACTACTGTTAGGGGGCCTATAAGCTACTCCCATCAATGTTTTCTGCCCCTTGTTATTTCTTATCTCCACCTATACTGATTCTACCTCCTGATCTTCTGAGCCAAGATCCTTTCTCACTACTGTCCTTATGTCATCCTTTATTATCAGGGCTACCCCTACCCCACCTCCTTTTTCATCTTGTCTGTCTTTTCGAAAAGTCAAGTACCCTGGAATATTTAGTTCCCAACCTTGGTCACCTCAACCCATTTATCTCTTGTGCCATTAATTTGTCTATCTTGTTACGAATGCTTTGTGCGTTCAGATAAAACGGCTTTAATTTTAACATTTTACTATTTTTCCCTGATTTGGCCTTATTCACTGATGCACTATTACCGTTAAACTCTCTGTCCCTTCCTCTCTTTACCCAAATTGCTACACTGCTTTATGACCTTGACTTTTTTCTTTAGATTTCTAAATTTCCCCTTACCTGAGCCCTCCGCCCCCCTCACCTTTTAGTTTAAAGCTCTTTCTATAGTCCTAGTTATTTGATTCACTAGGACACTGATCCCAGCCCAGTTTAAGTGGAGCCCGTCCCAATGGAACAGCTCAAAGGAATTAATGGCTGGCTACTGTCAGGTAGAGAGATTGGGGAAAAAAACACTTTGAAATTTGTTTTTGTCATGTAGATAAAATGACATAAAATAAATTAGTGCCAGGAACCAACTATCAAAGGAGTCCTCTTCGATTTGTTTTGAGGCTGCAATTTTTTCCGTTAACCATTTCACTGGCATGCTGCTTGGAAGAATAATTCTGATGGGAGAGGCTGTTAGTTTGGTGTTCTGCTCCATTAATATCCCTACTGTGTGGTCCTTGCCAGATTTTTTTTTAAAACATCCATAGACCTGTTTTTTTCAAAGTTGGTGCATAAATCCATCCATGTTGCTGTGCATAAGTTAAGCAGATGGCAAAGTGTGCTTTTTTTAATCAATTTGTAAAGGCAAGTCCCCAGGTCTCACACCGCAGGAACATTAGAGTCTACCAGTGCCAAGCACGCCAGCCAGCTCAAGAATAATACTCGGCTTACTGAAAAAAAAAGATCACAAACAATCGTAGTGATCTTCACGCTGCCTGCAATGAGGAGCACTGTCCCGTCTCTCCTGTGGCACTGTGGGTCACCTCCAGCAAATATCTCTTAATTAACTCGCAGCAAGTTAGGCCCCACCTCTGGGCATGGCGCTTAATAACCTTGTGGCTTTTTCTTTAATGATAAAAATGCAGTTACATATTTTAACAACCACAGTGTGAGTATGGAGTTGTCCCCTGTCTGCTATTTGAAATAAAATAAGATCGAATTTGGGAAAGCTTGAGTACATTTGTTTTGAAGTGCATGAAGAGCCCACTCATAACCTTTGACCTTCAGCTATTGAACTGAGATGGACAGATGTACTCTTCTCATTTAAAAAATATACATATGTTTTATTTTCACTTTTCCCTCTTCCTGTCCTGGAGGCGTTCACGATGGGGTAATTTTCAGCAGGCACCAAATTAGTGTATCTGATGGCTCACCTCTGTGACCATCCTTCACCCACGAGGCTAGACCGTTAACGGCGACAGGCTATTTGACCGTAGACGACGGCATCATAGCTGAGCCCCACCGTGCCCTCATCTGATGTCCGCACACGTGCACTTTCCAGCGTAGGTCGCTAGCTAACAATCCGGTTGCTTGAATCCCTGCAGACCCATCCCCCTCCCCCAGACTAGGACTTCGGAGGTCAAAGGGCTACCCTGGCTGAGATCGGCTCACTTGGCACAAAGCAAGAGTCAGACCTGGAATCTTCTCAATTATACGGCTCACATACCAAGTCATGCAGCGAATTTACCGAAACCAGGTGGGGGGGGGGCGGTAGGGAGTGAGGGGGAGAGGGACGGAAAATCCATGGGCTACAGACAAATGCATATTTCTTATTTTAAAGGAGTTAAACTCAGCATAAAAATAGCACACACAGGAATGTGCTGTGTGGACCTTTTTTTCCCCAATCAGAATTTCTGCCCTCCTTCCATCTCTTCTCAACTTTGGTGGCGTCCTGCACTGAGGGTCTTGTTCCTTCATCTAAGTGACTCAATAAAAAAAAAGAGAGATTCAAATGAAGTTCTTGGAAAGCTGGCCTTCATGTGTACTCATCGTGTTACTTTGGTAAACAACCCACTTACTTATTTATAGCACACTGGAGAAAATGGAAAGTTCTTACCTCACGCTACTCTCAGAGGACGATGCACAGTGCTATTGCAAACTGTGGGGTGGTAATGTAAGTACCAGGAGAATGGCTCCGAGATCAATAAATGCACAGTCTATCACCTAACTGTACAAGATAAGATACCAAGACACACTTTTATAGCAGAAACCTGATAACCAATTACAACACTTGTTCGTCGTACTTGGTCAAAAATTAAAGGCCTCTTCATGAAGTCTTTACGTGGATGGAAATGAACTAAAAAAAAAGCCTCACAGGCTTATTGCAGTGGAGCATAGGTTTTCAAATTGAGTTCCTTTTAACCGAGAGTCTGTAATAAGATTTTACTGGAGATCTGCATAGTTATCATTTAGCTGCGGCCAAGCATAAACTGCATTCAATATTTTTTTTTTCTACGTTCATTGACTAACCTGCATCTTATTTTTTTGCTGTGAAGAAAGAACTTGCATTCGTATAGTGCCTTTCCTGTCCTCAGGACGTGCCAAAATTCTTCACCACCTCCTCAGTTTTTTTAAATTGCAGCCACTGTCACTTTGTAGGCAAATGCAGCAGCCAATAAAATGCGCTGTAACAGAAGCACTTCAGAAGCAAGAAAGGCATTCATTCATTTTAGCACCTATGGATGAATGAGATTCATCTTGGTTCTAATCATAAAATCTGAACTTCTTTACATGTAACATTTTAATTGCATAGAATTTACAGCACAGAAACAGGCCATTCAGCCCAACTGGTCCATGGAGGTGTTTATGCTCCACTCGAGCCTCCTCCCACCCCTCTTTCCTCTAACACTATCTGGGTGAGCTAAGACTTGATGTTGGGCAAGGCTTTCATTGAAAAACTGCCTAAGTAACAGCAGTCCAACATAACGTAGGCAGGACCAAGCCATCCTGTTTCACTCCTACCAAAATCTCCTCATCCCAGACCCCGATTTCTTCCCCCACCTCACTCGCTCAGTTTGAACGTGACAGTATGCAACCTCAGTGTCCTGTTTGACCCTGGGCTAAACCTCAAGCCTGACAGCCTATCTAATGCCAAGACCGTCTACTTCCAACTCACCTGTTTCTACCCTTACCTCACCGACACACCTGCTGAAAACCTAATCCGCACCTTTGTCATCACCAGGCTGGACATCTCCAACATTTCCCTTCCTAAATTCCGAAGCTACATCGTACAATTTATGTAAAAACCCCACTGCCCACATCCTTTAGTGCACTGAGTCCTGGGGCTCGATGTTAACAGGGCTGCGGGTTTGCGGCGGGGGGGCTTTTGGGCGCTTGGTTAACGCGCCCGGCGAAATCAGTCTGCCCCCCGCGCGATCGCAGGCTAATTGGATCCACCTACCTGGTCTTCCCGGTTCCCCACTGCTGAGCTGCGCGTCGGGCGGGCTGCGCATGCGCAGTAAGCTCTGTCAGCTGGAGGAGCTCTATTTAAAGGGGCAGTCCTCCACTGACAGATGCTGCAACAAATAGCAAAAATTAGAGCATGGAGCAGCCCAGGGGGAAGGCTGCTCCCAGTTTAATGATGCCTCACTCCAGGTATCATTAGATGGGGTGAGAAGGAGGAGGGAGAGGACAGAGATCTTCCCCCCGGCGGGCGGGAGGAAGCGGCCTGCCTCTGCCACCAGGAAAGCCTGGCTCGAGGTGGCAGAGGAGGTCACCAGCACCACCAACATATCGCCCACCTGCATACAGTGCAGGAGGCGCTCCAATGCCGTAAGTAGATCAGCCAAAGTGAGTACACTTACTGATTCCCCTACACTCCGTCTGCCACATCACCGCCCCCAACCCACATCTCCTTCTGCACTGCCAACACTAATCTGTCACATCACCCCTCATACCACTCAAACCTCATCCTCATCTTACCTGCACTTACTCACCTCGCCAGTACTCATCCCGCCACTACCACTCAACCCAATCCTCATACAATCTCATGGCTCTATCTCATACTCACCCTCTCGTGCATCTCTTTCACGGTCAGCCTCACTCAACCTGCCACTACCTGTGCTGCAGCCACAGGGCATGCATCACATATGTGCAGTAGGAAGCGTAAGGCAAACGTGTCGTGAGCATGAAGGGGATGCACAAGGGTGTTTGAGGGTTTGTCATGGTTTTTACTTATATTGAATTTCTGACCAACTCACATTACATATTATATTGGCACCACTACTGCCACGTCTTTGCGAATCTTGTCTGGTTTGTGCAATAATGCCCTTTCCTGAGGATCACAATGAAGACCCACAATTGATGCCACCCATTGTGTCACTGCAGAGTGGGTGTAGGTGTATTTGCAGGGCTCTTTTGTGCAGACGACTGAGAGACGTTGGTGATGTCCCCGGTGGCACCCTGGAAGGATGCGAAGGAGAAGTTGTTGAGGGCAGTGGTGACTTTGACAGCGACAGGTAAGGAGATGGTGCTCGGTCCAACTGGGAGCAGCTCAGCATGAAGGAGGCTGCAGATGTCTATGACTACATGTCGAGTGACTCTGAGCCTCCGTGTGCACTGCTGGCCAGAGAGGTCCAGGAAGCTGAGTCTCGGTCTGTGGACCCTGTGGCGAGGGTAGTGCCCTCTGCGACGCATCTCTCTCTGTGGTTGCCCTCCCTCCTGCTGTGCAGGTGGATGTGTCACAGCACTCTGTTGTGGGTCTCCACGTGTCAGAGGTGGAAGGCGTGGCCGGTGAGGCTGGTGATGCTGTTCGCCCTCCGAGGAGGTCATGACTGCAGCTACGGCGGCCCCCATCTGGAAGATGTACATCTGAGGGGGTCCACAAGGTAGGTACATGTCTCTGGACCCTGGGGTAAGTGCGCAAGTTGGTGAATTTTCTTGTCAGGAGGAGGGTGGTGGAGGCCAAACTTTGTCCCAAGTGACACAGTGGCCTCCTGCAATGAGTGAGGGTCTCCCCCACCCCCAACCTGTCAAATGGACCTTTGCAGCTGCCACAGGCTGACAGCTGCAACACGTCCATTTCAACTGGGACTGTTTTCCCAAGTATGGGAAACAGTCCCAGTTGTCTGTAAAATCCCACCCCTCCTGACATAATCCCTTAATCAGGTCTGTTAATGACCTGAAATAGCGAGATAAATATTGTCAAGTGGCACCCCGCTGGCTTTAATTGTCTGCGGGGGTCCCACATGTGGTGGCTGCGCGCGCACATCGGTGCGTCTGTGGGGAACCCAGAAGTGGGCGGGTTGGAGCCGGGCTCCCGACCCGCTCCGGGATTCCCCGATCTTCGGAGCACCCCCCCCCAGCCAGGAACGCACCCGCTATCGGGTGCGCAAATGAAGCCCCTGGTCTCCCATCTCTCCTGTTCTTTGAAATCCTTGCCCTTGTTCGCAAATCCCTCCATCGTCTTCCCTCAACCTATCTCTGTAACCCAGCCCAGCCCTATGTGCCAGTGCACACATTTGCTCTTCCAACTCTGTCTTCCTTTGCATCCTAACTCTCTCCATTCCACCTTCAGTGGCCAGAGCCTTCAGCCACCTTAGCTGCACTCTCCATAACCCTCTCCCTAAACCCTTCCATCTCTCCCTACTTTCAAAATCCTCCTCCAAACCTAGCTCTTCAACCTTGTCTTCAGTCACCTCCCTTAATTGTTCCCTTGCTACTGCTCAGCATCCATTTTTGATTCTGTCTCACTTACCATGCACAATGTAAAGCAAATTATTGTTTCCCTTTAGGGCAGGCGACACAGTTATTTGGAAGTTTGGACAGGCGTCTCTGGAGTGTAGCAATATTAACAGAGGGGGCTGAGAGCGAGCCACTGTTTTCCAGGGAAACTGAACAGTTTGAAGAACGGCAAATTACTGTCATTGCCTTAAATAGTTACAGAACAACAATGGACCCTGACCTCATACTTGTCCTACAGATTTAATGGATTAAGTGAAAGGGTTTCAAAATGCACATTTTGAGAGCCACCAGGACATTTGAAGTATCTCGGATAAAATTAGCTTTACCTCAACTTCTAAAGTATCTTCTTGATTCATGTTATTTAATTGTCGAACTGCAAAGCCATCAGCCGTGGAGCCTGATAATCATTTGTGACAGCAATCAGAAGGTGAATCTCTTACATTAAGGGATTATAAATGTGCAACAATTCTTGGGTTCTGAAGCAGTCACCTTCCCAAGTGGACTGTTCTCACATGACGCTTATTGGTAGAATGGTCACCGCCCAATCACTTGAGTACTCACAGCTATTCCACTGACAGTAACTCTCACGCCAACAGCTAGATGGTCAACCATAATCCATCTGAGACAATATTGTGATTTTTCTGGATTAGTACAGTCTGGTCAGTGCAATTGAATGGCAATCTGAACATCTGGTGGTAGTGATCGTAATTTAATTCAGCAGTTTTTACTTGAATAGAGGCCTCTGAGAACGCATATATTCGGAGTCTGCTGCAAGTGCGGAGCCTTGATTGACCAGATCCTGGATCCGAGTGTGAGGTGCAGAGATCACTGCGCCCGATTCACCGTGGCCTTGCTTGTTTGCTCCTTGATTCGATGTACTGTTTAAAATACTCATTGATCAAAACAGTATCATAGAATCATAGAATCTAACAGCACAGAAGGAGGCCATTCTGCCCGTCGTGCCCGTGTTTGCTCTTTGAAACAGCTCTCCAATTAGTCCCACTCCCTCTGCTCTTACCCTATAGTCCTGCGATTTTCTTCTCTTCAAGTATTTATCCAATTCCCTTTTGAAAGTTACTATTGAATCTGCTTCCACCATCCATCCAGGCAGTGTATAACAAATCATAACAACTCGCTGTGTAAAGAAATGTCTCCTAATCTGACCTCTGAGCTCTTTTGCATGATAAACTTGATTGAAAGTGATCAGATGTGATGCAACAGGTTTTTTTTAATATATCTTCTTCCCTCTTGAGAAAATTTGAACATCTTAATTAAAGCTGCCTTTCCCAGTAATATAGTGCGATCCACATTCTCCCGTATCATCAGTCAGGATGCCCTTCATCCCTTTGTATCCAATTATGGGGTGAACCAAGGTTCATGAAGAGGCTGTGGGCTGGATTTTCTGAGGGGGTGCTCCTGGCGCATGGCTTGAGATGACGACGGAGCATATCGTAAATTCAGGGATCGGAGGTCGGAGCACCTGATCCATGCTCTGCATGATTTTTCCATTCATTCGTTTAATGGACGGTGGATCACGTGACCTGCGAATCGGGCGCACTGACCTCTCTTCCCGAATTCCCCACGCGTGCTCCAGTCACATGGTACTGTGCAGTGGGAGCACTATATTGTATGATGTACCCAAGGTGTGCAAAACTAGAAGAAATTCAGCACCGTAGGTACACTGTGGGAGTGTAACATCCACTGTTAGAAATTGGATGGTCAAAGTAACAAGGAGGATTTCCGCAGTGCGTTATGTGTAGTAAAACTATAAACGTATTTATTCCTCAGAATTTTGCCACATAAAGGTGAAAGAGGAAATCTTCCCGGTAAGAGCCCCTTTAGATTTCCATGTCCAGATTCCAGGAGTTCAGAACTAGACTCTGAGTAGCCAAGTGGAGGAGACGTTGCTTCAGAAATGACGTCCTGCCTCAAATATGTTTTATTAATGGCATATGATGTAGCATTTACTAAACGAGCTAATGGCATCTAGGAGCAGGAGATCCATACTTTACCCACTTTATTTTTCTTATATTGACAGGTTTTCCAATTTGGATTCTATTTATGATGCCCAATTGGCATGTCAACTATGCATTAGATGCTTGGGACAAATGATGGGGTTGAGCGCTGGTGACAAGCAGTGTGTACAGACCAGCGAAGACCTTAAGGTTGAAATTAAAAGGATATTACCAAATGCCAGCTCAACATTTAATTCATTTCTGCAAGACGGCAAAGTATATATTGACCTTTGCGCAGCCCCATGTTAATGTGTTTGACCCATACAGTAACTGCTGTTATGATAAATTCATGGGATAAATCTTAACCCCCAAGAGCGGGTGGGTTGGGCTCGGGTGTGGAGTAAAAGTACCAAGTTTTCAGAGCGGGGCCGCACCTCGGCTCCAACGCCCCAACTTCCAGGTTTGTCCCAGATGTGTTTGGACGCGCACGCTTCTGATACCAGGAAGTCCTGCCGGCACTTAAAGCCGGCGGGCCGATATTTAAAGGGCCAATTTAGGCATTTAAACCACTTGAGGCGATTAACTTTTTGTGCCTTGTGTTACAAAAACCATTTTAACTTTCCCTGAACGTGGCCTCTGAAACACGCCATGGAACTGGAGGAGAGTTGCAGCCGGCCTTCATTTGGACCTTTTTAAACCAGTGATTGACACGTGAATAAAAGGTGAGTTTTAGCCGCAGGGCACTCAGTTCTCTCAGACAAACCTTTGGCTGGGAGTTTTTTGTGTTTACACTGAGATTTCTTGGTTCACACTCAGAATTCTTGTGTTCAGGCAATTTTTTCTACACTTTGGACCCCCTCAAACTGACAACATCAGGATGGGGGCAGGGGCGGGGGGGCGCAATGGATTTATACTGCAGTTCATCTGAGGATGAGGCACATCAAGACTGGGCTTGATGGCCGGCGCGGACACGATGGGCCGAAGGGCCTCTATCCGTGCTGTATAACTCTATCACCATCCGCGGCAGGCATGGCGTGCAGTTCTGGAAGTTGCAGGTGCATACGACAGAGGTGTGCCACAAGGACCTGCAGAAGAGCAGAGAGGAAACCAATAGAAGAGCCAAGGTTGCAGGAGGCACTATCCAGGTGATCACATTGTATCAGGATTGGGGTGAGTGGGAGTGGTCGGTTCACAAATGGAGAGGTGAGGAAGTGCACAGAAAGTGAAAGTGAGTTGATAATGAGACAAGTGGGTGTGAGGAGTGATGTGATGGAGTAGGCTTGGCAAGACAGAGTGAGCGGGAGGTAACGCACACCACAGGATGGTAGATGAATCAGTAATTGTACTCATTTTTCCTGACCTGGTTAGGTCATTAAAGCTCTTCCTGCATTGTACCCATGACCTTGCCACCATGCTCCTGCTGCTCACCTCCTCTGCCACCTCCAGCCATGCCTTCGTGGTGGCAGAAGCAGGGCGCTGCCTCCGATCAGCCAGGTATAGTATCTCCCTCCTGCTCTTGAACACCAGCCAGAAGCAACTCAAGAGAAGAGTCGTTAAAGTGGGGTACTGCCTTACTCAATTGCTGCTGCATCTCTGCACATTCCTCCTTCCTCCTTCAAAATCCATGGTTGCAATGGCCATTTCCATACTCCAGTTCACAGCATGCCATTTGGTGTGCAGTAGGCCCGCCTCACAGCTTGGGGACACAATGCTCAGAAAATTTTTCCAGGTTTCCCACGCGACTATTCACAACCCCACTGAGTTCCCAATGCCATGTTAAAAATATGCCCCATGGATTCAATCTTACTTTTAATTTCGAGAGGGCTAATGGTCCTTGCCTTTTGATCCTTGTTTTCCTCTCTTGTAGGTGCAGAATAATGTTCGGGTAAAACTCTACAGGTACATGCTGCCTCGCAGAACCCTGGGCATCCTCCACAATCCTGGGCACCCTCCAGAAACCTGGGCATCCTTCAGAACCCTGGGCAACCTCCAGAAACCTGGGCATCCTCCAGAATCCTGGGCAGCATTCCAGTTCCTAGGAATCCTCCAGAACCCCGGTTGTCCTCCAGAACCATGGGCACCGTCCAGAACCCGGGGCATCCTCCAGAACTCTAGGAATCCTCCAGAACACTGACTATCCTCCTGAATCCTAAGCATCCTGCATAACCCAGGCTGTCCTCCAGAGCCCTGCTTATCCTCCAGAACCCTGGACATCCTCTAGAACCCTGGCTATCCTCCAGAACCTTGGCTGTCCTCCAGAATCCCAGGATCCTCCAGAAACCAGGTTATCCTCCAGTACCCTAACTGTCCTCCAGAACCTGGGCATCCTCCAGAATCCTGGGCAGCATTCCAGTTCCTAGGTATCCTCCAGAACCCCAGCCAACCTCCAGAACCCTGGACGCCGTCCAGAACCCTAGGAATCCTCCAGAACCCTGGCTGTCCTCCAGAACCCCAGGCATCCTCCAGAACCCTGGGCATCCTCCAGAACTCTAGGAATACTCCAGAACACTGACTATCGTCCTGAATCCTAAGCATCCTGCAGAACCCAGGCTGTCCTCCAGGGCCCTACTTACCCTCCAGAACCCTGGGCATCCTCTAGAACCCTGGCTATCCTCCAGAATCCCAGGATCCTCCAGAAACCAGGTTATCCTCCAGTACCCTAACTGTCCTCCAGAATCCTGGGCATCCTCTAGAACTCTGGCAATTCTCCAGAACCTTGGCTATCCTCCAGAATCTTAGGCATCCTCCAGAACCCTGGGCATCTTCCAGAACCCTGGGCATCCTCCAGAACCCTGGCTATCCTCCAGAACCCTGGCTATCCTCCAAAACTTCAACCAATTAGCCATTCATTGCGTCTGTTCAGACAGTGAGTGTTAGCAGATTGTTCTATTGCGGGGGAGGGTGGGGGTGAGGGGGGGGGTGGGGGTGAATTTCAACTGATCACATTGTATCAGGATTGGGGTGAGTGGGAGTGGTGGGTTCACAAATGGAGAGGTGAGGAAGTGCACAGAAAGTGAAAGTGAGTTGATAATGAGACAAGTGGGTGTGAGGAGTATCTTCGCTGAACGTCCATATTTTGGAGTGCTAAGTGTCTTTTTCCTCAGCCTGGCCCAGGGATGTTGAGGACGATTGTAAGATCTTTTTCAACATCCGCAGGGATCACCTGGGAATTGAAGCTGGAACCTTCATGGTCCACCTGATTTATTTCAGCTGGCAGTGTATTACCAAATGAACCATTGGTGAGCTTAAGTCCAAAAGTTTGCAAGCAAAGTTAAAGACTTCCTTAAACTAATTACTAAAACCACAATCTCACTTGCTTCAATCTGGGTATTTTTATATGTATAAATTTTTAAAATTCATTCTTGGGGATATGGGCATCGCTAACAAGGACAACATCTACTTCCCATCAAATGCGAAATACAGAAGATGCTGGAAATCTGAAATAAAAGCAGGAAATGCCGGAGAAGCTCAGCAAGTCAGGCAGCATCTGTGGAGAGAGAAACAGAGTTAACGTTTCAGGCCGAAGATTTGAAGTTCTGACAGTGCTGCCTGATTTGCTGAGCTTCTCCAGCATTTTCTGTTTTTATTTACTTCTCATCCTTCGTTGCCCTTGAGAAGGTGGTGGGTGGGCCTTGCTCTTGACTCGCTGCAGTCCGTGTGGTGAAGGCGCTCCCACAGTGCTGTTAGGTATGGAGTTCCAGGATTTTGACCCAGTGACGATGAAGGAACAGCGATAGCTAAAGAAGGAGAGGGAGGTGGAGAGGCGGAGGGGTTTCGGGAGGTAATTCCAGAGTGTGGGGCCTAGGTGGCTGGTGGTACAGCCACCCACGAAGGTGGAGGCGGGGTGATGGGGTTGGCGAGGTTGCTCAAGAGGCTGGTGTGAGGAGAACAGAGAGTTTCAGGGTGGGTTGCAGGGCCGGAGGAGGTCACGGAGATAGGGAGGGGTGAGGCCAAGGAGAGATTTTAAACGTAAAGATGAGAATTTTAAATTTGAAACATTGGGGGAATCAGGAGATAATGTAAGTCAGCAAGGAGAGGGATGATGAGTGATCGGGACATGGTGTGGGATAGAATACAGGCAGCAGAGATTTGGATGACCTAAGGTTTATAGAGAGTGGTAATGGGAGGCTAGCCAGGGAAGCATTGGATAGTCGAGTCTGGAGGTGTCAAAGGCACGGATGAGTGAAAGAGTGGTCGAGGTAGGGGCAGAGGTGGGTGATGCTGCAGAGATGATAAAATTAATGACGGAAAGTTATGGGCTTGTGCCCACATTAAAATTAATGAAGGGAAAATCTGCAATTTCCCGAGATGCAGTCGCTGCAAGTGCGAGTCCCTCCTGAGCGCTTCAGATCGTGTTATCAATCCTCATTACTTTCCAAAGAAGTATCTATCTTCCTTTGAAATGCCTTAATTGAGTTTGCATCTGTAGCCTTCTGAGGCTGAGTGTTCCACATTCTCACAACCCTTTGTGTGAAGAAGTTTTCCCAGCATCTGCTTTTAACTGGCTTAGCTTGAATTCTAAGATGACGTCCTCTCGCTCTGGATTCCCTTTCAAGAGGAAAGATTCATTTTCCTAAATACACCGTCAATTCCTTTCATCATTTATCCACATAACATTCAAACTTCTTTCTAACCAAATATTCGTCCGGTCCTTTTCTTAAAGCTGGGTTTTCCTTATTTCCCTGGGGATTCCGCGGATCAGGAGAAACCCCCCCCGTCGACAGTCAACCCCACAATCACTAACTCAGTGTGCACTGTCTTTGTTACTTTGAATTGGTACCTTAATAAAAGATGTAAACGAATGATTACTGACAGGAACATCAAATTGTAAAATCAATGTAAGCAAAACCTTTGCTGCATGGTGTTGTCGTCTGCTGTTTACAGGTGTCCTTAGCGTAACAATCAGGGGACATACATACCCGTGTGAAGAGTTATTCGTGATTCCATGGATAAGTTTGGATGTTGAGTATGGACCAAGGTCCCGCCCCCTCTTTTTGAACCAATTTACTCCCTTCCTCTTCTGAAGACATTGTTTGGTACTAAGTTCCGTGGATGGCAGCATTTCTCCGACGCAAGCGGCCAAACTTCCTGCATAAACCCAAATAGCAAATGCCATTTGGCTGTTCAACTGTGAGGGGCATCACATACAAATCTAATCCTATTCTCACCCAACTTCTGCAGGCACATCCTTCCAAGCAGGTCTTTTTATTCACTCTCAGGATGGGTGTAGTTGGCGAGGCCGTCATTTTATTCCCCATCCCTAGTTGCCCTTGAGAAGGTGGTGGTGAGCCCCCTTCTTTTTGAACCGCTGCAGTCCGTGTGGTGAAGGTTCTCCCACAGTGCTGATAGGTACGGAGTTCCAGGATTTTGATCCAGCGATGAAGAAGAAACGGTGATATATGTTCAAGTCGGGATGATGTGTGACTTGGAGGGGAACTTGGAGCTGATGTCCTTGTCCTTCTAGCCGGTAGGAGTCGCAGGTTTGGGATGTGCTGTCGAAGAAGCCTTGGCGAATTGGTGCAGTGCATCCTGTAGACAGTACACACTGCAGCCACGGTGCGCCGGTGGTGAAGGGAGTGAATGTTTAGGGTGGTGGATGGGGTGCCAATCAAATGGTGCTTGACGTCACTGCATAGTGTTCGGGAACCCAGGCAGATTTTTATTCCCTTCCTAGTGCTAAGGACATTGAGGCAATTCTAGTAACCCCCCCACTGCTGCCTTGCCATAATTAGAACAGCTAAAGGAACAAACCTACTACCTACCTGGTCTGTGCGCCTCATATTCAAGGTGAACGTAACCCACTCTCAGGGAAACCGGGCTTCAGTGTATCTTAAATCATCAAACTCAGTGGGTTCTACTTGCATTTCTTCTCTCTTTTTTTGTTGTTGCTGTGTTGAGAGTCGCTTGTTAACTTTCTGTGTACAGTACAGAAGTGTGAGGTGTGAACATTGATTGTATGGAGTTGCAGGTGCCTTGTGTGTTAGAGAAGACATCGTCGGAGGTGAAGTTACTGGGTTGTCAGCCTGGTATTTTTTGATTAGTGTGAAATCGCTGGTTGCTTGTCTGGTAGGGCTAGATTCTTTTTTAAATGACTCACTGTTTATTCTAAGCGAGGACTGAGTAATTGATGATGCTGGGCAAATTTCAGCTTAGAGACGTCTATTCAGCCTCACTGGGAGTGAAAATACTCTGATGTATATGATTCTACATCACTGTTATTTTGCTACTGGATTTGTTACTTGTTGGTGCATTTATCTGCATCCTTGAATAACAATTTTTCCCTTCACTCACCTCTCCTGGGGTGTCAGCCATGGCTCAGTTGGTAATGCTCTCGCCTCTGAATCAATAAGTTGCGGGTTCAAGTCCCACTCCAACATCGAAAAAACACATTATCTGGTCATCATCACATTGCTGTTTGTGGGATCTTGCTGTGTGCGTAGTGGCTGCCATGTTTCCTACCTTACAACAGTGACTACATTTCAAAAAAAGTACTTCATTGGCTATAAAGCCCTTTGGGACATCCTGAGGTTGTAAATGCAAGTCTGTTTTTCTTTCTTTTCCTTGTCTCCCCTCTTGTTGGTTGAGTGTTCATTGGAGCCCAGCTGCCCTCTGGGACCTTACACAAGTTCTCGTTATTCACGTGTTGGTTTTGTTGTGAGTGGCAGTAGGATGTTTGCCCATGACAAGCATCACAGCTGAATGCAGTCCTGTCCACGAAGGACCGCTGTAGGCAGTGTTCACTAGACTGTGTTCAGGAGAAGGAACCATGGGCAACATACCTCCTCCCCAGACCAGGGCAGGCCAAAGGCAACTGTAGCATTCTCTAACAACGCCCACGTATTTATTTAAGTAATTATTCATCTGAAAGAAAGACTTGCATTTATATAGCGCCTTTCACGACCTCAGGACATCCCAAAGCCAATGAAGTACTTTTTTGAAGTGTAGTCACTGTCGTAATGTAGGAAACACGACAGGCAATTTGCGCACAGCAAGGTCCCACAATCAGCAATGTTATAACTGACCAGAAAATCTGTTTTTAGGTATTGGTTGAGGGATAAAAATTGGCCAGGACACCAGGAATAACACCCCGCTTATCTTCGAAACAGTGCCGTGGAATCTTTTATGTCCGCCTGAGAGGGCAGAAGGGGCTTTGGTTTTAATGTCTCATTCAAAAGACACCTCCTACAGTGCAGCACTCCCTCAGTATTGCACTGGGAGTGTTAGCCTAGATTTTGTGCTCAAGTCTCTGGAGCGGGACTTAAACCCACAACTTTGAACTCAGAGGCGAGAGTGCTACCAACTGAGCCACACCTGAGACTCAATTTGCAAATTTTACTATATAATAGCTTCAGGGGGTGAGACAGAGAGAGACTTTCAAAACATATTAAGTAAAAATTAGAGAAGCTGAGATTGTTCTTCTTAGAGAAGGGAAGGTCAAGTAGAGATTTAATAGAGGTGTTCAAAATTATGAGGAGATTTGTTTCCACTGGCAGGTGTGTTGGTAACCAGAGGACACAGGTTTAAGATAATTGGCGAAAGAATCGGGGAGAGGAGAGTAGAATTGTTTTTTACGCAGAGAGTTGTTATGATCTGGAATGCACTGCCTGAAAGAAAATAGTAACTTTCAAAAAAAGAATTGGATAATTTAAGGATTGGGAAATGAACACAGGAAGGACTGAGAAGGAGGGTGAATTAATGGGGATGAATTCAATGTCAAGTTAGGTACAGAAAGAGAAATAAAAAGAGGGAAAAAAAATTGAAGGGGAAAAAAATTGCAGGGCCATGGGGAAAGAGCGTGGGGCAGCCTAATATTGGTCAGTTTAGCACTCATTACATGCCCGTAAAACACGTGAAATAAGGTCCAATTTCAACCCAATGTATTTAATGAAGAGGTTTAACCTGGGGGAGGGGTGAAGTGAAGAAACATAGCATGGAGGAATTTAACCAAAGAATCAAAGGGGAGGGAAAATATAATTGCAAATGAATAACATGTTCAACACATTTACATCTAAAAAAAGTGAACCTTTAGAAACATCAGTGCAGAGAAAAAAGCTTTACTGATAATCTTCAAACATAGGGATTTTCTTTTTGTGAAATAATATTGCAATATCATGGGGAGGGGGGGGTGGTGGTGGGGCAGAGGAGTAGATTAAAACGCAGAACTAATTTTCTTTAAACACTCCCATCACAAACAATTTTTAAAAATTTCGAGATTGGTAATCTTGCTGTGAAGATTGATGAATGAGAAGATTCGGGACAGTATTGAAGCTGAGTGATGAAGATTTCAAAGTTTGTTGCTTTGTCTTTGTGATAGATTTGATCATAAAAAGAGCAATTTCTGGAGCTTATCTTCTGCAATGAATTCTTTATTGTGGTTTTGTATGAATGGGCGTGCATAATTAATAGAAAGGCACATGAATGGGCAACATTCTTTCTCAATCTATGCTACAATAAAGCTCTCTGGATTTATCACACTGTCTACTCCAATGTCAGTTTAGTAGGGAGCAGGGAACTGGCAAACAAGACAAAGCCATTTGAAAATCCATTCTGGATGCCTAAAGGGATAAAGTTTCAGGAATCCACCAGAGTTGGGGGAAAAAAATAGATAATATATGTTGCTCCATAGTCATTGTGACAAGCTTTTATGTTGGCTAGAGAGACATATATTATCTGGTTTCTGAAAGTTATTTTACCTCCCAGAGGCAACTTTACTAGGCTTTACAATGGTTCATCAGGGTTTGGCCACCAGTTCACCCATAGTCCAACAGTTACTGTCTGAACAATGTGGAAGCCAATCCTTATTTCGTTATGTTCTGTTCAAGCAAAGCAAATTGATGCTACACTGGATATTGGGACAAAATATTCAGGCATTAGATTGGGCTGGATCTTTGATGGGGCATTTTCGTGGCGTCCCCCTTTAGTTAGACCTTTCTCCTGCACCCTTCAGCTCAAAAAATCTTTTGCCCGGTAATTTGATGGAAAAGCGAGCTGATAACGACACAGCGAGGGCAATGGGGCATCTAGGGACCTTAGTGAAAGGTGGGACCAATAGTCTACCTTCTTAACCAATGAATTTAAGGACTGGGAAATGAACACAGGAAGGACTGAGAAGGAGGGTGAATTAATGGGGTTGAATTCAACGTCAGGTTAGGTACAGAAAGAGAAATAAAAAGAGGGAAAGAAAGATTGGATTAAGAGAGAGAGAAAAAAAAAGAGACAGAAAGAAAAAGTAAGAAAAAAAATGTAAAAATTTAAAATTTGACATTTTTTAAATCTCTAAGAATAATTTACCACTGGAAAGAAGAAGACTCCATGGTTTAAATTGTTCAATTTCTGGGCCAGTGAGGTTGATTCGCATTGCATTAACAATAAACACATCATTAATTACCGGACTTAGCTTTCTGTGGCGAGTATAATGGGCAATTAATGTGCAAATCCAGCAAGTTCCACAAATAACGGGGAGGCTAAGGGTGAGATGCCATTTGTGTGAAGCAAACGGCGGCTCGGCATAAATCGACCAGCAGGTTCTAGAGATTCAGAACTCACAGAGTATCACTTCATCCCCTGAACTTGCTGGCCACTTTGTACATTAATAACGGCGTGCGCCGTCAACAAGCCGTTACTTTTCCTGCAACATCCGGCCTCTATGTTGCAGTGATTGCCGTGAGGTCATCAGATTTCAGCCGTGGCAGCGCTCTCGCATCTGAGTCAGGGGAGTTGCGGGTTCGAATCCCACCCCAGAGGCTTGAGCACAAAACCTGGACTGGCACTCCAGTGAAATCTGGAAGTGAAAAAGGCAGGGCTGAAGGCTTTGGTGACAGATGGGCTGTAAGATTCTCAAAATGCACAGATCCCCAAAACTCGGAGAAAAACCTTAAAGCATGGAAAACTTTGGCAATTGACTATAATCCTAAAATCGAAGGATAGGTGTGAGTCACCAGATGAAATCAACAACACACACACAGTGGAACGTAGGAGAATTACTGCTTCAGACATGTCTCTGTTTTAATGCAAAACCGACAGCAGAGGGTCAACACTCACTGCCATTGAAGGAGGCAACTGCTCCAGACATGGTGGGGCCATGTCTTTGTTTTAAAGCAACACCTAGGACATTGGATACAAAAGGAAGCCTTGTGTGACAAGCTCTAAAAAATCGGAATTAACAATGACCTATCAGGAGAAGCAATTGCAACATGATGAGGGACCATCAAAAAGCCATCAAAGATTCTTAAGGACTTTGTAAGAATTGTTTAAACAGGCATGAAGTGTTTTTTTTTAAAGATGTCGAAGACCATTGTAAGAGAGGGTTATTAGAAGTGGAAACTCGAAACCTCTCTCTCTCTCTCTCTCTCTCGCTCTCTCTCTCTCTCTCTCTCTCTCTGGCTTGCTGGCTCTGGTGGGCTGCTTGTCTTGGTTCTGCCTGTGTCTGGGAAGAAGAGCAGCTTCCAGGGAACAACAAGGCGAGGAAAGCAGTTCGACAGGGAAGGTCAGCAGCTCTAGAAGCAGGCCGACACACACAAGAAGAAACCAGAGCAACAGTCCCAGTGACCATCAGACACCTCGCGGCAACAAGAGCCTTATGAAACAACCAACCGAATATTGCCACCAGCCAACCGGGTAATATTGGGCCACCGCGACCAAAGAAAACCAACTCGGGAGAAAACCGAAGATCCGCAAAGTTTCCACTCTACAATCTATTTCTGACTTATCTCTGGGTGAATTACTGTCAAAGATTTGTTTGGTGAGCATTATCTCTGGCCCTTTAGAGTCCAACCTAGCTAGTACAGTGGGATTGGGAGGGGTGAGGTATCTTTTCTACTGTAATTTCCCTCGTGTGTACTGTAGTGTTCCCCATTTTATTAGAGTGTTAAGATTGTTGTGTTGTATTTTGTCTCTTGAATAAAGGTCAAAGTTTCTTGCACCAAAACCAGTTGTCTGCTGCACTTTGTCACAACCCCCGAATAAGTCCAAGGTCTAGAACCCAGGGAGTGGGAGCGATTCAGACCACTCAGAAGTCAGAGGTGAAGCTGACACACACCACCACCCCCCTACAGGGCTGAGGTAGGGGCTGAGCTGGGCGATATATTACAGAGGTAGAGGTAGACGGTCTTTGTTGTGGTGAGGGTACCGGGTCAGAATCTCAATTTGGGATTAATTAGCACACTGAGATTGTGAAGCCTGCTTCAATTTGAGATATTGGCCAGAGATGGGGTTGGCGTTTGTGGTGGGTATCAAAGAACTGCACCTACAGTAGTAACAACATTAAGTAAGAGAAGCATAGACTATTTATACATGCTGTAAGAAACC
The DNA here is from genome assembly GCF_035084215.1 of Heptranchias perlo. Taxonomy (NCBI): domain Eukaryota; kingdom Metazoa; phylum Chordata; class Chondrichthyes; order Hexanchiformes; family Hexanchidae; genus Heptranchias; species Heptranchias perlo. Next base: position 11,741,765 of record NC_090338.1, on the reverse strand, counting down.
TCAGTTATGACCACCTTACTAGATTTTCCTCCATTGCAGATCTCATAATGGAATCTTAGAATGATCTCTGGGTGCCAGAGATATGGTTATTTAAAGCTGGCACTGGTAGATCATTGTAAACAATTTTACAACACCAAGTTATAGTCCAGCAATTTTATTTTAAATTCACAAGCTTTCGGAGACTTCCTCCTTCCTCAGGTAAATCCTCCAAAAGCTTAAAATAAAATTGCTGGACTATAACTTGGTGTTGTAAAATTGTTTACAATTGTCAACCCCAGTCCATCACCGGCATCTCCACATCATGACTGGTAGATCAGGCATTCCACACTGTTCTCGACAACATTAGAATTTTCCGTGTCTAGTTTTGACCCTTGGCGGTCTTCTGAACTCCAGGTATGGTGCTGCCAGTAGATTAAATAGGCCAACTAACTCTGAGGCTTGACCTAGACTTGGGTAACACCTATGATTAGAATCATAGCATGATACAGCACAGAAGGAGGCCATTTGGCTCTTTGAGAGAGCTGTCCAAATAAATAGTGTAAACGATTTTACAACACCAAGTTATAGTCCAACAAATTTATTTTAAATTCCACAAGCTTTTGGAGGCTTCCTCCTTCATCAGGTGAACGGTGTGGAAATCAATATTAACATTACTGTACATGAAACATATTTACAGAAAAACTTATTAAAATGTTTTACATTAATGTTGATGTAATTAAATTTCATATTAAATAAACATAATATTTCAGACAAAATCTTACGTATAGGAACATTATAATTAAAGTTCTTCAATCTTTCTAACTTTAGATTGCAGCTAAACTTACTGATTGGTGTGCTACTAACACCCCCCTGGCCTTTCCCCATAACCCTGAACATTTTTCCACCTCAAGTATTGATCCAATTCCCTTTTGAAAGTTATTATTGAACCTGCTTCCAACGCCCTTTCAGGCAGTGCATTCATAAGGAGGACAAGCTCCCGAGTATATGTTCTTAACAATCTTCAGTACATCAGAGAATGAAGGGTTTCCTTATTGCCTTCTATGTGAGTTTGAACATTAAAGGTGATACGTTAACGATGCAGTATTCTGCGCCATTTAAATACCTGTTCAGTTCTGGGTAATTTCAGTCCAAATAACCATGCAAACAAGCAGTTCTAAGCAGAATTCACTCCTACATCTTGAGCTAGAAAAGGAGGAAGGTTTTTACAAGACTAGCCAATTCTGGAAAAAAAAACAGATGTATGTTAGAACTAGGGGGCATAATCTTAGAATAAGGGGCTGCTCTTTCAAAACTGAGATGAGGAGAAACTTCTTCACTCAGAGGGTGGTCGGTCTGTGGAATTTGCTGCCCCAGGAAGCTGTGGAAGCTACATCATTAGATAAATTTAAAACAGAAATAGACAGTTTCCTAGAAGTAAAGGGAATTAGGGGTTACGGGGAGCGGGCAGGAAATTGGACATGAAGCTGAGTTCGGATCGGTCAATGCCCTGTGGGTGGCGGAGAGGGCCCAGGGGCTATGTGGCCGGGTGCTGCTCCGACTTCTTGTGTTCTTTAGATTTGTGGTTGGGATCAGATCAGCCATGATCTTATTGAATGGCGGAGCAGGCTCGAGGGGCCGATTGGCCTACTCCTGCTCCAATTTCTTATGTTCTTATGTTCTAAATGTGGATCAGAGTGCGTGAGATCACATTTAGCTCTGAAACTAAGGATTTTGAAATCGATTGCTAACCACCATGTGTATCAGCATTGCTCAGTTAGTAGAGTTCTAGCCTCTAAAATTCTGAGTTCAAGGTCCAGCCTAATCTAAGTTATAGTCCAACAATTTTATTTGAAATTCACAAGCTTTCGGAGGCTTCCTCCTTCCTCAGGTGAATGAAGGAAGGAGGAAGCCTCCTGAGGAAGGAGGAAGCCTCCGAAAGCTTGTGAATTTCAAATAAAATTGTTGGACTATAACTTGGTGTTGTAAAATTGTTTACAATTGTCAACCCCAGTCCATCACCGGCATCTCCACATCAGCCTAATCTAGACTGACGCTTCAACGTGGTACCGAAGGAGCGCTGGGTTGTCAAAAGAATCTGTGCTTTGAACGTGGCGTTGAGACCAAGACCCCATCTACCCATTCCAGTGATTCAGGCAGATGTTGATGATCCCCTGGTACTATTGGAAGAACAACCGAGAGCTCTCCCAGTTGCCTGGCAAACATATCCCTCTTGTGTTCAAATCCCTCCGTGGCCTCTCCCCTCTCTATCTCTGTAACCTCCTCCAGCCCTACAACCCTCGAGATCATAAAATCATGGAATCAGAGAATGATACAGCACAGAAGGAGGCCATTTGGCCCATCGTGTCTGTGCGGGCTCTTTGAACGAGTTATCCAATTAGTCTCACTCACCTACTCTTTCCCCATAGCCCTGCAATGTTTTCCCCTTCAAGTATATATCCAATTCTCTTTTGAAAGTTATTATTGAATCTACTTCCATCACCCTTTCAGGCAGTGCGTTCCAGATCATAACAACTCGCTGCATAACAAATGCTTTCCTCATGTCTCCTCTGATTCTTTTGCCGATCAGCTAAAATCTGTGTCCTCTGGTTACCTACCCTTCTGCCAATAGAAACAGTTTCTCCTTCTTTACTCTATCAAAACCCTTCATGATTTCGATCACCTCTATCAATCGCCCCTTAACCTTCTCTGCTCTAAGGAGAACAACCCCAGATATTCTAATCTTTCCACATAACTGAAGTCTTTCATCATTGGTACCATTCTAATAAATCTCTTTGCACCCTCCCTAAGCCCTTGATATCCTTCCTAAAGTGTGGTGCCCAGAATTGAACACAATACTCCAGCTACGGCCTAAATGGTGTTTTATAAAGGTTTAGCATAACTCCCTTGCCATTGTACTCTATGCCTTTATTTATAAAGCCAAGGATCCCATATGCCTTTTAAAACAGCCTTCCCAACTTGGCCTGCCACCTTCAAAGATTTGTGTACATACACAAGGGGCTCGAATTTAGCAGGTCTGCGGGTTCCCAGCGGGTGGTCCTCCGGGAGCATGGTCAACACGCTCGGCGAAATTAGTGGGTTGCCCACGCGATCGTAGCAGGCAACCCACTAATAGGAATCAATTACCTGCTCCTCCGGGGTCCACGGCGCTGGCCTGCGCGTCGGTCGGGCTGCGCATGCGCAGTACAATCTGTCAGCTGGAGGCTCTCTAGTTAAAGGGGCAATCCTCCACTGACAGATGCTGCAACCAATGGAACAAATTGCAGCAGGGAGCAGCCCAGGGGGAAGGCTGCTCCCAGTTTAATGATGCCTCACCCCAGGTATCATCAGATGGGGTGAGGAGGAGGGGGAGGACACAGATCTTCCCCCCGGCGGGCGGGAGGAAGCGGCCTGCCTCTGCCACCAAGAAGGCCTGGCTCGAGGTGGCAGAGGGGGTCACCTGCGCCACCAACATATGGCCCACCTGCATACAGTGCAGGAGGCGCTGCAATGACCGCAGTAGGTCAGCCGCAGTGAGAACACGAAGTCTTTCCCCTACACTCCGTCTGCCACAACACTGCCCCCACTCCACATCTCCTTCGGCACCGCCAACACTACTCTGTCACATCACCCTTCATACCCACTCAAACCCCATCCTCATCTTACCTCCACCTACTCACCTCGCCAGTACTCATCCTGCCACTAACACGCAACCCAATCCTCATACAATCTCATTACTCCATCCCATACTCACCCTCTCGTGCATCTCCCTCACGGCCAGCCTCACTCAACCTGCCACCACCTGTGCTGCAGCCACAGGGCATGCATCACATATGTGCAGTAGGGTGTCTGAGGGTTTGTCCTGGGTGTTACCTATATTGAATTTCAGAGCAACAAACAGCACACATTATATTGGCACCACCACTGCCATGTCTCGGCGAATCCTGTCCGTTGTGTCCAATAATGCCCGCTCCTCGGTATCACTATGAGGACCCACCACTGATGCCACCCATCGTGTTACTGCAGAGTAGGTGCAGGTGTATTTGCAGGGCTCTTCCGCGCAGACGACTGAGAGACATCGGCGGTGTAGCCGGCTGCACCCTGGAAGGATGCGGAGGAGAAGGTGTGGAGGGCAGTGGTGACTTTGACAGCGCCAGGTAAGCAGTTGGTGCTGGGGCCAGCCAGGAGCAGCTCGGCATGAAAGAGCCTGCAGATCTCCACGACTACATGTCGAGCGAATCTGCGCCTCCCTGTGCACTGCTGCTCGGAGAGGTCCGGGGAGCTGCGCCTCGGTCTGTGGACCCTGTGGCGAGGGTAGTGCCCGCTGCGATGCGTCTCTCCCTGCGGTAGCCCTCCCTCCTGCTGTGCAGGTGGGCGTTCAACAACACCGTGTTGGGGGGCTCCACGTCTCTGCGGCGGACGGCGTGGACTGCGAGGCTGCTGGGGCTGGTCATGCTGTTCGTCCTCCGAGGGTGTCCACACACCACCCATCTGGCAGGTGTTGGTCTGAGGGGTTGTGCAGGGTAGGTGGGTGGTTCCTCGGACTGGGGCTGCGGTTTTGTGTCGGTCTGTCCTCTGGCTTGGCGGGGGGTGGTGGAGGGCAGGGGTTGCCCTATGTGACGCGGTGGCCTCCTGCGTGGGTGAGGGCTCTCCCCCGTGGAGTGCACCTTGGCACCTGCCACAGGCTGCTGGCTGCAACACGCCTGGTTGGAGAGAGACTGTTTCCCCCAGTGTGTGAAACTCACTGCCTTGAACCTAAAATCCCACACTTCCTCTTTTGACAGCTGCTTCAGCTCATTAACTGACCTCAACAAGCAAGGTAAGTACTCTCAAGTGGAACCCCGCTGGCTTTAATTGCCTGCAGGATTCCCACCAGCGGGGCTTGCGCGCGCAGCCCCGCACGTCAGCGCGGTACCCGGAAGTGGCTGGGATTTCGGCGCGATCCGTTCATGTGACCGGATATCGGGATTTTCGGGGCCCCCCCGCTGGAAACCCGCAGGTAACCCGACGCGAAAATCGAGCCCAAGGTCTCTCTGTTCCTGCAGTCCCTTTAAAATTGTACCATTTAGTTTATATTGCCTCTCCTAATTCTTCTTACCAAAATGCATCATTTCTCACTTCTCTGCGTTAAATTTCATCTGCCAAGTGTCTGTCCATTTCACCAGTCTGTCTGTAAGAATATGGTTTAAAGCAAGCATCGAAAATAGGAGGGCAGAAGTTCAGCATCTCTGTGAGAACAAGGACAGCTCACACAGCAGAATATCAGGGAGACCATGGAACAAATAACATTAACGTCAGAGATGTGGTTTCTGTGAAGCCAACATTGGTGGGGCCATGCATGGCCAAATAAGGGGGGGGTGTTGTACTCAGGTAAGAAGGATGCTTCCTCAGAGGAACATAACAGCTTGTAAACAGAGGTGGAGGTTGAGGTCATTAGCTATGTTATGTAAATCAGCTTATCTTAAATTGCTAACATGGTGTCAGCACGGTGGGAGGACTTACGACCATGAGATAAGACCAGTGGTACTTACGTACAGAACAACGCAGCCGAATAGTAAAAAGATAGGTCATGTTCCCTCCCAAAAGTTAGAGCTCTCAAGAAGGGACGGTCAGAAGTCCATCAGGTTGTATTGATAGCTTGCCATTTGATGTAATCTGTAGATAGTTGTATTATAACTATAATAATGTTGAAAATAATGTCGAAGACAGCTATAGTGCAACTCTGTTGTAAGTCACTCTATTAAACTTGCTATTTTATAACCACTTGGGTTCGAATCAAGCAGAAGTTATTGTTGATGGATTAACAACCCATAGTTGCGACTGTAATGGAGAAATCCGCTAACGTAAAGGCGTGCCTGGGTGGGCTCAAGTTTTAAAGGTTTAAAAATAACTAATGTTCAGAGACAGAAAGAGAGAGAGACAGACAGAGAGAGACAGAAAGAGAGACAGAGCAAGACAGAGAGAGAGAGAGAGAGAGATGGAAAGACAGAGAGACAGAGATAGAGAAAGAAATAACCTCGGTGAACGCACCGGATGGTTTATGTTCTAAGTAAGAGAAGATGGAATGAAATTGTGCAGGAGGACGAGGAGTTAAAATGGGTCCTTTCACAGCAGACAGAGGCTGTAAAGGAATTATGTGAAAATCAGTAGAATGTTACTAGCTGTGGAATGTGTTCTTTGTTGTAAAAGTCTGTGTTAGTGCTTTCATTTTTGCTATGTTTGCTTTGTGTTCTCTTTTGTGCAATGGCACAAAGATTTTGTTTAGCTGTGAAGGCTAACGTGTCCTTCAATTAAAAGTGGTAGAAATGAAACTTAATATCCTGTCTCTATGACAACAATCTGGAAATATTGGACTAACTCAAAATAAGATGAACGAACTAAAATATTACCTTCCCTGACACAAAAGGTTTTTTTAAATTTACTTGAATGCTGCTTTGTTGTGTCAGTTTATTTTTCTGTCAGGATGTTAACTTTTTTCAAGGACATGAACATCTGCTTTTAATTCACCAAGCTACAACCTTTGTATTTATTTAAAATAAGCTTCTTAATGTTAGTGGATATTTCCCCATGTGATAGAAGGAAATATTGGTCATAATTTTGGGGCTACCTTTGCCGACTATTTCTCCTGGAGTGAGGTAATTAGATTCATTGACGAGAACATGTGTGGAGTCGTCTCTGGTCCCGGGATAAAGGGTGACAGAAGAAAATTAATGAATCGTTTGTTGTTTTTAACCCCTTGGACTCTCAAGAAGAGCCAGAATGGATTTTTTGTGTTTGTTTTTAAACAGGAGACTAAGGTTTTTGGGACGGCAGAAGTGTTGGTGCACGAAACGATCCAGTGGTGTTAAGAATTTAAGACCTTATTGGCAGACATCAAATAGCACAGCATGGTGATGTTTTGGACTGATACTTGGATTTCGATCATGCTGTGTATCAAGGAAGAAAGTACTTTGGGGAGGAAATAAAACATTACACTGACAAGTCCTGACAGTTCAAAAATACTGCTCTCAAATTGCGATAATGAAAAGTGGCCCAAGAAGAATTTAAGTAAAATAAACAAAAAAATGTTTTTGGATATTGGACCAGACTGTAAACATTGTATTGGACAGTAAAGTTCCTCCAGGGCTCATGAATGAGATGAAATGGTAATATAATGGGATGTGTAAAATTGGATGAGAGGAAGTGATTGAGGATATAAGATAGAAACAGAGAAATTACACCACCAAATGGGAATTTCTCTAAAGTCATCGCCCTGGGTGATGTTGGGTAAATAAATCACCTGGGCATGATTTACCAAAAGATATCAATCTGGTATAAATGTACAATCTAGTGAAAGTCAGGAAAGTGTAGTTGAGAATAATAAATGGGTAGTTTTCCCTTGGAGATATTTGTGTCCTTGCCTTTACTGAACAATGAGAAAACTGCATTTGATAGCCTGACCAGTAACCGAGACATCGGGACCATACAGGGGGAGATAAGCAAAGACCTCCAGACTCCCCCGATCTTTTGATAAGATAACCTGAAAGCCCAAGAATGGCTGCAGTGGACATGAAAGATACAGTGTATGAGGCCATCAATTGGAAATGGAGACCAGGATGACCAACATGATCACAAAGACCGACGGCCTGGTGAGCTATTGGAACCACTCTTTAAGCAGACCGGTTGCTCTTACAGGATTGAACCTTACTGAACATATGAAGTGTGACATGGAAAACACATTCGAAAATACCACGAGGAAAAAGAAACTGGCCAGCAGAAAATACCTATGATATGTTGCGTGTGAGGCAACTCGTATGCGGAAATGCGTGTTGAAGATGCACTGAAGAACGGGTCTCAGACACGCTAAGTTGCTTGACATCAGCATGACATGAAATGGTTAATGTGGCTCAGGAGAGTGTGTAAACTTTTTAAACAAGGCACTGACACATGCTCCATGGAGGAACGGACTAATTAATGAAACAATCAGGAAATACTGGTGCCAATCAGAGGGATTGAAATTAAAGCAAAGAGGGACATAGTAATTTGGATTTCCAAAATTCAGGGTTAGGTTCCTTTCAGTTAACAATGAAATTGGGCTCTGGAGAAATAATACTGAGCAAAAATATCCCCAAGACAGACATTAGCAAAAGGAGAGCTGGAGAATCTTTTAAGTCTATCATTTCTTGACGCAGTAGTATTATGTCCAGTTCTGGGCATCGCACTTTAGGAAAGATGTGAAGGCCCTAGAGAGGGTGCAGAAGAGACTGCGAGGAGATTTGATAGAAGTATTCAAAATCACGAAGGGTCTAGACTGAGTAGATGGAGAGAAACTGTTCCCATTGGTGGAAGGGTGAAGAACTAGAGGACATAGATTTAAGGTGTTTGGCAAAAGAACTAAAGGTGACATGAGGAAGAACCTTTTTACACAGTGAGTGGTTAGGATCTGGAATGCACTGCCCGAGGGGGTGGTGAAGGCAGATTCAATCATGGCCTTCAAAAGGGTTTGCAGGGTTATGGGGATAGGGCGGGGGAGTGGGGCTAGTTGGATTGCTCGTGCAGAGAGCCGGCGTGAACTCAATGGGCCGAATGGCCTCCTTCCGTTCTGTAACCTTTCGATGATTCTATGATTTCTATGATTCTGTAGGTTTCTGTATTAACCAAATGAAACTTAGAAGCAATGTGCATATGTTTATGTTTGCTTATGTAAACTCAAGATGATCTTAGGCAAGATCAAAGAGATAGTTGAGGGATAAAGTGAAAATTGAACCTGGGTGGAACCAGGAGCCAAGCATGGTCAATATCCCATCTCATATAACTCGCATGAAGCTCCCAGACATTTATCAAGAGGGCGGTGCTAATAGGAGGGGGGGGGGGGGCGAAGTCGTGTCTCAGTGTGTGTATGAACGACAGTTTGTAAGAGACAGAGCACGCTGACACTTCAGGACTATGAACACCCAAAGGTCAAGAGATGGCCCGATTCTAGACGCTATAATTGAACCAGAGTGGTTTCACTCAGGTTCAAGAGGAGGGAATGTAAGAATATGGTTTAAAACAAGCATAGAAAACAGGAGGGCAAAAGTTCAGCATCTCTGTGAGAACAAGGACAGCTCGCACAGCAGATCATCAGCGAGACCATAGAACAGATAACATTAACGTCAGAAGGTGGTTTACACCAAAACAAGAGATGTGGTTGCTACGAAACCGACATTGGTGGGGCCTTGCAAGGCCGAATAAGTGGGGGGGTGCTGTACTCGGATAAGAGGGACGCATTCTTCAGAGGAACGTAACAGCTTGTAAACAGAGGTAGAGGTTGAGGTCATTAGCTACGTTATGTAAAACAGCTTATCTTAAGTTGCTAACATGGCGTCAGCACGGTGGGAGGACTTACGACCATGAGATAAGACCAGCAGTGCTTATGTACAGAACAACGCAGCCGAATAGTATAAAGATAGGGCGTGCTCCCTCCCAAAAGTTAGAACTCTCGAGGGTACAGTCAGAAGTCCATCAATTTGTACTGATTTAATGTAATTTAATGTAATCTGTAGACAGTTGTATTATAACTAAAATAATTGTTGAAGACAGTTGTAGTGCAACTCTGTTGTAAGTCAATCTATTAAACTTGCTATTTTATAACCACGCGGGCTAGAATCAAGCGGAAGTTATTGTTGATGGATTAACAACCCATAGTTGCAACAGTAACATGAGAAATCTGCTAACACTGTCTAGGTCCTCCTCAAGCCTGTTATTATCCTCCACATTGTTTACTACATTTCCGAGATCTCAGCATTCTTCCAATTCGGGCCTTTCGTGCATCCCTGACTTTCTACGCTCCACCTTCGCCGTGCCTTTTGCTCTCTAGGCCCCAAGCTCTGGAATTCCCTCCCTAAACCTCGAATGCCTCTCTTTCCTCCTTTAAGACACTCCTTAAAACCTACCTTTATTGTAGAGAGATTGTACAGCTGAGTGGCGTGCTAGGCCATTTACAGAGGGCGATTAAGAATCAACCACATTGCTGTGGGTCTGGAGTCACATATAGGCCAGATCAGGTAAGGACAGCAGGTTTCCTTCCCTAAAGGTCACTAGTGAACCAGATGGGTTTTTACAACAATCCGGTAGTCTCATGGCCACCATTACTAAGACTATTTTTTTAATTCCAGATTTTATTTAATTAATTGAATTTAAATTCCCCAGCTGCCGTGGCAGAATTTGAACTCATGATTCTGGATTACCAGTCCAGTAACATAATCACTAGGCTACCGTACCCGGATGAAGCTTTTCTAATATCTCCTTATGTGGCTTGGTGTCAAATTTTGTCTGATTACACTCCTGTGAAGCGCCTTGGGACATTTTACTACGTTAAAGGCGCTATATAAATGCAAGTTGTTGTTGTTGGAGATAACTCCACTGAAAACAGGCCAAATGGTCATTCCTCTCATGCTCATTTGTAGAAATTTGCTCTGTGCAAAATGGCTGGTACATAATTACTGCAATTATATAATTTGTTGTATGTGAAATGCTTTTAGATGAGGCTGGCAAGGCACTTGACGAAAATAAGTGTTCTGGTATTTTATGTGATATGTAAATGAAGGACGCTCCATAGATGGATGACAGTTGACCAATCGTAAATCAGCAGCTAATAACTCAAGAGTGCTACCAATTGAATTTCAAGTACTTGAAACAGCACAAACAGTTTATACAATTCAGAGCAGTGTCGCTAAAAACAAATTAGTTCAAATATTAACAAAAAGTAGGTAAGTGCAACATACAGTCCTGGAGGAGACTGAAGGCAGGAGGAAGAGAATCCTGGGTGTAGATGTCAGTAAATTACCCAGAAATATCACTCATGCCACCCATGAAGGAGGTGCCACTAGCACTCAATGTCAACTCCCTCACCCCCAGGACTGCATACCAGTGTTGGAAAAGAGTTCAACAACCTCACCAAGGCAAGCAAGATAACATAGTGGACACTGTTCCTTTTCTTCCTTGCCCACCCTGGGCACCAGTATGCCCTTCGCCCTCTTAAAGCAACATTTACACAAATAACTCCTCACAATGCACTTTGGTTAAGGACGCCTCCAACTCAACAACTAGCTGCATGGCTGCCCAGCCCCCGCTAACAGCAATTACTTACATGCACAATCCTAAAAACCCTTCCTCCACCTCGACTGACTCATATCATCATCATCATCATCATCATCATCATCATCATCATCATCAACAACAACAACAACAACAACAACACCTCACATTTATATAGCGCCTTTAGCGCTGTAAGATGTCCCAAGCCACTTCACAGGAATTTTAGCAAATAAAATTTGATACTAAGCCACATAAGGAGATAGTAGGACAGGCGACCAAAAGCTTGGTCAATGAGGGAGGTTTTAAGGAGCCTCTTAAAGGAGGAGAGAGAGAGGCAGAGAGGCAGAGAGATTTAGGGAGGGAAATCCAGAGCTTAGGGCCTAGGCAGCTGAGGGCGCGGCCGCCTAAGGTGGAGTGATGAACATCAGGGATGTGCAAGAGGTCAGAATTGGAGGAGCGCAGAGATCTCAGAGGGTTGTGTATACCCCACATCTCTTACTTTAGGTTGCCCACTTTACTTGGCATATGCACCTAAACTGCTAAACCTACCCTCATTAACTCTGTACTCTCGCAGGAAAAAATGTCCGCCAGATGAAGGGCACTGGGGAGGGCAACCTCACAATTAAACACCTCACCCACTTTGAGGAAAAGGCCATGGAGCTAGTGGACACTCAGCTCTTGCATTGGGAAGTGGCAACGTCAGCAGCATATTGCAGGAGCGGAGTTACTGACTGAAAACCTACACTGTCACCACGGCATCCCTGCGAAGCACCACACAGGCACAACCTTATCTATCTCCTTAATCCCAAGGTGGGGGGGGTGGGAGGGGGGTTAATGTTCACCCATTCTTAGCTTCTAACCTCATTTCCGGAAGATCCAACATAGCAACATAAGAACATTGGAACAGGAGTAGGCCATTCAACCCCTCAAACCTATTTCAGTGTAAGAGACATATTAAAAAACAAACATCACAAGTGCAGTAGGGGGTGAAGCAACATTGCTGGAGTAAAGCTGAGAGCTTTAGTTTGTGCACCTGATCTGTTTAATGCTGACAATAGGTGTCAAAAGTGGAGAACATCCCATTCCCCAGAGTGATATCCCTCACCCGCAAAAGCACGTATTATATTAAACTCTCATTGTATTTATCTTCATCAAAGTTAGAGACGCTGTTGAGTACAGGTAAGTCTAGGAACATAAGAAGAGTAGGCCATTCAACCCTCGAGCCTGTTCTGCCATTCAATTAGATCATGGCTGATCTGTATTTTAACTCCATCTACCTGCCTTGGTTCCGTAACCCTTCATACCCTTGTCTAACAATAACCAACAATCTCAGTTTTGACATTTTCAAGTGACCTAGACTCAACAGATTTTTGGGGGAGAGAGTTCCAGATTTCCGCTACCCTTTGTGTGAAGAAGTGCTTCCTGACATCACCCCTGAGCGGCCTAGCTCTAATTTTAAGGCTATGCCCCCCTTGTTCTAGACTCCCCAGAGGATGAGGAAGCTGATTGATGACGATGACGATGAGGAGGATGAGGAGGACAAAAAGGAGGAGCAGCCAGAAAGAGATTTCTTCGTAGTGGATTATGAGGATGGTAAAGAGGAAGATGATGATGACCATCAGGCCACTCAGGAGTCCCACCTGCCATCGCACAGGGCAGTATCACTTGCTAGGCCTGTAGCTTTCCCCCTCTGAGCACCATGCCAATGGAACATGAGAGGCGACACCAAGCTGCCCAGGAGCAAGCTCCACAGATGTCAAGACATTGGAGAGGAATCAGGAGAGAATTGCTAGAATGGTACCAGGGATGAGGGGTTTCAGTTATATGGAGAGTCTAAAGAATCTGGGGTTGTTCTCCTTAGAGCAGAGAAGGTTAAGGGGAGATAGAATAGAGATAGAAAATTATGAACGGTTTTGATAGAAGAAATAAGGAGAATCTGTTTCCACTGGCAGGAGGGTCGGTAACCAGAGAACACAGATTTAAGATAATTGGCAAAAAATTAGGAGACATTTTTTTACTCAGCTTGTTGCTATGATCTGGAATGCACTGCCTGAAAGGGCGGCGGAAGCAGATTCAATAGTAACTTCCAACAGGGAATTGAGTATCCACTTAAAAAGGAAAAATTTGCAGAACTATGGGGAAGAGGAGGGGAGTAGGAGTAATTGGATAGCTGTTTTAAAAAGCCGGCACAGGCATGATGGGCCGAATGGCCTCCTTCCATGCTGTATGAATCTATGATGACTCTATGACCAGAAGCACCCACCAGTGGTTCCCTTCCAGGAGCAAGATGCCATGAGACATGGGCCACACCTTATAGAGCATAAGGATGGGTCGTAGGAACTCCCTACCTAACAGCACTGTGGGAGAACCTTCGCCACACGGACTGCAGCGGTTCAAGAAGGCGGCTCACCACCACCTTCTAAAGGGCAATTAGGGATGGTCAATAAATGCTGGACTTGCCAGCGACGCCCACATCCCATGAATGAATAAAAAGAAATCGACCACCTCCTGCGATCCGGTCACTAAGGTGGCACCTAGAAGAAGCATGGGAATAGATAAAAGAAAGGCTCGTATGGGTACCCAGGGAAAGCAAGGTGTTAAGAAAGAATCATAGAATCATAGAATCATAGAAGTTACAACATGGAAACAGGCCCTTCGGCCCAACATGTCCATGTCGTCCAGTTTATACCACTAAGCGAGTCCCAATTGCCTGCACTTGGCCCATATCCCTCCATACCCATCTTACCCATGTAACTGTCCAAATGCTTTTTAAAAGACAAAATTGTACCCGCCTCTACTACTGCCTCTGGCAGCTCGTTCCAGACACTCACCACCCTTTGAGTGAAAAAATTGCCCCTCTGGACCCTTTTGTATCTCTCCCCTCTCACCTTAAATCTATGCCCCCTCGTTATAGACTCCCCTACCTTTGGGAAAAGATTTTGACTATCGACCTTATCTATGCCCCTCATTATTTTATAGACTTCGATAAGATCACCCCTTAACCTCCTGCTCTCCAGGGAAAAAAGTCCCAGTCTGTCTAACCTCTCCCTGTAAGTCAAACCATCAAGTCCCGGTAGCATCCTAGTAAATCTTTTCTGCACTCTTTCTAGTTTAATAATATCCTTTCTGTAATAGGGTGACCAGAACTGTACACAGTACTCCAAGTGTGGCCTCACCAATGCCCTGTACAACTTCAACAAGACATCCCAACTCCTGCATTCAATGTTCTGACCAATGAAACCAAGCATGCTGAATGCCTTCTTCACTACCCTATCCACCTGTGACTCCACTTTCAAGGAGCTATGAATCTGTACTCCCAGATCTCTTTGTTCTATAACTCTCCCCAACGCCCTACCATTAACGGAGTATGTCCAGGCCCGATTCGATCTACCAAAATGCATCACCTCACATTTATCTAAATTAAACTCCATCTGCCATTCATCGGCCCACTGGCCCAATTGATCAAGATCCCGTTGCAATCCTAGATAACCTTCTTCACTGTCCACAATGCCACCAATCTTGGTGTCATCTGCAAACTTACTAACCATGCCTCCTAAATTCTCATCCAAATCATTAATATAAATAACAAATAACAGCGGACCAGCACCGATCCCTGAGGCACACCGCTGGACACAGGCATCCAGTTTGAAAAACAACCCTCTACAACCACCCTCTGTCTTCTGTCGTCAAGCCAATTTTGTATCCAATTGGCTACCTCACCTTGGATCCCATGAGATTTAACCTTATGTAACAACCTACCATGCGGTACCTTGTCAAATGCTTTGCTGAAGTCCATGTAGACCACGTCTACTGCACAGCCCTCATCTATCTTCTTGGTTACCCCTTCAAAAAACTCAATCAAATTCGTGAGACATGATTTTCCTCTCACAAAACCATGCTGACTGTTCCTAATTAGTCCCTGCCTCTCCAAATCCCTCAGAATACCCTCTAACAACTTACCCACTACAGATGTCAGGCTCACTGGTCTGTAATTCCCAGGCTTTTCCTTGCCGCCCTTCTTAAACAAAGGCACTACATTTGCTACCCTCCAATCTTCAGGCACCTCACCTGTAGCGGTGGATGATTCAAATATCTCTGCTAGGGGACCCGCAATTTCCTCCCTAACCTCCCATAACGTCCTGGGATACATTTCATCAGGTCCCGGAGATTTATCTACCTTGATGCGCGTTAAGACTTCCAGCACCTCCCTCTCTGTAATATGTACACTCCTCAAGACATCACTATTTATTTCCCCAAGTTCCCTAACATCCATGCCTTTCTCAACCGTAAATACTGATGTGAAATATTCATTCAGGATCTCACCCATCTCTTGTGGTTCCGCACATAGATGACCTTGTTGATCCTTAAGAGGCCCTACTCTCTCCCTAGTTACCCTTTTGCCCTTTATGTATTTGTAGAAGCTCTTTGGATTCACCTTTGCCTGATCTGCCAAAGCAATCTCATATCCCCTTTTTGCCCTCCTGATTTCTCTCTTAACTCTACTCCGGCAATCTCTATACTCTTCAAGGGATCCACTTGATCCCAGCTGCCTATGCATGTCATATGCCTCCTTCTTCTTTTTGACTAGTGCCTCAATCTCCCGAGTCATCCAAGGTTCCCTACTTCTACCAGCCTTGCCCTTCACTTTATAAGGAATGTGCTTACCCTGAACCCTGGTTAACACACTTTTGAAAGCCTCCCACTTACCAGACGTCCCTTTGCCTGCCAACAGACTCTCCCAATCAACTTCTGAAAGTTCCTGTCTAATACCATGAAAATTGGCCTTTCCCCAATTTAGAATTTTAACTTTTGGGCCAGACCTATCCTTCTCCATAGCTATCTTAAAACTAATGGAATTATGATCACTGGTCCCAAAGTGATCCCTCACTAACACTTCTGTCACCTGCCCTTCCTTATTTCCCAAGAGGAGGTCAAGTTTTGCCCCCTCTCTAGTCGGGCCATCCACATACTGAAAGAGTAGGTAGATTGTTTGCCTTTTGGAATACACTGACATAAGACAGAACGTACACTGACAGAGCACTTTGTCATTGATGGAGGTTAGAGCTACACAGGGAAAGGGGCACTTATGTAGTGCCGACATCGGCAATCAGCTGATGATGATTGGAATGCACATGGAGCGGCAAAGAGGGTTGACCTTGATGTTGTAGGATGTTGCATCATCGAGTTACATCGAGGCTACTGCGCAGAAACAGGCGATTTGGCCCAACTGGTCTATGCCGGCATTTATGCTTCACACCCTCCCTCCCTACTTCATCTAGCCCTATCAGCATACCCTTCTATTCCTTTCTCCCTCGTGAGCTTATCTGGCTTCCCCTTAAATGCACCTATGCTATTTGCCTCAATTACTCCTCGTGACAGAGCGTTCCACGTTCTTACCACTCTTTGGGTAAAGAAGTTTCTCTTGAATTCCCTATTGGATTTATTGGTGACTATCTTTATATTTATGGCCCCTAGTTCTGGTCTCCCCAGCAAGTGAAAACATTTTCTCTACGTTTACTGTATCAAACCCTTTCATTATCTTAAAGACCTCCATCAGGTCACCCCTCAGCCTTTTCTTTTCTAGAGAAAAGAGCCCCAGTCTGTTCAGCCTTTCCTGATAAGTATGTGCAGTCAGTTGATCGAATGTCCCTTCATTGGGAAGTGGGCGGAGAAGGTGGTAAGGCTATTATGTCCCAGGTCGACTGTTAATGCCAAATATGTAGAGTAATTCAGGTGTGAAGTCACCCCAATTTCATTTAGGCAAGAGATGCAAGACCAACTCCAGGAGTTGCACTGCAATCAGTGTGAAGCAAATATAATGGGTTAATTCGTTACATAGAATTACATAGAATGTACAGCACAGAAACTGGCCATTTGGCCCAAAAGGTCTATGCTGGTGTTTATGCTCCACACAAGCCTCCTCCCTCCCTATTTCATTTAACCCTGTCAGCATATCCTTTTATTCCTTTCTCCCTCATGTGCTTATCCAGCTTCCCCTTAAATCCATCTGTGCTATTCACCTCAACTTGTAGTAGCGTATTCCACATTCTGTCCACTCTCTATGAATTCCTGAATTCCCTATTGGATTTATTAGTGACTATCTTATGTTTATGGCCACTAGTTCTGGTCGCCCCCGCAAGGGGAAACATGTTCTCTACATCTAACCTATCAAACCCTTCCATAATCTCAAAGACCTCTATCAGGTGACCCCTCAGTTTTCTCTTTTCTAGAGAAAAATGCACCAGCCTGTTCAATCTTTCCCGATAGGTATAACCTCTCAGTTCTGGTATCACCCTCGTTAATCTTTATTGCACCTTCTCCAGTGCCTCTATATCCTTTTTATAATATGGAGACCAGAACTGCGCACAATATTCCAAGTGAGGTCTAACCAAGGTTCCATACAGGTTTAACATAACTTCTCTGCTTTTCAATTCTACCCTCTAGAAATGAACCCGAGTGCTTGGTTTGCTTTTTTATGGCCTTATTAACCTCCGTCGCTGCTTTTAGTGATTTGTGCATCTGTAGCCCCAGATACCTCTGCTCCTCTATCCCATTTGGACTCTTATTATCCAAGCAGTATGTGGCTCCATTATTCTTCTTACCAAAATGTACCACCTCACACTTATCTATGTTGAAATTCATTTGCCAATTACACGCCCATTCTGCAAGTTTATTAATGTCTTCCTGTATTTTGTCGCAGTCCTCCTCGGTATTAACTACACCCCCCAATTTGGTGTCGTCCACAAGTTTTGAAATTGTACTTCCAATTACCAAGTCCAAATTGTTTATGTACGTAGTGAACAAGAGTGGTCCCATCACCGATCCTTGTGGAACACCACTTCCCACCGTTTGCCAATCGTGCTGTGTAATATTAGTAACAAACATGTTCATAGCAAGTTCCCCTGTCCACTGTTTTGACTAAGGAAATGGCTATGGTAATGATTCCGATCCTTTCAATTTTTAGCAGACAGTTCGTTAGAAAGTCGGCCCTTCGCATTGGCCCAGAATTTGCTGGATTTGCGAATTTGCGGACGTGGGCTATTAGTTGGACCTCCAGTGGCGAATTTCTGCCAAAAGTTGCGGGAGAACCAATTGGAATACGCTGCAGCGAGCACGGAGGTGAATCAGGAGCGGCGTAGCCAACGCCCGAGACGCATCCGTGGTTCCGGGGCCCGGACACACAACTGAACGACAGGTCATTCAACGGTTCTGTGAAAGAAAAAGAGCAGAACTATTCACACAGGTTTCCCCATTTTCACATTTTAAAAACACCTTTATACCTTGACCCGAGTTGATTTGCCTTTTTAAAAAAAATTTATTTCAATTTTGCGTCAAATCCGTTTGTAATCGGGACAGCGTGAAAGCAAAGCAGTCTGTTAAAATGAGGCTCGCTCATTAGTTGCCAAGTGCCTTTTGAATTGATTGGGAAAATAATGGCCTGAGGATTAGAAAAATTACCCAGGCGAAATCTATTGATGTGTGAGTTAACGGCGCAGAAGCCGGATCTGTGCTGTACTTTCCTGGAGCACAGTCTAAATCAACTTTATGAAGCAGTTTTTTCATCACTAAGAGTAGATAATTAAAACAAGATGCCCTTATCTGATTATCTAAAGACGGACCGTTATTGCAAGGCTTTACATTTCCTAAATAATTTGATCTATCTGCTTTACATTGTCCGTGTTGTACACTGAGGGTAATTCTGACTTTTATGGGCAATAGGGTGAAATGGATGACATGGATTCAGTTGTCCATTGTACATTTCTCCTGGTCTCAGCCATGGCTCAGTGGGTAACACCCTTACCTCAAGGGTTCAAGTCCCACTCCAGAGACTTCAGCACAAAATCTAGGCTCACACTGCAGTGCAGCACCGAGGGAAAGAGGCACTGTCAGGAGTGCAGTCTTTCAGATGAGTTGTTAAACCAAGGCCCTGTCTCTCAGGTGGACGTAAAAAAAAAAATCCCATGGCATTATTTGAAGAAGAGATTGGTAAGTTCTCCCCAGTGTCCTGGGCGATATCTATCCCTCAACCAACATCACTAAGAAAAACTGATTTATCTGGTCGTCATCTCATTGCTGATATTTGTGGGATCTTGCTGTGCGCAAATCACAACGGTAAGTACTTCATTGGTTGCGAAACGCTTTGGTATGTACAATTTTCATTGACTTTGTTTTACACTATCACCCAAAGTAAAAATGACCCCCTTTGACCATTGCAACTTTGAATTGTTTCGCAGCTATCATACCATTAACCGAATGAATCCGATACTGTCTTATCGATGTTAATCGTGTCGCCAGCTTTATTTTATATACACACAAAGCATAATTGTGAACCATGCAATACGTTTAAAGCTGATTACAACAATGTATTCGCTTTGATTGACTGATGTAAAGCAGTAGCGTTAATTCAGCAAACTCGTGATCGCCATTGATTTTAATGGTGGGCGGGGCTATGCAAATGAGCGGATCAACTTGATCGACGAGGGTAACGGCGAAGCTGCCCGTAAGTCCCAGGAAATTATGGCGTGCCGTAAGTAATGGCGTGAGCCACTTCCGCCATTAATTTCACGGGACTTTCGCATATTGAAACAGGCTCTATGACGTAGATATACCGTTACAGTGATGTGAGTCTCCTTGAGATTCTGGGACAATACAAAAACATTAACAGAACCAGAGGGGAGATGAGGAGAATTTTTCTTTTTACGCAGTGAGTTGTCACGATCTGGAATGCACTGTGACTTTCAAAAAGAGAATTGGATATATACTCGTAAAGGAAAAAAAAATTGCGCGGCTATGGGGAAAGAGCAGGGGGAGTGGGACTAATTTAATAGCTCTTTCAAAGAGCCAGCATGGGCACGATGGGCCGAGTGGCCTCCTTCTGTGCCATATGATTTTATGATTCTAACTGGGTACTCAAATCCTTATGGGTGAACCATGTACGTTCGGAACTTGCTGACTGAGGAATGTCTCAGCAGGTATCAGCCTTAGAGTAGTAACTGTACGATAAGAAGCCCTAAAGCAGTACCTGAGGAGTAAAGGCACATTAGCAATTCCAATATCTCCCACCTCCCTGTTCTTTCCGCCACGCGCTGGTGTGAAAGCGTATCACCTGCGAGAAATTCCGCACAAAAAGCCCAGTGGTCGAGTGTTCAGATCGTGTTAAGAGATAACAAAAAAAACATTTGGATGGACGGTTGACATGAACATTGTCCGCACGAACCAAATGTATTGTCATCCATCCTGTGAAGCACACACACTGCAGTATTTATCAGCACACTGTATAATAGAGATGGTTACTTTGATATTTTTAATGAGGTGCTGCAAATTCATCTTTCCGATGAAGGATTCATTAACCCATCTCCTGATGGATCCATCGCATATATCCAGCATTTTCTGTATTTCATTTCAGATTTTCAGCGTTTCATTTTTTTATTTGTTCTTTTTATCTTTGCATCAAACGTGTTTGGCCTCAGGACGTCGAAGGGGGGTCTCTTCATGTTATTGTGTGCAGCGAGATCGAAAGACGTGTGTTCTGAGGAAATTGCACCTTTGAAATTCTGTGGTGTAAAGTTTCAGAGCATCAGTAGTCTAAAATAGAAAAGGAGAAAGATGTTTGAGTTTCTCCAGACTATTGGGGGGGGAGGAGGAGGAGCGAAATTCCTCTTTTAACGAAAAAAAAATGGGAACACGCTCCTTTATCTCAGCAATTAACGACCCGCTAACAAGATCGGAAACCACACCTTTCAAAGTTGTGTGAGTCCAGGATGTAACGAGTGGCCATTTCTCACAGAGAAAAACTGTAGAAGAAGTCCAGGCTGGACTGAGTTCCACCTTTATGTCAAGATGTTGAAGTCTGGGGCCAGTCTCAGTCTGCTACTCAAAAGAAAGACTTGCATTTATATAGTGCTTTCATGACCTCAGGACGTCCCACAGCCAATGAAGTACTTTTGAGGTGTAGTCACAGTTGTAATGTAGGAAACGCGGCAGCCAATTTGTGTACCGCAAGGTCCCACAAACAGCAATGTGATAATGACATTTGCTTTTAATTGTTGATTGAGAGATAAATATTGACCAGGACACCCTAATGATGTAAGCCTGACACCTCTTGCCTTCAGCACGGTCTTCAGTCAGACCTCTTATCCCACTCGAGAGTTATACTACCGGTTCTGCACTGATGCACGTTCAAAATCCACTTTGCATCATCTGTAGCTCCGAGAAGATCAGCTTCATGTTGTGTGAGATATTCTGTAAGTTCTGTCTGCGAAATGTCCAGTTCTTTCCATTTAATAACAATAACCATAAACAGCATGAATGTCAGGTGGGATCATTCCCCTGTAGAGTGTGGAACGAGATAGAGCGAGGGAGGGAGGTTAGACACCATGCAGAAATGGTAAACACTTGGATATTCATAGGAATGAACACAGTGGGAGGTGTACCAGTTTGCATAAGCAGATGTGCAACCTGTGAACCCACTGGGTCTCTTTACCTTCCGAACGTTTCAAAGTGAAAGGGCAAACACTCTCGCTGGGAATATCCTTGGTGGGGGGGATTCTCCCCATTTGCTGCCGTAACTTCATCGGGAACCCGTTGTACGTGCGTAAAAGGGGTTTTCGATGATCTTCCGGTGAAGTTACGGTTGCCGATCGGGAGAACTTCCGAGGAAATACCCACCGTCCCTGTCTACTTCACAAATGTAAGGAATCTTACAACACCAGGTTATAGTCCATCACCGGCATCTCCACATCATGGCTACTTCACTGAAGAAGTGGGTGCTAAGATGTTAATGCTGTCAAGTCAGCAATTATTATTCACGGCCCAATTCATTCTCCTTAGCTCTATGATTGGCTGTGCTGCGCCGAGAGTGACTCTGACCAATGTCTCCTCGTTCCCCGTGTACGATCCGTTTAAAACCGTTTTCTTTTAAATCATTTTGAAAGAGAATATTTTTGAGGAGCTTTTCTTCCTGATTCCCAAAGCCCTCATGTCTGGGATTGTTGTAGCCTAATTGAAAGAGATTGATTGCCATGAGTCAACAACTCCATTATTGTTGCTTCATGAGCTTAACCGGGATGGGAGAAGGCAGATTAGATGGACCAGGGGCTTTTCTTGTCTATCCCGATGTTCCTAATTTTCTCCCCTCCTGTTTCAGATGCTGATCACCCTGTACAATTCTACAGAGGCCGATCATCCTCCAGCATGTCAATTAAGTGGTGTTCTACATGTGTGAGCCTGGCTTTAGACAGTTGGAGCAAAATTATGTTACGTGGTATGACCATAGCAGCTTGTTAATAAATGAAAGAAAGAACTTGCATTGATATATTGCCTTTCACTGCCTCAGGATGTCCCAAGGTGCTTTACAACCAATGAAGTACTTTTTGAATTGTTCTCACTGCTGTAATGTAGGAAACATGGCAGCCAATTTGTGCACAGCAGGGTCCCACAAACGTAATGAGATAATGATCAGATAATCTGTTTTAGTGAATTGAGAGATAAATATTGACCAGGACACCAGGGAGAGCAACCCAGCTCTTCTTTGAAATAGTGCCGTGGGATCTTTTATGTCCACCTGAGAGGACTGTCACCTCTGACAGTGCAGCGCTCCCTCAGTAGTGCACTGGAGTTTTAGCCTAGATCTTGTGCTAATAATACGGTGTAATTTGACCCCAAGAAAATGGTGGCAGACTATTTGGCCATAGAGAGCATCACTGGTGTTCCTTCTCCTGATCATTAGAATCATAGAATCATGGAATCATAGTTACAGCACGGAAAGAGGCCATTCGGCCCATCGAGTCTGCGCCGGCTCTATGTAAGAGCAATCCAGCTAGTCCCACTCCCCTGCCCTATTCCCGTAGCCCTGCAAATTTTTTCCTTTCAAGTACTTATCCAGTTCCTTTTTGAAGGCCATGATTGAATCTGCCTCCAACACCCCCTCGGGCAGTGCATTTCAGATCATAACCACTCGCTGTGTAAAAAAGTTTTTCCTTGTGTCACCTTTGGTTCTTTTGCCAATCACCTTAAATCTATGTCCTCTGGTTCTTGACCCTTCCGCCAATGGGAATAGTTTCTTTCTATCTACTCTGTCTAGACACTTCATGATTTTGAATACCTCTATCAAATCTCCTCGCAACTGGGAGTAATCCAGAGATTGCTATCTATGAGGTCTTGCTTCTTAATCTCTTTCCTAGCTCCATAAAATCTGCTTGCAAGACCTGATCCTTCTTTCTACCTATGTCGTTGGTACCGATATGGACCACGTCCTCTGGCTTTTCACCTCCCCCTCCAGAATGTTCTGCAGCCGCTCAGTGACATCCTTGACCCTGGCACCAGGGAGGCAACACACCATCCTGGAATCACGTCTGCGGTCGCAAAAACAACTGTCTGTTCCCCTAACTATTGAATCCCTTATCACTATTGCCCTCCTGACCTTTCTCCTACCCAACTGTACAGCTGAGCCACCCATAATGCTATGGTCTTGCCACTGGCTGCGTTCCCCAGAGCAACCCTCTCCCTCACCAGTGAATACTGGTTAGAGAGCAAGATACCCTCAGGGGACTCCTGCACTACTTGCCTGGTCCTCATTGTCTGTCTGGCAGTCACCCAGTCCCTCTCTATCTGTAATCTCTTAAGCTGTGGAGTGACCACCTCCAGAAACTTGCTATCCATGTAGCTTTCAGTCTCGCGGATGCACTGCAGTGACGCCAGCTGCTGCTCAAGCTCCGAAATCCAGAGCTCGAGCTCCTCCAGCTGACGACACTTCCTGCACCTGTGGTTGTCCAGGACACAGGAAACGGCCGGGAGTTCCCACTTTGCACAGGATGTGCATTCGACGGGACTGGGCTGTACTGGTAACAGTTTTGGTCTCCTTATCTAAGGAAGGATATACTTGGCTTAGAGACGGTGCAATGAAGGTTCACTAGATTAATTCCTATGAGGAGAGGTTGATTAGAATGGGCTATACTCTCTGGAGTTTAGAAGTTTGAGAGCTGGTCTTATTAAAACATATAAGATTATGAGGGGGCATGACATGGTAGATGCTAAGAGGTTGTTTCCTCTGGCTGGAGAGTCTAGAACTAGGGGGCATAGTCACAGGATAAGGGGCCGGCCATTCAAGACTGAGATGTGGAGGAATTTCTACATACAGAGGGTTGTGAATCTTTGGAATTCTCTACCCCAGAGAGCTGTGGATGTTGAGTCATTGAATATATTCAAGGCTGAGATCGATAGATTTTTGGACTCTCGGGGAATCAAAGGATATGGGGATGGTGTGGGAAAGTAGAGTTGAGGTCGAAGATCAGCCATGATCTGATTGAATGGCGGAGCAGGCTCGAGGAGCCATATGGCCTACTCCTGCTCTTATTTCTTACGTTCTTGTGTTACAAGCTTCTATTATTTCATGATTAATACTCTGTTCAATGGTAGAGCTATAATTAGGGTGCCTGAAAACTACTCCCACCAGAGTTTTCTGCCCCTTGTTATTTCTTATCTCCACCCATACTGATTCTACTTCCTGACCTTCTGAGCCAAGATCCTTTCTCTCTATTGTCCTTATGTCATCCTTTATTATTAGGGCTACACCCCCTCCTTTTCCATTCTGCCTATCTTTTCTAAACATCCTGTACCCTGGAATATTTAGTTCCCAACCTTGGTCACTTTGCAACCATGTCTCTGTAATGGCTATTAGATCAAACCCATTTATCTCTATTTGTGCAACTTATTCATCTATCCTGTTACGAATGCTCCATACAGTCAGATAAAGAGCCTTTAATTTTGACTTTTTACCTTTTCTTCCTATTTTGACGTAAGGTAAACTCTCTGTCCCTTCCTGCCACACTCTGCTTATCTTTACCCAAATCACAACACTGCTCTGTTGCCTTGACTTTTCTCATTAGATTTCTAAATTTCCCCTCACCTGACCCCTCCCCCCCCCTTTTTTTAGTTTAAAGCCCTGGTTATTCGATTCGCCAGGTCATTGGCCCCAGCCCGGTTTAAGCGGAGACCGTCCCAACGGAACAGCTCCCTCTTCCCCCAATACTGGTGCCAATGCCCAATGAGTCAAAACCCTTGTCTCCCACACCACATTTTGAGCCATGCATTTAGCTCTCTGATATGTTTGTCCCCATGCCAATTTGCACATGACTCAGATAGTGATCCAGAGATTATTACCTTTGAGGTTCTGCTTATTAATTTAGGCCGTAGCTCCTCCAACTGCTTCAGCAGAACCTCATTCCTAGTTCTACCTATGTCGTTGGTTCCCTCGTGGACCACGACACCTGAATCCTCCCCTTCATTCTCCAAGTTCTTTTCCAGCTGTGAGGAGATGTCCTTAACCCTGGCACCGGGCAGGCAACACAGCCTTCGGGACTCTTGGTCGCGGCTACAGAGAACAGTATCTATCTTCCTGACTATACTATCCCCTACTGCACCCACTTGAATGGCCTCCTGTACCATGGTGCTGTGGTCAGTTTGCTCCTCCTCCCTGCAGCCCTTGTTCCTATCCAAACAGGTAGCAAGTACCTCATACCTGTTGGACAAGGTCAAAGGCTGAGGCTCCTCCATCACTGCATCCTGTGACCCCATGCCTGCCTGACTCGCAGTCACATCCTCCTGTCCCTGATCATTGAACGATTCTAAACCATTACCTAATCTAAGAGTGTGACTGCCTCCTGGATCAAAGTGTCCAGATAACTCTCCCCCTCCCTGATGCATTGCAATGTCTGCAGCTCAACAACTCTGAGCCAAAGTTCCTCGAGTTGCAGACACTTACTGCAGATGTGGTTGCTTGGGATCTCGCTGGTCTTCACAAACTCCCACACGCTGCAGTTACGACACACCTCCTGCCCTGCCATCCCTATCAAACCTTGTTTTAAATTAATTAGTTAAAGTTTTTATTCAATCGATTATTTTTAGTTTGATTAATTAATCAATATGGATTAAGTTATTAATTTAATTACCTAATAGCAGGTATATTCTCTCAGCTCTTAATTTTACCCCCTGCCCTAAGTCAGAGAGCAAATAAAACAGTGGAAACAAAGCAGTACAATTCACCAACCATTCACCTACCTGCTCTCCTGTGACGTCACTCTTTGAAATTTCTGCCTGTGTGAGTGACAGAGAAACAGAAAAAGGGGCGAAGCCTCCCTCAGCCCTCCCTCATTCACCCCGCGGGCCTCCCTCACCCCTCGAGGCCTCCCTCACCCCTCCTTCCTTCACCCCTCGGGGCCCCCCACACCCCTTGAGGCCTCCCTCCCTCCCTCCTTCAACCCTTGGGGCCTCCCTCGCCCCTCGAGGCCTCCCTCACCCCTCCCTCCTCCACCCCTCGAGGCCCCCCTCACCCCTCAAGGCCTCCCTCACCCCTCCCTCCTTCACCTCTCGGGGCCTCCCTCATCTTTGGGGCCTCCCTCACCCGTCGGGGCCTCCCTCCCTCACCTCTCGGGGCATCCCTCACCCCTCGGGGCCTCCCTCCCTCACCTCTCGGGGCACCCCTCACCCCTCGGGGCCTCCCTCCCTCATCTCTCGGGGCATCCCTCACCACTCGGGGCCTCCCTCCCTCACCTCTCGGGGCATCCCTCACCCCTCGGGGCCTCCCTCCCTCACCTCTCGGGGCATCCCTCACCCCTCGGGGCCACCCTCCCTCACTTCTCGGGGCCTCCATTTATGCTCCACTCGCCTCTCAACAGCTGAGCCCAATACTCTTCTTACCTGATGTCCATGTGTACAATTTCCAGCAAGGATTCACTGAACAATCCTTGGTTGCTGAGGGAAGTAAGGGTGGAGATTGCGGAGGTGCTGGCCATAATCTTCCAAACGTCCGTAAATACGGGGGTGGTGCCAGAGGAATGGAGAATTGCAAATGTTACACCCTTGTTCAAAAAAGGGCGTAAGGATAAACCCAGCAACTACAGGCCAGTCAGCTTAACCTCAGTGGTGGGGAAACCTTTAGAAACGATAATCCGGGACAGAATTAACAGGCACTTGGACAAGCGTGGATTGATTAGGGAAAGCCAGCACTGATTTGTTAAAGACAAATCGTATTGAACAAACCTGATAAGAGTTTTTTGATGAGGTAACAGAGAGGATAGATGACGGCAATGTAGTTGAAGTGGTGTATATCGACTTTCAAAAGGCGTTTGATAAAAGGCCGCATGGTAGGCTTATCAACAAGATTGTGGCCATGGAATAAAAGGGGCAGTAACAACATGGTTACAGAATTGGCTAAGTGACAGGAAACAGAGAATAGTAGTGAACGGTTGTTTTTCGGACTGGAGGGAGGTGTACAGTGGTGTTCCCCAGGGGTCAGTGCTGGGACCACTGCTTTTCTTGATATATATTAATGACTTGGACTTGGGTGTACAGGGCACAATTTCAAAATTTGCAGATGACACAAAACTTGGAAGGGTAGTGATAGACTTCAAGAGGATATAGACAGGCTGGTGGCATGAGCGGGCACCTGGCAGATGAAATTTAATGCAGAAAAATGTGAAGTGATACATTTTGGTAGGAAGAATGAGGAGAGGCAATATAAACTACAGCGCACAACTCTAAAAGGGGTACAGGAACAAAGAGATCTGGGGGTGTATGTGCACAATTCGTTGAAGGTGGCAGGGCAGGTTGAGAAAGCGGTTAAAAAACATACAGGATCCTGGGCTTTATAAATAGAGGCACAGAGTACAAAAGTATGGAAGTCATGATGAACCTTTATAAAACACTGGTTCGGGCACAACTGGAGTGTTGTGTCCAGTTCTGGGCACCGCACTTTAGGAAAGATATGAAGGCCTTAGAGAGGGTGCAGAAGAGATTTACTAGAATGATTCCAGGGATGACGGACTTGAGTTACGTGGATAGACTGGAGAAGCTGGGGTTGTTCTCCTTGGAACAGAGACGGTTGCGAGGAGATTTGATAGAGGTATTCAAAATCATGAAGGGTCTAGACAGAGTAGATAGAGAGAAACTATTCCCATTGGCAGAAGGGTCAAGGACCAGAGGACATAGATTTAAGGTGATTGGCAAAAGAACCAAAGGTGACATGAGGAAAAACTTTTTTACACAGCGAGTGGTTATGACCTGGAATGCACTGCCCGAGTGGGTGGTAGAGACAGATTCAAACTTGGCCTTCAAAAGGGAACTGGATAAGCACTTGAAAGGAAAAAATTTACAGGGCTACGGGTATGAGGTGGGGGAATGGGACTAGCTGGATTGCTCTTACATAGAGCGAGCGCAGACTCGATGGGCCGAATGGCCTCTTTCTCTGCTGTAACTATGATTCTATGATTCAATGATTCTAATGATCAGGAGAAAGAAAACCAGCTAATTCCTCTAACCCCCCACCCCACCCCACCCATCCCACTTTCCGCCCCAGCCCTGTGGGGCCGGAGTCCAATTAAAATGCTCTGACTGGTTCTTCAGTTGAAACTGGTCATCCAACCTGGGATCTTTTCGTCTGGTCAACATTGTGCTATGCAGTACATTTTCTGGCTGTGTTATCAGGGGAGTTCTTGCAACCTTTTTATTACTGTGCTAAATTGAAAACTCTTTCTTAAGAATAATACTCTTGCTGATACATGTGGAAGGTCAGTGAGAGTCTGCTGTGAGGAAGTCTCAAAGTACATCATCTTGAGTGTTGGCTGCAATCAGGCTGAAAAGAGAAATGGTCCCAGTAGACTGAGGTTTGTTACAGTGAAAGACTTGTCATTGGTAATGGCTGTTTATGAGGAAAGCAGGAGGGGCTAACAGAGTCAGCGGCCAAATGACTTATGTTACAAACTTGAACACGTCAAGGTGGTATGTGGAGAAACTAAGTTTCTCAGTTAAATCTAAAAAAAAAGCTCCAGACTGATACTTTAATGTAGTACTGAGGGACTGCTGCATTGTTGGAGGTGCCGTTTTTCAGATGAGGTATTAAATCAAGGCCCTGGCTGCCTGTTCAAACGGATGTGTAAGATCCCATGATGATAATTCAAGGAAGATCAGAGATTTCTTCCAAAATGCTGCCTTGTATCCATCGTTCAACGTGACCAAAAACAGATTAACTGGTCATTTATCTCATTTGGGAGCTTGTTGTGCATAAATTGGCTGCTACATTTATCTGCAAACAACAGTGACTACTCTTCATAAATAATTCGTTGCCTCTGAAGTGCTTTGGGATGTCCTGAGGATTTGAAAGGTATTATGTAAGCAATTTCTTTGTTTAAGGAAACCGTCCATGGCGTAGAAGGAGACCAACTACACTGATGCCTGGCACCAGATGAAAGAACTGTTCACAACAACTGGAAAGAGGTTTCTCAGAGGAGACCTTAAATAAGCTACTTAACGGAATATAGAACATGAACCCAACATAATATTTTCAAAGATGCCAAGGTAGCAGGACAAGAGGAACATATTCAGGGTTGCGAAGACTGAATTTAGGACAGGTATAAAGAAGGATTTCCTTATACGGGGCAATCAATGGTTGCCACTAAGAACCATGATGTGGAGATGCCGGTGATGGACTGGGGTTGACAAATGTAAGGAATCTTACAACACCAGGTTATAGTCCAACTGTTTTATTTGGACTATAACCTGGTGTTGTAAGATTCCTTACATTTGCCACTAAGAACGGTTGAGGCCAGGGATTTGGACCCATTTAAGAAGCGGCGAGGTGCTGACATGAGGAGTCACTGCTGCTGGCATCCTAGAAAGATAAGACCAAATGAACTGAAGTGACTTCTCCATCCAAACTCATCTCGCAACCTTGTGAAATGTGGGATAGGACGGAGGCTCTGGTATATACTTATCCAAAGTGTCGATAATTACTAAACATACGTAGCAAAACATCAGTGAATTCCTGTGGCATTACCCATGATCAGCAGATGAATATAAGGATTCTTTTTTAAAATGCAAGATGCTGACAGAGTCGGGAGAGAGACTTCAGGAACTTGCTCCACAGAACCACCTGGTAACCAGAGTCATTGGAATAGCAAAATTGAATGGGAAATGTTGACAGAACTAGCTATGATGATATTATTAACAGTAAAGCATGACCAAAAATCATGATACCAGGAAGCAAGGTTTGTAGGCAGGAAGTGCATGTCCTATGCATAGATATATAGGATAAAACCAACAAACTTAACCCACATTAATCGAGCTGACCTGTGATATATGAGCCTGATATTATAATACTAACCAATTGCATTCCATCGTTCCATTGCAATGACCTTTACAGGCCTTAGTATTTCATAGGGTGTTTAATAGCCAGATAATTATCCAGTCCCTTTAAAAGAAGTTCCATTAATACAGCGTAAACTGCCTCTATGAGCAACCTAATGTCAAAAAACGTTTAGCTTTAAGCTTCCTCTTGTGTGCACCTAGGTGGTGACTACCAGAAAGCTTTTTTTATCACAGAGGGAATCACGGTTCAGCCCAATCCTGTTCTCACCCAAAGGCCACATAGACACATTTTCTAGCAGAGGTCAATGAGCTGTGACAAGAAATGTAGCAGTTCAATGAGAAGGTCCAGCACCACTATTTCAAGGCAACAGGGGATGGGCAAATAAATATGGCTTTTCCAGCGTCACCCACATGCCGAGAACAAATATTTTTTAAAAACATTAAGGCGAAGCCCGGTTGATTTTTCTTTAAACAAGAGAGACCGAGGTTAATTGTAGCACTCTCTTTACTGGCACCTATTCGGAGGGGCTCAGAAATGGTCGCTGCTGCGGTAGAAAAGGCCCACGGTGACCTCTCTGGATGATATTACGAGCGCCACTGTTTTAGTCCATCAATAGGATGATTGAACGACGCAACAAACTCTCACATTTGGTAGTCATGCAAGTATTTACACAATATCGTACGATTCCTGTATATCAACGGGTGGGGGGAGCAAAAAAATATTTTAAAAAGTGAAAAGACTGCAAACATTTTCCTCAGTTCCAGGTGCTCCGTTAAAATCATGTGTATACCTCTCACGAACGATGACTCTACTTGTCCCTGCAAGTTTGTGACAATGACATCTGACTACAGTTGGCATTTGGATAATTAGTCTGCCATCTTTTCAAATGCATTTCCACCGGAGCTGTAGTGTAGATGCACTATGACCATCCTTCATGGATCAGCTTGGCAGTTTATTAGATAATGACCTCCATTGCGACCTCTATCTCCTGCACTGCCATCTCCCTCGCTTTGGGATTTAGAGCCTTGTGACAGCTCAGTCGCACAGCAATAAAGATCCTGCTGGGGTCACGGTTTCCAGTACGTACGGGGATTGATACTTGATAGCTTTCAGTCAGGTTGCTAAGTAGGATACCTTGGGGAGCGGAGTGTTTAGTCCATATTTGCCCACAGCCTTGCCTGCCTGTCATTGGATATAGACTTGCACTAGAGTCTCTAATCATCAGACGAGTTCAAGGTTAGTCTGATCTCATTTACAAAGGATGTTGCCATTATAAAGTGGTCATGGGGACCAGGCACTGCAGATGATTGTGTCTATCTGCCATGCACACAATGGGTGCGAATCTTAACTCTGTTAAAATGCCCAGAAGGACAGTAAAAATGAAAAGTTCAATGTTGTATTATGATTTTATATTATTCCCCCTCACCAACTTTCTTGGACATTTTTCTTTCCCTCCCTTCCGCTCATGGAAGTGTTTTCTCATTATTGGGGTACAATAATGCTTGCTGACCTACATTGGCTCCCGGTCCACCAACGCCTCAAATGTAAAATTCTCATCCTTGTGTTCAAATACCTCCCTGGCCATGCCCCTCCCTATCCCTGTAACCTCCTCCAACCCTACAACCCTCCGAGATCTCTGCACTCCTTCAGTTCTGGCCTTCTGTGCATTGATATCACAGCTTACATTGCAACACCAACATCTGCCATCGAAGGTCTGACTGCTGCATTTGGAGGTCAGACTGCTGCTTTGGAAGTTCAGATTGCTGCTATCGTGGATCTGGGTACTATTGTTGAAAGAGGCTTCCAGGGCATCACAGCAGTCCGGCAATCTGTTCTCCAACAGATCACCAGGATTGCTGAGGCGTCACCCCAGGAGAGTGGCAATGCCTCCATGGAAGACGAATCTGCTGTCCTCTCTCAGGATGACAGCGTTCCTGCTCCCACCACTGCCACTCCGCCAGTGCCCTTGCTGTTGCCTGTCAGCCAGCCAGGCCAGATTGCTGCAGCCCATGCCGAGATGATGCAACCTGAAGCCGGGCCCTCTCGTCCTCCACATCTGTCCGCACGCTCCTCAATTGAAGGTCAGCAGCCTTCCATTACCCATGATCCAGCCACTGGGGATGCACCTCATAGGAGCACTGGGAAAGGTAAAGGCACACGAGCGACAGGCACTAATGGAATGCATAAGGGTGAATAGTCTCATTTTGTGTTTAATTTCATGTGTTAATTTATGAATGTGGATTTGAATTTGTATTTGGCAGTGGTTTTTATTTCTGCGATGAGCTGAGGGAGGAAGCAATGTGTAATCATAATGAGGACGATTTGATGGTCATGTGAGAGAGGAAAGGTAAGGAGTGTGGGACTGTTGGTGAATGGGGAGGTGTCGTTGAGGTTACTGGTATCGCTCATTAATAATCTGATCTTGCAGAGTGCTGGCAGACAGGGCCTTTCTACTTTGTAGCCTCCCTGCCTCTTCTTCCAATTCCTGCTGTGCTTCCTCCTCCTCCTCCTCCTCCACTTTCTCCTCCTCCTCCTCTTCCACAGGTTAACGAGTAGCTGGAGCAATGATGCAGGTGGGGAGGCTTCAGATTTCTGGGGCTTTGGGGCCAGTTCTAGGGCAGGAAGGGTCTGTTCAAGAAGAATGGGTTGCACCTCAACAGAGCTGGGACCAATGTCCTTGTGAGGATGTTAACTAGTGCAGTGGGGGAGGGTTTAAACTAATTTGGCAGCGGGGTGGGCACCAGGATGAAATATTAGAGAGGAGAAACAAGGTGCACAGAGGACTGAGAGGGACAGGTAGCACTAGAGTGAAGATATCAGAAATAGGAGGGATCAGACAGGTGGCAAATGTGAGGCAGTCTAAAATGAGATTGGAGTGCATGTACGTAAATGCATGTAGCGTGGTAAATAAGGTTGGTGAGCTGCAGGCTCGAGTTGCCACATGGGACTATGATATAGTGGCAATAACAGAGACCTGGTTCAAAGAAGGGGAAGATTGAGTACTTAATATTACTGGCTACAAGGGATTCGGGAAAAATAGGGAAGGAAAAAAGGAGGAGGGTGGTAATATTGATCAAATAAACTGTTACAGCACTGGAAAGGAATAATGTAATCAAGGGGTCAAAGACAGAATCTATTTGGTTAGAATTAAGGAACCATCGAGGAGCTATTACATGACTGGGTGTACACTGTAGGCCACCAAATAGTGGGAAGGAGATAGAGGAGCAAATTTGCAGGCAAATTACAGAAAGATGCAAGATCTTTAGAGTTTATTGAGGGTGTAATTAGCAGGGTGGATAAGGGGGAACCAGTGGATGTAGTATATTTGGATTTTCAAAAGGCATTCGATAAGGTGCCACGCAAGAGATTGTTACACAAGATTGGGGCTCATGGGATTGGGAGTAATATATTAGAGTGGATTGAGGATTGCTTAACTGACAGAAAACAGAGAGAAGGAATAAACGGGTCATTTTCAGGTTGGCAGGTTGGAGAGAGTGGAGAAGCTGGGGTTGTTCTCCTTAGAACAGAGAAGGTTAAGGGGAGATTTGATGAACAGCTTTGACAGAGTAAATAAGGAGAAACTGTTTCCAGTGACAGAAGGGTCGTTAACCAGAAGACACAGATTTAAGGTATTTCACTTTCTGCACCTGATTTGACATTGAATTCGCCACATTAACATACACGTTTTGGTTCAGAATCTGCGGGGCTTATGAACATTAATCTGATTGGTTAAGGGGATACACAGCTGCTTGCCCTGTTCGCACAGGTCCCAGATGCCCGAGAGAGAGAGGGCCGCGCTGGATTGAGGGCCCCGTGAGAGGAACTTGCCGTGCAAAAAAAAACGTGAAAAGTCTACTGGCAAGCGCGAGTCTAACGAGCGGAGGGCAGCGTTCGTCCACCACTCACAGCAAAATCCAGCCCATACAGTCTATTTCAACAAACATTTATGAAAGAGAATTCCACAATCTGACCAGAGATTTTTTTTTTCTCTGAGATAGACTTAAATTTGTAGCCTTGTTACCTTTTCACTGACTGGCAAAAGACAATCTGTCACTGTTGACCTTGTCATAACCCTTCATGATCTTGAAGGCAGCTATCAAGTTACCCCTTAACTATCTTCTTACTTACTTGGCTATTTTTAAAATAATTTTCTTCATTCTCAGGATGAGGGCGTCACTGGCAAGGCCGACATTTATTGACCCATCTTTAGTTGCCCTGAGAAGGCAGTGGTGGGCTGCCTACTTGAACCGTTGCATTTAATTGGCCAGTTCAGCGTTCACCACCTTGGTGTGGGAGTCACATATAGGCTCAGACCAGGTGAGGACGGCAGGTCTCTTTGACAATCTGACAGCTTCATGGTCATTTTTACTGATACCACTTTTTTTACATAAGAACATAAGAACATAAGAAATAGGAGCAGGAGTAGGCCAATCGGCCCTTCGAGCCTGCTCCTCCATTTAATAAGATCATGGCTGATCTGATCTTAACCTCAAATGTAAATTCATGTCCAATTTCCTGCCCGCTCCCCGTAACCCCTAATTCCCTTTACTTATAGGAAACTGTCTATTTCTGTTTTAAATTTATTCAATGATGTAGCTTCCACAGCTTCCTGGGGCAGCAAATTCCACCATCTGAGTGAAGAAGTTTCCCCTCATCTCAGTTTTGAAGGAGCAGCCCCTTATTCTAAGATTATGCCCCCTAGTTCTAGTTTCACCCATCCTTGGGAACATCCTCACTGCATCCACCCGATCAAGCCCCTTCATAATCTTATATGTTTCAATCAGATCGCCTCTCATTCTTCTGAACTCCAATGAATAGAGTCCCAATCTACTCAACCTCTCCTCATATGTCCACCCCCTCATCCCCGGGATTAACCGAGTGAACCTTCTTTGTACTGCCTCGAGAGCAAGTATGTCTTTTCTTAAGTATGGAGACCAAAACTGTATGCAGTATTCCAGGTACGGTCTCACCAATACCTTATATAACTGCAGCAATACCTCCCTGTTTTTATATTCTATGCCCCTAGCAATAAAAGCCAACATTCCGTTGGCCTTCTTGATCACCTGCTGCACCTGCATACTAACTTTTTGATTTTCTTGCACTAGGACCCCCAGATCCCTTTGTAATGCAGTACTTTCCAGTTTCTCGCCATTAAGATAATAACTTGCTCTCTGATTTTTCCTGCCAAAGTGCATAACTTCACATTTTCCAATATTGTATTGCATCTGCCAAATCTTGGCCCACTCACCCAGCCTGTCTATATCCCCTTGTAGGTTTTTTATGTCCTCCTCACTCTCTACTTTCCCTCCCATCTTTGTATCATCTGCAAACTTTGATATGTTACACTCGGTCCCCTCCTCCAAATCGTTAATATAAATTGTAAAGAGTTGGGGACCCAGCGCTGACCCCTGCGGAACACCACTGCCTACTGGTTGCCAGTCCGAGAATGAACCATTTATCCCAACTCTCTGCTTCCTGTTAGATAACCAATCCTCCACCCATGCCAGAATATTACCCCCAATCCAGTGATTCTTTATCTTGAGCAATAATCTTTTATGTGGCACCTTGTCGAATGCCTTCTGGAAGTCTAAATACACTACGTCCACTGGTTCCCCTTTATCCACCCTGTACGTTATGTCCTCAAAGAACTCAAGCAAATTTGTCAGACATGACTTCCCCTTCGTAAAGCCATGCTGACTTTGTCCTATTAAATTATGTTTATCTAAATGTTCTGCTACTGTCTCCTTAATAATACACTAAATTCAAATTCTCAAACTGCCATGTTGGGATTTAAACTCACATTTTCTGGATTATTAGTTCAGTAACATGACCGCTAATGCTACAGTTGCAGTTTTCTTAAGCTATAAAAGGTCAGAGACTGATACAACGAAGCACAGATACCAGTGATGGATAACAATGCTAAAGCTAGTGGCATAATATAATCATAAATGTACATTTAAGCTCTCCTCGCAATACATCAGGAATTACTGGTCAGATCATTCTTTCCTCTGTTCAACATTTCAACATCATAAATAGAATTACATTTTATTTTGTTTTAACTCCTTTTTCCTCATGTCATCATGTGCCATTTTTGCTTAAATCTATTTACCTATTTGTGTTATTCATTCTTTAGCTCCTTGTTACTTTTCTTCCATTTTTGTTCCTTGCTTTATTCTTTCCATTCTGTCACACAAAGGACATGTAAGATACAAGATTACTTCTATCAGTGCCTTATCGTAAGTTCAACCTGAAGGGACCACCGATTACGAGAGATAAACGTACGTTACTTTGTCAATTTAAGATTAGCTTTATTTTTTTTTATTCGTTCATGGGATGTGGGCGTTGCTGGCAAGGCCAGCATTTATTGCCCATCCCTAATTGCCCTTGAGAAGGTGGTGGTGAGCCACCTCCTTGAACCGCTGCAGTCCGTGTGGTGAAGGTTCTCCCGCAGTGCTGTTAGGTAGGGAGTTCCAGGATTTTGACCCAGCTGGTTATACGAGGAATCAATGACAGTGATACAACATTAACTTGGAGAGTGACACTCAAGACCTGGGGATGATCAGATCCTCCTCAGTCTTGCGAGCAGGGCCGACGTGTCACCTTCCGTTCCCTCTTTACCGGTGTTTCTAAGACACCCTCCTGACGTCTCCCTCCTCTTCAGAATCCCTTGACTCTGGGTGCACACCTTAGCTTGGGTGTCATGCCTTTTTTATATCTCATCTCTGGTTTCATGTCTACATCAAACAAGCTCCGATTTAAGAAAGGGATAAATTAAAATCTTCTGTAGTCAATGGAATTTACTCATAAAATAACAGTGAGTCTAACAGGCCTAACCGATATTTCTGTGCATCTGGTACAGCGACTTCTGGTGAGCGTACATGCACAGCCAAACGCAGAAACCTGGAAGTTGCTGTACCAGATGAGACCTTCCTCGGAAAGTTTTGCAGAAGGAGATCTCGCTGTCAGACTCACCGCTGGAATGAATGGACCAGCATGAAGTTGGAAAATGAACAAATCTGCACAGAAGAAGGTACGCTGGGTTTTTTAGGTCTAAACTAACTTTTAACGGTGTGGTAAGTCTTAATGACCGCTAAACAACCTCTCTGGCACTGGAAATCGACTTTTAAATACATGGAGTTTCATTCCTTCCCATTTCAATTGTTGTTGAACATTTAAAAAAAAATGTTTTTAATTTTTATTTTGTTACTTTTTCTTCCTGTCTCTTTTATCTTTATCTTTTAATTCAGTATTTCTTGCCCTCGCTTTATTTCGCTTTCTCTAACTGATTTTACATTGAAATCACTGTCGTAGCTTTCACTTCCTGGTTCTGTGTCCGCGCGGCCTCTCAAGGATGCTTCAATCTGATTGGTTGATGGGACGGAGCGATCCTTTCCCCACTCACACAGATCACGGATGCCCGGGGAGAGGATGCTCTACTTTCTGCGGTTCACTATGAGAGGAAGTTCCCGCACTAAAGCCCATGGATCATTTGTGGGCAAGTTTAAATCTAACGAGCGCCGTTTATTCACCGGTCGGAGCAAATTTTGGGCCATTGTTTTGTCCAATCTATTCGAGTGGTGTCAATTTAAAGACATCTCACCACAGCCCTGCGTTCATTGACGCAGCTCCTTCTGATAATCGTCTGGACCATTGTCGTTGCTGTTTGTGGCTTCGACACCTATTCGCTTTGAAGCCCCAGCGTTTTCTTGTGACCGTGTGACGAGAAGCTTCTGCATATAGCAGACAAGCAGTCCATCATGCTCTCTGATGTTGCTGAAGGACCAAAATCCCTTCACACATGCTCATTAGATTTCAAAAGTTGTGGAAACCTTAGGCCTTTGAAGAAGGAGGCAGAAAATTCATACACACAACGGAACCAAATTTTGCTTTTCCCAGTTTTCTCCTCCACTCACCCGAAGGCCAGGACTCACACGTGGTGCCAGTTGTCTTGCATTTCACTCAAATGAGGCGAGACGGTGAGTGTTGGCAGGCTATTTTCCAGGTGGGTCATTCTGAGTGAGCCTGATACTCTCCTAACATAACATCCATACGTGCGCACTTGCCAGCAGGGGTCACTTGGCTGATTTTTTTCTCCTCTCTAGTCCTGGGTGCTGATGTCAATTGTGGTCCCTCCATCATTGCCCTGGCTGAGATCAGCTAACTCAACACAGACCAGCAATCAAACCTACCAGCTTTCTGGTCTATAAGGCACAGTTCAACACCATGTTTTGCCTACACCCAAGAGCTGTTGGAATGGCCCTACATACCAATGATTGCTAATTTAATTGTGTCTAACATTGCAGCTCCAAAAAGAAAAATGCACAAAAAGTACCTGATAAACTTCTCATTTGAACATCTTACAAACTCCATCTTGAAGACTCCTAGTTACTGTAGTCTTGATGTAGCCAGGTGCCTAATTGAGATACAAACACACACACACACACACATATTATTGAGGGAACATGTCTAAATTACACACTCAAACCAATATGAAACACTGAAACCTTGAAGTTTAATCTTCTGCAGGATACTGTCTTATAGGAGGTTTTACCGATTTTTATGGGTAAGGGTTCCCTGTAGAAGGTTCTTTATGAGGGATCCTTCCTGGATAATGGGGACAATGGATGGAGAGTATCGCAGTGGCACGCAGTGCTACCTCAACTGCTTTATCGAAGTCACCACTGCTTATCCATCTGCAGCCAGAATTAAACATTTTCTTATATATGCAGTGCTAGAGGTCGAAGCCACTGTTTCACTAGTCAGACATGCTGCCCCTTAACTTCTGGCTGCATTTACAACCATCTTGGTTCATTTTTGGTCACCCAGTGCATCAGGGACCTCCTGGTGGCTCTGCTCCTGGGTTTCACCAGGTCATCATGTACACAAGCTCAGGATGTGACATATAG
The DNA here is from genome assembly GCF_035084215.1 of Heptranchias perlo. NCBI lineage: Eukaryota > Metazoa > Chordata > Chondrichthyes > Hexanchiformes > Hexanchidae > Heptranchias > Heptranchias perlo. The sequence continues at coordinate 11,702,684 of NC_090338.1, read as the reverse complement.
CCAGGCAGGGTACCTCCGACTGTTTGTCCATCTTTAGATCTTTAATACAAACTAATAGTTTGACCGTGAGGTGTCCGTCGGTTTTGCTAGAAGCATTCCATGACCAGCAGGCGTTGCAAGACATCAGCTGTATTAGTCACAATTCTGTTTGAAATTCACCAAATGTTAACCTTTAGTTTTGGACAGGCTGTCTGTCATTTTATTGACAGGGTCCGTCTTTGAAGGGGATTCTTGTAGGTGTTCGATTAGAGTTTGACCTTGCCCAATCCCAACCATCAAACGTCTGTAGAAAATAGGACATTTTCTGAAGTAAATGAACATCTATCAATGCTCATGATGTATAGTTACAAATCGGCCAATGATAATATTTCAACATTTTCCAATATAAAGCAGCAATCGCGGATCTCCAGAGAAACAATTCAACAATTTAATGAGATGCTTACTATTTCTTTTTCTCCCCTTTCTATTTGTTTCTTTTTTAGTACTAAAAAAATACTATTGAGGCAAAATGATCCTCAGAAGTTATTGAAAGAATTATACCTTGAGGTATAGGGAACAGATAGGTCACTGGGTGGGGAATTCTCTTCATCGCATAATATCGCATGGCATGAGATGAATGGCAATTGGGCGTGAGATTACATAGAATTACGTAGAAAGTACAGCACAGAAGCAGGCCATTCTACCCAGCTGGTCTATGCTGGTGTTTTCGCTCCACATGAGCCTCCTCCCTCCCTGCTTCATCTCACCCTATCAGCATATTCTTCTATTCCTTTCTCCCTCATGTGTTAATTGAGCTTCCCCTTAAATGCATCTATGTTATTCGCCTCAACTACTCCTTGTGGCAGCGAGTTCCACATTCTAACCACTCTCTGGGCAAAGAAGTTTCTCCTGAATTCCTTATTGGATTTATTAATGACTATCTTATTGATTTAAATGAGGGAAATTTGCATGGAGTTTGCCACTCTTTCTCTCTCTCTCTCTTCCCACACCCACCCTCCACCTCCCACCCTACATCTTAATCCAGTGGCAAGACAAATTCGAGACATCTGGAGATGGGGAAAGAGCTGAAGTGGATGTCCTGTGGTATCTGATGCACCCATAACCGAATGCCTGAGCTTTCCACAGATCCTTGCTACCACGCCTTCTTAGCCGGAGAAGTTAGCTTATCTGCCCAGTCCATCTAATTCGCCAAAGCATTCCTCATTCAGCGCGGAGATGGGTGTCCCTCTATCTCAATGGGGAACACAAATCCGCAGGTTACGCTCACCTGGTTGAGCCTGAGAGCTGAGGCGGTTTCCCGGGGAGGGGCGGCCATCGCCAAACTCAAGCGACCGCTTGGAGCCATCAGTGAGATTTGTGTAAGCCGAGAACACCAAAGATTAATATAAACACGCTCTAGACAATGACTGCGGAGTTAAAATACCAAAGGATCCCATCTTCGGCCGAGCTCGCAACTTTACTTAACATGCGAAAAAGTGCAGCAGTTTGAGGGAACTCAGTCTGGTGGATCACATGAAATAGATATCAAAACCTGAGCTCTAAAGATTGTAGTGTCAGCATTGGAACGCCAGAGAGCTTGTTATGCAAAAACCTGGTCGGCTCTACATTTATCCTTTTGCAGTGTGACCTGCCTTGAAGACAACCAGTCTGGAGAGATCTTGAATCTATAATAACCTGCCATAAATAAATGACCCTTTGTTTACAAAGACCACATGAAATCAATCCCATAGGTGATCATTATGGAAGGATTTCAGTCCGTTGTTTGACTTTATCGTAATAGCACCAATATGACGTTTGATACCAAAGTAATGTTTGAAAGTCACAGATAAAACCGACTGAGGAAAATGGAGTAGCGAACATAGCCCTTAAGAAAAGACATACTTGCTCTCGAGGCAGTACAAAGAAGGTTCACTCGGTTAATCCCGGGGATGAGGGGGCGGACATATGAGGAAAGGTTGAATAGATTGGGACTCTACTCATTGGAGTTCAGAAGAATGAGAGGCGATCTTATTGAAACATATAAGATTGTGAAGGGGCTTGATCGGGTGGATACGGTAAGGATGTTCCCAAGGATGGGTGAAACTAGAACTAGGGGGCATAATCTTAGAATAAGGGGCTGCTCTTTCAAAACTGAGATGAGGAGAAACTTCTTCACTCAGAGGGTAGTAGGTCTGTGGAATTTGCTGCCCCAGGAAGCTGTGGAAGCTACATCATTAAATAAATTTAAAACAGAAATAGACAGTTTCCTAGAAGTAAAGGGAATTAGGGGTTATGGGGAGCAGGCAGGAAATTGGACAATGAATTTAAATTTGAGTTAGGATCAGATCAGCCATGATCTTATTGAATGGCAGGCTCGAGGGGCCGATTGGTGGACTCCTGCTCCTATTTCTTATGTTCTTATGAGAGTGAAATGTATGAACAGCAGATGCCCTTAATTTCAATGTGTGAAGTTAGCTGCTAGGTGCTAGAAACCTAGGCAAGCACTAAGCATGATTGTGTCAGGAGCCAAGACTACTTTTGGTGAAAGCGATTTCTGATATAGAAAGCAACATATTGGTGAAGGGAACTGATCTGCACATTAAAAGTTCAATGCATAGCGGAGTGGCCATAAGCATTTAAGAAAGGAAATCATAACAGGGACATACAATAGGCATTCTCAAAACCAACATCACTGTAACAGAATATCTGGTGATCAGCCTTGTGTTATTTTGCTGCATTCAAATTGGCTGCCACATTTCCTAAATTACAACAGTGACTACACCTGGAGTACTGCTTACAGGTTTGGTCTCCTTACCAAAGGAAGGATATACTTGCCTTAGAACGGTGCAATGAAAGTTCACTAGATTGATTCCTGGATGAGAGGGTTGTCCTATGAAGAGAGATTGAGTGGAATAGGCATATATTGTCTGGAGTTTAGAAGAATGAGAGGTGATCTCATTAAAACATATAAAATTCTTAGAGGGCTTGACAGGGTAGATGCTGAGAGGCTGTTTCCCCTGGCTGGACAATTAAGAACAAGGGATCATAGTCTTAAGATAAGGGGTCGACCAAGATGAGGAAAAATGTCTTCACTCAGAGGGTTGTGAATCTTTGGAATTCTCTATCTCAGAGGGCTGTGGATGTGCAGTCGTTGAGAATAATCAAGACTGAGATCGATAGATTTTTGGACACAAAGGGAATTAAGGGATTTCGGGATAGGGTGGGAAAGTGGAGTTGAGGTCGAAGATCAGCCATGATATTTTTTTTTATTCATTCATGGGATGTGGGCGTCACTGGCAAGGCCAGAATTTATTGCCCTTCCCGAATTGCCCTTGAGAAGGTGGTGGTGAGCCGCCTTCTTGAACCGCTGCAGTCCGTGTGGCGAAGGTTCTCCCACAGTGCTGTTAGGAAGGGAGTTCCAGGATTTTGACCCCGCGACGATGAAGGAACGGCGATATATTTCCAAGTCGGGATGGTGTGTGACTTGGAGGGGAACGTGCAGGTGGTGTTGTTCCCATGTGCCTGCTGCTCTTGTCCTTCTAGGTGGTAGAGGTCGCGGGTTTGGGAGGTACTGTCGAAGAAGCTTTGGCGAGTTGCTGCAGTGCATCCTGTGGATGGTACACACTGCAGCCACAGTGCGCCGGTGGTGAAGGGAGTGAATGTTTAGGGTACTGGATGGGGTGCCAATCAAGCGGGCTGCTTTGTCCTGGATGATGTCAAGCTTCTTGAGTGTTGTTGGAGCTGCACTCATCCAGGCAAGTGGAGAGTATTCCATCACACTCCTGACTTGTACCTTGTAGATGGTGGAAAGGCTTTGGGGGTCCGGAGGTGAGTCACTCACCACAGGATACCCAGCCTCCGACCTGCTCTTGCAGCCACAGTAATTATATGGCTGGTCCAGTTAAGTTTCTGGTCAATGGTGACCCCCAGGATGTTGATGTTGGGGGATTCGGCGATGGTAATGCTGTTGAATGTCAAGGGGAGGTGGTTAGACTCTCTCTTGTTGGAGATGGTCATTGCCTGGCACTTGTCTGATGCGAATGTTACTTAGCAGTTATCAGCACAAGCCTGGATGTTGTCCAGATCTTGCTGCTTGCGGGCACGGATTGCTTCATTATCTGAGGGGTTGCGAATGGAACTGCACACTGTGCAATCATCAGCGAACATCTCCATTTCTGACCTTCTGTTGGAGGGAAGGTCATTGATGAAGCAGCTGAAGATGGTTGGGCCTAGGACACTGCCCTGAGGAATTCCTGCATCAATGTCCTGGGGCTGAGATAATTGGCCTCCAACAACCACTACCATCTTTCTTTGTGCTAGTTATGACTCCAGCCACTGGAGAGTTTTCCCCCTGATCTCCATTGACTTCAACTTTACTAGGGCTCCTTGGTGCCATACTCGGTCAAATAAGGGTATCAAGGGCAGTCACTCTCACCTCACCTCTGGAATTCAGCTCTTTTGTCCATGTTTGTCCAAGGCTGTAATGAGGTCTGGAGCCGAGTGGTCCTGGTGGAACCCAAACTGAGCATCGGTGAGCAGGTTATTGGTGAGTAAGTGCCACTTGATAGCACTGTCGACGACACCTTCCATCACTTTGCTGATGATTGAGAGTAGACTGATGGGGCGGTAATTGGCTGGATTGGACTTGTCCTGCTTTTTGTGGACAGGACATACCTGGGCAATTTTCCACATTGTCGGGTAGATGCCAGTGTTGTAGCTGAACTGGAACAGTTTGGCTAGAGGCGCAGCTAGTTCTGGAGCACAAGTCTTCAGCACTACAGCTGGGATGTTATCGGGGCCCATAGCCTTTGCTGTATCCAGTGCACTCAGCCGTTTGTGACTATCACGTGGAGTGAATCGAATTGGCTGAAGACTGGCTTCTGTGATGGTGGGGATATCGGGAGGAGGCCGAGATGGATCATCCACTCGGCACTTCTGGCTGAAGATGGTTGCAAACGCTTCAGCCTTGTCTTTTGCACTCACGTGCTGGACTCCGCCATCATTGAGGATGGGGATGTTTACAGAGCCTCCTCCTCCTGTTAGTTGTTTATTTGTCCACCACCATTCATAACTGGATGTGGCAGGACTGCAGAGCTTGGATCTGATCCGTTGGTTGTGGAATCGCTTAGCTCTGTCTATAGCATGTTGCTTCCGCTGTTTAACATGCATGTAGTCCTGAGTTGTAGCTTCACCAGGTTGGCACCTCATTTTTAGGTACACCTGGTCATAGAGTCATAGAGTTATACAGCACGGATAGAGGCCCTTCGGCCCATCGTGTCCGCGCCGGTGCTGCTCCTGGCATGCTCTTCTACACTCCTCATTGAACCAGGGTTGATCCCCTGGCTTGTTGGTAATGGTAGAGTGAGGAATATGCCGGGCCATGAGGTTACAGATTGTGCTGGAATACAATTCTGCTGCTGATGGCCCACAGCGCCTCATGGATGCCCAGTTTTGAGCTGCTAGATCTGTTCTGAATCTATCCCATTTAGCATGGTGGTAATGCCACACAACACATTGGATGGTGTCCTCAGTGCGAAGACGGGACTTCGTCTCCATGAGGACTGTGCGGTCGTCACTCCTACCAATACTTTCATGGACAGATGCATTTGTGACGACGTTGTCAAGTAGGTTTTATCCCTCGTGTTGGTTCGCTCACCACCTGCCGTAGGCCCAGTCTGGCAGCTATATCCTTCAGGACTCGGCCAGCTTGGTCAGTAGTGGTGCTACCGAGCCACTCTTGGTGATGGTTATTGAAGTCCCCCACCCAGAGTACATTATGTGCCCTTGCTACCCTCAGTGCTTCTCAACATGGAGGAAGATTGATTCATCAGCTGAGGGAGGGCGGTAGATGGTAATCAGCAGGAGGTTTCCTTGCCCATGTTGGTCCTGATGCCATGAGATTTCATGGGGTCCAGAGTCAATGTTGAGGACTCCCAAGGCCACTCCCTCCTGATTGTATATCACTGTACCGCCACCTCTGGTGGGTCTGTCCTGTGGGTGGAACAGAACATACCCAGGGATGGTGATGGAAGAGTCTGGGACGTTGGCTTAAAGGTATGATTCTGTGAGTATGGCTCTGTCAGGCTGTTGCTTGACTAGTCTGTGGGACAGCTCTCCCAATTTTGGCACAAGTCCCCAGATGTTAGTGAGGAGGACTTTGCAGGGTTGACTGGGCTTGGTTTGCCTTTGTTGTGTCCAGTGCCTCGTGGTCCGTTCGGTTTTATTCTTATTATGAATTTTTTTAGCGAGATTTTACAACTGAATGGCTTGCTAGGCCATTTCAGAGGGCAATTAAGAATCAACCACATTGCTGTGGGTCTGGAGTCACATATAGGCCAGACTGGGTAAGGACGGCAGGTTTCCTTCCCTGAAAGGCATTGGTGAACCAGGTGGGTTTTTAACGACAATCTGGTAGTTTCACAGCCACCATTACCGATACGAGTTTTTTAATTCCAGGTTTTATTGAATTAATTGAATTTAAATTCCCCAGCTGCCGTGGCAGGATTTGAATTCATGCCTCCAGATTATTAGTCCAGGCCTCTGGATTATTAGTCCAGTAACAAAACCACTATGCTACCATACCCATTCATATTATTGAATGGCGGAGCAGGTTCTAGGGGCCGTATGGCCTACTCCTGCTATTATTTCTTATGTTCTTACTCCAAAAGTATTTCAGTGGCTGTAAAGCTCTTTGGGATGTCCTGAGGCCGTGAGAGGCGCCATATAAATAAACAAGTCTGTCTTCCTTTCACAAAACCTACTTTAGGAATAAGCATTTCTGTGCCATCTGTAGTTTGGGTGTGCAAGGCAAGGAAATCCACCTCGTATTTGGACTGGTGCAGAACATGAATGAGGGCCACGCTAGATAATGAGGAAACTCAGTTGTAGATCTCAACTGGTCCGAAGGAACGTAGACATAGTCACCCATTAGACAGAGAGGAGATTCCGAAGGTTCATCAAATAAACAATTCTAATATAGCCCTTCATTATACCGTCAGGAACACGGCTCAGACACAGGCCACTGTTCCCACTGGATTGCAAAGGGATTCGGATATAAATTCAACAGACGTGTAGCCAGTAAACTGCCAGGAAAAGTGAATAAAAATAAAACTTTTAAGAAAGTTGACCTGCCGTCAATCATTTCCTTACAGCTAACAAAACCAGCCTAAAAAATATGGGAACATGTATAGGTTTGTCACAGCTTCCCCAACCAGGATTGCACATGCACTGGCTGTCAAACTGTGTCTCTGTGTTTGCATGCCATGGGCTGGATTCTGGCCATTCATCGTCAATGGATGGACGTAAATTTCTAAAAAGGGGCAATCCATTCTGAATGGAAATAGTCCAAAGTGATCCAGCTTCAGATATTTGGGAATATCTGAACTTGACTCAATTCAGACTCAATTGGATGTGAAATGTCTTTGCTATTTAACTTTCTCAGTTGACTCAGCTAATTCTTAGCCCCTAATTCATGTCGTTTTCCTGGAAAATTACATTCCAAGTCACAGCATCCTTGTGTTCTATAGGTAGAGCATAAATAATCAATGAATAAATATAAATCCCAAAGGACTTGGGTCTACATTTTCCTTTAAGCGGAGATGAGCTGGTCACTATTGGCAGTAAACCTAATAGGCTTCACTGTGACTCATTCGGCCTAATGCTTCTCAGCTTAGCAACACAGACATTGGGCCTGATATTACCAGGGCGGCGGGTTCAGGGCGGGGGGGCGATTGGGCCCCCCCACCCCGCCGACAGGAACGCACCCGATAGCAGCTGCTAATATCGAGCCCATTATCTGCAGTAAGGACAGGGGGGGAAATCCACCTCAATGGCAAATAGGAACTCCATTGTGACAAATAAAATCCTTGTTGTACTCATAAAAAATTGTCCTGGAAGTAAGATCAGATAAATTTGAAATTTAGCAGCCCCGCTCTTTAGAAGAAAAGATTTGAGACAGACTCGTATGTTTAGGTAATAATTTTAGGCCTATTCTTTTCAAGTTGGCTCCTGCACCTTATGGTTTGAATACAGCTAGAGTTATGCTCCACTCACTACAGAAGTTTAGTTGTGTTCAAGAAAGTAAAATTGCCAGTGCACAACCAAAGACAAACTTTGGTCTGCCTTATATCTGACTGTTTTCAGAGTTATCAGGGATACCTCCGAGATAGAATCATAGAATCATAGAAGTTTACAACATGGAAACAGGCCCTTCGGCCCAACATGTCCATGTCGCCCAGTTTATACCACTAAGCTAGTCCCAATTGCCTGCACTTGGCCCATATCCCTCTATACCCATCTTACCCATGTAACTGTCCAAATGCTTTTTAAAAGACAAAATTGTACCCGATTCTCCTACTGCCTCTGGCAGCTCGTTCCAGACACTCACCACCCTTTGAGTGAAAAAAATGCCCCTCTGGACCATTTTGTATCTCTCCCCCTCACCTTAAATCTATGCCCCCTCGTTATAGACTCCCCTACCTTTGGGAAAAGATTTTGACTATCTACCTTATCTATGCCCCTCATTATTTTATAGACTTCTATAAGATCACCCCTAAATCTCCTACTCTCCAGGGAAAAAAGTCTCAGTCTATCCAAACTCTCCCTATAAGTCAAACCATCAAGTCCCGGTAGCATCCTAGTAAATCTTTTCTGCACTCTTTCTAGTTTAATAATATCCTTTCCATAATAGGGTGACCAGAACTGTACACAGTATTCCAAGTGTGGCCTTACTAATGTCTTGTACAACTTCAACAAGACATCCCAACTCCTGTATTCAATGTTCTGACCAATGAAACCAAGCATGCCGAATGCCTTCTTCACCACCCTATCCACCTGTGACTCCACTTTCAAGGAGCTATGAACCTGTACTCCTAGATCTCTTTGTTCTATAACTCTCCCCAATGCCCTACCATTAATGGAGTAGGTCCTGGCCCGATTCGATCTACCAAAAATGCATCACCTCACATTTATCTAAATTAAACTCCATCTGCCATTCATCGGCCCACTGGCCCAATTTATCAAGATCCCGTTGCAATCCGAGATAACCTTCTTCACTGTCCACAATTCCACCAATCTTGGTGTCATCTGCAAACTTACTAACCATGCCTCCTAAATTCTCATCCAAATCATTAATATAAATAACAAATAACAGCGGACCCAGCACCAATCCCTGAGGCACACTGCTGGTCACAGGCCTCCAGTTTGAAACACAACCCTCTACAACCACCCTCTGTCTTCTGCCGTCAATCCAATTTTGTATCCAATTGGCTACCTCACCTTGGATCCCGTGAGATTTAACCTTATGTAACAACCTACCATGCGGTACCTTGTCAAAGGCTTTGCTAAAGTCCATGTAGACCACGTCTACTGCACAGCCCTCATCTATCTTCTTGGTTACCCCTTCAAAAAACTCAATCAAATTCGTGAGACATGATTTTCCTCTCACAAAACCATGCTGACTGTTCCTAATCAGTCCCTGCCTCTCCAAATGCCTGTAGATCCTGTCTCTCAGAATATCCTCTAACAACTTACCCACTACAGATGTCAGGCTCACCGGTCTGTAGTTCCCAGGCTTTTCCCTGTCGCCCTTCTTAAACAAAGGCACAACATTTGCTACCCTCCAATCTTCAGGCACCTCACCTGCAGCTGTTGAGATCTCCGCGCTCTTTCAATTTTGGTCTCTTGCGCGTCCCCAATTTTCTTTGCTCCACCATTGGCGGCCGTGCCTTCAGCTGCCTAGGCCCTAAGCTCTGGAATTCTCTCCCTAAACCTCTCTACCTCTCTCCTCCTTAAAACCTGCCTCTTTGACCGGCCTTTTGGTCACCTGTCATAATATCTCCTCATGTGGCTCGGTGTCAAATTATGCCTGATAACGCTCCTGCGAAGCACCTTGGGACGTTTTACTACGTTAAAGGCGCTATATAAATACAAGTCTTTGTTGTTTTTACAAATGAAGAGCTAAGAAACAGGCTGAATCTCTGCTTTATTTTCCACGGTTCTCCTATCCATCCTATTAACAACAACTCTGACATTTATCCTTGCAGTAGCTATTATTAACAAATAAAAATCACTGAAAAATAATGCCAGAGCCGACCTATAAAAATCTCGGCCATGGCACTGTAAAAGTCCCCCAGCTTTCAGCTTCTGCCCCTGGTAGTTTTTATGACTCCACCTCAAACAGTTTATCATACTGCATTAGTGTCCTTCTTTCTAACTTGCTTAGGAAGTTCCATAATTTGATTGTTCTCTTAGGAATTCACCTTCATCTTCAAGATCCAAGCTCAGGTACTTTCTTTTTCTACTCTCCGGGAATGGGGAGATCAAGTCGTCCGGTTTTGAAGCAGAGGCAATTTATTATTCACATGGCGGATTATGTCAATTTGATGTTCATCTAACCAATAAATTCCTCGTTCCTTTGAATAGTGCCCTCATTAGTGGCAATTCTGACATCTTCCCTTTCGGAAAAACTAACTGTTTGTCACTTTACACATGTTCAAAACCATGAGAGAACAAGTACTGTCATTGACTGAGCCCATCTGTCATGTTCACCTCCCCCTCTTGGGACCACCTAGTACCTTCAACTGCTCTGGCAGTCTGACACAAGAGTGTATACGTGCAGGAAGGTCCACTCTAACAGGGAATGAACGAAGCTTCACCACAAGAATACCAGCACCACAAAGGAAAGTTCTTTTATCTCTCCTCCTTCCTTTTGGTCACAGGACATTCAGTTACAAAATGTTATGGGATGGGTTATACAATTGTTTATAGAAAAATAATTGCATGAGAAGCACACACTGAATATACACTCTCCAAAATTCCTTAATATCCAAAACCCTGTATGTGGTGTGTGTGTGTGGTGTGTGTGTGTGTGCGGTGTGTGTGTGTGTGTGCGGTGTGTGTGTGTGTGTGTGTGGTGTGTGTGTGTGGTGTGCTGTGTGTGTGTGTGTATATGTGTGTGTGTGTATATGTGTGTGTGTGGTGTGTGTGTGTGGTGTGCTGTGTGTGTGTGTATATGTGTGTGTGTGTGTATATGTGTGTGTGTGTGTGGTGTGTGTGTGTGTGGTGTGTGTGCATGTGGGGTGTGCGTATGTGGTGTGCTGTGTGTGTGTGTGTATATGTGTATGTGTGTGTGTGGTGTGTGTGGGTGTGTGTGTGTGTGTGTGTGGTGTGTGTGTGTGGTGTGTGTGTGTGTGTGGTGCGTGTGTATGTGTGGTGTGTGTGTGTGTGTGTGGTGTGTGTGTGTGGTGTGCTGTGTGTGTGTGTGTATATGTGTGTGTGTGTATATGTGTGTGTGTGGTGTCTGTGTGTGTGTGTGGGGTGTGTGTGGTGTGTGTGGTGCGTGTGTGTGTGTGGTGCGTGTGTATGTGTGGTGTGTGTGTGTGGTGTGCTGTGTGTGTGTGTATATGTGTGTGTGTGTATATGTGTGTGTGTGGTGTGTGTGTGTGTATATGTGTGTGTGTGGTGTGTGTGTGGTGTGCTGTGTGTGTGTGTGTATATGTGTGTGTGTGTGTGTGTGTGTGTGGTGTGTGTGCATGTGGGGTGTGCGTATGTGGTGTGCTGTGTGTGTGTGTGTATATGTGTATGTGTGTGTGTGTGTGTGTGGTGTGTGTGTGCATGCGGGATGTGCGTGTGTGATGTGCGGTACGTGTGTGTCTGTGTGTGTGTGTGTGTGTGTGTGTGTGTGGTCTCCATCTTCGGCCCCGCTTCAGCTTATCTGCTGCTGAAACCCTCATCCATGCCATTGTTACCTCTAGACTTGACTATTCCAATGCTCTTCTGGCCAGCCACCCATCTTCCACCCTCCATAAAATTGAACACATTCAAAACTCTGCTGCCTGTATCCTAACTCGCACCAAGTCCCGTTCACCCTTCACCCCTGTGCTCGCTGACCTACATTGGCTTTTGGTCTGGGAACTCCTCGATTTTAAAATTCTCACCCTTGTTTTCAAATCTCTCCATGGCCTCGCCCCTCCCTATCTCTGTAACCTCCTCCAGTCCTACGCTACATAACCCCCTGCACTCCACTTGATCTCTGAGCTCCTCCAATTCTTGCCTCTTGCACATCCCCGATTTTAATCGCTCCACCATTGACGGCCGTGCCTTCAGTTGCCAAGGCCCTACGCTCTGGAACTCCGTCCGTAAACCTCTAACTCTCTGACTCTCTCTATTCCTTTAAAGCACTTCTTAAAACCTACCTCTCTGACCAAGCTTTTGGTAGCCTGTCCTAATATCTCCTTATGTGGTTCGGTGTCGAATTTTGACGGATAATGCAACTGTGAAGCGCCTTGGGACATTTTATTACATTAAACGTGCTATATAAATGCAAGTTGTTGTTGTGTATGGTGCGTGTTTGTGTTTGTATGTGTATGTTTGCGGTGTGGTGTATGTATATGTGGTATGTGTGATGTGTGTTTGTTTATGTGAATTTATGTCTGTATAAGTGTGTGTGGTGTGTGTGATGTGTGTTTGTGTATGCGTATGTATGTTTGTGTGTGTGTGCAGTGTGTGTATGAGTGTGTGGTGTGAATGATGTGTGTTTGTGTATGCATATGTATGTTTGTGTGTGTGTGCAGTGTGTGTATGTGTGTATGGTGTGTGTATGTGTGTGTTTGGTGTATGTATGTGGTGTGTGTATGTGTTTGTATGTGTGTGGTGTATGTGTATGTGGCGTGTGTATGCATATGAGTGTGGGGTGTATATGTATGTATGTGTGTGTATGTGTATGTGTGGTGTGTGTGTATGTCTGTGGTGTGTGTGATGTGTGTTTGTGTATGTGTATGTGTGTGGTGTATGTGTGTGCGTATGCATGTGTGGTATGTATATGTGTGTGTGGTGTGTGTATGTATATGTGTGTGGGGTGTATATGTATGTATACATGTGTATGCATGTGTATGTGTGTATGTGTGGTGTGTGCATGTGTGTGTGGTGTGTGTATGTGTTTGTATGTGTATGCCTGTGTATGCGTGTGTTTGTATATGCATGTAGTGTCTGTGTGTACTTATGTGTGCTTGTGTATATGTATATGTGTGTGTGGTGTGTGTATGTATGTATGTGTGTGTGGTGTGTGTATGTGTGTCTGTATGTGTGTAGTGTGTGTATATGTGTGCAGCGTGTTTATGAGCGCGGTGTGCATTTGTGTATGTGTATGTCTGTGTGTGGTGTGTGGTGTGTTTGTGTGTATGCGTGTGTATTTGTGTGGTGTATGTGTGTATTTGTGTGATGTGTATTTGTGAATGTGTATGTGTGTGGTATGTGCGTGCATGTGTGTGGTGTATGTATGTGTGTGGTGTGTATGTATGTATGTGTATTTATGTGTGTATGTGTATGTATGTGTGTGGTGTGTATGTATGTGTATATGTGTATTTGTGTGGTGCACAGTGTGTGTATGTGTTTGTATTTGTGTGGTGTATATGTACGGTGTGTGTATGTGTGTGTGCTGTGTGTTTGTGTATGTGTATGTATGTGTATATGTGTGTGGTGTGTGTTTGTATGTATGTATGTATGTATGTATATGTGAGTGATGTGTATGTGTTTGTGTGTGTTTTTATGTGTGTATTGATGTGTGGTGTGTGTATGGTATGTATTTTTGTGTGGTGCGTGTATGTGTGGTGTGTATGTATGGTGTGTGTATGTTTGGTGTGTGTATGTGTGGTGTGTGTATGTGTTTATGTGTGTGTTTGTATGTGTGCATTGGTGTGTGGTGTGTGTATGTGTGGTGTGTGTAATATTTTTGTGTGGTGTGTGTATGTGTATATGTTTGGTGTGTGTATGTGTGGTGTGTGTATGTGTGGCATTTGTATGTGTGGTGTGTGTATGTGTGGTGTGTGTATGTGTGGTGTCTGTATGTGTGGTGTGTGTATGTGTGTATGTTTGGTGTGTATGTTTGGTGTGTGTATGTGTGGTGTGTGTGTATGTTTGGTGTGTGTATGTGTTTGTATGTGTGTGGTGTATGTGTATGTGGTATGTGTATGTATGAGTGTGGGGTGTATATGTATGTATGTGTGTGTATGTGTGGTATGTGTGCATGTCTGTGGTGTGTGTGATGTGTGTTTGTGTATGTGTATATATGTGTGTATATGTGTGTGGTGTATGTGTGTGGGTATGCATGTGTGGTGTGTATATGTGTGTGTGGTGTGTGTATGCATATGTGTGTGGGGTGTTTTTGTGTGTATACATGTGTATGCATGTGTATGTGTGTATGTGTGGTGTGTGCATGTGCGTGCGGTGTGTGTATGTGTTTGTATGTGTATGCCTGTGTATTTGTGTGTTTGTATATGTGTGTAGTGTCTGTGTGTACTTGTGTGTACTTGTGTATATGTATATGTGCGTGTGGTGTGTGTATGTATGTGTGCGTGGCGTGTGTATGTGTGTCTGTATGTGTGTAGTGTATGTGTGTATGTGTGCAGCGTGTTTATGAGCGCGGTGTGCATTTGTGTATGTGTATGTCTGTGTGTGGTGTGTGGTGTGTTTGTGTGTATGCATGTGTATTTGTGTGGTGTATGTGTGTGTATGGTGTGTATGTGTGTATTTGTGTGATGTGTGTTTGTGCATGTGCATGTGTGTGGTATGTGCGTGCATGTGTGTGGTGTATGCATGTGTGTGGTGTGTATGTACGTATGTATGTGTATGTATGTCTGTATGTGTGTGTATGTATGTGTGGTGTCTGTGATGTGAGTTTGTGTATGTGTATGTATGTGTGTATGTGTGCGTATGTGTGCGGTGTGTGTGGTGTGTGTATGTGTGTAGTGTGTGTGTATGAGTGTATGTATGTGTATGTGTGCATTTGTGTGGTGTACAGTGTGTGTATGTGTTTGTATTTGTGTGATGTATATGTACGGTGTGTGTATGTGTGTGTGATGTTTGTTTGTGTATGTGTATGTATGTGTATATGTGTGTGGTGTGTGTATGTATGTATATGTGAGTGATGAGTATGTGTTTGTGTGTGTTTTTATGTGTGTATTGATGTGTGGTGTGTGTATGGTACGTATTTTTGTGTGGTGCCTGTATGTGTGGTGTGTATGTGTGGTGTGTGTATGTGTGGTGTGTATGTTTGGTGTGTGTATGTGTGGTGTGTATGTTTGGTGTGTGTATGTTTGGTGTGTGTATGGTACGTATTTTTGTGTGGTGTGTGTATGTGTGGTGTGTATGTGTGGTGTGTATGTATGGTGTGTGTATGTGTGGTGTGTATGTTTGGTGTGTGTATGTGTGGTGTGTGTATGTGTGGTGTGTATGTTTGGTGTGTGTATGTGTGGTGTGTGTATGTGTGGTGTGTGTATGTGTGGTGTGTGTATGTTTGGTGTGTTTATGTGTGGTGTGTGTATGTGTGGTGTGTATGTTTGGTGTGTGTATGTGTGGTGTGTGTATGTGTGGTGTGTATGTTTGGTGTGCGTATATGTGGTGTGTGTATGTGTGGTGTGTGTATGTGTGGTGTGTGTATGTGTGGTGTGTATGTGTGGTGTGTGTATGTGTGGTGTGTGTATGTGTGGTGTGTATGTGTGGTGTGTGTATGTGTGGTGTGTGTATGTGTGGTGTGTGTATGTGTGGTGTGTATGTTTGGTGTGTGTATGTGTGGTGTGTATGTGTGGTGTGTATGTGTGGTGTGTGTATGTGTGGTGTGTGTATGTGTGGTGTGTATGTTTGGTGTGTGTATGTTTGGTGTGTGTATGTGTGGTGTGTGTATGTGTGGTGTGTATGTTTGGTGTGTGTATGTTTGGTGTGTGTATGTGTGGTGTGTATGTGTGATGTGTGTATGTGTGGTGTGTGTATGTGTGGTGTGTATGTGTGGTGTGTGTATGTGTGGTGTGTGTATGTGTGGTGTGTGTATGTGTGATGTGTGTATGTGTGGTGTGTATGTTTGGTGTGTGTATGTTTGGTGTGTGTATGTGTGGTGTGTATGTGTGGTGTGTGTATGTGTGGTGTGTGTATGTGTGGTGTGTGTATGTGTGGTGTGTGTATTGTTGGCCAGAGGCTGCAAAAACCTGTTGAGGTTTATTCGAAGTGCTAACAAAGACACTGACATTTGAACTGAGGTGACCTGGAGTTCAGTCACTGGTCTGAACCGGTTTGAATTTGTTCCGCTTCTTACAGAGACAAAGGGACGGTGTGCTACCTGGGCCCTTGGAACAGAGCCAATCAGGGGATGACATCGATCACTCCAGCAACTTTGAGCCAACCGGAGAAGACAGCATCATTCGAAAAGACAGACTTGGGGAATAAAAACTGGAGAGTTGCTGGTTTGGTCCCAGTGTGTGTCTTTGTTTGTTTGTGAGCAAGAGAGAGAGTCAGTGTGTGTTTTTGTTGGTGTGTGTTTGTGTCTTTGTTTGTGAGGGAGACTCTGGAGACTAGCCCTCGTGGAAGTGAATACCTTACGTCAGGGACGTAAAGACTGCGTCAGGGACGTGGAGACGACGTCGGGAGTAAGAGGGAGAATTGCCTGGCCAGCAGTGTCTCTCCTTTCCGGGTAATATAATATCCTTTCTATTCTGTGACCACTCTGGGAGTGTTGTCAGGAAAACCTTGTGGGTGTGTGTTTAAAGCCTAATACTCGGGGAGTATTAATAGAGAAACCTAGTGGGTGTGCGTTTAAAACCGAGTTTGAGTATAAACCTGTATAACCTGCTGTAAACTACATGCCTATATCTAACTAGACGTATAAGTGGTATGTACATGATCTAATAATGTTAATAAAGCGAATTGAGAATTAAGAGAG
Organism: Heptranchias perlo; assembly: GCF_035084215.1. Taxonomy (NCBI): domain Eukaryota; kingdom Metazoa; phylum Chordata; class Chondrichthyes; order Hexanchiformes; family Hexanchidae; genus Heptranchias; species Heptranchias perlo. Next base: position 11,685,997 of record NC_090338.1, on the reverse strand, counting down.
AATTGACTCTTCCTCTGTGTACTAAGCCAAAACCGTTAACCGGTGACTTCCGGTCAACAGTATGTATTTATGTGTGTGTTTGTATGTGTGTATTGGTGTGCGGTGTGTGTAAGTATTTTTGTGTGGTGTGTGTATGTGTATATGTGTCGTGTGTGTATGTGTGGTGTGTGTATGTGTGGCGTTTGTATGTGTGGTGTGTGTATGTGTGGTGTGTGTATGTGTGGTGTTTGTATGTGTGGTGTGTGTATGTGTGCATGTTTGGTGTGTGTATGTTTGGTGTGTGTATGTTTGGTGTGTGTATGTTTGGTGTGTGTATGTGTGGTGTGTGTATGTTTGGTGTGTGTATGTGTGGTGTGTGTATGTGTGGTGTGTGTATGTGTGGTGTTTGTATGTGTGGTGTGTGTATGTGTGCATGTTTGGTGTGTGTATGTTTGGTGTGTGTATGTTTGGTGTGTGTATGTGTGGTGTGTGTATGTTTGGTGTGTGTATGTTTGGTGTGTGTATGTTTGGTGTGTGTATGTATGGTGTGTGTCTGTGTGGTGTGTGTATGTTTGGTGTGTGTATGTATGGTGTGTGTATGTGGGGTGTGGTGTGTGTGTATGTTTGGTGTGTGTATGTTTGGTGTGTGTATGTGTGTATGTTTGGTGTGTGTATGTATGGTGTGTGTATGTGGGGTGTGGTGTGTGTGTATGTTTGGTGTGTGTATGTATGGTGTGTGTATGTGGGGTGTGGTGTGTGTGTATGTTTGGTGTGTGTATGTTTGGTGTGTGTATGTGTGGTGTGTGTTGTGTGTATGTTTGGTGTATGTATGTGTGGTGTGTGTATGTGTGGTGTGTGTATTTGTAGTGTGTGTATGTGTGTATGTTTGGTGTGTGCATGTGTGGTGTGTGTATGTGTGGTGTGTGTGTGTGGTGTGTGTATGTGTGATGTGTGTATTTGTAGTGTGTGTGTGTGGTGTGTGTGTGTGGTGTGTGGTGTGTGTGTATGTTTGGTGTGTGTATGTGTGGTGTGTTTATGTGTGGTGTGTGTATGTGTGATGTGTGTATTTGTAGTGTGTGTGTGTGTGGTGTGTGTATGTGTGGTGTGTGGTGTGTGTGTATGTTTGGTGTGTGTATGTGTGGTGTGTGGTGTGTGTATGTGTGGTGTGTGTATGTGTGGTGTGTGTATGTGTGGTGTGTGTATGTTTGGTGTGTGCATGTGTGGTGTGTGTATGTGTGGTGTGTGTGTGTGGTGTGTGTATGTGTGATGTGTGTATTTGTAGTGTGTGTGTGTGGTGTGTGTGTGTGGTGTGTGGTGTGTGTGTATGTTTGGTGTGTGTATGTGTGGTGTGTGTATGTGTGGTGTGTGTGTGTGGTGTGTGGTGTGTGTGTATGTTTGGTGTGTGTATGTGTGGTGTGTGTATGTGTGTATGTGTGTATGTTTGGTGTGTGCATGTGTGGTGTGTGTATGTGTGGTGTGTATATGTGTGGTGTGTGTATGTGTGGTGTGTGTATGTGTGGTGTGTGTATGTGTGGTGTGTGTATGTGTGGTGTATGTATGTGTGGTGTGTGTATGTGTGGTGTATGTATGTGTGGTGTGTGTATGTGTTGTGTGTGTATGTGTGGTGTGTGGTGTATGTATGTGTGTATGTGTGGTATGTGTATGTGTGGTGTGTGTATATGTGGTGTGTGTATGTGTGGTGTGTGTATATGTGGTGTATGTATGTGTGGTGTGTGTATGTGTGGTGTGTGTATGTGTGGTGTGTGGTGTATGTATGTGTGTATGTGTGGTGTGTGTGTATGTGTGGTGTGTGTGTCTGTGTGGTGTGTGGTGTATGTATTTGTGTATGTGTGGTGTGTGTATGTGTGGTGTGTGGTGTATGTATGTGTGTATGTGTGGTGTGTGTATGTGTGGTGTGTGTGTATGTGTGGTGTGTATGTTTGGTGTGTATATGTGTGGTGTGTGTATGTGTGGTGTGTGTATGTGTGGTGTGTATATGTGTGGTGTGTGTATGTGTGGTGTGCATATGTGTGGTGTGTATATGTGTGGTGTGTATATGTGTGGTGTGTGTATGTGTGGTGTGTATATGTGTGGTGTGTGTATGTGTGGTGTGTGTGTATGTGTGGTGTGTGTATGTGTGGTGTATGTATGTGTGTATGTGTGGTGTGTATATGTGTATATGTGTGGTGTGTGTATGTGTGGTGTGCATATGTGTGGTGTGTGTGTATGTGTGGTGTGTGTGTATGTGTGGTGTGTATGTTTGGTGTGTATATGTGTGGTGTGTGTATGTGTGGTGTGTGTATGTGTGGTGTGTATATGTGTGGTGTGTGTATGTGTGGTGTGTATATGTGTGGTGTGTGTGTATGTGTGGTGTGTATATGTGTGGTGTGTGTGTATGTGTGGTGTGTATATGTGTGGTGTGTATATGTGTATATGTGTGGTGTGTGTATGCGTGGGTTTGGGAGTGGGGGAGTGGAGATGCTTCCTTCAGGAAATCAAGATTTAATTTACTTCAACATTATTACAAGTTGGCCCCTGGACAAGGTTGTCTCCTTTATTCTAACACTTGTAATTTTTATTTTAAAAGGAAAGTTGCATCCATTTTTCATATATCGTTACCTATTTGTTTGTGATGAAGTGCTATAAATGTAAATGTACATAATTTATACTTTCTTTTGTGTTGGCTTAGGAACAAACTGTATCCACACATGAACATCAGGTTAACAGCTGAATAACACTGTTAGCAAATAGAAGCCAAGTACAACAGATGTAGTGCTGAAATTTTAATGATTTCTTCAGCAGGCCATTTCATTTTAATTTAATTTTTTATTAAGACTGGAAGCTGCCACATTAAAACTTCTTAATGGGATTTCGAGAATATAAATTTGCCATTTCCGCACTGGTTGACTAAGTAAGCTCTTTAAATTTAGGAATATGCTAAGAACAGAAAGATATAGGCCATGTTAAGCACTTCACCACTGATACAATTGCAGGTTCTGGAATGGATTACCAAACGTGCATGTGTTCATGGAGGTAGTGATTGATAAGTCACGTCATTCCCTATGCAGTTGTTGACTCTTTGCAAGTCCTTCTAAGCCAGCTGTTATCAGTTAAATAAGTCAAATATCAAAGATTGAAAAGGGAAATATGTTACACATTGTGACTCATGGATTTATTAACAGATATTGGGCTGAATTGTTCTATTGCTGAGATGTAGATTTTTTTTGATGGTCGTTATGTGTGTACCATGCAATAAAAATGCAATTTGCCCCATCTTCACATGGCAATTTAAAGTTAACATTGCTTGAAACCGTCCAGTACAAAAATGGAATTTCAAAATCTAAGCAGACAATAAGTGACATAGAAACATAGAAAATAGGAGCAGGAGTAGGCCATTCGGCCCTTCGAGCCTGCTCCGCCATTCAAAATGATCATGGTTGATCATCTATCTCAATTTCATATTCCCGCTCTCTCCACATACCCCTTAATGCCTTTTGTGTCTAGAAATCTATCCAGCTCCATCTTAAATATATTCAGTGACTTGGCCTCCACAGCCTTCTGTGGTAGAGAATTCCACAGGTTCACCACCCTCTGAGTGAAGAAATTTCTCCTCATCTCAGTCCTAAATGTCATACCCCATATCCTGAGACTGTGACCCCTCGTTCTGGACCCCCCAGCCAGGGGAAACATCCTCCCTGCATCCAGTCTGTCTAGCCTTGTCAGAATTTTCTATGTTTCAATGAGATCTCCTCTCATTCTTCTAAACTCGAGTGAATACAGGCCGAGTCGACCCAATCTCTCCTCATACGACAGTCCTGCCATCCCAGGAATCAGTCTGGTGAACCTAAATTGATGACCTTTGTTAATGAGTGGATAAAGTAGGAAAATGACAAGCAAGGCTCACAATAAGTGGGCAGTTAGACTGCAGGCACCTGTTTGAGATCAGTATCTACTTAGAGTGCCATGGGATCAGTTATAATAGTAGTAGTACTCTCACCTCTGACTGAGAAGGTAGTGGGTTCAAGTCCCACTCCAGAAAGTTGAGCACAAAAATCTAGGCTGACAATCCAATGCAGTACTGAGGGAGTGCTGCACTGTTAGAGATGCTGTCTTTCAGGTGAGACGTTAAAACTGAGACCCCTTTTGCTCTCTCAGGTGGACATGAAAGATCCCATGGCACTATTTTGAAGAAGAGCAGGGGAGTTATTCCTGGTGTCCTGGCCAATATTTATTATTCAACCACCACCACTAAAACAGGTCATCTGGACTTTATCACATTGCTGTATGTGGGACCTTGCTGTGCGCAAATTGGCTGCTGCGTTTCCTACATTAGAACTACATTGGGACGTCCTGAGGTTGTGAAAGGCGCCATATAAATGCAAGTTCTTTCTTTTATGACCAACTCCCACATTGCTTTTTGGCCAGAAATAATGGAAATTTGTGCATGCTCAGAGTGCATTCAGTAATATGTGAATACTAGCTAGATTTAATGTTATCAGACAGCTGACTGGAATGTTAGCTCTTTATTAATATTAAAAAGATTAAAAATTTACTTTAAAAGGTTTTTAATCAAGCCAAGGATGAGCTAGATTTTTTTTTTAAACTTCACTTCACACTGTCTCAGTCATAAAGTGAAGCATACAAAGTCCAAAATAGTCGGAGACTTCCTTCTGGGAGAGGCACTCACATCATTTGTTTAAATGTGATTTGGGTGAACACACACCTTAATTGCACTGCACAGTTGGTTTGATGAAGGAGAAAATACTTCATGTTAACACTAACTGGGCTAAAGGTTTGTCTTCACCATTGAATTCAAATGAACCTACAATGGGCTTCATACAATCGCAATAAACTTGAGCACGTCCAAAACTCTGTTGCCAGCATCCTAACTCGCACCAAGTCCGGTTCATGCATCACCCCGGTGCTCACTGACTGACATTCCCACTCCGGGAATGCCTCGATTTTAAAATTTTCATCCTTGTTTTCAAATCTCTCCGTGGCCACGTCCCTCCCTACCTCCAGCCCTACAACCCTCCAAGATCTCCGCGCTCCTGCAATTCTGGCCTCTTGTGCATCCCCGATTTTCATCGCTCCACCATTGGCAGCCGTGCCTTCAGCTGCCTAGGCCCTAAGCTCTGGAATTCCCTCCCTAAACCTCTCCGCCTCTCTACCTCTCTCTCCTTCTTTAAGATGCTCCTTAAAACCTATCACTTTGATCAAGCTCACATCTCCTTATGTGGCTCGGTGTCAGATTTTGTTTGATAATCGCTCCTGTGAAGCGCCTTGGGACATTTTACTACGTTAAAGGTGCTATATAAATGCGAGTTGTTGTTGTTTTTGTTGTTGGGTGGGCGAGCCGCTCCATCAGATTGGCAGTGAAAATGAATAATTACCACCTTGGCCTAGAAAATGGGCCTCACAGCACCTGTTTTATCGGGCCTCACGTGGCCTACTGAGGACCCAAAATGGAGGACAGGAAACACGCGCGCAGTTCCCGCAGAAAGGACACACTCACACCGGCCGAAAGTGCGGCGTCTGCCATATTGGGTAAGGAAAAACAAGAGGCGTCCTTTACCCAAGAGCCTAAAGCAGGCGTTAGGCCCCTTTTGCATGTGCAACGCTAGGTGTGGCCCGATTTCCCTCCTCACTTCCTCCGGCCTTCGTGGCGGGTCATTGCGCTGCGCCAGCTCGATGACAATGAGGTCCAAGGCCCAATATCTGGGGAGCCTCGGACTTCACCATTCCGGTGCAGGGTATTTACCCTGGCCCTTTCCCGAGCACCGAGGAAGGGCATTCCTGAATTCCAGGCCATTATGTCATAGAATTATTGAATCATAGAATCACAGAAGGAGGCCATTCGGCCCATCCTGCCTGCGCCGGCTCTTTGAAAGAGCTATCCAATTAGTCCCACTCCCCTGCCCTTTCTCCACAGCCCTGCACATTTTTTCCCTTCAAGTATTTATCCAATTCCCTTTTGAAAGTTATTATTGAATCTGCTTCCACCGCCCTTTCAGGCAGTGCGTTCCAGATCATAACAACTCGCTGCGTAAAAAAAAATCTCCCCATCTCCCCTCTGGTCCTTTTGCCAATCACCTAAAATCTGTGTCCTCTGGTTACCGACCCTCCTGCCACTGGAAACAGTTTCTCCCCATCTACTCCATCAAAAACGTTCATGTTTTTGAACAACGCTATTAAATATCCCCTTAAACTTCTCTGCTCTAAGAGTAATATAACTGGTAACATAGCAAGGAAGCAAAGTCTCAGACAGCAGGCACTTCTAGATTGAAAAAACACTCTGCGATTCCACCACGTTTGTACAAAACCCCTCAGTTCACTACATCAACAAAGGTGTTAATCCTCTAACCCATTAATGGTGAAATAGCTGTCAAAATAATTCCTCACAAATATGATTTCTACTGACTCGTGCCTTGCTTACTCAATTTTTTTCATAGAAAGCATGGTGTTAGAGTCTCCACCAGCCAATAAAATATCTGGACTAAACCGTTCACCCCAGAAAAAAACACTACATCTCTGAAAGCCCATGGGGAGGTGGGAGAGGTGGGGGGAAGGGGTTTGAATCGCGCTGAGGTTTGTGGGATCGGGGGGGCGGGAGGAGCATCTACGGTAACCGCCCCCCCTTGCCGAAGAGCCTGGAAATGTCAGCCAAAGCTTGCCAGACCTGGGAGGGGAGAGGGAGCTGGATCATCCCAGCCAACACTCCCCCCTACATAAAAACAAAGAAGTTGACCTGCGACAGGTGGCTGCTTTATAAAGTAGAAAACTATTTCTGCACCTCTGTTCTTCAGAGGGATGAGGGGGAGGGTTCAGACCCCGATTCCGGCCTAGACCCTCAGGTAGGTCTAATGTCTTCTGGGTGTCAAGCAGGTGCGTCTGGTGAGAGCAGCAACACTATGTCGGGGCATGGGAACTCCTGACTTAGGAAGGCCTTCCTTCTATGTAGGTGCAGGCTGAGACAGAGATTAAGTGTTAGTCTTGGCTGTCGGTAGCATTCTTACCTCTAAGTCAGAAGGTTGTAGGTTCAAGTCCTGCTCTAGGGACTTGTGTTCATAATCTAGGCTGACAGTTCTGCACTGCCGGAGATGCTGTACTTCAGATGAGATGTTAAACTGAGGCCCTGCCTGCCCTCTCAGGTGGATGTAAAAGATCCCAAAGCACCATTTTAAGAACATAAGAACATAAGAAATAGGAGCAGGAGTAGGCCACTCGGCCCCTCGAGCCTGCTCCGCCATTCAATAAGATCATGGCTGATCTGATCCTAACCTCAAATCTAAATTCATGTCCAATTTCCTGCCCGCTCCCCGTAACCCCTAATTCCCTTTACTGGGACGTGGCATATCCGAGTCCTGCCCCAGAGTTCCACCCTGATGTCCAGGCTAATATTTAACCTCAATCAACACCTACAAAACCGATGCTCTGGACCTTTATCACATTACCGTTTGTGGGAGCTTGCTGTGCACAAATTTCAAAATGTTTCCAAAATTGCAACAGCGACTACACTTCAAAAAGTACTTCATTGGCCGTAAAGTGCTTTGAGACATCCTGAGGTCGTGGAAGCCGCTATATGAATGTACGTTCTTTTTTTCTTTCTCCCACCCCCACCATAAGGCTTTCCCTGAACGCGTGATGTAAGGCTGGGACGTGGCATATCCGAGTCCTGCCCCAGATTGTGGCCATTCCAGAAGACACTCCGTGAGGTGCCTCTGAATCTCCAGCTCCTACGTTTCTCAAATTATGCTGAGGAGTATAGAAAACGCCCCAATTATCTTAAAATGAGAGCATGAGCCATAACATAGGAACATTGCAAGAGGAGTAGACCATTCAGCCCCTCGAGCCTGTTCTGCCATTCAATTCGATCGTGGCTGATCTGTATCTTAACTCCATCTATCTGCATTGGTTCTGTAACCCCTAATACCCTTGCCTAACAAAAGTCTATCAAACTCAGTTTTGGAATTTTCAATTGACCCCCAGCCTCAACAGTGTTTTTGGGGGGAGAGAGTTCCAGATTTCCACTACCCTTTGTGTGAAGAAGTGCTTCCTGACATCACCCCTGAATGGCCATTGTTTTGGACTCCCCCATCAGAGGAAATAGTTTCTCTCTATCTACCCTATCAAATAGGATGAAACCAGAACTGAGAAGTTATACCTTTTAGGAAATAGTGAATAGGCAGAGGCTCTTTTCTCTGGACAAGAGAAGGCTGGGGTGGGAGAGGTGGGTGACCTGATAGAGGTCTTCAAAATTATGAAGGGGTTCGATAGGATAGATGTAGAGAAGATGTTTCCACTTGTGGGGGAGACCAAAATTAAGATAGTCACTAATAAATCCAATAGGAGAAACTTCTTTAGCCAGAGAGTGGTTAGAATGTGGAACTCACCACCACAAGGAGTAGTTGAGGCAAATAGCATAGATGCATTTAAGCTAGATAAGCACATGAGGGAGAAAGGGATAGAGGGATATGCTGAAAGGGTGAGATGAAGAGGGGTGGGAAGAGGCCCGTGTGGAGCATAAACACCGGCATGGACCTGTTGGGCCGAATGTTTTGTTTCCGTGCTGTAAATTCTATGTAAGTCCAAGTAAATAAAGAGAGGAATAGTTAGAGTTAATAGGCAGAGTTATAAGGCAGAAAAATGCAAGCAAGTCAAGCAGGTTAGTTCTACACTCCTTAGAAACTTTGAAAGGCTGGGTTTTGACTAACCTTTAACACTACAGCATAGAAAATAGGCAGATACAGGAGCATTAAGGTACAATAAATATTTAATGGTGTAGATAAGGTAAGCCCAGTGGATTACTTGATAATTAACCCAGGAAAGTAGGACCAGAGAATATGAATTTAAATTAAAGTTAATTAAAATAGATATTAGGAAGAAATTCTTTACTTGAAGAGAGATAAATGTTTGAAATAGTTTGTCAGTGACGGTAGTAGACTAAAAAAAACTTATTTATACAGTGTCAGGCGCGGCTCAGTGAGTAGCACTCTTGCTTCTGAGTCAGATGGATGTGGTTTCAAGTCCCACTCCAGAGACTTGAGCACATAAGAACATAAGAACATAAGAAATTGGAGCAGGAGTAGGCCAATCGGCCCCTCGAGCCTGCTCCGCCATTCAATAAGATCATGGCTGATCTGATCCCAACCACAAATCTAAAGAACACAAGAAGTCGGAGCAGGACCCGGCCACATAGCCCATGGGCCCTCTCCGCCACCCACAGGGCATTGACCGATCCGAACTCAGCTTCATGTCCAATTTCCTGCCCGCTCCCCATAACCCCTAATTCCCTTTACTTCTAGAAAACTGTCTATTTCTGTTTTAAATTTATCTAATGATGTCGCTTCCACAGCTTCCTGGGGCAGCAAATTCCACAGACCTACCACCCTCTGAGTGAAGAAGTTTCTCCTCATCTCAGTTTTGAAAGAGCAGCCCCTTATTCTAAGATTATGCCCCCTAGTTCTAGTTTCACCCATCTTTGGGAACATCCTTACTGCATCCACCCGATCAAGACCCTTCACAATCTTATATGTTTCAATAAGATCGCCTCTCATTCTTCTGAACTCCAATGAGTAGAGTCCCAATCTACTCAACCTCTCCTCATATGTCCGCCCCCTCATCCCCGGGATTAACCGAGTGAACCTTCTTTGTACTGCCTCGAGAGCAAGTATGTCTTTTCTTAAGTATGGAGACCAAAACTGTGTGCAGTATTCCAGGTGCGGTCTCACCAATACCTTATATAACTGCAGCAATACCTCCTTGTTTTTATATTCTATCCCCCTAGCAATAAAAGCCAACATTCCGTTGGCTTTCTTGATCACCTGCTGCACCTGCATACCAACTTTTTGATTTTCTTGCACTAGGACCCCCAGATCCCTTTGTACTGCAGTACTTTCCAGTCTCTCGCCATTAAGAAAATAACTTGCTCTCTGATTTTTCCTGCCAAAGTGCATAACCTCACATTTTCCAATATTATATTGCATCTGCCAAATCTCCGCCCACTCACCCAGCCTGTCTATATCCCCTTGCAGGTTTTTTATGTCCTCCTCACTCTCTACTTTCCCTCCCATCTTTGTATCATCTGCAAATTTTGATATGTTGCACTCGGTCCCCTCCTCCAAATCGTTAATATAGATTGTAAAGAGTTGGGGACCCAGCACCGACCCCTGTGGAACACCACTGGTTACTGGTTGCCAGTCCGAAAATGAACCATTTATCCCAACTCTCTGCTTCCTGTTCGATAACCAATCCTCCACCCATGCCAGAATATTACCCCCAATCCCGTGATTTTTTATCTTAAGTAATAATCTTTTATGTGGCACCTTGTCGAATGCCTTCTGGAAGTCTAAATACACTATGTCCACTGGTTCCCCTTTATCCACCCTATACGTTATATCCTCGAAGAACTCAAGCAAATTTGTCAGACATGACTTCCCCTTCATAAAGCCATGCTGACTTTGTCCTATTAAATTATGCTTATCTAAATGTTCCGTTACTGTCTCCTTAATAATAGACTCCAAAATTTTACCCACCACAGATGTTAAGCTAACTGGCCTATAATTTCCAGCCTTCTGCCTACTACCCTTTTTAAATAACGGTGTTACATTAGCAGTTTTCCAATCTGCCGGGACCTCTCCTGAGTCCAGGGAATTTTGGAAAACTATCACCAAAGCATCCACAATCCCTACTGCCACTTCCCTCAAGACCCTAGGATGGAAGCCATCAGGTCCAGGGGATTTATCCGCCTTGAGTCCCATTATTTTACTGAGTACCATCTCCTGAGTGATTTTAATCGTATTTAGCTCCTCCCCCCGAGAGTCCCCTGTTTGTCCAGTGTTGGGATATTCTTAGTGTCCTCTACTGTAAAGACTGAAACAAAATATTTGTTCAGCATTTTTGCCATCTCCATGTTTCCCACCATTAATTTCCCGGTCTCATCCTCTAAGGGACCTATGTTTGCCTTAGCCACCCTTTTTCTTTTTATATAACTATAGAAACTCTTGCTATCTGTTTTTATATTTTTTGCTAATTTCTTTTCATAATCTAACTTCCCTTTCTTAATCAATCCTTTAGTTACCTTTTGCTGTCTTTTGAAGAATTCCCAATCTTCTATCCTCCCACTAAGTTTGGCTACCTTATATGTCCTTGTTTTTAGTCGGATACTATCCTTGATTTCTTTACTTAGCCACGGATGGCTGTCATTTCTTTTACACCCTTTTTTCCTCAGTGGAATATATTTATTTTGAAAGTTGTAAAATAACTCCCTAAATGAACACCACTGCTCATGTACCGTCTTACCCTTTAATCTATTTTCCCAGTCCACTTTAATCAATTCCGCTCTCATACCATCATAGTCTCCTTTATTCAAGCTCAGTACGCTTGTTTGAGAATCAACCTTCTCACCCTCTAATTGGATATGGAATTCAACCATGTTGTGGTCGCTCGTTCCAAGGGGATCCGTAACTAGGACATTATTAATTAATCCTGACTCATTACACAGGACCAGGTCCAAGGTTGCTTGCCCCCTTGTAGGATCAGTTACATACTGCTCAAGAAATCCATCCCTGATGCAATCAATGAACTCGTCCTCAAGGCTGCTCTGCCCAATTTGATTTGTCCAGTTAATATGATAATTAAAATCCCCCATAATTATGGCTGTTCCCTTATTACATGCCCCGACTATCTCCTGATTAATACTTCTTCCAGCAGAGTTGCAACTATTAGGAGGCCTATATACTACGCCCACTAATGTTTTTTTTCCCTTATTATTCCTTATCTCCACCCAAACTGTTTCATTATCTTGATGCTTTGTCCCAATATCATTTCTCTGTATTACAGTGATTCCTTCCTTTATTAACATAGCCACCCCACCTCCCCTTCCTTCCTGCCTGTCCTTCCTGATTGTTAAATACCCTGGCATATTTAATTCCCAGTCGTTGTCACCCTGCAGCCATGTTTCTGTAATGGCCACAAGATCATACCCATACGTAGTTATTTGTGCCGTTAACTCGTCCATTTTATTACGAATGCTACGTGCATTCAGATAAAGAACTTTCAAATCTGTTTTGTGACGCTTAGTTCCTGCTTTTTCCTTTTTTAACACTTTACCTATTACTCCATACCTTCTGTCCCTTCCTGTTACGCTTTCCTCTCTCTCCCTGCTCAGGTTCCCAACCCCCTGCCACTTTAGTTTGAACCCTCCCCAACAGCACTAGCAAACACTCCTCCTAGGACAGCGGTCCCGGCCCTGCCCAGGTGCAGACCATCCGGTTTGTACTGGTCCCACCTCCCCCAGAACCGTTTCCAGTGTCCCAGGAATTTGAATCCCTCCCCCTTGCACCATTCCTCTAGCCACGTATTCATTTGAAATATCCTCCTATTTCTACTCTGACTAGCACGTGGCACTGGCAGCAATCCTGAGATTACTACCTTTGAGGTCCTATTTTTTAATTTACCTCCTAACTCCCTATATTCTGCTTTTAGGACCTCATCCCCTTTTTTACCTATATCGTTGGTGCCTATGTGCACCACGACAGCTGGCTGTTCGCCCTCCCCCTCCAAAATGTTCTGTAGCCGCTCCGAGACATCCTTGATCCTTGCACCAGGGAGGCAACACACCATCCTGGAGTCTCGGTTGCGGCCGCAGAAACGCCTGTCTATTCCCCTTACAATCGAGTCCCCTATCACTATAGCTCTGCCACTCTTTTTCCTCCCAGCCTGTGCAGCAGAGCTACCCGTGGTGCCAGGAAGTTGGCTGCTGCTGCCTTCCCCTGATAAGTCATCCCCCCCAACAGCATCCAAAGTGGCATATCTGTTTGAGAGGGGGATGGCCACAGGGGACCCCTGCACTACCTGCCTGCATCTCTTACTCTTCCTGGTGGTCACCCATTCACTTCCTGCCTGTATACCCTTTACCTGCGGTGTGACCAACTCGCTAAACGTGCTATCCACGAGTTTCTCTGCATCGCGGATGCTCCACAGTGAGTCCACCCGCAGCTCCAGCTCCGAGATACGATCGGTCAGTAGCTGCAGGTGGACACACTTCCCGCACACATGGTCGGCAGGGACATTGGTAGTGTCCATGACTTCCCACATCTTGCAGGAGGAGCATATCACGGGTGCGAGGTCTGCTGCCATGACTTGCCTTAGCTTAGTTACCCCTTTTAAATTACGTTGAAATTAGAAAATGTTAACTATACTAGGGACCTAGGTTCACTAAAAAAAAACACTATCTGCTATAAAACCTGCAGATCTTCCCTTTCTTATTACTTTACTTACAGTAAAATGGTAGAAATACTCACCTGAACCTACTCACCAATCAGCTGCCTCCCCTGTGCCGCATCACTTTCTGACTGGTGACGTCACCCCGAACTGCCGCTGGTCTCAGAGTCTCGCTCTCAGAGTAAGCTCTGGTCTCGCTCTCTCCGCGCTGTTTATATCCCCGCTCTGGTCTCGCTCTCTCCCGCCGCTCACCGACTGGACTCTCGCTCTCTCCGCGCTGTTTATATCTCCGCTCTGGTCTCGCTCTTTACTGCCGCTCACCGACTGGACTCTCGCTCTCTCCGCGCTGTTTTTATCCCCGCTCTGGTCTCGCTCTCTCCCGCCGCTCACCGCTCTCAGGTCCACTACCGCTCTGCAGGAAAAGCAAGGCAAAGCAGCACCTCCTTCCCCCACTTTACCAAACTCCCACACGTACCGAACTCTCAGCACACTGTGTTGTCCTCACACCGTGCTGTCCGCACTGACAGGCCCCTGTATTTCTACAGTTGAGACTCAGATGAGTCAGGCCTGCCCCACCTTCAGGTACCAATTGAATCTAGCTAACCAATTAACTTGCTACAGCAGCTCTCTGCTGAAGCCAGACAGAAACTTAGAAATTTAAACTTTTAAATTGACCTTAAACAGTTGAAGCAATATGCACTAGATTTAAAGAGATTAACCCTTAAAGAGATTAACCCTTCAACTCCCACACGTACCGAACTCTCAGCACACTATGTTGTCCTCACACCGTACTGAGATTTCAGTGCAGTACTGAGGGAGCGTTGCACTGTCGGAGGTGATGTTTTACGGACGAGGCCACATCTGTCCTCTCAGTTGCACGTAAAAGATCCAATGGTGGTATTTTGAAGAAGAGCAGGGGAGTTCTCCCCAGAGTCCTGGCCAATATTTATCCCTCAACCAACATCACTTAAAAAAAAAAGATTATCTGGTCATTATCTCATTGCGGTTTGTGGGAGTTTGCTGTGTGTAAAATTAGCTGCCATGTTTCCCTACATTACAACAGTGACGACACTTCAAAAAATACTTTGTTGGCTGTTAAAGCGCTTTGGGATGTCCTGAGGTCATGAAAGGCGCTATAAAAATGCAAGTTCTTTCTTCCTTTATTACGAACAGTCAAAATGCAGCCGGATGCAATAATGGGAGAGTTAGGGTACTGGAGGGAGAATGGGTTTTAGTTGTACTTTGACTTTTCTTATAGTTTTATGATAATGGGGACAGCTTTGAGTGCCATTATGACTGTTATGCCACTGTAGGCATTGGCTAACCCTGGGGAATCTGTCAAGTGAATTTCATTCCCTGAATTATATATCAATTCGTTTTTAAAGATTTTTTTTTAAGAAAATCAAATTATGTTCACCACTATTGCTTTTTATCCCATTACGATGTAAAAATGCAATATAGTTTAGTTACCTTTCTCATTGAAAATTTTTCTTTTCCAATCATTTATGTTTCCCGTGCCTTTTCCCCTTGAAGTCAGGAAACTGGTAACCAATTAATATCGAAATGTAACCAAGAAACAGTGAGCAAATGTCATTCGTTGTGTCCTGCAATGTAACTCGCTGGAGTATTTCTCCTACATTTTCCATCAGTTTTGATCTGCCCATTCTGTAATTTATACATAAAAACTTGTCGGCAATATCAGTGTTTTAATGCATGGCAATCTTTTTTTGTGTTATTTTTAAAATGGGGTTTACCTATTAACTATGGTTAACAGCTCAGTTAAAACAGACAGAGGAAATTCATATCAACACATTTAGGTTAATTTTTAGTCACTTTAAAACATTTCTTTAACATAGTGTAATCATTGTACATCATTTAAAATCTTATAGGTGGTTTTCAAGTTCTAAAATTCCAACTTGATTGAATCATGGCAAATACCAATGAATCCTACGAGTTGCGTAAGTCTCAGTAGAATCATTTTTAATAAAATATCAAATGAACTGCTGCAATATCTTTCGGTTTGGCATCAGGGATATGAAAGTTCACAGCAGACTCACAGTCTGTGTGATGTTATAATTCTTAACTGCGGCACCGCAGTGGGATCCCTGATAGTGAAATTCATAGCTTGTGCCGAGCTTCTCAATATACCGAAGAAAAATTTCCTGACGTACTTCATTCGGCTTCCCGTTGAAGTATGGAGGGGCAGGCCATGCGACTGGATGCACCAAAGTGCTGCGGAATGTCGGGAGCAGAGGCCTGTGACTTCCTTCGTGCCAGATGCACAGTGTACATGGTGTGGTAACGTGGGAGCACTTTGAGCTCCTGGAACCTGCACACAGACTCTGCCCGCCAGGCTTATTGACGGGCTAATTTGCCTGTAAGGAGGCACCAAGGCCGTTGTAAGCGCATGTTGCTAAAACTGGGGGAAGACAGAGCAGGCTAAAATAGTCTTGGAGACCTCGAGTGGACTGTAAAGTAGCACATGGGGTGGCTTCTTGAGGATGCTGAAGTTCCATGATGACCCCTGATAGAAGTATGAGTCACGTTGTCCCTCTCCTTGGGTCTTGGGCTTGGGTGACTCCGTGGTGTCATGAGCTATTGATTTGGAGTAATATCCTTGCTATGCCTATGGCTGTCTTTGCCTTTCAAATAACGCTGACAGCCTCCACAAAGATCCAGGATAAAGAGCATAATTCTGTTCCCAAACCAACTTACATCTATATGGCACCTTATCATGTCCCAAAGCTCTTCATATCCAATGAATAACTACTTTCGAAGTGCAGTCACTATTATATAAACAAATACAGTGGCCAATTTGGCTGCAGCATGGTCCCAAGAGTTGCAATGATCAGTTAGTCTAGTTTTTGGTGCTGTTGGTTGAGATGGGAATATTGTTCTTCTTCAAATAATGCCATGCGATTGCTTACATCTATCCAACAGGCCTTGGTTTAACATCTCCTCTGAAAGACAACAGTTCAAACAATGTCCTCAGCACTGCACTGAAGTGTCAGCCCAGATTATGCAGTGAGGCTTGAACCCATGACCTTCATGACTCAGATGTGAGAGTGGTACCACAGAGCCAATGGGACACTATTACTGAAAAGATGCAAAAAATTGAAGAAGCCACAGTTTTTCCCCTGATATCTCATACAGTTTGTGGCAGTCTGCTTACTAGTGAATTATAACAGTGCAGAACAGCATAAACCTGTGTTGCTCGTCCATGCATCCTTGGTGTTTGTGTTGTCAACCCCCTGACTCATGGGCTGGTCTAGGCAGACAGCTGTATGACATACGACGCCGTTCCTTCACGGCAAGTATCAGCCATGGCTCAGCGGGTGGCATTATTGCCCCTGAGTCAGGGGGTTGTGGGTTCAAGTCCCACTCCAGAGATTGAGCTCAAAATCAAGGCTGACTCTTCAGTGCACTACTGAGGGAGTGTTGCACTGTCAGAGATGCTGTCTTTCACATGAGACGTTAAACCAAGGCCCTGTCTGCTCTCTCAGGTGGACGTAATAGTTCCTGCGACACTATTTCGGAGAAGATATACATTAATGACTTGGAGTTGGATGTACAGGGTACAATTTCCAAATTTGCAGATGACACAAAACTTGGAAGTGTAGTGAACAGTGTGAAGGATGGTGATAGGCTTCAAGAGGACATAGACAGGCTGGTGGAATGAGTGGACATGTGGCAGTGAAATTTAATGCAGAAAAGTGTGAAGTGATTCATTTCAGTAGGAGGAATGAGAAGAGGCAATATAAACGAGAGGGCACAATTCTAAAGGGGGTGCAGGAACAGAGAGATCTGGGGGTATAAGTGCACAAATCATTGACGTTGGCAGGGTTGGTTGAGAAAGTGGTTAAAAAAGCATATGGGATCCTGGGCTTTATAAATAGAGGCATAGAGTACAAAAGCAAGGAAGTCACGATGAACCTTTATAAAACACTGGTTCGACCACAACTGGAGTATCTATTGTGTCCAGTTCTGGGCACCGCACTTTAGGAAAGATGTAAAGGCCTATAGAGAGGGTGCAGAAGAAGATTTACTTGAATGGTTCCAGGGATGAGGGACTTTAGTTATGTGGATAGACTGGAGAAGCTGGGATTGTTCTCCATGGAACAGAGGAGATTTGATAGAGGTAATTAAAATCATGAAGGGTCGAGACAGAATAGATAGAGAGAAACTGTTCCCATTGATGGAAGGGTCAAGATCCAGAGGACATAGATTTAAGGAGATTGGCAAAAGAACCAAAGGTGACATGAGGATAGAACATTTTAAACAGTGAGTGGTTATGATCTGGAATGCACTGCCCAAGGGGGTGGTGGAAGCAGATTTAATTGTTGTTTTCAAAAGGGAATTGGATAAATACTTGAAAGGAAAAAATTTGCAGGGCTATTGGGATAGGGTAGGGGTGTGGGACTAGCTGGATCGTTCTTGCATAGAGCCGGCATAGATTCGAAGGGCTGAATAGCCTCCTTCTATGCTGTAACCTCTCTACGATTCTAAGAGCAGGGAAGTTCTCCCCGGTGTCCTAGCCAATATTTATCCCTCAGCCAACATCACTAAAGGAGATTATTTGGTTGTCTTAGTGGGTAAATGTGCTACATGGTGCGATTATCACGTTGCTGTTTGTGGGACCTTGCTGTGCGCAAATTGGCTGCCGTGTTTCCCTACATTACAACAGTGACTACACTGCGAAAGCACTTCATTGACTGTAAAGCACTTTGGCATGTCCTGAGGTTGTGAAAGGCGCTAGTCTTTCTTTCTGTTGTTATTAGGTCAATATCCTGGAATTCCCTAACTCATGCCATCAACACACGGACTGCAGTGGTTCAAGAATAAGAGTCATCACCACCTTCTCAGGGCAACTAGGGATGGGCAATAAATGCACCATTTCCAGGACAAATAAAAAAATGACATTGGGCTCAATATTAGGAGGGCGGTGGGTTTGCAGCGGGGGGTCGACTGGGCGCGTGGGTAACGCGCCTGGTGAAATCAGTGCGCTCCGCATGGAATTACAGGCTAATTGGACCCACTTACCTTTGCTTCCGGGTTTCCCGCTGGTAAGCTGTGCGGCGGGCGGGCTGCGCATGTGCAGCAAGGTCTGTCATCTGGAGGAGTCCTATTTAAAGGGGCAGTCCACCAATGCTCCTCTTGCAGCAAACAACCAATGCTACACAATGGAGCACGCCAGAGGGAAGGCTGCCCCAAGATTTTCAGACTCCTCACTCCAGCTGCTGCTGGGTGGGGTGAGGAGGAGGAGGGAAATCTTTTTCCCGTCTGATGGGAGGAAGTGCCCTCCCTCCACCACGGAGAAGGCCTGGCTGGAGGTGGCCGAGGAGGTCACCAGCTGCGGCAATGTGCCACGAACCTGGGTCCAGAGCAGGAAGAGATTTAATGACCTAACCAGGTCAGGCAAGGTGAGTATACTTAAGCATTCTCCCACACTCCGTCTTCCACATCACCTCCACCACCACACAACTCCTTCTGCACTGCCACCACAATGCTCTCGCATCACTCCTCACATCCACTCAACCATCATCCTCACCTTGCCTGCATGTACTCACCGGCCCTGTCCCCATTCGAACACTACCACACAACCCAATCGTCATACAATCTCATGGCTATGTTGCACATGCACCCACCCATGCATCTCCCTCACGCTCACCCCCACCCACACCAATGCATGTAATGGCTCACCATGCAACCATCACTCAATCACGCCTCTGTGTGATTGAGTGATTGATAGGAGAAGAGATGCCAGAACGCCCGGGAAAGGGCACGGACCGGAGGGGGCCTGCCACACCAGGTGGTTCTAACGGACGCGGAGCAGCAGGCATTGGAGCTCAGCCGCACGCTGGAGTGCCTGTCTGTGGCGGATGCCGAGGCTGGGATTGCACAAGCGGCCGGTGACAGAAAGCTAACACTCAGCACTCATGATAGCGAATGATCTCAGCATCACTTGGCATCTGCAGCACCTCAACATCTGTCCACATCCCTAAAATTGCTTTCTGTTCTCTTGCAGGGCCATCTGCGAGTACCATGACCGTGGAGGGCGATTCCTCAGAGGACCTGCCGGCCTCTGAGGGTCCATCATCACACCTGAGTGAGCACGAGCAGACCCTGGTGGCAGGGGCATCCGTGGAGAGTCCGCGTCGGTGGGAGCACTCTTCTCCAGGCAATGCTCAGCTGAACACAAATGCTGAACCCTGGGGGCCAGCAGCGAAAAGGAGAGTCATCGTGGGGCAGCAGCACATTGCCGAGGTGCTGGAACAGGTGCCATGCGCACCCTCCACAATCGCGCAGAGGATGGAGGAGTCCAACTCCTGCATGAGGGGAATGGTGGCACAGGTACAGGAGGGTATCTCCGAGATAGTGTCGCAGGGACGTGAAGGCATCTCTGAGATAGTGTCGTGGGTAGGTGCGGGAATGTCTGCGATGGAGGAAAGGCTAGCCTCCCTCGAGCGTCAAGCACGGCTCAACAATGAGTCCATTCAGGCCCTGACAATGGCCGTTCGGATTCAGGGTGAGCAACATTCTGCCGCCTTGAACAGGCTGACAGATACTTTACAAGTGGCCTTCCAAGGCCTCACACAAGTCCTCCAAACTGCCGTCCAGCAGGGTGGAAGGAGTAATGTGGGCCTGGGCCACGAGAGGGATGATGGTGAAAGGGGACATGGAAGTGGGGATGCCCCTCAAAGCGCTCCCACGTCTCACCCGTTGCCTCCCTCTCAACCAGTACCCGCAATGCTGCCCCCTCTCCAGATGGCCGAGTCTGCCCCTGCACAGGTGCAGGTGGAGCAGTCTTTGGAGGGGCCCTCACGGGCACCCAAACCCAGAGGGCGTCGGCCCAAAGCATCTCATCGGTCATGGCATGGACAAGAGCAACCTGCCACTACCTCTGCTGAAGCCACGTAGGGGTTCCTGGAAACGCAAGGCGAAGGTTTTGTGAGCACAAAGGGAATGCACAAGGGTGTCTGGCGATTTGTCATGTTTTTTATTTATATTTGTTTTATTTCACATGCACAATAAATCTTATTATTATCACCACTACTGCCACGTCTTGCTCATTCTTGACTGGCTTTTGGAATAGGTCCCTTTCATGGGGTTCACCATGAACACGCACACTTGATGCCACCCATTGTGTCACTGCAGAGTGGGTGTAGGTGTATTTGCAGGGCTTTTTTGTGCAGACGACTGAGAGACGTCGGCGATGTCCCCGGTGGCACCCTGGAAGGATGCGGAGGAGAAGTTGTTGAGGGCAGTGGTGACTTTAACAGCGACAGGTAAGAAGATGGTGCTCAGAAAAGCAGCTCGGCATGAAGGAGGCTGCAGATGTCCACGACTACATGTCGAGTGACTCTGAGCCTCCGTGTGCACTGCTGCTCAGAGAGGTCCAGGAAGCTGAGCCTCGGTCTGTGGACCCTGTGGCGAGGGTAGTGCCCTCTGCGACGCATCTCTCTCTGTGGTTGCCCTCCCTCCTGCTGTGCAGGTGGATGTGTCACAGCACTGTGTTGTGGAGCTCCACGTGTCAGAGGTGGACGGCGTGGCCGGCGAGGCTGGTGATGCTGTTCGCCCTCCGAGGAGGTCATGACTGCAGCTACGGCGGCCCCCATCCGGAAGATGTACATTTGAGGGGGTCCGCAAGGTAGGTACATGTGTCTGGACACCGGGGTAAGTGTGCAAGTTTGTGAATTTGACTGTCAGGAGGAGGGTGGTGGAGGGCAAACTTTGTCTAAAGTGACAGAGTGGCCTCCTGCAATGAGTGAGGGTCTCCCCGCCCCGACCTGTCAAATGGACCTTTGCAGCTGCCACAGGCTGGTGGCTGCAACACGTCCATTTGAACTGGGAGTGTTTCCCCCAGTACGGGAAACAGTCTCAGTTAATTTCAAAATCCCACCCCTCCTAAAATATCAGGTCAATCAGTTCTGTAAACAATCTGAAGTACCTGTTTAAGTACTTTAAGTGGCACCCCTCCGGCTTTAATTGCCGGCGGGAGTCCCACATGCGGGGGCTGCGCACGCATGTCAGTGCGTCACTGGGGAACCCGGAAGTGGGCGAGTTGGAGCCGGGCTCCAGACCAACCCCGGGAATCCCCGATTTTCGCAGCCCCCCCTCGCCACGAACGCTCCCGATCGCGGGGTACGAAAATCGAGCTCATTGTTTCCGACATTATCTCCCTCTGCTGGATCCGTATGCAATCACATACTACAGCCTTAAACATTACAATCTCCTGAAGGCACTGAACTTGAAGGGATGCAGTTCCATGGACAAGAGGTCGCTTATCCAAGTCATAATTCTTTATGAGTCCAGAGAGCAAGGCTATTCCTCTGTGGCAGGCATCACAACCAAGAACGTGGATCCTGCCTTCACCTGACACCCCACGGATGAATTTTCTAGACTGGTCCCAGGGATGAGGGACTTCAGTTATGTGGAGAGACTGGAGAAGCTGGGGTTATTCTCCTTAAAGCAGAGAAAGTTAAGGGGAGATTTGATAGAGGAGTTCAAAATCATGATTGGTTTTGACAGAGTAAACAAGGAGAAACTGTGTCCAGTGGCGGAAGAGTCAGTCACCAGAGGACGCAGATTTAAGGTGATCGGCGAAGAGCCAGAGGCGACATGAGGAAACATTTTTTTTTTACACGACGAGTTGTTATGATCTGGAATGCACTGCCTGAGAGGGTGGTTGGAGCAGATTCAATAGTAACTTTCAAAAGGGAATCGTATAATTCCCTTTCGAAAGGAAAAAATTCTCTTTTGAAGGGAAAAAAATTACAGGGCTATGGGGAAAGAGCTGGGCAGTGGGACTAATTAGACAGCTCTTTCAAAGAGCAGTCTAATTAGTCCCACAATGGGTCAAATGGTCTCCTCCTGTGAAGTATACCTACTATGATACTACGATACTATGATTATAGATAGTGATCAGAAACCAGATTACAGAGAAATACATAGAGTATACAGCCACAGAAACAAACCATTCGGCCCAACGGGTCCATACGTCTGTGTTTATGCTCCTCATGGGCCTCCTCCCGCCCCACTTCATCTGACCCGATCAGCAGACCCTTCTATTCCTTTCTCCCTCATGTACTGATCCAGTTTCCCCTTTAAATGCCACTACAGGTGCATCTCGAGTGGCAACACGCCCATGGAGCCAGAAAATCAAGCATTTGCCCACCATTGAGGGTAGGTTGCCCTTGCCTCCCTGAGACCCATATAATGCCACTCCCTTAGCCCCCTGTGCAAGGAGGCTGACAATTTTATTTAAAAAAAAACCACCTAGCTTCTGACCGATTTTATTGAATATAAGACAATGAAGATGAAAACTGAGATGAGGAGAAACTTCTTCACTCAGAGGGTGGTAGGTCTGTAGAATTTGCTGCCCCAGGAAGCTGTGGAAGCTACATCATTAAATAAATTTAAAACAGAAATAGACAGTTTCCGAGAAGTAAAGGGAATTAGGGGTTACGGGGAGCGGGCAGGAAATTGGACATGAATTTAGATTTGAGGTTAGGATCAGATCAGCCATGATCTTATTAAATGGCGGAGCAGGCTCGAGGGGCCGATTGGCCTACTCCTGCTCCTATTTCTTATGTTCTTATGAAGCCAGATCTACTGGTCCTTCTGCTGCTGTGCCTGAAATCATTTCATTTAGGCCTAGGCCAGGGATCTGAGACCTTCTGGTCTGTATGGCCTGAATAGCCTAGTATCACACCATGTAGCACATTTACCCACTTAGGCACTGGGGTAACACCCAGAATACATTTAAGGCATCGCAAAACATCGGCTGGTTTTCTCATTGATTCCAGCTTTTAGATAATTACGACACAGTACCCCAGTGTTAATCTCAACAGTACTACCTGTCTAATTTGGCACAAGTCAGGAGTGTGATGGAATACTCTCCACTTGCCTGGATGAGTGCAGCTCCAACAACACTCAAGAAACTCAACACCATCCAAGATAAAGCAGCCTGCTTGATTGGCACCCCATCCACCACCCTAAACATTCACTCCCTTCACCACCGGCGCACTGTGGCTGCAGTGTGTACCATCCACAGGATGCACTGCAGCAATTCTCCAAGGCTTCTTCAACAGCACCTCCCAAGCCCGCGACCTCTACCACCTAGAAGGACAAGAGCAGCAGGCACATGGGAACAACACCACCTGCACGTTCCCCTCCAAGTCACACACCATCCAGACTTGGAAATATATCGCCGTTCCTTCATCGTCGCTGGATCAAAATCCTGGAACTCCCTTCCTAACAGCACTGTGGGAGAACCGTCACCACACGGACTGCAGCGGTTCAAGAAGGCGGCTCACCACCACCTTCTCGAGGGCAATTAGGGATGGGCAATAAATGCCAGCCTCGCCAGTGACGCCCACATCCCATGAACGAATAAATAAAAAAAAATTTGGATTGAGATAAATACAGGAGAGTTTAACAATGTGCGTTTGGGCTGTGTGAGGGATATCATTGACAGGGAATGGGATGTTTTCCATTTTTGACACCCGTTGCCAGCGTTGAACAGATCAGGTGCACAAAGTACAGCTCTCTGCTTTACTCCAACAATGTTGCTTCATCCCCATACTGCGCTTGTGATGTGTGTGTTTTTTATATATTTCTGCCACCAGCCACTTTACAGCTACTCCGAGTGAGGTTGCCAAATCAGTGTCAATTGGAGTCGAATTCTGGATGGCGTTGTGCTGCGAGTCCAACTATTAAGAACTGAGTGAAGACTGTCCAAACTCATTTCACATGATTGAGAGCTGGCTGCTTCTAATCAGATTGGGCAGGGTTTGAATCCAGATGCCAGAGGTGAAAGTGCATCAATGGATCAGTCTTGATATCTCCAATTGCTACCAATTCAGACCATTCTGAAGCTTAGTATTGGTGTCTTCAGGACATTGTAGATTGAGGGTTTCCTCCTTTTCCAAACTGCACTCCCAACTTCCATTAAACAGTGCTTGCTATTGCTGTCAAATAACTTGTTTGTAAAATCCCTCACCTGTCTAATCCATTTTGTTGTTAGTAATAATATGTAGGTGTCTATAATGGGTATCGCTATTAACTTAAACATTACCACCTCTGAAGTAGGAACATGGGAATAGGAGTAGGCCATTCAGCCACTCGAGCCTGCTCCACCATTCAATTAGATCATGGCTGATACGACTATATCCCAACTTCATTTACCCACCTGAGCTCCACACCCCTTGATACCCTTACCTAATAAAAAGCTATCGATCTCAGTCTTGAAAGTTCTAATTGCCCCAGCATCCACAACCTTTTGGGCAAGAGTTTTCCAGATTTCTACTACCCTTTGTGTGAAAAAGTGCTTCCTGATTTTCCCCCTAAATGGCCTGGCTCTAATTGTAAGATTATGTCCCCTCGTTCTTTACTCCCCCATCAGAGGAAATAGTGTCTCTTTATCTACTCTACTAAATCCTTTAAACATTTTAATCGCCTCGATCAGATCACCCCTCAATCTTGTATACTCAAGGGACTAAATCTCTGATGGATTATCTCTGTTAATACGGCTGGATGACAGGTTAGTATTTCATAACTGTTTCCCTGACAATGAAGAAACAGAACGTGGAACTATTTAATCTTAAAGTTTTTAGCTTTCAGGAAATTTTGAAACTTTAATGCAAGTCAACGATACCTCAATCTTCCTTCAGATATGTGACGTTACCTCCATTCAAAAGGAGAACGACTGAAAACTCGAACAGCAAAGATACCAAACATCAGTGGGACCAATGGACAAGTGCTCACTAATCACACAAGTGAAACTATTGGGACCAGTGCACACAGAGAGATATTTGCTCTCCTACAGCACCACAGTATAATCCCAAGGTTTATTCCAACAGAATTTACACAGAATTACATAGGATTTACAGCACAGAAACAGGCCATTCATTCCAACTGGACTATGCCGGTGTTTATGCTCCACACAAGCCACCTCCCACTCTATTTACTTCATCCCTCCCTTTTCTTTCTCCCTCGTGTATTTATCTAGCTTCCCCTTAAATGTATCTATGTTATTCGCCTCAACCACTCCATATGGTAGCAAGTTCCACATTCTTACCACTCATCCAACTTAACATTGGATCATCAATTCCGATGATAATTGATCGTTGAGAAGATTAAATATTTCACGGTGTACAATGATACCTTTGCTACCGAGGCCAGTGGATGGCAGTAGGCATAGCTATAAGTATTTTGGAGCTTTGTCTTTATGGATTAGGGAGCATTTCTGCAAAACATTCGCTGAGGAGATTAAATGGGTAGGGTGGAGTCCATGATAGGGTAGTTTGGTAAAGGTCTGTTGCCAGAGTAGGTTAGATGTGTTGAACGGCTTTCTCTAATTCTCATTTGTGTTCTCACATAAGCATGTATTTTTAATTCTGAAAACTGAGTTCCAAAAATATATGGGGTACAAAGGTCCATTCAGACTTCTTCAATCTGCATAGGTTAAAACTATCAGGAAAGATTGAACAGGCTGGGTCTCTCTTCTCTCGAAAAGAGAAGGCTGAGAGGTGATCTAATAGAGGTCTTTAAAATTATGAAGGGAATCTCCTCATGTGGGGGAATCCAAAACTAGGGGTCATAAATATAAGATCAACACTAATAAATTCAATAGCCAATTCAGGTGAAATTTCTTTACTCAGATAGTGGTTAGAATGTGGAACTTGCTGCCACAAGGAATAGTTGAGGCCAATAACATAGATGCATTTAAGGGGGAGCTGGATAAACACACTGAATAGAAGGATATGCGGATAGGGTGAGATGAAGAGGAGTGGGAGGAGGCTGGTGTGGAGCATAAATACCGGCATGGACCAGTTGGGCTGAATGGCCCGTTTCTGTGCTATACGTTCTTTGTAATGCTATGAATTGGAGCACACAGCGATGGCTGACTGACTCAATTAAACTGAAGTTCCTTATTCCTAGAACAGAATTGGTGCAGCACTATATTAAAAACCATCAGTGACTTGCTCAGTGCACAACCCATTAAAAACACATGGCACGTCTGAATTTAAATTAACTTTTTGGAATACAGGCTTCTGTTGGGGATCAGTAACTCCCCACTCACCAACCAATCAGATAAAATTAGCTTAACAACAAATAATTTATGAATGATTTGTTATATCGAGTAGATTACATAGGTGAGCAGACAATGAAGTTGGTGACAACTTCTAATTAAACACAATGGATCTTCTTTCGATGAGTAGCTGAGCCATAGAGACCTTTTTTTTTTATTCGTTCATGGGATGTGGGTGTCGCTGGCAAGGCCAGCATTTATTGCCCATCCCTAATTGCCCTTGAGAAGGTGGTGGTGAGCCGCCTTCTTGAACCGCTGCAGTCCGTGTGGTGAAGGTTCTCCCACAGTGCTGTTAGGAAGGGAGTTCCTGGATTTTGACCCAGCGATGATGAAGGAACGGCGATATATTTCCAAGTCGGGATGGTGTGTGACTTGGAGGGGAACGTCCATGTGGTGTTGTTCCCATGTGCCTGCTGCTCTTGTCCTTCTAGGTGGTAGAGGACACGGGTTTGGGAGGTGCTATCGAAGAAGCCTTGGCGAGTTGCTGCAGTGCATCCTGTGGATGGTGCACACTGCGGCCACAGTGCGCCGGTGGTGAAGGGAGTGAATGTTTAGGGTGGTGGATGGGTTGTCAATCAAGCAGGCTGCTTTGTCCTGGATGGTGGGACCACAAAGGATTTGGTTCAATCACCAGTTTGTGCTGAGTTAACTGGTCAGCCAAAGCGGTCGTAGGGACTGGTACAATGAGCCTCAAGAACCCATGGGTTCAACGGCAAAGGAAAATTGTCCATGGCTTTTACTCTTGATCACTATCTAGCAACCCCTTCAGCTGCCTACGCCCTAAGCTCTGGAATTCTCTCCCTAAATCTCTCCGCCTCTCCTCCTCTCTCTCTCCTCCTTTAAAACGCTCCTTAAAGCCTACCTCCACCTGTCCTAATATCTCCTTATTTGGCTCGGTGTCAAATTTTGTTTGATGATGCTCCTGTGAAGCACCTTGGGATGTTTTACTATGTTAAAGGCACTATATAAATGCAAGTCATTGTTGCTGTTGTGGTGTGGACATCAGGTGAAGACCGGATCAGGCTCAACTGCATGAAGGCTTTCCTCAGTCAAATTGCCTCCTGACATTCACCTCAAGGCTCATGGATAAATAATGGCAAATTGGGCGAGGCATCCTTAGAGTTTTAGCCCAGCAGGGAGTCAATGTCTTCAGGAGAGAAGAAGGTAACATGAGGAAAAACTTTTTTACGCAGCGAGCGGTTGTGATCTGGAATGTAAGAGTGGTGGAAGTAGATTCAATCATGGCTTTCAAAAAGGAATTGGATAAACACATGACAGGAAAAAATTTGCAGGGCTACGTGAAAAGAGCAGTGGAATGGGACTAACTGGATTGCTCTTGCAAAGAGCCGGCACGGGCTCGATGGGCTGAATGGCCTCCTTCTGTGCTGTAACTATTCTATGATTCTATGATTCTAAGGGCAGGGGAAGAAAACCTGACCATTTTTAGTGCGCTTTTAATGTCAAGATTTAAGATTGAAAATGGCTATACAATCAGTTATAACGGGAATTCCCTATGTAAACAGGTACCAGCGACACTGCAGTTGCAGGCTAAGGTCACAAGGTGGCGCAGTAGCAGCATTGCATCTTCTGCCACACCGTAAACAATACCACTAATAGTTGGCAACAAGAAGGTACTTTAATGAATGATAACGGTGAGGTTATTTTGTTATCACCGTCTAACATCAGCATGTAGAAGTTAACAAGTATTTTGTTCCTTTTTCACAAGCTGAAAGAGCGTGGAATGACCCACAGTTGTTATGGTGAGGACAGCAAAACATGACCAGCGCAGAGATCGTTATATTCCACCCAAAGGAAAGATGATGGGCTCAAAGGTTAAAGGAAAAATAAGCCATAAATTTCCCAAGGCCTTCCGGCACCCTCCTGCGGTAGATCAAGTAGGACTGTGGCAGAAGGCCCGTGAATGACGCCAGAATCCAGAAACGGCCATGTTCCGGCCTGTGCTACCAATACCTGTGGAGCCTTGTTTGGGGCAGAACTTCCGCCTGGCCCTAAATAAGGCCTCCCACGTCAGAGGAAGGCGTGGCAGTGGAAGGCCGGTCTCTGAGGAGGAGTTTCCTCAACTCTGGCCTGGCATCTGCTGGGCGAGGAAATGAGATCCAGATCTGGGTCTTGGCTTGAATCCCAGAAGGCTCGAGCTACCAGTATTTAAAAATCGGGCCCTCTTTTACAAGGAGGCTGGTAGACCTCTTCCCAAAAGTTCCATGTGCTCGGAGCTGCCAGCGTTTTTTGCGAGCAGCTGGCCTACGCCCCTTCTTCTGCCCACTCTGCTCTGGGCAGCCTCTGGTGAGCTCCCAAGAGGCGTCTATAGTGGCGTGGCATCCGCCAGCTTTATGTTAACAAGGGAACCCGTCGATCCCACACAATCTTCTGGAATTAGCAATGGTGGTTCCCAGTGGGCAGATCCAAGGACTTCCAATGGGGTCAAAGGCCTGCGGATGCCTGAGGCCAAATTATTTCACTGAACGTTCTGGCTTATGCCTCCGCATATACAATCAACAGGAGTGCTATAGGCTTAAGTGATGCATTCATAGTTTTTGTTGATATTTTTCTCAATTATTGGCCCATCAATGTTTCGCTGGGGAATGATAGCATAGTAGCATTGTAAGTACAGCAGAGGAGTAGTCCATTTGCCTGTACCAGCTCTTTGAAAGAGCTATTCAATTAGTCCCACTCCCCTGCTCTTTCCCCATAGCCCTGCAATTTTTTTTCCCTTCACGTATTTATTCAATTCCCTTTTGAAAGTTATTATTGAATCTGCTTCCACCGCCCTTCCAGGCAGTGCATTCCAGATCATAACAACTCGCTGCGTAAAAAAATGTTTCTTCATGTCGCCTCTGGTTCTTTTGCCGATCACCTTAAATCTGCGTCCTCTGGTTACCGACCCTTCTGCCACTGGAGACAGTTTCTCCTTATTTACTCTATCAAAACCGTTCTTGATTTCGAACACCTCTATCAGATCTCCCCTAAACCTTCTCTGCGTTCTAAGGAGAACAACCCCAGCTTCTCCAATCTCTCCACATAAGTGAAGTCCCAGTTCAACCACTTTACAGCATGGGTTAGATGAAGAGCACTCTGTGTGAGTTTGCAATGCAGTGCTAAATCAGGGGCAGTTTAATGCTGTGGGGTCATGCCTGTTAGAAGCTGGGCTGTGACCACCCAAAGTTTATGTCATGTAGGATCCTCACAGGCAGCAGACAAGAAAGAAGGAAAGAACGTGCATTTATATCATGCCTTTCACGACCTCGGCATTGCAAAGTGCTTCACAGCCAATGACGTATTTTCTAAGTGTAGTCAATGTTGTAAAGTAGGAAACGCGACAACCAATTTGCGCACAGCAAGGTCCCACAAACAGTAATGAGATAATGACCAGTTAATCTATTTTAGTGACGTTGATTGAGGGATAAATATTGGCCAGGACAGCAGGGATAACTCCCCTGCACTTCCTCGAAATAGTGCCATGGGTTCTTTTACGTCCACCTGGGAGGGCAGACGGGGCATCGATTTAACGTCTCATCTGAGAGACGGCACCTCTGACAGCGCAGCACTCCCTCAAAAGCACACTGAGATGGGGAAGACTTTCACTTCACCAGCCTGCGTTGGGTACAGAGTTGAAAGGCCAGCGTCTGCTCTGTCCTAGTTTTGGTATCACAGAAACAATAGGCAGATTGCCTCTGTATTGTAATTTGATATTACAATCCCCACTTGGCTTCCTGTAACTCCTTCTTTGCTGCAGTATCTCGCTTGTACTGCTGGTAATTTACCTCCACAGTGCACCCACTGCCACAACTCCTAGAAATTCATGTAGCTGATAAGAGTCTTTCAGTATAAGGAAGAGAGGCCAATAACCTGGATAGGGTTGCAACTCTGGTTGAACATATTCCTGGAGGTTTGATCATGTGACATTCGATCACATGACACCTAATCATGTGACATCTGAAACACATGACATCGGATCATGTGACACTTGCCCGCGGCTTGCAAAATATTATTGCATTTTACCCTACAAAGGTCGGGTCCCTTGCAATTGTATATCCTTGCTTGTGGCTGCAACTAGCAGCTGTCTTGTGAGAAGTACTGAGAACCAGGAGGCCACCCATGAGCAGGCAAAGGAAGTTTGTAGGCGCAATACCACAGTCGCGAAGCTCTACTTTTCTCCTGAGATCAGTGCCCGGGAGATTCATCTTCCATTCTGGGAGACTCCCTGACAATCAGAGGGTGCACTGCATTGTCAGAGGTGCCGTCATTCAGATGTGACATTAAACAAGGCCTGTCTACCTGTTCAGGTGGACGTAAAAGATCCTATGGCACTATTTGAGAGGGGGGGGGCGTTGGGTTCTCACACTGTCCTTCGCAACATTTATCTCTCAACAAACACACTCAAAACAGATTATCTGGTCATTTATCTCATTGCCGCTTGTGGGACTTTGCTGTGAGCAAATTGGCTGCCGTATTCATAAAAGTGACTATACTTCAAAAGTAATTCCTTGGCTGTTGAAGAACTTTGGAATGTCCTGAGGACATGAAAGGTGCAATATAAATGCATGTCCTTTCATGCGTTCTTCCTTCTTTTACAAGTAAAGAATATTGAAAGGCAGAGCTGTATACCAGAGCTAGCCGCTCCTGTAGTCAAGCTGTAGCAATACAGCTATAAAATGGTCTCTACTTGACAATGTGGAAGGTTGCCCAGGTATGTTTTATCCACAAGAAAGAGGATCAATGTAAATCGGCTAATTACTGCCCTAACAGCCTCTTCCCAATATGAAAGAAATAACTTGCATTTATCTAGCGCCTTTCACAACCTCAGGACGTCCTAAAATACTTTACAGCCAATGAAGTACTTTTGAGGTGTAGTCACTGTTGTAATGTAGGAAAAAGGCAGCCAATTTGAGCACAGCAAGATCCCACAAACAGCAATGTGATAATTACCAGATAATCTGTTTTAATGGTATTGGATGAGGGATAAATATTGGCCAGGACACCAAGGAGAACTCCCCTGCCATGGGATCTTTTATATCCACCTGAAAAGAGCAGACGGGGCATCGGTTTAACATCTCATCGGAAAAGCAAAGTGCGAGCGTAGATTTTGTGCTCAAGTCTCTGGACTATGAACCCACAAATCTTCATGACTCAGAGGTAAGAGTGCTACCAACTGAGCCATGGCTGACACCAAGCATAAGTGATGTGATGGAAAGAGTCTTCAATAACGCCATTGAGCATCAAGTCATCAACGATAACTTGCTCACCGGCACTTTTGGGTTCTACCCAAACCCTCGGTTGCGGACCTCATTGTTTCAGACGTGCTTGCAATTTCCGAATCCCAGAGGAGAAGAGAGAGCAGCTGCCCTCAACAATTTCATGGGGCAACTCGGGGATGGGCAGCAAACGTGGCCTTGTCGGCATCGCCCACATCCCAGGAGCAAATACAAAAAGGGCCAACGTTGTGGGAAAAAAAAAATACCCAGAGCTGTAGCGGGAAGCAGAAATCAATGGTAAGAACTGAGTCACAGTCTGTGCCCCCTGGCAACTCAAAAATTCTTACAAGAGCTGAGGAAGTAATTACACAACCGATTTGTATTCAGCATGAGAAAGGAACTCAGGTGGAGAGTCTGCTGCTAATTCGTATAATGTTTTCTACATTAGTCATAAATAAATAGCATCACAGTAATGACTATACAATTTTCTATTATCAGTATGCCAACAATGTTTACCAAAGTCTTATAAATTCTCCTTTTTATTTTTTTCGTCCATTCCCGGGATATGAGAATCATATCATATGAGCATGTGAGAATATGGTTTAAAACAAGCATAGAAAATAGGAGGGCAAAGTTCTGCATCTCTGAGGAAAATAACTTACAGGAACCCAAGAGGTCATTGAAAGAGTGCTGAGGCATTAGAACAGTGAAAAACAGTAAAATTCACGAGACAGGGTGTCCTAACCTAGTATGAACTTAGTAAGACCTGATAACGGTACTGTAAACACTAAGACATTAAACAATCCTTGGTGGGTTTTGGAGAGTTAGCACAGTAGGTTGGTTTACGACCAGGAGATAAGACCAGTGGTGCTTACGTACAGAACAACACAGCTGAACGGCATAAAGATAGGGCATGTTCCCTCCCAAAAGTTAGAGCTCTCAAGAGGGGATAGTCGGAGGTCCAGGGCCACAGGCAGTCCGCGGAGGTCAGGTCTGATCGACCTGGATATGCGGACAGGTCAGGTTATATTGATTGCTTGTCATTAATATAATCTATAGGGAGTTGTATTATAACTGTTGAATGTAATGTTGGAGGCAGCTGTTGTGCAACTCTGTTATACGTCAATCTATTAAACTTGTTATTTTATAACCACTCAGGCTTAACAACCCATAGTTACGACAGTAACGGGAGAAAATCCGCTAGCAACTGGCAAGGCTGACATTTATTGCCCATCCCTGGGCCAGAAATGAGTTACAGGTAGAGCATTTCATAATATCGGAGGGAAGCCCCAAACACCAATAGAATGTCCTGTGCCTGTACTCATCGTTAAAGTTTCAAATAAATAAATTAATGAATTATTCTGCGTCTTCTGAAAAATTCATAATGTGCAATAATCACAGTTTATGCATTGCTTAAAGTCCACCATTAGAAACAATGTTGTCAGCCATGTATCAGGGGATAGCACTCTTGCCTCTGAGTCAGCAGATTGTGGGTTCGAGGGACTTGAGCACAAAATCTAGGCTGACACTCCTAGTGCTGTACTGAGGGAGTGCTGCACTGTCGGAGATGCCACCTTTTGGATGAGGTGTTAAACCTCAGGTGGATGTAAACGATTCCACGGCCCTATTTGAAGAAGAGCTGGGGAGTTCTGGCCAATATTCAATCCTCAGCCAACATCACTAAAACAGCTGACCTGCTCAATTATTTCATCGCTGTTTGTGGGATCTTGCTGTGCGCAAATCGGTTGCCGCGTTTCCTACATTACAACAGTGACTACACTTCAATAGTTCCTCATTGTCTGTAAAACGCTTTGGGATGTCTTGAGGTCGTGAAAGGCGATATAAAAGTGCAAGTTTGTTCTTTTTGATTACTTCCAAGTGATTGCAAGCTCCCAATGAGCCTCCAACAGGGATACTGAAGCTGATGTAGAAATGATTGACAAGGAAGAATTGCAGGACAGAATCTGCATTCTATCAGTCTGTGTCACAGTGGACTAATGTAATAATGTGCTGGATCACCAGTCAGCTTTTGCACTAGAGCCCACTCATGTTCCACCCTCCACCCCGATCCTATCCTACCTCTGCGCTGCTCATATGGGATTCCACCCCACCCCCACCCCGTTCTATCCTACCCCCTCTCTGCTCCTGTCCCACTGCTGCCCTGTTCCTTTCCCAACCCCACCTCCTTCCTTGCTCCTATCCTTAATCCTGTCTGCTTCAGCACCTGGCTTAAAGTGACAATGCTAACGGTGCCATTACTTTGCAGGCCCACTCTTTCCTCTAATTTTCTCGATGGTTTTCTAAAATTGCCCTTTAGTACCTGACTGGATCCACTCAGGGCCCCGTCCAGTTGTATGGTCCTATCGTCGCCTCTGGTGTACGAGCTTGGTGGAAGCGCGGGTGAGAGTAGAGGGGAACTACGTTGACGCTAAGCTTCAACTTTTCCCCCCGGGAGGTTCATCTTCCATTGCGGGAGACTCTCGGACAATCCGGGAATGTCAGTCTCCCTAAGCCTGGAAAAGAATGCCACCAACATTGAAGACAATGCAAGAATAAAAGTTTACAAGACCACTGAAACAGGAGAGATGCAGGGTGAGAAAGTTAATCAAGGGCACGGAGACCGAAACAAGTGTGAGGTAGAAAGAAGGAAGGAAAGAAAGACTTGCATTTATATAGCGCCTTTCATGACCTCAGGACATCCCAAAATGCTTCACAGCCAATTAAATACTTTTGTTGAAGTATAGTCGCTGTTCTAATGTGGGAAACATGCAAATTATGCACAAGTTCCCACAAACAGCAATGTGATAATGACCAGATAATCTGTTTTAGTGACGTTGTTGAGGGATAAATATTGGCCAGGAAGGAAGATGAAAAAAGTTAGAGATACACTCCCTCAGTGACTTAATAGGTAAATGCATCATGTGATGTGTTACTAAGCCGCACAAACAAGAAAGCCCTAGGGTCAGTTGATGGTCTCTGCTGAGTTAACTGATCTTAGCCAGGGCAGCGGTTGAGATATTGCAATTGGCCTCTGTGCTAGAGAGGGGAAAAAGTGGCCTGAATATCGTCCAGTGGTTGTTGGACGGCATGCACTCGTGAACATCAAGTGACCTTTTTACCAGGCACTAGTTCTGTCATAAAGGGAATGTCACAGGCTGTTTTTCAAACGAGAAGAACTCACATCACAGTTTGGTGTCTCACTAATTCCTCAGCAGTTCCAAAATCACTAGTGCTATGAACACATACAGGTAAGGATAATTGCTCAGCCTATGCACTAGTTAGTGGTGCTCCTGGAATCTATATCTAAGCCAATAGTTAGTTGCATTAGCACGTCAATTCGCTTTGCTACAAGAAGGACAGGATGCAGCTTGGCTGTGGTGCCTCCCACAGTCAAATAGTCCAAATCCACTTTAAGGCTCAAACGGGAAGAACCTGAAAAGGTAGGCTCTCAGTATCCGAGGCACCTTACCATTGAATGAGTAATCCTCTCCAGGAGAGAAGGAAGGAATGGAAAAAAGAATGAGTGTAAGTTGGGGGAGGCGGTGGGGGTTGGTGGAGGTGGGGGAGAGAGAGGTGGTGACAGGCAGATAATGAAAACAAAAATAAACAATACCTGATAGTCCAGGCAGGCCATGTTTGGGAACATACGTAGATACACTGACAGCACTGACAGCCACTGGCTGCATTTTATCTTTCCGTGGCTTTGAGGCAATAAATGCCTAACGACTGATTTGAGATGGTGAATAATATTACCCCATAACAGTGCCAACATGACAAACTGAGCTCCAGATACTCCATTCATCACTGTTGAGGGAAGCGAATGAGGACATGTTAAATGGCTTCAGAATTGCAACGGTGCGGTTCTGAACTGACTTAGCACATTATAACAAGCAAGGACTAGTTGTCCAGAGCTTCTTATTACACACACTAAACTAACAAGCCCAAGTACTGTGACGTGGGGTGATAGCAACGCTGTCGTCACCCCAATGAAAATATTATAATATTTACAAGGCATCAAATATCGAAGTGTCTCACTCAGAAGAGATTTGGGTTGGGTTGTGATGCCCTCCAGGTACAAATAGCCTGCTCAGACTAGGCTAAGGCATGAAGAGCAGCCTCTTGGGGAGGCAACAAAGGACATCTGGTGCCCGTGGAACCATAGCCCAGCAAGAGCTAGCACCTTCAGGAAAGGAAGGGAGAAAAATATTGGGGGAAAGACTGAGAAGTCTTCCATCTTCCTCCCTTTGTCCGGCCCCTTTCTCAGGGTCAGAGTCATTTATATATTGGGACGGATGTTAGCTGAGGCTTTTTAAGTTCCTGCTTTGACGAAAGCAAGCAATTGCTCTGTGATTAATTGCCTTAGTCAAAGCATCCATTTAGATTTTAACTGAAAGAAAGAAAGAACTTGTATTTACATAAACACCTTCCATGACCTCAGGACGTCCCAAAGCACTTTACAGCCGATTAAGTACTTTTTGAAGTGTAGTCACTGTTGTAATGTAGGACTCAGCCAATTTGCGCACAGCAAGGTCCCACTAACAGCAATGTGTGATCATGACCAGATCTGTTTTTACATGTTGGTTGAGGAATAAATATTGAGGTGAAGGTAGCGTTGCTATTACGGGAGAACTCTCCTGCACTTCTTTGAAATAGTGCCATGGGATATTTTGCAGCCACTGGATAGGGCAGGCAGGGCCTTGGTTTAATGTCTCATTTGAAACACAGCGCCTTCAACGGTGCAGCACTCCCTCCCTCAGTACTGCACTGGAGTCAGCCTGGATTTTGTGCTCAAGTGTCTGGAATAGGACTTAAATCCACTGACCCACGGCCCCTCCACCGCAGCCCATAGCAACTTTGGACACCAAGAACACATCAGCATTCCTTGTGCAAATTATGGGCAGTACGTCACATGATGTCATCCCACCATTTGTATCCATCATAATACGGCCACCCATATTTGGGCAGACGTACTATACACCCAGTGTCACGTCCGGTGGGAAATCCTGGGACTGGCGGTGGGTGGTGAGGAGCCAGCAGAGCAGCTCTCTGTCCGATTTTCCTTCCTTGCTCACCTGAGTTACAACGGTTAACTACCCAAGAAAACCGCCCTCCAGTCATAAGAACACGTGATAGAACGGAAGGACATAAGAAATAGGAGCAGGAGTAGGCCATAAGGCCCCTCGAGCCTGCTCCGCCATTCAATCAGATCATGGCTGATCTTCTACCTCAACTCCACTTTCCCGCCCTATCCCCATATCCCTTGATTCCCTTAGTGTCCAAATATCCATCGATCTCAGTCTTGAATAGACATTCATTAATGATGATCCACAAGAGCCTAAAACAGACTATCAGACGTTACATTCATCACTGAACTAACTATCTCCTGTAGAATTTTAAATATTTTAAAATTAAAATAAAACTTACTTATCATATTTATCATGGACGGGTAATTGTTTGGTCATGGATTTTTGCGGTAGCTGGTCCGTCAAGCCTGCCCCGCACTATAACGGCTGGAACATCATAACTAGACATTTCCTCATCAACACCCCCTCACCCCTTCCCCCCCACCTCCCCATCAACCACTCCCTCCCCAGCAGACATGCAATCTCCCAGGAGAGGCAAAATAAATGGAGAAAAACCCAGGGCCAATAAGTGAAAAAATACTTTGGAAAATTCCTCTCCGACCCTCCCCCAAATGAAACCAGTCCAGGAGATCACATGGACCAAGTGTTAGCTGTAAAACCACTTACCTTCTATATGATGTGACCTCTGCCCCACTCAAGAACTGGTCCAGCTCCCACTTGAAAGTAAACAGGGGGTCAACACCCACCACACCAGCCGGCAACACATAAACCGCACTTGGAGTAATTTGCACAGTTCTGATCTCCATATTATAAAAGGGATGCAGAGGCATTGGTTAAGGTGCAAGAAAGATTCACAAAGATGATACCAGAACTGAGAGGACATATGTATCAGGAAAGGCTGAACAGGCTGCGGTTCTTTTAAGAACATAAGAAATAGGAGCAGGAGTAGGCCATAGGGCCCCTCAAAATCTTCAATAAGATCATGGCTGACTTTCCAACTCAACTACACTTTCTTGCCCAATCCCCATAACCCTTGATTCCCTTAGTGTCCAAACATCCACCAATCTCAGTCTTGAATATAGTCAAAGGCTGAGCATCCACAGCCCTCTGGGGTAGAGAATTCCAAAGATTCACTACCCACTGAGTGAAGAAATTTTTTCTTATCTCGGTCCTAAATGGGCGACCCCCTTATCCTGAGACTATTACTCCTAGTTCTAGACTCTCCAGCCAGGGGTAACAGCCTCTCAGCATCTACCCTGTCAAGCCCTCTAAGAATGTTATATGTTTCAATGAGATCACCTCTCATTCTTCTAAACTCCAGAGAGTATAGGCCCATTCTACTCAAGCTCCCCTCATAGGATAACACTCTCATCCCAGGAATCAATCTGGTGAACCTTTGTTGCACCCCTCAAAGGCAAGTATATCCTTCTTTAGATAAGGAGACCAAATCTGTACACAGTACTCCAGGTATGGTCTCACCAGAGCCCTGTATAATAGCAGCATGACCTTCTTATTCTTATACTCCAACCACCTTGCAATAAAGACTAATTGTTTGCTGAACCTGCTTGTTATGATTTGTGTACAATGTCACCCAAATCCCTCTGAATACCAACATTTCTTGGTCTCTCATCTTTTAAAAAATATTCTGCTTTTCTATTCATCCCACTAAAGTGGATAATTTCACATTTCCACGCATTATACTCTATCTGCCACCTCCTCGCCCCCTCACTTAACCTGTCTATATCTCTTTGCAGCCTCTTTGCGTCCTTCTCACAGCTTACTTTCCCACCTAGTTTTGTATCATCAGCAAACTTGGATACTTTACACTCGGTCCTCTCATCTAAGTCATTGATATATATTGTAAATAGCTGAGGCCCAAGCACTGATCCTTGCGGCACTCCACTAGTTACAGCCTGCCAACCTGAAAATGACCCGTTTATTCCTACTCTCTGTTTTCTGTCCATTAACCAATCCACAATCCACACTAATATATTACTCCTAATCCGATGAACCCTAATCTTGTGTAACAGCCTCTTGTGTGGCACTTTATCGAATTCCTTTTGAAATTCCGAATATATTACATCCACTGGTTCCCCCTTATCTACCCTGCTGGTTACACCCTCAAAAAACTCTAATAGATTTGTCAAACACGATTTCTCTTTCATAAAACCATGTTGTGTCTGCCTAATCATATTATGGTTTTGTAAGTGTCCTGTTACTACGTCCTTAATAATAGATGCAAGCATTTTCCCTACTACTGATGTCAGGCTAACTGGCCTATAGTTCTCTGTTTACTCTCTCCCTCCTTTCTTGAACAGACCCTTTTCTCTAGAAAAGAGGGTGACCCACTAGAGGTATTCAAGACAATGAAAGCGTTTGATAGGGTGGACATAGACAAAATGTTTCCACTTGTGGGGGAGTCCAAAATTAAGGTCATAAATATAAGATAGTCACTAATAAATCCAATAGGGTATTCAGGAGGAACTTCTTCACCCAGAGAGTGGTTAGAATGTGGAACTCGCTACCACAAGGAGTAGTTGAAGCTAATAACATAGATACATTTAAGCGGAAACTAGATGAGCACATGAGGGAGAAAGGAATAGAAGAGTATGCTGATAGGGTTAGATGAAGAAGGGTGGGAGGAGGCTCGTGTGGAGCATAAATGCCGGTATAGACCAGTTGGGCCGAATGGCCTGTTTCTGTGCTGTAGACTTCATGGGCTCGATATTGCCGGGCTGCGGATTCGTGGCTGGGGGGCTACTGGCCGCATGGGTAACGTGCCCGGTGAAATCAGTCTGCCCCGCGCGCGATCACAGCCTAATTGGATCCACTTACCTGTTGTTCCGGGTTCCCCACTGCTGATCTGCGCGTCGGGCGGGCTGCGCATGCGCAGTAAGGTCTGTCAGCTGGAGGAGCTCTATTTAAAGGGGCAGTCCTCCACTGACAGATGCTGCAACAAATAGCAAAAATTACAGCATGGAGCAGCCCAGGGGGAAGGCTGCTCCCAGTTTAATGATGCCTCACTCCAGGTATCATTAGATGGGGTGAGGAGGAGGGGGAGGACAGAGAACTTCCCCCCGGCAGGCGGGAGGAAGCGGCCTGCCTCTGCCACCAGGAAGGCCTGGCTCGAGGTGGCAGAGGAGGTCACCAGCACCACCAACATATCGCCCACCTGCATACAGTGCAGGAGGCGCTCCAATGCCGTAAGTAGGTCAGCCAAAGTGAGTACACTTACTCATTCCCCAACACTCCGTCTGCCACATCACCGCCCCCACCCCACATCTCCTTCTGCACTGCCAACAATACTCTGTCACATCACCCCTCACACCCACTCAAACCTCATCCTCATCTTACCTGCACTTACTCACCTCGCCAGTACTCATCCCGCCACTACCACTCAACCCAATCCTCATACAATCTCATGGCTCTATCTCATACTCACCCTCTGATGCATCTCTTTCACGGTCAGCCTCACTCAACCTGCCTCTACCTGTGCTGTAGCCACAGGGCATGCATCACATATGTGCTGTAGGAAGCGTAAGGCAAACGTGTTGTGATCATGAAGGGGATGCACAAGGGTTTTTGAGGGTTTGTCATGGTTTTTACTGCTATTTAATTTCTGACCAACTCACATCACATATTATATTGGCACCACTACTGCCACGTCTTTGCGAATCTTGTCTGGTTTGTGCAATAATGCCCTTTCCTGAGGATCACTATGAAGACCCACAACTGATGCCACCCATTGTGTCACTGCAGAGTGGGTGTAGGTGTATTTGCAGGGCTCTTCTGCGCAGACGACTGAGAGACGTCGGCGATGTCCCCGGTGGCACCCTGGAAGGATGCGGAGGAGAAGTTGTTGAGGGCAGTGGTGACTTCAACAGCGACAGGTAAGAAGATGGTGCTCGGGCCAGCCGGGAGCAGCTCGGCATGAAGGAGGCTGCAGATGTCCACGATTACATGTCGAGTGACTCTGAGCCTCCATATGCACTGCTGCTCAGAGAGGTCCAGGAAGCTGAGCCTCGGTCTGTGGACCCTGTGGCGAGGGTAGTGCCCTCTGCGACGCATCTCTCTCTGCGGTTGCCCTCCCTCCTGCTGTGCAGGTGGATGTGTCACAGCACTGTGTTGTGGAGCTCCACGTGTCAGAGGTGGACGGCGTGGATGGCGAGGCTGGCGAGGCTGGTGATGCTGTTCGCCCTCTGAGGAGGTCATGACTGCAGCTACGGCGGCCCCCATCCGCAAGATGTACATCTGAGGGGGTCCGCAAGGTAGGTACATGTGTCTGGACCCCGGGGTAAATGTGCAAGTTGGTGTATTTGATTGTCAGGAGGAGGGTGGTGGAGGGCAAACTTTGTCCAAAGTGACAGAGTGGCCTCCTGCAATGAGTGAGGGTCTCCCCCCGCCACCTGTCAAATGTTGCAGCTGCCACAGGCTGACAGCTGCAACACGTCCATTTCAACTGGGAGTGTTTCCCCCAGTATGGGAAACAATCCCAGTTGTTTCTAAAATCCCACCCCTCCAGACATATTCCCTTAATCAGGTCTGTTAATGACCTGAAATAGCAATGTAAATAGTCTCAAGTGGCACCCCGCTGGCTTTAATTGCCTGCGGGAGTCCCACATGCGGGGGCTGCGCGCGCACGTCGGCGCGTCTGTGGGAAACCCGGAAGTGGGCGGTTTGGAACCGGGCTCCCGACCCACTCCGGCATTCCCCGATTTTCGGAGCCCCCCCCGCCAGGAACGCACCCAATAACGGGTGCTAAAATGGAGGCCCATGTAACTCGATGTAAATGAAATCTCACAAAGATATGCTTTGAAAACCATGGAAAAATACCACAAGATTCCTGAACCAGATACACAATGGTACTGGTCCTGCTGGTCCACATGGTTGGAGTATCAATGTGTCGCATGACGGAGTAGTCGAATCTAGCAAGCCACTCAGTTGTCAAG
The DNA here is from genome assembly GCF_035084215.1 of Heptranchias perlo. NCBI lineage: Eukaryota > Metazoa > Chordata > Chondrichthyes > Hexanchiformes > Hexanchidae > Heptranchias > Heptranchias perlo. The sequence goes on along the minus strand of NC_090338.1, from coordinate 11,644,455 downwards.
AAGGCGGCTCACCACCACCTTCTCAAGGGCAATTAGGGATGGGCAATAAATGCTGGCCTTGCCAGCGATGCCCACATCCATGAACGAATAAAAAATAAATCGGGGTTGTGCATCAATAGAACTGTCCACATTCTGTATTGGGATGTCTAGAAGAGCTGCCAAATGGGGCAATGTTCTTCCTATCCAGGAGAGACAAAAACTGTTAGCTGAGTCAACAGATGGGCGGTCCTTCTCACAGCTCCAGAGCAGAGACCTCAAAGCGAGCCAGCTGCCTGCTTTCTGACTGAGGGAATGGCAGGCAAGGCTTAAAGGGGAACTATTCTTTATTAAAAAAGCACTCGACAAGTCTTCAGCTTTTGATTGAGGAGGAAGCAGATCCAGAAAGACCTTCGGATTATTTCCACCATACGTGACATTGGATGCAATTGATGCTATTCCGCTGGCCTTTATATCTAGAGGACTAGAATACAAGGGGGTAGAAAGTTATGCTACAGCTATACAAAGCCCTGGTGAGACCACACCTGGAGTACAGTGTTTAGTTCTGGGTACCAAACATTGGCCTTGGAGGGAGTGCAGTGTAGATTTACTAGAATGATACCTGCACTCCAAGGGTTAAATTATGAGGCGAGATTACACAAACTAGGGTTTTATTCTTTTTTTTATTCGTTCATGGGATGTGGGCGTCGCTGGCGAGGCCATCATTTATTGGCCATCCCTAATTGCACTTGAGAAGGTGGTGGTGAGCCGCCTTCTTGAACTACTGCAGTCCGTGTGGTGAAGGTTCTCCCACAGTGCTGTTAGGCAGGATTTGACCCAGTGACGATGAAGGAACGGCGATATATTTCCAAGTCAGGATGGTGTGTGACTTGGAGGGGAACATGCAGGTGGTGTTGTTCCCATGTGCCTGCTGCTCTTGTCCTTCTAGGTGGTAGAGGTCGCGGGTTTGGGAGGTGCTGTCAAAGAAGCCTTGGTGAGTTGCTGTAGTGCATCCTGTGGATGGTACACACTGCGGCCACTGTGCGCTGGTGGTGAAGGGAGTGAATGTTTAAGGTGGTGGATGGGGTGCCAATCAAGCAGGCTGCTTTGTCCTGGATGGTGTCGAGCTTCTTGAGTGTTGTTGGACTTGCACTCATCCAGGCAAGTGGAGAGTATTCCATCACACTCCTGACTTGTGCCTTGTAGATGGTGGAAAGGCTTTGGGGAGTCAGGAGGTGAGTCACTCGCCGCAGAATACCCAGCCTCTGACCTGGAATTTAGAAGATTAAGGGGTGATTTGATCGATGTTTTCAAGATATTAAGGGGAACTGATAGGATAGAGAGAGAGGAACTACATCCGCTGGTTGGGGAGACTAGGACTAGGGGACATAGCCTAAAAATTAGAGCCAGGACTTACAGGAGTGAAGTTAGGAAACACTTCTACACGCAAAGGGTGATAGAAGTTTGGAACTCTCTTCTGCGAACAGCAGTTGATGCTAGCTCAATTGTTAATTTTAAATCTGAGATTGATAGATTTTTTTGACCAAAGGTATTAAAGGATATGGAACTAAGGCCGGTATATGGTGTTAGGTCACAGATCAGCCATGATCTTATTAAGTGGCGGTACAGGCTCGAGGGGCTAAATGGCCCACTCCTGTTCCTATGTTGTGCGTTTGAGAAAATACATGGGCAGCTATCTCATATTCTGATGCACTTTAAATAAATTTAAATTGAACGGTTGGAAAATCATACACCGTGCATGCTCAAATTTCCGATTTCACGGGCAAGTGAAATACATTTTGAATGTTCACTCATACAACCGATTGTAATAACAAGATAGTTATGGACGAGTGTAATGATATGGGGAAAGAGCGGAGGAGTGGGACTAATTGGATAGCTCTTTCAAAGAGCCAGCAGAGGCACGGTGGGCTAAATGGCCTCCTTCTGTGCTGCAAGAATCTGTGAGTGAGAAAGGCCATTCAACCCACCTTAATTCATTCATCCAAAACATTCTTTCCATTGCGGCATCTAATTGTTTTTTTAAATGATTTCTGGGCTTTCACATCCACCATTCTGCCTGAACGCCCATTGCAAACCACACTCTGCATGAAAAAGACTGATATCAGTCCTAAAGTTTGAGCCCTGTATCCCCTTGTCCTATTCCCACAAGTAGTAAGCTGGATTAACCTTTTCCATACCACTTGCTATTTTATATACTTCCACAAAATCATCTCTCAGGAGCTCCCCCGCCTCCAGTTGGAAAAGCACTAGTCACTCCTCGTAACTACTACTACCACTACTACCGTAACTAGCATTTATACAGCACCTTTAATGTAGTAAAACATCCCAAGGCGCTTCACAGGAGCGTTATCAGACAAAATTTGACACCGAGCCATGTAAGAAGATATTAGGACAGGTGAGAAAGGTAGGTTTTAAGGAGCGCCTTAAAGGAGGGGAGAGAGGTAGAGAGGTTTAGGGATGGAATTCCAGAGCTTAGGGCCTAGGCAGTTGAAGGTCCGCCAATGGTGGAGCGATTAAAATTGGGGATGTGCAAGAGGCCGGAATTGGAGAGGCGCAGAGATCTCAGAGGGTTGTAGGGCTGGAGGAGGTTACAAAGATAGGGAGCAGCGAGGTCATGGAGGGATTTGCAAACAAGGATGAGAATTTTAAAATCGAGGCATTGCCGGACCAGGAGCCAATGTAAGTCAGTGAGCACGGGGGTGATGGGTGAACGGGACTTGGTGCGAGTTGGGATACGGGCAGCAAAGATTTGGATGAGCTTAAGTTTTCAGAGGATGCAAGTTGGGAGGCTGGCCAGGAGAGCATTGGGATAGTCGAGTGTGGAGGTAACAAAGGCATGGATGAAGGTTTCAGCAGCAGATGGCGATAGGGATCAGTCTTGTCGCTGGTCTCTGCACTGCTCTGCTTGAATGTCTCACTTGCTTCTCAATTGGGCAAGTACTCAAGGTACGGTCTAACCAGAACACTGTACAGTTTATTCACAACTTCCTTTGACTTGTATTGAGTTGCTTTGGCTACATCCTTCAACATTCTATTGGCTTTATTGATTGCTGCTCTACATTGGTTGTACTTGTTTAGTGTCAAGTTTAATAAGACTCCTAGATCTCTTTCAACCTCTTCCCTTGCTATTTCATCTCAGTAGATGGAGTATGTATGTTGTCCATTGTTCCTTCCTCTGCACAGTACTTTACACTGGTTTTAAATTTCATCAGCTACCGTTCCGCCCGCTCACATATTTCCTTCAGCTTATTCTGTAGTTTCTGGGCTGCGAGTCCTGCAATTCCACTGCCCCTCAGAGTTTGGTACTGTCTGCAAATTTAACCAATTTGCATTGAGTTTTATGAATCCAAGTCATTGACGTGCATTAGAGTAGAGGTCCCAACACTGGGACATCCCACCCATTACTTCACCCCCCCAACCCCGGCCATGGGAGAATGGGGATAGGTAGATGGGAGAGATGGCTGGGGGAGGTATAAAAGGAGGTGGAGAAGAGGAGATGGGGTGAAGAGGGTATCAAATTAGAAAGGGGACAAGATTGATGGAGGAGAGAGGAAGGGGGGGAGATAAAGAGGATGGGGGAAATGGAATGGGGGCGTATGGGGGGGGGGAAACAGGGATGGGAGAGATAGGGAAGGAAAGGTGAGGAAACTATGGGAAGTGAGGAGGATAGGGAGGGTGAGGAGGAAAGGGAAGGTGAGGAGGGTAGGGAGGGTGAGGAGGAGGGGTGAAGGATGTTTGGATGAATAGTGGTGGGGAGGGGGGACAATTTCCTATGGCTTATTTTGATGCTGTGTGGAGGAGAGGAGGTTGTGGCCCTGGGTTGATTTTCCAGTTGGGGGTGGAAGAGCCAGCAAGAAATTCCAGGCTTAGTGAGGGATCGAGGGGCCTGTGTAATTTCAATCCCCTGTGGGGAAGGGACACCAAGGGCTGAAATGTCAGGTGGGTGGGGGGGGGGGTGGAGAGGGGGACTGGACTGTTAAATGAAGAGGTGGAAGGACTGAATTGCCAGTCAATGTGGGAAATAGGTTAAAAAGACGATCGCACAAGCAGAACCCACTCACCTGTAGGTGTGTGGCAGTTAACTGTAGTGAGAAACCACTCACTGCTCAACTGCAGCCTCCCCCACTGCCCATTGTAGTACTAAGCCATACAGTCTCAGAAGGCACTACCTTAACCCCTGGTCTGGGAAGTGTTATCTGATCTCAACCTCAGTCATATGGTTACAATTGACCAAAATGCTGCTGGGCTAGAGAGGAACAAAAAAAATCAGCACTCTTGTGCAGTTTTAATTTCCGCTGTGAGCTATTGGTTTAACACACAAAATTCCCACCTTTAATATTTCAACCCATTGATTTTGTGTGAGTTAATGAGTGCTAGAATTTAATGTTTACATGTTTAGCCAATTTACCAATATAACAAAAGAACCCACGGAGTGAATAATAACCGCCTGTTATCTAGTAGCCCCGGCTAAAGATTGGACACTCGAGGAACTTTAGTGAGGACAGCGTACAAACATATGAACAATAAAGGAAGGACCCTCTGGTCCATCCAGCTTGCCCCACACAATTGTGATACTTTGTGCATCACAATATATACACTCCCCACCCCATGTGATCTCCTGGGAGAGGTGAGAAAACCTGATAAAAACCCAGGCCAATTTGGGGGAAAAAAAATCTGGGAAATTCATCTCCGACCCCTTTGGCGATTGGAACTAGTCCAGGAGATCACCCTGGCCCTGGATTTTATACATTACCTACCTTTCGTAAGAGGTGATCTCCACCCCAGCCAGAAACAGGTCCAGCTCTTGCTTGAAGGAATTCAGCAAATCGGTGTCCAACACAGGAGCCGGCAGCCATTCCAGAGGTCCACAATTCTCTGGGGAAAGAGCCACCTCCTGACATCTAACCTAGCTCTGATCTTATACACTTAAAATTGTGATCCCTGGTCCTCCCGAACATATTTAATTGGAACAAACTGCCAACTCGAACAGTCTATTCCCTTCATCATCCTATAAACCGTGGTCAGATCACCTCTAAGTCTACGCTTCTCTAAAGTGTAGAGTCCCAGCTCTTTCAGCCTACTTTCATAACTGAGATGCTGTAAGCTGGGAATTAGTCCAGTGCCTCTCCTCTGCACCCTTTCCAAAGCCTCAATATGAACCACCACGTGAGGAAACCAAAACCGTCACAGTATTCCAACTGAGGCCTGACCAAGGACTTGCACAAGGACAAAATAGTATTCTTTTTCTTGTGGTTAATTGTCCTATAAATGCACCCCAACACCCTTATTTTCTCCAGTTATCGCTTCACGGTATTGTTCATGAACCTTTAGTGATCTATGCACTAGAGTGCCCAGATCACTTTCTTTCTCCACCTGCTTTAATGCTTTTCCCTGAAGGGTGTGTGTATGTTGAGCATTTGCCCCACCCACAGGCATAACACTGCACTTCTCCAAATTAAACATCATTTGCCAGTCACGAGCCCGGTCCCCCATCACATCAAGACCCGTCTGAATCAGTCGAGCGTCGTCCATAGCCCTGACACTCGCACAAATCTTGGTATCATCTGCAAATTTGCAGATCGTGCAACCAACACCTACATCTAGATCATTAATAAAGACATGATTGAGGTGTACAAAATTATGATGGGCACAGATAGGATGGATACTAAGGAGCTTTTTCCCTTCGTTGAGGGTTCTATAACAAGGGGGCATAGATTCAAGGTAAAAGGCGGGAGGTTTAGAGGGGATATGAGAAAGAACTTTTTCACCCAGAGGGTGGTTGGAGTCTGGAACTCACTGCCTGAAAGGGTTGTGGAGGCAGGAACCCTCACAACATTCAAGAAGCATTTGGATGAGCACTTGAAATGCCATAGCATACAAGGCTACGGACCAAATGCTGGAATATGGGATTAGATTAGACAGGGCTTGATGGCCGGCGTGGACACGATGGGCCGAAGGGCCTCTATCCGTGCTGTATAACTCTATAACTCTATAGATAAGGTAGATAGTCAAAATCTTCTCCCAAATGTTGGGGAGTCTATGATGAGGGGGCATAGATTTTAGGTGAGAGGGGAGAGATACAAAATGGTCCAGAGGGGCAATTTTTTGACTCAAAGGGTGGTGAGTGTCTGGAACGAGCTGCCAGAGGCAGTAGTGGAGGCGGGTACAATTTTGTCTTTTAAAAAGCATTTGGAAAGTTACATGGGGAAGATGGGTGTAGAGGGATATGGGCCAAGTGCACGCAATTGGGACTCGCTTAGGGTTTAAACTGGGCGACATGGACATGTTGGGCCGAAGGGCCTGTTTCCATGTTGTAAACTTCTATGATTCTATGATTCTATGATTCTACATTTAAGAGCGACTGCTCCAACACTGATCCCTGTGGGACACCACTGGTGACTGCTCTCAAAACAGATCCAAATCCAAGTGTAACTATTTTCTGCCGACAGCCTTCCAGCCAGTTCTCAATCCAACTCAATATATTGCCACTAATACCAGAGGCTTTGATCTTGTAGGGAAGCCTCTTGTGCGGTACCTTGTCAAATGCAAGAGTTAACAGGCTATTTTGAGGGGGCATTAGGCTTGGCAGTGATGCCCCCAAATAGCCTGTTAACTCTTAAGCGTAGATCTTAAGCATAGATCTTCTGACTGGAGTTACTTTCAATTGCTTTTGGACCTGGCTGATAGAGTGAGATGAAATAGGGTGGGTGGAGGCTGATGTGGAGTATAAACACCACACCAGTGGACTGGAGCATGAAGCAGTTGGACCAAATGACCTGGCTCTGTGCTGTACATTCTATGTAACGTGAGTTACCACTGGCATTCAAGTAATGTCAGTCGGAAAATGAAGGTTGTCAAGGGTCACCCCCACCATGATGAATTAGCACCGGGTGGGAGACCAGAGAGCAGCCAGCACTCACGGACCTGCCCGCCAACACGAGACAACGCCTTCAGGAGAGGAGGGGGGAAAACTGGCTAAAAAGAACATAGGAACAAAGGGATAGGCCATTCAGCCCCTCAAGGCTGTTCCGCTGTTCAAATAGATCATGCCTCCATTCCATTTACCCGCCTTTCCTCCCTATCCCTTGATACCGTCACCTAACAAAAATCTAGCGATCTCGGTCTTAAGCGCTCCAACTGACCCCCAGTATCCACGGCCTTTTTGGGGGAGAGAGTTCCAGATTTCTACCAACCTTTGTGTGGGATAGTGCTTCCTGATTTTGCTCCTGAATGGCCTGGCTCTAATTTTAAGATTATGCCCACTCATTCTTGCGTCCCCCACTAGAGGAAATAGTTTCTCTGCATTCATCCTTTCGAATCCTTTCAAGATTTTAAAACTCCTCGATCAGATCACCCCTCAACCTTGAAGGGGTGTCCTCGTCATTTAACCCCCTAAGAAAATGCTGACCTGCTTTATCTCCGCGGTCATGGTTCGTTAATGCTTTGTGAGCTGCTCCTCATTCTCCATTACTGTGTACGACCCACTTCCAGTACAAATGCCTGCAGCAGGTTGCACTGATAGCGCGGTCACACCAGAAGAATAAAATGTGTGTTTTCTCTGAGATTTCTGTGTTTAAGCAGAGCTGCATCGAGTGCCCGGAAGTTGAGGGAATTGCAGTATCATAGAATCATGGAATCTTACAGCACAGAAGGAGGCCATTTGACCCATTGTGCCTGTGCTGGCTCGAATATGATGGATTGTCATCATTTCTCCCACTCCTCCCCCACTCCCCCTCCCCCAAGCCCCGCTCCCTTGAAGTCATTAAGGGAAAATAATTCTATGTGTGGGCTGAGAGTCTTATCAGGGCAGCACACCGTGCACAAAGCCACAGCTCCAGACTGGATTCTGATGGCCTGGTTAGCCGCAATCATCTGCTGCTATGTGTGTGAAGTAGGGAGATAATCGGGACTACTTGCTCTCATTGTGCGTCAGCTTACATTAAAAGAAGGAATCATTTACTCTTTAGAAACAAGCCTGTCAGCCCCTGCACTGCCCTAAACACTCCTGGGACAATCCTCTACCATGTGACTGTACTTAAAAGCTGTGCAGTCAGGTCGGCTTGTTTGTGTCCACAGGGCATTTTCCAATATCAGTGAGTGAAGCTCACAGGGGTCTTTGGAGCGAGTGCTCGATGTTTTGATTACTGATTCCTTCTCTGTTCCTCTAGCTCTTTCCCATATGTTGTTTGGTGTTAAAACCAGCAGATAGAAATTCCCACAGTGGCAAACCAGAGACAGACGGCGCAGGGAAAGAAGAAGTAAATAATCAACAACATATGGAGATCACTGCAGCCTGGTGTCCCGCTGCATCCAATCTCCATCCTGGGCGTCTAATCATCAAATCTGATGCAACAGTCTGTTTTCACTGTAACAAGCAATTAGAAACCGTGACCCCCATCCACTTATTTACTGTTAGTAACTAATTGTATGTTTACAAAAGCAAAATACTGTGGATGCTGGAAATCTGAAGTAGAAACAGAACATGCTGGAAACACTCAGCAGGTCAGGCAGCATCTGTGGAGAGAGAACCTTTTTATATATTTCAAAAATAAACTTTATTCAGAGTTAACATTTCAGGTCGATGGCCTTTTGTCAGAACTGAAAGAAGTTAAGAGATTTAATCGTTTCTAAGCAAGTACAGAGCCAGAGAAATGAGCGGGGAAGGAGGAAAGAACAAAAGGGAAGTTCTCTGATAGGGTGGAGGGCAGGAGTGATTAAATGACAAAAAAGATGATGGTTCAATGCAAAAAGGGGGTGGTAATGGGACACATAAAGAAACAAAAGATGGGTCTGGAGGAGCCGTAAAATGGCAACAGCAGAAGCATTACCAGCACCTGCTGTCCGAGAAAATGGGAGTGGTGGTTCTGATCTGAAATTATTGAACTCAATGTTGAGTCCGGAAGGTTGTAGAGTGCCTCATCGAAAGGTGAGGTGCTGTTCCTCGAACATGTGTGAGCTTCATTGGAACAGTATAGGAGGCCGAGGATAGAGGTCAGAGTGAATGTGGGGCGGCGAATTAAAGTGGCAAGCGACCGGAAGCTCAGGGTCACACTTGTATGTTTAACTAGGTGAAGGATGCCAGTGATCAGTGGCAATCATGAATAACCTGAAACCTGATGCTTTGGATCAGATAGAGGGTGCACTCTTACTGCTCTGTATGCCTGGGTAAAGTAGTGTAGTGGTTATGTTACAGGATTAGTAATTCAGATAATGTGAGTTCTAAATCCTATGAGGACAGTTTGAGAATCTGAATTCAGTTTAAAAGAAAAAGCTGGTATCATCAGTCGAAGTTTTTAGATTGTTGTTAAAACCCAATTGGTTCATTAATTTTAAAGGAAGGAAACCTGCTGTCTGTATTTGGTCTGGCCTATATGTGATTCCAATCCCACAGTAACATGGTTGACTCATAACTGCCCTCTGAAGTGACTTAGCAAGCTATTGTTGTATCAAACCTTCAGGGTAACTAGGGATGGGCAATAAATGCCAGCCTTGCCAGCGATGCCCACATCCTAGGACTGAACTTTTAAAAGAAAGGAAGCGTATTCCTTACTGCATCAGCATGACATTAGGCAGGTGCTCCGAAGTCAGTTTCAGAAGTGCCATCTTGGGTCAAAGGTAAAGGTCACGGGTTCAGTCCCCCCGCCATGACTTGACACTTCAATGCAGTTACTGGATTGCTGGATTAATGAGGTGTTGTCTATTCGATGAGATGTTAAACTGCGGCCCGATCTGCCTGCTCATGTGGACAGAGAAGTGTTCTCCCAGTGTCCTGGCAAGCATTCATCCCTCAACCAATGCTACCAAGTCAGATTAACTGATCACTTATCTCATTGTTGTTCTTAGGACTTTGCTGGGTGCAAATTGGCTGCTGCATTTTCCTACAAAACAACAGTGGCTGCACTTCAAAGGTAATTCATTGCTGTAAAGGGCTTTGGGACATCCCTGAGCACAGTAAAAGTGCTACATTAATGCTAGTCCTTTCTTCTTAAACCTCCAATGAGAGTCAGACATTTTCATTTATGGCACTTTCAGATTTTATTTCCAGTTTTCTCTCCTGGGGTGCTGGGGTATGGTCCCATCAGCTCCTGTAGTTTCTCAGCTGGCCTTTTGTTCCTGGTTAAGCCTGGTCAAGCCAGTCCTGTGTTCACTAAATGTTGTGTCCCCTACATTGCAACAGTGACTACACTTCAAAAGTACTTCATTGTCTGTAAGCTGCTTTGGGACGTCCTGAGATTGTGAAAGGATCTATATAAATGCAAGGCTTTCTTTTCTTTTTGCCGTCCCTGATTTTCCTGTGTGCGCTGCACCCAGTCATAGGACTGGGGAGATTTACCCCCACTTGCCGATAGTCTAAAGAAAGTAATGAACTCTAAATGCAAGTTCTTTCTTTCTTTCTTTCCTTCTTTCCTTCTTTCTTCTTTCCTTTTCTTTCTTTCAAAGGCTAGATACTATAATGGAATGACGGTTGGCTTGGTATTCTGGTTTAGCTTGTTCATCCTCGATTCTGCGTGGGCAAATTTCGTTTCTCTTTGGCCACGTCTAGTTCCTTTAGAGTGAGTTATAGTGAATCTCAGTTTTTGTTAACGGCACATGTGAGGTAGGTAGTTAACACACTAGGGCTTTACCAGCTAATAATAGGCTTTTATGTTTAATTTCTCTGTATGGAGACTGAACGTATTCAGGCATAAGGTATACTGCCGCCTGTGCTATTTTACCTCAGTGTTTTTATTTATTTTAAATGGGTTAACAATGGCTTTAATACAGCGCCATCAGGAGTTTATTTCAATCTGCCAACCAGGGAGTTTAATACAGCATACAAAGTAAAGGTAAAACTTTTCATTGGTTCACCAGCTCTTTCATTGGGTTTCAGCTGGTACGAGTTGGGAATGTTGTATCAAGAAATTAACCTTTCCATTCAACAAACTGATCCAATGCAGCTTCTGCCAACCGTCAATGCTCCACACCAGTACCAAATTGGTAACGAACGAATGTCACCCCGAGCCGTCCCCTCCCAGTGCCAAGAGAAGTTTAACAGGGTAGTTTGTACTTTAAACTTCATATTAAATCGTTTTCATGTTAGTTAAGAGCAGGTTGATTTTTCAGTAGCTCCAACAATTGGCCCGGCATTTAGACATAAACGAGTTTGCAACAGATATTTGCTTTCTCTTACTGGTGAGCAGTGCAGAGCCGATAGCATGACTTGGGTCTGCCAGTTTTGACCTCGAAAATACTACGAACGTAGGAACAATGACGGAAAGGAAAAGGCCCTCTGGTCCATCCAGCCTGTCCCACGCAATTGTGATACACTCCCCACCCCACCCGAAACCTCGTGATCTCCTGGGAGGGGCGAGAAAAACAAGATTAAAAATCCAGGCCAATTTGGGAAAGAAAATCTGGGCAATTCCTCTCAACCTCCACCCCCCCCCCGCCCCTCCCTGCCCCCACAGGTGCTTGAGACTACTCTAGGAGATACAAGTCTCAAACTGATGCCTGCAGTATAACTGCACCCTCAGTCTCACTCACGGAGATCAGAGGCGACTAGAGAATGCAATCAGTATTTCGTTTTACACAATCACATGACATATGGTAACATCATAATTCACTCTTTTAAGAAATTGTACATTGGCTTAACAATTTCCATTTAAATATCTTTAAAAAAAAATCAATTAGACAGGGTTCGAATTTGAAAAGGTTTATTAATTTTCAGTAACATGAAATATGATAAGATCAGTTATTAACTTTTCTATTGATAAACTGCAAAATATGACATAAAAATAGAAATGAATACATAATTTAAAATGTTTTCAACCACTCTGCTGGATAATAAATTGTGACGGTGCAATAGTTTAAAATTCACTATTTGTGACAAGATAGGTTATGAAAAACCTCCAAGGATATTAGGTAATCACTCAAAACTTCCCTTTATATTACGATCTTTCTTCAGCTGATTTTTTTATATATTGCAGGGAGATTTAGGTCATTGCCTAGGGTGCTCTCTTTCTTGTCTGATCTGTATCTGGTTTTCAAAGCAGAAATGGCTCTGTCTATGGCTGTTCCACGGATTGTAATGCAAACTCTACAGCACTTTTAAGGCATGACTGACTGCACTATATCAGAGCAACTGAGGGAAGGCAAGCTGACTGCACTTCATGGTGGACCAAACCCGATGTCTTTATTTCAACAACATTGAAGACCCACTAAAGTACAGGTCGCATATCTAGTCATTTTTTAAATTTTAATTCATTCTTGGGATATGGGCGTCACTATCATGGCCAGCATTTACTGCCCATCGAAACAAATACTTTGGTTCTGTCTTCACGGAAGAGGACACAAATAATTTCCCAGAAATGCTAGGGAACCAAGGGACAAGGGAGAAGGAGGAATTAAAGGAAATTAGTATTCGTAAAAAAAAATGGTGCCGGAGAAAGTAATGGGACTGAAAGACAATAATTCCCCAGGGCCTGATAATCTGCATCCCAGAGTACTAAAAGAGGGAGCCATGGAAATAATGCTGCATTAGTTGTCATCTTCCAAAATTCTATAGAATATGGAACAGTTCCTGCAGATTGGAGGGTGGCAAATGTAACTCCACTATTTAAAAAAGGAGGGAGAGAGAAAACAGGGAACTACAGATTGGTTAGCCGAACATCAGTAGTAGGTAAAATGTTTGAGTCTATTATAAAGGATGTGATAACAGGACACTTAGAAAATATCAACGGGATTAGACAAAGTCAATATGGATTTATGAAAGGGAAAGCGTGTTTCACAAACCTACTGGAGTTTTTTGAGAATGTAAAAGGTAGAACAGATAAGGGAGAACCAGTGGATGTGGTGTATTTGGATTTTCGGAAGGCCTTTGATAAAATCCCACATAAGAGGTTAGTGTGCAAAATTAAAGCACATGGGATTGGGGGTAATATACTGACATGGATACCGGGTATGGTAGCATAGTGGTTGTGTTACTGGATTAGTAATCCTGAGGCCTAGATTCATAATCCAGAATCATGAGTTCAAATCCAGCCACGGCAGCTGGGGAATTTAAATTCAATTAATTAAATAAAAATCTGGAATAAAAAATAACTAGTATCAGTAATGGTGGTCACGAAACGACTGGATTTGTCGTAAAAACACATCTGGTTCACTAATGTCCTTTAGTGACCTGCCGTCCTTACCTGCTCTGGCCGATATGTAACTCCAGACCCACAGCCATGTGGTTGATTCTTAATCGCCCTCTGAAATGGCCTAGCAAGCCACTCAGTTGCAAAATCTCACTATGAAAAAACATAACAAAAATAAAACCAGACGGACCAATCAGCACCGGACACGACAAAGGCAAACCAAGCCCAGTCGACCCTGCAAAGTCCTCCTCATAAACATCTGGGGACTTGTGCCAAAATTGGGAGAGCTGTCCCACAGACCAGTCAAACAACAGCCTGACATAGCCATACTCACAGAATCATACCTTTAAGCCAACGTCCCAGACTCTTCCATCACCATCCCTGGGTATGTCCTGTCCCACCAGAGGTTGCAGTGCAGATATATACAATCAGGAGGGAGTGGCCCTGGTAGTCCTCAATATTGACTCCGGACCCCATCAAATCTCATGGCATCAGGTCAAACATGGGCAAGGAAACCTCCTGCTGATCACTACCTACCGTCCTCCCTCAGCTGATGAATCAGTCCTCCTCCATATTGAACACCACTTGGAGGAAGCACTGAGGGTAGCAAGGGCACAGAATGTACTCTGGGTGGGGGACTTCAATGTGCATCACCAAGAGTGGCTCGGTAGCACCACTACTGACCAAGCTGGCCGAGTCCAAAAGGACATAACTGTCAGACTGGGCCTGCAGCAGGTGGTGAGCGAACCAACCAGAGGGAAAAACCTACTTGACCTCGTCCTTACCTGTCGCAGATGCATCTGTCCATGACAGTATTGGTAGGAGTGACCACCGCACAGTCCTCGTGGAGATGAAGTCCCGTCTTCGCACTGAGGATACCATCCAACGTGTTGTGTGGCACTACCACCGTGCTAAATGGGATAGATTCAGAACAGATCTAGCAGCTCAAAATTGGGCCTCCATGAGGCACTGTGGGCCATCAGCAGCAGCACATTTGCATTCCAGCACAATTTGTAACCTCATGGCCTGGCATATTCCTCACTCTACCATTACCAACAAGCCAGGGGATCAACCCTGGTTCAGTGAGGTGTGTAGAAGAGCATTGCAGGAGCAGCACCAGGCATACCTAAAAATGAGGTGCCAACCTGGTGAAGCTACAACTCAGGACTACATGCGTGCTAAACAGCGGAAGCAACATGTTATAGACAGAGCTAAGCGATTCCACAACCAACGGATCAGATCAAAGCTCTGCAGTCCTGCCACATCCAGTCGTGAATGGTGGTGGACAATTAAACAAGTAACGGGAGGAGGAGGCTCTGCAAACATCCCCATCCTCAACGATGGCGGAGTCCAGTACGTGAGTGCAAAAGACAAGGCTGAAGCGTTTGCAACCATCTTTAGCCAAAAGTGCCGAGTGGATGATCCATCTTCGGCCTCTTCTCAGTATCCCCACCATCACAGAAGCCAGTCTTCAGCCAATTCAATTCACTCCACAGGATATTAAGAAACGGCCGAGTGCAGTGGATACAGCAAAGGCTATGGGCCCCGAAAACATCCCGGCTTTGGCGCTGAAGACATGTGCTCCAGAACTAGTCGTGCCTCTAGCCAAACTGTTTCAGTACAGCTAAAACATTGGCATCTACCCGACAATGTGGAAAATTGCCCAGGTATGTCCTGTCCACAAAAAGCAGGACAAATCCAATCTGGCCAATTACCAACCCATCAGTCTACTCTCAATCATCAGCAAAGTGATGGAAGGTGTCGTCGACAGTGCTATCAAGCAGTTCTTACTCACCAATAACCTGCTCACCGATGCTCAGTTTGGGTTCCGCCAGGACCACTCGGGTTCAAACCTCATTGCAGCCTTGGTCCAAACATGGACAAAAGAGCTGAATTCCAGAGGTGAGGTGAGAGTAACTGCACTTGACATCAAGGCAGCATTTGACTGAGTGTGGCACCAAGGAGCCCTAGTAAAATTGAAGTCAATGGGAATCAGGGAGAAAATTCTCCAGTGGCTGGAGTCATACCTAGCACAAAGGAAGATGGTAGTGGTTGTTGGAGGCCAATCATCTCAGCCCGAGGACATTGCTGCAGGAGTTTCTCAGGGCAGTGTCCTGGGCCCAACCATCTTCAGCTGCTTCATCAATGATGTTCCCTTCATCATAAGGTCAGAAATGGGAATGTTCGCTGAAGATTGCACAGTGTTCAGTTCCATTCGCAACCCCTCAAATAATTAAGAAGTCCGAGCCTGCATGCAGCAAGACCTGGACAACATCCAGGCTTGGCAAGTAACATTTGCGCCAGACAAGTGCCAGGCAATGACCATCTCCAGCAATGATATTTTCAAATCAAACTGTTGGACTATAACCTGGTGTTGTAAGATTCTTTACATCTCCAACAAGAGAGAGTCTAACCACCTCTCCTTGACATTACTATCACCGAATCCCTCACCGTCAACATCCTGGGGGATAGCATTTACCAGAAACTTAACTGGACCAGCCATTTAAATACTGTGGCTATAAGAGCAGGTCAGAGGCTGGGTATTCTGCGGCGAGTGACTCACCTCCTGACTCCCCAAAGCCTTTCCACCATCTACAAGGCACAAGTCAGGAGTGTGATGGAATACTCTCCACTTGCCTGGATGAGTGCAGCTCCAAGAACACTCAAGAAGCTCGACACCATCCAGGACAAAGCAGCCCGCTTGATTGGCACCCCATCCACCACCCGAAACATTCACTCCCTCCACCACCGGCGCACAGAGGCTGCAGTGTGCACTATCCATAGGATGCACTGCAGCAACTCGCCAAGGCTTCTTCGACAGCACCTGCCAAACCCACGACCTCTACACCTAGAAGGACAAGGACAGCAGGCACATGGGAACAATAACCAACTGCACGTTCCCCTCCAAGTCTCACACCATCCTGACTTGGAAATATATTGCCGTTCCTTCATCGTCGTTTGGTCAAAATCCTGGAACTCCCTTCCTAACAGTGGGAGAAACTTCATCACACGGACTGCAGCGGTTTCGAAGGCTGCTCACCACCACCTTCTCAAGGGCAATTAGGGATGGGCAATAAATGCTGGCCTTGCCAATGACGCTCACATCCCATGAACGAATAATAAAAAAACATTGGTTAGCAGACAGGAAACAGACAGTAGGAATAAATGGGACTTTTTCAGAGTGGCAGGCAGTGACTAGTGGGGTACCGCAGGGATCAGTGCTTGGGCCCCAGATATTCACAATATATATCAATGATTTGGATGAGGGAACCCAATGTAATATTTCCAAGTTTGCTGACGACACAAAACTAGGTGGGATTGTGAGTTGTGAGGAGGATGCAAAGAAGCTTCAAGGCGATTTAGACAAGTTGAGTGAGTGGGCAAATACATGGCAGATGCAGTATAACGTGGATAAATCTGAAGTTATCCACTTCGGAAGGAAAAACAGAAAGGCAGAGTATTATTTAAACGGTGATAGATTGGGAAATGTTGATATACAAAGGGACCTGGGTGTCCTTTTATACCAACCAATGAAAGCAAACATGCAGGTGCAGCAAACAGTTAGGAAGGCAAATGGTATGTTGGCCTTCATTGCAAGAGGATTTGAGTACAGAAGCAAGGATGTCTTACTGCAGTTATACAGGGCCTTGGTGAGACCACACCTGGAGTATTGTGTGCAGTTTTGGTCTTACCTAAGAAAGGATATACTTGCCATAGAGGGAGTGCAGCGAAGGTTCACCAGACTGATTCCTGAGATGGCATGACTGTCGTATGAGGATAGATTGGGTCGACTCGGCCTGTATTCACTCGAGTTTAGAAGAATGAGGGGGGATCTCTGTGAAATGTATAACATTCTGGCAAGGCTAGACAGATTGGATGCAGAGAGGATGTTTCCCCTGGCTGGTTGGTCCAGAACGAGGGGTCACAGACTCAGGATACGGGGTCGGACATTTAGGACTGAGATGAGGAGAAATTTCTTCACTCAGAGGGTGGTGAACCTGTGGAATTCTCTACCACAGAAGGCTGTGGAGGCCAAGTCACTGAATATATTTAAGAAGAAGCTAGATTGATTTCTAGACACAGAAGGCATCATGGGGTATGTGGAGAGAGTGGGGATATTGTATTGAGATAGACGAACAGCCATGATCATATTGAATGGCGGAGCAGGCTCGAAGGGCTGAATGGCCTGCTCCTGCTCCTATTTTCTATGTTTCTATATTTCTATCCCCAGTTGTCCTTGAGAAGATGGTGGTGAGCTTTCTTCTTGAACCGCCGAAGTCACGTGTGGTGAAAGTGCTCCCACAGTGCTGTTAGGTCGGGAGTTCCAGGATTTTGTCCATGAAGGGATGGCCGATAGACGTCCAAGTCAGGATGGTGTGTGATTTAATGAGGAACTTGGAGGTGATGGTGTTCCCATGTGCTTACTGCCCTTGTCCTTCTAGGTGGTGCATGTTGCAGGTTATTTAAGGGTTTGGAGTACAAGAGTAAGGAAGTCTTGTTGCAATTGTGCAGGGCTTTGGTGAGACCACACCTGGAGTACTGTGTACAGTTGTGGTCTCCTTACCTAAGGAAGGATATACTTGCCTTAGAGGCAGTGCAACGAAAGTTCACTAGATTGATTCCTGGGATAAGAGGGTTGTGCTATGAGGAGAGATTGAGTAGAATGGACCTATACTCTGGAGTTTAGAAGAATGAGAGGTGATCTCATTGAAACATATAAGGTTCTGAGAGGGCTTGACAGGGTAGATGCTGAGAGGTTGTTTCCCCTGGCTGAAGAGTCTAGAACTAGTCTCAGGATAAGGGGCCAGCCATTTAAGACTGAGATGAGGAGAAATTTCTTCACTCAGAGGGTTGTGAATCTTTGGAATTCTCGACCTCAGAGGCCTGTGGATGCTTATTCGTTGAGTATATTCAAGACTGAGACCGATAAATTTTTGGACTGTAAGGAAATTAAGGGATATGGGGATCGGGCGAGAAAGTGGAGTTGAAGTCGAAGGTTAGCCATGATCTTATTGAATGGCGGAGCAGGCTCGAGGGGCCGTGTGGCCCACTCCTGCTCCTATTTCTGATGTTCTTATCTTTGGGATGTTGAAGACGTTTGGACTAATAGCATAATGGGTGTCAGCTGTGGCTCAGTCAGTAGCACTCTCATCTCTGAAGTTAGTAGGTTGTGGGTTCAAGTCCTCCTTCCAGGGACATTGAGTATGAAATCTAGGCTGTCGGTGCAGTACTGAGGGAGTGCTGCATTTTTGGAGGTGCTGTCTTTTGGATAAGACGTTAAACACCTGCCTTCTTAAGTGGATGTAAAAGATCCCATAGCACTATTTCGAAGAAGAGCAGGGGATTTCTCCAGGGTGTCCTGGCCAATATTTATCCCTCAACCAACACCATTAAAAAGATTATCTGGTCATTATCTCATCACTGTTTGTGGGACCTTGTTGTGCACAAATTGAGTGCGGATGTCCAAAGGGACTGTTGGCCAGGGGCTGCGGTAACCTGAGACGTCGGCTGCTGATACACAGAGGCAGGAAAGACTTTTGAACTAAAGTAAACTGGGTTCAGTTACTGGCCTCAACTGCCTGGAACCGGTTTGAATTAACCAAGTTTTGTGAAAGACAAAGGAGATGTGATAAGACACAAGTCCTTATTTAGGAAAGGAGTAATGAGGTAATGCTACCTAAGTCCTTGGGACAGAGCCAATGAGGAGAAGACACAAGCAAAAGCGAGAAAGCATACTCAGGTTACCGCGGCCCCTGGCCAACAGGACTTACGGGTTCAGGTACACAGATCATTGAAGTGTCATGAACAGGTGCAGAAAATAATCAAGAAGGCTAATGGAATGCTGGCCTTTATATCTAGAGGACTAGAGTACAAGGGGGCAGAAGTTATGCTGCAGCTATACAAAACCCTGGTTAGACCGCACCTGGAGTACTGTGAGCAGTTCTGGGCACCGCACCTTCGGAAGGACATATTGGCCTTGGAGGGAGTGCAGCGTAGGTTTACTAGAATGATACCCGGACTTCAAGGGTTAAGTTACGAGGAGAGATTACACAAATCGGGGTTGTATTCTCTAGAGTAACGAAGGTTAAGGGGTGATCTGATCGAAGTTTATAAGATATTAAGGGGAACGGATAGGGTGGATAGAGAGAAACTATTTCCGCTGATTGGGGATTTTAGGAGTAGGGGGCACAGTCTAAAAATTAGAGCCAGACCTTTCAGGAGTGAGATTAGAAAACATTTCTACACACAAAGGGTGGTAGAAGTTTGGAACTCTCTTCCACAAACGGCAATTGATACTAGCTCAATTGCTAAATTTAAATCTGAGATAGATAGCTTTTTGGCAACCAAAGGTATTAAGGGATATGGGCCAAAGGCAGGTATATGGAGTTAGATCACAGATCAGCCATGATCTTATCAAATGGTGGAGCAGGCACGAGGGGTTGAATGGCCTACTCCTGTTCCTGTGTTCCTATTACAACAGTGACTACACTTCAAAAGTACTTCATTGGCTGTAAAGCACTTTTGGATGTTTTGAGGTCGTGAAAGGCACGATATGAATCCAATTCTTTCTTTTTTCTTTTTAACACAAATATGGAGAGCCAGCATGCAGGTGCTGCTGCCCAATGATTCAAACTAAAGAAGTGCCAAGTATGAATCTGTCCTTTACACTGCTGATAGGGTGGTGCTCAAGCGGAGATCTGTGGCCTGTTCGTCCTGTTCTCCCTGTTTCTCCCTGCAGTGTGTTGCTGGTCCAGGCGTGGCTGCGCAGGAGGCCAAGTAGGAAATCGGATTCATTACGCTGTAACGTAAAGAGTAATCCTATAATCGGCTGCTCCCAGCAATGATTGGAGCTTGTACGGGGCACCGGTCAAGAAATTGGACGTCCTAGAATCATAGAAGTTTACAACATGGAAACAGGCCCTTCGGCCCAACATGTCCATGTCGCCCAGTTTATACCACTAAGCTAGTCCCAATTGCCTGCACTTGGCCCATATCCCTCTATACCCATCTTACCCATGTAACTGTCCAAATGCTTTTTAAAAGACAAAATTGTACCCGCCTCGACTACTGCCTCTGGCAGCTCGTTCCAGACACTCACCACCCTTTGAGTGAAAAAATTGCCCCTCTGGACCCTTTTGTATCTCTCCCCTCTCACCTTAAATATATGCCCCCTCATTATAGACTCCCCTACCTTTGGGAAAAGATTTTGACTATCTACCTTATCTATGCCCCTCATTATTTTATAGACTTCTATAAGATCACCCCGAAACCTCCTACTCTCCAGGGAAAAAAGTCTCAGTCTATCCAACCCCTCCCTATAAGTCAAACCATCAAGTCCCGGTAGCATCCTAGTAAATCTTTTCTACACTCTTTCTCATTTAATAATATCCTTTCTATAATAGGGAGACCAGAACTGTACACAGTATTCCAAGTGTGCCCTAACTAATGTCTTGTACAACTTCAACAAGACATCCCAACTCCTGTATTCAATGTTCTGACCAATGAAACCAAGCATGCTGAATGCCTTCTTCACCACCCTATCCACCGGTGACTCCACTTTCAAGGAGCTATGAACCTGTACTCCTAGATCTCTTTGTTCTATAACTCTCCCCAACGCCCTACCATTAACGGAGTAGGTCCTGGCCCGATTTGATCTACCAAAATGCATCACCTCACATTTATCTAAATTAAACTCTATCTGCCATTCATCGGCCCACTGGCCCAATTTATCAAGATCCCGTTGCAATCCTAGATAACCTTCTTCACTGTCCACAATGCCACCAATCTTGGTGTCATCTGCAAACTTACTAACCATGCCTCCTAAATTCTCATCCAAATCATTAATATAAATAACAAATAACAGCGGACCCAGCACCGATCCTTGAGGCACACCGCTGGTCACAGGCCTCCAGTTTGAAAAACAACCCTCTACAACCACCCTCTGTCTTCTGCCATCAAGCCAATTTTGTATCCAATTGGCTACCTCACCTTGGATCCCGTGAGATCTAACCTTATATAACAACCTACCATGCGGTACCTTGTCAAAGGCTTTGCTAAAGTCCATGTAGACCACGTCTACTGCACAGCCCTCATCTATCTTCTTGGTTACCCCTTCAAAAAACTCAATCAAATTTGTGAGACATGATTTTCCTCTCACAAAACCATGCTGACTGTTCCTAATCAGTCCCTGCCTCTCCAAATGCCTGTAGATCCTGTCTCTCAGAATACCCTCTAACAACTTACCCACTACAGATGTCAGGCTCACCGGTCTGTAGTTCCCAGGCTTTTCCCTGCCACCCTTCTTAAACAAAGGCACAACATTTGCTAACCTCCAATCTTCAGGCACCTCACCTGTAGCTGTCGATGATTCAAATATCTCTGCTAGGGGACCTGCAATTTCCTCCCCTAACCTCCCATAACGTCCTGGGATACATTTCATCAGGTCCCGGAGATTTATCTACCTTGATGCGCATTAAGCCTTCCAGCACCTCCCTCTCTGTAATATGTACACTCCTCAAGACATCACTATTTATTTCCCCAAGTTCCCTAACATCCATGCCTTTCTCAACCGTAAATACCGATGTGAAATATTCATTCAGGATCTCACCCATTTCTTGTGGTTCCGCACATAGATGACCTTGTTGATCCTTAAGAGGCCCGACTCTCTCCCTACTTACCCTTTTGCCCTTTATGTATTTGTAGAAGCTCTTTGGATTCACCTTTGCCTGATCTGCCAAAGCAATCTCATATCCCCTTTTTGCCCTCCTGATTTCTCTCTTAACTCTACTCCGGCAATCTCTATACTCTTCAAGGGATCCACTTGATCCCAGCTGCCTATGCATGTCATATACCTCCTTCTTCTTTCTGACTAGGGCCTCAATCTCCCGAGTCATCCAAGGTTCCCTACTTCTACCAGCCTTGCCCTTCACTTTATAAGGAATGTGCTTACCCTGAACCCTGGTTAACACACTTTTGAAGGCCTCCCACTTACCAGATGTCCCTTTGCCTGCCAACAGACTCTCCCAATCAACTTCTGAAAGTTCCTGTCTAATACCATCAAAATTGGCCTTTCCCCAATTTAGAATTTTAACTTCTGGGCCAGACCTATCCTTCTCCATAGCTATCTTAAAACTAATGGAATTATGATCACTGGTCCCAAAGTGATCCCTCACTAACACTTCTGTCACCTGCCCTTCCTTATTTCCCAAGGGGAGGTCAAGTTTCGCCCCCTCTCTCGTCGGGCCGTCCACATACTGAATGAAAAATTCCTCCTGAATACACTCAACAAATTTCTCTCCATCCAAGCCCCTAATGCTATGGCTGTCCCAGTCAATGTTGGGAAAGTTAAAGTCCCCTACTATTACCACCCTATTTTTCTTGCAGCTGTCTGTAATCTCCTTACATATTTGCTTCTCAATTTCCCATTGACTATTTGGGGGTCTGTAGTACAATCCTATCAACGTGATCTCTCCCTTCTTATTTTTCAGTTCTACCCATATAGACTCAGTGGGCGAACCCTCGTATATATCCTCTCTCACTACTGCCGTGATGTTCTCTCTAATCAAGAACGCAACTCCCCCTCCTCTCTTACCTCCTGCTCTATCTTTCCTATAGCATCTGTACCCTGGAACATTGAGCTGCCAGTCCTGCCCCTCCCTTAGCCATGTTTCAGTAATAGCTATAACATCCCATTCCCCTGTGCCCATCCATGCCCTGAGTTCATCTACCTTGCCCATCAGACTTCTTGCATTGAAATAAATGCAGTTTAATCTCGACTTCAATTGGTCTTTGCCCTGCTTTCTCAGACCATCTGTCCGGTCATGTTTTGAACACTGTCCCTTACTGCCTTTTGTTTCTGTCACCACTTTATTTCCCACTGACTTCCTGCATCGGTTCCCATCCCCCTGCCACATTAGTTTAAACCCTCCCCAACAGCACTAGCAAACACTCCCCCTAGGACATTGGTTCCAGTCCTGCCCAGATGCAGACCGTCCAATTTGTACTGGTCCCACCTCCCCCAGAACCAGTTCCAATGTCCCAGGAATTTGAATCCCTCCCTCTTGCACCATCTCTCAAGCCACGTATTCATCCTAGCTATCCTGTCATTCCTACTCTGACTAGCCCGTGGCACTGGTAGCAATCCTGAGATTACTACCTTTGAGGTCTTACTTTTTAGTTTAACTCCTAACTCCCTAAATTCAGCTTGTAGGACCTCATCCCGTTTTTTACCTATATCGTTGGTACCTCTATGCACCACGACAACTGGCTGTTCACCCTCCCCCTCCAGAATGTTCTGCAGCCGCTCCGAGACATCCCTGACCCTTGCACCAGGGAGGCAACATACCATCCTGGAGTCTCGGTTGCGTTCGCAGAAACGCCTGTCTATTCCCCTTACAATCGAGTCCCCTATCACTATAGCTCTGCCACTCTTTTTCCTGCCCTCCTGTTCAGCAGAGCCAGCCACGGTGCCATGAACCTGGCCGCTGCCACCTTCCCCTGGTGAGCCATCACCCACAACAGTATCCAAAATGGTATACCTGTTTGAGAGGGAGATGGCCACAGGGGACCCCTGCACTACCTGCCTGCACCTCTTACTCTGCCTGGTGGTCACCCATTCACTTCCTGCCTGTACTCCCTTTACCAGCGGTGTGACCAACTCACTAAACGTGCTATCCACGAGTTTCTCTGCATCGCGGATGCTCCTGAGGTCGTGAAATCTGCTATATAAATGCAAATTCTTTTTAACACATACATGGAGAGCCAGCACATGACTTTCAGTCTATTAACTTCAATGGGTGGAGCGTCACAGGCTTTGGGCCTACCTGTCTGAGCTTCCTGAAATCAAAATAAGGGAAAATTGGACAGGATGTATGATGGGCTAACGTCCATTTTGCACCCCCACTCGAGTTGAATTTCACCCCATTTAACCTCATAAAACTGATTAACATCAATACCAAATGGTCATCAATTGTGGGCCTTGAATCTACGGGCTCGATTTTAGCACCCGCGATCGGGTGCGTTCGTGGCGGGGAGGGGCTGCGAAAATCGGGGATTCCCGGGGTGGGTCTGGAGCCCGGCTCCAACCCGCTCACTTCCGAGTTCCCCAGTGACGCGCTGACATGCGCGCGCATCCCCCGCATGTGAGACTCCAGCCGGCAATTAAAGCTGGCGGGGTGCCACTTAAAGTACTTAAACAGGTACTTCAGGTCGTTTACAGATATTTTAGGAGGGATGGGATTTTGAAATTAACTGAGACTGTTTCCTGTACTGGGGGAAACACTCCCAGTTGAAATGAACGTGTAGCAGCCACCAGCCTGTGGCAGCTGCAAAGGTCCATTTGACAGGTGCGGGGAGGGAGACCCTCACTCTTTGCAGG
Organism: Heptranchias perlo; assembly: GCF_035084215.1. Lineage (NCBI taxonomy): Eukaryota > Metazoa > Chordata > Chondrichthyes > Hexanchiformes > Hexanchidae > Heptranchias > Heptranchias perlo. The sequence continues at coordinate 11,619,963 of NC_090338.1, read as the reverse complement.
AGGCCACTCTGTCACTTTGGACAAAGTTTGGCCTCCACCACCCTCCTCTTAACAATAAAATTCACCAACTTGCACACTTACCCGGTGTCCAGAGACATGTACCTACCTTGCGGACCCCCTCAGATGTACATCTTCCGATGGAGGCCGCTGTAGCTGCAGTCATGACCTCCTCGGAGGGCGAACAGCATCACCAGCCTCGCCGGCCATGTCGTCCACCTCTGACACATGGAGCTCCACAACACAGTGCTGTGACACATCCACCTGCACAGCAGGAGGGAGGGCAACCGCAGAGAGAGATGCATCGCAGAGGGCACTACCCTCGGTACAGGGTCTACAGACCGAGGCTCAGCTTCCTGGACCTCTCTGAGCAGCAGTGCACACGGAGGCTCAGAGTCACTCGACATGTAGTCGTGGACATCTGCAGCCTCCTTCATGCTGAGCTGCTCCCGGCTGGCCCGAGCACCATCTTCTTACCTGTCGCTGTCAAAGTCACCATTGCCCTCAACAACTTCTCCTCCGCATCCTTCCAGGGTGCCACCGGGGACATCGCTGACGTCTCTCAGTCGTCTGCACAAAAGTGCCCTGCAAATACATCCACACCCACTCTGCAGTGACACAATGGGTGGCATCAGTTGTGGGTCTTCATAGTGATCCTCAGGAAAGGGCATTATTGCACAAACCAGACAAGATTCGCAAAGACGTGACAGTAGTGTTGACAATATAATATGTGATGTGAAATTAAATATCGGTAAACACCATGACAAACCCTCAAACACCCTTGTGCATCCCCTTCATGCTCACGACACGTTTGCCTTACGCTTCCTACTGCACATATGTGATGCATGCCCTGTGGCTGCAGCACAGGTAGTGGCAGGTTGAGTGAGGCTGACCGTGAAAGAGATGCATGAAAGGGTGAATATGAGATACAGGCATGAGATTGTATGAGGATTGGGTTGAGTGGTAGTGGCGGGATGAGTACTGGCGAGGTGAGTAAGTGCAGGTAAGATGAGGATGAGGTTTGAGTGGGTGTGAGGCGTGATGTGACAGAGTAGTGTTGGCAGTGCAGAAGGAGATGTGGGTTGGGGGCAGTGATGTGGCAGACGGAGTGTAGGGGAATGAGTAAGTGTACTCACTTCGGCTGACCTACTTAGGTCATTGCAGCGCCTCCTGTTCTGTATGCAGGTGGGCGATATGTTGGTGCTGCAGGTAACCTCCTCTGCCACCTCGCGCCAGGCTTTCTTGGTGGCAGAGACAGGCCGCTTCCTCCCGCCCGCCGGGGGGAAGATCTCTGTCCTCCCCCTCCTCCTCACCCCATCCAATGATACCTGGAGTGAGGCATCATTAAACCTGGGAGCGGCCTTCCCCTTGGGCTGCTCCATGCTGTAATTTTTCCTATTTCCTGCAGCATCAGTCAGTGGAGGACTGCCCCTTTAAATAAGGCTCCTCCAGCCGACAGACCTTACTGCGCATGCGCAGCCCGCCCGCCGCGCAGATCAGCAGCGGGAAACCCGGAAGCAAAGGTAAGTGGCTCCAATCAGCCTGCGATTCCGTGCGGAGCACACTGATTTCACCGGGCGCGTTACCCACGCGCCCAGTCGACCCCCCACTGAGAACCCGCCGCCCTGCGAATATCGAGCCCTATGCGTCTATGTTGGAGATGAGTGCTCTGTTACCAATCTTACTGCCCTCCTCAGATTGGGAGTTTTGCAACTGCTGCAGGTTCAATACCAATTTTGTGCTCCCCTCATGGCTGGATGTGTGAATCTACTTTCTGGTGCAGCATACAAGGCAGGAAAATCCCAGATTCATTTCCTGAGGTGGAAATGGAGACACTACAAATCATCCTCAACCTCCTTGGGCTGGAGAGAAGTCAAATCAGACAGGGCTTCCTACTCCTGATCACCACGCCGTGATCTCTGCTGGAAAGCATCTTGTGTGTGGAGATTAGGCAAGGGTAGGATCAGCCTCAGCTGTGATTCCCCCAACAGTCAAACAGCCCATTGTCACCATTGTCTCGCTGTGCAAAATTTGCTGGATTCAATAAGAACCGTTCAAAAGTAAAAGAAATTGGACAATGGGGAGGATTCCCATGTGAATTCTAATTAATAAACAAGTAGGATTATTAATCCTGTCTCCCCCATTGCAAGCAGTGAAAGTGGGCTCTTCCAATATTAGTGTGCAAACCCTCAATGCATTCATATGGAATTTTCTTGTCTGCTGGAGGCATTAGCTTCCCACAACGTCGTTAAGCATTCACACACTAATGGTCAAACAGGCCAATTTAAAGACTGTTTCTAGGCTCATATTGGCCAATTTAATGGCTGCTTCTAGGCTCAAACAGGTCAATTTAAAGGTTGTTTCTCGACTAAAACAGGCCAAATGAAAGGCTGTTTCTCGGCTCAAACAAGTCAATTTAAAGAGTGTTTCCAGGCTCAAACAGGCCAATTTAAGGCTGTTTGTAGACTCAAACAAGCCTTTTAAAGACTGTTTCCAGGCTCAAACAGACCAATTTAAGGCTGTTTGTAGACTCAAACAGGCCAAATGAAAGGCTGTTTCCAGGCTCAAACAGGACAATTTAAAGATTGTTTCTAGCCTATTTTCGAGCTGTTGATTCACCTCAATGTCTCTCCTGCTCTTTTCAATGTTGCAGGTGTCCTGCACGCTTAGCCTTTCTCCTTCACATTGGCCTTTGAAATAAAAAGAAGGCAGCTTTCCCTCTACCTGTCAGATGACTGGTCAAGAGAAGAGAAGCTTAAGTGGGAATGTCCATCAAGATTTAAACCTGGAACTCTTAGTAAGGGACCTGTAGCTTCAGCACTCCTGCCTGTCACAGCATCTTGCTGTAGATTCATTTCAGCTTAACTAATGATTGATTAATGCTTTGCAGCAGTGTGATTCAGATGATTGCTGAAATAAGGAACACGAATCAACATTTCAAATGTTAATTTAAATGATATGTGCGGCAATTCACGAGTTTAATCAGCCAGAAAGCACAACAGAATGAGGTTGTAAGAGGTTTAACTTGTCCTTTGAGAGCTCATTAGGCTCTTTTAGATATAATAAAATTCCTATGGGATTTACAACTTGTTGCATAACTCGTAGGATTTATTCGGAAACAAATTACATAAGAATCTAGCTTATTTATTTATTTTATTGATTCATTGTTAGAAAGATGTTCCGTAGCATGTCCTGCTAGTTTTGGAAAATATTCAGAATCGTTGTTCTCACTTGGCTGCTGTCTGTCTGCACTGACTGATCAGTAACTCTCCAACATGTGAATATTGATCTTCCCCAAGTTGGATCAATAGTCGGCAACTGTTATGCAACGCTCACAGATTGGCAGCGAACACCACTGAATACATAATAACGCCCGCATGGCCATTGCAGTGGCATGAACCCTGCAGGACAAGGGAGGAAGGAAGGAAGGAAGAAAAGGGAGAGAGGGAGGGGAGGGAGGAAAGGAAAGGAAAGGAAGGAAGAACGGGAAGGGAGGAAAGGAGGAAGGAGAGAAAGAGAGGGAGGGGACGAATTGGAAGGGAGGAAGGGAGGAAGGAAAGAAGGAGAGAAAGAGAGGGAGGGGAGGGAAGAGAGGGAGGTAGGGAGGGAGGAAAGAACGAAGGAAAAATGTTCAATAGAAATTAAAATGGGGAGAGGTGTATAAGGGGCTGCCGACTTGCTATCACCTGCTTTACACTATCGCACTAAGTCATGATCTACCCCACTGTGTTTCTTATTTACTCACAAAGAGGCAGGAAGACCTGCAGGGGGTAATTTTCCGAGTACACAAGGAACCTCGCCTGCAATATGCACCAGAACATTTTAAGCTGCGGCGTCAACCTAGGACTGCAGCCTTTACCGCAGTACGTTGTGTCATCCACATCACTCAAAGCAGACGCTAACCCAGTGACATACATTTTCAAGGGTGAGGTGAGTCACTGATCCCTGGTACAGAAGGGATAGAGATGGTGGTCCCTGAAACACAGGCTGCTGCTGAGTGAAGGTTAAAAATGACTCAGCACCCTGCCGATGTGCTGTGCGATCCTGTCCTCACGTGGCCACGCACAAAACATAATTTACTACAGGAGTGTGTTGGGTGTTGCCATGTGAATTCTCCTCTCCCTCCAAAGAGATGGACTGGATGAGTATTATTAACATCAAGTCAAGGCACAGGCTTTGAATCTAAAAGTGGCTACGTTTACATAAGTTCGATGAATGAACAGTATACACCCTGTCAACAGTCAGGTTATTGGACTCTCTAAGGTGCTTCCCCTTTGTGTCATTGTGTAAAGTATGTCCTTTCAACTCTAATCCAGTGCTTCAGTGGAACTGGCTGGCTGTTACGTGCCTTTTGGGATTGAGGTGGCTGTATAAGAACACAAGAACATAAAAAATAGGAGCAGGAGTAGGCCATACGGCCCCTCGAGCCTGCTCCGTCATCCAATAAGATCATGGCTGATCTTCTACCTCAACTCCACATTCCCGCCCTATCCCCATATCCCTTGATTCCCTTAGTGCCCAAATATCCATCGATCTTAGTCTTGAATATACTCAATGACTGAGCATCCACAGCCCTCTGGGGTACAGAATTCCAAAGATTCACAACCCTCTGAGCGAAGAAATTTTCCCTCATCTCGGTCCTAAATGACCGACCTCCCTTATCCTGAGGCAGCTGAGCCTTGACTCGGATTTCCTGGGCCTGAATGCTTTTCTGGCAATCGTGCAGGCATCTCGCCGTCTGTACCGCTGGGTGGAGCGCGTGCCGCGCATTCTCCTCCCCCAGTTGACTCCCAAATTGGTAACTGGGGTCCTGTGTACCTCGTCGGACCCCGATTTTCACATTAAAAGGCTTTTACTGCCCGAAATGGACCGGTGCTCCTTTAAGTGTCACCAATTCTCCAGGATTGCCCTGGAGTCTCCAGGAATTAAAGATCAATCTCCAGGACACTGCTGCAAGAAAAACCCCGGCAGGAAAATCGTCGGGTGCAATAAAAAGAATTCAGTTTTTTTTTTGTAATACTCTTTGACCATTTTTGTTTATCAGTTATAGAAATATTGGAAATGGGGAGAAAGAAGCTGTTTGACTATCCAGGGCTGTTGGGGGGGGGGGCGGGAGGTCATGTGATGAAACCTCCAGGGATACGTCCAACCCTACAGCAACCCAAGGCCCCAGCCTCCCGCGGAAAAGGCCCCTTTCACGACTGAGCAGGCCTGGTCGGCAGTGGAAATGGAGGCGATAAGTTCTCCCCCACCGCCCCCCGTGATTCTCAGGATGCTACCTCCGCTCCCCCCACCCCGCCCCCGCCACATTTCTGCCCGGTGGAGCCAATGAGTACCTTCCCCCATGCTCCCCGACGCTTCAAAGGAAACGCAGCTTTTGCGATCTCACATTAGTCACAGAAATACGAGCCAGAGAGATGAAAACCTGTTAAGATTCCTCTGAAGGCAGCCTGCGTGAAATGGAAATGCTTTAATTCCCTTCCCTTCTTAATTGTTAAGATGCTCTCTGTAGTCTGGTCCTGCCGCTGTTCCTCTTTATAATAAATTAGTTCCTCCACATGTAGACTACTCAAATTATACCGGAAAGAAACTGACAATGTAATGCTCACCAGATGCAGAGTAAGCTTAATTGGGCACCTGGAGCACTTGGCATAACAGTGTGCCTATTCTGTTCAAGAACTGTTGAAATAAGGTCTTATCGAGCGCTGAAATCGTTTTTGCATGAAGAAAGAAACGGATATTCAAGCTACTACTCGACATTTGGGTTATCCACTGGCACTCTAACCTCAGGAGCATAATGTCCCAGGGCCGAGTCGCAGGGGCCTGACCTGACACCTCCCGTTGCACGCATCACTGCTGGAGGCGCACGCTGCCCATCAGCTCAGATGGCCCATCTGCTGGGATGACCCCGTGACACTGCTCTGAAAAGAGCAAAGGGCATAGGTCAGGGATGCGCAGTCACAACAAATGGGGGCCGCGAGGCTGACGGAAGGCACTTGTCCGTTGATGGCATGTCATCAGTGGCACGAGCTGGATAGCTCCATCGCCCACTTTCACTATAACGGAACGGAAACAAACTCTGCGCTTCCTACAGCACAACCTTCCCTGGGTCTGGAGGTTGCAGGCGCAGGAAACACAAGCCTTTTTCTATTGGGACTCTGATGTCAGAAGATTGTGGGTTCAAGCTGCACTCCAGGACTTGGGCACCTAATCTAGGATAATGATCTCCATCACCTAGAAGGACAAGGGCTGCATGGTAACACCATCACCTCCAAGTTACCCTCCATGTGACACACCGTCCCGACTTGGACATATATCGCCGTTCCTGGGTCAAAATCCTGGAACTCCCTACCTAACAACACTTTGGCAGTACCTTCACCGCGTGGACTGCAGCTGTTCAAGAAGAAGGCCCACCACCACCTTCTGAAGGACAACTGCAATGAGAAATAAATGCCAGCAACGTCCACATCCCAAGAATGAATTAAAAAACCATTTCAGTGTAATACCAAGGGGTGCTGCATTGTTGACAGTGCTATCTTTCAGATAAGGCACTACAATTAATAAGCCATGTCTACCTCTTCAGCTGGATATAACATTTTCCCACGGCACAATTTGAAGAAGAGAGTGGAGTTTTCCTGTTGTCACTTCCTCAAAGACAACACCATCAAAAAAGACAGATCAGCTTGCTCATATATCTCATTTGCTGCTATAGGACCTTGCTGTGCGAAAACTGATCGCTGCATTTGCCTACATGACAACAGTGACAACCCTTCAAAAGCAATCCATTGGATATGAAGTGCTTTGTCCGTCTCCACCCCTGCCTCAGCTCATCAGCTGCTGTAACCCTCATCAATGTCTTTTTCACCTCTAAACTCGACTATTCCAATGCTCTCCTGGCCGGCTCCCATCTTCCACCCTCCACAAACTTGAGCTCATCCAAAACTCTGCTGCCCGTATCCTAACTTGCACCAAGTCCCGTTCACCCATCACCTCTGTGCTCGCTGACCTACATTGACTCCCGATCTGGCAATGCCTCGATTTTAAAATTCTCATCCTTGCATTCAATTCCCTCCACGGCTTCACCCCTCCGTACCTCTGTAACCTCCTCCAGCCCTACAACCCTCTGAGATTTCTGCGCTCCTCCAATTCTGGCCTCTTGCGCATCCCTGATTTTCATCGCTCCACCATTGGCGGTCATGCCTTCAGCTGCCTAGGCCCTAAACTCTGGAAATCCCTCCCTAAACATCTCCGCTTCTCTACCTCTCCCTCCTTCCTTAAGACGTTCCTTAAAACCTAACTTTTTGACCAAGCTTTTGGTCACCTGTCCTAACATCCCTTAATGTAGTTTGGTGTCAAAGTTTGTTTGATGGGCGTTCCTGTGAAGCATCTTGGGACATTTTACTGCATTAAAGGCGTTTATAAATGCAAGTTGTTGGTGGTATTTCTTGTGAGGACATGACAAGGCGATAAATAGATGCAACTTTTCTCATCGTTGGATGGCAATTTCAATCAGATGGTATCAGATTTAGATCAACAGAAGCTTCCTAATTTGCCATCAACATTAGCAAAGCTTCATCAGCCCAGTGAATGAGTTAAGCCTCAAATACCACAGCAGCAGAAAAATACAGAGACACACAAAAAAAATCTGGCCCTTAAAGCAAATAGAGCATCATCACGGACATTCTGTTTAAGAGGAAAATCCTCATTCATTTGAATAACATTGGAAAGGAATTGTTCGGGGATATAAAGGGTTTATATACTTTACATGTTACGAACAACGACGGACAGGAAAAGACCTTCTGGTCCGTCCAGCCTGTCCCACGGAACTGCGATGCCTTGTCCATCACTATACTTTCACTCCTCCCACACCCCACCCCACCCGAAAGCTATGCTATCTCCTGGGAGAGGCGGAAAACCAGATTAAAAAACCCAGGCCAAATAGCGGAACAAAAATCTGGAAAATTCCTGTCCGATAAGAGGAATTTTAGGCGATCGAAACCAGTCCAGGAGGCCATTTTGCCCCTGATTAATGTCGTGCACCACCTAACTTTTGTACGAGCTGATCTCCGCCCAACTGAGGTACAAGTCCAACTCTCGCTTGAAGGAAACCTGCTGCACGAGCCAAAAGGGGTGTCTGGACAGAAGTATCGAGGCTTACTGACTCACATCAATTAATGGGAAAATCACAAGGAAGAGCTGTTGTTCTTTGAATTCACTAGCTAAATCTACTGATAAAAGCTCGTTGGAGAACATTTTTTTAGGTGGGGGTGGGGGAAGCAGGAAAATGGGATTACCCTCGAGATAGGCTTAACTTCAGCGAAGGCTCACGTGGCCTCCTCCTGTGCTGAAATGCCTATGTTTCTTTGTTTGACCTTTAGGCCGCACAAGAACAGATGTAATCAACTCAGTTTTACCCAGCAGTGTAAAGGGATCTGAAGCTGACATCACTGTGAGCAAGCCGAAAGGTCAAAGATACCAGAAGGATCAATTTTCTTCCATGCGCTACTCTGTAGCCCCGCTGCCAGGCAACACAACGTCGCTGAGTGCTGGTGGGAGCTTCCAGATATTTGATCATTTGTCGCTTGACGATGACCCTTCTTTTTGTCTCTACCGTTTAAAGGGGATGAAGCCTTTAATTTAAATCTGTTGACATACCGTCAACATTTTCAGAATCTCCATCACGCAGAGAGTGAAAAGGTCACTGCTGGGAAATGTCACAGGAGTGCTGGCAAAAGCTGAAAGATTCATTGCTATTGATAAAATTAAAACGGTCGAGGTAAATTTGTGAGACTCCTCTGCTGATGGAGAACCTCGCTGGCGATGAGCATGAGTTAGACAATCGGGACTACATTGGTACAGCCCTATCTCCAAACCACTCTCCTATCATAGAACCATAGTAGGAACAGCAAAGGAATAGGCCATTTGGCCCATCATGCCTGTGCCGCCTCTTTGAAAGAGCTATCCAATTAGTCCCACTCCCCCTACTCTTTCCCCATAGCCCTGCAATTTTTTCCCATTCAAGTATTTATCCAATTCCCTTTTGAAAGTTACCATTGAATCTGCTTCCACCGTCCTTTCAGGCAGTGTATTCCAAATCATAACAACTCACTGCATAAATCTAATGAGAATCTTCCAAAATACCAATCCTAGGAACATAGGTACAGGAGTAGGCCATTCAGCCCCTCAAGCCTGCTCTGCCAGTTAATTAGATCATGGCTGATCTGTATCTCAACTATTTACCCACCTTTGGTCCATATCTCTTGATATCCTTACCGAACAATAATCTATCGCTCTCAGTCTTGAAAAGCTCCAATTGTCCCCCAGCATCCACAGCCTTTTGAGGGAGAGAATTCCCGATTTCGACTACCCATTGTGTGAAACGGTTCCTGATTTTGCTCCTGAATGGCCTGGCTCTAATTTTAAGATTATGTCCCCTTGTTCTTGATTCCCCCGCCAGAGGAAATGGTTTCTCCATCTCTAACCTATCGAATCCATTTAATATTTTAAATACCTCGATTGAATCACCCCCTCAACCTTCTATACTCAAGGGAATACAATTGTAAACAATTTTACAACACCAAGTTATAGCCCAGCAATTTTATTTTAAATTCACAAGCTTTCGGAGGCTTCCTCCTTCGTCAGGTAAGGAGGAAGCCTCCGAAAGCTTGTGAATTTAAAATAAAATTGCTGGACTATAACTTGGTGTTGTAAAATTGTTTACAATTGTCAACCCCAGTCCATCACCGGCATCTCCACATCAAGGGAATACAAGCCAAGTTTACGCAAACTGTCCTCGTAATTTAACCCTTTAAGCCCCGGTATCATCCTATTGTCTCTTATCCCATGTACCAGTCGCTTTCTGTACCAATTGAATTTCCGTGAAATCTACTGCACAAGTCACAATTTTACAAACCTGGGGGTGTGACACATGGCAGTGCCAGAGATCATTAAGGGTTAAACACCTGGCATAGAAGTTACAGATGCAACCTCTACACTCATGCAACCTATGTGTATATAGCATCAGCAGTGCATTGCAAAGCATTTGCAGACTATCCCCTCTAACCCACAGTTACTCTTTTCAACAGCCATTACTGATACACCAATGCATATGTTGACGTATTCGGGTATTTTTTTCCAGGCTCTTGCCCCGAAGTATGAAGCCTCACTCGATGGAAGGATAGATTGGCGAATCAGACGTGGGTAACAGCACACCAGATTTATAGCTCTCCATGTTTTACAGTCATCACCGGATAATTGGGAGTGCAACCCACAATTTAACTTATAATATTATCATGCGGATTAGTCTCCTCCAATTCTGGTCTCTTGCGTATCCCCGATTTTCATCGCTCCACTATTGGCGGTCGTGCTTTCAGCCACCTAGGCCCTGAGCTCTGGAATTCCCTCCCTAAACCTCTCCGCCTCTCCACCTCTCTCTACTCCTTTAAGACTCTCCTTAAAACCAACCTCCATCTGTCCTAATATCTCCTTATGTGGCTCGATGTCAAATTTCATTTGATAACGCTCCTGTGAAGCACCTCGGGAAGTTTTACTATGTTAAAGGCGCTATATAAATGCAAGTCGTTGTTGTTGTTGTAATTATAAATTTGACCAGGTCTATTTGACATTTGTTGTCAGCTATGTCCTTTCACAGTGCCTCGCCCTCTCGCCCTCCCTTCCAATGAGCTCTCCCATCGAAGAGGAGAAGAGCAGAAATGTCGTGGGAACACTGTCGCATCCAAGTTCCTCTAAAAGCCACCCACCATCCTGACTTGGACATATATCATCATTCCTTTATCGCTGCTAGGTCTGAATCCTACAATTCCCTACCTAACACCATCATGGGAGCACCATCACCACAAGAACTGCAGTGGTTCAAGGAGAAAGTCCATCACCACTTCTCAGTGTTACAAGGGATGGGCAATAAATGCACATCCCAAGAACAATTTTTTTTTAAATTACAGAAGATTCAAGTGATTAAGAGAATACAAACCTAAAGACCATACTTCCATTAACACGCATGAGATCACTACTGGACCTAGAGTGATACATCGAGTTACATTAAGTAACATCGAGTCCACAGCACAGAAACAGGCCATTCAGCCCAACTGGTCTATGCCAGCATTTATGCTCCACACGAGCCTCCTCCCTCTCTACTTCATCTCACCCTATCAACATTACCTTCTACTCCTTTCTCCCTCATGTGTTTATCTAGCTTCCCCGTAAATGCATCTATGCTAGCCTCCTCAACTACTCCTTGTGGCAGTACAAAGAAGGTTCACTCGGTTAATCCCGGGGATGAGGGGGCGGACATATGAGGAGAGGTTGAGTAGATTGAGAGTCTACTCATTGGAGTTCAGAAGAATGAGAGGCGATCTTATTGAAACATATAAGATTGTGAAGGGGCTTGATCGGTTGGATGCACTAGAGAGGGTACAAAAGGAGATTTACGAGGATGTTGCCAGGACTGGAGAATTTTAGCTATGAGGAAAGATTGGATAGGCTGTGATTGTTTTCTTTGGAACAGAGGAGGCTGAGGGGGTGATTTAATTGAGGTGTATCAAATTATTAGGGGCCTAGATAGTGCGGATAGGTCAATAACCAGGAGGCATAGATTTAAAGTGATTGGTAGAAGGATTAGAGGGGAGTTGAGGAGATTTTTTTTTCGCCCAGAGTGTGATTGGGGTCTGGAACTCACTGCCTGAAAGGGTGGTAAAAGCAGAAGCCCTCATCACATTTGAAAAGTACTTGGATATGCACTTGAAGTATCGTAACCTACAAGACGATGGACTAAGAGCTGGAAAGTGGGATTAGGCTGGATGGCTCTTTTTCAGCCGGCACAGACACGATGGGCCGAATGGCCACATTATGTGTGCTAAATATTTCTATGATTCAATGATTCTAGTCCTCTGGCACTCTTCCCTTTTCCAATGAATTTTTTTATACGTGCAATATTGCCTCTGCTATCTCTTCCCTAACTTCTTTTAATATGCATAGATGAATTCACCCAGGCCAGGGGTTTTATCCTCTCCAAATTTGATTAGTTTGTCAATTATCTGCCTCCTTTCTATCTTAAATGTCTTTGTATCTTTTTTGATCTCTTCTTCTAATGTCATGCCCACCTTATTATTCTCCTTGGTAAATACTGAGGCAAATAACTATTCAGTATTTCTGCAATTTCACTGTCGTTACCTGTGAGTTTCTCTTGTGCATCCTTTAGTGACCCTAGTCCTATCCTGATTTTTCTTTTGTTATTTATGTATCTGTAGAATAACTAACTATTTCTTTTTATATTCCTTGATAGTTTAATTTTGTAGTTTCTCTTTGCTTTCCTTTTTTTTAAACTTTCTTTCCCCTTTTGTCATCCTCTCCTTTATTGTCTATGTATTTAGAGTATGCCTTTTTCTTTAGTTTCAATTTTACATTTATCTCTTTATTTATCCATGTGTTTGATTATTGGCTAGTTTGTTCTTGTTTTTTAGACAAATATATTTCTCCTGAACTCTATTGATCACCATTTTAAATATTTCCCACTGCTGCTCTATCTCTTTGTCTTGCAAATTTTTTTTCCAGTTTACCTTCCCTAGTTCAATTCTCATCCCCTCAAAATTAACTTTTTTCCAATCTATTACTTTCATCTCTGTCTTATTTATTTCTTTCTCAATCATTATTTTAAACTTTATTATGTTATGATCGCTATTTCCTAGATGTTCCCCTATGCTTACTTTTCTTATCTGCTGTGGTTCATTTCCCATTATTAGATCCAGCAGTGATTCCTCTCTTGTTGGGCTTCTCACATACTGGGTAAGAAAGGAGTCCTGTACACATTGTAAAAACTCCATTCCCCTTCCCCCTTTCCCGATGTCTTCTTGGCAGTTTATTTGAGGGTAGTTGAAATCTCCCATGATTATTATTCAGTGTTTATTTACTCATTTCATAGATTTGGATACATATTTCATCCTCCACTTCAATTCCACTATTAGGTGGTCTGTAGAATTTACCTATTACCGTGACCGGTCGCTTCTTATTCTTTGTCTCAATCCAAATGGATTCTGTTTCTATCTTAATATCACTTATGTCTCTTTTTGCTATTGCCATGATGTTGTCTCTAATTAGTACAGCTACACCATGCCTCCCCCCTCAACCCTTCTCCTATCCCTATCCTTTCCAAATACTTTGTATCCTGCAATATTTAACTGCCAGCTCTATTCAGATGCAGATATATATATATAGAGAGTGGATCTGCACCTCGAGTGATACAGAAATATTTCCCCATGAACAAAAAAGCCTTACATTTACATTGCCTCCTTCATCTGTTGGCTTTAAGGGTCCTGTGTGATATGAGTTTGAACAGTCTCAATCCAGGTCCTGTGTGATATGAGTTTGAACAGTCTCAATCCAGGTCTTGTGTGATGTGAGTTTGAACAGTCTCAATCCAGGTCTTGTGTGGTATGAGTTTGAGCAGTCTCAATCCAGGTCTTGTGTGGTATGAGTTTGAACAGTCTCAATCCAGGTCTTGTGTGGTATGAGTGTGAGCAGTCTCAATCCAGGTCTTGTGTGGTATGAGTGTGAGCAGTCTCAATCCAGGTCTTGTGTGGTATGAGTTTGAACAGTCTCAATCCAGGTCTTGTGTGGTATGAGTTTGAACAGTCTCAATCCAGGTCTTGTGTGGTATGAGTGTGAGCAGTCTCAATCCAGGTCTTGTGTGGTATGAGTTTGAACAGTCTCAATCCAGGTCTTGTGTGATATGAGTTTGAGCAGTATCAATCCAGGTCTTGTGTGGTATGAGTTTGAGCAGTCTCAATCCAGGTCTTGTGTGGTATGAGTTTGAACAGTCTCAATCCAGGTCTTGTGTGATATGAGTTTGAACAGTCTCAATGCGGGTCTTGTGTGGTATGAGTTTGAGCAGTCTCAATCCAGGTCTTGTGTGGTATGAGTTTGAACAGTATCAATCCAGGTCTTGTGTGATATGAGTTTGAACAGTCTCAATCCAGGTCTTGTGTGGTATGAGTTTGAGCAGTCTCAATCCAGGTCTTGTGTGGTATGAGTTTGAACAGTCTCAATCCAGGTCTTGTGTGGTATGAGTTTGAACAGTCTCAATGCGGGTCTTGTGTGGTATGAGTTTGAACAGTATCAATCCAGGTCTTGTGTGGTATGAGCGTGAGCAGTCTCAATCCAGGTCTTGTGTGACATGAGTTTGAACAGTCTCAATCCAGGTCCTGTGTGGTATGAGTTTGAACAGTATCAATCCAGGTCTTGTGTGATATGAGTTTGAGCAGTCTCAATCCAGGTCTTGTGTGGTATGAGTTTGAGCAGTCTCAATCCAGGTCTTGTGTGATATGAGTTTGAGCAGTCTCAATCCAGGTCTTGTGTGATATGAGTTTGAACAGTCTCAATCCAGGTCTTGTGTGGTATGAGTTTGAACAGTCTCAATCCAGGTCTTGTGTGGTATGAGTGTGAGCAGTCTCAATCCAGGTCTTGTGTGGTATGAGTTTGAACAGTCTCAATCCAGGTCTTGTGTGGTATGAGTTTGAGCAGTCTCAATCCAGGTCTTGTGTGATATGAGTTTGAGCAGTCTCAATCCAGGTCTTGTGTGATATGAGTTTGAACAGTCTCAATCCAGGTCTTGTGTGGTATGAGTTTGAGCAGTCTCAATCCAGGTCTTGTGTGGTATGAGTTTGAGCAGTCTCAATCCAGGTCCTGTGTGATATGAGTTTGAACAGTATCAATCCAGGTCCTGTGTGATGTGAGTTTGAACAGTCTCAATCCAGGTCTTGTGTGGTATGAGTTTGAGCAGTCTCAATCCAGGTCTTGTGTGGTATGAGTTTGAACAGTCTCAATGCGGGTCTTGTGTGGTATGAGTTTGAACAGTATCAATCCAGGTCTTGTGTGCTATGAGTTTGAACAGTATCAATCCAGGTCTTGTGTGGTATGAGTTTGAACAGTCTCAATCCAGGTCTTGTGTGATATGAGTTTGAACAGTCTCAATCCAGGTCTTGTGTGATATAAGTTTGAACAGTCTCAATCCAGGTCTTGTGTGGTATGAGTGTGAGCAGTCTCAATCCAGTCCAGGTCTTGACCAGTCACAGGAGACTGGTCAAGAAGGTACGAGCCCATGGAATCCAGGGTGCCTTGGCACTTTGGATACAAAACTGGCTTAGTGGCAGAAGGCAGAGGGTGATGGTTGAAGGTTGTTTTTGTGACTGGAAGCCTGTGGCCAGTGGGGTACCACAGGGATCGGTGCTGGGTCCCTTGCTGTTTGTGGTCTACATTAATGACTTGGATATGAATGTAAAAGGTATGATCAGTAAGTTCGCTGATGATACAAAGATTGGTAGGGTGGTAAATAGTGAGGAGGATAGCCTCAGTCTGCAGGACGATATAGATGGGTTGGTCAGATGGGCGGAACAGTGGCAAATGGAATTTAACCCGGAAAAGTGCGAGGTGATGCACTTTGGAGGGACTAACAAGGCAAGGGAATACACAATGAATGGGAGGACCCTAGGCAAGACAGAGGGTCAGAGGGATCTTGGTGTGCAAGTTCACAGATCCCTGAAGGCGGCGGAACAGGTAGATAAGGTGGTAAAGAAGGCATATGGGATACTTGCCTTTATTAGCCGAGGCATAGAATATAAGAGCAAGGAGGTTATGATGGAGCTGTATAAAACACTGGTTAGGCCACAGCTGGAGTACTGTGTGCAGTTCTGGTCGCCACACTACAGGAAGGATGTGATCGCTTTGGAGAGGGTGCAGAGGAGATTCACCAGGATGTTACCAGGGCTGGAGCGCTTCAGCTATGAAGAGAGACTGGGAAGATTGGGTTTGTTTTCCTTGGAGCAGAGGAGGCTGAGGGGGGACATGATTGAGGTGTACAAAATTATGAGGGGCACAAATAGGATGGATACTAAGGAGCTTTTTCCCTTCGTTGAGGGTTCTATAACAAGGGGACATAGATTCAAGGTAAAAGGCGGGAGGTTTGGAGGGGATTTGAGAAAGAACTTTTTCACCCAGAGGGTGGTTGGAGTCTGGAACTCACTGCCTGAAAGGGTTGTGGAGGCAGGAACCCTCACAACATTCAAGAAGCATTTGGATGAGCACTTGAAATGCCATAGCATACAAGGCTACGGACCAAATGCTGGAATATGGGATTAGAGTAGACAGGGCTGATGGCCGGCGCGGACATGATGGGCCGAAGGGCCTCTATCCGTGCTGTATAACTCTATGACTCTATGACTTTATGACTCTATGACATGAGTTTGAACAGTCTCAATCCAGGTCCTGTGTGGTATGAGTTTGAACAGTATCAATCCAGGTCTTGTGTGATATGAGTTTGAGCAGTCTCAATCCAGGTCTTGTGTGGTATGAGTTTGAGCAGTCTCAATCCAGGTCTTGTGTGATATGAGTTTGAACAGTCTCAATCCAGGTCTTGTGTGATATGAGTTTGAGCAGTCTCAATCCAGGTCTTGTGTGGTATGAGTTTGAGCAGTCTCAATCCAGGTCTTGTGTGGTATGAGTTTGAACAGTCTCAATCCAGGTCCTGGGCCCACAGCACAAAGCTGATGCTGAGTTTCAGTCGAATTGGCGATCTCACTCAGGGAAATCACTGGATGGCCGATGTGAGAAATAAAGAAATATCACATTGGTGCAGTAAGGAGATGTCTTCATAGGTTAGGGGCTGTGGCATATTGTTGGAGTAGAGCACTTCAAAGGTACTTCATTGGCTGCTGCGACACCCTGAGATCGTGAAAGGATCTATATAAATGAAAGTTCTTTCTTTCTTCAGAGTAGAGTGAGCTTTACTCTAACAGTGCTGCACCTGACATGGGAATGGCCCATGCTGATCCTAGGAGCCTAGAATAAGATAGTGTTTCCTTTCAGAAAACTAATATTCTTCACCTTGATTTTCACCAGAAAGGTAAAAACAATTTTTTTTAAAAAAT
Organism: Heptranchias perlo; assembly: GCF_035084215.1. Classification (NCBI taxonomy): domain Eukaryota; kingdom Metazoa; phylum Chordata; class Chondrichthyes; order Hexanchiformes; family Hexanchidae; genus Heptranchias; species Heptranchias perlo. The sequence goes on along the minus strand of NC_090338.1, from coordinate 11,603,029 downwards.
AGGTGAATTTCTGAGCTCATTCAGTTGAACAATACCCAATATTAAAGATTGGAACATTTTTAAATTCTTGTATCCAGTGTTAGCATCAATTACTCCCAATCAGGTCTGACATGGGTAAGAACATAAGAAATAGGAGCAGGATTAGGCCAATCGACCCCTCGAGCCTGCTCCGCCATTCAATAAGATCATGGCTGATCTGATCCTGACCTCAAATCTAAATTCATGTCCAATTTCCTGCCCACTCTCCGTAACCCCTAATTCCCTTTACTTATAGGAAACTGTCTATTTCTGTTTTAAATTTATTCAATGATGTAGCTTCCACAGCTTCCTGGGACAGCAAATTCCACAGACCTACTACCCTCTGAGTGAAGAAGTTTCTCCTCATCTCAGTTTTGACAGAGCAGCCCCTTATTCTAAGATTATGCCCCCTAGTTCTAGTTTCACCCATCCTTGGGAACATCCTTACCGCATCCACCCGATCAAGCCCCTTCACAATCTTATATGTTTCAATAAGATCGCCTCTCATTCTTCTGATCTCCAATGAGTAGAGTCCCAATCTACTCAACCTCTCCTCATATGTCCGCCACCTCATCCCCGGGATTAACCGAGTGAACCTTCTTTGTACTGCCTCGAGTAGGTGTCGTACAAAGCTCCCCTCTACACTGCTGAATAACGCATTGATCCCAACATCAGAACCTCCTCCTTCATTTCCATCTACAGACGCCATCCATTTGTTTATTTAATTAACATCAATTAATACTGAATAATAGGCAGGTTTGGACTGCAGGTACATCTCCATTAGGAGCAGGGTTGAGACAACATATCCTAATGTCACATGGGGAGAAGAGAAAAGGGGAAGAGAAGGCTTTCATCATCCATTTAGCTCATCTGGGCTAGATTCCAACTATAGTTGCATAGGTGAAAGAAACGTTTTAAACTAATGTACCATCCGGTGTTCTTATGAATAGGATTTGGCTGTCCCTTCAGAGTGAGTAGTTAGAAAAAAGTTTGAACAGATAAGATTTTTTTTACATGAGAGTTTTTTTTTACCAGAAGCTTTCCTTTGTTGCTATCCATAATTAACATAACTAAAGCTTTGAATATCAATTCTATTAACGATGTATAATAACATCAATGAGAAACAAAATTAGGCCTATTTATATCAATAGGGGACTAATTTGCTGCTCCATACAAAAGCACTTTTACTTCACGATAAATCCTGGATGAATACGACAGACGCATTATTTATGTTCAGACAATAATTTTCTATCAAATTAATTCAGCTTAATTCAAAGTCTTTGACAATCTTGACCAGAAGGTGACGGCGTAGAAACTCGATGGCTCTCCCAGCCGGGAGTGTGGAAATAGCCCCTCTAATTTCTGAACAATGTTACCTTTAGCAAGAGGGGGGGGATATTGTGTTGAGCCATCAGCTGAATATGGAGCCAACCCCATCGCACATCACAAAGGGGTGAAATCGCGCTCTTCGATATTAGTAACGAGCACCTTAAGGCGTTCATGTCAAATTCCTCTGTCCATGATTTTGGCAAAGGTGCAAACCCATTTTAAACGGGCTAGGGCTTCTTTTTAAACAACAGGCGGAGGAGTTTCACACGAACGCATTCATTACTAATACTGGCAGGAGGGTCGGTAACCAGAGGACACAGATTTAAGGTAATTGTCAAAAAGAGCCAGAGGTGAGATGAGGAGAATTTCACTTTCCGCAGCGAGTTGTTATGATCTGGAATGCACTGCCTGAAAGGGTGGAGGAAGCAGATTCAATAATAACTTTCAAAAGGGGAATTGGATAAATATTTGAAGGGGAGAAAATTGCAGGGCTCTGGGGAAAGAGCAGGGGTGGGGTTGGGGGGAGAGCGGATAGCTCTTTCAAAGAGCTGGCAAAGGCACAATGGGCTGAATGGCCTCCTTCTGTGCTGTAAGATTCTACATGTCCATACCACACTGCACAGTTTCAACCCCACAATGTTTTGCAAGTTAAAGGTGAACGTCCAAGCAATGTGAGAGCTGCTTGACTAGAAAAACAATTGTATTCCAGCCTCTCCTTATAATTAAGGTCACTTGGAAGTGGTGGGCTCCACATTTCATTCCACACTTCAGGAAGGCCTGATAATCCATAGGAGGCAAATTAGGTTTTCGAGCCAACTGAGGTACCTTCAACATGCCTAATGATTTTCTGTGTTTGATTGTTTAAAATTAGATGATGGCATTATTTCTCTGTCGTCGGCTATTTACTGCATGGCAGTGACATGAATTGCATTCATTTTTCTTTGCCGGCGGAATCGTTTCTAGGATGTGTTATAATAAAACTTCACAAGTGTGGCGCTTGTGACCGTGAGGCCAGGGAATGAAAACTCTCAGACTAGCTACAAAGTCAAATCCCTCAAGTAACGCAGCCATGGTTACCCGAATGAATAACGGTTTCGTGTGCATCCTTAATGGAAAACAATTTTTGCAGTTTGCGTTGCTTCCTTGGGCCCATTTTCAGCACGAACTGCAGATTAAGACAAACAGCTCCTTATAACCCACAGACATCTGCTGTACTTGAAGTTCAAACCAGTTTAGATTGCATCAGAGAGACATACTTCCAGCGGTTAATAACTAGCATTCATTTATTTTTATTGAACAGTTGCGTTTTTTAAAAAAAAATGATGTCCTGGCATTGACCTCCTGGATGATGCTGTGAGCTCAAAGTCCTATTGTTGTGGCTGTTGGAAATTAGTGGTTTTGAAGTCCAATTTTAATTTGTTTACTGTGCCCTGCTATTATGAGGGAAAACTTTTAAGAATTGCTGCTCCTGCTGAACAGCTTCCATGTGAGGATTTGAACTCATTGATTCTCTTAATTACTAATCCAGTAACAGACCCACTACGCTATACTCCTAGAATTCTCTATTTTAGTTCATAGAGTTGTAGAATCATTCAGCACAGAAGGAGGCCATTCGGCCCATTGTGCTTGTGCTGGCTCTTCGAAAGAACTATCCAATTAGTCCCATTCCCCTTGCCCTTTCCCCATGGCCCTGCAATTTTTTTTCCCCTTCAAGTATTTATCCAATTCCCTTTTGAAAGTTACTATTGAATCTGCTTCCACCACCTTTTCAAACAGTGCATTCCAGATCATAACAACTCGCTGTTTCAAAAAAATTCTCCTCATCTCACCTCTGGTTGTTTTGCCAGTTACCTTAACTCTGTGGCCTCTGGTCACCGAACAGTTTCTCGCTATTTACTCGATCAAAACCCCTCATGTGTAATTTAAAAAAGTAGCTCCCTTGATGGCTAAATTGATTTAGCTGGCATAATGTTGAGCCAGACAAACCAGAAGGATGCTAGTCAGTGCTGAGTCAGTTGACCTCAGCCAGGGATGCAGAAGTTGTGTTACGCCTGGCCTCACCGTCTCTGGGCTACGGGGAACAAAATTAACCTTTGTCCTTTTCCATTGTCCTTATCAGCCATGGCTCAGTTGGTAGCACTCTTGTCTCTGAGTCAGAAGGCTGTAGGTTCATAGTCCCACTCTGGGGACTTGAGCACCTAATCTAGGCTGACACTATAACTCAGTACTGAGGGAACGCTTCACTGTAGGAGGTGCCATCTTTCGGATGAGACGGTAAACTGAGGCCCTGTCTGCTCTCTCGGGTGGATACAAAAGATTGCAGGGCCCTATTTCAAAGAAGGGCAGGGGAGCATACCCATGATATGCTCCTCCTGCACTATGCGGGAAGTCATGGACACTACCGGTGTCCCTGGCGACCATGTGTGCAGGAAGTGTGTCCAGCTGCAGCTAATGGCTAACCACATTTCGGAGCTGGAGCTGCGGGTGGATTCACTGTGGAGCATCCGCGATGCTGAGACGATCGTAGATAGCACGTTCAGTGAGGTGGTCACACCGCAGGTAAAGATTACGCAGGCAGAAAGGAAATGGGTGACCGCCAGGCAGAGTAAAAGGACTAGGCAGGTAGAGCAGGAGTCCCCTGGGGCCATCTCCCTCTCAAACAGATATACCGCTTTGGATATTGTTGGGGGAGATGGCTTATCAGGGGAAAGCAGCAAGAGCCAGGTTCGGGGCACCACGGGTGGCTCTGCTGCACAGGAGGGGAGGAAGAAGAGTGGCAGGGCTATCTTGATAGGGGATTCAATTGTAAGGGGAACAGATAGGCATTTCTGTGGCTGCAAACGTGACTCCAGGATGGTATGTTGCCTCCCTGGTGCTAGGGTCAAGGATGTCACGGAGCGGCTGCAGGGCATTCTGGAGGGGGTGGGTGAACAGCCAGTAGTCGTAGTCCATATCGGTACCAACAACGTAGGTAAAAAAAGGGATGAGGTCCTGCAAGGTGAATTTAAGGAGTTAGGAGATAAATTAAAAAGCAGGACTTCAAAGGTAGTGATCTCAGGATTACTACCAGTGCCACGTGCTGGTGAGTATAGGAACAGGAGAATAGACCGGATGAATATGTGGCTGCAGGGATGGTGTAGGAGGGAGGGATTTAGATTCCTGGAACATTGGGACCGGTTCTGGGGAAGGTGGGACCTGTACAAGCGGGACGGGTTACATCCGAGCAGGACCAGGGCCAATATCCTCGTGTGGGTGTTTGCTAGTGCTGTTGGGGAAGGTTTAATCTAGAGTGGCAGGGGGATGGGAATCTGAGCGGGGAGTCAGAAGGGAGTAAAGTTGAGAGCAGCAAGAGAGGTGAAGACCCAGGGGAAATTAACAATACAAATAGTACAAATAGTTGTTCAAGAACAAGTGAAAGGGAAAAGCGTAGAGCAGCAGAAAGAAAGTGTACTTTAGGCACGACAGATTATAGTGAAAACTAGAAGGCGTAAAGCGATTAACCCAGCATCAAAGCTGAAGGTCAGGCTGGGGTGTGTGGCCCAACTAAGAGTTCTATATACAAATGCATGGCGTATAAGGAATAAATTAAATGAACTACAGGTTCAAATTCAAATTGGAGGGTATGACATGATAGCTATTACTGAGACATGGCTGCAGGATGGTCAGGATTGGGAACTAAATATATTGGGTTATAAGGTTTACAGGAGAGATCGGGAAAATGGAAGAGGGGGAGGAGTAGCCTTAGTGATTAGAGATGAAATCAATTCAATGATAAAAGAGGATATAATGAGAGGTAAGCAGCCAACAGAGACCTTATGGGTTGAATTGAGAAATAGGAAAGGATCTAAGACTATAGTGGGAGTTGTGTATAGGACCTCTGGCAGCTGCTCTGAAGTGCTAGATTGTATATATGCAGAGATTAGACAAGCGTGTAATGGAGGCATAGTGGTCTTAATGGGGACTTTAACCTTCACATAGATTGGGAAAAGCAGACTACCAACTGTCAGAAAGGTAGTGAATTTCTTGAGTGTGTCCGGGATAGTTTTCTACAGCAGTATGTCCTAGAGGCAACAAGGGGGCAAGCCATACTAGATTTAGTAATGAGTAACGAAACAGATTTAGTTAACAGCTTAACTGTGGGTGAACATCTATCCAATAGTGATCATAACATGATCGAGTTCAATGTAGTGTTTGAAAGGGATAAAAGTGAATCAGTCGCTAAGATTCTTGGGTAAGGCCGACTTCAATGGGATGAGACAAAGACTGTCCACAGTAAACTGGGCAAATCTGTTAATGGGTAAAACGACTGATGATCAGTGGGAAATGTTTAAAGAAACATTTAATGTGATACAGAATTGGTTTATACCCCTGAGGGGCAAGAATTCTACTTGCGAAAGAAAACAGCCATGGACAACTAAAGAGGTAAGGGACAGTATAAGACATATGGAAAGGGCATACAAAAAGGCAAAAAATGGCACAGATCCTGGCGAATGGGAAAGATACAAAGATCAACAAAGGGTCACAAAACAGATAGTAAGAGCTACAAAAAGAGAGTATGAAAAGAAATTTGCAAGGGATATCAAAGCCAATACAAAGAACTTTTATAGTTATATTAGGAAAAAGAGGGTGGTCAGGAGCAGTGTTGGCCCCTTAAAAACTGAAAGTGGGGAAATGGCGGACATGTTGAACAATCACTTTGCGTCAGTATTTACAGTAGAAAAAGAGGATAGCATGCCGGAAATCCCAAGAAAACTAATATTGAATTGGGGACAGGGACTCAATAAAATTAACATAAGTAAAGCAACAGTAATGAAGAAAATAATAGCACTAAAGAGTGACAAATCCCCAGGACCAGATGGCTTCCATCCCAGGGTTTTAAAGGAAGTCGGTGGGCACATTGCGGATGCCCTAACTATAATCTTTCAAAGTTCTCTAGATTCAGGAACTGTCCCTCTAGATTGGAAAATTGCACATGTCATTCCACTTTTTAAGAAAGGAGAGAGAGGGGAGATCAGGGAATTATAGACCAATTAGCCTAACATCTATTGTGGGGAAAATGCTGGAGTCTATAATTAAGGATACGGTGACTTAACACCTCGAGAATTTTCAGTTAATCAGAGAGAGCCAGCATGGATTTGTGAAAGGTAGGTCGTGCCTGCCAAACCTGATTGTATTTTTTGAAGAGGTGACTAAAGTAGTGGACAGGGGAATGTCAATGGATGTTATTTATATGGACTTCCAGAAGGCATTAGAAAAGATCCCACATAAGAGACTGTTAGCTAAGATAGAAGCCCATGGAATCGAGGGAAAAGTACGGACTTGGTTAGGAAGTTGGCTGAGCGAAAGGCAACAGAGAGTAGGGATAATGGGTAGGTACTCACATTGGCAGGATGTGACTAGTGGACAGGGTACTTTCTAAATGGTAAAAAGTTAAAAACAGTGGATGTCCAAAGGGACTTAGGGGTACAGGTACATAGATCATTGAAGTGTCATGAACAGGTGCAGAAAATCATCAATAAGGCTATGGGATGCTGGCCTTTATATCTAGAGGACTAGAGTACAAGGGGGCAGAAGTTATGCTGCAGCTATCCAAAACCCTGCTTAGACTGCACCTGGAGTACTGTGAGCAGGTCTGGGCACCGGACGTTCGGAAGGACATATTGGCCTTGGAGGGAGTGCAGCGTAGGTTTACTAGAATGATACCCGGACTTCAAGGGTTAAGTTCCAAGATGGGACTTCGTCTCCACGAGGACAGTGCGGTGGTCACTCCTACCAATACTGTCATGGACAGATGCATCTGCGACGGGTAGATTGGTGAGGACGAGATCCCTCGTGTTGGTTCGCTCACCACCTGCCGCAGGCCTAGTCTGGCAGTTATGTCCTTCAGGACTTTGCCAGCTTGGTCAGTAGTGGTGCTACTGTTCAAAGGGATCTGGTTGTTGTTGTACATGAGTCACTGAAAGCTAACACGCAGCTGCATCAAGCAATTGGGAAGGCAAATGGTATGTTGGCCTTTCTTGAAAGAGGATTTGATACATGAGTAAAGATGTCTTACTGCAATTATATAGGGCCTTGGTGAGACCACACCTAGAGTATTGTGTACAATTTTGTTCTCCTTACCTAAGAAAGGATATACTTGCCATAGAGGGAGTGCAATGAAGGTTCACCAGACTGATTCCTGGGATGGCGGGATTGTCGTATGAGGAGAGATTGAGTAGACTAGGCCTGTATTCTGTAGAGTTTAAAACAATGAGAGGAGATCTCATTGAAATATACAAAATTCTTACAGGGGTCATCAGGGTAGATGCAGGGAGGATGTTTCCCCTGGCTGGGGAGTCTAGAACCAGGGATCACAGTCTCAGAATAAGGGGTAGGCCATTTAGGACTGAGATAAGGAGAAATTTCTTCACTCAGAGGGTGGTGAATCTTTGGAATTCTCTACTCCAGAGGGCTGTGGAGGCTCAGTCATTGAGTGCATTCAAAACAGAGATCGATAGATTTCTAGATATTAAAGGCATCAAGGGATATGGGGATGGTGCAGGAAAATGGCATTGAGGTAGAAGATCATCCATGATCTTGTTGAATAGCGGAGCAGGCTCGAGGGGCCGGATGGCCTACTCCTGCTTCTATTTCTTATGTTCTTATAAACAGATGATCTGGTTGTTGTCACATTGCTATTTGTGGCTGCTTTTCCTACATTGCAATAGTGACCACATTTCAAAAGTCATTCATTGGCTGTAAAGCGCTTTGGGACATTATGAAAGCTATATAAATGTAAGTCCTTTTTCATTTTCTTTCTGCAATGCAAAATCGGAAGCTTGGGATGAGAAGTGTGGTAAGGCATTTCCTGGGATTGGTATGTGAACAGTTGTGCATATATAGAGGGCTTTAAAATTATGAAAGGGTTTGACAGGGTAGGTGTGGAGAAGATGTTTCCACTTGCAGGGGAGACCAGAAGTACAGGCCATAAATATAAGATGTTTACTAATAAATCTAATAGGTAATTCAGGAGAAACTTCTTTACCCAGAAGTGGTTAGAATGTAGAACTCGCTACCACCAGGAGTAGTTGAGGCGACTGGTATAGATGCATTTAAGGGGAAGCTAGATAAACACATGTGGGAGAAAGGAATCGAAAGATATGCTGATAGGGTTAAATGAAGTTGGGAAGGAGGAGGCTTGCATGGACCTGTTGGGTCTAATGGCCTGTTTCTGTGTTTTACATTCCATGTAATTCTATATCCTGCGTTTGTTACTTACCTCAAATGAGCTGCAGAGAGGGCTATGGAGAAAGAGCACGGGAATGGGACTAATTGGATAGCTTTTTTAAAGAGCCGGCACAGGCACGATGGGCCGAATGGCCTCCTCCTCTGCTGTACGTACTAGGATACTATGAGAGGCAAGCAGTAGCTGCTGAATCTAGACACCTCCAACTCGTGGAACTATCGTACAGTAGAGTAGGACAGTGTGTGTCAATGCAGCAGCCAGACAACTGGTGCGAAGGTATTTTCATATTTCATGGTGAGTTTTACTGCTCACTATACTACTCAGGAGGAGTCCTTGAACCTGTGCTTGCCAGTTGTCTGGTGACCATTTAGTGACAACCCTCGGTGGGGGTGAGGTAAGTAGGACTCCTTTAGGGTTGAGAGGACTTCTAGATGACCCACCTGGTGATGGGGTCTTGGTGCCAAGTTGATCCTCTGTGGCAGGCCTCACAATCTTATATCTAAGTGAAGCAAGTCCACAGTAGTCCAACGAGGAGTAGACCTGTAATGGGAGACTGGGATTCTTCATACTTGGCTCCAGATAGCCTTGCAAGCCAATGCCGCACAATAAGACGGAAGTTCATCGGTGCTTTGCACACACTTTATATAGAATGACATAGAAATTACCACACAGAAATAGGCTGTTCAACCCAACCAGTCCACGTTAGTGTTCACCCTCCACATTAGCAGTCGTCCTAATCCCATGTCCCATCCAGTTCCCATGACCCTTTTCTTCAAATGTCTATATAAACTATTCTTAAATTTCAACATTGGCTCTGCTTCAATCACTAACTCTTGTAACACATTCCACAGCCTCTGTGTAAAAAAGTTTATCCTGCTTTATGTCCTAAATCTCACACCTTTAATCTTCTATCTATGTCCCCTTGTTCTGGATTCACCAATCACTGGAAACAGTCTGCTTCTGTCCACCCTGTCCCATCCTTTTTTATTTTAGAACCTCTATCAAATCACCCCTTAATCTCTTCTGCTCTAACTAAAACAACCCCACTTAGGGGTACCTCAACTTTAACTCTTGCCAGCCCATGTCAAAATTCTCCAGGCTTCGGGAAATACATAGAATTACATAGAATCTGCAGCACAGAAACAGGCCATTCGACCAAACTGCTCAATGCCGGTGTTCATTCTCCAACCTCTACTTGGCCTAATTACCTCTCCCACCCCTATAATCCCTCTATTCCACTTTCATTTATGCTTCAAGCCTCCTCTTAACTCTGTCAATGCAACCTCCTTCAACCATTCCACGCCGTAGCAAGTTCCACATTCTCTCTGGATAAAGAAATGACTCTTAAGTTCTTTATTTGATTTGTTAGTGGCTAGCATATATTTATGCTGGACTCCCCCACAAGTGGAAACACTTTCTCCATGTCCACCCTATCGAGACTCTTCATAATTTTAAAGACCTTGTCTTTTCCAGAGAAAAGTGCCCCAGCCTGCCCAATCTTTCCTGATAGTTGCATCCTCTCAATTCTGGTAACATCTTTGTACAACTGTTCTGCACTTTTTCCAGTGCCTCTATATTTTTTTATTGTATGGAGACCATCGAATGATACAGCACAGAAGGAGGCCATTCAACCCATCGTGCCTGTGCTGGCGCTTTGACAGAGCTATCCAATTAGTACCACTCCCCCGCTCTTTCCCCATAGCTCTGCAAAACTTTCCACTTCAAGTATTTATCCAATTCCCTTTTGAAAGTTACTATTGAACCTGCTTCCACCTCCCTTTCAGGCAGCGCATTCCAGATCATAACAACTCGCTGCGTAAATGTTTTTTTCCTCATGTCGTCTCTGATTCTTTTGCCAATTACCTTAAATCTGTATCCTCTGATTACAGACCCTCCTGCCAGTGGAAACAGTTTCTCCTTATTTACTCTATTAAAACCCTTAGTGATTTTGAACACCTCTATCAAATCTCCCCTTAACCTTCTCTGCTCTAGGGAGAACAACCCCAGTTTCTCTAGTCTCTCCATGTAACTGAAGTCCCACATCCCTTGTCGTAAATCTCCTCAGCATTCCTCCCCGTGGCCTTGACATCCTTCCTAAAGTGTGGTGCCCAGAATTGGCCACAATACACCAGCTGGGGCCAAACCAGTGTTTAATAAAGTACTGTGCAAGGCACTCCAGGTGCAGTCTAACCAAGGTTCTAAATAAATTTAACATTACCTCCCTGCTTTTGTATTCTATTCCTCTAGAAATTAATCCCAGTACTTTGTTTGCACCTATATTTCGACAGGGAGAGAGTGTTCGCTCAAAATCAGCCAAATGAATATACGGATTTCCCAATAGCTTGGTTTGGAAGTCCTTAAATGTGGTCCTGGTTTTCCATGACGTCAGACACCTGGCTGATAAATAAAATCAAAATTTCAAAATGGGGAATTGTGATTTGAATTCTGGTGTTTGGTTTGAAGATGACATTTTATTACAAACCGTGTTAACAGCTCGCCTACTGAATAACTCAGACCAGGAAGGTCTCGGATTCTATCCCTGGTTAGTGCTACAATTAGCCGCAGGAAAATAATAAAGGCTGGGTCCCGAATGTGGTTCGGTTGGGAGCACTTTTGCCTCTGATGTTTGAAGGTTGTGGGTTCAAGTCCCACTCTAGAGACTTGAGCACATAAACTAGGCTGACACTTCAGTGCAGTACTGGGGGAGTGCTGCACTGTCAGAGATGGCACCTTTCAGATAAGACACTAAACCAAGTGCCTGTCTGCCCTCTCAGGTGGATGTAAAAGATCTCATGGTGCTATCTTGCAGAAAGCAGGGTAGTTCACCCCAGTGTCCGAGCCAACATTTGTCCCTCAACCAACATCGTTAAAAACAGATTATCTGGTCATTGCCTCATTGCTGTTTGTGGGATCTTGCTGTGCGATAATTAGCTGCCGCATATTCTACATTACAACGGTGACTACACTTCCAAAGTACTTGATTGGTAAAACGCTTTGGGACATCCTGAGGCCGTGAAAGGTGCTGTATGAATGCAAGTCGTTCTTATCTTTTAATCCAGATTGCTAGCCAGTGCCTCTCTGTTACAAATGCACTTATGGATGTTGGGTGAGGATTGTGTTGGGTTGGCCTGTTATACTCTGCCACAGTTGAAAATTCTGCCAATGTGGCTCACCCGATATTAATGGACATGGTGGCACAAGGGGCCTGGCACCTGCAGAACTGTAGCCTGGCAATATTTTCGAGAGAACAGGCGGAGGGGGAAAAAGGGGGAGAAAAGGGAAGCCTTGAAAGATAATTCCTCTACACGATACAACACAGAGATAAGCAGGGGAAAAAATGACTTCTGTTTTAAAAATCGGAGTCTGATTTAAACATTTCTCACTCAAAATCCAGATTGTCTAGGTCAAAATTGATGGTTTGAAAACAGTAAAATGAGAGCAGCTGTGTAGCAGGGTTATGAATTGCTCTGGTCACTGTCTGGAGTGACACTGTAAATGCATTAGTGAAGATTTCCTCTGTCCAGTATTTCTAACGGCGTCTTAAGCTATTTCTTGAAGGATATGCTTGACGATGGCACTAGAGATACTGACCAAGGCTGCATATAGTGACAGGACAATTCCCGGCCAGAATGGAAATGATTGGGTAATTCCCCCGTCAATCACGCCTGGAGACCGCACTGCTGTAATTGACCGGGATTGATTTTATGCACGTAACTTGTATTATGTAACTATCCTCCACTCACTGCATTTTGCTGGAGAAATAATGCTGCTTTTATCGGGAGAAGTTGTTGAGTTCTGTTTACTGTAGTTCGTAGAGACTCTTTTTAAATAGACTCTGTAGACTGTTTGCTGCATGCGCTGTTTAAATAGACTCTGGTTGCTGAGTAAATGGACTTTGTTTGCTGTAAAATAGACTGTTTGCTGTGAGTCCTGCCGTATGTCCCGCCCTGACGCAATGCAACTCATTGGCTGACACAGTGGTGTCTATAGGTTACATTTTGTTTTCATACTACAATGAGTGACATTTCTGCTATCTATGAAATAGTTTGTATGTCATTTGCTCTTTCGTAACCTCCGTGCAATCAGGTGATCAGGCTGGGAATATCACTGCTGCAAACATTTCGAACCTGAGATAAACGGTAAATGCTAGAAATCTGAAATGAAAGCGGAACGTTCCGGACAGGCACAGAAGGCCAGACAGTGTGTGACAGAGAAAAGGCAGCTAGCTTAGTGTCCTGGGTGCTCATCAGAATTGGTTCGAGCAGGAGAGAGGGGCGCTGTTGCACAATTTAAAGAGGGGAATGGGAGAGCATCAGCTTGGAGATCAAGGCCCTGGGCTTTCCGCGCAGCCATTACGCTGGAAAGATTTCCTCTGAGCATTATGGGTAGCATCATTGTAAATTACATCGAGTTACATCGAAAGTACAGAACAGAAACAGGCCATAAGAACGTAGGAACATAAGAAATAGGAGCAGGAGTAGGCCAAACGGCCCCTCGAGCCTGCTCCACAATTCAATAAGGTCATGACTGATCTTAGAAACATAGAAACATAGAAAATAGGAGCAAGAGTAGACCATTCGACCTTCAGGCCTGCTTCGCCATTCAAAATGATCATGGCTGATCGTCTAACTCAGTACCCTGTTCCCGCTTTTTCCCATATCCTTTGATCCCTTGAACATTAAGAAACATATCTATCTCCTTCTTGAACACATCTAATGACTTGGCCTCCACTGCCTTCTGTGGTAGAGAATTCCACAGGTTCACCTCTGAGTGAAGAAATTTCTCCTCATCTCGGTTCTAAATGGCATACCCCGTATCCTTAGACTGTGACCCCTGGTTCTGGACTCCCCAGCCATCGGGAACATCCTCCCTGCATCTAGTCTGTCTAGTGCTGTTAGAATTTTATATGTTTCGATGAGATCACCTCTCATTCTTCTAAACTCTAGTGAATATAGGCCTAGTCGACCCAATCTCTCTTCATACTTCAGTCCTGCCATCCCAGGAATCAGTCTGGTAAACCTTCATTGCACTCCTTCCATGGCAAGGACATCCTTCCTCAGATAAGGAGACCAAAACTGCACACAATACTGCAGATGGGGTCTCACCAAGGCCCTGTATAACTGCAGTAAGACATCTTCTACCTCAACTCCACTTCCCCGCCCTATCCCCATATCCCTTCAGTGCCCAAAAATCTATTGACCCTTCGGCCCAACTGGTCTATGCCGGTATTTATGCTCCACATGAGCCTCCTCCCTCACTACTTCATCTAACCCTATCAGCATATCCTTCTACTCCTTTCTCCCTCGTGTGCTTATCTCGCTTCCCCGTAAATGCATCAATGCTATTTGCCTCAACTACTCCTTGTGGTAGCACGTTCCACATTCTTATCATCCTTTGGATAAAGAAGTTTCTCCTGAATTCCCTATTGGATTTATTAGTGACCAATTGATATTTATGACCTCTGGTTTTGGTCTCCCCCACAAGTAGAAGCATTTTCTCTATGTCTACCCTATCAAACCCTTTCATTATCTTAAAGACCTCGATCAGGTCACCCCTCAGCCTTCTCTTTTCTAGAGAGAAGAGCCCCAGCCTGTTCAGCCTTTCCTGATCAGTATACCCTCTCCGTTCTGGTATCGTCCCTGTGAATCTTTATTGCACCCTCTCCAATTCATCTATATCCTTTCAATAATATGGAGACCAGAACTGTGCACAGTACTCCAAGTGCGTGAAGAAGTTTCTGACGAATCTTTTAAAACCTGTTCTTCTAGAAAGGGACTTTTGATTTCACTTGAATTATTAATCAGAGGAAATCTTCGCAAACACATAACGACCTATAGGAATTCTTACCGTCGTGGTTCCAGCAGTTTGTTCCTCTATCATATCACCGTCAGGAGCTTCTATAGAATCAGAGAGTGATATACAGCACAGAAGGAGGCCATTCAGCCCATCGTGCCCGTGTTGGCTCTTTGAAAGAGCTATCCAATTAGTCTCACTCCCTTGCTCTTTCCCCATAGCCCTGTAAATATTTTTCCTTTTCAAGTATTTATCCAATTCCCTTTTGAAAGTTACTGTTGAATCTGCTCCCCTTTGGTGGGTGGGTGTGTGTGTGGAGGGTGGTGGGCGGTGGGTGGTGACAAAAGACAACTTTAAATCCTCTGGAGTAGACTCCAGGGGTTACTGAGCAGCACCATATTTTACTGCTGGGATCTTACTGCATGTCAACTGAAGTGGCCCAAACTTGCCCAGATTTTTTTTTGAATAAACAAAAGGAATTTTCCGAGCACCAAACTAAATGTTTTATCGCTGCATTTTGAGCTCTCCATTCTCCGAATACCAAATTGCCAGAAGCAATTTTTATAAAGTGTGCGGAACATGCTTCGATTTGTTTTTATTTTAAAAAGAGCCGCAAACTCCCTGCATTCCATGAACCTTTTCACCCTTCATCTCTGCCACGAGCAATCAAATAAGATAGAAAAAAAAATGAGACAGAAGAAATAATTTTTAAAAACACTGCCAGAATGGGCTCAGTTATCACAGCTCCCTTTTGTTTGGTGATTAATTTTAAAATGTACAATATTGGCTCATTTAACTAGCTTATGCTCAAGATTAAAGGTTGGAAGGCTTGTGTGCATTGGAGCTGTGCAGACCTGTTACTGTGCATCACTTTTTTGTTGTCTAGCTTGCCCCTCCCTCCCTTCCCCGTTCTCCTTTATTCTCTCATTCGGAATTCCTTTCTGTCTGTCGGTCCCTCTATTTCCTTCAACGGCCTATCTTTGAAATGAATCATTTGTGCAGTTCGATGGTGGGCACAGAGACTGGCTGATCAAACAACAAAAGCCCGTTTTTCTCTTGATTTTTTTTTTTGCCTGCGAGCGGTTTGTAATCCAATGATTTGTTACAGTCGTTGCCTTCAGAGATAGCATCCTGGCTGTGTTCCAGCACAGTCAGTGTACTGCCTGGGATCAAAGTGTTCTTTGTGAGAGCTTCGCCTCACAGCTGTCAAAGAACATGCAATCAAACTGCGGCCTGTCAACATAGCGGGGGACAGAGACCACCCCTCTCTCGATGGGGCTGTTGTATTTCTGGCAGTAGTGCGATAACAGTACCAGTACAGCGGTAGCGCAAGTGGGCGGTATGTAGTTATACTGACTGCTCACAACAACGGCAACCACGTGCATTTATATAGCACCTTTAATGTAGTAAAACGTCCCATGGCGCTTCACAGGAGTGTTATCAAACAAAATTTGACACCGAGCCACATGAGGCAACATTAGATCAAAAGCAAAATACTGCGGATGCTGGAAATCTGAAATAAAAACACGAAATGGAAATACTCAGCAACTCAGGCAGCATCTGTGGAGAAAGAAACAGAGTTAAAGTTTCTGACGAGACGTCATCGACCTGAAACGTTAACTCTGTTTCTTTCTCCACAGATGCTTCTTGACTTGCTGAGTATTTCCAGCATTTTCTGTTTTCACTTAAGGAGATATTAAGACAGGTGATCAAAAGCTTGGTCAAAAAGGAGCATCTTAAAGGAGGAGAGAGAGGTGGAGAGGTTTAGGGAGGGAATTCCAGAGCTTAGGGTCTAGATGGCAGAAGGCAAAGCCAATAATGGTGGAGTGAAGGAAACCGAGGATGCACAAGAAGCAAGAATTGGAGGAACACAGAGAGTTCGGAGGGCTGCAGGCTGGAGGAGGTTATAGAGATAGGGAGGGCGGGGGCGAGGCTATGGAGGGATTTGAACACAAGCGTGAGAACTTTAAATTTGAGGCGTTGGCGGACTGAGAGCTGGTCTGTAGGGGAGTGGGCGATTAGAGCACTACATATTTTCACAAACACGCAGGGCTCTGCATCGCAGCCTTCAAATGCCACTGAAATTTCCACAGTCTCTTGACTTTGAAAGGGAGCCATCTTTGCCACTAGAATTTAACACGTCGAGATTCAGCCCCAGGTGGGTTATCCAAAGTGAATCAGAAGTGATGAGAGACCTGGTGATCTAATCGAGGTGTTTGAAATGTTAAAAGGATTTTATAGGGAATTAGATAAATACTTGAAGGGAAAAAAATTACAGGGCTATGGAGAAAGAGTAAAGGAATGAGACTAATTGGATAGATCTTTCAAAGAGCCGGCACAGGCACAATGGGCCGAATGGCCTCTTCCTACATTGTATCTACTATGATACTATGACACTCTGGTGGGGGAATCAAGAACAAGGGGAAATTAGAGCTAGGTTATTAAGGAGGGAAATCAGAAAGCAATTTTTCACACAAAGGGTGGAAGAAATCTGGAATTCTCTCCCCTGCCAAAAAAGCTGTGGATGCTTAAGTACTTGGAGCTTTCAAGACTGAGATCAATAGATTTTGATTAGGTAAGGGTATCAAGGGATATGGAGTTAAGGCAGGTAAATGGGGTTGAGGTACAGATCAACCATGATCCAATTGAATGGCGGAGCAGGCTCGAGGGACTTAATGGCTTACTCCTGCTTCTGTGTTCAAAACTCCTTTGTTTGATTTTGAATATCTGCCTCACGATAGTCCATGATGATAAAAGCGTTCATGGATTCTTACCAGTGCCCTGTATCGACCAGTGTGACGGCGTCAGAAGAATCTAGAGAGTGAGAACAATCGTCCCAGTTTCATTTCTTCATTGAGAAAGCTAAATGAAAGGTCAAGGCCCATGGTGTAAAATACATACACAAAGAGAAATGATGACGGGGGTTAATCGACCCATCTAGGTCATCGCTCCTTAGCAACCTGTGCTCCACCTCATCACCGTTTCTTGAATGATTCCGGTGTTTTTACCCCCACTGCCCCAACTGGACGACTACCTCAAGTCCTGGTTGAACCTTGTTTTCCCAGGATCAGTCCCGAACCTGCCTTTACAGTGAGCATCAGTGACATCAACATAGTGAAGGTGTCGGGAAGAGGAAGGAAGTGCAGTTGGGAAAGTGATTCCGTGCTTGTGGAGGAAAATAAAATAAGCAGAGGTGTTACTGTTGAAGATACCGAACCCTTTCAGGCAGGCTAATGGCACGCTGTCATCAAAAAAAAACAGTTTAATTACTGAACTTCTATATGTACGACACTTTGGGTCTCTGTAGTGGATATTTTTTTCTTACATTCAAGGCCACCATCTCCGCACAAAGTAAAATTGAAAAAAGAAAATCAATATGTTTGTAAAAGTAATGTGATGGACAGCGAGACTTATTGAAAATTGGTATCTTACCTCTTCGACCAGCCAAGCTGACAGTCAGTGATTACGGGATCAAGAACGGAGTTGTTTCTGACAGCAATTTAACCGGAGGCACGCTCGATGGGATTGTATAAGACATAGCGATGTGTTTCAAAAAACAAAAAAGACGCAAGCATGGATCCCTCTGTACAAGTCTTCGAGTGCAGCTATTTAAAGATCGCCTAGACAATGAATGGGATACTTATACAAGAGCGACTGGCAGATTGTTTCCGGGGTCAGTGAAACGACGCAGCTCGAGTCGCTGCCGAGTGGTTTTTATGTCTTGCTTCAGTGTAAACTGTGTGCTACATGGGACTAGAGTCAGCCAAGTGGTGTGAGGAGTTAGATCTCGCTCTGCTCTAGCTTCACTTCCTGTGAGTTAATGAGTCGGATTTTGCTGTGAACGGTGGCCAAACAATGCCAGACGTTCATTAGATTTGCACTTGCCCATAGAAGTTCTATGGGGTTTTGCACGGCCAGTTACTGTCAGCGGGAGAGCCAAACAGAGCAGCCCCCCCTACAGGGCATCTGGGGCCTATGTGAACAGGGCAAGCAACTGTGTATCCCCTTAACCAATCAGATTGAAGAATCGTTAAAGAGCAGCGCAGAGACTGAACCAGGAAGTGTAAGTTAGAATAATGAATTCAATGTCAAATTAGGTACAGAAAGAGAAATAAAGAGAGGGAAAGAAAGATTGGATTAAGAGACAGAGATAAAAGAGACAGAAAGAGAAAGTAAAACAAAATGTTTCATAATTTTTTTTTAATGTTGAACAACAATTGAAAGCTGAAGGAATGAGACTCCATACTTGTAAAAGTTAATTTTCAGTGCCAGAGCGGTTGTTTGGCAGTAATTAAGAGTTACCAAGACATTAAAAGGGTACTTAGACTGGAATGGACAAGGCCTTACATTTCATGGCGAGTTTAGAACAGAAGAACATAAGAAATAGAAGCAGGAGTAGGCCATACGGCCCCTCGAGCCTGCTCCGCCATTCAATAAGATCATGGCTGATCTTCCAAATCAACTCCAATTTCCCGTCCGATCCCCATACCCCTTGATTACCCTGGAGTCCAAAAATCTATCCATCTCAGCCTTGAATATATTCAATGACTCAACATGGGTTAGAGAATTCCAAATATTCACAACCCGCTGCATGAAGAAATTCCTCCTCATCTCAGTCTTGAATGGCCGACCCCATATCCTGCGATTATGCCACTTAGTTCTAGACTGCCCAGCCAGGGGAAACAATCTCTCAGCATCTACCCTGTCAAGCCCTCTCAGAATCTTATATGTTTCAATGAGATCACCTATCATTCTTCTAAATTCTATAGAGTATAGCCCCATTCTACTCAATCTCTCCTCATAGGACAACCTCTCATCCCAGGAATTAATCTAGTGAACCTTCGTTGCAACCCCCGTAAGGCAAGTATATCCTTCCTTAGATAAGGAGACCAAAACTGTACGCAGTACACCAGGTGAGGTCTCACCAATGCTCTGTACAACTGTAGTAAGACATCCTTACTCTTGTACTCCAACCCCCTTGCAATAAAGGACAACATGCCATTTGCCTTCCTAATTGCTTTCTGTACCTGCATATTTGTGTTTCTTGTACAAGGACACCCAAGTCTCTCTGAACACCAACATTTAATAGTTTCTCACCATTTAAAAAATATTCTGTTTTTCTATTCTTCCTACCAAAGTGAATAACCTCACATTTCCCCACATTATACTCCATCTGCCACCTTCTTGCCCACTCACTTAACCTGTCTATATCCCTGTGCAGACTCTTGTGTCCTCCTCACAGCTTACTTTCCCACCTAGCTTTGTATCACCAGCAAACTTGGATACTTTACACTCGGTCCCTTCATCTAAGTCATTAATATAGATTGTAAATAGCTGAGGCCCAAGCCCCGATCCCTGCGGCACCCCACTAGTTACAGTCTGCCAACCTGAAAATGACCCGTTTATCCCTACTCTCTGTTTTCTGTCCTTTAACCAATCCTCTATCATGTGAAGAGTCCGTATTTACAAAATCAGTACATGAACTTCACGCCGCTCAATATATTTGAATGGGGAGCTGGGCGGCGAGATGCCGTTTTCGAGCAGCTTACGGAGGAGCGGCTCATCTCGGACAGCAATTTCCGTATTTTCGCATTTAACTTGCCGGAAGATGCTGTCCAATTTTCACATAAACAACGGTGAGCACCACTAGTCTCACCCGTTATTTTCACAGCAAAACCCGGCCCATTGAGCAGGTAGGAGCACTGTGTTGGAGTTCTTTCATTAATCTAACGGTTCTGAGGTGGGGGATTATCTCGATTTCCCCAACCTTCTCTATACTTGAAACATAGAAACATAGAAACATAGAAAATAGGAGCAGGAGTAGGCCATTCGGCCCTTCGAGCCTGCTACGCCCATGCAATATGATCATGGTTGATCCTCTATCTCAATACCATATTCGCACTCTCTCCCCATATTACTTGATGCCTTTTGTATCTAGAAATCTATCTAGCTCCATCTTAAATATATTCAGTAACTTGGCCTCCACAGCCTTCTGTGGTAGAGAATTCCACAGGTTCACCACCCTCTGAGTGAAGACATTTCTCCTCATCTCAGTTCTAAATGTCCTACCCCGTATCCTGAGACTGTGACCCCTCATTCTGGACCCCCCAGCCAGGGGAAACATCCTCCCTGCATCCAGTCTGTCTAGTCCTGTCAGAATTTTATATGTTTCAATGAGATCCCCTCTCATTCTTCTAAACTCGAGTGAATACAGGCCTAGTCGACCCAATCTCTCCTCATACGACAGTCCTGCCATCCCAGGAATCAGTCTGGTGAATCTTTGCTGCACTCCCTCTATGGCAAGTATATCCTTTCTTAGGTTAGGAGACCAAAACTGCACACAATACTCCAGGTGTGGTCTTACCAAGGCCCTGTATAACTGCAATAAGACATCCTTGCTCCTGTACTCAAATCGTCTTGCAATGAAGGCTAACATACCATTTGCCTTCCGAACTGCTTGCTGAACCTACACGTTTGCTTTCAGTGACTGGTGTACAAGGACACCCAGGTCCCTTTGTATATCAACATTTCCCAATTTATCACCATTTAAATAATACTCTGCCTTTCTATTTTTCCTTCCGAAGTGGATAACTTCACATTTATCCACATTTTACTGCATCTGCCATGTATTAGCTCACTCACTCTACTTGTCTAAATTGCCTTGAAGCCTCTTTGCATCCTCCTCACAACTCACGATCCCATCTAGTTTTGTGTCATCAGCATACTTGGAAATATTAAATTTGGTTCCCTCATCCAAATCATTGATATATATTGTGAATAGCTGGGGCCCAAGCACCAATCCCTGCAGTACCCCACTAGTCACCACCTGCTACCCCGAAAAAGATCCATTTATTCCCATTCTCTGTTTCCTGTCTGTTAACCAATTCTCAATCCATGCCAGTATATTACCCCCAATCCCATGTGATTTAATTTTGCACACTGACCCCTTATGAGGGACTTTATCAAAGGCTTTCTGAAAATCCAAATGAACAACATCCACTGTTTCTCCCTTATCTATTCTACCACTTACATCCTCAAAAAACTCCAGTAGATTTTTCAAACATGAGTTCCCTTTCATAAATCCATATTGACTTTGTCTAATCCCATTGATACTTTCTAAGTGTCCTGTTATCACATCCTTTATAATAGACTCTAACATTTTCCCTACTACTGAATTTAGACTAACCGGTCTGTAGTTCCCTGTTTTCTCTCTCCCTCCTTTTTTAAATAGTGGGGTTACATTTGCCACCCTCCAATCTGCAGGAACTGTTCCATAATCTATAGAATTTTGGAAGATGACAACTAATGCATCCATTATTTCCATGGCTACCTCTTTTAGTACTCTGTGATACAGATTATCAGGCCGTGGGGATTTATCGGCTTTGAGTCCCGTTAATTTCTCCAGCACTATTTTTTTACAAATACTAATTTCCTTTAATTCCTCCCTCTCACAAGACCCTTGATCCATTTCTGGGAAGTTATTTGTGTCCTCTTCTGTGAAGACAGAACCAAAGCATTTGTTTAATTGCTCTGCCATTTCCTTGTTCCCCATTATAAATTCTCCCATTTCTGACTGTAAGTGACCGATATTTGTCTTCACTAATCTTTTTCTTTTTACATACTTGTACAGTTCACTTTTATGTTCTTTGCAAGTTTACTCTCATACTCTATTTTTCCCCTCTTAATCAATCTCTTGGTCCTTTTTTGCTGAATTCTAAACTGCTCCCAATCCTCAGGCTTGCTACTTTTTCTGGCAACTTTATATGACTCCTCTTTGGATCTAATACTAAACTTAATTTCTTTTGTTAGCCATGGTTGGGCTGCTTTTCCTTTTGTGTTTTTGCGCCAGAAAGGAAAGTAATAATTCATAGAATCATAGAATCATAGAAGTTACAACATGGAAACAGGCCCTTTGGCCCAACATGTCCATGTCGCCCAGTTTATACCACTAAGCTAGTTCCAATTTCCTGCACTTGGCCCATATCCCTCTATACCCATCTTACCCATGTAACTGTCCAAATGCTTTTTAAAAGACAAAATTGTACCCGCCTCTACTACTGCCTCTGGCAGCTCGTTCCAGACACTCACCACCCTTTGAGTGAAAAAATTGCCTCTCTGGACCCTTTTGTATCTCTCCCCTCTCACCTTAAATCTATGCCCCCTCGTTATAGACTCCCCTACCTTTGGGAAAAGATTTTGACTATCTACCTTATCTATGCCCCTCATTATTTTATAGACTTCGATAAGATCACCCCTTAACCTCCTACTGTCCAGGGAAAAAAGTCCCAGTCTGTCTAACCTCTCCCTATAAGTCAAACCATCAAGTCCCGGTAGCATCCTAGTAAATCTTTTCTGCACTCTTTCTAGTTTAATAATATCCTTTCTATAATAGGGTGACCAGAACTGTACACAGTACTCCAAGTGTGGCCTCACCAATGCCCTGTACAACTTCAACAAGACATCCCAACTCCTGCATTCAATGTTCTGACCAATGAAACCAAGCATGCCGAATGCCTTCTTCACCACCCTATCCACCTGTGACTCCACTTTCAAGGAGCTATGAACCTGTACTCCTAGATCTCTTTGTTCTATAACTCTCCCCAACGCCCTACCATTAACGGAGTAGGTCCTGGCCCGATTCGATCTACCAAAATGCATCACCTCACATTTATCTAAATTAAACTCCATCTGCCATTCATCGGCCCACTGGCCCAATTGATCAAGATCCCGTTGCAATCCTAGATAACCTTCTTCACTGTCCACAATGCCACCAATCTTGGTGTCATCTGCAAACTTACTAACCATGCCTCCTAAATTCTCATCCAAATCATTAATATAAATAACAAATAACAGCGGACCCAGCACCGATCCCTGAGGCACACCGCTGGACACAGGCATCCAGTTTGAAAAACAACCCTCTACAACCACCCTCTGTCTTCTGTCGTCAAGCCAATTTTGTATCCAATTGGCTACCTCACCTTGGATCCCATGAGATTTAACCTTATGTAACAACCTACCATGCGGTACCTTGTCAAAGGCTTTGCTGAAGTCCATGTAGACCACGTCCACTGCACAGCCCTCATCTATCTTCTTGGTTACCCCTTCAAAAAACTCAATCAAATTCGTGAGACATGATTTTCCTCTCACAAAACCATGCTGACTGTTCCTAATTAGTCCCTGCCTCTCCAAA
Source organism: Heptranchias perlo (assembly GCF_035084215.1). Taxonomy (NCBI): domain Eukaryota; kingdom Metazoa; phylum Chordata; class Chondrichthyes; order Hexanchiformes; family Hexanchidae; genus Heptranchias; species Heptranchias perlo. Next base: position 11,579,474 of record NC_090338.1, on the reverse strand, counting down.
TGCCTGTAGATCCTGTCCCTCAGAATACCCTCTAACAACTTACCCACTACAGATGTCAGGCTCACCAGTCTGTAGTTCCCAGGCTTTTCCCTGCCGCCCTTCTTAAACAAAGGCACAACATTTGCTACCCTCCAATCTTCAGGCACCTCACCTGTAGCGGTGGATGATTCAAATATCTCTGCTAGAGGACCCGCAATTTCCTCCCTAACCTCCCATAACGTCCTGGGATACATTTCATCAGGTCCCGGAGATTTATCTACCTTGATGCGCGTTAAGACTTCCAGCACCTCCCTCTCTGTAATATGTACACTCCTCAAGACATCACTATTTATTTCCTCAAGTTCCCTAACATCCATGCCTTTCTCAACCGTAAATACCGATGTGAAATATTAATTCAGGATCTCACCCATCTCTTGTGGTTCCGCACATAGATGACCTTGTTGATCCTTAAGAGGCCCTACTCTCTCCCTAGTTACTCTTTTGCCCTTTATGTATTTGTAGAAGCAATTATGTATTTGTTGCAATTCATACATTCGTTCCTTAAATGTTAGCCATTGCCTATCCACCGTCATGCCTTTTAATAAAGCTTCCCAATCTATCATAGCCAACTCACTCCTTATACCTTCATAGTTTCCTTTGTTTAGATTTAGGACCCTAGTTTTGGATTGGACTACTTCACTTGCAATCTTAATGAAAATTTCTATCATGTCATGGTTACTCTTCCCTAAAGGACCCCGCACAATAAGATTATTAATTAACCCCTTCTCATTGCACTGCCTACTCCTGCTTGGGGTGCTGTTCTAAGGATGTTGGCAGTTTGTCAGGCTCGGCTATGGTTTAGTTTGAAACCTCGCCACGTCGCCCGAAGTCAAGGGATATGGAAATCGAGTGAGTCGTCAAACGGAGGCGGCTGATTGGCTGTCTCCCGTTTTTTTCACCCAATGATAAAAGCTAAAATGACCACCAATGTGTGGTGGCAGAGTATTCCACTGTGTACGGCATCATAGCCGAGCCAGGTTATAAACCCCACGATCACAGAGAAAGAATGGAAAGTTGGCCAAAGATCTTTTTAAATACACAGCAAGTGGTTGGGATCTGGAATGCACTGCCCGAGGGGGTGGTGGAGGCAGATTCAATCATAGTCTTCAAAAAGGAACTGGATAGGTACTTGAAAGGAAAAAATTTGCAGGGCTACGGGGATAGCGGGGCGGTGGGGAGGGGGGGGTGGCAGGGAGTGGGACTAGCTGGATTGCTCTTGCATTGAGCCGGCGCGGACTTGATGGGCCAAATGGCCTCCTTCCGTGCTGTAACCTTTCTATGATTCTATGATTCTATATCAAACATAGAAACATAGAAAATAGGAGCAGGAGTAGACCATTCGGCCCTTCGGGCCTGCTTCGCCATTCAAAATGATCATGGCTGATCGTCTAACTCAGTGCCCTTTTCCCGCTTTTTCCCCATATCCCTTGATCCCTTTAACATTAAGAAATATATCTATCTCCTTCTTGAACACATCTAATGACTTGGCCTCCACTGCCTTCTGTGGTAGAGAATTCCACAGGTTCACCACCCTCTGAGTGAAGAAATTTCTCCTCATCTTGGTTCTAAATGGCAAACCCCAAATCCTGAGACTGTGACTCCTGGTTCTGGATTCCCCATCCATCTCGAACATCCTCCCTGCATCTAGTCTGTCTAGCCATGTTAGAATTTTATGTTTCGATGAGATCACCTCTCATTCTTCTAAACTCTAGTGAAAAAGGCCTAGTCGACCCAATCTCTCCTCATACGTCAGTCCTGCCATCCCAGGAATCAGTCTGGTAAACCTTCGTTGCACTCCCTCCATGGCAAGGACATCCTTCGTCACATAAGGAGACCAAAACTGCACACAATACTCCAGATGTGGTCTCACCAAGGCCCTGTATAACTGCAGTAAGACACCCCTGCTCCTGTACTCAAATCCCCTTGCAATGAACGCCAACATACCATTCGCCTTCCTAACTGCTTGCTGCACCTGAATGCGCGCTTTCCGTGACTGGTGTACAAGGACACCCAGGTCTCGTTGCACCTCCCCTTTTCCCAATCTATCACCATTCAGATAATAATCTGCCTTTCTGTTTTTACAACCAAAGTGGATAACCTCACATTTATCCACATTATACTGCATCTGCCATGTTCTTGCCCACTCACTCAACTTGTCTAAATCACATTGGAGCCTCTTTGCATCCTCCTCAAAGCTCACATTCCACCCCAGCTTTGTGTCGTCTGCAAACTTGGAAATGTTACATTGAGTTCCCTCATCCAAATCATTGATATATATTGTGAATAGCTGGGGCCCAAGCACTGATCCCTGCGGTACCCCACTAGTCACTGCCTGCCACCCGGAAAAAGACCTGCTTATTCCTACTCTCTGTTTCCTGTCTGTCAACCAATTCTCAATCCAAGCCAATATATTCCCCCAATCCCGTTTGCTTTAATTTTGCACACTACTCTCTAGTGTGGGACCTTATCAAAAGCCTTCTGAAAATCCAAATACACCACATCCACTGGTTCTCCCCTATCTATTCAACTAGTTACATTCTCAAAAAACTCCAGTAGATTTGTTAAGCATGATTTCCCTTTCATAAACCCATGCTGACTTTGTCCAATCCCGTTAATGCCCTCCAAGTGTTCTGTTATCACATTTTTTATAATAGACTCTAGCATTTTCCCCACGACTGATGTTAGGCTAACTGGTCTGTAATTCCCTGTTTTTTCTCTCCCTCCTTTTTTTAAATAGTGGGGTTACATTTGCCACCCTTCAATCTGTTGGAACTGTTCTAGAGTCTATAGAATTTTGGAAGATGATCACCAATGCATCCACTATTTCCAGGGCCACTTCCTTTTGTACTCTGGGATGTAGATTATCAGACCCTAGGGATTTGTCAGCCTTAAACCCCATCAATTTCCCCAGCACTATTTTCTTACTAATACTGATTTCCTTCAGTTCCTCTCTCTCACCAGACCCTTGGTTCCCTAACATTTCTGGGATGTTATTTGTGTCCTCCTCTGTGAAGGCAGAACCAAAGTATGTGTTTAATTGTTCTGCCATTTCTTTGTTCCCCATTATAATTTCCCCCATTTCTGACTGTAAGGGACCTACATTTGTCTTCACTAATCTTTTTCTTGTGACAACGTCCCAGACTCTTCCATCACCATCCCTGGGTATGTCCTGTCCCACCGGCAGGACAGACCCACCAGAGGTGGTGGTACAGTGATATACAGTCAGGAGGGAGTGGCCTGGGAGTCCTCAACATTGACTCTGGACCCCATGAAATCTCATGGCATCAGGTCAAACATGGGCAAGGAAACCTCCTGCTGATTACCACCTACCGTCCTCCCTCAGCTGATGAATCAGTCCTCCTCCATGTTGAACACCACTTGGAGGAAGCGCTGAGGGTAGCAAGGGCACAAAATGTACTCTGGATGGGGGACTTCAATGTCCATCACCAAGAGTGGCTCGGTAGCACCACTATTGACAGATCTGGCAGAAACCTGAAGGACATAGCTGCTAGACTAAGCCAGCGGCAGGCGGTGAGCGAACCAATTTGAGGGAAAAACTTACTTGACCTTGTCCTCACTAATCTACCTGTCACAAATGCATCTGTCCATGACAGTATTGGTAGGAATGACCACGGCACAGTCCTCGTGGAGACGAAGTCCCGTCTTCGCACTGAGGACACCATCCAACGTGTTGTGTGGCACTACCACCGTGCTAAATGGGATAGATTCAGAACAGATCTAGCAGCTCAAAACTGGGCATCCATGAGGCGCTGTGGGCCATCAGCAGCAGCAGAATTGTATTCCAGCACAATCTGTAACCTCATGGCCCGACATATTCCTCATTCTACCATTACCAACAAGCCAGGGGATCAACCCTGGTTCAATGAGGAGTGTAGAAGAACATGACAGGAGCAGCACCAGGCTTACCTAAAAATGAGGTGCCAACCTGGAGAAGCTACAACTCAGGACTACATGCATGCTAAACAACGGAAGCAACATGCTATTTTCAGAGCTAAACGTTTCCACAACCAACGGATCAGATCAAAGCTCTGCAGTCCTGCCACATCCAGTCATGAATGGTGGTGGTCAATTAAACAACTAATGGGAGGAGGAGGCTCTGCAAACATCCCCATCCTCAATGATGGCGGAGTCCAGCACGTGAGTGCAAAAGACAAGGCTGAAGCGTTTGCAACCATCTTCAGCCAGAAGTGCCGAGTGGATGATCCATCTCGGCCTCCTCCCGATATCCCCACCATCACAGAAGCCAGTCTTCAGCCAATTCGATTCACTCCATGTGATATCAAGAAACGGCTGAGTGCACTGGATACAGCAAAGGCTATGGGCCGCAACAACATCCCGGCTGTAGTGCTGAAGATTTGTGCTCCAGAACTAGCCACGCCTCTCGCCAAGCTGTTCCAGTACAGCTACAACACTGGCATCTACCCAACAATGTGGAAAATTGCCCAGGTATGTCCTGTCCACAAAAAGCAGGACATATCCAATCCGGTCAATTAACATCCCATCAGTCTACTCTCAATCATCAGCAAAGTGATGGACGGTGTCGTTGACAGTGCTATCAAGTGGCACTTACTCACCAATAACCTGCTCACCGATGCTCAGTTTGGGTTCCGCCAGGACCACTCGGCTCCAGGCCTCATTACAGCCTTGGTCCAAACATGGACAAAAGAGCTGAATTCCAGAGGTGAGGTGAGAGTGACTGCCCTCGACATCAAGGCAGCATTTGACCAAGTGTGGCACCAAGGAGCCCTACTAAAATTGAAGTCAATGGGAATCAGGGGGAAAACTCTCCAGTGGCTGGAGTCCTACCTAGCACAAAGGAAGATGGTAGTGGTTGTTGGAGGCCATTCATCTCATCCCCAGGATATTGCTGCAGGAGTTCCTCATGTCAGTATCCTAGGCCCAACTATCTTCAGCTGCTTCATTAATGACCTTCCCTCCATCATAAGGTCAGAAATGGGGATGCTCGCTGATGATTGCACTGTTCAACTCCATTCGCAACTCCTCAAATAATGAAGCAGTCCGAGCCCGCATGCAGCAAGACCTGGACAACATCCAAGCTTGGGCTGATAAGTGGCAAGTAACATTCGCACCAGACAAGTGCCAGGCAATGACCATCTCCAACAAGACAGAATCTAACCACCTCCCCTTGACATTCAACGGCATTACCATCGCCGAATCCCCCACCATCAACATCCTGGGGGTCACCATTGATCAGAAACTAAACTGGACCAGCCACATAAATACTGTGGCTACAAGAGCAGGTCAGATGTTGGGTATTCTGTGGCAAGTGACTCACCTCCTGACTCCCCAAAGCCTTTCCACCACCTACAAGGCACAAGTCAGGAGTGTGATGGAATACTCTCCACTTGCCTGGATGAGTGCAGCTCCAGCTACACTCAAGAAGCTTGACATTATCCAGGACAAAGCAGCCCGCTTGATTGGCGCCCCATCCACCACCCTAAACATTCACTCCCTTCACCACTGGCGCACTGTGGCTGCAGTGTGTACCATCCACAGGATGCACTGCAGCAACTCGCCAAGGCTTCTTCGACAGCACCTCCCAAATCTACGACCTCTACCTCCTAGAAGGACAAGGGCATCAGGCACATGGGAACAACACCACCTGCACGTTCCCCTCCAAGTCACACACCATCCCGACTTGGAAATATATCGGCCGTTCCTTCATCATCGCTGGGTCAAAATCCTGGAACTCCCTTCCTAACAGCACTGTGGGAGAACCTTCACCACACGGACTGCAGCGGTTCAAGAAGGCGGCTCACCACCACCTTCTGAAGGGCAATTAGGGATGGGCAATAAATGCTGGCCTCGCCAGCAACACCCACATCCCAAGAACGAATGAAGAAAAACATTTATAGAAGCTTTTACCGTCAGTTTCAAGTCAGTTTCAAATCAAGAACAACAACTTGCAGTTATAAAGCTCCTTTAACATAGTAAAACGTTCCAAAATGTTTCACAGGAGCGATTATCAAACAAAATTTGACACCGAGCCACATAAGGAGACATTAGGACAGGTGACAAAAAGCTTGATCAAAGAGGTAGCTTTTAAGGGGCGTCTTAAAGCCGGAGAGAGAGGTGGAGAGTTGGAGAGGTTTGGGGAGGTAATTCCAGAGCTTCGGGCCTAGGCAGCTGAAGGCACGGCCGCCAATGGTGGAGCGACGAAAATCGGGGGTGCGCAAGAGGCCAGAATTGAAGAAGCGCCGAGATCCCGGAGGATTGTAGGGTTGGAGGAGGTTAGAGAGATAGGGAGGGAGCGAGGCCACAGAGGGATTTGAAGGTAACAGTCAATAATCCAATTGCTTGACCTCCCCTTTAGATTCTGACGCCGAAGACAAAGTTACTGGCATTTGAACTTTTTATAGAATGCCCACGGATACCTTTGAACGATTGGCCTTTTCTCCAGCAACACTTTCTTCTGAAATGGATTGGTATGAAGTTCTGCATTGTTGACAAAACAACTTTGACTGCTATCAGCTTAAAGAATGGGCTGACTGCTCTCTAAAACAATGATGTCGCAGGGAGTCATTTTATCCCCTGCGTTAAATTTTATTTGAAAAGTAGATCTGAGTAAATAGGTGAGCAAAGCAAAAGGGTGTTTACTGGCCTTTCAAGGCCACTCCATTCAGACTCTATGAATAGTCTACAATGGTCGGCACCTCTCACTTCGCCTGTTGATCGCCTGCTTCAAGGAACACTCAGACCTAGAAGTTTGTTTGTGTTGGCGAACAATCCCTGCGTCGGAATGGGTAGGCCCAAGGCGCACCCGATATTGGGCCTTGGGCCTCACTTGCATGAGACTGACGAGCTGCGGATGCATGCGGGGCCTCCCAAGGCACCTCGCCTTGAATCAGTATTCAATTTTGGGCCGTTGCGTCGCTGGGAGGGAGGGGTGAAAACCGAGATGGAGAGGGGAGGAGTGCTCCTCCTGGCTCCACATTCAGGTAACCTTACATAGAATTACCTGGAATTTACAGCGCAGAAACAGGCCATTTGGCCCAACAGGTCAATGCCAGTGTTTATGCTCCACACGAGCTTCCTCCCTCCCTACTTCATCCAACCCTATCAGCATATCCTTCTATTCCTTTCTTCCTGGTGTACTTATTTAGCTTAGTCTTAAAGGCATCTATGCTATTCGCCTCAACTACTCCTTGTGGTAGCGAGTTCCACATTCTCACCACTCTCTGGGTAAAGAAGTTTCTCCTGATCTCCTATTGGATTTATTAGTGACTATCTTATATTTATGGCCCCTAGTTCTGGTCTCCCCTTGTTGGCGGTCGCCTCCTGTGGTCCCTATAAGGACCACTGGTTAGGCCAGATGTTGACCATGTTTTCCTGAATGCAACTTTGCAAAGGGGGCCTCAAACCAGTGTTAGGCCCCCTTATTTGCATATGCAAAGGGCCTAACGCCTTCTTTTTCTGCCTTTACCAATTTGACGGGCGGCGCACCTCCGGAGCGGAGTGTGCACTTGCCATATTTTCTGGCACCCTTTTTAACATCTGTAAAACAGTCACGGCATTAACAAATTTCCTTCGCCCATCTCCCCTAAAGTGAAATGATCGGGGTAAATTTTCACTCAACGCTGGGCAGTAAAAGGATGGTACAGATCAGCTCCCAGTTTACACATAGCTAATTTTTCATTTCCATTGATTTCAAATGACTAGGCTCTTTCCAGCCATTGAATTATTTTTGAAGTGCAGTCACTGTTGTAATGTAGGAAATGCGCCAGCCAATTTGCACAGAGCAAGGTCCCACAAACGGCAATGTGATAATGACCAAATAATCTGTTTTAGTGATGTTGGTTGAAGGATAAATATTGAGCAGGCCACCAGCGAGAACTCCCCCTCTTTTCTTCAAAATAGTGTTATGGGATCTTATACGTCAACCGAGAGGGCAGACTGGATTTCGGTTTAAGGTCTCATCTGAAAAACGGCACCTCCGACAGTGCAGCACTCCCTCAGTACTGCACTGGGAGTGCCAGCCTGGATTTTGAGCTTAAAGTCTTTGGATTGGAACTTGAACCCACGATCTTCTGACTCAGAGGCAAGAGCGCCAACACTGAGCCACGGCTGACACCTAAAGGTACAGATCACCTCACTAGCTTGGTGTTTATATGTAATTTTTGCCACTTCACCATCTCCTGTTTGCCACTGAGGCACTTGGTTGTATTTCTTTTCCTGTCTGTGAGTTTTAGTTTTTCCCCTCCTCTCCCTCTTGCGTCCCTTCCAGTTCTGACATGAGATGCAAGACTGAAACGTTGACTTGTTTGTTCTGCCTGCAGATGCTGCCTGACCTGCTGATCATTTCCAGCATTTTCTATTTATGTTTCCACTTCAACTAAGCTTCCTGCTGTGAACATGAAACGTAACAACACCTGGGCCCACATGTGTCACAAGGAGTGATCTTCTCCTAATAGCCTGAAATGTTTGAGGGTGTAAATAACAATCCTGCCTCTCAATAGTTGATATTTCAAATCACCATGGTAACAAGCCTTGTGCCAGGCTGCTTGCTTTTTGTGTTGAGAAACAAATGCTGAATCTAGCATTACAGAAATATTAGAAGTTAAACAATATAATTGAGGCAAAATTCAATTGGTCACATTGCTCTAGGATCTGGAATCATACTGCTCGCTCTTCCTGAACTCTTTGTGGTTGATAACCTTTTCTGAGGCCTGGTGACCAGGCTCTTCTTTGTCTTTTTTACCTCAGCTCTGAGTCCTGGGCCTGATTGGTATTACTTTGAGTCTACTGCATAGAAACAGGCCATTTGGCCCAACTGGTCCATGCTGACATTTATGCTCCACACGAGCTTCCCCCTTCCCACTTCATCCAACCCTATCAGCATATCCTTCTATTCCTTTCTCCCTCGTGAGCTTATCGAGCTTCCCCTTAAATGCATCTATGCTATTTGCCTCAACCACTCCTTGTGATAGCACATTTCACATTCTTACCACTCTTTGGGTAAAGAAGTTTCTCCTGAATTCCCTATTGGATTTATTAGTGACTATCTTATATTGATGACCTCTAGTTCTGGTCTCCCCCACAAGTGGAAACATTTTCTCTACGTCTACCCTATCAAACCCTTTCATAATCTTAAATGCCTCTATCAGGTCACCCCTCAGCCTGGAAAAGAGCCCCAGCCTATTCAGCTTTTCCTGATAAGTATATCCTCTCATCAACCTTGTGAATCTTGTTGGCACCTTTATGTCCTTTTTGTAATATGGAAACCAGAACTGTGCACAGTACTGTGTGGACTAACCAAGGTTCTGTACAGGTTGAACATAACGATTATCTCCAATATTAACATAACACCGATCAGAAAACCTAGGAATGAAAACAGAAAATGCTGGAAAAACTCATTAGGACAGGCAGCATCTGTGGAGAGAGAAACAGAGTTAACGATGACCTTTCATCAGAACTGGACCATGTTAGAGATTTAACAGTTTTTAAGCAAGTACAGAGCCGAGGAAAGAAGGGGGGAGGGGTGGGGGAGGGGGAGGAAAGAACAAAAGGGAAGGTCTGTGATAGGATGGAGGGCAGGAGTGATTAAATGACAATGGGGATGATGTTGCAAGGCAAAAGGATATTGGGACAAGTAAAAGAAAAAAAAATAGGTCCAGAGTAGGTATAAATCAATATTTGTCTGATTACACCCTTGTGAAGCGCAATTTCCAAATAAAGGGGAAAATTTGGCTCGATGCGTGTTATTCATAACTGCAATCTGATGATGAGATAGTAAATAACCTTTTTGTTACTGAGCAAATAATGCCACAATTGGTACTTCCACGTTGCTTAGCAGATGGTGTGTAATTATACTTCCATCTCTAAATGGGTTTCTACTGCTGCTTAGGAGACATCATGATCGAGCAATCAGACTATACAAAGAACTGAAGGCATTGAAGAAGCAGAATATATACTGACATGAACGGTTCTTGCTTTACATTGTCGAATTCATGGTATGTGCAGGTATTGGTGACTCCGAAGATGCAAGTTCAGCTCGTCCAAACTATAACTGAGGGAAGGTTCATTGAATTGGCTTGACTTATTTCTCTATGTCCAAACCAAGCAACCAAGCCAAACTACTATCGTCCAATTACCCTCTTTGGAAAATACAACAGGTGTAGGTATCATGAGAGGACAGAATCAGGTTCAGTTGTGATGGCCTGCTACTGACTGGGTGACTAGATCTTAGCGACCCCCATCAAAATGTTTACACTTGCCGGGGAGTCCAAAACTAGGGGTCATAAATATAAGATGTTCACCAATAAGGAATTCAGGAGAAACTTCTTTACCCAGAGAGTGGTGAGAATGTGGAACTCGCTACCACGTGGAATAGTTGAGTCGACTAGCGTAGATGCATTTAAGGGGAAGCTAGATATACACATGAGGGAGAAAGGAATAGAAGGGTATGCTGATAGGGTGAGAGGAGGCTCGTGTGGAGCATAAACACCGGCATGGACCAGTTGGGCCGAATGGCTTGTTTCTGTGCTTTAAATTCTATGTAAATTGGCGAGTGAATGCAATTTTGTTGCAGGCAATTTTGTTAAGAGGGAATGTTCAAAGGTTAACCAGCCTCGATCCACCCGTAATAACCTTTGGACTTCTGAAGAAGCTACTTTAATGCTCAATTGGGAATGAAGGATAGAAAATGTGATAATCTAACTACAGAGTGTGCAATACTCGTGCAGAATGACTAAATGAAAATAGACAATATCCAGACCTTTGGCTGGTTGGATCCCAGTCTGCAGCGCACAGCTGCATTAAGCAGGTCGCTGATGCCCTCTTAACCAGAGCCAATCAGTACATTATTTTCCCAATGGATGCCAACAGCCAGAATGAGAGAGCTCTGAGACCTGCAGCTGTGGCAGCCTTCCCTCATTTACAGCGCACCATTGACAGCACGTATGTAGCTAGCAGCAGACCAGAGGACAAGCTCGGAGAAGCTTTTCTCAACCGGAAGGGCTATCATTCCATTAATGTTCAACTGGTGCGTGATCACAGCTGACGGGTCATGCAAGTCTCTGCCAGTTTGGATGGCAGCTGCCTGGATGTTTTTTGTCCTGAGGACGTTTATCCATTCCCCCCTCTCCCTCTCCTCCACTATTCCACCCCCTCCAGGAAAGTCTAAGGTAAATTGCAGAGTGTTGATGCCACTCAGGCTCGAAGTGGACCCCCCCGCAATTTCAGCCACTGCGGTGGCCAGACATCCAATACCTATTTTTGCTGCAGTGAGGTCATTGAAGCCACTTCCCGCACTGTCTCCAGGTGCTGGAGGTGACACTCCTGGAGCTGATGGCCTCTGCAGTCTCTCTCCATGCCTGGTGGACAGCGCGTTCGGCAACCCTCCCCGGCACTGCCGGGGGATCAGGAGTTCCCCCTTTCCCCCTCCTCCCCTTCCACAAGCACCTGCAGGGGAGGCTTCTGAGGATCTGGCGGCTCGCCTCAGACTCGTCTTAGACAAGGCTCTTCATCCCTCGCCTCGGGAAACAGAGCGGTGCCACAAGGGGGAATGCAACCTCGCTTGAAGAGCTGCAGCCCCGCTTTAAACAGGCCTCCGGTTGATCCGCTGGAAATTGGGTGGGTTTCCCCTGGGGACAGCCAATTCGGTGGGAGACCCGCTGGTGAGGTCGGTATGAGGCCCATCAGTTTTAGACTCACCAGCCGAGGTTAAAATCGGAGCCCAAGGCCATGTTTTTAGCATGGTGGTGGGAAGTCGGGGGGATGGGTGGATTTGTACGGGTTGGGGAACCCGGGAGCCAAAGTGAGCGCGTTTAAATCTCGATTGCTTCCGGGTTTCACATCTCCAAGCTGCGCAGTGGGCCTACAGCACACCCGGATGACGTGATCAAAAGCCCATTATTTAAAGGGCCCGTCCAAGAACGGATTTTGAAGGAGAAACAGAGTCCAGGAGGGTAAAGGCTGCCCCTAGATTTAATGATGCCTCCTCGGATGTACTGCTGGCTGCAGTGAGAGCCAGGAGGCAGGTAATGTTTCCAATGGATGGCAGGAAGAAACCTGGATCTGTAATCAAAAAGGCTGGGCTGGAGGTGGCAGAAGAGGTGAGCAGCAGGAGCACGGTGCCCAGGTCTTGGGTTCAGTGCAGGAAGAGTTTTAATGACCTAACCAGGTCAGGAAAAGTAAGTAGAGTTGCTGATTCACCCACATCCTGTGTTGTTCAACACCTCACCCCCCACCGTCACTCCGCGTTGGCACGCCTACCCCATCGTATAACTCCTCTCACCCACTTTCCAGCAGCAGCAACCATCCCTCACTTTCTATTCACATCCTCAACTGCCCATTTATTCACCCATCACTGCCACTCACCCCAACCCTGATGCAATCTATCTGATAGTCACCCTCTGATATATCTCTTTCATTGTCAGCCTCACCCAAAGCAATGCATCCGTCGGGTGAACATATCACCGCCACTCACTCACCGGGTCTGATCTTTCTCCCCTTATAGGAGAAGAGGGCGCAAAACGCAAGGGAGAGGAGCAGAACTGGAGGTAGGTGGAGGTGACAGATGTGGAGGTAGGTGGAGGTGACAGATGTGGAGGTAGGTGGAGGTGACAGATGTGGAGGAGGAGGCCATGGAAATAAGTTGGACCATCGCCTGCCTATCCATTGGAGATGGAGAGACTGGCTACCTGCAGACGGTTGGTGACAGAACTTTAACATCTCTCACACGTGGTGAATTTGATTTTATCGATGATGTAACTGTGCCAGACCTCAGTATGGTCATCGGAAAAGATCGTCGCTTTTGCGATGAATCATTAATATCACTTTCTGAAGTCTTCCAGGGCCTTCACGCCTTTACAAGGAATCAGCAGAAACGGAAGAAAGTGGTTCCACAAAGGAGCTCATTCCTTCTGAGGATACACCATCGCAGGACATACAGCCTTGCACCAGCACTGATACTCGCGCTTCGGTGAGTCCTGTTGGTTGGATTGTCACCTGGTGATTCATCACTCACAAGTGAGCACAAGCAGGTACTGGCGGCAGGGGGCCGCAGTGGAGAGTCCGCTGTGGGGTGCGGCGCACTCCTCTCCAGGTGGATGTAGACGCTGAACCCCGGGGGCCATCGTCGAGGAGGAGAATGATGGAGGTGCAGCAGCAACTTTGCAAGGTACTGGTAAACGTGTCAGGCACACTCTCCACAATAGCGGAGAGGATGGAATAGTCCAACTCAATCGCAGGTGGAATGGTGTCGCAGGTAGGTGCGGGGATTGTCTGCGATGGAGAGAATGGTAGCCTCCATTGAGCTTCAAGCACTGCACTCACATGAGTCCATGCAGGCCATGACAACGGCCAATCCGGTGCGGACTCTGGATGCCAACATGTCTGCTGCTTTAAACAGGCAGACGGATGCATTAGCCGTGGCCTTACAACGCAGCACATCTGCTCACCAAACTGCTAGCCAGCAGAGTGGAAGGAGTGATGTGGCCCTGGCCCTGTCCCAGGAAAGAGATGATGGTGAAAGGGGATATGGAAGTGGGGACTCCACCCAAAGCGCTCCCACGTCTCACCCATTGCCCTCTGCCTCAACCGGTACCCGCAATGCTGACTCCTCTCTCGATGGCCGAGTCTGCCCCTGCACAAGTTCAGACGTAGCAGTCTTTGGCGGGGCCCTCACAGGCTCCACAACCCAGAGGGCGTAGGCCGAGAGCATCTCAGCAGTCAGGGCAGGGTCTGAGCAACCTGTCTCTACCTCTGCCGAAGCCATAGGGGATGCACCACGCAGAAGCGATAGAAAGAGAAAGGCCAAGCAATTGTAATTCACCAAGGTTATGCACAAGGGTGTTTGACGAGCTGTCATGTTGTTGATTTATATATTTTTTTGTTATGGCTCGTTAAAGTTAATCATTATCACCACCACTGTCACATCTTGGCCATTATTGAGTCCCTTCTGTTAATTCGCCCTTTCGTTTGCTTCATCGTGAATGCCAAGACATGATGCCACCCATTGGGTGGGTGTGCAGTGGGTGCCCGCGTGGTTGAAGGACTGTTTTGTGCAAATGGAGGGGGGTTGGGGGTGCGGGGGGCAGTGTTGGTGGTGGTGATTGTTCCAGGCGGCCTGAGTATTTCAAAGTCTTCAATTTGCACATCTCATTATGAGAACCTGTGAGGGATGAGGGAATCCCTGGCATCATGAGCAGCAATGTGCGCGGCTGCTCTGGCGATGGGTTCCCCATCTTCATTTTCCTCCTCCTCGGATGTACTGTGGAATAAATCCATTGCGCACCCCCCCCATCCTGATCTTGATGTGGAGATGCCGGTGATGGACTGGGGTTGACAATTGTAAACAATTTTACAACACCAAGTTATAGTCCAGCAATTTTATTTTAAATTCACAAGCTTTCGGAGATTTTCTCCTTCCTCAGGCAAATGTTTCAAGAGCTCCTCGAAGCCTACGCATTTATACATATTGAACAATACATGGTGTTTACAGACTGCCCCTGCAACTGCCCGTTGCCAAGGCAATCACCGTGTTCAGACAGAGAGGTGTCACCTGCAGAACCCCCGAATACACATTCAACAAAAAAACAAACAGGGAAAAAAAACAGAGAAAAAAAACACAGAGAGAGGCAGAAACATCCGGAAGGCAGAGAGAGCCAGCAAATGACCCATTATATTAAAAACAGATAACATTTGTTCGCTGGTGGGGTAACGTGTAGCGTGACATGAACCCAAGATCCCGGTTGAGGCCGTCCTCATGGGTGCGGAACTTGGCTATCAATTTCTGCTCGACGATTTTGCGTTGTCGTGTGTCTCGAAGGCCGCCTTGGAGTACGCTTACCCGAAGGTCGGTGGATGAATGTCCATGACTGCTGAAGTGTTCCCCGACTGGGAGGGAACCCTCCTGTTTGGCGATTGTTGCGCGGTGTCCGTTCATCCGTTGTCGCAGCATCTGCATGGTCTCGCCAATGTACCATGCTCTGGGGCATCCTTTCCTGCAACGTATGAGGTAGACAACGTTGGCCGAGTCACAGGAGTATGAACCATGCACCTGCCGCACTCAGAAGACAGTCCAGAATGTCACCCGAGCACAACGCAACGCCATCAACGCTCTCAAGACCAACCGCAACATCGTCATCAAACCAGCGGACAAAGGAGGAGCCATAGTCATACAGAACAGAACAGACTATTGCAAAGAAGCATACCGACAACTGGACAACCAGGAACACTACAGACGGTTACCCGCAGATCCGACCAAAGAACACACCCACCAGCTCAACAAACTGATCAAGACCTTCGATCCAGACCTTCAAAGCATCCTACGCATTCTCATCCCACGTAATCCCCGCGTGGGAGACTTCTACTGCCTCCCAAAGATACACAAAGCCAACACACCCGGACGTCCCATCGTATCAGGCAACGGAACCCTGTGTGAGAACCTCTCTGGATACATCGAGGGCATCCTGAAACCCATCGTACAGGGAACCCCCAGCTTCTGTCGTGACACTACAGACTTCCTACAAAAACTCAGTACCCACGGACCAGTTGAACCAGGAACACTTCTCACCACGATGGACGTCTCGGCACTATACACCAGTATCCCCCACGATGACGGCATCGCTGCGACAGGATCAATACTCAACACCAACAACAGCCAATCTCCGGAAGCCATCCGACAACTCATCCGCTTCATCCTGGATCACAATGTCTTCACCTTCGATAACCAGTTCTTTACCCAAACACACGGAACAGCCATGGGGACCAAATTCGCACCCCAATACGCCAACATTTTCATGCACAAGTTCGAGCAGGACTTCTTCACTGCACAAGACCTCCAACCAACACTATACACCAGATACATCGACGACATTTTCTTTCTATGGACCCACGGCAAGGAATCACTAAAGAGACTACACGATAACATCAACAAGTTCCATCCCACCATCAAGCTCACCATGGACTACTCCTCAGAATCAGTTTCTTTCTTGGACACACGAATCTCCATCAAAGACGGGCACCTCAGCACCTCACTCTACCGCAAGCCCACGGACAACCTCACGATGCTCCACTTTTCCAGCTTCCACCCTAACCACGTCAAAGAGGCCATCCCCTATGGACAGGCCCTGCGAATACACAGGGTCTGCTCAGACGAGGAGGAACGCGATGGACACCTACAGACGCTGAAAGACGCCCTAGTAAGAACGGGATATGACGCTCGACTCATCGATCGACAGTTCCGACGGGCCACAGCAAAAAATCGCATAGACCTCCTCAGGAGACTAACACGGGACGCAACCAACAGAGTACCCTTTGTCGTCCAGTACTTCCCCGGAGCGGAGAAACTACGCCATGTTCTCCGCAGCCTTCAACATGTCATCAATGAGGACAAACACCTCGCTATGGCCATCCCCACACCTCCACTACTCGCCTTTAAACAGCCACCCAACCTCAAACAGACCATCGTTCGCAGCAAACTACCCAGCTTTCAAGAGAACAGCGTCCACGACGCCACACAACCCTGCCACGGTAACCTCTGCAAGACATGCCAGATCATCGACACAGATACCACCATCACACGAGATGACACCACCCACCAGGTGCATGGTTCATACTCCTGTGACTCGGCCAACGTTGTCTACCTCATACGTTGCAGGAAAGGATGCCCCAGAGCATGGTACATTGGCGAGACCATGCAGACGCTGCGACAACGGATGAACGGACACCGCGCAACAATCGCCAAACAGGAGGGTTCCCTCCCAGTCGGGGAACACTTCAGCAGTCATGGACATTCATCCACCGACCTTCGGGTAAGCGTACTCCAAGGCGGCCTTCGAGACACACGACAACGCAAAATCGTCGAGCAGAAATTGATAGCCAAGTTCCGCACCCATGAGGACGGCCTCAACCGGGATCTTGGGTTCATGTCACGCTACACGTTACCCCACCAGCGAACAAATGTTATCTGTTTTTAATATAATGGGTCATTTGCTGGCTCTCTCTGCCTTCCGGATGTTTCTGCCTCTCTCTGTGTTTTTTTTCTCTGTTTTTTTTCCCTGTTTGTTTTTTTGTTGAATGTGTATTCGGGGGTTCTGCAGGTGACACCTCTCTGTCTGAACACGGTGATTGCCTTGGCAACGGGCAGTTGCAGGGGCAGTCTGTAAACACCATGTATTGTTCAATATGTATAAATGCGTAGGCTTCAAGGAGCTCTTGAAACATTTGCCTGAGGAAGGAGAAAATCTCCGAAAGCTTGTGAATTTAAAATAAAATTGCTGGACTATAACTTGGTGTTGTAAAATTGTTTACATCCTGATCTTGTCAGTTCACCTCCAAAATGTGGGTAAAATTGTCTGAACACAAGAATTCTCAGTCTCAACAAAGAAATCTCAGTCTAAATACAAAGAACTCCCAACCAGACATTTGTCTGGGAGAGCTCAGTGCCCAGCTGCAATACCTAGCCTTCTTTTTGAGATGTGTCAATCACAGGTTGAAAGATCCAAATGAGCTTCGTCAGCAACTCGCCTCCGTTTCCATCGCGTGTTGCAGAAGCCACACACAGACTCATTCAGGAGCAGTTAAATCCACTTCTGTTGCAGAATCCACAAGAAGTTCAGTACTTAAAGTGTTCCAACAGCCTGAATTGGCCCTTTCAGTATCGGCCCGCCGGCTTTCAGTGAGGACGGGACTTTCAGGTTTCTCTTGTGCGTGAGCATCGTAACGCTCCTGGGTGAAACACGGAAGTGGGCGTGTTGGAGCCAGGATGCAGTCTCGCTCCTGAAATCTACCACCTTAACCTCCCGCCTGCTCCCGACCCACCCGGTCTTAGGGGTTGAAATTACCCCCAAAGTTTCTGACTGCCCTGTCAGGTGGATGTAAAAAAATCCCATGACTCTTTTCAGAGAAGAGCAGGGAGAGGTCTCCCCGGAGTCCTGGGCAATATTTATCCCTCGACCAACAGCACTAAAACAGAATATCCGATAATTTATCTCTGCCGATTCTGCCTGTATTGCAACAGTGACTACACTTTGAAAAGTACTTCATTGGCTGTAAAGCGCTTTGGGCCGTCCTGAGGTTGTGGAAGGCATGGTTTGAATGAAAGTTCTTTCTTATTAATTTTAATGGATGGAAAATCAGGAAGCCGAGACCATCCCAAGACATGCCCCACGCTCTTTACTGGGAGCGCAGGACTGCAAAATCGCTCCTTATATCAAAATATATCAAAGAGCCTGGTATTTTATTGTAGTAAAATTGAAGAGATAATGTCTGTGCTTAGTAACATGGTGAACTGCAAAAAGGCATTTTCGAACTGAACCTGGATTTGATTTTGCTGTTTTGATGAAGCTTAAAAGTCAAAAAGCAATAAGAAATCTGCCAGATCCAGCCGATAGGATTTAGTCCTGATTGAAGACCAGGTGCCTATTATTGGACTTCACTTTGTGATATGCTATTTTTTTTAAACAAGAAACTCTTTCTTTTGGGCTGCTTCACGCACATTTCTGGTTCATTTCTTACCAAATCTGCCAATGCGAGTTCTCATGCAGCCCTCAGATGAAACCGGAGGGCTGCGATTATTTTCTCGCTGGCTTCTGGGAACATAGGAACATAAGAACAGGAGTAGGCCATTCAGCCCCTCGTGCCTGCTCCGCCATTTGATAAGATCATGGCTGATCTGTGATCTAACTCCATATACCTGCCTTTGGCCCATATCCCTTAATACCTTTGGTTGCCAAAAAGCTATCTATCTCAGATTTAAATTTAGCAATTGAGCTAGCATCAATTGCCGTTTGCGGAAGAGAGTTCCAAACTTCTACCACCCTTTGTGTGTAGAAATGTTTTCTAATCTCGCTCCTGAAAGGTCTGGCTCTAATTTATAGACTGTGCCCCCTACTCCTAGAATCCCCAACCAGCGGAAATAGTTTCTCTCTATCCACCTTATCCGTTCCCCTTAATATCTTACAAACTTCGATCAGATCACCCCTTAACCTTCGAAACTCTGGAGAATACAACCCCAATTTGTGCAATCTCTGATTAGGAAATTTCAGAGCGGAGGCTCGGGCTGCTGCTGTACTGATGTTGTCCGAGGCCTCAGATCCTGTTACCTGGAACTGTTACATTCTGATAAATGCAGCGTCAGACTGATCAGCAAGTTGCTGTGCTTGAGGAATGTATATAAAAAAAAATTACCTGAATTATTTTCCAAACCCAGGCCACTTAATTATGAATTAAAACACTTTGGCCTAGAAATCTGATCGCGCCCAAAAGCGGGCACGCTGCAGGGTACAGGGTTACTGTAGGGGGCAGGGATTGATGGAGGGGGCGAGGTCAATGAAGGGGAGGGGGTGATGTAGTGGTGGGGGTGATGTGGGGAGCGATGGGGTAATGTGGGGGTGATGTGGGGGTGCTGTAGGGGTGGGGGTGATGTGGGGGTGATGTAGGGGGTGTTGGGGTGATGTAGGGGGCGTTGGGGTAATGTGGGGGTGATGTAGGGGTGGGGGTGATGTGGGGGTGATGTAGGTTTGGGGTGATGTAGGGTTGGGGTGATGTGGGGGTGATGTAGGGGGCGTTGGGGTAATGTGGGGGTGATGTAGGGTTGGGGTGATGTGGGGGTGATGTAGGGGTGGGGGTGATGTGGGGGTGATGTAGGGGTGGGGGTGATGTGGGGGTGATGTAGGGGTGGGGGTGATGTAGGGTTGGGGTGATGTGGGGGTGATGTAGGGGTGGGGGTGATGTGGGGGTGATGTAGGGGTGGGGGTGATGTGGGGGTGATGTAGGGGTGGGGGTGATGTGGGGGTGATGTAGGGGTGGGGGTGATGTGGGGGTGATGTAGGGTTGGGGTGATGTGGGGGTGATGTAGGGGTGGGGGTGATGTGGGGGTGATGCACGGGTGGGGGTGATGTGGGGGTGATGTAGGGGTGGGGGTGATGTGGGGGTGATGTAGGGGTGGGGGTGATGTGGGGGTGATGTAGGGGGCAGTGTGATCTAGGGGGCAGTGGGGTGATGTGGGGGTGATGTAGGGGTGGGGGTGATGTAGGGGTGGGGGTGATGTAGGGGTGGGGGTGATGTAGGGGTGGGGGTGGTGTAGAGGTGGTCATGATGTAGGGGAGGGGGTGGTGTAGGGGTCGGGGGTGATGTACGGGGCAGGATGTGGTGTAGGGTTGGGGGTGATGTGGGGTGTGGGTGATGTAGGGGTGGAGATGGTGTAGGGGCAGGAGTGGTGTGGGGGTGGTGTAGGTTTGGGGTGGTGTAGATTAGGGGGTGGTGTAGGGTTGGGTGTGATGTAGGGGTGGGGTGGGGTAGGGGCAGGGGTGGTCCACGGGGCAGGATGTGGTGTAGGGGACGGGGTGCTCGGGCGGGGCATGGGCTGCAGTCGCTGGGGTGGGCTGCGGGGGCTGAGGTGGGTTGTACGTTGTTGTGATTCCTGGGATTGGTGCTGGCAACTCATTACGATGATTCAGGCGTGCAGCCAGTGCTACACGTGCTATTCATTGGCTGTGCACCTGTTTGGGGGGGAGGTGGTAAGTCGGGGATCTCTGATGCCACTTAATGGTAGGGGCACCTCTTAAAGAGGAGGTGCAGACAGCAGAGAAACTTCCCAGATTGAAACAAAATGGTTGGAAGAGGTCTAGAGTGGGCACTCAGATTCTCTGATGCCACATTGGAGGCCCTGGTTCAGGTGGTGGGCAGGCGGGGGGGATTCTCCTGTTCCTCCTGGCCCCCAGGGGTTGAAATTGAAAAATCTGCAAAAATGGAGGCCCACATCCTCCTTGAAAGGTTTTAGTCACCAACCCGTCTCCTGGGAGCGGGTTGGTCGCCCGCCCCTCGTCCCGCCCTGGTGAAAACCGGAAATGGGCGGGTTGGGGGGCTCTTGGGGGGGGCGGGTCTGAAATGCTTGCGATTTTGAATGCCCCCCTGCCACCAATCCACCCATATTTCAATGTTAAAATCGTGCCCCAGATGTTCATTACTCAAAGAGACCCTGCCTTGCACAAGGTCATAAGAAAGCTTGTTTTGGATAGACAGAAACCCTTTGTTAACAGGGAAAACTGATATAATACTTTTCCCTTACAAGGTTAACAATATTACATAGAAAACTTGTATAATGCTTTTCCTCCCGGACATCACACACCAGCTCTGTTGCAGCGAACTCAGCGGCTGACTCCGAGGCTCCAGATTACATTACAACAGTAACTGCACTTCAAGAGCACTTACTTTGCTGCAAAGTGCTTTGGAACATCCTGAGTTTGCAAAAGGTCCTCTTTGCATGTAAACTCTTCCCTTCTAATTCCCACATTAGAAAAGCTCAACAATAACAATTGCCTTTATACAATACCTTTAATTAGAAAAATGTCCCCACGTCACAGAGGAGCAATGAAAGTATGGAGCCAAGCCAAGGAGGTAAAGCTTATGAGAGTTGACCAAAATGATTGGTCAAAGAGGTGAGGTGGATTTTAAAGGAGGTAAAGAGTTATTATCTTCAGTGGATCGCAGAGAGAGGAATTTCAGATGCATCCGTTAAGGGTTTGTACGCTGGTCTCATGGCATAATTTTGGAATAAATTAATTTATAAATTTTTCAATAGAAGAAATGAAAAAGAGCACTGGGACATTAATATTTCAACAGGGATTAGAGAAGGATGCCAGCATTTTTTTATAATGGTGATTTTGTGCACTTAGCAAAGTGAGAATGTGGAAAAAGAGAGCCTTTGAGTAGCCAGTCAGCGTGCAGCACTACCATGTCAGTTATCGATTGTGTTAAAGATAGAGTCTGCTCTGTCCAAACAATTACCTAGCGGCAGCCTCTGAGCGGTAATGCCTACTGCAGCAAAGGGACATTTTTGATTTCTCACGTTCATCATCCCATGGCCTTTCTGAGTGAGATTAACAATTAGCACCAAATTGGAGACAGTTTTTATGCTTTGAACCCATGCCTAGTAAAAATTAGGTTTAAGCTTTCCAAATTGTTGTTAGAAAGGATGCAATAGAGAGCGGAGACCTCATCCCACTATTTTAAGGTTTCAGCCTTGGCTCAGTGGTAGCACTTTCGCCTGTTCGTTGGAAGGTTATGATTTTAAGCCTCACTCCAGAGACTTGAACATGTAATCTAAGCTCCTACTTCAATGCAGTACTTGAGGGAGTGCTGTCTTTTGGATGAGATGTTAAATCAAGACCCCATCTGCCCTCTCATGGACATAAGAGATCCCATGCCACTATTGAAAGACGTGCAGGGGAGTTCTCCCGGTGTCCTGGCCAATATTTATCTCTCAGCCAACTTCACTAAAGCAGATTACCTGGTCATTTATCTCATTGCTGTTTGTGGGAGCTTGCTGTGCGCAAATTGGCTGCTGCGTTTCTCTACGTTGCAACAGTGACTACACTTTAAAATTACTTTATTGGCTGTGAAGTGTTTTGGAACATCCTGAGGTCATGTAAAGGCTCTATGTAAATGCAAAATTCAAATCCCATATTATAAGCAAACGGACAGTGTGACAATCCACCACACCATCTACTGCCCCCGCTAGTGGTTGTGGTCTTCAAGGTGAGAGATGTTATTACTGGAAAATGGAACAACATTACACTTTCGGCACCCAATGCCAGCATCGCGTACTTACAGGTCAGATGTAGCATGACCCAAAGCAGAGTAAAAGCTCCCTTCCCACCCCTCCCTATCTCTGTAACCTTCTCCAGCTCAACAACCCTCCAAGATCTCCGCACTCCTCCATTTCTGGCCTCTTGCGCATCCCCGATTTTCATCGCTCCACCATTGGTGGTCGTGCCTTCAGCTGCCTAGGCCCTAAACTCTGGAATTCCCTTCCTACATCTCTCCGCCTCTCTACCTCTCTCTCCTCCTTTAAGGTGCTTCTTAAAGAACAGGAGCTCTCTTTGACCGAGCTCTTGTCCTAATATCTCCTTATGTGGCTCAGTGTCAAATTTTGTTTGATAATCGCTCCTGTGAAGCGCCTTGGGACGTTTTGCTACATTAAAGGCACTATATAAATGCTAGTTATTGTTGTACACATTATATAAAATTATACACTTATTATCTGCAGAGTGTCTATCATTACAGACAACTAATTGTTTGCAGTAGACTTCAACGGCTGAACGGATCTGGCATCCAAAAATTAATGTTGGGTGGAGTAACCCATAGACATTACCGTCACATATCTCAGACTTAACCTGTTAATGAACTTCAGACTTCATCAGAACCTCCTGCTTATGCATTGGTCTGCCTTTCTGTTTAGGACACCCAGCTGGGGATTCTAATTCTTGGTGAGATACACAGATTATAAATTACCTCCTACCACTAAGGATGGTGTTAAATGGTTCACTAAAACTGTAAAAAAACATATTTCAGTTTATACTACATTAGACATTGGATGGGTAATGTTTCTTAATAGAGACCACTAGAGACTCTTTAATGTTTATTGCAAGATATTTTGCAAGCCTTGAAATTACGCTGTGAATATTAGCATACCAATAATTAACGCGTTCGTAAGAAATTCCTTGGACGGCTGTTTTAATGGAGATTTTAGCCTGCTTATTTTAAGTGGGTTAATGTCTCCATTAAGCAATTTCACACGAATGCATTAAATATCCATATTATAATATTCACATAGTGTAATATGAAGGCCTTAGTGTGACATAGGCAATTGAAAAGTTTTGTATGTACTTGTCTTGCTAGCTTGTTGTGCACATTTGTCTATCTAATTAGATAGATATCTGTATGTCTCTCTATATAAAGAAAGGCATATACTGTCAATATAAATGATGTTAATTTATTAATTTCTCACTATAAGGTTTTTGATAGAGTAAGTAAGGAGAAACTGTTTCCAGTGGCAGAAAGGTCGGTAACCAAAGCACACAGATTTAAGGTAATTGGCAAAAGAACCAAAGGCAACATGAGGAGATTTTTTTAACGCAGCGAGTTGTTATGATCTGGAATGCACTGCCTGAAAGGGTGGTGGAAGCAGATTCAATAATAACTTTCAAAAGGGAATTGGATAAAAACTTGAAGGGGAACATTTGCAGGGCAATGGGGAAAGAGCAGGGGAGTGGGACTAATTGGATAGCTCCTTCAAAGAGCCGACACAGGCACGATGGGCCGAATGGCCTCCTTCTGTGCTGTATCATTCTATGATTCCATAATAAACCTGACTCTTTCTCTTGGTAAAAGCTTGATTATAGTTACTGTGTAAAATCTCATGAGCTATTTGACTTAGACAGTGAGAAAGGAACTAGAGGACACAGCTTTAAAATGAACAAACTAAAGTGAGACTAGAGTTTAGAAAACATGTTTTCCCCTCTCTTCTCCCACAGATCAGCGGCTATGTGGAGCAGGCTCCCAGCCAAGACAAATCAAGTTGAGAGCGTTAACTTGTTCAAGTACTGTGTGGATAAATACTTGGCTGGGACTTGAATACTTGACTAGGTACAGATTGAGATGATCAAATGCTGCATGGAACAATGTAGAGCTGGGACAGGGGAGGAGAGGGGGAATATTGTTAGAAGGGCAGAGGTGTAAGGATGAAGGGAGTTTTACTTGAGAAGGTCAGGGTGCATCTACATACAACTATTCCTCATAAAATGAAATGGGTGAAGGCAGAGCAGGGATGGCCTAACTGTGGTCTGTGGACAACATACTGAGCTCTGGCATCCAGCCCTTGAAGCTCAAGCAACTTAATCCTTTTTACGTTTGTGTTTCTTAATCACTTGCTTGTTCTGTTTGAACTCTGTGGGCCTAGCGATTCGGAAAGGCCTGTTCTAGTGTTACTTCCTCACTGATGGATAAAGTCTAAATCAGAACACCAAGATCTGTTAATATCAGCAATTTGAGGTACGTAATGGAAATAGGGAATTTGTTTTTTTTTTGTGTGGGTTGAGTCTCTGTGCAGCAACGCCTCGAATTTAAAATTCTCATCCTTGTGTTCAAATCCCACCGTGGCTTCGCTCCTTCCTATCTTGGTAATCTTCTCCAGCCCTGCAACCTTCCGAGATCGCCACGTTTCTCCAATTCTGGACTCTTGTTCACCCCCAATTTCCTTCGCCCCCACCATTGGCGGCTGTGCCTTTAGCTGCCTAGATCCTAAGCTCTGGAATTCCCTCCCTAAACCTCTTTGCTTTTTTACCTCTCCCCCCTCCTTTAAGACGCTCCTTAAAAGCTACCACTTTGACCAAGCGTTTGGTCACCTGTCCTAATATCTCCTTACGTGGTCAGTATCAAATTTTGTCTGAACGCTCCTGTGAAGCGCCTTCGGTCGTTTTACTACATTAAAGACGCGACATAAATGCAAGCTGTTGTGACGCACAAAGTCAAAACAATTGGACACCCTTTGGGCAGAGGATAGAGTGCAGTGGGCATCATTATGGATGGAGGAGTAGGCTTGTTGAGATGAATAACCTTTCTCACCCCATATTTTCTTAATCCATTATAAAAATAACTACTTAATCATTCCACTCCACTTTGTAACAGTGAAGTTTGTGTACGTGCTCCTGCCAATCTACTCATTTATCATTCTGCTTATCCACCTACCAGCGCATTAAGGTTACATTGTTAGGGCTTTATTTTTTGACACCGGTTGGTGTTCTTGTGCTTTGTGTTCTGCGGTTCAGTGCAAAAGGACAGCAGTAAAGGCGGAAGAGTCTGGGAAAATTAGATCTATGTGAGGAAATAATGCAGAATGTTCAAACAGGAACACCAATAACATTTAGATTGATGCCTCATTAATTCTCAAATCCTCAGGGAGGATGCAAATTGCACACTGTGTTGTGTACCTGTTACCGCTGACTGATAGCTCATTAGGAGAACCTGCTTCATGATGGCGATACCAACATTTACTGCTTTTGTCCAATTTTATTCAGTCACCTTCAATACAGCGTTTTGCTATGAAACATTGTTCAATATTTGGGGAGTGGTGTGGAGTGACATTAATGTGTTGTATTTCCTGTTTTTTTGCGTTCGATTTTGTACTTAAAGCTGGGAAATAGCAACAGCGTTCTAATGAGCTTTGCATAGCCCCATTATTTTGGATATTTGTTTCTTTTCCTGACAGACGCTGTATATTTCGGGTCGTTGCCTAATGGCTCAGTTTGTAAGTTCACGGCCCAATTGGGACCTAGAGATCAGGGAACTTTCCACCATTGATCCTTGACATGCTGAGTTAACTTATCTCATTCAAGGTGGCACTGGGGTCACCACAGTTGGCCCCTGGGTTCGGGAAGGGATAAGAAATCAAGAAGGATTTCCCATCCCTTTCCAGTGATCCCCGCTGAAAAATTGTTTCTTTTTTAATTCATTCTCGGGATGTGGGCATCGCTGGCAAAATTGACCATCTCTATTTGCCCCTTGAGAAGGTGGTGGTGGGCCTTCTTCTTGAACCTTCTTGAACTTGCAAGGCGTGTGGTGAAGATGCTCCACAGTGTTGTTATGTAGGGAGTTCCAGCAGTTTGACCCAACGACGATGAAGGACTGGCGATATATGCCCAGGTCGGGATGGTGTGTGACCTGGATGGGAACCTGGAGCTGGTGTTGTTCCCATGCTCCTGCTGCCCTTGTCCTTCTAGGTGGTGGAGGTAGCGGATTTGGGCGGTGCCGTTGAAGGGAGCATGTGCGGATGTTAGGTGAGGACATGATTGGGTTCAGCTGTGGTGCTTCACCACTTGGTAGAATAGCCCTCCAGTCTACATCACCTCAGCTGACAAATGAAGAGCGGCCATTTAGGCAAAGGGAGGTTACGGTGGCGTTACTGCGACCAGTGCCTTCAGGAGAGTAGTCAGAAAAAGAAAAAATAGATAGACTTATTCCAAGCCTAAAATAAGATCTATTTATATGTGGCTGTATGGATCGCAGTAGCACATTACAGATGTGACCTATTGCAAGTAATTAGTTGGCCACTGTACAAATTGATTGCAAACTGCATTCATGTAACATTTTTTTACCAATACAGAACAGAAAGCCCACCAGTCAGATCTGCCTGGCATAAATATTGAGGCAGTGTGCAACATAATTTGTGTATTGGCTTCTGCATTATTTATTACGTATTGATTTTTATGGGCTAATGCAGTCAGGCCAGTATCTCACTTGCATTGCTCACCTAACGTTCATGGTTTATATGTATTAATTGACAGTGGAAGGACCATGACAATTTTATTGACTCAGTCAGGATCTGATTACGGAAGTCACATTGCATCTGAAGATCGGGCCATAACCGCAGGAGAGCGTCAACTGGGTAATGCAACCTTCACGGTGGAGGACTTTAACCCCTTCCGCCCTGAGTTGAGTCTCTTGCAGCGGGCACGCCTGCGAACAACAGGAGCGGCTGGCAAAGCTTCCGGAAACATCCGGCGCTTGACTTTACAAAATGGACGTAAGTTGTTTCTGACAGCTACGTCGCACCTTTCGGCTGCCTCATGTTGGGGTGAGGCGTCACGCACTCAGGGCGTCTGCCGTGCCTGGGCTGACTCAATTCTTCCTAATAGGAAGTTTGTCTTAATAAAGCGCATGGATCCGCAAACAATGCTTTCAAATAAAGGTCGGGGTCAATCAGAAGTTGCAGTTCTTCATTTTGGAACATTTTCGTGTTCGGTTTTAAGGCCGATGGTTAAGGGTTGAAATGTATGAGTAACTGGATTTTCTTTTTATAAATGCTGTAAGTAATCACCTCACAGTTTTAACTGTACATCATTTGTAAAGTCCCTATTTGCTACCGCATTACTAGATTTAACTTTTTATTAAAAACTCCGGACTACGTAACACATTTTATTTGGTCCCTCATAACCTTCTGAAAGCATTTCACGTAGAATTAATTACTTTAAAGTGCAATAGAAAGAAAGATTTGCAGTTATATGGAACCTTTCATACCCTCAGGACGACCCAAACTGCTTTGCAGCCATTGAAGTATTTTTGAAGTGTAGTCACTATTGTAATTTAGGAACACGTAACCCCACCAGCAAAAAGGGGGAAAAAATTTATATGTTTTTTTAAATTCTCTCTCTCTCTCTCTGCCATTTTGAGTTTCTTTCTGCCTGCCTGTGTAATGGACACAATGTATATCAAGTGTACTGGGACGTGCTGTTCTCCGTGACTGGCCTGTTTGAATAACAACGACACCTTTTGATTGGTGTGATGCTGTCCCAACATAGTATAAGATATGCGATTTGAGAACCTTTTCATTCATTCATCTGACGAAGGAGATAATCTCCGAAAGCTTGTGATTTTAAAATAAATTTGTTGGACTATAACCTGGTGTTGTAAGATTCCTTACATTTGTCCACCCCAGTCCATCACCGGCATCTCCACATCATAATTTAGGAAACACAGCAGACAATTTGCAAGGTCACACTAACAGCAATGTGACGATAGCCGGATAATCTGTTTTAGTGATGTTGGTTGAGGGATAAATGTTGGCTAGAACACCAGGAAGAACTCTCCTGCTCTTGTCTGAAATAGTGCCATGAGGATCTTTTGTGTCCACCTGTGGGGGCAGACAGGGCCTCAATTTAACATCTCATCTGAGAGACAGCACCTTCTCAACAGTGCTGCACTCCCTCAGTACTGCTTGGGAGTGTCAGCATAGATTTTGTGCTCAAGTCCCTGGAATCGGGCTGGAACCCATGACGTCCTGTCTTAGAGGTGAGATTGCTATCCACTGGGCCATGGCTGATACTTAATGAGGGCTGAACGAAATGAGTTTGGGCTTTCTCAACTCTGTTCCTAGTGAGTACAGGTCCCACAAAGCAAAAAATTATCCATAATTTCACACTAAATTAGCAAAGTCGTTGAGGAAATCAAATATGAAAAAGATATCTAGAACGGTTCTCAGTGAGAGGTGGAGGTCAACACCAACTCTACCTGACATGAAAACCAATTTTCTTAAGGAAATAGAGGCCAAATCCACAACTCTCCATTTAAAAAAAAAACACCTACATTTATACAATGCCTCATCCCAAGGTCAGAATGTTTCAAAGCACCGTCTGTAATTAATTTGGTTTTCTTTTTGGAATACAGTGACTTGTTATATTGGCAGACATGGCAGTCATTTTGAGTAGCAAGATCCCACAAACAAGATTGGAGTCAAAATGGAAATCACGCTTCTTGTCATGAATTA
The DNA here is from genome assembly GCF_035084215.1 of Heptranchias perlo. NCBI lineage: Eukaryota > Metazoa > Chordata > Chondrichthyes > Hexanchiformes > Hexanchidae > Heptranchias > Heptranchias perlo. The sequence goes on along the minus strand of NC_090338.1, from coordinate 11,550,343 downwards.
TTCTGTTTACCCCAGCACATTTACTGGAAAAGACAGGATGTTCCTCAGTTCCTTTATTTATCACTTGAATTGTGAAAATAGAACAATGTTAATTTAAACGTCTTGACTGCAATATAGGTTGTGATATTAGGACGTTAGCTTGCATTTTCAAAGGGTATAAATTCACACCAATAATGTTACATTTCAGTGAAGACATTAGTTTGGGACATCAGTGTGATTAGGTTTATATAATACAGTAAGAGTAATAATTCTGAGGGACGGGCTGACTGGTGCAATGGGCTATAAACTGGCCTTTCATGGTTAGGACATGGGGTTCAAATGGTAGCAAGTCTCTTCTGTCTGTTGGCTGTGATGATATATGTTTGGGGAGCCTCAATCTAGCTCCGAGTAGACGTGGGTCCACAATAGGAGACTATCCCTAAGATGTCATCTCACTCAGAAAAGTTAGGCGGAAAAATTGGCACACGAGTTCCTTTGGTTAGATTTGCTGCAGGTTGTCAAGACAGAACAGAGTGTAATAAATTGGATAGCCCAGTGGTGAAGGATGGAACACTGGAGCCTGATCTTCAGTTGCTTCCAAGCCTTTATTCACAGAGATCCACATTACCCACCGTACACCCCCTAGATACGCACCAACTAAATACAATTAACACTAATTGATATAAATGATATGGATACAATTAACACAGAGCGGCCCCGATATTGAGGGGAGGAGAGGGAGTGGGGGGGTGGGGGGCGTTTGTGCGGAAATGCCGGGAACGAGGAGGTCTTGCTGAATTCAACGGCAGGAGCTCTTATCTTTTTTTTACACCGTTTCCCGCCCGGCGGCCAACCAGATTGAGAAGCTGGCTGGCCGGGCGGGAAAGCCTGCGGTGGAAGGCCGCAGACTGGGAGCGTTGGGGGTGGCTGTCCTGCAAATGGGAAACGTCACAGGTTTGGAGCGAGGATGTCGGCCGAACATGCCAGAAGGTTTGCTTGACGGGCCGGGTTGGGAGGGGTGTGGGGGTGGTGGGGATGCACACCTGTTCCTCCTGGCTCACAAGCAGCGCTATAAGAAGCCATTACCTGCTGGGTCCAGCAGCTCTCGCCTCTCTTTAGCTGTCAGGTTTCCCGAGCCCTGGGAAACCCAGCCGGCCAGCGTTAAATTTAAATGGCTACCAAAATCTGAGTTACGCAGCCTCATTTAAATATTATAATCATGGACCCACCTCTGCAGAGCGGGTTACTTGGAAGCCCCCCTCCTCCAACCCGTCACGGTTAAACCGGAAGTAGGCGAGTTGGGGTCAGGTTTAGCATATTTGCCGATTTAACTCCCCCCCCCCCTCCGACCCACTCCTGCCCGTCGTGAGAGGTTAAAACTCCCCCCAAGGAGTCTTTTACACCTAATCGTTTTGTACCTGACCTGCAGTGTTTGATGGAGCAGTATGGAGAAGCTTTACTCAGTGTCTCACCCACGCTGTACCTGGCCTGCGAATGCTTGAAGCTGACGCCAAGTGACCAAAACGAGACCAGCCTTCGCATGTCCCTGTGAGTAAGGCACCAGCCTCTCCTCTCAGCTGCAGAACGCTGGGTTTGCGAGTGGCTCAGAAACCCAAAGGTTTAATTTACTGAAGAGAGTGAAGATTGGAATTCTAATTCGGGAAATTAAAAATAAAACCACCCCTGATTCCATATACTGAGCACATGCAATCCAAATGATCCAAATTCAATGCAGAAGAAAAAATACACAAACATAAAGCAGATGTAATTAGGGTGACATTCCTTTGACTGCTATTTGAATAAGGACATTAACCCATTCATAGAATCATAGCCTTATAGAATCTTACAGAACAGAAGGAGGCTATTCGGCCCATCATGCCTGTGAAAGGAGCCTATCGCCAGGTGTCCAAAGCGCCCGCTTGTTTCAGGCGATAGGCTCCTTTTATTATGGACATCAGGGTCCTATGACCTAAAAAAGGTCCTCGATTGCCATTTCAGGTAGGAGCTGGTCAGAGGAATATGGTCATGAACGCATTGGCACAGATTTAGCTGGCTGGAGAGGGGCATCTTGCAATGTGCCCTGTTAGTTAGTCTTTTCCCCTCACCATTCAGCGCAAAACATTTTTGCCCTGCAAGTTGCTGGAAGCGTGAGCTGATAAAATGCACGGCGAGGGCAATGGGGCATCTGCGGCCTTGGTGAACAATGAGGCCAACAGTGTATCTCCATAACCGATGAGATTTGAGGATTGAGAAAGAAACTTAGGAAGGACGGAGAAGGAAATTGGGTGCACTTGAGTCAAATCAGGTAAAGAAAGAGAAATAAAGAGATAGAAGGAAAGACTGGATTAAGAGAGTGAAGAAAAGAGACAGAAAAAAAAGTAAGAAAAAAATGTAAACGTTTTAAATTTTACCTATAAAAAAAAATCACTAACAATAATTTGCAACTTGCAGGAATGAGACGCCACAGTTTTAATTGCTCCCTTTCTGGACTAGTGTGGTTGACTGGAATTACAGAGGAGATCTAAAAAAGGAAATAAGAGGGGCAAAGAGAGAGTATGAGAGTATGTTAGTGGCTAACATAAAAGGGAACGCAAGAGTTTTTATAAACATATAATTAATAAAAGGGTAGTCAAAGGAAGGGTGGGACCGATTAGAGACAAAAAAAAGGAAATATTCTCATAGAGGCAGAGGGCATGGTTGAGGTACTAAATGAATACTTCACATCTGTCTTCAGTCGAGAAGAGGATGCTGCCATTGTAGCAGTAAAGGAGGAAGTAGCAATATCGGATAGGATAAAAATAGATAAAGAGGAGGTACTTAAAAGATTGCCAATACTCAAAGTAAAAAAGTCACCCGGTCCGGATGGGATGCATCCTGGGTTATTGAGGGAAGTAAGGGTGGAAATTGCGGAGCCTCTGGTCACAATCTTCCAATCCTCCTTAGATATGGGGAAGGTGCCGGAGGACTGGAGGATTGCAAATGCTACACCCCTGTTCAAAAAAAAGGGAGAAGGATACATGCGATAGTTACAGGCCAATCAGCCTATTGTAGGTGGTGGGGAAACTTTAAGAGACAATAATCCGGGACAAAATAAATTGGCACTTGGAAAAGTATAGGCTAATAAATGAAAGTCAGCACGGATTTGTTAAAGGAAAATCGTGTTTGACTAACTTGATTGAGTTCTTTGATGAAGTAACGGAGAGAGTTGATGAGGGCAGTACGGCTGATGTTGTGTATATGGACTTTCAAAAGGCGTTTGATAAAGTACCACATAATAGACTTGTTAGCAAAATTGAAGCCCATGGGATTAAAGGGACAGAGGCAGCGTGGATGCAATATTGGCAAAGGGATAGAAAGCAGAGTAGTGGTGAATGGTTGTTTTTCAGAATGGAGGGAAGCATCCAGTGGTGTTCCCCAGGGGTCAGTATTAGGATCACTGCTCTTTTTGATATATATTAATGACCTGGACTTGGGTATACCAGGTATAATTTCAAAGTTTGCAGATGACATGAAACTCGGAAATGTAGTAAACAATGTGGAGGATAGTAACAGATTTCAGGAGGAAATAGACAGACTGGTGAAATGGGCAGGCACATGGCAGATAAAATTTAACACAGAGAAGTGTGAAGTAATACATTTTGATAGGAAGAATGAGGAGAGGCAATATAAACTAAATGGTACAATTTTAAAAGGAGTGCAGGAACAGAGAGAACTGTGTTGGTGTATCTACACCTGGTGGTGTCTGTACACAAATCTTTGAAGGTGGCAGGACAACTTGAGAGGGCTGTTAAAAAAGCATATAAGACCCTGGGCTTTATTAATAGAGGCATTGAGTACAAAAGCAAGGAAGCTATGCTAAACCTTTATAAAACAATGGTTAGACATCAGATGGAGTATTGTGTTCAATTCTGGGCACCACACTTTAGGAAGGACGTCAAGGCCTTAAGGATGGTGCAGCAGAGATTTACTAGAATGGTACCAGGGATGAGGGACTTCAGTTATGTGGAGAGACTGGAGGAGCTGGGGTTGTTCTCCTTGGAGCAGAGAAGGTTAAGAGGAGATTTGATAGAGGTGTTCAAAATCATGAAGGGTTTTGATAGAGTAAATAAGGAGAAACTGTTTCTAGTGGCAGAAGGGTCACTAACCAGAGAACTCAGATTTAAGGGATTGGCAAAACAACCAGAGGCGACATGAGTAAATAATTTTTTACGCAGCAAGTTGTAATGATCTGGAACGCACTGCCTGAAAGGGTGGCGGAAGCAGAGTCAATAGTAACTCTCAAAAAGGAATTTGATAAATACTTGAGGGGAAAAAATTACAGGGCTATGGGGAAAGAGCAGGAGAATGGGACTAATTGGATAGCTCTGTCAAAGGCCCAGAACTGATGCGATGGGCCGAATGGCCTCCTCCTGTGCTGTATCTACTGTGATACTATGAGTGGCATTGCAGGAACATAAATCACATCATTAAAAATGTACTCACGCTGTTATGCACCAGACCTTACTTTCTGCAGCGAGTTTGATTGGTAATTAATGCTCAAATGCAGCAGTTTCATGAAACTCACGGGAAGATTGAGGGCGGGCTGCCGTTTTCGCGAGACTAACGCGGAGCGGCGCAATTTGTCCAGCAAGTTGTGGTGGTTCGCAATACATGGGGATATCTCTTCCTCGCCACAGGTTGCTGGACGATTTACACGTCAATAATGGCGCCACATGCCCATCGATTTCCTCTGAGCTTTTTGCACGGCAACGGCCTGTAAAGCCAAAAAGGACGGCGCCATCCACAGGGCATCAGGGACCTGTATTCCTGGACAAGCCCTAAACTTTTCCGGCGAGGTTAGTCCGTATCTAAGACGTCAGCGCGAAAACTTCACGCCGTTCCATTCATTTGAACGGGGAGCCGGCCGGCGAGATGCCGATCTCGGGAAGCGTACGGAGGAGCAGTGTATCGTCTTCAGCAACTCCCGGATTCCCGCGTTTAACTGCGCAAGCGCAGTCGCCGGAAGTTGCTGACCGATTTGCCCCCAAGTGAGCACTGTTAGCCTCGCCGTTATTTTCACAGCAAAAATCCAGCCCGTTGTCTCCGGCCCCCGCCACAAACTCCGTTCCCTGGCCACCAATTCCATCCCACTCCCTGGACACTGTCTGAGGCTGAACCAGGCTGTTCGCAACCTCCACGGTCTCGTCCCTCGTTATATCTGTAACCTCTTTCAGCCCTACAACCCTCTAAGAGCTCTGCATTCCTCTAATTCTGCCCTCTTGTGCATCTCCGATTTCCTTGGCCCCTGCATTGGCGGCCGTGCCTTGAGCTCTCTAGGCCCTAAGTCTGGAATTCCCTCCTTAAACCTCTCTGCCCCTCCACCTCTCTCTCTCCTCCTTTAAGATGCTCTTTGAAACCTATCTCTAAGGCCAAGCTTTTGGTCACCCGTCCTAATATCTCCTTACTTGGCTCGGTGTTAAAATTTGTCGGATAACGCTTCTGTGGAGCCGCTTGCAATGTTTCACTACATTAAAGGCACTGTATAAATCAAGTTGTTGTTGTTGTTCAGTTAAGAACAACCAGCAGACAAGAAACTTCGATCCTGTCTGTATGTTGTAGATTCATTCTGGGTTCCCAGAAGTAAACAGATATTGTTTGAATCCACTTAGGCTTTTGATCCCCATGGTCTTAGCTGATCTTGATAATGGATCAGCCTCCAATACAAAATTGATACATGCTCACAGATGAAACCTGTGTCCCTAGCTTAGCGCTAAGATAGGATTCTTCTTGCTGTTAACTGTAAAGGGTACTAGTGAAATAAGCCTGGGTAGTCTCCGTCCAGGCCTTCGTTACATGGAATTACATAGAATTAGAGAGAATTTACAGCACAGAAACAGGCCATTCGGCCCAACTGCCAGTGCTAATGCTCCACACGAGCTTCTTCTGACTCCTCTTCATCTAACCTGATCTATTCCTTTCTTCCTCATGTGTTTATCTAGCTTCCCCTTAAACGCATCTATGCTATTCTCCTCAACCACTCCTTGTGGTAGCGAGTTCCACATTCTAACCACCTTCTCGTTAAAGAAGATTCTCCAGAATTCTCTTTTGGATTTACTGGTGACTATCTTATATTTAAGGCCCCCCTGGTTTGCGTCTCCCCCGCAAGTGAAACCATCTTCTCTACGTCTACCCTATCAAACCCTTTCATGATCTTAAAGACATCTATTAGATCACCTTCAGCCTTTTCTTTGCTAGAGAAAAGTGCTCCAGCCTGTTCAATCTTCCCTGACAGCTATAACCTTTCAGTTGTGCTATTGTCCTTGTAAATCATTTTTGCAACTTCACCAGTGCCTCGAGATCCTTTTTATAACATGGAAACCAGAACTGTGCACAATACTCCAAGTGTGGTCTAACCAAGGTTCTATACAAGTTTAACATAACTTCTCTGCTTTTCAGTTCTATCCCTCTAGAAATGAACCCCAGCGCGATGTTTGCTTTTGTTATGGCCTAATTAACCCGCTTTTAGCTTTGCAGGGTAATAAGTTAATGTACAGCATGAAACTAGCGAAAGTCCTGCATAAACTCTGTAACGACGTAGGGAGTGTGAAGAAGCCGGAGCTTGATCAGGAAAAGCGGTCACACATCCAACTGAAGATCTCACTCATGTCTAATATCGACACCTCGGGAAAAAAATGGGGGCAGAAGGAGAGTGTTACATATACATATATAAAAGAATCATAAGAGCATAAGAATTTCTAGGAACAGGAAAAAGCCATTAAGCACAACCAGCCCTTCTGCCTTTGATAGATCAGCCTCACTTACCTGCCTTCTCATCGTATCTTTCAATCCCTTCTCTCTCCAGAAGCACGTCTTATTGTCTCCTGAACCCATTTATACACTCCACTTCCCTGGCAATCTATTCCACAGGTCTCTTTCCCTTTGGCTGATAATGCCCTATTTGATTTTACCCTTTCTTACTCCTAACTTCCTCATTTTTAACATGTGCCCCCTGATATTTAAACCCTTTTTCCACAGTGGGTAATTTGCTTTGCCAATTTCCTTTATAACGTGGGAAACAAAGGAATGTGGTTTAAAGGGCTGGATTTTTTGCTGTGAAAAAGTAACGGTGAGGCTCACTGTTGTTTATGTGAAAATCAGACGGTGACTTCCGGCGAGCGCACGTGCGCAGTTAGACGCGGAGAACCGGAAGTTACCGCCCGAGATGCGCTACCCCTCCGTAAGCCGTGCGAAAACGGCATCTCGCCGCCTGGCTCCCCGAACAAACACATTGAACGGCATGAGGTTCCTGCACTGACGTCATAGATTGCTCGCCAAAAAAGAATTAGGGCTTGTCCATTCCAGACTAAGCACCCTTTTAAAGGCATGGGAATTACTGCCAAACAACCTCCCTGACACTGAAAATTAATTTTTCAAAGTCTCATTCCTTCAGCTTTTAATTATTGATGGACATTTTAAAAAAAAATTAAATGACATTTTTTTTTCTTACTTTATCTTTCTGTCTCTTTTATCTCCGTCTCTTAATTTAATCTTTCTTTCCCTCTCTTTATTTCGCTTTCTGTAACTGATTTGACATTGAATTCACTGTTCTAACTTACACTTCCTGGTTCAGACTCTGTGCTGCGTGTTAACGATTCTTCAATCTGATTGGTTAAGGGGATACACAGTTGCTTGCCCTGTTCACACAGGTCCCAGATGCCCTGCAGAGGGGGCTGTGCTGAACGGATCTCGAACTTACAGTAACTTGCCATGCAAAAAATGTTTAATGGCGCTCACCGTTATTAACGTGTAAATCGTCCCACAACTTGTGGCGAGGGAGACATTCCCCGTTGTTGAACGGAGGTCACCGGTTATGGTTATTGGCTTAGTACAAAGAGGAGAAGGGTCAATTCTCTCTTAACTCGCAATTCACTTTATTCACGTTGTTAGATCATATACATATAGCTTATTCGCCTGGTTAGATATAGGCATGCAGTTTACATCAGGTTATACAGTTTTATACCCAAACTAGGATCTAAACGCACACCCACTAGGTTTCTCTGACATTCCCTGAGTGGTCACAGAATATAAAGGATAATACCCGAAAAGGAGAGCTGACGCTGGCCAGGCGGTCTGTTCTCTCTCTTTCTCGACATCGTCTCTACGTCCCTGACGTAGGTTCTTCCACTTCCGCGATGGTTGGTCTCCAGAGTCTTCGCTCTGGCTCCACACCCCAGATTCTTCATTCTTATTCCGAATCTTATCTCTTCAAGCTGTGCTGTCTCTCTCCCTTTGGTTTAGGCTTGCTCGCCTAGCCTGTGTCTTCTCCTCATTGGCTCTGTCCCAAGGACTTAGGTAGCATTACCTCATTACTCCTTTTCTAAATAAGGACTTGTGTCTTATCACATCTCCTTTGTCTTTCACAAAACTTAGCTAATTCAAACCGGTTCCAGCCAGCTCAGGCCAGCGACTGAACTCAGGTTACTTCAGTTCAAAAGTTGCTCTTGCCTGTGTGTCAGCAACTGATGTCTCAGGTTACTGCAGCCCCTGGCCAACACCGTGTATTGCGAATCGCCACAAGTTGCTAGACAAATCCGTTCACCGTTCACAGCAAAGTCCGGCCTAAAGTATTCGATATAGTTCCTAAAACCTCTGGTCCTGCTGCCTTGGAAAAAGTACCTGAATCTTTCTTACACAATTTATAATCCTACGTTGTGCATATCAGGCAAGAAGTTGCCGAACCAATTTTCTTCCCCAGGCCTCCCAGGTTATACCGGTTACCTGGGAAACCAGCAAACAATCTCACAAGAATTTGAGGCTGTTCTGACGCTAAATAGAGGAGCTGTGCATAACCTGAACTGCCCCTTTAAGGCCGTGGTCTTACTGCTGTAAGTAAACGTATCCCAGAGTAGTAAATTTGAGGCTATTTGTGTCCTTCGGTATAACCTGAGAGCAATTAGAGATTTCCGATAAAGGTTTACGACCAAAACTTTAAATCGTTTCTTTGTCCTTTTTAACGATGCGGACTGACCTACTGCTTATTTCCCGTATTTTTTGTTTTTGTATCAGATTACTAGCATTGTTTAATTTTTACCTCCCTATTTTCCTTTTAGAAAATAGTTTCTGTTGCTGGGGGAGTATCTGTTAAACAGCCAGCAGAAAAACAAATGGGTTTCTATCTCTTTTTTTGTATCTTTCTTGTAAAGTTTGATGCAGAAATTTGCACCCATGATAAACAGTGACAACTAAAGTGTGACAGACACGTCTCAAAAATGCTATACACATTTCACGGGATCTCCTAGGCTCCCAGTGTCACCTCAGGTGGAAAATACTGGAAGTCCCATGGAGGGGAAGGGCAAGGATCCAGCAAATTGTCTGTCCACCCGATTTTCCAGTATTTTGACAGGAGCATTAATCTGTATAATGTGGCATCTGAAGTGTACCGCACATGCGCTAGATGCAAGATTTTTTTTATATATGTAAGCTACTAGAATTGCTTGTGGCGAGTGAGAGGATAGGCTAAAATGTGACAATCTAAAGTACATAAGAACATAAGAACATAAGAAATAGGAGCAGGAGTAGGCCAATCGGCCCCTCGAGCCTGCTCCGCCATTCAATAAGATCATGGCTGATCTGATCCTAACCTCAAATCTAAATTCATGTCCAATTTCCTGCCCGCTCCACGTAACCCCTAATACCCTTTACTTCTAGGAAACTGTCTATTTCTGTTTTAAATTTATTTAATGATGTAGCTTCCACAGCTTCCCGGGGCAGCAAATTCCACAGACCTACTACCCTCTGAGTGAAGAAGTTTCTCCTCATCTCAGTTTTGAAAGAGCAGCCCCTTATTCTAAGATTATGCCCCCTAGTTCTAGTTTCACCCATCCTTGGGAACATCCTTACCGCATCCACCCGATCAAGCCCCTTCACTATCTTATATGTTTTAATAAGATCGCCTCTCATTCTTCTGAACTCCAATGAGTAGAGTCCCAATCTATTCAACCTCTCCTCATATGTCCGCCCCCTCATCCCCGGGATTAACCGAGTGAACCTTCTTTGTACTGCCTCGAGAGCAAGTATGTCTTTTCTTAAGTATGGAGTCTAAAGTATGTTGTCTTTCTGAAGCATCCGTTTATCGGATGAGACGTTAAACCAAGGCTCCATCTGCCCTCTCGGGTGGATGTAAAAGATCCCGTGGCAGTATTTTGAGGAAGAGCAGGGGAGTTCTTCCAGGTGTCCTGGCCAATATTTATCCCTCAACCAACACCACCAAAGCAGATTATCTGGTCATTATCACATTTCTGTTTCTTGGACCTTGCTGTGTGCAAAATGGCTGCTGCTTTTCCTACATTACAACAGTGACTACACTTCAAAAGTTCTTTTTTTTTATTCGTTCATGGGATGTGGGTGTCGCTGGTGAGGCCAGCATTTATTGCCCATCCCTAATTGCCCTCGAGAAGGTGGTGGTGAGCCGCCTTCTTGAACCGCTGCAGTCCGTGTGGTGACGGTTCTCCCACAGTGCTGTTAGGAAGGGAGTTCCAGGATTTTGACCCAGCGACAATGAAGGAACGGCGATATATTTCCAAGTCGGGATGGTGTGTGACTTGGAGGGGAACGTGCAGGTGGTGTTGTTCCCATGTGCCTGCTGCTCTTGTCCTTCTAGATGGTAGAGCTCGCGGGTTTGGGAGGTGCTGTCGAAGAAGCCTTGGCGAGTTGCTGCAGTGCATCCTGTGGATGGTGCACACTGCAGCCACAGTGCGCCGGTGGTGAAGGGAGTGAATGTTTAGGGTGGCGGATGGGGTGCCAATCAAGCGGGCTGCTTTATCTTGGATGGTGTCGAACTTCTTGAGTGTTGTTGGAGCTGCACTCATCCAAGCAAGTGGAGAGTATTCCATCACACTCCTGACTTCATTGGCTGTAACGCGCTTTGGGACTTCCTGAGGTTGTGAAAGGCGCTATATAAATGCAAGACCTTTCTGTTTAATGTGACATCTAAAGTGTGACACTCACAGAACAGATGTGCTATACACAATTCTTTTAATACACCATAGCTGCAAATAGATAGATGTCTGGAAAGAACATGAGAATACAACGGGGACACGTTAATGTATTCAGTTTCAGAATTACATATTTCTCTTTGTAGTTATAATATTGAACAGCGTGTGTAAGTAGATAATCCTTTTTATTAGCAAATAACCCTTTTGACAAATAATCAATTTTTTTCACTGACAAATGATTTGTTTTCATGTATAATCCTGAACACTGATCAATAGAGTAGTGACAGGGCTGCCAAGCAATTTTCTTTTAGCAAATGATAAAGTGATTTGAATATTATATCGCAGCGGGGACAGGTAATTAATTATTCATCAAGCTCATTTTATTAACTAATATTGATGACTGAAAAGCTACTTAATATTTCATACAGGTTTGATTAGTTGGGAAATAAGTTTTCTCACAAAGAGATTCAATTATTTATGCCGAAAGGTTACTTTTTTTTTTACAAATCTGTCTTTAATTTAAAACTTGCTAAAAAAATGTTATTCGTAACACATATCGTGTGCTTATTGTATCAAATATCACAACAAAATCCCGAGCAAGATTAAAAACAGAGATAAAAAAAAAACAAATATAACACATTAGTTTGGGTGACTTTGTCAAATGAAAAGATGCAAAAAAAAATTAAGAACTGTTGTTAGTTGGAAAAAAACCATTGGTGCAAAAAAATCATTTATGTCTGAGGATATCCTAAATGTGTTGACGAAGATTTCCTTGGTTTGGTGCTTCGAATGAAATTGTAGATGAAAGAAAGAAAGAAAGAGAAAGAAAGAAAGAAAGAGAAAAAGAGAGAAAGAAAGAAAGAACAAACTTACAGTTGATTTCATGACCTCATGATGTCCCAATGAAGTATTTGTGACGAGTGGTTACTGTTGTAATGTAGGGATATATTCTAAAAGATGGGGTTTACTACTTTGATAAAGAAATCTTGATGAAGGATTTGCAATGTCACTGCACAGAGTGTGATTCCATTATCTGTTCTTCTAGTGAGAAGCCACATTCACCCACTGGGGAGTGATTTCTGTCGAGATGGACAATTCTTACCCCTACAGCAGCCAAGATAAGATCCTAATAAGATTTCTGGGTTTGGTGTTTCGACTTTTCAGATTGCTACAACTAAACCAAGTGCTCACTTTTAGCACTGAGCCACGGATGACATGCTAAACTGGTTAGCGTCCGCTCTCAACAGGGAAGTAGGACAGTTTAGCCTCTCGTGGAAGGGCAGCACCTCTGACAGTAAATCACCCTCTCTGCACTGCACTCAAATGTTAGCTTGGAGGTGGTGGAGCCCAAATCCTGGAGTGAGGGTAAAATCCATAACCTTCCAACTCAGAGCTGCCAACATTGCAGCATGGTTTGGAATTAAAGCTACACCTTATGTTCATAGATTTAAAATCCTACTTTTTCTTGGCTTCAAACATACACATGACCTTGTTAAAATTGTGATCAGGACGACATCAACACATGCTTTCACCAAACAATCTGATTAAGCTTAGGCCACTTACCTTCTGTGACTTCCAACTGGCTGCTTATGTCAGCAGTGGCTCAGTGGGTAGCATTCTTGCCTCTGAGTCAGAAGGTTGTGGCTTTAATCCCGCTCCAGAGACTTGAGCACAAGATCTAGGCTGACAGGCCAGTGCAGTATGAGAAAGCGCTGCACTGTTGGAGATGCCAGGGGAAAAATTCGTTCAGGGCCGTTTTCGGGCAGGGGAAGCGTAATGGCCCCGACGCAGGCAGCACGAGAACTTTGTGCTGCGTGCTGATCATCATGATATCTCTGTGCAGCCAGCGCTACCCGTGCTGCTGAGAGAATGAGGAAGAATGAGGAAGTTGGAAATGGGGCGTGCGCAGCGCACATCATCAGCAGCTATTCGACCACAACAGGCACATCACCCACACACCTTGCTGGAAACTCACTGACATACTGTCCTCTGTCTTGCAGGAGAAGGTGGCACATAACAGCCAGCAGCAGGAGAGACCTGAGGATGGGCAGGCATGTTTACACGTCCTCACCCCCCCTAGAGAAGACAGTGCTTAGGATCATTGGATGCCGCCCTGGAGTCCCGATGAAGGGGGTCTCTGCATATCTAATGTTCCTTCTCCATTTCCACGTCTCCCTCCTCCCATAATCTTTTCTGACTCACGTGCTGCAGATGCTGTCAGCACACACCTCTTACTTGCTCCTCTCCCCACTCCACAACTCAACCTGTTTCCCTTTCTCATTGCAGATACCCACGAACTCGTGGCGGTACTGTCCGAGGAGGACGAGGAGGACACTGAAGCCACACCGTCATTCGATCTGATACTTGCTTCCACCAGCTCAAAGACTGACAGTGCGTGTCCTTTAGAGGTTAGGTTAGAGGAGGGATCTGCATGTGGTGGGACACCGAGCACAAGTGTGCAGGAACCGGGGCGGGGGGAACGGATTCCACATGTGCCAGCTCGCCGGAGGGTGAGGTCGCTCACTAGTTCTGCTGCAGAGGAGTCAGATGAGGACTTCGATGGGCCAGGCTACAGAAGACGGCTAATGGGCCAACAAATGCTCGGGGCACTGGAAAGCCTGCCAGAAAGCCTGTGCACAATGAGAAGGGACATGGAGGAGTCCAGCTCCAACTTGGCACAGGGCTTTGTGCAGAGCTTGGAGCCCAACCTTTCCAACATGGAACGGGAGGTCACCTCCATCAGTGCGCCTGTGGAACCCACCTGTGCCTGATGTCACAGCATCCATTGCAACACAAACATCTGCCATCCAAGGTCTGACTGCTGCATTTGGAGCTCAGACTGCTGCTATCGTGGCTCTGGGGACCACTGTGGAACGGGGCTTCCAGGGCATCACAGCACTCCAGCAATCCGTGCTCCAGCTGATCACCAGGAGTGCTGAGGCACCGTCCCGGGAGAGTGGCAGTGGCGCCATGGCAGTCGGGCCTGCTGTTCTCTCTCAGGATGACAGCCTTCCTGCTCCCATCCCTGCCACTCCTCCAGTGCCCCTGTTGTTGTCTATTGGCCAGCCAGGCCAGACTGCTGCATCCATGCTGCGATGGTGCAGTCTGAAGCCGGGCCCTCCCGGCCCAGACCTGCTCGAGGTCGTTCTCCAAGGCCATCTGCACGCTCCTCCATTGAAGGCCAGCAGCCTTCCACCACCCATGCTCCAGCCACTGGGGAAGCACCTCGTAGGAGCACTAGGATAGGTAAAAGCACACAAACAACAGGCACTAAGGGAATGCACAAGGGTGAATAGTTCTGTTATGTTTGCAAAATTTCATTTATTCATTGATAAATGAGACTTTGATTTTGCAATGGGTGGTGGTTTTTATTTATGCAATGAGCTGAGAGGGACAGCAATGTGTAATCAGATGGAGGGCGATTTGATTTTCTTGTGGGAGCAGAAAGGTGGGGAGTGTAGGACTGTTGGTGAGTTGGAGGATGTAGTTCACGTTATTTATAGTGGGCATGGATCAGGCGAGCAGGCAGAGCCCTTGCAGACAAGGGGTGTGGTTCCTGCTGCACCCTCGTGTCTTCCTCCACTTCCTCTTCTGGCTCCACCCCCTCCTCCTCCTCCTCCTCCTCAGCTTCTTCCTCCTCCTCCTCCTCAGCCTCTTCCTCCTCTTCCTCCTCAGCCTCTTCCTTCTCAGCCTCCTCCTCCTCCACCTCTGGTTCAGAGTCTTCTCATTGGTGGCAAAGGCTGGTCCCTCATGATGGCGAGGTCGTGCAGCATGCAGCAGACCACCACGAACCTGCCCACCCACTCAGGGGAGTACTGCAGGGCTCCTCCAGACCGGTCCAGGCAGCGGAAGGGTTGTTTGAGTAGGCCTATGGTGTGCTCCACGATGCTGCGTGTGGCAGCACGGCTCTCATTATAGGCCTGCTGTGCACGTGTGCGTGGGTTCCTGACCGGTGTCATGAACCACAGCGTGAGAGGATAACCCTTGTCGTCCAGCAGGAACCTTTGACTTGCCGAGTTGGGTGAAAAATAGCTGGCACGTTGGACTGCCGCATGACGAAGGCATTGTGACTGCTCCCAGGGTAGCGGGCATCGACCTCCATGATTCGATGCGTGTGGTCGCACACCAGCCGCACGTTGAGGGAGCGGAAGCCCTTTCGGTTGATGAAGACGGCTGAGTTGATGTGCGGGGCACGCGGGGCAATATGCGCGCAGTCAATGGCACCCTGCACCGTGGGGAAGCCAGCAATGCGGGCGAACCCCCGTGCTCCCTCGTTCTGCTTGTCTCTGCAGAGAGGAACCTGTTCCTCATGTGGTACAGTGCGTCTGTGACCTCCATTATGCAGCAGTGCACTGCATACTGCGAGACGTTGCACATGTTGCCAGCAGAGGCCTGAAATGATCCTGAGCCGTAGAAATTCAGCACCACGGTGACCTTCCCAGCCACAGGCAATGCTGTCCTCGCCCTGCTCTGAGGCTGCAGTTGTGGCCGCACCAGTTCTCAGATCTCGGTCACGGCTTCCTTGGTGAACCTCAGACGTCAGATGGAATCCTCCTCGGTCATGTTGAGGTAAGAGAATTGGTCCTGGAAGGCCGTCATTGGGTAGGGCCTCCTGCTCAGTGCCCTGCACCTCCTCGTCCTCCGTCTCCTCCTAGCTGGGCGTGGCCTCTCTGCATGCTCCCAGTCGTGCTCAATGCCCAGCGGGAGCCCTAGCAGACCGCCCTTGGTTGGCAGGAATGTTGTTCAACCACGGTTGTAACTTTCCGACCCGTAAGGCAATACCTGCCAAACTCTCAAATGTAGTCTATGAACTCTCAGTAAGAATAGAGAGCTTCACAAAACACTTCCTATTCCTCCAGCAGCCAGAAGCAATAATCCAGCAACTAACCTGCAACACCTGCATGGCCCCTTTAAATAGCACTGATGGGGGGTCCTTCAGGCACTGTAAGACACGTTCAGATGGTCGGGGTTAAGATTGTGCGTTGAATTGAGCGTTAAGGTCGAAAATGGTGTCTATCACTTTAAATCAGCGTTGCACACTGATTGCACGCATTTTCTCCCTACTTTACACGCTTCCAGCATTTGGTATTTGCGCACGCGCTAACCCCTATACCAAGATGGCGTCCGGCGCACGTCACGCTGGAAACGGGCGTGCGCATCCAACGGGCCGAAACAACGGGCGCTACATGGCCCAATTTAGCGCCCGCCGTCTTTCGGATGAGACGTTAAAACGAGGCCCCGTCTGCCCTCTCAGGTAGAAGAGCAGGGGAGTCCTCCCTGGTGTCCTGGCCAATAGTTATCCATTAACCAACGCCACCAAAAAAAAAGATTATCTGGTGATTACTTCATTGCTGTTTGTGGGACCATGCTGTGCGCAAAGTGTCTGCCACGTTTCCCTACATTACAACAGTGACTATACTTCATTGGCTGGAGAACACGTTGGGATGTCCTGAGGTCGTGAAAGGCTTTATATAAATGCAATATCTGTCTTTCTTTTTACTGCTTTCATAGTGACCCCAAGTTTCAAAGCAGCTCGGGCTACAGTAATAAAGCTGTTCCTGATATCTGTACAGGATGCATTTTTTTTAACCGTATATCAATGTTATTCCTGCGTCACAGTGCAAGACAGACAGACATTCTTTTGATGCCGGTTGTCCAAGTGTTAAAATTAATATTTGCTACAGAGGTTTGAAAAATAAAAGTTTCCCTTGATGCCCGTTGGCCAGGCTGCTTCCCGGGCACTTGTGTGAAATGCAAGCTTTTATTAGCGCAAGGCTGCCCTTCTGCTGGGTTTTTGTCTTATATAACAGGTTATGAAAAAAAGCCAGAGAGCAGAGTTACCAGCAGCAGTAATGAATGTGTCATTTCACATCACTGCATCCAACCCTGCTGAGCTGCCGCAGGACATTACACTGGATAGTCACGTAGGGCTGTCCTCAGTGTGTGAGACTATCGCTCCTTCGAAAATTGAGGGCACTGCGAGAGCTGTAAGCGAGCGGTTGGAAGTCAGTGAAGGTAAGGCGCCTGAGTGTAATCAAATGGACATTTTTGTCTGGTGAAAGCGTATGCTTGATGTAGTTCTGATCACAGTGTTATCAAAGTCAATACATTTGTTTAAAGCTATTAAAAAAAAAAGCAGATTTTATAATCCATGCACATTAGGGCTAAAATGCTATAGTTCTAAAACCAAACCAGGCTGCAATGGCACAGCCTTAACTACGATCCAGGTATCAGCGATGACTCAGTGGTATCACTCTTGACTCTGCATCAGAAAACTAGTGGGTTCAAGCCCCACTCTACAGCACATAATCTAGGCTGACATTTCAGCGCAGTACTGAGGGAGTGCTGCGCCGTCAAAGGTGCCTTAAAACAAGGTCCTGTCTGCCCTCTCAGGTGGACGTAAAAGATCCTGTGGCACTATTTCAGAGAAATAGGAGGGGAGTTTTCCTCAGTGTCATGGCCAATGTTTATCCCTTATTCAACATCACTAAAACAGATTATCTGATCATTATCACAGTGTTGTTTGTGGGACCTTGCTGTGTGCAAATCAGCTGCCACCTTTCCTACATTACAACAGTGACTACACTTCAAAAAAAAGTACTTAATGGTTGGTGAAGTGCTTTGGGTTGTCCTGGGGACATGAAAGGTGCTATATAAATGCACGTTCTTTCTTTCTATGTAGGCAAATGAACCAGTCAGTCTGCAAAGTCCCACAAGCACCAATGAGATGCTACCCAGTTAATCGTTCTTTGATGGTGTTAGTTAAGGGAGGGATGTTGGCCATGACTCCAAGAAAAGCACCTACTCTTACTTGAATAGTACCATGGGAACATCTAAAACTGAAGAAGCAGACTGTGCCTCAATCGGACATCTCTTCAAAGAACACCACGGCCAAAAATCCACTACTCCTTTAGTACGGCCTAGATTACGTGCTGAAGTTCAGGTGCGTTGGCTTAAACACACAACCTCCCGACCCAGAGATGTGCGTTCTGCCAACTGAGCCAAGCTGACATAAGCTTTGTCAAAAGCAAAATACTGCGGATGCTGGAAGTCTGAAATAAAGCTTTGTTTCTGGAGAGGGAAGTGACTGGGTGGGTTGGACTTATCCAAAAAAGAGGTGAA
The DNA here is from genome assembly GCF_035084215.1 of Heptranchias perlo. Taxonomy (NCBI): domain Eukaryota; kingdom Metazoa; phylum Chordata; class Chondrichthyes; order Hexanchiformes; family Hexanchidae; genus Heptranchias; species Heptranchias perlo. The sequence continues at coordinate 11,532,269 of NC_090338.1, read as the reverse complement.
CCTCTTGGACCTAATGAACTTTCCCTATTAAAACATTTACGCTCTTAAAGCAAAATTGTACCAAACCTTAGAACATTTCTTCAGTTGCACCATGCTCCGAATAAAATGTGAAGCTGTAACCTTGTAATATTTCCAACTTCAGTGAAGGAATATTACTATGGGCCTTAGTAGATTAAATTTCAGAAAACCTTGAGTACAAAGTTTGTTACAACATTAGTGAGATCAATACTCCACTGCCCTTTCATCTACACTGGCAGAGGTTGCTTAAGGCTAGAAACATGAAATGAATTTAACTCTTAGACAATGTGTGAAATGTTAACTATTTATTTTTAACAGCTGAAGCATAAAGGTGGCCTCAAAGGATGCATACAAGAAGCCTGTCTTGTACAGTTCATTAAATTTGAGTGAATAACTGCTGCTGAAGCCCTATCTCTGCAACCTCCTCCAGCCCTACAACCCTCCGAGATCTCTGCGCTCCTCCAATTCTGGCCTCTTGCGCGTCCCCCATTTTAATCGCTCCACCATTGGCGGATGTGCTTTCAGCTGCCTAGGCCCTAAGCTCTGGAATTCCCTCCCTAAACCTCTCCGCTGCTCTACCTCTCTCTCTCCTACTTTAAGACGCTCCTTAAAACCTACCTCGTGACCGTCACCTGTCCTAATATGTGGCTTGGTGTCAAATTTTGTTTCAAAATAGCTCCTGTGATGCACCTTGGGACGTTTTACTATGTTAAAGATGCTATATAAATGCGTTGTGTTGTTGTTCAGTGCTTCTTCGATGGAAGAAAACAAACCAGCCCTGGCTTCTGCTCCTGATTGCTGTCCAGTGATTCCTTTACCTCAGAGTGAGTCAGGGTCTTCAGGAGTGAAAAGGAGAATCATAGAATCATGGAAAATTTAAGGCATAGAAGGAGGCCATTCGGCCCCATCATGTCCGCGCCGGCTAAGAAACGAGCCTCCCAGCCCAATCCCACTTTCCCGCATTTGGTCTGTAGCCCTGCAGGTCACGGCTCTTCAGGTGCACATCCAGGTATTTTTAAATGAGTTGAGGGTTTCTGCCTCTACCACCCTCTCAGGCAGTGAGTTCCAGATCCCCACCACCCTCTGGGTGAAAATTTTTTTCCTCATTTCCGTTCTAATCCTTCTACCAATCACTTTAAATCTATGCCCCCTGGTTATTGGGAATAGGTCCTTCCTGTCCACTCTATCTAGGCCCCTCATAATTCTCTACACCTCAATCAAATCACCCCTCAGCCTCCTCTGTTCCAAGGAAAACAACCCCAGCCTATCCAATCTGTCATCATAGCTAAAATTCTCCAGTCCTGGCAACATCCTCGTAAATCTCCTCTGCACCCTCTCTAGTGCAATCACATCCTTCCTGTGATGTGGTGACCAGAACTGTGCACAGCACTCAAGCTGTGGCCTAACTAGTGTTTTATACAGTTCAAGCATAACATCCCAGCTTTTATATTCTATGCCTCAGCTAAAAAAGGAAAGTATCCCATATGCCTTCTTAACCACCTTATCTACCTGCCCTGCTACCTTCAGGGATCTGTGGACATGCACTCCAAGGTCCCTCACTTCCTCTACACCTTTCAGTATCCTCCCATTTATTGTGTATTCCGTTGCCTTGTTTGCTCTCCCCACATGCATTACCTCACACTTTTCCGGATTGAACTCCATTTGCCACTTTTCTGCCCATCTGACCAGTCCTTTGATATCTTCCTGCAGTCTACAGCTTTCCTCCTCACTATCAACCACACGGCCTATCTTTGTGTCATCAGCAAATTTCTTAATCATGCCCCTACGTTTAAGTCCAAATCGTTAATGCATACCACAAAAAGCAAAGGATCTAGTACCGAGCCCTGCGGCACCCCACTGGATACTGAAGGGAAAAAAAATAGGTATTTGCGTCAAGCACAAACTGGTATGTGAATTAATGAACAAAGAGACAGATGTTTAACATCTGTTTTAAGGCACCTGTGATTATTCGTTATGCACCATGAAACATTGGTACATGCACATCTTCAGAGTTCATTATTTTCTTTAGACTATCGACAAGTGGGGGTAAATCTCCCCGGGCCTACACCTGGGTGCAGTGAATACAGGAAAACCAGGCATGGAAAGAGAAAGAAAGAACCTGCATTTATATAGTGCCTTTCACGACCTCAGGACGTCCCAAAGCGCCTTACAGCCAATGATGTACTTTTGAAGTGTAGTCACTGTTGTAATGTATGAAATGCGGCAGCCAATTTGCGCACAGCAAGGTCCCACAAACAGCAATGAGATAATGACTGGATAATTTGATGTTGGTTGAAGGATAAATATTGGCCAGGAAACTGGGGAGAACTCCCCTGCCCTTCTTTAAAATAGTTCCATTGGATCTTTTACTTACTTCTGAGAGGGCAGGCGGGGCATCAGTTTAATGTCTCATCCAAAAGACAGCACCTCCAACAGTGCAGCACTCCCTCGGTACTGCCTGGATGTTATGCTTAAGTCTCTGGAGTGGGACTTGAACCCACAACCATCTGACTCAGAGGTAGAGTACTACCAACTGAGCCACAGCTGGAGGAATGCATGCACATAAGCATGCCTGCCTGATTTTCCTGTACGAGCTGTAACCAGGTGATACAATTTGCTGAGGCGCGGGACCAGGAAAGTCCACCCCATGTTTTCTTTTTGTCCTTTGCCCCGTTGTTTCCAATTCTCCCGACGTCATGTGAGCAGACTGCAGGACAGTGAAAGGTCCTTCGTTCTAACGCACCTTTACACTGCAGGCACCAGTTGGAGACTGGTACCCACCTATTTCAGAGTGATGTGAGGTTATACTACTGGCTTCGCACTGCTCTCCGCTGAGACAGTGCAGAACTCTGTGCACACGAAGGGTGATTTTCCTGGGGTTCGCACTCAAATAGTGCTTGAGAAACAGGAAGAATTGGGCACTAATGCTTTGTCCCTGTTCTGCACCTGAACAGCACTTCAAAGTCATTGTTGAAGAGAATGCAACAATGTAAATTGGATGCAAATAAATGTCAGGAGACCCCTCCACTCAGATATCCTGCTTTAATACCTGACGCAGTTCAGGGGTAAACTGTTCCCAGAGAAACCTGCCACTGCCATTTTAGTGCCTAAGGGACAGGATTGTATTGACAAGAAATGTGCATATTTTGGACTTTTTGAGCAAAGCAATGGTTTCACTGTTGCAAAATGGTTCTGCGTTTTTGTGACGCAAAAATCAGATTAATTGGTCATTCTTCTCATTGCAGTTTGTGGGAGCTCGTGTACAAATTGGCTGCTGTATTTTGTCAATTTAGCAATATGTCGTCGCTGCACTTCAAAGGCATTGTGAAATGCTTTGAGGTGTTTCTGAGAGGTGTGGTGTAACGTAATATGGATGCAATTCCCCTTTTTCTTACTTATCGAATCTATACAAAATATGCAATATGGTTGGCAGATCAGTTAAAAAGTATTTTTCCAGGCATGTCAGACAGGTCTCAGTTAATCATAAACCATCATTTTCTTTACCAAAAACTGTAATCTAATCTGATGATGCAGATCACATCTGGATTAGAAAGTCACCATTAAATCCAGTCATGATCATACTTTAAAACTGCCAATCACAGCTGACAAATGTAAGGAATCTTACAACACCAGGTTATAGACCAACAGTTTTATTTGAAAATCACAAGCTTTCGGAGGCTTTCTCCTTCGTCAGGTGACAAAGGAGAAAGCCTCCGAAAGCTTGTGATTTTCAAATAAAACTGTTTGACTATAACCTGGTGTTGTAAAATTCCTTACATTTGTCAACCCCAGTCCATTACCGGCATCTCCACATAATCACAGCTGAGTTTGTGGAATATTATTTTAGTATGTGTCATCTGCATTCACTAATTATGAGCTCTAAAGGCCGTATGTCTCATCCTGCAGGAGAGTTCGGTCACTTAAGTGACATAAGTTATTTCATTATTGCAATACCCTGAAGTAACCAAGGATACCTCCCTTAGCAACAGCACCTTTCTGAAGACCTTCGAACACAATATGGCAAACATTCATGCTCCGTGACTTAGTGCAAGAATGCCTCCTTGAGGTGGCCTCACACAGTTTGTGTTCAACCAAATTTTACTGAGATCTGTTCTTTAAAGCAGGATTGCACTCCAGATTCTGCGTTGGTGTAATGCGAAAACCAGATTAATTGGTCACTCTTCCCATTGTCACTTGTGGGTGCTGATGTGCAAAAATGGCTGATGTGGCTCTGCCAACATAACAGTAGTGATATCTGCTACAGTGTGAGGTCTTTCACAGCAACAACAACTTGCATTTATATAGCACCTCCAACGTAGTAACAGGCTGTGAAGCACCGAGCCACATAAGGAGATATTAGGGCAGGTGACCAAAAGCTTGGTCCAAGAGTTAGGTTTTAAGGAACTTCTTAAAGGAGGAGAGAGGCGGAGAGGTGGAGAGGTTTAGGGAGGGAATTCCAGAGCTTAAGGCCTAGGCAGCTGAAGACATGGCCATCGATGGTGGAGCAATGAAAATCAGGGATGCGCAAGAGGCCAGAATTTATATTCTCGCCACCAGAGCAGTTTCCATAAGCAGGACAAGTCCCTTACAAATGGAAACTCTTATTTCTAGTCACATCATGTTTGGATTTGCAAATAATTAACCCATAATTCTAGTGCATTGTTCATGGAAGAGCACATGTGCCAGACAAGTGCCAGGCAATGACCATCTCCAACAAGAGAGAGTCTAACCACCTTGACAGTGAACGGCATTACCATTGCCGAATCCCCACAATCAACATCCTGGGGTTCGCCATTGACCAGAAACTTGACTGGACCAGCCATATAAATACTGTGGCTACAAGAGCAGGTCAGAGGCTGGGTATTCTGTGCCCAGTGACTCACCTCCTGACTCCCCAAAGCCTTTCCACCATCTACAAGGCACAAGTCAGGAGTGTGATGGAATACTCTCCACTTGCCTGGATGAGTGCAGCTCCAACAATATTCAAGAAGCTCGACACCATCCGGGACAAAGCAGCCCGCTTAATTGACATCCCATCCACCATCCTAAACATTCATTCCCTTCACCACCGGCGCACTGTGGCTGCAGTGTGTACCATCCACAGGATGCACTGCAGCAATTCGCCAAAGCTTCTTTGACAGCACCTCCCAATCCGCGACCTCTACCACCTAGAAGGACAAGGGCAGCAGGCGCATGGGAACAACACCACCTGCACGTTCCCCTCCAAGTCACACACCATCCCGACTTGGAAATATATCGCCGTTCCTTCATCGTCGCTGGGTCAAAATCCTGGAACTCCCTTCCTAACAGCACTGTGGGAGAACCTTCACCACATGGACTGCAGCGGTTCAAGAAGGCGGCTCACCACCACCTTCTCAAGGGCAATTAGGGATGGGCAATAAATGCTGGCCTTGCCAGCGACGCCCACATCCCATGAACGAATAAAAAAAAACATGGAAAGCCCACCAAATTCTCCCATCACTCCACAAAGCGGAAAATAACACCATGCAAATGCATACAGGCTCAAAGTACTTGGTCAGGTTTATTTACGGGTTAAATAACACATAGAATTAAGAAGATCCAGAGACATATTAAAAGTACAACAACTAAACTTACCCACTATAAAAACTCTTTTAATAAAAAAGAGGCAGTCCAAAATGTTTGCAAGTGTGTTCAGTAACTTTCAAGTGACAGTATTTAATGGAAGTAAAATGGGAGACCATCATTTAGTCTCCTCATTCATAGAGGCAGAGCAAAGCAGGGACATGAAAATCCCAAGAATATCCGTGAGTTTTAAAAGCATCTTTTCCTTTGATGAGAAAGCAGACCCTTTGAAGTTTGTCTCTGATAAATGCATGTCACAGTAAACCATGCGTTAATCGTCTGGGAAACCAATACCCATTACGGTGAGGTTTAAACCTTCTCTATATCGAGGCTGTTTACACCTGATAAAAGGCGAGATTACAGGGCTGATTTCACAATCCCGAGCTCTCAGCCAGAAACTGCACTGGGAGGAAGCGTGCTCTGAGACGAATCTCAACGTTACAGCCCTGATTCTCCGATACAGACTCCTGAGGCATGTGGGAGCATGGGAAGGGATTATTTCATCACCCCTTACTGGATATTAACGCCGAGGCAGGAAGAGAGCGGGGGGGTGGGGGGTTTTGAGGACGGGAAACCCAGATGTCAGGGTTACCCGCAGGCCCTGCCGAATTTAATCGTAGGACCGGTTTTAAAACTTTTCAAAAGGTTTCCCACCCGATAGCGAGCTTGCTTAACAGGCTGGCTGGCTATTGGGTGGAAAAGCAGCCCGTGAGTGGACGGAAGGTAAGTTGGAGTTTATGGCGGAGGGGTTGGAGTCCAATCGCAGGGGAGGCAGAGATTGTGGGGGTGGGGGGTTGGGGGAGTCGGAGATCGTTGGGGGTGGGGGAGTCAGAGATCGTTGTGGGGGGGGGGGCGATGAGGGAGCCGGAAATGGTGGGGGGAAGGGGAGAGTCGGAGTTTGTGGGGGTGGAGTCGGAGATTGCAGAGGTTTTGGTTGAGAAGTCGGAGACCGCGGTGGGGTGGGGGGAGTCGGAGATCGTGGGGGGATGGGGGAGTCGCAGATTGCGGGGGGAGGGGGAGTCGGAGATCGGGGGGGATGGGGGAGTCGCAGATTGCGGGGGGAGGGGGAGTCAGAGATCGGGGGGGGGATGGGGGAGTCGCAGATTGCGGGGGGAGGGGGAGTCGGAGATTGTGGGGGGATAGGGGGAGTCGCAGATTGCGGGGGGAGGGGGAGTCAGAGATCGGGGTGGGTGTGGGGGTGTCGGAGATCGTGGGGGGAGGGGGAGTCGCAGATTGCGGGGGGAGGGGGAGTCAGAGATTGGGGGGTGTGGGGGGAGTCGGAGATTGTGGGGGGATAGGGGGAGTCGCAGATTGCGGGGGGAGGGGGAGTCAGAGATTGGGGGTGTGGGGGGAGTCGGAGATTGTGGGGGGATAGGGGGAGTTGCAGATTGCGGGGGGAGGGGGAGTCGGAGATCGGGGGGGTGTGGGGGGAATCGGAGATCGTGGGGGGATAGGGGGAGTCGTAGATTGCGGGGGGAGGGGGAGTTGGAGATCGGGTGGATGTGAGGCGAGTCGGAGATCATGTGGTGTGTAAAGAGGTTACCTTGTGAGGGCCTGTGGAAGCACTCCTGCTCCTCCTGGCCCACAGGCAACTCTGTAAATGCATTTACCTCATAGATCGGGCCCTTCTCGCCTCCTTTTACCTGCCTCGATTCCCGCGGCCTGGGAAATCCGGCCTACATCGGTTAAAAATAAACATTTTGGTAAAATGGAGTCAAGCGGTCTCCTTAAAAGATTTCACTGATTGCCCCCCCTTCCAAGAGTGGGTTGGTCACCCACCCTCCGACCCACCTCCGACCCATCTCCGACCCACCTCTGATAAACCTGGAAGTGGCAGCATCGGAGGCGGGTTGATGTGGGGTTTGAAAAATGTTACATTTTTACCTACCAACCTGCCCCCAACTCACCCATTCTTGGGGGTTAAAACTTCCCCCTCATGTCTGTCCCAATACACAAATAGTAGTAGGTCCAAATAAAACAAAATAAGTTCTCGGGCTGTGATTTAGACAACGTGGAACTATCAAAGAACAATAGCAATGTCTCACACAAAGTCTAACCCATTTCTTTATATTTAATTGGTTTTACCTTGACTATCTAAAATCATTATAAAATAAAGTCAGGCGCCTCAGGTTCCCTCAAAGTATTGTCCTCATATCTTTCTGCATGCTAACTGGTGGATTTGTATCTGCTCGCAGAAAAGTAGGCTGCGCCTTGGCTTTTAGTTGCTAGTGGGCTAAATTTCCCCAATGGTTCCAGGGTGAATGGTATATCGTACTTGAGAGACTACAGTAATTAGGTTCATAATGAGGTAAGAATAATTATGTAAATAATGTTTGCTTCTGAAAGTCTCCTCCGTCTGCTGGCTGCAAGGATCCAAATTGAAATGAGTTTGATTCCGCTATAGGTACACTAAATTGGTAATCTCACTCAGGGAGCCGTGGTAAGAAATGGAAAAAATATCACTAATGTACACTAATCTAAAGTTGGGGACATATTAGGACAGAACAGAAGGCGGTTTACTTGGCATCTAATGGCGCCTGACCTGCAGTGCGTATTATTGGCACTGAGTGTCTGAAATGGGAAATGTTGTTCCATTCCCCATCACTAACATTCCTCAACCTTGATGGCTACAAAATTCACAAAGAAGTAAACAGAAACTTTCCGTGACAATTCTCGGTATAAATTACTGGTAGCATTTCGTTTGCCGCAAGATCACAGTAAAAGTACCCAGCAAACCACTTCCCATTTTAATCATTCATGTAGCGTAAAAGAATGATAAAAAAAAACTACTTTAGACCTCAATGGCAGATACTTCCGCTCTCTGTGGCACCCTTTAATATAAATGGTGCAACCTCCAGAGACCCAATGGCATTGGAGATCCACATTTCTATAGGATTCTTGTGCTGTCACAGAGCTTCCCGTTGCGTTTTCAATTAGTATTAGTGATTTACCAGATTCTTTTGAGCCACTGGTGGGCTGTACTCCTGCTTGAGTCTCGTTTCTTTCTACCATAAAGGTCCCCGGAGGAAATGGGACGTTCTTGACCTGATATGGCTGAAGGATTTTCAGCTCATAGCCTTCCTTCAGTTGCACATTGAGATTGTCAGTTGAAAGCAATCTTGCTCTTTGAATGTTCTTTACAGCCATCCCTGGCTTGCCTAACATTTGCCACTCTATTAAGGTATCATCCATGGCTCAGTGGGTAGCCCTCTCATCTGAGTCAGAAGGCTGTGAGGTCAAGGCCCGCTCCAGAGACTTGAGCTACAAAATCCAGGCTGAGACCTCCGTGCAGTACTGAGGCAGTGCTGCACTGTTGGATGGGCCTTCTGGCAAATGAGACTTTAAGTCGAGGCCTTGTCTGTCCTCTCAGGTGGACGTAAATGGCATTATTCGAAGAAAAGCAGGGGAGTTCTCCCTGGTGTCCTGGCCAATACTTATCCCTCAACCAACATCACTACAATAAAACCAGAATATCTGGTCATTATTACATTGCTATTTATTGGGATCTTGCTGTGCACAAATTGGGTGCTGCATTTCCTACATTAAAGCAGTGACTACACTTCAAATGTACTTCATTGGATGCAAAGTGTTTTGGGACATTCTGAGGACGTGAAAGGCGCTATAGAAATGCAAGTCTTTCTTTCTCCTTTTCTATTAACAATTCTGGCAAAAACCTGCTCATTTGTCACGATGTCCGCTGGGTGAGGGGCACCTATTCTAATACCATTTACACCGCTTAGCATGGTCAGTTGCATATATCGGGCACATGGCGCTAACCATTTTCCATTACCATAGGAGCCAATTACTAAGATACCGCTTAAAATACGTTAAATGTGCCAGCTATTTCGGGCTGTTCAATAAATTCTTCGCACCTCGTTATCATATTGTATTTAAATCCTTCCGTGATCTCTCTCATTAACAATCGCCCGTTCTGAACTAGGATTTTCATCACCCCAACATTGGCGGCCGTACCTTCAGCTGCCGAGACCCCAAGCTCTGGAGTTTCCTCCCGTAACCCCCCTGCCTCTCTACCACTCTCTCTCCTCCTTTAAGACGCTCCTTAAGACCTACCTCTTTGACCAAGCTTTTGGTCACCTGTCCAGCTATCACCTGATGCGGCTTTGTGTCAACTTTTATTTGATAATTGCTCCTGTGAAGGGCCTTGGGATGTTTTACTACGTTAAAGGCCCTATATAAATGCAAGTTGTTGTAGAATCAGTTGCATGAGATTTACGAAATCCTGCCCCTCCTGCATTTTACCAGCTCCCGATTCTTCAATCGGTAATTTGGGAACATTGGAAAACCCTTGGTTTAAATCCTGGACAAACCATCAGTTGCTCCCTTTCCATGTTAAATTTTAAGAATGACCGCGAGGCAGATTTGGAATCCAGTCAGCCGTTTGCTTCCTTCTCTGTTCCTATTCTCTCTCAGTGTCTCTAAAAGGCGATACATCATCCAACCTGTATAGCAAGCTAATCGCATTAACACCAATGCTCCTGTTGTAAGTGGTGGAGACTATATGGCTTCATTCCATTTCATCACTTCATCCATCAGGTGTTCTACATTTTCTTCATTGTTTATGGCTTTCTCTATTATTTTCTCTCGAATGTATAGTCACAAGATCCTAAGACAAATGTAGAATCATGGAATGATGCAGCACAGAAGAAAGCCATTCAGCCAATTGTGCCTGTGCCGGCTCTTTGAAAGAGTTCTCCAATTAGTCCCACTCTCCTGCTCTTTCCCATAGCCCTGCAATTTTTTTTCCCTCAAGTATTTATCCAATTCCCTTTTGAAAGTTACTATTGAATCTGCTTCCACCGCCCTTTCAGGCAGTGCGTTCCAGATCATAACAAATCTCCGCGTAAAAGAAAAATTCCTCATTGAATTGGAAGGCCAATTAGCCCATCCTATCTCATTCATCCAGCAGAACTGACTGTCCCCCACACCACACACGTGTGAATGCACACACACACGCGCATGTACAGCAAGCAAGCATGCGCACCCGCACACACACACACACACACACACACACACAAACCATTTAACTGTATCTTAAATGACTCCAATATCCTACACGGAAGTCAATTCTAGGTGTTGACCACCCTTTCCCTGAACATTTTTCCGGGTGAGTCCTGGAAAAGTTTGAATCTGTTCCCCCCCTTATCCTACATTCTTAGATTCCTACAATACTCTTCTGGATTTACCTAATCTATTTAATATCTTGTCCACATCTCAGCCACCTCCTTTCAAGACTGAAGATTCCAAGTTTCTCCAGTGTTTCATCATGATTCAACCATTTCACAATAGGTTTTGGCCTGCACCAGCTCCAAGGCCTCAATGCTTCCCTTCTGTCTTTTTGACCAAAAAACTGGACACAATTGTTAAGGTGCAGTCTGACCAGAGCCCTGTATAGTTTCAGCTGTATCCTCGGACTTAGGAACATAGGAACAGGAGTAGGCCACTCAACTCCTCGAGCCTGCTCCGCCATTTGATAAGATCATGGCTGATCTGTGATCTAACTCCATATACCTGCCTTTGGCCCATATCCCTTAATACCTTTGGTTGCCAAAAAGCTTTTTTCTCAGATTTAAATTTAGCAATTGAGCTAGTATCAATTGCCGTTTGCCGATGAGAGTTCCAAACTTCTACCACCCTTTGTGTGTAGAAATGTTTTTTAATCTCGCTCCTGAAAGGTCTGGCTCTAATTTTTAGACTGTGCCCCCTACTCCTAGAATCCCCAACCAGCGGAAATAGTTTCTCTCTATCCACCCTATCTGTTCCCCTTAATATCTTATAAACTTCGATCAGATCACTCCTTAACCTTCGAAACTCCAGCGAATACAACCCCAATTTGTGTAATCTCTCCTCGTAACTAAACCCTTGAAGTCCGGGTATCATTCCAGTAAACCTACGCTGCACTCCCTCCAAGGACAATATGTCCTTCCGATGATGGGGTGCCTAGAACTGCTCACAGTATTCCAGGTGCGGTCTAACCAGGGTTTTGTATAGCTGCAGCATAATTCTACATAACTTATACTCTATTGATTCGGCAATATAACAGACAATGGAAACAACATCAGAATTGTAGGGATCAAGTGACTCATTTCTGAATTATTACGTGAATTAATCTGTATTATTACAATTTAAATTTCATTGAGAAGTTAATATTACAGCTTGGAAATTTAGTACTGCAATGGAACCTGCACTCGAATCACCCGCCTTCACGATTATCCAGCAGAATTTCCACGGGATCAAAGTCTTGTGAGAAACAACATTTTATTGCACAGGTTGCTAACACCAATCTTCTCCTGCCACAATATTTAATTTATGCTATTTGTATTGCACTTGTGTTCATTCCCGGGCTTGGGGTATTGCTGTATCAGCAATCTACAACCAAAAATTAGGGACTCTTGATTATCTAACAACTTTCATCAACCATCAAGGATGTCCCCTTAATTATGGAAGATAATGGATTCTCCACTGAATAACCAAAAGTAGAGAGAAACACAGAAATAGGAACATAGGGACAGGAGTAGGCCATTCAGCTCCTTGTGCTTGTTCTGCCATTCAATTAGATCATGGCTGACCTGTATCTTAACTCCATCTACCCACCTTTGTTCTGTATCCCTTAATACCTTTGCCTAACAAAAATCTATCAATCTCAGTTTTGAAATTTTCAATTGACCCCCAGCCTCAATGGCTTTTTGAGGGAGAGAGTTCCAAATTTCCACTACCCTTTGTGTGAAGAAGTGCTTCCTGACATCACCCCTGAACAGCCCAGCTCAAATTTTAAAGTTATGTCCTCTTGTTCTGGACTCCCCCGCCAGAGGAACTATCTCTCTGTCTACCCTATCAAATCCTTTAATTATCTTAAACACCTCGATTAGATCACCCCTTAATCCTCTATACTCAAGGAATAACTTCAATAACTCTTTTGTTGTCAATCAAATGTACAAGCAGTTAACTAATAAAGGGCCCCTAGTGCCTTCTAAGACAGAAATCGAGACCTTGTTCGGTTCACATATAAACATTTGGATGATAATAAGACTGACATGTTAAAACCAATACCTGGTAGATGCGTCCAATCATGATACGTGTGCGGGATGTCAAAGGAGGCAGGTTCTGCACCAAAGAGGAATCGACTTAACTATCAATCAACCGCTAATATCAGGTTATCAAAGAAGCACCCATGGGTCAGCATGACTGCTTGTTTATTATTGACCTTTCAGGTAATTTATGACTCGCGTTAGTTTCCATTGGGGACCGAGGAAGTTATAAATTCCAAAATAGGTCAATAATACAACCTGGCCTAAGAAAAAAATAGGTTTGGTTTTTGATTTATTTATTTCCATTGAGGATATTTTATTGTTATTATATATGTGTTGTAGTGATAGCATAAGAATTGATTAACCCTTGTGGTGGGGAGGTGTTCTCGAACATGATGGAAGACCGTGTTCACTGCTCTGAGCTGTTGGTTTTTCACTGATCAGTTGAAGGCAGAGATGGTTCTGATTAACCCAACAAAGGACTGCGGCTGCTGAGTTTCATCACTGGAAGTCTCCAGTGGAGCATTTTGTACTTGTTTGTGACCAATTCGATGCAGCAAATTGCACTGCATTGGGTTGAGCTAATCACCATTTAGCAGGAGTTGACACATTGATTTTTTTTTTGTGTGGGGGGAGAGATGGGGGGTGCGGGGTAAGTGGGTTTCGTGATTTTTTGTTTCCTGCTCATCAAGACAAAGAACAGGTAGGGTGTGGAGTGAAATGCTTTTCCTGAGTCTGCATCAACAGTATCAGTAAAGGTCACATATAAGGGAGTAGTCCTCTACACTCTCCCAGCATTAAACTCTCATCCTAATTTCAGAAAAGACCTCCCTCTTACCCTCATTATCAATTAGTTTGTAATTCTAATAATATAGAAAGAAGGACTTGTGTTTATTTTTGAGGTTTCTCACTCAACCTCAAAGTGTCTCACATTCCCATAATTACTTTGAAGTGCAGTGATTTTTTTAAAATGTCAAATACATCAAGATCCTATAACCAGAGGTGAGATGAGGAAACATTTTTTGACGCAGCGAGTTGTTATGATCTGGAATGTACTGCTTGAAAGGGTGGTGGAAGCAGATTCAATAGTAACTTTCAAAAGGGAATTGGATAAATACTTGAAGGGAAAAAATTTACAGGGCTATGGGGAAAGAGCAAGGAAGTAGCTCTTTCAAAGAGCCAGCACAGGCTCTTCTAGAACATAAGAACATAAGAAATAGGAGTAGGAGTAGGCCATATGGCTCCTCGAGCCTGTTCTGCCATTCAATATGATCATGGCTGATCTTCTACCTCAACTCCACTTTCCCACTCAATCCCCATTTCCCTTGATTCCCTTAGTGTCCAAAAATCTATTGATCTCAATCTTAAATATACTCAATGACTGAGCATCCAAAGCCCTCTGGGGTAGAAAATTCCAAAGATTCACCACCTTCTGAGTGAAGAAATTTTTCCTCATCTCGTTCCTAAATGGTCAATCCCTTATCTTGAGACTATGACCCCTAGTTCTAGACTCTCCAGCCAGAAGAAACAGCCTAACAGCATCTACTCTGTCAAGCCATCTAAGAACTTTATACGTTTCAATGAGATCACCTTTCATTCTTCTAAACTCCAGAGAGTATAGGCCCATTCTACTCAATCTCTCCTCATAGGACAATCCTCTCATCCCAGGAATCCTGTGCTGTACATATTGTTATAAATCCAATCCGGCCAATTGCCACCCCATCAGTCTACTCTCAATCATCAGCAAAGTGATGGAAGATGTCGTCGACAGTGCTATCAAGCGGCACTTACTCACCAATAACCTGCTCACCGATGCTCAGTTTGGGTTCCGCCAGGACCACTCGGCTCCAGACCTCCTTACAGCCTTGGACCAAACATGGACAAAAGAGCTGAATTCCAGAGGTGAGGTGAGAGTGACTGCCCTTGACATCAAGGCAGTATTTGACCAAGTGTGGCACCAAGGAGCCCTAGTAAAATTGAAGTCAATGGGAATCAGGAGCAAAACTCTCCAGTGGCTGGAGTCATACCTAGCACAAAGGAAGGTGGTTGTTGGAGGCCAATCATCTCAGCCCCAGGACATTGCTGCAGAAATTCCTCAGGGCAGTGCCCGAGGCCCAACCATCTTCAGCTGCTTCATCAATGACCTTCCCTCCATCATAAGGTCAGAAATGGGGATGTTCACTGATGATTGCACAGCATTCAGTTCCATTCTCAACCCATCAGATAATGAAGCAGTCCATGCCCGCATGCAGAAAGACCTGGACAACATCCAGGCTTGGGCAGTTAAATGGCAAGTAACTTTCGTGCCAGACAAGTGCCAGGCAATGACCATCTCCAAAAAGCGAGAGTCTAACCACATCTCCTTGACAGTCAACGGCATTACCATCGCTGAATCCCCCACCATCAACATCCTGGGGGTCACCATTGACCAGAAACTTAACTGGACCAGCCACATAAATACTGTGGCTACAAGAGCAGGTCAGAGGCTGGGTATTCTGCGGCGAGCGACTCAACTCCTGACTCCCCAAAGCCTTTCCACCATCTACAAGGCATAAGTCAGGAGCGTGATGGAGTACTCTCCACTGGATGAGTGCAGCTCCAACAACACTCAAGAAGCTCAACACCATCCAGAACAAAGAACCAGCTTGATTGGCACCCCATCCACCACCCTAAACATTCACTCCCTTCACCACTGGTGCACAGTGGCTGCAGTGTGTACCATCTGCAGGATGCACTGCAGCAACTCACCAGGGCTTCTTCGACAGCACCTCCCAAAACCGCGACCTCTACCATCTAGAAGGACAAGGGCAGCAGACACAGGGGAACAATACCACCTGCATGTGCCCCTCCAAGTCACCCTGACTTGGAACTACATCGCCATTCCTTCATCGTCGCTGGGTCAAAATCCTGGAACTCCCTACCTAACAGCACTGCGGGAGAACCTTCACCACACGGACTGCAGCGGTTCAAGAAGGCGTCTCACCACCACCTTCTCAAGGGCAATTAGGGATGGGCAATAAATGCTGGCCTTGCCAGCAACGCCCACATCCCATGAATGAATAAAAAAGAAGATACTAGGAACTAACTGAGCTGAATTGACCATTATATTTGCTTTTGATGGCAGTAGTTGAGGGAGGAATGTTGGCCAGGACACCCATGTTAATCTCTACCTCAAGAGACTGACAGGATCTCAGTGTAACATACCACCTGAAGGACTGCACCCACCAGCACAATGGTCCTTCAGATCTGCAAGTAATTGTCATCCTAGATAGTGACCTCAAACTCCTGTTATAGGCAATGCCCCTGCTAATGCTATGGCAATGGAAAGACATGGGCCCCAATTTTAACTCCGGGAGTTGGGCCTTCTTTGGGCCCAACTGCACTGCACTTCAAAGTAATCATATGAATGTGTGGCACTTTGTAAGGTTTTCTGAGAGATATGCTAAAACCTCTGTATAAATACAAGTCCTTCTTTCTATATTATTGGCTGCACAAACTAATTGATAATAGCCTTGGGGCCTTCCCTTGCCCCGGGCACCCCCCCACTTACCCTCCGATCGTGTCCAGTGACCCCTCACCAGTTATCTGGGTCCCCAGTTACAGCCTCCTGCTGTTGAATTCCCTCTTCGGCCCGGTCCCGCTCGCTGGCCTGTTAGTGGATTTATCCGGGTTCGGGTGGGTCACCAACAAAATCTATGGAAATGAGGCCCTGCTGTTAAGATCGGCCAGGCTTTCATGCCCCTGGGAGTCCCTGGGTGTGCTTCCCCGCTTCTGGGCTCGCCTGTATTGTAACCACCCCCCCCCCCACATTAAAATCAGAGCCTGTGGAATTTATCTATTTGTTGCAGCTCATTAATTGCCATGTATTACACATCTGCCACTTAGCACCTGGCTGTCTCACCTGGCAAGGTGATCAGTCAAGTAAGGCAGCTTGGTGTTAATTGGTGGGTAACCAATACGTGGTGTATGTTTAGTTACAATATCCCATAACAACCGTATAAATTTAGCAGCCAGACATTCTATAAAGATAGTTTTGGTTTTGCTGCCCTTGGCAACTAATAATCACAGAGGGCACTCAGTGTTCCCTCGAATCCTGCCCACTCTATCAAATAAGAACTGGTCAATCTGACAGAAATGTAGCTGCAGTTTGATTTACTTTAGGTTCGTTCTGCTATTATAGTACGTCTGAGCATTTAGCATGGAACCACATCAAAAATGTAAACCTATCCGAGTACGGCCAGGACAAAATTGATGGTTTCTTTTCCAGTTTTCTCCTCTTCAGTGTTGAAGGTGCAAAGCCCATGCTGGGGTGGAGTTCCATGCGTACTGACAACCCCAAGAGCCGAACTCATTGGACATTCTACGTGTGTAAACCTAGATAATGATCAGCCATTCAACCCTGAAGACCATGTCATCCTGTCCTCACCAGACATTCATACATGTTCCCTTTCTAGTAGATAGTAATTAAAAAAGTGGAAACCTTGGCTATTTTATTCACCCTTTCTAGTCATTGGGGGAAGCCAGATAAACACGTGAGGGAGAAAGGAATATAAGGATATGCTGATAGGGTTAGATGAAGTAGGGTGGGAGGAGGCTGGTGTGGAGCATAAACACCAGCATGGACCTGTTGGACCGAATGGCCTGTTTCTGTGCTGTAAATTCTATGTAATTTTGACACTGAGCCCATTGGTACTGCTACCTCAAATGATGACTCAATACAAACTGCGAATCAAATCTAGTCTGTATGGATCATTACCACATCAGAGGGGACGTTGACTTACTGGATTCGTTCATGCGATGAGGACACAAAGTGTCTGCAAAGGGATATTGACAGGTTAAGCGAAAGGGCAAAAATTTGGCAGATGGAATATAATGTGGGAAAATGTAAAGTCACCCACTTTGGGAGGAAAAATAAAAAAGCAAAATATTATTTGAATGGAGAAATACTACAAAATGCTGCGGTACAGAGGGATCTGGGTGTCCTCGTACATGAAACATAAAAAGTCAACATACAAGTGCAGCAGGTAATCCAAAAGGCAATTGGAATATTAACCTTTATTTCTAGGGGGATGGAGTATAAAAGCAGGGAAGTCATGCTACAAATGTACAGGGTGCTGGTGAGACCACACCTGGAGTACTGCGTACAGTTCTGGTGCCCTAATTTAAGGAAGGACATACTTGCATTGGAGGCAGTTCAGAGAAGGTTCACTAGGTTGATTCCGGGTATGGAAGGGTTGTCTTATGAGGAAAGATTGAACAGGTTGGGTCTATGCTCATTGGAGTTTAAAAGAATAAGAGGAGATCTTATTGAAACATAGAAGATTCTGAGGGGACTCGATAGGGTAGATGCTGAGAGGATGTTACCACTCTTGGGGGAGTCTAAAACTAGGGGGCATAGTCTCAGAATAAGAGGTCGCCCATTTAAGATGGAAATGAGGAGGAATTTCTTCTCCCAGAGGGTCGTGAATCTTTGGAATTCTTTCCCCAAAAAGCTGTGGAGGCTGAGTCATTGAATACAATCAAGGCTGAGTTAGACAAATTTTTGATCAGCAAGGGAGTCAAAGGATATGGGGAAAAGGCAGGAAAGTGGAGTTGAGGTAAAAATCAGATCAGCCATAATCTCATTGAATGGCGGAGCAGGCTCGAGGGGCCGAATGGCCTACTCCTGCTCCTATCTCTTATGGTCTTATGGACTTATGGATCATTGGAGGAGATCAGAACTGAAACTTGCCCCAAAAATGAAATTACACTATTAAAAGTGTAATAATCATACCCAACTCTCTCATCCCAGTCTCTAACTAAAATGACCTAAACACTAAATCTTATTTTATTTTCATAGTTTCCATTGGTGTAGTGGCAGTATATTCTGCTAATCGGTATAATAATACCTGTTTGCAGTGAACCATAGTGCAATATTACTTTTCGCTTCTACAGTCTCGCTGCGTTGGTGTTAATCTATCTGACAATTCCGGCATCACATTAATCATAGCCTCTAGTCCCTTCTTTGCCGAGTTCCCAGCACTGTGGAACTCTATACCTTCTGTAATCCTACGATCATCAACTTCTGAAAACCTGAGCTTAGTGTCAGCTAATGACTGCTTCCTGCTTTGACTCCTCTCTTCTGCTCTTTCCTATCTTTGTGGTGCCCTGCACTATAGGCCTTAACCCTTCCCTCATAGAATCATAGAACCTTACAGCACAGGAGGAGGCCATTCGGCCCGCCGTGCCTATGCTAGCTGTTTGAAAGAGCTATCCAATTAGCCCCCCTGCCTCCATATTTTCCCCATAACCCTGCAAATGAGTCCTCTTCAATTACATGTCCAATTGCCTTTTGAAACTTCCTATGGAATCTGCTTCCACCACTCTTCAGGGAGTGCATTCCTGATCTTAACAACCCGCTGTCTGAAAAAAAAATCTCCTCATTGCCCCTCTAGTTTTTTGGCCAATTATTTTAAATCTATGACCTCTGGTTACCAACCCACTTGCCAGAGGAAACAGTTGGTCCCAACTTTCTCTATCAAAACCCTTCATAATTTTGAACATCTCTATTAGGTCTCCGCTTAACTTTCTCTGCTTTAAGGAGAACAATCCCAGCTTCTCCAATCTCTCCACATGACTGAAGCCCCTCGTCCCTGGTATCATCTTGGTTAACCTCCTCTGTACCTTCTCCAAGGCCTTGACATCCTTTATGTTCCTTAATTAAAGCAAAAGCCGTGTACAATGAACACAAACGATCCAATTAGTCCCACACCCCAGCTTTTTCCCCATGACACTGCAAATGACTCCTCTTCAAGAACATGTCCAATTGCCTTTTGAAAGGTCCTATGGAGTCTGCTCCCGCCACTCCTTCAGGCAGTGCGTTCCAGATGTATATGGTCGGATGCACCTCTGGGACATCAGAATATCATGCAAACACTGAGTGCTGAGAACCTGAGAACCTTTCAGGTACCATGAGGGCTAAATAATTGTCAGAAGAGTTGCTCAGGAACCCAGGTCACCTGTTTGGCACCAGTCACATTTCTCCTCCCAAATATGACAACAAGTTAAATGAAAATCCTCACATGAGGACTGGGATATGAGAAAATGATAGACTATCAGAGGAGGTGATGCAAAGACAAATTAGTCCAAACTGGCAGCAATCGAAAGGGAGACTACAATAATGAACAAACTGCCCCTTGGGAATGAATGGACAATTCTGGCCCTCAGCTGTGACTGACAGTAGGCAATGCCCAGATACTTCTTACTTTGGGCCATCTACATTGAACAGCGAGTGACCCTCCATTTTATGATATCCCTTACTAATGTTTATCAGCATAAACTCCCCTGTGGCTTAATTGGCCTTACGTTTACTAGAATGACACCAGGGATGTGGGACTTCAGTTACGTGGAGAGACTACAGAAGCTGGGATTGTTTTCCTCAGAGCATGGAAGGTTAGGGGGAGATTTGATCGAGGTGTTCAATATTATGAGGGGTTTTGATAGGGTAAATCAGGAGCAACTGTATCCACTGCCCAGGAGGGTCGGTAACCAGAGGACACAGATTTAAGATAATTGGCAAAAGAACCGGGTGGAGCGGAAATGAAGGGAATTTTTTTTATGCAGCGAGTTGTTATGATCTGGAATGCCCTGCCTGAAAGGGCGGTGGAAGCAGATTTAATCGTTGTTTTGTAAAGGGAATTGAATATGTACTTGAAAAGGAAAAATTTGCAGGGTTATGGGGAAAGAGCAGGGGGAGTGGGACTAATTGGATAGCTCTTTCAAAGAGCCGGCACAGGCACGATGGGCCGAATGGCCTCCTTTGGTGCTGTACAATTCTACGATTCTCACAGCAATCACCTGTCTGCCCTGATGCCATCTTATGATAATCGTCTGTCGCTCTCTTGAGAGCATCTGCCATCCTGCTGTCTGGTTCTGGTAATTCTGCCCCCTTTCATGGCTAATGATCCCTGTTACTTTCTGACACTTCCCTGTGACATAAGCAGCTGCCAGAACGTGGGCGAGTCTGGCCTAGGCCGGCAATTTCAGCGCAGACTATGGCTCATAATTGGGACCTTCCCGGTTCCGCGTGACTAAGTACCAATTACCCACCAGCCACAGTGGGAGCTCCAGACTGGCAGGGTTTCCAGTGTAACAGTCTGTTACGTTGAAGGGATAGCTGGATCCTCTTGTCTGCACTAACAGCACTCTTCTGATGCATTATCCATGAGCAACTTTTTACAAGTTGAAAGGTGGGTGGGGGGGGTGGGCGGGGGTGGAGGTTGCTCGCTCTGCACGCTGTGTTAACTCTGTCATATCGAGAACATGTGTATCAACAGACTGCGAGGTTAACTGCCTCAGCCTGCAAACTGATAGCAGGAGTCCTGGCATCAAAAATAGCAGCAGACTTTTCGGCGCTCAATAATTCATGAGAAGACAGTCATCGCGTGCAATTAAACAAGGGTAGGGGTGCGGGGTGGGAGGGGGGAGAGAGGGGAGAGAAAGCTGATCTCACTTTGCAGAGCAGGAATCGATCAGTCACCCTCTTGTAAACTCGACTGGAAACAGAACCCAGTCTCTGGTTGTCACTGTCTGATATATCCGTCAGTGTCACTTGGCTGGTCCATCACTCAGAAAAGTGCTTGGGATCAGGTCCCAACATCCTGCAGAGTCTTTACTTGAAGCAGTGAAGTGCAGAAAGCAGCTGTTCTATTGAGCTTCTAATGCTAATGGGAATGTATAATGTATACATTAGTCAGCTCAGTACAGAAGACCGATTATTGATGGCCACAGATTAAAACAAAATAACCACCCAACATATTTATGAACTTACTGTACAGTTCTTTAGGGTTAAATGGTATTACAACAACCACTTGTATTTATATAGCACCTTTAATGTAGTAAAAACGTCCCAAGGCGCTTCACAGGAGAGTTGTCAGACAAAATTTGACACCGAGACACATGAAGAGATATTAGGACAAATGGCCAAATGCTTGGTCAGAGAGGTAGGCTTTAAGGAGCGACATAAAGGAGGTAGAGAGGCAGAGAGGTTTAGGAAGGGATTTCCGGAGCTTAGGGCCTAGGCAGCTGAAGGCACGGCCGCCAATGGTGGAGCGATGAAAATCAGGGATCGCAAGAGGCCAGAACTGGAGGAATGCAGAGATCTTGGAGGGCTGTAGGGCTGGAGGAGGTTACAGAGATAGGGAGGGGGGGGGCGAGGTCATGGAGGAATTTGAACACAAGGATGAGAATTTCAAAATCGAGGCATTATGAAAATGATGTACTTATTTTTTCAAATCTCTTTCCCTCTGGCTGGTGAAGCTTATACAAGCTGATGGTAATACTGCAATGTTTCTGTCTGTGTATCATGGGGGTGTAATTTTGACTAATAACAGTTATAATAAGTTTCATCCACACAAATAAAATTCACTGAAGGGATAAATTAATGGAAATTAAAAAATCGGAACTGAATTTCTCAGAGCTTGTTCTGCAATAACAGAGGGAGCAAATGCTTTCCCGTTGACTTGCACTAAATCTCCATCTCAGGAATGTGAACAACACGATGAAAAATCAAGCTTTTATAACAACATTGCACATGGAAAAATGATGAATTTTTTTTGATGGCGTAGCCTGTTCCAGGTAAATGGAACTGTGGGGTAAACTTCTCTTGGCAGCTTGCCCAAGGTGTTCCATCTTCTTCCAAGTCTGTTCCTCAGGTCTTGCGGGTAGCAGGGAAAGTGTTGAGCCCAAGTGCCTTGTCCTTCCAAGGACGTTTCCCTGCTCTCCTCTGGGAAGAGCGTTCTCAACTGGCAAACAGGACAGTCCTCCACTTCACCAGCCATCAAACAGGGGGTTTGAGCCCTCTGTCACTCCATCGCTAAGCTGCTGACTCGTTTTCCTGGCTCTCGGTATCTTATGCCAGTCACTAAATATTGCCAGTCACTCTTTTGATACCACACTTTCTTTGGACAGGCCGACAAAAAGTTTTGCCCTCTTGTGCAGCCGCTTACCTTTAAACTTACCCAGCATCCCAACACCTCTCTGGTGAGCTCCTAGCATCGAGACCAGTAAAGGCAGCAGGCTTTGCCTGAATACCTTCACGACAACGGCAAAACACCAAGCCCAGTCGACCCTGCAAGGTCCTCCTTACTAACATCTGGGGACTTGTGCCAAAATTGGGAGAGCTGTCCCACAGACTAGTCAAGCAACAGCCTGACATAGCCATACTTACAGAATCATATCTTTCAGCCAACGTCCCAGATTCTTCCATCACCATCCCCGGGTATGTCCTGTCCCACCGGCAGGACAGACCCACCAGAGGTGGCGGTACAGTGATATACAGTCAGGAGGGAGTGGCCCTGGGAGTCCTCAACATTGACTCTGGACCCCATGAAATCTCATGGCATCAGGTCAAACATGGGCAAGGAAACCTCCTGCTGATTACCACCTACCGTCCTCCCTCAGCTGATGAATCAGTCCTCCTCCATGTTGAGCACCACTTGGAGGAAGCACTGAGGGTAGCAAGGGCACAGAATGTACTCTGGGTGGGGGACTTCAATGTCCATCACCAAGAGTGGCTCGGTAGCACCACTACTGACCGAGCTGGCCAAGTCCTGAAGGACATAGCTGCTAGACTGGGCCTGCGGCAGGTGGTGAGCGAACCAACACGAGGGAAAAACTTACTTGACCTCGTCCTCACCAATCTACCTGTCGCAAATGCATCTGTCCATGACAGTATTGGTAGGAGTGACCACCGCACAGTCCTCGTGGAGATGAAGTCCCGTCTTCGCACTGAGGACACCATCCAACGTGTTGTGTGGCACTACCACCGTGCTAAATGGGATAGATTCAGAATGGATCCAGCAGCTCAAAACTGGGCATCCATGAGGCGCTGTGGGCCATCAGCAGCAGCAGAATTGTATTCCAGCACAATCTGTAATCTCATGGCCCGGCATATTCCTCACTCTACCATTACCAACAAGCCAGGGGATCAACCCTGGTTCAATGAGGAGTGTAGAAGAGCATGCCAGGAGCAGCACCAGGCGTACCTAAAAATGAGGTGCCAACCTGGTGAAGCTACAACTCAGGACTACATGCATGCTAAACAGCGGAAGCAACATGCTATAGACGGAGCGAAGCGATTCCACAACCAACGAATCAGATCAAAGCTCTGCAGTCCTGCCACATCCAGTCGTGAATGGTGGTGGACAATTAAACAACTAACGGGAGGAGGAGGCTCTGCAAACATCCACATTCTCAATGATGGCGGAGTCCAGCACGTGAGTGCAAAAGACAAGGCTGAAGCGTTTGCAACCATCTTCAGCCAGAAGTGCCGAGTGGATGATCCATCTCAGCCTCCTCCCGATATCCCCACCATCACAGAAGCCAGTCTTCGGCCAATTCGATTCACTCCACGTGATATCAAGAAACGGCTGAGTGCACTGGATACAGCAAAGGCTATGGGCCCCGACAACATCCCAGCTGTCGTGCTGAAGACTTGTGCTCCAGAACTAGCTGCGCCTCTAGCCAAGCTGTTCCAGTACAGCTACAACACTGGCATCTACCCGACAATGTGGAAAATTGCCCAGGTATGTCCTGTCCACAAAAAGCAGGACAAATCCAATCCGGCCAATTACCGCCCCATCAGTCTACTCTCAATCATCAGCAAAGTGATGGAAGGTGTCGTCGACAGTGCTATCAAGCGGCACTTACTCACCAATAACCTGCTCACCGATGCTCAGTTTGGGTTCCGCCAGGACCACTCGGCTCCAGACCTCATTACAGCCTTGGTCCAAACATGGACAAAAGAGCTGAATTCCAGAGGTGAGGTGAGAGTGACTGCCCTTGACATTAAGGCAGCATTTGACCGAGTGTGGCACGAAGGAGCACTAGTAAAATTGAAGTCAATGGGAATCAGGGGGAAAACTCTCCAGTGGCTGGAGTCATACCTAGCACAAAGGAAGATGGTAGTGGTTGTTGGAGGCCAATCATCTCAGCCCCAGGCATTGCTGCAGGAGTTCCTCAGGGCAGTGTCCTAGGCCCAACCATCTTCAGCTGCTTCATCAATGACCTTCCCTCCATCATAAGGTCAGAAATGGGGATGTTCGCTGATGACTGCACAGTGTTCAGTTCCATTCGCAACCCCTCAGATAATGAAGCAGTCCGAGCCCGCATGCAGCAAGACCTGGACAACATCCAGGCTTGGGCTCATAAGTGGCAAGTAACATTCGCGCCAGATAAGTGCCAGGCAATGACCATCTCCAACAAGAGAGAGTCTAACCACGTCCCCTTGACATTCAATGGCATTACCATCGCCGAATCCCCCACCATCAACATCCTGGGTGTCACCATTGACCAGAAACTTAACTGGACCAGCCATATAAATACTGTGGCTACGAGAGCAGGTCAGAGGCTGGGTATTCTGCGGCGAGTGACTCACCTCCTGACTTCCCAAAGCCTTTCCACCATCTACAAGGCACAAGTCAGGAGTGTGATGGAATACTCTCCACTTGCCTGGATGAGTGCAGCTCCAACAACACTCAAGAAGCTCAACACCATCCATGATAAAGCAGCCCGCTTGATTGGCACCCCATCCACCACCCTGAACATTCACTCCCTTCACCACCGGCGCACTGTGGCTGCAGTGTGCACCATGCACAGGATGCACTGCAGCAACTCGCCAAGGCTTCTTCGACAGCACCTCCCAAACCCGCGACCTCTACCACCTAGAAGGACGAGAGCAGCAGGCGCATGGGAACAACACCACCTGCACGTTCCCCTCCAAGTCACACACCATCCCGACTTGGAAATATATCGCCGTTCCTTCATTGTCGCTGGGTCAAAATCCTGGAACTCCCTTCCTAACAGCACTGTGGGAGAAAAGTCACCACACGGACTGCAGCGGTTCAAGAAGGCGGCTCACCACCACCTTCTCGAGGGCAATTAGGGATGGGCAATAAATGCCGGCCTCGCCAGCGACGCCCACATCCCGTTTCCCTCTGAGCTTGGCGTGGCACGGATACCGCAGTGTGTGCAGTGATACCTTGAGTCTCAGAGGAAACTGGAGGCTGCTTCATCTCGTTGCACGTACAGAACCTCGAATTCTGGCCTTTTCGGCATCACCTATTTTCATCACTCCGCCATTGGCGGCCGTGCCTTCAGCTGCCTAAGCTCTTGAATTTCCTCCCTAAACCAATCTGCCTCTCCACCTGTCTCCTTCTTTAAGACACTGCTTGAAACCTACCTCTTTGCACTTGTCCTAAGAAATCTCTCTGTGGCTCGGTGTCAAATTTTGTTTGACAATCGCTCCTGTGAAGCACCTTGGGATGATTTACTACGTCAGAGGCGCTATATAAATGCAAGTTGTTGTTGTTGCAATAACGGCAGGAGACGACAGTGGTTTTTGTCTTAGTTTTCACCCAGCTGGCATCCTGTGCCCCAGGCCTCTCACATCTGGTGCACCCAGATGGAAGGAATTCCGAAAATATTTTAAGACTGGCAAACCCTAAGACCCAGGGGAATAAATTGGTCTTCTCACCCACTGAAAGCACTGGTCTGGCAGCAGGCAATCTTTGCTACGCATTGGCACGCCTCCTGTGATGATGTCACATCACCAGGCCATCTTCTATATATCCACTTCCTAAAAACGTTGTCTGTGACACTATAGCCAATATTTATCCCTCAAACCAACATCCTGGAATACTGCATACAGTTTTGGTCTCCATACTTAAGAAAAGACATACTTGCTCTCGAGGCAGTACAAAGAAGGTTCACTCGGCTAATCCCGGGGATGAGGGGGCGGACATACGAGGAGAGGTTGAGTAGATTGGGACTCTACTCATTGGAGTTCAGAAGAATGAGAGGGGATCTTATTGAAACATATAAGATTGTGAAGGGGCTTGATCGGGTGGATGCGGTAAGGATGTTCCCAAGGATGGGTGAAACTAGAACTCGGGGGCATAATCTTGGAATAAAGGGCTGCACTTTCAAAACTGAGATGAGGAGAAACTTCTTCACTCAGAGGGTAGTAGGTCTGTGGAATTTGCTGCCCCAGGAAGCTGTGGAAGCTACATCATTAAATAAATTTAAAACAGAAATCGACAGTTTCCTCGAAGTAAAGGGAATTAGGGGTTACGGGGAGCGGGCAGGAAATTGGACATGATTTTAGATTTGAGGTTAGGATCAGATCAGCCATGATCTTATTGAATGGCGGAGCAGGCTCGAGGGGCCGATTGGCCTACTCCTGCTCCTATTTCTTATGTTCTTATGTTCTTATCACTTAAATAAAAAACAGTTTATCTGGTCATTATCACATTGCTGTTTGTGGGACCTTGCTGGGCGCAAATTGGCCGCAGCGTTTCCTACATTACAACGCTGACCACACTTCAAAAGTACTTCACTGGTTGTAAAGCGCTTTGGGACGTCCTGAGTTTGTGAAAGGTGCTATATAAATGCAAGTCTTTCTTCTTCTCTTACGGATGTGGGGTGGGGGGAGTTGTGCGGAGTGAGCCCCAAATGTCCTGGGTGTCCAAGGCCTCAAAGAATTCTTAGCTCAGCCCTGTGTGCACTCGATATTTGCCCTCAGAATGCCCACTGCTGCCAGTTCCCGGGGATTGAGAGGTAAATTTTTTCTGAGCGGAGCCCTCAGGCCGCTCTGCAAAGACCCGTCCGGCACATTCTATAAAAAGCCCTCACCAGCCTCACGGTGGGTAGGAACAGGGGCAGCAGACACTTAGTTAGTCCACGGCAGTAATCTATTTTACCTTCTCCGCTCGGGCGGCAAACTGGCAGAGAGGATCGCCCGCCCGCTAGACAACCCGTCCGATTTCCATCCCATTGAAATCAACGGAAATGTAAATTGGGCCAGTTCTATAATGGGCGTGAGATTAACTCCACCAGTTAATCGCCCAAGAGGTGAAGATGGAAATCAGCCCCCACCATGTTCACGAGACATGCTCAGGATGGACAGTGTGGGAAATCATAGAATCGTAGAATGATACAACACAGAAGGAGGCCATTCGGCCCATTGTGCCTGCGCCGGCTCTTTGAAAGAGCTATCCGATTATTCCCCAATTCCCCTGGAGAATTTACTAAGCCTATATAATGGTCGGAGATATGACTGCATCTCACTGGCTATCCTTTGTGTGTATCTGAATTTCTGACAGACAAATGTGAACCATAAACTTTTAACAGAACAGAAGGAAGCCATTTAGCCCATCATGCCTATGTCGGATTTATGCCAGAGCGCTCCAAAGGTAATCCCACTGCCCTGCTCTCTCTCTAAGGCCCTGTATTTCATCTGCTTCAATCAATTATCCAATTTTCACTTAAAAGATGCAATTGAATGTGATCCCCACTGCCAGACATTTAATATGGGAATTTATTAACATTTTTCTTATATCAGCTTGACTCAATGGTAGCACTCACGCCTCAGAGTCAGAAGGTCGTGGTTTCAAGTCCCACTCCAGAGACTTGAGCACATAATCTAAACATGCCACCTCTAACAGTGCAGTACTGAGGGAGTGCTGCACTGTTAGAGATGTCATGTTTTGGATGAGACATTAAACTGAGGTCCTGTCTGCCTGTTCAGATGAACATAAAAGATCCCATGGCACTATTCCAGGAAAAGCAGGAAGTTTCCCAGTGCCATGGTCGATAGTCGTACCTCAACCAAGAACACCAAAATACAGGTTAACGGGTCATTTGCCCCATTGCCATTTGTGGGACCTTGCTGTGCGCAAATTGACTTTTTAAAAAAAATTTTTTATTCGTTCATGGGATGTGGGTGTCGCTGGCAAGGCCGGCATTTATTGCCCATCCCTAATTGCCCTTGAGAAGGTGGTGGTGAGCCGCCTTTTTGAACCGCTGCAGTCCATATGGTGACGGTTCTCCCACAGTGCTGTTAGGAAGGGAGTTCCAGGATTTTGACCCAGCGACGATGAAGGAGCGGTGATATATTTCCAAGTCAGGATGGTGTGTGACTTGGAGGGGAACGTGCAGGTGATGTTGTTCCCATGTGCCTGCTGCCCTTGTCCTTCTAGGTGGTAGAGGTCGCGGGTTTGGGAGGTGCTGTCGAAGAAGTCTATGAGTTGCTGCAGTGCATCCTGTGGATGGTACACACTGCAGCTACATTGCGCCGGTGGTGAAGGGAGCGAATGTTTAGGGTGGTGGATGGGATGCCAGTCAAGCGGGCTGCTTTGTCCTGGATGGTATCGAGCTTCTTGAGTGTTGTTGGAGCTGCACTCATCCAGGCAAGTGGAGAGTATTCCAACATGCTCCTGACTTGTGCCTTGTAGATGGTGGAAAGGCTTTGGGGAGTCAGGAGGTGAGTCACTCACTGCAAAATACCCAGCTTCTGACCTGCTCTTGTAGCCACGGTATTTATTTGGCTGGTTCAGTTAAGTTTCTGGTCAATGGCGACCCCCAGGATGTTGATGGTGGGGGATTCGGCGATGGTAATGCCATTGAATGTCAAGGGGACGTGGTTAGACTCTCTCTTGTTGGAGATGGTCATTGCCTGGCACTTGTCTGGCGCGAATGTTACTTGCCACTTATCAGCCCAAGCCTGGATGTTGTCCAGGTTTTGCTGCATGCGGGCTCGGACTGCTTCATTACCTTCATAATTGACTGCTGCTTTTGCTCACATAACAACAGTAACTACACTTCAAAAGTAATTCACTCGTTGCAAAACACTATGATGTACTGAGGATGTGATAAAGTGATATTTAAACCAAATAAAAACAGAAAATGCTGGAAATACTCAACGAATCAGGCAGCATCTGTGGAGAAAGAAACAGAGTTAACGTTTCAGGTCGATGACCCTTTGTCAGAACTGGTCGGAGCCGGAGACAGCTGCTGAGGAAAGAGATGTGGCTGTGAAAGCGAGTTTTCGAAGAAACCTGATCAAACGCAATTGTAAACAATTTTACAACACCAAGTTATAGTCCAGCAATTTTATTTTAAATTCACAAGCTTTCGGAGGCCTCCTCCTTCGTCGTTCACCTGACGAAGGAGGAAGCCTCCGAAAGCTTGTGAATTTAAAATAAAATTGCTGGACTATAACTTGGTGTTGTAAAATTGTTTACAATTGTCAACCCCAGTCCATCACCGGCATCTCCACATCCTGATCAAACGCGGGAAGGGAAACAGAAAGCAATGAAGGTGAACAAGGGAAAAGAGACAAACGGAAATCTCGTCGGACAGAAGAGCAGAACTTCTTCAAGGTGGTCATTCCTGGGAGAGAAGTGGCAGTGAATTGAACACTAAAACAAAAGCAAAATACTGCAGATGCTGGAAATCTGAAATAAAAACAGATAATGCTGGAAATACTCAGCAAGTCAGGCAGCATCTGTGGAGAGAGAAACAGAGTTAACGTTTCAGGTCGATGACCCTTCGTCAGAACTGTTACAAACACAAGTTCTTTCTTATTTTCTTTTTAACATCACGCAATTTAATAGCAACCCGAGTGCCTTTCTCATTCTGGCTTTTTTTTTCATTTAATCTTTCTCTCCGATTGTTATATACCCTTGTCTATGGTTGTTTTGCTCATTGACGAGGCAGTTTGTCACCTTGGCAAAAGAAATGCTTTAAAACAAACTATTTCCCTTGTGTTTCCTAGGAGGGGACTTTTGTTTTTGGGATGTATGCCTGAATTGAAGCTTTTATAATTTGAAAACACCTTGAGGTTTTGCCTGTGAGGTTGTTGAATGGATCTCTATTGTTCCACGAAAAGTGACCTTGGTAACAATTACTGCTGGATGAACAGTACCCAAAGGCTATTTTCAAACACACTTACATATATTTATGTGTGTGTGTATATGTGTATATGTATGTGTATGTATGAGTGTGTATATGTCTGTGTGTATGTGTGCATATGTGTGTGCATATATGTGCTTATGCATGTGTGTGTTACACATACATATATGTATTTATATGTATGCATGTGTATATATGTATGTGTGTAGATGTATGTGTGTATGTGTATGTGTGTTTTATGTGTCTATGCGTGTATATATGTATGTATGCGTGTATATATGTGTGTGTGTATGTGTGTAGATGTATTAGTGTTTTTATATGTGTCTATGTGTGTGTATATATGTATGTATATGTGTATGTATGTGTGTGTGCATATGTATTAGTGTGTGTGTATATGTATGTGTGCATGTAGATATGTGTGTAATTTAGTAATTTGGTGCACAAGCATTAACAAATCTTTAGTGCAATTTGCCCATGGTCTGAAAGTTCTTCCAGGGGATAATCTTGTGCTGGGTGCTGACTCTCTGTATCTTTTCAAGTGGAAACTGGAACGGTCCCTGACTGGGGCAGAGGTCGTATCATATAGAAGGTGATTTTACAGATAACACTTGGTCCGTGTGATGACCCGGACTGGTTTTGATTGCCTGAGGTTGAGGGGTGGGGAACGGGTGGAGAGGAATTTCCCAAGGTTTTTTTCTCCTTATTGGCCCGATGTTCTTCTTTGTTTTTTTGCTGCTCCCAGGAGATTACATGGATGCGGAGGGGGGGGTCGGAAGTCTCTAGTTATGGTGATCCGGCCATCAGGAGTGTGGGTCAGGTTTGATGGACCAGCTGACCTTTTCCTACCAGTCATTTTCATATGTTTGCAAGTCCGTGTGATTAATGCACAGACTCCATATTAATTAACATTTTAGCTTGTTAAGGACCTTTTCAGCACCAATTAAAAAAGTGAACTTCCAAATTGGCTCACATTTGCCTACAATTGCACATCACATTAATGGTTCCTGCTCTGAGTGGGGGTGGGGGTGGGGTGTGTAATGAGTGAGCAGAGGTCCAGCATGGAGCAGGCAATGTAATAAGCAACTCAACATCAGCGTGTGTGTAGCAACAAGTCTCGCAGGGTTTTATGAAAGGTGTAATATCCCCAAGGCACGCATCAATTGAACCCATGTGGCCATTCCATGCACATGTACAACATCCTATGAGGATACTTACTCTATAAGCATCCAAATAGTGTGGGACTCACTGCAAAGAATGTTGCATGTCGGAATATCTTTGGTGATCGGGGTGTATTTATGCTAATCTTTTATTCAAGAGATTGGATGGGTAGATTGCGCATGGTATATGAAAGCCTCCTTTCATGCTTTCTTAAGTTCAAAAAACATGTAGGGAAGCTAGTTAAGAGTACAGATATATGAGCTTTGGTGCTGTCACGCTAAGATTGAAGGAAAGAACAAACTTATATTTAGATAGCACTTACACATCTACAGGATGTACCAAAACGCTTTAGAGTGAAGTGTTGTCACTCTAGCAACCAATTCCTGCACAGCAAGATCTCACAAACAGTAATGACAGCACCTCCCAAACCCGCGACCTCTACCTCCTAGAAGGACAAGGGCAGCAGGCGCATGGGAACAACACCACCTGCACGTTCCCCTCCAAGTCACACACCATCCCGACTTGGAAATATATCGCCGTTCCTTCATTGTCGCTGGGTCAAAATCCTGGAACTCCCTTCCTAACAGCACTGTGGGAGAACCGTCACCACACGGACTGCAGAGGTTCAAGAAGGCGGCTCACCACCACCTTCTCAAGGGCAATTAGAGATGGGCAATAAATGCCGGCCTTGCCAGCGACGCCCACATCCCGTGAACGAATTTAAAAAAAGATAGAAACATAGAATAATGGAAAGGTTACAGCACGGAAGGAGGCCATTCGGCCCATCGAGTCCGCGCCGGCTCTATGCAAGAGCAATCCAGCTAGTCCCACTCACCCGCCCTTTCCCCGTAGCCCTGCAATGTTTTCCTTTCAAGTACTTATCCAGTTCCCTTTTGATGGCCATGATTGAATCTGCCTCCACCACCCCCTCGGGCAGTGCATTCCAGATCCTAACCACTCGCTCTGTAAAAATGTTTCTCCTCATGTCACCTTTGGTTCTTTTGCCAATCACCTTAAATCTATGTTTTCTGGTCCTTGACCCTTCCTCCAATGGCAACAGGTTCTCTCTATCTACTCTGTCTAGACCCTTCATGATTTTGAATACCTCTATCAAATCTTCTCTAACCGAGGAGAACAACCCTAACTTCTCCAGTCTATCCATGTAACTAAAGTCCATCATCCCTGGAATCATTCTAGTAAATCTCTTCTGCACCCTCTCTAGGGCCTTCACATATTTCCTAAAGTGTGGTGCCCAGAACTGGACACAACACTCCAGTTGTAGCCGAACCAGTGTTTTATAAAGGTTCATCATGACTTGTTTACTTTTGTACCCTATGCCTCTATTTATAAAGCCCAGGACCCCATATGCATATTTAACCACTTTCTCAGCCGGCCCTGCCACCTTCAACGATTTGTGCTGAAAAGTGGCAAGTAACATTCACGCCAGACAAGTGCCAGGCAATGACATCTCCAACAAGAGAGAGTCTAACCACCTCCCCTTGACATTCAACGGCATTACCATCACCGAATCCCCCACCATCAACATCCTGGGGGTCACCATTGACCAGAAACTTGACTGGACCAGCCTTATAAAGACTGTGGCTACAAGAGCAGGTCAGAGGCTGGGTATTCTGCAGCGAGTGACTCACCTCCTGACTCGCCAAAGCCTTTCCACCATCTACAAGGCACAAGTCAGGAGAGTGATGGAATACCCTCCACTTGCCTGGATGAGGGCTGCTCCAACAACACTCAAGAAGCTCGACACCATCGAGGACAAAGCAGCCCGCTTGATTGGCACCCCATCCACCACCCTAAACATTCACTCCCTTCACCACGGCACACAGTGGCTGCAGTGTGTACCATCCACAGGATGCACTGCAGCAACTCGCCAAGGCTTCTTCAACAGCACCTCCCAAACCCACGACCTCTACCATCTAGAAGGACAAGAGCAGCAGGCACAGGGGAACAACACCACCTGCACGTTCCCCTCCAAGTCACACACCATCCCGACTTGGAAATATATCGCCGTTCCTTCATCGTTGCTGGGTCAAAATCCTGGAACTCCCTTCCTAACAGCACTGTGGGAGAACCTTCACCACACGGACTGCAGCGGTTCAAGAAGGCGGCTCACCACCACCTTCTCAAGGGCAATTAGGGATCGGCAATAAATGCCGGCCTCGCCAGCGACGCCCACATCCCATGAATGAATTAAAAAAAAACATAAACCCCTAGATCTCTCTGTTCCTGTTCCTTTTAGAATTGTGCCCTCTGGTTTATATTGCCATAATTGGCAATCTAGTTTATATTGCCAGATGAAAGAAAGAAAGTCAGACTTGCATTTATATAGCGCCTTTCATGATATCAGGACGTCCCAAAGCGCTTTACAGCCTATAAAGTATTTTTGGAGTAATGTTGTAATGTAGGAAACACAGCATGAATGATCAGTTAATCTAATTTCAGTGGTATTGTTTGAGGGATAAATGTTGGGTAGGACACCAGGAGAACTCCCAGGCCTTTCTTTGAAAAAGTGCCTTGGAATCTTTTGCGTCCACCTGAGCAGGTCGACAGGGCTTTCTTTCTTTCTTTCTTTCTTTTTTTCAACAACCTAGCACCCACTAGAGTGTCAGTCCAAATTATGCGCTCATGCCCCACAACCTTCTGACTCAGAGGCGAGACAGTTACCACTTTTCAATGAAGAGCAGGGGAGTTCTCCCTTGTGTCTGGGCCAAAATTTATCCCTCAACCTACACCAATGAAACAGATTATCTGGTCATAATCATATTGTGCGTAAATTGGCTGCTGTGTCTCCGACATTACAAAAGTGACTACACTTCAAAAGTACTTCATTGGCTGTAAAGTGCTGTGGGATGTTCTGAGGTCATGAAAGCCACTATATAAATGCAAGTCTTGCATCCTTTCTTTCTTGTTGTACAATGCAAAGAATTTTAGAACACAGGGAAGCACTACATTTTCCACTCAGTAGCCCCAAGCTGCCTGCTGTTCATAAAGTTCAGTAAATGAGATGAATCAATCACAGCAGAACAGCAATTAGAAAGAAAGAAAGAACTTTCAGTTATATAACTCCTTATCACTTCCCTGGGAACATACAATGAATTATTTTGAAGGGCAGCGACTGGTGTTGTTTGGAAAAACAAGGCAGCTATTTTACATTCAGCACGATCTCACAAACCACAATTAGATGATTGGTCAGTTAGTCTGCTTTTGATCATAGCATCATAGTATCATGGTATAAACGGCACAGAAGGAGGCCGTTTGGCCCATCTGCCTGTGCCGGCTCTTTGGAAGAGCTATCCAATCAGTCCCACTCAGCTGCTCTTTCCCCATAGACCTGTAAATTTTTCCCCTTCAAGTATTTATCCAATTCCCTTTTGAAAGTTAATATTAAATATGCTTCCACCAGCCTTTCAGGCAGTGCATTCCAGATCATAACAACTCGCTGCGTAAAAAAATGTTTGCTCATGTCACTTCTGTTCTTTTGCCAATCACCTTAAATCTGTGTCCTCTGGTTACCAACCCTTCTGCCACTGGAAACAGTTTCTCCTTATTTACTCTATCAAAACCGTCCTTGTTTTGAACACCTCTATCAGATCTCCCCTTAACCTTTTCTGCTCTAAAGAGAACAACCGCAGATTCTCCAGTCTCTCCACATAACTGAAGTCCCTCATCCCTGTTACCATTCTAGTAAATCCTTTTGACCAGGGACACTCGGAGAAATGCCCAGCTCTTCTTCATTCAGTGCAACGACATCCATCGGAACAGGCAGACGAGGCCTCAGTTTAACGTCTCCTCTGAAGGATAGCACCACTGAGCTGAACTGATGATCACAGTTGAACAATGTAACAAGGAGGAAATAAGTTTCTTCATCCTTATAATCAGAAAAAACAAACTACTCAACATTACATGTGCTGAGCGGAAACCTCACAGCCAGGGCAGAAAAATCTATATTTATCTCAAAATTTAAAGAGTGAAGGGTGGTAATAAAATGTTAAAATAAATCACATTGCCCTGCCTTGTTGGGGTTTCGAAAAGGAATTTGACCTGCTGGCGCCATTTTCGTTAAGCAAGGGTATTAAGGGTTACGGAACCAAGGTGGGTAGATGGAGTTAAGATACAAATCAGCCATGATCTAATTGAATGGCGGAACAGGCTCGAGGGGCTGAATGGCCTACTCCTGTTCCTATGTTCGTATGCCAGTGCTTAGCTGAACTTAAAGCTGATAGTTCCGCAGGTCCCTTTAGCACGCAGAAATTACAACCTGGCCAGTTTTAATCAGATCAGACTCCCAGTCGGGAGTTTAATTTCCTCTGGAGCGCACTGGTTAATGCATTTGTGTACAAAATTCCTCTGTGCGCTATTTCAACACTGTCGCTGAACAAAGTTTATTCTCAATTAAGTTTTCGCCTTCAGCGTTCCTGACGCTTGCTCGGTTTGCCAGCCATTTTAACAGATGGAAACTCGCGGGCCTGCGAATTGAGCAAGCACTCGAATTCTGGATATGTGGTCCTCCCGTGCGAGACTCCGCACTTGGAGCACGAAAGGCAAACGTTCACCTCCACGTTCAAACAACACGCAAAGGAATTTTTACACAGCTGGGTTGACTGAGGCACTCACAGAAGAAGTTAAATCCCTTAACAAGCTAAATTGTTGTTTAGGCGGCCCACTCTTAGGAGCGTATGAACATTAGGAACAGGAGTAGGCCATTCAGCCCCTCAGGCCTACCCCGCCATTCAATTAGATCATGGCTGATCTTTATCTCAACTCAATCTACCCATCTTTGCCCCATATCCCTTGATACCCTTACCCAACAAAAATCTGTCGATCTTAGTCTTGAAAACTCCAATTGTCCCAACATCCATAGCTTTTTGGAGGACAGCATTCCAGATTACTATCACTAGTAGGTTGTGGGTTCAAGCTCCATTTCTTGTGCTTGAGCACATAATCCAGACTGACACTCCAGTACAGTATTGAAGGAGTGCCGCACTGTCAGAGGTGCCGTCTTTCGGGTGAGACCGAGGCCCTGTTTGCTCTCTCAGGTGGACATAAAAGATCCAATGGCACTATTTCGAAGAAGAGCAAGAGAGTTTTCCCAGCGCCCTGGCCAATATTTATCCTTCGACCCACACCTCCAAAACAGATTGTCTGGGCACTATCTCAATGTTGCTGGTGGGACCTTGCTGTGCGCAAATCGACTGCCACATTTCCTACATTAGTGACTACACATCAGAAAAGTACTTAGTTGGTTATAAAGCATTTTGGGACCTCCTGAGGTGGTGAAAGGTGCTATATAAATGCAAGTTCTTTCTTTCCCTTTCTTGCTTCTGTCCAACCTGTCCCATCCTTCCATAATATTAAACACTTCCATCAAATTGCCTCGTAATCCGCAGTGGTCAAATTGCGAAGTGCTGAGCCCTGCAAGTGTACCTGCGCCAGCAAAATCCGAAGCGTCTGAAAACTGGTGGGAACGCCTGGTGGGAGTAATTTGTCATAACTAACGCTCGCAGACTAACAAAGAATAGCGATTCAACAACGATAACTTCCATTTATAAAGCGCCTTTAACATAATGATACATCCCAAGGCGCTTCACAGGGGCGTAATTGGACAAAAATGTACACCGAGCCATGGAATGATATATTAGGAAAAGGAGGTGGGTTTTAAGGAGCGTCTTAAGGGAGGAGAGAGAGCGATAGAGAGGCGGAGAGGTTTAGGGAGGGAATTAAAGAGTATAGGGCCTAGACAGCTGAAGGCACGGCTGCCAACGGTGTGGCAAAGGGAGTGTGAGATGGACAAGAGCCCAGAATTCCATGTATAACCATCAGAGTGATTGCCCTTTAACCTCTGCACTAAAGTAACAGGTACAGATTATTCTACGTCAGCGAATACCTGCTACTCTCTTAAATACCAAAATTGCTCCCATTTATTTGTCCGGAAGCCATTGTGTTAAGCATACAACATGAAAGGTAGAATCTACGGCTTTGCAATCTGTGCACACAATGCGCGTTTAAGTACAAGATTAATAGGTCCAATTTTCCCCATTATCACCTTTGCAAATTTGCTCATCTAAATGGATGAGCTTAACAGCTCATTATTCAGTATCTAACTGCCATGAATGTCATATGTCTCAGATCTTAAGCTTTCTTAAACTACTTTACTATTATGAATATAAAATGTCATTTTTGTCTATTTAAAAAAAAGCTTTAACCTACAATAATCAGCATTCACACTGAGTCAGTACACCAGAACAGAATAATATATGCAAAAGGAGGAAAATCATGAGGATTCAAATTTGTTTTAAGTATTGAGAAAATATACCCTAATAAATAGTTAATGACTATGTACATTGCTCAGATTTCCCGTTCTAACAGGCAGGTCATTGCGATCATCTTCTGTGCGCGTTACATGATAGAAAATGCATGTAATTTGAAAGTTCTGAGGGACATTCAGCACGCAACAGATTAATCCTCCCGGGACCAGGCTTTGTAAGACGCAGCTACAATGAAGTACTTGAATGCTGACGGCACTTTGAAGCCGTCAGATCACAGGTTTTCTGCTGCTTGTTGTTTGCAGAAGAGGGGGGGGGTGGTTTCTGATATTTTCTCATTGACTTTCAAATCACTGCACTCTACAACGACTATGAAACCCTCTGCTTCGAGTCACAAGAAATATACTTCTACATTATAACGTTGGAAAAGCACAGCAGGTAGGTTGAAGCCGTGCTGTGGGATGATAGTAATGAGCGACTTAGCCATTCCTCGGCCCGCTTTTAGAAGTATAGAATCTTGCAGCACAGAAGGAGGTCATTCGGCCCATCGTGCCTTTGTTAGTTCCTTGAAAGAGCGATCCAATTAGTCCCACACCCCTGCTCTTTCCTCGTAGCCTTGCAAATTTCTCCTTTTCATCGCTCTCCCAAGCCACTTTCTGAGACTGAACCAGACCGGTCACAACCTTGTCTTCCTATTTGACCCCGAGCTGAGCTTCTGACCCCGTATCCTCTCCATTCCCAAGACCGCTTACTTCCACCTCCGTGACATTACCTGTCTCCGTCCCTGAATCAGCTCATCTGCTGCTGATATCCTCAGCCGCGCCTTTGTTACCTCTAGACTCGACTATTCTAATGCTCTCCTGGCCGGCCTCCCACCTTGCACCCTCCGTAAACTGGAGTTCATCCAAAACTCTGCTGCCTGAATCCTAACTCGCACCAAGTCCCTTTCACCCATCACCCCTGTGCTCGCTGACCGACATTGGCTCTCGGTTTGGCAAGGCCTCGATTTTAAAATTATCGGACGGAATTTGACACCAAGCCACACAAAGAGATATTAGGACAGGTGACCAATGGTTTGGTCAAAGAGGTAGGTTTTAAGGAACGGCTTGAAGGAGGAGAGAGAGGCGGAAAGATACAGTGATATCAGTAAGAAATAACTGGTGAAACAAGTAGCACCATCGACAGTTTAAAGTTCCAAAGTAATCTCAGAACGAAATAGACATGATGATCAGATCAGCCATGATCTTATTGAATGGCGGAGCAGGCTCGAGGGGCCGATTGGCCTACTCCTGCTCCTATTTCTTATGTTCTTATGTTCTTATGATGTCAAAATACCCTAGTGGCTACAGCACAATATTCCCCACCAGATGGTTGAAGGTTTAAGTTGGGAAGATGTCCATCACTCACATCCAACTGACATGGTTCAGTTGAGTTCTGCGAACGGCAGTTGATGCTAGCTCAATTGCTAAATTTAAATCTGAGATAGCTAGCTTTTTGCCAACCAAAGGTATTAAGGGAAATGGGCCAAAGGCAGGTATGTGGAGTTAGATCACAGATCAGCCATGATCTTATCAAATGGCGGAGTGGGCTCGAGGGGCTGAATGGCCTACTCCTGTTCCTATGTTCCTATGAGTTCTCAGCTGGGCAGCTCGGTGGAACGACTCATGACAGGGAAGTCCAAGGAGATGTGGGGGAAATGGAAGAGATCATCTTGAGCAATTGTATCCTGTTGCATGCACCTCCCTGGTGTGGATTTGGTTGAGATGGAGAACAATATGAAGAGAGGCTATCGAAAAAGAACCAAAAGCTTTTCAGGTGAATTTTGTGCTCAGCAAAATGAAGGATGTGTCTGTCGGGGAGTGAATCATTTCCTGAGCTGAAGCATCATCGGGTCAGACACAGGCCAGATACTAAAAGAAAAAAGAAAGAAAGAGTTGCATTTATATAGCACCTTTCACAGCTTCCAGATGTCTCAAAGTGCTTTACAGCCAATGAAGTACTTTTGAAGTGTAGTCACTGTTGTAATGTAGGAAATCCAGCTATGCGCTTCCAACAATGGTGTATGTTTTCCTCTGTGTGTAAAGTTAAAGAAAATTATTTTACTAAACTGCCATAAACCAGGGCTGTTCGCATTTTTGTCTTAGTGAACCATTTGGTTGCATACTAGTTATTTTGGCTAGTTGGGTGTCTGAGCTGCAGAAAATTCATCACCACCCTTTAGAGTCTCCAAACCAAGTTATTGTTTACCTGATCAAAAAGCACTTGCTTTACTTGCTGAGCTTCTCCAGCATTTTCTGTTTTTATTACTGTTTGCCTGATATGGACTACATACTTTCTCATAGAAACATAGAAGCATAGAAAATAGGAGCAGGAGTAGGCCATTCGGCCTTTCGAGCCTGCTCCGCCATTCAATATGATCATGGCTGATTCTCTATCTCAATACCATATTCCCGCTCTCTCCCCATATTACTTGATGCCTTTTGTATCTAGAAATCTATCTAGCTCCATCTTAAATATATTCAGTGACTTGGCCTCCATAGCCTTCTGTAGTAGAGAATTCCACAGGTTCACCACCCTCTGAGTGAAGAAATTTCTCCTCATCTCAGTCCTAAATGTTCTACCCCGTATCCTGAGACTGTGACCCCTCGTTCTGGACCCCCCAGCCAGGGGAAACATCCTCCCTGCATCCAGTCTGTCTAGCCCTGTCAGAATTTTATACGTTTCAATGAGATCCCCTCTCATTCTTCTAAACTCGAGTGAATACAGGCTGAGTCGACCCAATCTCTCCTCATACGACAGTCTTGTCATCCCAGGAATCAGTCTGGTGAACCTTCGCTGCGCTCCCTCTATGGCAAGTATATCCTTTCTTAGGTAAGGAGACTAAAACTGCACACAATACTCCAGGTGTGGTCTCACCAAGGCCCTGTATAACTGCAGTAAGATATCCCTGCTCCTATACTCAAATCCTCTTGCAATGAAGGCCAACATAGCATAGAGACACATCCCACTTAACTAAGCTTATGTGCAGGCTGGAATCAACCCAGGCTTAAGGATCCCCAAGTGCCCAGAGAGGTACTGCTGGAATTTTAACTATCTAAAACTGCACAGTTTATCAGCACAGAGCACTGTTAAACTTTCCATTCCTTAACCATCCAATCCATCAGGGGCATTGACTTGGAAGCTAAGTAGGAGGAATCTTGGTCCTCAGTGACATTTCAGATCCCATTAATCCCATCTGGCTAATAGAAAGAAGGAAAGAAAGACTTGCATTTGGACAGCCCCTTTCACGACCTCAGGGGTCATCCCAAAATACTTTACAATCAATGTAGTACTTTTTAAGAAGTGTAGTCACTGTTGTAATGTGGGAAACGCAGCAGCCAATTTGGGCACAGCGAGGTCCCACAAACAGCAATGACATAATGATCAGATAATCTGTTTTAGTGGTGTTGGTTGAGGGATAAATGTTGGCCAAGACATGGGGAGAACTCCCCTGCTCGTCTTCGAAACAATGCCAGGGTATCCTTTAGGGGCAGACGGGGCCTCGGTTTAATGTCTCATCTCCAACAGTGCAGCACTCCCTCAGTACTGCACCGGAATGTCAGTCTGGATTTTGGGCTCAAGTCTCTGGAGTGGGACTTAAACCCACAACCTTCTGACTCAGAGGCGAGAGCACTACCCACTGAGCCAATCAATCATTAACAATGCCTTGGAATAATGCCTGACTCAAATACCAAGCCTGCCACCGAGTTTGACTAGGCTCCAATCGACTAGTACCTTGAATGCCATCCTGGAGCCAATTCAATCCCTAAGAAACCCTAAAATAACATGTGTCCTCATGTGGCACATTGGAAACGTGATATTCACTGTCAATTTAGTCTGTTGCAAAACTGTGGCAGGTGGATTTCAACGCAGGTAATTGTGAGGTCATCCATTTTGGACCAAGAAAAGAATAGATCAAAGTATTTTTGAAATGGTGAAAAGCTAGGAACAGTGGAAGTCCAAAGAGATTTAGGGATCCATGTACACAGATCACTAAAATGTAGTGGTCAGGTACAAAATATAATCAAAAAGGCTACTGGAATGTTGGCCTTTATAACTAGAGGGCTAGAATATAAAGGGGAGGAAGTTTTGCTCTAGCTATACAAAGCCCTGGTTAGACCAGTTAGCTGGAGTACTGTGTACAGTTCTGGGCAGCGCACCTTAGAAATGATATATTGGCCTTGGAAGGAGCGCAGTGCAGATTCACCAGAATGTTACCAGGGCTCCAAGGGTTAGATTATGAGGAGAGATTACATAAAGTAGGCTTGTATTCCCTGGAATATAGAAGGTTCAGGGGTGATTTGATTAAGATTTTTAGGATTTTGAAAGGAATTGATCGGGTAGATAGAGAGAAACTTTTTCCGCTGGTGGGGGAGTCTAGGACAAGGGTACATAACCTCAAAATCAGAGCCAGGCCATTCAGGAGAGAAGTTAGGAAACACTTCTTCATGCAAAGGATGATAGAAGTGTGGAACTCTCTCCCACAAAAAGCAGTAGATACTAGCTCAATTAATAATTTTAAATCTGAGATCGATAGATTTTTGTTAGCCAAGGAGTATTAAGGGATATGGAGCCAAGGCGGGTGGATGGAGTAAGGCCACAGATCAGCCATGATCTTACTGAATCGTGGAACAGGCTCGAGGCTTGAATGGCCTGCTCCTGTTCCTACTTTCCTATAGTGATCACATGTGCTGAATTAAAAACCATTGTGATGGTACTTAAAAGCAATTTGACTCCTGTAAGATAAGTTACACAATGTTTCAATTTGCTGCTTCATTTCACTTTCTGGTTATGTTTTTATGTCGCTGGATTTGCCCGACTGAATTCAGTGAAACTGGCAGTTTGGAAAGGCCTGTTCTCTTTGTTGCTTTTTTTATTGGCAGGATTAGGATTGAACGCTTCTGTGGGAGGGAGCCTCATGGGTCCATATGGGCTGGGTTGTGCAGTCAAGTCTCAGGGACATCCTATGGCCTGTGCATTGTCACTGTAGAGCCAGACCTTTCAGGAGTGAGATTAGAAAACACTTCTACACACAAAGGGTGGTAGAAGTTTGGAACTCTCTTCCGCAAGCGGCAATTGGTGCTAGCTCAATTGCTAATTTTAAATCTGAGATAGATTTGGCTTTTTGCCAACCAAAGGTATTAAGGGATATGGGCCGAAGGCGGGTATATGGAGTTAGATCACAGATCAGCCCGTTGGAAAGTTGGAAAGATTATCTGTAATCACCAGGCATTGTTCTCTGACTATATATGCTGTACCTTTATGGAATCCTACACTCACCTGATGAAGGAGGAAGCCTCCGAAAGCTTGTGATTTCAAATAAAGCAGTTGGACTATAACCTGGTGTTGTAAGACTCCTTACATTTGTCCACCCCAGTCCATCACCGGCATCTCCACATCATGATCTTATCAAATGGCGGAGCGGGCTCGAGGGGCTGAATGGCCTACTCCTGTTCCTATGTTCCTATGTTTGGATTCCACTGTTATAAAACCATGATACACTGGTAAAAATTAATGTTTCTTTAACTTTGCACACACACTGAAAATTAGCCGTATATGTGTCAGCTGCGGCACAGTGGGTCGCACTCTCGCCTCTGAGCTAGAAGGTTGTGGGTTCAAGCTCCAATCCAGAGACTTGAGCAAGTAATCTAGGCTGACACTCCCAGTGCCAGTGCTGAGGGAGTGCTGTGTCATCGGTGGAGCCAAAGTAAAAATAGTTACAATGAACTCGTGAATTTTCATGGAAGCTCTATGGGTGACGATATGGTGAATTTACTCCGCACAAATCCAAATCTTTCTCCGTGTACACTTTTCAGCGTGATTCCACTAGCCCAGAAACCACACATTTGCATGAAGGTGGCATGAGTCTCTTAACGGTCTATCCTGGAACATCCATTGGTTAGATAGACAGGTTGGTACTTGGGGCAGTGTTAACCCTCCAGGATTGGCCTGGGGTCTCCTGGAATTGAAGGTAAATCTACAGGACACCAACACAGGAGAAATATCACAGGGGCAATAATCAAAATCGTGAGTTTTTTCCCATTTGCTTCGAACACTTGCGTTTATTAGTTGTAAAAATATTGGAGATGGGGGACAAAAGACTATTTGACTGACATAAGAACATAAGAAATAGAATACTTGTAAAAGTTAATTTTCAGTGCCAGAGAGGTTGTTTGGCAGTAATTAAGAGTTACCACACCGTTAAAAAGGTACTTAGACTGAAATGGACAAGGCCTAACATTTTGTGGCGAGTTTAGAACATAAGAACATAAGAACATAAGAAATAGGAGCAGGAGTAGGCCATACGGCCCCTTGAGCCTGCTCCAGCATTCAATAAGATCATAGCTGATCTTCGACCTCAACTCCACTTTCCCGCCCAATCCCCATACCCCTTGATTCCCCTAGAGTCTAAAAATCTATTCATCTCAGCCTTGAATATATTCAATGACTCAGCATCCACAGCCCTCTGGGGTAGAGAATTCCAAAGAATCACAATTCTCTGCGTGAAGAAATTTCTCCTCATCTCAGTCTTGAATGGCCGACCCCGTATCCTGCGATTATGCCCCTTAGTTCTAGACTCTCCAGCCAGGGGAAACAACCTCTCAGCATCTACCCTGTCAAGCCCCCTCAGAATCTCATATGAGATCACCTCTTATTCTTCTAAACTCCAGAGTGTATAGGCCCATTCTACTCAACCTCTCTTCATAGGACAACCCTCTCATCCAAGGAATTAATTTAGTGAACCTTTGTTGCACCGCCTCTAAGGCAAGTATATCCTTCCTTAGATAACGGGACCAAAACTGTACGCAGTACTCCAGGTGAGGTCTCAACAATATTCTGTTCAACTGGAGTAAGATTTCCTTACTCTTGTACTCCAACCCTCTTGCAATAAAGGCCAACATGCTATTTGCTTTCTTAATTGCTTTTTTTTTTATTCGTTCTTGGGATGTGGGCGTCGCTGGCAGGGCCAGCATTTATTGCCCATCCCTAATTGCCTTTGAGTCGGTGGTGGTGAGCC
Organism: Heptranchias perlo; assembly: GCF_035084215.1. Classification (NCBI taxonomy): domain Eukaryota; kingdom Metazoa; phylum Chordata; class Chondrichthyes; order Hexanchiformes; family Hexanchidae; genus Heptranchias; species Heptranchias perlo. The sequence goes on along the minus strand of NC_090338.1, from coordinate 11,487,375 downwards.
GCCTGCTGTACCTGCATTCTAACTTTCTGTGTTTCTTATACGAGGACACCCAAGTCTCTCTGAAGGCCAACATTTAATAGTTTCTCACCATTTAAAAAATATTCTGGTTTTCGATTTTTCCTACCAATGTGAATAACCTCGCATTTCCTCACATTATACTCCATCTGCCACCTTCTCGCCCACTCACTTAACCTGTCTATAATCCCTTTGCAGACTCTTTGTGTCCTCCTCACAGCTTACTTTCCCACCTAGCTTTGTACCTTTGTAGCTTTGACGGTCAAGAATCTTCCAATCGGGTAATGAAGAGTCTGTTCGCTTTCCAATTGGCTGTGGGAAGGCAGGGCGCCGTGAGGATGGTTGTGTCGGGTGACCAATGGCGGGAGTGTGGGGGCGGTGCAGTTGGAGGCAGGTGGTCATGTGATGAAACCTCCAGGAATACATTCAACCATAGTTGGCAACCCCAGGGAGGGGGGAAAGGATGAGGTCCTCCTGGGGAGGTATCTAAATAAAAATCCAAATGCTTGTATCTACAGTCTAGTCACATTTAATCTATTGTACACCAGATTTTCTACGTATAGCACACACTCTTTATTTGGGTATTTCACACAGGAAGTCCGTGCTGACAATGGTCATTTAAAATGTTAAGGGGCTTGTTTGAGGATCTCAAACAACTGTTTCAAAAATGGAAAACCAAGTGCTATTGCATTTGTATCACATCCCTTTGTCAGCTGTTCCAACAAACAGATCGACCTGTTAACAGGCCATTTCATTTGTCAAAATGGTGGGCGGCGCAATCTCATACAATTTACATTTATTTACATATTCCTTAGTAAGAGCACATGGTGGGATTTTAACACATGAATCTTTAAAAAAGAAGAACATGTGATTAAAATTTCCGTCAGAAACTGGACTGACATTTCCACTTTAAGAGGATCAGTTGGTGAGTCATGTGATGGCGCCTAAATGTTTAGTGTTTACTCAGGGAGTTGCTAGATCCCTGTGTGAGACCACCGCAAGTCAAAAGCTTCTTGTAGGTAAATATAATACAATAAATCAGCAATATTTAACAATGCTTTTTAAAAAAATAATTCTTTGGGATGTGGGCGTCGCTGGCAAGACCCAGCATTTATTTCTCATTGCAGTTGGCCTTGAGAATGTGGAGGTGGGCCTTCTTCTTGAACCGCTGCAGTCTATATGGCGAATGTGCTCCCACAGCGCTGTTAGATAAGAGAAGGCTAATTGCTGCAAGGTGCTTTCTCCCATCAGGGGGCCGCCTAGTGTTCAGTTAACGATGTGCAAGTGCCATACATAACCATCGTCTGCCTGCTTCAGGTGAACATCAAAGATCCCATGGGACTGCTCAAAGAAGATTATTAGTCTAGGCCTCTGGATTATTAGTCCGGTAACATAAACATTATGCAACCATATCCCCAGTCCTCCTCTAAATGATTGCACTTACAACAAAACAATACAGCATCAATACTGAACTAGATTGTCAGCCTTTATTGTGAGCTTAAGTCCCGAAATGGGGCATGAACTCGCAACCTTCTGACTCGGAAGTAAGAGTGCTATTAAGGAAACCAAGAGAAAAGACAACTTAATGTTTCACAAGACCGATGCCTAATATTTTCTTTCTCTTGAATACTGAGGCCATCCTATAGATTTTACCTGGCAGTACAATTTAGTTTTTTTTTTATTCGTTCATGGGATGTGGGCGTCGCTGGCGAGGCCGGTATTTATTGCCCATCCCTAATTGCCCTCGAGAAGGTGGTGGTGAGCCGCCTTCTTGAACCGCTGCAGTCCGTGTGGTGACGGTTCTCCCACAGTGCTGTTAGGAAGGGAGTTCCAGGATTTTGACCCAGCGACAATGAAGGAACGGCGATATATTTCCAAGTCAGGATGGTGTGTGACTTGGAGGGGAACGTGCAGGTGGTGTTGTTCCCATGCGCCTGCTGCCCTTGTCCTTCTAGGAGGTAGAGGTCGCGGGTTTGGGAGGTGCTGTTGAAGAAGCCTTGGTGAGTTGCTGCAGTGCATCCTGTGGATGGTACACACTGCAGCCACAGTGCGCCGGTGGTGAAGGGAGTGAATGTTTAGGGCGGTGGATGGGGTGCCAATCAAGCAGGCTGCTTTATCTTGGATGGTGTCGAGCTTCTTGAGTGTTGTTGGAGCTGCACTCATCCAGGCAAGTGGAGAGTATTCCATCACACTCCTGACTTGTGCCTTGTTGATGGTGGAAAGGCTTTGGGGAGTCAGGAGGTGAGTCACTCGCCACAGAATACCCAGCCTCTGACCTGCTCTCATTCCCACAGTTAATATGGCTGCACAGATGTGTGAGCGCAGAAGCAGGATATCATATTATCATAGTGTGATGCAGCACAGTTGGACGCCATTCAGCCCATCGTGCCTGTGCTGGCTCTTTGAAAGAGCTATCCAATTAGTCCCCCTCCCCCTGCCCCTTTCCCTTTAGCAATGCAAATTTTTCCCCTTCAAGTATTTATCTAATTTCCTTTTGAAAGTTACTATTGAATCTGCTCCCACCGCCCTTTCAGGCAGTGTATTCCAGATCATAACAACTCGCTGCGTAAAAAAAATGTCTCCTTATGTCGCCACTGGTTCTTTTGCCAATTACCTTAAATCTGTGTCTTCTGGTTAATGACCCTTTTGCCACTGGAAAGAATTTCTGCCTATTTACTCTATCAAAACCCTTCATGATTTTGAACACCTCTATTGAATCTCCTCTTAACCTTCTCTGCTCTAAGGAGAACAATCCCAGCTCCTTTAATCTCTCCACATAACTGAAGTCCCTCATCCCTGGTATCGTTCTAGTAAATCTCTTTTGCACCCTCTCCAAGGCCTTGACATCCTTCCTAAAGTGTGGTGCCCAGAATTGAACGTAAAACTCCAGCTAAGGCCTAACCAATGATTCATAAAGGTTTAGCATAACTTTAAACTAACTGAATCAAACTGCACAATGCTTCTGAAAAACATTATTTCACACATGTGAACTATAATTTATTTTTAGACGTGCAAAATATTGATTCTGAAGAGAGCGAAATTATTAATCAAACAACAGAAAAATTGTGAATACTTTTGTTGATAGAAATTCTACCTGGCCACAGAAAATCGATAGACTACAAGCACATGATTTACATAAAATCCAAGTATTTATTAAATAAAAGGATTGTGTCCAGATCAATGATTTTCAAAACAAGAGTCCCTGGATTGTGAGGGGTCCCGCTATGGATTCTAGGGGGGGGTCCCCAAGTTTTGTTTGTCTGTCTATGGACTTATGAATTTTTTTTCTACATTAATTGACTTACCAGCGTGTTATTTTTGTTGCTTTCCCCAATCATAACCTGCCTGAAAGGGTGGTTTGAAACAGATTCAATAATAACTTTCAAAAGGAATTTTGATAAATATTTGAAGGGGAATAATTTGCAGGGCTATGGGGAAAGGGCAGGGGAGTGGGACTAATTGGATTGCTCATTCAAAGAGCCGGCACAGGCACGATGGGCCGAAAGGCCTCCTTCTGTGCTGTATGATTCACTGTTTCCTTTGAGTAGCTGACAGTGTCTTTCAGTTTTATGACACTTGAGCGTGTCCCCAATATTAGCAGCAGGTCTTGACTTGTATCAATCTTCATTTGTGATTGCTCATCTTCGAGCTGTTTGATATTAATTAATTCCACAAGTGCAAGGACAAAATGACTCCTGTGCGTTGCTGACTACAACGAGCCATCTTCATTCCTAACATGTCTGATAAATTTAATTTACAGCATCTAAATGGCATTCTCTTTATACCATGTTACAAGATGCAATGTTAAATTAAACACAGGGATCCACTGAGGTTCTACTCCAGGCTGACAGTCCAGTACAGTACTAAGGGGATGCAGCATTGCCTTTTACCTTGCTAGCAGGGATAGCATGGCATGCTTCATTATTTCTGATGTTACCAAAAGTGTTATGAAATAAGTTGTGATTGTTTCTCTGTTTGTTCACGTGATGGGCCGTATCTTGCTCTGGGCCTCACCGTTACTTCCGTGCATCTGGTGCAGCAACTTCCAGCGCAGTTAAACACGGAAACCGGGAAGTTTCTCGATCGGATGCCCTGCTCCTCCGTAAGCGTCACAGGAACAGCATCTCGCCGGCTGACTCACCGTTCAAATGAATGCAACAGAGTGAAGTTCCTGCACCGCCCTGATGGAAACGAAGTATTCTCGCCAAAAAAAGGTACGTCAAGTTTTAATGGCGTGTTAAGTCTTCATTACAGCCAAACAACCCCACAACTGAAAATTTACTTTTACAAATGTGGAGTCTCATTCTCTCACATTTTAATTGTTGCTCTACATTTAAAAAACAGATTTGATTTTAGTATTTTTACTTTCTGTCTATTTTATCTCTGCCTCTTAATTCAATATTAATTTCCCTCTCTTTATTTCACTTCCTGTACCTGATTTGACATTGAATTCACTATTCTAACTTACACTTCCTGATTCAGACTCTGCGTGGCTCATTAACATGCTTCAATCCAACAGGTTAAGGGGATACACAGCTGCTTGCCCCGTTCACACGGGTCCCGGATGCCCGGGAGAGGGCACTGCGCTGGATTGAGGGCCCCATGGGAGGAAATGGCCGTGCAAGAGCCCATGAAAAGTCTATGGGCAAGCGGAGGCAAGTGGAAGTCTGCCAAATGACAGGCGCCATTCATTCGCCACTCAGAGCAAAATCCAGTCCGAAATGTGAGAAATAAATCAGCTTGTTGATTTATACTTCAGTTCATCCAAAGCTCTGCTGCCCATTTGCTATCCTGCACCAAGTTCCCACTCACCTATCACCCCTGAGCTGCTTTGTCTCCAATGCCTCAACTTTACGATTATCATCCTTGTGTTCAAATACCTCTATGGCCTCGCCCCTCCCTATCTCTGTGATCTCCTCCAGTGCTACAGCTTCCGTCCGCAAACTCTCCATTCCCCTGACTCTGACCTCTTGTGCATCTGCCCTCATTTCGCCTCACCATTGGTGGCCATGCCTTCAGCCACTCAGGCCCAGTGTTCTGGAATTCCCCTCCTAATCCCCTCCTCCTCTTCATCTCCCTCTCCTCCTTTAAGATCGTCCTTATAACCCATCTCTTTGACCAAGCTTCTGGTCACCTCTCCCACTATCTCCTTCTTTGGCTTATCACCCATGGTTTTCCTTAAGTCTCTGAGGCACCTTGAGACATTTATCTACATTAAAGGCACTGTATAAATACAAGTTAGTATTATTGTCATTGTATTTGACCTTGTCTCACTAAAGTATTCATCTGAACACCGTTCAAAAGAAAGGAGAAACACACAAGGGCATGTCTGAAATGACAGTCTCCAGTTCACATAACACGGAGTTTTCATTGTTATGACCCTGGGATAAAGTTTTCATTGTTATGACCCTGGGTCACGCTAATGAATGACTATTTATCGCGCAGTAATTGTAAATTCCTGATCATAAGGGACATAGGGTCTGCTTATGGGAGTGATTGGTGATACTGAACCCAAAAGAATATCGAGTGCAGATCCAAAATTTCTAACAAAGTTTGGATATTAGTTATCCATTGGTGCACTTATGATATTAAATTGCATTCATATTTAGGTGCCTTGTTTTGCCTGAATTCCTATTAGTCCTGATTTTAAATGATGTCCTGTAATTTATAAACCCTTTGTCAGTTTGAACAATTTGCCTGGATCAACTTTATCAATCTTCATAATTTTGAAAATGTAATTTCGGTTCCCTTGATGTTTCCTCTATGGTGCTTAGGTACCCACATTACAACAATGACTACATTTCAAAAGTTGTGAAGCACTTTGGGATGTCCTGAGACCGTGAAAGGCTCTATATAAATGCAAGTTCTTTCTTTATTGCATACAGTACTCCAGATGTGATATACCTGTACCTTGTGCAATAGTCCCCACCCCTGTGCTAAGAAGGGTAGAATCAAGCAAGGGATTCCCACTCCTGATCATTATCTGGTGAACCCCCCCCACCTTGCTGGAAAGCGTGTGTGTACATATGGATATGAACATGGGGAGGACAGGATTAGACATGGTTGTGATGGTTTAACAGCCTGCTAACACTCAGCGTTAGGGTTCACATATGAAGTGGAGATGCCGGTGATGGACTGGGGTTGACAAATGTAAGGAATCTTACAACACCAGGTTATAGTCCAATTGGCTAAGGTGCCATCCAATTCCTGGTGCCCAATGAACCATGCCCTAGCAGAGGAGGCGAAGGGATAAAATTGGGGGAAAATAGCAAATTGCTTTGCAGTTGTATACACCACAAGCAATCAATTATTCTCAGCAAAACCAGCTGGTCAGTAAAAAAAAAAGTAGGTAAATGGAGTAGGGTTTCATCGTAATAATTTGTTACTTTGGCACTGTGACGGTCACATTAGCTCTGTAAAAAGAGAAGAAAACACTCTCATGTTGCCTAGACAACTGATATGTTTTATTGATTGGCTTGACACAACCTGATTTTTGAGATTTAGCTTCACTTAACAAAAGCTGTGAGAGGTGTATGAGAAGCTCGGAGAGGATTCAGAGTATCACATTTAAATATTGCTTGTGCCGGTAAAGGTGGTCATTCACATTTCTATGTTTACAGCACGTTTCTTAGACCAATCAAAGCAACAATGAGCATTGGTCAATCAGCAACGTACGGATATTGGTCAGGTTACTGATGCTCTGTTTAAAAGATAGAAAGAACTTGGATTCATACATTATCTTTCATGACCTCAGGACGTCCCAAAGCACTTTACGCTTTTGAAGTGTAGTCACTGTTGTAATGTAGGAATCACAACAGCCAATTTGCGCACAGCAAGGTCCCACAAACAGCAATGTGATAACGGCCAGATCATCTGTTTTTTTTAAAGTGATGTTAATTGAGGATGAATATTGGCCAGGACACCGGGGAGAACTCCTCTGCTCTTCTTTGAATAGTGCCATGGGATCTTTTATGTCCACCTGGTACAGGGCCTCGGTTTAACGTCTCATCCAAAAGATAGCAATTCCCACAGTGCAGCACTCCCTCAGTACTGGTACTGGAGTGTCAGCCGAGATTATGTGCTCAAGTCTCTGGAGTGGGACTTGAAACCACGACCTTCTGACGCAGAGGTGAGAGTTCTACCATTGAGCCACGGCTTAGGAGGGCACAGCACTAGATTATCTCTTGACTTCCAATACCACCTTTCCAATGCCTTTGGTCCCTCTCCTCCTTGGGGCCGATTTTCTTTGCCGGAAGTGAAAACGTTATTTATGTCAGCAAACAATGTTTCTGCCACACTTCCGGTGGATATCCAAGTACTTTTTAAATGCAGTGAGGGTTTCTGCCTCTAGCACGCTTTCAGGCAGTGAGTTCCAGACTCTCACCACCCTCTGGGTGAAAAAAATTCTCCTCAGCTCCCCTCTAATCCATCTACCAATTACTTTAAATCTATGCTCCCTGGTTATTGACCTCTCTGCTAAGAGAAATAGGTCCTTCCTATCCACTCTATCTAGGCCCCTTTTAATTTGAGATACCTCAATTAAATCTGCCCTCAGCCTCTTTTATTCCAAAGAAACCAACCACAGCCTATCCAATATTTCTCCATAGCTAAAATTCTCCAGTCCTGGCAACATCCTCATAAATCTCCTCTGTACCCTCTCTAGTGCAATTACATCTTTCCTCCAATGTGGTGACCAGAACTGTGCACAGTACTCAAGCTGTGGCCTAACCAGTATTTTATAGAGTTCTAGCATAACCTCCCTGCTCTTATAGTCTATGCCTCAGCTAATAAAGGAAAGTAGCCCGTATGCCTTCTTAACCAGCTTGTCCACCTGTCTTGCTAACTTCAGGCACCAGGTGGACAGGCCTCCAAGGTCCCTCTGTTCCTCTACACCTCTCATTATCCTCCCATTTATTGTGTATTCCCTTGCCTTGTTTGCCGTCCCCAAATGCATTACCTCACACTTCTCCAGATTGAATTCCATTTGCCACTTTTCTGCCCAACTAACCAGTCCATTGGCACTACCACCGTGCTAAATGGGATAGATTCAGAACCGATCTAGCAGCTCAAAATTGGGCATTCATGAGATGCTGTGGGCCATCAGCAGCAGCAGAATTGTATTCCAGCACAATCTGTAACCTCATGGCCCGACATATTCCTCACTCTACCATTACCAACAAGCCAGGGGATCAACCCTGGTTCAATGAGGAGTGTAGAAGAGCATGCCAGGAGCAGCACCAGGTGCACCTAAAAATGAGGTGCCAACCTGGTGAAGCTACAACTCAGGACTACATGCATGCTAAACAGCGGAAGCAACATGCTATAGACAGAGCTAAGCGATTCCACAACCAATGGATCAGATCAAAGCTCTGCAGTCCTGCCACATCCAGTCGTGAATGGTGGTGGACAATTAAACAAGTAACGGGAGGAGGAGGCTCTGTAAATATCCCCATCCTCAACGATGGCGGAGTCCAGCACATGAGTGCAAAAGACAAGGCTGAAGCGTTTGCAACCATCTTCAGCCAGAAGTGCCGAGTGGATGATCCATCTCGGCCTCCTCCCAATATCCCCACCATCACAGAAGCCAGTCTTCAGCCAATTCGATTCACTTCACGTGATATCAACAAACGGCTGAGTGCACTTGATACAGCAAAGGCTATGGGCCCCGACAACATCCCGGCTTTAGTGCTGAAGACTTGTGCTCCAGAACTAGCTGTGCCTCAAGCCAAACTGTTCCAGTACAGCTACAACACTGGCATCTACCCGACAATGTGGAAAATTGCCCAGGTATGTCCTATCCACAGAAAGCAGGACAAATCCAATCCGGCCAATTACCGCCCCATCAGTCCAATCTCAATCATCAGCAAAGTGATGCAAGGTGTCGTCGACACTGCTATCAAGCGGCACTTACTCACCGATAACATGCTCACTGATGTTCAGTTTGGGTTCTGCCAGGACCAGTCAGCTCCAGACCTCATTGCAGCCTTGGTCGAAACATGGATAAAAGAGCTGAATTCCAGAGGTGAGGTGAGAGTGACCGCCCTTGACATCAAGGCAGCATTTGACCGAGTGTGGCACCAAGGAGCCCTAGTAAAATTGAAGTAATTGGGAATCAGGGGAAAAACTCTCCAGTGGCTGGAGTCATACCCAGCACAAAGGAAGATGGTAGTGGTTGTTGGAGGCCAATCATCTCAGCCCCAGGACATTGCTGCAGGAGTTCCTCAAGGCAGTGTCCTAGGCCCAACCATATTTAGCTGCTTCATCAATGACCTTCCCTCCATCATAAGGTCAGAAATGGGGATGTTCGCTGATGATTGCACAGTGTTCAGTTCCATTCGCAACCCCTCAGATAATGAAGCAGTCCAAGCCCGCATGCAGCAAGACCTGGACAACAGCCAGGCTTGGGCTCATAAGTGGCAAGTAACATTCGCGCCAGACAAGTGCCAGGCAATGACCATCTCCAACAAGCGAAAGTCTAACCACCTCCCATTGACATTCAACAGCATTACCATCGCCGAATCCCCCACTATCAACATCCTGGGGGTCACCACTGACCAGAAACTTAACTGGACCAGCCATATAAATACTGTGGCTACGAGAGCAAGTCAGAGGCTGGGTATTCTGCGGCGAGTGACTCACCTCCTGACTCCCCAAAGCCTTTCCACCATCTACAAGGCACAAGTCAGGAGTGTGATGGAATACTCGCCACTTGCCTGGATGAGTTCAGCTCCAACAACACTCAAGAAGCTCGACACCATCCAGGACAAAGCAGCCCGCTTGATTGGCACCCCATCCACCACCCTAAACATTCGCTCCCTTCACCACCGGTGCACTGTGGCTGCAGTGTGTACCATCCACAGGATGCATTGCAGCAACTCACCAAGGCTTCTTCGACAGCACCTCCCAAACCCACGACCTCTACCAGCTAGAATGACAAGAGCAGCAGGTGCATGGGAACAACACCACCTGCACGTTCCCCTCCAAGTCACACACCATCCCGACTTGGAAATATATTGCCGCTCCTTCATCGTCGCTGGGTCAAAATCCTGGAATTCCCTTCCTAACAGCACTGTTGGAGAACCTTCACCACACGGACTGCAGCGGTTCAAGAAGGCGGCTCACCACCACCTTCTGAAGGGCAATTAGGGATGGGCAATAAAATCCGGCCTCACCAGCAACACCCACATCCCATGAACGAATAAAAAAAAACTACCACCAAAATGTTCTCCCATTGATACTCTTTCCACCTGCCCAGCTTTATTCCCTAAAAGTAAATTCACAACTGACCCATCTCTTGTTGGGCTTGCTACGTACTGGCTAAAAAAGTTCTCCTGAATGCATTTTAAGAATTCTGCACCCTCTATACCCTTCACACTGATTGTACTCCATTTAATATTAGGGTAGTTGAAATCACCTACTATTACTGCCCTATTGTTTTAGCACTTCTCAGAAATTTGCCTACATATTTGCTCTTCTATCTCCCTCTGACTGGGGGTCTATAGTACACTCTCAGCAGTGCGTCTGCCCCTTTTTTGTTCTTTAGCTGAACCCATATGGCCTCATTTGATGATCCTTCTCACATATCATCCCTTCTCACAACTGTAATTGTTTCTTTATCCAATATTGCCACCCCCCTCCTTTTTTATCTCCCTCTCTATCCCATCTGAAAACTCTGTAACCAGGAACGTTGAGCTGCCATTCCTGCCCCTCATTAAGCCATGTTTCAGTAATAGCTATGGCTGTACTCCCCAGAGGAACAAACGCCCTCACCAATCGAATACCGGTTGGAGCGCAAGTTGCACTCAGGGGACTCCTGAACTACCTGCCTGGTCCTTCTTGTCTGTCTGGCGGTCATCCAGTCCCTCACTGCCTGCACACTCTTAAGCCATGGTGTGACCACCTCCTGAAACATGCTATCCACGTAGCTCTCAGCCTCACTGATACACTGTAGTGACCCCAGCCGCTGCTCAAGCTCCGAAACCCGGAGCTCGAGCTCGTCCAGCTAACGACACTTTCTGCACCTGTGGCCGTCCAGGACACGGGAAGTGTTCCGCAGTTGTCACGTGGCACAGGATGTGCACTCGACGGGACTGAGATGCCCTGCCATGTCTCTATTTATTTATTAGCTACTAACTAAACTTACCAGAAATAAACTTAAGACTTTTCCCTGTTCTGGACTAAAAAAAACAACAGAGAAAGCTCACCAGCTACTTACCAATCAGCTCCAAAGAAATTCCATGCCCATATCACAGACTAATTTTTTGGTTGTCTCCCCTCATATCTCCTCCTTTGGCTTGGCATTTAATGATTTCCTTATGCCTCAGTGAAGCACCTTGGGATGCTTTTTCCTCCGTTAAAGGCTCAATATAAATGCAAATTGTTGCTGTTGCTGTTGCATCTAAGTGTGTACATTTTATATTTGCTTTAATAGGAAAGATGTCGTTAAGTATGTGATTGAAGGAATGTTATCATTGATGTGTGTGTGTCAGTGTGTGTCTGTGTCAGTGTGTGTGTGTGTGTCTGTGTGTGTGTTAGTGTGTGTGTGTCTGTGTGTGTCAGTGTGTATTAGTGCGTGTGTGTGACAGTGTGTGTGTTAGTGTGTGTGTCAGTGTGTGTTAGTGTGTGTGTCAGTGTGTGTTAGTGTGTGTGTGTCAGTGTGTCAATGTGTGTGTGTGTGTATGTCAGTGTGTGTCTGTGTGTGTGTGTCAGTGTGTGTGTCAGTGTTAGTCAGTGTATGTATGTCAGTGTGTGTGTCAGTGTGTGCTCTAATTATTCCAGATCCAATCATTGTTTCATCCTTGCAAATTCTGGAGAACATGGGATAGAAGAAAAGTTGAATGGTGATTGGCTATTTCATAGGTAATGATGGGATGTCTGAATACAGAAGAATGTAAAACCGCAGGGAATGAGAAACAGCCCTCTCTTTCCAGAGATCAACTACAAGCTACATCATGGACCTCTGTACATATTCTACTCTGCTCTAGGAGCAGTAACCTCCAGCTGCTATGAACTGAATTTTCCTTGTAGCTGTACTTCAGGTCATTTGATTTCTTTTAGATGACACGACCGTCCCACTGGATGTGAATTTGCCTTGGTACAAATGTTATGAGCAGTGATAATACTGGATGTTTCCCTACATTACAGCACTGCAAAAGCCTGGACATATGAAGGTTGTGTTTGTGATAAAACATTTATTATAAGCAAATAAAAACATGCAGTAAGGCAGCTTGGCTGTTTAAGTAATTCCTCAGCGATTGAATTGCAGTTATGGCGATGAGAATTGGTCATAGAAATTTCTCTGTTCGCTAATGAAGTTATTAATGAATTTATGATGAACAAGTTAGCAACTTCATTAGAATATCAAACAGAAGAATTTCACCTGCACGCATTAAACAATTAGTCAAAAATAATACACTAAGGATTTTCTACTTAATGAGGTCTCCATGCCATTGGAGACAGATACTTGGAAAGGGTTTAAGAGACATGGCAAAAAGACAGGGAATTAGAATAAAATATCGGAGCAGGCCTCGTCCTGTTCCTACATTCAAAAACAACTCTAAGGGTAGAGCTTGCAGTTATTGGAGAGACATTACAATCATCATAGGAAGATCAGGATCAGGAGGAGGCCATTCAGCCCCTCAAGGATGCTCTGCCATTCAATTAGATCATGGCTGATCTGTACCTCGACTCCATTTACCCATCGCTCCATATCCCCTGATACCCTTACCAAACAAAAATCTATCGATCTCAGTCTTGAAAGCTCCAATGGTCCCCCAGCATCCACAGCCTCCTGGGGCAGAGAGTTCTAGATTTCTACTACCCTTAGTGTGAAAAATTGCTTTCTGATTTCATTCCTGCTCTAATTTTAAGATTATGTCCCCTCATTCTTGATTTGCCCACCTGAGGAAATAGTTTCTTCGTATCTATCCTATCAAATCAGTAAGAAAAAGTTTGACAGAGGTTAGTTAGATTAAAACATCTACTCTCAGATAGTTGTACAACATATGATGAAAAGGGTGGGACGTAATAGAGACAGGACCTGGGGGAAGATCACAAGATAGAGACAGAAGTCAGGGGTCATTCAGCCTCTGTTCACTATTAGCAAAGAAATCATAAATACGTTCTTTTTAAATACATTTGTGATTTCACGAGAAATAGCAGAAGGGAAACCCCCACTGTGACTAAGTGGGTCGCACTCTTGCTTCTGAATCAGAAGGTTGTGGGTTCATGTCTCACTCCGGAGACTTGAGCACAAAATCTAGGCTGCTGCTCCCAGTGTAGTACTGAGGGAGTTGCTGCACTGTCGGAGGTGCTGTCTTGCAGATGAGATGTTAAACTGAGGCCCCATCTGCTGTCTCAGGTGAATGTAAAAGTTCCTATGGCATTTTGAAGACAAGCAGGGGAGTTCTCCCTGGTGTCCTGGCCAATATTTATCACTCAACCAACATCATTAAAACAGATTATCTGGTCAGTATCTCATTGCTGTTTGTGGGATCTCACTGTGAGCAAATTGGTTGTCACATTTCCTACATTACAACAATGACCACAATTCAAAAGTACTTCATTGGCTGTAAAGCACTTTGGGATGGTCTGAGTTCATGAAAGGCGCTATATAAAAGTAAGTTCTTTCTGTCTTTGACATGACCTGCCAGGCCAGAGTATAAAGACTAGAAAGTACTTTTAGTGGATGTTATTGTACAAATGCTTAACAAACACTTGTTAACAAAAGCAAAATACTGCGGATGCTGGAAATCTGAAATAAAAACAGAAAATGCTGGAAAGCACTCAGCTGGTCAGGCGGCATCTGTGGAGAGAGAAACAGAGTTAACGTTTCAGGTCGATGACCTTTCATCAGAACTGGAAGATGTTAGAAATGAACAGCCTTTAAAGCAAGTGCAGAACCGGGGAAAAGCTGTTCATCGCTAATTTCTTCCAGATGAAGGGTCACCAACCTAACACACTGGCCCCGATATTTACGGGGAGGAGGGGAGGACGCGGGTGAGACTGAAAACGACCGAGGGGAACCCGGCAAGGCCGGGGAGGCAGAGCTCCTGCTGACCTTGACGGCATGACCTCGTTAACATTTTCTCGCTCCCTCTCCCGCCCGGTAGCCGGACGAATGGACAACCCGACCAGCAGATGGGAGGGAATACCAGCGGCAGGAGGCCGCAGCCGGGGACCCTCGGGGACGGTCCCTGACAATTAGGTGGGAGGGGGGCGTGGGGGGGCAGGAGGCCCACGATGGGAAAAGCTGAGGGGAGGTCGGCAATCGGGACTGGAGGATGGGGGAAGGCTGGCGATCGGGGCAGGGGGAGGCAGAAGGCTTACTTGGGGGGCCTGGGGGGAGCACTCTTGCTCCTCCTGGCCCACAAGGAGCGTTTGTGGGGCCTGCAGCTCTCGCCTCCATTTCACTGCCAGGAAACCAGTGCAGCAACAGTGAATTTCAAGACGGACTCACAATTGCACTGTGGAAGCCCGATTTAAATATGCTCATTAAGCATCCCGCCTCTCCACAGCGGGATTCTTGGACGGCCCATGCGCGTCGTGCCAGGGTCACGTTGCGCCTGTTTCACTTTTCAACCTCCCACCCCACCCCGCCTGACCCTCTCCCACCCGTTGTGGGATCCTGCCTGACTTTCTAAGTGTTTCCAGCATTTTCTGTTTTTACATGTATCCAGTTCCTCTGTCTGTAATTTTTAAATGAATAGGTTAACGCCTTGGTTAGAATTGTAGCGAGAGGACTTTCCGTGTGTGTTAAGCATCTGTACGATGGTATTAGCAACAATAATTTTCATGCTACAGAGAACTAACACTTGCCGCTCAAGCACTCCCCTGGCAGATACTGAGCCAGCAGAGCACCAGTAATCTTGAGAGAGAACTTAACCACGACAACAATAATTTGCATTTATGTAGCGCCTTTGACGGGAGGGTTATCAGACAACTTTTGACATTGAGCCACATAAGGAGATATCAGGACTGATGACCAAATGCTTGGCCAAAGAGGTAGGTTTTAAGGGGCATCTTAAAGGAGGAGAGAGAGGTAGAGAGGCGGAGAGGTTTAGGGAGGGAATTCCAGAGCTTGGGGCCTAGGCAGCTGAAGGCACGGCCGCCAATGGTGGGGAGAAGGAACACAAGCCATTCCATTCACTATGTCCGGGCATCAAACAAAACTGATACCTTGTCCCATCCCCACAACCCAAACTGCCCCTTCCCCTATTGAATGTGCTTCGACCTCTGATAGCACTGCTACCATAGGGGGAAGTGCCACCATCGGGAACACATCGGCACTCAACAAGAGAAAGTTGTTTCTCTAAGTGAAACATCAAAATGCACGAACTGGGCACAGACACATTATATACTTCTTCACGCCAGCTTCTCTGTGCATGTGTCATTCATCGATCTATTTGCTTCCAAGAAAGTGAATTGAAAGAACAGAGAGTATTGATTGATATATGCAGTAACCTTAATCTGGTGACAGTACTTACAACACAGGGAGCTATTAGTATGGCTGGCAGTGGTGAGCGCAGTTGGTGAGTTAAGGTTCTGTAACGGTGCAATAGACAAACAGTTTGGTTTATGGAGGTTGAGTTGTCACAAGGGATCCTTTATAATGAAAGTACTAAGTGACTGGGCAGATAAATGACAAATGACATTTAATATAAAGAGATGGAAGCTAATGCATATTGTGCTAAAACAGCAAAAACGATTAGGGCTGTTTGCTGTTTTTATTGAAGATTTGTTCATTTATTTTTAATGAAGACTGATTTCTCATGGCAGGCGGTTGCAACTTAATTGATTTGAAATCTATTCGAGCCTAAATATTTTTACTTTCTCAAGGAACAAAAGGATGGAATCATTTTTGATTCTGCAACGACCCATTCCAAGACACACAGTGTAGAAACTCAAAACAAAAGCCTGAAGATTTCACCAGCAGATGAATGCTTAGCATGTTCAGTTGACTTCTATTTTAACAGAAGCCTTAACCCTTTAAAATAAATAGACCAATGCCTGTATTAAAATAGCAGACAAAAGAACATTATACGGACGTGTTGGGGGTAAGTTGGACGATGGTGTAAAATGATCGAGTTAGCTGTTCATTATGTACGTTCCGTACGATCTTTCCCTTCCTTTGACTTCAGTGGACAGGAAAATCAGGCATGTCGATATCGCCCGTTTTACACCATCACCCAAAGTTCAAATTACCCCCGTTAAGTGTTCATTAATTGTTTCCTGGCACTTGTGTTCTGTGAATGCTTTGACTTCTCGTGCTCTCCTGTAAGGCCCCAGTATCCACTGTTCAAAGCTCGGTGGACAGGGGGGGGCGGGGGGGACTTGAAAGAAGAGAGAGAGCGGCAATGGGAGCAACTTTCACCTTCACCAGTTGGGCAGTGGATCAGCAGAACGTGTTGTCCGCCCGTTATAGAACCCGTTGATTGCCACTCGGGCAGGTCCTACAACACACAGCAACAAAGACTTGCATTTATATAGCGCCTTTAATGTAGTAAAACACCCCAAGGCGCTTGACAGGAGCATTATCAAACAAAATTTGACACCGAGCCACATCAGGAGATATCAGGACAGGTGACCAAAAGCTTGGTCAAAGAGGTAGGCTTTAAAGAGAGTTTTAAAGGAGGAGACAGAGGCAGAGAAACGGAGAGGTTTAGGGAGGGAATTCCAGAGCTTGGGGCCTAGGCAGCTGAAGGCACGGCCGCCAATGGTGGAGCGATTAAAATCAGGCATGGGCAAGAGGGAAGAATGGGAGGAGCGCAGAGATCTCGGAGGGTTGTAGGGCTGGAGGAGGTTACAGATATAGAGAAGGGTGACGTCATGGAGGGATTTGAAAACATGGATGAAAATTTTTATATCGAGGAGTTGCCGGACTGGGAGCCAACGTCGGTCGTCGAACACAGGGGTGACGGGTGAACGAGACTTAGTGCGAGTTAGGAGACAGACAATCAGCTAAATCCATTTTAACCACGCAAGCAGTGAAGGCGGAAATTACCCTCAATTTCTCTGTTTAAAATGGCTCGTAACTTGGAATCCACAGCATCTTAATCTGCAGTTGCACAATGGCTGCATCATTCCTGCATCTTTTATTAAGCAAACCAAGAATCAAACTGTGAAACATTCTATTTATTTAATGTTTTATTTAGCGTTTTGCTGCCTAAATTAAACATGCAAAACTATTATAGAGAATAAATAAATATAATGATACATCAATAATGTATTACATTTTGCCTTGACAATAAACTGCTTCACAAATGTGAGTAAATGCATAATTAATGTGTGATAAATATTTTATTATTGTTGTAAAAAATCAATTTACAGATTTTTCCAGTTAAGTCTAATTCCATGCTTTTCAAATCGTTAAAAGCCCAAACTTGAATCTGAACAATAAAGTTTATATGACCATAAAGTACGCATTAAAATAACTGTGTCCAGTATATACCCATCACCCTTCCGATGCTGCGCTATGTTACAGACACAAAGCAAGGCTTAGTAAAAGAGAACGGTGAGTGGTCATTCCAAGCCCAGTGTTTCTGAATTGGAACATTAAATTTACAAGCGTCTCAAGGGCCTGACTTTCCTAGGTTTTGGAGGGTAGCAGGGGGGCATAATGAAGGAGGAGGGACGGGTGGCACAGAATTTGGGACAGGACCCAGATCTACCAGGTCTTCACCGCCTTTTTTTTAAGTTCTGAGATTCCGATGGTGGGCACTTCCGTTGTGTCATCACTCTAGAAGACGAGACTGGCGAGATGATGTCCAGCTGTCCGAAATCTCGGCAGTTGCGCCTTTGCTGCGACCATTTGTAAAGTATGTCTCTGTGAAGTGGGGGTACTTGCTGCATCAACGAGGCAGTGAGGGGCCGACTGCCAGTTTCCCAGGGGCACCCACTCTCAGAGCGATCGAGTGAGATTCAAGCAATTCTTTGGTGGGGGTAGGGGGGTGAGGGGTAGAATTACAACCTTTAGCCTCAATGGCCCAAGCTCCTTCCAAATGGAACAGCATTTTGCCACTCTGAAATTCCTGGCATGCCATGGATGGTAGAGAGTGCCATAATTGCAAGCTCTACCCCTCCCACCCCCACCCCCTATCCCCCAGAGAGCAACATCTGGGGGTTAATTGAGTGGGATCGCAGTAGAGAGTAATGGGACATTCGGGCATCAAGGACTTCACTGCCCTGACTGGAATGTCCCTCTTCTAGCCTCCTGCCAGGACCACCAGGGGCTGCTCCTTTGCCCACCCATTTCCTGCAAATGCCGAGGGTGCGGGCCTAGGGGCCTGGCATATTTCCCACCCCATCTATCCCAGCTACCACCCTTCCCAGAGGCCACCATGCGGAAGGTGACGGCAGTCCCTGAGAAAGGGCAGAAAAGGTCTCCCGTTCTCTCCATGGAGGAAAAGAGCCTCGTAGCGGCCTCCTCTCCCTTCCAAATCGGGCTAAGCACTTACCTGCTGAAGGCCTGTCTCAGCTGTTTTCTTGGTGACATTGCAATCCATTTCATGGTCCTGCCAAGAGTCCTTATCCTCCTCACAGGAAGCCTGCGCTTCAAACTTGTTGAAGAGAGTAATTTGCCCTGGGTCCTCCTCATCTAGCCTGTCCCTACTTGCTTTCCCCATCCTGTAGATAGTCACGAAAACCTTCCTCGACCACTGCCAGCCACTTACCGCTCAGTGGTGTGATACCCTCTGAAACTCTTCATAGTATCATAGTATGTAACAGCACAGAAGGAGGCCATTCAGCCCATCGTGCCTGTGCCGGCTCTTTGAAAGAGCTATCCAATTAGTCGCACTCCCCTTTGCTCTTTCCCCATAGCCCTGCAATTTTTTCCCCTTGAAGTATTTATCCAATTCCCTTTTGAAAGTTATTATTGAATCTGTTTCCACCGCCCTTTCAGGCAATCATTACAACTCGCTGCGGTAAAAAAATGTTTCCTCATGTCACCTCTGATACTTTTGCCGATCACCTTTAAATCTGCGTCCTCTGGTTACCGAGCCTACTGCCACTGGAAACAGTTTCTCCTTATTTATTCTATCACAATCGTACATGATTTTGAACACCTCTATCAAATCGCTTCTTAACCTTCTCTGTTCTAAGGAGAACAATCCCAGAGTCTCCGGTCACTCCACATAACTGAAGTCCCTCATCCCTGGTACCATTCTAGTAAATAAAAAGCAAAATGCTGGAAATCTGAAATAAAAACAGAAAATGCTGGAAAAGCTCAGCAAGTCAGGCAGCATCCATGGAGAAAGAAACAGAGTTAATGTTTTCAGGCTGGGGGTCAATTGAAAATTTCAAAACTGAGATTGATTGATTTTTGCCAGGTAAGGGTATTGAGGGTAATGGGACCGAGGCGGCTAGATGGAGTTAAGATACAGATCAGTCATGATCGAATTGAATGGCGGAACAGGGGCTGAGTGGCCCACTCCAGTTCCTATGTTTCTATGAATGAGCAGGTATCATTTGTAGGTATTACTGATCACTTCATCCATCATCTGGCTGATGATCGGGAGGAGGGTCAAAGGGGCGGTAATTGGCCGGGTTAATGAAAAACCTGGGGGCAGATTTTTTCTCTTCTATTCTCCCCGACTTTGTGTGGAACTAGAGGAGTAGCAAAAAGGAATTTGGGTTCTACCAACTCTCCGCTACCTGACACCACTTGTAGAATCATAGAAAGAGTCCATTCGGCCCATCGTGCCAGTGCCAGCTCTTCGAAAGAGCTATCCAACTAGTCCCACTTCCCTGCTCTTTCCCCACAGCCCTGTAAATTTTTTTCCAGTTAAGTATTTATCTAATTCCCTTTCAAAAGTTACTATTGAATCTGCTTTCACCAGAGGGATTTTGGGTGTCCTTGTACACGAAACACAGAAAGTTAACATGTAGGTACAGCAAGCAATTAGGAAGGCAAATGGTATTTTGGCCTTTATTGCAAGGGGGTTGGAGTACCAGAGTAAGGAAGTCTTGCTGCAATTGTACCGTGCTTTGGTGAGATCACACCTGGAGTACTGTGTACAGTTTTGGTTTCCTTACCTAAGGAAGGATATACAAGCCTTATAGGCGGTGCAACGAAGGTTCACTAGATTGATTCCTGGGATGAAAGGGTTGTCCTATGAGGAAAGATCTCATTGAAACATATAAGATTCTAAGAGGGCTTGACAGGGTAGATGCTGAGAGAATATTTCCTTTGGTTGGAGAGTCTAGAACTAGGGAATATTGTGTTAGAATAAGGGGTCGGACATTTAGGACTAAGATGAGGAGGTATTTCTTCACTCAGAGGGTCGTGAATATTTGAAATTCTCTACCCCAGAGGGCTGTGGATGCTGAGTCATTGAGTATATTCAAGGCTGAGATCGATAGATTTTTGGACTCTATGGGAATCAAGGGATACGGGGATCAGGCGGGAAAGTGGAGTTGAGGTTGAAGTTCTTATTGAATGGCAGAGCAGGCTCGAGGGGTCGTATGGCCTACTCCTGCTCCTATTTCTTGTGTTCTTATGTTCTTACCCTTTCAGGCAGTGCATTCCAGATCATTGCAACTCGCTGTATAAAAAAATGTTTCCTCATGTCGCCTCTGGCTCTTTTGCCGATCACTTTAAATCTGTGTCCTTTGGTTATCAACCCTTCTGCCACTGGAAAGAATTTCTCCTTATTTAGTCTGTCCAAACTGTTCATGATTTTGAACATCTCTATCAAATCTCCTCTTAACCTTCTCTGTTCCAAGGAGAACAACCCCAGCTTCTCCAGTCTCTCCATATGACTGAAGTCCCTCATCCCTGGCACCATTCTAGTAAATCTCTTCTGCACCAACTCTAAGGCCATGACATCCTTTCTGAAGTGTGTGGGTGCCCAGAATTCAACACAAACTCCAGCTGTGGCCTAATCATTTTTTATAAAAGTTTATCATAACTTCCTTGCCTTTGTACTGTATGTATCTATTAATAAAGCCCAGGATCCCATTTTTAACAGCCTTCTCAACTTGTCCTGCCACCTTCAAAGACTTGTGTATGTGCACCCCCCAGGTCTCCCTGTTCCTGCACCCCCTTTAAAATTGTAGCATTTAGTTTATATTGCCTCTCCTCTTTCTTCCTACCAAAATGTATCACTTCACACTTCTCTGAGTTAAATTTCATCTGCCATGTGTCTGCCCATTTCACGGTCTGTCTATGTCCTCCTGAAGTCTGTTACTAACATCCACATGGTTTACCACATTTCTGAGTTTCATGTCATCTACAACTTTGAAATTATACCCTGTGTTCCCAAGTCCAGATCATTAATATAATATATATCAAAAAGAGCAGTTGTCCTAATATTGGCCCCTGGGGAACACTACTTTATACTTCCCTCCAGCCTGAAAAACAACCGTTCACCACTACTCTCAGCTTTCTGTCCACTGGCCAATTTTGTATCCATGCTGTCATTGTCCCTTTCATCCCTTGGGCTTTAATTTTGCCAACAAGCCTATTATGTGGTAATTATCAAATGATTTTTGAATGTCCATATATACATCAACCACTCTACCCTCATCAACCCTCTTCGTTACTTCATCAAAGAACTCAATCAGGTTAGTCAAACACGATTATCCTTTAACAAATCCATGCTGACTTTCATTTATTAGCCCATAGTTTTCCAAGGGCCAATTTATTTTGTCCTGGATTATAGTCTCTAAAAGTTTCCCCATCACTGACGTTAGGCTGACTGGCCTGTAATTGTCGGGTTTATCCCTCTCCCCTTTTTTGAACAGGGGTGTGATATTTGCAATCCTCCAGTCCTCCAGCACCATCCCCATATCTAAGGAGGAGTGGGAAAATGTGCCCAGAGCCTCAGCAATTTCCACCCTTACTTCCCTCAGTAACCTTGAATGCATCCCATCTGGACAGGGTGACATTTCTACTTTGAGTACTGCTGATCTTTTAAGTACCTCTTCTTTATGTTTTATCCTATCCAATATTGCTACCTCCTCCTTTACTGCTACAATGGCAGCATCCTCTTCTCTAGTGATGACGGATGCAAAGTATTCATTTGATGCCTCAACCATACCCTCTGCCTGCAGAAGAAGATCTCTGTTGTCCCTAATTGGTCCCACCCTTCCTTTGACTATCATTTGATTATTTATATGTTTATAAAAGGATTTTGGGTTCCCTTTTATGTTAGCCGCTAATCTATTCTCATACTCTCTCTTTGCCCCTCATTCCCTTTTTTCGATCTCATCTGTAGTGATGTTAAGCATTTAACATGTCCCCCCCCAAAGGGTTAAGACATGTCAAAGAGAAGTCTCTTCCACAACCCTATGCCATTTTCGGAAGGACGTTGTCGGGCATTGCTGTTGGAAGGGAGGTTGCCTTCCCTCGATCACAACGTTTAAGATTTAATGATTTTTTTAGATCATGCACACTGTAATAAGGAAATTGGAACAAAGCTTTTGCCAAAAAAATATACAAGGTCCCTAAATGGAGGCTCTCTCTTTCTCGCGTTTCCATTGCTGTGCAAGTTAAGGAAGGCAGACCATATGTTATTGAGAGATATCCAGGACACTGTCTCCTAGAATAGTATGGGCACTGGCACTGTGGAAAAGCTGGAGGGTAATCTGAAACGATTAGACAAACAGTAAATTACTAAAGATAGTAATGGGTCTGTCTGGTAAACACCCCGCGGACAGCTCATTATTTCAGGGAACTAATGGGGTTTACATCTCACTGCTTGGTGCTAAAGAGACTGTATCCCGCTGCTGGGCTAGCTATGTAATTCATAACTGACAAAGAAAAAGAAATCACTTATATTCGACATGCCAATTAATTTTGCAGCATTCATGTTTATGATTGTTTCACCAGTTATGAAAACACAACTTAATTATTCCATGTTTCAGTTTCTGTAATAATCTTATTCTAAACTTTGTTCTTACTGTTCTTTCAATTTTATTAGAATAATGTGGCTGGCTCTCATCTAAGAAGTAGGAGTGCAGATTGTTAGAGGACACTTAATTGTTAGATTGTTAGATTGGAAAGGCCGGCATTTATTCCCCCATCCCTCGTTGGCCTGAGAAAGTGGCGGTGGACCTTTAGAAAGCAGTTATGAGTCAACCACACCAGTTATGGTGTGAGGACTGGAGTCACATATAGGTCAGACTGGGTAAGGATGGCAGGATTCCTTCCCTAAAGGGCATCAGTGAACCAGTTGGGCTTTTACTATAATCGAACAGCTTCATGCAGGGCTATGAGGAGGGAGCGGGGGATGTGGAACTGATTCAATGGCTCTTTCGGAGAGCCGGTACAGGAATGATGGGCCGAATGGCCTCCTTCTGCGCTCTATGGTTCTATGACATTTTTCACATCAAACTTGAGGTAACATTCAGCTAAGATAACTGGAATGAAGGTCTTCTTGAAGTCATACTGAATGGTCGAGATTGTTAGAACATTGGGGTTTAGAAGTTACTGTTGGTGATATTAGTGAACAAATACTTAACAATGTTAACCTGCTTTCCCTCTGTCCACTAGTATCACTAACAACCATTCCTAGTCCTAGATTCCAAACCAGCTCCATTTGGAGAAGCTTTGATCATTACTTAGTATCTGCCCTCATCCCCAATGAGCAACAGGTCTACCAATTGGCTTCTTGGAGAAAGAAAATGAGGACGTGATATTCTTCATGTATTTGTTTAATGATTTATTCTTCTGTGTAACAGTGCTGAGTCGAAAATAGTTACAAATTGATGAAGATGATGATGGAAAGAGTGCATTTTGACTTCTCTTGGTAGAATGCAAGGTTTAAATCGATGCTTTTCTCCATCATTTATTTAGAGAGGAGAAAGCAGTTAGAGGAGACATATTTCAAGAAGGCTCCTAGGGGGCAATTTTGACTTTCGCCGATAGTGTAAAATGGGTGATGTCAGCACATTAAACAGGTCTCCCGATTTGCTTTTCCATTGGTGTTTAATGGACGACTGAGCTGATATCACCTGTTTCATACCATCGCCCAAAGTCCAAATTACCCCCCAAGAAAGTATTAAGAAGCTTTCTAGAAAGGAAAGAAAATTCAAAAGCTGTGAAGAACTTTTTGAAACAGTTCTGCAAAATGTGGAAATATTGATGAGAGTTAATAGAACAGAAGTAATACTTATAAAGTGTATCACAGCTATTAGTTAATAGCTTAAGTCTCTGAATCCAGACAAAGTAACAGCATACAGTACAGAAAGGTATATCACGTGCAATGTTGGTCGAGCACAGACGGGAAGTGGACAACTGAAGGGAAACTACAACAACCACTGACGGCGACTCGCCAAGGTCATGCCGAGAGGAGCAACCCAGAGGCAGGACTAGTTACAATAACCAGGCTACTAATAGGAAGAAAGAAGGAAAGGATCTGCATTTGTATAGCGCCTTTCACGATCTCAGGACATCCCAAAGCCCTTTACCACCGACTAAATACTTTTTGAAGTGTAGTCACTGTTGTAATGCAGGAAACTCGGCAACCAATTTATGCACAGCAAGATCCCACAAACAGTAATGACCAGATCATCTGCTCTTAGTGATATTGGTTGAGGGATAAACATTGGCCAGGACACCAAGGAGAACTTTCCTGCTCCTCTTTGAATAGTGCCATGGGATCTTTTATGTCTGCCTGAGAGGGCAGACGGGGCCTTGGTTTAGCGTCTCATCTGAAAGGGTTTGTATGTTTTATGTTCCTATTTCAGAATAATGGCTGAATACTGTATTTGTCAGTGGCACGTTAAGTATGACCTGTAAGTTGACCATTCTGCAATCTTCGATGTTCGATATAGCTCTGGAAAGTTGTCAGTAAGCATAAGCCCAGCTAAGCCTGAGATATTTTGACAAATTTGTGAACCAAGCACTTATTATAATTCTCAATGCTTATCTTTATGATGGCGTAAGTTGTTATGAGAGATGTTGTTTAAATAGTGTTAGTTGATGCATCTCTGTATCTGACTTCATCTGTGCTGTACTGTGCCACAGTTGTGTTTGGTTTGGATAATGTAAGATGGTTCTTACACTAGTTTGGCATCTTAATTCTCTACCCCAGAGGACTGTGGATGCTCAGTCGTTGAGTACATTCAAGACTGAAATTGATTGATTTTTGGACTCTAAGGGAATCAAGGGATGTGGGGATCGGGCAGGAAAGTGGAGTTGAGGTTGAAGATCAGCCATGATCTTATTGAATGGTGGAGCAGGCTCGAGGGACCATAAGGCCTACTCCTGCTCCTATTTCTCATGTTATTATTTTCTTAAGACCTGAATGATAAAACTCCAGCCAAATTCTCTGCTGCGAAAGTGTAGAACAGACTCATTTAATAGCCGTTGATTAATCTATAAATATTTGATGAATTTACCATTAATTAATCTGACCCTAAGTCAGATACTTTTGTGTGATGTAAGGGATGAGTCGTCCTTTAAGATAAAATAATTGAAAACTGATTCCATTTTTCCTTTCCATTGAGTTCAAAAGGCAAAGTCTGGTAAATATTAAAGCTAAATAGAATAACAGTCACAAGTGAAATGATGAAAGATTGTAACAAAGTCTTCATTATGTGGCTGTGGTTTTGTTTTATCACTTTTTAAATGTAAAATTGCTGTGTATTTTAACAGGATAGGAAGGCTTACACCATCACATTTAAGGAGTCGCACAACACCAGGTTATAGTCCAACAGCTTTATTTGAAATCACAAGCTTTCGGAGCTTTGCTTCTTCGTCAGGTGAAGTCAGACGAAGGAGCAAAGCTCCGAAAGCTTGTGATTTCAAATAAAACTGTTGGACTATAACCTGGTGTTGTGCGACTCCTTACATTTGTCCACCCCAGTCCATCACCGGCATCTCCACATCATGACCATCATATTTGCATGTTTTGTGCTGACTACAGGGATTTGACCGAACTTTAACAGATTACTTCCAGCAAGCCCCCTAATAAAATAAAATACGCCCAACAAATTGTAGAAATGTCATTCTGCTGAATCCTCACCACGATATCTGTGGTTGAATTCAGCATTATACCCCACCCAAACGATGCTGTTCAATCGACGAAGAGGTTCCTGGGTCAGTGAGGAACCTCATGAAAATGTAAAGAGCTTCGAGAGCTCACAATCAACATTGAAGAGGTTACAGGGAGCAGGCTTACCCCACCCTGCAACTTCAAGTGCTCCTTCACGCATAGTCTTCCATGCATGCACCCCACTGAGAGTCTCATGATATGAAATTGCTTGGGTCCTACATCTGCCATCAACTTATTAAGTACAAGACCTTGGTTAGGCCACACCTAGAATTCTATGTACAGTTTTAGTCCCCCCACATGGTGAAAAAAGGGCCACTGGATTGATACCAAGTTTAAAATATCTTAGTTATCATATTCGGCATTAGAGAGAGATGGGCCTTTTTAATCTAGAAGAGCCTAGAGTCAGGGGAGATTTGATTGAGGTATTTAAAATAATGAAGGGACTGGACTGTGTGCGGGTGGATAAACTGTTCGAATTAGCTTAAGACCTACCTCTTTGACCAAGCTTTTGGTCACCTGTCCTAATATCTCTTTATGTGGCTCGTTGTCAAATTTTGTCTGATTACGCTCCTGTGAAGCACCTTGGGATATTCTACTATGTTAAAGGCGCTGTATAAATGCAGGTTGTTGTTGTTGTCACCATAGATAGTTCGGGGAGAACTAGGCTACATGCATATAAGATATGTAAGCGCGCACTAGGTCAGATGTCAGAAAAAGGTTATTTGCAGAGGATCATCGACCTCTGGAACAAGTTGCCGGCCCATGGAGTGAGTGTGGCTGCGTACAGAAGGTAGGTGAGATGCTAGGTGATGTGCCTCATGGTCGTTGTGGTCTCCTGGAACTCATTTTGATCACCCTCAGGGGTCAGAAAGATGTTTTGCAGAATTTGTTTCTCTTTAATTCACCAGACGGTTTTTTTGTTCTGTTCTTATGCTTCTCCTAGGAGATGGTATGGCTGCCGCTGGATGGTTGCATTGGCAGTCAAGATATTTAATTCCAATATGAGCATATGGGATCGACTAGATGGATCAGCTAGTCTTTTCCTGTCCATATTTTGGATGTTCTGTCTTCTGCCTCCCTGGATTGGATTACCTCTCATTGCAACCAGAGGCCCTGTACATAGTCCACATTTTTTATATAAAAGGATGCAGCCATTAATGCGTGGGTAGGGGCTGCTCTGCTACCAATGACCGCTCACCCCCTACAAGGAGAAAGCACTTGCAGCTCCTGGGGAGACTGGCAGTGAAGGGTGTTGGAGTCAGGAATGTTGGAAAGCAGCTGTCAGTTCCAGGTTCATCATGACGTTCTGTTTCTCAATGGTATTGGACCACATATCACCTGTCAGCAACCTTCATCATAAACCCTCTTGTCACCTGTTAATTCTGTTTCTCTGTAACCCATTTCAATCTCTCTTCTTCTCCTCTTCTGGTTATCTTGGAAAGGCTGTTGCTTCATGACTAGTTATAGTTATACAGGTCGGTTCGATTATTAACTCTTAACTCTCCAACATGTACAACAGCAGCTCTCAGGTGAATCTCAGAGGCTGGAAGCAAGCAGGAGAGGGGGAAGTGATTGGGAGGGGGAAATAATTGGGAGAGGGGGTAGCAATCAGGAGGGAGGGGAAGAGATCGGGAGAGGGCAGCGATCGCGAGGTGAGGAGGCGATCGGGATTGGGCGGAAGCAATCGGGAGGGGGGAAATGATCGGGAGAGGGTGGAAGCGATCGAGAGGGGGGAGAGGCGATTGGAAGGCGGTGGGATCAATCGGGAGGGGGTAAAGTGATCGGGAGAGGGCGGAAGCGTTCGGGAGAGGGCGGAAGCTTTCGGGAGGGGGGAGAGGCGATCAGAAGAGAGGAGGAAGCGATCGAGAGAAGAAGGAATCGATCGAGAGAGGTGGGAAGTGGTCAGGAGGGGGCTAGGCGGGTCCAGCAATGGTCTTCAGCACTGCTGTGGAGCTCGAAGGAGCACTCCTACATCTCCCGGCTCTACATTCAGGTAAGTATTGAAAAAAAACATACCTTTATGGTAGCGGCCTCCAGGGGGCACTTTAAGAGCCACTTGTTAGGCTGCATGTAGACCACAATTTTGCAGAAAGGGGCCTTAAACAGGTGTTAGGCTCCCCTATTTGCACATGCAAAGATCCTAACGCCTGTTTTGGTCAGGGGCCCTGAATGCCTCTTTTCCTGCCTTGACCAATATGGTGGGTAATAACCGCACCAGAGGAATATTTGTGCACGGCATTTGTAGGCTGGTGTAGCTTAACGTTGAGGATGAAGAGGTGATGGTGTTGGGAAAGTTCATGTTAAAATTCTCTCACCCGGACTCTGGTTGGAATGGGCTTGAAGGACCAAATGGCTTTTTATCACTCCAGACATTCTTCCATTATGATCTGTGTCTAATTCAGGTGCATTTACACTACAACTTCAGCACCGATGCGAAACAGTTCGATCGGGGATGCTGCAGTTTCTGAGTGAATTTATTCTGAATTCAGTGTCCGGGGTCTGAGCCGACACCAGAACAAAGTGAAGTGAAAATCTCTGGAGGAGGAATTCCATGAGGAGGAATTCCATTTCATTTCAGGGTTGGCTCGGCACCCAATTCACGTTTTAGCATCGGCGTGAAGCAATTTAGGCTTTTTCACTGACTCTCAACGCCTGGAGTACAAGTGCACCATAAGCGGTCAGAGGTCAGATGTAAAGGAGACCTGCTGGAGTTGGTTGAGTACAAACCGCGCTGGGTTTTGTAGGAACAATACATTTGAACTCTTCTCAACTGAGTGTGTCTGGAATCTTTATTCAGTGCACTCTCCAAACTTCAAAAATCAACATTACATTTGGGGGTTTATATTGCTGAAACGATTATGGTACTTTGAAAATCCTTACAGCGGATAAGGTTAAGGGGAGGTTTGATCGAGGTGTTCAAAATCATGAAGGATTCTGATAGAGTAAATATGGAGAAACTGAAGAGTCAGTAACCAGAGGACCCAGATTTAAGATAATTGGCAAAAGAACCAGAGGTGACATGAGGAAATTTTTTTTTAATGCAGCGGGTTATTATGATCTGGAACGCACTGCCCGAAAGGGTGGTGGAAGCAGGTTCAATAATAACTTTCGAAAGGGAATTGGCTAAATACTTGAAGGGGAAAAGTTTGCAGGGCTGTGGGGAAAAAGCAGGGGGAGTGGGACTAATTGGATAGCTCTTTCAAAGAGCCCGCACAGGCACAATTCTGTGCTGTATCATTCTATGATTCTATGATTACATTTTTGTTCCGAATTTTTCTATTTTTGAACTAATAGAATCATAGAAGTTTACAACATGGAAACAGGCCCTTCGGCCCAACATGTCCATGTCGCCCAGTTTATACCACTAAGCTAGTCTCTCTGTGTATGCGATGCAACTTTCTTCCTAACGCCTTTGCTGTTAACTAATTGTAATACCACATGAACAAAAATGTCCATCAATTGAAAATAGAGGATGCCTTGCAATGTTACGACTGATTTGATTGAGTAACACAATGAAGAGTTAATAGCCCGTAGTGTACCGTAGTGAGGAATTGAGTGTGGAGTACGTTGATTGAAAGTTAAGACCATCTGGTCAAGTCCTCCTATTGAACTATCATATTCAATTCCCCAGCACAGTACGTGAGAATTTAATCCCAGACGTAACATTTTTTTTAAACTGAGTTTGTTTATGGGGCTTATTTCGATATGAGAGAAGCGATTGGTTTATTTGTATTTTTACCAACTTACTGATCCGAGGGAGAGAAATACTTCATCGCTGCTGATGAAACGTTGACAGTTTAGATCCCCATGCATGTTAGAAAGTCTCAAGAGGGTCTTTCAATCAGGGATGGCTGTTCCCGACTGAAGTGGAAAATACTCTGCCAGTGGGTACACTTTAGTTGCAAACACAGATCGACTAGCAAATAATAGACTTCATGTGTACTGTCTTGTCAGATTGAAGATGGAGAGAAGACTGATAGACTCGGCGTTCAGCCTCATCCCTCAGTCAGTTACCTCGCCCTTAATTCGGTAAGACAGAACACACAGATATCCATTATTGCTTAAATTGATAATGGGTCAAGTGACTGAAAGATGAGAAAAAGCAATGAGATTCGCAATTCCTTCATCTACCTGAGGCAGGCAAAGAACTGGCGATATAGTTCATTGCTCCTGTTTAATTATACAAAAAGAATATTTGTAATGATGTCTCTTCTCTCCACCCCCTCCCAACCCTCCATCACCCAATTCTCTCCCCTACTCTCTCCCACACCAATTGACGCTGCGTGCTGCTTCTCCAGATTCTGTTATTGCGCCCAAATTATTTGGGAGAACAAACAATGATTGTTGGTGCATTTTCTGGCCACACGTGACACCACAGTCAATCCTGTTTTTACTCTGCCACATTCATCCACTTTCAAGTCAAAGCCACCGGATTACAATCAGGAGCACAAACCCTGGCTGACTCTTTACCCCTTTTCCAGTCTAAGGGTGTTGAGGACGACAGCAGCATTGCTAAGATTAGTTAATGTATTCCAGACCAGGGAACACACGTTGTACCTTCCTGTTCTATTTATCATAGAATCATACAGCCCAGAAGGAGACCATTTGGCCCATCATGCCTGTGCCTAGCTTAGTATCTTTTCGCAACTGACCCATTGGGTCTGCTCTATAATAATGTCTTTATTAATAAACGCACTTTTATCTCGGTAATGAGATTTTTCTCAGCTTTCTGTGCAATTTTCTGTTATTTTTGTTCGAATATTTCACAATATCAGATTTATTGTGGCATCATCGCAAACCACGTGTTGGAGCCAGGATTTCTCCCCGGTCCTGGAAATCTCGGCCGCAACGCAGCCGCAGTTCCGTTTTAAAATCGAGCCCATAACATCCAAAAGTTCAAATGGAATGTCAGAAGGTCCAAAAGGTTTAGAATTCACAATAATCAGGCGGTTTTAACCCCTGTCCTTCGTTGGTTAACAGAATAAAGATAGAAGCACAACTCCTATTAGAAGTAGATATCCCAAAGATGTGAGTGAATAATTAAAGGGACCCTCAGTCCCATTAGGATTATAGAACCATACAGCACAGAAGAAGACCATTCAGCCCTTTGAAAGAGCTATCCAATTAGACCCACTCCCCTGCTCTTCACCCAGAGCCCTGTAATTTTTTCCTTTTTAAGTATTTATCTGATTCCCTTTTGAAAGTTACTATTGAATCTGCTTCCTCCACCCTTTCAGGCAGTGCATTCCAGATCATAACAACTCGTTGCGAAAGAAAATGTCTCCTCATCTCCCCTCTGGTTCTTTTGCCAATTACCGTAAATCTGTATCCTCTGGTTACCGACCAGCAATTAAAGCCGGCGGGACAATATTTAAACAAGAATTTAAATACTTAAAGTACTTGAAATGAACATGAATCTAATTAAGAGTGAAGGCAAGCGATTCCAATGCTGCCTCAGCGTGTTTCCCACGCCATGGGGAACGAGTTGTGTTTCAGCCAGGAGCCATTTGAACATTTAAATCCCTGTTTGACAGATGGGGATAAAAAGTGAGTTTTTTTTTAATTCGTTCACAGGATGTGGGCGTCGCTGGCGAGGCCGGCATTTATTGCCCATCCCTAATTGCCCTTGAGAAGGTGGTGGTGAGCCGCCTTCTTGAACCGCTGCAGTCCGTGTGGTGAAGGTTCTCCCACAGTGCTGTTAGGAAGGGAGTTCCAGGATTTTGACCCAGCGATGATGAAGGAACGGTGATATATTTCCAAGTCGGGATGGTGTGTGACTTGGAGGGGAACGTGCAGGTGGTGTTGTTCCCATGTGCCTGCTGCTCTTGTCCTTCTAGGTGGTAGAGGTCGCGGGTTTGGGAGGTGCTGTCGAAGAAGCCTTGGCGAGTTGCTGCAGTGCATCCTGTGGATGGTACACACTGTAGCCACTGTGTGCCGGTAGTGAAGGGAGTGAATGTTTAGGGTGGTGGATGGGGTGCCAATCAAGCGGGCTGCTTTATCTTGGATGGTGTCGAGCATCTTGAGTGTTGTTAGGACTGCACTCATCCAAGCAAGTGGAGAGTATTCCATCACACTCCTGACTTGTGCATTGTAGATGGTGGAAAGGCTTTGGGGAGTCAGGAGGTGAGTCACTCACCGTAGAATACCCAGCCTCTGACCTGCTCTTGTAGCCACAGTATTTATATGGCTGGTCCAGTTAAGTTTCTGGTCAGTGGTGACCCCCAGGATGTTGATGGTGGGGATTCTGCGATGGTAATGCCGTTGAATGTCAACGGGAGGTGGTTAGACGCTCTCTCGTTGGAGATAGTCATTGCCTGGCACTTATCTGGCGCGAATGTTACTTGCCACTTATAAGCCCAAGCCTGGATGTTGTCCAGGTCTTGCTGCATGCGGGCTCGGACTGCTTCATTATTTGAGGGGTTGTGAATGGAACTGAACACTGTGCAGTCATCAGCGAACATCCCCATTTCTGAGTTATTGCATCAGGGCACTCAGTTCTGTCAGACAAACTTTTGGCTGGATGATCTTTCTGTTTAGACTGAAAATTCTTGGTTTCCACCGTTCTGTTTACACATATTTACCAACTTTTTGGACCCCCTCAAACTGTCGCCATCAGGATAGGGGGCGCGATGGCTGCATTCACCAGTACTTCCGAGGATGAGCAACATCACCATCCTCGCCAGGCACGGTGTGCACTTCCGCCACTTGCAGTTCCACAACACAGTGCTGTGTCACAGGCACCTGCACAAGAGCACAGAGGGCAACAACAGAGGGAGCGACATCACAGGAGGCACTACCCTCGTCAGAGGGTCTACAGACCAAGGCTCAGCTTCCTGGACCTCTCTGAGGAGCAGTGCATACAGAGGCTGAGAGTGAGTCGCCAGGTGGTCGCAGATATCTGCAGCCTCCTTCATGCCAAGCTGCTCCCGGCTGGGCCTGGTGGCATCTCATTGCCCATCGCAGTTAAAGTGACCACTGCCCTCAAGTTCTTCACCTCCGGATCATTCCAGGGTGCCACCGGGGACATCGCTGGGGTCTGTCAGTTGTCTGCACACAAGTGAATAAGGCAGGTCATCGACGGCTTGTTTCGCAGAGCCTCGCAATACGTCCCCATGGACGACCTCAGCCGGACGGAGAGGGGAGTGGGATTCCACTCAGTGGCTGGCTTCCCATGGGTGCAGGGTGCAATTGATTGCATGCATGTTGCAATCTGAGCACCTCCACACCAGCCAGGACTGTTCATCAACAGGAAGGGATATCACTCCATCAACGCTCAGCTCGTTTGTGACCACCGCAAGAGATTCCTTCACATATGCGCTAGATTCCCTGGCAGCTGCCACGATTCATTCATTCTCAGGAATCAAACATCCAGGGCCTCTTTCACGCACTGAACACCCTGAAGGGCTGGCTCCTCGGGGACAAGGGATACCCCCTGCACATGTGGCTCATGACACCTCTGAGGAACCCCATCAGTGAGCAACAGGGTTGATATAACAACAGCCACATCACCACCAGGTCTGTAATTGAACGTGCGATAGGACTGCTGAAGATGCGATTTCAGTGCCTCGATCGCTGTGGGGGAGCGCCACAATACGCACTAGAGAGAGTGGGTCGTATGATAGTAGTGTGTTGTGTCCTGCACAACATGGCGCTACAGAGAGGGGCACCGGTTGATGAGGACGCATCCCCTCATCCACCACCCACATCTGCCATCCACATTGAGGAGGAGTTGGAGGAGGAGGACGAGGAGCAGGAGCAGGAGGAGTTGGAGGATGAACCCATGGGCAGAGCAGCGGCTGCTCGTGAGGCCGGAGAGTCTCTCATATGTGAACGGTTCTCTTTAGATCAGAAAATGAGAAGAGTCCAGTCCTCACATCACCTGGAAAGGGCAGCGCCAACACCAGCACCACTCCCCACCCCATCCCATCCCCCCTGCACAAAACAGTCCTGCAAATACACATACACCCACTGTAAAGTGACCCAATGGGTGGCATCAAATATCGCCGTTCATGATGAAGCACATGAAAGGGCCCTATCAATAAAGCCAGTCAAAAATGGGCAAGACGTGACAGTAGTGGTGAGAATGATAACATTTAATGTGACTTTAACAAAAACCAAATATAAATGAAAAACATGACAGTCTGTCAGACACCCTTGTGCATCCCCTTCGTGATCACAAATCCTTAGCCTTTCTTTTCCTACCGCTTCTACGTGGTGCATCCCCTGTGGCTGCAGCAGAGGTAGTGGCAGGTTGCTCATGTCCATGGCCGGACTGCTTAGATGCTTTCGGCCTACGCGCTCTGGGTTTTGGAGCCCGTGAGGGCCCCGCCAAAGACTGCTCCACCTGCGCCTACGAAGGGGCACCTGGAGAGGAGGCAGCATTGCGGGTACTGGTTGAGAGGGGGAGCAACGGGTGAGAGGTGGGGGCGCTTTGAGTGGCATCGCCACTTCCATGTCCCCTTTCGCCATCATCCCTCCCCTGGGCCAGGCCCACATTATTCCTACCACCCTGCTGGACAACAGTTTGGAGGGTGTGTATGATGCCTTGGAAGCCCAGTTATAAAGTTTCTGTCTGCCTGTTTAAGGCCGGTGGAATGTTGTTCATTGTGTGTCTGAACGGCCGTTGTCAGGCCCTGAATAGACTCATTTGTGAGCCGTGCTTGAAGTTCAACGGAGGCTAGCCTTCCCTCCATCGCAGACATTCCCGCACTTACCTGCGACACTATCTCAGACATTTCAGCAGTTACCTGTGACACTATCTCAGAGATTCCCTCCCGTACCTGTGCCACCATTCCACCAATGCAGGAGTTGGACTCCTCCATCCTCTGCGCTATTGTGGAGAGTGCGCATGGTACCTGTTCCAGCACCTCGCAAA
This sequence comes from Heptranchias perlo, assembly GCF_035084215.1. Lineage (NCBI taxonomy): Eukaryota > Metazoa > Chordata > Chondrichthyes > Hexanchiformes > Hexanchidae > Heptranchias > Heptranchias perlo. The sequence goes on along the minus strand of NC_090338.1, from coordinate 11,452,485 downwards.
TGTGCTACTGTTCCTTGATCATTCTCCTTTTAAAGGATGGCCCCTGAGGTTCAGCATCTGCGTCCAGCTAAGCAGAGCCTGGCGAGGAGTGCTCCCACCGGCGCGGACTCTCCGCAGCTGCCCCTGCCACCAGTGTCTGCTCGTGCTCACATATTTGTGGTGACTCACCAGGTCACCAACTAACTGAGTTCTAGAACCCATTGAGGTGTGAGTATCTGCGCTGATGGATGGCTCACTAAGATGTGATGATGCACCCTCAGAGGCCGGGAGTTCTTCTAAGGAATCACCCTCTGCCATCACTGCGGTCGTTGAATGGTCTGTAAGAGAACAGAAGGCAATATTAAGCATCCTCACAGATGTGTCATGTTGCGATGAGCATACTGAGGTGTTCAACATCACAAGCATTGTTAACATCAATTCATATTGTGTGTGATGAATGTTAAAGTTGTGTCACCAGATGTTTGTGGGGTGCCAGTCTCGGCGGTCCCCATGGACAGGCACTCGAGGGTAGGGCTGATCTCCAGGCCTCCTTCTCTGCTTCTATGAGGGCCATTATTGGTGGAGGCCCCCTCCAATCCTCACCCCCTCGTGTGCATTTTGCGCTCTCTCCTCCTAGAAGCGGAGAAAGTACAGACATGTGAGTGAGTGATGGTGAATTGGCCAATCAATTAATGCATTGCTTTGGGTGAGGCTGACCGTGAAAGAGGTGCATCAGAGGGTGAGTATGAGTTGGAGACATCACATTGGATGAGGATTAGGTTGAGTGGTAGTGGTGGGGTCACAAATAGGGAGGTGAGGAAGTGCTCAGGAAGTGCAGGTGAGTTGAGGATGAGCCTTAAGTGGGTGCGAGGAGTGATGTGATGGAGTAGTCTTGGCAGTGCAGAATGATGTGGGGGGGTTGGGGGGGAGCAGTTGTTATGCACCATGGAATGCAGGAGAATCAGTGAGTGTACTCACTTTTGCTGACCTGGTTCGGTCATTGAAACGCTTCCTGCACTGGACCCAGGTGCGACAGATGTTGCTGCTGCTGGTGACCCCCTCTGCCACCTCGAGCCAGGCCTTCTTGGTGGCAGAGGCAGGGCGCTTCCTCCTGATGGCCGGGTAAAATAGTTCCCTCCTCCTCCTCCTCAACCCGGCCAGTAGCAGCTGAAGTGAGGCATCGCTGAATCTTGGAGCAGCCTTGCCCCTGTGCTGCTATATCGGGTCTTCTTGCTCTTTGCTCCAGCAAAATCCATTGGAGCAATGGCCCTTTAAATCCAGACGCACCATCTGACAGCCTGTCATGCGGGTGCGCAGTCCGCCCACTGCGCAGCTTTCGGACAGCAAACCCGGAAACAAGGTTAAGGGGCATCAATTAATTGTGATTACATGGGGAACGGTAAGTTTTTTTTAATTCGGGTTTGCCGCGTGCCCATTGACCCCCCCACCCCCCCCCCCCCAACCCAACCTCCCTGCTGCCATCCCACCGCCCCTTAAAAATCAAGTTTGAAACTGTAAAGGCAGCAGTGTGCAGAAACTTCGAGAAGCTTTGGTTTTCAAAAACAACTGATAAGAACGAAAGCAACAATGTGCTGAAGCTTCAAACCAACTTTGGTTCTCAAAACAACAGACTTGGAAAAACAGTGCCGGGACAGTTAGAAATCCTTTGGAAAGACAATTAAAAGTACTGCACCTGGGTTCACATGGACAAGTAGATTCAGCAGGTTTCACAGCCAACCGTCCATCATTAATGCAACGGTGGGTGAGTGGCCAAAATGGGACTTCCCTTAACTTTTACTCACATCCCGACTGGCAAAAATCATATAAAGATGGGACATTGTGGCAGCTTCTTTACTGCAGTCGGAGCAGCCTGGCAAAATTTCGCCTGGAGGAATGGCGTCCAACAACAAGAAGAAGGAGCTTCAGGAGCTACTGAGAGTTGATCACTCTCCTGCCTTGGTTTTTAATGTTATACGTATTGCTCGATTTGCTCAATGCTTGTGTGAATTGTTTAAATCGTTAAATAATCACTTTGATTAACGAAACTATGGCGTAAGTGTGACTTTCTTTGACTGACTACTGACAAGGTTCACAAATCACTGGAACATCTGTATCCCTACACCAACTAGCAGACTTTCCAACTATTTTGCATTCAGCCAGTACCTCACATGGGAGATCACATGCTTCTGCGTAAGGATTACATTGTCCTACATTTTGTGTGATTCTCAACACAGCCATTTATTTTTGTCTGCTGGACACTGAAAGCAGGAAATGGCTCCCAACATTTGTGAAGACGCTATTAAAACATAGGCTCAATACATGTAATAATTGACTTTCACTACCTCTTATGAATGCTGGGATAACCATGTTCTCCAATGAGATAAAGCATTTGAAAATCCTACAGACTGAAAGGCCGTGAAGAAAGAATGGGAAAGACGGAGAAGGGAGAGACAAAAAGAAAAGCAGGACAAATGTAAAATTTTGGAGATGCTGGAAATCTGAAATAAAAATAGAAAATGCTGGAAATACTCAGCAGGTCAGGCAGCGTCTGTGGCGAGAGGAACAGAGTTAACGTTTCAGGTCGCTGACCTTCCATCAGAACTGGAAGAAGTTAGAGACTTAACAGTTTACAAGAAAGTACAGAGCCGGGGCAAAAAGGGTTGCGGAGGGGATGAAAGAACAAAAGGGGGAGGTCGGTGATAGGGTGGAGGGCAGGAGTGATTAAATAACAAAAGGGATGCTGGTGCAAGGCACGGAGGGTGGTAATGGGACAAGTAAAGAAACAAAAGATGGGTCTAGAGGATCTGTAAATGGCAACAGCAGAATCATTACCAGCACCTGCTGTCTGACAAAATGGAAGCAGTGATTAAGCTCAATGTTGAGTCCTGAAGGTTGTAAAGTGCCTAATCGAAAGATGAGGTGCTGATCCTCGAGCTTACGTTGAGCTTCATTGGAACAATGTAAGAGGCCGAGGACAGAGAGGTCAAGAGTAGGAGTGAGACGGGGATTTAAAATGGCAAACGACAGGCAGGTCAGGGTCATGCTTGCAGACAGAGCAGAGGTGTTCAGCAAAGTGATCACCCAATCTGCGTTTGGTCTCCCCAGTGTAGAGGAGATCGCATCATGAACAGTGAATGCGGTAGGCTAAGTTGAAAGAAGTACAGGTAAATCGCTGTTTCACCTGGAAGGAGTGTTTGGGACCCTGGACGGTGGGAAGGAAAGAGGTGAAAGGGTAGATTATGCATCTCCTGTGACTGCACGGGAAAGTGCCACGGGAAAGAGAGCGGGTGTCGGGGGTGATGGAAGTGTGGACCAGGGAACGGTCCCTTCGGAATGCTGAAAGGGGAGGGGAGGGGAAGATGTGTTTGGTGGTGGCATTGCGCTGGAGGTGGTGGAAATTGCGGAGGATGATCCGTTGAATGTGAAGGCTGGTCGGGTGGAAGGTGAGGACAAGGGGGACCCTATACTGGTTCTGGGTGGGAAGGGAAGGGGTGAGGGCAGAAGTGCGGGAAATGGGACGGACACGGTCGAGGGCCCCGTCAACTACAGAGGAGGTTAATCCTTGGTTGTAAGAGTATGTAAATGTCACTTGGCTGTTTTCTGAGACCCATATGACAACTTACTGCTTTAATCGTGTTATGCCATTGGCACCAGTGGATGCCCTGGGTATACAGATTGTAATTGAAGACTTAACACCCAGGATTTGTCCAGTTTTCAAACCTCTGCCAACTACTGTCATGTTTATAAACCTCAACCCTTATGGAGCTCATGATCTTGGCTGGATAATCGGTACAAGTTGCCAAAGCAAAGGCCAGGCACTTCCCCACAGGAAATGAAAGGAAAATTGGTAGTCAGTTTAATTCTGACATTGCCACATGTCTAGTAGCAAAATGCTTCCACGCATTCCCTGTCAGGCAGTGGTGCACTCACTGTGCAAGATCTCTCAGAGAGAAGGAACATAGGAACATCGGAACAGGAAGAGGCTATTCAGCCCCTCGAGCCTGTTCCGCCATTCAATTAGATCGTGGCTGATCTGTACCTTAACTCCATCTTCCCGCCTTGGTTCCGTATCCCTTAATACCCTCACCTAACAAAAACCTACCAATCTCAGTTTTGACATTTTCAATTGACCCCCAGCCTCAGCAGCTTTTTGGGAGGAGAGAGTTCCAGATTGCCACTACCCTTAGTGTGAAGAAGTGCTTCCTGACATCACCCTTGAATGGCCAGGCTCTAAATTTAAGGTTATGCCCCCCTTGTTCTGGACTCTCCCACAGAGGAAATAGTTCCTCTTTATCTACCCTATCAAATCCTTTCATCATCTTAAACACCCTTTAATCTTCTCTATTCAAGAAAATACAAGCCTAGTCTATGCAACCTGTCTTCATAATTTAACCCTTTTAGTCCCGATATCATTCAGGTGAATCTGTGCTGCACCCCCTTCTAGGCTTGTATATACTTCCTGAGGTGTGGTGTCCAGAACTGAACGCAGTTTTCAAGATTGGGTCCAACCAGAGCTCTGTCCAGCTGTAACATAACTTCCACCCCTTTGTATTCCAGCCCTCTTCAGATAAAGGTCAACATTTAATTAGCCTTTTTTAATTATTCTTTGTACCTGTCCACTAGAAGGGTAAAGAAAAAAAAAACGGAACGAAAGAGGACATAAATCATTCCCGGGACAGGTTATTTTTTTTTTAAATTCAGCATGACAATCTAAAATTAATGCCCTTTTTCATTCCTCAACCTGATTACTGAGGGAGCTTGAGACAGACAATAAGGTTCCATTTAATCTGAACCACTTTGACACATTCATTCCGGTGTGAGTTTCATCCTGTGATAATGTAACAGGTTACTCACTGTCTTTGTACAGTCTAATGCTGTTAAGTGTGCACTTTACCTACTGAAGTATGCAGTTGTTCCAAATTCTTCATTCATCCACCCCAGCCTTTTCCAAGGACATCTTTTCTGCTAAAGCATATTTAACAATAAAGCTAACTTGAACGTATAAAGTTCAAAGGACCTTTTAAAAAGAATTCCACTTATTCATAACCAAAGATTAAGGGAGTATTGTCTGGAGCTGAGCTGGCTGTGGAGACTTCGGAATATATAAAAAGATTGCCAGCCAAAGTATTTTTTGATATTAACAATCAGAACTAGTTTAGTAAAAGCAGCAACAGAAAATAGTCTACCTAGCAATCTATGTAGGTTTTCTTTCCCTTACAATTTTTCCCCTTACTCTCCTGATTCATGTTAGTTGCTATTGTACCAGAGAGTAACTGGTGATCCAGTTACTCTCTGGTGCATTCCCCAACTGGCTACTCTTCATCTGTGAGCCAAGACTGCAGAATTCAACTAAGCACAATCCTTTGATTACTCGATGCTCACTCATCCGCACTTTTCAGCAGACGTTACTTGACAGCAGGAGCTAAGAGATCAAGAGCAGGAACCTCGACTAATTTTTCTGCTGTTTGTCCCTGGGGTGCGAAAGCCAATTGTTGTTTTGCCGATGTGACCCTGACTGAAATCAACTTACTTAGTATAGACCGTGGCTCATAGCTGGAATCTTCTTGATCTGTGTGGCTCAGTAAAAAGAAAGCAGAACTTGCATTTGTATAGCACCTTTCATGACCTCATGCTATTCCAGACCACTTTACAGCCAATGAAGTACTTTTGAAGTGTAGTCACTGTTGTAATGTAGGAAACACAGCAGCCAATTTGTGCACAGCAAGTTCCCACGAACAGTAGTGTGATACTGACCAGATAATCTGTTTTTAGTGATGTTTGTTGAGGGATGAATATTGGGCAGAACACCAGAGAGAACATCCCTGCTCTTCTTTTAAATAGTTCCATGCGAACTCTTACATTCACCTGAGAGGGCAGACGGGGCCTCGGTTTAACATCTCATCCAAAAAGACGCCAGCTCCGGCAATGCGGCGCTCCCTCACTATTACACTGGAGTGTCAGCCTAGATTCTATGCTCAAGTCTCTGGATGTGGAGATGCCGGTGATGGACTGGGGTGGACAAATGTAAGGAATTGTTTTGATAGGATTGTACTACAGACCCCCAAATAGTCAACGGGAAATTGAGGAGCAAATATGTAAGGAGATTACAGACAGCTGCAAGAAAAATAGGGTGGTAATAGTAGGGGACTTTAACTTTCCCAACATTGACTGGGACAGCCATAGCATTAGGGGCTTGGATGGAGAGAAATTTGTTGAGTGTATTCAGGAGGAATTTCTCATTCAGTATGTGGATGGCCCGACTAGAGAGGGGGCAAAACTTGACCTCCTCTTGGGAAATAAGGAAGGGCAGGTGACAGAAGTGTTAGTGAGGGATCACTTTGGGACCAGTGATCATAATTCCATTAGTTTTAAGATAGCTATGGAGAAGGATAGGTCTGGCCCAAAAGTTAAAATTCTAAATTGGGGAAAGGCCAATTTTGATGGTATTAGACAGGAACTTTCAGAAGTTGATTGGGAGAGTCTGTTGGCAGGCAAAGGGACGTCTGGTAAGTGGGAGGCTTTCAAAAGTGTGTTAACCAGGGTTCAGTGTAAGCACATTCCTTATAAAGTGAAGGGCAAGGCTGGTAGAAGTAGGGAACCTTGGATGACTCGGGAGATTGAGGCACTAGTCAAAAATAAGAAGGAGGCATATGACATGCATAGGCAGCTGGGATCAAGTGGATCCCTTGAAGAGTATAGAGATTGCCGGAGTAGAGTTAAGAGAGAAATCAGGAGGGCAAAAAGGGGATATGAGATTGCTTTGGCAGATCAGGCAAAGGTGAATCCAAAGAGCTTCTACAAATACAGAAAGGGCAAAAGGGTAACTAGGGAGAGAGTAGGGCCTCTTAAGGATCAACAAGGTCATCTATGTGCGGAACCACAAGAGATGGGTGAGATCCTGAATGAATATTTCACATCGGTATTTACGGTTGAGAAAGGCATGGATGTTAGGGAACTTGGGGAAATAAATAGTGATGTCTTGAGGAGTGTACATATTACAGAGAGGGAGGTGCTGGAAGTCTTAACGCGCATCAAGGTAGATAAATCTCCGGGACCTGATGAAATGTATCCCAGGACGTTATGGGAGGTTAGGGAGGAAATTGCGGGTCCCCTAGCAGAGATATTTGAATCATCCACCGCTACAGGTGAGGTGCCTGAAGATTGGAGGGTAGCAAATGTTGTGCCTTTGTTTAAGAAGGGCGGCAGGGAAAAGCCTGGGAACTACAGACCGGTGAGCCTGACATCTGTAGTGGGTAAGTTGTTAGAGGGTATTCTGAGGGACAGGATCTACAGGCATTTGGAGAGGCAGGGACTAATTAGGAACAGTCAGCATGGTTTTGTGAGAGGAAAATCATGTCTCACGAATTTGATTGAGTTTTTTGAAGGGCTAACCAAGAAGATAGATGAGGGCTGTGCAGTAGACGTGGTCTACATGGACTTCAGCAAAGCATTTGACAAGGTACCGCATGGTAGGTTGTTACATAAGGTTAAATCTCATGGGATCCAAGGTGAGGTAGCCAATTGGATACAAAATTGGCTTGACGACAGAAGACAGAGGGTGGTTGTAGAGGGTTGTTTTTCAAACTGGATGCCTGTGTCCAGCGGTGTGCCTCAGGGATCGGTGCTGGGTCCGCTGTTATTTGTTATTTATATTAATGATTTGGATGAGAATTTAGGAGGCATGGTTAGTAAGTTTGCAGATGACACCAAGATTGGTGGCATTGTGGACAGTGAAGAAGGTTATCTAGGATTGCAACGGGATCTTGATAAATTGGGCCAGTGGGCCGATGAATGGCAGATGGAGTTTAATTTAGATAAATGTGAGGTGATGCATTTTGGTAGATCGAATCGGGCCAGGACCTACTCCGTTAATGGTAGGGCGTTGGGGAGAGTTATAGAACAAAGAGATCTGGGAGTACAGATTCATAGCTCCTTGAAAGTGGAGTCACAGGTGGATAGGGTGGTGAAGAAGGCATTCGGCATGCTTGGTTTCATTGGTCAGAACATTGAATGCAGGAGTTGGGATGTCTTGTTGAAGTTGTACAGGGCATTGGTGAGGCCACACTTGGAGTACTGTGTACAGTTCTGGTCACCCTATTATAGAAAGGATATTATTAAACTAGAAAGAGTGCAAAAAAGATTTACGAGGATGCTACCGGGACTTGATGGTTTGACTTACAGGGAGAGGTTAGACAGACTGGGACTTTTTTCCCTGGAGAGTAGGAGGTTTAGGGGTGATCTTATAGAAGTCTATAAAATAATGAGGGGCATAGATAAGGTCGATAGTCAAAATCTTTTCCCAAAGGTAGGGAAGTCTATAACGAGGGGGCATAGATTTAAGGTGAGAGGGGAGAGATACAAAAGGGTCCAGAGGGGCAATTTTTTCACTCAAAGGGTGGTGAGTGTCTGGAACGAGCTGCCAGAGGCAGTAGTAGAGGCGGGTACAATTTTGTCTTTTAAAAAGCATTTGGACAGTTACATGGGTAAGATGGGTATAGAGGGATATGGACCAAGTGCAGGCAATTGGGACTAGCTTAGTGGTATAAACTGGGCGACATGGACATGTTGGGCCGAAGGGCCTGTTTCCATGTTGTAACTTCTATGATTCTATGATTCTATGAATCTTACAACACCATTCGTAAGCTCCGAAAGCTTGTGATTTTCAAATAAAACTGTTGGACTATAACCTGGTGTTGTAAGATTCCTTACATTTGTCCACCCCAGTCCTTACACAAGTCTCTGGAGTGGGACTTAAACTTACAACCTTCTGACTCAGAGGCGAGAGTGGTACCCACAGAGCCACGTCTGACATCTTAGGCTGTACACATAAAGCTGTGTATTCAACCAACTAAGCTGTTGTGATAACTCATATAGTTCTCTGGAAAGTGAAGTATCTTAAGACTGAAAAAAGACCATGCGATTCCAGAAAGACAAAGAAATGTCACTGAGAAACATTTCAGGATCATATTTTGAGATGGAACGTAATAAAAGTCATTGCAGGTTCACAAGAAGCGAAATCATGTTTGACAAATTTATCCTTTTTTAATGATGTGAACAAGTTAATGGAGTAAGGAAATGCCATAAATATTATACATCTTGACATTTACAAAGCAGTTATTCCGGTGAGTTATAGAAATTCTTTCAGAAGTGTGAAAGACCGCCATAAATTGGCAAATTATGAAACTTCAGATACAAGGACCTTAACACTTGAACATTCTTGAAGTCTGCCCCAAGTAACATAAGTCAGTGACCTAGATTGTCAGAGAAAGTAAATCAAATGACTTCTTACTGTTACATAGAAATTACAGAAAGGAAACAAGGCTTTTGGCCCAATTGGTTTGCGTTGGCGTTAATCCTCCAAATGAGCAATTTGCTGGACCACCTAGACCACTAAAGCTGACAGAGCATGAGTAAATATTAACTGCTAAATCATCAGAAACTAGTTATCCCTCAACTAGACCACAGGATTTAGATATTTTTGGTTAACTGCCAGGGACTGAACATCCCAATGGACATTTGGGAATTTTCGGATGCAGTTACACATCAGTGAGAAATGGTTAAGCGTGCACATCAATGCAAAAGTGCCAGGAGATTACCAAACACAGTAAGCCCCTAAGGTATGCGAGCCACTACAGGAGGCTGTCTCATACCAGTTTGAGTACGTAAAGAGTCCAGTGTAATATTTCACTAGACTACCAGGAAATGAATACCTCCACTAGACTACGTAGAAAGTTCATTTATCACTGTGCGATGCGACATTTTGTTTATTGACCTAATTTTTATTTTTAATTCTCTCTTTTAGGCTTCTCGCCCACACTATAAAAGAAGTGCATGGAAGATCCATTTTAATTGCTTTCTGATTCTCCCGTCCTCTCTGAGGGAATGGATCGCCTAAACTCAAAATCCTGGCCTCACGGCGTACCCAAGATCAAATGTTAGCTGTGTAGCTGCATGCAACAACTCTATTGCAGATTGCTTTGGTTCACCAGTGTACTGCACCTCAAGTGTCAGCAGTGGCTCAGTGGGTAGCACTCTTGCTCTCTGAGGTAGACGGTTGTGGGTTCAAGTCCCACTCCAGAGATTTGCTCATATAATCTAGGCTGACACTTCAGTGTAGCACTGAGGGAGTGCAGCACTGTCGGAGGTGCATCTTTCAGATGAGACATTAAACCGAGGCCTCATCTGTCAGGTGGATGTAAAAGCTCCCATGCACTATTTGAAGAAGAACAGGGGAATTTCTCCTGGTGTCCTGGCTGACAGTTATCCCACTGCCACCACCACTAAAAACCAATGTACTGGCCACTTATTTCATTTCTGTTTGTGGGATCTTGCTGTGTGCAAATTGGCTGCTGCGTTTCCTACATTACAACAGCGACTGCACTTCAAAAAGTACTCCATTGGCTGTAAAGCGCTTTGGGACGTCCTGAGATCATGAAAGGCACTGTATCAATGCAAGTTCTTCTTCATTTCATTCTACCCTCGACATTTTATTTAAGAATTACGTATATGGGTTCAGGCAGTTTGAATTGAGTTCCAAGGCATAGGCTTAATGCACAAAACTGTTCTAAATTCAGCACCAGTTGTCAATCTCACTCAGAGAGGCCACAGAATGGTTGGTGTGAGAAGTGAAATTGTGTCACGCAGGAGCAGGGGAAAAGGGAGGTGCTCTTCTTGGGTTTGGCTGAGGGATATTTTTGGGCAAGAGTCGTGGGAGTGTCACCACGGTGTACCTGAACTCTTGACGCTGAATGGCAAAAACATGCATAGCGTCCCATTCTGAGTATTAACATCTCTCATCTTGAGGAGCACAAAAAGAGTCGTGAGAAATAAATAGATCTATACTCAACTTGACCAAATTGGACTAAGGATAGATGTACCCTACAGGCCCAAACACGTCCTGCTGTGGATTCTCAATTTGGTTGGTTACTCATCAACAATTATGATGTTGTGCACTTTAGGAAGATGTTCTCTTTGTTCTAAGGCCGTATGACTACAGCTAGAATTAGTCGGCATCATTTCGCATGAAGACGCTGCCACCCATTATATATTAGTTTCTATCTATCAAGTTAGCACTGTTGATTTTCACCTACCAAACATTGATTCTGTGGGCAGCGGAATTGCCACTGATGCTCACAGGATATGTTGTTTCCCTCAGGGAGCCATTCCTGATGAGCCACTTTGCAATAAAACTGCTACGGAATGAAAGTCGCAGCTCGCCGTGACAACTATTGCAATTTTATAGAGGTTTCATCACATTACCCATTTGGAGGGAGATGTGAACACCTTTATATGGTTAGCCAGCAGCAGAAACACTGAATGGTGATGGATAGCTGGACTTGCACTGAATACAATGCAACAACAAAGAAGTGTAACATACTGAGGCCTAGCGTCCTAATAATGTTCTCTTGGTGCTGCAGTTTCTGATTTACAAAACTGTGTTCGCTCACAAAAATTGTCGGTTTCAAATTAATCAATAAAATGTAATCATTTCAAAACTTCAAGCCCCTTTTCATATTCTTTGTTGATAACTGACTCTATATAAGAATGCAATGGCGACAATAATGGTCACTGCACCGTGACTGTTTAGTGCGCAGAGTCTCAGTGACTGGGAATTGACAATAAAGTGATGTTTTCAGGTTAATAAGTCAGGCTGTTTGTACAAGTAATCTCTTTTATTTGTTCTGTGGACATTGCACATCATCTGGTACCTTGCCCAGACAGTCATGGTTGAAGAAAGAAGAAAGAAAGAAAGACTGACATGTATATAAAGCCTTTCACAACCTCAGGACGTCCCAAAGAGCTTTACAACCAGTGAGGTACTTTTGAAGTGTAGTCACTGTTGTAAAGTAGGAAACGCAGAAACCAATTTGTGCACAGCAAGGTCCCACAAACAGCAATGTGATAATGACCAGATAATCTGGGTTTTTTTCAGTGGAGGGATAAACATTGGTCAGGACACTGGGGAGAAGTCCCCTGATCTTCATTGAAATGGTACCATGGGATCTTTTACATCCACCTGAGAGGGCAGACGGGGCCTCGGTTTAACGTCTCATCCAAAATAAGGCATCTCCGACAGTGCAGCGCTCCCTCAGTTCTGGCATTGGAATGTCAGCCTAGATTATGCGTTTAAGTCCCTGGAGTGGGGTTATGAATCCACAACCTTCTGACTCAAGAGATCAGGGTGCTACCCATCGAGCCACTGCTGACCCAGTCACCATAGGCAGTGATCTGGTCTAAGCCAATGTATATCTATTTTAGGTAGATAAGAAAAGGCAAGACAACCCTGAACTTGTTGTTGGCGATGGCCTGGTTTTCAGCACGAGTCAATACTGGAAAGCAGCAAGTGTGTGACCGAGTCCTAAGGCTGTCTGATACTAACATTCATTTGTCGCAGTTGGATGAGCTTCTCTTTCCTCAGATGGGATTGCTAGATGAAGTGTGACATGGTAGAGAGGTGTTTTCATCTCACTGCTACTATCAGTGAGAGTGGTCACGCAGAAATTTATGACCGAGCCCCTCCTCTTCCACCCCAGGCTCCAGAATAATGTGTAACTGCAGGCTTTACGAGAAGGAATCTGGAGAAAACAAGAGCCAAGAGTAAATTAACTCAAAAGAACGGCAGTACTCTAGGAGTGATTGGAGCAGTAGATGGAGGGAAATGGAGCTGAGCAGAGTGGCATTGATGCAGGAACTGTGCTCGAGTTAGACTGGGAAACCTCAAGCTGGTCTTCAGCCCTTCAGAATAGGGATCAGTTGAGTAAAAAATGCATCCCAGATTGACGGAGCAGCCGTACCAATGAGGGGGATGGGCCGGCAGTCTGTTTGCAGTGGAAAAAGCTGACCATTCTTGGTGGGAGAAGAAACTTCAAGGTATTTTTTTCTTATATTTTTGAGGGTTTTTTTTACGACAAATTGATTTTCTTTTTTTAAAGGTATCGTAATTGAGATTTTAAGTTTATATTTGACAAATATAAATATATGGATAGGTTTTCTGGCCTGGCACTAAATTGGTGGCAGTTGTAGCCTGTGCAGGAGGGGCTACTGGGAATATTAAAGGGATGTGGTCACTTAAAATAAACTGGTGGAATATGGGCTAAAAATGTTGTTAGCCTTTAAAAAGGCTTAAAATAGTTAGAGGCCTCTCCAAAGCTTTTGCGGGGTGGGTGGGAGGGCAAAGTTATGTCCAGCAAAAAGAGAAAAGTGAAGGTTGAGTGGTGACCTAACAGAGGTCTTTAAAATTATGAAGCGGCTTTGATAGGGTAGACGTAGAGAAGATGTTTCTACTAGTGGGATAGTCCAAAACTAGGGCCATAAATATAAGGTAGTGACTAATAAATTCGATAGGCAATTCAGGAGAAATTTCTTTACCCAGAGAGTGGTAAGAATGTGGAACTCGCTACCACAAGGAGTAGTTGAGGCGATTAGCGTAGATGCATTTAAGGGGAAGCTAGATAAACACATGAGGGAGAAAGGAATAGAAGAATATGCTGATAGGGTTCGATGAAGTAGGGCGGAAGGAGGCTCGTATGGAGCATAACCACTGGTCCAGATTAGTTGGACCGAATGGCCTGTTTCTATGCTGGAAATACTATGCACTTCTATGTAAAATGAAGGCAAACCCAATTTGGCAGGCAATAAACGGAGTCCGTGGGCAAGTTATAGAGCGGCACGATGTTCCCATTAACCGTTTGATGGCTGGCAAAGGGGATGTTCTGGTGTACGAGTTGGTTGTCCTGTTTTTGAACTCCTGGGCACTCTCTCCAGAGGTTGGCAGTGCACGATGCTTGGTGGGAGATGTTGGCCAAGCTCAGTGCCATGGCTAGTACTTTCAGACCTGGCAACATCGGTGGAAGAGCACAGCACATTTGAAAGAATCTAGCAAGATAGTACCATGCATCAGATGGATGGCCTGACATGGCAGGCCTCAAAGTGTTACTCATCAACCTGATCCAGACTGCCAAGCCCTCGCACAACACTGCAGGTCTTTCACTGCACCTCATACAGACCCATATTTTAGCTGATGCAGCAGTGCTAGTCTGGAAGGCGATGAGGTAGAAACATTGAGGAACACTTTGAAGCTTCTGCTTACAATTGAAAGAAACACTCCAAGAGCGGAACGTTGAGGCCCTCCCTGTGCCAAAGAAACACTGCCTTTCAATTAATTTGTTGCTCCAAAGGTATTCTAAAGGTAATCGGTGCCCTTCGAGAATTTCTGGGGCATCTCTTCGTGTTTCAGTGGAACTCACACCAGCTGCACTGAGCTTTTCAGGGTAGAATGGGCAGAATTCCCTGCGGGAGTGGAAAGTCCCCCAGACATACCCTCCCTTCACTTAGGGGTACAGGTAGAAGATCCGCCCATGCCCCTCCAACTGGACTTTACAAGGGCCAGTGTGAATGAGGAATAATCCCACCATAACCGGGTTCCACGCCAAATTCCTGGCCCATCTCCACTATAAATCTTGCTGTTATCCTACCTGGTCACAGGAATTTCGGGGCCCGAGTTTCTTATGAACTAAAACGTAAACCTATGTGAGCTGTTGTTTATGGGTTAATGTAGTCCCAGTCTAACAATTAATCCCAAACTATGCAAAGTCACGTACCAACAACAACAGCAACTTGCATTTATATAGCGCCTTTAACGTAATAAAACGTCCCAAAGCACTTCACAGGAACGTTATCAAACAAAATTTGATACCGAGCCACATAAGGAGATATTAGGTTAGGTGACCAAAGGTTTGGTCAAAAACTTAAAAGGAGGAGAGAGAGGTAGAGAGGTCTAAGGAGGGAATTCCAGAACTTAGGGTCTAAACAGCCGAAGGCACGGCCACCAAAGGTGGAGTGATGAAAATCGAGGATGCGCAAGAGGCCAGATATGGTGCCTTTAATATCGTAAAAGGTTCTTCATAGGAGTGTCTTAAAGGAGAAGAGAGAGGTAGAGAGGCAGAGAGGTTTAGGGAGGGAATTCCAGAGCTTAGGGCCTAGGCAGCTGAAGGCACGGCTGCCAATGGTGGAGCGATAAAAATCGGGGATGTGCAAGAGGCCAGGATTGGAGGAGCCCAGGGATCTCAGAGTGTTGTAGTTCTGGAGAAGGTTACAGAGATATTGCCGACGAACATATTGGATGTTCTCCTACCTTCTCCTGTGACCTCAGAAGATGGAAGTCACCACACTGCTGAGCCTCAGTGTACAGGCTAACACTTTTGTCCAGGTTTATTTACAGATTAAATAATATGTAGAAAGTAGAAAGGTCAACAAGATACTTTAGAGCACCATTATCAAACTTACACAGAGGGGGAGTTTTCTGACCTCATGCTATGAATGTGGAGCCTTGTCTGCTGAGAATGTGTAACAGAAATTCCAGAGTGTGCTGCCTACAATTTTCTGATCATTAACAATTGTGCACAGCCCGTAGCCAAATTTCCAGTCTCTGCTCTTGGCAGGTGAGGCTCCTTTGTGGGAGCACCTGTCCGAAAATCACCCCTTATGTGCAAACTGAGTCAAACTACTTAAAAAGAGAGTATAGGGTAGATTTTTAAAGGCTATGGAGCACCTGAACAATGAAACTACATGCAGGAAAGGTTTTCCCTCCATTTTACATAGAATTTACAGCAAAGAAACAGGCCATTCGGCCCAATTGGTCTCTGCCGGTGTTTATGCTCCACACGAGCCTCCTCTCACCCCTCTTCATCTAACTCTATCAGCATATCCTTCTATTCCTTTCACCCTCATGTGTTTATCTAGCTCCCATATTAAATACATAGGCCTAGGTCGCTGAAGGCACAGCTGCCAGTGGTGGAGTGATGAAAATCGGGGATGTGCAGGAGGCCAGAATTGGAGGAGCGCAGAGATCTCGGAAGGATGTAGGGGTCGGAGGAGATTGCAGAGGAAGGGAGGGGGCACAAGCCCATTCATAACAGACAGAACCTTTCAATAAAGACGAAGACCACAGATTGGCAAGTAACAGCTTCTGCCAGACAACAAATGGATGTAAAAACCTAATCACAATTCATCAGAAGCTGCCAAGATGCTCCCATAAACAGTTGAAATCAAAATCCTTCAAAGGAATTCTACCGTACCTACTTCTTTAAGGCAGCATCTTCGCTTCCCCCTCTTTGGTCCGATAGTACACTCCACATGTGTCCAGTGTGCTTCAGAAATATTCATGAGCCCTGACAGGAAGGTTATCGTCCCAATGGATCACACTTCCGTATGCAGCATTCAGGTTTCCCTGGCACAGTGCCCACCCAGGACAATCTACACTTAGAATTCTTACAATTCCTCTTCACAGGTTCTTTGAAACACGCTGTCAATGATTCTTCTATGAGGGCCTAGCTTGGAAAATAAATGCCGGGCATCAGTTGCCTTATTGTTGCTTCCCACCCAACCAAATTAGGGGGGAATTAATGGTTTCTACTCCTTATATAAGTTGAATTCATTAAGTAAACTTGGTCATGGTGTTACATAGAATTACATAGAATTTACAGCACAGAAACAGGCCATTTGGCCCAACTGGTCTGTGCCGATGTTTGTGTTCCACACGAGCCTCCTCCCACTCTACTCCATCTCACCCTATCACCGTATCCTTCTATCCCTTTCTCCCTTATGCGCTTATCTTATCTTCTTTGTTTAAAGCAAGGCAAGGCCAGAGACTGAATGAATTTCCTCTACTTGGACATGCACCAGAAAACTCCATTTAATTCAGTTCTGAAAAACTACACTTTCTTTAACATCGCATAAGGTAGACAGAAATTCCCTTTTCTCATCAGTGTAACACCCCAAGCTGTGGTCCCTGAATGATATACCCTGAGTGCATAATCTTTCTCATCTCTCCCAACCTTGTCGCTTTCCCTCTGTTCTTGACTCACTTCAAGTTCATTTTTCTCGTCCAATTGATTTTTTCAGTATGTGTCTGCGACACCAGGACTGAAACGCCTCCAGTCCTCTCCTTACTTCAGTGTTCAAGGTCCAGTTTTCACATCAGCACAATGCTGTTGACTATGACATAACACCTCAGCGTTCTAATTATTACCAGCGCGAATCTACGGCTGCATGAAAACCCCTTCACATTATTAATGGCTTCTTTTTGCAATTGCTGTCCTCCATTTGACTTCTTTGTTGCTTCAGCTATCCAATGCTGTTTAACTGCTCGAGTTATAAAAAGAAATTCTACTCTTGCTCTTTTTGCATGTTGTTCACACTGAGTTAGTTAGTTATTTGGGAGGTCCTATTTCTGTATGATTACCAGGACGCTTAGCATTTATTTTCAATCCATATTGCAAGCGGGTCTAGTTTACCTTCTCTTGTACTCTGTGTCTGCAATCAGCGTGTATCTTACTTTAGTTTGTTTATCAATTTTTCATTGTTTTTTTAACCTAATTTCTAGGTCATCCAGACAGTCTCTTATAATGAATCCAGAGTACATGTTGAAAAGGTTGGGTGAAAGCACATTTTTAAATCTCAATCCTGTTTTGATCTTTGCCCGTTTTGTTCACTCATGGTTGATTCTTATTGCTGCTTCTTGTTACTAATGAGAAGTGCTGATGGGTCTCAAGTACTTCTCATCAATTACAACTCTTTGCAAGACTTCCATCTCCCTCTAAAGCACTCCTCTTCACTCCTACTGTCCACTCAGAAATCATTCACAAGCCAGTATTCCTTTGTGTTTTTATCTCCTACTTCTAAGACCAAACTGTATGTTGATTAAATCCCTCTGTTAAAATTGCAGCAGCGTTGGCTATAACCTTTCAAAGTCCTATTTATTCCCTTGAGTGTAGAAGATTGAGGGCTGATCTGATAGAGGTGTTTAAAATGTTAAAAGGATTCGATAGAGTAGATAAGAACATAACAACATAAGAAATAGGAGCAGGAGTAGGCCATGCGACCCCCTTGAGCCTGCTCCGCCATTCAATAAGATCATGGCGGACCTTCTGCCTCAACTCCGCTTTCCAACCCGATCCACATATCTCTTGTCTCCCTTAGAATCAAAAAATCTATCAATCTCAGTCTGGAATATACTTAACGGCTGAGCATCCACAGCCCACTGGGGTAGAGAATTCCAAAGATTCACAACCGTCTGAGTGAAGAAATTTTTCTTCATCTCGGTCCTAAATGGCCGACCCCTTATCTTGAGACTATGACCACTAGTTCTAGACTCTCTACCCAGGGGAAACAGCCTAACAGCATCTACCCTGTCAAGCCCTTTATTCTTCTAAACTCCAAAGAATATAGTCCCATTCTACTCAATCTCTCCTCATAGGACGACCCTCTCATCCCAGGAATCAACCTAGTGAACCTTCATTGCACTGTCTCTAAGGCAAGTATATCCTTCCTTAGGTAAGGAGACCAAAACTGTACACAGTACTCCAGGTGTGATCTCACCAGAGCCCTATATAATTACAGCAAGACCTCCTTACTCTTATACTCCAACCACCTTGCAATAAAGGCTAACATACCATTTGCCTTCCTAATTGCTTGCTATACCTGCACGTTAACTTTCTGTGATTCGTGTATGAGGACATCCAAATCCCTCTGAATACCAACATTTCTTAGTCTCTCACCTTTTAAAAAATATTCTGCTTTTCTAATCTTCCTACCAAAGTGGACAAATTCACATTTCCCCACATTATACTCCATCTGCCACCTTCTCGTCCACTCACTTAACCTGCCTATATCCCTTTGCAGTCTCTGTGTGTCCTCCTCACAGCTTACTTTCCCACCTAGCTTTGTATCATCAGCAATCTTGGATACATTTCACTCGGTCCCCTCATCTAAGTCATTGATATAGATTGTAAACAGCTGAGGCCCAAGCACTGATCCTTGCGGCACTCCACTAGTTACAACCTGCCAACTCGAAAATGATCTGTTTATTCCTAATCTCTATTTTCTGTCCGTTAACCAATCCTCAATCCATGCTAATATATTACCCCCAATACTATAAGGGCTAATCTTGTATACCTCTTGTGTGGCACCTTATCGAATGCCTTTTGAAAATCCAAATATACTATAATCACGGTTCCCCCTTATCGATTCTGCTAGTTACACCCTCAAAAAACTCTAATAAATTTGTCAAACACGATTTCCCCTCCATAAAACCGAGTTGACTCTGCCTAATCATATTATGATTTTCTATGTGCCCTGTTACTACTTCCTTAATAATAGATTCTCGCATGTTCCCTACTACTGATGTCAGGCTACCTGGCCTATAGTTCCCTGTTTTCTCTCTCCCTCCTTTCGTGAAGAGGGGGGTTACATTTTCTACCTTCCAATCCACAGGGACTGTTCTAGAATCTAGGGAATTCTGGAAGATCAAAACCAATGCATCCACGATCTTTTAAAACCCTACGATGCAGGCCATCAGGTCCAGGGGATTTGTTGGCTTTTAGTCCCATTAATTTCTCCAGTACATTTTCTTTACTAATATTAATTTCTTTAACTTCCTCACTCTCATTAGATCCTTGGTTCCTCATTATTTCTGATATTTTTTTGTGTCTTCTACTGTGAAGACAGAAACAAAATATTTGTTTAACGTCTCTGCCATTTCCTTATTCCCCATTATAATTTCTCCTGTCTCTGTCTTTAAGGGACCCATGTTTACTTTCGCAAATCTCTTCCTTTTTACATATTTGTAGAAATTCTTACAATCTGTTTTTATATTTCTTGCTAGTTTACTCTCATATTCAATTTTCTCCCTCTTTATTAATTTCTTGGTTATTCTTTGCTAATTTCTAAAAACCTCCCAATCCTCAGATACAGAGACAATATTTCCTCAGATAGGGAAATCAAGAACGAGAGGGAATGATCTTTTAATTAGAGTTAGGCCATTTTAAGAGGGAAATCAGGAAGCATCTTTTCACACAAAGGAATTCTCTCCCCCAAAAGGTCCACTTCTTTTTGGAGTGGATGCTGGGGGACTTTTGGAGCTTTCAATACTGAGATCGATAGAATTTTGTCAGGGTGGGGTATCAAGGGATATGGAGCTAGGGTGGGTAGATGGAGTTAAGATACAGGTCAGCCATGATCTGATTGAATGGCGGAGCAGGTACGAGGGGCTGAATGGCCTCCTCCTGTTCCTATGTTTCCCAATCCACCTTCCTTTCTGGTCTGATATTTGCCATGATGTGGAGATGCCGGTGATGGACTGGGGTTGACAAATGTAAGGAATCTTACAACACCAGGTTATAGTCCAACAATTTTATTTTAAAATCACAAGCTTTCGGAGATTATCTCCTTCGTCAGGTGAGTGAGTGAAAAGTTCTCAAATCGCATATCTTATATTAGGCTGGGACACCATCACACCAATCAAAGGTGTCGTTGATGTTCAGACAGGTTAGCCACAGAAAACAGTAGGTCCCAGTATGCTGAATACACATTGTGTCAAATTACACAGACAGAGAGAAAGAGACCCAAAAGGCAGAGAGAGAGAGAGAGAGAATATTAAAAACAGATAACTTTTTTTCCCCCTTGCTGGTGGGGTTACGTGTAGCGTGACATGAACCCAAGATCCCGGTTGAGGCCGTCCTCATGGGTGATCCAAGTTCCGCACCCATGAGGACGGCCTCAACCGGGATCTTGGGTTCATGTCACGCTACACGTAACCCCACCAGCAAGGGGGAAGAAAAAGTTATCTGTTTTTAATATTCTCTCTCTCTCTCTGCCTTTTGGGTCTTTTTCTCTCTGTCTGTTTAATTTGATGATGTGGAGATGCCGGTGATGGACTGGGGTTGACAATTGTAAACAGTTTTACAACACCAAGTTATAGTCCAGCAATTCACATCGTTCACCTGACGAAGGGGGAAGCCTCCGAAAGCTTGTGAATTTAAAATAAAATTGCTGGACTATAACTTGGTGTTGTAAAACTGTTTACAATTGTTTAATTTGACACAATGTGTATTCAGCATACTGGGACCTACTGTTTTCCCGTGGCTAACCTGTCTGAACATCAACGACACCTTTGATTGGTGTGATGGTGTCCCAGCCTAATATAAGATATGCGATTTGAGAACCTTTCACTCACTCACCTGACAAAGGAGATAATCTCGGAAAGCTTGTGATTTTAAAATAAAATTGTTGGACTATAACCTGGTGTTGTAAGATTCCTTACATTGGTCTGATATTTAGCAACATTTTCACAGTGTGGCTCCTGGCCTTGACAGTTCCGTTTTCCCTACAATCAGCGGCCCTTCGTTTTTTTATTGGTGTGTTACTTTGCGGACAATGGTCAGGAGTAGGAATCCTGCCTGATTTCTCCCCCTCTCTAGCCCAGGGACACTGAGGCCCAACATAGCAGCCCCACTGCCAGCCAGGGCTCAGAACAGCTGACTCCGCACTGACTGAGGAATGAATCCGACACCTTCGCCAAGTCATTTAGGGGAGTCCAAATTCTTTTTTTCTTAAACACAGAACACTTCACCTCAAATACCTCTGTGATTCAAAGCATTGTGAAAACTGAAAGGAAATTCAGCACTCAAAGGAATAGCTGTGACAATCCAGACAATTCAGTTTTTGACGGTGATATATGACTGCGTTTATCAATGTATTATAATCCTACAAAAAACACCTGGTATGGCCACTGTAATAGTGAGACCCTCCAGGCCTTATTAAAGCAACCGTTTTCCCATTGCTGACCCTTTTTTCGGGTACGGTAGAGTGGTGGTTATGTTACTGGACTAACAATCCAGAGACAGTGAGTTCAAATCCCATGGCGGTTCGAAAATTCGAATTCAGTTCACAAAAAAATCTGGAAATAAAAAGCTGGCATCAGTAAAAGTGACCGTGAAGCTGTCAGATTGTCGTAAAAACCCAACTGGCTCACTAATGTCCTTTAGAAAAGGAAACCTGCTGTCCTTACCCCGGTCTGGACTACATGTGACTCCAGTCCCACACCTATGTGATTGACTTTTAACTTAACCTAAGTTGATTTAACCTAGAAAGTCACTCAGTTGTATTGGTCAGAGCGACGAGGGATGAACAGTAAATGCTGGCCTTGCCAGCGACGCCCACGTCTGGAGAATGAATCATTTGAAAATAACTTTTACTTATGACATGTCATTCTCTGAAACTGTTCTACCAAATGGAAGTCATACAATACTGCTTAGTTCATCCTCTCTAAACTAAAAGTGCTTGACGTTAAGAGTATAATACCAATAATTAGTTGTTTAATTAGCCATTAAAGGGGCCTAGCTGCATTTGTTTAACTCATTTTCTGTATGGTAATTGTTCAGATCATTGCTCCTTAACCTTATGACTTAATTACTCAAAAATCATGCGCTCTCCAACTTTGTGATTTATTTTTACAAGTAATTTCCGTTTAAACTTCATGATTTAATTATTCACACTTCCTCTGCGGCTGGAAAGATGAGATAGGGAGATGGCTGCTGTCAATTGAGCAGCAGAGTGTAGATATTTACTTCAGAATGATTGCGGCCCTGAGAGTATATCTCTTCCCTCATTCAAAGTTGCAAGACTGGAGGTTAGCAGAAATTGTTCTTTCCTAAACAGTTGTGAGGAGAAAAGGCTTCTAGCAAAATGGTGAATGCTGCGTTAGTGGCTTCAAAAAAAAAGAGTTGGATAATATATAATAAATGGGCACAAGTACATACTGAATAGAAATGAGTTGAAGAATGTAACCTTGGTAATTGCTGTTTGTGTGAGTTACTAAAGGTTTTGGGGAGAATTTACTTCTGTTGATTTACTTATAACATTGCTGCGTTCAGTCTAATGGCAAAGCTTATGGGAATCTCAAAATGTTGGGCACTCAATGACAATGGAGCTGCACTGAATCCTCTCAATGAGCAGTGGGCAGCAATTAAGGAATTAGTCAAGCAACTGAAATAGTATTGGGAAAGAAGATCTGGCTATAACTCATCTTAAATAGTCTGGGAAGGCAGAGTGAGTTGAATACTCATCAAATGGCTGTAGATTTGCTTATCACTGGTTGAGAAAAAGCAGTTTAATTGGTTTGGAACTGCAATCCATCCTGCAAGGACTTAGGTAGAGAAGGTACCTTTTTAAAGGGACTGATGGCTACATACCATCCTCAGTATTGAAGAAGATATCTTGTAGTCACCTGTCCCAGATATCCTGATTCAGGACATTGGCAATGCAAAACCCAGCAATGTTTAAGGGCACCAAAATCCTTAATCTGTCAGTAAAACCTGCAATCAGCTTCCACATCTGCTCCGTCCACACTAGAATCACTCATAAAACAAGACACATGCACCAAGGGCTGCTATCATGGCAAGTGACACTGATACTATTCTTTATTACTTCATTTATTTAATAAATTTCATACAGTTGACTAACGCTGGAAACATGTGAACGCAGATGCCCAATTCAATGAAACGACCCCCCCTCCCCAAACAAGCGCAATAGGAGGAAACTCCCGTTTTGGTCCGGGGTGGGGGGGTGTGCGTGGACAGTTTTGTGGACAGGGACTGGTTCAGGAGATGGGTTCAACGGGCAGACTTAAAAGATCATGGATACTTGGACATATTGTAGTCACGGGCGCAACTCATTAACGCCTAAATTTCTGCGGTCTTTTACACTGTTTGGCGTGGTTGCGCCCAGATCAAGCCGTTGCCTGGGCGGAAATCAGGAGTAAACTCAGTGTCTTGCTGTCTATGTACTGTTGAGTGTCTTCGTTCAGAGCAATGCAGCGCCAAAGCAAATTCTGGACATTGGTGGTGGTGAAGGAGGACGTGCTGAGGGCAATGATACTGAACATGTTTTGGGAGCCCATAAAAGATTATTACTTAAGATAAAAAATCACGGGATTGGGGGTAATATTCTGGCATGGGTGGAGGGCAATGATACTGAACATGTTTTGGGAGCACATAAAAGATTATTACTTAAGATAAAAAATCACGGGATTGGGGGTAATATTCTGGCATGGGTGGAGGATTGGTTATCAAACAGGAAGCAGAGAGTTGGGATAAATGGTTCATTTTCGGACTGGCAACCAGTAACCAGTGGTGTTCCACAGGGGTCGGTGCTGGGTCCCCAACTCTTTACAATCTATATTAACGATTTGGAGGAGGGGACCGAGTGCAACATATCAAAATTTGCAGATGATACAAAGATGGGAGGGAAAGTAGAGAGTGAGGAGGACATAAAAAACCTGCAAGGGGATATAGACAGGCTGGGTGAGTGGGCGGAGATTTGGCAGATGCAATATAATATTGGAAAATGTGAGGTTATGCACTTTGGCAGGAAAAATCAGAGAGCAAGTTATTTTCTTAATGGCGAGAGACTGGAAAGTACTGCAGTACAAAGGGATCTGGGGGTCCTAGTGCAAGAAAATCAAAAAGTTGGTATGCAGGTGCAGCAGGTGATCAAGAAAGCCAACGGAATGTTGGCTTTTATTGCTAGAGGGATAGAATATAAAAACAAGGAGGTATTGCTGCAGTTATATAAGGTATTGGTGAGACCGCACCTGGAATACTGCATACAGTTTTGGTGTCCATACTTAAGAAAAGACATACTTGCTCTCGAGGCAGTACAAAGAAGGTTCACTCGGTTAATTCCGGGGATGAGGGGGCGGACATATGAGGAGAGGTTGAGTAGATTGGGACTCTACTCATTGGAGCTCAGAAGAATGAGAGGCGATCTTATTGAAACATATAAGATTGTGAAGGGTCTTGATCGGGTGGATGCAGTAAGGATGTTCCCAAAGATGGGTGAAACTAGAACTAGGGGGCATAATCTTAGAATAAGGGGCTGCTCTTTCAAAACTGAGATGAGGAGAAACTTCTTCACTCAGAGGGTGGTAGGTCTGTGGAATATGCTGCCCCAGGAAGCTGTGGAAGCTACATCATTAGATAAATTTAAAACAGAAATAGACAGTTTCCTAGAAGTAAAGGGAATTAGGGGTTATGGGGAGCGGGCAGGAAATTGGACATGAAGCTGAGTTCGGATCGGTCAATGCCCTGTGGGTGGCGGAGAGGGCCCAGGGGCTATGTGGCCGGGTCCTGCTCCGACTTCTTGTGTTCTTTAGATTTGTGGTTGGGATCAGATCAGCCATGATCTTATTGAATGGCGGAGCAGGCTCGAGGGGCCGATTGGCCTACTCCTGCTCCAATTTCTTATGTTCTTATGTTCTTATGTTCTGGTATACGTGGGCTGCAGGGTTTCTTCGAAGGCAAATATGAAGAGAGAAAAAAAGCTACAAAATGCTGAGAATCTGAAACAAATAAAGAAAACAGATGGAAATACTCGGCAGGCCACTCTGCATCTGTAAAGATAAAAGTACAGGTCATCATGTTTTGGGTGTGTATCTCGAGGGTTACGCACCCTTAAGTTTCATAAGCTGTCCTTTCTCATTACAGATCTGGACTGACCTGCTGTGTATTTCCAGCTTTTTCTCTCCTTACCCTCTTCAACGCCAACCTCAGCCAATTAGTTAAGAGTATCTTGGATGAGCGTCTGACACATGAGAGAGAGAGAGAGAAAGAACTTGCATTTATATGGTGCCTTTCACAACTCAAGGGCTTTAAAGCCAATGAAGTACTTTTTGAAGTATAGTCACTGTTGTAATGTAGGGAAACGTGGCAGCCAATTTGTGCACAGCAAGGTCCCACAAACAGCAATGAGATAAATGACCAGATATTCTGTTTTCTGGTGATGCTGGTTGAGTGTTAAATATTGGTTAGGACACCAGGGAGAACTCCTCTGCTCTTCTTCGAAATAGTGCCATGGGGTCTTTTGTGTCAACCTGAGAGGGCAGACGGGGCCTTGGTGTGACGTCTCATCTGAAAGACGGCATCTCTGACAGCGCAGCACTCCCTCAGTATTGTACTGGAGTGTCAGCTTCAATTTTGCACTCAAGTCTCTGGAGTGGATGGAACCTACCACCTTCTGACTCAGAGCGAGAGTGCTACCACTGCTGCCAAGGCTGACACTTCATTGTTAATGCATGTGTCCCCCTCCGGCCTTGATTCCAGATAGTCCTACTTCTACCTCATGGTTAAGGCTTTTTGTATAGCAAGGCTGTGGGGCATCGAGCATATGAAAGAGAGCACGATACTGCAAAGTACTCCTGATCTATCCAGACACTAGAAGTGCTGCTTCAAGATTCCTGTGGCACACCCAATAATGATTAGGTAGTTACGTTGACCTCACTGTATCTGCGTTCTGCTTATGTCATGGCTGGCACACAGTTGCCATTAGCTAATTCTTAAAAGTAAAGCCAGGGTGCCCTAGGACCTATCCTTACAATTTATCTTCTTCAAATAATGGTGGCATTGTTGATTGTCTCAAAATAAATGCACATGGGAGCTGTTGGGGAACTGAGTGCTGACCTATGTGGGTCCATTCCGGTGGTCACAGACCAACTGGACATTCAGGAATCATGGACAGGGTTCCAATAAGCTATGTGAGTGAAATCAACCATCTCTTCTACTCATGGAAAACCAATAATGCCATTAAGTTGTATTGTCCTTGCACATCGCTATTGATGGAAAGTGTCAAAAGCAATGAAGACATTGGCCCTCCTGAATAAAGCATCAGTCACCCCTTTGATACATCTGTGGACAACAAACTGGGCAACATTGCAATGTCCTCAGTGATAGCTTGGATGGAGCTGGAAGCGTAGAAATTGAGGGCTGTGGTGACCTTGACTGCTACTGGCAGTGCCACTTAGATTGCAGAAGTTAGCTAGAACACTTCCTACAGAGGCGCAGCTTGGGTACTGCCTCCCCGATAAACTGCAGCCTCCTAACACACTGCTCTCTAAATCCCAAGTATCTGTGCTTGGAACGAAATAAAGAAAGGCTTGCATTTACATAGCGTCTTTCACGACCTCAGGAAGTCCCAAAGCGCTTCACATCCAATGAAGTACTTTTCAGGTGTAGTCGCTGTTGTAATGTAGAAAACCCAGCTATGCAGCTCCAACAATGGTGTCTTCTCCAACCGGGGACAATTCCCCTGCTCTTCTTCAAAATATTGCCATGGGATCTTTTATGCCCATCTGAGAGGGCAGATGGCTCCTCGGTTTAATGTCGCATCCAAAAGACGGCACCTCCGACTGTTCAGCACTTCCTCAGTGCTGCACTGAAGTGTCAGCCTTGATTTTTGCGCTCAATTTTCTGGAGTTGGACTCGAATGGATGACCACCTTACTCAAAGGCGAGAGTGCCACCACTGAGCCACGGCTGAGATAGAGTCTCCTATCCTAACTCACTCCTTCACAAAGACCTCAGTCTTTCCTTCCACCCAGACTTTTAGGCTTGTAATACCTAAACTTGATATCAACTATTCACTACTTCCTGAATTACATTATCTTCTGTTTTGTTTTTTGATCCCCAGTTGATGCCCTGCACTTTGGGTTCTCAATAAATTAGCTGCAAAAGTCATTGTCTTTGGCTCCCACCACAAATTCCGTTCCCTAGCCAGTGAGTCCATCCCGCTCCCTGGCCACTGTCTGAGGCTGAACTAGACAGTTCACAACCTCGGCGTTCTATTTGACCCTGAGCTGAGCTTCCGACCCCACATTCTCTCCATACGACCATAAGACCATAAGAGATAGCATCAGGAGTAGGCCATTCTGCCCCTCGAGCCTGCTCCGCCATTCAATGAGATCACGGCTGATCTGATTTTTACCTCAACTCCACTTACCCGCCTTTTCCCCATATCCATTGGCTCCCTTGCTGATCAAAAATTTGTCTAACTCAGTCTTGAATGTATTCAATGATTCAGCCTCGACAGCTTTTTGGGGTAAAGAATTCCAAAGATTCACGACCCTCTGGGAGAAGAAATTCCTCCTCATTTCCGTCTTAAACGGGCGACCCCTTATTCTGCATCACCGAGACTGCCTTCTTCCACCTCCGTAACATCGCCCGTCTCAGCCCCTGCCCCAGCCCATCTGCTGCTGAAACCTTCATCCACGTTTTTGTTACCTTCAGACTCGATTATTCCAATGCTCTCTTGGCTGCCCTCCCATTTTCCATCCTCCATAAACTTCAGCGCATCCAAAGCTCTGCCACCCATATCCTGAATCGCGCCAAGTTCCGTTCACCAAGCACCCCTGTGTTCGCTGACTTACATTAGCTCCCAGTCCGACAATGCCTCAAATTTAAAATTCTCATCCTTGGTGTTCAAATCCGTCCATTGCCTCACCCCCTCCCTATCTCTGTAACCTCCTCCAGCCCTACAGCCCTCCGAAAACTCTGCATTCCTCCAATTCTGGCCTTTTGTGCATTCCTGATTTGGATCGCCCCTTCATTGGCGGCTGTGCCTTTAGCTGTCGAGGCAGTAAGCTCTGGAATTCCCTCCCGAGACCTCTCCGCCTCTCTACTTCTCTTTCAACCTTTAAGACACTCCTTAAAACCTACCTCTTTGACCAAGTTTTTTTCACCTAATATCTCCTTGCGTGGCTCAATATCAAATTTTGTCTGATTACGTTCCTGCAAAGCGTCTTGGGAACGTTAAAGGCTCTATATAAATGCAAGTTGCTGTTGAAACAATAATATAACTCACAATTAATTTTTCACACGTACAGATGCACTTTGAACCATCTGAATTTACCGCAGTCTGCCCTGCTAGCCTTTTATAGCATCCCCTTATTAATACAATACGCCATTCACATCTCATACAAAATGTACAACATTTCGAATGTGTAATCTGTTAAAGCCGTTACATGCTGATGGACTCTAATGTTCATGAAAATGTCTCTGGATATCTTAGCACCATGACTATCAAACCACTGATGCCACGATAATATTTCAATGAAAGCATCTCAGGGCATATATTTTCCACTTAGTACAGGTTTATACGTTAAATAATTAATACCTGCCTATTAATAATAAACTAAATCCTTGTTACATTTTTCATCTGATTCTGTGAAGAGACTCAGGATGCCATTTCTCAGCATTCCTAATAATATAATATTGTGCAAGCTATTATAGATCAAGCATGGCATTCTGTAAGGCTATAAGTCAATAATTATTTTATAACTCTTTCTTCAACATACACCGATATCTACATTTTAAAAAATGTCTCGAGGCCACCATTGATCTAGATTCAGACTAAAAATCCATTGGTATTTTCATTTCTGCACACAACAGAATTTTGAATATCATGACATCAGTATCATGTCTACACTCGAGTTATCCAATAATTATACTCGACAAGATTAGCACCAAGACTTCCTCCTCCAGCATGCAATTCTTTACCACGTCTCTCATGAGTCCAACCTAAAGATTATCATTGAGTGACATAGGGGCCGATTTTCGGATGGCCGAGCGGGTGCATTGGGGGACGGGGGTGGGGGGAGGGCTCCTGAAATGGTAGAATCCCGGAGCGGGCTAGGAACCCGGCTCCAACCCGCTGACCTCCGGGTTCCCCAGTGACGCGTTTGGGTGCGCGCGCAGCTCCCGCAAACGGGGCTCCCACCGGCAATTAAAGCCGGCAGGATGCTACTTTAAATTGTTATTTTGATACTTGAGGTGCTTGACAGACCTCATTGACTGGAGATTTTGGCAGGGGTGCAATTTTGAAGGATCCTCAGCGTGTTTCCCGTGCTGTGGGAAACACTCCCTGTTGGAGCAGACGTGTTTCAGCCAGCAGCCAGTGGGAGATGCAAAGGATTATTTGACAGTTGGGGGGGGAACCTCAATTATTGCAGCAGGGCACTCTGTCACTTCAGACAAAGTTTTGGCTGCAACACCTTTGTTTTTCCACTCAAAATTATTAATTTAGACCCAAATCTCTGCTGTGCAAACACATTTACCTACTTTGCGAACCCCCTCAAACTCACACCGTCAGGATGTGGGGGGGCGCCATAGCTGCATTCATCACTTCATCCGAGGACGAGCAACATCACCGGCCTCGCCAGGCACGCCGTCCACCTCCGCCACGTGGAGCTCCACAAAACAGTGCTGCGTCACAGGCACCTACACAAAATAGTTGTGCAACTACACGTGCACCCACTGTCGGGTGACCCAATGGGTGGCATCAAGTGTGTGTGTTCATGGTGAACCTCATGAAAGGGACTTATTACACAAGCCAGTCAAGAATGGCCAAGACGTGGCAGTAGTGGTGACAATAATAGTATTTAATGTGCCATTAACAAAAATCAAATATAAATAAAGAACATGACAAACCGTCAAACACTCTTGTGCATCCTCTTTGTGCTCACAAAACCGTCGCCTTACGCTTACAAGTACTCCTACGTGGTGCTTCCCCTGTGGCTGCAGCAGAGGTAGTGGCAGGTTGCTCTTGTTCATGCCCTGACCAATTAGATGCTTTGGGTCGACGCCCTCTGAGTTTCGGTGCCCGTGAGGGCCCCTCCAAAGTTTGCTCCACCTGCACCAGTGCAGGGGCAGAGTTGACCACCTGGAGAGGAGGCAGCATTGTGGGTACTGGCTGAGAGGGGGGCAACTGGTGAGACGTGGGAGCGCTTTGAGTGGTGTCCCCACTTCCATGTCCCCTTTCGCCATCATCCCTCTCCTGGGCCAGGCCCACATCACTCCTACCACCCTGCTGGACGACAGTTTGGAGGATATGTGTGAAGCCTTGTAAGGCCAGTGCCAGAGTATCTGCCTACCTGATAAAGGCGGCAGAAAGTTGCTCACCCTGAGTCTGAAGGGCCATTGTCAGGGCATCAATGGACTTATTGGTGAGACGTGCTTGAAGCTTCATGGAGGCTAGCCTTCCCTCCATCACAGACATTCCCGCACTTACTCACGACACTATCTCAGAGATGCCCTCACGTCCCTGTGATAGTATCTCAGAGATTCCCTCCTGTACCTGTGCCACCATTCCACTCATGTAGGAGTTGGACTCCTCCATTCTCTGCGCGATTGTGGAGAGTTCCAGCACCTCGCAAATGTGCTGCTGCCCCTCGATCATTCTCCTTTTCATGGCTGGCCCCCAGGGTTCAGCATCTGTGTCCAGCTGAGCAGAGCCTGGAGAAAAGTGCTCCCACCGATACGGACTCTCCACAGCTGCCACTGCCACCAGTGTCTGCTCGTGCTCATGTGTGTGTGGTGACTCACCGTGTGCGACCCCAACTAAGTGAGGACGGGGACCCACCGAGGTGTGTGTATCTGAGCTGGTGGATGGCTCGCTCAGATATGACGGTGCCCCCTCAGAGGCCGGCAGGTCCTCTGAGGAATCGCCCTCCGCCGTCACGGCGGTCGCTGAAGGCCCTGTAAGAGAACGGAAGGCAATATTAAGCATGATGACAGATGTTGAAGTGCTGAAGATGGCAAGGCATGTTAACATCATTTGCTACTGTGAGTGCTGACTGTTAAAGTTCTGTCACCAGCCGTTTGTCGGGTGCCAGTCTTGGAGTCCCCGACGGACAGGCACTAGAGGGTGCGGCTTAGTTCAAGAGCCTCCTGCTCCGTGTCCATGAGGACAACCAGATGTTGCGGCCCCCCTCCAGTCTTCGCCCTCTCCCATGCATTGTGGGCTCTCTTCTTCTATAAGGGGAGAAAGTAGAGAGGCATGAGTGAGGGATGGTGACATGGCCAACCGCTGAATGCATTGGTTTGGGTGAGGCTGACCGTGAAAGAGATGCATCAGAGGGTGAGTATGAGACAGAGCCAAGACATTGTATGAGGATTGGGTTGAGTGGTAGTGGTGGGATGAGTACTGGGGAGGTGAGTAAGTGCAGGTAAGTTGAGGATGAGGTTTGAGTGGGTGTGAGGGGTGATGTGACAGAGTAGTGTTGGCAGTGCAGAAGGAGTTGTGGGGTGGGGGCGATGATGTGGAAGACGGAGTGTAGGAGAATGTGTAAGTTTACTCACTTTGGCTGACCTCGTTAGGTCATTGAAGCGCTTCCTGAACTGTATCCATGTGTGGAAGACGTTGCTGCTGCTGCTGACCTCCTTTCCCAGGCCTTCTTGGTGGCAGAGGCAGGCCACTTCCTCCTGTCCGCTGGGTAGAAAATATCCCTCCTCCTCCTCACCCCATCCAGTAGGACCTGGAGTGAGGCGTCGGTAAATCGGGGAGCAGCCTTTCACCTGTTCTGCTCCATTCTGTACTTTTGGTTCTTTACTGCAGGAGCAGCATTGGAGGACTGCCCCTTTAAATGGGGCTCCTCCAGCTGACAGCCTGTGATGCGGGTGCGCAGTCCGCCCGCTGCGCAGGTTTCCGACGGGAAACCCAGAAACCACGTTAAGTGGCTTCAATTTTCCCACGATCGCGTGGGGAACGGATGGATTTTACTGGGCGGATTACCCACGCGCCCCCGCTCACATCCTGCCTCCCTGGTAATATCGGGGCCATAGAATCTACAGCACAAAAACAGGCCATTCGGCCCAACTGGTCTATGCCGGCTTTTATGTTCCGCACGAGCTTCCTCCCTCCCCCTACTTCATCTACCCTATTAGTATACCATTCCATTCCTTCCTTCCTCATGTGCTTATCTAGCTTCCCCTTAAATGCATCTATGCTATTTATCAACTACTCCTTGTGGTAGCGAGTTCCACATTTTAACCACTCGCTGGGTAAAGAAGTTTTCCTGAATTCTTTACTTGAGTTATTGGTGACGACCTTATATTTATGACCCCTAGTTTTGGTCTCCTGCACATATTTCTGAAAGGAACACTCGCCTGTACTATTTTAGTTTTGGTCTCCCCCACAGGTGGGAATATTTACTCTACATTTACCTCATCAAAACCTTTAATTATCTTAAAGACCTCTATCAGGTCACCCTTTCCTGGAGAAAAGAGCCCCAGCCTGTTCAATCTTTCCTGATAAGTGTAATCTTTCTGTACTAGCTTCATCTTTGTGGATCTTTTTTGTACTCTCTCCAATGCCTCTATATCACTTCTATATTATGGAGACCAGAACAGCACACGATACTCCAAGTGTGGCCGAGCCACGATTATGTGCAAGTTTAACATAACTTCTCTGTTTTTCTGTTCTATCCTCCCTAGAAATTAACCCCAGTGCTTGATTTGCCTTTTGTTATGGCCTCATTAACCTGTATCACTACTTATAGTGGTTTTGTATCTGTAGCCCCAGATCACTTTGTTCCTCTACACCATTTAGACTCTTATCATCCAAGCAATATGTGGCCTCCTTATTCTTCCGACCAAAATGCACCACCTTATACTTATCCATATTGAAATTCATTTGTCAATTAAACAGTTATTCTGCAAGTTTATTAATATCCTCTAGCATCTTCATGCATTCCACTTTTGTATTAACTACACCCCCTAATTTTGCCTCAACCGCAAATTTTGAAATTGTACTTGTGATTCTCAAATCCGATTCGTTAATGTAACGATTCTCATCTCTGATGGCTCTTTCTTCATTTATTGGCAAGCTTGGTCCCATCCTCTCAAATGGGATTCTCATAAGAACATAAGAAGAACATAAGAAATAGGAGCAGGAGTAGGCCAATCGGCCCCTCGAGCGTGCTCTGCCATTCAATAAGATCATGGCTGATCTGATCCTAACCTCAAATCTAAATTCATGTCCAATTTTCTGCCCCCTCCCCGTAACCCCTAATTCCCTTTACTTCTAGGAAACTGTCTATTTCTGTTTTAAATTTCTTTAATGATGTAGCTTCCACAGCTTCCTGGGGCAGCAAATTCCACAGACCCACCACCCTCTGAGTGAAGAAGTTTCTCCTCATCTCAGTTTTGAAAGAGCAGCCCCTCATTCTAAGATTATGCCCCCTAGTTCTAGTTTCACCCATCCTTGGGAACATCCTTACCGCATCCACCGATCAAGCCCCTTCACAATCTTATATGTTTCAATAAGATCGCCTCTCATTCTTCTGAACTCCAATGAGTAGAGTCCCAATCTACTCAACCTCTCCTCATATGTCCACCCCCTCATCCCCAGGATTAACCGAGTGAACCTTCTTTGTACTGCCTCGAGAGCAAGTATGTCTTTTCTTACGTATGGAGACCAAAACTGTATGCAGTATTCCAGGTGCGGTCTCACCAATACCTTATATAACTGCAGCAATACCTCCCTGTTTTTATATTCTATCCCCCTAGCAATAAAAGCCAACATTCCGTTGGCCTTCTTGATCACCTGCATACTAACTTTTTGATTTTCTTGCACTAGGACCCCCAGATCCCTTTGTACTGCAGTACTTTCCAGTTTCTCGCCATTAAGATAATAACTTGCTCTCTGATTTTTCCTGCCAAAGTGCATAACCTCACATTTTCCAATATTGTATTGCATCTGCCAAATCTCCGCCCACTCACCCAGCCTGTCTATATCCCCCTGTAGGTTTTTTAAGTCCTCCTCACTCTCCACTTTCCCTCCCATCTTTGTATCATCTGCAAACTTTGATACGTTACACTCGGTCCCCTCCTCCAAATCGTTAATATAGATTGTAAAGAGTTGGGGACCCAGCACCGACCCCTGCGGAACACCACTGGCTACTGGTTGCCAGTCCGAGAATGAACCATTTATCCCAACTCTCTGCTTCCTGTTACATAACCAATCCTCCACCCATGCCAGAATATTACCCCCAATCCAATGATTCTTTATCTTGAGCAATAATCTTTTATGTGGCACCTCTCTTCTATTCTTAAAGGTGCCTTCAGAAAAACCCACTATACTCTCTCATTTCCCCTCAACAACTCGTGGTACTCCAAGTCTTAAACAGTGCTCTCATTCCTCAGGAAGCTCTTCAAGGACCTCGCTCACACTCTTGCACATGACACAATAAAAGAAATGTCACTTGATAGGCTCCAGCCTCAAAACTTTCTCTTTCCCTCTCTGTCAGAACCTTTTTTATCTCCCCATTTCATTAATACTACGACCATTGCTCCTCTGCCCTTGCTCTTTCCCCTATCTTCCCTCGCTCCGTTAATTGACAGACCTTTTTATCTATTTCAGGAAATGAAACATTACTCGTAATTTAGTTTACAAGTTGAAACAGGAAAGCTGGCAAGTATTTAATAATGAATGATTGAGATATAAACATTTTTTTTTAATTTAAAATTGACGAAAGCTTTTTGTTTACGAGAGATTAAATTGTACCCTGGTTTTCACACTGATGCAGCAGTGTGGGTGGGGATTTTTACAAATCCATTCTGGTCAGAAAATCATGGGTGACGCAAGTCCAAATTTCCAATAAACACTGTTGACACGGGAGAATCCGCCCCCAGCATAGTCCCATCGAATTAGCCCCCACTGTTCCTACAGGAGGGCTCACAGCATATTTGTAAAGTATAGGTTTAAAAACCTCAAGTTTACTCTCCTCCAATCACTACTCTTTGGATTACCTGAGCTTCCTTTAACCCTGGTTTCGTCTTGGACTTTGACCCTTGACCGTTCACCTTCACTTGTCAATATAAAACAAAAGGCGAAATAATTGGAGAAGAATTCAATATGGTGACATTTGGAAATGTTTTTATCAACATATCCTCACTGCAGAAAACAGTCATTGATAATTGGAAGAGTAGGAGATGCAATTAAATTCTTATATAGAAAATAGCGATTAGTGATGGAACAATCACTGAAGAACTGTTGTACTTGAATATTCATAAAGAAATAGAACCAAACAGAATTCATCCAAGGATATTTAAATCAATGAAGATGAAAGAGGAGAAAGCTGTGGATAAAATATTTTTGCGGCACAATTATTTCAGGGATAGTACCACAAGTCTAGAAAATAGCTGCTGATGTAGTTTGTTGTTCCAATTATTGAGCTTTGGGCTATTGGCACATTCAAGGAAGTTTTGGTCTCAC
This sequence comes from Heptranchias perlo, assembly GCF_035084215.1. Classification (NCBI taxonomy): domain Eukaryota; kingdom Metazoa; phylum Chordata; class Chondrichthyes; order Hexanchiformes; family Hexanchidae; genus Heptranchias; species Heptranchias perlo. Next base: position 11,416,846 of record NC_090338.1, on the reverse strand, counting down.
TGGGCCAACCATTTTTTTTTTCTCCTTTTCCTTACAACATAAGCATTCTAGTGCTAAATTGCACTACTAATATTGTAGAAATGTTAGAAAGCTATCGAAACATCAAAAATCTCTTCATTACTGTAACATTAAGCTTAAGCTCTGTAAGGGGTTCTTACTGTTTCTCGGGCTTATTGTAGGTCAGCCAGTTATGTTTTTCCTGAGCTGCCCTGCCCGCTGTGCGGTTGCGAATCGCTTTCCCCTTCCTGATTCTGAGCTGAGGACTTATCGGGCGGTAACAAGGACAGACGAACAGACCAGTGGATTGGTACAAGGAAAACCAATGTTTATTAATAAGAAAACTAAAACTACAAGGTAAACAGTATTATACAGAAGATAAAAGAAATCGCTATGGATGCAATACAGTCTTACACTTAACGGGGTGGAAGAAATGGACACATCGAGGGAAAATTCTAGAATCACAATTTTAGCAATACCCCTTTAACTCCCACCCTTACACATAGCTAGGTTGTCTTGTGGCGGCCAGAAAATTAATGCTCACCGGTGAAACAGATGAAAAGGCCTGGCCCCTGTGCCCTGCTGCTGCCGTCGACATGTGGTTGCGAGGTTTACTCGATGGCTTCCTTCTTAGTTGCTAGCAGGCAGACAGGCCAAGAGGCGAAGAGAAGAGAGAGAGAGATTCTGGGAAGCCCCAGTTATATCCTCCCAGTATCAGGTTTTTTTTTTCGTGCCTCATCAGCTTGCTCCATTTTTCGATTTGAGCACGAAAACGTAAGACAAAGGACCCCAATCTCTGGCCCATTTACATAATGGCCGGTATCTGTACTGATGAGTTCCATAACAGCTTTCCATTGTTCCTGAATGTTCCTTGATGGTTCACCTTAGGTGGGATCACTTCTGAAGGCTTGCCTCAAGGTGTGAATGCAACTGCTTGTCTCCCTGCATTGTTCAAAAAAAATCCCTGTCTGCCCTTGTGGAAAGGTGTCCAGTTTCAAATGCTGCTGGCCTTTGGCCATGTGTCTGACTGCAGCCATTTTGAGAGGCCCTGGCTTGTTTAGAACACAGTCACACCAGGGTTATTTTTTTAATAACTCCAATAAATCTTCGAGGGGGGGGTGTGGAAACAGGTGAAATTTTGTGAATCCCTTCAGCTCTTGAACAGCCAAAGCACAGTTTTTAATAAACATAATGATTTTTTAAAAATCTAGGCATTGGAAGTGCCCTTGTTCCGGCTGTCTCTCGGAATATCAAGCAAGTCATATCCGTTCTGAGGTTACAGACCTTGAAGTGTTGTCAGTCGCCACATCTTCCCACTTTTCCCAGATCAATCCACCCCCGGTGAAGTTTCCTTTTGTTTTTGCGACCAACACTTCCTCACATTATAGGCATGATGTGGAGATGCCGGTGATGGACTGGGGTTGACAATTGTAAACAATTTTACAACACCAAGTTATAGTCCAACAAATTTATTTTAAATTAAATTCCACAAGCTTTCGGAGGCTTCCTCCTTCGTTGGTCGGATGGTGGAAATGATATTTTCGAATCCTTCGCATTTGAAAAACACAGAACAATGCCTGGTGATTACTGCCCGTTGCCAAGGCAATCACAGTGAGCAGACAGAAAGGTGTCATCTAAAAGGCCACTGAATATACAACCCCCCAAAAATAAAAAGAGAGAGAGAGAGAGAAGGAAGACAGTCAATGACCCGTTATATTAAAAACAGATTGTCTACCTCATACGTTGCAGGAAAGGATGCCCCAGAGCATGGTACATTGGCGAGACCATGCAGACGCTGCGACAACGGATGAACGGACACCGCGCAACAATCGCCAAACAGGAGGTAGACAACGTTGGCCGAGTCACAGGAGTATGAACCGTGCAGCTGGTGGGTGGTGTCCTCTCGTGTGATGGTGGTATCTGAGTCGATGATCTGGCATGTCTTGCAGAGGTTACCGTGGCAGGGTTGTGTGGTGTCGTGGACGCTGTTCTCCTGAAAGCTGGGTAATTTGCTGCGAACGATGGAAAGGATGCCCCAGAGCATGGTACATTGGCGACACCGCGCAACAATCGCCAAACAGGAGGGTTCTCTCCCTGTCGGGGAACACTTCAGCAGTCATGGACATTCAGCCACCGACCTTCGGGTAAGCATACTCCAAGGCGGCCTTCGAGACACACGACAACGCAAAATCATCGAGCAGAAATTAATAGCCAAGTTCCGCACCCATGAGGACGGCCTCAACCGGGATCTTGGGTTCATGTCACGCTACACGTAACCCCACCAGCGAACAAATGTTATCTGTTTTTAATATAACGGGTCATTGACTGTCTTCCTTCTCTCTCTCTCTCTTTTTTTTTGGGGGGTTGTATATTCAGTGGCCTTTTAGATGACACCTTTCTGTCTGCTCACTGTGATTGCCTTGGCAACGGGCAGTAATCAGCAGGCATTGTTCTGTGTTTTTCAAATGCGAAGGATTCGAAAATCTCATTTCCACCATCCGCCCGACGAAGGAGGAAGCCTCCGAAAGCTTGTGGAATTTAATTTAAAATAAATTTGTTGGACTATAACTTGGTGTTGTAAAATTGTTTACAATTCACATTATAGGAACATAGGAACAGGAGTAGGCCATTCAGCCCCTCGTGCCTGCTCCGCCATTTGATAAGATCATGGCTGATCTGTGATCTAACTCCATATACCTGCCTTTGGCCCATATCCCTTAATACCTTTGATTGCCAAAGAGCTATCTATCTCAGATTTAAATTTAGCAATTGAGCGTTATTATCATACCAGTTATTAAACTGAGAAGTTGTGATGGGTTTTGATTATGCTGTAGGATCCCCTGCATTGAATTCATGCTATTCCATGTGCAGGGAAGGTATATCGGAACGTAAAATGAATTTCTTATTATCATTTTTAACCATGATAGTTCTATTTTTTTAACCCTCTAAGATGTTCTGGGACATTTGGTTTATAATTTATAACTGCCGTGTTTGTCAACATAATAACAGTTACTCCATTTCAAAGGTAATTCACTCGATGGGCTCAATGTTAAAACCGAGCCGGGAAGCGGGCGGTGGGGGGGGTCGGTCAAATTGAGGTCGGGAGACCCATTAGTACTGGTTTCCCGGACGCCCGTACGATTTTGACGTACGGATGTCTTTTATTTTATTTTGTTGGTTTCCCGTCCAACTGATCAGCCAGGGAGAGGACATGATCGGGTAAGTCTGCAGGTAAGTCTTTGTTTGTCTTTGAATGGGGGAGGGGCACGAGGGGCATAGGTGGGCACATGGGCATGGGTGTGCACAGGGGTATGGGTGGGCATGGGTTGGCGTGGGTAGGCATAGGTTGGCACGGCTTCGTAAGTCATAGGGGGTGGGATTGGGGGGCCAGTCACGGGTGGGTGTCAGGATCGGAGGTCATTGCGGGGGTCCGCGATCGTTGAGGGGGTGGATCAGAGTTGGGGGGGGGTGGATCTGTGGCGGGGGTTAGAGGGTCAGAGTGGCGGGGATGATCGGGGTCGGGGCTCGGGGGTCCGCGATCGGGTGTCGGGGGTCCGCGATCGAGGGGGTCCGCGATCGGGGGTCGGGGGTCCGCGATCGAGGGGGTCCGCGATCGGGGGTTGGGTGCAGGTAGGCTTGTTGGGTCTGGGGGAAGCACTCCTGCTCCTCCGAGCCCCCAAGCTGAGCCTTTCTAGGCACCTACCTGATAGTCTCAGACCTTCTCGCCTCCTTTCATGAAGCATAAAACAGAGGGCCCGGGAATCCTGGCCCCCCCCAGGGTTGAAATCGGGCAGTCCAGAAAACTGGAGGCCCGAAGCCTCCGTGAAAAGTTTTAAGGCCCGACCCGCCTCCTGGGAGTGGGTTGGTCACCCGCCCCTCTTCCCGCCCCAGTGAAAATCAGAAATAGGTGGGTTGGATGCGGGTCTGAAATGGTGGCAATTTTCAATGCCCCCCCTGCCCCCAACCCACCTGTTTTTCACTTTTAAAATTGAGCCCTATTTGTCAGGCATGGATCAATGGGTAGCACTCTCGCCTCTGACTTAGAAGGCTGTGGGTTTAAGTCCCACTCCAAAGACCTAAGTGCATAGTCCAGGCTGACATTCCAGTCCAGTACTGAGGGAGTCCCGCATTGTCGGAGGTGTTGTCCTTCAGATGAGACATTAAACCAAGGCCCCATCTGCCCTCTCAAATGGACTTAAAAGATCCCATGACACTATTTTGAAGAAGAGCAGGGGAGTTCTCCCCGGTGTCTTGGCCAATATTTATCCCTCAACCAACATCACTGAAACTGATTATCTGGTCATTATCACCTCGCTTTTTTTGTGGGACCTTGCTGTGAGCAAATTGGCCACCGCGATTCCTACATTACAACAGTAATTACACCTGAAAAGTGCTTCATTGGTCGTAAAACGCTTTGGGACATCCCGAGGTCATAAAAGGCGATATATAAATACTGTGGCTACTACAGCATGTCAGAGGCTGGGTATTCTGTGGTGAGTGACTCACCTCCTGACTCCTCAAAGCCTTTCCACCATCTACAAGGCACAAGTCCGGAGTGTGATGGAATACTCTCCACTTGCCTGATGAGTGCAGCTCCAACAACACTCAAGAAGCTCGACACCATCCAGGACAAAGCAGCCTGCTTGATTGGCACCCCATCCACCACCCTAAACATTCACTCCCTTCACCACCGCGCACAGTGGCTGCAGTATGTACCATCCACAGGATGCACTGCAGCAACTCGCCAAGGCTTCTTCGACAGCACCCCCCAAACCCACGGCCTCTACCACCTAGAAGGACAAGGGCAGCAGGCACATGGGAACAACACCACCTGCACGTTCCCCTCCAAGTCACACACCATCCCGACTTGGAAATATATCGCCGTTCCTTCATCATCGCTGGGTCAAAATCCTGGAACTCCCTTCCTAACAGCACTGTGGGAGAACCTTCACCACACGGACTGCAGCGGTTCAAGAAGGCGGCTCACCACCACCTTCTCAAGGGCATTTAGGGATGGGCAATAAATGCTGGCCTCGCCAGCGATCCCATGAACAAATGAAAAAAATATATATAAATGAAAATTCTTTCTTTCTTCTTACAATGAGTGTTGATTTCAATACAGGGAGAATGTAGGAAAGATGAAGAGTACATTGGATGGTATATTTTTAATTTAGAAGGAGCAAGAGATGATGATGGTAATCCAGATATCAGTTGCTAAAAATAGTGCACAATTTCAATCCCTTTCTTGACTCCATGTTATTACAAATTCTGTTTCATTTATCTTAGAGCACTGCCATCAAAAACAGGGCTACCATAGTGTAAATGAAGCATTACAGTCTCATTCAGCTTTTCTACCCTGCAATTTCTCATCAAATTTACACTGCTGCAAATGTATATTTTGTGTGAAATTCTTTGTGCAGTCCAGGCATGAGCTTGTGTGAGATTGGGTGAATTGGGTTCAAGTGACTCTGAATACCAAGTAGATAGAATTGCTAGACCTGGGTTGCATTAAATTTATTTGATAGACAGAAGAGATGTCACATACAATTACACTGCATAATGCAAGTAGACAATTCTTGATTCTCATTAGGTATTAAAGGTGATTGGCAACAATGAAAAAAAATCATATGAATGATACACTTAGCACATAACATGGACTCACCAAACTCCAGACTGGTTAAATGTTTACATCCAGAAAAAAATTATCAGCCTTCCATGTTGTTGGCAGGCCTCTGCTGTGTCAGTCCTGCTCCCCCAGTTGCATGCAAGCTCTGTTTGATCTACAGCTGAAGTTCAAATGTCCTCCTCTGGACTCATCTTTTGATTCTTTACTTGTCCAATTACTATTCCCTTTTGCCTTGCACCATCAACCCTTTTGTCAATTAATCACTACTGCCCTCCACCCCATCACAGATCTTCCCCTTTGTTCTTTCCTCCCCCTCATTTCTCCGACTTTGTATGTGCTTAAAAACTTCTTCCAGTTCTGAGGAAAGGTCATCGACCTGAAACGTTAACTCTGTTTCTCTCTCCACGGATGCTGCCTGACCTGCTGAGTGTTTCCAGCACTTTTCTGTTCTTATTTCAAATCCCATTTCTTATTCATCACTAAGATGGTGTATTTCCACCTCTGCAACATTGGTCCTACCTCATCCAAACTGCTGCTGAAACCCTTACCAATGCTTTTGCAACCTGAATTCAAATTGTCCAATGTTCTTCTATACAGTTTCCAGATCTCCTCCTTACACAAACTCCAACCTGTAAAAAACTCACTTGTTCACACCTATCCTGCACTAATTTGCACTTGCCCATCGCCCATATCCTTGCCAACCTCCAGTGGCTCCTGTCTCCCAAAGCACCAAATTTAAAATATCTGCCCTCATTTATAAATCTTTCTATGGCCTTGGTCCCACTTCTTCAATTTCCTCCAGCCCTTTCTCCATGCTTTACGTCCCTTTAACTCTGACCTCTCGTGCAGCATTCCCTCCCTCAATGTTCCTCCCTTTGAGCTTTCAGTCAACAATTTACTACAATTTGGAACTCCCTCCCTATACCCCTTATGGGATCCTGGGCTTTATTAATAGAGGCATAGAGTACAAAAGCAAGGAAGTTAAGCTAAACATTTATATGACACTAGTTAGGCCGCAGGTGTCGCCTCTGGTTTGTTTGCCGATCACCTTAAATCTGTGTCCTCTGGTTACTGACCCTTCTGCCACTGAAAACGGCTTCTCCTTATTTATGCTATCAAAACCGTTCATGATTTGGAACACCTCTATCAAATCTCCCCTTAACCTTCTCTGTTCTAAGGAGAACAACCCCAGCTTCTCCAGTCTCTCCACATGACTGAAGTCCCTCATTCTAGTAAATCTCCTCTGCACCCTCTCCAAGGCCTTGACATCCTTCCTAAAGTGTGGCGCCCAGAATCGGGCACAATGCAACAACAACTTGCATTTATATGGGCCTTTAATGTAGTAAACTCAAGACTCTTCACAGGAGCATTATCAAACAAAATTTGACACCAAGCCACATAAGGAGATATTAGGACAGGTGATCAAAAGCTTGGTCAAAGAGGTAGGTTTTAAGGAGTATCTTAAAGGAGGAGAGAGAGGTAGAGAGGCGGAGAAGTTTAGGGAAGCAATTCCAGTGCTTGCGGCCTAGACAGCTGAAGGCAAAGCCGCTGATGGTGGAGCGATTAAAATCGGGAATGTGCAAGAGGCCAGAATTGGAGGAGCACAGAGATCTCAAAGGGTTGTAGGTCTGGAAGAGGTTACAGAGATAAGATGGGGTGTGGTCATGAAGGGGTTTGGAAACAAGGATGAGAATTTTTAAATCAAGGCATTGGCGGACCAGGAGCCAACGTAGGTCAGCGAGCACAGGGATCAAAGCCTATTCAGCTTTAAAATCTGAATCTGAAACTATGTAATCCAGAACGTCAAATGGGTTCCATAATATTGACATAACAATGTTACCCTTGGGTTATAATCGCAGTGTGCAAAATTAGCAACAAACACCTTGGAAAAGAAAATTAGGGCGAGGTGTAAAAATGGCTGCCCATTTAACTTTTATCGCCCGTTTTTCGCCTGGCGATAAAAGTTAAAATTGCCCCGTTTTTGGGTGAAGTTCATCTGCGCGCTATTTCAACAAAAGCGTCAAATCCATCGAACTTAAATCCATTTTCACAATAGTTGACCGTGAAATGTTGTAATCAACGTGTCAAAGCATTTGTTACAATGTCAGTGGGTAGCATTCTTGCCTCTGAGTCAGAAGGTTGTGGAACCTTGTTCTATGCAAGTTGGCTACTACGTTTTCTGCATTACAACAGTGTCTACACTTCAAAAAGTACTTCATTGACTGTGAAGCGCCTTGGGACGACCTGCAGTTGCGAAAGGCGCTATATAAATGCAAATCTTTTCTCTACTGTCTCATGGTGCAATTCGGACTCATTAATATCCAAGTGGTGACATTTTTGCTGTATCCAAATGTTCTGTATGAGGCATTATACTGAGTATCATCGTTACAGCATACCTTTTAACACGGTTAGCTTTCACACTGCTATCATTCATATGTATGTCCCCGCTTGCTGAACCATTTCAATTTTGCTGATTTATCTCTAATGTATTGAGGCCTCATCATTTTCATAAATAATAATGGCCTTCAACTGAATTTTGTTACCAAGACACCGTAATGCTCATTTTCAAACTGGAGACTGAGTAGCACCACAGTTTGAAGATGGAAAAAAGAAAGACTTGCATTTATGTAGTGCCTTTCATGACTCAAAGTGCTTTATAGCCAATTAAATACTTTTTCTGAAGTGTAGTCACAGTTATAATGTAGGAAACATGGCAGCCAATTTGCACACAGCAAGGTCCCACAAACAGTTATGTGAGAACGACCAGATAATCTGTTTTTTGATGATGTTGGTTGAGGCATTAATATCAGCTAGTACCATCCGTGGCTAACTAAGGAAGTTAAAGATAGTATCAAACTGAAAGTAAAAGCATACAATTCCGCAAAGATTATTGGCAGGTCAGAAGGTTGGACAGAATATAAAAAACAGCAAAGAATGACTAAAAGAATAATAAGGAGGGAGAAATTAGAGTACGAGAGAAAGCTAGCTAGAAATATAAAAACAGATAGTAAGAGTTTCTACAGGTATTTAAAATGGAAAAGAGTAAGTGAAGTGAGCATTGGTCCTCTAGAGAGTGAGTTTGGGGAATTAATAATGGAGAATAAGGAAATGGTGGATGAATTGAACAGATATTTTGCATCCGTCTTCACTGTAGAGGATACAAATAACATGCCAGAAATAATTGTGGATCAAGAGGTGAAAGGGAAGGAGGAACTTAAAAGATTTACAATCACCAGGGAAAGGGTTTCGAAAAAATTATTCGAACTAAAAGCTGACAAGTCCCCAGGTCCTGACTGACTTCATCCTAGGGTCTTAAAAGATGTGGCTGCAGAGATAGTAGATGCATTGGTATTAATTTTCCAAAATTCCCTAGATTCTGGAAGGGTCCCATCAGATTGGAAAATAGTGAATGTAACTCCTCTATTCAAGAAAGGAAGGAGACAGAAAGCAGGAAACTACAGGCCAGTTAGCTTAACATCTGTCATAGGGAAAATGCTAGAATCTATTATTAAGGAGGTTATAGCAGGGCACTTAGAAAATCTCAATGCAATCAGGCAGAGTCAATACGGCCTTGTGAAAGGGAAATCGTGTTTGACTAATTTATTATAGTTCTTTGAGGAAGTAACAAGTAACGTGGATAAAGGGGATCCTGTGGATGCGGTATACTTGGATTTCCAGAAGGCTTTTGACAAGGCGCCACATCAAAGGCTACTATACAAAATAAGACCTCATGGTGTAGGGGTTAACATATCAGCATGGATAAAGGATTGGTTAGCTAACAGGAAACAGAGAGTAGGCATAAATGGGTCATTTTTAGGTTGGCAAGATGTAACGAGTGGAGTGCCACAGGGATCAGTGCTGGGGCCTCAACTATTTACAATCTATATCATTGACTTGGATGAAGTGACCGAATGTATAGTTGCTAAACTTGCTGATGACACAAAGGTAGGTAAGAAAGTAAGTTGTAAAGAGGATGGAAGGAGTCTGCAAAGAGAAATATATAGGTTAAGTGAGTGGGCAAAAATTTGGCAGATGGAGTATAATGTGGGAAAATGTGAACTTGTCCACTTTGGCAGGAGGAATAGAAAAGCAATATATTATTAGGTTATAGTAGGTAGATGGGAAAGTAGGGTTGAGGTCACAATCAGGTCAGCCATGATCTTATGAGATGGCAGAGCAGGCTCGAGGGGCCGAATGGCTTAATCCTGCTCTTAATTTGTATGTTCGTATGACCCTAGGGAGAACAACCCTGCTCTTCTTCAAATAGTGCCATGGGATCTTTCACATCCACCTGAGGTGGCAGACAGGGCTGCAGTTTAATGTCTCATCTGAAAGATAAAGGCAGCACTCCCTCCACATTGCGCTGGGAGTGTCAGCCTAGATTTTATGTTCAAGTCTCTGGAGTGGGACTTAAACCTACAACCGTCTGACTCAGAGGTGAGAGTGTTACCAGCTGAGCCATGGCTGACACAAAGCCCCCTGTTCTGGCTTAATTAAGGCACTAATCTATCTTACCACCTTCAATGGTACCACATGGCCATTTTGACAAAAGTTGAATACAGTCACAAAACTTGCACTAATAGTGAAAAATAGATAATATATGCCACAGCACACTGTGCTCGATAGACACTGGCAACACATAGACATGGAACACTCAGCTTTTTCCATTTTTCAACATATACAATTGGTGCAGGTATACTACAGGTACTGGTTTGAGACTTGTACCTGCTTGGTGTTGCGGATGCTGCAGTTCCCAGGTATACTGCCAGGTCTGCAAAGTTCTCTAGCTCAGGAAAGCAAAGCCCATTGTCATCCGAAGACTTCTTCATGCATTACTGAGTAAATTTCCCTTCATTTGAAAATTTTAGCAAGAAATTTGTTTGTGAGGTTTTCCTTGCTTTATAATGTTTGCATTTTAGTGCTTTTCCTGTCTCAAAGTACATTTATGCAATGAATTATATTTTGAAGTGCAAACATAGCAAACCATTTTGCACCAGCAGCATCCTATAAACAATCGTGATGAGAATAACCAGTGAATCTGTTTCTGATGGAAACATCTGTTTTTGAGGGAAAAATATCAGAGAACACAACTGAAAAATTGTCTTTTCTTCTTCAAATGTTACTGTGGGATCTTTAATGCCCACCTGAATCACTGGAACATGCAGATAGAGCCTTGATTTAACACCTCATTCAAAGGAAGACACCTCCAGCAATGCTGCACTGATGTGCTGGTGTGGAGTATGTGCTTAAGACCCTGAACCAACACAATTCATTCTCCTATTTCACTCCCTGTTCCACTATAGCATCCAATTTTGAATGTTCTGAATATATTTGTCTTTTTTACTTGCCTAGAAGATTATCCCAATGTTAGCCTTGAAATTTCTCTGCTTGAAGATTAATATATGTGCACTTAACACTTTCTTTGTCTGCTATTTTAACAGGCACCATTCCAAGTTTAGAGCCTTGACTTAGATAATCTCTCAGGTACAGCATGTGTTACTCATCGCCCCGATGCTCATTGACCTACATTGGCTTCTGGTCCGGTAACGCCTCAAATTTAAAATGATCATTCTTGTGTTCAAATTCCTCCATGTCCTCACCCCTCCCTACATAGGAACATAGGAAGATAGGAACAGGAGTAGGCCATTTAGCCCCTCGAGCCTGTTCCGCCATTCAATGAGATCATGGCTGATCTGTGACCTAACTCCAGACATCCGCCTTAGCCCCATATCCCTTAATACTTTTGGTTAACAAAAATCAATCAACCTCAATTTTAAAATTAACAATTGAGCTTGCATCAACTGCCGTTTGCGGAAGAGAGTTCCAAATTTCTCCCACCCTTTGCGTGTAGAAACGTTTCCTAACTTCACTCCTGAAAGTCCTGGCTCTAATTTTTAGGCAATGTCCCCTAGTCCTAGACTCCCCAACCAGCGGAAATAGTTTCTCTCTCTCTACCCTATCAGTTCCCCTCAATATCTTGAAAACTTTGATCAAACCACCCCTTAATCTTCTAAATTCCAGGGAATACAAACCTAGTTTGTGTATTCTCTCCTCGTAAATTAACCCTTGGAGTCCAGGTATCATTCTAGTAAATCTACGCTGCACTTCCTACAAGGCCAGTATATCCTTCCAAAGGTGCAGTGCCCAGAACTGAACACAGTACTCCAGGTGCGGTCTAACCAGGGCTTTGTATAGCTGTGGCATAACTTCTACCCCCTTGTATTCTAGTCCTCGAGATATAAAGGCCAGCATTCTATTAGCTTTTTTGATTATCTTTTGTACCTGTCCATCGCATTTTAATGATCTATGTACATGAACCCCTAAGTATCTTTGGACCTCCACTGTTTCGAGCTTTTCACCATTTCGAAAGTACTTTGATTTATCCTTTTCGGGTCCAACACTCACCTCACACTTGCTTACATTGAAATCCATTTGCCATTGTTTTGCCCATTCACTTAATCTATTAATATCTCTCTGTAATTTTATTCTTTTTTCTATACGTTCTTGGGATGTGGGCGTCGCTGATGAGGCCAGCATTTATTGCCCATCCCTAATTGCCCTTGAGAAGGTGGTGGTGAGCCGCCTTCTTGAACCGCTGCAGTCCTTGTGGTGAAAGTTCTCCCACAGTGCTGTTAGGAAGGGAGTTCCAGGATTTTGACCCAGCGATGATGAAGGAACGGCGATATATTTCCAAGTCGGGATGGTGTGTGACTTGGAGGGGAACGTGCAGGTGATGTTGTTCCCATGTGGCTGCTGCTCTTGTCCTTCTAGATGGTAGAGGTCGCGGGTTTGGGAGGTGCTGTCGAAGAAGCCTTGGCGAGTTGCTGCAGTGCATCCTGTGGATGGTACACACTGCAGCTGCAGCCACAGTGCGCCGGTGGTGAAGGGAGTGAATGTTTAGGGTGGTGCATGGGGTGCCAATCAAGCAGGCTGCTATGTCCTGGATGGTATCGAGCTTCTTGAGTGTTGTTGGAGCTGCACTCATCCAGGTAAGTGGAGAGTATTCCATCACACTCCTGACTTGTGCCTTGTAGATGGCAGAATGGCTTTGGGGAGTCAGAAGGTGAGTTACTCGCTGCAGAATACCCAGCCTCTGACCTGCTCTTGTAGCTACAGTGTTTATATGGCTGGTCCAGTTAAGCTTCTGGTCAATGGTGACCCCTATGATATTGATGGCGGGGCATTCGGTGATGGTAATGCCGTTGAATGTCAAGGGGAGGTGATTAGATTCTCTCTTGTTGGAGATGGTCATTGCCTGGACTTGTCTGGCGTGAATGTTACTTGCCACTTATTGTCCCAAGCCTGGATGTTATCCAGGTCTTGCTTCATGCGGGCTCAGACTGCTTCATTATCTGAGGGGTTGCGAATGGAACTGAACACTGTGCAGTCATCAGCGAATATCCCCATTTCTGACCTTATAATGGAGGGAAGGTCATTGATGAAGCAGCTGAAGATGTTTGGGCCTAGGACACTGCCCTGAGGAACTCCTGCAGCAATGTCCTGGGGCTGAGATGATTGGCCTCCAACAACCACTACCATCTTCCTTTGTGTTAGGTATGACTCCAGCCACTGGATAGTTTTCCCCCTGATTCCAAATGACTTCAATTTTACTCGGGCTCTTTGGTGCCACACTCGGTCAAATGTTGTCAAGGGCAGTCACTCTCACCTCACCTCTGGAATTCAGCTCTTTTGTCCATATTTGGACCAAGGCTGTAATGAGGTCTGGAGCTGAGTGTTCCTGGAAGAACCCAAACTAGGGATCGATGAGCAGGTTATTGGTGAGCAAGTGCCGCTTGATAGCACTGTTGACGACACCTTCCATCACTTTGCTGATGATTGAGAGTAGACTGATGGGGCGGTAATTGGCCAGATTGGATTTGTCCTGCTTTTTGTGGACAGGCATACCTGGGCAATTTTCCACATTGTCAGGTAAATGCCAGTGTTGTAGCTGTACTGGAACAGTTTGGCTCGAGGCACGACTAGTTTTGCAGCACAAATCTTCAGCACTACGGCTGGGATGTTTACAGTGCCCATAGCCTTTGCTGTATCCAGTGCACTCATCCGTTTCTTGATATCACGTGGAGTGAATCGAATTGGCTGAAGACTGGCTTCTGTGATGGTGGGGATATTGGGAGGAGGCTGAGATGGATCATCCACTCGGCACTTCTGGCTGAAGATGGCTGCAAATGCTTCAGCCTTGTCTTTTGCTATTACCTCTGCTGAAGCCACAGGGGTAGCACCACATCGGGGTTCCCGAAAACATAAGCCTAAGGTTTTGTGAGCACATAGGAGATGCACAAAGGTAGATGACAGAATGTCATGTTTTTGATTTAGTTTCATTTGTTTTGCAAAGCACATTAAAATTTGTTATCACCACTACTGCCACGTCTTTGCAAATCTTGTCTGGTTTGTGCAATAATTCCCTTTCCTGAGGATCACGATGAAGACCCACAGCTGCTGCCACCCATTGTGTCACTGCAGAGTGGGTGCAGGTGAATTTGCAGGGCTCTTTTGTGCAGACGACTGAGAGACGTCGGCGATGTCCCCGGTGGCACCCTGGAAGGATGCGACGGAGAAGTTGTTGAGGGCAGTGGTGACTTTGACAGCGACAGGTAAGAAGATGGTGCTCGGGCCAGCCGGGAGCAGCTCGGCGTCAGGGAGGCTGCAGATGTCCACGACTACATGTCGAGTGACTCTGAGCCTCCGTGTGCACTGCTCTTCAGCGAGGTCCAGGAAGCTGAGCCTCGGTCTGTAGACCCTGTGGCGAGGGTAGTGCCTTCTGCGACGTATCTCTCTCTGCGGTTGCCCTCCCTCCTGCTGTGCAGGTGGATGTGTCACAGCACTCTGTTGTGGAGCTCCACGTGTCAGAGGTGGACGGCGTGGCCGGCAAGGCAGGTGATGCTGTTCGTCCTCCGAGGAGGTCATGACTGCAGCTACGGTGGCCCACATCCGGAAGATGTACGTTTGAGGGGGTCCGCAAGGTAGGTACATGTGTCTGCACACTGGGGTTGAGGTTCCAAGTTGGTGAATTTTATTGTTCGGAGGAGGGTGGTGGAGGTCAATCTTTGTCCAAAGTGACAGAGTGGCCTCCTGCAATGAGTGAGAGTCTCCCCTCCCCACCTGTCAAATGGACCTTTGCAGCTCCCACAGGCTGGTGGCTGCAACACGTCTGTTTCAACTGGGAGTGTTTCCCCCAGTACGGGAAACACGCTCAGTTGACTTGAAAATCCCACCCCTCCTAAAATATCCTCCCAATCAGGTCTGTAAATGACCTGAACTATCAAAATAATTGCCTTAAGTGAGATCCCGCCGGCTTTAATTGCCAGTGGGAGTCCTGCATGCGGGGGCTGCGTGCACATCTAAGCGTGTCATTGGTGAACCCGGAAGTGGGCTGGTTGGAGCTGGGCTCTGGACCCACCCTGGGAATCCCGAATTTTCGGAGCCCCCCCGTCACGAACCCACCCGCTCGGCCATCCTAAAGTCGAACCCAAAGTCATTTTTTAACATGTCCGCCATTTCCCTTTATTCATTTACAATATCACCATTATCTGTTTTTAAGGGGCCCTCATTGCTCTTCACCACCCTCTTTTTCCCAATATAATTATAAAAATGTTTTTGTTGATTTTGATATCCCTTGCGAGTTTCTTTTCGTGCTCTCTTTTTGTAGCTCTTACTACTTGTTTTGTCACCCTTTGCTGTTCTTTGCACCTCTCCCAGTCGCCAGGATCTGCGTGATATTTTGCGTTTTTGGATGCTTTTTTTGGCAAGTGGAGCTCTTGCCCCTTTGGGGTATAAACTGGTTCTGTATCACATTAAATTCTTTTTTGAACACCTCCCACTTATCTTCTGTCATTTTACCCATTAACAGATTTGCCCAGTTTATTGTGGACTGTCTCTGTCTTATCCCATTGAAGTCGGCCCTACCTAATTTAGAATCTTAGTCACTATTAAAGAAGGTTTCTCCCTTTCAAACACAACATTGAACTCGATCATATTATTATCGCTATTAGATAAATGTTCACGCACCGTTGGGGCAGAGTCGCAGGATAAGGGGTCGGCCATTTAAGACTGAGATGAGGAGAAACTTCTTCACGCAGAGGGTTGTGAATCTTTGCAATTCTCTACCCCAGAGGGCTGTGAATGCTGAGTCGTTGAATATGTTCAAGACTGCGATCGATAGATTTTTGGACTCTAAGGGAATCAAGGGATATGAGGGTCAGGTGGGAAAGTCGACTGGAGATTGAAGATCAACCAGGATCTTATTGAATGGCAGAGCAAGCTCAAGGGACCATATGGCCTACTCTTGCTCCTATTTCTTATGTTCTTATGTTAGGCCATAAACTAAATCTGGCTCATTACTCATTATTAAATCTAATATGGTCTGCCCCCTTTTTGGTTCTAGGACATACTGTTGCAGAAAGCTGTCCTGAACACACTCAAGAAATTCACTACCTTTCTGACATGAGCTGGTCTGCTTATCCCAATCTATATGAAAGTTAAAATCCCCCATTAAAGCTACTCTGCCTTTGCTACATGCTTGTCTAATCTCTGCATTTATACATTCTCCTACCTCTGTAAATTCCTCCAGCGCCACAACCCTCCCAGATCTCTGCGCTCCTCCAATTCAGGCCCCTGGCGCATCCCTGATTTCCGTCGCCCCCACCATTGGCGGCCGTGCCTTCAGCGGTCTAGGCCCGAAGCTCTGGAATTCCCTCCCTAAACCTTTCCGCCTCTGTACCTCACGCTTTTCCTTCAAAACGCTCCGTAAATCCTACCTCTTTGAACAAGCCTTTGGTCACCTGTCCTAATATATGTTTATGTCTCTCGGTGTCGAATTCTGTTTCATAACACTCCTGTTAAGTGCCGTTTTACTACGTTCAAGTCACTATATAAATGTATGTTGTTGTTGTTGTTGTTGTTGTTGTTGTTGTTGTGGTGGTGGTGGTGGTGGTGGTGGTGGTGGTCTTACGATTAGAGCTGTGTTCATATTGCCTAGTACCAAACTGTGTAATGGCGTAACCTGGGATGCAACACTAGTATCTCCCTGTGATCTGAGCTGGATATCTGTGTCATTTGCACCTGTGCTTCAAACTTTGTGAAGGTTGGCTGAGAAAACAATTGCTAAGACAAGGCCAGATACCATTCATTAAATTGTTTTATTTCACAGCAAGTGAACAAACAGGCCAATACTTGTGACCAGACTCACGTAGTTCTCACTCAGGCTCATAAGTGGTAAGTAAA
The DNA here is from genome assembly GCF_035084215.1 of Heptranchias perlo. NCBI lineage: Eukaryota > Metazoa > Chordata > Chondrichthyes > Hexanchiformes > Hexanchidae > Heptranchias > Heptranchias perlo. The sequence continues at coordinate 11,399,982 of NC_090338.1, read as the reverse complement.
ATTCGCGCCAGACAAGTGTCAGGAAATGACCATCTCCAACAAGAGAGAGTCTAACCACCTCCCCTTGACATTCAACGGCATTACCATCGCAGAATCCCCCACCATCAACATCCTGGAGGTTACCATTGACCAGAAACTTAACTGGACCAGCCACATAAATACTGTGGCTACAAGAGCAGGTCAGAAGCTGGGTGTTCTGCAGCGAGTGACTCACCTCCTGACTCCCCAAAGCCTTTCCACCATCTGCAGGGCACAAGTCAGGAGTGTGATGGAATACTCTCCACGTGCCTGGATGAGTGCAGCTCCAACAACACTCCAGAAGCTCAACACCATCCAGGACAAAGCAGCCCACTTGATTGGTACCCCATCCACCACCCTAAACATTCACTCCCTTCACCACCGGCTGCAGTGTGTACCATCCACAGGATGCAATGTAGCAACTCGCCAAGGCTTCTTCGACAGCACCTCCCAAACCCGCTACCTCTACCATCTAGAAGGACAAGGGCAGCAGGCACATGGGAACAACACCACCTACATATTCCCCTCCAAGACACACACCATCCCGACTTGGAAATATATCGCTGTTCCTTCATCGTCGCTGGGTCAAAATCCTGGAACTCCCTTCCTAACAGTACTGTGGGAGAACCTTCACCACACGGACTGCAGCAGTTCAAGAAGGCGGCTCACCACCACCTTCTCAATGGTAATTAGGGATGGGCAATAAATGCTGGCCTTGCCAGCGACACCCACATCCCATGTACAAAACAATGAACACATCGGCCCAGAATTTGCTGGGAAAATAACGACGAGTTCACGGCGCACGCTGTTATTAAGTGTGTCAATAATTCAGCAATTTGTGGCAAGGAAGAGATAGTAAGTGTGAATGGCCACAAATTGCTGGACCATTTCCGAAACTCCACCGTTAGCATTGCGAAAGTGACAGCTCGCTGTCAATCTGCCCGTGAGTTTCAAGAAATTGCTGGATTTGCACTTTTTAAATGAATTAAACTCGCCCCAAAAAGTTAGGGCTGGTACTTAACAATGTAAGGACCCTTTTAATAAGGAGATTCATGTTCCTGCAGTACCAACCTTGGCGGTCCAGTTGACTCACTGCCATTTTTTTAAACTTGTATACATACACTTTACTTTCTGAAGCCAACATTTAAAAGTAACTCTTTTTTCCAAATCCTTTCTGCGGTAAAAATGGTCAAAAAATCCCAAAACGTGACAAGTATTCACCTCGGTATTTTACAAATCAACAACCACAACTTGCATTGATGTAGCGTCTTTAACGTAGTGAAACATCCCAAGGTGCTTCGCAGGAGCGTTAACAAACAAAATTTGACGCTGAACCACATTAGAAAATATCAGGTCAGGTGACCACAAGCTTGGTTAAAGAGGTAGATTTTAAGGAACGTCTTAAAGGAGGAGAGAGAGATAGGGAGGTGGAGAGGTTTAGGGAGGTGAATACCAGAGTTTAAAATAGCTCCCAATAACATGTTAATTTTACACATGCTAAGCTTTGAGCAGCATAATTTCAAATTTATTGAAAGAGGAATGAAAGACCCTGCATTTATATAGCAATTTTCACATCCTCAGGATGTCCAAAAGCACTTTACAGCCAATGGATTACTTTCGAACTGCAGTCATTGTTGTTTCGTTGGGCAAAATGATCTTCCTGATGTCCGTTTTAAATTTGCATTTCACGAATTTAAATTTATGTCGCCCTGTCCTCCTTCCTTTGCTTCACTTGATCGCTGATGTTCTCACAATTCTCCACTTTATTGCGATTTCAGCTGTTATGCTTTTACGGCCATATTTACACGCCAAGTGGTTTTATTGTATCTGTTCTTTGGCACCGCTCCGTACCTTGACTGCTTTGATTTATCTTTTCCAACAGAACTTGGCGTAACAGGAGGCAGTGCTTTTTGTAGGCTGAATGGCGCTGACTCGCAAAGAGTTGTCTGCCCGTCCAACTTGACTCCGGAGGGCGTATCAATTTTTGCCACCTGACTATTTCTGCAGCGATTCCAATTCATCGCATTGTATCTAAATCTCTTTCCATGTGGTGAGGCTGCATTAATACTGTGTGAATCGCATACGATGACTGTTGGAATGCTTCAGAAGGATAAGCGTTACTTTTTTTCTTGAGGCGCTGCATTTCAAAAAACATTCAATCTTTTAGTAAAGGAGTGAAATATGGGGGAGGGAACTGGGTGGTGCAGGGGGACCTTGCTTTTCAATTTGAGCTCTGCGTTTTGAATTATACATGTCGGACAAAAGTTTTCTCTGTTGGGTTTAAGGAGCTGAAGCACCAGGGATTTGAGCAGCCTTGTCACAGTCCCCATTCTGAAGCCCCGAATTATTCGTAATACGAGGCGGAACGAGTAAGCTGGTGGAGAAAGTAACGGGGAAAAAAAAAACAGAGTAGTGCAGCTAAAGTTTCTGTTCTGAGGTTGGAGCTAAGAAAGTGTTGAGGGCAGACTAAAGGGAACTTTATTCTGCAGTCAGCTGTGCCGTACAACGACTTAGGGATGTGCCAGATGAGACCTAGGAGTGTTTGATGTTGTGCCATCTCCTGACTGACCGCTTCATCTGGCGAACTAGGCTGCTGTCCACTAGCCAGGGAGAGGGGCTCCGTGCCTTCGGCTCGAGTATGGTTAACCACACCCATAAATAGATTAGTTTTAATTGTTTATTTAGCATCAGATTTCTCCACATTCATGAATCTCACTTCAAGTGGCTTAGCTCAACAGGAAGGCAGGCATATAACAGAACTGTTCATGCACACAACAGCAACATAACCAAAAAATGTATCAGCTCACCCACAATCAATCTATTGTTTGGCAGCTACAGATCAACTCCTGTTAGGTTTCATTTTCATCTAAGGGTTCATCTCTCCAGGGGGTTTGGTTTATACTCCTTCCAATTCTCAGCTAAGCCCTTTCCTCCTGCAATGCCACTTCATTATTATATTCTCCCCCTCTTTTCTAAGTAAGTTGTTATTTCCCCAATCCATATCAAATCCATATCACCTGCTTCCTTTTAAGTCAAGTACCCTTGTGCCAAGAGCAGTCTGTTCCCGCCCAGAGGAAATGGTCCAATAAACAGGAAGGGGCCCCACTAAGCAGGAAGGGGTCTCATTAAGCAGGAAGGGGTCCCATTCCACAGGAAGGGGTCCCATTCCACAGGAAGGGGCCCCATTAAGCTGAAAGGAATCTCATTAAGCAGGAAGGAGCTCCATTAAGCAGGAAAGGGCTCCATTAAGGAGAAAAGGCCATATTAAGTAGGAAGGGTGTCCATTAAGCAGGAAGGAGCCGCATTAAGCAGGAAGGGTCCCCATTAAGCAGGAAGGGGCCCCATTAAGCAGGAAGGAGCTGCATTAAGCAGGTAAGGGCACCATTAAGCAGGTCGGGGCCCCATTAAGCAGGAAGGAGCTGCATTAAGCAGGAAAGGACCCTATTAAGCAAGAAGGAGCCGCATTAAGCAGGAATGAGCTGCATTAAGCAGGAAAGGGCACCATTAAGCAGGTTGGGGCCCCATTAAGCAGGAAGGAGCTGCATTAAGCAGGAAAGGGCCCCATTAAGCAAGAAGGAGCCGCATTAAGCAGGAAGGGGCCCCATTCTTCTGAATCTATCTCAGATTCATCTTCATCTTGCCTTTCTTCAGAATGATTTGAATTTCTGCACTTAAATTCTCCCAGTTCCATCAGTTGACACTGGATGACAACACTGGCCAAAAAAGGAAATGTTCTACTGCCCATATTCTTCAAGATGGTGTATGAATTCCCCTGGTCTGAGAATGAAGTGGGGCATGTTTCAGTGGCGGAGCATTCGGGGAACAGTGATCATAATATCATTAGGATTAGAATAGTTATGGAAAAGGACAAGGATCGATCAAATGTGAAAATACTTAACTGCAGGAGGGCTAATTTCAGTGAGTTAAAAAGGGATCTTGCCCAGGTGGATTGGAATCAAAAATTGGTAGGCAAAACTGTAATTGAACAATGGGAGGCCTTCAAAGAGGAGTTGGTTCGGGTACAGAGTAGACACGTCCCTACGAGGGGGAAAGGAAGGACATCCAAAGATAGAGCTCCCTGGATGACTAAAGATATAGAGCTTAAAATGAAACAGAAAAAGGAGGCTTATGATAAATGTAAGGTTCATAATACAGTAGAGAACCAGACTGAATACAGAAAGTAAAGAGGAGATCAAAAAAAGGGAATAAGAGGGGCAAAGAGAGAATGAGAATAGAATAGATTACATAAAAGGGAAACCAAAAGTTTTTTATAAACATATAAATAGAAAAAGGGTAGTCAAAGGAAGGGTGGGACTGATTAGGGACAAAAATGGTGATCTCTTTGTGGAGGCAGAGGTCATGGCTGAGGTAATAAATGAATACTTCGCATCCGTCTTCACTAGAGAAGAGGATGCTGCCATTGTAGCAGTAAAGGAGGAGGTAGTAACAATATTGGATAGGATGAAAATAGATAAAGAGGAGGTACTTAAAAGATTGGCAGAACTCAAAGTAAAAATGTCACCCGGTCCAGATGGGATGCATCCTAGGTTACTGAGGGAAATTGCGGAGGCTCTGGCCACAATCTCCCAATCCACCTTAGATATGGGGATGGTGCCAGAGGCCTGGAGGGTTGCAAATGTTACACCCCTGTTCAAAAAAGGGGAGAGAATTAAACCCGGCAATTACAGGCCAGTCAGCGGTGGTGACAATAATCCGGGACAAAATTAATTGGCACTTGGATAAGTATGAGCTAATAAATGAAAGTCAGCACGGATTTGTTAAAGGAAAATCATGTTTGACTAACTTGATTGAGTTCATTGATGAAGTAACGGAAAGGGTTGATGAGGGCAGTGCGGTTGATATTGTGTATATGGACTTTCAAATGGCATTTGATAAAGTACTACTTGATAGACTAATGAGCAAAATTAACGCCCATGGGATTAAAGGGACAGTGGCAGCATGGATACAAAATTGCCTAAGGGACAGAAAGCAGAGAGTAGTTGTGAACAATTATTTTTCAGACTGAAGGGAAGTATACAGTGGTGTTCCCCAGGAGTCGGTATTAGGACCATTGCTCTGGACTTGGATATAGAGGGTATAATTTCAAAGTTTGCAGATGACATGAAACTCGGAAATGTCGTAAATTACATGGAGGATAGTAACAGATGTCAGGAGGACATAGACAGGCTGGTGAAATGGGCAGACACATGGCAGATGAAACTTAACACAGAAGTGTGAAAAGACACATTTTGGTAGGAAGAATGAGGAGAGGCAATATAAACTAAATGGTACAATTTTAAAGGGGGTACAGAAGCAGAGAGACCTAGGAATGCATATACATAAATCTTTGAAGGTGTAGGACAAGTTGAAAAGGCTGTTAAGCAGGCATATGGGATCCTAATAGAAGATTAGAGTGCAAAAGCAAGGAAATTATGCTAAACCTTTATATAACACTGGTTAGATTTCCACTTGTGGGGGAATCCAAAACCAGTCACCAATAAATCCAGTAGGGAATTCAGGAGAAACCAGAGAGGGGTTAGATTGTGGAACTTGCTACAACAAGAAGTAGCTGAGGTGAATAGCATAGATGCATTTAAGGGGAAGCTAAATAAGTACATGAGGGAGAAAGGAATAGAAGGATATGTTGAAAGGGTTTGTTGAAGTAGGGTGGCAGGAGGCTCGTGTGGAGCACAAAAACACCAGAATAGACCAGTTGGGCCATAAGGTCTGTTTCTGTGCAGTAAATTCTATGCAATCCTGTGTAACTCAAAGTGCAAACCCTTTTAAAAAATAATCATTTTTTTCAATAAAAAAATGAAACATGACTGAGTTATGAAGGAAATTGTATTGGTAGCAGTGAGATGCAGCATACACTTTCACAAGGAGCGTTGCTATAACTCACAGACAACTTTGCCAAATGTCCTCCATTTGTCTCTTCCCACTTAACTGTTACTTTTATCTAAAAGCCCCAATTCTTTTCAATAAACTCCTGACTCGTTTGTTATCCGGTGTCACTTTTTTATTGTCAATTTTTGCCTGTTGTCATTACTTTTACACAAGAACTTCCATGCACGGGTTCAACCTGTTATCATTGCCTTGTCACACCACTTGTCACCACAGCTCCCTCTAAATGGCCAATGCGATCCACACTAAATTGATGCACCAAGAGACTGATTTATTTTATGGCCGATTTTCTTTCAAAGTGATTTTCTTTCTCTTCTTCTTCTTGGGCAGAAAGCACCAACCTCACCAGCCCGGCAGTTACAATTTAGAACGCACTGTCTGAAGCATTGCAGTCAAATTATGTTACCGTCCTTTTCCAAATTGGGTGGAGTGAAAAATGAGAGTAATAAAAGAAAGAACTTTGTATTTTTTGAGCTCCCTTCGCAACCTCAGGTCGTCCCAAAGCGCTTTACAGCCAATGAAGTACTTTTGAAGTGTAGTCACTGTTGTAATGTTGTAATGTAGAAATTAATCAACTGTATTTACTATTAAAATGGTTAACTGTTGTATTACTGAGCCATACAGATCCAGGTGGGTTCTGTGTTCAATCCCTCGATCCATCCGTAATTAGTTGATCTCTATCAGGCTGCAATTAGGCAGCTACTATTGTCTTCAGGACCTCTTGGCTAACTAAGGAAGGGGGAACAAAATCAAGATGTATTCCTGTTTTTTAAAAAAAAAAGTTGGTCTCAGGATTTTTTTTTATTCGTTCATGGGATGTGGGCGTCGCTGGCGAGGCCGGCATTTATTGCCCATCCCTAATTGCCCTTGAAAAGGTGGTGGTGAGCCGCCTTCTTGAACCGCTGCAGTCCGTGTGGTGAAGGTTCTCCCTTATGGGTAATGCTGGCAAGGCCACATTTATTGCCTATGCCTAGTTTCCCTGATAGTGATTGTTTTTAAAGTAAGCGGCTTGCTCGGCCATTTCATAAGGCATTAAGCGTCAACCGTGCAGTGTTAGATTGGATCATTCTTGATCGCTGCCCAATAACTCCTGCTAGAAGGCGCATGTCTACGTATTGGTTGACGACAGGATCGGGCCTCAGGCTGAGCTGCGATGCACTTCATGGTAAAATAGCTTGCTGTCACTACGTGAAGTGTTGCCATTTGTGTGGTGTAACAGAGGGATGCTGTTGTCCATAGATTCATACCGCAGCAAGAGTCAACACCTTCAGAAGAGGTGATTGGCAGAAGAACCAAAGGTGAAGGGATATAGGCAGGTTAAGTGAGTGGACAAGAAGTTGGCAGATGGAGTATGATGTGGGGAAATGGAAGGTTATTCACTTTTGTAGGAAGAATAGAAAAACAGAATATTTTTTAAATGGTGAGAAACTATTAAATGTTGGTGTTCAGAGAGAGTTGGGTGTCCTCGTACAAGAAACACAAAAAGTTAGCATGCAGGTACAGAAAGCATTTAGGAAGGCAAATGGCACGTTGGCCTTTATTGCAAGAGGGTTGGAGTACAAGAGTAAGGAAGTCTTACTACAGTTGTACAGGGCTTTGGTGAGAACTCACCTGGAGTACTGCATACAGTTTTGATCTCCTTATCTAAGGAAGGATATACTTACCTTAGAGGCGGTGCAACGAAGGTTCAGTAGATTAATTCCTGGGATGAGAGGGTTGTCCTATGAGCAGAGGTTGAGTGGAATGGGCCTGTACACTCTGAACTTTAGAAGAATGAGAGGCGAACTCATTGAAACATATAAGATTATGAGGGGGCTTGACAGGGTAGATGCTGAGAGGCTGTTTCCAATGGCAGGAGAGTCTAGAACTAGGGGGCATTGTCGCAAGATAACTGGTCGGCCATTTAAGATTAAGATGAGGAGGAACTTCTTCATGCAGAGGGTTGTGAATCTTTGGAATTCTCTACCCCAAAGAGCTGTGGATGCTGAGTCGTTGAGTATATTCAAGATAGATAGTTCCCCTTTAGGGGAATCAAAGGATATGGGGATCGGGCAGGAAAGTGGAGTTAAGGTCCAAGATCAGCTATGATCTGATTGAATGGCGGAGCAGGCTTGAGGGGCCGTGTGGCCTACCCCTGCTCCTATTTCTTATGTTCTTATGTTCTTATGCGACATGAGGAAAAACTTTTTTACACAGCGAGTAGCTATGATCTGGAATGCACTGCCTGAAAGGGCGGTGGAAGCAGATTCAATCCTGGCTTTCAAAAAGGAATTGGATAAATACTTGAAGGGAAATAATTTGCAGGGCTATGGGGAAAGAGCAGGGGAATGGGACTAACTGGATTGCTCTTATAAAGAGCAGGCAGGGGCTCAATGGGCAGAATGGCCTCCTTCTGTGCTGTAACCATTTTATGATTCTATGAAGCGAAGAATATTAGAGAAAAGTATTTTTTTCCCCAAAACAATAGCTCTCAATTATAGAACAGTTCTAACATAGAAAAACATCCCAAGGCACTTCACAGAGGTGCGTGGGGGAATGAAATGGACACAGAGCCAAAGAGGAGCTATTAGGGGGAGTGACCAAAAGCTTGGTCAAAGAGATAGGCTTTAAGAAGGGTCTTAAAGAAGGAGACAGAGGTGGAGAGGCAGAGAGGCGTAATGAGGGAACTCCAGAGCATAGGGGTCCAGGCAGCTTAAGACACGGCCGCCAATGGTGAGGCAAAGGAAAGAAGGAGGGACACGTAAGAGGCCAGAGGCAGAGGAACAAAGATTTTGTGGAGGAGGTTGTCGTACCGGAGGAGGTTACAGAGATAGGGGGCTTAGAATTTGGTTCGTGCCCAAACTGCTGTGCCAAAACTGATGAGCAAGGGGACCATGCAAAATTGGTCCTCTTGTATCATCAGAATGTGACCAGCATGCTGGAGACGCCTGTCCTGCCCCAAGAGGGAGGTCTGGATGAGGATGAATATCAGCCAGCGGGGAAGCCGGCATTGGAGTAACCATAAGTCCGGGAGGGGGGAGGGTGGAGGGGATCGGAAGGGGGCCGAATGGTGGCCGTCAGCAGCCAGCAGTTTTAACTTTTTCTACTTAGCTTATTGGTGTAAGGAGTCTTACAACACCAGGTTATAGTCCAACAGTTTTATTTGAAAATCACAAGCTTTCGGAGGCTTTCTCCTTCGTCAGGTGAGTTGTAAGATTCCTTACATTTGTCCACCCCAGTCCATCACTGGCATCTCCACATCATAGCTTATTGGTGGCAGCTTCCAGCGGTCTCTTTGCAGACTGCTGGTCTGGTTGCTCCATGCCTGAGAAAAATGACCCCAGGACGCATGGCGCATGCTGAGGTCAGGCGCCGACCAATATCGTGAATGAGCCTGAAATAGGCAATGGGCCTAATGCCTTTTTTAGGTGGGAGCTCTGGATGACCACAGGGCAGCCTAACCAATATGGCGTGCGGCGTATACCCAGCGCAGAATGGGCGCACGTACCCAGTGATGGATCCTTTAGCGCCTGTTTTACGCCTCATAAAACAGGCACTGCATGATCCACATTCTAGGCCATGGAGCAGTGAGGCCACAAAGGCAATTATACGTGCTGTCCTTGCCAGCGGCGCCCATATCCCGAGAAAGAATTAAGAAAAAGATTGGGGCCTTCGAGTCGTAAAATGGCACAGATTACAGCTATATGAAGTTATATAAATACATATCCTGCACACCAACAATAAATTGCTACAATGTTCCACTGAAAGAAACTAAGAATGTAACACTCAGAAGTGTCCAAAAGAACACTGTATACAATTAATTACTTTGAACTGCGGTGATACCTCAATGGCATCCCTCCCATTCTGCCAGCGATGTGGCACTGTGCCATTCTGATGGCTTAAAGGGGGCGGAGGACAAAAAAGGTAGGCATTTAAATCTATCACTCCTCAGGGAGCTATTGGGATTGATTACCGTTGCCTGCTGAAGTTTTGGGACCGTTTCCGGGGTCCTGACGCCAGCTATCACCTGGTTAGAGTACCCCTGGGGTCTGCCGAGGGCACACTGGATGGAATCCCCGGAGTTAGACTGGGAACTAGAGTTCTGAGAACTACCCCAACCGTCTTGACATGGGATGGGAGGTGGAAGGTTTACTCTCCCCCTTCCACACCAGAATTTAGCTGGCCATGCTTAACGGGGTGGAATCCTGGAGGAACTGGATTCAGCTCCAAATTCCTGTTGCCTCCCTCCCCTCCGCCTCCAAAAATTTCTTCATGCCGAGGGTTGTTGCAGCATTGAGTACTTTGTGATTGGAAGTAACTGAGGCAAATACCATTCCATCTTTTAAGGTGAGAATATTGAAGCAGAGGAAGGTGCAGGGATAGCAGGGCAGTCGGGTTAGTTTTGGATTGTTGCAGCAAACAGCCGACACAGAGATGATGGGCTGAATGGCCTCCTCCTGTGCTGTAAACTTCTTTGGTTCTAGTTTTGCTTGCATCAAAGGGGAGATAACTTTGCCTCCTAACAGGTTCCCCTTGAAGTCTCTTGCTGGAGAGCAAGATAAGAACGGGGATTGGCACTGATTCCAGCTCGGTCAACATGACACTGCCAAGCAGGCCGTGAATGGACGCTCAGATGGGTCAGCATCTGAAGTCCACAAGTGAAGGGGAGGGGCACTGTAACAGATTCAGACATGACGCCAAATGGTAATCAATATATAATTTATTAACAGTCAAATCAAACATGTAAAATTACCCAATATTAGAAGACAGTAGTAATAGAGATTAAAACAATATTACCCCGTTAGATCTCTGGGCAGAGTTCGTAATTAAGTTGGTGGTGTGGTTGTTTCGAGTCTTCTGACAGCTGGGGGATCTTCTCTGGATCCTCTGCAATGAGCTCAGGAGACGGTGGGTTTTTATGGTCCCCGGCCGGATACTCACACCATGGACAGAGTTGCTATTCACGAGACCCTTATACAAGGTTGTTTTTCACAGAACTTAAGGTGGCCAGCTTGTCTAACTTTACTCATCTAGCTGACGGGCCCTTGTCCCCCTTCTTATCACTATCTTTGGATCACTGTTCCGCTTTCTATCACATAGCTGTCTTTGCCTCACAATGAGGGTGACAAGGCTCAGTCACGGGTCAAAGGTCAGCATTTTACAATTCAGCAAAATAAGCAGCACAGCCTGCAGAGCATGATGGTTAATAGCGTTAAGAAAATGATGTCAATTTTTTCCTGTTCCCAATATTCTTACAAATCTTCCGATGGGCCCTTGGCTGGATTATGAGCAATTGCCAGTTTGATACTTCAGTGGAATCATTGGCTCGATTGCTCCAAACCTTTTGTGTTGAAACCAGCCTTCTTGGTCAAGCCATTGACCATCATCTCATGACAATGAAAAAACAATCCCCGTATGAAAGCGGGGATTAAAGTGGGATAATCCAGATGGCAATTGTCTTTTTTTTTCCTCTCTCTCTCTCTCTCTCTGAGAGCAATTACTGGGAAAAAAATATCCTTCATACCTTTGGAAACAACAATAGTTTCTGCCACCTTGACTAAACAGAGCCCGGCTGCAATAATTAATGTTTTAAATATTAATTATTTTTTCAGATTGAAATGTAATTAATTGCATTCAGGTCGAGGAAATGATATGGCCCCTGTACGGTACGTGCTGGCTCCAGTGTGCAACTTATAACTAGGAAGGTGAAATCAAACTTCATGCTGAACACAGACTGAATTCCCAAACATAACCGGCATACAACAACAAAACAACAACAACAACTCGCATTTGTATAGCACCTTTAACGTAGTGAAACATCCCAAGGTGCTAACAGCTGGAAGTTACTTTAAACTGAGCAATTTTTTTTTTAAAATTATGAGAGTTACATTGATGTGTGCATATTAATTGATTTGGACCAATATTAAGAGAAGGTAGATCCACAGCATGACGTCTAGTTCAGACATGACAGGAGAATAAATGATGTGGAGATGCCGGTGATGGACTGGGGTTGACAATTGTAAACAATTTTACAACACCAAGTTATAGTCCAGCAATTTTATTTTAAATTCACAAGCTTTCGGAGATTTTCTCCTTCCTCAGGCAAATGTTTCAAGATCTCCTTGAAGCCTACGCATTTATACATATTGAACAATAATAAATGGTGTTTACAGACTGCCTCTGCAACTGCCCGTTGCCAAGGCAATCACCGTGTTCAGACAGAGAGGTGTTACCTGCAGAACCTCCGAATACACATTCAATAAAAAAACAAACAGGGAAAAAAAAACAGAGAAAAAAAAAACACAGAGAGAGGCAGAAACATCCGGAAGGCAGAGAGAGCCAGCAAATGACCCATTATATTAAAAACAGATAACATTTGTTCGCTGGTGGGGTAACGTGTAGCGTGACATGAACCCAAGATCCCGGTTGAGGCCGTCCTCATGGGTGCGGAACTTGGCTATCAATTTCTGCTCGACGATTTTGCGTTGTCGTGTGTCTCGAAGGCCGCCTTGGAGTACGCTTACCCGAAGGTCGGTGGATGAATGTCCATGACTGCTGAAGTGTTCCCCGACTGGGAGGGAACCCTCCTGTTTGGCGATTGTTGCGCGGTGTCCGTTCATCCGTTGTCGCAGCGTCTGCATGGTCTCGCCAATGTACCATGCTCTGGGGCATCCTTTCCTGCAACGTATGAGGTAGACAACGTTGGCTGAGTCACAGGAGTATGAACCATGCACCTGGTGGGTGGTGTCATCTCGTGTGATGGTGGTATCTGTGTCGATGATCTGGCATGTCTTGCAGAGGTTACCGTGGCAGGGTTGTGTGGCGTCGTGGACGCTGTTCTCTTGAAAGCTGGGTAATTTGCTGCGAACGATGGTCTGTTTGAGGTTGGGTGGCTGTTTAAAGGCGAGTAGTGGAGGTGTGGGGATGGCCATAGCGAGGTGTTTGTCCTCATTGATGACATGTTGAAGGCTGCGGAGAACATGGCGTAGTTTCTCCGCTCCGGGGAAGTACTGGACGACAAAGGGTACTCTGTTGGTTGCGTCCCGTGTTAGTCTCCTGAGGAGGTCTATGCGATTTTTTGCTGTGGCCCGTCGGAACTGTCGATCGATGAGTCGAGCGTCATATCCCGTTCTTACTAGGGCGTCTTTCAGCGTCTGTAGGTGTCCATCGCGTTCCTCCTCGTCTGAGCAGACCCTGTGTATTCGCAGGGCCTGTCCATAGGGGATGGCCTCTTTGACGTGGTTAGGGTGGAAGCTGGAAAAGTGGAGCATCGTGAGGTTGTCCGTGGGCTTGCGGTAGAGTGAGGTGCTGAGGTGCCCGTCTTTGATGGAGATTCGTGTGTCCAAGAAAGAAACTGATTCTGAGGAGTAGTCCATGGTGAGCTTGATGGTGGGATGGAACTTGTTGATGTTATCGTGTAGTCTCTTTAGTGATTCCTTGCCGTGGGTCCATAGAAAGAAAATGTCGTCGATGTATCTGGTGTATAGTGTTGGTTGGAGGTCTTGTGCAGTGAAGAAGTCCTGCTCGAACTTGTGCATGAAAATGTTGGCGTATTGGGGTGCGAATTTGGTCCCCATGGCTGTTCCGTGTGTTTGGGTAAAGAACTGGTTATCGAAGGTGAAGACATTGTGATCCAGGATGAAGCGGATGAGTTGTAGGATGGCTTCCGGAGATTGGCTGTTGTTGGTGTTGAGTATTGATGCTGTCGCAGCGATGCCGTCATCGTGGGGGATACTGGTGTATAGTGCCGAGACGTCCATCGTGGTGAGAAGTGTTCCTGGTTCAACTGGTCCGTGGGTACTGAGTTTTTGTAGGAAGTCTGTAGTGTCACGACAGAAGCTGGGGGTTCCCTGTACGATGGGTTTCAGGATGCCCTCGATGTATCCAGAGAGGTTCTCACACAGGGTTCCGTTGCCTGATACGATGGGACGTCCGGGTGTGTTGGCTTTGTGTATCTTTGGGAGGCAGTAGAAGTCTCCCACGCGGGGATTACGTGGGATGAGAATGCGTAGGATGCTTTGAAGGTCTGGATCGAAGGTCTTGATCAGTTTGTTGAGCTGGTGGGTGTGTTCTTTGGTCGGATCTGCGGGTAACCGTCTGTAGTGTTCCTGGTTGTCCAGTTGTCGGTATGCTTCTTTGCAATAGTCTGTTCTGTTCTGTATGACTATGGCTCCTCCTTTGTCCGCTGGTTTGATGACGATGTTGCGGTTGGTCTTGAGAGCGTTGATGGCGTTGCGTTGTGCTCGGGTGACATTCTGGACTGTCTTCTGAGTGCGGCTGATGAATCTGGCATTGACGCATTTCCTACGCATTCTCATCCCACGTAATCCCCGCGTGGGAGACTTCTACTGCCTCCCAAAGATACACAAAGCCAACACACCCGGACGTCCCATCGTATCAGGCAACGGAACCCTGTGTGAGAACCTCTCTGGATACATCGAGGGCATCCTGAAACCCATCGTACAGGGAACCCCCAGCTTCTGTCGTGACACTACAGACTTCCTACAAAAACTCAGTACCCACGGACCAGTTGAACCAGGAACACTTCTCACCACGATGGACGTCTCGGCACTATACACCAGTATCCCCCACGATGACGGCATCGCTGCGACAGCATCAATACTCAACACCAACAACAGCCAATCTCCGGAAGCCATCCTACAACTCATCCGCTTCATCCTGGATCACAATGTCTTCACCTTCGATAACCAGTTCTTTACCCAAACACACGGAACAGCCATGGGGACCAAATTCGCACCCCAATACGCCAACATTTTCATGCACAAGTTCGAGCAGGACTTCTTCACTGCACAAGACCTCCAACCAACACTATACACCAGATACATCGACGACATTTTCTTTCTATGGACCCACGGCAAGGAATCACTAAAGAGACTACACGATAACATCAACAAGTTCCATCCCACCATCAAGCTCACCATGGACTACTCCTCAGAATCAGTTTCTTTCTTGGACACACGAATCTCCATCAAAGACGGGCACCTCAGCACCTCACTCTACCGCAAGCCCACGGACAACCTCACGATGCTCCACTTTTCCAGCTTCCACCCTAACCACGTCAAAGAGGCCATCCCCTATGGACAGGCCCTGCGAATACACAGGGTCTGCTCAGACGAGGAGGAACGCGATGGACACCTACAGACGCTGAAAGACGCCCTAGTAAGAACGGGATATGACGCTCGACTCATCGATCGACAGTTCCGACGGGCCACAGCAAAAAATCGCATAGACCTCCTCAGGAGACTAACACGGGACGCAACCAACAGAGTACCCTTTGTCGTCCAGTACTTCCCCGGAGCGGAGAAACTACGCCATGTTCTCCGCAGCCTTCAACATGTCATCAATGAGGACAAACACCTCGCTATGGCCATCCCCACACCTCCACTACTCGCCTTTAAACAGCCACCCAACCTCAAACAGACCATCGTTCGCAGCAAATTACCCAGCTTTCAAGAGAACAGCGTCCACGACGCCACACAACCCTGCCACGGTAACCTCTGCAAGACATGCCAGATCATCGACACAGATACCACCATCACACGAGATGACACCACCCACCAGGTGCATGGTTCATACTCCTGTGACTCAGCCAACGTTGTCTACCTCATACGTTGCAGGAAAGGATGCCCCAGAGCATGGTACATTGGCGAGACCATGCAGACGCTGCGACAACGGATGAACGGACACCGCGCAACAATCGCCAAACAGGAGGGTTCCCTCCCAGTCGGGGAACACTTCAGCAGTCATGGACATTCATCCACCGACCTTCGGGTAAGCGTACTCCAAGGCGGCCTTCGAGACACACGACAACGCAAAATCGTCGAGCAGAAATTGATAGCCAAGTTCCGCACCCATGAGGACGGCCTCAACCGGGATCTTGGGTTCATGTCACGCTACACGTTACCCCACCAGCGAACAAATGTTATCTGTTTTTAATATAATGGGTCATTTGCTGGCTCTCTCTGCCTTCCGGATGTTTCTGCCTCTCTCTGTGTTTTTTTTTTCTCTGTTTTTTTTTCCCTGTTTGTTTTTTTATTGAATGTGTATTCGGAGGTTCTGCAGGTAACACCTCTCTGTCTGAACACGGTGATTGCCTTGGCAACGGGCAGTTGCAGAGGCAGTCTGTAAACACCATTTATTATTGTTCAATATGTATAAATGCGTAGGCTTCAAGGAGATCTTGAAACATTTGCCTGAGGAAGGAGAAAATCTCCGAAAGCTTGTGAATTTAAAATAAAATTGCTGGACTATAACTTGGTGTTGTAAAATTGTTTACAATTGTCAACCCCAGTCCATCACCGGCATCTCCACATCATGACTACCATCGACACCACAAACTGCCGGCTCACAGTGGAAAGGATATCCAAGAAGATCGCGCATTTAGACACAGACATCAAGTTTTTACAGAGCTGCAAGAAAGCAGACAAGATCCCGAAAGGACTCCAGATCACGAACCCACTCAAGTCCACATACAACTCGGATTACGCTGAGAGACTCTGCCGCCGTACCTCTCGCACACTCCGCAACCATCTCATACACCAACTCTACAGCAGACGCCACAACCTCGAAACCAAGATAGAGTCCATACTCTCAACCTGTACTCAGGACACAGCAGACCAGCTACGTTATACCGCCAAACAGACGAGGCAACGGAACTACGCTGCCTACATGAAAACCAAGAGCAGGAAGCTTGAGAAACTCGGCATCACCACCAGCAACGACCAAGCTTCCCCTGGTACCACGGTTGCAACCACAGGGAAGTCTATTGTCAATTTATCCGACCACACCCTTCAACCAGACGAAATCGAAGTTCTCAGCCGAGGGCTCAATTTCTGCCCCACTACCAAAATGGACCCCACTAGTCTCGCGGCGGACACAGAGGAATTCATCAGGAGAATGAGGCTCCGGGAATTCTACCACAAACCCCAAGATTTCAGCAGCGAACCCAATGAGACAATCGACGATCCGGAACAGCAGACAGAGGGATCCGCGGTACAGCAACCGAAGAGGAAAGAGTCAAACTGGACTCCTCCGGAGGGTCGCTGCCCTCAGCTGGACATGTATGCTCAAGCTGTCAGGAAATGCGTCAATGCCAGATTCATCAGCCGCACTCAGAAGACAGTCCAGAATGTCACCCGAGCACAACGCAACGCCATCAACGCTCTCAAGACCAACCGCAACATCGTCATCAAACCAGCGGACAAAGGAGGAGCCATAGTCATACAGAACAGAACAGACTATTGCAAAGAAGCATACCGACAACTGGACAACCAGGAACACTACAGACGGTTACCCGCAGATCCGACCAAAGAACACACCCACCAGCTCAACAAACTGATCAAGACCTTCGATCCAGACCTTCAAAGCATCCTACGCATTCTCATCCCACGTAATCCCCGCGTGGGAGACTTCTACTGCCTCCCAAAGATACACAAAGCCAACACACCCGGACGTCCCATCGTATCAGGCAACGGAACCCTGTGTGAGAACCTCTCTGGATACATCGAGGGCATCCTGAAACCCATCGTACAGGGAACCCCCAGCTTCTGTCGTGACACTACAGACTTCCTACAAAAACTCAGTACCCACGGACCAGTTGAACCAGGAACACTTCTCACCACGATGGACGTCTCGGCACTATACACCAGTATCCCCCACGATGACGGCATCGCTGCGACAGCATCAATACTCAACACCAACAACAGCCAATCTCCGGAAGCCATCCTACAACTCATCCGCTTCATCCTGGATCACAATGTCTTCACCTTCGATAACCAGTTCTTTACCCAAACACACGGAACAGCCATGGGGACCAAATTCGCACCCCAATACGCCAACATTTTCATGCACAAGTTCGAGCAGGACTTCTTCACTGCACAAGACCTCCAACCAACACTATACACCAGATACATCGACGACATTTTCTTTCTATGGACCCACGGCAAGGAATCACTAAAGAGACTACACGATAACATCAACAAGTTCCATCCCACCATCAAGCTCACCATGGACTACTCCTCAGAATCAGTTTCTTTCTTGGACACACGAATCTCCATCAAAGACGGGCACCTCAGCACCTCACTCTACCGCAAGCCCACGGACAACCTCACGATGCTCCACTTTTCCAGCTTCCACCCTAACCACGTCAAAGAGGCCATCCCCTATGGACAGGCCCTGCGAATACACAGGGTCTGCTCAGACGAGGAGGAACGCGATGGACACCTACAGACGCTGAAAGACGCCCTAGTAAGAACGGGATATGACGCTCGACTCATCGATCGACAGTTCCGACGGGCCACAGCAAAAAATCGCATAGACCTCCTCAGGAGACTAACACGGGACGCAACCAACAGAGTACCCTTTGTCGTCCAGTACTTCCCCGGAGCGGAGAAACTACGCCATGTTCTCCGCAGCCTTCAACATGTCATCAATGAGGACAAACACCTCGCTATGGCCATCCCCACACCTCCACTACTCGCCTTTAAACAGCCACCCAACCTCAAACAGACCATCGTTCGCAGCAAATTACCCAGCTTTCAAGAGAACAGCGTCCACGACGCCACACAACCCTGCCACGGTAACCTCTGCAAGACATGCCAGATCATCGACACAGATACCACCATCACACGAGATGACACCACCCACCAGGTGCATGGTTCATACTCCTGTGACTCAGCCAACGTTGTCTACCTCATACGTTGCAGGAAAGGATGCCCCAGAGCATGGTACATTGGCGAGACCATGCAGACGCTGCGACAACGGATGAACGGACACCGCGCAACAATCGCCAAACAGGAGGGTTCCCTCCCAGTCGGGGAACACTTCAGCAGTCATGGACATTCATCCACCGACCTTCGGGTAAGCGTACTCCAAGGCGGCCTTCGAGACACACGACAACGCAAAATCGTCGAGCAGAAATTGATAGCCAAGTTCCGCACCCATGAGGACGGCCTCAACCGGGATCTTGGGTTCATGTCACGCTACACGTTACCCCACCAGCGAACAAATGTTATCTGTTTTTAATATAATGGGTCATTTGCTGGCTCTCTCTGCCTTCCGGATGTTTCTGCCTCTCTCTGTGTTTTTTTTTTCTCTGTTTTTTTTTCCCTGTTTGTTTTTTTATTGAATGTGTATTCGGAGGTTCTGCAGGTAACACCTCTCTGTCTGAACACGGTGATTGCCTTGGCAACGGGCAGTTGCAGAGGCAGTCTGTAAACACCATTTATTATTGTTCAATATGTATAAATGCGTAGGCTTCAAGGAGATCTTGAAACATTTGCCTGAGGAAGGAGAAAATCTCCGAAAGCTTGTGAATTTAAAATAAAATTGCTGGACTATAACTTGGTGTTGTAAAATTGTTTACAATTGAGAATAAATGAGACAGAGGTTTAAACTGAGGAAAGACAAATTCAGGACCGAAATCAGGAAGAATTTCTTCATACAAAAGGAGAACGTTTCTCTCTCTCTCTCTCTCTCTCTTATCGTTACCTTCCTGTTGTCACATTTGTACAACATTCTCATGTCAACTTTTTTTCATTATAAGTTCCTCTTGATAATGAAAACTGCCCATTGTAATTACACACGCCCAACATTGGTGGCAGAGAAGCAGCTCAGTTTTTATGGGGCCGATTTTCGGATGGCCGAGCGGGTGCGTTGGGGGCTCCGAAAGTGGCGGAATCCCGGAGCGCGTTCGGAGCCCGGATCCAACCCGCTGACTTCTGGGTTCCCCAGTGACGCGATCGGGTGCGGGCGCAGCTCCTGCATGCGGGACTCTCACCGACAATTAAAGCCGGCGGGATGATAATTTAGATACTTATTTAGATAGTTGAGGTGCTTGACTGATATGTGAACGGTTCTCCTAACATCAGACAGTGCGAAGAGTCCAGTCCTCACCACCTGGACAGAAGAGCAGCCACACCAGCCCCGCCACCTCCCCCCGCCCCCTGCACAAAATAGTTGTGCAACTACACATACACCAATGGGTGGCACCAAGTGTGGGTGTTCATGGTGAACCTCATGAAAGGGACTTATTGCACAAGCCAGTAAAGAATGGCCAAGATGTGGCAGTAATGGTGACAATATAATATTTAATGTGAGTTGAACAAAAATCAAATATAAATAAAAAACATGACAACCGTCAAACAGCCTTGTGCATCCCCTTTGTGCTCACAAAACCTTTGCCGTACACTTACGACTACTCCTACGTGGTGCCTCCCCTGTGACTGCAGCACAGGTAGTGGCAGGTTGCTCTTGTTCATGCCCTGACCAATTAGATGCTTTGAGCCGACGCCCTCTGGTTTTCGGTGCCCGTGAGGGCCCCTCCAAAGACTGCTACACCTGCACCTGAGCAAGGGCAGATTCGACCACCTGAAGAGGAGGCAGCATTGAGAGGGGGGGCAACGGGTGAGACGTGGAAGCACTTTGAGTGGTGTCCCCACTTCCATGTCCCCTTTTCGCCATCATCCTTCTCCTGGGTCAGGCCCACATCACTCCTACCACCCTGCTGGACGACAGGTTGGAGGACATGTGTGAAGCCTTGTAAGGCCAGTGCCAGAGTATCTGCCTACCTGATAAAGGTGGCAGAAAGTTGCTCACCCTGAGTCTGAAGGGCCGTTGACAGGGTCTCAATGGACTTATTGATGAGACGTGCTTGAAGCTCGATGGAGGCTAGCCTTCCCTCCATTGTAGACATTCCCGCACTTACCCACGACACTATCTCAGAGATACCCTCACGTCCCTGTGACAGTATCTCGGAGATTTCCTCCTGTACCTGTGCCACCATTCCACTCATGTAGGAGTTGGACTCCTCCATCCTCTGCGCGATTGTGGACAGTGCACGTGGCACCTGTTCCAGCACCTCGCAAATATGCTGCTGCCCCTCGATCATTCTCCTTTTAAAGGATGGCCCCCAGGGTTCAGCATCTGTGTCCAGCTGAGCAGAGCCTGGAGAGGAGTGCTCCCACCGATACGGACTCTCCACTCCTGCCCCTGCCACCAGTGTCTGCTCAGTGCTCACTTGTGTGGTGACTCACCATGTGCGACCCCAACTAAATGAGGACGGGGACCCACCGAGGTGTGTGTATCTGTGCTGGTGGATGGCTCGCTCAGATGTGATGGTGCCCCCTCAGAGGCCAGCAGGTCCTCTGAGGAATCACTCTCCGCCATCACGGCGTTCGCTGAAGGCCCTGAAAGAGAACAGAAGGCAATATTAAGCATGATGAGTGCAGCTCCAACAACACTCAAGAAGCTCGACACCATCCAAGATAAAGCAGCCCGCTTGATTGGCACCCCATCCACCACCCTAAACATTCACTCCCTTCACCACCAGCACACAGTGGCTGCAGTGTGTACCATCCACAGGATGCACTGCAGCAACTCGCCAAGGCTTCTTCGACAGCACCTCCCAAACCCGCGACCTCTACCACCTAGAAGGACAAGAGCAGCAGGCACATGGGAACAACACCACGTGCCTGCTGCTCTTGTCCTTCTAGGTGGTAGAGGTCGCGGTGGTGTGTGACTTGGAGTCACACACCACCGCGACCTCTACCACCTAGAAGGACAAGTCACACACCATCCCGACTTGGAAATATATCGCTGTTCCTTCATCGTCGCTGGGTCAAAATCCTGGAATTCCCTTCCTAACAGCACAGTGGGAGAACCGTCACCACACGGACTGCAGCGGTTCAAGAAGGCGGCTCACCACCACCTTCTCAAGGGCAATTAGGGATGGGCAATAAATGCCGGCCTCGCCAGCGACGCCCACATCCCATGAACGAATAAAAAAGAATGATGACAGATGTTGAGGTGCTGAAGATGGCAAGGCATGTTAACATCATTTGCTATTGTGAGTGCTGAATGTTAAAGTTCTGTCACCAGCCGTTTGTCGGGTGCCAGTCTCGGCGTCCCCGACGGAAAGGCACTCAAGGGTACGGCTCACTTCAAGAGCCTCCTGCTCCGAATCCGTGAGGACGACTTGATGCTGCGGCTCCTCTCCGGTCTTCGCCTTCTCCCGTGCATTCTGGGCTCTCTTCCCCTATAAGGGGAGAAAGTAGAGAGCCGTGAGTGAGGGATGGTGACGTGGCCAACCGCTGAATGCATTGGTTTGGGTGAGGCTGACCGTGAAAGAGATACATCAGAGGGTGAGTATGAGACAGATCCATGACATTGTATGAGGATTGGGTTGAGTGGTAGTGGTGGGATGACTACTGGGGAGGTGAGTAAGTGCAGGTAAGTTGAGGATGAGGTTTGAGTGGGTGTGAGGAGTGATGTGATACAGTAGTGTTGGCAGTGCCGAGGGAGTTGTGAGGTGGGGGCTGTGATGTGGAAGACGGTGTGTAGGAGAATGAGTAAGTGTACTCACTTTGGCTGACCTAGTTAGGTCATTGAAGCGCTTCCTGCACTGGATTCAGGTGCGGGAGACTTTGCTGCTGCTGCTGACCTCCTCTGCCACCTCGAGCCAGGCCTTCTTGGTAGCAGAGGCAGGCCACTTCCTCCCGTCCGCCGGGTAGAAGATCTCCCTCCTCCTCCTCACCCCATCCAGTAAGAACTGGAGTGAGGCATCATTAAACCTGGGGGCAGCCTTTCCCCTGGGCTGCTCCATGGTGCAGTGTGGTTCTTTGCTGCAGGAGCAGCATTGGAGGAGTGCCCCTTTAAATAGGGCTCCTCCAGCTGACAACCTGTGATGCGGGTGCGCAATCCGCCCGCTGCGCAGGTTTCCGACGGGAAACCCAGAAACCATGGTAAGTGGATTCAATTTACCCGCGATCGCGTGGGGAACAGACAGATTTCACTGGGCGGGTTACCTACACACCCAGTCGCCCTCCCCCACTGCCAACCCACCTCCCTGGTAATATCGGGGCCTATATCTCTCAGCTCCTCAGCCTGTGCAGCTGAGAAATATATTATTGGGCCAGACTTTGCTGTCAAAATAACAGTGAGGCTAATGGCGCTCACCGTTATTTATGCGTAAATGGTACAGCTACTTCAGCCGAGGGGCAGATGCGCGATTCGACGTGGAAATCCAAAAGTTACCGTCCGATTTGCGCCGCTCTGCCGTTAGCTTTGCGAAAACGGGATCTCGCTGTCTGGCTCACCAATGAAATACATTGAACGGCGTGAAGTTGCTATATTTGCGCGGCTGATATGGACTAAACTGGCCACAGAAAGTTAAGTCTTGTCCATTCCATTCTATATACCCTTTTAACAAATTGATGTGTTAATTACTGCCAGTCACCCTCTCTAGCACAGAAAATTAACTATTACAAGTGTGGAATCTCATTCCTTCAGGTTTTAGTTTCTGTTGGAGATTTTAAAAGCGTAAAATTTTAAATGTTAAGTTTGTTTTTACTTTTTCTTTCTGTCTCTTTTTTCTCTCTCTTAAGCCAATCTTTCTTTCCCTCTCTTTATTTCTCATTCTGTACCTGATTTGACATTGAATTCACCCACTCTAATTTACACTTCCTTCTCAGTCCTTGCGCTGTTAATTTCACAATCCTTCGATCTGATTAAGGAGATACACAGTTGCTTGCCCTGTTCACTCAGGTCCCAGATGCCCGGTTTCCCTCACTGCGATGTTATTACCTCGCACTTTCAGCAAATTGCCACGCAAAAAATTTAAGAACCTAAATGTGCGAGGGCAAGTCTAACTACCATTA
Source organism: Heptranchias perlo (assembly GCF_035084215.1). NCBI lineage: Eukaryota > Metazoa > Chordata > Chondrichthyes > Hexanchiformes > Hexanchidae > Heptranchias > Heptranchias perlo. The sequence continues at coordinate 11,376,406 of NC_090338.1, read as the reverse complement.
GATGCTCTGCTATAGCAAAATTTGGACCATTATTAAAAATCTTGTCTGCCTGCACTGGTCCAATGCTCCCCCGCTTGAGCTGAAGACCAAACTTAGTCTTGAGTCTATGCACAACGCATCAGGAGATTGACAAGTATATAATGGGGCAGGAATTGCTTGGAGCGGTGAACCAACAGCCTGTCGCCCCATAGATTTATATTAACCTGCTAACTTACCGCAGTCTTTACTTAGAGGACGTCCTCGGATAGGAAGTGGAGAAGAGCTCAGCGTCAGTTCAGGAGAAGCTAGGACCTGTGGGAGAAGCGAGAGGATCGGTCTCTCCCCTCGATCAATCAGATCGCAGCATTTTTGACAAGCTGCGTAACTCTCTGCAGGCTTCCAACGTTAAAACCAGGAAGTAAAAGGTACAACGTTAAAATCACTATAAGAACAGTTATAGACAGCGAAAAGAAAAGAGGGTAAGAAATATTTAAATTAAATAAAAGAGACAGAAGGGAAAAGTAAAAAAAAATAATAACTTTTCAATTTTAAAAAATTTCAATGACCAAAAACTATTAAAATAAGGAGTAATGAGATTCCACATTTTTAAAAGTTAATTTTTAGTTGTTTGGCAGTCAATAAGACTTACCGCTTAGTTTAGACATGGTATTTTTAAGTGTACCTGTTCTGTGGCGATATTAGTTACTTTCCAGCTGGGCAGATGAGCAAGTTGCCACTTTTTCAATGATTTCCCTGATTGCAGCGTGCGATGTCCCTTTAATTCGAAGCTGTCATATCGCCGGAGAACCAGTAGGAGCAAGTTCCGGATTTCCGCCTTTCACTGCACATGTGCGAACGCTGGAACTTGCTCCTCAATTTCGCCACTAACAACGATGAGCGCTGTTGAGCTCATCGTTATTTTGCAAGCAATTTCTGCCCCCAATGTAATTTAAACCCAGACTTTATTGCCCATTAATTTATTACCATAGCACACACACACACACAAAAAAAATCTTAACCCCAAGAATTAACACTTAGATTAGACTTACAGGTAGAGTAGCAGAGGTGAAAATCTTAGAGTCATTGAAGAACTGTTTGGATGCTGCGATGGGGGACTTTCCCGCTTGATGAGCTAAAGTAGGGCGAATGGCCTCCCTCGTTTGTACTTATCTTGGGGTCTTGTGAACATGCCTTCTGCTGTCAGATGTTGGGTGGCCACAACTTCATCTGGAGATAGGGTTGCTAATCCTCCAAGGTTGTCCTGGAGTCTCCAGGAGTCACAGATTAATTTCCAGGATATTGTGCGAAAAAATCGGAGGGGCTTTAAAATAGCGTGGGTTTTATTTGAAGTTCTTTGAAGGCTTTTGTTTGTTAGTCATAAACTTGTATAGAACCATGGTTAGACCACACTTGGAGTACTGAGAACAGTTCTGGTCTCCATATTATAAAAATATTATAGAGGCACTGGAGAAGGTGCTAAAAATATTTATCAGAATAATACCAGAACTGACAGGTTATACCTATCAGGGTAGATTGAACAGGCTGGTGCTCTTTTCTCTTGAAAAGAAAAGGCTGAGAGGTGACCTGAGAGAGGTCTTTGATATTATGAAAGGGTTTGATATGGTAGACGTAGAGAAGATGTTTCCACTTGTGGGGGAGACCAGAACTAGGGGGTCATAAATATAAGATAGTCACCAATTAATCCAATAGGGAATTCAGGAGAAACTTCTGTGCCCAGAGAGTGGTTAGAATGTGGAACTTGCTACCACAAGGAGTAGTTGAGGCGACTAGCATAGATGCATTTAAGAGGAAGCTCGATAAACACAGAAGGATATGCTGATAGGGTTAGATGAAGAAGGGTGGGAGGAGGCTCATGTGGAGCATAAACGCTGGCATGGACCTGTTGGGCCGAATGGCCTGAATCTGTGCTGTAGATTCTAAGTAATTCTATGTAACCCAGGAGAAAAAAAATCATAGGGGCTTTAAAATAATATGGATTTTTTTTTCAGGTTCTTTGAACACTTTTGTTTATTAGTTATAAAAATATTGGAGATAGGAAGAAAAAGGCTGTTTGACTCACAGTCAAGAACCATCCAATGGGTTAACAAAGAATCTGTTTCTTTTCCAATTGGCGTGGGAAGATGGTGCACCCTAAGGATAGGCGCATAGGGTGACCAATGACAGAAGCACTGGGGGCGAGGCACTTGAAGGCAGAAACTCATGCGATGAAACTTTATGGATTGTGTCCAACCAAAGTTGGCGACCCTACCCGGAAAAACAGGTTAAACGGCTGAAAATGTGCCATTTACGCAGTTTCCCGGGGGGAGTTCCCCGAGCCTCCCGCTGAAGTTCTAGCAGGAATTCAGGAGAACCCTGTAAAAAATTTAGGTCCACGAGCTTTAGGTGCAAGGATGATATCAGAACTGAGAGGTTATGACTATCAGGAAAGTCAGAACAGGCTGAAGTTCTTTTCTCTAGAGGCGACCTAATAGAGGACTTTAAAATTATGAAGGGCTTTGATAGGGCAGACATAGAGAAGATGTTTCCACCTGAGATGGAGTTCCAAACTGGGGGCCATCAATATAAGATAGTCGCCAATAAATCCAATAAGGAATTCAGGAGAAACTTCTTTACTTAGAGAGTGGTTAGAATGTGGAACTTGTTACACATGGAGTGGTTGAGGCGAATAGCATAGATACCTTTAAGGGGAAGCTAGATAAGTAGACGAGGGAGAAAAGAAAAGAAGGATATGCAGATAGTTAGATGAAGTAGGGTGGGAGGAGACTCGTGTGGAGCATGAACACCGGCATAGACCAGTTGGGCTGAATGACCTATTTCTGTGCTGTAAGTCTATGATTCTATTAAGAATAGGGGTCGGGGAGCTCTAGTTGTCGAGTCCCTCGGGTGAAATAGGTTACCAACTGAATTCACAATATTATTATTGCAAAGTGATCACTGCGGGGTGGAGTAAACTTACATTAACCCGCAGTACAACACCAGTATCTCGTAGCTGGTATTTATGTGCAGGGCACCTACACATGCAGATCAAACAGCAACGCTTTTGAAGAAGCTGCATGTGGTGTTGCTCAGTAGGTGTTGGTAGTCTCACCATTTGTACAGATTGCACTTCACTAACCCATAATGACAGCCTCTCTTCCTTCAATAAAGAGGAAGAGTATTAAACTTTCCATCTGAAGCCGTCTAGAAACACATTACTTTAACACTGCACTGCTGTATACTTTAGCCATTTAAGACCATTTTGGAGTAGTACATGTAATTTTGGGTGCCCCACCTTCAAAAGGGGCATTGATGCACGGGAAAAGACTCAGAAAAAAACAAGGATGGTTCCAATAGAGTCCAAGTTCAAGATCGACCCCATACTGTGCATAAGCCTTGGTACCTAACTTTACCCATGGAATGGATGTGACACATGCAGGAATATGATTCCCTCCCCCCTTCCTTCTCCAAGTGGTGAGAAGAGACTGACACAATTGAACTTGTTGTTGAACGCAGAAAGAAGGTTGAGATGGGACAGAATGCAAGACTTCTCAAACTGTAAATCATGAAAAACATGGATGTAGTCAAGTTGTTTAAATTAAACTCTTCTCACAGAACGTGTGAAATTTTGAGCAAGTCTAGAGATTAGTCAGTGCAAATTGCTGTTGGTTTGTTGGACAGATGGTGTTAGGTGGGCCAAACACCCTTTTCGTAGTTCAATAGTTTCCTACCACCTTCTTGCTTACCACAATTTCAAAGAAATTAATCTCAAGGTGACAAGATTGCAAATAACATTATTTTTATGACAATACTTGTAATGTATTATTTATTACTTAAAGTCTTTTCTACTACTAAGATGAAAGTCAAGCTTAGTAGTAGAAATCTGTAATTCTATCCCCCAAAAGGCTGTAGATGCTAGGACAGTTGGAGCCTTCAAGGCTGAGAGAGAGAGAGAGAGATTTTTATTGGTGAGGATATCAAGGGATTTGGAGGAAAGCTGAGTGAATGGAGCTGAGGTGCAGATCAGCCGTGCTCTAATTGAATGGCCTACTCCTGTTCCTATGTTCGTAAATCATGACACAAATCGGATCATTTCAGATAGACTAACAATTATAGAAATTTCACCCAATTCTCATCATTTCAGTTGACCTTAAAATAATTGTCAGGTGTGCACATTAAAAGAATGAAATATACTTATTGTCTATACATTACATGTGCATGCATTGTCTATGTATTTGTGCATGCATTGTCTATAAATTACAAGTGAATGTAATGTGTACAAGGGTGTTCATTTCTGGCTCTAATGGTTGATGGTGGTTTAGGATTGGCAGTTCCATCTAATGCAATAAAATCAGTTGCTGTAGTTACCTGGTGGCCTATTGGAGACATTTGGTCCCTAATAGACTACTTATGGTGGGGGAAATAAATATGTGACTCTTGCATATGTGGACTATATAGTATCACTGGTGGTCTCTAATGGTGAATATTGATCTTCTATCCAATTTTCCTGGCAGTCTACTATTGTTTCTCTGAGCCTACTGTGGAGAGATACATACTCCACAGGTCTGGTGACAGAATATATGTCTGTTCTCCAAAACAGTGCGGGAGCATTTTATTGCCCAGGAGAACAGAGACTCCACTTAGGAACAGGAGTAGGCCATTCAGCCACTCGTGCCTGCTCCGCCATTTGATAAGATCATGGCTGATCTGTGATCTAACTCCATATACCTGCCTTTGGCCCATATCCCTTAATACCTTACTTCCGAATGCTGATGATGTGGAGATGCCGGTGATGGACTGGGGTGGACACATGTAAGGAGTCTTACAACACCAGGTTATATAAAGCTGTTGGACTATAACCTGGTGTTGTAAGACTCCTTACATTTGTCCTAATGCTGAGGAAGTGATAATCATCCATTATCCCTCATGGAACAGTGGGGAAATGCAACTTTGCTGCCTTCTGCTTGAGGGTCCATAAGATGAGAGCAAAAGTTCATCAATATTTCAGTATATAAATGCAGTGGGGCTTAGGGGGTTAAATTATGAGGACAGGCTGCATAAGCTTCGCTTGTATTCCCTTGAGTATCGAAGATTGAGGGTTGATCTGATCGAGGTGTTTAAAATGTTAATAGGATTTGATCGGGTTAGATACAGAGAAACTATTTCCTCTGGTGGGGGAATCAAGAACAAGGGGACAAAATCTTAAAATCAAAGCCAGGCCATTCAGGAGTGAAAACAGGAAGCACTTTTTTGTACAAAGGGTGGTAGAAATCTGTAACTCTCTCCCCAAAAGGCTGTGGATTCTAGGGCAATTGGAGCTTTCAAGACTCAGATAGAACAATTTTTGTTAGGTAAGGGCATCAAGGGATAAGGTGGAAGGGTGGGTAAATGGAGTTGAGGTACAGATCCGCCATGATCTAATTGAATGGCGGAGCAGGCTCGAGGGGCTCAACTCCTGTTCCTATGCTCCAGTGTCAGCTTGGCTCAGTTGGTCGCACGCTCATCTGCGAGGAAGATTGTTGGTTCAAACCCCAATCCAGAACTTCAGCACATAATCTAGGCCAATATTTCAGTGTAGAAATGAGGGACTGATACATTGTCAAGAACTGCTGTCATTCAGAGGAACTATTAAAACCTGGTTCGCATGTTTAGGTGGATGCAAAAGATCCCATGGCACAATTTGAGGAAGAGCAATAAGTTTTCCCAGTGTCTTGGGTAGCATTTCTTCTCTTAAGTGGCATCACAAAAAATATATTAACCGATTATTTTTCATAGTGTGAAAATTGGCTGTCAGATTTTTTCTAACACAGCCGTGACTGCCCTTCAAGAATATTTCTTTGGCTGTGAAGCAGCTTGGGATGTCCTGAGGGTGTGACCAGACTCTAGATAAACACAAGTGCTTTTTTGCTCTTACTTACGCTGCAGGGCTCTTTGAGGACCTCTTTTGATGAGCAACAGCGGAATAGCTCCTTTATTCTACGATGAATGACCCGCTAATTAATTCAGGGCAACATGTGGCATTGAGGCGCAAGATTTATGGGAATTTGTTATTAATTGATCACTGAGGAAAACACATTTTTCATTACAAAATGGAATTTTAGAACTACATCGGCAACAACAACTTGCATTTACACACTGCCATTAACGTAGTAAAACGTCCCAAAGGCTCTTCTTAGGAGTGTAATGAGATAAAAAAAATTGACGCTGAGCCAAGGAAGGAGACATTAGGACAGGTGACCAAACCAAAAAGGAGGAGGGAGAGATGGAGAGGCGGAGAGGTTTACGGAGGGAATTCCAGAGCTTAGTGTGCCGAGACAGCTGAAGGCACGGCCGCCAACGGTGGGGCGAAGAAAAAGAGGCCAGAGTTGGAGGAGCGCAGAGTTCTCGGGGGATTTTATGGCTGAAGAAGGTTACAGATATAGGAAAGGGACAAGGCCATGGAGGGATTTGAACACAAAGTTAAGAATTTTAGTTGCACTCTTACAAATTTGAAAGAAATCTGAATTATCATCCCTAGCTTGTGACTTTGCCTGTTTTGTATAACTTCGCTGGACAGTGTCCAGCTGTCTCGACTGACAGCTTGTGTGGGCTGAATAGACTGAACAGTACAACATGTGGAAGAATTCATAATTCTTTCTTTTGTATCTCCTAACACTGGGTAATTTCATGTACCTTTTATTTCACTTGTGATTTTTCATTGCTTCATTCACTTGTTAATTAAAACAAAATTAGGTTTTGGTATTATCTCCTGTATGGGCCATAAAAAGTTCCAGTAATTAAATACAAGTTACATCTTGTCCCTCACACTGATGGAAGCTGCAGGAAATTCCAGTCTCCCTGGACCAACCAGTTTATTTTTAGTTTTTCTGCTCATGCACTGTTATGATAAAAACAAGCCCCAATATTACAATAATCATAGAATCTTATGTTGAAAGCAGTTTTACTACTGTAATATTAATTCTACAAGTAATACTACAAAAATTTTTAAAATTAAAATAAAACATTTTAAACACTACTTCAAATTCTCTTATCTCATTCCAATTTTTGAATTAATTTAACTTTATTTCTAAATAATGCACTATGTTTAAATTTTCAACACATCATCTACCCTTATATCTAGAGTCCCACCGTCCATTTTGAAGACGGCGCCCATATTTTTTCAGAATTTGTTTCTGATTGGCTGCAATCATGTCCAGAACCTGGTTCTTTAGCCAATCAAGGTCCATGACAAAAGGGAGAATTCTGCTGCTCTTCTTCAAAATAGTGGCCATGGGATCTTTTACCGTCCACCTGAGAGGGCAGACGGGGCATCGGTTTAATGTCTCAACCAAAAGACAGGGCTGCCGACAATGCAGCACTCCCTTGGTATCGTACTGGAGCGTTACCTAAAGTAGACTCTGGAGCAGGATGTGAACCCACAGTCGTCTAACTCAGAGGCGAGTACCTTACCAAATGAGCAAGAGCTAACACCTTGCACTTAGCCCTCATTAACCTGCAGTGTTGCTTTCCATATCTCCGAGCTCAGCAACCAAAGAGTTACAGGGTTGAGAGGAGCCTGATTTATATGCTAAGAAATATTACAGGCCGCCTTTCTCAGTGAAGTGCGAGCTGTTATTCAGAAGGAGGTCGCCGGTGGGTGAAAAGGCAACAGATTATTTTTCATTATCATTGTGGTGGCAGGAAAAAAAAACTGGAACATAATAATGAAATGTCAGGATGAATTACAAAACAAGGAGGCTTTTCCGATGCTGCTGCATGGTAATTCATAGACAATGATGTATGTTTTTTTGATGCAGGGCGGACAGTGTCATTCTTAATAATGACATACAACATCCCATCTGTGTTACACATTTTAACTCCAACCCTAGAATGGTTTTGTCATCCCACCTCAGGCTTGTCTTGTTCTGAGCACCACATTTACTTGGGGCTCCTGTTAATTTAAATGTTTGTCTGTGTTTTACTCGCCTCCCCACGCCCCCCCCACCCCTCCAAACTTTATCTATGTTTTGAAGCGGAATGTTAAGATCTGAGAATATCAATCGCGTGGAAGGATTGCAGTAGGAGAATGGAGAAGGCGTAACAGAGGAAATAAAAATGTAAATAAGCTCTGTAGCTCTCCTGATGGCACAACAACAACAACTTGTAGTTACGTAGCGCCTTTAACATGGTGAAACATCCCAAGGCGCTTCACAGCAGCGTAATCGGACAAAAAATTGACACCGAGCCAAATAAGGAGACATTAGGACAGGTGACCAAAAACTTGGTCAAAGAGGTAGGTTTTAAGGAGCTTCTTAAAGGAGGAGAGAGAGGTAGAGAGGTTTATGGAGGTAATGCCAAAGCTTAGGGCCCAGACGGCTGAAGGCACGGCCACAATGGTGGGGTAAAGGAAATTAGGGATGCACAAGAGGCCAGAATTGGAGGAACGCAGAGATCTCGGAGGGTTGGAAAAATTTACAGAGCTGGGTGGGGGGATTTGAAAACGAGGATGAAAATTTAGAATTTGAGGCACAGAAATAGAGAGCGTGTCTCTATCTCCTTCTTATAGATTTCACTGCCCTGCATCTTTGGCTCTGTTTCCCTCACTGTCTCTCTCTGTATGTGCCTCTCTGCCTCTCTGTGTATGTCTGTTTCTGTCTCATTGTCTCTCTCGCACTTTCTCATAGGTTTTACTGCCCTGCATCATTGGTTCTGTCTCTGCCACTATGTCCCTCTATATATGCCTCTCTGTCACAGTGTGTGTCTTACCCTCTCTCTCTCTTTCTCCCTGTGCATGTGTGTGTGTGTTTCTCTCTCTGTCTGTCTCTCTCTCTCTCAGGATTCTTGGACTCTTTATCACTCTGTACTTGGGTTTGTCCGCTGCTTTCCTTTATTTAGAGGCCCTGGCAGTTTTCAATGTTTCACTGTTAACCCTTCAATATCACACAAAAATAAACATCCCTAAAACGCCATGAGAACCAGGAAAACAATTCTTTCAGTGCCCAGTTTGCCTGCTCAAAAAATGGATTGTCCAATCAAAAAACTGGATAGGTGGCAACCCAAATTGTTATCAAGGCAAGCGTGGGAGCCGTGTTGTATATCGGAAATTCCACAAAGAGTGACGAGGTCATAGAATCATAGAATCTTACAGCACAGAAGGAGACCATTCGGCCCTTTGAAAGAGCAATCCCATTAGTCCCACCTCCCTACCCTTTCCCCATAGACCTGTGAATTTTTCCTTTTTAAGTATTTATTCAATTCCCTTTTGAAAGTTACTATTGAATCTGCTTCCACCAACCTTTCAGGCAGTGCATTCCAGATCATAACAACCCGCTGCGTAAAAAGACTCATCTCCCTGTCGGGTTTTTTTGCCGATTTTCTTAAATCTGTGTCCTCTGGTTACCAACCCTCTGGCCAGTGGAAAAAAAGTTTCTCCCTATCTACTCTATCAAACCCCTCATAATTTTGAACACAAAATGATAAGTTAATCTATTTTTGGTGGCGTTGGATGAGGGAGGAACATTGGTCACAATACCAAGAGAAATCCCTCTTCCTGTTCAAATAATGCCATAGGGTCTGAACAAGCAGATGGAGCCTCATTTCAACATCTTATCTGAAAGAAGGCATCTCTGACAATGCAGCAGTTCCTCAGTGTCAAGCTGTATTACATGCTTATGTGCTAAAGTGGAGCCTTGAACCCCATAATCTCTGACTCAGAGGTGAAAGTGCTTCCAACTTGTCTGAAGATAGGGTCCTTCAGTGCATTACTGACGGGAGTGCTGCATTGTTGGAGGTGCCGTCCTTTGGATGAGGCTGAGGACCCACGCAGGTGGATGTAGACGATCTCCTGGTACTATTTGATGAAGAGCGAGGTGTTCTCCCAGCGTCCTGGTCACATCCTCCAGATGCAAGATCCCTGGGGGACCCCCTGCTACACCCCCCAGAAGTGTAGAAGGGTGGGACTGCTGGTTGCCAGTCTGCTGCACCTCTGACCCCATCCCAAATCTGAGGGTAAGTTGCATTGGCGGAGGGGGGGGGGGGGAATCAGATGCCATTTTTTCACCGCTTCACTGAAGCGTCCAGCCGGTTTCATGGGTGGAACCGCGGATTTGGAGGATTTTGATAGCAGCTTCTTGCAGCGACCTTAAGGGTCTGATATTTCTGTCTGTGCTGCTTGAAAATAAAGGAGAGGAAAGAACTTGCGTTTATATAGCGCCTTGCTATGTAACATTGCTCCCTCAAAATTACGAAGGGGTTTGATAGAGAAGATGTTTCCACTTGTGGAGGAGACCAGAACTAGGGGGTCATAAATATTAGATAGTCATTAATAAATCCAATAGGGAATTCAGGAGAAACTTCTTTACCCAGAGAGTGGTTAGAATGTGGAACTCGTTACCACAAGGAGTAGATTAGGCGAATAGCATAGATGCATTTAATGGGAAGCCAGATAAGCACATAAGGGAGAAAGGAATAGAAGGAACTGCTAATAGGGTTAGATGAAGAGGGATAGGAGGAGGCTCAAGTGGAGCATAAACACCGGTGTAGACCAGTTGGGCCGAATGGCCTGTTACTCTGCCCTAAATTCTATGTAACCAACTCCACTAACAAAAAACGCACTAGCCAATCATTCATTCGGTATTTGTGGGATCTTGCTATGTACAATTGGCTGCCGTGTTTGCCTACATTACAGTGACTGCACTTTAAAAGGAATTCGTTGGTTTGGAAGCACTTTGAGATGTTCTGAGGATTGTCACAAGGTGCTTTATCTCCGGTGGTCGATAAGGGCAGGATCAGGACCAGAGAATTTAAACAACTGGGCTGCACAATTCGGTAATATGTGCTGTAGAATTTGTCCTCTTCTCCACAAATTCCGTGTATGTTTAACTACAAATAGAGATGTGACCCATAGATCCTTGCTGGATATATTACATCAAGTGAATTTGGTTAATTTAGTGCCCATGTGTTACTGCTCCTCGGTAGAGGTAAAGTATATCCAGTTGGATGCCAAAGATTTGTACAAAGTACCTCTAATAAATTCAGGACTGCAAACGGGAAATAAAATGGCAGCACACGGTCATCTAGGCGCTGATGGAGGAACAAAGGAACCGGGCTCATTGACGTCTTCAGACTATCAGGCGTGTTGGTGCATTTTAAATCATTCACATTGAGCTAAACTGATCTAAAGGTAAAGAATTGCAAAATAAAAAGTAATATATTTGGGATTTTCTTATTCGTTCATGGGATGAGGGTATCACTAGCAAGGCCAGCATTTATTGCCCATCCCTAACTGCCTTTGAGAAGGTGGTGGTGAACCACCTTCTTGAACAACTGAGTGGCTTACTAGGCCATTTAAGAATCAACCACATTGCTGTGGGTCTGGAGTCACTATATAGGTCGGACCGGGTGAGGACGGCAGGTTTCCTTCCCTAAAGGACATGAGTGAACCAGATGGGTTTTTTCAACAATCCAGTAGTTTCATGACCACCATTACAGATACTAGATTTTTTTCATTCCAGATTTTTATTTAATTAATATGAATTTAAATTCCCCAGCTATCATGACAGGATTTGAACTCATAACTCTGGAACGCCAGTCTAGGCCTCTGGATTACTTGTCCAGTAACATAACGATTATGCTACCGTACCCAGTGATACCATATCATTGGTGCGATTAAAAGCAAAGGAAGTTATTCAGGACAGAAGTCAGACTAGAGAATGGTTCGATTTGAAACTAGGAATAGAGTAAATAGTCACTGAGTGAAAGCAGTTATTGCTCCATAGAATCTGCGGCAAAAACAGGCCATTCAGCCCAACTTGTCTATGCCAGTGTTTATACTCCATACGGACCTCCTCCCAATCTAATTAACTCTTCCCACCTTGCCCCATATGCCCTTTTCCCTCATGTATGCATCAAGCCGCCCCTTAAATGTGTCAATGCCATCTGCTACAACCATTCCACATGGCAGCGAGATCCACATCCTCACCACCCTCTGCGTAAAGAAATTCCCCCTAAATTCTCTCTTTGATCTGTTAGTGATAATCTTATATTTATGGCCCTTTGTCCTGGAGTCACCTGCCGTTTCCTCTGTATTGACGTTTCCTTGCTGTCTCTTACTGCGCCATTGAGAAATCCACCAAATTCACATGTTTCGGCCAGTTACCTCAGTCTAACACAAGCTGAGCAACATTTTCATCCTCTCTTTGCCTCCTCTGGTTAAACTTCAATCATTCCATGATAACGAATGGCACAGATGTATTTTGGCCACTGGGACCAACCCCACGTATGTTTTGACTTCAGGCCGGGCAGGAGCGTTCAGACTCTTAATCAATGTAGACGTTACAGGTGCGCAGATAGTAAGCAAAACTGCTCTCTTTTTGGCATCTGTTGCAAGTTCACTTCCCTCAAAATAAAAATTGAGTCTTTCTCTACACTCACTCCAGCTGAATCCCATTCGACACTCTCCAAATTTTCCAACTAATGCCGACATTCAGTGGCAAGGTAGACTGCTACCTAAATAACAAAGGTGACCAATATTCAATCTTTTTAACAATGTGTTGTCCTTTATTCTCATCATCACTTCTACGTCTGAATAAACACTCATATTGGTGCTGTAATAACTAGCTGCTTTTATTTCCAGACCCTCCAGAATATTCCATCAAAGAATAACAGAATCAACACAAGAGACACCTTGTAGTGTAATTGCTTAAATGTGCTTACTCCCATCAGGGGGCCATCTAGTGTTCAGGTAACAATATGCAAGTGCCATACATATTAACGGTGAACAACAGTTGTCCCAGCATGATTCTCTGTGGGACACTTTCTGCCAGTCCGAGGAACTTTGTTTAACTCCCACCCCTCTGTTTTCTGGTTTGCAGCCATCTTTCAATCCATTCTGCCGGCTGGCCACAGACTCCACATGCTCTGACCTTCTCTTATGTGGCACCTTATCATAGAAAACATAGAAACATAGAAAATAGGAGCAAGAGTCGGCCATTCTGCCCTTCGGGACTGCCCCGCCATTCAAAACAACCACGGCTGATCGTCTAACTCAGTACCCTGTTCCCGCTTTTTCCCCATATCCTTCGATCCCTCTAGCATTAAGAAATATATCTATCTCCTTCTTGAACACATCTGAAAGTCCATGTGTATCACATCATTGCCCCTTTACTACTGTCTCTGTTATTTCTTCAAAAGAATTCAATAAGCTTGATTAAATGTAACTCTCCTTTTATAAATCCTTGATGGCTTTTAAAATTTTTTTATTCTGCTGCAGACATAGGAGAAGAAAAAGGCAGATGCTTGGGGTCATTCAGAACTGATGTCTCTTTGAAACATTGAGCATGGACCAAGGCTGTGGAGATATGAGAGGGAACTTCTAGTGGAGAGGGAGTAAGGGAGAAAGCACTGATAGATGAGTGACAAGTGATAGATTGCAACAGAGACTAAGAAAAGTGAGACAGATCCAGTGAGTTGCAGTCAGGGACAGGGGATCTGAGAAATCTTTAAAGAGAAATGACAGGAAAAGGACAGATGAAAGAATTAGAGTCGAGAATGAAAATTTGCAGGAAGGGAACCAATGAGGAAAATAGTGAGGGGGTCTATCGACAATTTCCTTCAATGAAATTGAATAACATTTGTTGCACTAATCTGACTAATTAGATTTGTAGTATGATTTCAATTGATTACAATGAATATTTAATTAATGCTTTTAAAAGCATAATCCTGTAATTAATATTGGAGATATAAGCAGATGAATACTTAACATGACAAGCATTTGTCCGCTATTTTAACAGAGGCATTAAACCAATTAAGTGTCGATGCCTGCATTAAACAGCAGACAGAGGAATGGCACTTGATGATATTAAGCATCTGTTCACTGTTATCTCACATAGGAATTTCTAGGCTGCAATAAAGAAAGAAAGAAACAAAAAGAGAGAATGGGAGAAAGAAAGAAAAGAAAGCCAGACTTGCATTTATACAGCACCTTTCATGACCTCAGGACTTCCCAAAGCGCTTTAAAGCCAATGAAGTACTTTCAAAGTGCAGTCAGTGTCGTTCATGTAGGAAATGCGGCAGAGAATTTGAGCACAGCAAGGTCCCACAAACGGCAATTGGATAATCAGATAATCTGTTTTTAGGTGTCGGTTGAGGGATAAATATGGGCCAGGACTCCCCTGCTCTCCTTTGAATAATACTGTGGGATCGCTTACGTCCACCTGAGAGGGCAGACAGGACCTCGGTTTAACATCTCATATGAAAGACGGCACCTCCAACATTGGGACACTCCATCAGTACTGTACTGAAGTGCCAGCCTGGATTACGCACTCAAGTCTCTCGGAGTGGGACTTAAACCCACAACCTCCTTCTGACTCAGAGACGAGAATGCTACCCACTGAGCCGTGGTTGACACGCGTTTGACAAAAGTTTGAGAGGAGTGAAAGATTCGTAATTAGCACGGGATTAATGTTACGCATATCACCAAATATGAAAACGTGAATAATTGAGAATATTTTACATCTACATCAGAATTATGCACATTAGGAGTTCTATACAATGCGAGTGAGTAGGATGTAATTTAATAGATTGGAATGCTATACGCTTGGTGATAAATGAATCCGTTTGGGAAGTTGATTAAAAAGAAAGTCAAATGTTTATATCTTTATATCTGCAACTTTCTGCCTTTTACTGTAGGTTATACATAATGCATTATATTCAAGTAAGAGACTTGGATTCCTCAGTACAATGGTTCAGGTGTCTCGATATCTGAAAATTACAACTTACTGCCAGGCACATAAGTGTGTGAGGACTGACAGCAAAAAGAAGGCATTTCACACTGAAGCCTGGACTCTCCTGGGAAAAGCATTACCTCATTTATAATGCAAGTACCAGGATCTGAAAGATATTGTACTTTATGATGATGCATTTGGTGTCGTGGAATTATTGGCATGTTAGAGTGATATGCAGTTATCAGAAATATACAAGTAAGCGGTGCGAGCCCGAGCTATGTTTTTAAATAGAAATGCATTTGCATATTCTGCTGGATCCAATCCATTCATTTTGAATTACAAGGTTTTTAAATCCACTCTAGTTGAAATGGGATTTGAACTGCAGTCAAATCAATGACTTCCTGTCTCAGGCTGAACTCTGTGCCTGTCACAATTTAACAAGCGAATGTGCTTTAATTTGAGCACACTCTTTAAGATTGTATTTTTAATTGACTGTAAAAGCGAGCAATGAATGTGGAAAAGTCATTTTTTTTAAAAAAAACCTCTACGATCAATAAGATTACAGTTAGATGTGAGTCGGTCAAGATTCATGTATTATTTAACGCATCACCCTTTCAGAATTTTTCTTTTGTATTCCTCAGCGCAGTCTCCAGCCACGGAGTGTCCTCTGCCGGCCAGGTCTATGGTGTAAACTTCTTGAGGGCTTCTGTCAAGTCCGCTCAGTGCTTGACTGGTATGAAGTGTGCCTATCACAAGTAGTCTTCACTTTGTTTCCTTGCTTGTCCCCACAAGGAGGAAGTGCTCCACTTCTGCACAGTTCTGTATGTGGTAACCTAGCTGAGATAGGGAGCGAGCTCCTCCCTATCTCTATAACCTCCTCCAGCCTTACAACCCTCCAAGATCTCTGCGTTCCTCCAATTCTGGCCTCTTAGGCATCCCAAGTTTTAATCGCTCCACCATTGGCGGCTGTGCCTTCAGCTGCCTAGGCTCTAAGCTCTGGAATTCCCTCCCTAAACCTCTCCAACTCCCTCTCCTCCTTTAAGACTCTCCTTACAACCTACTTCTTTGACCAAACTTTTGGTCACATGTCCTAATATCTCCTTATGTGGCTCGGTGTCAAACTTTGTCTGATAAGGTTCCTGTGAAGTGCCTTGGGATGTTTTACCACGTTAAAGATGCTATAAAAAATGCAAGTTGTTGTTGAGTGCTTATAAAACTCACTCGGTGAATTCCGATGAATTTAATGTCTTGACTGAAGCTTGTGACACCTTTGGATGGATCTCCACAGCTCTACAGGTAGGATTACTTATTTACAGTGCCAATTTATGACAGAGTCAGGAGAACAAGATCCAGGACTTTGAGGATGCTGAGAGACATCAATGTAAGTAGCTATTGGATTTAGACAGAGCGCAGAAATGGAGAAGAGAGGGTTAAACTCAACACACCTCAAGCAAAGCGAAAGAGTAGAAGAAACATTTTTGTTTTGCCGGAAATATGGAGATGTAGAATTTAAGCCCAGGAAAAGCAGCTGAGATTGGAGAAGTACACGGGATGGAAATGGAATTGGAGCTTACAAGCAGACGTTTAGACTGAGGTGACAAAATATCCCAAAGAATATGCTGGTTGCTGTATTGCCGGGGTTAGGGTCAGGGGAATGTTATCCGTAGAAGGAGAGAGACCAGTGTCAAATAATGGGAGATATGGGGATGGATGAATATTCTAGAGTTTGGAGATCGGGGAGCGTTTACATAGAATAATATAGAATGTACAGCACAGAAACAGGCCATTCGGCCCAAATGGTCCATGCCGGTGTATATGCTCAACAAGAGCCGACTCTCACTCCTTTTCATCTCCACCCTATCAGCATAACTTTCTATTCCATTCCCCTTCATGTGTTTATCTACCTTACCCTTAAATGCATCTATGCTATTGGCCTCGACTACTCCTTGTGGTAGCGAGTTCCACATTCTAACCACTCTGGGTAAACAAGTTTCTCCTGAATTATCTATTGGATTTATTATTGACTATTATATAATATTATGATAAAATCATAAAATTATACAGCACAGAATGAGGCCATGAGGCCCATCGTGCCTGTAACTGCTCTTTTCTACAGCTATTAAATTAGTGCCACTCCTCTGCTCTTTCCCCACAGCCCTGTATTATTTTCCCTTCAAGTATTTATCCAATTCCCTTTTGAAAGTTACAATTGAATCTGCTTCCACCACCCTTTCAGTCAGTGCATTCCAGATCATAACAACTCGCTACGTAAGAAAAAAATTCTTCATGTCGTCTCTGTTTTTTTTTGCCAATCTCCTTAAATCAGCCACTGGAAACAGTTTCTCGTTATTTGCTCTATCAAAAAAGTTCATGATTTTGAACACCTCTATCAAATCTCCCCTTAACCTTCTCTGCTCGAAGGAGAACAAGCTCAGTTTCTTTAGTTTCTCCATGTAATTGAAATCCCTCATCCCTGGTCCAATTCTAGTAAATCTCTTCTGCACCCTCTCCAAGGCCTTGACATCTTTCCTAAAGTGTGATGCACAGAATTGAACACAATACTCCAGCTGAGACAAACCAGTAATTTCTAAAGGTTTAGCATAACTTCCTTGCTTTTGTACTCTATGCCTCTGTTTAAAAGTCTAGGATACCATAAGCTTTTTTAACAGCCTTGTCCTGCCACCTTCAAAGATTTGTGTACGTACACCCAGATCTCCCTGTTCCTGCACCCCCTTTAAAATTGTGCCATTTAGTTTATATTGCCTCTCCTCATTCTTCCTACCAAAATGTATCACTTCACACCTCTCTGCATTAAATTTTATCTGCCATGTGGCTGCACATTCCACCAGTCTGTCTATGTCCTCCTGAAGTCTGTTACTATTCTCCTCATTCTTTACTACATTTCCAAGTTTCGTGTCATCTGCAAACTTTGAAATTATATCCAAGTCCAGATCATTAATATATATCAAAAGGAGCAGTGGTCCTAATACCGACCCCTGGAGAACATCACTGTATACTTCCCTCCAGTCTGAAAAACAACTGTTCACCACTATTCTGTTTCCTGCCCCTTAGCCAATTTTGTATCCACACTGCCACTGTCCCTTTATTCCCATGGGCTTTAATTTTGCTATTACGTGGTACTTTTTCAAAAGCCTTTTCAAAGTCCGCATACACAACATTAACTGTACTACCCTCATCAGCCCTCTC
The DNA here is from genome assembly GCF_035084215.1 of Heptranchias perlo. Classification (NCBI taxonomy): domain Eukaryota; kingdom Metazoa; phylum Chordata; class Chondrichthyes; order Hexanchiformes; family Hexanchidae; genus Heptranchias; species Heptranchias perlo. The sequence goes on along the minus strand of NC_090338.1, from coordinate 11,358,521 downwards.
CGTTACTTCATCAAAGAACTCAATCAAGTTAGTCAAACACGATTTCCCATGCTGACTTTTATTTATTAACCCATACTTTTCCAAGTACCAATTAATTTTGTCTCGGATTATTGTCCCTAAAAGTTTCCCCACCACTGACATTAGGCTGACTGACCTGTAATTGTCGGGTTTATCCCTCTCCCCTTTTTTGAACGGGGTGTAACATTTGCAATCCTCCAGTCCTCTAGCACCACTCCCATTTCTAAGGAGGATTGAAAGATTGTGGCCAGATCTTCCACAATTTCCAGACTTACTTCCCTCAGTAACCCAGGATGCATCCCATCTGGACTGGGTGACTTTTCTACTTTGAGTACTGGCAATCATTTAAGTACCTCCTCCTTATCTATTTTTATCCTATCCAATATCGCTACTACCTCCTCCTTTACTGCTACAATAGCAGCATCCTCTTCTAGTGAAGACAGATGCAAAGTATTCATTTAGTACCTCAGCCATGCCCTCTGCCTCAGCCAGAAGATTTCCCTTTTATTCCTTTCACAACTCTTACCATTTATGTTTGTATAAAAGACATTTCTGTTCCCTTTTATGTTAGCCGCTAATCCATTCGCAAACTCTTTGTCCCTCTTATTCCCTTTTTTAGATCTCCTCTGTACTTTCTGTAATCAGCTTGGTTCTCCACTGTATTATGAACTATACATTCATCATAAGCCTCCTTTTTCTGTTTCATTTTAATCTCCCTGATTTAGTCATCAAGGGAGCTCTAGCTTGGATGCCCTTCCTTTCCCCCTCATGAGAGTATGTCTACTCTGTTCCTGGACCATCTCCTTGAAGGCCTCCCATTGTTCAATTACTGTTTTGCCGACCAATTTTCGATTCAAATCCACCTGGGCCAGATCGCTTTTTAACTCATTGAAATTAGCCCTCCTCCCATTAAATATTTTCACACTTGATTGTTCCTTGTGTTCTTCCATAACTATTCTAAACCTGATGATATTATGATCATTGTTCCCCGAATGCTCCCCCACTGAAACATGCTCTACTTGCCCCACTTAATTCCCCACAACTAGATCCAGCACTGCTTCCTTCCTCGTTGGGCTGGAATCACACTAATCAAGAAAGTTCTCTTATACACATTTCAGGAATTCCTCCCCCTCTTTGCCCTTTACACTATATTGGGGTAATTGAAGGCCCCCATTACCAAAACTCTATATTCTTGCATCTTTCTGTAATTTGCCTGCAAATTTGCTTCTCTATCTCCTTCTCACTATTTGGTGGCCTACAGTATACACCCAGTAGTGTAACAGCTCCTCTATTGTTCCTTAATTGTAAATAAACAGATTCTGTCTTTGATCCCTCAACTACATCATCCCTTTCCAGTACAATAATAGTTTCTTTGATCAATACTGCCAACCCCCACCCCATCCCCGTTCCTTTTCTTCCTTCCATATCTTTCCTGAATACCTTGTAGCCAGGAATATTACGTTTCCAATCCTCCCCTTCTATAAGGCAGGTCTCTGTTTTTCCCACCATATTCAAAATCCCCATGTGGCGACTCGAGCCTGTAGCTCACTAGCCTTATTTACCACCTTACGTGCATTTACGCACATGCACTCCAAACTCACCTTAGATTGCCTTGCATTTGCCCCCTGTCTGATCTCTCCTATTTCTGAACTATTCTTTACTCTGGTTCTATTTGTCGCTCCCAGTCCTCTGTGCACCTTGTTTCTCTTCTCTAATGTTTCATACTGGTTCCCATCCCCCTGCCAAATTAGTTTAAACTCTCCCCCACATTATGCAGAACTTTCTCTCTGCAGATATTAAAGTGAAATTGTGTTAATGACAAAGTGGTATTGATGGTGGCGTAGATTGCACGTGTTCTGTGGAAGAAATGTTGTAGTTAGAGTGAATGTCCTTTTCCCTCTCCATACCTTCTTATGTTCATAACTTTCCATTATAGTGTAAAAATATCCCTATGAAATGTTACATTTCGCTTACATTTTGATACAGGCAAAAGCATGTTACTAGGAGGATTTACATGGAGAATATAGATCTGTAGACCTGTTTTACCTCCTGTGCTTACAGTTAGAACGTAGGAACATAGGAATTGCTCGCTGAAAAAGGACTAAGATCCTTCTAGTTCGTCTTCTAATGGAGTTGTTGGCTAATCATAGCAATCGATCTCTATCAATTAGTCTACAACAGACCCAGACATGAGGTGAGGAAAACCCCAGTGGCAGAGAACTTTGGGAACCATGGGTCCAAAGTCATCTGTTTCTCCCAAGCATGCTGCACTTACCACATGTCATATCTCAAATTACTCATACACTGTATCTCAAAATGTTATTCCCTGAAAGAAATCTATCCAATTTGCATTTCAATGAATCAACACTAACTGCTTCCACCATCTCCTTAGGGAGCCTGTCCCATAGATTGATCACTCGCTCACTGAAATATTGGTTCCGCAGATTCATAGAATCAGACAAATCATAGAATGGTTACAGCACACAAGGAGGCCATTCGGCCCGTCGAGCTTGTGCCAGCTTTCTGCAAGAGCAATCCAGCTAGTCCCACTCCCCTGCCCTTTCCTTGCAGCCCTGCAAATGTTTTCCCTTCAAGTACTTATCCAACTCTCTTTTGAAGGCCTGATTGAATCCACCTCCACCATCCCCTCAGGCAGTGCATTCCAGATCATAACAACTCGCTGCGTAAAAAAGTTTTTCTTCATGTTGCCTTTGGTTCTTTTGCCAAACATCTTAAATCTGTGTGCTCTGGTTCTTGACCCGTCCACCAATGGGAACTGTTTCTCTCTATCTATTCTCTCTAGACCCCTCTTGATTTTGAACACCTCTATCAATTCTTCTCTCAACCTTCTCTGCTCTAAGAAGAACAACCCCAGCTGCTCCAGTCTGTCCATGTAGCTGAAGTCCTTCATCCCTGGAACCATTCTAGTAAATCTTTTCTGCACCCTCTCTAAGGCCTTCACATACTTCCTAAAGTTTGGTGCCCAGAATTGGACACAATACTCCAGTTGTGGCCGAGCCAGTGTTTTATAAAGGTTCATCATAACTTTCTTGCTTTTGTACTCTGTGCCTCTATTTATAAAACCCAGGATCCGGTATGCTTTTTTAACCGTTTTCTCAACCTGCCCTGCCATCTTCAATGATTTGTGCACATATACCCGCCAGGTCTCTCTGTTCCTGCATCCCCTTTAGAATTGCACCCTTGAGTTTATATTGCCTCTCCTCATTCTTCAAAATGTATCACTTTGCAATTCTCTGCATTAAATTTCATCTGCCATGTGTCCACTCATTCCACCAGCCTGTCTACGTCCTCTTGAAGTCTATCACTATCCTCCTCACTGTTCACTACACTTCCAAGTTTTGTGTCATCTACAAATTTTGAAATTGTGCTCTGCACACTCAAGTCCAAATCATTAATATATATCAAGAAAAGCGATGGTCCCAGCACCGACCCCTGGGGAACACCACTGTATACTTTCCTCCAGTCCGAAAAACAACCGTTCACCACTACTCTCTACTTCCTGTCACTTAGTCAATTTTGTATCCATGCTGCCACTGCCCCTTTTATTCAATGGGCTTCAACTTTGCTGATAAGTCTATTATGCGGCAATTTATCAAATGCCTTTTGAAAGTCCATATACACCACATTAACCACATTGCTCTCATCAACCATCTGTTACCTCATCAAAAAACTCAATCAAGTTATTTAAACACAATTTGCCTTTAACAAATCCATGCTGGCTTTCACTAATTAGTCCACACTTGTCCAAGTGACTGTTAATTTTGTCCCGGATTATCGATTCTAAAAGCTTCCTCACCACCGAGGTTAAACTGAGTGGCCTGTAGTTGCTGGGTTTATCCTTACACCCTTTTTTTGAACAAGGGTGTAACATTTGCAATTCTCCAGTCCTCTGGCACCACCCCTGTATCTAAGTATGATTGGAAGATTATGGCCACTACCTCCGCAAATTTCAACCTTAATTCCCTCAGCAACCTAGGATGCATCCCATCCGGACCGGGTGACTTATCTACTTTAAGTACAGCCATCCTTTCTAGTACCTCCTCTTTATCAATTTTTAGTCCATCCAGTATCTCAACTACCTCCTTTTTTTTTCTTTGACTTTGGCAGCATCTTCTTCCTTGGTAAAGACAGATGCAAAGCACTCATTTAGTACCTCGGCCATGCCCTCTGCCTACATGCCTAATCGGCCCCACCCCTCCTCTTGCTGCCCGTTTACTATTTATATGCTTATAGCAGAGTTCTGCATTCCCTTTTATGTTAGTTGCCACTCTATTCTCATACTCTCTCTTTGCCCCTCTTAGTTCCTTTTTCACTTCCCCTCTGAACTTCCTACATTCAGCCTGGTTCTCACTTGTATTATCAACCTGACATCGTCATACGCCCCCTTTTTCTGCTTCATCTTGATCTCTATCTCTTTCATCATCCAGGGAGCTCTGGCTTTAGTTGTCCTACCTTTCCCCATTGTGGGAATGTACCTAGACTGTACCCAGCCCATCTCCTCTTTAAAAGCTGCCCATTGTTCAATGACAGTTTTGCCTGCCAATCTTTGATTCCAATTTTCCCGGGCCAGATCTGGTCTCGACCCAATTAAGTATTTTTACTCTAGATTGTTCCTTGTCCTTTTCCATAACTAATCTAAACCTTATGATACTATGATCACTGTTCTCTAAAGGTCCCCCCACTGACACTTGCTCTACTTGACCCACCTCATTCCCCAGAACCAGATCCAGCAATGCCTCCTTCTTCATTGGGCCAGAAACATACTGATCGAGAAAGTTCTCCTGAACACACTTCAGAAATCCTTCCCCCCCTGCCCTTTACACTAATACTATCCCAGTCTATATTAGGATACCTGTGATGTGGAGATGCCGGTGATGGACTGGGGTGGACAAATGTAAGGAGTCGCACAACACCAGGTTACAGTCCAACAGCTTTATTTGAAATCACAAGCTTTCGGAGCTTTGCTCCTTCGTCAGGTGAAGTGAAGAGATGCATATAGGCACAGCATATATAGTCAGAGAACAATGCCTGGGGATTACAGATGTGTGATAAAGGGCAGTTAGAAAGATTATCTGTAATCATCAAGCATTGTTCTCTGACTATATATACTGTACCTATATGCATCTCTTCACTTCACTTGACGAAGGAGCAAAGCTCCGAAAGCTTGTGATTTCAAATAAAGCTGTTGGACTGTAACCTGGTGTTGTGTGACTCCTTACATTTATATTAGGATAATTGAAGTCCCCTATTATCACTACTCTATGGCTCTTGCACATCTCTGTAATTTCCCTGCAAATTTGCTCCTCTATATCCTTCCCACTAGTTGGTGGCCTATAGAATACACCCAGTAGTGTAATGGCATCTCTATTCTTTCTTAACTCTAACCAAATAGATTCTGTCCTTGACCCCTCCAGGACATCCTCTCTCTCCAGCACTGCAATATTCTCCTTAATCATTACTGCCACCCCCCCGCCTCCTTTCTTTCCTCCACTATCTTTCCTGAACACCTTGTATCCAGGAATATTTAGTACCCAATCCTGCCCTTTTTTAAGCCAGGTCTCCGTTATCGCCACGACATCATATTCCCGCGTGGTTATTAACACCTAAAACTCACCAACCTTATTTACCACACTTTGTGTGTTTACACGCATGCACTGTAAACCTATCTAAGACCTTCTTGTATTCTCTCTTAGTCTGATCCCACCTAATCCAGTACTATTTCTTACTCTAGTGCTTTCTGTCTCTCCCAATCCTTTATGCACCTTGTTTTTCCTTTCCAATGCTTCCCCCACAGCACTAGTGAACCTCCCCGTGAGGACATTGGTCGCGACTCTGTTGAGGTGCAACCCACCTCACCTGTACAGATCCCACCTCCCCCAGAACTGGTCCCAATGCCCCAAGAATCTAAAGCCCTCCCTCCTGCACCATCTCTCCAGCCACACCTTCATCTGCTCTATCCTCCTATTTCTATACTCACTAGCGCATGGAACTGGGAGTAATTCGGAGATTACTACCTTTGAGGTCCACCTTCTTAATCTCTTTCCTAGCTCCCTAAAATCTGCCTGCGGGACCTCATCCCTCTTTCTACCTATGTCATTAGTACCGATATGGACCATGACCTCTGGCTGTTCACCCTCCCCCACCAGAATGTTCTGTAACCGCTCAGTGACATCCTTGACCCTGGCACCAGGGAGGCAACATACCATCCTGGGATCTCGTCTGCAGCTGCAGAAATGCCTAACTGTTCCCCTAACTATTGAATCCCCTAACACAATTGCTTTCCTGACCTTCCTTCTCTCCCACTATACGCCTGAGCCACCTGTGGTGCCATGGGATTGGCTCTGGTTGTACTCCCCAGAGGAACCATCATCCTGAATACCGATTAGAGATTAAGATGCACTCAGGGGACTCCTGCACTACCTGCCTGGTGCTCATTGTCTGTCACCCATTCCCTCTCCGCCAGCACTCTCTTAATTTGCGGGGTGACCACCTCCTGCAACGTGCTATCCACGTAGCTCTCAGCCTCGCGGATGCACTGCAGTGACGCCAGCTGCTGCTCAAGCTCCGAAATCCGGAGCTCGAGCTCCTCCAGCTGACGACACTTCCTGCACCTGTGGTTATCCAGGACACGGGAAGCGTCCTGGAGTTCCCACATGGCACAAGGTCTGCATTCGACAGGACTGAGGTGCCCTGCCGTGCCATATTTATTAGATCACTAACTCACTTAACAGAAATAAACTAAAGACTTAAAAAAAACACTCACCGCCTACTCGCCCATCAGCTCCTTCCCTTGTGCTGACGTCACTTTAGGATTCTTTTGACCTCGCTCCCTGACGCCCTTCGTTCTTTATCCTCTCCACTGCTCCACCCCCGAACTCCTTCAGTTCCTCTCTCCTTACCTTCGGGCTCTCCGTTTTGAATTCTTCCCTCTTTCAATGGAATTCCTGTTGTCCAGCAGGACTAGCAGATGGGACCTCAGATTAATGTGTTGTCTGAAGAAGATATCTCCATCAGTGCAGTATGAGTGACCTTGAACCTACAATTCTCTGGTTCAGGACTGAGACCATGTCCAACTGAGTCAGCCAACCCGTCTTGGGAAATCACTTCTTTTATATCCCCTCCTGTGCCGGCTCATTGTATCCACTCAGAAATTTTCTGTAAGTCACTGCGTTCTGATTGATGCAATCTAGGCTGAGAGGTCACTTGTAAATATTGTTTAATTGATTTTTATTTTTTTTACACACTATTACTATTGTCTCTGTTCACCTACAAAATCAGAAAAGCAAAGTGCCATGGAGACCATACATGCCAATCAGTCTCGCAGTTAAGCCACCGTTCACTGTCATAGTAAGAGCAGGAGAATAGATACAAAACAGACTGTACAAAAAACATTTCAGCCGAGCAAAGGTAGCTGTAACGTTATGTCATTTACTTGATGGATTTTAGTTGTAGTTCTACAGCCTAAAAGAGAGATCTTGCATTGTTATAGTGCCTTTCATGACCCCAGGACGTCCCAAAGCACTTTACACCCATTTAAGTACTTTTGATATGTTGTCGCTCTTGCAATGTAAGAAACGCAGCAGCCGATTTGCACCCAGCAAGGTCCTACAAACAGCAATGTGATAATGACCAGATAATCTGTTTTAGTGATGTTGGTTGAGGGATAAATATTGGCCAGGACACCGTGGGAGAACTCCAGTGCTCTTCTTCGAAATAGTGCTGTGGAATCTTTTACGTCCACCTTAGAGAACGGATGGTTTAACGCCTCATTTGAAAGACAGCACCTTCAACAGTGAAGTGTTCCCTCAGTACTGCACTGGAGCATCAGCCTAGATTTTGTGCTCAAGTCTCTGGAATGGGACTTGAACCCATAACCTTCTGACTCAGAGGCGAGAGTGTTACCACTGAGCTACAGCTGACACTAAAGAAGGTTAATGCAGTTTTGAAGAGTGGGAGGCAATTAATGTACATGCCCACAGGAGATATGTTCCAGCTTTCTCACCAATATCACAGGTATTTTTTTGTTGCATGTCAATCCTGGGACTCGAATCATTCTCGATGGGGAAGGGATTGTATGATGTACTAACTGAGAACGCGTCTGGGTAATTATCCATTCCCACTCAAATCGAGACCTTCCGCTCTCTAATTGTGATCGTATTGCTAAATGAATCTGCAAAAAAAAACACTTTTTATGGATTTCAAAATGATATTGTACCTATAATTCTTAAATAGCAATGTCTTCTGATATAGTTGGTAATACATTCTCAGAATAACATCTAAATGCAAATTTTTGAAAAAATTATCTTTAAATATGTTAAAAAGAGCCAGAGAACAGAATGCAATTTCTTACACCAGAAACTTTAATTTTCTAAAGATAATCACTTGTCTCTGGGAGGAGGCAGGATCCCTGCAGATTGTTGGCAAATTACAAGAGAATAACTAATGAATATAACTGATGTCTATGATAGTGTTTTTGAATAAGAAAAATAAAAGCCCATATTTATATAGCGCCTTATCATGTCCTCAGGATGTCTCAAAAGTTTTTTGCATCCTGTCAGTTAGGTTTTGAAGTGTATTCATTGCTAATCAACATCACTAAAAGAGATTAGCTGGTCATTATCTTATTGCTGTTTGTGGGATCTTGCTGTGCGCAAAATGGTTGCCGCGTTTTGTACCTTGCAACAGTGACTACACTTCAAAAGTATTTCATTGGTTGTGAAGCACTTAGGGACATCCTGAGGTCGTGAAAGGCGCTATATAAATACAAGTCAGTCTCTCTCTTTCTTTCTTTCCTTCTTTCTTTGTCATAGAAGATATGCCAACGCAGGAAGAGTTAAAGCTTAAATAGTACAGGCGAGTGTTCCTTTCAGAAATATATGGGGGAGGCCAAATCTAGGGGTCATAAATATAAGATAGTCACCAATAAATCTAATAAAGAATTCAGGGAAACTTCTTTACCCAGACAGTGATTAGAATGTTTGAACTCGCTACCACATGAAGTAGTTGAGCCAAATAACATCGATGCCTTTAAGGGGAAGCTAGATAAACAGATGAGGGCGAAAGGAATAGAACGATATGTCGATTGGATTTGATGAAGAGGGATGGGAGGAAGCTTGTGTGGAGCACAAAGGCTGGCATGGACCAGTTGGGCCGAATGGCCTGTTTCTGTGCTGTATGTTTTGCGTAATTCAATGTAAAAATCTAAACCAACGGTTCATATTCCTAATCATCCTCCTAATTATCAGATCTCTGACTTAGAACTTAGCTGTCAGTTAGAGATTATTCAAACCATGTGGCAGAATAGTTTTTCCCTTAGCGCGAGGATATCGTTGCAGCTTCTGCTCACAGATTGATCTGTTTTCTTGTCTTCATCTCCCGCCTGATATCTTCAATTGCTTGCGACTGTAATACCCGTTGTTGATCAGGGGTGATGATAACTCTGCATGATCCTTTCTTCGCCAAGTTATTATCCAATTTGCGGTATCCATGTCATTTTGTTTCGTCGGTGAGCACAGAAATCACAGAAATCAGCTAATTAAAGATATCACAGACTTAGGGGCGCCTGTTCTTTCCTCAAAATGGCAGGTGCAATGAACAACACTGGGCTCACTCTGTCACTCATAGGATATGAAGATTTTGTGCAGCAACAAAGCCTTTGTATGATCACACCTAACCCACTTTGCAAGCCAAATTGACAGCATTACAGTACAAATTTACAGTATCTGCAAAGAGATACAAATAAATAAGGAGCAGAAAAAAAACTGAAGATGAAAGAATCTGATGGAAAGAGATGCAAATCAAATGAGAAAATATGAATGTGAGAGATAGAGTTATAGGAGTATCTTTTTTCAAGCAGGTGTAGTGTGATTAAAGTATTAATTCACAATGCAGGTCTATTCGCATGCTAATATATTAATGGAGCTCTCCATAAAGCTAACAATGGTACCATTTACATATAACCTCATCTACACTGAGAACGGAGCACAGTTTCCCCACTCATGCGTAATGCATGATTGAGCTCCAGGGTGTCCAACATGGTCCCTGATTTCATTATGCTGGTGAGGATGCAAGTGGACTTGGCCCAATTGAACCGCACACCCTCAGCGGACTGCCTCCTCTGCTGGTTGCGCTCGTCCAGTCTGGGAACATGAGCAGGGTATTGCTGCATTTCAATGAGACGAGATGAGGCTGGATTTAGCCCTGACTGTGCTATAATATGGAGCTGCACTTCAATGTGTTTGGGGCAGGGGACAACCTGCGACCAGAAATGTGAAGTCATGAATCGGACTCGGAAGCGGCTGCGGACACTTTAGAACCTGCCGTGTCGTTGCTTTAAAGTTATGATGATGAGCTTTTAATACGTGCAACCTGGGTGAACGCACATTTACTTTACTGTTCTCACTGGTGCTCAGAATTCCAGCCCACAATGTAATTGTCACCCCGCAATGTAAATGTCACCATACAATGCACATATCACCGTGCAATATAAATATCACTCTGCAATATAAATATCACCGTGCAATTTAAATATCGCCGTGCAATATAAATATCACCCTATAATGTAAATATCACCCTACAATGCACATATCGCCGTGCAATATAAATATCACCGTGCGATATAAATATCACTCTGCAATATAAATATCACCCTCCAATGTAAATATTACCCTGCAATATAAATATCAGCCTGCAATGTAAATATCACCGTGCAATATAAATATCACCATGCAATATAAATATCACCCTGCAATATAAATATCATCAAGCAATTTAAATATCACCGTGCAATATAAATATCACCATGCAATATAAATATCACTCTGCAATATAAATATCACCGTGCGATACAAATATCACTCTGCAATATAAATATCACCCTGCAATATAAATATCACCCTCTAATGTAAATATTACCCTGCAATATAAATATCAGCCTGCAATGTAAATATCACCATGCAATATAAATATCACTCTGCAATATAAATATCACCGAGCAATTTAAATATCACCGTGCAATATAAATATCACCCTACAATGTAAATATCACCCTGCAATGCAAATATCACCATACAATGCACATATCACCGTGCAATATAAATATCACCGTGCAATAAAAATATCACTCTGCAATATAAATATCACCCTGCAATATAAATATCATCCTCCAATGTAAATATCACCCTGCAATATAAATGTCACCGTGCAATATAAATATCACCGTGCAATATAAATATCACCCTGCAATGTAAATATCACCCAACAATGCAAATATCAGTCTCCAATGTAAATATCACCATGTAATATAAATATCACCCTACAATGTAAATATCACCCTGCAATATAAGTATCACCCTACAATGTAAATATCACCCTGCAATGCAAATATCACCCTACAATGTAAATATCATCCTGCAATGCAAGTATCATCCCACAATGTAAATATCAGGCTGCAATGTAAATATCACCCGACAATGTAAATATCACCCTGCAATGTAAATATCATTCTGCAATCACCCAAAAATACCAGCCCGCAATGTTAATGGGGTGAATACAAAGCAAAAGCAGCTACAATAAATCAGACAGCTTTCAATAGAAGCAGTTCTATTATATAATCGCGCCATCAAAGGAGGAGATGCAGTCCTGTTGTTAGTGCTGTATTCATCAATGTTTTCAATGTGGCAAAGAGAAAATGGACAGAGATCCGTCTCACAGGCCAATATTTTAGCAAAGAAAGTAGCCATGTAAGCAATGCTGCAATACAGGTTCGAAAGCGCCAACAGACTATCTATCCATGTTTATTAAACCTCTGAGGATTACTCTCTTCAAAAAGGGTTTCAGAGAAATTAATGATAGGTTATACTTGGGGTCAAGTTAGCTGAATGAAGGGAAAGGTGTTTTATTTTATTCGTTCATGGGATGTGGGCGTCGCTGGCAAGGCCAGCATTTATTGCCCATCCCTAATTGCCCTTGAGAAGGTGGTGGTGAGCTGCCTTGAACCACTGCAGTCCGTGTGGTGAAGGTTCTCCCACACTGCTGTTAAGTCGGGAGTTCCAGGATTTTGACCCAGCGACGATGAAGGAACGGCGATATATTTCCAAGTCGGGATGGTGTGTGACTTGGAGGGGAACGTGCAGGTGGTGTTGTTCCCATGCGCCTGCTGCTCTTGTCCTTCTAGGTGGTAGAGGTCGCGGGTTTGGGAGGTGCTGTCGAAGAAGCCTTGGCAAGTTGCTGCAGTGCATCCTGTAGATGTTACACACTGCAGCCACGGTGTGCCGGTGGTGAAGGGAGTGAATGTTTAGGGTGATGGATGGGGTGCCAATCAAGCGGGCTGCTTTGTCATGGATGGTGTTGAGCTTCTTGAGTGTTGTTAGAGCTGCACTCATCCAGGCAAGTGGAGAGTATTCCATCACACTCCTGACTTGTGCCTTGTAGATGGTGGAAAGGCTTTGTGCAGTTAGGAGTTGAGTCACTCACCGCAGAATACCCAGCCTCTGACCTGCTCTTGTAGCCACAGTATTTATGTGGCTGGTCCAGTTAAGTTTCTAGTCAATGGTGACCCCCAGGATGTTGATGGTGGGGGATTCGGCGATGGTAATGCCGTTGAATGTCAAGGGGAGGTGGTTAGACTCTCTCTTGTTGGAGATAGTCATTGCCTGACATTTGTCTGGCACGAATGTTACTTGCCATTTATCATTACTCCTAACTGAGGGAGTAACAACGGCGGGTGATTGCTGATCCAGTAAAGTGCACAGGATACCGAAGGCCAGCGACCTGTATTTGTATGTAACCCTGGTGTATCAGTGCCAGGAATCTCCCTCAACATTGTTGTTTGCTCCTTGCATTTGGAGATAGTGTTTGCAGTCAGTTTTGTCGTGCTATGTGAGGGCCACAGGAATGTTGCTGGCACGAGTGTCAACAGGCTGTTGCTTGGACTTCTCCATGTATGCCAATGCTGCAGTGTATCTCCTCAATGCACTCCCGACCGGTCTAGATATTCGACGACATTGGGCATCTAGAAGTTCTCTGGAAGGCGATCCTGACTGAATGAAAGACTTGCATTTAGATAGCGCCTTATCACATCCCTCAGCCCAAGGGGTGCTAAGGACAATCGGAGCAGCCACATTGATGGCCTGGGTGAGATTTGCTTAGTCAGCACTGACGGTGGATCAAAACCACGTTTAACTGCAGGAAATGTAACTATGCCATAACTATTCTGCTGTAGGCGGTAAATGATGGGTAATGTTACCACAAACAGGACAAACCTAACCATAGAAATTGATTGAAAATGATTTGGGATTTCAAATGATGCAATTGGAAGTAGGTTGATTTTAATAAGTAGATTTTGCTGTAACTACACGGCTCTGACTTCAAAATCTAATTAGATGATCACAGCATCAAGTTTCACTTGCACTTAGTTCTAAATTAAAATTATTTTTAACAGAAATTAAAGAGATAACATGCCCTTCATGTGTGTGTTTGGCAAGGTGCCACATGCTGCATGGAAAACAATGAAACAACTACATTAAGTGGAGGAAAATAAAATGTTAATTTACTTCCAAAACCCTCTGCCAAAAAAAGGTTATCTTTTACAATAGAATTAAAACTTCACCTTAATATTTCTGGAACATTAGGCATAGGAAACTAAAAATGTAGCACAAACAGTGGTGGTTTCATAATAGAAGCATAGGTTATCCAGAGAGCAAGGGAAATAGCTATCTCCCTGTATCAGCCAGTTTTGTGAGTTTTTAGCTGGGACACCATGACACTGAAACAAACACTAACATTACAGTAATAAATTCAATCAAATGGAGCCTTTTACTATCAATGTAAACTACAAAATGTAAATACTTAGAAAGAATTATAAATTTAAAAAAGCAGCTTCAGTGTTTGAAGGGTGAAGTTACATTGCTGTGTCAGTGCGTTAACGTATTTTTATGGTCACCATTTTAATGAAGGTTAACATATTAGTGTTTAGATAGTTATATAGAGTTACATTGAAACTACAACACAGAAATTGGACATTTGGCCCAACTGATCTATGCCGATGTTTATGCTCCACACTAGCCTCTTCCGCCCCACTTCATCTAACTGTACCAGCATACCCTACTATTCCTTTTACCCTCATGTGCTTATCTAGTTTCCCCTAAAATTCATCTATGTTATTTGCCTCAACTACTCCTTGTGGTAGCGCGTTCCTCATTCTTACCACCCTTTCGGTAAAGAAGTTTCTCCTGAATTCCCTATTGGATTTATTAGCGATTATTTTATATTCATGACCTCTGGTTTGGACTCCCCCATAAGTGGAAAGATTTTCTCTTCGTCTTACCCTATCAAATCCTTTCATTATCTTAAAGACCTCAATCAGGTCACCCCACAGCCTTCTCCTTTCTAGACAGAAGAGCCCCAGCATGGTCAGCCTTTCATGATAAGGATATCATCTCAGTTCTTGTATCATCCTTGTGAATCTTTTTTGCACCTTCTCCAATGCCTCTAAATCCTTTCTATAATATGGAGACCAGAACTGTGCACAGCACCCCAAGTGTGGTCTAACCAAAATTCTTTACAAGTTTAACATAACTTCTCTGCTTTTCAATTCTATCCCTCTAGAAATGAACCCCACGCTTGATTTGCCTTTTTGATGGCCTTATTAACCTGCGTCGCTACTTTTAGTGATTTGTGCATGTGTAACCCTAGATTCCTTTGCTCCTCTATCCCATTGGGATTCTTTTTATCCAAGTAGCATGTGGCAACCTTATTCTACCTACCAAAATGCACCACCTCATTATTAGCTACATTGAAATTCATTTGCAAATTATACGCCCATTCTGCAAATTTATTGATGTCCTCTTGCATTTTGATGCATTCTTCCTTTGTATTAACTATACCCCCCAATTTGGTTTCATCCCCAAATTTTGAAAATATACTTCCAATTTCCGAATCCAAATCGTTAATATAAATTGTGATCTACAATGGTCCCAGCCCTGATCCCTGTGGAACATCACTTCCCACCAGTCTGAGTATGTATGCTTAATCCCTTACCTCTGTTTTCTGTTTTGTAGCCAACTTGCTATCCATTCTGCTACGAGTCCCCTGACTCGACATGTTCTGACCTTAGTCATGATTCTACAACACGATACCTTATCAAAGGCTTTTTGAAAATCCAAATATATTGTATCTACTACATTACCCTTGTCTATTCTTTCTGTTACTTCATCAAAAAATTCAATAAGGTTAGTCAAGCATGACTTTCCCTTTTAAAATCCATGCTGACTACTCTTTATTATATTTTCGTTCTCTAGATGTTTTCCGATTACATTGTTGAGTAAAGGTTCCGTTATCTTTCCTACCACCAACGTTAAGCTAACTGGTCTATAGTTCCCTGGGCTTGTTCTATCTCCTTTTTGAAATAAAGGAATAACGTTAGCTGTCCGCCAGTACTCTGGCACTATTCCTGTTTCTAATGAATTTTTACATATATGTAATGGTGCCTGTGCTATCTCCTCCCTAACTTCTTTTAATATTCACGGATGCAATCCATCTGGTTCAGGGGTTTTATCCCCTCTAAGTTTCAATTATCTCCCCTCTTTCTATCTTAAATATTTTTATGACTTTTTGGATCTCTTCTTCTAATGTCCTGCCTACCTGAAGCAAAGTATCTATTCAATATTACTGCCATTTTACTGTCATTACCTGTAAGTTTATCTTGTGCACCACTTAGTGGCCCTATCCCTATCCTGATTTTTCTTTTGTTATTTATGTGTCTGTAGAATACTTTATTATTTCTTTTTATATTCCTTGATAATTTAATCTTGTAGTTCCTCTTTGCTTTCCTAATTGTTTTTTTGACTTCTTTCCGAACTTCTTTGTATTCACTTTTGTCATTCTCTTTTATTGTCTATGTATTTAGAGTATGCCTTTTTCTTTAGTATCAATTTTATCCTTAGCTCTTTATTTATCCATGGTGTTTCATTATTGGCTAGTTTGTTCTTGTTTTTTAGAGGAATATATTTCTCCTGAACTCTATTGATCATCGTTTTAAATATTTCCCACTGCTGTTCTATCTCTTTGTCTGTCACTTTTTTTTCCACTTTACCTTGCCTGGTTCCATTCTCATCCCCTCAAAATTAACTTTTTTCCAATCTATTACTTTGGTCTTTGTCTTACTTATGTCTTTCTCAATCACTATTTTAAACCTTATTATGTTATGATCACTATTGCCTAGATGTTCCCCCATGCTTACTTCTCTTATCTACTCTGGTTCATTTCCCATTACTAGATCAATAGTGATTCCTCTCTTGTTGGGCTTCTCACATACCGGGTAAGAAAGAGGTCCTGCACACACTGTAAAAACTCTATTCCCTTTTCCCCTTTCCCTATGTCTTCTTGCTAATTTATTTGCGGGTAGTTGAAATCACCCACGATTATTATTCCATGCATTTTACTCATTTCACAGATTTGTCTATATATTTCATCCTCCACTTCCCTTCCACTATTAGATGGTCTGTAGAATATACCTATTAAGGTGATCGATTCCTTCTTATCGTTTGTTTCAATCCCTATGGATTCTGTTTCTACCTTAATGTTACTTATGTCCCTTTTTTTCTATTGCCATTATGTTATCTCTAATTAGGACAGCTACCCCACAGCCTTCTTCCTTCCTTATCCTTTCTAAATAGATTATATCCTGCAATATTTAACTGCGAGTCCTTTTCCTTATGCAGCCATGTTTCAGTTATCCCTATCGCGTCTGGCTCCTCGCTATTAATTATTGCCTCCAGTTCCCCTGTTTTGTTTCGTATTTGATGCACGTTGCAGTACAGGCAATTTAATTTGTTTTTAGTGATTCTTGCCCTCACTTTATTTTTAACAGCCATTTTGTACTCATTATTCTACAACTGTATTTGTTCCCTGACCGTTTATTCCTTATCTTGTTTGGACCTTTACTCTCATTTCCTATTTCCTTATTCTTCAGACTTGTATTATCTTCGCCAGATCCCTTCCCCCTGTCTTAACAGTTTAAAGTACTATCAACATTGGATACAAAATTGGATTGATGGCAGAAGACAGAGGGTGGTTGTAGAGGGTTGTGTTTCAAACTGGATGCCTGTGTCCAGCGGTGTGCCTCAGGGATCGGTGCTGGGTCCGCTGTTATTTGTTATTTATATTAATGATTTGGATGAGAATTTAGGAGGCATGGTTAGTAAGTTTGCAGATGACACCAAGATTGGTGGCATTGTGGACAGTGAAGAAGGTTATCTAGGATTGCAATGGGATCTTGATAAATTGGGCCAGTGGGCCGATGAATGGCAGATGGAGTTTAATTTAGATAAATGTGAGGTGATGCATTTTGTTAGATCGAATCGGGCCAGGACCTACTCCGTTAATGGTAGGGCGTTTGGGAGAGTTATCGAACAAAGAGATCTAGGAGTACAGGTTCATAGCTCCTTGAAAGTGGAGTCACAGGTGGATTGGGTGGTGAAGAAGGCATTCAGCATGCTTGGTTTCATTGGTCAGAACATTGAATACAGGAGTTGGGATGTCTTGTTGAAGTTGTACAAGACATTAGTTAGGCCACACTTGGAATACTGTGTACAGTTCTGGTCACTCTATTATAGAAAGGATATTATTAAACTAGAAAGAGTGCAGAAAAGATTTACTAGGATGCTACCGGGACTTGAAGGTTTGCCTTATAGGGAGAGGTTGGATAGACTGAGACTTTTTTCCCTGGAGAGTGGAAGGTTTCGGGGTGATCTTATAGAAGTCTATAAAATAATGAGGGGCATAGATAAGGTCGATAGTCAAAATCTTTTCCCAAAGGTAGGGCAGTCTATAACGAGGGGGCATAGAATAAGGTGAGAGGGGAGAGATACAAAAGGTCCAGAGGGGCAATTTTTTCACTCAAAGGGTGGTGAGAGTCTGGAACGAGCTGCCAGAGGCAGGAGTAGAGGCGGGTACAATTTTGTCTTTTAAAAAGCATTTGGACAGCTACATGGGTAAGATGGGTATAGAGGGATATGGGCCAAGTGCAGGCAATTGGGACTAGCTTAGTGGTATACACTGGGTGACATGGACATGTTGGGCCGAAGGGCCTGTTTCCATGTTGTAAACTTCTATGATTCTATAACAGCCCTATTTATCCTTTCCACAAAGATGAATTCCATGGAATAAAAGGGGCAGTGGCAGCATGGATACAAAATTAGCTAAGTGACAGGAAACAGAGAGTAATGTTGAACTGTTGTTTTTCAGACTGGAAGAAGGTATACAGTGGTGTTACTCAGGGGTTGGTACTAGGACCATTGCTTTTCTTGATATATATTAATGACTTGGACTTGGGTGTACAGGACACAATTTCAAAATTTGCAGATTAAACCAAACTTGGAAGTGTAGTGAACAGTGAGGAAAATAGTGATAGACTTCAAGGGGACATAGACAGGCTGGTGGAATGGGCGGACACGTGCCAGATTAAATTTAACGCTGGGAAGTGTGAAGTGAAACATTTTGGTAGGAGGAACAAGGAGAGGCAATATAAACTAAAGGGTACAATTCTAAAGGGGGTGCAGGAACAGAGAGACCTGGGGGTATATGTGCACAGGTCGTTGAAGGTGACAAGGCAGGTTGAGAAAGCAGTTAAAAAAGCTTTGGGGATTCTGGGCTTTATAAATAGAGGCATAGAGTACAAAAGCAAGGAAGTTATGTTGAATCTTTATAAAACACTGGTTTGGCCACAACTGGAGCATTGTGTCCAATTCTGGGCACCGCACATTAGAAAGGATGTGAAGGCCTCAGAGAGGGTTTCAGAAAAGATTTACTGGAATGTTTCCAGGAATGAGGGACTTCAGTTACGTGGATAGACTAGAGAAGCCAGGGTTGTTCTCCTTAGAGTAGGGAAGGTTGAGAAGAGATTTGATAGAAGTGTTCAAAATCATGAGGGGTCTGGACAGCGTAGATAGAGAGAAACTGTTCCCATTGGCGGATTCATTCAATGGCTTTCAAAAGGGAATTGGATGAGTACTTGAAGGTAAAAAATTTGCAGGGCTATGGGGAAAGAGTGGGGGAGTGGGACTAGCTGGATTGCTCTTGCAGAGACATGTACTCAACGGGCCGAATGGCTTCCTTCTGTGCTGTAACCATTCTATGATTCCATGACACTGGTCCCATTCCGGTTCAGGTGGAGTTCGTCCCAACGGTACAGCTCCTTCTTGTTCCATCACTGGTGCCATTGTCCCATGAAATGGAACCCCTCCTTCCCAAACCAATGTTCGTAATTGCACGATTTCAACCATTTAATTCTGCTTGCCCTGCCTTCCTTTTTTCCCTCATTCTCTTTTTTCTTCCCAGTTTTATCTTTTTTCTGTTAACTGTCATTTTACTTTTGTTGGCAGATGTTGCTCATGCTTCACTCGTTCTTTTTGGACGTCGTCAGTCGGTCTTTATGGATAGTCTTCCTCACTTCTGATTTATACATTTCTCACCTTCTCAATTCTGATCTGTTTCTGCTTTTATGAATACAAGATTTGAGACAAATTAGCCACATTAAATTTTCATTTGAGCAGGAATCATGCCCGGAGTGTCACACAGATATGTGACAGACAAAATCTGTGGAAGAAATAAAGAACGAAAGTACGAACGAGCATTTATATAAGCACCTTTCACAACCCCAGATGTCCCACTATGCTTTACAGCCAATGAGGTACTTTTTGAAGTGTAGTCACCGTTGTAATGTGGGAATCGCAGCAGCCAATTTGTACACAGCAAGGTCCCACAAACAGCAATGTGACAATGCCCAGATAATCTGATTTTATTACATCATTAGCAGATTGTACATTGTCTTGAAAACAGTCTCTGAGAGGATGCACTGTTTTGTAAGAACCGGGAGCATTATAGCATTTAACACAACTTTTTTTTCAAAAAATATACTTTATTCATAAAATTTGCAACAATACATACAATACAGTTGTCATATCTCATTCCAAAAGTACACAATACGGATTATGCAATTTGCGGGTTACACAAGTACAGTTCAATGAACACATTGGACATAATTACAGTTCATGTCACTCTAGGGTGCCTCATTGCATCACAATCAATACAGGTGATTCATTACAGATTAATTACAGGTACATTACATTTCATTACATCAATTTGAATTTTACATTCTGCCCGAGGGGGTTTTTCCCTGATTGCAGCCCCTCGGTATACAATGGCAGGAAGGCTCTAAACGGTTGCCTTTCCCCACAGAGCCTTTGCGGCGGCCGCACCCATCCTCAGTGCGTCCCTCAGCACGTAGTCCTGGACCTTGGAATATGCCAGTTTGCAACACTCGGTCGAGGACAGCTCCTTGCACTGGAAGACCAGCAAGTTTCGGGCAGACCAAAGGGTGTCTTTCATGGAGTTGATGGTCTTCCAGCAGCAGTTGATGTCCGTCTCGTTGTGCGTCCCCAGGAACAGCCCGTAGAGCACAGAATCCTGTGTTACGGAACTACTCGGGACGAACCTGGACAGATACCACTGCATCTCTCTCCAGACCTTCTTTGCAAAGGCACATTCCAGAAGGAGATGGGTGATGGTCTCATCTCCACCGCAGCCTCCTCTGGGACAGCGCGTGGTGGCGCTGAGACTCCAGGAGTGCATGAAGGATCTGACGGGAAGGGCCCTTCTCACCACCAGCCAAGCTAGGTCTTGGTGCTTGTTTGAAAGCTCTGGCGATGAGGCGTTCTGCCAAATGACATTGACAGTCTGCTCGGGGAACCAACCGACAGGATCCACCATCTCCTTTTCCCGCAGGGTCTCGAGGACGTTATGTGCGGACCACTTGCTGACCGCTTTGTGGTCAAAGGTGTTTTTCTGCACAAACTTTTCCACGAAGGACAGGTGGGGCGGAACGGTCCAACTGGACGGAGCGTTCCGTGGCAGCGTGGCCAGGCCCATCCTTCTCAACACCGGGGACAGGTAGAACCTCAGCACGTAGTGACACTTTGTGTTTGCGTACCAAGGGTCTATGCACAGCTTGATGCAGCCGCACACAAAGGTGGCCCTCAGTCCTAGTTTCTGCTTTACCTTGACAATACGCTCTTCCCAGTTTTTGGTGCACGCCCCGGCCCCACCAAACCAGATCCCCAGCACCTTCGGGTAATCCGACCTGACGGTAAAGGGGACAAAGGATCGGTCGGTCCAGTTCCCAAAGAACATGGCCTCGCTCTTGCTACGATTTACCCTAGCCCCCGAGGCCGGTTCGAACTGGTTGCAGATGCTCATCAATCATTTAACACAACTAATATAGGAAAACACGAGCAAGGCAGAAAGCACCGTCATCAATGCCTGCCTTAAAATCCACTTGCTTGTCACTGATGTCAACCTCCCCTTCAATCAGGCCGAACAAAATAGTCTCTGTCCAATTCTGAGCTCAGCTTCACACCACACATCCTGCCCATCACCAAATCTGCTTACTTCCACCTCTGTAACGTGACCTGTCACTGCTCCAACCTCAGTCCTACCTGCCGCTGAAACTTTGATCCGTTCTTCTGTCACCGCCAGACTCGATTTACTCCAATGCCGTCCTTCCATCAGCCTCATTCCACAAACTGCTATGTGTCCAAAACACAACTGTCTGCATCCTGTTCTGCAGTCAATCCCATTGCATCCAAATAAAAGCCCTTCTCTTTCCCTACAAATTCATCCATGGCCTCGCACCTCCTAACCTCTGCAACCTCCTTCAGCATGGATCTTCTCCTCCATACGGCAATCCCCCAACATTAGCCAGCATGCATCGCCCCCACCCTTTACCTCACCATGGTATCAGAACTTTCAGTTGTCTCCACTGTACTTTCTGTTACTCCCTCTCTAAGCCCCTTGGCTCCTCTACATCTCTGTTCACCTTAAAAACCTTCTCAATCCTCGGCATCCATTCCTCTTATTTCTTGGCAAAGAGCCTTGGAACACCTTGTACATGAAAGGCACAATATAAATGCAAGTTTCTGTATGTTGCTTTTAGACTTCAAGATGTAATTCCTCCGCATTCTTGAAATCAATGCTGGGGTCAGTTATGGGTCAGACTGCATTTCTCTCTTTTTTTGTGTTTAATGCCAAAGAATCTAATTTTTAAGTAAAAGGCTGAGGTAAATCAGAGTTTAATTGTTGTTTTGACAGAAAATTTTTGCAGATTGGAAAGTGCTTGACAGTTTCAATTGAAGGTCAGAAGCAAAGAGTAGATAAATCATGGGCTTTTTTCAAGGTTGTTTTGAATCCGTCTCAAAGTGTAACACTTGGTGTGTGATGGCTGCATGTGTTCAGGTGCCATCTTTAATATAATACTGGGAGAGCCTATGTGGCATTGCTCACAGTGTAGGATTTATATCAACGGTGGTGTTGTGCTAAATAATGCGTCAGCCCGTGGCTCGGTTGGTCGCACATCAAGCTTTCTGAGTTAGAAGGTTGTGGGTTCAAGAACGACACATGGGACTTAAGCACAAAATCTAGGCTGACACTCCAGTGCTGTACTGAGGGAGTGCTGATGTGACGTTTAACCAAAGTCCCTTCTTCCCTCTCAGGTGGATGTAAAACACCCCATGTCACTATTGCAAAGTAAGAGCAGGGGAGTCCTGCGATTGCAACTTAATTGAAGGATAAAAACGTTACTGCCGGGTTTCGCACCTGGCAGCCAGACAGATTGCCAGGGAAAGCAGCCAAGGAGAGATCAGAGTCTTCGGGCTTTGTATGAGGAGGGGATTGGGAGTTGAATGGAGGGGCCGATCACTGGGGTGGTGAGAAGTCAGAGATTGTTGGGCAGGTGAAGTCAGACATGCTGGGTCGTGGGGGTGGGGTGGCTGGCTGATCACGGAGGTTCCATCATGGCAGCTAAGCTTGTTGAACCTGGAGGAAACACTCCTGCTCCTCCTGGCCCACACGCTGTGTAATAAAGGCACTTACCTCATGATCCAGCCCTTCTCACTGGCGAGATTCACGAGCCCTGGGAAACCTGCACTGGAGGCGTTAAATTTAAAGGTCAGTAAAATTCAATTTATAAAGACCGACTTAACGTCTCACAAAGACGTTATTTGATGCTATAACTACCCGCCCGCCTGAACTAATTGAGGTCTCGACAGCGGCGAGCAGGTTACTCGTGCAAATCCAAACGCACTTCCGTTAAAGCCGGAAGTGAGCACGTTGGAGCCGGGTTGCGGTCACGCTCAAAAAATCAATTATTTTAACCACCCACCCTTCCCCAACCCACCCGTCCTTGGGGGTTAAAATTCACCCCCCTAAAATCAGATTATTTGGTCATTTATCTCATTGATGTTTGTGGGATCTTGCTGTGTGCAAATTGGCTTCTGCGTTTCTGACATTACAACAGTAACTACACTTTCAAAAAATACTTCATTGGCTGTAAAACGCTTTGGGACACTCTGAGGTCGTGATAGGTGTTGTATAAATGGAAGTCTTTCTTTCTCGCCTATCCAGTCGTAGCCAGCGAATCACCTGCTCCCGCATCGTTATCTCTGGAGCCCCCCAAGGATCTATCCTTGGCCCCCTCCTATTTCACATCTACATGCTGCCCCTCGGCGACATCATCCGAAAACACAACGTCAGATTCCATATGTACACTGATGACACCCAGCTCTAACTCACAGCGACCTTCATCGACCCCTTCACTGTCCCTCATTTGTCACATTGCTTGTCCAACATCCAGTACTGGATGAGCAAAAGTTTCTTCCAACTAAATATCGGGAAGACCGAAGCCATTTTCTTCAGTCCCTGCTGCAAACTCCGTTCCCTAGCCACCGACTCCATCCTTCTCCTTGGCCACTGTCTGAGGCTGAACCAGGCCGTTTGTGACCTCGGTGTCCTATTTGACCCCGAGATGAGTTTCCGATCACATATCCGCTCCATCAACAAGACCACCTACTTCCACCTCCGTAACATTGCCAATCTCTGCCCCTGCTCCAGCTCATCTGCTGCTGAAACCCTCGTTCAAGCTTTTGTTACCTCCAGGCTGGACTGTTCCAATGGTCTCCTGGCCGGTCTCCCATCATCCACCCTCCACAAACTTCAGCTCATCCAAAGCTCTGCTGCCTGTATCCTAACTCACACCACGTACCGTTCTCCCATCACCTCTGTGCTCGCTGACCTACATTGGCTCCCGGTCCAGGAACACCTCGATTTTCAAATCCCTTCATGGCCTTACCCCTCCCTATCTCTGAAACCTCCTCCAGACCTGCAATCCTCTGAGATCTCTGCGCTCCTCCAATTCTTGCTTCTTACGCATCCCCGATTTTCATCGCTCCACCATTGGCGGCTGTGCCTTCAGCTGCCTAGGCCCTAAGCTCTGGAATACCCCCCTAAATCTCTTCACCTCTTTACCTCTCTCTCCTTTAAGATGCTCCTTAAAACCTACGTCTTTGACCAAGTTTTTGGTCATCTGTCCTAATACCTCCTTATGTAGCTCGGTGTCAAATTTTGTTTGATAATCGCTCCTGTGGAGCACCTTGGGACGTTTTACTATGTTAAAGGCGCTATATAAATGTAAGTTGTTGTTGTTGTTTCTTTCTTTCTCTTCCTTCTCCAACCCCAAGGATTTTGGGGCCTCATTGTCTAGGCACACCAGTGAAAAATTGCCACCGTAAAATTGGACTTCAGGCAGAGTCAGGGCCTTTAGCAAAGCAGCATAATTTGAAAAAGGATCATTGATAGCTGAACACTTTATAAGATATTAAGGGGAACAGATAGGGTGGATAGAGAGAAACTGTTTCTGCTGGTTGGGGATTTTAGGAGTAGGGGGCACAGTCTAAAAATTAGAGCCAGACCTTTCAGGAGCGAGATTAGAAAACATTTCTACACACAAAGGGTGGTAGAAGTTTGGAACTCTCTTCCGCAAACGGCAATTGATACTAGCTCAATTGCTAAATTTAAATCTGAGATAGATAGCTTTTTGGCAACCAAAGGTATTAAGGGATATGGGCCAAAGGCAGGTATATGGAGTTAGATCACAGATCAGCCACGATCTTATCAAATGGCGGAGCAGGCACGAGGGGCTGAATGGCCTACTCCTGTTCCTATGTTCCTAACAATAGTATTCTCCTGTCGCAACCCAAACACAAAGCTTTGTTCTAATTTTAACACTAGGGTACTGCAAACAATTAACCTAGTTTTTTGGGGGTTCTCTAAACTGTGTGTGACTGGTGATGTAACTGATCTGGGATGATCTGATAGTGTCACGTGATGCTTAAGGAAAACATTTTCTGCTTCATGCCGCCGTTATTTCCCTAATTAATGGGAATGAAATTTACATGACTCCTAAAAGGAAAGGAAATGAACTAGAATTTTAAATGATCTTTGAGCTCATCACAGTTGCATTCTTAATGTCATTTTGAGATTCCCCTTGCAACACAGGCCTATGAGGTCTCATTGAACCAATCCTTCATTTTCTGCGGATCTGATTATAAATTATTCACGAGGTTTCTTTCTAATGATTTAAGAATAGTTTGAAAATAACTTTAGTTTTTAAAAAAAAGGATGGACGGGATCTTTAAGAGGAAGTAAAAAAATGAAGGGCCCAATTTTTGGACTTGCTGGCACATCCTTCGCTCGGTAAATCCTCAATTGAAATATAGCATTTTCCAACCCATTGAGATTGATCTTGACTTTGTGCGACAGTATAAAACGGGTGATAGCGAGTTGGCAGCCCGTATTAGACCTTTCCCCATTTTTATTTCCATTGTCTAATAAATATCTATCGATCTCAGTCAATTGACCCCCAGCATTCACAGTCTTTTGGGACCGAGAGTTCCAGATTTCCACCACTCTGTGTGAGAAAGCCCTTCCTGATTTCAATCCTAAATGGCCTAGCTCTAAATTTAAGATTATGTCCCCTTGTTCTGGATTTCCCTCGACAGAGGAAATAGTTTCTCTGTAGCTATCCTGTCAAATCCCTTTTTCATTTGAAACAACTCAATTTGGTCAACCCTCAAGCTTCTAACCTCAAGGGAATACAAACCAAGTTTGTACAACCTGCCCTCGTAATTTAACTCTTTAAGCCCCACTATCATATTAGTATGTTCATCAGTATTTTTTGCTGCTGTGATTATGATGACACTAACATGTACTGACTGGACGAAATCCATCTCCCCTCTCCTATCACTCACGTGGGACTTCGATGTGTGAAAATCACAACCAGCTTTTCTTGCTAATCTCCTTTCCTGTGAAGAATAAGTTTTCCAACTGCCTTTTCATGGAAGCATTACAGGGATAATCTTCCAACTCCACATTCTCGGCGGAACAGGCTCGAGGGGCTGAATGGCCTACTTCTGTTCCTATGTGCCTCCCAGTGGGCAGACTCAACCACCAAAATGGAAATTTGGGGGTGCAATGCATACAACAAGCAACCCCTTGATTTAATGATCAAAAAATTGTGTGTTCCCTGAGGTTCTCCGCCATTAGCTACAGGTCAGAAAGTTACCCCTTAGCTCTTTAAACAGCAAGAGCTTTGGAAAAATCCTGCAGTGGATTATCTACACTTTTCTATACAAGGTCCAAAGTGAACAGTAAAATTAGTAACAGTCGCAGCAACCTTCTAAACACGGGTTCCAACGTAGCAATAAAGAGGTATTTGTGGCCTTAGAATGAAAAAGATTTCACTTAAGGTTGTACCTTGAATCATAAACCTAATAATGAAATTAGTACTTACAGTAACACTAATAGGGAGGGTTTAATTTCCTTTGAGGATTATTTTCAGCACGTGTGTATTAAATCCCTTTCTATAGTCTTTCACCACAGTTGTTAACCTTCTAGTAACAAGTCCCTCACTGTCCATAACCTCATTGTGGATGACTCTATTGATATCCTGGTGCTGGCGGAAACCTGGCTGATGGACGGCCATTGCTCACTGCCTCACAGAACCTTCCCTGCCTGGTTACACATTCCATCAACCGCCCCATCCAAACCACCATTGCAAAGTCCCGTCCTGACCCCTTCCCCATACCCCTCCGATCACCTCACCCTGCTCCGACGTTCCCACTTCTCCTTTCAAACCGTTGCTCTTTACTGCTCTACCAAGCTCCACGTGTAATTTCTCGCTGAGATTTCCTTCCTCCTATTCTCGCACCAAGCAACCCTTGATCAAAAAAATAACCCTGAAAATACCATCTGGTACAAACCAAAAGATAAATTGCACTCTCGGAGATTCTGGGGTGTAATTTTAACCTAACCCGCCCGGCGGGAAAACATCGAGATCCGATCGGCCGCCTGTTTTACACCCCCGCCCGAATGGAGAGTAAAATTGGGTGAGCTGTAAGATGAGTGGCTAAACCGACCTGGCCAGTTTCCCGCCGGACGGGTTAGGATAAAATTACTCCCTCTGCTTCAAAGTCGGTATTGGAACATAGGAACATAGGAACAGGAGTAGGCCATTCAGCCCCTCGTGCCTGCTCCGCCATTTGATAAGATCATGGCTGATCTGTGATCTAACTCCACATACCTGCCTTTGGCCCATATCCCTTTGGTTGCCAAAAAGCTATCTATCTCAGATTTAAATTTAGCAATTGAGCTAGTATCAATTGCCATTTGCGGAAGAGAGTTCCAAACTTCTACCACCCTTTGTGTGTAGAAATGTTTTCTAATCTCACTCCTGAAAGGTCTGGCTCTAATTTTTAGACTGTGCCCCCTACTCCTAGAATCCCCAACCAGCGGAAATAGTTTCTCTCTATCCACCCTATCAGTTCCCCTTAATATCTTATAAACTTCGATCAGATCACCCCTTAACCTTCGAAACTCTAGAGAATACAACCCCAGTTTGTGTAATCTCTCCTCGTAACTTAACCCTTGAAGTCCAGGTATCATTCTAGTAAACCTACGCTGCACTCCCTCCAAGGCCAATATGTCCTTCCGAAGGTACGGTGCCCAGAACTGCTCACAGTACTCCAGGTGCGGTCTAACCAGGGTTTTGTATAGCTGCAGCATAACTTCTGCCCCCTTGTACTCTAGTCCTCTAGATATAAAGGCCAGCATTCCATTAGCCTTATTGATTATTTTCTGCACCTGTTCATAACACTTCAATGATCTATGTACCTGTACCCCTAAGTCCCTTTGGACATCCACTGTTTTTAACTTTTTACCATTTAGGCAGGTTCCCCTTTAAATGCTGACTTGTAATCAGCCAACCCTGCACCCCCCTAACCCCCTGCCCCGAAGCAAACTTGAGGAACGGCGCATTCCCCAGCAAGCATCTTGGGAAGTTGCACATATGCTCATAAATATCTAATTACAATATATTAGAATATTAAGATGAAGCTCTTGGCTGTTTTCTTTGAGTGCCACTAAGGCTCGCCTTTAAGTCCAACTGATAGTTTTAATGCAGCGCAGAATGGGTGGAGATCTGGCGAGATAGATCTCAACCCAATATCCCTCCCCACCCCTCAGCATCCGTTCTGTCCTGAGACCAACAAAGAGAATAAATTTTCCTTTGTGTACTCGGTGTGGCAAAAATTCTACATCTATTTTTTATACAACAACAACAACTTGCTTCTATATAGAGTCATAGAGTTATACAGCACGGATAGAGGCCCTTCGGCCCATCGTGTCCGCGCCGGCCATCAAGCCCTGTCTAATCTAATCCCATATTCCAGCATTTGGTCCGTAGCCTTGTATGCTATGACATTTCAAGTGCTCATCCAAATGCTTCTTGAATGTTGTGAGGGTTCCTGCCTCCACAACCCTTTCAGGCAGTGAGTTCCAGACTCCAACCACCCTCTGGGTGAAAAAGTTCTTTCTCAAATCCCCTCTAAACCTCCCGCCTTTTACCTTGAATCTATGTCCCCTTGTTATAGAACCCTCAACGAAGGGAAAAAGCTCCTTAGTATCCATCCTATCTGTGCCCCTCATAATTTTGTACACCTCAATCATGTCCCCCCTCAGCCTCCTCTGCTCCAAGGAAAACAAACCCAATCTTCCCAGTCTCTCTTCATAGCTGAAGCGCTCCAGCCCTGGTAACATCCTGGTGAATCTCCTCTGCACCCTCTCCAAAGCGATCACATCCTTCCTGTAGTGTGGCGACCAGAACTGCACACAGTACTCCAGCTGTGGCCTAACCAGTGTTTTATACAGCTCCATCATAACCTCCTTGCTCTTATATTCTATGCCTCGGCTAATAAAGGCAAGTATCCCATATGCCTTCTTTACCACCTTATCTACCTGTTCCGCCGCCTTCAGGGATCTGTGAACTTGCACACCAAGATCCCTCTGACCCTCTGTCTTGCCTAGGGTCCTCCCTATATAGCGCCTTTAACGTAGTAAAACGTCTCAAGGTGCTCCGCAGGAGCGATTATCAAACAAAATTTGACACCGAGCCACGTGAGGAGATATTAGGACAGTTGACCAAGAGCTTAGTCAAAGAGGTAGGTTTAAAGGAGCATCTTAAAGGAGGAGAGAGAGGTAGAGTGGCGGAGAGGTTTAGGGAGGGAATTCCAGAGCTTAGGGGCTAGGCAGCTGAAGGCACGGCCGCCAATCGTGGAACAGTTAAAATCGGGGGACGCACAAGAGGCCAGAATTGGAGGAGCGCAGAGATCTTGGAGGGATGCAGAGCTGGAGGAGGTTACAGAGATAGGGAGGGGTGAGGCTATGGAGGGATTTGAAAACAAGGATGAGAATTTTAAAATCAAGGCGGTGCCGGACTGGGACTCAGTGAAGGTCAGCGAGCATAGCGAGGATGGGTGAACTGTTCACAGGTTCCCAATTATAATTTTGCCACAGCGAATGTACAGAGGAAATCTTTCCCACAGTAGAGATTTTACCCCATTTAATCAATTGCCAGAACGTTCCGTGTGCAATTCCTAAAGGTATTCGGGCAAAAATTCCACATCTCTCTCCACTTCCACCTCCATCATTCAAACCTGACCAATTACTTTCGACACATGACTTGTATTCCAAAAAGAAGCTTTTAACATTTTACTCCTGGCCCTGTAGCTCAAATATAAATAAAATTCTCATCTCATTGTAACCGTTATTGGCCACCAAAGTGATTTATACCAGAAGTTTTCTGCACGCACCTGAAGGCATTTGTGAGGGGATTAGATGGGATAGTAAGCTTGAAATATTCTCAAACTTGTCCTAATTCCTGCTCTAACCAAATAAAGGCGCCCATGTTTCTCACAGCGAAGGCTTTCAAATAAAATTGCTTTTGACAGTTTCCTTCTGTAGACTGGATTGCTGAGAACAAAACTGCCTTCAAGCTTGACAATAAGTTACATTAATTCCTCTACCTCATTTTGATGGGTCAAAATGAGAAAGTGCGAGAAACGGGACTGTCGCACCCTTGCACAGAAAGATGTCTCTTAAAGATTTCTCTTTCCCTCCACGACCGTAGAGAGCGTTGTGGGGAGAAAGATCAGGATGCCCAGTTTTGGAAATATATGCCTGAAGAAAGACTGCCGTGTTCTCTGTTTGACATTTTTAATTGCCCGAACCGTGAAATCACAGCAGTGTGTGCTCGTGCTTTTTAACCAGATCAAACCCCCAGCAACAGTAAAAGGATGTTTTTCCTTTGGAGTAGAGAAGGGTGTGATGTCATCTGAATGAAGTTTCTCAGGTTTATGAACAGAATTCATAAAGTTCATTGAGGCACATTGCTCGTTTTGGCAAAAAAAAGTTCAAATAAGAATAAAGTAAGAAGGGAACTTAGTTAGAACTTTTTCCATCCAAAAGGTAATAAACTTGTGAAATAATTGATCCAGGAAGGCCATTTAAAGAAAGAGCATAAATCAAGTGGCAATTAAGCTTCTCTCTGGAGATGGACAGGGCTCAGGGGTGTGAGAGGAAAGGGGGTGGGTGAGGTCGGTCTTATTGGGTCAAATCTGTTTCTCCTGTTCCTGAAAAAAAAACCCTTGTTCTTTCGAACCAGAATGGGGTTGATGCACACCAGCTTGGGGAATCCTAGAATCATAAAAGGAGGACATTCGGCCCATCGTGCCAGTGCCAGCTCTTTGAAAGAACTATCCAATTAGTCCTACTCCCCTGCTCTTTCCCCATAGCCCAGCAATTTTTCTTTTCAAGTATTTATCCAATTCCCTTTTGAAAGTTACTATTGAATCTGCTTCCACCACCCTTTCAGGCAGCGCACTCCAGATCATAAAAACTTGCTGTGTTAAAATATTTCTCCTCATCTACCCTCTGGTTCTATTGCCAGTTACCTGTGTCCACTAGTTACTGACCTTCCTGCCCGTGGAAATAGTTTCTCTCTATTTACTCAATTAAAGCGGGGTCGCTGAGCTTGAGGAGCGGCTGGAGTCACTGCAGGGCATACCGGAGGCTGAGAATTCCCTGGATCGCACGTTCCAGGAGGTGGCCACCCCGCAGCTACATAGAGTTCCAGAGGATAGTAAGTGGGTGGCTATCTGGCAGGGTAGGGAAAGGTCGGCAGGAGTGTGGCACTCTCAAACCTGTTTTCAGTGCTGAATACCGGTGAGGGTGACCTCACCTCGGGGGAGTGCAGTCTAGAGCACATCCACGGCACCGTGGAGCAAATGACTGCACGGGGCGGTGGGGGGGCACAGTGAAGCGTAGAAATACAGTTGTCATAGCGGATTCGATAGTCAGGAGGAAAGGACAGGCGTTTCTGCAACCGCCGATGTGAGTCCCACATGGTGTGTTGCCTCCCTGGTGTCAGGGTGAAGGACATCACTGAGAGGGGGCAGAACATTTTGAGGGAGGATGGGGAATAGCCAGAAGTTGGGGTCCATGTTGGAACCAATGACATAAGTAGAAAAAGGGTTGAGGTCCTACAGACAGAGTTTCAGGAGCTAGGGAGGAAGTTAAGAGCAGGATCTCAAAGGTAATAATCTGAGGATTACTCCCAGTGTCACGTGCTAGTGAGTAAAGGAGCAGTAAGATAAGACAGGTTAATGTGTGGCTGGAGGAATGGTGCAGGAGGGAGGGTTTCAGATTCCTGGGGCATTGGGACCGGTTCTGGGGCAGGAGGGACCTGTACAAGATGGACGGGTTGCAACTCAACAGGGCTGGGACCAATGTCCTCGCGGGGAGGTTAAGTAGTGCTGTGGGAGTGGGTTTAAACTAATTTGGCAGGGGGATGGGCAACCAAGATGAAGCATTAGAGAGGAGATACAAGGTGCACAGAGGGCGGAGGGGGGTTGGAACTCACTGCCTGAAAAGGCGGTAGAGGCAGAAACCCTCATCGCATTTAAAAAGTACTTGGATGTGCACTTGAAGTGCCGCAACCTACAAGGCTACGGACCAAGAGCTGGAAAGTGCGATTAGGCTGGGTGGCTCTTTTTCGATCGGCTCAAACATGATGGGCAGAATGGCCTCCTTCTGTACTGTAAATTTCTATGGTTCTACGATTCTACGAAATAGCATTAGAATAAAGAGTAGTTCAGAAATAGGAGGGATCAGACAAGGGGACATATGAGGCAGACTAAGGTGGGTTTAGAGTGCATGTTTGTAATTGCATGAAATGTGGTAAATAAGGTTGGTGAGTTGCAGGCACAAGTAGCCACATGGGATTATGATACAGTGGCAGTAATGAAGACCTGGCTCAAACTGGGGGGTGGAATGGGCATTTAATATTCCTGGCTACAGTTTATTCAGAAAAGATAGGGAAGGAAAGAGGGAGGGGATTGGCAGTATTGATTAAAGATACTGTTACAGCATTATAAAGGGATGATCTAGTTGAAGGGTCAAAGGCAGTATCCATTTGGTTTAACTAAGGAACAATAGAGGAACTATTATGCTGCTGAGTGTATACTATAGGCCACCAAATAATGGGAAGCATATTAGAGGAGTAAATTTGCAGGCAAATTGCAGAAAGATGCAAGAACTTTAGAGTAGTGATAATGGGGACCTGAATTACCCGAAATCTAAAGCAAAATACTGTGGATGCTGGAAATCTGAAATAAAAACCCGAAAATGCTGGAAATACTGAGCAGGTGAGGCAGCACCCGTGGAGAGAGAAACGGAGATAACGTTTTAGGTCGATGACCTTTCGTCAGCACCAGATGAAGTAAAGATTTAACAGTTTTTCAGCAAACACAGAGCCAAGGAAAGGAGGAGAGGGGAGGAAAGAACAAAGGGAAGGTCTGTGATAGGATGGAGGGCAGGAGTGATTAAATGACAAATGGGATGATGGTGAAAGACAAGGAGGCTGGTAATGGGACAAAGACAGAAACAAAAGATGCATCTAGAAGAGCTGTAATTTTTTTTTTATTATTTGTTCCTGGGATGTGGGTGTCACTGGCATGGCCAGCATTTATTGCCCATCCCTAATTGCTCTTAAAAAGGTGGCTTGCTCGGCCATTTCAGAGGGCGATTAAGAATCAACCACATTGCTGTGGATGTGGAGTCACATATAGGCCAGACCAGGTAAGGAAGGCAGGTTTCTTTCCCTAAAGGGCATTAGTGAACCAGATGGGTTTCTTAAAACAATCCAGTAGTTTCATGGCTGCCATTACTGACACTAGTACTTTAATTCCAGATTTTATTTAATTAATTGAATTTAAATTTCCCTAGCTGCTGTGGTGGGATTTGAACTCATGACTCCAGATTATTAGTCTAAGACCTCTAGGATTACTAGTTCAGTGATATAACCACTACGCTACCGTACCCAATGGCAACTGTCGAACCATTACCAGCACCTGCTGTCAGGAAATGGGAGCAGTGGTTAATAGCTGAAGTTATTGAAACCAGTGTTGAGTCCGGAAGGTTGTAAAGTGTCTCATCGAAAGATGAGGTCCTGTTCCTCGAGCTTCCGTTGAGCTTCACTGGAACGGTGTAGGAGGCTGAGGACAGAGAGGTCAGAGTAGGATTGGGTCGGAGAATTAAAATGGCAAGCGACCCGAAGTTTAGGGTGATGCTTGCGGCCTGAACAGAGGCGTTCAGTAAAGTGAATACCCTTTTGCCTGTAGAGGAGGCCACAATGTGAGCAGCGAATACAGTGTACTAAATTGAAAGAAGTACAAGTAAATTGCTGTTTCACCTGGAAGGAGTGTTTGGGGCTCTGGACAGCGGGAAGGGAGGAGGGGAAAGGCCAGTTGTTGCATCTCCTACGCACGCACGAGAAGGTGCTGTGGGAATGGGAGTGCATGTTTGTGGTGATGGAAGAGCGGGTCAGGCTGTTACGGAGGGAAATGGCCCTCCAGAGATAACGGAGGGGAGGAGAAGATGCATTTGGTGGTGGGATCACGCTGGAGGTGGTGGAAATGATGGAGGATGATCCGTTGAACGAGGAGGCTGGTGGGGTGGAAGGTGAGGGCATGGGGGACCCTATTGTGGTTCTGGGAGGGAGGGGAAGGGGTGAGGGCAGAAGTGTGGGAAATGGGAAGGACACGGTCGAGGGCCCTGTTAACCACAGTGGAGGGGAATCCTCGGTTGAGGAAAAAGGAAGACAAATCAGAAGCACTGGTGTGGAAGGTGGCACCGTCTGAATAGATACGATGAAGACAGAATCATTTAATCAGTCCTGCTCTCCACCCTATCACAGACCTTCCCTTTACTTTTCCTCCCCTTCCCCACCCCACCTTTCATTAGCTTTGTCCTTGCTTAAAAATTGTTAAATCTTTACTTCTTCTAGTTCTGGTGAAAGTCATCGACCTGAAACGTTAACGCTGTTTCTCTCGCCACAGATGCTGCCTGACCTGCTGAGTATTTCCATCATTTTCTGTTTCTATTTCAATTACCCTAATATAGGCTGGGAAAATAACAGTGTAAAGGACAAAGAGGGGGAGGAACTTCCGAAATGTGTACAAGAGAACTTTCTTGACCAGTATTTTTCCAGCCCAACGAGGAAGGAATCAGTGCTGGATCTAATTCTGGAGAATTAAGTGGGGCATGTGGAGCATGTTTGAGTGGGAGAGCATTTGGGAAACAGTGATCACAATATCATTAAGTTTAGAGTAGTTATGGAAAACGACAAGGAAAAATCAAATGTGAAAATGCTCAACTGGAGGAGGGCTAATTTCATGGAGTTGAAAAGGGATCTGACCCAGATGGATTGGAATCTAAGATTGGCAGATAAATGAGCAATTGGAGGCCTTCAAAGAGGAGATAGTTGGGGTACAGACTAGACATATTCCCATGAGGGAAAATGGAAGGGCACCCAAACCTAGAGCTTTCTTGGTGACTTAAGATGTAGAGATTTTTAAAAAATAGAAAAAGGAGACTTATGATAAATGTTGGGTTCATAATTCAGTAGAGAACCAAGCTGAATACAAAAATTACCGAGGAGAACTGAAAAACAAAATAAGAGGGGCAAAGAGAGTGTATGAGAATAGATTAGCAGGTAACATAAAAGTAAACCCAAAAGTCTCTTATAAACATATAAATAATAAAAGGGTAATCAAAGGAAGGGTGGAGCCAATTAGGAAATCTTATTGTGGAGGCAATGGGTATGGCTGAGATACTAAATGAGTATATTGCATTGGTCTTCGTTAAAGAAGA
The DNA here is from genome assembly GCF_035084215.1 of Heptranchias perlo. Classification (NCBI taxonomy): domain Eukaryota; kingdom Metazoa; phylum Chordata; class Chondrichthyes; order Hexanchiformes; family Hexanchidae; genus Heptranchias; species Heptranchias perlo. Next base: position 11,323,049 of record NC_090338.1, on the reverse strand, counting down.
GGATGCTGCCAATGCCACAATAAGGGAGGTGGTAGTAGTGATATTGGATAGGATAAAAATAGATAAAGAGGAGGGACTAAAAAAATTGGCAGTTCTCAAAGTAGAAAAGTCACCCGGTCCGGATGGGATGCATCCTGGGTTACTGAGGGAAGTAAGGGTGGAAATTGCGGAGGGTCTGGCCACAATCTTCCAATCTTCCTTAGATATGGGGATGGTGCCGGAGGACTGGAGGATTGCAAATGTTACACCCCTGTTCAAAAAAGGGGAGAGGGATAAACCCGGCAATTACAGGCCGGTCAGCCTAACGTGGGTGGTGGGGAAACTTTTGGAGACATTAATCTGGGACAAAATTAATTGGCACTCGGAAAAATATGGGTTAATAAATGAAAGTCAGCACGGATTTGTTAAAGGAAAATCGTGTTTGACTAACTTGATTGAGTTCTTTGATGAAATAACAAAGAGGGTTGAAGTTTTGTAGATACACTTTCAAAAGGCATTTGATAATGTACCACATAATAGACTTGTTAGCAAAATTGAATCTCATGAGATTAAAGGAGCAGTTGCTGCGTGGATACAAAATTGTCTAAGTGACAGAAAGCAGAGAGTGTTGGTGAACGGTTGTTTTTCAGACTGAAGGGAAGTATACAGTGGAGTTCCCCAGGGGTGAGTATTGGGACCACTGCTATATATATTAATGCCCTGGACTTGGGTATACAGGGCATAATTTCAAAGTTTGCAGATGACACTAAACTCAGAAAGGTAGTAAACAGTGAGGAGAATAGTAACAGATTTCAGGAGGACATAGACAGACTGGCAGACACATGGCAGATAAAATTTAATGCAAAGAAGTGTGAAGTGATTCATTTTGGTAGGAAGAAAGAGGAGAGGCAATACAAACTAAATGGTACAATTCTAAAGGGAAAGAGAGACCTGGGGGTGTATGTACACAGCTCTTTGAAGGTGGAAGGACAAGTTGAGAAGGCTGTTAAAAAGGCATACGGGCCCTTGGCTTTATAAATAGAGACAAAGAGTGCAAAAGCAAGGAATTAATGCTAAACCTTTATAAAACACTGGTTAGGCCCTAGTGTTGTGTTCAATTCTGGCACCTCACTTTAGAAAGGATGTCAAGGCCTTAGAGAGGGTGCAGAGGGGATTTACTAGAATGGTACCAGGGATGAGGGACTTCAGTTACGTGGAGAGACTGGAGAATCTGAGGTTGTTCCCCTTTGAGCGGAGAAGGTTAAGGGGAGATTTGATAGAGGCGTTCATAATCATGAAGGGCTTTGATAGAGTAAATAAGGAGAAACTGTTTCTAGTGGCAGAAGGGTCGGTAACCAGAGAACACAGATTTAAGGTAATTGGCAAAAGAACCAGAGGAGACATGAGGAAAACATGTTTTACACAGCGAGTTGTTATGATCCGGAATGCACTGCCTGATGGAAGCAGATTCAATAGTAACTTTCAAAAGGGAATCGGATAAACATATAAAGTGGAAAAATTTGCAGGGCTATGTGGAAAGAGCAGGCTAGTAGGACTAAATAGATAGCTCTTTCAAAGAGCCAACACAGGCACAATGGGCCAAATGGCCTCCTTCTGTGTTGTATCATTCTATGATTCTATAAAATTGGATTTAACTCATATTACAACAAGTTATTGGAGTAAAGTGAAAATTGTTCTCTTACTCAACACTGCAACTCTCAACTAGGTAAGGACATCTCCACCAAATAAGGTGCTTGCTGACCACACATTTCACAATTCCAGACCAGGCCTATGGTTTAGATACCTACTGGTTGGCAACTGCCATGGCCCAAGGCTGTCTTGCCCACCTACCCACTCCCTCCAGCTGCTAACCTTATTAACTTAACACAAACGGCTCAATTGGTTGGAAAGGCCCAGAGTAACTATTCTATTTCCCACTCCCAATTCACTCCCAATATGCCGTTACTAATTCTAGTCAGTTTGACTTCAGTAACAAATTGTGCTACCATAGGAACTTGGCATAGAAGATGCTATGTGTCTTTCTCATTGCCAAAATGTTCCTTCCAGCATAAATCATGCATACAAATGATAAGAGACACTGATTTTTCTAAGGCAGGAGTCTGGAGGGCAACTTTCTGTTGGAGCAGTAAAGCTTCCGAACAAAGGTTTTTTTCTCCTGAGGGATTGTGGTATCAAATTGAACTGAAATGGATAGACATAATGAGCACAGACAGCTTGGTATAGTCCCAAAGAACAAAGTTTCTGTCACTTTTTTTTTTAACAGACATTTTGGCCTAGAAATTCGATGGTGCCGTGCCCATTTTTCAAGCGGAAAATGTGCGACCAAGTGTTCAATATGGCGGGCAGGGTGCACGCGCGCTCATTACGCAGTGGAAGGGCGTCTCCCGCCATATTGTCAAGGGCGCTGGGCCGGCTGCATTCAGTAAAACGTGGTCAACATGCGGCCTAACTAGCGGTCCTTAAAAGGGCCGCAGGAGGTGACCGCCAAAAAAGTAAGTGCTTTTTCAAAAAATACTTACCTGAATGTGGAGCCGGGAAGATCAGGAGGCTCCACTGCTGTAACGAAATCCATTACTGGATCCTCCAGATTGCATTCCCCCCCCCTCCCAATTTCCCCACCGATCGCTTCCCCCCTTCTCCCGACCGCTCCCCCCCTTCCCGATCGTTTCCTCCCTTTCCTGATCGCCCGATTTCTTTCCCTCCTCACCCAGGGCCTAAATTGAAGTCCTCTTCTCGCAAATGAGACCCGAGGCCCAATATCGGATGTGGTTCGGGCCTACCCGTTCCGGCGCAGGGATCGATCCAGACTTTTATGTCAATTGGTAATCTTACCTTCCCTCATTGTTACTGATTCCCACTTAGGTTGAAAGCATAGGGACCAAGTCTGATGTAAAATATTAACTATCTCATAGCCGGTTATGGTATGTGTGCAGAAATCACAATGTGCGACACGTAGCTTCATGGCAAAGGAACAACAGTGTATAAAGAGTTGGGGGTGTGGGAGCCATCTGGGGCAATACCAGAATTTGGAGTGAGTGAAAGGCGGGACATATCCCGACGCCAAAAACATCATTTTGACGGTTGACCAGTTGAAGTTAACGGAAAGAAAAATTGGGGGAGATGTAAAACGGTTGGCTATCACCCTTTTCACACTATCGTACCAAGTCAAAATTGCCCCCAATGCCTTTAGAAGAAGAGGGAAGGAAATGGGAGGAACAAAGGCACATTATTCAGCCACACTTTAATTTGTTTAAGATCCCTTTAAGATCAATCCCCTTTAAGATCAATCAAGAGATGAATCTTGTCCATGGTGGGACAGGTGGTCTTGAAGGTGGCAAGATCTTTTTTTCCAAACATAAGCATAAAATACAAGTTACTTGGGCTACTTGCCGCATTCCAATGCTATTAGTTGAAACATGCAGGTTCAAAACTTTAGCTGTCCAAAAGTCACTTTAAATTAGATATTTAAATTTGTTGCAAATTGGTACATTGCTAATGGAGGTAAAACACAAAAGTAGCCCTCAAGCACAAAGCAGGCCACTTAGTGGTCCATTAACCTTAGATGTTAATTGTGTATATGCAATTTTTATTGTCCCCTGAAGCAGATTGGCAGGAGCTATTTATGTCAGGTGACTTCTTTATAGCTGGTTACAAGTAGGTTTCAACGCGAGGGGGCCGACACAAGGTCTAGTAATATAACACTGGCTAAGTTATCAGAGGTCATATCTGCCTATATTTGTCAGCAGGACTAAAAGGAGAGGAAAGCGATTGAGTTTATATCAAGCTAATGGGTAAAAATTACATAGAATTACATAGAATGAACAGCACAGAAACAGGCCATTCGGCCCAACTGGTCCATGTTGGCATTTATGCTCCACACGAGCCTCCTCCCACCCCTTTTCATCTCAACCTATAAGCATAACCTTCTATTCCTTTCTCCTTCATTGTTTATCCAGCATCCCTTTCAATGCATTTATGCAAATCGCCTCAACTACTCCTTGTGGGAACGAGTTCCACATTCTAGCCACTCTCTGAGTAAAGAAGTTTCTCCGGAATTCCTTATTGGATTTATTATTGACTATCTTGTATTTGCAGCCCCGGAAATAGGCTGCATTAGGTTTACTTTTCTATCGGTGTATTTTAATCTTCAAGCATTAAGAGCTGCTTTCTGAACAGCTCCATTCCTATTAAAGGCAATTCATACCTACAGCGCAAGAAAACTCAAAAAACCATGACTGATGCGATTTGCTATACAGGTGGAGAGGGAAATTAGAATGATTTTTGGCCATCTGCAAAGAAAAATCTTGTGTGCTCTGTTCCAAATAACATTACCCCAAGTCGGCTATTACGAAGCATTGAGTTCCATTCCAGACAAACGGTCAGTCATTTGGCCAGAGACTAACAGCAGAACGCATGGTTGAATCTAATCCAATTATTCACTGGTTTTGCCTCAAAAAAAAGGATTTGCAAAACTTAGTTGAGTGGATTTCGCTCCACATGCTGACTTGTGATCAATGGATAAAAGGTCATCCATAAACATTCTTCCAGCAACATGAAATTATCTTTACCAATAAGGGCTGGACTTCATTTTCTTTTAAGGTCAAGGAAACCAACAACATCAGATCACAATTCACGACCAAAATTAGAAAGAAAGAACTTGCATTTGTATAGCGCCTTTCATGACCTTAGCTGAGGCGATGGAGCAGAGGAGCGGCCCATAAAAAGGCGGGAGTCAGGAGCACAGGATCAGCTGAGGCGGCGGAGCAGAGGAGCGGCCCATAAAAAGGCGGGAGTCAGGAGCACAGGATCAGCTGAGGCGGCGGAGCAGAGGAGCGGCCTAGCACGAGGGTGAGGGAGAGAGAAAAAACCCCCCAAAGTGACGTCAGTAGAAGGGAAGCAGCTGATTGGTGAGTAGCTGATTGTTTAGGAGGAGGATCGAGCTACTGCAGCTGCTGGAGGCACGAAGTCACAGCCAACAGGTAAGCGAGTGGCTGGTGACTGGTAAGTAGTTCTTCTTTCCTTTTTTTTTCTCTTGACATTGTAGTTGTTGTTAAGCTAACTTAAGGGTTAAGTCATGGCAGGAGATCCCAGAGCCGTGTCATGTTCCTCTTGTGGGATGTGGGAATTCAGGGATCCTTCCTGTGTCCCTGGTTCCTTCACCTGCGGGAAGTGTGTCCAGCTGCAGCTACTGTTTGACCGCTTGACGGCTCTGGAGCTGCGGATGGACTCACTTTGGAGCATCCGCGATGCAGAGGAAGTCGTGGATAGCACGTTCAGTGAGTTGGTCACACCACAGATAAAAATTACTGAGGGAGATAGTGAATGGGTGACCAACAGACAGAGGAAGAGTAGGAAGGCAGTGCAGGGGTCCCCTGCGGTCATCTCCCTCCAAAACAGGTATACCGTTTTGGATACTGTTGTGGGAGATGGCTCACCAGGGGAAGGTGGCAGCAGCCAGGTTCATGGCACCGTGGCTGGCTCTGCTGCACAGGAGGGCAGGAAAAAGAGTGGCAGAGCTATAGTGATAGGGGACTCGATTGTAAGGGGAATAGACAGGCGTTTCTGCGGACGCAACCGAGACTCCAGGATGGTATGTTGCCTCCCTGGTGCAAGGGTCAGGGATGTCTCGGAGCGGCTGCAGGACATTCTGGAGGGGGAGGGTGAACAGCCAGTTGTCATGGTACATATAGGTACCAACGATATAGGTAAAAAACTGGATGAGGTCCTACAAGCTGAATTGAGGGAGTTAGGAGTTAAACTAAAGAGTAGGACCTCAAAGGTAGTAATCTCAGGATTGCTACCAGTGCCGTGGGCTAGTCAGAGTAGGAATGACAGGATAGCTAGGATGAATACGTGGCTTGAGAGATGGTGCAAGAGGGAGGGATTCAAATTCCTGGGCCATTGGAACCGGTTTTGGGGGAGGTGGGACCAGTACAAATTGGACGGTCTGCATCTGGGCAGGACTGGAACCAATGTCCTAGGGGGAGTGTTTGCTAGTGCTGTTGGGGAGGGTTTAAACTAATGTGGCAGGGGGATGGGAACCGATGCAGGAAGTCAGTGGGAAGTAAAGTGGTGATAGAAACAAAAGGCAGTACATGACCGGACAGATGGTCTGAGAAAGCAGGGCAAAGACCAAGGGAAGTCTAGATTAAACTGCATTTATTTCAATGCAATAAGTCTGATAGGCAAGGCAGATGAACTCAGGGCATGGATGGGTACATGGGACTGGGATGTTATAGCTATTACTGAAACATGGCTAAGGGAGGGGCAGGACTGGCAGCTCAATGTTCCAGGGTACAGATGCTATAGGAAAGATAGGGCAGGAGGTAAGAGAGGAGGGGGAGTTGCGTTCTTGATTAGGGAGAACATCACGGCAGTAGTGAGAGGGGATATATCTGAGGGTTCGCCCACTGAGTCTATATGGGTACAACTGAAAAATAAGAAGGGAGAGATCACTTTGATAGGATTGTACTACAGACCCCCAAATAGTCAACAGGAAATTGAGGAACAAATATGTAAGGAGATTACAGACAGCTGCAAGAAAAATAGGGTGGTAATAGTAGGGGACTTTAACTTTCCCAACATTGACTGGGACAGCCATAGCATTAGGGGCTTGGATGGGGAGAAATTTGTTGAGTGTATTTAGGAGGAATTTCTCATTCAGTATGTGGACGGCCCGACGAGAGAGGGGGCAAAACTTGACCTCCTCTTGGGAAATAAGGAAGGGCAGGTGACAGAAGTGTTAGTGAGGGATCACTTTGGGACCAGTGATCATAATTCCATTAGTTTTAATATAGCTATGGAGAATGATAGGTCTGGCCCAAAAGTTAAAATTCTAAATTGGGGAAAGGCCAATTTTGATGGTATTAGACAGGAACTTTCAGAAGTTGATTGGGAGAGTCTGTTGGCAGGCAAAGGGACGTCTGGTAAGTGGGAGGCTTTCAAAAGTGTGCTAACCAGGGTTCAGGATAAGCACATTCCTTATAAAGTGAAGGGCAAGGCTGGTAGAAGTAGGGAACCTTGGATGACTCGGGAGATTGAGGCCCTAGTCAAAAAGAAGAAGGAGGCATATGACATGCATAGGCAGCTGGGATCAAGTGGATCCCTTGAAGAGTATAGAGATTGCCGGAGTAGAATTAAGAGAGAAATCAGGAAGGCAAAAAGGGGACATGAGATTGCTTTGGCAGATAAGGCAAAGGAGAATCCAAAGAGCTTCTACAAATGCATAAAGGGCAAAAGAGTAATTAGGGAGAGAGTATGGCCTCTTAAGGATCAACAAGGTCATCAATGTGCGGAACCACAAGAGATGGGTGAGATCCTAAATGAATATTTCACATCGGTGTTTACGGTTGAGAAAGGCATGGATGTTAGGGAACTTGGGGAAATAAATAGTGATGTCTTGAGGAGTGTACATATTACAGAGAGGGAGGTGCTGGAAGTCTTAACGCGCATCAAGGTAGATAAATCTCCGGGACCTGATGAAATGTATCCCAGGACGTTATGGGAGGTTAGGGAGGAAATTGCGGGTCCCCTAGCAGAGATATTTGAATCATCAACAGCTGCAGGTGAGGTGCCTGAAGATTGGAGGGTAGCAAATGTTGTGCCTTTGTTTAAGAAGGGCAGCAGGGAAAAGCCTGGGAACTACAGACCGGTGAGCCTGACATCTGTAGTGGGTAAGTTGTTAGAGGGTATTCTGAGAGACAGGATCTACAGGCATTTGGAGAGGCAGGGACTGATTAGGAACAGTCAGCATGGTTTTGTGAGAGGAAAATCATGTCTCACGAATTTGATTGAGTTTTTTGAAGGGGTAACCAAGAAGATAGATGAGGGCTGTGCAGTAGACGTGTAGTCACTGTTGTATTGTAGGAAACACGGCAGCCAATTTGCACACAGCAAGGTCCCACAAAAAGCAATGAGATAAATAACCAGTTGATCTATTTCAGCGATGTTGGTCAAGAGATCAATCTTGGTCAGGTCACCAGGGGAAATCCCCTGCTGTTCCTCGAATAGTGCCGTGGGAGCATTTACATCCAGCTGAGATTGGTATACACATAAAGTTCCCACCCGTTTCTGTTTGGAGCTCTTGCAATCCGCATCGAAGTCTGTTGGCAATTCCGTTGGGTAGATTTCCATCTTTACTGCCAGGTCGTTAAGCATCACTTGGGTGTTAATTGTATCCATGTGATTTATATCAATTAGTGTTAATTGTATTCAGCTGGTGTGTATCAATTGGGGGCTCTCTTGTATCTATATATGAGAGTTTATCTAGAGTGTGGTGTGTGTAATGTGGAGCTCTGTTAATAAAGGCCTGGAAGCAACTGAAGACCAGGTTCTAACATGATAGCAGAGGATGGCTTTCCACTGAAAAAAAGTCTCTGCAGATGGGTCCTATAAGGCGAAAGCGAGGTTGGTAGCTAGGAGTTTTGAAGAGAAACTGGGTGATACAGATGTTCGAGTAGATTCTCCCACTGTTGCAAAGGTAATCTTAAAAATCTTTTGGCAACCTATTCACGGGAGTGTAGGTCAAATGACATAAAAGCCACATTTCTGCAGGGCGATATTTTTCAGAGAGAAGTGTTTCTGAAACTGCCTAAAGAGGCAGTAGATGCGGAAGGAAAACTATGGAAACTAAAAAAAAAATGAATCTATGGCCTGAATGATGCTTCCAGGGTGTGGTATTTTTTGGTGAGATCTGTTTTGCTGAAAATAGCTTGTGTTCAACTAAAAGTAGATCCTGCAATGTTTTATTGGTAGCATAACGGAAAACTTGCAGGCATCTTCATGATGCATGTTGATGATTTCTTGTAAGAACATAAGAAATAGGAGCAGGAGTAGGCCAATCGGCCCCTCGAGCCTGCTCCACCATTCAATAAGATCATGGCTGATCTGATCCTAACCTCAAATCTAAATTCATGTCCAATTTCCTGCCCGCTCCCCATAAGCCCTAATTCCCTTTACATGTCATATCCCTTTACTTCGAGGAAACAGTCTATTTCTGAATTAAATTTATTCAATGATGTAGCTTCCACAGCTTCCTGGGGCAGCAAATTCCACAGACCTACTACCCTCTGAGTGAAGAAGTTTCTCCTCATCTCAGTTTTGAAAGAGCAGCCCCTTATTCTAAGATTATGCCCCCTAGTTCTAGTTTCACCCATCCTTGGGAACATCCTTACCGCATCCACCCGATCAAGACCCTTCACAATCTTATATGTTTCAATAAGATCGCCTCTCATTCTTCTGAACTCCAATGAGTAGAGTCCCAATCTATTCAACCTCTCCTCATATGTCCACCCCCTCATCCCTGGGATTAACCGAGTGAACCTTCTTTGTACTGCCTCGAGAGCAAGTATGTCTTTTCTTAAGTATGGACTCCAAAACTGTATGCAGTATTCCAGGTGCGGTCTCACCAATACCTTATATAACTGCAGCAATACCTCCCTGTTTTTATATTCTATCCCCCTAGCAATAAAAGCCAACATTCCGTTGGCCTTCTTGATCACCTGCATACTAAGCTTTTGATTTTCTTGCACTAGGACCCCCAGATCCCTTTGTACTGCAGTACTTTCCAGTTTCTCGCCATTAAGATAATAACTTGCTCTCTGATTTTTCCTGCCAAAGTGCATAACCTCACATTTTCCAATATTGTATTGCATCTGCCAAATCTCCGCCCACTCACCCAGCCTGTCTATATCCCCTTGTAGGTTTTTTATGTCCTCCTCACTCTCTACTTTCCCTCCCATCTTTGTACCATCTGCAAACTTTGATATGTTACACTCGGTCCCCTCCTCCAAATCGTTAATATAGATTGTAAAAAGTTGGGGACCCAGCGCTGACCCCTGCAGAACACCACTGGCTACTGGTTGCTAGTCCGAGAATGAACCATTTTTCCCAACTCTCTGCTTCCTGTTAGATAACCAATCCTCCACCCATGCCAGAATATTACCCCCAATCCAGTGATTCTTTGTCTTGAGCAATAATCTTTTATGTGGCACCTTGTCGAATGCCTTCTGGAAGTCTAAATACACTACGTCCACTGGTTCCCCTTTATCCACCCTGTACGTTATGTCCTCAAAGAACTCAAGCAAATTTGTCAGACATGACTTTCCCTTCGTAAAGCCATGCTGACTTTGTCCTATTAAATTATGTTTATCCAAATGTTCCGCTACTGTCTCCTTAATAATAGACTCCAAAATTTTACGGGATGGTATTGCTGAATTTGAGAAATTCGTCATTAACAAGATCAGAGCAGAATTTAAAATTGGGAGTTAGGCCTGTGGGGCTTTTAAATATATCGGTTTAGATATTAAGCAGAGTGGGTCTGGTATAACTTTAAATCAACAATCCTATTTAGAGAGTGTTACTCCCGTCCCGGTGAATCGTACTCGGTCGTCACAGAGAGGTGATATTATATCTAAAGAAGAAACTGAGCAATTACGAAGCTCGATTGGTCAGTTGAACTGGTTCTGCACTCAGACTAGACCAGATGCTCGTTTTGATGTGTTGGAGTTAAGTGCTTCGATGAAACACCCCATAGTAGAGAATGTTTTAAGGGCAAATAAAATATTACCAATATTAAATATAGATAAATGCATACATAAATTCCCATCCTTAGGTGACCCAAAGAAAATGAAGCTAATTATCTTTAGCAATGCTTCACATGCTAATCTTCCTGATGGGTATTCCAGTCCAGCTGGTTTCATAGTGTTTCTTATGGGTGAGAATGAGAAATGTTGTCCTTTAGCTTGGGAAGCTAAGAAAATAAAAAAGGGTTGTTAAAAGTACTCTGACTGCTGAAACACCGGCTCTTGTCGATGCAGTGGATATGGGATTCTATTTGGCCAATATTTTGAGTGACATCCTGTACAATGGGTGTACTGAAGATAGTATACCCAGTGAATGTTATGTAGACAATCATTCATTGTGGGATAATGTTCACTCTACTAAAAATGTGAGTGAGAAAAGATTACGGATTGACCTTGCTGGCTTGAAACAAATGTTGGAGAGAAAGGAAATCTCTAAAATTAAACGGGTGAATTCAAGCCACCGACTGTCGGATTGTTTTACTAAAAGAAGTACATGTACGAAGAAATTATTAGGACTCCTGGAGAAGGGTCACCTCACAATGGAATGCTTTGAAGAGTAAAAGTTGTTCAGAGTATGGAAGGTATTGATTTTTAAAATTTTTGTTTGTATTGTGTATATATAAAGATTTTTTTTATTTAAAGAGAGAGAAGGGAATCTGTTAATTGTATCCATGTGATTTATATAAATTAGTGTTAATTGTATTCGGGTGGTGTGTATCAATTGGGGGCTCTCTTGTATCCATATATAAGAGAGCTTATCTAGGGTGTGGTGTATGTAATGTGGAGCTCTGTGAATAAAGGCTTGGAAGCAACTGAAGACCAGGCTCTAGTATTCTCTCCTTCACCACCTGGCTATCCAATTTCAACACTGGGCAAAGTGCAGGTAGGAAAATTTGTCGGGTAGGATCACTTGACAACAACAACTTGCATTTATATATCGCCTTTAACGTAGTAAAGCATCCCAAGGCGCTTCACAGGAGCATTATCAAACAAAATTTGACACCAAACCACATAAGGAGATATTAGGACTGGTGACCTATAGCTTGCTCAAAGAGGTAGGTTCTAAGGAGCATATTAAAGGAGGAGAGAGAGAGGTAGAGAGGCGGAGAGGTTTAGGGAGGGAATTCCAGAGTTTAGTGAGTGAGCAGCTGAAGTCACGGCCGCCAATGGTGGAGTGATGAAATTCGGCGATGCGCAAGAGGCCAGAATTGGAGCAGCTCAGAGATCGCGGAGGGTTGTAAGGCTGGAAGAGGCTATAGAGATAGGGAGGAGTTTTAACTGAAGCTGCCAAGTTTTTCTTCGACTGAAATGAATGCTTAACACCCAGGCTGTAAAGATGATAAACTAGCCCCAGACATGCACACTGGGTAAGAGCAGAATCAGGCTTAGCTTTGATGCTCACCATGGTTGAACAGCATGTCCAAGCTTCCACTTGGGTGAGGTACTGGATCAACGTGTGTGAAAACGTATCCTAGCAGGGCTCAGGACCTCAGAGAGGAGGGCAGAAAATTGAAGAAGGTGAAAATGATAAATACTTTGAAAGCTTGTCTGGAGCACAGCTAATAAAAGTGAAATGCTCTGGAAAGACAATAAGTTACAGGCCGTGCATTTGTCATTTGATATTGATTATCCTTCCGGTCAAACATTAATATGTAATTATTCCCTTTCTCCTTTGTAATTTCATCATTAACTCTCTGACGGAATGGATAATAGGTTACCGCACAACTTGCAGAGTGAGTATTTTTTTAAACTATGGCAACAGACATTTTTCTTCCTCTGAGAAGCATTATTTTTTTCTAGTTTTAATATGTTTCAAATATACATTATACCTAATAAAGATTACTGAGGAGTAAGACTGCATTTCAATCATGGGGCTGTGATTGGGGTGGAGATTCTAATTAGTATGAGGGTTCTAATGGGGTTATGATTGTGATTGGTTTGGGGTTTCCGGTTGGTTTGGAGGTTCCAGTTGGTTTGGGGGTTCCGATTGGTTTGGGAGTTCCGATTGGTTTGGGGCTTCCGGTTGGTTTGGAGGTTCCAGTTGGTTTGGGAGTTCCGATTGGTTTGGGAGCTCCGATTGGTTTGGGGTTTCCGGTTGGTTTGGAGGTTCCAGTTGGTTTGGGGGTTCCGGTTGGTTTGGGGGTTCCGGTTGGTTTGGGGGTTCCGGTTGGTTTGGGGGCTCCGGTTGGTTTGGGGGTTCCGGTTGGTTTGGGAGTTCCGGTTGGTTTGGGGGTTCCGGTTGGTTTGGGTGTTCCGGTTGGTTTGGGGGTTCCGGTTGGTTTGGGAGTTCCGGTTGGTTTGGGGGTTCCGGTTGGTTTGGGGGTTCCGGTTGGTTTGGGGGCTCCGGTTGGTTTGGGGGTTCCGGTTGGTTTGGGAGCTCCGGTTGGTTTAGGGGCTCCGGTTGGTTTGGGGGTTCCAATTGGTTTGGGGGTTCCAGTTGGTTTGGGGGTTCCAATTGGTTTGGGAGCTCCGGTTGGTTTGGGGGTTCCAGTTGGTTTGGGGGTTCCAATTGGTTTGGGGGTTCAAAAGTTTCTGATTGATCAGAACCTTCAAACCATTCTCTGAGGTTCCGATTTGCATGATGTTCTGGGGCCTCGGGTTGCTTTGGAGATCCTGCTTCTTGATGTTCAGAAACAGCCTGAGTTTCACTACCATGTTTCATGCATTCTGAGACTGAATTGCAGCCTTATGAGCCACCTCCCAGCCATCTATTATTCTGTATTTCTGTAGTGTTACTAAGTATGTAATAGCATACAGTTGCTCAATGTGTTCATATATTATTTCGTGCACTATTTTAAGTCAGGCATTTGTCTCTTTAAAAGATCTATACTATACATATTATCCTTTCATTCCCACTGCATTGAAATCAAATTCATTGTACCATCTCTTACTTTAATTTATTCTTTCCCAGCACTTCAAAAGTGGATCTCCTTATCTCCCTTAGTCTTCCCAGGCTGTTGAAAGATGAAAGACATAATACCTTTGTTCAAAAAGGGACAGGAAGAGAAATAAGATAACTACAGATCAGTTAGTCTAATATCAGTTTTGGGGCTAACTGTTACAATCCTTGGGGTAATTTGTTGTCGTATTGCTATTCGAAGAAGAGCAGGGGAGTTCTGCCCGGTGTCCTGGCCAATATTTATTCCCCAACCAATGCCACTGAAAACAGATTAACAGTTCATTTGTCCGATTGCTGTTTGTGGGACCTTGCTGCGTGCAAATTGGCTGCCGCATTTGCTTATAACATTGCACTTAGTTGGGCTGTGAAGTGCTTTGTGGCGTCTTCAGGACATAAAAGGTGCTATAAAAATGCAAGTTCTTTTATTCTACCTACCTCTTTGACCAAGCTTTTGGTCACCTGTCATAATATCTCCTTATGTGGCTTGGTGTCATATTTTGTTTGACAGTCGCTCCTGTGAAGCTCCTTAGGATGATTTACTATGTCAAAGATGCTATATAAATGCAAGTTGTTGTTGTTTCCTTAAGATCTGCAATTGACATGATTTCACCCAAACATGACAAGGTCGGTCTTGGAGTCATAAGGTGCACCAAATTCGTCTGCCTACTGCTAAATATGGAGATGCCGGTGATGGACTGGGGTGGACAAATGTAAGGAATCTTACAACACCAGGTTATAGTCCAACAGTTTTATTTGAAAATCACAAGCTTTCGGAGATTATCTCCTTCGTCAGGTGAGTGAGTGAAAGGTTCTCAAATCGCATATGCTCAACTCACTCACCTGACGAAGGAGATAATCTCCGAAAGCTTGTGATTTTCAAATAAAACTGTTGGACTATAACCTGGTGTTGCAAGATTCCTTACATTTGTCCTGCTAAATAAGCATAGAGCCTGATTGTGCCCGGATAAGTAAACTCGTTCAAGACACGGAAAGAGTTAAGGTAAGTACAAACTGGAAGTCCACATTTAACTGGATTGGGAAGCTGTGCGACTGGGTTATTCGGACCGAAAGAGGAGGTTGGTTGATTGATTTCCTTCAGTTGCAGTGCGCACACGATAAGAGAGGAAAATCTTTGGCATAGTGCCTTACTCAAACTGAAATCAGTTTTCCTGACTCTTTTATTTTGGAAATAAACGTAACTGCCTCATGTCAGGCATGCTAGAGGTTCTTTATGCATTGAAACAAGGAACGAAGTAAATGTGGTTTGTTGTCTATGAAAACTAGCAATAATTCCACCCACTTAGACTGTACAATTTGTATTGTACAAATCTAACATTTGTCTCCTCAAGGCTGATATTCCATGGAGTATGAGTAAACATTCAGCAGAAACATACCAAGCTTTGTCAGCTTTTATAATGCTGAAATGAATTGATAAGTTTGATCCGGGCAAGTTAATCACATGGGTGAAGAATTAATACACCAGAAAACACTCGTCTAAAACTAGAAATTTCGGAGCAGGAAGGTGAGGCAGATGGAACTTTTGCAATCAAAATGTAATAAACTTGTTGAATGTGTTATCAGGGAAAGTGATCTGAAGCAAGTAGTGCAAACTATTTCAAGTGGTAATAGGTTGATTCTTGGAAAAGAAAGAACTTGCAGTCAGAAAATTATGAATTAACTTAGATTTATATAGCATCTTTCATGACGTAACAAACATAAGAAATAGGAGCAGGAGTAGAGTAGACAGGGCTTGATGGCCGGCGCGGACACGATGGGCCGAAGGGCCTCTATCTGTGCTGTATAAATCTATGACTCTATGAGTAGGCCATACGGCCCCTCGAGCCTGCTCCACCATTCAATAAAATCTTGGCTGATCTTTTACCTCGACTCCACTTTCCTGCCTGATCCCCATATCCCTTGATTCCCTTAGAGTCCAAAAATCTATCGATCTCAGTCTTCAAAGTACTTAATGACTCAGCATTTGATAAGGTCCCACTCGGTTTATACCCCTGAGGGGCAAGAACTCTACTTGCCAAAAAAAGCAGCCATGGACAACTAAAGAGGTAAGGGACAGTATAAGACATAAGGAAAGGGCATACAAAAAGGCAAAAAAATGGCACAGATCCTGGCGAATGGGAAAGATACAAAGATCAACAAAGGGTCACAAAACAGACAGTAAGAGCTACAAAAAGAGAGTATAAATAGAAACTTGCAAGGGTTATCAAAACCAATACGTAGAAATATTATAGTTATATTCGGAAAAAAGAGGGTGGTCAGGAGCATTGTTGGCCCCTTAAAAACTGAAAGTGGGGATATTGTCATTGACAATGGGGAAATGGTGGACATGTTGAACGAGAGGATAGCATGCCGGAAATCCCAAGAAAACTAATTGCACGTCACTCCGCTTTTTAAGAAAAGAGAAAGAGGGAAACCGGAGAATTATAGACCAGTTAGTCTAACATCTGTTGTGGGGAAATTGCTGGAGTCTATAATTAAGGATAGGATGACTGAACACCTCGAGAATTTTCATTCAATCGGAGAGAACCAACATGGATTTGTGAAAAGTAGGTCGTGCCTGACAAACCTGATTGAATTTTTTGAAGAGGTGTCTAAAGTAGTGGACAGGGGAATGTCATGGATGCTATTTATATGGACGTCCAGAAGGCATTTGATAAGGTCCCACATAAGAGACTGTTAGCTAAGATAGAAGCCCATGGAATCGAGGGAAAAGTACGGACTTGGTTAGGAAGTTGGCTGATTGAAAGGTGACAGAGAGTAGGGATAATGGGTAGGTACTCACATTGGCAGGATGTGACTAGTGGAGTCCCGCAGGGATCTGTCTTGGGGCCTCAATTATTCACAATATTTATTAACGACTTAGATGAAGGCATAGAAAGTCTCATATCTAAGTTTGCCAATGACACAAAGATTGGTGGCATTGTAAGCAGTGTAGATGAAAACATAAAATTACAAAGCGATATTGATAGGTAAGGTGAATGGGCAAAACTGTGGCAAATGGAATTCAATGCAGACAAAAGTGAGGTCATCCACTTTGGATCAAAAAAGGATAGAACAGGGTACTTCCTAAATGGTAAAAAGTTAAAAACAGTGGATGTCCAAAGGGACTTAGGGGTTCAGGTACATAGATCATTGAAGTGTCACGAACAGGTGCAGAAAATAATCAAGAAGGCTAATGGAATGCTGGCCTTAATATCTAGAGGACTAGAGTACAAGGGGGCAGAAGTTATGCTGCAGCTATACAAAACCCTGGTTAGACCGCACCTGGAGTATTGTGAGCAGTTCTGGGCATCGCACCTTCGGAAGGACATATTGGCTTTGGAGGGAGTGCAGCGTAGATATACTAGAATGATACCCGGACTTCAAGGGTTAAGTTACGAGGCGAGATTACACAAATTGGGGTTGTATTCTCTCGAGTTTCGAAGGTTAAGGGGTGATTTGATCGAAGTTTATGAGATATTAAGGGGAACAGATAGGGTGGATAGAGAGAAACTATTTCCGCTGGTTGGGGATTCTAGGAGTAGGGGGCACAGTCTAAAAATTAGAGCCAGACATTTCAGGAGCGAGATTAGAAAACATTTCTACACACAAAGGGTGGTAGAAGTTTGGAACTCTCTTCCGCAAACGGCAATTGATACTAGCTCAATTGCTAAATTTAAATCTGAGATATTAAGGGATATGGGCCAAAGGCAGGTATATGGAGTTAGATCACAGATCAGCCATGATCTTATCAAATGGTGAAGCAGGCACGAGGGGCTGAATGGCCTACTCCTGTTCCTATGTTCTTATGTTCCTAGCCACAGCCCTCTGGGGTAGAGAATTCCAAAGATTCACAACTCTCTGAGTGAAGAAATTCCTCCTCCTCTCAGTCTTAAATGACTGACCCCTTATCCTGAGACGAAGCCCCTGGTTCTGGATTCTCCAGCCAGGGGAAACAACCTCTTTGCATCTATCCTGTCAAGCCCCCTCAGAATCTTATATGTTTCAATGAGATCACCTCTCATTCTTCCAAACTCCAGACAGTATAAGCCTACTTTACTCAATCTCTCCTCATAGGACAACCCTTTCATCCCAAGAATCAATCTAGTGAACCTTCGTTGCACCGCCTCTAAGGTAAGTACCTCCTTCCTTAGATAAGGAGACCAAAACTGCGCACAGTACTCCAGGTGTGTGGTCTCACCAAAGCCCTGTACAATTGTAGCAAGACTTCCTTACTCTTGTACTCCAACCCCCTTGCAATAAAGGCCAACATGCCATTTACCTTTCTAATTGCTTGCTGTACCTGCATGCTAACTTTCCGTGTTTCTTGTATGAGGACACCCAGATCTCTCTGAACACCAATAATTTCTCACCATATAAAAAATATTCTGCTTTTCTATTCCTCCCACCAAAGTGAATAACCTCACATTTCCCCACATTATACTCCATCTGGCACCTTCATGCCCACTTACTTAACCTGTCTATATCCCTTGCAGACTCCTTGTGTCCTCCTCACAGTTTACTTTCCCATCTACCTTTATATCATCAGCAAACTTGGATACATTTCACTCGGTCCCTTCATCTAAGTCATTAATATAGATTGTAAGTCGCTGAGGCCCAAGAACTGATCCCTGCGTTACCCCACTAGTTACAGCTTGCCAACCTGAAAATGACCCGTTTATTCCTACTCTCTGTTTTCTGTCCATTAGCCAATCCTCTATCCATGCTAATATATTGCCGCCAACTCCATGAGCCCTTATCATGCATAACAATCTTTTATGAAGCACCTTATTGAATGCCTTTTGAAAATCCAAATATACTACACCCACTGATTCCCCTTTATCTACCCTACTAGTTACATCCTCAAAGAACTCTAATAAATTTGTTAAACACGATTTCCCTTTCATAAAACCATGTTGACTCTGCCTAACCATATTATGATTCTCTAAGTGCCCTGTTACTACTTCCTTAATAATGGACTGCATCATTTTCCTGATGACTGATGTCAGGCTAACTGGCCTGTCGTTCCCCATTTTCTCTCTCCCTCTTTTCTTGAATAGGGGGGGGGTTACATTTGCTACTTTCCAATCCACTGGGACCGTTCTAGAATCTGGGGAATTTTGGAAGATCACACCCAATGCATCCACTATCTCTGCTGCCACCTCTTTTAGAACCCTAGGATGTAGGCCATCAGGTCCAGGGGATTTGTCAGCTTTTAGTCCCATTAGTTTCTCTAGTACTTTTTCTCTATTGATATTAATTGCTTTAAATTCCTCACTCTCATTCTTCCCTTGGTTCCTTACTATTTTTGGTGTGCTTTTTTGTGTTTTCATGACCCCAACACAGCACTTCACACCGAATAAAGTACTTTTGACGTATAATCACTGTTGTAATATAGAAAACACGGTAGCCAATTTGGTCACAGCAAGTTCCCACAAACAGCAATGAGATAAATGACCATTTATAAATCACTGGCTATGCCTCAGCTAAAGTATTGTGTCCAATATTGGCCACCACACTTTAGGAATGGTGTCAAAACATTGGAGAGGGTGCAGAAGAGATTTACTAGAATGGTACCAGGGATGAGGAACTTCAGTTATTTGGGGTGACTGGAGAAGCTGGGATTGTTCTCCTTAGAACAGAGAAGATTAAGGGAAGATTTATGTGTTCAAAATCATGAGAGGTTTTGATAGAGAAAATAAGGAGAAACTCTTTCCACTGGCAGATGTGTCGATAACCAGAGGACACAGATTAATTAGCAAAAGAAGCAGAGGGGAGATGAGGAGAAATTCTTTTTCGCAGAGAATTGTCATGATCTGGAATGCACTGCCTGAAAGGGTGGTGGAAGCAGATTCAAGATTTCCATTCAAAATGGAATTGGATAAACACTTGAATAGGAAATATTTGCTGAGCTATGGGGAAAGAGCAGAAGAGTGAGACTAATTGGATAACTTTCTCAAAGAGTCAGCACAGGCACGATGGGCTGAATAGCCTCCCTTCTGTGCTGAATGATTCAATGAACATATATCGTGGTTCCTTCATTGTCGCTGAGCAAAATCCTGGGGTTTCCAACCTAACGTCATCATGGCAGCCCATCACCACAAGGAATGTTGCAGTTCAAGAAGAAGGCCCATGAGGGCAAGTAGGGAGGGGCAATAAATGTGGACCCATCCTGAGAACAAGTTTAAAAAAAACAACCAGCTTTGGCCTAAAACTTAGCCACAAGGGAGTGCAAATTGTAACATTATTATACCAGTAAGTCTAATTCAGCAGTTCAAAAATCAGATATATATACAAAATGTCAACTATTTTTGTTGCTTTCAAGGTTGGATATAGCAGAGACATAAAGCAATTCAGACTACTTATATAATATTTCCATTTTCCATTCTGTTTGCCTTTCTAGTTTCATTGAGTGACATTGCTAAATTATTGCAAATTGTGCTAAATTTTTTATCCCATGCATAAATCTGGCTATCTTAGCAGAATTTTTTTTTTATAAATGGAGACTGTTTTCCGACAGATTCAATGTCACATTCCAATCCACATCTGCTTATCATTTCCCAATGCCACTGAGTTCAATTTCCCCATGTTAATTGGTGACTAAATTCTCTGATGGCTTGGGAAACAATTACAGTCTTTATCTGGTACTATCAAAGGGCTATTCTCCCGAGAAATTTCTGCCTGACAGTTTCTTAGACTGCATCTTTCAAACAGTTCCAAAAAAAAAACATTTTTAATTGGGGAAAATGCAGCTTGCTTCACATTATCAGTCCCAGCCTTGATAATGTGGTTTACATAAAAGCAACCAGAAATTATTGATGACAATGTCCCTCTCTGATGTCCTTTAAATCGTAAATAATATCTGTTTCTACTGAAGACTGATGTCGGCAAATTCAGCTTACCAGGGTTTAGGCTGCCTCCCAGTTGAGCAGTCCAGTCAGATAAGGAAATTATTGAAATGGAATACTTGGGAAATATTCAACTCATTGCAGGGGAAGAAACAGCAGGACAGTTTATGCAAGAAGAAGGCAAGAATATTATGACTGAGAGCAATTTTCAGTCTGTATGGTGTGAAATATTACTCACCTTCAGCTCTGTTGCAGTGCTCACTAATAAATGACCAAAATGAAGGAGAATTTATTCACAGATGTGCTTTCTAACTGTAATGGCCAACATTCCCCTTCTTTGCAATTTCCTGCTTCTCCTCTCCTGGAAGCACTAACTCACGTTGGAGTATGGTTAAATGGGTCTTGGTGACTCTCTATTACCTCATCCAACAGGCCATTATTCATTCGTGAGCCTAGGCAAAGAGCGGCAATTCAACTGTTGTAATCTTAAACTGTCTCAATGCAGTTTGTTTTAAGTTGTGCCTGCTGGAAAACTGCTGAACAGAGTCAGGGAGAAACAAGCTGGAAGCATATCCATATACGGGTTAAATATGCTACAATGTCGAGAATTGGCTGAGGATGGATGATGTCATGGTCATGTGGATACTGCAGGGAGTTGGGGGGTATATAAAGAACTGCCTTAAGGGGGAAGGGCGTAAAAGTAGCAAAGAACAAATAGTCTCAACAGATGGTTGATGGAGGATGGCGATTTGGTGGGGGGGGAGGGGAGAGAGGGTAATAGCCATTTTATATACAGTAGCAAGGCAGTAAGTACAAAAGATGGCTATTACCCTCTAATTGTGTTCGGTCATCAAAATTACTGATTGTCACTGTATTGGTTTGTCTTCTTGAACTGATCTACACTGTGAACTTGGGGGAAGGGGATGTTTCACTGCTAACTTCAATCGTATTGTTGGCCGAGTGACAAGTTGGTTCATTGGTCGCAACTTGAGGTCCAAGTCCAGAGATTGTGGTTTCAGGCCTCACTACAGGACTTGAGCACTTGATATAGGAGTGCTGTGCTGTAATGTTGCAGGTGCGAACTTTCAGGTGAGATGATAAGCTGAGGAATGGCCTGAGCTGGTGGATGTAAAAGATCCAACGATGCTCATCAAAGAAAAGCAACGAGTACTCCCTGTGATCTGGACAAGATTTTTTCCCTCAACCACTGAAACAGATTAAAAGGTCATTTTTCACATTTCCGTTTGTGGGCAGATTGGCTGCCATGTTTGCCTTCATAACAATGGTGACTACTCTTCAAAAGTAATTAATTGGATGTCCCAAGAATAGAAAGAAAACCTTGCATTTATACAGCACCTTTCACAACCTCAGGACATCCCAAAGCGCTTCACAGCAAATCAAATACTTTTGAAGCGTAATTACTTTTGTAATGTAGGAAACGCAGCAGCCAATTTGCGCACAGCAAGGTCCCACTAACAGCAATAAGATAATGACCAGGTCTTTTTAGTGATGTTGGTTGAGGGACAAGTATTGACCAGGAAACCGCCCTTGCTCTTCTTCGAAATAGTGCCATGGGATCATTCACATCCGCCTGAGAGGACAGACGGGATCTCAGTTTAAAGCCTCTTCTGAAAGTGCAGTGCTCCCTCAATACTTTAGCCTAGATTTTGTGCTGAAGTCTTTGGAGTGGGACTTAAACGCATGACCTTTGGACTCCGTGGTGAGAGTGCTACCAACTGAGCCACAGCTGGCAGGCACTAGTTAATAAGCTCCATTTTTCCCCAACAGCCGTGTGCACACATTCCAGCAGGAGCCTCTGGATCACGATCAACATCGGGAACCCTGGCTGATTCTTCCCATCCCTAACCCAGGGACACAGCAATCAATAATAGCATCCCTGTGGATAGTTGTCCCCGCAGAGAATGGCCAACTCAACGCAGAACAGCAGTGAAGTTTGTATGGCAGAAAATCAAGAATATTATGACTGAGGAGAGAATAAGAAAGTATATTGCGTCTGTGTAGTGTGAAACATTACTCACCTCCAACTCTGGTGTGTACTGTGGAACATCACTCATCTTCATCTCTGGTGCTCTGCTCAGTATTGAATGATCGAGAATGTTCTCAAAAGATGTGTATTTAGACTGCAATTGTCAAACCTTTCTCTTTCTCTGGGTGCTTAGTCATATTTGAAGCATGGTTGTACAGGCACTGCTTGCCCACCACTACGTTCGCATCTTACAGGCCAAGTCCAACCTCCCTGCCCTGTCCTTTTTTTTATTCATTCATGGGATGTGGGCATCACTGGCAAGGCCAGCATTTATTGCCCATCCCTAATTGCCCTTGAGAAGGTGGTGGTGAGCCGCCTTCTTGAACCGCTGCAGTCCATGTGGTGAAGGTACTCCCACAGTGCTGTTAGGAAGGGAGTTCCAGGATTTTGACCCAGCGATGATGAAGGAACGGTGATATATTTCTAAGTCAGGGTGGTGTGTGAATTGGAGGGGAACGTGCAAGTGGTGTTGTTCCCATGTGCCTGCTGCCCTTGTCCTTCTAGGTGATAGATGATGCAGGTTTGGGAGATGCTGTCGAAGAAGCCTTGGAGAGTTGCTGCAGAGCTTCTTGTAGATGGGACACACTGCAGCCACGGAGCATCGGTGATGAAGGGAGTGAGTGTTTAAGGTGCTGGATGGGCTGCCGTTCAAGCGGGCTGCTTTGTCCTGGATTGTGTCGAGCTTCTTGAGTGTTGTTGGAGCTGCACTCATCCAGGCAAGTGGAGGGTATTTTGTCACACTCCTGACTTGTGCCTTGTAGATAGTGGAAAAGCTTTGGGGAGTCAGGAGGTGAGTCACTCACCGCAGAATACCCAGCCTCTGACCTGTGGCTGGTTCAGTTTAGTTTCTGGTCAATAGTGACCCCCAGAATGTTGATGGTGGGGGATTCGGCAATGGTAATGCCCTTGAATGTCAAGGGGAGGTGGTTAGACTCTCTCTTGTTGGAGATGGTCATTGCCTGGCAAATGTCTGGCACCAATGTTACTTGCCACTTAGCAACCCAAACCTGGATGTTGCTGCATGCGGGCACGGACTGTTTCATTATCTGAGGGGTTGCGAATGGAACTGAACACTGTGCAATCATCAGCGAACATCCCCATTTCTGACCTTATGATGGACGGAAGGTCATTGATGAAGCAGCTGAAGGTGGTTGGGCTTAGGACACTGCCCTGAGGAACTCCTGCAGCAATGTCCTGGGGCTGAGATGATTGGCCTCCAAAAACCACTACCATCTTCCTTTGTGCTCGGTATGACTCCAGCCACTGGAGAGTTTTCCCCCTCATTCCCATTTATTTCAATTTTACTATGGCTCCTTGGTGCCACACTCGGTCAAATGCTGCCTTGATGTCAAAGGCAGTCACTCTCACCTCACCTCTGGAATTCAGCTCTTTTGTTCATGTTTGAACCAAGGCTGTAATGAGGTCTGGAGCCGAGTGGCCCTGGCGGAACCTAAGCTGAGCATCGATGAGCAGGTTATTGGTGAGTAAGTGCCGCTTGATAGCTCTGTCGATGACACCTGCCATCACTTTGCTGATGATTGATAGTTTACTGACACTCACACTTACCAGCAAGGGGATTCGATGGATGCTAATTTTTATCCTTCTGGGCACAGGGGGCGCTCGAGCCTGTTGTTGCATTGCAACTCCCAGGGGACAGTAGTGTAGTGGTTGTATTACTAGACTAATAATCCAAAGAACATGAGTTCAAATCCCACCATGGCAATTTAAGAATTTGAATTCAGTTTAAAAATAATTTGGAAATAAAAGTGACCATGAAGCTGTCAGATTGTTGTGGAAACCCATTTGGTTCACTAATGTCCATTAGGGAAAGGAACCTCCCATCCTTGCCTTGTCTGGCCCATATGTGACTATGGCCCCACTGCAAAGTGGTTAACTCTTAACTGCCCTTGGAAGTGGTTGTATCAAAAAGAAAGACCACCACCACCTTCAAAGGGCAACTAGGGATGGGCAATAAATACCAGCCTTGCCAATCATACCCACATGCTGAGAATGAATTGGAAAAAAACTACTCCCCAGTGATATTAGTTAATTAGGGATTGAATGTGCTGGCATCATAGTTGCTTGGCATAGTTGCAATTTGGGGAGACATACTGCTAAGAGTTGTTGGTTCTATATGTGACAACAAGTGACAGAAGGCTATTTGACCATAGAATCATCACAGACAAGCTTCATCCTGTCCTTACCTGACATCTATAAATGTAAATTTTCCAACAGGAGGCAATGGATTAAAGGTGGGACAAACTGGTTGATTTTCTCCCTTCCTTGCTCAGTGGTCTAAGGCCAACGTTAGCAACCCAACTGCTTCCTTTCCTGAGATTAGTCACCACAGCACAGGTCAGGGTACAAACCTTAGAGGTGCCTCTACAAGTCAGTACCACACTGGGTGGTTCGCTGAGGCAGAACATAAGAACATAAGAAATAGGAGCAGGAGTAGGCCAATCGGCCCCTCGAGCCTGCTCCGCCATTCAATAAGATCATGGCTGATCTGGTCCTAACCTCAAATCTAAATTCATGTCCAATTTCCTGCCCGCTCCCCATAACCCCTAATTCCCTTTACTTCTAGGAAACTGTCTATTTCTGTTTTAAATTTATTTAATGATGTCGCTTCCACAGCTTCCTGGGGCAGCAAATTCCACAGACCTACCACCCTCTGAGTGAAGAAGTTTCTCCTCATCTCAGTTTTGAAAGAGCAGCCCCTTACTCTAAGATTATGCCCCCTCGTTCTAGTTTCACCCATCCTTACCGCATCCACCTGATCAAGCCCCTTCACAATCTTATATGTTTCAATAAGATCGCCTCTCATTCTTCTGAACTCCAATGAGTAGAGTCCCAATCTACTCAACCTCTCCTCATATGTCCGCCCCCTCATCCCCGGGATTAACCGAGTGAACCTTCTTTGTACTGCCTCGAGAGCAAGTATGTCTTTTCTTAAGTATGAGCTCTAACTAATAAAACAGTGAGGCCAGCGTTTGTCACATTTTAATTCTTTAGAAGGATATAATATTCCCATCTCTTATAGTGCATTATCACACATAAGAACTCAAAGATAATTCCATGCCATTTCCCTCTCATTCATTGAATCCGAAAATTACCCGTTTATTCCTATTCTCTGTTTTCTGTCTGTTAATCAATCCTCAATCCATGCTAATATATTACCCTCAATCCCATGAGCCCTAATGTCATGTAACAACCTCTTGTGTGGCACGAATGCCTTTAGAAAATCCAAATATACTACATCTACTGGTTCTCCCTTATCTACCCTGATAGTTACATCCTCAAAAAACTCTGATAGATTCATCAAACATGATTTCCCTTTCATAAAACCGTGTTGACTCTGCCTAATCATATTATGATTTTCCAAGTGCCCTGTTACCATGTCCTTAATAATAGATCCTAGCATTCTCCCTGCTACTGATGTCAGGCTAACTGGCCTATAGTTCCCTATTTTCTCTCTCCCTCCTTTCTTGAATAGCGGGGTTACATTTGCTACCTCCCAATCCACAGGGACCGTTCTAGAATCTAGGGAATTCTGGAAGATCACAACCAATGCATCCAGTATCTCTGCAGCCACCTCTTTTAGAACCCTAGGATGTAGGCCATCAGGTCCAGGGGATTTGTTGGCTTTTAGTCCCATTAATTTCTCCAGTACTTTTTCTTTACTAATATTAATTACTTTAAGTTCCTCACTCTCATTAGACCCTTGGTTCCCCATTATTTCCGATATGTTTTTCTGTCTTCTACTCTGAAGACAGATGCAAAATATTTGTTTGATGTCTCTGCCATTTCCTTATTCAACATTATAATTTCTCCTGTCTCTGCCTTTAAGGGACTCACGTTTACTTTCGCAAATCTCTTCCTTTTTACGCATCTGTAGAAGCTCTTACAATCTGTTTTTATATTTCTTGCTAGTTTACTCTCATATTCAATTTTCTCCCTCTTTATTAATTTCTTGGTCATCTTTTGCTAATTTCGAAAACCCTCCCAATCCTCAGATACAGAGACACTATTTCCTCTGATGGGGGGGGATCAAGAACGAGGGGGAATGTCCTTTAAATTAGAGTTAGGCCATTTTAAGAGGGAAATCAGGAAGCATCTTTTCGCACAAAGGGTAGTAGAAATCTGGAATTCTCTCCCCCAAAAGGCGGTGGATGCTGGGTGACAATTGGAGCTTTCAAGATTGAGATCAATAGAATTTTGTCAGGGTGGGGTATCAAAGGATATGGAGCTAGGGTGGGTAGATGGAGTTAAGATACAGATCAGCCATGATCTGATTGATTGCTGGAGCAGGTACAGGGGGCTGAATTGCCTCTTTCTGTTTCTTTGTTTCCCAATCCACCTTCCTTTCTGGTCTGATATTTAGCATCTGTTGTGAATTATTTGATCGCAGCAGTGATAGGGACCGTTACAATTTGCCTCAGTGCCCCTGTTTTAGTGGGAGAGAAAAAAGGTGGAGAATTTGAGCTTCCAATCAGGGTCCAGCGAACCCAGCTTGATGTGTGCATCAGGTGATGATTGAATCAGGTTGGATTGTGATGCTTCTTAGCACTTGAGAGCAAACTAGCGATCACTGGAGCTCATTCCGCAATCCAGGTAATTACATAGAGTCTACAGTACAGAAACAGGCCATTCGGCCCAACATGTCCAAGCCAGTTTTTATTCTCCACACGAGCCTCCTCCCTCCCCTCGTCATCTAAACCTATCAACGTATCCTTCTATTCCTTTCTCCCTCATTTGTTTATCTTGCTTCCTCTTACACGCATCTGCACTATTCACCACAACTACTCCTTGTGGTAGCGAGTTCCACATTCTCACCACTCTCTGGGTAAAGAAGTTTCTCCTGAATTCCCTATTGGATTTATTGGTGACTATCTTAGATTTATGGCCCCTCGTTTTGGTCTCCCCCCACAAATGGAAACATCTCTATGTCTATCCTATCGAACCTCTTCATAATTTTAATTAATTAATGGAAAGAGGGCTGCTCTCCCTCGATTTCCCTGTGAGAACCCTTCCCAGCTGGGAATGCTGGATCACAGAAACGTCCTACTGTTCAGGTCCATACATGAATAATGGTCACTTTGGTGAAGAACGGCGGGCACACAAAGAATGGATTTGGAAAGAAATTGGAGAGAAAATAAATAAATAACATATGCATTGTACTTTAGTGAAGCCCTTTAAATCGAAAATTTCAGCAATGGCCTCAAACGAATACCTTTTTATGCCACAGCTCTGCTTCTTCTTGGAGTGGGACTGTAACGTCCTATATTGTGGTTTGTTCCTCTTAGACCAGAGACGGTTAAGAGGAGATTTAATAGAAGCGTGCAAAATCATGAAAGTTTCTGATACAGTAAATAAGGAGAAACTGTTTCCAGTGGCAGGGGGGGTCGGTAGCCAGATTTAAAGTAATTGGCAAAAGAACCAGAGGGGAGATGAGGAGAATTTTTTTTTATTAACGCAGCGAGTTGTTATGATCTGGAATGCGCTGCCTGAAAGGGCGGTGGAAGCAGATTCAACAGTAACTTTCAAAAGGGAACTGGATAAATACTTGAAAGGGAAAATATGCAGGGATGTGTGTTATTTATCAGACTGGAGGAAGGTATACAATGGTGTTCCCCAGGGGTCGGTGCTGGGACCACTGCTTCTTTTGATATGTATTAATGACTTGGACTTGGGTGTGCAGGGCACAATTTCAAAATTTGCAGATGACACAAAACTTGGAAGTGTAGTGAACAGTGTGGAGGATAGTGATAGACTTCAAGAGGACGTAGTAAGGCTGGTGGAATGGGCGGTCACGTGGCAGATGAAATTTAACGCAAAGAATTGTGAAGTGATGCATTTTGGTAGGAAGAATGAGGAGAGGCAATATAAACTAAATGGTACAATTCCAAAAAGGATGCAGGAACAGGGAGACCAGGGGGTATATGTGCACAAATCTTTGAAAGTGGCAGGACAGGTTGAGAAAGCGGTTAAAAAAGCAATTGGGATCTGGGTTTTATAAATAGAGACATAGGGCTCGATTTTAAAAATACAGAACAGTTGTGTTGGGGCGGGAGGGCATTGAAAATTGCCACCATTTCAGACCCGCCCCCAACCCGCCTCCAACCCGCCCATTTCCAGTTTTCACCAGGGCGGGGCAAGGGGCGGGTAGCCAACCCCCTCCCAGGAGGCAGGTCGGGCCTTAAAACTTTTCAAGGAGGTTTCAGACCTCCATTTTTAACTAATTCCCCATTTCAACCCCGGTGGGGGGGGGGGGGGAGGGGGGGGGGGCGGGACTCCCAGGCCTTCTGTTTTACGCCTCGTGAAAGGAGGCGAGAAGGCCGGAGACTGCAGGTAAGTGCCTAGAAAGGCACATCTTGTGGGCCCGGAGGAGCAGGAGTGCTTCCCCCAGGCCCAACAAACCTACCTGCACTGACACTCCCCCCACCCCTATCGTGGACCCCCCGACCCCAATCATCCAACCCCGATCCTCCCCCTCCAACCCCGATCTCAAATCCTCTAACCCCGACCCCGATCCCCCAACCCCGACCCCGACCCCCCGACCCCAATCCCCCGATCTTCCCCCTCAATGATCGCGGACCCCTGCAATGGCCCCCGATGCTGCCCCACTCCTTGACTGACCCCCGATCCCATCCCCCATGACTCGCATCCTCCGTGCCCACCTATGCCCACCTGTGCCCACCTATGCCCACCTGTGCCCACTCATGCCCACCTGTGCATCTTGCCCACCTATGCCCCTTGTCCACCTATGCCCCTTGCCCATCTATGCACCCCCCCCTCCTCATGCAAACAAAGACTTACCTGCAGACGTCCTCTCCCTGGCTGGTCTCCCATCCGACTGAGACCAGCCTGTCAATCAGCTGGTTAGTTGGACGGGAAACCGACAAAAAAAATAAAAGACGTCCTTACGTCAAAATCGTAAGGACATCCGGGAAACCCGCCCTAATGGGTTTCCTGACCTCAAATTGACCCCTCTACCCCCTTCCTTGCTCTGTTTCAAAATTGAGCCCATGGAGTACAAAAGCAAGGAAGTTATGTTGAACCTTTATAAAGTTTGGCCAAAACTGGAGTATTGTGTCCAATTCTGGGCACTGCACTTTAGGAAGGATGTGAAGGCCTTAGAGAGCGTGCAGAGGAGATTTACTAGAATGGTTCCAGGGATGAGGGACTTCAGTTACGTGGAGAGACTGGAGAAGCTGGGGTTGTTCTCCTTTAAGCAGAAAAGGTAAAGAGGACATTTGATATAAGTATTCAAAATCATGAAGGGTCTAGATAAAGTAAATAAAGAGAAACTGTTCCCGAACCAGAAGACTCAAATTTAAGGTGATTGGGAAAAGATCCAAAGACCACATGAAGAGAAACTTTTTTACGCAGCAAGTAGTTGTGATCTGGAATGCGCTGCCTGAAAGGGCGGTGGAAACAGATTCAATCGTGGCTTTCAAAAAGGAATTGGATAAATACTTGAAGGGAAAAAATTTGCAGGGCTACGGGGAAAGTGCGGGGGAATGGGACTAACTGGATTGCTCTTACAAAGAGCCAGCACGGGATCGATGGGCCGAATGGCCTCCTCCTGTGCTGTAACCATTCTTTGATTCTCCGATTCTATGAAAGGGCAGAGGAGTGGGACTAATCGAATAGCTCTGTCAAAGAGCCAGCACAGGCACGATGGGCCGAATGACCTCCTTCTGTGCTGTATCATTCTATGATTCTAATTCTACAGCACCAGACAAATTGCTGTACTTGGGTTTGAAGGTTATTTCTGACCCCTGAACCCTCCCTAGTAGCTGTACAGGCCACGGACTAAAAGTACTCATCCGTGATCTTCAAAGAGAAAATGGTGCCATCGGTCTCAGGTAGCATTGTTTATTTTTGCCGCTAGGAGCACTGTTGTCTCCAAAGGGACCATTGCTTCCTTTGGAGGCATCAGCAAAGGTTACATAGAATTACACAGAACGTAGAGCACAGAAACAGGCCATTCAGCCCAACTGGCCTGTGTCGGTCCTTATGCTCACAACACGAGGCTCCTCCCATTTAACCCTATCAGCGTATCCTTCTATTCCTTTCTCCCTCATGTGTTTATCTAGCTTCCCCATTAATGCATCTATGCCATTCGCCTCAACTACTCCTTGTGGTAGCGAGTTCCACATTCTAACCTCTCTCTGGGTAAAGAAGTTTCTCCTGAATTCCGGGATGCCGGCCTCGCCAGCGACGCCCACATCCCATGAACTAATACATTTTTTAAAAAAAAATTCCCTATTGGATTTATTAGTGACTATCTTATATTTATGACCCGTAGTTTTTGAGTGCCAGGTGCCTCTGGTGGTTGAAGCAAATTGTTCTTGGGATGTGAATGATGCCGGCAAGACCATAAGACCATAAGAGATAGGAGCAGGAGTAGGCCATTCGGCCCCTCGAGCCTGCTCCGCCATTTAGTGAGATCATGGCTGCTCTGATTTTTACCTCAACTCCACTTTCCCGCCCTTTCCCCAAATCCCCTTGCTGATCAAAAATTCTTATTGCCCTGGGAAGATGGATGTGAGCCTTCCCTTTGAACCACTTGTGTCCTCTTTTACATCCACCTGAGAGGGCAGACGGGCCTTGCTTTAACATCTCATCCAAAAAGACGACGCCTCCAACAGTGCAGTATTCCCTCAGCACTGCATTAAAGCGTCAGCCTGGATTCGGTGCTTATATCCCTGGGGTGAGGCTTGAACCCACAACGTCCTGACTCAGAGGCAAGTGCGCCACCCATTGAGTCATGGCTGACACTTGGCTATCGGGTGTGGTCTTCTCCTCCAATGTCAGATAGCCAGGAATATCTGCAGACATTTACTGTGACAGCACCAGGCACAGTATCCTATTTTCTCCCCGCAATCTAAGGCTCGCTCTTCATTTTGTGCACCTCAGAAGAATGAAAGACTGAGCGATCCCTGGCAGGAGTGAAGCCGAGGGACTTCTGGGCCTGAGTACAACACTGAACTACTCATTGGAGTTCAGAAGAATGAGAGGCGATCTTATTGAAACATATAAGATTGTGAAGCGGCTTGATCGGGTGGATGCGGTAAGGATGTTCCCAAGGATGGGTGAAACTAGAACTAGGGGGCATAATTTTAGAATAAGGGGCTGCTCTTTCAAAACTGAGATGAGGAGAAACTTCTTCACTCAGAGGGTAGTAGGTCTGTGGAATTTGCTGCCCCAGGAAGCTGTGGAAGCTACATCATTAAATAAATTTAAAACAGAAATAGACAGTTTCCTAGAAGTAAAGGGAATTAGGGGTTACGGGGAGCGGGCAGGAAATTGGACATGAATTTAGATTTGAGGTTAGGATCAGATCAGCCATGATCTTATTGAATGGCGGAGCAGGCTCGAGGGGCCGAATGGCCTACTCCTGCTCCTATTTCTTATGTTCTTATGTTCTTATGAACGGACTGAACTACCCAACAGTAATCACTGTTTGAGCAGCACAACAACAGAAAGGGAAAAACATTACTGCTGACTGTTAGGAACTGGGTAATATTTACAAAGAGCTTCTTGTGGTTATACTCCCTCTTTCGACCGACTAGTTGGTTTTCAGCCAGCTGTGAAGAATTGGAGATGCTTTGGAGAATTTTGCAACCTGTGTTTGGATCTGTAAACAGTCAAATGCCTTCATTAATATAATAGACAAAGTAATTTCAAGGCGCATGAGAAATGATTTTAACTGTTACACTGGAGGGATTCAGAGCGGTGTCAATTGTCAGGGCAATATTTGTTTAGAACAAACATAGGCTTTTATGGACTTTAGAATTCTCTGCTTCAGGTTGCAAAGTGGTTTCAAAGAGACTTCTGAGGTTTTGAAAGACCCAGTGCTCTTTAAAGTGCATATAGAACAGAATCTTTATACTCTGCGTTATTGATTAGCTCAAGACAACTGCATCTAAGATATCCCACAGAGAAGGGTGAACCGGTAGAATATCACAGAAGTAATAGAAATGATAAACTCCTGGCTTTCTCCCCTACTGTGGGTTCATTCATTTCTTTCCCGATTCTATTAAGAAATATTTATCTGCCTTATCAGGCCTCTGAGAAACGTAAAAGCTTCATATAAAATGAATTACTTTGGAAACGTACTGATTGTTGTTAAGTAGCAAAGCCTGGCTGCCATTTTACATACAGCAAAATCCCAAAACAGCACTGAGATGAGTTAATCCACTCTTGGTATTGGTTGAAGGGTGAGGATGACGCTGTGCTCTTCTTCAGATAATGCCTGCAGAGGGGACAGGGCCTGGTTCAATGTCTCATTCAAGGACGGTGACTTCAACAGTGCAGCACTACCTCAGTACTGTACTCGAGTGTCAGCACTAAGTCCTGAGCTCACAGCCACTACCTTCTGAACCAGTGAGGAGGCTGCGACCAATGGGACCAGTCTGACGCAGAGCTGATAATTAAGACTCTTTCATAGAATGTACAGCACAGAAACAGGCCATTCGGCCCAACAGGTCGATGCCAGTGTTTGTGCTCCACACGAGCCTCCTCCCTCCCTACTTCATCTAATCCTATCGGCATATCCTTCTATTCCTTTCTCCCTCATGTGTTTATCTAGCTTCCCCTTAAATGCATCTGTGTGTATCTTGTGGTAGCGAGTTGCACATTTTAATCAACCTTCGATGGCTTGCAGGTAAAGATACCAGCCTAGATTTCCCAATGGGCAGTATTTTAACATCATTGTTGGCCCATTTAAAATATTGAAGATTGAAGAATCTAGGCTACTGTTTCCGAGCTTATCAGACCAGCAAGGTTTGATCCTTCGTCTGTGCTGAGTTAACTGATCAGCTGGAGCGGGGATATTTTAATCGACCTTGGAATCCCTGGGAAGGGGAGGAGGGGGGGTGGTGAAAATAGTCCAGGATTGACATACCCATGAAGTTTCCAGTAACCTCTGCTAGAAGTGCAGATAGATGTTAGGTGAGAACTAGATCAGGCTCGAATGTGGTCAAATAGCCTGCTGACACTCACTCTCAAGGTCCATGCATGGGTAATGGTCAATTGGCCAAGTTGCAAGAGTGCGACAAGCACCTTTGGAATTGGAATTGAGTGAGGAATCAATACATTCAGGAGTAAAGGGAACAGTAGAATATTTAGTTCGGAGGAAAAAAAGAACAAAAGCTGCTTTTAACTTCAGTAGCCTGAGCTTCTGTCAGCCATGCCTCAGTGGGTAGCACTCTCGCCTTTAAGTCTGAAGGTTTTAGTTTCAAGTCCCACTCCAGGGATTGAGCACAAAGTCAAGGCTAACACTCCCAGCGCAGTAACTGTGAGAGTGCTGCACTGAGGGAGGTGCTATCTCTCAGATGAGATGTTAAACCAAAGGCCCTGCCTACCCTCTCAGTTGGATGTAAACAATCCCAGGGCATTATTTCAAAGAAGAGCAGGTGAGTTCTCCTGGCCAACAGTCATCACTCAAAGCAGATTATCTGGTCTCAAAGCTGTTTGTGGGGCAAATTGGCTGCTGTGTTTCTTACATTACAACAGTGACTACACTTCAAAAAGTACTTCATTGGCTGTGAAGTGTGTTGGGACATCCTCAGGTCATGAAAGGCATGATATAAATGCTAGTTTTTTAAAATTTAATTGGTAGCAAAATCGAATGGTTTCCTTTGCCCGTATCTGCTCAATTTTACAGTGTTCACTGGGGGTTCTTAACTACGTACCAAGTTCCATCACCTGCAAGGGGGTGGAGGATGGGGGTCCCTTCATTCTGCCTGTTACACGGAATTACATCGAATGAACAGCACAAAATCAGGCCATTCAGCCCAACGGGTCTATGCTGGTGTTGGTGCTCCAAACAAACCTGCTCCCACATTACATCATCTAACCCTATCAGCATAACCTTCTATTTCTTTCTCCCTCACGTGTTTATCTAACTTCCCCTTAAATGCGCCAATGCTATTTGCCTCGACCCCATTGTGGTAGCGAATTCCACATTCTAACTATTCTCTGAGTGAAGAAGTTTCTCCTGAATTCTTTGTTGGATACATTAGTGACTGTCTTGTATTCATGGCCCCTAGTTTTGGTCTCCCCCACAAGTGAAAATACCTTCTCCACATCTACCCTATGAAACCCTTTCATAATCTTAAAGACCTCTTTCAGGTCACCCTATCAATCTTCTCTTTTCTAGAGAAAAAAGCTCTAGCCTGCTCAATCTTTCCTGATAGGTATAATCTCTCAGTTCTGGTATCATTCTTCTAAATCTTTTCTGCACCTTCTACTGTGCTTCTACATCTTTGATGAAATAACGGAGAGGGTTGATGAGGGTAGTGCGGTTGATGTTGTGTATTTGGACTTTCAAAAAGCATTTAATAAAGTATCACATAATAGACTTGTTAGCAAAATTAAAGCCCATGGGATTAAAGGGACAGTGTCAGCGTAGATACAAAATTGATAAGGGACAGAAAGCAGAGAGTAGTGGTGAACGGGTGTTTTTCAGACTGGAGGGAAGTATACAGTGGTGTTCCCCAGGGGTCGGTATTAGGGCCACTGCTCTTTTTGACATATATGTTAATGACCTGGACTTGGGTATAAAGGATATAATTTCAAAGTTTGCAGATGACATGAAACTCGGAAATGTAGTAAACAATGTGGAGGTTAGTAACAGACTTCAGGAGGATGTAGACAGACTGGTGAAATGGGCAGACACATGGCAGATGAAATTTAACGCAGAGAAGTGTGAAGTGATGCATTTTGGTAGGAAGAATGAGGAGAGGCAATATAAACTAAATGGTACAATTTTAAAGGGAATGCAAGAACAGAGAGACCTGATGGTGTATGTACACAATTCTTTGAAGGTGGCAGGACAAGTTGAGAAGGCTGTTTAAAAAGCCAATGGGATCCTGGGCTTTATTAATGGAGGCATAGAGTACAAAAGCAAGGAAGTTATGATGAACCTTTCTAAAACACTGGTTAGACCTCAGCTAGAATCTAATGTAGGCAAGTGTGAGGTCATCCACTTTGGCCCTAAAAAAGATAGATCAGAGTGCTTTCTAAATGGTGAAAAGCTTGAACCGTGAAGGTCCAAAGAGACTTAGGGGTCCTTGTACATAAGGTCATTAAAATGTCATGGACATGTAAAGAAAATAATCAAAAAGTCTAATGGAATGCTGGCTTTTAACTTCTACCCCCTAGAATACAAGGGGGTAGAAGTTATGCTACAGTTATACAAAGCCCTGGTTAGACCACACCTGGAGTACTGTGTTCAGTTCTGGGCACCATATCTTAGGTAGGATGTATTGGCCTTGAAGGGAGTGCAGCGTAGATTTACTAGATCGATACCTGGACTCCAAGGGTTAAATTACGAGGTGAGATTACACGTCTAGGGTCGTAGTCCCTGGAATTTAGAAGGTGATAAGATTGAAGTTTTCAAGATATTAAGGGAAACTGATAGGGTAGAGAGAGAGAGAAACTATTTCTGTGGTTGGGGAGTCTAGGACTAGGGGACATAGCCTAAAAATTGGAGCCAGGACTTTCAGGAGTGAAGTTAGGAAACTCTTCTACCAGCAAAGGGTGGTAGAAGTTTAGAACTCTCTTCCGCAGAGAGCAGTTGATGCTAGCTCAATTGTTAATTTTAAAATTGAGATTGATAGATTTTTGTTAACCAAAGGTATTAAGGGATATGGGGCTAAGACGGGTCTATGGAGTTAGGTCACAGATCAGCCATGATCTCCTTGAATGGTGGAACAGCCTCGAGGGGTTAAATGGCCTACTCCTGTTCCTATGTTCAGTTCTGGGCACCACACTTTAGGAACGATGTTAAGGCCTTAGAGAGGGTGCTGAAGAGATTTACTAGAATGGTACCAGGGATAAGGGACTTCAATTATGTGTTCAAAACCATGAACAGTTTTGATAGAATAAATAAGGAGAAACAGTTTCCAGTGACAGAAGGGTTGGTGACCAAAGGACACAGATATAATGTGATCGGCAAAAGAGCCAGAGGCGAAATGAGGAAACATTTTTTTAAGTAGCGAGTTGCAATAATCTGGAATTCACTGCCTGAAAGGGTGGTGGAAGCAGATTCAATAGTAACTTTCAAAAGTGGAATTTGATAAATACTTGAAGGGAAAACATTTACAGGGCTATGGGGAAAGAGCAGAGGAGTGGTACTAATTGAATAGCTCTTTCAAAGAGTTAGCACAAGCACGACGGGCCGAGTGGCCTCCTCCTGTGCTGTACCTACCATGATACTATGATAAGCAAGTGGAAGACGGTCCTGACTGAAAGAAAGACTTGCATTTAGATAGGGCCTTTCACATCCTTCAGCCCAACTGGTGGCGAAGACGATTGGAGCAGCCATATTAATGCCCTGAACGAGCTCTGTTACGTCAGCTCGGACTGCAGATGAAAACTGCATTTAACTGCAGGAAATGTAAGTTTTCTACAATTAAGCCACAGTTAATGTAAAGACAGCCATTCCGCTGTAGGCAGCTAATGAGGGGTAACATTACCACAAACAGGACAAACCCATCCGTAGAAATTTATTGGAAATGATTTGGGATTTCAAATGATATAATAAGAAGCAGTCTGATTATAATAAGTAGATTTTGCTGTAACTACAAAGCTCCAACTTCAAAATCTAATTAGATGATCACAGCATCAAGTTCCACTTGTACTTAGTTCTAAATTAAAATTATTTTTAACAGAAATGAAAGCGATAACATGCCCTTTATGTGTGTGTTTGGCAAGGTGCCACACGACATCCTGGGAAAGAATGTAACAATTAAATTAAGTGGAGAGAAAAAAAATGTTAATTTACTTCCAAATAGAGGTACTCTTTTACAATAGAATTAAAACTTCACCTTAATGTTTCTGGAACATCTGGGCAAAGGAAACTAAAAATGTAGCACAAACAGTGGTGGTTTCATAATAGAAGCATAGGTTATCCAGAGAACCAGGGAAATAGCTATCTCCCTGTATCAGCCAGATTTGTGAGTTTTTAACTGGGGCACCATGATACTGAAGAAAACATTAATATTACAGTAATAAATTCAACCAAATGGAATCTTTTGCTATCAATGTTAACCCTAAACTACAAAATGTAAATACTTAGAAATAATTTTAAATTTAAAAGAAAGGCAGCTTCTATGTTTGAAGGGTGAAGTTACTCTGTGCTACATCAGTGCATTAACGTATTTTTATGGTCACCATTTGAATGACGGTTAACATATTAGTGTTCAGATAGTAATTGCACGATTTCAACCATTTAATTCTGCTTACTCTGCCTTCCCTTTTCCCCTCATTCTCTTTATCTTCCCTGTTTTATCTTTCTTCTGTTAACTATAGTTTTACTTTCGTTGTCAGATGTTGCTAACTGCTCATGCTCAGTTGTTGTTTTTTTAGATGTCTATAGTTGGTCCTTATGGGTAGTTTTTCTCACTTTTCTCACCTTCTCGATTCCAAGTTTTTCTTGTTTTTATGAAGACAAGATTTGAGATTTGAGACAAATTGACCACCTTAAATTTGCATTTGAGAATGGGCGATGCCCAGAAATGTCACAAAGAGAAAAGAAAAAAAAGAGACAAGGAAAATAGGAAAAGGAAAACGAGAAAGGAAAGAAAGACAGGAAATGAATGAAAGAAAGAAAGAAATTGCATTTATATAGCGCCTTTCATAACCTCAGGATGTCCCAAAGCACTTTACAGCCAATGAAGTACTTTTGAAGTGTAGTCACTGTTGTAATGTAGGAAACATTATTTGCTTGAAAAGGAAAAAAAATTGCAGGGCTATGGGGAAACAGCAGGGCCGTGGGACTAATTGGAAAACTCTTTCAAAGAGCCGGCACAGGTACAATAGGCTGAATGGCCTCCTTCTGTGCTGTCTGATTCTACGATTCTATGGTGCTGAAGCCTAACAATATGTTATACACTTTCATGACCGTCTACTGTTGAACGTCCAACTCCTAACAGGTCGAAAGTGGCTAACCGATCCAGATTGGTATTTGCATCCAAAACCTGGTAACATGGAGCGAGTATGTGCAGGCCCACCCAAATGCTTCTGGCATGTTGCACATGCTGAGGATGTCTAAAATTGGCCGGCAGATTGGTCATTTTATCTCCAGGACAGGGCTATCTTTGACTTTCTTTTCTGCTCGCTTATCAATGGAGTCCATCATCAGTGAGAAGCTGCTGGCTGCTCAACTACAAGGCAACCTGTCAAGTCTGCTGGTTGAGATTAATTTTTTAAAAAATTCTGGAGCATTAATGGGAAAATGGCAGAGCGGAAACATTGCAAAGGTATCTCCTATTAAAGCTGGCCCAGGTGGAATTTGCCTGAGGAACCAAGTCCCAAATCCAGGTGTACTTATGATTCCTGATTAATCTATTTATCGGCCTATCCTCAGATA
This sequence comes from Heptranchias perlo, assembly GCF_035084215.1. Taxonomy (NCBI): domain Eukaryota; kingdom Metazoa; phylum Chordata; class Chondrichthyes; order Hexanchiformes; family Hexanchidae; genus Heptranchias; species Heptranchias perlo. The sequence goes on along the minus strand of NC_090338.1, from coordinate 11,284,291 downwards.
TCAAATCATGAACAAGAGAAGACCAGCAGCATAATTTTTCCACAGATGCATCTCTCTTTTCAGATTGCCCAGCACTTCTATAATTGCACTGCTCCAGACTAAAAGCCTGTGAGATGATTACATGCAAAATGTCTCTGAAACTACCAATTTATATGTAATTGTCAGAATTGGCCTACAATTAACCCTAACTTTAGTTACTGGGGATCTTAGGGACCCCAAATGGAAATTAAACACTGCGATCCATTGATAAGTCGTTTGAGATATGCTTCAATATAATGGAATATGTATTTACTGATGAAAGTTATTTTGGTTTATACCAATACGTCATTTAGACCTATGAAGCACAGATATAGTGGCTGATATATCTTAGAAGGTCAAATATATGATAAAGAAAGAAAGACTTGCATTTATATAGTGCCATTCACAATCTCGGGATGTCCCAAAGCACTTTGCTACCAATTATCCACTTTTTGAAGTGTAGTCACAGTTGTAATGTAAGAAATATGACAGCCAATTTGCATTCAGCAAATTCCCACAAACAGCAACGTGATATGACTAGATAAGATGTTGGTTGAGGGCTAAATATCAGACAGGACACCGGGGAGAACACTCCTGCTCTTCTTCGAATAGTACCATGGGATCTTTTACGTCCGCCTGAGACGGCAGACGGGCTCTCGGTTTCACATCTCATCCAAAAGACGACACCTCCGACAGGGCAGCACTCCGTCAGTACCGCACTGAAGAGACAGCCTGGATTATGTGCTCAAGTCTCTGGAGTAGAACTTGGACGCACAACCTTCTGACTCGGAGGCGTGCGTGCTACCTTGCTCACAAAAGCTATCTTACCTGGTTACCACTTTTCCTTATTTTCCCTTACAGGTCATTCGTTTTTTTTATCTGTGAGAGACAGAATTCCTTGTGAATCTCAGAATATGTTTCAATGCCATTATCTACATTAGTGGGAGTTCTAAATGAACCTGTGAGCTCAGCTGCCTGGCTTCACTCAAACTTAACAGTCTTGATGGTTCATCCCTCCAGCTAAAAGCTGGGAGGCGTATTCTAAATGCTGAAACCCGTCATTTTTAATTATTATAATCAGTCACATTTGAGGAAGAGACATGCCTTTGAATTGACTCCTGTGAACACTATTTCATACTCAGGCGATGATAACTTAAAATAACTGCGATTCCTCTCATCAGACAGACTGCAGATGAAACCTCACGACAGTGCTGATCTCCACCAGAGGATAAAATCGACGCTACAGTTGAACGCAAAAAAAAAAATGCCCAGGTTCTTCATCAAAACAGTAATTGTCTTCATTTTGAAGGTGACATTGAATAGCGATAACCTGCTTCGCTCCTCAGTCCAGCGGAGATAGGCCAGCCAACCGAGGGTCCTGATATGCAGCCTCACCTTTTAATTAACCTGCTTCTCCTCAGTTCCCTGCTACTATTGATATGTAATTGTTTCATTATTACACTCCCTACCCTGCACAGTCCCGCAGAGCTTTCAATAGCCACGTACAGTGAAATCTCCACTAGGCCAAATATAAGACCACACTTAGAGTGCTGTGCATAGTTCTGGTCTCCATTTTATAAAAAGCGTATCGTACCATAGTATGTTACAGAACTGAAGGAGGCCATTCAGTCCATCGTGCCTGTGCCGGCTCTTTGGAAGAGCTGTGCGATTAGTTCCACTCTGCTGCTCATTCCCCACAGCCCTGTCATTTTTTTTTCCCTTCAAGTATTTATCCAATTCCCTTTGGAAAGTTATTATTGAACCTGCTTCCACCACCCTTTCAGACAGTGCATTCCAGGTCATAAAAACTCGCTGCGTAAAAAAAGTTTCCCCATTTGCCTCTGGCTCTTTTGCCAATCACCTTTAAGCTGTGTCCTTTGGTCACTGACCCTTCTGCCACTGAAAACATTTTATCCTTATTTACTCTATCAAAACCATTTATAATTTTGAACACCTCTACCAAATCTCCCCTTAACCTTCTCTGTTCTAAGGAGAACAACCCCAGCTTCTCCCGTCTCTCCACATAACTGAAGTCCCTCATCCCTGGTACCACTCTAGTAAATCTCTTCTGCACCTTCTCTAAGGCCTTGACATCCTTCCTCAAGTGTGGTGCCCAGAACTGAACATCATGACCCAGCTGAGGCCTAACCAGTGTTTTATAAAGGTTTAGCATTACCTTCCTTGCTTTTGTACTCTAAGCCTCTATTAATAAAGCTCATAATCCCATATGCTTTTTTAACAACTTTGTCAACTTGTCCTGCCACCTTCAAAGTACCTGGTACATACATCCCCAGGTCTCTCTGTTCCTGCATCCCCATTAAAATTGTATCATTTACTTTATATTGTCTCTCCTCACTCTTCCTACCAAAATGTATCACTTCACACTTCCCTGTGGCAAATTTCATCTGCTATTTGTCTGCCCATTTCACCAGTCTGTTTATGTCCTTCCGAAGTCTGTTACTATCCTCCACGTTGTTCACTACATTTCTGTGTTTCGTGTCACCTGCAAACTTTGAAATTATTCCCTGTATACCCAAGATCAGGCCGTTAATATATATCAAAAAGAGCAGTGGTCCTAATACTGATCCCTGGGGAACACCACTGTATACTTCCCTCCAGTCTGAAAAACAACCATTCACCACTACTCTCTGCTTTCTGTCCCTCAGCCAATTTTGTATCCATGTTGCCACTGTCCCTTTAATCCCATAGACTTTAATTTTGCTAACAAGACTATTTTGCGGTACTTTATCAAATGTCTTTTGAAAGTCGATATACACGAAATCAACCGCACTACCCTCATCAACCCTCTCCGTTACTTCATCAAACAACTCAATCAAGTTAGTCAAACACAATTTTCCTTTAACAAATCCGTGCTGACTTTCATTTATTAGCCTATACTTTTCCAAGTGCCAATTAATTTTGTCCCGGATTATTGTCTCTAAAAGTTTCCCGCCACTGACGTTAGGCTGACTGGCCTGTAATTGCCCAGTTTATCACTCTCCCCTTTTTTGAACAAAGGTGTACCACTTGCAATCCTCCAGTCCTCCGGCACCGTCCCTATATCTAAGGAGGATTGGAAGAGTGTGGCCAGAGCCTCCGCAATTTCCACCCTTACTTTCCTCAGTAACGTAGAATGCATCCCAGCTGGATTGGGTGGCGTTTTTACTTTGGGTACTGCCAATCTTTTAAGTGCCTCCTCTTTATCCATTTTTATCCTATCCAATATTGCTACTACCTCCTCCTTTACTGCTACAATAGCAGCATCCTCTTCTCTAGTGAAGACAGATGCAAAGTATTCATTTAGTACCTCAGCCATGACCTCCACCTCCATAAGAAGATCTCCTTTTCTGTCCCTAATTAGTCCCGCCCTTCCTTTGACTACCCTTTTACTATTTATATGTTCATAACAGACTTTTGGGTTGCCTTTTATGTTAACCGCTAATCTATTCTCATACTCTCTCTTTGTTCCTCTTACTCCCTTTTTTAGATCTTGTCTGTACTTTCTATTTCAGCTTGGTTCGCTGCTGTATTATGAACCTTACATTCATTGTAAGCTTCCTTTTTCTGTTTCATTTTAATCTCTATATCTTTAGTCATCCAGGGAGCTGTAGCTTTGATGCCCTTCCTTTCCCCCTCGTGGGAAGGTGTCAACTCTGCACTCGAACCATCTCCTCCTTGAAGGCCTCCCATTGTTCAATTATTGTTTTGCCTACCAATTTTGGATTCAACTGCACCTGTGCCAGATCCCTTTTTAACTCACTGAAATTAGCCCTCCTCCAGTTAGATATTTTTACACTTGATTATTCCTCGTGTTTTTCCATAACTATTCTAAACCTGATGATATTAAGATCACTGTTCCCCGAATGCTCCCCCACTGAAACATGCTCCATTTGCCCCACTTCATTCCCCACAGCTAGATCCAGCACTGCTTCCTTCCTCGTTAGCCTGGAAACACACTGATTAAGAAAGTTGTCGTCTACACATTTCAGGAATTCCTCTCCCTCTTTGCCCTTTGCACTGTTACTATTCCAGTCTATGTTGGGATAATGAAAGTCCCCCATTATCACTACTCTATGTTTCTTGCATCTTTCTATAATTTGCCTGCAAATTTGCTCCTCTATCTCCTTCCCATTATTAGGTGGCCAAATAGATTCTTTCCTTGACCCCTCAACTACATCGTCCCTCTCTAGTGCTATAATAGTTTCTCTGATCAATACTGCCAGCCCAACCCCCATCCCCATCCTTTTTTTCCCTTCCCTATCTCTCATGAATGCTTTGTAGCCAGGAATATTACGTTCCCAATCCTCCTCCTTTTTTTAGCCAGGTCTCTGTTATTCCCACGATATCAAAATCCCATGTGGCGAATCGTGCCTGCAGCTTACCAACCATATTTACTGCGTGCGTTTACGCGCGTGAACTCCAAACTCATTTTAGATTGCCTCGCATTTGCCCCCCGTCTGATCTCTCCTATTTCTGAACTATCCTTTACTCTGGTTCTACTTGTCACTCCCAGTCCTCTGTGCATCTTGTTTCTCCTCTCTAATGTTTCATGCTGGTTCCCATCCCCTTGCCAAATCAGATTAAACTCTCCCCCACATTATGTAGAACTTTCTCTCTGCAGATATTAAAGTGGAATTGTGTTAATGACAAGGTGGTATTGATGGTAGCGTAGATTGCACGTGTTCTGTGGAAGAAATTTTGTAGTTAGAGTGAATGTCCTTTTCCCTCTCTATACCTTCTTATGTTCATAACTTTCCATTATAGTGTAAAAATATCCCTATGAAATGTTACATTTCACTTACATTTTGATACAGGCAAAAGCTAGAAGGATTTCCATGGAGAATATAGATCTGTAGACCTGTTTCATCTCCTGTGCTTACAGCTGGGGTGTACGAACATAGGAATCGCTATATTCTGCTCCCTCTCAGTGATGTCCTTTACCCTGGCACCAGGGAGGCAACACATTACGCGGGACTCACATCGCCAGTTGCAGAATCACCTGTCTATCCCCCTGACTATCAAACCCCCTATAACAACTGCGTTGCTTTTGCCCCCCCCCCCCCGCGCAGCCGAGTCTCCCACGGTGCCATGGATTTGCTCCTGACTGCACTCCCCCGAAGTGTCAACACCCTCACTGGTATTTATGCCGGTTTGTGAGTGCCTCACTCCAGGGGACTCCTGCACTGCTTGCCTGTTCCTCCTAGCCTGTCTGGTGGTCACCAGTTCCCTTTCTGCCTGAACTCTCTGTAGCTGCGGGCTGACCACCTCTTGAAACGTGTTGTCCACAAAACTCTCAGTTTCCCAAATGCACTGTAGTGACGCCAGCCGCCCCTCAAGCTCAGAAACTCTGAGCTCGAGCTCGAGCAGTTGGTGGCACTTCCTGCACATGTGGTTTTCCAGGCCACACAAAGTGTTGTGGAATTCCCACATGGCACAGGATGTGCGTCCGACAGGCCCCAGCTGTCCTGCCATGTGAGCTAACAGTTGTTTAAAATTGTTTTTCTAGCTTTAAGGCAATTTACTGATTAACTAGCACTAAAACACTAACCACTAAAAAACATTAACCAACCACCAAAAACACTTACCAATGAACTAAATACCGCTTGGGGAGCGGGCAGGAAATTGGACATGAAGCTGAGTTCGGATCGGTCAATGCCCTGTGGGTGGCGGAGAGGGCCCAGGGGCTATGTGGCCGGGTCCTGCTCCGACTTCTTGTGTTCTTTAGATTTGTGGTTGGGATCAGATCAGCCATGATCTTATTGAATGGCGGAGCAGGCTCGAGGGGCCGATTGGCCTACTCCTGCTCCAATTTCTTATGTTCTTATGTTCTAACCTGCCCTCGGCACTCCTCATTGTCTTGAGACGTCACCTTTTGACTTTTTCTTGTTTTTTAAAATTCTGCATGTGGTTCCACTCAGCCGTTTCTCCCGAGCTTTATGCTCCACTCAGCCACTTCGCCCCAGCTTTGTCAATGGTTACAGACAACCGGACAGGAAAGAGTCTCAGAGAATTTCGAGATGCCCAACGTTGTCGATCATCACCAAGACTGCCGACTTCCACCTCCGTAACTTCGCTCGTCTCCGACCCCTGCCTCAGCTCATCTGCTGCCGAAACCCTCAGCCATGCCTTTGTTCCCTTTCAATTATTCCAATGGTCTCCTGGCTGGCCTCCCGCCTTGCACCCCCTGTAAACCTTCTTTTTCTTTTTTAGATACGCAATTCCCTTTCAGGCAATGGATTCCAGATCCTCACAACTCGCTGCGTAAATCTGTGGCCAATTATCTTAAATCTGTGTCCTCTGGTTACCGACCCCCCCCGCCACTGGAAACAGTTTCTCCCTATCTACTCTACCAAAACCCCTCATCATTTTGAACACCTCTATTAATCATCATAGTCTGATTACTGACCATAAGGCCAATGTGGTGCCCATCATGCCTTACCATTGGCACCATATTCATTCAGATAAGATGTGATTAGGAATCACATTCCTTTTCTCTGCAAGATCTTCATTTAACAGTGACTGTAATTACTCAGCAGTGTTTGCAATTCTTTTTCTTGGGCCTGCTGTTGTCCCTTGCGTTTGCAGCGCTTTCTAATATTGTGGGTTCCACTCAACGCTCTACTGTGGCCACCATGTTGAATGTCAGTCTTCGTAGGATGGTCTCCAGTGGAGGCATTCTCTGGTGCAGCCCGGTACGCACCACATGAATGTGACCAACTTCTTCTCGGTGGCTTTGTGTAAATCTAGACGCTCGTTGCATAGGAATATCGGAACAGGAATAGGCCATTCTGACCCTCGTGCCTGCCCCACCATTCAATTAGATCATGGCTGATCTGTACGTCAACTCAATTTACCCACCTTTCCTCCATTTCCCTTGATACACTCACCGAACAAAGAAATCTATAAATCTCAGGCTTGAAAGGTTCAATTGACTCAGCATCCACAATTCCAGATTCTGCTACCCGTTGTGTGGCCTAGCTCTAATTTCCTACTTGGCACAAAACATAACTTCCTCCACTTTGCATTCCAGCCCCCTTGAGACAAAAGCCAACATTCCATTAGACTTTCTGATTGCTTTTTGTACCTGTCTACTGGCTTTCAATGATTTGTGTACTTGGATTTCCAAATCTCTTTGCTCCTCTACAGTTCCTAGTTTCTCACCATTTAGAAAATGCTCCTTTTATCTCTCTTGCGTCCAAATGGATGTCCTCACACTTGCATTGAACATATTACACTGCTGCTACAACAGACATACACAGAAAATGTATGCAGTGATCCCTCTACCCAAATGTTTGCACCTCTATATGTGACTCATGTGTGCCATGCATGCAATCTATCTTTCTAATTCACTTGTCTTCATTGGTAAGTTTTACATCTTTTGTGCTGGACAGATGATCATATTGTGTTGGTGAGGCAGTACAGCTGGGTACACGTGCCACAGCTTTTGTGCTAATACTTACTGTATCGGTAAATATGCTGTGCATAGTGTGGTGTAACATATTTCCTTCCAGTCCAGATGGTTGAGCTTCATCTGTGGAGGGAGGTTGCCAAATGTTAGGAAGGAAAGCAAAAATACAACGGATAATGGAAATCGGAAATAGAAACCGAGAATGCTGGACACACTCAACAGGTCAGGCAGCATCTGTGGAGAGAGAAACAGAGTGAACATTTCAGGTCGATGACCTTTCAGCAGAACTGTAAGACGTTAGAGATTTAACATTTAATTTCCTAATACATATTATGAAGGTATGGCCAGATCCTCAACATTATCAGCATTAAAAAACTATGGTTCAGGAAGAGGAGATTATCATATTGTATATGAAGGAATGTATTAATTTGTATAGTTTCATATTTCTTTACTCGTTCCCAAAGTTGCAGGTTGCATGCATGTCGCATTCAGATATATTTGAATTTAAACCAACAAATTTGCAGCTCTGTGGCGCGTGACCTCTGAAGGTGTCAGCTCTTACTTTCTGGACTCCTCCTATGCACGTTCGTCTTCTTCCTTACTGGTTGACCAGAATCTTCTCGCATCGTAAAATGTCCACGTTCCTCACTGCATCTTTGTTAGATCCTCGCAGCTGCACTCAGCCACCAAGAAAGCGCCTCGTAATTATTCTCCCCGGTGGCCTTTGTGTTAGCAACAGTTGAGCGCAATGCCAAACATGGCGGTTGTCCCAGCCTCCTCCACCGTCACATCTATTTCTTGCTTCGTTAAACTGGGCTTTCTTGAGTTTATTCAGCCAAGTGTATACTTTTCCAGCAGTTTTCCTGTCAGTATTACAGCTTTGTTATTACCGTCTGTAAACCTGAGTTCGTCCAAAACTCTGCTGCCCGCATCCTAACTCTCACCAAGTCCTGTTCACCCATCACCCCTGTGCCCGCTGACCTACAGTGGTTCCCGGTCTGGCAACGCCTCGATTTTAAAATTCTCATCCTTGTTTTCAAATCCCTCCATGGCCTCGCCCCTCCCTATCTCTGTAACCTCCTCCGGCCCTACAACCCTCCGAGATCACTGCGCTCCTCCAATTCCGGCCTCTTGCGCATCCCCGATTTTTATCGCTCCACCATTGGCAGCCGTGCCTTCAGCTACCTAGGCCCTAAGCTCTGGAATTCCCTCCCTAAATCTCTCCGCCTCTCTACCCCGCCCTCTTCTCCTTTTAAGACGCTCCTTAAAACCTACCTCTTTGACCCAGCTTTTGGTCTCTTATCTCCTTATGCGGCTTGGTGTCAAATTTTGTTTGATAATGCCTTGGGTCGTTTTACTATCTTAAAGGTGCTATATAAATGTAAGTTGTGGTGGTTGCTTATTGGGATGGAGGGCTTCAAATCTGGCTGGTTTAGATGTTTAATTGTGCTTATTATTTGGTCTCCATTGTTCGATAATATAGACTATTATCGGTTAGCTAAATTTTCCACCGGCAGAAAGTATAAATCAGCTCTGCACAATCAGCTCGGCAATGTAGCTGGGAAACTCTCTGTAGTCTCTCAGTGCCAGACACTCAAGAAATGAATTGAGACAGGTATTCCACTACTCAGGACTAGGTCTGTTGGCAAGCACGTCAGCCCCCGACCGGATTCCAGACATAGGCATTGTTTCCCATTAGAATGGATGAGAAAGTAATTCATACCTCAGCAAATGTTCCCTTTAAATGATCATTCATATTAACGGTGTGCCCATTAGCTGGCATGTACTGTAGTATTAATGAGCTTGTTCCAATAGTTTCCTCCTCAACGGTATCTCTGTTGCCCCTGGCTGTGGTATCGCTGAACCTGACTGGGTGGGCGTGTACATACAAGAAATCCAAAAGTCATTTAAAAAAAAAAATAATTGATTGCTGAGCAAGCAGCTGATTAGCCAATTAGTTTCATTCCATATGCAGCTCTGTAAATTAGCTGGAAGGAGGCATAACATTAGCATAACATGAACACGGAAACTCATTTTTTATCCATCACCGAAAATGAACTATTTTAAGTCATTTTGTTTTCTCTCTGGCAGTGCGAAGACTTTGATACGTGTGAGGGGATGTGTTGCTGCTTTGATACTAAACCGTGCAATTAAGTATTTTTGAGTCACTTTTGAACGTTCTTTTGGCTAATGCTGCTTTCTGGCGGCGCTGTGCCACCAAACTGCTTATCTTATCAAAATAAAAGCCAATGATGGTCTCAGCACCTCCTGGCAACCAGTTTGAGGGTGGCCACGAGGCAGGATTGGGAGCAGGTCACCTATCTAACCCACCTGAGAAATGATGCATGGCACAGATCATTGTTCCAAAGGTCCGTTGTAGCTCACTCCCACCTTACCTGTGGCCTCCAGGAAGCCTGTTCTATGTGTTAACTGTGGCTCAGTGGGTAGCTCTCTTGCCACTGGGTCAGAAGGTTATGGGTTCATAGTACTACTGCAGAAACTTGAGCACCTAAATCTAGGCTGACACTTCAGTGCAGTACTGAGAGAGAGTGCAGCACTGTTGGAGGTGCTGTCGTTTGGATGGGACAATAAACCAAGGCTCCGTCTGCCCTCTCACATCAACATAAAAGATCCCATGGCACTATTTTGAAGAAGAGCAGGGGAGTTCTCTCCGGTGTCCTGGCCAACAGTTAGCCCTCAACCAACATCACTAAAAACAGATTATCTTGTCATTTATCACATTGCTGTTTGTGGGAGCTTGCTGTGCGCAAATTGGCTGCCACGTTTCCTACATCACAACAGTGACTACACTTCAGAAAGTACTTCATTGGCTTTGGGAAGTCCTGAAGCCGTGAAAGGCCCTATATCAATGCAATCTTTCTTTATATCTTTATGTGTATCTGGGCATGAATTCTCAGTTATTAAATGTGCCTGGAGTTGGGTGAGAAAGAGACATAGAAAGAGAGAAAGATGGACACCCAGGGAGCGAGTCAGTTAAATAAAAGATAGAAATGTAAGCAACGAAAGCAAATAGAATTGCTTCATAGTGGATTTATGAAGTGCCATCAAGCCACTGCTCAGGATTATGGCCCTTGGCAAAAATTTAATGAGCACCCCTGACACAGGAGGGCTTACGATGTTTTTTGTTGCTGTTATGTGGATTTTATTTTAGGGTTCATTCTGATTTAGTGTTGAATGATAAAGAAATAAGTTCGTATTCAAAAAGAATGAACTTGTATGTACGTAGCACCTTATCACTTCCCCCAGAAACATCCCAAAGCTCTTCACGTACAATGAATTACTTTGAACTGTTGTGACGTGAATCTGTTTTTGGTGATGTTGGTTAAGAAAGGAATGTTGTCCAGGACACCATGAGAATTCTCTGCTCATCTGCAAATAGGGACCTTTAGCATCCTCGTGAACCTCTGGAACAGGGAGACTCGGCCTTAGAATCATAGAATGGTCACAGCACAGAAGGAGGCCATTCGGCCCACCGAGTCCGTGCCAGCTCTCTGCAAGAGCAATCCAGCTAGTCCCACTCACTCACCTTTCCCCGTAGCCCTGCATTTTTTTTTCCTTCAAGTACTTATCCAATTCCCTTTTGAAGGCTGTGATTGAATCTGCCTCCACCGCTCCCTCGGGCAGTGCATTCCAGATCACAACCACACGCTGTGTAAAAAAGTTTTCCTCATGAAGCATTTGATTCCTTTGCCAATCACCTTAAATCTATGTCCTCTAGTGCTTGATTCTTTCACCAATGGGAATAGTTTCTCTCCATCTTTTTTTTTTTATTCGTTCACGGGATGTGGGCGTCGCTGGCAAGGCCAGCATTTATTGCCCATCCCTAATTGCCCTCGAGAAGGTGGTGGTGAGCCGCCTTCTTGAACCGCTGCAGTCCATGTGGTGACGGTTCTCCCACAGTGCTGTTAGGAAGGGAGTTCCAGGATTTTGACCCAGCGACGATGAAGGAACGGCGATATATTTCCAAGTCGGGATGGTGTGTGACTTGGAGGGGAACGTGCAGGTGGTGTTGTTCCCATGCACCTGCTGCCCTTGTCCTTCTAGGTGGTAGAGGTCGCGGGTTTGGGAGGTGCTGTCGAAGAAGCCTTGGCGAGTTGCTGCAGTGCATCCTGTGGATGGTGCACACTGCAGCCACAGTGCGCCGGTGGTGAAGGGAGTGAATGTTTAGGGTGGTGGATGGGGTGCCAATCAAGCGGGCTGCTTTATCTTGGATGGTGTCGAGCTTCTTGAGTGTTGTTGGAGCTGCACTCATCCAGGCAAGTGGTGAGTATTCCATCACACTCCTGACTTGTGCCTTGTAGATGGTGGAAAGGCTTTGGGGAGTCAGGAGGTGAGTCACTCGCCGCAGAATACCCAGCCTCTGACCTGCTCTCGTAGCCACGGTATTTATATGGCTGGTCCAGTTAAGTTTCTGGTCAATGGTGACCCCCAGGATGTTGATGGTAGGGGATTCGGCGATGGTAATGCCGTTGAATGTCAAGGGGAGGTGGTTAGACTCTCTCTTGTTGGAGATGGTCATTGCCTGGCACTTATCTGGCGCGAATGTTACTTGCCACTTATGAGCCCAAGCCTGGATGTTGTCCAGGTCTTGCTGCATGCAGGCTCGGACTGCTTCATTATCTGAGGGGTTGCGAATGGAACTGAACACTGTGCAGTCATCAGCGAACATCCCCATTTCTGACCTTATGATGGAGGGAAGGTCATTTATGAAGCAGCTGAAGATGGTTGGGCCTAGGACACTGCCCTGTCTAGGCCCTTCATGATTTTGAACATTTCTATCAAATCTCCTCTCAACCTTCTCTGCTCTAAGGAGAACAACCACAGCTTCTTCAGTCTATCCACCTAACTGAAGTCCTTCATCCCTGGAAACATTCGAGTAAATCTCTGCTGCACCCTCTCTAAGGCCTTCACATCCTTCTGAAAGTGCGGTGCCCGACAATGTGGAAAATTGCCCAGGTATGTCCTGTCCACAAAAAGCAGGACAAATCCAATCCGACCAATTGCCCCCCATCATTCTACTCTCAATCATCAGTAAAGTGATGGAAGGTGTCGTCGACAGTGCTATCAAGCGGCACTTACTCACCAATAACCTGCTCACCGATGTTTAGTTTGGGTTCCACCAGGACCACTCGGCTCCAGACCTCATTACAGCCTTGGTCCAAACATGGACAAAAGAGCTGAATTCCAGAGGTGAGGTAAGACTGACTGCCCTTGACAAAATAATGGTGGAGCAGGCTCACGGGGCCATTTGGCCTACTCCTGCTCCTATTTCTTATGTTCTTATGTTTTTTATGTTCTTGTGAAAGAAAGAGATCAATTTAAGTTAAACGGCTTTACATACCTCAGGAATGCCTCAAAGTGAGTCACGCAATCAGGAGGATGGTAGTGGTTGTTGGAGGTCAATCATCTCAGCCCCAGGACGTTGCTGCAGGAGTTCCTCAGGCCGGTGTCCAAGGCCCAACCATCTTCAGCTGCTTCATCATAAGGTCAGAAATGGGGATGTTCGCTGATGATTGCACAGTGTTTGTCTCAATTCGCAACCCCTCAGATAATGAAGCAGTCCGTGCCAACATGCAGCAAGACCTGGACAACATCCAGGCTTGGGCTCATAAGTGGCAAGTTACATTCGTGCCAGACAAGTGTCAGGTAATGACCATCTCCAACAAGAGAGAGTCTAACCACTTCCCCATGACATTCAACAGCATTACCATCGCCGAATCCCCCACCATCAACATCCTGGGGGTCACCATTGACCAGAAACTTAACTGGACCAGCCATATAAATACTGTGGCTACGAGAGCAGGTCAGAGGCTGGGTATTCTGCGGCGAGTGACTCACCTCCTGACTCCCCAAAACCTTGCCACCATCTACAATGCACAAGTCAGGAGTGTGATGGCATATTCTCCACTTGCCTGGATGAGTGCAGCTCCAACAACGCGCAAGAAGCTCGACGATGCAGCCCGCTTGATTGGCACCCCATCCACCACCCTAAACATTCACTCCCTTCACCACTGGCGCACCGTGGCTGCAGTGTGTACCATCCACAGGATGCACTGCAGCAATTCTCCAAAGCTTCTTCGACAGCACCTCCCAAACCCGCGACCTCTACCACCTAGAAGGACAAGGGCAGCAGGCACATGGGAACAACACCACCTGCACGTTCTCCGTCCAAATCACACACCATCCCGGCTTGGAAATATATCGCCGTTCCTTCATCGTCGCTGGGTCAAAATCCTGGAACTCCCTACCTATCAGCACTGTGGGAGAACCTTCACCACACGGACTGCAGCGGTTCAAGAAGGCGGCTCACCACCACCTTCTCAAGGGCAATTAGGGATGAGCAATAAATGCCGGCCTTGCCAGCGACGCCCACATCCCATGAACGAATAATAAAAAAAGAACTGGACACATTACTCCGCTTTCTCAACCTGCCCTGTCACCTTCAATAATTTGTGTACATATACCCCCAGATATCTCTGTTCCTGCAACCCTTTTAGAATTGTACTCTTTAGTTTATATTGCCTCTTCTCGTTTTTTCTACGAAAATGTATCACTTCGCACTTTTCTGTGTTAAATTTCTTCTGCCGCATGTCCGCCCATTCCACCAGCCTGTTTATGTCCTCTTGAAGTCTATTACTGTCCTCCTCACTATTCACTACATTTCTAAGTTTTGTGTCAACTGCAACCTTTGAAATTATGCCCTGTACGCCCAAGTCCAAGTCATTATCATGTCATATATATCATGAAAATCAGTGGTCCTAATACCGACCTCTGGGGAACAACACTGTATACCTCTCTCCTGTCTGAAAAACAACCGTTCACCACCACTCTCTGTTTCCTGTCACTTAGCCAATTTTGTATCGATGCTGTCACTGCCCCTTTTAGTCCATGGGCTTCAATTTCGATGACAAGCCTATTATGCGGCACTTTATCAAACGCCTTTTGAAAGTCCATATACACCACGTCAACTGTATTGCCCTCATCAACGCTCTCTGTTACCTCATCAAAAAACTCAATCAAGTTAGTTAAACGCGATTTGCCTTTAACAAATCCGTGCTGGCTTTCCTTCATTAATCCACACTTTTCCAAGTGACTATTAACTCTGACTCAGATTACCGTTTCTAAAAGTTTCCCCACCACTGACTGGCCTGCAGTTGCCGGGTTTATCCTTGCACCCTAGTTTAAAGCTCATCCAAACAATGGCACCTCCAACAATGTAGCACTCCTTCAGTACTCAGTTAAGTGTCGGCGTAGATTACCTGGTTAGACAGACCAGCAGTGGGAAATATTTAAGTCTGAGATAAATATGCACAGGTTAAATACATTCCCACTAGCAGTGAAAGGAGCACATCAAAGGCAAGATGTGCAGAGAGATGAGATTTAAAAAGGAGACGTCTGATAAATATGGATGAATAGTACAGGAAAAAGTCTATGAAAAGTATAACAGCTATAGAAAGGAAGCAAAAAAAGAGATTAGGAAGGCTGAGAGAGATTACGAAAGAAGACAGGTGGTCAATTTAAAGTGAAATAGGAAGGGATTTGTAAGCACATATATAAAAGGGTAGTCAAAGATGGGGTGAGACCACTTGGAGATAAGTTGGGGGGGGTGGTGGCATTTGATTCTTGAAAATCAAGGAATGATAGACATGCTTAATAAGTAAGTTGTATCAGTTTTTACAAAAGAAGGTAAATGGGGAACTGTAGGATTACGAGGTCCATGTGTCAGAGCTACTGTGGGAGCACACACTGCAATAAAGGGAATGGGACCAAAAAAAAATAGCGGGGGGGGAGAAATCTGCACCCGTTTCGCCCGTTTTCCCGAAGTATAACGGGTGCAAGATGCGTCAGTTTCTGGGCGGGATGTCCTTTTCCGCGTGGCCGCCGCCATAATATTGTTCCTCGCCATTTTTAAGCGTCCCTGGCGGCCGCTTGAAAGCAGCGTTGGCCCAATTTAAATATGCAAAGAAGGGTCCCCTGCATTTGTTCCAGGACCGTTCTGCAATATTGGTCCACGCGTGGTCCAACTGGTTCCTCCACTTCTACTGCGGCTGAATTAGTTTAAAAAAAGCATTTTTCTTATTTACCCTTCTGAGACTCCGCCAGAATTAATCTCGGGCGAAGGTTGCACATTGCCATCCCATCCCCCCCACCGAAACAATTATTGGTTTGAATACTTGGGAGAGAATAAGCTCGTCTTGAAAACGTTATATGGATAAAGTGCCTTTGAAGAAGTTCGAGTTAAGTCACTGAGACTTTCTTCCCACCTAATCTACGACACAGCTGGAGTTCAATTGATCCAAATTCTCGGCACTTGCTGAAGTTAATGAGTTTAGCAATCTGGTCACACCAGCTGACAGAGGCCGCCTCAGTTTCCATCTGGGCAGTCTATTGATTGGAGCTGAAGTGTTTTTGACTTCTGATAACTGCACACTGCTGCAAAATAGCACTCTAAATACTTAATCAACAATCTCTATTGTGGAATCATCCCAACGACAAGTCCATGCTGATTTTTTTTTGGGGGGGGGGAGGGATCGATACTAACAATCACGAATAGGTGTTGCTGTGGGGCACGATGTGATGCTCTGCTGTTGAACAGCAGAGACATCCTGTTTATCCATCAGATTCTGTTGTGTCTCATTCTCAGTCTGCACTTTGTGTCGGTGTACCCAGCAAATGGTTCAGACGAAGCATTATTTTACAGCACAACATAAGTGAGAAAAGAAATCAATGCTTGAAATCCGGAATCAAAGCAGAAAATGCTGGAAAAGCTTCAACAATTCCAGACATTTAGGTGGTTCCTTTTATTTTTCTGCTAATTTCTCAAACTAGGGTGTCTTTAATATCTTTTCCCTTTCATTTCAGAGCCGTGTTTGATTTACCTTTGTCTTTCTTGTTCCTATCTATCTATCTGAACCTCGCCGTTAAAAAGTAACTGTTCTGATAAAGGATCCTACTTGAAACTTCTGACCGAGTGTGTTAAGATTCTTGCCTTCAAATCCCTCCGTGGCCTTGCGGGTATAAATCAGCCAATGGTCTAACTGAATGGGGGAACAGATTGGAGGGGCTGAATGGCCTATGCTCGATCCTACCTTTGCAGCCTCCTCTAGAATTACTCTCCCTTCTGTATCCTTCGCTCATCCTATGCCTGCACCCCCCTCTTTTTTCTTTACCTCAACATTGATGCTGGGGTTCAGGCAACCCAGGACTCTGCTCTCGAGAACTTGCTGCCTAAACCTGTTTGCCTTGCTGCCTCTCTCTCTCTTTCACTTTCTCACTTTCTCTCTCTCTTTGTCTCTCTAGCCCCAATTTTTACCTAGGGCAGGTTCGGGGAGGGCAGAGGTCCCCCCATGGACTGTCTCCCACCTGAAGATGGCGGGAATGACATAAGATGAGTGCAGCTCCAACAACACTCAAGAAGCTCGACACCATCCAAGATAAAGCAGCCCGCTTGATTGGCACCCCATCCACCACCCTAAACATTCACTCCCTTCACCACCGGCGCACTGTGGCTGTAGTGTGTACCATCCACAGGATGCACTGCAGCAACTCGCCAAGGCTTCTTCGACAGCACCTCCCAAACCCGCGACCTCTACCACCTAGAAGGACAAGAGCAGCAGGCACATGGGAACAACACCACCTGCACGTTCCCCTCCAAGTCACACACCATCCAGACTTGGAAATATATCGCCGTTCCTTCATTGTTGCTGGGTCAAAATCCTGGAACTCCCTTCCTAACAGCACTGTGGGAGAACCTTTACCACACGGACTGCAGCGGTTCAAGAAGGCGGCTCACCGCCACCTTCTCAAGGGCAATTAGGGATGAGCAATAAATGCCGGCCTCGCCAGCGACGCCCACATCCCATGAACGAATTTTTAAAAAAGAGTCAGCGGGGGGTGAGACTGGGACATCGGGCGGGAGGCTGAAGCAGCCGGGGCCCGAAGGAAATGCTCTCCGGCGTAAGGTTAGCGCTGAGAAGGGGAGTTCTCCATAGAGGCCGGGAGAAGGAAAGCCAGGGCTGGGGACGTCCAAGGATTCCTTGCAGGGCCTGGAAGAGCAAATTTAAATGTGACTCTTTTCCGAATCGTTTCTGTGGAAAAATGGTCAAAAATCTTGAAATGTGAGTGGGAGCCCACAAAGTGTGTCAGTGCTGCCTGAGTTTAACTGGCTGAGACTGTGCAGGATGTGAACACAGAGAATCAGTAAACTCCACCTAATTGCCGAGCCAGGACGACTGTCCCCATTCTGTATTTGGCTTGCAGAATTATTTGGAAGAATCCCAGCTGAGTGACAGGTCTACTCTTCCAAGTGCCATGCGTGAGCCAGGCTTTATGGTCAATCATCGCCAGGGCCCTGGAGTACTGATTGGTTTCGATATTGGTTTGTTGAGTCTGCCACAGATGTTTGGCCAGGTTCCAATCTTCCATCGCCAGGTGTTTCAACTTGGAGCCAACGCGGCCCAAAAAAACCCCACCCTGCTCACCTCCTCTCCAAGGAAGATGGTCACTAGTTGGTTAGTAGACAACTGATTGCCCGCGGTCAGCAGAAAACTTACCATAAAATGGGGACTTTCTAAAACCAATCTTCTACTCCATTGTCATACAGGCTTCAATTTGACACTCGGCAGGAGAGGGTAATCTTCACCTTCATCACTTGGTTGGTAAATGGGTGGAGTAAATCCACTGCTCAGTTCAATGGAATTGAAAATCTATAGTGTGTGAGCAATCTACTCCAGTTTACTGCCCAAGTGGTGAAGGTGATGAGTCTTGACCTCAGTTCATTGAAGCTTTCTTAGCTTTAAAGTTCAATGAGATATTACAATGTAATTAGTTCATTGCCACAAGTGAACTGACTCACATGACACTGAATCAGAGTGGCCAGGAAGCTCCCAGGTTTGAGCCCTGGTCTATGCTGAATTAACTGTTATGATCTTCTAACCGGCCTCAGTGGCTCTGAGAAACTGGGCGGGCAAAATTAGCCAAGGCTCCTGCTCTTGCTTGGTATCGAGGTGATCCCCGATGGACATCGGGCGAGGGCAGGATCAGGATCAGGTGGAGGCAGGACCCTCCGCTATCAAATAGACCATTGACGCTCATCACCTAGGCTCACATTTGAAAGCCGGGCAAGGTATCATGAGGGTTACTGGTGCCAGTGGAAATGTATGTCGGTACAAGTCGGCACTTTCAGGAGAGAATCATGGAATCGTAGAAAGGTTACAGCACGGAAGGAGGCCATTCGGCCCATCGAGTCCACGTCGGAGGAGAGGAGAGAAAGGGGAGAAATTTAAGGCGGGGGGGGGGGGAGGAAAGCAAATTTTAAAAAAGCGGGAGTTAAACAAAACAAATCTACAAACCGCTTAAAAATAGGGCATGATATTTTCCAATGACCAATCAGTAACTTTCCACATGGAGAGGGAGGCAAAATGCATCACGTGTATTAATCTGAAAACTTCAAACGATTTTGATTAGTAAATCTCATTGCATCACGTGAAGACTGCTTCTGTTCAAATTTCACAGTTTGTAGAAGAGTGTATTATGTCAGTTGAATTAGAAACCGCATATTTAAAAGTGAATGTCTTGTTTAATGAGAATGTCTGTGTCACCTTCATGCTCCAGCATTGATCACATTAATAGCGTTTCCTGGGCCATTATTTTGGTAACACAGTTTTCTCATTCCTGGATCATTGGCCCATATTAAAGAGAAGCTCGGGCGTGTTAATTAAATGATAATACTGCCCCGTGTTTGCTGAGGAGCACATGTCAGACAAATGTTCTAATCATGTTTCATAGTGGTGTAAGGAACTCCAGCTTCTAACATGCATCAGCAAAACAGAGGTGGGGCAGGGGGTGATTTTAACCCCCAAGAATGGGTGGGTTGGGGAGTTGAAGTAATAGAATTTTGCAGTGCAACCATAACCCGGCTCCAACACGTCCACTTCCGGGTTTAACGGAGGCGAGTTTGGCCGCGTGCAAATAACCCAGTCACCGGAGGCGGGTCTCTAATTAATACAGGCGGGTGGGTACTTATCACAGCAATTTACTTCATTATCATATGTTAATGAGGCGCTTTTAAATTGAATTTAACAGGCATTAGAATTTAATGCCTCCATAAGACCATAAGACAATAAGAGATAGGAGCAGGAGTAGGCCATTCGGCCCCTCGAGCCTGCTCCGCCATTCAATGAGATCATGGCTGATCTGATTTTTACCTCAACTCCACTTTCCTGCCTTTTCCCCATATCCTTTGACTCCCTTGCTGATCAAAAATTTGTCCAACTCAGCCTTGAATGTGTTCAATGACTCAGCCTCCACAGCTAGGAACATAGGAACATAGGAACAGGAGTAGGCCATTCAGCCCCTCGTGCCTGCTCCGCCATTTGATAAGATCATGGCTGATCTGTGATCTAACTCCATATACCTGCCTTTGGCCCATATCCCTTAATACCTTTGGTTGCCAAAAAGCTATCTATCTCTGATTTAAATTTAGCAATTGAGCTAGTATCAATTGCCGTTTGCGGAAGGGAGTTCCAAACTTCTACCACCCTTTGTGTGTAGAAATGTTTTCTAACCTCACTCCTGAAAGGTCTGGCTCTAATTTTGAGGCTGTGCCCCCTACTCCTAAAATCACCAACCAGCGGAAATAGTTTCTCTCTATCCACCCTATCTGTTCCCCTTAATAGCTCATAAACTTCGATCAGATCACCCCTTAACCTTCGAAACTCCAGAGAATACAACCCCAATTTGTGTAATCTCTCCTCGTAACTTAACCCTTGAAGTCCGGGTATCATTCTAGTAAACCTACGCTGCACTCTCTCCAAGGCCAATATGTCCTTCTGAAGGTGCGGTGCCCAGAACTGCTCACAGTACTCCAGGTGGGGTCTAACCAGGGTTTTGTATAGCTGCAGCATAACTTCTGCCCCCTTGTGCTCTAGTCCTCCAGATATAAAGGCCAGCATTCCATTTGCCTTCTTGATTATTTTCTGCACCTGTTCATGACACTTCAATGATCTATGTACCTGAACCCCTAAGTCCCTTTGGACATCCACTGTTTTTAACTTTTTACCATTTAGAAAGTACCCTGTTCTATCCTTTTTTGATCCAAAGTGGATGACCTCACATTTGTCTACATTGAATTCCATTTGCCACAGTTTTGCCCATTCACCTAATCTATCAATATCGCTTTGTAATTTTATGTTTTCATCTACACTGCTTACAATGCCACCAATCTTTGTGTCATCAGCAAATTTAGATATGAGACTTTCTATGCCTTCATCTAAGTCGTTAATAAATATTGTGAATAATTGAGGCCCCAAGACAGATCCCTGCGGGACTCCACTAGTCACATCCTGCCAATGTGAGTACCTACCCATTATCCCTACTCTCTGTCGCCTTTCGCTCAGCCAACTTCCTAACCAAGTCCATACTTTTCCCTCGATTCCATGGGCTTCTATCTTAGCTAACAGTCTCTTATGTGGGGCCTTATCAAATGCCTTCTGGAAGTCCATATAAATAACATCCATTGACATTCCTCTGTCCACTACTTTAGTCACCTCTTCAAAAAATTCAATCAGGTTTGTCAGGCACAACCTACCTTTCACAAATCCGTGCTGGCTCTCTCTGATTAACTGAAAATTCTCGAGATGTTCAGTCACCCTATCCTTAATTATAGACTCCAGCATTTTCCCCACAACAGATGTTAGGCTAACTGGTCTATAATTCCCCTGTTTCCCTCTCTCTCCTTTCTTAAAAAGCGGAGTGACGTGTGCAATTTTTCAATCGAGAGGGACAGTTCCTGAATCTGGAGAACTTTTTGGGGTAAAGAATTCCAAAGATTCTCGACCCTCTGGGAGAAGAAATTCCTCCTCATTTCCGTCTTAAACGGGCGGCCCCTTATTCCGAGACTATGCCCCCTAGTTTTAGATTCCTCCATGAGGGGTAACATCCTCTCAGCATCTACCCTATCGAGTCCCCTCAGAATCTTGTATGTTTCAATAAGATCTCCTCTCATTCTTCTAAACCCCAATGAGTATAGACCCAGCACGGCAGGTAAAAGGAGGTGAGAAGGGCCGGTTCCATGAGGTAAATGATTAATTGCACTGCTACTGGGCCAGGAGGAGCAGGAGTGCTTCCCCGTGGCTCGCCAAGCTTACCTTTTAAATACCCCGCGATCGGCCGACCCTCCCCACCACAATGTTCGACTTCCCCCTGCGATCGGCACCCCCCACCCCACATCCAAACCCCGAAGAACCCAACTGCTTTCCTGCCCAACAGGCAGACAAGCCTTTCAGTCTGTCTTGATGTCGGGCACGAAACCTGTTGAAAAATTTTTAAAGACATCCGATCATCAAAGTCGTCACCACATGCGGGAAATCCTCCCCCCCCCCCCCACCTCCCCCCGCCCCCCCCCCACCCCGGCTCTCTTCCTGGCTCTGAGTTAATATCCAGGCCAGTATGTTGCCTTCAGTATATTTTGCGTCTCAATCCTCAGTGATATTGAGAATATATTTGGACAGTTACATGGGTAAGATGGGTATCGAGGGATATGGGCCAAGTGCGGGCAATTGGGACTAGCTTAGTGGTATAAACTGGGCGACATGGACATGTTGGGCTGAAGGGCCTGTTTCCATGTTGTAAACTTCTATGCTTCTATGATTCTATATTATCATTCTATTGAGAAGCCTCAAGTGAAGGCCTGAGGCTCAACAGCAAGGGACACCATAAAAAGATTGAAAACAGCAGGAGGGGAAGGCAAGATAACTCAAGTTGTCGTAGGTCGATGACACCAAAATCGGGTTTTAGAAACCCGTAGATTTTAGGAGGAAGGCAAATTCCGTAGTTTTGAGGTCCTGAGAAAGAATGAGTCTGAGGTAGAATCATAGAAGAATCATAGAATGGTTACTACACGGAAGGAGGCCGTTCGGCCCATCGAGTCCGTGCCGGCTCTATGCAAGAGCAATCCAGCTAGTCCCACTCCCCCGTCCTGTCCCCGTAGCCCTCCAATTTTTTTCTTTTCACGTACTTATCCAGTTCTCTTTTGAAAGCCATGATTGAATCTGCCTCCACCACCCCCTCGGGCAGTGCATTCCAGATCCTAACCACTCGCTGCGTAAAAAAGTTTTTCCTCATGTCACCTTTGTTTCTTTTGCCAATCACCTTAAAGTTGAAGATGATACAATGAGTTTTGACTTCAATAGAGTGAGGAGGGATTGGAGGAACATGGAGGATGACATATTTGGAGCAGAAAGTTGAGAGGATTAATTACCACAACATTATTGTAAAATAAAACAGGAGAAAGACGAAAGGGTTGCAATGGAGAAAGAAAGGTTGGCGGTCGGAAGAGCAGAATGGTGACAACTTTTCATGAAATTATAGCTCCCGGAAACACAAATTTTAAATGAAGTAAATATAATAATGAGTGGGCATAATTCCAGTACAAATTGTGAAGTAAATTGACTTCAGTTAAAGATCGCTAGAGTTTGCCTCTTTGTCCACCGTGAAAACTCTACCTCCATTTTACCTAACCCTTGTTGGTTGCTTCTTCGACCTCCCGTTACTCATTTCTGATTTGACTCAGCTTTTTTTTATAAAATTTCAATCAGCTGGCTAATGCTGCAGGAAAAGCTTATCTTGTGTCATCAATTAAACGGTTCACATGGGCCCTTTATTCCTTTGCTCAGTCCTGTCTTCTGGCAAATGGGTTAAGAAGCAACATTGACAGCAACTGGGGAGATAACTATAGGCTGGAGTCGGGTCTGTCCCATCACAAGGAGAACAATCTGGATGTGAATCATGACTTGATCTACACAGAAATTAGGGGCGCATTCTCTTAAAGGGGAGAAGTTGGGCTGTTAGCAGTGCAAGTTTCCTAAAAATAGTTTTCCAATTAGAAATATCGGGCCATGATTTGCTGTAGCAGGGCGTCTAATGGCATCTGCCGTTAGTTAGACTTGCCCTTGCACATTTAGGTTTTTAACTTTTTTGCGTGGCAAGTTGTTGAAAGCACGAGGTGATAATATCCCAGCGAGGGAAACCGAGCATTCGGGACCTGAGCGAGCAGGACAAGCAACTGTGTATCTCCTTAATCAAATTAAAGGGTTGCGAAATTAACAGCGCAAGGACTGAGAAGACAGTATAAGTTAGAGTGGATGAATTCAATATCAAATCAGGTACGGGAAGAGAAATAAAGAGAGGGAAAGAAAGATTGGATTGAAAGAGAGAGAAAAAAGAGACAGAAAGGAAAGGTAAAAAATTAAATTTAAAATTTCACATTTTTAAAATCTCCAAGAACTGTTAAAACCTGAAGGAATGAGAGTCCGCACTTGTATTAGTTAATTTTCAGTGCCAGAGAGGTTGATTGGCAGTAATTAACACTTATCATGTCGTGAAAAGGGTACTTAGACTGGAATGGACAAGACTTAACTTTCTGCGGCCAGCTTAATTCGTATTTACCGCACGAATACAGCAACTTCACGCCATTCAATGCATTTCAATGGTGAGCCAGACAGCGAGATGCCGTTTTCACAAAGCTAACGGCAGAGCGGCGCAACTCGGACAGTAACTTTTGGATATCCTCATTTAATCGCGCATCTGCCCCTCGTCTGAAGTTGCTGCACCATTTGCACATAAATTACAGCGGGCGCCATTAGCCTCACCATTATTTTGACAGCAAATTATTTCCCAAGAGAACATTAGTCGCAATCACCTATCGTTAGGATGTGGAACTCGCTACCACAAGGAGTCGTTGAGGTGAATAACATAGGTGCATTTAAGGGGAAGCTGGATAAACACATGAGGGAGAAAAGAATAGTAGGATATGCTGATAGATGAAGATAGGTGGGAGGAGGCTCGTATGGAGCATAAACACAGGCATAGCCCAGTTGGGCCGAATGGCCCGTTTCTGTGTCTTTATTCAATGTAATTCTATGTATGTAAATACATAATTTAACATTTGTTAATATTATTTTTAAGACTGATTTTAAGTGGAGTAGAGTTATTACTACTCTGCTGGGGCTGTTGTTTAAATTCAGTTATAGAAACATTTTCGCCGTGTAACATTTTAGCCATTTTAGCTATGATGAGAGATTGGATAGTCTGGGGTTGTTTTCCTTGGAACAGAGGAGGCTGAGGGGTGATTTGATTGAGGTGTACAAAATTATGAGGGGCCTAGATAGAGTGGATAGAAAGGACCTATTTCCCTTAGCGGAGAGGTCAATAACCAGGGGGCGTAGATTTAAAGTAATTGGTAGAAGGATTAGAGCGGAAATGAGGAAAGATTTTTTCACCCAGAGGGTGGTGGGGGTCTGGAACTCACTGCCTGAGAGGGTGATGGAGGCAGAAACCCTCAACTCATTTAAAAAATACCTGGATGTGCACCTGAAGAGCCGTGACCTGCAGGGCTACAGACCAAATGCTGGAAAGTGGGATTAGGCTGGATGGCTCGTTTCTTAGCCAGGGCGGACACAATGGGCTGAATGGCCTCCATCTGTGCCGTAAGTTTTCTATGATTCTACAGCAGCCAAAAGCACAGTGACAGATGAGGCAGTTAGCATTAATATTGCACTTGTTGTTTCTGTTAGAATGTGGAGTTGTATGTTCAGAGTCCTCTGGGCTGAACAACTACAAGTTAATGGATAAGAACATCTTAAAGATACTATCCCTCTAAAGATACATCTTCCTATGAAAACCTTAAATAATGAAACTATGTTTGTTTAAATTTTTGCTTTATTTTCAAAACTGCAGTCATGTTGGTCTCGATAAAAAATTTGCCCAGGATTTTTAGAAGTTGCTAGTTATTAATAAACCTGAAAAATAGTTGGAGAAAGTTACTTTAGTAAGGAGCCTAGAAGAGTTAATAATATATACGTTTAGTTATGTGGAGAGACTAGAGAAGCTGGGATTGTTCTCGGACCAGAGAAGGCTATGGAGAGATTTAATGGAGGTGTTCCAAATTCGGAGGGGTTTTGATAGAGTAGATAGAGAGAAACTGTTTCCATTGGCAGGAGGGTCGGTAACCAGAGGACACCGATTTAAGATAATTGGCAAAAGAACCAGGGGGGAGATGCAGAGAATTTTGACGCAGCGAGTTGTTATGACCTAGGATGCACTATCTGAAAGGGTGGTGGAAGCAGATTCGATTGTAACTTTCATTATGGAATTGGATAAATACTTGAAAAGGAAAAATTTGCAGGGCTATGGAGAAAGAGCAGGGTGAGTGGGACTAATTGGATAGCTCTCTCAGAGAGCCGGCGCAGGCACGATGGGCCAAATGGCCTCCTTCTGTGCTGTATGATTCTACATAGAATCTTATAAAAAGATGCCACATGGTGAATTACCTTTTGAGGTGCAGTGACTGTACGCAAATGTTGGAGCCATTCCCCAATAAAAACAGCCCACAAGCAACAATGAGATGAATGAGCAGGTAGCCTGGCCTTGGAAAAAATGTAGAGGGTGATGAGATTGTGCCCACTGTGGAACCCTGACAATGACCCCACTGAAGTGCCTGGGGTCAGACGGAGGAGGCAACAGGATCTGGCATCTGGCGGTGAAGGGGGCCCAATTGCAACACTTTCCCCCCCACCCCGACCAAAGACCTTAGAAGCATGGGTGGAAGATCATTGCCTGAGGGGGTTGCTGGGCTCTTACCTCGTTGTGGCCACAGCAGCCCCTGTCTTGGGAGGACACTTCAAAAGATGTTTTTAAAAAGTCGCTCCATGTTCTTCAGGGGTCTCAACATCTGGCCTGGATTCCTCCCTCCCCCTCAAGAAGCTGATGAGCTTGCCGTATATTGCTAGTATTTTTTTGTTTTTTTTTCAGTTCAGATTTCCAGCTCTGTATTTCTCTTTAAATTAGGAATGGAGATGAGGGAGTTCCACTTGAGGCCAAAACTTTCGGTAGGTGAAGAAGGACTCAAAGTGAAAGCAACAAAACGTATGAGATGGAAGCTGTTGGTGGGAACAAGTTACCTGGTTATCCAATTATGATATTCATGGTACTGTTTAAGGAGAGGTATCAGTCAGGCAGGAATGTACCTGTTGAATATGCGTGACTTAGGACTTAGAAGCTCCCATCCGGAATTCAATTTTACATCTGAGCTGTCCTTGGTTCCAAGGACTACTTCATAGAATCATAGAACGGTTACAGCACAGAAGGAGGCCATTTGGCCCATCGAGCCCATGACGGCTCTTTGTAAGAGCAACTCATTCCCCCGCTTTTTGCCCGTAACCCTGCAAATTATTCCCCTTCAAGTAATTATCCAATTCCTTTTTGAAGGCCACGATTGAATCTGCTTCCACCATCCTTTCAGCCAGCACATTCCAGATCATAACAACTCGCTGCGTAAAGAAGTTTTTCCTCATGTAGCCTTTGGTTCTTTTGCCAATCACCTTAAATCTGTGTCTACTGGCTCTCGACCATTCCGCCAATGGGAACAGTTTCTCATTATTTACTTTATCTAAACTCTTCATGATTTTGAACACTTCTATCAAATCTCCTCTCAACCTTCTCTGCTCTAAGGAGAACAACCCCAGCTTCTCCAGTCTATCCACGTAACTGAAGTCCTTCATCCCGAGAACCATTTGAGTAAATCTTTTCTGCACCCTTTCTAAAGCCTTGACATCCTTCCTAAAGTGCGATGCCCAGAATTGGACACAATACTCCAGTTGTGGCTGAACCAGTGTTTTATAAAGTTTCAACATAACTTCCTTGCTTTTGTACCCTATGCTTCTATTTATAAAGCCCAGGATCCCGTATGCTTTTTAACTGTTTTCTCAACCTGTCCTGCCACCTTCAAAGATTTGTGCACATATACCCCCAGGTCTCTCTGTTCCTGCACCCCCTTTAGAATTTCACCATTTAGTTTATATTGCTTCTCCTCATTTTTCCTGCCAAAATGTATCATTTCGCACTTCTCTGCGTTAAATTTCATCTGCCATATGTCCGCCCATTCCACCAGCCTGTCTATGTCCTCTTGAAGTCCATTACTGTCCTCCTCACTGTTTGCTACACTTCCAAGTTTTGTGTCATCTGCAAATTTTGAAATTCTGCCCTATACACCCAAGTCCAAATCATTAATATATATCAAAAAAACCAGTGGTCCAATACCGCCCCCTGGGGAACACCACTGTTTACATTCCCTGGAGAGTAGGAGGTTAAGGGGTGATCTTATAGAAGTCTATAAAATAATGAGGGGCATAGATAAGGTCGATAGTCAAAATCTTTTCCCAAAGGTAGGGGAGTCTATAACGAGGGGGCACAGATTTAAGGTGAGAGGGGAGAGATACAAAAGGATCCAGAGGGGCAATTTTTTCACTCAAAGGGTGGTGAGTGTCTGGAACGAGCTGCCAGAGGCAGTAGTAGAGGCGGGTACAATTTTGTCTTTTAAAAAGCATTTGGACAGTTACATGGGGAAGATGGGTATCGAGGGATATGGGCCAAGTGCAGGCAATTGGGACTAGCTTAGTGGTATAAACTGGGCGACATGGACATGTTGGGCCGAAGGGCCTGTTTCCATGTTGTAACTTCTATGATTCTATGAAAAAACAACCGTTCACCACCACTCTCTGTTTCCTGTCACTTAGCCAATTTCGTAACCATGCTGCCACTGCCCCTTTTATTCCATGGGCTTCGATTTTGCTGACAAGCCTATTATGTGGCGCTTTATCAAATGCCTTTTGCAAGTCCATATACACAACATCAACCACATTACCCTCATTAACCCTTTCTGTTACCTCATCAAAAAAACTTCCACTGGGGATAAAAGTAGTCTTATGACTCCAATTACCCTCCCACTCCCCATTGCCATATTGGAGTTGGCAACTGTCCAGTACTGCCTCAATACTGCACTGAAGTGTTGGCCTAGGTTATGTGTTCAAGACTCTGGAGTGGGATTTGAAACTATCCGACTCGGAGGCGAGAGTGCTACCAACTTCTTCTTGCCAATTTAATTTATTTGGGGTTAGTCGAAATCTCCCATGATTATTATTTGATGTTTTTTACTCATTTCATAGATTTGCCGACGTATTTCATCCTCCACGCCCCTTCCACTATTAGGTGGTCTGTAGAATATACCTATCAATGTGATCGATCCCTTCTTA
This sequence comes from Heptranchias perlo, assembly GCF_035084215.1. Lineage (NCBI taxonomy): Eukaryota > Metazoa > Chordata > Chondrichthyes > Hexanchiformes > Hexanchidae > Heptranchias > Heptranchias perlo. Next base: position 11,255,755 of record NC_090338.1, on the reverse strand, counting down.
TCCCTTGTCTCAATCCATATGGATTCTGTTTCGATCTTAATGTTACTTATGTCCCTTTTTTCAATTGGCATTATGGTTTATCTAATTAGTACAGCTACCCCAGCGTCAACCTCCCATCCCCCACCCCCGCTTCTTTCTTCCTTATCTTTTCTAAATACATTATATCCTGCAATATTTAACTGGCAATCCTGTTCTTTATGTAGCCATGTTTCAGTTATTCCTACTACATCTGACTCCTCGCTATTAATTATTGCCTCCAGTTCCTCCATTTTGTTACGGATGCTGTGCATATTGGTGCACAGGCAACTTAATTTGTTTTTAGTAATTGTCCTCCTCCTTTGTTTTTAACAGTTATTTTGTACTCATGTTCCACAAATGTATTTGTTCCCTGACTGTTTATGTTGCCCTTATTCCTTAACTTGGTCTGACTTTTACTCTCATTTCATATTTCTTTTTTCTTCGGACATATGTTATCTTTACCAGATCCCTCCCCCGCATTACTAGTTTAAAGTCCTATTGGATAGCCCCATTTATCCTTTCTGCTAGGACTCTGGTCCCACCCAGGTTCAGGTGGAGCCCATTCCAACGGTACAGCCTCCACCTTTCCCAGTACTGATACCAGTGTCCCATGAAATGGAACCCCTTCATCCCACACCGGTATTTCAGCCATGCGTTCAACTTCCTGTTCGGTCTATCCCTGGGCCAATTAGCACGTGGCTTGGGTAGTAATCCCAAGATTACTACCCATGTGGTCCTGCTTTTTAATTTAGTCCCTAACTTCCTAACATACCCCAATGTCTCAATATACCCCAATGTCTCAATATACCCCAATGTCTCAATATACCCCAATGTCTCAATATATACCCCATTGTCTCAATATACCCTAATGTCTCTATACATACCCCAAAGTCTCAACATATACCAAAGTCTCAATATACCCCAATGTCTCAATATACCCCAATGTCTCAATATACCCCAATGTCTCAATATATACCCCATTGTCTCAAAATACCCCAATGTCTCAATATACCCCAATGTCTCAATATACCCCAATGTCTCAATATATACCCCATTGTCTCAATATACCCTAATGTCTCTATACATACCCCAAAGTCTCAACATATACCAAAGTCTCAATATACCCCAACGTCTCAATATACCCCAATGTCTCAATATATACCCCAATGTCTCAATATACCCTAATGTCTCTATACATACCCCAAAGTCTCAACATATACCAAAGTCTCAATATACCCCAATGTCTCAATATACCCCAATGTCTCAATATATACCCCATTGTCTCAAAATACCCCAATGTCTCAATATACCCCAATGTCTCAATATACCCCAATGTCTCAATATATACCCCATTGTCTCAATATACACTAATGTCTCAATATACCCTAATGTCTCTATACATACCCCAAAGTCTCAACATATACCAAAGTCTCAATATACCCCAATGTCTGAATATATACCCTAATGTCTCAATATATACCAATGTCTCAATATAGAATCATCATAGAAAGTTACGGCACAGAAGGAGGCCATTCAGCCCATCGTGTCCGTGCCGGCCGAAAAAGAGCTGTCCACCTTAATACCACTTTCCAGCACTTGGACCATACCCCTGTAGGTCGCGGCACTTCAAGTGCACATCCAAGTATTTTTTAAATAAGTTGAGGATTGCTGCCTCTAATACCCTTTCAGGCAGTGAGTTCCAGACCCCCACCACCCACTGGGTAAAAAAAATTCTCCTCAGCTCCCATCCAATCCTTCTACCAATTATTTTAATTCTATGCCCCTGGTCACTGACCTCACTGCTAAGGGAAATAGGTCCTCCCTATCCACCCTATCTGGTCCTGTCATAATTTTATGTACCTCAATTAAATCTCCCCTCAGCCCCCTTTGTTCCAAAGAAAACAACCCCAGCCTATCCAATCTTTTCTCGTGGCTCAATATATACCCCAATGTCTCAATATATATCCCAATGTCTGAAAATTGTGTTTGTAAATGGCAAGATATAACCGTCAGCAATCAATGACCTCAATGAAGCTAGATATCAGCCGTAGCCAATAATAGGTGGCCACGGCAATATTGCCCGTTTTTGCACTGCTGCTCAGGACGGATTTCTACCCCTCTCTTTCATTCACTCGTCTACCCTTTCTCAACACACCTCTGTGAAGCACCTGAGGAATGTGTTTTCCATGTTAAAGCTGCTTTAGAACTGAGCTTTTGTAGTTTTTGTTGACAGGAAGAGCTGCTAGAATAGTAATTTATTAAACAGGGACCCTGCCTGCATCTCAACTAATATATATTTAGAAATCAAGACTGTGTGAAACAGGTAACATTCATCAATAAAATTTTATTCTTTGGGGAGAAAAAGCAGAGATTTTATTTGAGGAAAGGTTTTTTTAGCAGATCCTTGCAGCAATATTCTTAGCAAAATGCATATATTTACTTTGGTCTGTCAACAGACAGTTCCCCTCAGAGAAAATCCATACTGTGTAGACGAGGATGTACTTTAACAAGATGTAGCTGTGCTTTAAAGGCTAAGAGGCAGAGAGAAAGGTGCCTGAGGCTTTGGGGTTTGGACTGCAAGAGAGATGGTCAGACGGCAAGGGGGCGCGGGGGGGGTGGGCGGGGGGCGGTGGAGTTTGGGGGAAGAATTTTTACATATAATCCAGAGAGAAAGAAGAAAAAAGATAAAGATCTCTTAAGTAGTGAGAGAGATAGAGAGAGAAGGAAACCTAACTATAATGACATTTGTCCAAGTTACCTTAATTAATCTGCCACATGCTCTGGGAAACAGCAAGCAGCAAGTCAGTAAATGGAATCGCTGGGTAGATTTAGCAGCTCTTTTCAAACACAATCGTGTGTTATTTTTCTATTTTTGGGGGGTGGGGGCTGGGATTTCTTTTGTACTCATCTCAAGGTGAGGGATGTTAACGCTGCGAATGGAACACTTCCATTTAAACATAGGGGAGATGTTTCCGCTTGTGGGGGAGTCCAAAACTAGGGATCTTTAATATAAGATAGTCACTAATGAACCCAAAAAGGAATTCAGGAGAAACCTCTTTACCAAGAGAGCGGTGAAAATGTGGAACTCGCTACCACTTGGAGTGGTTGAGGCGACTAGCGTAGATGTACCTAAGGGGAAGCTGGATAAACACATGAGGGAGAAAGGAATTAGAAGGATATGTTGATAGGGTTGGATGAAGTAGGGAGGGAAGGGGCTCGTGTGGAGCATTAACACCGCCATAGACAGATTGGGCCTGTTTCTGTGCTGTAGACTCAGTGTAACTGGGACTCAACATGCATATGTAAAGAAGGACCTCACCAGCATTAGGCGTCCTTGCCACCTACTCGGGAGACCTAGTTAAAATCCCAGACGGCGGGAACCTGGGTAAGCAACCCGGGCGATTTTAACTTCCCACCCGTCCATTTCCGCCAGGCATGCCGGGTTAAAATCTCCCCTTTCGTTTCTATTTTGAATTATAATTATATATTGGCCTACATTGATTCTCAGTCTGTCAACACCTCCATTTTAAAACTGTCATCCTTGTTTTCAAATCCATCCATGGCCTCGCCCCCTCCCTATCTCTGTAACCTCCTCCATCCCTACAACCCTCCGAGATCTCTGCGCTCCTCCAATTCTGGCCCCTTGAGCACCCCCCGATTTTCATCTCAACACCATTGTGGACGGACGGGCACGATGGGCCAAATGGCCTCCTCCTGTGCTGTAACTTTCTATGATTCTATGATTGACCTTCAGCCGCCTAGGCCCTAAGCTCAGGAATTCCCTCCCTAAACCTCTCCACCTCTCTACCTCCCTCTTTCTCCATCTTTAAGACGCTCTTTAAAACTTACCTCTTTGACCAAGCTTTTGGTCACCTGTCCTAATATTGCCTTATGCGGCTCGGTGTCAAATTTTGTCTGTGAAGCACCTTGGGGCGCTTTATTACATTAAAGGCGCCATATTAATGCAAGTTGTTGTTGTTATACTGTAGCCTATGTTGAGTGACTACCAACTTTCCATTGCAGGCAGCCAAGGGCAGCAACAACCAGTCCAGGTTAGGTTTAGCAGGCACATTTTTAACTCCTGGGGCCAAGAACGTGGCAAAATGAGCGGTCTGCCCATTCGGGGACCCCCATCGGGCAGGCTCTCGCGATTTTAACGTGCCGCTTGCTGACTTCCCTGACCAAAATGTCCGGGAAGTCGGTGGGAAGCAGATGCCCGGCCGTTAATATCGGGAGGCAGAAGTTCACCGTCAGGGCCTCGGAGGAACAGACTCCGGCAGAAGGTAAATGCTCCGGGAGGGGGTCCCCGGTCAGGTGGATGGGAGAGGAAGCCGGCTGGCAGGTGAGGCCCAAGGCTTTCCCTGTGGGAAACTCAGCAGCGCTCCTGCTCCTTTTGGCCCAAGAGGAAACAAAAATAAAAATGTAAAAGCTTAACTTTTCTGGTCCTCTTCCGGCCCAGCCAGACCTGTTCCCGGCAGGTCCTGCCTGTCAGGAGGTCACCACTGCCCACCCGCTCAGGCCTCAGGCTAAAATGGCAGATCAGGTCCCGATGGCCTCATCGGAGCCCGCTCTGCATATTTAAAAAGGACCCCGCAGTTCGACACGGGTTTTCTTGCTGCCTGCAATTTTAAATTGCAGGCGGCCAGATCGGGGTGGGAGCGGAGTGGGGAAGTCCCCGCTCTATTTTAACTCTCCACCTCCCCCCGGTCCCCCGCCCGTCTGGTTTCTGCCAGGTTGGGGGAGTTAAAATCAAGTCTAGATGCGGATCTTCATCTCAGCCCCAACAATGTAACTCAGTCCTCAACCTTCGAGGACCATTTTAACTGGACGAAATTGGGATTTCTCCATCCCCACGACAACGATCCAATAAACTTTCTATGTGGCATTACCAGTTTTGAGGGCATTTTGTGCCATGGGCCAATGCCCACTAGGTGCTCAATTGAGGCTGTTTAAACTCATTTGATGTAGGACACTTACTACCAGACAGAGGAAACTTTCAATTCCAATGGTGTGGTCTGGCTTTGAACTTGGCTCGCAGAGGTGAAAAAACCATCGTCAAATTCCCTGCACCACCCACTCCTCCAAAGAGTCAAAGAACATTTAAACTTCCATTATCGTTTGGTTGTAGGCATGACTTCAAAAGTTATTATGGATAAATGCCAATATTTTGATTATAACCTGAAGTGCTTGAAATCGTGCTATTTTCAGTCAGCTGCGACTGAGTGAATTTAAACCTTTGAGCTTAGATGTACCAGATCGTAGAGTTTGTCTGGAAAAGTTTGAACAAAATGAAATATCTATAATTGGATCAAGAATCCAATTGTGACAGAAGTATAATATTCAGCATTACAGGTTTGTTCTGGGAATAACAATCTCCATACTTCCCACCTGCATGTGAACATATAGAAAGACTTGTATTTACATTGCGCCTTTCATGACCTCAGGACGTCCCGAACCATTTACAGCCAATAAGGCACTTTTGATGTGTAGTCATGTTATAATGTAAGAAACACGGCAGCCAATTTGCACACAGCAAACTCCCACAAACAGTAATGTGATAATGATCAAATAATCTGGTAGTGATGTTGGCTGAGGGATAAATATTGGCCAGGACACCGGGGAGAACTTCCTTGCTCTTCTTTGAAATAATGCCGTGGGATCTTTAACATCCACCTGAGAGGGCAGACGGGATGTCAGTTTAACGTCTCATCCTAAAGATAGCATCTCCGATAGTGCAGCACTCCCGCAGCACTGCACTGGAGTGTCAGCCTGGATTACGTGCTGAGATAATAGATTGCAGGAATAGTAGGTCAGATAGAACACGCAGCCCAACAAACTCACCCTATCCAGACATGTTACAGTCATGAACACTGTCAGTTGTGACCTCCCCCTCCCACTCCCACCCAGTCACACAGGGGCTGATTTTCGGATGGCCGAGCAGGCGCGTTGGGGGCGGGGGGGCTCCGAAAATGGCGGAATCCCGGACCGGGTTCGGAGCCCGGCTCCAACCCGCTGACTTCCACAATGATGCAATTAAAGCCGGCGGGATGATAATTTACATTGTTATTTAGGTAGTTGAGGTACTTGACAGACCTCATTGACTGGAGATTTTGGCCGGGGTGCAATTTTGAAGGATCCTCAGCGTGTTTCCCGTGCTGTGGGAAACACTCCCTGTTGGAGCAGACGTGTTTCAGTCAGCAGCCAATGGGAGATGCAAAGGATTATTTGACAGTCGGGGGGAAAACCTCATTTATTGCAGCAGGGCACACTGTCACTTCAGACAAAGTTTTGGCTGCAACACCTTTGTCTTTCCACTCAAGATTCTTAATTTATACCCAAAACTCTGCTGTGCAAACACATTTACCTACTTTGCGGACCCCCTCAAACTCACACCGTCAGGATGGGGGGGGCGCCATAGCTGCATTCGTCACTTCATCCGAGAATGAGCAGCATCACCAGCCTCGCCAGGCACGCTGTCCACCTCCGCCACGTGGAGCTCCACAAAACACTGCTGCGTCACAGGCACCTACACAAAATAGTCGTGTAACTACACGTGTACCCACTGTCGGGTGACCCAATGGGTGGCATCAAGTGTGGGTGTTCATGGTGAACCTCATGAAAGGGACTTATTACACAAGCCAGTCAAGAATGGCCAAGACGTGGCCGTAGTGGTGACAATAATAATGTCTAATGTGCCATTGACAAAAATCAAATATAAATAAAAAACATGACAACCATCAAACACTCTTGTGCATCCCCTATGTGCTCACAAAACCTTTGCCTTACGCTTACGACGACTCCTACGTGGTGCCTCCCCTGTGGCTGCAGCAGAGGTAGTGGCAGGTTGCTCTTGTTCATGCCCTGACCAATTAGATGCTTTGGGTCGACGCCCTCTGGGTTTCGGTGCCTGTGAGGGCCCCTCCAAAGACTGCTCCACCTGCACCTGTGCAGGGGCAGAGTTGACCACCTGGAGAGGAAGCAGCATTGTGGGTACTGGTTGAGAGGGGGGCAATGGGTGAGATGTGGGAGCGCTTTGAGTGGCGTCCCCACTTCCATGTCCCCTTTCGCCATCATTTCTCTCCTGGGCCAGGCCCACATCTCTCCTACCACTCTGCTGAACGACAGTTAGAGGACATGTGTGAAGCCTTGTAAGGCCAGTGCCAGAGTATCTGCCTACCTGATAAAGGTGGCAGAAATTTGTTCACCCTGAGTCTGAAGGGCCATTGTCAGGGCCTCAATGGACTCATTGGTGAGCCATGTTTGAAGCTAGATGGAGGCTAGCCTTCCCTCCATCGCACTTACCCGAGACACTATCTCAGATACCCTCACGTCCCTGTGACAGTATCTCAGAGATTCCCTCCTGTACCTGTGCCACCATTCCACTCATGCAGGAGTTGGACTCCTCCATTCTCTGCGCGATTGTGGAGAGTGCGCGTGGCACCTGTTCCGGCACCTCGCAAATGTGCTGCTGCCCCTCAATCATTCTCCTTTTGAAGGATGGCCCCCAGGGTTCAGCTGAGCAGAGCCTTGAGAAGAATGCTCCCACCGACACGGACTCTCCACACCTGCCCCTGCCACCAGTGTCTGCTCGTGCTCACGTGTGTGGTGACTCACCATGTGCAACCCCAACTAACTGAGGATGGGGTCCCACCAAGGTGTGTGTATCTGAGCTGGTGGGTGGCTCGCTCAGATGTGACGGTGCCCCCTCAGAGGTCGGCAGGTCCTCTGAGGAATCGCCCTCCGCCTTCACGGCGGTCGCTGAAGGCCCTGTAAGAGAACAGAAGGCAATATTAAGCATGATGACAGATGTTGAGGTGTTGAAGATGGCAAGGCATGTTAACATCATTTGCTATTATGAGTGCTGAATGTTAAAGTTCTGTCACCAGCCGTTTGTCGGGTGGCAGTCTCGGCGTCCCCGATGGACAGGCACTCGAGGGTGCGGCTCACTTCAAGAGCCTCCTGCTCCACATCCGTGAGGACGACCTGATGTTGCAGCCCCTCTCCGGTCTTCGCCCTCTCCCATCCATTCTGGGCTCTGTTCTCCTATAAGGGGAGAAAGTAGAGAGGCGTGAGTGAGGGATGGTGACGTGGCCAACTGCTGAATGCATTGGTTTGGGTGAGGCTGACCATGAAAGAGATGCATCAGTGGGTGAGTATGAGACAGAACATGAGGATTGGATTGAGTGGTAATGGTGGGATGAGTACTGGGGATTTGAGTAAGTGTAGGTAAGTTGAGGATGAGGTTTGAGTGGGTGCGAGGAGTAATGTGATAGAGTAGTGTTGGCATCGCAGAAGGAGTTGTGAGGTGGAGGTTGTGATGTGGAAGACGGAGTGTAGGAGAATGATTAAATGTACTCACTTTGACTGACCTAGTTAGATCACTGAAGCTCTTCCTGCACTGTATCCAGGTGCGGGAGACATTGCTGCTGCTGGTGACCTCCTCTGCCACCTCGAGTCAGGCCTTCTTGATGGCAGAGGCAGGCCACTTCCTCCCATTCGCTGGGTAGAAAATATCCCTTCTCCTCCTCACCCCATCCAGTAGGACCTGGAGTGAGGCATTGTTAAATCTGGTTGCAGCCTTTCCCCTGGTCTGCTCCATGCTGTACTTTTGGTTGCTTGCTGCAGGAGCAGCATTGGAGGACTGCCGCTTTAAATAGGGCTCCTCCAGCTGACAGCCTGAGATTCGGGTGCGCAGTCCGCCCGCCGCGCGGGTTGACGACGGAAAACCCGGAAGCCACGGTAAGTGCCTTTAATTTACCCGCGATCGCGACGGGAACGGAATGATTTCACCGGGCCGGATACCCGCGTGCCCTGTCGCCCCCCCTCCCCCGCTAACATCCCGCCTCCCTGGTAATACCGGGGCCACAATCTCATGGGAGAGGGAAAAAATGAAGATAAAACAATATAGGAAAAATTCTGTCAATCCGGAGAAGTGTGAGGTAATGCATTTGGGGAGAGCAAACAAGGCAAGGGAATACGCAATAAATGGGAGGATACTAAATGGTGTAGAGGAAGTGAGGGACCTTGGAGTTGCATGTCCATAGATCCCTGAAGGTAGCAGGACAGGTAGATACGGTGGTTAAGAAGGCATATGGGATATTTTCCTTTTTGAGGCGAGGCATGGAATATAAGAGCAGGGAGGTTATGCTGGAACTTTATACAATACTGGTTAGGCCACAGCTTGAGTACTGAGTCCAGTTCTGGTCACCACATTACAGGATGGATGTAATTGTAGAGAGGCTACAGAGGAGATTTACGAGAATGTTGTCAGGACTGGAGAATTTTAGCTATAAGGAAAGATTGGATAGGCTGAGGTTGTTCTCTTTGGAACAGTAGTGGCTGAGGGGAGATTTAATTGACGGGGGGGGGGGGGGCCAGATAGAGCGGATAGGAAAGCCCTATTTCCCTTAGGAGAGAGGTCAATAACCAGGGGTCATCGATTTAAAGTAATTGGTAGAAAGATTAGAGGGGAGCTGAGGAAAACTTTTTTCACACAGAGGGTGGTGGGGGTCTGGAACTCACTGCCTGAGAAGGTGGTAGAGGCAGAAACCCTCAACTCATTTAAAAAGTACCTGGGTGTGCACCTGACGTGCTGTAACCAACAGGGGTACGGATCAAGTGCTGAAAAGTGGGATTAGGCTGGGTTGCTCATTTTCGGCCAGCTCGGACACGATGGGCCAAATGGCCTCCTTCTGTGCCGTAAATTTTCTATGATTCCAAGATTCTGGGAAGTTGCTGTCCAACCCTCTAAAACAATCAGGAGACTCCAGTAACTCACAAGCATCATTATTGCCATTTACTCTGCAACTTACTTTTTTATAACTTAGAATCATGCAGCACAGAAGGAAACCATTTGGCCCATCGTGCCTGTGCTGGCTCTGTGAAAGAGCTATTCAATTAGTTCCACTCCCCCGCTCGTTCCCCATAGGGCTGCAATTTTTCCCTTTTAAGTACATGTCCAATTCCCTTTTGAGAGTTGCTTTTGTCTCTGCTTCCACCGCCCTTTCAGGCCGTGCATTCCAGATCTTAACAACTCGCTGCGTTAAAAAAAAAAAATCTCCTCCTCTCCCCTCTGGTTCTTTTGCCACATGCCTTAAATCTCTGTCCTTTGTTCAAAAAAAAACACCTGGACAAAAAGTGGTTAATACGCTAAATGGAAACTGTTTTCCTCAGACACTAAACAATAAGCATTTCATTAGTTTATCTAGGTAATTGAAAAACACTTCATGCCCATTGTGTTGGAAACTCATTTGATCTCTGTCTCGCTGTGAACAGATGGGAGATAAAAAGAGAGACGCAAGCTTTTTGAACCAGGAAGGCTGGGAGGGCAGTCAGGTTTGTTAAAGGGAAAGCTGTTAGGACGTACGCTGAGGTGAATACGTTAGAAGTGCAGGAGGATACTTAGAAGATATCTTGTTTCAGTCATGTAAGGCGACCCACTGAGGTAAGGAAGCATGTAAGGAATCTTACAACACCAGGTTATAGTCCAACAGCTCTATTTGAAAATCACAAGCTTTCGGAGGCTTTCTCCTTCGTCAGGGGAGTGTGGGATTCCATGGAAGGTTACCGCATTTATAGTCAGAGAACAATGCCTGGTGATTACAGATAATCTTTCCAACTGCCCGTTGTCAAGGCAATCAAAGGGGTCGAATAGTGTTCAGACAGAGAGACATTACATGCAGGACTACTGAATATACAAACGGTCAGAACCCAAAGACAGAGAGAGAGAGAGAGAGAAATATCCAAAAGGAAGAGAAAGAGAGAGAATGACCAGTTGTATTAAAAACAGATAACTCTTTTTTCGCTGGTGGGGTTACGTGTAGCGTGACATGAACCCAAGATCCCGGTTGAGGCCGTCCTCATGGGTGCGGAACTTGGCTATCAATTTCTGCTCGACGATTTTGCGTTGTCGAGTGTCTCGAAGGCCGCCTTGGAGAACGCTTACCCGAAGATCGGTAGCTGAATGTCCTTGACTGCTGAAGTGTTCTCCGACTGGGAGGGAACCCTCCTGTCTGGCGATTGTTGCGCGGTGTCCGTTCATCCGTTGTCGCAGTGTCTGCATGGTCTCGCCAATGTACCATGCTCCGGGGCATCCTTTCCTGCAACGTATGAGGTAGACAACGTTGGCCGAGTCACAGGAGTTTGAACCATGTACCTGGTGGGTGGTGTCCTCTCGTGTAATGGTGGTATCTGTGTCGATGATCTGGCATGTTTTGCAGAGGTTGCCGTGGCAGGGTTGTGTGGTATCGAGGACGCTGTTCTCCTGAAAGCTGGGTAATTTGCTGCGAATGATGGTCTGTTTGAGGTTGGGTGGCTGTTTGAAGGCGAGTAGTGGAGGTGTGGGGATGGCCTTAGCGAGGTGCTCGTCACCATCGATGACATGTTGAAGGCTGCGGAGAACATGGCGTAGTTTCTCTGCTCCGGGGAAGTATTGGACGACGAAGTGTACTCTGTTGGTTGCGTCCCGTGTTTGTCTTCTGAGGAGGTCTATGCGATTTTTCGCTGTGGCCCGTCGGAACTGTCGATCGACGAGTCGAGCATCATATCCCATTCTTACGAGGGCGTCTTTCAGCTTCTGTAGGTGTCCATCACGTTCCTCCTCGTCTGAGCAGATCCTGTGTATTCGCAGGGCCTGTCCATAGGGGATGGCCTCTTTGACGTGGTTAGGGTGGAAGCTGGAAAAGTGGAGCATTGTGAGGTTGTCCGTGGGCTTGCGGTAGAGTGAGGTGCTGAGGTGCCCGTCTTTGATGGAGATTCGTGTGTCCAAGAAAGAAACCGATTCTGAGGAGTAGTCCATGGTGAGTTTGATGGTGGGATGTAACTTGTTGATGTTATCGTGTAGTCTCTTCAGTGATTCTTCGCCGTGGGTCCATAGGAAGAAAATGTCGTCGATGTATCTGGTGTATAGTGTTGGTTGGAGGTCCTGTGCAGTGAAGAAGTCGTGCTCGAACTTGTGCATGAAAATGTTGGCGTATTGGGGTGCGAATTTGGCCCCCATGGCTGTTCCGTGTGTTTGGATAAAGAACTGGTTATCGAAGGTGAAGACATTGTAATCCAGGATGAAGCGGATGAGTTGTAGGATGGCGTCTGGAGATTGGCTGTTGTTGGTGTTGAGTACTGAGGCTGTTGCAGCGATGCCGTCATCGTGGGGGATACTGGTGTAAGGAAGCATGACATCCTCTTCATTTTGTATCATTTTGGGAGGATGAGTTGTATCTTTTAAATTATGTGAGCCTGGTCATGATGGCTGATCTATTTCTTTACCTTTCAGTGAAATCAAGCAGATTAATATTTGTTATCAGTCTTTAACTCACCAAGTATTTGCTTGGTGCAACTGCAGAGATATTGAAGAAGCATTCATGCAAAAGATATCCAGATCACGAGGGGACGTTATTGTTACATTCCCTGGGTTATGCTATCACATGATATGGATCAGTGTGAGTCAGGTTCCATTAAGATGAGATGTTCAGATCACTTATGGGAGTGACTGATGCCATTGAATGTAAGAAGGTATCTATAGCAGGTCCTAATTTGTAACAAACTTCTTTCTCAGGAATTCATCCGTTAAAAAAAGAAAGAATTTGCATTTATACAGTGCCTTTCACATAATCAGGGTGACCCCAAGCATTTCACGGCCATTAAGTAATCTTTGAAGGGTGGTCACACTGTTGTTATCTTGGCAAATGCAGCAGCCAATTTGTGCACAGCAAGGCCCAATGAGCAGTAAATCGGATAAATGAACAGTTAATCTGTTTTGGCGGTGTTGGTTGAGGGATAAATGCTCGCTAGGACACTGGGAGAACCTTCCCTGCTGATCTTTGAATAGTGTGATGGAATTTTATGCATCCATGTGAACAAGCAGAGGGGCCCAGTTTTAATGTCTTAACTGAGAGACTGTCGTTCTCCAGATGTGGTCTAGCTGACTGATCTGCCATTCATTAACCTAATTTGCCCTTTCAGCCATCATTCCAGCGGCTGAAATGCAATTTGTCAAAAGGTTCTGCTCAGGTTCCTTGACCTTTTGTAACCTTTGACCTCAAACAGAGCTGCCAATTTCCTTTTCATGTGAGTTTAAATTTCCTTTGTCATTTGGAGCCAATTTTCTATTTCTGAGGGAAAGGAAGTTTTAAAATGAGAAAAAAATAAAAACTTAATTTTTCTTTGAATTGCAAATAGGAGATTCAATTCCTGGTCTTCAGTATCTGTTCAATACCACCTACAAGGCACAAGTCACAAATGTGATGGAATACTCTCCATTTGCCTGAACGGGAGCAGCTACAACAACACTCAAGAAGCTCAAAACCATCCAGGACAAAGCAGTTCATTTAATCAAGCAGTCCATTTGTTCAAGAAGGCGGCTCACCACCACCTTCTCAAGGGCAATTAGGGATGGGCAATAAATGCTGGCCTCGCCAGCGACGCCCACATCCCAAGAACGAATTTTTAAAAATCGGTACCCCATCAACCACCTTAAACATCCACTCCCTCCACCACCAGTGCACCTTGGCTCCAGTGTGGACTATCTGCAGGATGCACTGCAGCAACTAATTTCTTCGACAGCTGCAACCCCGCCACCTAGAAGGACTAGGGGAGCAGGTGCACAGGGACACCATCACCTCCAAGTTCCCCTCCAAGTCACATATCTTCCTGACATGGATATCTATTGCCGTCTCTGGGTCAAAATCCTGGAACTCCCTACCTAACAGCATTGTGCGGGCAACTTGCATAGAACCTTGGTTAGACCGTACTTGGAGTACTGTGCACAGTTCTGGTCTCCATATTAAGGAAGGATATAGAGGCATTGGAGCGGTTGCATAAAAGATTCAGAAGGATGATACCAGAACAAAGAGGATATCCTTATCAGGAAAGGCTGAACAGGCTGGGTCTCTTATCTCTAGAAAAGAGAAGGCTGAAAGGTGATCTGATAGAGGTATTTAAGATAATGATAGAGTTTGGTAGAGTAGATGTAGAGAAAATGTTTCCGCTTGTGGGGGTGTCCAAAACCAGAGGTCATAAATATAAAATAGTCACTAATAAATCCAATAGGGAATTGAGGAGAAACTTCTTTAACCAAAGAGTGGTTAGAATGTGGAACTTGCTACCACAAGGAGTAGTTGAGGCAAATAGCATAGATGCATTTAAGGGGAAGCCAGATAAGCTCACGAGGGAGAAAGGAAGAGAAGGGTATGCTGATCGAGTGAGATGAAGATGGATAGGAGGAGGCTCGTGTGGAGCATAAACACCGGCATAGACCTGCTGGGTCAAAATCCTGGAACTCCCTACCTAACAGCACTGTGGGAGAACCTTCACCACACGGACTGCAGCGGTTTAAGAAGGCGGCTCACCACCACCTTCTCAAGGGCAATTAGGGATGGGCAATAAATGCTGGCCTTACAGGTGATGCCCATATCATGAAAATGTTTTTGTTTAGTAATTGCTATGGATAAATTTCAAACATCTCTTAATATATCATTGTAACACTTTATTAGGAGACCGTGAACTTAGAGGATACCCAGGTACCTGCTGGAGTGACAAACCACTTTAGCAGCATGGAGACTTAGGCAGTGTCCATAGCCAATTAGGGTGGAGCTGTGTCCAGGAATCTAAGGGCTCACCTGCAAAAAAAATCATAATGTCACCCTCCCGATTGATCACCATTTTAAATGTTTCCCACTGCTGTTCTATTTCTTTGTTTATCAGTAAATGTTTCCAATTTATTTTCTCTAGTTCCATTCTCATCCCCTTAAAATCAGCTTTTTTTTCAATTTATTACTTTGGTCTTTATCTTACTTATGTCCTTCTAATCTTTATCTTAACCCTTATTTTGTTGTGATCGCCATTGCCTAGATATTCCCCTACGCTTACTTCTCTTATCTGTTCTGATTTATTTCCCATTACTGGATCCAGCAGTGCTTCCTCTCTTGTTGGACTTTTTACATACCGGGTAAGAAAGGAGTCCTGCCACATTGTAGCGACTCTATTCCCTGTGTCCCTTTACCTACCTCTTCTTGGCAGTTTATTTGGGGATAGTTAAAATCTCCCATGATTATTATTCTATGTCCTTTAATCATTTCACGTATTTGCTTACATATTTCTTCCTCCACCTCCTTCCTATTATTAGATGGTTTGTAGCATACTGCTATTAGTGTGATCGATCCCTTATCTTTTATTTCAACCCGTATAGACACTATCCTTCTGTTAGTTATGTCACTTTATCTACTGCTATGCTATCTCTAATTAGTACAGCTACTCCACCTCCCCTTCTTCCTTCCCTATCCTTTCTGCAATGTTTAGTTGCCAGTCCTGTCCTTTATGTAGCCGTGATTCAGTTATTCCCAATACATCTTGTTCCTCACTATTGATTATTGCCTCCAATTCCTCTGTTTCATTTTGGACACTGTGTACATTGCTGTACAGGCAATTTAATTCATTTTTAATAGTTGTTTATTTTACTATTTCTTAAACACTCATTTTGTACTTCTGTTTTATAACTCTATTTGTTCCTTGACCGTTTATGTTATCTTTATTCCTTATCCTGGTCTGACCCTTACACTCATCTCCTGTTTCTTTTATCTTTGAGCCTTTGTTATTGCTAACAGATCCCTCCCGCTATCTTTCTAGTTTAAAGCCTTGTGGTCTCCCAAGGCCAGTGGTCTCTCAGGCCTGCAGCCTACCTCCCCAATTTTAAGAACGTAAGAAATAGGAGCAGGAGTAGGCCATACGGCCCCTCGAGCCTGCTCCGCCATTCAATAAGATCATGGATGATCTTTGACCTCAACTCCACTTTCCCACTTGATCCCCATAATCCCTTGATTCCCTTAGAGTCCAAAAGTCTATCAAGCTCAGTCTTGAATATACTCAACGACTGAGTATACACAGCCCTCTGGGGTAGAGAATTGTAAAGACTCACAACCCTCGGAGTGAAGAAATTCCTGCTCATCACAATCCTAAATGGCCGAGCCCTTATCCTGAGAATATGTCCCATATTCTAGACTCTCCAGCCAGGGGAAGCAATCTCTCAGCATCTACCCTGTCAAGCCCTCTCTGAATCTTACATGTTTCAATGAGATCACCTCTCATTCTTCTAAACTCCAGAGAGTATATTTTGTGGCACAATGTCCTGCTGGACAGCCTGTAACAGGGATACTCCCGGGCCATTAACATGGCCTAGGACAGGAAATAGTGGACAGGTACAGGCAGCATCGTCCTGGTGCGCTGCTCCTGACTTTTCGGAGGTGGGAGGGCAGGTGGTGTGTGGGTGAGAAGAATCGGCTTGACAAATATTCAACATAATAATAGATTGGATTTAATCCATGATTTTAGAATTGTAACTCTTTTAAAGGTTCTGTGTATTGATTTTTCCCTGAAATTTTAAACTCACCCCAGAGACCATCATCGAATGATTTCCAATTACTGATTTAGCAAGTGCGACGCTTTTCCCATGTCATGTTTGAATTCCCATTGCTGACTTCAAATGGACCTATATGTTAACCGATGTACATATCCAATGGATTATCTCTGGTCATTATCTGTTTAGAATTGGTTAATGACGTAGATTGAGAATGGGTTAAACAAAGGATCTACATTCACATTCTGAAATAGCCTCAAACCCATCAATAAAGGCAATCTGTCACACATACTCCAGCAACAAGTAGAGGGAGCTATTTATACTGAGCAAATGAATAAATTAATCTCTAATTTGCTGCGAATTACCAATTTAAGAAAGAGGCTCATGATTCCAGACAGTCTGAAAATCTAATTATTGGAAACAAAGTACTTTTGCTAAATACAATAAAATTATAATTAGTACATTTTCTCATTAAGGTCAGACGCTATAGTTTCGAATACATTTTACAAACGCATGAGAAGAAGGGCAAGAAAAAGACCACTGAGGCCTCGCGCACATCCCATTCGATGTTTTGTACAAATTCGTAATTCTTCCCAATCAAAACTAATCAGCAGCCTACCCTCGATAACCAGACACAGATTAACTGGTACTCAATCTCATTGCTGTTTGTGGGATCTTGCTGTGTGCAAAAAATGGCTGCCGACAGAATTTGACAAGTCATTTGTTGAATGTGAAGCGCTTTGAGCTGCTTTTCTGAAACAAGATGTTTCAGGCTCCACCTGATGAATCACTTTGGAATGCAGCAATAGCCATTCTACAAGGGGCTTTCTCGACAGCACCTCCCAAACCCGTGACTTCCACCTACCGCCAGAATATGGAACACCGGGGGGGCACAAATTCAAAGCACGAGCGCCCGCTTTGTGCCCGAAAATCGGGCAGTCGGCAGTTAAAAATTGTGCCGGGCGGGGACGAAATTTGTTTGCCCTATTGATACCCAAGGACCGCCCGAGGTAATATTCAGACAGGTCTGTAAATCGTCAAGCAGCCCACCTGCCTGAACTGCTTAAATAAGACGACAGAAACATGCACATTGGTGTCCTGGTGCCGGGTGTAGGACCCCGAGTGCGAAATTCGGGGGCAAATGGGTGGAACGCTCCTCTGTCAGGCTGGGCTCCTCCCCCCCACCTTGCCGATCGGTACCCCCTCCGCCCCCCCCCCCCCCCTGCCCCCGCCACCGCTCAGACCTATCTTGCCGCCAGCCCGGTCAGCCTCTGCAATGCCCGATATTGCATGAGCTGCAGCTCACCGGTGGCACGAGCGGGCAGGCGCAGCTGCCGCACCGCCGACTTTGCGCCCGTGTCTTCCTCCAGCCCTACAACCCCCCGAGATCTCAGCGCTCCTCCAATCCTGGCCTCTTGCGCATCCCCGATTTCCATCGCTCCATCAATGGCAGCCGTTCCTTCAGCTGCTTAGGCCCTGAGTTCTGGAATTCCCTCCCTAAACCTCTCCGCCTCACTCTCGTCCTTTAAGTCACTCCTTAAAACTCTTAAGTCGCTCTTTGACCAAGTTTTTGATCACCTGTTCTAATATCTCCTTATGTGGCTCGGTGTCAAATTTTCCTTGTGCCTTGGGACCTTTTTACTACTTTAAAGGCGCTATAAAAATGCAAGTGGTTGTTGTTGTGTCGCGCAGAAGTTGAATTTTATAGAACAATTAACTTCATAGAACAAAGAACCCAACCTCATTGTTGAAGAGGTTCACAAGTGTCAATGTACTGCACTCTCCTGAGAGATGATGTAAATGGGTGTTTTTTTTAGTTCAAGTTGTTTCTGCAGTGCCGACCTGTCACTAGGTTTCTTCCCACTCAGCTCCAGATAACCCTGCTAGCCAGTGCCTTAACAGATAGGCTGGTCTGAGCTGGGCAAAATGGAGGGAAGCTTCAAGGTAATTTGTGCTGGTAAACTATAAGGTTTTAGTTGATTAAACTCTATACACACTTGGCTATCCCTAAGCCTTGGCCCTCGTCAACCTGAGCCTAAGTTTCTATGCCTTAGGTAAATGTGTATGGCCCTACGATGAGAGGATGGGCAAACAAGCCCTACATTTCTGCAGGGATCTCCTGACCTCTCTCGGCGGAAGATCGATGAAATTCTCAGAAAATCTGTACAAACGCCCGTTTTTTTAGCCACTTCTCCGGGGGTTCTGCCGATCATCCACCACAGAACCCCTGCCAAAATCCCAGGTGTCAATATTAGGCAATGGAAGCTCTACTTATGTGGGCTCTTGAATTCAATTTGGAGACTCTTAATCTTGGTGATGGGTTTTGATGCATGTGAGATACCAGCAGACAAAAAAAATACACACAAGCGGTAATTCGAGGTTTAAAAAAACATGCATTTAATTTTGGGCCACTTTAAAAAAACAAAAATCTTGAATTATTAGTATCCCCAACTGTCAACTCCATTTCCACCTTAATCAATGGCACAGGGAGTCGTAGGGTGAAAAAGGAAGAAATAACTCCAGAAAAAGGTGGCATCATCTTAAAATTAGAGCTAGGCCGTTCAGGGGTGATGTCAGGAATCACTTCTTCACACAAAGGGTAGTGGAAATCTGGAACTCTCTCCCCCCAAAAAAAGCTGTTGAGACTGGGGGTCAATTGAAAATTTCAAAACTGAGATTGCTAGATTTTTGTTAGGCAAAGGTATTAAAGGATATGGAGCCAAGGTGGTTAAGTGGAGTTAAGATACAGATCAGCCATGATCTAATTGAATGGTGGAACAGGGTTGAGGGGCTGAATGGACTACTCCTGTTCTTATGTTCCTACGTTCCTATGTAGCACCTTTCATGACCTCAGTAAGTCCCAAAGCGCTTTACATCCAATGAAATGCTTTTGAAGTGTAGACACTGTTGTAATGTGGGAAACCTAAAGAGCCAGGTCGAGCAAAATCATACCATTTCTCAAAGAGCAACCAGAGAGATGGATAAAGGACTTGATGATGAGCAGGGAGATTGTTGAGGGATTGGATAATATAACTCAACAATGAGTATTCAAAGCAACACAACTCTGTTTTGACATTTTTGTTAATGAGTCAAATCACTCACCAATTCCATTGTTACTGATAAGTTGTAAATAATTGACATTTCAGCCTATGTTAAACCAGAAAATATTTAGAAGAATACTTGAAAAGATTCATGCTCTGGGGGTGCGGGGAGAGAAACATTGGAATAAACAGTAACTTCCAAGAGGAATCAAAGGGAACAAGTTTCTCAGAAGACGTTTCTCAGCAAGAAACCCAGAGCAAAGGAATCCTACATTAGGGAAATGCTTCACTCATCCATCACGAAAGACACTTCAATAATATCCCCAGATATAACAAAATAGCCACATCAGAAGTGTGGAGTGTGGTGCTGAAAGAGAATCAGCAGGAACAAATGATGCCTTCTACAGCGGGAACGCAATAACATTATCTGAGATGGGTTTCAAAGGATAGATAAGCAGCTTAATGGGCAGAGAAGCTGTTGGAGATCGTGGAGGTTGCCATAGTTATCGTGAGAGCAATGGAGAATGCAACTCAGGCTGGAAGATTTGACTCAAGGCAATGCAAGCTCTGAGTCAAAATATGCGAGGCGTGACACAAAACTTTGCAGAAGGTAGCTGAGCTCATACTGAGTACAATGTCATTCTGAGAAAACATTACTTCCTAAATGGCTGCACTCTCCTAAACTCTCGTCTATACAACACCAACCTTGGTTGACTGAACAAACAGCAGCCTCGAAACGATTATCATTTGAATGCTTATCACATATGCGCAAAATTCCTTTTTGTTCTGTTTTATTGACGACATTAACATGGGAACATAGGAGACGACAGTACCAGTACCTGCAGTCCCTCTGGCCGGTCGCAAAATCTAATACATTTCAATCACCCACCCAATTCTCCCTTAAATAGTTCCATACTATCTGCCTCCAGTGCCTCTATTCTCTATGCTCACTGCCCTCTGCACAAAGTAGTTAAACGGTCTGTGCAATTTCTTGCTTCCAAGCTTAAACCTTGTCCCCTGGTTTTCGAGTTTGTGACAAACTCATACATATTATTAGGGTTCAATTGAGCTACTCCCTTTTCAGAATCTTGATTACTTGAATTATATCTCCCGTGAGCCTTCCCTTATTGAGGGTAAACTATCCTTTACTACTACAACTACAATTACAACTACTATCACGACGACAACAACAACAACAAATACAACAACAACGCGCACAGCACCTTTTAATATAGAAAATATCCCAAGATGGTTCACACAAGCATAATCAGACAAAAAAGGAAGCCAAGCCAAAGCAAGTGATATTAGGGGTGAGGGGGTGGGGGTGGGGGTGGGGGGGGACGGGGAATGAAAAGCTTGGTCTTAGAGGTTGGTTTTAAGGAGGAGAGATGGAGAGGTTAAGGGTTAGGGCAGGGGGGAATCGTCGAGGAAATTTGGCTTGGTGGGCTGGAGGAAGGGAGGGGAAGTGACAAAGTAGTCAATGAGCTCTGGGGTGAGTGGGACTTGATTTGGGGTTGGATACAGGTAACAGAGTTTTGGATGAGCTGAAGTTTATAGTAGGCCAACCAGAAGAGCATTGGAATAGTCAAGCCAGGAGGTGAAGAAGGCATGGAGGTGGGTTTCAACAACAGGTGGGCTGAGGCAGGCAATGTTATGAAGATTGGCGTCGGCGGTCTTTGTGATGGAAAGCACGTGGGATTGGAAGTTGTTGGAGAGGATATCAGGTGGGAAGCTTGGCTCAGGATGGAATGGAATGCCGAGGCTGTGAATAGCCTGGTTCCACCTGAAACAGTGACAGGGGAGTGGGATGAAATCAGGGGTGAGGGAACAAATTATTAACTGGGGGAAAGGATGGCTCATTAGGGGCTGGATGACAGGCACACAATCTGACAATTGTTAACTTCTCCTCATAGCTCAGCTACCTTAATAAGTATCGGTTTGGTTGCCCTTTAATTTAAATAGGCTAACACCTCCATTAAAGTAGTAGACAGAGGATTGCAAAATCATTATGCCTTTGTGAAATAATACTGCAGTGTAATATCCAGGCTTACATCTCCTGTGGAACCCTGACCCCAGAAATACTAGTATCCTCGGTCAACAATTCTTTGGAGTCTCGGGTCTCTGAAAGAGCAGAACGCTACCAGCAAAAATAGTATTACCATTTAATTACTATTGAAAGCGTTTATTTCTCTTGGAAATATTTATTAAGCCTAAATAGCAATTTTGAAATCTGCACCTAATCTCTCCATATTGGGCAAACAGAAACTCTACGAGGGTTAGCATTTCTGGAGAGGTTCTCCCCATCTCCCACAGTAACTGGTGGGAAGAGTCGGGAGGGATGTGGTACAAATGTTATTTGAAGGGTTTCTCAACCGCAGTTAGGTAAAAAACTGGTTAGCCATTTTAGAGAGCTAGTTTTTATGCCTATTTCCAGCTATGTTGACTGCTGTAGAGCGTTACAAACATTATTGCAGGTTATTTATTTGGAGCTGGACCAGAATCTCTTTCTAAGGGCTACTGCTCAAATTACTCTCTGGCAACATGGGTGTGCTGCTCACTCTGTCATGGTGGCTGGAGGAACATGAGGACGAAGAGCCAGCTAGCAAGTGTAGAAAGACTAGCAGCTGCTGGGACAAGAGGGTGAAGGAGGGGAGGGTGCAGGAGGCCTTACCCCACGGGAGTTTGCAGGCAAGAACATCACGTGGGGTGAAATTGGATAGAATCGGCCTGCCGGCATGAACTGGGCACAGGTCGCGATCCACGTGTAGGAACGGGTAAGCCCGAGGCCCACCCGATATTGGGCCTTGGGCCACATTTACAGGAGACCGGCGAGCTGCGGACAACTTCTCGGCCTCCCCGGGCAGCTCGCTGGCAGTGGCCTTCAGATTGGTCCTAGGAGGGAGGGGGAGACAATTGAGAGAGATGGGGGAGGGGAGAACGATCTGGAGATGGGGGACGAACGATCGGGAGATGGGGGAGGAACGATCGGGAGAAGGGGGAGGAACGATCGGGAGATGGGGGAGGAATGATCGGGAGATGGGGGAGGAACGATCGGGAGATCAGGAGGAATGGTCGGGAGATGGGGGAGAGGAGAACGATCTGGAGATGGGGGAGGAGCGATCAGGAGATGGGGGAGAATGATCAGGAGATGGGGGAGAACGATCGGGAGATGGGGGAGGAATGATCGGGAGATGGGGGAGAATGATCGGGAGATGGGGGAGAAACGATCGGGAGATGGGGGAGGAGCGATCAGGAGATGGGGGAGAATGATCAGGAGATGGGGGAGGAACGATCGGGAGATGGGGGAGGAACGATCGGGAGATGGGGGAGGAACGATCGGGAGATGGGGGAGGATCGATCGGGAGATGGGGGAGAATGATCAGGAGATGCGGGAGGAACGATCGGGAGATGGGGGAGGAGCGATCAGGAGATGGGGGAGAACGATCAGGAGATGGGGGAGGAACGATCGGGAGATGGGGGAGGAACGATCGGGAGATGGGGGAGGAACGATCGGGAGATGGGGAGGAACGATCGGGAGATGGGGGAGGATCGATCTGGAGATGGGGGAGGAATGATTGAGAGATGGGGGAGGAATGATCGGGAGATGGGGGAGAACGATCGGGAGATGGGGGAGGAACGATCGGGAGATGGGGGAGGAATGATCGGGAGATGGGGGAGGAACGATCAGGAGATGGGGAGGAACGATCGGGAGATGGGGGAGGAACGATCCGGAGAAGGGGGAGGAACGATCGGGAGATGGGGAGGAATGGTCGGGAGAAGGGGGAGAGGAGAACGATCTGGAGATGGGGGAGGAGCGATCAGGAGATGGGGGAGAACGATCGGGAGATGGGGGAGGAATGATCGGGAGATGGGGGAGAACGATCGGGAGATGGGGGAGAAACGATCAGGAGATGGGGGAGGATCGATCCGGAGATGGGGGAGGAATGATTGAGAGATGGGGGAGGAATGATCGGGAGATGGGGGAGGATCGATCCGGAGATGGGGGAGAACGATCGGGAGATGGGGGAGGAACGATCGGGAGATGGGGGAGGAACGATCCGGAGATGGGGGAGAACGATCGGGAGATGGGGGAGGAACGATCCGGAGATGGGGGAGAACGATCGGGAGATGGGGGAGGAACGATCAGGAGATGGGGGAGAACGATCGGGAGATGGGGGAAGAATGATCGGGAGATGGGGGAGGAACGATCGGGCGATGGGGGAGAAACGATCGGGAGATGGGGGAGGAACGATCGGGAGATGGGGGAGGAACGATCGGGAGATGGGGGAGGAACGATCAGGAGATGGGGGAGAACGATCAGGAGATGGGGGAGAAATGATCGGGAGATGGGGGAGGAACGATCAGGAGATGGGGGAGGAATGATCGGGAGATGGGGGAGGAATGATAGGAGATGGGGGAGGAACGATCGGGAGATGGGGGAGGAACGATCAGGAGATGGGGGAGGAATGATCGGGAGATGGGGGAGGAATGATAGGAGATGGGGGAGGAACGATCCGGAGATGGGGGAGGAATGATAGGAGATGGGGGAGAAACGATCGGGAGATGGGGGAGAAACGATCGGGAGATGGGGGAGGAATGATCAGGAGATGGGGGAGGAACGATCGGGAGATGGGGGAGGAACGATCGGGAGATGGGGGAGGAATGATAGGAGATGGGGGAGGAACGATCGGGAGATGGGGGAGAACGATCGGGAGATGGGGGAGGAACGATCGGGAGATGGGGGAGAAACGATCAGGAGATGGGGAGGAATGATCGGGAGATGGGGGAGGAACGATCAGGAGATGGGGGAGAACGATCGGGAGATGGGGGAGGAATGATCGGGAGATGGGGGAGAACGATCAGGAGATGGGGGAGAACGATCGGGAGATGGGGGAGGAACGATCGGGAGATGGGGGAGGAACGATCGGGAGATGGGGGAGAACGATCGGGAGATGGGGGAGGAATGATCGGGAGATGGGGGAGGAAAGATCGGGAGATGGGGGAGGAATGATCGGGAGATGGGGAGGAACGATCGGGAGATGGGGGAGGAACGATCGGGAGATGGGGGAGGAACGATCGGGAGATGGGGGAGAACGATCGGGAGATGGGGGAGAACGATCAGGAGATGGGGGAGGAATGATCGGGAGATGGGGGAGGAAAGATCGGGAGATGGGGGAGGAATGATCGGGAGATGGGGATGGACGATCGGGAGATGGGGGAGAACGATCGGGAGATGGGGGAGAACGATCGGGAGATGGGGGAGGAAAGATCGGGAGATGGGGGAGAAACGATCCGGAGATGGGGGAGAACGATCGGGAGATGGGCGAGAACGATCAGGAGATGGGGGAGAACGATCGGGAGATGGGGGAGGAATGATCGGGAGATGGGGGAGAACGATCAGGAGATGGGGGAGGAATGATCGGGAGATGGGGGAGGAAAGATCGGGAGATGGGGGAGAACGATCGGGAGATGGGCGAGAACGATCAGGAGATGGGGGAGGAACGATCGGGAGATGGGGGAAGAACGATCGGGGGAGGGTGGCGAATGGGGGGAGGTGATCGAGAGGGGGGATGGCGATCGAGAAGGTGGAGGTGAATGGGAGAGGAGGGGAGGCAAATCAGAGAGGGGGTGGCGATCGTGAGGTGGAGGGATGTGATTGGGAGTGGGTGGGATGAGATCGGGAGGGGGATGCGATCGGGAGGGGGATGCGATCGGGAGGCAGGGAGGTGAATGAGAGGGGGTATCGGGAAAGGTGAAGTGAATAGGAGAGGGGGTTGGCAATAGGGACATTTAACTACATTAAAGGTGCTACATGAATGCAAGCCGTTGTTATTGTTGAGGGGCAGGCAAACAGAAGGGGGTAAGTGATGGGGGTAAATGATCGGGGATTCAGTGATCGGGTGGGGTCAGTGATCGGGGATAACTGATGCGGGTATGTGATCAGGGGGGTGAGTGATTGGGGAAGGGTGAGGGGACCGCGATGGGGGAGGAGACCGAGCGAGGTCCGGAAATGGCCTTCAGGATTATCAATGCGCGCTGAGTAAACCGATCTCAGCCAGTGGGGATGCTGCAATTGGCTTCAGCATCACTGGGCTGCGGAGGGGGACAGGCATCCTCCTGATTTACCCTCCAGTAACCCTTGTGAGAAAGTATTGAATCCGAACAGGATTTGGCTCAGTAGCGATGCCCCCTGTGGTTAACCAGCCTGCGAACACTGCCCAGGCTCGCAGAGGAAGAATGGCCACTTACCTGGTGTCTGATGATGGCAGCACCATCTGCATTCAATCACAAGTCAGGGCCTTTCGGAGAAGAGGACAGAAGGAGCAGAGAGGAAATCGAAGGCTCTGTGTGAAAGCTGCTGGTTGGGATCCAAATACAAACTATGAGGGGTTTAGTTAGAGCACATAGGGAGAAACTATTTCCAGTGACAGGAAGGTCGGTAACCAGAGGACACAGATTTAAGATAATTAGCAATAGAACCAAAGGAGAGATGAGGAGAATATTTTTTACGCAGCGAGTTGTTATGATCTGGAATGCACTGCCTGAAAGGGCGGTGGAAGCAGATTCAAAAGTTACTTTCAAAAAGGAACTGGATAAACACTTCAAAAGGAAAAATTTACAGGGCTATGGGGAAAGAGCAGGGGAGTGGGACTAATTGGACAGCTCTTTCAAAGAGCCGACACAGACATGGTGGGCCGTACGATTCCACCAATCGATTTCTCATACATGGAATATTAGAATGCAGTGACTTTGTTAACTCTGGGTGAAGTGTAGCTCCTGACTGTGTGTGCGTGTGAGTGTTCTCGAGAGATTCATTTCCTTACGAACTTACTCAAGTCGAGTGGAGTCTGCTGAGTAAGAAGGAAATGTAAGGAATCTTACAACACCAGGTTATAGTCCAACAGTTTTATTTGAAAATCACAAGCTTTCGGAGGCTTTCTCCTTCGTCAAGTGAGTGTCGGATTCCTTGAAAATTGCCGCATATGTAGTCATAGAACAATGCCTGGTGATTACAGATAATCTTTCCAACTGCTCGTTATCAAGGCCATCAAATGAAATGAATAGTGTTCAGACAGAGAAACATTAGATACCAGACTACTGAATATACAAACGGCCAGAACCAAAGACAGAGAGGGAGAGAGAGAGAGAGAAACAGCCAAAAGGAAGAGAAAGAGAGAGAATGACCAGTTGTATTAAAAACAGATAACTTTTTTTTCCGCTGGTGGGGTTACGTGTAGCGTGACATGAACCCAAGATCCCGGTTGAGGCCATCCTCATGGGTGCGGAACTTGGCTATCAATTTCTGCTCAACGATAACCTGGTGTTGTAAGATTCCTTACATTTGTACACCCCAGTCCATCACCGGCATCTCCATATCATAAGAAGGAACTGACAGAGGAACTGTGTCTCTGACAGGTTTCACAATACAACCTCTGGGCAATAAATTCACCTGTCAAGGTACACATGCTTTCTCCTCTTTCTTTCCTGCAGTTGGACTACACGTACAGCTTGGACAGCCATAGCGAGCAGTGAAACAATGTGTAGTGGTCTGCCTTTCATAGGCTTTCAGGCTAATTCATGCCAAGTTGTATCAGATGCAGGTAGTTTTAATGCAAGTAATTTAACTCAGGCATTAGCATTGTTTTGAAAGTAAACATCTGGACAATGGATCATCAGGAACTCACTGCAAGTGGAGAAGATTGGTGAAAGTACAAGAAACACAAAAAGTTAGCATGCAGGTACAGCAAGCAATTGGGAAAACAAATGGAATGTTGGCCTTTATTGCAAGGGGGTTGGAGTACAAAAGTAAGGAAGTCTTACTACAATTGTACAAATGTAAGGAATCTTACAACACCAGGTTATAGTCCAACAAATTTATTTTAAAATCACAAGCGTCATATCCCGTTCTTACGAGGGCGTCTTTCAGCGTCTGTAGGTGTCCATCGCGTTCCTCCTCGTCTGAGCAGATCCTGTGTATTCGTAGGGCCTGTCCATAGGCGACGGCCTCTTTGACTTGGTTGGGGTTGGATGCTCCAATTTTCCAGCTTCCACCCCAACCAAGTCAAAGAGGCCATCCCCTATGGACAGGCCCTACGAATACACAGGATCTGCTCAGACGAGGAGGAACGCGATGGACACCTACAGACGCTGAAAGACGCCCTCGTAAGAACAGGATATGACGCTCGACTCGTCGATCGACAGTTCCGACGGGCCACAGCGAAGAATCGCATAGACCTCCTCAGAAGACAAACACGGGACGCAACCAACAGAGTACCCTTCGTCGTCCAATACTTCCCCGGAGCGGAGAAACTACGCCATGTTCTCCGCAGCCTTCAACATGTCATCGATGATGACGAACACCTCGCTAAGGCCATCCCCACGCCTCCACTACTCGCCTTCAAACAGCCACCCAAACTCAAACAGACCATCATTCGCAGCAAATTACCCAGCTTTCAGGAGAACAGCGTCCACGTCACCACACAACCCTGCCACGGCAACCTCTGCAAGACATGCCAGATCATCGACAGGGATACCACCATCACACGAGAGGACACCACCCATCAGGTACATGGTTCATACTCCTGTGACTCGGCCAACGTTGTCTACCTCATACGTTGCAGGAAAGGATGCCCTGGAGCATGGTACATTGGCGAGACCATGCAGACACTGCGACAACGGATGAACGGACACTGCGCAACAATCGCCAGACAGGAGGGTTCCCTCCCAGTCGGGGAACACTTTAGCAGTCAAGGACATTCAGCCACCGATCTTCGGGTAAGCGTTCTCCAAGGCGGCCTTCAAGACACACGACAACGCAAAATCGTCGAGCAGAAATTGATAGCCAAGTTCCGCACCCATGAGGACGGCCTCAACCGGGATCTTGGGTTCATGTCACGCTACACGTAACCCCACCAGCAAGGGGGAAAAAAAGTTACCTGTTTTTAATATTCTCTCTCTCTCTCTCTCTCTCTCTCTGCCATTTGGGTCTCTTTCTCTCTGTCTGTGTAATTTGACACAATGTATATTCAGTGTACTGGGACGTACTGTTCTCCGTGGCTAATCTGTCTGAGCACCAACGATACCTTTTGATTGGTGTGATGGTGTCCCAGCCTAATATAAGATATGCGATTTGAGAACCTTTCACTCATTCACCTGACGAAGGGGATAACCTCCGAAAGCTTGTGATTTTAAAATAAATTTGTTGGACTATAGCCTGGTGTTGTAAGATTCCTTACATTTGTCCACCCCAGTCCATCACCGGCATCTCCACATCATGGCTACAATTGTACAAGGCTTTGGTGAGATCTCACCCAGAGTACTGTGTACAGTTTTGGTCTCCGTATCTAAGGAAGGATATACTTGCCTCAGAGGTGGCGCAGCAAAGGTTCACTAGATTAATTCCTGGGATGAGAGGGTTGTCCTATGAGGAGAGATTGAGTAGAATGGGCCTATACTCTCTGGGGTTTAGAAGAATGAGAGTTAACCTCATTGAAACATATAAGATTATGAGGGGGCTTGACAGTGTAAATGCTGAGAGGTTGTTTCCCATGGCATGAGTCTAGAACTAGGGAACATAGTTGCAGGATAAGGGGCTGGCTATTTAAAACTGATGTGAGGAGGAATTTCTTCACTCAGATGTTTGTGAATCTTTGGCAAACTCTTCCCCAGAGGGCTGTGGATGCTGAGTGGTTGAATATATTCAAGGCTGAGATGGATGGATTTCTGGACTCTAGGGGAATCAAGGGATATGGTGATCGGGCAGGAAAGTGGAGTTGAGGTCGAAGATCAGTCATGATCTGATTGAATTGCGTAGCAGGCTCACGGGGTCATGTGGACTACTTCTGCCCCTATTTCTTATGTATCTTATGTTCGAATGAAAGAAAGAGATCAATTTAAGTTAAACGGCTTTACCAGCCTCAGAAATGCCTCAAAGCGAGTCACGCAATCAGGAAAATGGTAGTGGTTATTGGAGGCCAATCATCTCAGCCCCAGGACATTGCTGCAGGAGTTCCTCTGTGCAGTGTTTCCAGGCACGACCATCTTCAACTGCTTCATCAATGACCTTCCTTCCATCATAAGGTCAGAAATGGGGACCTTCACTGATGATTGCACAGTGTTCAGTTCCATTCGCAACCCCTCAGATAATGAAGTAGTCTTTGCCTGCATGCAGCAAGACCTGGACAACATCCAGGCTTGGGCTGATAAGTGGCAAGTAACATTCACACCACACATGTGCCAGGCAATGACCATCTCCAACAAGAGAGAATCTAACCACCTTCCCTTTTAATTCAACGGCATTACCATCACCGAATCCCCCACAATCAACAACCTGGGGCTCACCATTGACCAGAAACTTAACTGGACCAGCCTCATAAATACTGTGGCTACAAGAGCAGGTCAGAGGCTGCGTATTCTGTGGCGAGTGACTCACCTCCTGACTCCCCAAAGCCTTTCCACCATCTACAAGGCACAAATCAGAAGTGTGATGGAATACTCTCCACGTTCCTGGATGAGTGCAGCTCCAACAACACTCAAGAAGCTCGACACCATCCAGGACAAAGCAGCCCGCTTTATTGGTATCCCATCCACCACCCTAAACATTCACTCCCTTCACCACCGGCGCATCGTGGCTGCAGTGTGTACCATCCACAGGATGCACTGCAGCAACTCGCCAAGGCTTCTTCGACAGCACCTCCCAAACCCACGACCTCTACCACCTAGAAGGACAAGGGCAGCAGGCACATGGGAACAACACCATCTGCACGTTCCCCTCCAAGTCACAAACCATCCCGACTTGGAAATATATCGCTGTTCCTTCATCGTCGATGGCTCAAAATGCTGGAACTCCCTACCTAACAGCACCGTGGGAGAACCTTCACCACACGAACTGCAGCGGTTCAAGAAGGCGGCTCACCAGCACATTCTCAAGGGTAATTAAGGATAGGTAATAAATGCCAGCGACGCCCACATCCCATGAACAAATAAAAAAAGAGCTACTTATTGGAGTGCGGTGACTGTTGCTATGTAGGCAAACAAGGCAGCCATTTTGTACACAGAGAGAGGCGAAGAGGTTTCGGGAGGGAATTCCAGGCTCCTAACACGCACCAATTCCTTTCACCCATCACCCCTGTGCTCGCTGACCTATATTGGCTCCCGGTCCAGGAACACCTCGATTTTAAAATTCTCATCCTTGTTTTCAAATCCCTCCATGGCCTCGCCCCTCCCTATCTCTATTACCTCCTCTCGCCCTCCGAGATCTCATCGCTCCTCCAATTCTGGCCTCTTGCGCATCCCTGATTTTCATCGCTCCACCATTGGCAGCCGTGCTTTCTGCTGCTTAGGACTCATTCTGGAATTTGCTTCCCATACCTCTCCACCTCTCTACTTCTCTACCTCTCTCTCCTCTTTTTAAGATGCTCCTTAAAACCTACCTCTTTGACCAAGCTTTTGGTCACCTGTCCTAATACCTCCTTGCGTGGCTCGGTGTCAAATTTTGTTTGATAATCGCTCCTGTGAAGACCCTTGGGATGTTTTACTACGTTAAAGGTGCTATATAAATGCAAGTTTTGATGCTTAGAAGGTAGAGGTGGGCCTTCTTCTTGAACCACTACTGTCCATGGAGGTTTTCCCACAGAGCTGTTAGGCAAGGAGTTCCAAGATTTTGACCAAGCGAAGATGAAAGAATGGCGATATATTTCTACATCGGGATGGTGTGTGACTTGTAGGGGAACTTGGAGATGATGGTATTCCCATGCACCTCCTCCCCATCTCCATGTAGGGGGTGGTGGTCACGTGTTGGGGAGGTGCTATCGAAGAAGCCGTGACGAGTTGCTGCAATGCATCCTGTGACTAGTATACACTGCAGCCACGGTATGCTGGCGGTGGAGGGAGTGGATATGAAAGGTGGTAGATGGACTTCTGATCTAATGGACTGCTTTATCCTGGATTTTGCACTAAATTGGCACTAAATGAGCATTCTCTCTCAGATCTATTGCAATCATAGTTATGGGGCACGGAAAGATGTCCCACTCCAAAGGTAGGGTTGACGTATCTAAGAACATAAGAAATAGGAGCAGGAGTAGGCCATACGGCCCCTCGAGCCTGCTCCGCCATTCAATAAGATCATGGCCGATCTTTGACCTCAACTCCACTTTCCTGCCTGATCCCCACATCCCTCAATTCTCCTAGAGTCCAAAAATCTATCTCAGCCTTGAATTTACTCAATGGTTCAGCATCCGCAGCCCTCTGGGTTAGAGAATTCCGAAGATTCACAACCCTCTGAGTTAAGAAATTCCTCCTCATCTCAGTCCTAAATGGCCGACCCCTTATCCTGCGACTATGCCCCCTAGTTCTAGATTCTCCAGCCAGGGGAAACAACCTCTCAGCATCTACCCTGTCAAGCCCCTCAGAACCTTATCTGTTTCAATGAGATCACCTCTCATTCTTCTAAATTCCAAACAATTTTACAACACCAAGTTATAGTCCAACAATTTTATTTGAAATTCACAAGCTTTCGGAGGCTTCCTCCTTCCTCAGGTGAATCTCACAACATTCACCTGAGGAAGGAGTAAGCCTCCGAAAGCTTGTGAATTTCAAATAAAATTGTTGGACTATAACTTGGTGTTGTAAAATTGTTTACAATTGTCAACCCCAGTCCATCACCGGCATCTCCACATCATTCTAAATTCCAGACAGTATAGGCCCATTCTACTCAATCATAGGACAACCCTCTCATCCCATTGGGGTAGAGTATCTAAAAAGGTTAGGTCTGATCTGAGAATGTCAGAGGCTGAAACTGGAGGGTAAAATTTTTTTTTTTTATTCGTTCATGGGATGTGGGCATCGCTGGCGAGGCCGGCATTTATTGCCCATCCCTAATTGCCCTTGAGGAGGTGGTGGTGAGCCGCCTTCTTGAACCGCTGCAGTCCGTGTGGTGACGGTTCTCCCACAGTGCTGTTAGGAAGGGAGTTCCAGGATTTTGACCCAGTGACGATGAAGGAACGGCGATATATTTCCAAGTCGGGATGGTGTGTGACTTGGAGGGGAACGTGCAGGTGGTGTTGTTCCCATGTGCCTGCTGCTCTTGTCCTTCTAGGCCGTCCTTACAACCAGGCACTCCAGACATGAACCTCTCTCCTGGGGAGGGCATATGGGGCAATCACAGGTAATGGTGGGAAGCCATTTCATGCTGCTGGCGGTTGAGGCTATGTGTCAGGAGTGTGCGTTCATAGACGTTTCCTTCAAGTGTCTGAAACGATAAGGATTTTATTCCCAGCTCTGTCATCTGTTGGTGAGAGCAGAGCTCACATGATAAAGAATCATAAAATTAGAGGGTCAGTTTTCCAATTGCACACTCCTGGTAGGAGAGGGCCATCCCTGGAGCCCATGATTAGAAAATTTACCCTTATGAGCCTAGAAATTACTGTGCATGTCATTACCGTGCAAAAGCTTAAGCTGCTCCTATGACATTCCTTTGATTTCTATTTTAATAAAGCCCATTAACCTATTTATTTTGAACAAGTTAATGCCTCCATTAATACGGCAGACAAAGGACTGTCTTACCCATGTGTTAAGAGTTTATACTCTAATATCACATACTATGCAACACTTTTGTTAGGCAAGGCTATTAAGAGATATGGGAACAAGGCAGATAGATTGAGTTAAGGTACAGATCAGCCATGATCTAATTGAATGGTGGAGTAGGTTCGAGGGGCTGAATGGCCTCCTCCTGTTCCTCTGTTTCTACATTCCTACTGTCTGAGCTACCTATCAGGAGATAGTTAAATCCCATTGAATGCCTTTTTCTCATTGAAAGTACAGTGATGCACAGGACAGAAATATAAAACTTCCAGTCCTATCAGCACCTATGGGTTTAAAAGATGAAACATGTCAGCACTAATTTGGCCCTTGTCCTTCTTATCAAAGTCCTTCTTTTCACGTCCTGCCTGCCTCTACAGTTGGTCTCTATAATCCAGTTTTGTTTCGATTTAATATAATTTGATTGTAAGATCTAATAAATATTATTTCCCAACCAGCCCTCTTTCTTGCACGCAATGCTTGAAATGATTCACCACCAGACTGCAGCGTAATCGTAATCGATAGCAACCATAATACTGACTGAATGAAATTCAAGCTTACCAGCTTCCAGGCACAGAAGGGTGGGATTGACTGTGAACTTGTTGACGTCTGAAAAAACAAGTCCCGCCTGCCAGCGCAGACGGAGAATGTGAGCTCCATGTGTGGGGAAAATGGAATGCGATGGCTCACAAGGCACGAGGTGTCAAAGGTAAAGGAAGGTGAGCTGTCTTGGTAAGGGAGAGAGAACGGGTAACAACAAATAGAAAGAAAGAAAGACTTGCATTTATATAGAGCCTTTCATGACCTCAGCGTGTCCCAAAGTGCTTTACAGCCAATGAAGTACTTTTGGACCATATTAAACAGATATAATTGTGACCATGGGTACATGTTAGGCAAGTTGAAAGGGGAGATGTCCTCTCAGCTGATGAATGATTGGAAGGTTCCACTCTATCGTAGCAAGAAAGAACGGACGCCTTGCAACTTGCTCAATGATTTTAGTACGGATCCGCCACAGCTATTGACCCACCTCCCCCCCATATATAGCCTCAGGTTAGAAATTAGATCCCATCCTGAAGGACTTAAAAGACTTGCATTTACACAGCGCCTTTCATGATCTCAGGACGTCCCAAAGCGTTTTCCAGCCAATGAAGTACTTTTGAAGTATAATCAGTGTTGTAGTATATGAAACGCGGCAGCCAATTTACACACAGCAAAGTCCCACAAACAGCAAAGTGATAATGACCAGATAATCTGTTTTTAGTGATGTTGGTTGAGCGATAAATATTGGCCAGGACACCGGGGAGAACTCTCCTGCTCTTCTTCAAAATAGGACCACTGCATCTTTTACGTCCGCCCAAGAGGGCAGATACCTCATCCCAAGGACGGCACCTCTGGTAGCGCAGCACTCCCTCAGTACTGCACTGGGAGTGCCAGCCTAGATTTTGTGCTCAAGTCTGTGGAATGGGACTTGAACCCACAACCTTCTGACTCAGAGGCAAGAGTGCTACCCACTGAGTGAAGGCTGAAACCACTTACACGACAGAGAAGAGACAAATGTGTGAAATAATGTTCAGGAAATGAGAAGTGGGTTCTTAGAAGTAAGGGAAATGAGATGCCCGATGTGGTACTGAGCTTTATAGACCAGGGAAGTCCTAGATTTGCTGTCCTCCAGTGATGTTACCTGATGTCAGACAGGGTAACGCTGTTTAATGCTGGAATTGGATTCTGTAGGCCTGGGCTAGGGAGGAGAAAAATCAAGGTAGGTTGTTATCTGTAATGCCTGGGCACAGAGAGGAAAATCAGGTGGGGAGGATCCAACGTACTAACAGGCCCATCAGATTTCCCTTCCATTTTAATGAAGGACGGACAATTGGGTGGGCTTTGCTATGGACGTGCAATCTTTCCCCACACATAACTTCCTCTCTGTGTGCTGCCCAGGCAATACTTTACATCCAGGCAGTGCAGATGAGAATCTGGCCCATCTGCCAGGCCACATATTTAGATTATATGCAAAGAGATTTAGAAGAGAGAGCAGGAGAAACTTCGTCACACACAGAGAGTTGTGAGACTGTGGGATTCACTTCCAGGGTTAGTGGTTGAGGCAGAAACTGTGTCATTGGTCAAGATTAGATTGGGTAGGCGGATGAATGAAAAGGGATTGAAAGGATATGGGGACAGGGTAGGTAAACGTGATTAAAATTATTCGCTCATGCGGAGGGTAAATGCAGACAGGAACTGGTTGGGCCGAATAGCCTGTATCCATGTTATAACTTCGATCAATTCCAAGTAAAATTGCTCATTTAATCCCTCATGGAATCCCCCCTCCCTATCCCTGTAACTTCCTTCGAACTCTCCATTGCTCTGACAAACTTTTGTTATCCCTCCCCTTCGCCCCATCATTGCCTCTTCATCTCCTGTTCATACATACTGTAAGACCCTCCTTAAGACCTACAGAAAGTGGTGAGAATGTGGAACATGCTACCACATGGAGTAGTTGAGGCGGCTAGCATAGAAACCTTTAAGGGGAAGCTAGATATGCACATGAGGGAGAAAGGGATAGAAGGATATGCTGATAGGGTTAGATGAAGTAGGGTGGGAGGAGGCTTGTGTGGAGCATAGACACCGGCATCGACCGGTTGGGCTGAATGGCCAGTTTCTGCGCTGTTAAATTCTATGTAAATCGATGTAATATCATTTTCCCCAAGCTATTGGTCACCGGCCCTAAAGATTAGTCTTCATTTTCCTCACACCTCTGTGAAGCGCCTTGAGGCATTTTTCTCCATTTAAGGCACTATATGAATGCAAGTTTTAGTTGCTACTCTCAGCTGGTGTGGCAGTAGCACTGCTACAATAGGCCTCATTGCCCATGCATTAGGAAAAGGAATATTGTCCATGGTTCCTGCTCCTGATTGCTATCCAGTTGCCTTTGCTGAAAGTATATGTGTGTGGAAAGAAAGACTTTCATTTATGCCACGCCTTTCATGACCTCAGGACGTCCCAAAGTGCTTTACAGCCAATGAAATACATTTGAAGTGCAGTCGTTGTTGTAATGTAGGCAAGGCGGCAGCCAATTTGCGCACAGCAAGGTCCCACAGACAGCAAAGAGATAAATTACCAGATCATCTGTTTTTAGTGATGCTGGTTTTGTGATAAATATTGGCCAGGACACCGGGGAGAATTCCCCTGCACTTCTTCGAAATAGTGCTCTGGGATCTTTTACTCCCACCTCTGCCTGAGAGGGCAGACGGGGCCTCAGTTTAATGTCTGATCCGAAAGGCGGCACCTCTGGCAGTGCAGCACTCCCTCCGTCAGCCTAGATTTATGTGCTCAGAATTTTGGAGTGCAACTTAAACCTACAACTTTCTGACTGCGAAGAAAGAGTGCTGCCCACTGAGCCATGGAAATCACATGATTGCAGGGTTGAGCTCGACTGTGATGTCCCCATACCAAAAAATAGTCCTCCAACTCGCACTGCCAAGGCACACACATAAATGATGGCCTTTGGGAAAGATATGAATGGGTGACTGACGTCCATGGACCCCTACTCCCAGTAGGAGAGGAGGCAAAAACTTTTAAAAGGGCATCACTCAAGAAGCTCGACACCATCCAGGACAAAGCAGCCCGCTTGATTGGCACCCCATCCACCACCCTAAACATTCACTCCCTTCACCACCGACGCATCGTGGCTGCCATGTGTACCATCCACAGGATGCACTGCAGCAACTCGCCAAGGCTTCTTCGACAGCACCTCCCAAACCCGCGACCTCCACCACCTAGAAGGACAAGAGCAGCAGGCACATGGGAACAACACCACCTGCACGTTCCCCTCCAAGTCACACACCATCCCGACTTGGAAATATATCGCCGTTCCTTCATGGTCGCTAGGTCAAAATCCTGGAACTCCCTTCCTAACAGCACTGTGTGAGAACCTTCACCACACGGACTGCAGCGGTTCAAGAAGGTGGCTCACCACCACCTTCTCAAGGGCAATTAGGGATGGGCAATAAATGCCGGCCTCGCCAGCGACGCCCACATCCCATGAACGAATTTTTAAAAAATCAAAGCTGGGACCATCTGACCAGAACCATGGTCTATGTTGGTCTTTCTGGGAGCTTTCTTTCCATTTGTGAAAAATTAACTTTTTTTTGCTCTCAGAGCAATGCTCATTAGGTCACTTAGCATCAGCCCCAGAGTTATGGAACGAGAGTCACGTGTAGGCCAGACCAGGGAGGGGTTCCCTTTCCTGAAGGACATCAGTGACACAGATGGGTCTTTAGGACAGTCCAGCAGCTTTAACAGTCTTGTTTAACCCTTAGTCCCAGCCAACAAAGAAATAGATTTATCAAATTCATCACTTGCCATGGTGCGGCTTGAACTCATAGTGCCTGGGATATTAGTCCAGTACCATAACCATAGGCTATCAGAGCTGATGAGATAGATAGGCAATAAGTGATGAGGAGCATTGGGTGCAATACAGAGCCGGTGTAAGAAAATAATGACTGCCTGGCATCAAAAGAAAAGAAAGAAAGACTTGTGCTTCTATAGCAACTCTCATGACATCTGGACGTCCCAAAGCACTTTACAGCCAATTAAGTACTTTTAAAGTGTAGTCACTGTTGTGATGTAGGAAACATGGCAGCCAATTTGTGCACTGCAAGGTCCCACAAACAGCAATGTGATAATGACCACTGTTTTTTTGATGTTGGTTGAGGGATAAATATTCACTTGGACACTTGGGAGAACTGCCCTGTTTTCCTTTGAAATAGTGCCGTGGGATTTTTTACGTCCACCTGAGAGGGCAGATGGGGCCTTGGTTTCACGTTACATCCGAAAGACGGCACTTCTGATAGTGCAGCACTCCCTCAGTACTGACCCTCCGACGGTGCAGCACTCCCTCAGTACTGACCATCCGATGGTGCAGCACTCCCTCAGTACTGACCCTCTGACAGTGCAGCACTCCCTCAGTACCGACCCTCCGACAGTGCAGCACTCCCTCAGTACTGACCCTCCGACCATGCAACACTCCCTCAGTACCGAACCTCCGACAGTGCAGCACTCCCTCAGTACTGACCCTCTGACAGTGCAGCACTCCCTCAGTACTGACCCTCTGACAGTGCAGCACTCCCTCAGTACTGACCCTCTGACAGTGCAGCACTCCCTCAGTACTGACCCTCCGACAGTGCAGCATCCCTCAGTACTGACCCTCCGACAGTGCAGCACTCCCTCAGTACTGACCCTCTGACAGTGCAGCACTCCCTCAGTACTGACCCTCTGACAGTGCAGCACTCCCTCAGTACTGACCCTCCGACAGTGCAGCATCCCTCAGTACTGACCCTCTGACAGTGCAGCACTCCCTCAGTACTGACCCTCCGACAGTGCAGCATCCCTCAGTACTGACCCTCTGACAGTGCAGCACTCCCTCAGTACTGCACTGGGAATGTCAGCAGAAGAACAATTTGGATGAAAAAAAATCTGTGTGTTCATATGACGGTTACGGGAGTCTCAATTCAGAGGAAATCGTTCTTTTGTGTATTACAAAGGATTATTGCAGCAACAGCTTCACTGATTTTTTACTGCACTATTGTTAGCAAAATTAAAACCCATGGGATTTAAGGAACAGTGGCAGCATGGAAACAAAATTGGCTAGGGGACAGAAAACAGCTAGTAGTGGTGAACAGTTGTTTTTCAGACTGCAGGGACGTATACAGTGATGTTCCCCAGGGATCAGTATGAGGACCATTGCTCTTTTTAAGAAAATAGGAGCAGGAATAGGCTATGTGGTCCCTTGAATCTGCTCCGCCATTCAATAAGATCATGGTACATCTACGTCAACTCCACTTTCCTGCCCTATCGCTATATCCCTTGATTCCCTTGGTGTCCAAATATCCATCAATCTCAGTCTTGAATACACTCAATGACTGAGCATCACAGCCCTCTGGGACAGAGAATTCCAAAGATTTACAACCCTCTGAGTGAAGATATTTTTCTTCATCACGATCCTAAATAGCCGACCCCTTATTTTGAGACTATGACCTCTAGTTCTAGGCTCTCCAGCCAATGGAAACAGCCTCTCATCATCTATCCTGTCATGCCCCCTAAGAATTTTATACATTTCAATGGGATCACCTCTCATTCTTGTAAGTTCCAGGGAATATAAGCCATTCTACTCGATGTCTCCTCAGAAGACAACCCTCTCATCCCAGGAATCAATTTAGTGAACCTTCATTACACCCCCTCTAAGGCAAGTATATCCTTACCCCTTAGGTAAGGAGACCAAAACTGTACACAGTACTCCAGGTGTGGTCTCACCAGAGCCCTATATAATTGCAGCAAGACATCCTTACTCTTATACTCCAACTCCCTTGCAATAAAGGCTAACATACCATTTGCTTTCCTAATTGCTTGCTGTACCCGCATGTTAACTTTCTGTGATTCATGTACAAAGACATCTAAATCCCTCTGACTACCAACATTTCTTAGTCTCTTACTTTTAAAAAAATACTCTGCTTTTCTATTCTTCCTGCCAAAGTAGATAATTTCACATTCCCCCACATAATACTCCATCTGCCACCTTCTTGCCCACTCACTTAACCTGTTTATATCCCTTTGCAGTCTCTGTGCGTCCTCCTCACAGCTTACTTACCCACCTAGCTTTGTATCATCAGCAAACTTGGATACATTACATTCGGTCTCCTCATCTAAGTCATTGATATATATTGTAAAGAGCTGAGGCCCAAGCACTGATCCTTGCGGCACTCCACTAGTTACAACCTGCCAACTCGAAAATTACCCGTTTATTCCTACTCTCTGTTTTCTGTCCATTAACCAAACCTCTATCCATGCTAATATATTACCCCCAATCCCATGAGCCCTAATCTTGTGTAACAATCTCTTGTGTGGCACCTTATCGAATGTCTTTTGAAAATCCAAATATACTACATCTACTGGTTCCCCCTTATCTACCCTGCTAGTTTCACCCCCATAAAACTCTATTAGATTTGTCAAACATGGTTACCCTTTCATAAAACCGTGTTAACTCTAATCATATTATGATTTTCTAAGTGCCCTATTACTACATCCTTAATAATAGACTCTACCATTTTCCCTACCACTGATGTCAGGCTAACTGGCCTATAGTTCCCTATTTTCTCTCTCCATCCTTTCTTGAATAGCGGGGTTACATTTGCTACCTCCCAATCCATGGGGACCGTTCTAGGATCTAGGGAATTCTGGAAGATCAAAACCAATGCATCCAGTATCTCTGCTGCCGCCTCTTTTAGAACCCTAGGATGTAGGCCATCAGGTCCAGGGGATTTGTTGGCTTTTAGTCCCATTAATTTCTCCAGTACTTTTTCTTTACTAATCTTAATTACCTTAAGTTCCTCACTCTCATTAGACCCTTGGTTCCCAACTATTTGTTTGTCTTTTGTGTCTTCTACTGTGAAGACAGATACAAAATATTTGTTTAACTTCTCTACTCCTTATTCCCCATTATAATTTCTCCTGTCTTTTTGTAAGGGACCCACGTTTACTTTTGCTAATCTCTTCCTTTTTACATACTTGTAGAAGCTCTTACAATCTGTTTATATTTCTTGCTAGTTTACTCTCATATTCAATTTTCTCTCTCTTTATCAATTTCTTGGTAATCCTTTACTGATTTCTAAAACCTTCCCAATCCTCAGGCTTATTACTCTTTTTGGCAAAATTGTAAGTCTCTTCTTTTAATCTAATGCTATCCTTAACTTCTCTAGTTAGCCACGGTTGGATTATTTTTCCCCTGGAGTTTTTATTCCTCAAGGGAATGTATATTCATTGAGAATTATGAAATCTTTCTTCAAACGTTCACCATTGCTTATCTACTGTCATATCTTTTAATCTAATTTCCCAATCTACTTTAGTCAACTCGCCCCTCATACCTACTTAATTGGCTTTGTTTAAATTTAACTACATCACTCTCAAACTCAGTATTAAATTCCATCGTATTATGAACATTCTGCCCCAGAGGATCCTTAACTATAAGATTACTAATTAATCCTGTCTCATTACACAATACTAGATCTAAAATAGCCTGTTCCCTAGTTGGTTCCTCAACCAATTGTTTTAGAAAACTGTCTTGAATACATTCGATGAATTCGTCCTCCAAACTACTTTTGCCAATTTGGTTTGCTCAGTCTGCACAAAGATTAAAGTCCCTCACGATTATTGCATTACTCTTGTTACATGCTCCTCCGATAATATCTATTAATGACCTGAAATTGGGTATAGAGGTTATAATTTCAAATTTTGCAGATGACACGAAACTTGGAAATGTCGTAAACAATGTGGAGGATAGTAACAGACTTCAGGAGGACAAAGACAGACTGGTGAAATGGGCAGCAACATGGCAGATGCAATTTAATGCAGGTAAGTGTGAAGTGATACATTTTGGTAGGAAGAATGAGGAGAGGCAATATAAACTAAATGGTACAATTTTGAAAGGGATGCAGGAACAGAGAGACCTAAGGGCGTATGTATACAAACCTTTGAAGGAGGCAGGACAAGTTGAGAAGGCTGTTAAAAAAGCATATGGGATCCTGGGCTTTATTAATAGAGGCAGAGAGCACAAAAGCAAGAAAGTTATGCTAAACCATTAGAAAACACTGGTTAGGCTTCAGCAGCAGTATTATGTTCAATTCTGGGCACCACACTTTAGAAAGGATGTCAAGGCCTTAGAGAGGGTGCAGAAGAGATTTACTAGAATGGTTCCAGGGATGAGGGACTTCAGTTACGTGGATAGACTGGAGAAGCTGGGGTTGTTCTCCTTAGAGCAGGGAAGGTTAAGAGGAGATTTGATAGAAGTGTTCAAAATCATGAATAGTTTTGATAGAGTAAATAAGGAGAAGCTGTTTCCAGTGGCAGAAGGGTCAGTAACCAGAGGACACAGAGTAAAGCTGAACGCAAAAAGAGCCAGAGGCGACATGAGGAAGCATTTTTTTACGCAGCGAGTTGTTATGATCTGGAATGCACTGCCTGAAAGGGCAGTGGAAGCAGATTCAATCATAACTTACAAAAGGGAATTGGATAAATACTGGAAGGGAAATAGTTCACAGGGCTATGGGGAAAGAGCAGGGGAGTGGCACTAAATGGATAGCTCTTTCAAAGAGCTGGTTCAGGCACGATGGGCCGAATTGCCTCCCCCTGTGCTGTACCTAATATGATACTATAATACTAGGCTAACCTCAGCCACTGGGCCTTTTGAGCGTCGAGCATCGACTTGTGTGCGGCGTGAAAGACTAGGCTCTCCTCCGATGCTGAATTTTATTGTTCTTGTCGTTGACAGTCAGGAGTGCGACCTGTCTCTGAGATGGATCTCTGACAGGTCCAAATGACTGTGCCAGATCACAAGGGATTCTGGGAACTGCCCTCAGTGACACTGATACTTATGGCAGGAAGTCAAGTGTCAAAACACAAGCACTTAAGCGTTGCAGACGGGTTCAGAATAGACTGAAACCGTGCGCTGCAGCCATATCAGGCTACAGAATGATGTTTGCAATCAGCTATTCTTTACACAGAGAAGCATTAAAGGTCACAGGATGAGGTTTTCAGCTGTTTGTGCGATATGTTCCTTTCTTTTCTAAAAAAAAAATCTAATGACTGACGTGCACTCATTTTTATCCTGCTGGGAGAGTCCAGTGGGTAGAAGGGAGATGTGCTTAAATGGCTCTTGCTGTGTAATCGTAAAGGGTTTTGACAGTGCAAATAAGGAGAAACTGTTTCCAGTGGCAGAACGGTCGGTAACCAGAGGACGCAAATTGAAGGTAATTGGCAAAAGAACCAATGGCAACATGAGGAAGCATTTTTTTATGCAGCGAGTTGTTACGATCTGGAATGCACTGCCTGAAAGGGTGATGGAAGCAGATTCAATAATAACTTTCAAAAAGGAATTGGATGAATAACTTGAAGGGGAATAAATTGCAGGGCTATGGGAACAGTGGGAGTAGGACTAATTGGATAGCTCTTTCAAAGAGCCAGGCATGATGGGCTGAATGGCCTCCCTCTGTGCTTTATAACTCTATGACTATAAAGAACTGGGCCACAAAATGCCTTTTGGGTCACAATTCTTGGTGTTCATGCCAGGACCGTACCCCTCAGTGGGTTCCAGCATTGAGGGTCAGCAGCAGGGGCACCTCATGAGCAGGGGCAGGGGGCCACTCCAGGCTCCTCTCGGTTACCCACCTGCCCCATGCTCATTGGAATCTCGTCCTTGCAGGTGAGGATTGCCCAGACAATTGATTCTCCATAGTCCTCCTGGGGGTTTACCACCCGATAATCCCCCTAACAAGTTTCCAATTTAACTACAAATAGCAAAAAGTTAACCAAAAAAGTTTAAGGTTAATCAGGTAAAAAAAAAACGTGCGGAATTCCAACAGGTGGAGGATACGCAGAAAAGAAAGAACTTGCATTTATATAGTGCCTTTCACAACCTCAGGCCGTCCCAAAGTGCTTACAGCCAATGAATTACTTTTTTGAAGTGTCGTCACTGTTGTAATGTAGGAAATGCGAAGGCCAAATTGCACACAACAATGAGATAAATGACCAGATATTCTGTTTTTTAGTGATGTTGGTTGAGAGATAAATATTGGCCAGGACACTGGGGATAACCACACCTCCTGACAGTACAGTACCTCACTGGAGTGGGACTTGAACCAGCAACTTTCTGACTCAGAGGTGAGAGCACCACCCACTGAGCCATGGCTGATGCCATCGGCCACCTTTAGAAAGGGGTTGAAAAAATAATATTGGAAGGAAATCTCTTTAGTGGCCACAATTCATGGCCTTGATACTGGCTGCTGCTCTTGTACCAGCAATTGGATAAACACTTGAAGGGAAAAAAATTACAGGGCTATGGGGAAAGTGCAGGGGAGTGGGACTAATTAGATAGCTCTACCAAAGAGTTGGCACAGGCACAATGGGCCCAATGGCCTCCTTCTGTGCTATATAATACTGTAATACCAGGCCATTGGATGAGGAAACTTTTAGCCACTTTGGCCATGCTCCGTCCAATATACGTAACCTTGAATGAAGATCGACGGAGGAGCTGGGCAAAAGGATTGATTTAGAGAAGGTTTTCTAAAGATGGAGGGAGAATTGGAGAGTGGAAGGGCTTTAGGGAGGTAAGTCCAGAGAGTAGAGTCAATGCAGCTAAAGGCTCTGCCTC
Organism: Heptranchias perlo; assembly: GCF_035084215.1. Lineage (NCBI taxonomy): Eukaryota > Metazoa > Chordata > Chondrichthyes > Hexanchiformes > Hexanchidae > Heptranchias > Heptranchias perlo. The sequence continues at coordinate 11,211,573 of NC_090338.1, read as the reverse complement.
CAGTGATGGGGTGAACGGAAGAGGGCAGTCAGAAGACTGAAGGGTGCAGGAGGGGAAGTAAATCTGGTGGAGACTGCAGAAGGAAGGGAGGAGTGAAGCCACAGAGGAATTTGGAGATGAGAATGAAGGTTTTAAGTGTAATGCCTTGGAGGATAGAGAGCCAGTGTAAGTCAATGAGGATGGGGGCATAGGAGGAGGTGATGATGGAGGATGGGATAGGAAGCAGCAGCTGCATTTTGGGATAAGCTGGAGGTTACGCAACATGGACAAAGGTAGGCCAGCAAGGAGTAATTAAGTACACAGGTGTCAAAAGCATGGATAAGGACTTCAATGGTAGAGGGGTGAAGGTAAGGCAGAGGTGGGCAATGTTGCAGAGGTGTAAATAAGTGTCTTGATGATGGAGATGATGTAAGGTTTGGAGTTCAGCTCAGGGCCCAAGAAGATTTCAAGGCTGAACACGTCACTAAGGTTTTGCAGCGGCTCGTTCAGCCTGAGTGAGCGGCCATGGAGGGAGATGAAGTCAATGGCAGGGGAGCAGAGATGATGGCTTCAGTCTTCCCGATGCTCAGCTGAAAGAATTTGTGACTCATCCATGACTTGATGTTGAACAGGCATTACTCACGAATTGAAAGGAATAACAGAATGGAAATGACGTTCCTCCCACTTGCTGATGATCGTCTCCTCACTTTTCCTGTCTCCAGGACGTGTTTGGATCTCTGTTACTTTAGTCTGAATAAATAATTAACAGAATATTATGGTGCTACGAGTATCATTCATAAGAACATAAGAAATAGGAGCAGGAGTAGACCCTACGGCCCCTCGAGCCTGCTCCGCCATTCAATAAGATCATGGCTGATCATTCATAAGGAGAATGTTAACATTATTGACTTTTTCATACTTTGTAGCACAATAATGAATTACTACATTGTTTTCATTCCCCCAAGATCATCTGGACTTTCAAATTGTTAATTAGGCGGCAAAGCGTAATCAAAGCGTAATTAGGCGTAATCTTGCACCAATCCTTACTGCCCTGAAAGCGGACACCGATGGTTAAGTCATGTACAGCCATTAAGTGTAAGATAGTGACTTAAGGCAATGTGGAATGCTAAAGAATCTTACTCTTAATTGTCCAAAAAGTAACTTTTCCTGGCAGTGAGTGCAACTACCATGGCAACTCTGTCACCATTTCTTTTCTTCTGAAGTGTTTAATTTAAGCTTCACATTCTCCAAAATACACTTTTTCTCATTAATACAACAACAAGTTGCATTTATATAGCGCCTTTAACATAGTAAAATGTCCCAAAGTGTTTCACAGGAGCGTTATCAGACAAAATTTGATACTGAGCCACATAAGGAGATATTAAGACAGGTGAACAAAATCTTGATCCAAGAGATAGGCTTTAAGGAGCGTCTTAAAGAAGGAGAGAGAGGTAGAGAGGCAGGGAGGTTTAGGGAGGGAATTCCAGAGTTTAGAGCCTAGGCAGCTGAAGGCACAGCCGCCAATGATAGGGCAAAGGAAATTGGGGATGCACGAGAGGCCGGAGTTGGAGGAGCGCAAAGTTCTCGGAGGGTTGTAGGGCTGGGTACAGAAATAGGGAGCAGGTTGAGAATTTTAAACTCAAGGTGTTGCTGGACCGGGAGCCAATGTAGGTCAGCGAGCGCAGGGGTGATGGGTGAACGGAACTTGGTGTGAGTTAGGATACGGGCAACAGAGTTTTGGATGAGCTCATGTTTATAGAGGGTGGTAAGTGGGAGGCCGACCAGCAGAGCATTGGAATAGTCAGGTCTGGAGGTAACAAAGGCATGGATGAGGGTTTCAGCAGCAGATGGGTTGAGACAGGGGCGGAGACAGGCGATATTACGGAGGTGGAAGTAGGCTGTCTTTTTACTTTTTAACTGTGATGTGGTCTTTAGGGGCACGGGTGCCTGCCAGCAATATGTAAAAGAGGGAACCTCCCTCTGACCCCACAAATACCAGTGAGATCAGCAGCAGATGTTCCAGGGGAAGAGCATTCTGCTGCGTACACTGAGATATCACCCCCATGAATTTTAAAAGCCCGTAGATTGTAGGATGAAGGGAAGATTCAAACGTCTCAGAAAAAAGCTGACTTTATTCACGTTTCTCAGTAGCTAGTGAATTACGATTAATCTGCTCAATTAAAGCTAAGTAAAAAGTTATTGGTTCAAGTCACATCAAATTCTGTTACATGGCTTGGTAAATTCTACTTTGGTTAGCAAAAAAAGTGGTAATTTACAATGGAAACAAAGTACTAATTTGGGTCCAATTATTTTCTCTGTTCTATTTTCAGAGCAAGAGAATAGCAAAGACCATTGATCACTGCTTGCCTTTCATTCCTCCAGTATAATATCCCTCATCATTATCCTTAATCTATTTTCCTTAATCCCATTTATTGCACCTTCTCTTATCTCTTCAATTGAAGTTCAGCAGTTTTTGCCCATTCTCCTTAGTTAGGAGCAGCCTCTAAAATGCGCCCAGAGGCAAATCTGATTCTAGAGTGCGGTTAATGTCACGCTCTGTGTCAAAATGTGACTTGAAGGGAATACCTGAGCCTGCAGACATTTCTTTTTAACTGGAAAAAAACCTTAGTGAATGCTCAAGGCAATTATATTTGATGTAAAAACGGAAAAAGTTGGAGACTCACATTCCAAGAGTACCTGGAAAGAGAAAAGACAGGTTAATGTTTTAGTCGATCAAAGTTCTAAACCCAAAATGTTAATTGTGCCTTTTTTTTCCATTGAGAGATGTGGACGAGCCTGGTGGATATTTCCAGCACTTTCTGCTTTTACTTTGAATTTCCATTATTCGCAGTTTTTTTTTCTCACTTTTAATTATGTTTGTAATTTCCTGCAGACTTTATTTTGTTGAAAAACCGAGGCCCATAGTGCAGGAGACCGAGCAAAGAGAGAAAATGAAACAGATCATGAAGTATTGGTTTGGTAACATCAAGCAATTATTTATATATTAAAATTCTTGTATACCTTACTTCCTGTTGTTATGATTTCAGTTTACGCTTTTTTGGTCAACATTGTAAATTGCTATGTTAACATTCCCCATTCAGTTTTGCTACGTCAATTGTCACGGGTGAAGGTGCAGGCTGTGGCCACTAGGTAGCTCTGTAGAGTGGGGTTCTGAACACTTTCTCCCAAATCCATGGCCATCTTGTATTCATCAACAGACTGTGGGCAGCATCACAGATAATTTACTGGTACCTATCCATCCGAAAATTGGATTCTGCCCTAGGGCAGGTCATAACTCAAGTCTCACACTTGGTGTCAGCTGTAGCTCACTGGTGAAACTCTTGCCTCTGAGTCAGAAGATTGATGTACTACTCAAGAGACTTGAGCACCTAATCTAGGCTGACGCTCCAATACAGTACTGAGGGAGCGCTGCACTGTCGGAAGTGCCATCTTTCAGATGAGATATAAAACCGAGGCCCCATCTGCTTTCTGAGATGGACATAAAAGGGCCCATGGTACGATTCAAGGAAGAGCAGGGGAGTTCTCCCTGCTGTCCTGGTCAATATTTATCCCTCAACCAACATCACTAAAACACATTATCTGGTCGCTGTTTGTGGAAACTTGCTGTGTGCAAATTGGCTTCCGCGTTTCCTTCATTACAACAGTTCTTCATTGGCTGTAAAGCGCTTTAGGACGTCCTGAGGTCGTGAAAGACGCTATATAAATGCAAGTCCTTTTTCACATGTGAGTTTCTTGAGCCACTTACTAGCGAAGAGTATCTGAGGTGGTTTCCTATTGCCTTCCTCACGGTTTTTATCTTACCTAACAGCACTGTGGGAGAACCTTCACCACACGGACTGCAGCAGTTCAAGAAGGCGGCTCACCACCACCTTCTCAAGGGCAATTAGGGATGGGCAAAAAATGCTGGCCTTGCCAGCGATGCCCACATCCCATGAACGAATTTTTTAAAAAGTATCTCCTCCCAGTTGGGCTGTAACCAAGTCTGAAGAGTCCCATCTACCCTATATGGCACCCACATCCTCCATACACAAGTGTCATCAATCGGTCGTCAATCCAGTATTGTGCTGTAAGGCACCAGTAGCCCTCTGGTACCTTGTCCAAGTTCCAAGAGCCTAGAGAATGGTAGAAGGGATGAGGGAGTTATTTGGAGAGACTGGAGAAGCTGGGATTGTTCTCCTTAAAGTACAGAAGTTTAAGGGGAGATTTAATGGAGGTTTTCAAAATCATGAGGGGATTTGATAGAGTAGACAGGAAGAAATTGTTTCCACTGGTGGGTGCATCGGTAACCAAAGGACACAGATTTAAGGTAATTGGCAAAAGAACCAGGGGGGAGACGAGGAGATTGTTTTTTACACAGCGAGTTGTTATGATCCGCAATGCACTGCCATAGAAGGTGGTGGAAGCAGATTCCATAGCAACTTTCAAAAGGGAATTGGATAAATACTTGAAAAGGAAATATTTGCAGAACTTTACAGCTGTGTAGTACAGCTGTAGCTCAGTGAATAGTACTCTTGCCTCTGAGCCCTGAAGGTTTTAGGTTGATGTCCCACTCTCAAGACTTAAGTGTAAAATCCAAGCAGATACTCCAGTGTTGTAATGAAGGAACACTGCACTGCCAGAGGTGCTGTCATTTAGATGAGATGTTAAAACCAGGGCCAGGTCTGCCCTCTTTGGTGGACGCAAAAGATCCTATGGCAATATTTCAAAGAAGAGCGGGGGAATTCTCCCTGGTCTCCAGGCCACCAATGATCCCTCAACCAACACCCTAAAACAAATTATCTGATCATTATCACATTGCTGTTTGTGGGACCTTGCTGTGTGCAAATTGGCTGCTGCATATCCTACATTGCACCAGCGACTACACTGCAAAAAAAAAAAAAATCAGTGGCTGTAAAGAGCTTGGGGCGTCCTGGGGTTGTGAAAGATGCTCTATAACTACAAATCTCTTTTATGTGGAAAGAGCAGGGAGAGGGTCTAATTGGATTGCTCTTTCTGAGAGCCGGCAGACGAGCCGAATGGCCTCCTTCTGTGCTGTACGATTCTAGGAACTTGCAGCCCACTCAGCTTCCCCTGCGAATGGATGGTGAATCCAACCGCTGGCCTCCTTGGTCCAATTCCAAAAAGGCGCTGCTGTTACACGAAGCTCGAAGCCGCTAAGCTACTAACTCACAAAATCTACCCCGTGCGCTTTACCTTTTGACAATGAATTTTCAGAGATCGGCCAGATGTTTTTTTATTCAGTACCTGTGGGCTGATAATGTGAAACACTGTTCTTCTTATTATTGCACAGTATCCACAAAGCAGTGGATTATTCCTCATGACTGGTGATTTCACTGCCGGCAGGGATTTTGTTTTGAATTAAAAACATTATTTTGGACTGGAAACAGCTACCTGAAGGTAAATCAGTGTCAGAGCAGTGGGGGGCATTCAAGGGGGAGATTCAAGGGGTTCAGAGTAAACGTGTTCCCACAAAGAAAAAAGGGTGGGACTGCCAAATCTAGAGCCCCCTGGATGACAAGGAGCATACAGGGTAAGATAAGGCAAAAAAGGGAAAGTTTATGTCAAACACCGAGAGCTCAATACTGCAGAAAGCCTAGGGGAGTATAGAACGTGCAGGGGTGAAATTAAAACGGAAATTAGGAAAGCAAAGAGAGGGTATGAAAAAATACTGGCAAGTATAATTAAGGAAAATGCAAAAATATTTTATAAATACATAAAGAGCAAGAGGATAACTAAGGAAAGAGTAGAGCCTGTTAGAGACCAAAAAGGTAACTCGTGTGTGGAGGTGGAAGATGTGGGTATGGTTCTTAATGAATATTTTGTGTCTGTCTTCAAAAAGAGGGAGACGATGCAGACATTGTAGATAAGGAGGAGGAGTGTGAAATATTGGATGGGATAAATATAGTAAGAGAGGAAGTATTAAGGGGATTAGCATCTTTGAAAGTAGATAAATCGCCAGGCCCGGGTGAAATGGACCCCAGGCTGTTAAAAGAAGCAAGGGAGGAAATAGCGGAGGCTCTGACCATCATTTTCCAATCCTTCCTGGCTACAGGCGTGGTGCCAGAGGATTAGAGGACTGATAACATTGTAACATTGTTTAAAAAGGGAGAAAGGGTTAGACCGAGTGATTATAGGCCAGTCAGTCTAACCTCGGTGGTGAGCAAATTATTGCAATCGATTCTGAAAGGCAGCATAAATAGTAATTTGGAAAGGCATGGGTTAATCAAGGACAGTCAGCATGGATTTGTTAAGGGAAGGCCGTGTCTGACTAACTTGATTGAATTTTTTGAGCAGGTAACAAGGAGGGTCGATGAGGGTAGTGCACTTGATGTAGTGTACGTGCATTTTAACAAGGCTTTTGACAAGGTCCCACATGGCAGACTGGTCAAAAAAGTAAAAGCCCATGGGATCCAAGAGAAAGTGGCTAGTTGGATCCAAAATTAGCTCAGTGGCAAGAAGCAAAGAGTGATGGTCGACGGGTGTTTTTGCAACTGGAAGTCTCTTTCCAGTGGGATTCCACCAAGCTCAGTACTAGGTCCCTTGCTTTTTTTGGTAAATATTAATGATTTGCACTTGAATGTGGGGGGCTTGATCAAGAAGTTTACAGATGATACAAAAATTGGTCATGTGGTTGATAGTGAGGAGGAAAGCTGTAGACTGCAAGAAGATATCAATGGATTGGTCAGGTGGGCAGAAAAGTGGCAAATGGAATTCAATCCACAGACTTGTGAGGTAATGCATTTGCGGAGGGCAAACAAGGCAAGGGAATACACAATAAATGGGAGGATACTGAGATGTGTAGAGGAACAAAGGGACCTTGGAGTCCATGTCCACAGATTCCTGAAGGTAGCAGGACAGGTAGATAAGGTGGTTCAAAAGGCATACGGGATACTTTCCTTTATTAGCCGAGGCACAACATATAAGAGCAGGGAGGTTATGCTAGAACTGTATAAAACACTGGTTAGGCCACAGCTGGAGTACTGTGTACAGTTCTGGTCACCACATTACAGGAAGGATGTAATTGCACTAGAGAGGGTACAGAGGAGATTTATGAGGATGTTGCCAGGACAGGAGAATTTTAGCCATGAGGAAAGATTGAATCGGCTGGGGTTTTTAATTTGGAACACAGGAGGCTGACGGGTAATTGAATTGAAGTATATAAAATTCTGATGGGATTAGTTAGAGTGGCTATTTCCCTTAGCGGAGGGGTCAGTGACCAGGGGGCATAGATTTAAAGTCACTGGTAGAAGGAATAGAGGAGAGCTGAGGAGAAATTTTTTCACCCAGAGGGTGGTGGGGGTCTGGAACTCATTGCCTGAAAGGGTGGTAGAGGCAGAAACCCTCAACTCATTTAAAAAGTACTTGGATGAGCACTTGAAGTGCCGTAACCTAAAGGACTATGGACCAAGTGCTGGAATGTGGGATTAAGCTGGATAGCTCTTTTTCGTCTGGCAGGGACACAATGGGCCGAATGGCCTCCTTCTGTGCTGTAACTTTCTATGATTCTATGATAATTGAATTTTAATAATGAAGAAATATATAGTTCTGTTTCAACATTTACTGCAGTTTTGTAAATACAGAAAAGACAATCAGTATGGAAATATAGATCGTCATATCTTGTTATCAATATAATAATTTTTTTCTCTTTAATTAAATCCAGCTGAACTAATCTACTTTAAATCTACCAATATAGCAATTTGGCAGTGGACAGGCTGCTCAAGCAGAAAAATCTGGTGTCGCAGGAAACACATGCATTGCTACGAGCCCAATCTCTGCCTGTCAACTCTTCCCACCCTATGGCTCAGAGGTAGTACTCTCGGCTCTGAGTCAGAAGGTTGTGTGTTTAAGTCCCACTCCAGAGACTTGAGCACAAAATCTATGCTGACACTCCCGCTGCAGTACTGAGGGAGTGCTGCACTGTCGGAGGGGCCGTCTTTTGGATGAGACGTTAAACCAAGGCCCCCGTCTGCTCTCTCAGGCGGATGTAAAAGATCCCATGGCATCATTTCGAAGAAAAGCAGGAGAGTTTACCCGGTATCCTGGCCAATATTTATCCCTCAATCAACGTCACTAAAAAAACAGATTATCTGTTCATTTATCTCATCGCTGTTAGAGGAACCTTGCTGCATGCAAATTGGTTGCTGTGTTTCCTACATTACAACAGTGATTGGACTTCAAAATTGGCTGTAAGGTGCTTTGGGAAATCCTTAGGTCGTGAAAGGCATCATAGAAATCCAAGTCCTTTCTTTTTTTTATACACCCCATCCAATTTTCTTTTCCACTGATGGTGGCTGATTCGTTACTGCCAATTTTGTGACCCTGCTGAAGTAGGATTTCACTCTCCTCATCCGAAAAACGGCAATGCAACAGTGGAGGTATCCAAGGTACATGAGATATGTTGAAACCACATCAGACTTGCTGCGACTGTTAAAACACAGGCTTCATGCCATCCGCCGTATTGTGGACTGTGCCCAAAGAATCTAATCTCCTGAGGCAAGATTCAGAAAAGTTTTTTTTTTGCTCTGTCTTGCCAAAGAGAAATCAAGCAAAACTCCAGAATTGTTGTCAAACTTTGCATCCTAAATTATTTATCCTTGACTGATTATCTTCTTTGACACGACATTTCCATGGTCCTGGTAGTTTAGGTGTACCAATTGATCATCTCTCAATACTTATGAGGGAGTGTTATTATCCTGTCCTCATTTATCTTATAGTCGCTATTGCTTAATAATATCCAGGATGAGAAGAACTGACTTACCAATGTCACATAAAGCCAATGCCATCTGCATGGAGACATAGCTGATTGATGAGGCCTCCAATTGTGGGTAATGGATGTGTCTGCTTGCTCTGATATCAATAGAGTAGAACAAGAAATTACATAGAATTACATATTACATAGAGTCTACAGCACAGAAACAGGTCATTCAGCCCAACTGATCTATGCCGGTGTTTATGCTCCACATGAGCTTCCTCTCACCCCTCTTCATCTAACCCTATCAGCACACCCTTCTATTCCTCTCTCTCTCATGTACTTATCTAGCTTCGCTTAAAATGCATCTATGCTATTCGCCTCAACTACTCCTAGTAGTTTGGCAGCATGTTTCACATTTTCACCGCTCCTTGGGTAAAGACGTTCCTCTATTTTTTAAAATTTATTCATGGGATGTGGGCATCGCTGGCAAGGCCAGCATTTATTGCCCATCCCTAATTGCCCTTGAGAAGGTGGTTGTGAGCCGCCTTCTTCAAACGCTGCAGTCCGTGTGGTGAAGGGTCTCCCACAGTGCTGTTAGGTAGGGAGTTCCAGGATTATAAGCCAGCGATGATGAAGGAATGGCAATATATTTCCAAGTCAGGATGTTGTGTGACTTGGAGGGTAACGTGCAGGTGGTGTTGTTCCCATGTGCCTGCTGTCCTTGTCCTTCTAGATGGTAGAGGTTGCAGGTTTGGGAGGTGCTGTTGAAGAAGCCTTGGCGAGTTGCTGCAGTGTATCTTATAGATGGTACACACTGCAGCCACGTTGTGCTGGTGGTGAAGAGAGTGAATGTTTAGGGTGGTGGATGGGGTGCCAATCAAGCAGGATGCTTTGTCCTGGATTGTGTCGAGCTTCTTGAGTGTTGTTGGAGCTGCACTCATCCAGGCAAGTGGAGAGTATTCCATCACACTCCGGTCTTATGACTTACAGATGGTGGAAAGGCTTTGTGGAGTCAGGGGGTGAGTCACTCGCCACAGAATACCCAGCCTCTGACCTGCTCTTGTAACCACAGTATTTATGTGGCTGGTCCAGATAAGTTTCTGGTCAATGGTGCCCCCAGGATGTTCATAGTGGGGGATTCAGTGATGGTAATACCTTGAATGTCAAAGGATGGTGGTTAGTCTCTCTCTTGTTGGAGATGGTCATTGCCTGGCACTTGTCTGGCGCGAATGTTACTTGCCACTTATCAGCCCAGGCCTGGATGTTGTCCAGGTCTTGCTGCATGTGTGAACGGACTGCTTCATTATCTGAGGGGTTGCGAATGGAACTGAACACTGTGCAATCATCAACGAACATCCCCATTTCTGACTTAATGATGGAGGGAAGGTCATTGATGAAGCAGCTGAAGATGATTGGGCCTAGAACACTGCCCTGAGGAACTCCTGCAGCGATGTCCTGGGGCTGAGATGATTGGCCTCCAACAACCATTACCATCTTCCTTTGTGCTAGGTATGACTCCAGCCACTGGAGAGTTTTCCCCCGATTCCCATTGACTTCAATTTTACTAGGGCTCCTTGGTGCCAAACACGGTCAAATGCTGCCTTGATGTCAAGGGCAGTCACACTCACCTCACCTCTGGAATTCAGCTCTTTTGTCCATGTTTGGACCAAGGCTCTCATGAGGCCTGGAGCCGAGTGGTCCTGGCGGAACTCAAACTGAGCAGCGGTGAGCAGGTTATTGGTGAGTAAATGCCGCTTGATAGCACTGTCGACGACATCTTCCATCACTTTGCTAATGATTGAGAGTAGACTGATGGGGTGATAATTGGCCGGATTGGATTTGTCCTGCTTTTTGTGGACAGGACAGACCTGGGCAATTTTTCACTTTGTCGGGTAGATGCCAGTGTTGTAGCTGTACTGGAACAGCTTGGCTAGAGGTGCGGCTAGCTCTGGAGCACTACAGCCAGGATGTTGTTGGGGCCCATAGCCTTTGCTGTATCCAGTGCACTCAGCCGTTTCTTGATATCACGTGGAGTGAATCGAATTGGCTGAAGACTGGCTTCTGTGATGGTGGGGATCTCAGGAGGAGGCCGAGATGGATCATCCACTGGGCACTTCTGGCTGAAGATGGTTGCAAATGCTTCAGCCTTGTCTTTTGTACTTACGTGCTGGGCTCTGCCATCATTGAGGATGGGGATGTTCACGGAGCCTCCTCCTCCCGTTAGTTGATTTATTGTCCACCACCATTCTCAACTGGATGTGGCAGGACAGCTGAGCTTTGATCTGATCCATTGGTTCTGGAATCGCTTTGCTCTGTCTATAGCATGTTGCTTCCGCTGTTTAGCATGCATGTAGTCCTGTGTTGTAGCTTCACCAGGTTGGTACCTCATTTTTAGGTACGCCTGGTGCTACTCCTGCCATGCTGTTCTACACTCCTCATTGAACCAGGGTTGATCCCCTGGCTTGATGGTAATGGTAGATTGAGGGATATGCCGGGCCATGAGGTTACAGATTTTAGTGGGATGCAATTCTGCTGCTGCTGATGGCCCACAGTGCCTCATGGATGCCCAGTTTTGAGCTGCTAGATCTGTTCTGAATCTATCCCATTTAGCACGGTGATAGTGCCACACAACACGGCAGATGGAGTCATCGGTATGAAGATTGGACTTCATCTCCATCAGGACTGTGCGGTGGTCACTCCTACCAATACTGTCATGGACAGATGCATCGGTGACAGGTAGATTGATGAGGACGAGGTTAAGTCATTTTTCCCCTCGTGTTGGTTCGCTCACCACCTGCCGCAGGCCCAGAATGGCAGTTCTGTCCTTCAGGACTCGGCCAGCTCGGTCAGTAATGGTGCTTCTGAACCACTTTTGGTGATGGACATTGAAGTCCCCAACCCAGAATACATTCTGTGCCCTTTCTACCCTCATTGCTTCCTCCAAGTGGTGCTCAACATGATTCATCAGCTGAGGGAGGGCAGTAGGTGATAATCAGCAGGAGGTTTCCTCGCCCATGTTTGACCTGACGCCATGAGACTTCATCGCCATCCCTGGACATACCCGGGGATGGCGATGGAGGAGTCTGGGATGTTTGCTGATCGGTATGATTCTGTGAATATGGCTATGTCAGGCTGTTGTTTGACTAGTCTTTGGGACAGCTTTCCCAATGTTGGCACAAGTCCCCAGATATAAGTGAGGAGGGCTTTGCAGGGTCCACTGGGCTTGCTTTGCCATTGTCGAGTCCAATGCCGGGTGGTCCATCTGGTTTTACTCTTATTATATATTTTTGTAGTGGGATTGTACAACTGAGTGGCTTGCTGGGCCATTTCAAAGGGTAGTTAAGAATCAACCACATTGCTGTGGTCTGGAGTCCCATGTAGGCCAGACCGGGTAAGGACGGCAGGTTTCCTTCCCTAAAGGACATCAATGAACCAGATGGGTTTTTACGACAATCTGGTAGTTTCACGGTCACCATTACTGATATTAGCTTTTTTTCCCCAGATTTTATTTATAATAACTCCCTATGGATTTATTGAGTTATGTAATCGAATAATTTTCTGCTCAGTCTTCTTTTTCAAATGAAGGAAAATGAAATTCCATTTGAGCATGGAGTGACAAATATCAAGCCAGCAGATAAAATTGAGCTCAATGCCAAATGCCTCCACCGCGTAACAACTCAACCATATCAAATCCGTTCTCCGCATTCAACCAAAGAACCGATAAAGTGAATCTTACTTGCCAAGTTCAGTGAGGCCAAAAGGGCTTCATCGCAAAGCATCCTCTTATATGTCCTGGGTTGACTCTGGCATAAAGAATGAAAAAGAAAGACTTACATTTATATCGAGCTCCAACAAAATCTCTCAGAAACATCTCAAAGAACTTCACATGCAATGACTTACTTTGAAATACGGAGACTATTGTTATATAAGCAAAGATGGGAGCCATGTTACCCACTGCAAGATTTCATCAGCAGACATTAGATGACCTGATGATGGTGAAGTTGATTGATGGAGAGATATTGGCCAGGACACCAGAGAACTCTCTACTCTTTTCGAATAGTGCTATGGAATCTTTAAAATCGGCCTGAGCAGGCAAACAGGGCACGTCTCAGCTTAAGGTCATCCAAAGTGTGGCACACCTCCAACAATGTATTTTTTTTGAGGATTTCAATTTCAGGCTGCTGTGGTCTACAAGTAGGTCCTGGGAGAGTGGGGGGGGGAGGTGATCAGGAGAAGGAGGGGAGACTGGGAGAGGGGGATGTGTTCGGGAAAGGGAGGGGTGACTGGGAGAAGGGGGTGATCGGGAGAGGGAGGGGGTGACTGGGAGAGGGAGGGGTTGATCGGGAAAGGGAGGGGTGACTGGGAGAGGGAGGGGAAGTGATCGGGAGAGGGAGGGGTGACTGGGAGGGGGTGCGTTCGGGAGAGGGAGCCGTGACTGGGAGAGGGGGGAAGTGATTGGGAGAGGGAGGGGGCGACTGGAAAGGGGGGAAGTGTTCGGGAGAGGGAGGGGTGACTGAGAGAGGGGGGGAAGTGATTGGGAGAGGGAGGGGTGACGGAGAGAGGGGGGGAAGTGATTGAGAGAGGGAGGGGGTGACGGAGAGAGGGGGGGAAGTGATTGGGAGAGGGAGGGGGTGACTGGGAGAGGGGGGGAAGTGATTGGGAGAGGGAGGGGTGACTGAGAGAGGGGGGAAGTGATTGGGAGAGGGAGGGGGTGACGGAGAGAGGGGGGAAGTGATTGAGAGAGGGAGGGGGTGACGGAGAGAGGGGGGGAAGTGATTGAGACTGGATGGTGAGTGGGAGAGGGGAGGATGCAGTCGGGAGGGAGAGGTTAGCGATCAGGAAAGGGAGGGGGCAGTGATTGGGGGGGAGGAATCAGTGATTGGGGGAGGGAGGGGGCGGTGATCGGGGCAAGGGAGAGGACAGAGATTGGGGGAGGGGCAGTGATCAGGAGAGGGAGGGGGGCGACCGGGAGACGGAGGAGGGAAGTTATCAGGAGCGCGGGGAGAAATCAGTAGAAGGAGCGGGCAGCGATCGATAGATGGAGAGGAGCAGTATTCGGTAGATGGAGGGGGTCGAGTGGGAGGGGGCTGAACGGGAGGGGGCCGAGCAGGAGGGGGCCGAGAGGGAGGGGGCTGAACGGGAGGGGCCCAAGGAGTGGCCAGCTACTATCTTCAGTACTACAGTGAGCTGGGAGGAGCACTCCTGCATATCCCGGCTCCACATTCAGATAATTATTTTGCTTAAACATACCTTTTTGGTGGGAGCCTCTAACGGTCCCTATAAGGACTGCTGCTTAGGCCTCTAACGCGGCCCCCTAGTTGCATTTGCAAAGTGCCTAACGCCTGTTTCAGACATAGTAACTGGATACCCCGTTTTTCTGCCTTTACCAGTATGGCGGGCGGTGCACTTCTGGCAGGTAATGAGCGTGTGCGCCCTGCCCGCCATATTGGATGCTTAGGCGCCCATTTTGCATCTGAAAAACAGATGTGATGCCATCGAATTCCTTGGCCTTGAAGCTTTCATATCACATTCCTCTGTCTGCTACTTTAACAGATATACACACATAAAATAAATAGGTGGGAGGAGGGGGTGATTGGAACGGGGGGTGACTGGGAGACATGGGGATGATCGGGAGAGGGAGAGGTGACTGGGAGGGAGGTGTGATCGGGAGAGGGAGGGGTTGACAGGGAGTAGGGGGGAGGTGATCGGGAGAGGGAGGGGTGACAGGGAGTGGGGGGGGAAGTGATCGGGAGAGGGAGGGGGTGACAGGGAGGGGGGGGGAAGTGATCGGGAGAGGGAGGGGTGACAGGGAGTGGGGGGGGAAGTGATCGGGAGAGGGAGGGGGTGACAGGGAGGGGGGGAGTGATCGGGAGAGGGAGGGGTGACAGGGAGGGGGGGGAAGTGATCGGGAGAGGGAGGGGTGACAGGGAGGGGGGGAAGTGATCGGGAGAGGGAGGGGGTGACAGGGAGGGGGGGAAGTGATCGGGAGAGGGAGGGGTGACAGGGAGTGGGGGGAAGTGATCGGGAGAGGGAGGGGTGACAGGGAGTGGGGGGGAGTGATCGGGAGAGGGAGGGGTGACAGGGAGTGGGGGGGAAGAGATCGGGAGAGGGAGGGGTGACAGGGAGTGGGGGAGAGTGATCGGGAGAGGGAGGGGTGACAGGGAGTGGGGGAGAGTGATCGGGAGAGGGAGGGGTGACAGGGAGGGGGGGGAAGTGATCGGGAGAGGGAGGGGGTGACAGGGAGGGAGGTGTGATCGGGAGAGGGAGGGGTGACAGGGAGGGAGGTGTGATCGGGAGAGGGAGGGGTGACAGGGAGGGGGGGAAGTGATCGGGAGAGGGAGGGGTGACAGGGAGGGGGGGGAAGTGATCGGGAGAGGGAGGGGTGACAGGGAGTGGGGGGGAGTGATCGGGAGAGGGAGGGGTGACAGGGAGGGGGGGGGAAGTGATCGGGAGAGGGAGGGGTGACAGGGAGGGGGGGGGAAGTGATCGGGAGAGGGAGGGGTGACAGGGAGGGGGGGAAGTGATTGGGAGAGGGAGGGGTGACAGGGAGTGGGGGGGAAGTGATCGGGAGAGGGAGGGGTGACAGGGAGGGGGGGAAGTGATCGGGAGAGGGAGGGGTGACAGGGAGGGGGGGAAGTGATCGGGAGAGGGAGGGGGTGACAGGGAGGGGGGGGAGTGATCGGGAAATAAAACTGAAAAAGTCACACGTTTGTCCATTATCACCACGAGCAGTAATTTCTAGATTTTGGTGTTGATTAAAGTAGGGAATCAGCAGGTGGCGTCTCCATGACAAAAATACATAGATGGAGCAGATTTAATGAGCTTAATGACCATTTGCCACTTTGAACTCTCTTATATTCATATAGTATTTGACCACGACGAACATGTCAATTGAACCTGGTCGTGTCTTTGTCTGATGTGCACAAGTGTGTCACCAACAACAACAATCATTTACAATTCCTCACATGCAGGAAGATGTCTCAAAGCTTTTAAGCTCTGGAATTCGCTCCCTAAATCTCTCCGCTTCTTTGCCTCTCCCTCCTTCTTTAAGATGCCCGTTAAAACCTGTCCTAATATCTCCTCATGTGGCTTGGTAATCGCTCCTGTGAAGCGCCTTGTGATGTTTTACTATGTTAAAGTTGCTATATAAATGCAAGTTGTTGTAAATTGTTGTTGACATTAGGAGGATATGACATTGGATGCCAACCAGGAAGGGAAAATGGAAATGAAGAGAGGTTTGGGGAGAGCAAAAACACAGTGGAAGAAGAGGGTTTTAATGAGGTTTTAAAAGTAGGGAGGAAGGTGGCAAGGTGACACAAAGATTGGTAAGTAGTGTAGACGGGAGCATAAAATCACAAAGAGACATTGATAGGTTAAGTGAGTGGGCAAAACTGTGGCAGATGGATTTCAACACAAGTAAGTGTGAGGTCATTCATTTTGGACCAAAAAAGTATCAATCCGAGTATTTTTTAAATGGTGAAAAGTTGGGAACAGTGGAGGTCCAAAGAGATTTAGGGATCCATGTACACTGATCACTAAAATCTAGTAGACAGGCACAAAAAATAATCAAAAAGACTAATGGAATGTTAACCTTTGTAACCAGAGGGCTAGAATATAAAGGGGAGGAAGTTTTGCTACAGCTGTACAAACCCTGGTTAGACCACATCTGGAGTACTGTGTACAGTTCTGGGCACTGCCCCTTGGAAAGGACAGATTGGCCTTGGAAGGAGTGCAGCCCAGATTCACCAGAATATTACCAGGGCTCCAAGGGTTAGATTATGAGGAGAGATTACATAAACTAGGCTTGTGTTCCCTGGAATATAGAAGGTTAAGGGGTGATTTGATTGAGGTCTTTAGGATTTTGAAATGAATCGATAGGGTAGATAGATAGGTTTTCCGCTGGTGAGGGAGTCTCGGATAAGTGGACATTACCTTAAAATCAGAGCCAGGCCATTCAAGAGAGAAGTTCGGAAACACTTCTTCATGCAAAGGGTGGTAGAAGTGTGGAATTTTCTCCCACAAAAAGCAGTAGATGCTAGCTCAATTAATAATTTTAATCTTCATGCAAAGTGTGATTAACACTTTAATGGATTTCCTGATTGAATCGTGGAGGCAAAAACCTTAGAACCATTCAAAACTCAGTTAGATGGGAGGACTGCATACTATTTAGTCTAGGTGGATTGGCTAACGTGGGCCAAATGGCTTCCCTCATCTATACCGATCTTGTGACCTTGCAATCGCACAGTGCAATGTCAACCCAACAAAACATGAGATCAATAGATTTTTGCTAGCCAAGGGCATTAAGGGATATGGAGCCAAGGCGGGTGGATGGAGTTAGGATACAGATCAGCCATGATCTCATTCAATGACAAGACAGGCTAGAGGGGCTGAATGGCCTACTCTGGTTCCTGTGTTTCTATGTTTCCATGTTCCTAAGGTGGAGAGGATTGGGAAAAGGCATTGCAGAGATTAAAAGTCATTAATGGTGGAGCAAATGGAGTAGGAAACAAGGAGATGCCCAGTGTTAGTGGAGTGAGGGGTGGTTGAGGTGGTGTGAGGCTGGAAGAGATCACTAAGGCACAGCAGGATAAAGCCATGGGGGGATTCAAAAGTGAGAATGGGAATTTTGAACTGAACTCGATGGGGAGTGGGACCTGGTGGAGCTTGGAAGGGACAGGAAATATGGGAGTTTGTGCAGGTGAGGACATGGCCTACAGCATTTTGAATGAATTGGAGGAATGCGGGAAGGAGAGTATTAAAAAAAATCGAGGCCTGTGGCGATAAAGGCAAGGTCTGGTGTTTAGTTGGGGGGAGTAGGAATGTAGGGATAGAGGCAGGCAGCATTGCAGTGGTTGCAAGAAATCAACAGTGGGAACCTTAGTGGGTTTTTATTCTTGCTATCTATTGCAGGGGTACTGCGACCAGTTATATCAAATCCACAGCAATGGTGGATGACCAGCTAATATAACACGGGCAGGTGATTGAATGTAGAATCTTCCTGGTCCATATGGCTCCGTTCCACACTGGGCAGAGAATTCATCAACTCAGTCATTGAGGAAGCTCTTGTTCTCAATAATCTTTCTTTATTTACAAGCATTAATTGTCATTTTTATTTGTGCTTTGCACCTTAAGGCCACAGGACATGCATCATTAATAAATCTAGTTGAAAATGAAAAAAAACATGCACTCAAGTGAGTTATCACTTCGCGATGACAATTACTGCTTGCTCACATATATCAAGCACATTCCTTAATAAGGTTATTTTTATTTGTGTTTAGCTCAGCACAATATATATACGTTTTTGTTGGGTTGACATTGCACTGTGCGATTGCAAGGTCACAAGATGGGTGTAGATGAGGGATGGCATTTGGCCCACATTCACCAAACCACCTAGACCAAGTCCTCCTATCTAACTGAGTTTTGAATGGTTCTAAGGTTTTTGCCTCCACGATTCAATCGGGAAATCCATTAAAGTGTTGATCACTCTTTGCATGAAGAGTTTCTTCCTTAACACCTTCCTTTCACCAGCTCTAATCTCGATGTTTCTTGTTCTGGGGTCCTACATACTTTGAAGTAGGAGCAACTTGATCTATGCCATTCAATATCTTTTATACTTATTCTTTCAACAGTAAACTGATAGGTTTCTCCAGGCTTTCCTTGTAACTCAATTCTTTGACACTGGAAGTGGACCTTTTCGATCTTATCTGCACCACCTCCAAGGGTTAAATGTTTACCTTGTGTCCTGGTGATCTAAACTGAATGCGGCACTCAAGGTGTGTTCTGAGCAGATCGGTGTACAGTTTAGAACGACATCTTCACATTCAAAAGGAAAGATTTGTATTTATATAGCGCCTTTCATGACCTCAAGATGTCCCAAAGCAATTTACAGCCAATGGAATACTTTTGAAGTGTAGTCGCTGTTCTAAAGTAGGAAACACAGCAGCCAATTTGTGCACAGCAAGGTCCCACAAACGGCAATGTGATAATGACCAGATAATCTGTTTTAGTGATGGTGGTTGAGGGATAAATATTGGCCAGGACACTGGGGAAAACTCTCCTGCTCTTCTTCGAAATACTGCCAAGGGATCTTTAACATCCGCCTGAAAGGTTTAATGTCTCATCTGAAATATGGCACCTCTGACAGTGCAGCACTCCCTCAGTACTTATGCTCAAGTCTCTGGAGTGGGACTTGAACCCACAATCTTACCAACGCGGCTAATACCTCAAATTCCTTTACATAAGAACATAAGAAATAAGAGCAGGAGTAGGCCATACGGCCCCTCGAGCCTGCTTCGCCACTCAATAAGATCATGTCTGATCTTTGGCCTCAGCTCTACTTTCCCACCCCATCCCCATATACCTAGAATCCAAAAATCTATCGATCTCAGCCTTGAATATATTCAACAACTCAGCATCCACAACCCTCTGGGGTAGAGAATTCCAAAAGTTATTGTTCGCTATTTCAACAAAGGTTTATTGCCTTCATTAAAATAACAGAGAGATTTTGCATGAAAGTGTTAAAAAGCATTTGCTACAGAATGTAATTTTAGGATATCTCTTTTTTTTTCATTAAACCGGCCGTTGTTGATTTAGCAGAAGTGGTATTCTTAAGCATGTCATTCTTTCTATTAATTTCACTAAACATGGACAAAACTCTGAAAGAGGAATAGCAGTGGAAAAATAACAAGCGAAAGAACATAATTATGCAGCATTTATTTGAAGGAACATTTGATCAAGAGCTGGTTCTGGTTGGTGGTCAGTGGATGATGAGGTTCTGTAGATACTCCTGGGCTGAGATAAAAGATAATGATTTTTGACTGTGCTCTTTTGAAAATATCAAGTCTATTGGTAAATGTAATTGGTCTCATTAAAGACTGAATCCGATGAATTTTAATCTGTCCCTTTTACTAAGTGCGCTGTCACAGCCACTGACGCTGAATACTATAATTAGACGACATCGCATCACAATTATATGATAAAACACTTCTCCCTTCACAGATACTGCACATCCAAACGTATAATACAGTAAACAATTTACTGAGACAATTTGATTCCTTTTAACACACTCGAGCTACAGTAGACTGAGATTGTTCAAAGGCAGTTATCTTTTCACCCTCTGGGACTTGGATTGAAACATCGTGTAATGTTATTGAAGGGACTCGAGGAGGGGGAGTGGAATCTGGCCCGGCATTATGTTGCTAGTATTATTTTACATCTTCGATATGATAGCATGTCCTGCATGAGAGAACGTACAGTTTCTGTATATTCATCGGGGATGAACCAATTGACGACCGCGTTTGAATTAAAATCTAGAGAGTTGAATGTGGCTGGAAACTATGAAGTGAGAATTTCAATTCGTACTACTGTACAATATTATCGTTTTTGTTTTCCACTTGTGAATTGGGGCTCTCCAACACACGCCATAGTGCCACCTGGTGCGTATGTAAGCAAGGCCGAGCCTCTGAATTTCAGCTGATTTTATTCAAATCGATTTTCTCTCTCTTCCTGTCTCAATTTCTGCCACAGTATAATTCCTCAGGCACCAAGCAGTCTGTGGGGCCCTCGCCCATACACTGACCCAAATTGTCCAAACCCCCGTTGGGCTGTGGAGAATATCACTGTTGACTTTGATCTTGATGTGGAGATGCCGGTGATGGACTGGGGTTGACAAATGTAAAGAATCTTACAACACCAGGTTATAGTCCAACAATTTAATTTGAAAATCACAAGCTTTCGGAGATTTATCTCTGAAAGCTTGTGATTTTCAAATAAAATTGTTGGACTATAACCTGGTGTTGTAAGATTCTTGACTTTGATCTTGTTATCACCTGAAAACCACCCACACGTGTATTTCAGCAGAGGTCACTGGAAAGCATTAAGGACCAGGAATCTTGGCTGACTTTTCACCCCCCTCCTTGATCGAGGTACATGAGGCGAATTGTATTCTGCCACCCTAAAAGCAGCCAACTCAGCACAAACCGAAGATCAAACCTGGAAACCTTCCTGAAATAAAAACAGAAAATGCTGGAAAACACTCAGCGGGTCAGGCAGCATCTGTGGGGAGAGAATCAGAGTCAAAGTTTCAGGTCCTTTCATCAGAACTGGAAGAAGTTAGAGATTTAACAGTTTATAAGCAATTAAGAGCCGGGGAAAAGGGGGGATGGAAGGAAAGAACAACAACAACTTGCATTTATATAGCGCCTTTAATGTAGTAAAATGTCCCAAGGCGCTTCACAGGAGCGATTATCAAACAAAATTTAACACTGAGCCACATAAGAAGATATTAGGACAGGTGACCAAAAGTTTAATCAAAGAGGTAGATTTTAAGGATCATCTTAAAGGAGGAGAGAGAGGTAGAGAGGCAGAAAGGCTTAGGGAGGGAAGTCCAGAGTTTAGGGCCTAGGCAGCTGAAGGCAAGGTTGCCAATTGCGCAGCGATTAAAATCGGGGATGTGCAAGAGGCAAGAATTGGAGGAGCGCAGAGATCTTGGAGGTTTGTAGGGCTGGAGGAGGCTACAGAGATAGGAAGGGTAAAGCCATGGAGGGATTTGAAAACAAGGATGAGAATTTTAAAATCAAGGCGTTCCCGGACCAGGTCAGCGAGCAGGGGGTGATGGTTGAACGGGACTTGGTGAGAGTTAGGGTTCGAGCAGCAGAGTTTTGGATGAGCTCAAGTTTATGGAGGGTGGTAGATGGGAGGCTGGCCAGGAGAGCATTGGAATAGTCAAGTCTAGAGGTAACAAAGGCATGGATGAGGGTTTCAGCAGCAGATGAACTGAACAGGGGCGGAGACTGGCGATGTTATGGAGGTGGTAGTCGGCGGTCTTGGTGATGGAGCGGATACGTGGTCAGAAGGACAAGGTCTGTGATAGGGTGGAGGCCAGGAGTGATTAAAAGACAAAAGGGATGATGGTGAAAGTAAAAAGGAGGTGAAAATGGGACAATTGAAGAAATAAAAATATGGGTCTAGATGAGATGTAAGTAGTTACTATCACCAGCGCATGCCGTCCGAGTAAATGGGAGCGGTGGTTATGATCTAAAGTTCTTGAACTCAACATTGAGGCCAAAAGGTTGTAAAATACCTCAGGTGCTGTTCCTCGGGCTTGCATTGAGCTGGGGGTTTTAAGCTGTACTCCAGAATTTGAGCCTATAACCTAGATTGACCACTTCAGTGCGATATTCAGACAGTGATGTACCTTCATGGCCCGTGTGGTTTAGTTTTACATTGGACTGTGTCTTTACCAACTGAGGCACTTGGAGAGCCCATCCCTATTCCCTCTAGCTGACAACTGTGGTTCAGTGGGTAGCACTCTCGCTACTTGAGGTAGAATGGTTGTGGATTTAAGACCCACTCCAGAGACTTGAGCACAAAAATCTAGATGTGACACTCCAGTGCAGTACTGAGGGAGTGCTGCACTGCCAGAGGTGCTGTCTTTCGGATGAGGTGTTAAACCAAGGACCCGTCTGCCCTCTCAGGTGGATGTAAAAGATCCTAGGGCACTATTTCGAAGAAGTGCGCGGAAGTTCTTCCTGATGTCTGGGCCAATATTTATGCATTAACCAACATCACTAAAACAGATGATCTGGTCATTATCACATTGCTGTTTGTGGGACCTTGCTGTGCGCAATTTGGCTGCTGCATTTCCCTGCGTTACAACAGTGTGATAAAGCACTTAATTGGTTGTAAAGTGCTTTGGGACGACCTGTGGTCGTGGATACAGGTGTGGTGCCAAAGGATTGGAGGACTGCTAACGTTGTACCGTTGTTTAAAAAGGGAGCGAAGGATAGACCGAGTAATTACAGGCCAGTCAGACTAACCTCGGTGGTGGGCAAATTATTGGAATCAATTCTGAGGGACAGGATAAACCGTCACTTAGAAAGACACGGCGTAATCAAGGACAGTTAGCATGGGTTTGCTAAGGGAAGGTCGTGTCTGACTAACTTGATTGCATTTTTTGAGGAGGTAAAAAGGAGGGTCAATGAGAGTAATGCATTTGATGTAGTCTACATGGATTTTAGCAAGGCTTTTGACAAGGTTCCACATGGCAGACTGGTCAAAAAAGTACAAGCCCATGGGATCCAAGGGAGAGTGGCAAATTGGATCTAAAATTGGCTCAGTGGCAGGAAGCAAAGGGTAATGGTTGACGGGTGTTTTTGTGACTGGAAGGCTGTTTCCAGTGGGGTTCCGCAAGGCTCAGTACCAGGTCCCTTGCGTTTTGTGATATATATTAATGATTTGGACTTAAATGTAGGGGGCATGATTAAGAAGTTTGCAGATGATACAAAAATTGGCCATGTGGTTGATAGTGAGGAGGAAAGCTGTAAGCTGCAGGAAGATGTCAATGGACTGGTCAGGAGGGAAGAAAAGTGGAAAATGGAATTCAATCCGGAGAAGTGTGATGTAATGCATTTGGGGACGGCAAACAAGGCAAGGGAATACACAATAAATGGGAGGATACTGAGAGGTGTAGAGGAAGTGAGGGACCTTGGAGTGCATGTCCACAGATCACTGAAGGTAGCAGGACAGGTAGATAAGGTGGTTCAAAAGGCATACGGGATAATTTCCTTTATTAGCCGAGGCACAGAATATAAGAGCAGGGAGGTTATGCTGGAATTGTATAAAACACTGGTTCGGCCAGAGCTTGAGTACTGTGTACAGTTCTGGTCACTACATTACAGGAAAGATGCGATTGCACTAGAGAGGGTACAGAGGAAATTGGCAAGGATGATGCCAGGACTGGAGAATTTTAGCTATGAGGAAAGATTGGATAGGCTGGGGTTGTTCTCTTCGGAACAGAGGAGGCTGAGGGATGATTTAATTGAGGTGTATAAAATTATGAGAGGCCTAGATAGAGTAGATAGGGAGGACCTATTTCCCTTAGCAGAGAGCTCAATAACCAGGGGGCATAGATTTAAAGTGATTGGTAGAAGGATTAGAGGGGAACTGAGGAAAAAACTTTTCACCCAGAGGGTGGTGGGGGTCTGGAACTCACTGCCTGAAAGGGTGGTGGAGGCAGAAACCCTCAACTCACTTAAAAAGTACCTGGATATGCATCTGAAGTGCCGTGACCTACAAGGCTATGGACCAAGTGCTGGAAAGTGGGATTAGATTGGGCGGCTTATTTTCAGCCGACGGGGACACGATGGGCCGAATGGCCTCCTTCTGTGCCGCAAATTTTCTATGATTCTTTGATTCTAGGAAAGACATTATATAAATGCAAGTCTTTGTTACATTCTACTGAAAGCAAATGCATGCCCTAACCTGCTGCAATTAAAATGAGAAATTTTTTCATTAGAACAGAAAGCTAAGAGGAGATCTGATAGATGTGATCAAAATTACGAGAGAGCTTTGATAAGGTAAATTAAGAAAAATTATTTCCCTTTTCACTGAATCAGTAATTAAATGACAAATTTAAGATCATCACCAAAAGAACAAAGGGAGAGGTTGGGAGAATTATTTTTTTTATGAAGAGCGTTGCTAGGACATTGAATGTCTGATCACAAACAGTAGTGGAAGCAGAATCCATCGTAGCTTTTAGAAGTGCATACACATTTGAAAAAGAAAACTTTATAAAAGGATACGGGGAAAGTACAGGGAAATGAGTCTTTCAGAGAGAGACACGGGTGGAATGGGACGAGTTGTCCCCTTCTGCGTAAAATTTTTTGGTTCCATAAACTCACAGGCCTGACCATTGTTACTGAAGGTCTGAAAAGGTTCTTCATCCTTCTTCATCCGAATTCCATCGTTCTACAGCAGCAGACAATGCTGAATGGCGGCGTCCCTTCATTAGTGGACAATGGTGCAGCTCCCTCCTAAGTGTCAGTTTGGATCAGTGGCTGTACTCTTGGCTTTGAATCAATAAACTGGGATTCTAAACTCTTCTCTAGAACTTGAGCGCATAACCTAGACTGACGCCCCAGCGCACTACTGAGGCAGTGCTGCACTGTTGGAGAGATAAGACGTTAAACCAAGGCCCTGCCTGCCCTCTCAGTTGGATGTAAAAGATCCCAAGGCACTATTTAAAGAAGAGCAGAGGAGTTTGCCTGTTATCCTGTCCACCATTTATATCCCTCAACCAACACTATTGAGAATAAGTTATCTGGTCATTATCTTATTGCTGTTTGTGGGACTTTGCTGTGCATAAATTAGCTGCTGTGTTTCCCTACATTACAACAGTGATTACATAGGAACATAGAACATAGGAACAGGAGTAGGCCATTCAGCCCCTCGTGCCTGCTCTGCCATTTGATAAGATCATGGCTGATCTGTGATCTAACTCCATATACCTGCCTTTGGCCCATATCCCTTAATACCTTTGGTTGCCAAAAAGCTATCTATCTCAGATGTAAATTTAGCAATTGAGCTAGTATCAATTGCTGTTTGCGGAAGAGAGTTCCAAACTTCTACCACCCTTTGTGTGTAGAAATGTTTTCTAATCTCGCTCCTGAAAGGCCTGGCTTTAATTTTTAGACTGTGCCCCCTACTCCTAAAATCCCCAACCAGCAGAAATAGTTTCTCTCTATCCACCCTATCTGTTCCCCTTATTATCTTATAAACTTCGATCCAATCACCCCTTAACCTTCGAAACTCTAGAGAATACAACCCCAATTTCTGTAATCCCTCCTCGTAACTTAACCCTTGAAGTTACACTTCAAAATTACTTCAATAAAGCATGTTGGGATGTGCTGCAGGTGTGACAGTCACTATACAAATGCAAGTTCTTTCTTGACTTTTGTGAATGGTATTTAATGATGTAAAATTTACTTAGCTTGGCTTGTTTTATAAATTATATCTGGAGTTAATTTCCCAAATTCTGCTGCATTCATTTTCTCATTCAGCTGGGAAAGTAATCCTTAATTTTTTTTAAGTTCCCTCCCAGTGGTGCTCAGCTTTTACAGTTGAAATGAGTAACATCACTGATGGAAAGGAGTTGAGAGATGAGACCCAGCAGAGAAGCACTGGCCAGATGCAATTTCATCAATAAATTGTGTTCTCAAGACTGGTAGAGCATTTGTAAATCAACTTTATTGTCACCCAAAATATAATGGTCCTCATTTGTGCAGAATTACAGGAAGCTTTGCCTTGCAGTCTCAAATCCACGGGAAACCAGGTTAGGACTGACCAAACTCATCTCATCGAGGCCTCGTACAGCGAAGGGGCTCAGCTGTCTGCTTTTAATTCATTGCGCCAACTCTACTTCACTAAAAATCCTTCCTTTGACTGTTTATTTTACAGGGATATCTGAGCAAGTCTCCTCCCTCCTGTTTTGGATTTTTAACCCACATTCCTTTGTCCAGCAGCTGAGAATATGAGGGTCATTTTGACTTTGGGCGATAGTGTAAAGTGGGGGATATCGATTCACCATCTGCTTATACATCTCTCCCGATTTTCATTTCTACTGACGTCAATGGAAATGAAAATCGGGAGAGATGTGTAACGGGCGGCTGGATCAATATCCCTCATTTCACACTATCGGCCAAAGTCAAAATTACCCCCAAGGAATGGATTGCCTCCAGTATCTGTTTCAGCTCGATATTTGGAAGAAGCGGATTGATGGGAACTATTCCATACAACCACTTAACATATGTGTACCAAATCTTTATAAATCACTGGTTAGGCCTCAGCTGGAGCATTGTGTCCAATTATGGACACCACACTTTAGGAAGGATGTCAAGAGGTGATTTACTGGAATGGTACTAGGAATGAGAGACATCAGATACGTGGATAGACTAGAGAAGCTGGGATTATTCTCCTTAGAGCAGAGAAGGCTATGGGGCGATGTAATAGATGTGTTCAAAATTATGAAGGGTTTTGATAGAGTAAATAAGGAGAAACTGTTTCCACTGACAGGAGGAACCAGAAGACACAGATTTAAGGTAATTGGCAAAAGAACCAGAGGGGAGATGAGGAGAATTTTTTTTACGCAGCGAGTTGTTATGATCTGGAATGCATTGTTTGAAAAGGTGGTGGAAGCAGATTCAATAGTAACTTTCAAAAGGGAATTGGATAAATACTTGAAGAGAAAAAAATTGCAGGGCTATGGGGAAAGAGCAGGGGAATGGGACTAATTGGATAGCTCTTTCAAAGAGCCGGCACAGGCCAGATTAGGCAATTGGCCTCCTTCTGTGCTATATCAGTCTATGATTCTATGATGATTCCTGTTCTGTGCTATCTCAGTGCAGCTGTTAACCCATTTTATATTAAATGTGTTAACACCTGCAATAAGAAAGGAAAACTGGAGGATTTTAGTCCCAACATGTTAAGCATGTATATAGGGACCAGTTGCTGGTCAGAAGGTTTACCTCAGTGTTATATCAAATGTGTTATTTAAAGAGAATTGCCTCGAATTTATAACACCATCTGACCCAACTGGTCTATGCCAGTGTTTATTCTCATCCCACCTTACTTCATCTAATCCTTATCAGTTTATCCTTCTATTCCTTTCTCCCTCATGTGTTTATCTAGATTCCCATTAAATGCATCGGCGCGATTCGCCTCAGCTGCTCCGTGTGGGAGCGAGTTCCACATTCTAACAACTCTCTGGGTAAAGAAGTTTTATCTGAATTCCTTATTGGATTTATTAGTGACTATCTTATATTCATGGCCCCTAGTTTTGGATTCCCTCAAAAGTGGAAATATCTTCTCTACATCTACCCTATCAAATCCGTATCAAAATGTCTATCAAAATTTGCGAAGGAATTTGGACTTTTGATATGGACATTTTGTTGTCTGATCTTTTAGTAAAAGAGCAGAATTTGGTTAAATGTATGAACGGCAAATGATGCATCAGTTATGTGCAATCAATACAATTGAGGTGAAATTACAGGTAGACTAATTTGGGATCGATAGATTAGCCGAGGAAGGGATTAATTGTATTAAGATACCAAAGGAGCAAAGCACGATGTTTAACTTAGCGAAATCAGAGTGCATGATAGTTTTTGCTTACCGTCCATGATTTTGAAGACAAAGGTATCATGGATCTTGCTGTTGCTAAGTTGTCTTGAGAAAGTACGCATAGTAGACTAGCAAGGAAAGGGACAGGTAAGCAGAGAGTAACAAAGGACAGCTGCTTTGATGAACCCTAGGAAATGAGAGAAAATCAAGAAGTTAAATTATGGTTATTCTGCCCAGTTACTGACCTTAGAAAGAAAGACATAAAAATCACAGGCTCACAGTAATTTTTAGGAGATTGCAACAAGCAGACAAAGAAGAAAAATTAACCACCCTTCGCCCAAAACCAACAAACTGATCATCCTGATTCTAAAGTTGCACTCCCCAGAATAAAGAAAGTAAGAACTTGCATTTATATAGCGCCTTTCACGACCTCAGGACGTCCCAAAGCTGTTTACAGCAAATTAAGTACTTTTGAAGTGTAGCCACTGTTGTAATGTAGGAAATGTAGCAGACAATTTGCGCACAGCAAGGTCCCACAAACAGTAATGAGATAATGATCAGTTAATCTGTTTTAGAGATGTTGGTTTAAAGATAAATATTGGCCAGGACATTGGGGAGAACTCCCCTGCTCTTCTTTGAATAGTGCCATAGGATCCAGTGGGCTCGATTTTCGGACCTCCGAGCCGGCAGGTTTGTGGCGGAGGGGCTCCAAAAATCGGGGATTCCCGGGGCGGGTCCAGAGCCCAGCTCCAACCTGCCCACTTCCGGGTTCCCCAGTGACGCGCTTAGATGCGCGCGCAGCCCCCGCATGTGGGACTCCCGCCGGCAATTAAAGCGGACGGGATCCCACTTGAACCAATTAAGTAGGTACTTCAGGTCGTTTGCAGACCTGATTGACATAATATTTTAGGAGGGGTGGGATTTTCAACTCAACTGAGACTGTTTCCCGTACTGAGGGAAACACTCCCAGTTGAAATGGATGTGTTGCAGCCACCAGCCTGTGGCAGCTGCAAAGGTCCATTTGACAGGTGGTGGGGGGAGACCATCACTCATTGCAGGAGGCCACTCTGTCACTTCGGACAAAGTTTGGCCCGCACCACCCCCCTTCCAACACTAAAATTCACCAACTTGGAACCTCAACCCCGAAGTGCGGACACATGTACCTACCTCGCGGACCCCCTCAACGTACATCTTCCGGATGGGGACCGCCGTAGCTGCAGTCATGACCTCCTCGGAGGGCGAACAGCATCACCAGCCTCGCCAACCACGCCGTCCACCTCTGACACGTGGAGCTCCACAACACAGTGCTGTGACACATCCACCTGCACAGCAGGAGGGAGGGCAACCACAGAGAGAGATGCATCGCAGAAGGCACTACCCTCGCCACAGGGTCTACAGACTGAGGCTCAGCTTCCTGGACCTCTCTGAGGAGCAGTGCATACAGAGGCTCAGAGTCAGCCGCCAGGTAGTCGCGGACATCTGCAGCCTCCTTAATGCCGAGCTGCTCCCGGATGGACCGAGCAGCATCTTCTTACCTGTCGCTGTCAAAGTCACCACTGCCCTCAACTTCTTCACCTCCGGATCCTTCCAGGGTGCCACTGGGGACATCACCGGGGTCACTCAGTTGTCTGCAAACAAGTGCATAAGGCAGGTCACCGACGGCTTGTTCTGCAGGGCCTCGCACTATATCAACTTCCCCATGGATGACCTCAGCCAGATGGAGAGGGCAGTGGGATTCCACGCTGTGGCTGGCTTCCCATGGGTGCAGGGTGTAATCGATTTCACCCAGAAAGCAATACGAGCACCTCCACACAAGCCATGACTGTTCATCAACATGAATGGCTATCACTCCATCAACACTCAGCTCATCTGTGACCACTGCAAGAGATTCCTTCACATGTGCACCAGATACCCTGGCAGCTGCCACGATTCCTTCATCCTCAGGGAGTCCAACGTCCCACCCCTCTTCCACTCACCCAACACCTGCAAGGGCTGGCACCTCGGGGACAAGGGATATCCCCTGCACACGTGGCTCATGACACCTCTGAGGAACCCCACCACTGAGCCACAGTGTCGATATAATGACAGCCACATCGCTACCTGGTCTACAATTGAGCATTCTATAGGGCTGCTCAAGATGCGCTTCAGGTACCTCGATCGTTCTGGGGGAGCGCTCCAATACGTGCCAGACAGAGTGGGACGCATTATAGTCGTCTGTTGTGCCCTGCACAATGTGGCACAACAGAGAGGGGTGCCGCTGGAGGAGACCCCATCCCACATCTGCCACCCATATTGAGGAGGAGGAGGAGGCCGAGGAGGAGGAGGACGAGGAGGAGGAGGACAAGGAGGAGGAACAACCCATGGGCAGAACAGCAGCTCACCTGGCTGCTTGTGAGGCCAGGGAGTCACTGATATGTGAACGGTTCTCCTAACATCAGACAGTGTGAAGAGTCCAGTCCTCACCACCTGGACAGAGGAGCGGCCACACCAGCCCCGCCACCTCCCCTGCCCCCTGCACGAAACAGTGGTGCAACTACACCTACACCTACTGTAGAGTGACCCAATGGGTGGCATCAAGTGTGCGTGTTCATGTTGAACCTCATGAAAGGGACCTATTCCACAAGCCAGTCAAGAATGGGCAAGATGTGGCAGTAGTGGTGATAATAATAAGATTTATTGTGAATGTGGAAGAAAACAAATATAAATAAAAAACATGACAAATCGTCAAACACCCTTGTGCATCCCCTTTGTGCTCACAAAACCTTCGCCTTACGTTTACGGGAACCCCTACGTGGTGCTACCCCTGTGGCTTCAGCAGAGGTAGTGGCAGGTTGCTCTTGTCCATGCCCTGACCGATGAGATGCTTTGCGCGGACGCCCTCTAGGTTTCGGTGCCCGAGAAGATCCCTCCGAAGACTGCTCCACCTGCAGACTCGAGCACCTTGAGAGGAGGCAGCACTGCGGGTACTGGTTGAGAGGGGGGCAACGGGTGAGACATGGAAGTCCCCACTTCCATGTCCCCTTTCGCCATCATCCATCTCCTGGGCCTTCTGGCATCTCTTCTCCTATCAAGGCAAAACACAGAGAGGCGTGATTGAGTGATGGTCGCGTAATGAGCCGCTGCATGCATTGGTGTGGGTGGGGTGACCGTGAGGGAGAGTCATGGGAGGGTGCGTGTGAGACATGGCCATGAGATTGTATGAGGATTGGGTTGCGTGCTAGTGTTCGAATGGGAATGCGGCGGTGAGTAAGTGCAGGCAAGGTTCTTGATGATGGCTGAGTGGATGTGAGGAGTGATGCGAGAGCATTGTGGTGGCAGTGCAGAAGGAGCTGTGTGGTGGTGGAGGTGATGTGGAAGACGGAGTGTTGGAGAATGCGTAAGTACACTCACTTTGTCTGACCTGGTTAGGTCATTAAAGCGCTTCCTGCACTGGACCCAGGTTCGGGAGATGTTACTGCTGCTGCTGACCTCCTCTGCCACCTCGAGCCAGACCTTCTTGGTGGTGGAGGGAGGCCACCTCCTCCCGTCCGCAGGGAGAAGCATTTCCCTCCTACTCCTCACCCCATCGAGCAGCACCTGGAGTGAGAAGTCAGAGAACCTTGGAGCAGCCTTGCCTCTGGCCTGCTCCACGCTCCTAAATTGGTTGTTTGCTGCAGGAGGAGCATTGGAGGACTGCCCCTTTAAATAGGGCTCCTCCTGCTGACAGCCTGTGATGCGGCTGCGCAGTGCGCCCGCTGCGCAGGTCCAGGACGGGAAACCTGGAAGCCAAGGTAAGCGCCTTCAATTAGGCTGCGATCGCGTGCGGAGCACCCCGAATTCACTGGGCACGTTACCCACGCGCCCAGTCGACCCCCCCCCCGCTGCCAACCTGCCTCCCTCCTAAAATCGAGCCCATTATGTCCTCCTGTGAGGCCTTGGTTTAACGTCTCAATCGAAAGGCTAAGGCTATGTGGCATCTTTATTTGGAGAACTGTTGCGTCTTAACATCAAAAAAATTATTTAGTGTTTTTAAGACCATTGTAAGGTGTTTCAGTCTCGGTCGATTCTTACCTTCCTAAAGAGTTAAAAACCCTCCATTTGACTAGAGTTGTAGTGTGGCACCTCACTGATCAGTTGCACCACTGCTTTCTGCTAGAGAATAAACATGTAAATATCAAATTCTAATTATGCTTGAAAGTGGAATGCAAATTGTGTTTGGAAACCTTTCCTGTGAAGTACAAAAGAAATTGGAATTGAGACTCGAACCTGGAATAATTTGGGACTTGGCTTAGGTTTGTTTATTTGAAGTCTTTGGCAGGAATTTGCTTATCGACTTCTTGGTTTGCATAAGATATAAATTTAAAAAAAAGCTTTTCACCTCAGTGGTGATCCTTCTCTCTCTAGCCCCCAAACTTTATCTTTCCATCACAATCCTGGCTTCTCCTAATTCACCAATCCCATTATGGTCATTATTCCACTGATCTTTCCTTTTTTGAAAGAAAGGAAAGAAAGATTTGCATTGATATAGCACCTTTCGCAACCAGTGAAGTACTTTTGAAGTGTAGTCACTGTTGTAATGTAGGAAACGCGGCAGCCACTTTGCACGCAGCAAAGTCCCACAAACAGCGATGTGATAATGACCAGTTTTAGTGATGTTGGTTGAGGGATAAATATTGGGCAGGACACCGGGGAGAACTCCCTGACTCTTCTTTGAGATCATGCCATGTGATCTTTTACGTCCACCTTAAATGCATATTTTAAACCCTAAACTACCAATTTAAACATTTAAATTAAAGCCTGGCTGGTAACCCGGCCAATAAAAAGCCCAGATTAAGATCAGTGATATCATTATATCAACCAGTAAACTCACCTGAAGCGCACAGATAGTTAAAAGGGAGCTCTGAAGGTGAGAGTCCCTCACTAATATCCTGCCAGCTTTACTAAAGCATCCTTTTAAATTTCATAAAAATATAACACATATTTTCTGAATACTGGAACAAGACTGTTCTCTAATAAGCCGAATTTGCATGTGCATCAATATTAGCATGGGGGGTATAACCTGTATCTATCGTAACAGCAGGAGTGAGGCTTATTCAGAAATTATTAATGAAGGTGTGGAGACACTATTGCTTCTGACGTCACCAAGACTAAAGCTGACCCCAAGGCCCTTCCCCTGCTCATATTCTTTGACCTGTTACATAAGCAAAGCCAAAACCTGAGATTAACAATATCAAAGTAGAGTCAAATTAAGAAGAAAGCATCACACAGAGACAAAAAGAAAGCCGTGGAAGCATATGGTCTGTCAAGGGAGGATGAAAAGTGTTATTGTGTTGTCTGCTTTGGAATACATTTGGTTTTATCCCCGTGCTGTTCTCACATTTTTCGATTAGTCAAGACAATGAACTTCGAGAAATGTGGCTTTTGAAGGGGCAACAAAATGCTCATCTGTCGCACGGGCCGTCCAATTCCTAATAATCCCCCCCCCCCGCGATTGCATTGCTCGCCATCCCATTGACTGTCTACTATAGACAGCTAGCCAGCAGGGAGCTATTAAAGCGTTTGTTTTGTACCAAGACTTTCATCTAATCAACTGCACACAAAGCACTTTAAATTTCTGTTTGTTTTGTGCAGTTTGATGTCTGGACAACTCCTGTCACTTTTCTGAGTTGTGCAAATCCCACCATTAGAACTCTTTTGATTCGGGTGGATTGTAAACAAAGGGAAGCCTTTGAGGGGGGCAATCGAATTAATTGGAGAGAGGGCTGATTAATGTGCTAATCGCAGATCTGTAGTGTGCAGCAATTCCTCCAGACATCAGAATGCACTCTATAACGTATAGTTACAACTAACGCATTGTGAAGGTATTTGGCTCGGATAGCAAGCACAGTGGATGGTTTGGAGAACATTTAATTAATTAATCAGGATTAATTAATGATCTCAACGTAAAGGATCCCTTAGGAAGCAGTGATCATAACATGATAGAATTTCACATCCGGTTTGAGAGCGAGGATCTTGGGTCTGAAACTACTGTATTAAACTTAAATAAGGACAATTATAAAGGAATGAGGGTGGAATTGGTTAAAGTGGACTGGGTAAACAGATTAGAGGGTATGATGGTGGATAAGCAGTGGCAAACATTTAAAAAGATATTTTATGACTCGCAACAAAAATATATCCCTGTGAGGAGGAAAGACTCCACAAAAAGGGTGAACCAACCATGGCTAACTAAGGAAGTCAAGGATGGTATCAGGTTAAAAGAAAAAGCATACAACATGGCAAAGATTACTGGTAAGCCCGAAGATTGGGGAAACTTTAAAACCAGCAAAGGATGATGAAAAGAATAATAAAGAGGGAGAAAATAAATTATGAGAGTAAACGAGCAAGAAATATAAAAACTGACAGTAAAAGCTTCTACAAGTATATAAAAAGGAAGAGGGTAGCTAAAGTAATCATTGGTCCCTTAGAGGATGAAGCTGGGGAAATAATAATGGAAAACAAGGAAATGGCAGAGAAAGTGAACAGACATTTTGTATCTGTCTTCACAGTAGAAGACACTAATAATATACCAATAATAGTAGAAAATCAAGGGGCAAAGGGGAGGGAGGAACTAAAAACAATCACTATCACGAGAGAAAAAGTACGAGGTAAACTAATGGGTCTAAAGGCTGACAAGTCCCCTGGACCTGATGACTTGCATCCGAGGGTCTTAAAGGAAGTGGCTACAGAGATAGTGGATGCATTGGTTGTAATCTTCCAGAATTCACTGGATTCTGGAAAGGTACCAGCGGATTGGAAAACCGCAAACGTAACACCCCTATTCAAGAAGGGAGTGAGACAGAAAGCAGATAACTATAGACCAGTTAGCCTAACATCTGTCATTGGGTAAATGCTAGAATTCATTATTAAGGAAGTAGTAGCAGGACATTTGGATACTCATAATACAATCAAGGAGAATCAACATGATTTTATGAAGGGGAAATCGTGTCTGACAAATTTATTAGAGTTCTTTGAGGAAGTAACAGGCAGGGTGAATAAAGGGGAACCAATGGATGCAGTATATTTGGATTTCCAAAAGATTACTGCACAAGATAAGAGCTCATGGTGTTGGGGGTAATATACTGGCATGGATAGAGGATTGGCTAACTAACAGAAAACAAAGAGTCGGGATAAAAGGGTCATTTTCAAAATGGCAATCTGTAACTAGTGGGGTGCCGTAGGGCTCAGTGCTGGGGCCTCAACTATTTACAATATATACCGGTGGCTTGGATGAAGGAACAGAGTGCCTTGTGGCCAGATTTGCTGATGATACAAAGATAGGTGGAAAAGCAAGTTGCGATGAGGACACAAAGGGCTCGATATTACCGGGGCGGCGGGTTCGCGGAGGGGGGTCTATTGGGCGCCTGGGTAACGCGCCCGATGAAATCACTCTGCCCCGCGCGCAATCACAGGCTAATTGGATCCACTTACCTGGTCTTCCGGGTTTCCCGCTGCTGATCTGTGCGTCGGGCGGGCTGCGCATGCGCAGTAAGGTCTGTCAGCTGGAGGAGCTCTATTTAAAGGGGCAGTCCTCCACTGACTGATGCTGCAAGAAATAGGAAAAATTACAGCCTGGAGCAGCCCAGGGGGAAGGCTGCTCCCAGGTTTAATGATGCCTCACTCCAGGTATCATTGGATGGGGTGAGGATGAGGGGGAGGACAGAGATCTTCCTCCTGGCGGGCAGGAGGAAGCGGCCTGCCTCTGCCACCAAGAAGGCCTGGCTCAAGGTGGCAGAGGAGGTCACCTGCACCACCAACATATCGCCCAACTGCATACAGTGCAGGAGGCGCTCCAATGACCTCAGTAGGTCAGCCAAAGTGAGTACACTTTCTCATTCCCCAACACTCCGTCTGCCACATCACCGCCCCCACCCCACATCTCCTTCTGCACTGCCAACACTACTCTGTCACATCACCCCTCACACCCACTCAAACCTCATCCTCATCTTACCTGCATGTACTCACCTCGCCAGTACTCATCCCGCCACTACCACTCAACCCAATCCTCATACAATCTCATGGCTCTATCTCATACTCACCCTCTCGTGCATCTCTTTCACAGTCAGCCTCACTCAACCTGCCACTACCTGTGCTGCAGCCACAGGGCATGTATCACATCTGTGCAGTAGGCAGCGTAAGGCAAACGTGTCGTGAGCATGAAGGGGATGCACAAAGGTGTTTGAGGGTTTGTCATGGTTTTTAATTTAATTTCTGAGCAACTCACATTACATATTATATTGTCACCATTACTGCCACGTCTTTGCGAATCTTGTCTGGTTTGTGCAATAATGCCCTTTCCTGAGGATCACAATGAAGACCCACACCTGATGCCACCCATTGTGTCACTGCAGAGTGGGTGTAGGTGTATTTGCAGGGCTTTTTTGTGCAAACGACTGAGAGATGTCAGCGATGTCCCCGGTGGCAACATTGGCGATGTCCCCGGTGGCACCCTGGAAGGATGCGGAGGAGAAGTTGTTGAGGGCAGTGGTGACTTTGACAGCGACAGGTAAAAAGATGGTGCTCGGGCCAGCCGGGAGCAGCTCAGCATGAAGGAGGCTGCAGATGTCCACGACTATATGTCGAGTGACTCTGAGCCTCCGTGTGCACTGCTCCTCAGAGAAGTTCAGGAAGCTGAGCCTCGATCTGTGGACCCTATGGCGAGGGTAGTGCCCCCTGCGACGCATCTCTATCTGCGGTTAACCTCCCTCCTGCTGTGCAGGTGGATGTGTCACAGCACTGTGTTGTGGAGCTCCACGTGTCAGAGGTGGACGGCGTGGCCGGCGAGGCTGGTGATGCTGTTCGCCCTCCGAGGAGGTCATGACTGCAGCTACGGCGGCCCCCATCCGGAAGATGTACATCTGAGGGGGTCCGCAAGGTAGGTACATGTCTCTGGACCCTGAGGTATGTGTGCAAGTTGGTGAATTTTATTGTCAGGAGGAGGGTGGTGGAGGCCAAACTTTGTCCAAAGTGACAATGAGTGAGGGTCTCCCCTCCCAACCTGTCAAATGGACCTTTGCAGCTGCCACAGGCTGATGGCTGCAACACGTCCGTTTCAACTGGGACTGTTTCCCCCAGTACGGGAAACAGTCCCAGTTGTTTGCAAAATCCCACCCCATGTAAAATATCTCCTTAATCAGGTCTGTAAACAACCTGAAATACCTAAATAAATAGCTTAAGTGGCACCCCGCTGGCTTTAATTGCCGGCGGGAGTCCCACATGCGGGGGCTGCACACGCATGTCAGCGCGTCTGTGTGAAACCCGGAAGTGGGCGGGTTGGAGCCGGGCTTCCGACCCGCCCCGGGAATCCTCGATTTTCGGAGCCCCCCCACCAGTAACGCACCCGATCGTGGGTGCTAAAATTGACCCCAAAGTGTCTGCAAAGGGATATTGACAGGTTAAGCGAATGGGCAAAAATTTGGCCGATGGAATATAATGTGGGAAAATGTGAAGTCATCCACTTTGGGAGGAAAAATAAAAAATCAAAATATTATTTGAATGGAGAAATACTACAAAATGCTGCAGTACAGAGGGATCTGGGTGTCCTCGTACATGAAACACAAAAAGTCAACATACAGGTGCAGCAGGTAATCTGGAAGCCAAACAGAATATTGGCCTTTATTTCTAGGGGGATGGAGTATAAAAGCAGGGAAGTCATGCTACAACTGTACAGGGTGCTGGTGAGACCACACCTGGAGTACTGTGTACAGTTCTGGTGCCCTTATTTAAGGAAGGACATTGGAGGCAGTCCAGTGAAGGTTGATTGCGGGTATGGAAGGGTTGTCTTATGAGGAAAGATTGAACAGGTTGGGTCTGTACTCATTGGAGTTTAGAAGAATGAGAAGAGATCTTATTGAAACATACACGATTCTGAGGGGACTCGATAGGGTAGATGCTGAGAGGATTTTACCCCTCACGGGGAAATCTAAATCTAGGGATCATAGTCTCAGAATAAGGGGTCGCCCGTTTAAGACAGAAATGAGGAGGAATTTCTTCTCCCAGAGGGTCATGAATCTTTGGAATTCTTTACCCCAAAAAGCTGTGGAGGCTGAGTCATTGAATACAATCAAGGCTGAGTTAGACAAATTTTTGATCAGCAAGGGAGTCAAAGGATATGGGGAAAGGGCGGGAAAGTGGAGTTGAGGTAAAAATCAGATCAGCCATGATCTCATTAAATGGCGGAGCAGGCTCGAGGGGCCGAATGGCCTACTCCTACTCCTATCTCTTATGGTCTTATGGTCTTATTTCAAACATAATCGCAAAGACTTGCGATCAATTAATTTGAAGGCAAATTGTGCATGATATTAAAGCCATGTAAACCCGATTTTGACCAGCAACATCTCTGTAATTCATGCCCCTAATATATTTTTTAAAGTATATATAGCACATGCTTGTCACTGATTGCACCATGGCATAATGCAGTCAAAGGAACATCACTCTGAGCTGCTCATGGGCAACTCTCAACAGCCCGTTCCTGATCACTAGTATAGATCTTGGCATTAGTCGTTCTACTGGGGATATTTTTGCATATGTTATGCACCTTTGGATCTATGATGATGAACACTTTGATAATTTGTTTACCATCACCACCATAAACTCTTAAAATGTCATCGTATTGTCTTGCACAAAGCCAAGTTCATGGCTATCTAGCTTCATCTCCATTCGCTCTATTTGTGCTGTAGTTGATAACTCATTTGCTAAGTCTTTTTTGGTCAACTGAGAGGCTACCCGATAACTGCGCTTTGCCTCCTACTCTGTTTCATAGAATCATAGAAATTTTCCGCACAGAAGGAGGCCTTTCGGCCCATCGTGTCTGTGCCACCCGAAAAAGAGCCATCCAGCCAAATCCCACTTTCCAGCTCTTGGTCCATAGCCTTGTAGGCTGTTGCCCTTCAAGTGTATATCCAAGTACTTTTTAAATGTGATGAGGGTTTCTGCCTCTACCACCTTCTCAGGCAGTAAGTTCCAGACCCCCACCACCCTCTGGGTGATAAAATTTCTCCTCAACTCCCCTCTAATCCTTCTACCAATTACTTTAAATCTATGCCCCCTGGTTTTTGACCTCTCTGCTAAGGGAAACGGGTCCTTCCTATCCATTCTATCTAGGCCCCTCATAATTTTATAAACCTCAATTAAATCTCCCCTCAGCCTCCTCTGTTCCAAAGAAAACAACCACAATCTTTCCTCATAGATAAAATTCTCCAGTCTTGGCAACATCCTCGTAAATCTCCTTTGTATCCTCTCTAGTGCAATCACATCTTTCCTGTAATGTGGTGACCAGAACTGTACGCAGTACTCTAGCTGTAGCCTAACTAGTGTTTTACACAGTTCCAGCATAACCTCCCTGCTCTTATATTCGATGCCTCGACTAATAAAGGAAAGTATCCCGTATTCATTTCTTATCCATTTTGATGACCTTCAC
Organism: Heptranchias perlo; assembly: GCF_035084215.1. Taxonomy (NCBI): domain Eukaryota; kingdom Metazoa; phylum Chordata; class Chondrichthyes; order Hexanchiformes; family Hexanchidae; genus Heptranchias; species Heptranchias perlo. The sequence goes on along the minus strand of NC_090338.1, from coordinate 11,172,553 downwards.
TCACCATCCAACTTTATCCTTTATTTTGCTTATTGGCTACACTCTACATTTACATGTAAAAATCTCGATTCCACTTGTGGTGCAATAGCTGAATCACTGCATCTTCAATCTCCTCCATGTCCCTCTGATAAGGCAATGAAACGCATGGTCCTTTCGATTCTTCACATCTCTCACAAGTCCGACCACCATTGTGACCTTTGACGGTTGCATCCCTTAGTCTTGCTTCGTCTGTAGACATTCTTGGTCTCGCTGTTTCCTCTAATCTGAAATGGAGCTCCTCTAGGTCCTGCATTGCTAAAGCTATCTCCAAGTGGCAATGGTTTCTTTTCCCGTGCCGAACCCTTTTCTTCTTAAGAACTTTCAACACCCATATCAAGCCAAAGTGAATCCAAGGCTAGAACACTGCTCCCTTCCATGGTGATGTTCTTCTGGCATCCCTCTTTCACTCCTGGACAGGATAGAAGAAAAGTTGCTCTGCCATTTTCTTGTTCCCCATTATAAATTCTCCTGTTTCTGACTGTAAGGGACCTACATTTGTCTTCAGTAATCTTTTTCTTTTAACATACTTGTAGAAGCTTTTACAGTCTGCTTTTATGTTCCTTGCAAGTTTACTCTTATACTCTATTTTTCCCCTCTTAATCAATCTCTTGGTCCTTTTTTGTTGAATTCTAAACTGCTCCCAATCCTCAGGCTTGCTACTTTTTTCTGGCAATTTTATATGACTCCTCTTTGGATCTAATACTATCCTTAGTTTCTTTTGTTAGCCATGGTTGGGCTGCTTTTCCTTTTGTGTTTTTTGCGCCAGAAAGGAATGTATAACTGTTGCAATTCATGCATTCGTTCCTTAAATATTAGCCATTGCCTATCCACCGTCATGCCTTTTAATGAAGCTTCCCAATCTATCATAGCCCGATAAGTTCCATCCTTGTCCTCCAGCCTCCATTGCAACCTTTCTTGCCTTTATTTTATTGATAGCATGGTCACGTTGCTCTGAGCTTTCCTCTCTTGTTCACCTTAAGCTCCAAATACATTGTGTTGTATTCTTTTCCTCACCTCTGCATCCTTACCTCATTCAACCCTCCTACAATCTACAATCTTTTCAAAGGTTTCAGCCGTGTCTCAGTCAGTCGCACTCTTGCCTCTGAGTCTGAAGGCCGTGCGTTCATGCCCCACTTCAGAGACTGGAACGCATAATCTAGGCTGACACTTCAGTGTAGCACTGAGGGAGTGCTGCACTGTCGGAGGTGCCGTCTTTTGGATGAGACCCCATCTGCCCTCTCAGGTGCGAATGACCGGGTAATCTGTTTTTAGGTATTGGTTAAGGGATAAACACTAGCCAGGACACTGAGGAGGACTCCCTTTCTCTTCTTCAAAATAGTGCCGTGGGATTTTTTACATCCAGTCAAGAGAGCTGACGGCCACAGTAGAGAGTTTCAAGGTATCAAAGGCTTCTCCAATCCAAAACTAGGGTCCTGAATCTAAACAAAGGAAACTACAAAGGTATGAGGAGTGAGTTGGCTATGATAGATTGGGAAGCTTCATTAAAAGGCATGATGGTGGATAGGCAATGGCTAATATTTAAGGAACGAATGCATGAATTGCAACAGTTATACATTCCTTTCTGGCGCAAACACACAAAAGGAAAAGCGGCCCAACCATGGCTAACAAAAGAAACTAAGGATAGTAATGGATCCAAAGAGGAGTTGTATAAAGTTGCCAGAAAAAAGTAGCAAGCCTGAGGATTGGGAGCAGTTTAGAATTCAACAAAAAAGGACCAAGAAATTGATTAAGAGGGGGAAAAATAGAGTATAAGAGTAAACTTGCAAGGAACGTAAAAGCGGACTGTAAAAGCTTCTAAAGGTATGTTAAAAGAAAAAGATTACTGAAATTTAGGTCTCTTACAGTCATAAACAGGAGAATTTATAATGGGGAACAAGGAAATGGCAGAGCAATTGAACAAATACTTTGGTTCTGTCTCCACGGAAGGGGACACAAATAACTTCCCAGAAATGCTAGGGAACCAAGGGTCTAGTGAGAAGGAGGAATTAAAGGAAATTAGTATTAGTAAAAAAATAGTGCTGGAGAAATTAATGGGACTGAAAACCCATAAATCCCCAGGGCCTGATAATCTGTATCCCAGAGTACTAAAAGAGGAAGCCATGGAAATAATGGATGCATTCGTTGTCATCTTCCAAAATTCTATAGATTATGGAACAGTTCCTGCAGATTGGAGGGTGGCAAATGTAACTCCACTATTTGAAAAAGGAGGGAGAGAGAAAACAGGGAACTACAGACTGGCTAGCCTAACATCAGTAGTAGGTAAAATGCTAGAGTTTATTATAAAGGATATGATAACAGGGCACTTAGAAAATATCAACAGGATTAGACAAAGTCAACATGGATTTAAGAAAGGGAAATCATGTTTGACAAACCTATTGGAGTTTTTTGAGGATGTAACTGGTAGAATAGATAAGGGGGAACCAGTGGATGTGGTGTATTTGGATTTTCAGAAGACCTTTGATAATGTCCCACATAAGAGGTTAGTGTGCAAAATTAAAGCACATGGGATTGGGGGTAATATACTGGCATGGATTGAGAATTGGTTAACAGACAGGAAACAGAGAGTAGGAATAAATGGGTCTTTCTCAGGGTGGCAGGCAGTGACTAGTGGGATACCACAGGGATCAGTGCTTGGGCCCCAGCTATTCACAACATATGTCAATGATTTGGATGAGGGAACCCAATGTAATATTTCCAATTTTGCTGACAAGACAAAACTAGGTGGGATTGTGAGTTGTGAGGAGGATGCAAAGAGGCTTCAAGGTGATTTAGACAAGTTGAGTGAGTGGGCAAATACATAGCAGATGCAGTATAATGTGGATAAATGTGAAGTTATCCACTTCGGAAGGAAAAACAGAAAGGCAGAGTATTATTTAAATGGTGATAGATTGGAAAATGTTGATGTACAAAGGGATCTGGGTGTCCTTGTACACCAGTCACTGAAAGCAAACATGCAGGTGCAGCAAGCAGTTAGGAAGGCAAATGGCATGTTGGCCTTCATTGCAAGAGGATTTGAGTACAGGAGCAAGGACGTCTTACTGCAGTTATACAGGGCCTTGGTGAGACCACACTTGGAGTATTGTGTGCAGTTTTGGTCTCCTTACCTAAGAAAGGATATAATTGCCAGAGAGGGAGTGCAGTGAAGGTTCACCAGACTGATTCCTGGGATGGCAGGACTGTCGTATGAGGAGAGATTGGGTCGACTAGGCCTGTATTCACTCGAGTTTAGAAGAATGAGAGGGGATCTTATTGAAATGCATAAAATTCTGACAGGGCTAGACAGACTGGATGCAGGGAGGATGTTCACCCTGGCTGGGGGGTCCAGAATGAGGGGGTCACATTCTCAGGATACGGGGTAGGACATTTAGGACTGAGATGAGGAGAAATTTCTTCACTCAGAGGGCGGTGAACCTGTGGAATTCTCTACCACAGAAGGCAGTGGAGGCCAAGTCACTGAATATATTTAAGAAGGAGATAGATAGATTTCTAGACACAGAAGGCATCAAGGGGTATGGGGAGAGAGTGGGAATATGGTATTGAGATAAAGGATCAGCCATGATCATATTGAATGGCGGAGCAGGCTCGAAGGACCGAATGGCCTACTCCTGCTCCTATTTTCTATGTTTCTATGTTTCAAAGTAATTTCAATAATTATGTGGAGACCATACTTGCCAGTAGTTTGGCCTCATGTTGTGCCTTCAAGTCACCTGCCAGAAAATCGGGTGCCCAAGGAATTGGTTACATGAGTTCAGGTGACAGATATCATGACTCACGCCCGGTGTCACCAATACCTGGTACTGCCGGTGGGATCTTGGAAAATTGAAGTATCAGAAGGCAAATAAAGCACAGACCGAGCCCAATCCTGTCCTCATCCCATTGTCCGACACTTTCCCAGCAGGCTGCAGTCCAGTTCAAGGGTCAATTCTTTTCCCCTTCCCTACACCTGAAGCTAATTGTGGGCTCCTCAGTTGCTGCTCTCAGGTGAAGTTTAGCTAACTCAGGAAAGATAAGGATCAAATTTAGGACTTTCCCGCTGTATTTGGTTCATCCCAGGCCACCGAGATCAATTATAGCATCCAACAAGACTCCACAAGGAGATTTTTATGCACTTGGTATCAGCTGAAATGAAATGTAGTGCTGCTGGATGGAAAACATTGTGTTGAAATATGTGAACCATCCTTGTAACTCTTCCAAATTATTTATGAATCTGTTCTTGCTGGCATTATTTGTGGTGTGGCTGTTAAATTTTCAATTTGTTGGCGCACTTGACATCAAGTGAAGATCATCAGCATAACTTAGATCTCTTATAGACTTGTGCTATTTGCTCTGGGGTGGGGGACGGGACGGGGGCGTTGCATCATTTATATTAATGGCGGCATAACGCAGGAGGAGTTATGTATACCATTCTGTTTTACACCTGCCCCCTCCACCCCCACCTACCATCTCCACCTCCCACAATCACTCAGTCGAATCATTATTAATTTTGACATCGCAAACTGTCAGCTCATACATTTACTGATTATATTTACAAAGTTTCGTGGCACCGAGGTATTTTTATGGGACTGCTCAGCATTCACTGTCAAAGGCTCCTTCAGATCCTATAAAATTAAACCTGACTGAGTTTTCCGAAATTCAGCTGACGGTTAGTTTGAGCAATTCCATTAAATACAAAGAATAAATAATTCCAGCGTATAAATCACTCCTCTGTTTTTATGGATGGCGTTTTGGTTTAAAAGAAGCCACACTGGTGTGTAAATCTGTCTCTGTGTTTAGAAGATTGCTTATCTCGTTTTATTGGCGCGTGAAATCAAATGCGAAGATGTCGGAAAGGCTCAGCGTGTTGATCAGCGTCTGAAAGAGAAAAGCAACCTGACATTGTGATATGGTGATTGGTAATTGGCTGGGGAGGTAGGAGGCAGAGAGTTGCAGATAAAGGGCTCAATCTCTGATTGACAGGGATGTGAACAAGCAGTGTTCCCCAGGGATCTGTACTGGGGCCTCAGCTTTTCACCCTTGGTATTAATAACTGCAGTGGGGGCAGTAGTGTAGTGGTGATGCTATTGGGCTAGTAATCCAGAGGCCTGGACTAATAACCCAGATCAACGTGAGTTTAAATTCTACAATTTTGTTAATTTCTGTCAAAAAAAAATGTGGATTTAAAAAGCTCCTACCAGTAAATGGGGCCATGAAGCTATCGGATTGTTGTAAAAGCCCAACTGGTTCACGAATGTCCATTAGGGAAGGAAACCTGCCGTCCTTACGTGACTCTTATATGTGACTCCAGTCCCACACCAACGTGACTGACTCATAACTGCCCCTTAACACTCAGTTGTATCAAACCACTTTAAGAACATAGCAACATAGGAACATAGAAGTAGGCCATTTAGTCCCTCGAGCCTTCTCCGCCACTCAATTAGATCATGACTGATGTGTATCTTATCTCCATGGTTTCATATCCCTTAAAACCCTTACCTGATAAAAATCTATCAATCTCAGTTGTGAAATTTTCAATTGACCCCCCAGCCTCAACAGCTTTTTGGGGAGATAGTTCCAGATTTCCACTACCCTTTGTGTGAAGAAGTGCTTCCTGACATCACCCCTGAACGGCCTAGCTCTTATTTTAAGGGTGTGCCCTCTTGTTCTGAACTCTCCCACCAGAGGAAATAGTTTCTCTCTATCTATCCTATCGTATCCTTTCATGATCTTAAACACTCCAATTAGATCACACCTTAATCTTCAATACTCAAGGGAATATAAGCCTAGTCTATGCAACCTGTCCTGATAATTTAAATCTCTAAACCCCAGTAGCATTCTGGTGAACCTGCGCTGTACCCCTTCCAAGGCCAAAATATCCTTCCTGAGGTGCAGTGCCCAGAAGTAGAACGCGGTATCTCCGGATGGGGACTAACCAGAGGTCTATTGTTTGGTTAGAAACATAGAAACATAGAAAATAGGAGCAAGAGTAGGCCATTCGGCCCTTCGGGCCTGCTCCGCCATTCAAAATGATCATGGCTGATCGTCTAACTCAGTACCCTGTTCCCGCTTTTTCCTCATATCCCTTGATCCCTTTAGCATTAAGAAATATATCTATCTCCTTCTTGAATACATCTAATGACTTGACCTCCACTGCCTTCTGTGGTAGAGAATTTTCACCACCCTCTGAGTGAAGAAATTTCTCCTCATCTCGGTTCCAAATGGCATACCCCGTATCCTGAGACTGTGACCCCTGGTTCTGGACTCGCCAGCCATCGGGAACATCCTCCCTGCATCTAGTCTGTCTAGTCCTGTTAGAATTTTATATGTTTCGATGAGATCACCTCTCATTCTGGCTGCATCACGGCTGATCTTCGCAGAGCAGCTACGGATGGACAATAAATGTTGGCCTTGCCAGCTGCACCCACACCCCAGGAATGAATTAAAATATGATTTGGATGAAGGAATAGAGTCGTATATCCAAGGTTGCAGATGACACTAAGTTAGGAATCACTGTGAGTTGTGTGGATGGGACGAGAAAGTTACAAAGGGGCATTAACAGACCAAGTGAGTGGGCAAAACTATGGCAGATGGAGTTCAATGTTGACAAGTGTCAAGTCATCCAATTTAAATCTGAGAAAGACAAATCAGAATATTTTCTTAACGGCGAGAGAGTAGGAACTGTGGAGGAGCAAAGGGATTTAGTTGTCCATGCACACAATTCACGAACAGCTAGTGCACAGGTACAAAGGGTAATCAAGGAGGCTAATGGAATGTTGGCCTTTCTCTCAAGGGAGCTGGAATTCAAAAGTGAGGAAGTAATGCTTCAGTGGTCCAGGGCCTTGGTCAGACCCCAACTGGACTATTGCGTTCAGTTTTGGACACCGAAACTCAGGAAGGCCTTCGAGACGGTACAGCGCAGATTCACAAGACTGGTACCAGGGCTTAAAGGGTTAAATTATGAGTCCAGTTTGCATAAACCTGATTTGTATATCCTTGAGTTTAGAAGTTTGAAGGAGGCCATTCAACCCATCGAGTCCAAGCCGGCTCTCTGCAAGAGCAATCCAGCTAGTCCCACTCCTCCGCCCTTTCCCCGTAGCCCTGCAAATTTTTTCCCTTCAAGTACTTACCCAATTTCCTTTTGAAAGCCACGATTGAATCTGCCTCTACCATCCCCTCTGGCAGTGCATTCCAGATCACAACCACTCACTGTGTAAAAAAATTTTTCCTCATGTCGCCTTTGGTTGTTTTGCCAATCACCTTAAATCTATTTCCTCTGGTTCTTGACCCCTCTGCCAATGGGAACAGTTTTTCTCTATCTACTCTGTCTAGACCCCTCATGATTTTGAACACCTCTATCAAATCTCCTCTCAACCTTCTCTGCTCTAAGGAGAACAACCCCACCTTCTCCAGTCTATCCACGTAACTGAAGTCCCTCATCCCTGGAACCATTCTGGAAAATCTCTTCTGCAACCTCTCTAAGGGCTTCAACTCCTTCCTAAAGTGCGGTGCCCAGCCCTGGACACAATATTCCAGTTGTAGCCGAACCAGTGTTTTATAAAGGTTCTTCATGACTTCCTTGCTTGTGTACTCTATGGCTCCATTTATAAAGCCCAGGATCCCGTATGCTTTTTTAACCGCTTTCTCAACCTGCCCTGCCACCTTCAGCGATTTGTGCACATATACCCCCAGATCTCTCTGTTCCCGAACCCCTTTTAGAATTGTACTCTTTAGTTTATATTGCGTCTGTTTGTTCTTTCTATCAAAATGTATCACTTCGCACTTTTCTGTGTTAAATTTCATCTGCCACGTGTCTGCCCATGCCACCAGCCTGTCTATATCCTCTTGAAGTCTATCACTATCCTCCTCACTGTTCACTACATTTCCAAGTTTTGTGTCATCTGCAGATTTTGAAATTGTGCCCTGTACACCCAAGTCCAAGTCATGTATGAATTAAATTAATAAGGAATGATGACTCGTGATATACATAACCGCCAACTAATTAATGGCTACGATGATTCTGAAGGCATTTGATAAAGTTTCACATGCAAAGGTGTAAAGACGTCTAAACGGTGATGAAATCTATAGCAAATGAACTAGTTGGATTTAAATTTATCTTGACGACAGGAAACAGAGTATGACCAAAAAATGGGGTCCAGTGGGTTTGGCAAGACAGTGATCTGAGGCAACAGGGGTGAAATTGGACCTTGTCGTTTTCATTTCCCGACTGGTTTTCACCCATTTTGGGCTCTGGCAACAGTTTGGGGGCACGTTCGGGTGGGGGGGTGTTCCCGGGTGACTTCAGACATTCCACTCAGGACGGCACTCTTAGAATCATAGAAAATTTACGGCACAGAAGGAGGCCATTCGACCCATCATGTCCGCGCCGGACGAAAATGACCCAATCAGCCTAATCCCACTTTCCAGCACTTGGTCCGTAGCCCTGTTGGTTACTGCACTTCAGGTGCACATCCATGCACTTTTTAAATGAGCTGAGGGTTTCTGCCTCTACCACCCTTTCAGGCAGTGAGTTCCAGTCCTCCACCACCCTCTGGGTGAAACATTTTTTCCTCAGCTCCCCTCTAATCCTTTTACCGATCGCTTTAAGTCTATGCCCCCTGGTTATTGACCTCTGCTAAAGGTAATAGGTCCTTCCTGTTCAATCTATCCAGGCCTCTCATAATTTTGTACACCTCAATTAAATCACCCCACAGCCTCCTCAGTTCCAAAGAGAACAACCCCAGCCTATCCAATCTTTCCTCATAGCTAAAATTCTCCAGTCCTGACAACATCCTCACAAATCTCCTCTGCACCCTCTCTAGTGCAATTACATCCTTCCTGTAATGTTGTGACCAGAACTGCACACAGTACTCAAGCTCTGGCCTAACCAATGTTTTATACAGTTCTAGCATAACATCCCTGCTCTTATATTCTATGCCTCGGCTAATAAAGGAAAGTATTCCATATGCCTTCTTAACCACCTTATCTACCTGTTCTGCTACCTTCAGGGATTTGTGGACATGCACTCCAAGGTCCCTCACTTCCTCTATACCTCTCAGTAACCTTCCTTTTATTGTATATTCCCTTGCCTTGTTTTCTCTTACCAAATGCATTACCTCACACTTCACTTTTCCATTTGCCGCTTTTCTGCCCACCTGACCAGTCCATTGATATCTTTCTGCAGTCTACAGCTTTCCTCCTCACTATCAACCACATGGCCAATTTTTGTATCATCTGCAAACTTCTTAATCATGCCCCCCTACATTTAAGTCCAAATCATTAATATATATCACAAAACGCAAGAGACCTAGTACTGAGCCCTGCGGAACCCCACTGGAAACAGCCTTCCAGTCACAAAAACACTCGTCGACCATTACCCTTTGTTTCCTGCCACTGAGCCAATTTTGGATCCAACTTGCCACTCTCCCTTGGATCCCATGGGCTTGTACTTTTTTGACCAGTCTGCCATGTGGGACCTTGTCAAAAGCTTTGTTAAGATCCATATAGACTACGTCAAACGTGCTACCATCATCGACCCTCCTTGTTACTTCCTCAAAAATTTCAATCAATTTAGTCAGGAACAACATTTCCTTAACAATTCCATGCTGACTGTCCTTGATTACTCCGTGTCTGTCTAAGTGACAGTTTATCCTGTCTCTCAGAATTGATTTCAATAATTTGCCCACCACCGAGGTTAGACTGACCGGTCTGTAATACCTCAGTCTATCCCTCGCTCCCTTTTTAAACAATGGTACAATGTTAGCAGTCCTCCAATCCTCCGGCACCAAGCCTGTATCCAGTCAGGATTGGAAAATGATGGTCAGAGCCTCCATTATTTCCTCCTTTGCTTCTTTTAACAGCCTGGGATACATTTCATCCAGCCCTGGTAATTTATCTACTTTCAAAGATGCTAATCCCCTTAATACTTCCTCTCTCACTAAGTTTATTCCATCCAATATTTCATACTCCTCCTCCTTAACTACAATGTCTGCATCGTCCCTCTCTTTTGTGAAGACAGATGCAAAGTATTCATTAAGAACCATGCTCACATCTTCCGCCTCCACATGTAGGTTAACTTTTTGGTCTCTAATAGGCTCTACTCTTTCCTTAGTTATCCTCTTGCTCTTTATGTATTTATAAAACATCTTTGGGTTTTCCTTGATTTTACTTGTCAATATTTTTTCATGCCCTCTCTTTGCTTTCCTAATTTCCTTTTTAATTTCACCCCTGCACGTTCTATACTCGTTCTAGGCTTTCTGTAGTATTGAGTTCTCGGTGTCTGACATAAGCTTCCCTTTTCTGCCTTATCTTACCCTGTATGCTCCTTGACATCCAGGGGGCTCTAGATTTGCCAGTCCCACCCATTTTCTATGTGGGAACATGTTTACTCTGAACCCCTTGAATCTTCCCCTTGAATGCCTCCCACTGGTCTGACATTGAGTTACCTTCAGGTAGCTGTTTCCAGTCCACTTTTGCTAAATCACATCTTAGCTTAGTAAAATTGGCCTTTCCCCAGTTGAGAACTTTAACTCCTGTTCTACCTTTGTCCTTTTCCATAACTATGCTAAAACTAACTGAATGATGATCACTACCACAAAAATGCTCTCCCACTGATACTCCTTCCACCTGCCCAGCCTCATTTCCTAAAACTAAATCCAGAACTACCCCCTCTCTTGTTGGGCTTGCTACGTACTGGCTAAAAAAATTGTCCTGAATGCAATTTAAGAATTTTGTGCCCTCTATACCCTTCACACTGTTTGTTTCCCAGTTAATATTAGGGTAGTTTAAATCCCCTACTATTACTGCCCTACTATTTTTGCACTTCTCAAAAATTTGCCAACATATTTGCTCTTCTATCTCTCTCTGACTGTTTGGGGGTCTATAGTACACTCCCAGTAGTGTGACTCCCTCTTTTTTGTTCCTTAGCTCAACACATATGGCCTCATTTGATGATCCTTCTAACAAATCATCCCTCCTCACAGCTGTAAATGGCTCTTAGGCCTAGCAGTTCTTATGCCTGATGAGTTCTGTACCGGGCTTTTCCAGGACTCCAAGAAAATTGCAGATCTCATGTAATTACTTAGAATTACATGGAATTACATAGCACACAAACAGGCCATTCGGCCCAACAGGTCCATGCCGATGTTTATGGCTCACTCGATCCTTCTCTCTCCCTACTTCTGTAAGGAGTCTTAAGGAGGCTTCCTCCTTCGTCACTCACCTGGTGTTGTAAGACTCCTTACATTTGTCCACCCCAGTCCATCACCGGCATCTCCACATCATGTCCCCCTACTTCATCTAACCCTACCAGCATATCCTTCTATTCCTTTCACCCTCATGTGTTTATCTAGCTTCCCTTTAAATGCATCTATGATAGTCGCCTCAATACTCCATGCGGTAGATTCCCTGGGTGAAGAAATTTCTCTTGAATTCCCGATTGGATTTATTAGTGACTATTGTATATTTAGGGCCCTTAGTTCTGATCTCCCCCGCAAGTGGAAACATCTTCTCTACGTCTACCCTATCAAACCCTTTTATAATCTTAGAGACCTCAATCAGGTCACTTTTCATTCTTCTGTTTCTGGAGAAAAGAGCCCCAGCCTGATAGATATAACCTCTCAGTTCTGGTATCATCCTAGTAAATCTTTGTTGCACCTTCTCTGGCGCCTCTATATCCTTTTTATAATATGGAGACCAGAACCCTTCACAGTACTCCATGTACCATCTAACCGAGGCTCTACACAAGTTTAACATTAATTGATAATTGATCCCAGAGGGAATCAATTATATCCCATAGCAGCCCCGTTGCTTTCCTTAAGGAAAAATATTTTTTTTTTACTGGACCAAAGTGGTCCGTGAAGACGAAATGCTTGCGATGCCCTGCCTTAGAAGATTAAGTTGGTTGAAGTCCATGAAGGGGTAAATTAATCTGAAAGAGAAGAGTTGATGGGCTGAATAAGCTTTTCTCATTCCATGCTTTCATACATTCTTATCTATCTACTTTCCAAATCTTCTGCCTGGTAAATTCAAATGTATTTGTGAATCCCCTTCTGCTGAGAAAGAATTCCCAAATGATTAAACTGTCAATGGCACACAGGATGATTAACTTCTGCCGGTGATCCATTTCCCCTGCCTCTTCGATATTATCTCTCAGATATTTGGTACCTGTTGCACAAAAATATAATGGATATGTTACCTTGGAGATGTAAAACTGCCCAGAATTTCTACTGCTCATTGTAATTTAAAAATAAGCAAAATATACTTTTTTTGCCCTGTACAAATGATAAGGAGACTCATCATTCTGTTTATATAATGCCCCAGGAAGATACTAGAGCCTAAAATTAACTGTGCCAATTAAAGTGGATGAACACCTAATGCATCCATATGATATTCATTCATCTGTTATTTACTGAAGGCATTAGCCCAGTTTTTTTTAAATGGGTTGACGCCTCCTACGCTAGGAGGGATATCATATCAATTCTGAACCAGACTGTTCACGACCTCTGAGTCCTATTTGACCAAGGGCTGATCATCCGACCCCATATCCTCTCCCAGTGCTCTACTGACCGGCCTCCCATCTTCCACCCTCCATAAACTTGAGCTCATCCAAAACACTGCTGCCCGTATCCTAACTCTGCATCAAGTCTTGTTCACCCATCATCCCTGTGCTCGTTGACCTACATTGGCTCCCGGTCCACCAATCCCTCAAATTTAAAATTCTCATCCTTGTGTTCAAATCCCTCCATAGCCTCACTCCCTCCCTATCCCTGTAACCTTCTACAACCTTCCGAGAACTCTCTGTTCCTCCAATTCTTGACTCTTGTGCATCCCCGATTTTAATCACTCCACCATTGGCAACCGTGCCCTCAGCTGCCTAGGCCCTAAGCACGAGAATTCCCTCTCTAAACCTTTCCACCTCTCTACCTCTCTCTCCTCCTTTAAGACGCTCCTTAAAACCTACCTCTTTGACCAAGCTTTTGGTCACCTGTTCTAATATCTCCTTATGGACTTGGAGGCCTGAGAGCGGGGATAAAAGACCCGAGAGGAGAGTGAGAGCAGAGACCTGAGAGGAGAGCGGGAGCGGAGGCCCGAGAGGAGAGTGAGAGCAGAGGCCTGAGAGGAGAGCGGGAGCGGAGGCCCGAGAGGAGAGCGGGAGTGGAGGCCCGAGAGGAGAGGGGGAGCGGAGGCCTGAGAGGAGAGTGAGAGCAGAGGCCTGAGAGGAGAGCGGGAGCGGAGGCCCGAGAGGAGAGCGGGAGTGGAGGCCCGAGAGGAGAGCAGGAGTGGAGGCCCAAGAGGAGAGGGAGAGTGGAGGCCCGAGAGGAGAGCAGGAGTGGAGGCCCAAGAGGAGAGCGGGAGAGGAGGCCTGAGAGGAGAGCGAGAGCAGAGGCCCGAGAGGAGAGCGGGAGTGGAGGCCCGAGAGGAGAGGGAGAGTGGAGGCCCGAGAGGAGAGGGAGAGTGGAGGCCCGAGAGGAGAGGGAGAGCGAAGGCCCGAGAGGAGAGGGGGAGTGGAGGCCCGAGAGGAGAGCGGGAGTGGAGGCCCGAGAGGAGAGCGGGAGTGGAGGCCCGAGAGGAGAGGGGGAGCGAAGGCCCGAGAGGAGAGGGGGAGCGAAGGCCCGAGAGGAGAGGGGGAGTGGAGGCCCGAGAGGAGAGCGGGAGTGGAGGCCCGAGAGGAAAGGGGGTGGAGGTCCGAGAGGAGAGGGGGAGCGAAGGCCCGAGAGGAGAATGAGAGCAGAGGCCCGAGAGGAGAGTGAGAGTGGAGGCCCGAGAGGAGAGCGGGAGTGGAGGCCCGAGAGGAGAGTGAGAGCGGAGACCTGAGAGGAGAGGGGGAGTGGAGGTCCGAGAGGAGAGCGGGAGTGGAGGCCCGAGAGGAGAGCGGGAGTGGAGGCCCAAGAGGAGAGCGGGAGTGGAGGCCCGAGAGGAGAGGGGGATCAGAGGCCCGAGAGGAGAGGGGGAGCAAAGGCCCGAGAGGAGAGGGGGAGCGAAGGCCCGAGAGGAGAGGGGGAGTGGAGACCCGAGAGGAGAGGGGGATCAGAGGCCCGAGAGGAGCGGGGGAGTGGAGACCCGAGAGGAGAGGGGGATCAGAGGCCCGAGAGGAGCGGGGGAGTGGAGACCCGAGAGGAGAGGGGGAGCGGAGGCCCGAGAGGAGAGGGGGATCAGAGGCCCGAGAGGAGAGGGGGAGTGGAGACCCGAGAGGAGAGGGGGATCAGAGGCCCGAGAGGAGAGGGGGAGTGGAGACCCGAGAGGAGAGGGGGATCAGAGGCCCGAGAGGAGCGGGGGAGTGGAGACCCGAGAGGAGAGGGGGAGCGGAGGCCCGAGAGGAGAGGGGGAGCGGAGGCCCGAGATGAGAGGGGGAGCGGAGGCCCGAGAGGAGAGCGGGAGTGGAGGCCCGAGAGGAGAGCGGGAGTGGAGGCCCGAGAGGAAAGTGGCACCAGGGACCGAGAGCGGGGATAACAGGACTGGGAGCGGGGATAACAGGACTGGGAGCGGGGATAACAGGACTGGGAGCGGGGATAACAGGACTGGGAGCGGGGATAACAGGACTGGGAGCGGGGATAACAGGACTGGGAGCGGGGGGACCTCCTTCACTTACAATTGAAACCAACTCACACTAGCAGAAATTTGAAAGAGTGATGTCACAGGACACCAGGTCGGTGATTAGTTGGTAATTATTACCATTTTTTTTTGCTTGCTGGGTTAGGGCAGTGGATTAAACTAAGAGCTGGGAAACTATAACTTGCTTTTATTTTATTAAATTAATAAGTTCAGCTAGATAAACTAATTAGAACTAACTAAAAATATTGAGTGAATAAAAACTTTAACTAATTAAATATATAAAACAAGGTTTGATAGGGATGGCAGGGCAGGTGGTGTGTCGTAACTGCAGCGTGTGGGAGTTTGTGAAGACCAGCGAGATCCCCGGCATCCACATCTGCAGTAAGTGTCTGCAACTCGAGGAACTTCGGCTCAGAGTTGTTGAGATGGAGTCGGAGCTGCAGACACTGCGATGGATCAGGGAGGGGGAGAGTTATCTGGACACTTTGACCCAGGGGGCAGTCACTCCCTTTGGGTTAGGTAGTGGTTTAGATTCGTTCAATGATGAGGGACAGGAGGATGTGAGTGCGAGTCAGGCAGGTATGGGGACCCAGGATGCAGTGATGGAGGAGCCTCAGCCTTTGACCTTGTCCAACAGGTATGAGGTACTTGCTACCTGTATGGATGAGGTTAAAGACTGCAGGGAGGATGGGCAAACTGACCACGGCACCGTGATACAGGAGGCCATTCAAGTGGGGGCAGGGAGGTAAAAAGGAATGTGGTAGTGGTAGGGGATAGTATAGTCAGGGGGATAGATACAGTTCTGCAGCCACGACCAAGAGTCCCAAAGGCGGTGTTGCCTGCCACCGCAGTGTGAGGGTTAAAGTCATCTCCTCGTAGCTGGAAAAAAACTTGGAGAATGAGGGGGAGGATCCAGTTGGCGTGGTCCACGTAGGAACCAACGTCACAGGTAGAACTAGGAATGAGATTCTGCTGAGGGAGTTTGAGGAGCTCGGGTCCAAATGAAAAAGCAGAACCTCAAAGGTAATCGTCTCTGGATTGCTACCTGAGCCACGTCCAAATGGGAATAGAGACAAACAGATCAGATGGTTAAATGTGTGGCTGAAAGAGTGATGTGGGAGACAGGGGTCCCAATTCATGGGGCACTGGCACCAGTACTGGGAATAGAGAGAGCTGTTCCGTTGGGACGGGCTCCACTTAAACCGGGCTGGGACCAGCGACCTGGTGAATTGAATAACTTGGGTGGTAGAAAGGGCTTTAAACTAATAAGGGGGGGGGGGAACGGGGGTTCAGGTAAGGGTAATTTTTTCAGTCCGAAAAGAAAAGTTAAGGCTGTAGAGCAGAGTAGCGATTTGGGTAAAAGCAAGCAGTGTCGGGAAGGGACTGAGAGTTTAACAAAGGTAACAGGGCATTCGTGAATAAAGTCACATCAGGGAAAAAAAGTCAAAAGTTAAAATTAAAGGCGTTGTATCTGAATGCATGAAGCATTCGTAACAAGATAGATGAATGAATGGCGCGAATAGAGATAAATGGGTTTGATCTAGTGGCCATTACTGAGACATGGATGCAGGATGACCAAGGTTGGGAACTAAATATTCCAGGGTACTCGACTTTTAGAAAAGCTAGGGCAAAATGGTAAAAGTGTGGTGGGGAGGGTTGGGTAGCCCTGATAATAAAGGATGAGATAAAGACTCTAGTGAGAAAGGATCTTAGCTCAGAAAATCAGGAAGTAGAATCAGTATGGGTGGAGCTAAGAAATAACAAGGGGCAGAAAACACTGGTGGGAGAAGTTTACAGGCCCCCTAACAGTAGTTATAGTGTCGGACAGAGTATAAATCAGGAAATTGGAGAAGCATGTCACAAAGGTGAATGCAATAATCACGGTAGACTTTAATCTTCATATAGATTGGGCAAACCAAATTGGCAAAAGCAGTTTGGAGGACGAATTCATGGAATGCATTCGAGACAGTTTTCTAGAACAACATGTCGACGAACCACCTAGGGAACAGGTCGTTTTAGATCTAGTATTTTGTAATGAGACAGAATTAATTAGTTATCTTATAATAAAGGATCCTCTGGGGAAGAGTGATCATAATATGTTGGAATTTCACATTGAGTTTGAGAGTGATGTAGTGAAGTTTGAAACTAGGGTTTTAAATTTAAATGAGGCCAAATATATAATTATGAGGGGCGAGTTGTCTATGGTAGATTGGGAAATTAGATTAAAAGATATGATGGTAGATAAGCAAAGGTAAACATTTAAAGAAATAATTCATAATTCCCAGAGAATATACATACCCTTGAGGAATAAAAACTCTACAGGAAAAGTGATTAAACCCTGGCTAACTAGAGAAGTTAAGAATAACATTAGTTTATACAATGTTGCCAAAAAGAGTCGTAAGCCTGAGGATTGGGACAGTTATAGAAATCAGAAAAAGGTAACCAATAAATTGATAAAGAGGGAAAAAATTGACCATGAGAGTAAATTAGCAAGAAATATAAAAACAGATTGTAAGAATTTCTACAAGTATATAAAAAGGAAGAGATTAGCTAAAGTAAACATGGGTCCCTTAGAGGCAGAGACAAGAGAAATTATAATGGGGAATAAGGAAATGGCAGAGAAGTTAAACAAATATTTTATATCTGTCTTCTCAGTAGAAGACACAAAAAACATACCAGATATAATAGGGAACCAATGGTCTAATGAGAGTGAGGAACTTAAAGTAATTAAGATTAGTAAAAAAAAATTAGAAAAACTAATGGGACTAAAAGCCAACAAATCCCTTGGACCTGATGGCCTAAATCCTAAGGTTTTAAAAGAGGAGGCTGCAGAGATAGTGAAAGCATTGGTTTTGATCTTCCAGAATTCCGTGTATTTTAGAATGGCCCCCGTGGATTGGAAGATAGCAAATGTTACCCTGCTATTCAAGAAAGGAGGGCGGGAGAAAACGGGGAACTACAGGCCAGTTAGCCTGACATCAGCAGTAGGCAAAATGCTGGAATCCATTATTAAGGACGTAGTAACAGGGCACTTAGAAAATCATAATATGATTAGGCAGAGTCAACATGGTTTTATGAAAGGGAAATTGTGTTTGAAAAATCTATTGGAGTTTTTTGAGGGTGTGACTGGCAGGGTAGATAAGGGGGAACCAGTAGATGTAGTATCTTTGGATTTTCAGAAGGCATTCGATAAGATGCCACATAAGAGGTTGTTACAAAAGATTAGAGCTCATGGAATTGGGGGTGATATATTAGCATGGGTTGAGGATTGGTTAACGGACAGAAAACAGAGAGTAGGAATAAATGGGTCATTTTCAGGTTGGTAGGTTGTAACTAGTGGGGTGCCGCAAGGATTAGTGCTGAAGTCACAGCTATTTACAATCCATATTAATGACTTAGATGAAGGGACCGAGTGAAATGTATCCAAGTTTGCTGATGATACAAAGCTAGATGGGAAAGTCAACTGTGAGGAGGACACAAAGATATTGATAGGTTAAGTGAATGGGCAAGAAGGTGGCAGATGGAGTGGGGAAATGTGAGGTTATTCCTATTCAGGAACAATATAAAAATGGAATATTTTTTAAATGGTGAGAAACTATTAAATGTTGGCGTTCAGAGGAATTTGGGTGTCCTTGTACATGAAATACACAGTTACCATGCAGGTACAGCAAGCAATTAGGAAGGCAAATGATATGTTGGCCTTTATTGCAACGGGGCTGGAGTACAAGAGTGAGGACATCTTGCTGCAATTGTACAGGGCTTTGGTGAAACCGCACCTGGAGCATTGCGTGCAGTTTTGGTCTCCTTACCTGAGGAAGGATATACTTGCCTTAGAAGCGGTGCAATGAATGTTCACTAGATTGATTCCTGCAATGAGAGGGTTGGCCTATGAGGAGAGATTGAGTAGAATGGGCCTATACTCTCTGGAGTTCAGAAGAATGAGAAGTCATGTCATTGAAACATATAAGATTCTAAGAGGGCTCGACAGGGTAGATGCTGAGAGGATGTTTCCTCTGGCTGGAGAGTCTAGAACTAGGGGGCATAGTCTCAGGATAAGGGGTCAGGCATTTAGGATTGAGATGAGGAGGAATTTCTTCACTCAGAAGGTCGTGAATCTTTGGAATTCTCTACCCAGAGAGCTGTGGATGCTCAGTCGTTGAATACATTCAACAGGAGGCTGCAGAGAGAGTGGAAACATTGGTTTTGATCTTCCAGAATACCCTAGATTTTAGAATGGACCCCATGGATTGGAAGGTAGCAAATGTTACCCCGCTATTCAAGAAAGGAGGGCGAGAGAAGACAGAGAACTACAGGCCAGTTAGCAGTTGTAGGCAAAATGTTGGAATCCATTATTAAGGACGTAGTAACAGGGCACTTAGAAAATCATAATATGATTAGGCAGAGTCAACACGGTTTTATGAAAGGGAAATTGTGTTTGAAAAATCTATTAGGGTTTTTTAAGGGTGAGACTGGCGGGGTAGATAAGGGGGAACCAGTGGATGTAGTATATGTGGAGATTGCGCAGGAAAGTGGAGTTGAGGTCGCAGATCAGCCATGATCTTATTGAATGGCGGAGCAGGCTCGAGGGACTGTATGGCCTACTCCTGCTCCTATTTCATATGTTCTTATGTGTCAATTTTTGTCTGATTACGCTCCTGTGAAGCGCATTGGAATGTTTTACTACACAAAGGTGCTATATAAATGCAAGTAGTTGGTTGTTGTTGTTGTTGTTGTTGTTGTTGTTGTTGTTATGATTCTAATTCATTGGTTTGTGAGTTTAATCAAGAATTGATTTTGATCTGGTCTGCCACCTTGAGCTAGGGAGTTCTTGCACAGATAGGTAAAATTAATACGTCTGATCATGTACTACAGTGAGGACAAAACAGAATCACTGCAACTGGTGCCATGGACTAGGAGTCAGTGACTAAATGGTCCTGTTCTTCAACACTAAAGCTTTCAGGCACCCCTGAAGGATACTTTTGAAGAAAATAACTATCTAGAGAGTTGCCTGGGTTAAAGTGGAAGAACTTAAAACAGACCTCAGAGGAAAGATTATCAATTACTCCTTAGAGAGGAAAGAAGAAAAAAGGAGGGAAAAAAATAATTTTGAACTCATATACCTACCTAAGCAGCACATTACAGAATCCTTAGGGAAAGCACTTCACCAAATGGCTAAAGCAAAATATGAGCGTAACCAAGCAACGATGAATGAGGCAAATTATGCACTATTTCACACAAAGGTTAGTCATTATGAACAAGGCAAAAAGGTTACCTTTGAACAGTCTACATCACTTCACAGCTATTAAAAATAGACAAGCACTTTGCACAGGTAAAGCCGATATCTGTAATCTATGTAGATTTGGAGATGTTGACAGAAGTCATGGCAGGACAGTTGGGGGAAATGTTGGGTTGTCGTGCCGACCAGCATCAAGTGGGGCTTGTTAAAAAATTGTGCTTAGTAAGTCAATATAAGATATCTTGTGGATATAATTAATGAGGTGTGGGGGGAGCCAGCCATCTCGTTTATACTATCTCATGATTTACAAGAAACGTGGTGCAGTGGGGATATTTAATTCATAGCTCAGAAAGGTAGTGGTTCTGCAGAGAGACCGTTTGCTACCGGAGTCCTGCAGGGATCGGTGTTCAGACTGATGCTCTTTACAATCCTTATTACCGATCTGGATGAACATAAGTCAACTCCCAGGATATGGTAGAGGTTTGAAATGGCTTCTTTGCATCAATCTTCACTTCCAGTAGACTATTGCGCAGTTACCAATAATGCAGCGTACAGCTGATTCTGAAGTTGCCAATGTCAAAGTGGACGCAGATATAATCCTGGAAAGAATAAGGGATTTCAAAGCACATCATACTACTGGTGCAGACGGAATTCACCCAAGCATGCTCAGTAAATTAGGAGCCGTGCTCAGTGAACCCTTTGCTTATATATTTAACAGCTCGCTTGTGTCAGGGACAGTTCCAGGGGAAAAGAGGGAGACGCATGTTGTGTCAATGTTTAAAATAAGGACAAAATGTCCGAAGCAGGAAATTATAGACCCACTAGCTTGGTTTTGGTTATAGACAAGTTACTAGAAGGAATCATTAGAGATACTCTACATGACCACATGCACAGAGATGGGGTTATTACGGACTCTTAATAAGGTTTCTGGAAAAGAAGATCATGTCTTTACCAAGCTGGTGGAATTTTTTGAGCAAGTTACTAGGTTGGTAGATCAAGGTAGCCCAGTCAATATTGTATACTTGTAATTTCAAGAAGCTTCTCAGGACGTACGAGCTGCTATCTCTGCTTTTCAAGCTAGACAGCTGGATTTGAAAACTTTTCCCTTTCCTTTTCTTTCAAAAGAACGCCAGGGAATCAAGGGATATGGGGATCGGGCAGGAAAGTGGGGTTGAGGTTGAAGATCAGCCATGATCAGATTGAATGGCGGAGCAGGCTTGATGGGCCGTGTGGCCTACTCCTGCTCCTATTTCCTATGTTCTTATATAGTAGCCAGGATAATCTCAGCTTCTTTAGAGTAAGTGGAATGACCCACAATCAGCATTGAGATAAATGACCAGAAATCTTTTGGTTTGGGGGATAAACGTTGGTCAGGACACCATAGAGAACTCCACTGCCGTTCTTCGAATTGTGCAGTGGGACCTTTTACGTCCACCTGAGAACCCGAAAGACGGCACCTCCGACAGTACAGCGCTCCCCACAGTACTGCACTGAGACGTCAGCCTGGGTTACGTGATGAAGTCTCCGGAGTGGGGCCGAGAACTCAGACGCAACACTGAGCCAAGGCTGACAGCAAGGCTGTCAAAAAGAACGTATCGGCCGGGGATTTCCTCTCATCTGCTCACGGGGTTTCCAACGCACTTCCGGTGAAGTTACGGCAGCGGAGCGAGAGCATCTCCGAGGAAATTCCCAGCAAACGGAACAATTTTTCCCATTGTATTGGGAATTGAAGGCGCAAGAAAGAACCTGCGTTCATATTGTACCTTCACACATCCTCAGGCCATCCCAAAGTGCTTTATAACTATTGGATTGTTTTTGAAATGCAGTATTGTTGTTATGCAGGCAAACACAGCAGCCAATTTTGCACAGAGCGGTAAATAAATCTGATTTTGGTTGAGTTGGGAGTGTTGGCCAAATACACCATTAGAACACCCTTTGAAAAACTCCCAGGGGATCATTTACATCCAGCTGAGCGGACAGATTAGGGCTCGG
Source organism: Heptranchias perlo (assembly GCF_035084215.1). Lineage (NCBI taxonomy): Eukaryota > Metazoa > Chordata > Chondrichthyes > Hexanchiformes > Hexanchidae > Heptranchias > Heptranchias perlo. The sequence continues at coordinate 11,150,739 of NC_090338.1, read as the reverse complement.
TTTAATATCTCATCCAAATGACAGAACCTCCGGCGACGCAGCACTCTACACTGAAGTCTCGGCCTGGATTGTGTACTCAAGTCCATAACCGTCTGACCCCGAGGCAAGAGTACTACCAACCGAGCCAAGCTAACACTTTAAGCAAGGACTACCATCCCATCACTCTGTGGTACAGTATGTTCCAACATTTGAAAGAGTTGCCCTCGAGCATGTCATTTGTTGGGATTGCGTCTCTCAACAAAAGTCATTGAGTAATGCTGCCTTAGAACCACTGAAACGAGACACCAGGAATGCGTTGGTGATTTGCAATGGATTTACTCGCATGAGGTTGTGGGTTCAGGTCCCACTCCAGGGTTTTGAGCACAAAATCCAGGCCGACACTCCCAGTGCAGTATCGGGTGAGACGTTAAACCGAGGCCCCGTCTGTTCTCTCAGGTGGACGTAAAAGATCCTGTGGCACTGTTTCGAAGAAGAGCAGGGGAGTTCTCCCCAGGGTCCTGGCTAATATTTATCCCTCAATCAACATCACTAAAAAACAGATTATCTGGTCATTATCACATTGCTGTTTGTGGGACCTTGCTGTGCGCCAATTGGCTGCCGCATTTCCTACATTACAACAGTGGCTGTAAAGCACTTTGGGATATCTTGGGGTTGTGAAAGTCGCTAATAAATGCAAATCGTTCTTTCTTTTTCTTTCTTTCGTTCTTTCTTTCAATGTGTGTAGACAGTATCCTAATATTACAGAACCGTTAAAAATGGACTCCTGGTAGTTTTCAGGAGATTAAATGAATTTGCAGGGATTTTCAGATATAAAATAAATTGGAATAAGTCTGAGGAAATGCCCATGATCAGACATTCTACATTGGCCAATGTAAAGTTGCTGCTTTCATTTAGAAGACTGACAGGATGAAATAATTTGGCATATGGTTAAACCCAGGCTTCAAGAATATAGCAAACATTAATTAGAATGAGGTGCTGAGAAAAATTAATGCAGAATGATGGTGCTATCAGAGCGGGTCAGGGCAGACTCAATTAAGATGATTTTAGTACTTTTAAGGTAAATGACAAAAGAACCACATGGGGGAAAAAAAATTCCGCACTGAGTTGTTATGATCTGGAATTCACTGCCTGAAAGGGCGGTGGAAGCAGATTCAATAGTAACTTTCAAAAGGGAATTGGATAAACACTTGAAGTGGAAAAAAATTGCAGGGCTATATGGGGAAAGAGCGGGGCAATGGGACTAATTGAATAGCTCTTTCAAAGAGCTGGCATCGGCATGATGGGCTGAATGGCCTCCTTTATTCTATGATTCTATGATTCGAAAGATAAACTATCTGAATACCATGGTAGTTTTAAACAGGCCTACTTGTGGGAGGGTGAAAAGAATGTTATTGACCCCAAAAGCCAATAGGGCCGACTTTTCTCTGAAGGTCCCCGGTGGATGCCGAACAGGTACAGCGTGCCAGCGGTGTGCTGTGCCTTCGAGGGCATAAGTTCACCAAATCTTCTTGGCCTACCTGGCTTCACACCCACCCAATGCAGGCTTACCTCCAGCAGGGTCTTGCGTTGGGATCGGCGGGTAGAAACAGGAGCACCCCCCGGCGGGAGAGGCCTGTAGCTGCGCTTCTAGCCACCAGACTCGGGGCCCTTTGGTCTCTGGCGCTGCTCTCTCCCAGGAACAGCCAGAAGGCACCAAGGTCTAAAGATCATGCTCGGGAGGGCGGGGGTGGAGGATTAATTTCTTAAACTGTTGGATCGACAAATATCCAAGACATTTCTGGCCTCCTTCTGGTCTAAGGGCAGTTGGCGTTAGTCTCACCATCAGCCTTTTTGGAGCGTTCCTCCATTTGTACATCCCACGGGTGCACACAGGGGAAAGTGAGGTGGGAGGGCTCTCCCCTCATGAGAATGCTTACACTAGGCCTGAGGCTCCTGTCGGCCTACTTACGTCGCCTTAGGGATTCCCACGGAAATCGGGCAGAGTGTAAAATGGCCTGCCGATTCGTTATCGTCTAAAACCTTTTTCTACCCAATTGTATTTAATTTAACAACTTGTGATGGTGAGATTTGAACTCAAAATTATTACACGACCATTAAGGATTATTGCACAGGCAAGTTTAATGCTATTGCATGGGCAAGTATAGCCATTTTCTTGTACGTTTAGTAATTTTTTTAGGTTCCTAACTAACAAACCTTTTTCCAGTTGTAAATGCTCAACTTAGTGGAGAAACCAAGATGGCGGCTAGAAGGAATTTCCAGAAAAGATTTGAAGCAATTCGATTACTTCCCCGTCTTTCTTTTGATAAATTTTGTTGACTGATCATTTTTTTAACTTGTCGTTTTCATATATCCTTTTAGGAATTCTCACTGTAGATTGATCTAACTACTTGATTTGGCCTTTCACATCTCTTCAGTTGTGATTCGTTATTATTGAATCAGTATGACATTTCAGTCATCTAGCTGCAAGAAATTTGCATATATACAGGTGCAATGCCAAACTATGACCCAGGAAGTGTGGCATACAGGTGAAAGGCACAATCAGGTAAATTTCCTTCTTCCGTGAACTCAGTGCAGAACACTTACAATCAGTGTCAGAAAACAATCGATTCAGATGGTGCAATGTATGCATTCCTAATTTGTCCCAGTAGCAGAGAAACAGAAAATTGAACCCAAAGTTTGATGTTTACTAGGAAATATCCTGTGGTATCACCGACAATGAGTTAGAGGATATGCTGTTCTATAGGTGTCGCCGCGTGTAATACGCAATAGGCCAGATTTTGCTGAAAAATTAACGGCGTCTGAATGACGCACTGTTATCAAAACACAAATTGGCCGTTAACTTGTAGCGGGGAAGAGATACCCCTTGAATTGCGAATCGCTACAAGTTGCTGGTCGATTTACGCCACTCCGCCGTTAGCTTAGCAAAAACGGCATCTCGCCCTCAACCCCCCCGTGAGTTTCATGAAGTTGCTGCATTTGCACATTGATTGCCCATTAAACTCACCGCAGAAAGTTAAGCCTAGTAATTAACAGCGTAAGTGCCTTCTTAACGACGTGATAATTGTTAATGGCTGCCAATCAACCATTCTTGCCCAGAAAGTAAACAGTTATCAGTGTGGAGTCTCATTCCTTCAGGTAGTTAATTGTTTTAGGAGATTTTAAAAATGTCAAATTTGAAATTTAATTTTTTTTCCTTACTGTTTCATTTTTCTCTCTCTTCCAATCTTTCTTTCCCTCTCTTTATTTCTCTTTCTGTACCTGATTTGACATTGAATTCACCCACTCCAATTCACCATCCTTCTCAGTCCTTCCTCTGCTTCTTTCATGATCCGTAGATCTCATTGGTTAAGGAGACAATCTGTTTGCCCCATTGCTCTTCCAGGTCCCAGATGCCCTCTTATCTTTGTTATCAGCTCGCACTTTCAGCAACTCTTGAAACCGAAACATGCAAGGGCAGGTCTAACTAAAGCCAGATGCCGTTAGATTCCCTGCTACAGTAAATTAAGGCCCACAATGTTATTATCAGGACTCGTGATATACATTGGCTCAATGGGGCCAGTTTTCAGGCTAGATTTTCAACTTCTTGCTAAAGTGTTAAACTAGCATTGTAGATGGGGCCGTCGTTATAGAAACCACCTGACTAAATTGTTGTGCTTGATTGGTTTAAAATATCCAGCCAATCAAGAAGTATTGTGCTAATTTGTGACACCGTGGGCTCGATTTTCGCACCCCTGAGCGGCTGTGTTCGTGGCGGGGGATGGGGGTGGCTCCGAAAATCGGGGATTCCCAGGGCGGGGTGCCACTTAAAGTAATTAACCAGGTACTTCAGATCGTTTACAGACCTGATTAACATGATATTTTAGGAGGAGTGGGATTTTCAAGTCAACTGGGACTGTTTCCCACACTGGGGGAAACACTCCCAGTTGAAATGGACGTGTTGCAGCCATCAGCCTGTGGCAGCTGCAAAGGTCCATTTGACAGGTGGGGGGGGAGATCCTCACTCATTGCAGGAGGCCACTCTGTCACTTTGGACAAAGTTTGGCCTCCACCGCCCTCCTCTGAACAATAAAATTCACCAACTTGCACACTTACCCCAGGGTCCAGACACATTTACCTACCTTGCCGACCCCCTCAAATTTACATCTTCCGGATGGGGGCCGCCATAGCTGCAGTCATGACCTCCTCGGAGGACAAAGAGCATCACCAGCCTCACCGGCCACGCCGTCCACCTCTGAGACGTGGAGCTCCACAACACAGTGCTGTGACACATCCACCTGCACAGCAGGAGGGAGGGCAACCGCAGAGAGAGATGTGTCGCAGAAGGCACTACCCTCGCCACAGGGTCCACAGAACGAGGCTCAGCTTCCTGGACCTCTCTGAGCAGCAGTGCACAAGAAGACTCAGAATCACTCGACATGTAGTCGTGGACATCTGCAGCCTCCTTCATGCCGAGCTGCTCCCGGCTGGCCCGAGCACCAACTTCTTACCTGTCGCTGTCAAAGTCACCACTGCCCTCAACGACTTCTCCTCCGCTTCCTTCCAGGGTGCCACCAGGGACATCGCCGACGTCTCTCAGCCGTCTGCACAAAAGAGCCCTGCAAATACACCTACACCCACTCTGCAGTGACACAATGGGTGTCATCAATTGTGGGTCTTCATAGTGATCCTCAGGAAAGGGCATTATTGCACAAACTAGACAAAATTCACAAAGACGTGGCAGTAGTGGTGACAATATAATATGTAATGTGAGTTGATTAGAAATGAAATATAAGTAAAAACCATGACAAACCCTCAAACACCTTTTTGCATCCCCTTCATGCTCACGACACGTTTGCCTTACGCTGCCTACTGCACATATGTGATGCATGCCCTGTGGCTGCAGCACAGGTAGTGGCAGGTTGAGTGAGGCTGACTGTGAAAGAGATGCACGAGAGGGTGAGTATGAGATAGAGCCTTGAGATTGTATGAGGATTGGGTTGAGTGGTAGTGGCGGGATGAGTACTGGCGAGGTGAGTAAGTGCAGGTAAGATGAGGATGAGCTTTGAGTGGGTGTGAGGAGTGATGTGATAGAGTAGTGTTGGCAGTGCAGAAGGAGATGTGGGGTGGGGGCGGTGATGTGGCAGACGGAGTTTAGGGGAATGAGTAAGTGTACTCACTTTGGCTGACCTACTTAGGTCATCGCAGCGCCTCCTGCACTGTATGCAGGTGGGCGATATGTTGGTGGTGCAGGTGACCTCCTCTGCCACCTCGAGCCAGGCCTTCTTGGTGGCAGAGGCAGGCCACTTCCTCCTGCCCGCCGAGGGGAAGATCTCTGTCCTCCCTCTCCTCCTCCTCACCCCATCCAATACGACCTGGAGTGAGGCATCATTAAACCTGGGAGCAGCCTTCCCCCTGGGCTGCTCCATGCTGTAATTTTGCCCATTTTCTGTCAGTGGAGGACTGCCCCTTTAAATAGGGCTCCTCCAGCTGACAGCCTATGCTGCGCATGCGCAGTCCGCCCGCTGCGCAGCTTTCCAGCGCGAAACCCGGAAGCAAAGGTAAGTACCTCCAAACAAGCTGCAATCACGTGCGGAGCACCCCGATTTCACTGGGCGCATTACCCACGCGCCCAGTCCACCCCCCGCTGCCAACCCACCGCCCTCCTAATATCGGGCCCCATAGTTTGATGTCAAGGAAATGCATGCAATCCTATCACTCTTATGGACCTCAGCATGTCCCAAAGCACTTTACACCGCATTAAGTATTTTTGAATTATAGTCACTGTTGCAATGTGCGCACAGCAAGGTCCCACAAACAGCAATGTGATAAATGACTGTTTACCGCTATAAAATCTGTTTTAGGGATGTTGCTTGAGGGATAAATATTGGCCAGGACACCAGGGACAACTCCCCTGCTCTTCTTCTAACAGTGCCATGGGATCTTTTATTACGTCCACTTGAGAAGGCAGATTGGACCTCAGTTTAACGTCTCATCCAAAAGACGGAAAGAGAGAAGCATGTAGTTGACCTGATATCACTGTCAGAAATGGAGTAATTAAAAGATTTAACTGAGTTTGTTGGGCAATAATATTCCAGGTCAGATTAGGGCTGCTAAAGTTCTCCTTGTGAAGATTTTCACTTCTCGGTAACAAATAACCTTCATGTTGCATCGAATTACATCGAATTTACAGCACAGAAACAGGTCGTTCGGCCCAACAGGTCCATGCTGGTGTTTATGCTCTACACGAGCCTCCTCCCACCTTACTTCTTCTCACCCTATCAACATATCTTTCTTTTCCTTTCTCCCTCATCTAGCTTCCCCTTAAATGTATCTACGCTATTCGCCTCAACCACTCCATGTGGTAGCAAGTGCCACATTCTAACCACTCTCTGAGTAAAGAAGTTTCTCCTGAACTCCCTATTGGATTCATTAGTGACTATCTTATATTTATGGCCCCTAGTTTTGGACTCCCCCACAAGTGGAAACATCTCCTGTATGTCCATCCTATCAAAGCCGTTAATAATTTTACAGACCTCTATCAGGCCACCTCTCAGTCTTCACTTTTCCAGAGAAAAGAGGCCCAGTCTGTTCAGTCTGCCCTGATAGTTATACCCTCTCAGTTCTGGCATCATCCTTGTAAATCTGTTTGACACTTTTTCCAGGGCTTCTATATCCTTTTTGTAAGATGGAGACCAGAACTGTTCTGAATGTAAATTAACGGTTCCTTCAATCTGGTAAACACAAGGTGCAAAGTGGCAAGGTCAGACTAATGGCTCTGGTAATAGCTTTCTAAATGTGTTTTGTAAAGGGTAATTTGGTCAATTTCTCCTGGAGATGTTACTCTACAGATTGCGATCAAGACAAAATGAATTTTCTAGTGGTTTTTAACAATTAACGGAGATATATGCCTCTCGGTATTTCAAGAATATGCTGATACAATACTAAATATCTCTGTTCATTTCTAACGTAGTTGTCCCCATGGATCATCCAGCCAATGTTCTTTGGTTTCATGTTTCTGTTGTCAGACAAGGACATCTCCAGATGCAGTTGAACCTTAGCACCCTTCGCCCTCCAAGCGTACACAACTATTGTCAGAATGCAGTGAAAGCACCTTTCTAGCATTAGACATAGTTTACCTCGTAACATTTATTTCCCTTTGCTTTGTACGCATCTCCGTATAAAATGGCCTGGAATCTGCTCTCACAGCGCTCACCGTTATATCTGTGCAAATAATGGTAGATGAACTTCTGACGACCGCACATGCGCAGTTAAACGCGGAAATCCGTTAGTTGTTCTAACAGATGCCCTGATTGTCCAGAAGCTTCGTTGGGGGTGGGGTGGGGGGGCAGGGGCGGGGGTGGGGACAGCTCGCCGGCTGGCTCCCCATTGAAATAAATGCAACGGCACGAAGCTCCTCTCCTGCCCTGCTGGAAACGAACTAATCTCCCCAGAAAAAGGTGTGTCGAGTTTTTGTAGTCTAACCAAAATTATAACGGCGAGAAAAGTCTTAATGACTGCCAAACAACCTCTGTGGGACTGAAAATTAACTTTTACAAGTGTGGAGTCTCATTCCTTCGCATTTAACTGTCATTGGACATTTAAGAAAAAAATTCAACATTTTTATTTTTTTACTTTTTCTTTCTGTCTCTTTTAATCCAAATCTTTCTTTCCCTCTCTTTATTTCGCTTTCTGTAACTGATTTGACATTGAATTCACCATTCTAACTTACACTTCCTGGTTCGGTGTCTGCTTGGCTTATTACCATGCTTTAACCTGACAGGTTAAGGGGATACACAGCTGTTTGCCCTGTTCACACAGGTCCCAGATGCCCGGGAGAGGGAGCCGTGCTAGATTGAGGGCCCCATGAGAGGAACTGGCCACGAAAAAGCCCATGAAAAGTCTATGGCAAGTCCCAGTCTAACGAGGGGTGGGCACTGTTCATGTGCCGCTCAGAGCAAAATCCAGCCGAGTGAGTATGGGGAAAAAGAAGGACACTCTAAGGGGGGAGTGCTTTTTTGTCAAGCTGTCGACTTGGCTTATTGGTGGCCCTCTCACTTCTGAGTTAGAAGGTTAAGGCTTGAAGCCCCCATCCAGGACTTGAGCATGTAATCTAGGTCGCACTTCAGTTCAGTGCAAGGGAGAGATGCATTGTTAGAGGCGCTGTCTTTTGATGAGCTGTTAAACCAAGGCCACATCTACCTGTTCAGGTAGACGTAAAAAAAAAGAAAGAAAGAAGAAATAAAGACTTGTATTTCTAAAGCGCCTTTCATGACCTCAGGACTTGCCAAAGTGCTTTACAGCCAATGAAATACTTTGTAACGCAGTCACTGTTGTAATGTAGGAAATGTGGCAGCCAATCTGCTCACAGCAAGCACCCACATACAGCAATGTGATTAAGACGAGATCATCTGTTTTAGTGAGGCTGGTTGAGGGATAAATGATGGCCAGGACAACCTATGGCATTGTTTGAAGAAGATCAGGGAGTTCTCCTGGAGTCCTGGTCAATATTCCTTCTTTAACCAATCACACCAAATAAAGAGATGGATTTGTCATTTATCTAATTGTGTTTTTGGAACCCTGCTGTGTGCAATTCTTTATATTATCATAGTAGGTACAGCACAGGAGGAGGCCATTTGGCCCAACATGCCTGTGCTGGCTCATTGAAAGAGCTATCCAATTAGTCCCGTTCCCATGCTCTTTCCCCATACCCCTGTAATTTTTTTCCCTTCAAGTATTTATCTAATTCCCTTTTGAAAGTTACTATTGAATCTGCTTCCACCACCCTTTCAAGCAGTGCATTCCAGATCATTAAAACTCGTTGCATAAAAAAACTTTCCCTCATGTTGTCTATGGCTCTTTTGCCGATCACCTTAAATCTGCGTCCTCTGGTTACCGACCCTTCTGCTACTGGAAACAGTTTCTCCTTATTTATTCTATGAAAACCGTTCATGATTTTGAACACCTCTATCAAATCTCCTCTTAAACTTCTCTGCTCGAAGGAGAACAACCCCAGCTTCTCCAGTCTCTCCACATAACTGAAGTCCTTCATCCCTGGCACCATTCTAGTAAATCTCTTCTGCACCCTCTCTAAGGCCTTGATATTTTTCCTGAGGTATGGTGCCCAGAATTGAACACAATATTCCAGCTGTGGCCTAACCAGTATTTTGTAAAGGTTTAGCATAACTTCCTTGCTTTTGTACTCTATGCCTCTGTATACAGTGGTGTTCCCCGGGGGTGGTATTAGGAGCATTGCTCTTTTTGATATATATTAATGACCTGGATTTGGGTAAACAGGGTATAATTTCAAAATTTGCAGTTGGCACATAACTAGGAAATGTAGTAATCAATGTGGAGGATAGTAACAGACTTCAGGAGGACATAGACAGACTGGTGAAATGGGCAGACACATGGCAGATGAAATTTAACACAGAGAAGTGTGAAGTGATATATTTTGGTAAGAAGAATATAATAAAGCCCAGGATCCCATATATTTTTTTTTAACAGCCTTCTCAGCTTGTCCTGCCACCTTCAAAGATTTGTGTACATACACCCCCAGGTCTCCCTGTTCCTGCACTCCCTTTAAGATTGTACCATTTACCAAATTGTCCTTATTCTTCTTACCAAAATATATCACTTCACACTTCTCTGTGTTAAATTTCATCTGCCATGTGTCTGCCCATTTCACCAGTCTGTCTATGTCCTCCTGAAGTCTGTTACTATCCTCCACATTGATTACTACATTTCCTAGTTATGTGCCAACTGCAAATTTTGAAATTATACCCTGTTTACCCAAATCCAGGTCATTAATATATATCAAAAAGAGCAATGCTCCTAATACCACCCCCGGGGAACACCACTGTATACTTCTCTCCAGCCTGAAAAACAACCGTTCACCACTGCTCTGTGCTGTCTGTCCCCTGGATAATTTTGTATCCATGCTGCCATTGTCCCTTTAATTCCATGGACTTTAATTTTGCTTGCAAGCATATTATGTGGTTCTTTATCAAATGCCTTTTGAAAGTCCATATACACAACATCAACCAGACTACCCTCATCAACCCTCCGTTACTTCATCAAAGAACTCAATCAAGTTAGTCAAACACAATTTTCCTTTAATAAATCGGTGCTGACTTTCAATTATTAGCCCATACATTTCTAAGTGCCAATTAATTTTGTCCCGGATTATTGTCTCTAAAAGTTTCCCCACCACCGACGTTAGGCTGACTGGCCTGTAATTATCACTCTCCCCTTTTTTTGAACAGGGGGCAACATTAGCAATTCTCTAGTTCTCTGGCACCGTTCACGTAGGTTCACATTTCGAGCATATCTATTTGCCTCTGTCTTGGAAAAAGTCACTTGTGATTTAGAACTAAAGAAAGTACGCGGGAGGTTTAATGGAGATATAAAGAAAAGAAGGAACTTGCAGTAATATATTGCTTCTCATGTCTTCTGCACACCCCAACGTGCTTCACACTCGATGAAGTACTTTCGAAGAGTAGTCACTGTTGTAATGTAGGGAAATGTTGCAGTCAATCAGCCGACAGCAAGGTCCCACTAACAGCAATGAGTTAGATGACCTAATAATCTGTGTTAATTGTGTGGGTTAAGGAATAAATATTGGCCGGGACACTGGGAGAACTCCCCTGCTCTTTTCCAAATAGTGCCATGGGATCTTTTGCATCCATCTGAACAGGCTGACAGGGCCTCGGTTTAACGTCTCATCTGAAAGACGGCACTTCTGACACTGCAGCACTCCCTCAGTACCGCACTGGGAGCGTCTGAGTAGATTAGGTACTCAAATCTCTGGAGTGGGACTTGAACCCACAACTTCCAGACTCAGAGGCAACAGTGGCACTACTAATCCACAGCTGATACTCAAAATGAATAAAAGATGCATTTTTCTTATCTTATTAACTGGAACTACATCTCCACAAGAGTCATTTGCAGAATTTGAACTTTTCTGAAAAATTCCCTTCCGTATTTTGAACTAGGGCAACATAATTGTTGCAAAAATCAGTGTCTCACCCACCCTGCCTCCCAGAAGAAAGGAGGAAGGACTTGCATTTATATAGCACCTTTCACAACCTCAGGACATCCCAAAGTTCTTTACAGCCAATGGAGTACTTTTGAAGTGTAGTCACTGTTGTAATGTCGGAAACGCAGCAGCCAATTTGTGCACAGCAAGGTCCCACAAACAGTAATTGGATAACGACCAGATCTGTTTGTGATGGTGGTTGAGGGATAAATATTGGTCAGGACATCGGGGAGAACTCTCCTGCTGTTCTTTGAATAGTGCCATGGGATCTTTTACATCCATTTGAGATGGCAGACAGACTCTCAGTTTAACATCTCATTGGAAAGACGGCACCTCCGACAGTGCAGCACTCCCTCACTGTCAAGACTAGATTTTGTACTTAAGTCTCTGGAGTGGGACTTAAACCCACAATCTCCTGACTCAGAGGCAACAGTGATACCCACTGAGCCACAGCTGATACCTAGCCTAGCCACGAAGGACACACAAAGTGTCTTCTAGGAGATTGGAGAAAAGATAAATCAAAGTGTTGGATGTAAATGAGTCTGTATTTAGAGTAGCTGTTTGTCCTTTGCATTAAAGAGCAATTTGGCCTAAGCTGTTGCCAATAGCAACACACCCACTAAGCAGTGTAAAAGAAGGCATCGGATTGACATTCTGTTTGAATTTTTTTTTTTGAAGTGTTAAACAATCCAATCTTCATATAAAAAAAAGATCTTTTCAATCCACCAGAGCTGGCAGATGAGGCCTCGGTTTATCATCCCATCCAAAAGACAACACCTCCATCAGTGTAGCTCCTCACCAATACTGCACCACCATGTTAGCCCAGGTTATATACTCAAGTCCTGGAGTGGGGCTCAAACCCACAATCTTCTGACTCGGAAGGAAGACTGAGCCAATTTGACATTTATATTTGGGGCACCATTAGAAATTGTTTTTGAGTATGGGGTGTTGCGGAGTACTCGCCTCTGATGGCTTCGTGGGCGGTTCCACCATGGAACTGAGCCCAGCAGAGTGGGAAGATCCCAAGCTTTGGTCCCCAGTTTGCTGATCTCAGCTATGGCAATCGTAAAGTGCTACAATTGGCCACAGCGCTCCGGGGATAGGAAAAGGGGAAATAGAACAGGAAGTCTGCTCCTAATAGCTACCCAATGGCATTCTGATGGCAGTGCCCATGTGCGGGCACTGGGCTTGGACAGCATCAGGCCTGGGGGTGATACCCTACAAATAGCCTGCTAACACGTATGCTCACACATCTCACGCATTAAGAATGGCCAATTGGGCGAGCTACTAATGAGCATCCAGTGCCCATGAAACTGTGTTCCAACAATCAATTAATGACTTTAGGAGAGGAGGGGATTGGAAAAAAAAAGATGTTGAATCTTTGATGTCAAACAGGGTTAACAGACGTGTTGGTTTTGATATTTGAACAGCTAAAAGCAGAAGTTTGAAAAAGAATTACATCGAACTTACAGCACAGAAACAGGTCTTTTGGCCCAACTGGTCTATGCCAGCCCACGCGAGCCCAGAAGAACAGTTCTCTGACGCCTGTTTGGAACGAAAGGCTCAGTTTTAACACACTCTTTGAGTGACATGGCATGACATGAGATACAACGATTTTGCGAAGAGGCAAAACTGGCTGAATTTGACATAACCAGTGCCTTGGTCTTAAAACTGACAAAGACTATTACATTTAGTCGAAAGCACTTCTTACTAAGGATAAGTTAACCAGGGCACAGTTACTCATTTTAGGCATTTTCCAATACATCTTAATTTTACAATTTGCCAAATTTTATGATTTTTTTTACTTTTAATGAAGATATTAACTGCTTTCGTCTGTGTGGTAATATTTGTTGTTTGAAGAGAGTTTCATGGTATAGCTTGAAACTACATTAAACTCAGTAAGCATACCACCGTAAATGGAGTAACTGTTAACCTTTTGAGTATAACAAGGAAACAATATAATAAAGTACACCGTCTGGGGAACAAGTCCTTTTACCCAAACTACTGATAGATCACAGAGAGAAGACTAGACCCTAAGCTCTGGAATTCCCTCCCCAAACCTCTCCCCCTCTCTACCTCTCTCTCCTCCTTTAAGTCGCTTGTTAAAAACCTCCCTCTTTGACCAACCTTTTGGTCACCTGTCCTAACATCTCCTTATGTGGCTCGGTGTCACATTTTGTCTGATAATCGCTCCTGTGGAGCGCCTTGGCACGTTTTACCGCGTAAAAGACGCTATATAAATGCAAGTTGTTGTTGTCGTAACCAGAGTCATCTATAAACATTATCAATTAGCAGAAAGCCACAGAATTCCCTGAAGTGCGTGATGAGGCTGCAGTAATATGAATCGGAAGCTAACATAAAATTAGAAGAAAGGGGAAAAAAATAACACTTATAAAATCAATCAGTTAGCTGCCAAGAGCTTAGGCCTAGACTGGGCCTAAAATAAAAAAGGTAGCAGCTTCTATTCCTGATCTGCACTGAGTTGGCTGACCCTAGATAGCTTTTTGGCAACCAAAGGTATTAAGGGATATGGGCCAAAGGCGGGTATATGGAGTTAGGTCACAGATCAGCCATGATCTTATCAAATGGCGGAGCAGACACGAGGGGCTGAATGGCCTACTCCTGTTCCTATGTTCCTATGACCCTAGGCATTCCAGCTATCCTTGGAGCCCCCGGAGTGGGGAGAGGATTAATTCCACCCCCCCACCGCCACCCCCACCCCTCAGCCCCCCAGGATCACTAACCTTTCTTCGCTGTCCAGTGACCCCTTGCTGGAAAAGGTTGACATTAGGAGAGGTTACGCATTAGGCTCGGATGTGATGCCTACCAAGGTGGAGTAGACTGCCTGCGCACATCGTCTGTACGCCTGCACCAATGGTGAAGGGAGGGGGGGTTAGGTATCGATAGGGCGCTGGCAGTGGGAGAACTGAATCCCCTGCATCAATCGTGTCTTTGAGAATAAGGGAAGGAAGTGGTAAAACATTGTCAAACGATGGGGATTTTTTTTTCTTTGCAATACATTTTTCAAGCTACAGTTCAGTAACCAAAGCACTGTGAGGACACCCTGAAATATGAGACTGAAGGCAGTAATTATCATGTTTTTTTTTTGCTAGTTCATATCTCGGATTATTTTGATGTTTTTTTTGGGAGCAGAAACGATTTCAAAGATGTTATTTTTTGCATTTCCCTCTCATGTAAAATATATGAGTTTGTTCAGTGTTCCCCAGTGCCTTTCAACAACATGTCTGCACATCACAGAAAAATACCTCATCATATCCTGTCATTTAAAGTCAAAACCCAATGCGCACTTTTGAAATTTGCATTTGGTAAAATATAATTACGGTGGCTGTTATTAAGATGTAATTTAGAAAGTGGAAATGTTTCTTGATAATCAGCGTAATAATACTTTTCAGTAATTACCTTCATTAATAGGGTGGCTGTTACACTTTAATTACTACTTTACAAGTCTTTTAATGCTCACTGCACCAAAATATTTTGAACCAAAGAGTTTCAAAGCACTTGTTAGCTTCCTATATTACACTCAAAAGTACTTCATTGGCTGTAAAGCGCTTTGGGACGGTCCTGAGGTCGTGAAAGGCGCTATATCAATGCAAGCCTTTCTTTCTTTTCTTTTTTCTTTTGCTAGTTAATCCATAGAACCATAGAAAAAATACAGCACAGAAGGGGGCCATTCGGCCCATCGTGTCCGCGCCGGCTCGAAGAACAACCAGGTGCCCATTCTAATCCCACTTTCCAGCACCCGGTCCATAGCCCTGCAGCTTACAGCACTTTAGGTGCAGGTCCAGGTACTTTTTAAAAGAGTTGAGGGTCCCTGCCTCTACCACCAATTTGGGCAGCAAATTCCATACACCCACCACCCTCTGGGTAAAAATGTTTTTCCTCATGTCTCCTCTAATCCTTCCGCCAATCAGCTTAAATCTATGTCCTCTAGTTCTTGAACTCTCCGCTAGGGGAAACAGGTACTTCCTGTCTACTCTATCTAGGTCCCTCATAATTTTGTACACCTCAATCAAGTCAGCCCTCAGCCTCCTCTGCTCCAAGGAAAACAACCCCAGCCTATCCAATCTCTCCTCATAGCTGCAATTTTCAAGCCCTGGCAACATTCTTGTAAATCTTCTCTGCACTCTCTCCAGAGCAATTACATCCTTCCTGTAATGTGATGACCAGAACTGCGTACAATACTCCAGCTGTGGCCTTACCAGTGTTTTATACAGTTCCGTCATTACATCCCTGCTTTTGTATTCTATACCTCGGCTAATAACGGAGAGCATTCCGTATGCCTTCTTCACAACCTTATCTACCTGTACTGCCACTTTCAGGGACCTGTGCACATGCACTCCAAGGTCTCTCAGTTCCT
Source organism: Heptranchias perlo (assembly GCF_035084215.1). Classification (NCBI taxonomy): domain Eukaryota; kingdom Metazoa; phylum Chordata; class Chondrichthyes; order Hexanchiformes; family Hexanchidae; genus Heptranchias; species Heptranchias perlo. Next base: position 11,135,347 of record NC_090338.1, on the reverse strand, counting down.
CTACCACTCTCAATATATTCCCGTTTACTGCGTATTCCCTTTTACCGTTTGCCCTCCCTAAGTGCATTATCTCACACTTCTCCGGGTTGAACTCCATTTGCCACTTCCCCACCCACTCCACCAACCCATTGATATCTTCTTGGAGTCCACAGCTATCCTCTTCACTATCAACTACACGGCCAATTTTTGTGTCATCTGCAAATTTGCCAATCATGCCCCCTACATTCAAGTCCAAATCATTAATATATAACACAAACAGCAAGGGACCCAACACTGAGCCCTGTGGCACACCACTGGAAACGGATTTCCATTCGCAAAGACATTCATTGACTTTTACCCTTTGTTTCCTGTTACTGAGCCAATTTTGGATCCATTTTGCCACATTTCCCTGTATCCCATGGGCTTTTACCTTTCTGACCAGTCTGCCATGTGGCACCTTGTCAAATACCTTACTAAAATCCATGTAGACAACATCCGCTGCACTACCCTCATCAATCCTCCTTGTCACTTCCTCAAAGAATTCAATCAGATTTGTAAGGCATGACCTTCCCTGAACAAATCCATGCTGACTATCCCTGATTAAACCATGCCTTTCCGAGTGACAGTTTATCCTATCTCTCAGTATTGATTCTAATAGTTAATCTTTCTTTTGGAACAGAAAGCAAGAAATGCTCACATCCCTACACCTCAACATTTCATGCAATGAACTTCTTTTGGTAGTGCAGGCTCGGTTGTTATGTAGGTAACCGTGGCAGTCATTTTGCATCAGTGACATCCCACAAAAAGCAGTGAGATGGACAACTGGTTGACTTGCTTTTGACTGAGGCTGGTGTTTGTTGAGACAGGAATGTTGGTCAGCTTCCATGAAGTACTCCCTGCACTTCTCTGAATGATGCCTTGGGAATTCAGCATTCACCTGACCCAGCAGTCAGGACCTTGGGTTTAACATTTCAAGGATGGCACTGTGGACAATGCAGCACTCTCTTAGTATTGCACTGGACTGTCAGCCTACGCAATGTGCTGAAGTCCTGGGCTGGGTTTCAAAACCACAACCTTCTGACCAAGAGGCAAAACCGCTGCCAAGTGGACAAAGCTGGCAAAAATTGGCATTGAATTTTAGAATACCCGAGTTAATAGGAACAGGAGTAGGCCATTCAGCCCCTCGAGCCTGTTCCAACATTCAGTTCGATCGTGACCGATGTGTTCCTCAACTTCATTTACCTGCCTTAGTTCCATATCCCCTGATACCCTTACCTAACAAAAATCTATCGATCTCAGTCTTGAAAGCTCCAATTGTTCCCCAGCATCCACAGCCTTTTGGGGCAGAGAATATTTACATTAGTACTGCCCGTTGTGTGAAAAATTGCTTCCTGATTTCACTCCTAAATGGCTTAGCTCCAATTTTAAGATTAGGTCTCCTCGCTCTTCATTCCCCCACCAGAGGAAATAGTTTCTCCGTATCTACCCTATCGAATCCTTTTAACATTTTAAACGCCTCGGCCACATCACCCCTCAATCTTCTAAACTCGAGGGAATACTATCCAAGTTTATGCAACCTGTCCTCATGAATTAACCCTTTAAGACCCGGATCAGTTCATTTGTTTTTTTTTTGGTGGCATTGGTTGAAGGAGGAATGTTGGCCAGGGCACGAGAGGAAATCCATGATCTTATTTCTCCCACCACAGGGAAACGTTGCTAGCCTACAGCAACAGCAACTATGAGTGAAATCGAGAGCTCACTGCATGGACAAACACAAGTGTAAGCCCTCCTTGTTGCATTACTCCCCGCTGCAGCGTGCTCCTCAAGTAAGACTTACTTGGCACGTAAAGTCATTGAGCAGCACCGGTTTGACCGCGAAGGGGCGCCCACCGCCTCTTTAAGTGTCAGCTCAGTTTCCCCCTCCTGGAATAATTCACCGCATTGTCATTCAGCTCCCGCGAAGCAGCTCGAGCGATTAAGCCATATCGAACGGTAATTTTTTTTTTCAAAATACGGAAAAGATTGTATAAAGCATCGAGTGAGTTTTCTTCTACTGGAATCCAAATGAGTTTGAGCTCAAATTATCTTTGAAAATGAAGAACAACAGCTCCCGGAGCTAGTTAGGCATGAAGCAAGGTGCCTCAAATAGGAGATATCAATGTGACCAAGATTTCATTTATTGCTTTCTCGATAGGCCAAGCTGACAGTAATAGATGGAGATGCTGAATGGTTATCACAAATTGAATAATATAATAACACACACGATCAGCATGTACAATAACTATCGGTTTTAACACGTGAAAGGTTAGGCAAGCTGGTTTGCTTCACTTCTCTGACAAATGTAGCGATTAAGAATGTAAAATAACTTTCTCTCTCTTGGTTTATTCTGGGTACGCACAGGGAGCAGAATGACAATGATAGAGAGCCAAACATTATTTTTAAGTATTGTTCTTCTTCCCCGGTGCTGGTTCCTGTGGAATGAGTGACCTCCTTGCATTTCAATAAGCATCCACTTAGCTTCACTTAACATTTCCTTTTTTTAGCACTCTCACCAAGCAGCCCTCATGTGTGAGCCTTGACAATGAGTATCGGTTGGCTATTCAACTGTGGGGGAGATGTGACACAATCCTGTCCTCGTTCAGCATCGGCACACATGCGCTTTCTACCATGAGTCACTGTATAGTGATCGGGAAATGGGGTGGGTTGGGAGGGTGGTCATTGTTCCCCTACCCAAGGGCCCTGAGGTTAATTGTACTGGTCCCGCATCCAAATGGTTAATAGAATATGGAACACAATTACCACAAGTGGCTATTGAAGCCACAATAGTTGAGAGAAAGCATGATTAGCACTTGAAGAGAAAGGTATTCAAGGTTACAAGGAAAATGGGACTGGAGTAGATAGTTCCAGTGTGGCTGGAGGCTACAGAGAAAACAGGCCAAGATTCCCATTCCAAAATGGCCTCCCTCTGTGCTTAAATTTCTATGATTCCACCACAGCTTCAGCTGAAGTAGTATCTGTTTGTGTCGATGTGTGTGTCTGCATATGTGTGTGTGTGTGCGTGCCTCTCTACGTGTGTGTGTGGGTGTGTCTATGTGTGTGTACATGTGTGTGTTTGTGTATAAGTAATGTGTGTACATATGTATGTTTGTGTATGTGTAGTGTGTATATGTGTGTGTTTGTGTATGTACATGTGTGTGCATGTATGTGTTTGTGTATATGTAGTGTGTGTACATGTGTGTGTTTGTATACGTATAGGTGTGTGTATTTGTGTATATGTAATGTGTGTACATGTGTATGTTTGTGTATGTATAGTTTGTATACATGTGTGTCTGTGTATGTGTAGTGTGTACGTGTGTGTTTGTGTATGTACATGTGTGTGGTTGTGTATATGTACACATGTGTGTTTGTGTATGTGTATGTGTGTGTTTGTGTATGTGTACGTGTGTGTTTGTGTATGTACATGTGTGTGTTTGTGTATATGTACATGTGTGTGTTTGTGTATGTGTAGTGTGTGTACATGTGTGTGTTTGTGTTCGGGGAGGTGGGTTTATATATTTTTTACTTCTTACAGATAGGTATGATCATGGTTGAAAAATTGAATTTTGATTTCAAAGTCAGTGAATTAATTTGTCTCCTTGGTGAAGCATTTATTAAACTCCTGTAGGAGACATCGGGAGGAGAAAACTTGAATTCTAGCTGAGGTGAAGAATTGAAAGAAAAATGTTACACATCACACCCAGTCGCTCCTCAGAGACACATCTGAGTTGGAACATCTCAAATTGTCTACACCAGGTTTGATACTAATCCTTTTCACCACAATATTCAGGGCAGGTCATTGATGAAGCAGTTGAAAGTGCTTAAGCTGAGGATGATATCTTGAGGAACTCGTGAAGCAAAGTCCTGGCCTGTGATGATTGGCCTCTGACAACCAAGACCATCTTCCGTTGTGTGAGGTACGACGCCAACCGTTGCAAGGTTTTCCATTCGACTCCCATTGACCTCGGTTTTGCCAGGGCTCCTTGGTGTTATCTCCGCCGATTGCTGCGTTGATGTCGAGGGCAGCCACTCTCACCTTTCCCCTGGCATTGAGCTTTCTCATCCATGTCCTGATCAAGGCTGTGATGAGCTCTGGAGCTGAGCGTTGCGGCAGATTGCGAACTGAGCCTTGATGAGCAGGGTATTGGTGAGTAGCTCGATGGGACTATTTTTTTTTAGATTTAGGCCCCCCTTTTATAAGAAGTGGGAGGGTGGGGGGTTAGGGTGTGTTTTATGTGCAGCAAATCAAAAAAAAACAAAATATGTGTCAAATAATAATTTTATTGTGAGCATCCAGGATGCACCCAAGCCCCTGCGGTGCCCATGGTCGTGGAAATCGATGGGACTATTGAGGACTCTGTCCATCACTTTACTGATGATTGTTAATTGTATGATTTCTCAATGAGGGTTAATAGTATTCAGGTGGTGGGAATGAATTGGGGGCTCTCGTATCCTTTTTATAAGAGAGCTTATCGAGGGTGTGGTGTGCGTGTAAAGGGAATTTCTGTGAATAAAGGCTTGGAAGCAACTGGAGACCAGGGTCTAGAATTCTATCCTTCTCCACCTGGCTATCCAAGTTTAACAATGATTGGGAAGAGGTTGATAGGGCAGTAACTGGCTGGGTTACACTTATTTTGTATTCTGGTTGTTTGGACGTACCTGGGCGATCTCTCGCATTGTCAGGTGGATGCCAGTGCCATAGCTGCACTGGAGCATCTTGTCGGGGAGGGAGTGGGAAGGAAGCAGCTAGTTCTCATGCAGAGACCTACAGCACTACAACAGGAATGTTGTTAGGGGTCCATAGCCTTCACCGTGTCTCGGCCACATCTACTGCCTATGGCTGGATTTGACCCTCAGATGCCATGTGTGAAAGGATAACATTCTCACATGCCGCCCTTCCTTGTTCCTGATCTGAGAGATTTGGTGGTTTGCACTGTCTCCGGTTTACAATGCCACGCTCCTGAACTGTGAGGCAGCGCTGTACTCTGCTCGACCATCGAGTTTCTCATCAGAAGCTATCATCCTACCTGTCTGAGCTGGATTCGAAACAAAATTCTGGAGAGGAAAGCAGATTTTTCAAATGCACAGCACTTTCCAAACTTGCTTATCAGAGGCTGAAGACATTTACTCCTGTCTCTGTAGGCAGTGGGCAGAATTCAAATCCAGGTCTCAGAGGTGACAAGAGCACACGAGCACATCATCTGGGTATGTTTCTAGCTGGAATGGAAAGATTTATTACATATTTGATGTAAAGTACAGAACGCAACTGCCTAATCCTGGAAATATAAGCCACAGATTTGAAGTGGCAGACTCCGTCTCACAGAGAGAAATAAACAAGTGGGCCCGGAACCAATAGAGTGTTAAAGAGTCAACCTTAGTCTTTATGAGGGAGTTTTAAATTCGAGTTTCACGGTAGCTTAGGTTAATTATGAGATAATGACATATATTTATCCTAACGCTAGGGACACATAACATTTCTCCCCTCTCCTTCGCTGGATCTCCCTTTGCCTTGTATCCATCCTCGATGGCAGCGTTCCACTTGGTTTGGCTCAGTGGTATCACTCTCGCCTCTGAGTCAGAAGGTTGTGGGTTCAAGTCCCATTCCATAGTCTAATCTGACACTCCGCAGCAGTACTGAGGGAGTGCTGCACTGTCGGAGAGTGCCGTCTTTAGGATGAGACGTTTAACTGGGGCCCCGTCTGCCCTCTCAGGTGGACGTAAAGGATCCCACGGCCATTATTTGAAGAAGAGCAGCGGAGTTCTCCCCGGTGTCCTCGCCAATATTTATCCTTCAACCAACATCACTAAAACAGATTAACCGATCATTATCTTATTGCTGTTTGCGGGGCCTTGCTGAACGCAAATTGGCTGCTGCGTTTCCCTACATTACAACAGTGACTGCACTTCAAAACGTACTTCATTGGTTGTAAAGTGCTTTGGGAAGTCCTGAGGTCAGGAAAGGTGCTTTAAGGCAGTGGATATTAGGTCAAAAACCCAATGCAGAAATTAATCCCAGATAATGGCCTTGTCTTGTACCCTTTCCAGTAGCATGAGAGAGGTGTCAGGCGCGAGGGATCACCGTAAGCTGCACAACATCAGCACGTCGCTGTTTCTCATTATTATTTATATGAATATATATATCCATAGATCTGGGGCTCTAGTGCAATATTGAAGGAGTGTTACATTACCGGAGGTACAATTCTTCCAATGAGATGTTATACTAAGCCTGCTAGTTCAAGTGGACATTAAAGATCCCTTGGCAGGGAGTTCTCCTGGTGTCCTGGACTTTGTTCATCCTTCAATCAACATCGCCAAACAATCGGATTAACTGATCATTCATCTTATTGCTGTTTGTGGGATGTTGCTGTGCGAAAATTGTCTTCCACGTTTGCCTACAAAACTACAGCAGCTGCACTTTAAATTAATTAAATGTTTGTGAAGCACTTGCTGATATCTTGAGAGACACGATGAGGCACTACGTAAATGTAAGCTCTTTCTTCTTTCTCTCAACAGACACCGTCTTTCTTTCTCAAATAGGTCTGTTGGGATCCATACGCTTACACAAACAATGATTCATCAGCGGTAATTACTTCATTATATCTTAAACAAACTTCTTAACTGACTAAAAATTGCTTATTTATGTTTTAGTAATTAGCTTGATTGCTATTGAGAAGTGAATGCTGACTTCTGAACAACCTGTTCCCTTGATCAGTACCACTGCCATCAGATTCAATATTCATCCCCTTCACCACTGACAGACCATGGCTGCAATAAATATGATCTTCAGGATACACTGCAGCAACTCACCAAGATTACTTTGTCAGCACCTTACCCCCCCATTCCCCATGACCTACTCCATTGAGGTCAAGGGCAGCACCTCCAAGTTACTCCCCAAGTCCTGGCTTGGGAATATATATATCGTCCATTCCTTCATCATCGCTGGGCCAATATCCTGGAATTCCCTACCTAACACCATTGTGGGAGAACCTTCACCACACGGACAGCAGCAGACGGAGGGCAGCTAGAGATGGGCAATAAATGTGACCATGCCAATGTCGCCCATATCTCGAGAGCCAACAAAAAATGTAACAGATACCAAAAGAAACGGATGAACTATAAAGAATAGGATTTTTTTTTAACAAGTGTTACTTCAAATGTGTTTTGACTTCATTGGAGCTAAAAATCAGGAGAGATGTAAAACGGGTTGCCGATTTGCTATCGCTCGTTTTACACTATTGCACAAAGTTAAAATTACCCCCATTGTGTTGGAAGGTTTTTGAATGGCTCACTGGCTGGGTAAGGCTTTACTGGTCCTGACCTTTATAGGTCAGGGGGTAAATTTGAATCCCCAAGAATGGGTGGGTTGGGGGCGGGTGGGAGATTAAAATAACAGCTTTTCAGAGCAGGACCGCATCTCGGCTCCAACATGCCTACTTCTGGGTTTAACCCAAGCAGGTTTGTCTGCGTGTGGACAGCAGACAGCAGGAAGTCCCGTCCCCACTTAAAGTCAGCGGGCCGATACGTAAAAGGGCAATGTACCTCATCGAGATACTTGAGGTACTTAATATTTTGTGTATTGGAATAATAAAACAAATTTAACTTTACCTGTTCAGGTTTCCCATCGCTTCCAATTCACGTCAGGTGAAAACAGACGGGTGGGGCCGGATCCATGAGGTGAGTGAGGGCCTTTACTGCACTGTTTGTGGGCCCGGAGGAGCAGGAGTGGTTCATCCAGGCCCAACAAGCTCACCTGGCTGACAGGAACCCCGCGATCAGCCGACCTCCCCACCCTTCCTCCCCCACCGATTCTGGGCACCCCGCCCCCTATGCTGGGCCCCACCCCCCACCCCGTCCCCACGATCTTTGTTGCTGGCTGGACCCCCCGATGTCATCGCTGGCTGGCCACCACCCCACACACAATTCCTGCTGCTGTCTGACCCCCTCCCGATTTCGTCCACATTCCCCCCCGCCTCTGATTTTTTGCAGTGCCGATGATCTCTCTCTCTCCCCCTCCTGCCCAACTCTCCGATTTGCGGGTCCTTTCACTGCCGACAGGCAGCCAGCCCTGTTAATCTGGCTGCCTGGTGCATGGGAAAACGAGAAGCACAAATACTTACCTTCAGTTGAGTTGCGATCGCAGATTGAGATGTGGTCAATTTGCTTCCGGGTCCCCCACGCGAAAACCTGCAGATGAGTGGGGTACGCGGCTCGGGGTAAACATCATGACCCAGGAGTTCAAGCTTGTACGTTGTGTTGGTTCTGGGGTAGTAGTAGGGATTATACAATTCGCCCCAGCATCCCTGGGCTAGGTAGAGTAAAAAACAATTCCTGCTCCTGATCAATATCCAGTGACCCCCGCTGGGAAGTACATGTGTGTGGTCGCTGGCCGATGAATTCATATTCCGTTGTCCGAGACTGACTCTTGTCCTGTGTTGTTCCGTTCCTTCTTAAAATTACATGGAATTACGTAGAATTCACAGCACAGAAACAGGCCATTCGGCCCAACTGGTCCATGCTGGTGTTTATGCTCCACGTGAGCCTCCTCCCTCCCTACTTCATCTCACCCTATCAGCATATCCTTCTATTCCTTTCTCCCTCGTGTGTTTATCTAGATTCCCCTTAAACGTATCTCTGCTAATCGCCTCAACTACTCCTTGTCGTAGGGAGTTCCACATTCTAACCACTCTCCGGGTAAAGAAGTTTCTCCTGAATTCCTTATTGGATTTATTGGTGATTATGGCCTCTAGTTTTGACTCCCCCCACAAAGTGAAAACACCTTCTCTACGTCTACCCTATCAAACCCTTTCATAATTTTAAAGACCTCTATGAGCTCAGCCTTCCCTTTTCTAAGAAAAGAGCCCCAGCAGTTCAATCTTTCCTGATCGGAATAACCTCTCAGTTCTGATATCATCCTTATAATTCTTTTTAAAATTGTAAAATGTTGGAACTCCTACCTCTCTCAGCCTTCCCTTCCTCCTACAATTTCCAGGTTTTTAAAGCCCAAGCTTGATCTAACCCAGGAATTACTTTTCAATTCGTCTCGCCTTCTTTCCTAAATCGTTCCGTCCTCCTTAAGTCTTCCGCAGTTATAGGTCTTGGGCCTTCACCAAGGTTTCGCAGTTAAAAATGAGCAACCGAGTCATACAGACCCGGAAAGTCGCTACTTTGAGGCCTGGTCCGTGTCTCGTCAGCTGACCTCAGCTGGGGCGGCTGAAAGAGTGTTACACTTGGACTCAGGGTCCCTGTGTTAGCAAGGTGAAAACAGACCAGGGCTGCTGTTCTCGGTTGTTATCCTGTGCACTCTGCTGAAAATGGTTGTTGTGTCAGGACAGAAATGGAATGCGCTGTCATGAGCAGGCAGGCAGTCACAGGGTCTCGGGCGGTAGGACCAAATGGGCGTTCTCGCATAGGCGGTCCAGTTATACGCCTGACCCGTTGTACACCCAGCCCTATATTGACTTTGATAGAAGTGAATAGCGGGGAGTATATCGGGCGGGGAGTATGTTGGGCGGGGAGTATATCGGGCGGGGAGTATATCGGGCGGGGAGTATGTCAGGTGGAGAGTATATCGGGCGGGGAGTATATCGGGCGGGGAGTATATCGGGCGGGGAGTATGTCGGGCGGGGAGTATGTCGGGCGGGGAGTATATCGGGCGGGGAGTATATCGGGCGGGGAGTATGTCAGGTGGAGAGTATATCGGGCGGGGAGTATATCGGGCGGGGAGTATGTCGGGCGGGGAGTATGTCGGGCGGGGAGTATGTTGGGCGGGGAGTATATCGGGCGGGGAGTATATCGGGCGGGGAGTATGTCAGGTGGAGAGTATATCGGGCGGGGAGTATATCGGGCGGGGAGTATATCGGGCGGGGAGTATGTCGGGCGGGGAGCATGTCGGGCGGGGAGTATGTCGGGCGGGGATTATATCGGGCGGCCAAAGCCTTGTGTACAGAAGATCTAATTGAGGTGTTTAAAATGATTAAAGGAGTTGAGAGGGTAGATGGAGAGAAACTATTTTGTCTGGTGGGGGAGTCCAGAACAAGGGGGCATAACCTTAAAATTAGAGCTAGCTCATTCAGGGGTGATGTCAGGAAACACTTCTTCACACAAAGGGTGGTGGAAATCTGAAACTCTCTCCCCACAAAAGCTGTTGAGGCTGGGGGGTCAATTGAAAATTTCAAAACTGAGATGGATAGATTTTTGTTCGGCGAGGGTATTAAGGGTTATGGAACCAAGGCGGGTAGGTGGAGTTACAATATAGATCAGCCATGATCTAATTGAATGGCGGAACAGGCTCGAGGGGCTGAATGGCCTTCTCCTGCTCCCATTTAAAGCAAAACCGCTCATTTTGCACTACCACTCTAGACGGATTTCTACCCCAAAGACTCACGCACGAAAGATGGCCGCTTGGGCAGGAAGCACTGCTCCAGGGAGGCATTCGAGACAGGAAAGGAAGGACAAAAAAATTGGCAAAGGGGCAATAAAAATGCAAACCCCTTGGCCTGCATTATGCTTCTCACCGCAGCCCCACAGGGGAGGACTTCCCCTGATCATTATACGCAGCCACGCCCATGGTAACCATTTTGCCCCGGAAATGCTACGGGTGGCAATCCTGGCGGTTGTGCCAGGGTCGCGCCCCTCCGACACCAACCCACTGTCATAATTTGCAGGTCAATGTGAGGGGCGCCTCATTTGCACGGGGTAGGTGGCCTCAAACGCCTCCTAGGGTGCATCCTTGGCACAGGGCTGCCCCATGACAGTGGCAATTCAGCCAGCTAGCAGCCCCCGCCCCTCTCAACAAGTCCTTTAATTGCACAAGCACTGCTGCCCTATTCAGCACCAGTTCCGACCGGACCCTGAGCTCTGGGATAACTTTCTTTCTAGTGTTTGTTTTTAGTTCTTGAGGGCCCCAGGCCTACAGCCCACCAGTGAGGTCCACACGGGGCCCCCGTGCAGGCCGGTATCCCTCATCTTTCTTGACACAACATCCGCCACTCCTGTGCCAGGTTACCAGTGAGCCTCGGGAGCAGGAGCTCTGGCAGAGGGATTTTCCCCCTCCCCCCCCGTTGGCCCGTCATTTGCCTTGTTGTGAACACTTGCAAACTACCAGCCAGCTGATCTGTGCCATAACTGAACGACGCATATTCATTTTACTTATATTTTTTTCAGGTAACTTTAAAACCCAAAACTTTTTCTATTTGTCGCAGCGAAATGGGGCGACAGCAAAAGCCGGCAGTGGAATGAAATATAATTTCTATTTTCACTCACCCTTGACTTTCCATGCGAGCAACAAATTTCAACGCGTTGCTGAATATTTAGCTTTCTCTACTTTAAAAAACCTCTCTATCAAGGTAATTTACACGGAGGTTGTTACAGAAATACATTTTTGCAAATGTATCGCATGGTGCAACAACAAGCTGCGGCCAGAGACAACTGTAATAAGGATAGATGTCTCATTAGTTTACTGCTGGCGCATGTTTGGAGCACAATGTAAGTTGTTCAGGTTTAACAAAGGGAACGCACAATCTGATACGTGCTTCGGCAACCCGAGATTTTTATGGCAAAACTGAGGAACTGAGGGGGAGGTTTAGGAGACTGCTTATTCCCCGGGCAAATGGCGCAGGAGGATGAGGCGCAGACACTTGATGCTGGGGTATTGAACCCCCTCCACGTTACTCTGAGGGGCATCCCCAGGGAGTGGGGATTGGGTGGGTCAGTACCTAAATAGGTGCAGGCTATAAGGGTTGCCATGGTAATGAGGCCCTCCTGCCTCATTTTCCACCCATAACGCCAGAGAGATGCCCGTTTCGATGGATGCCCTGTACACAACCCCCTTCTCCAATTCGACGATTGAGCAGCCAACAGGGACAACAAGACAAGACCCAAAATAAGTTTCCCTTGTTTCTTCCAAGGGCAGGACCCTGTTTTTGTATCCAACACTAGCAGATATTCCCAGCTACCTTTTCTTCCCAGTTTCCAGGTCCCAGACCCTGCCAGGGTTTGGGCCTGCACTGGTGGGATTGTCTGGCCTGTATAAATGACCTAAACTTGTTCCAGGGAAGCCACATTTCAGAGAGGAGAGTCCCATTGTGAAGAGAAATTATGTATGAAGTGCCACCGTTAATATTCAGTACAGAATTTTACTTATCACCACAACTGCTAAAGGAAACTCATTAAGTAATAAGAAGGATCTCATTAAAGTAATCCTCTGGAGGACTAAATATCGTAATTTTCCAAATAAACTAATTTTCTGTTATTTGACATCTGCAGAAAAGATTACTTTGTGAAGTGTGACTGCTGAGCACAAGATACAATGATAGAAAAGCAAGCAGCTGTAGAAAATGTCTTAATTCTATTACATTCTTCAGATAAATCAAATGATAATTTTGGGCCTTGTGTGATTTTGCTAACAAAACGTGTTAACTTCCCCATGTGAAATTCCTCTGTCTGCTGTTTTTCCAAATCCTTTAATCCATTTAAATAAATGAGATTAACATTTTCAAGTAAGGAAGAAAGTACTTGCATATATTTAACACCTTTCATGATGTCCCAAAGCGCTTCACAGTCAATGGAGTACTTTTTGAAGTGCAGACGCTGTTGCAATGCAGGAAAACGGGGCAGAAAATTTGCACCCAGCAAGGCCCCACAACCAGCTATGAGATGATGACCAGATAATTTGTTTCAGTGGTATAGGTTGAAGAATAAATGTTAGCAAAAACGCTGGATGAATTCCCCTGCTCCTCTTCAAATATTGCCATGGAACACCTCTGCAATCAATACCTGGGGTCATCTCTTACATATGCCCAAGGCATTTTTTAAAAAAAAGGCCTCGGAGAGGGCACAGCGCAGATTCACCTGAATGATACCGGGGCTTAAAGGGTTAAATCGTGAGTAAACGGTTGCATAAACTTGGCTTATATTCCTTTGAGTTTAGAAGGTTGAGGGGTGATCTAATCAAGGTTTTTAACATAACAAAGGGTAGATGCAGAGAAACTATTTCTTCTAGTGGGAGAATCCAGAACAAGAGGACATAATCTCAAAATTAGACACCAGGCATACAGAAGTGAAATTAGGAAACACTTTTGTTCACACAAAGGGTAGTGGAAATCTGGAACGCTCTCTCACAAATGGCTGTGGATGCTGGGGGTCAATTGAAATTTTCAAGACTAACACTGTTATTCAAGAAAGGAGGGAAGGAGAAAACAGGGAACTACAGGCCAGTTAGCCTAACATCAGTCGTCGGGAAAATGCTGGAATCCATTATTAAGGAAGTGAAGAGTGCAGAAAAGATTTACTAGGATGCTACCGGGACTTGATGGTTTGACTTATAGGGAGAGGTTAGATAGACTGGGACTTTTTTCCCTGGAGAGTAGGAGGTTTATAGAAGTCTATAAAATAATGAGGGGCATAGATAAGGTAGATAGTCAAAATCTTTTCCCAAAGGTAGGGGAGTCTATAACGAGGGGACATAGATTTAAGGTGAGAGGGGAGTGATACAAAAGGGTCCAGAGGGGCAATTTTTTCACTCAAAGGGTGGTGAGTGTCTGGAACGAGCTGCCAGAGGCAGTAGTAGAGGCGGGTACAATTTTGTCTTTTAAAAAGCATTTGGACAGTTACATGGGTAAGATGGGTATCGAGGGATATGGGCCAAGTGCAGGCAATTGGGACTAGCTTAGTGGTATAAACTGGGCAACATGGACATGTTGGGCCGAAGGGCCTGTTTCCATGTTGTAAACTTCTATGATTCTATGATTCTATGATAATAGGGCACTTAGAAAATCATAATATGATTAGGCAGAGTCAACATGGTTTCATGAAAGGGAAAGGTGTCATGGGGTATGGAGCAATGGCAGGTAAATGGAGTTGAGGTACTCCATTTGATCAGCCATTTGTACAGCTAATTGAATGGCAGCACAGGCTTGAGGGGCTGAATGGCCTTCTCCTGTTCCTATGTTCCATCTGCAGTTCAAGGCATCTACATTTGAAAATACACTGATGCATTGGAGAAGGTTTAGAGATAAGAAGCATTGATGATTCCGGAATCTGGTCTTCTCAGATCTGAAGAGAACGGGATCAAAAGTTATAAGGACAAATTACAAGGTAATGAGATAAATTGTGTGGGATGGAATTTTTGCCAAGCTGTCGGAATCATGGAAATCTCATGCCATGGAAAGCAGCCAGTCAGATGAATAATGTTGGTTATTTGAGCAAAAAAATCAGGCTGACGCTCCCGTGCAGTACCGAGCGAGTGCTGCATTGCCTTTCGGATGAGACGTTAAACGTCTGCCCTCTCAGGTGGACGTAAAAGATCCCACGGCACTGTTTCGAAGAAGAGGAGGGGAGTTCTCCCCGGTGTCCCGGCTAATATTTATCCTTCAACCAACATCACTAAAAAAAAAATGATTATCTGGTCATCTCTCATTGCTGGTTGTGGGATCTGGCTGTGGGCTAATTAGCTGCCACATTTCCCCACATTACAACAGTGACTGAACTCAAAAAGTACTTCATTGGCTGCAAAGCGCTTTGGGACATCCTGAGGTTGTGGAAAGTATTGTATGAAAGCAAGTTCTTTCGTTCTTTCTTTCCTTCCAGGTTATAAGGTCTATCTTCAACAGTTTCAATCAAATACTTAATTACTTAATCAGTCGATTAATGTTGTGAAGAATAATAGTAAGACTAAAGATTGGGAGAGTTTCAGCAACCAGCAAAGGATGACCAAAAAATTTATAAAAAGGGAGAAAGTAGAATATGAGAATAAACTAACATGAAATATAAAAACTGATTGTAAGAGCTTCTTCCAGCATGTAAAAAGGAAGAGAGTAGCACAAGTAAACGAACGTTGGTCCCTTAGAGGCTGAGACAGGAGAAATTATAATGGGGAATAAGGAAATGGCAAATGCGTTAAACAAATATTTTGTATTTGTCTTCACAGTAGAAGACACAAAAAGCATACCAGAAATAGTGGGGAGTGAGGAACTTAAAGTAATCAATGTCAGGAGAGAAAAAGTACTGGACAAACTAATGGGACTAAAAGCCGATAAATCCCCTAGGCCTGATGGCCTACATCCTAGGGTTCTAAAAGAGGTGGCTGCAGAGATAGTGGATGCATTGGTTGTGATCTTCCAAAATTCCCTAGATTCTAGAATGGTCCCAGCATATTGGAAGATAGCAAATGCAACACTGTTATTCAAGAAAGGAGGGAAAGAGAAAACAGGTAACTACAGGCCAGTTAGCCTAACATCAGTCGTCGGGAAAATGCTGGAATCCATTATTAAGGAAGTGGTAAGGGGGCACTTAGAACATCATAATATAATTAGGCAGAGTCAACATGGCTTTATGAAAGGGAAATCGTGTTTAACAAATTTATTCGTGTTTTTTGAGGATGTAACTAGCAGGGTAGATAAAGGGGAACCAATGGATGTAGAATATTTGGATTTCCAAAAGGCATTTGATAAGGGTCATTTTCAGGTTGGCAGACTGTAACTAGTAAGGTGTTGCAAGGATCTGTGCTTGGGCTTCGGTTATATACAATCTATATTAATGAATTAGATGAAGGCACTGAGTGTAATATATCTAAGTTTGCTAATGATACAAAGCTAGGTGGGAAAGTAAGCTGAGAGGAGGACACATAGAGTCTGCAAAGGGATATAGACAGGTTAAGCGAGAGGGCAAGAAGGTGACAGATGGAGTATAATATGGGGAAATGTGAGGTTATTCACTTTTGTAGGAAGAATAGAAAAACAGAATATTTTTCAAATGGTGAGAAACTATTAAATGTTGGTGTTCAGAGAGATTTGGGTGTTTTTGTACTAGAAACACAAAAAGTTAGCATGTAGGTACAGCAAGTAATTAGGAAAGCAAATGGCATTTTGGTCTTAATTGCAAGGGGGTTGGAGTACAAGAGTAAGGAAGTCTTGCTGCAATTGCACAGGGCTTGGGTGAGACCACACCTGGAGTACTGTGCATAGCTTTGGTCTCCTACATACGAACATACGAATTAAAAGCAGGAGCAGGCCATTCGGCCCCTCGAGCCTGCTCTGCCATTTGATAAGATCATGGCTGATCTGATTGTGACCTCAACCCTACTTTCCCGTTTACCTACTATAACCTTTGACTCCCTTGTTAATCAGGAATCTATCTAACTCAGCCTTAAAAATATTCAATGACCCTGCCTCCACCACTCTCTGGGGAAGGGAGTTCCACAGACTCATGACCGTCTGGGAGAAAAAAATTCTCCTCATCTCCGTCTTAAATGGGAGACCCCTTATTTTTAAACTGTGGCCCCTAGTTCTAGTCTTTCCCACAAGGGGAAACACCCTCTCAGCATCTACCCCTTCTAGTTCACTCAGGATCTTATATGTTTCAATAAGATCACCTCTCATTCTTCTAAACTCCAGTGTATACAGGCCCAACTTGACCAACCTTTCCTCATAAGATAACTCCCTCATCCCTGGAATCAGTCGAATGAACCTTCTCTGAACCACCTCTAAAGCAATTATGTCCATTCTTAAATAAAGAGATCAAAATTGCACACAGTATTCTAGATGTGATCTCACCAATGCCCTGTACAACTGCAGCAAAACATCTCTACTTTTATATCCCATTCCCCTTGCAATAAATGACAACGTTCCATTTTCCTTCCTAATCACTCGCTGCACCTGCATATTAACTTTTTGTGATTCGTGTTCTCGGACACCCAGGTCCCTCTGTACCTCAGAGTTCTGCAATCTCTCTCCATTTAAATAATATACTGCTTTTCTATTCCTCCTGTCAAAGTGGACAAGTTCACATTTCCCAAATTATACTCCACCTGCCAAATTTTTGCCCACTCACTTAACCTATTTATATCCCTTTGCAGACTCCTTATGTCCTCTTCACAACTTACTTTCCTACCTACCTTCGTGTCATCAGCAAATTTAGCAACCATACATTCGGTTCCTTCATCCAAGTCAATGATATAGATTGTAAATAGTTGAGGCCCCAGCACTGATCCCTGTGGCACTCCACTCGTTACATCTTGCCAACCTGAAAATGACCCATTTATGCCTTCTCTCTGTTTCCTGTTAGCTAACCAATCCTTTATCCATGCTAATATGTTACCCCCTACACCATGAGCTCTTATTTTGTGTAGTAGCCTTTGATGTGGCACCTTGTCAAAAGCCTTCTGGAAATCCAAGTACACCACATCCACAGGATCCCTTTTATCCACTTTGATTGCTACTTCCTCAAAGAACTCTAACAAATTAGTCAAATATGATTTCCCTTTCACAAAGCCACGTTGACTCTGCCTGATTGCATTGAGATTTTCTAAGTGCCCTGCTATAACCTCCTTAATAATAGATTGTTCTCTACCCCAGAGGGCTGTGGATGCTCAGTCATTGAGTATATCTAAGGAAGGATATACTTGCCTTAGATGTGGTGCAACGAAGGTTCACTAGATTGATTCCTGGGACGAGAAGGTTGCCCTATGAGGAGAGATTGAGTAGAATGGGCCTATATTTTCTGGAGTTCAGAAGAATGAGATGTGATCTCATTGAAACGTATAAGATTCTGAGGGGGCTTGACAGGGTAGATGCTTAAAGATTGTTTCCCCTAGCTGGAGAGTCTAGAACGAGGAGGCATAGTCTCAGGATAAGGAGAATAATCTATTATTAAGGAGGTTGTAGCAGGGCACTTAGAAAATCTCAATGCAATCAGGCACAGTCAATGCGGCCATTTAAGACTGAGGTGAGGGGGAATTTCTTAACTCAGAGGGTTGTGAATCTTTGGAATTTTCTACCCCAGAGAGCTGTGGATGCTGAGTCGTTGAGTATATTGAAGGCTGGGATAGATAGATTTTTGGACTCTAAGGGAATCAAAGGATATGGGGATCAGGTGGGAAAGTGGAGTTGAGGTTGAAGATCAGCCATGATCTTATTGAATGATGGACTAGGCTCGAGGGGCCGTGTGGTCTACTCCTGCTCCTATCTCTTATGTTTTTATGTTCTTATTACCTTTGGCAGCTAACAAGAAATTTTTCCGAAGCTTCCCTTGTCTTATTTTGGATGGAGTCCACGTTGTAGCTGTAGCTTAGGACGAATTCACTCAGTGAGCTGAATGGTCTTTTCTGATTGAATGCTTTAACAAATTATCTAGGTGTGTCACGGGATCTTAAACAATGGCCCAGATTTTTTGGGGGGGTCTCCCGCCATTGTAATGGCGCATCTACATCATAGGGAACCTTGAATGGCGCAAAGCGAAGAGGAACATAGGAACAGGAGTAGGCTATTCAGCCCCTCGAGCCTGTTCCACCATTCAATTAGATCATGGTTGATCTGTATCTCAACTCCATCTACCCGCCTTGGTTCCGTAAACTTAATACCCTTGCCCAACAAAAATCTATCAATCTCAGTTTTGAAATTTTCAATTGGCCCCCAGCCTCAACAGCTTTTTGGGAGAGAGCGTTCCAGATTTCCACTACCCTTTGTGTGAAGAAATGCTTCCTGACATCACCCCTGAACGGCCTAGCTCTAATTTTAAGTTTCGGCCCTCTTGTTCTGGACTCCGCGGACTAGAAGAAATAGTTTCTCTCTACCTACCCTATCAAATCCTTTAATCATCTTAAACACTTCAATTATATCGCCCCTTAATCTTCTATACTCGAGGGAGATTATCAGAGTAAGTGACTTAAGCCATTAATTACACCGTTCCATATTTTCCTGGGACTTTTGCATTGCTCCGCCCTCGCCCTTGTTGAAAAACAATTAGAATTTAATTAGCATAGCTCCTCCCATCTCCGTCAATGGCAGTTGGGCTTTTCCTGCCACTTAGACTAAAAAATAATGGCGTCGGTAGCCTGGCGGAGATGTGGGAGGCAATTTTAACCTCCAAGGTGGGCTGTACTCTTACGCGCCCAAGTTAAAGCTGGAAGTGGAGCTGGGTTGCGGCCGCGACCCACAGAGCAACTATTTTCAACTCACACCCGACACCAACCCACCGATTCTTGGGGGTTAAAGTCCCCCCGCCTCCCTCACCGCCCCCGTATGATTTTATGCTCCATAATGGAAAACGGAGAGCCAAAAACCAAATTGAATTCCACGGTGTGTTGTTTATCCTTTACTCGGAGGTTTGTTGCTACGATTTTGCGATGGTGACTTTAAGCGCTCCTCGATGGTGTCTGTAAGAGTTCTGCTAAAAGATATGTTTTGAGAGATGGGCCTTTTCGAAATGGTGGGGCACTAAACCGCGTTCACTCTCAGGAAAAGGTGATTAATTGGCTTCCCTGCAGAGATCTGACAGAGACATGGTGAAGTTTTTAAGGCTGGGGATAAGTAGCGATGAGGCTATTCACACCTATTGTCATCAGCACTCATGTTTCTGAGGAGCGCATGGAATTTCCTACAGCAAACTCCACTCATCCCATCATCATAATGGTGAGGAGCTCTTCGTAATGATGGAGGGACCCAAGTGGGCAAGGGCTGTTCCTGACAGTAATAGCCACAAGTTCGAGCGCAACCTTGTGAAATAAGATTTGGGTTGATTTTTTTTTTCCAGCAGCCTTCTCACTCGCTCACATTGACTGACTGCTGGGGTAGGATCCCATGGACACTTGTTACGCCTTTGGTACTTCACCTACATGCCCATCATTTACGTGTGAGCCATGACCGTGGACGTCAGCAGGCTTTTCAAACATGGGGCCCAAGACAGGCCAGTCTGATCCTGTCCTCACCCAATGTCCAGAAAAGCTGTGGAAAAATAGAAAAGAAAACAAGACTTGCATTTATATAGCGACTTTCACAACCTCAGGACGTCCCAAAGTGCTTTACAGCCAATGAACTACTTTTGAAGTGTAGTCACTGTTGCAATGTAGGAAATGTGTCAGCCAATTTTCACACGGCAAGATCCCATAAACAGCAATGTGATAATGATCATATAATCTGTCTTTAGGGATTGGTCGAGGGATAAATATTGGCCAGGACATCAGGGAGAACTCCCCTGCTCTTCTTCAAAATAGTGCTGTGGGATCTTTTACATCCAACTGAGAGGGCAGATGGGGCAACGGTTTAACATCTCATCTGAAAGACAGCACTCCCTCTGCACTGGGAGTGTCAGCCTAGATTTTGTGCTCAAGTCTCTGGAGTGGGGCTTAAACTCACAACCTTCTGACTCAGAAGCAAGAGCCAAAGCTGACACCAAAGTGCTGGTACTTCACCTAAGCGGCCATCATTTGTGTGTGCGCCATGACAATGGACGCCAGCGGGCTATTCAACCGTGGGGGCCAATACAGGCAAGTCTGATCCTGCCTTCGCCCAATGTCCAGAAATGAGCAACTTCCGGCATTGGTAGGTGGATAGTTGTCGGGGGTGTGAACACACGAATGATTTTTTACTTCCCTAAACCAAGGCATCGATGCCAACTGCAGTGTCTTTACCACTGCCACAAATGATGTCTACTAACTCGGCACACTCTGGCAATCGACCTTGGGATTTTCTGTAAACTCAGCTACTCACCGGCTGAAGATGCCAGGCCATCAGAGGAGCCCAGGGATTGAATTTTAATAAAACACTTATTCTTCCTTTCACACTCTGAAATTAGTTCCTTTCTCTCTCTCTCTCTCTCTCCACAGCCGTGTCAGGTTGTAAATACGATGGTTTGTGGTCTGCGTTGCTCTCAATCTAAATTGCCTTGTTTTTACTGTGTGTGGCGAAGCCTGTTGAAACAAGGCATGGTTATAGAATCTGAATGTGGCTCAGTGAATAGTACTCTGGGTTATGAAGGTTGTGAGTTTGAGGCCCACTCCAGAGACTCTCAGCACAAAATCTAGGCTGACACTCCCAGTGGAGTGCTGCACTGTCAGTAGGTGCTGTCTCTTGGATAAGATGTTAAACTGAGGCCTTGTCTCTCTTACCAGGTAGACAGAAAAGATCACATGGCACTATTTTGAAGAGAAATAGGGGAGTTCTCCTTGGTATCCTGGCCAATAATTATCCCTATAATAAACAGATTATCTGGTCATTATCACATTGCTGTTTGTGGGACCTTGCTGTGTGCAAATTGGTTGCCATGTTTCCTACATTACAATAGTTATTATGCTTCAAAAGCACTTTATTGGCTGTAAAGTGCTTTGGGACATCCCGAGGTTGTGAAAGGAACTATATAAATGCAAGCCTTAATTTCTTTCTGAACACGTACACCCAGTGTTTTCCCCCTAAAGTTCAGCAGCACCCAAATGAGTAAACTTGTCCATGGTGTTTGAAGGGTTAAAGTTGGAGATTGGTTCATGAATCGACATACATCATTTTTTAAAAATTGATTACAGCTAGCAAACTCAATTTTTTTTTCAAAGTATCTGACATCTATCTCCTTGCATGAGTCACAGATCTTAAACTTTACCTTGACAACATGATTCAGTGTTCCTGTGAGAATTTTCAAAATGGCAGTCATTTATTTGTGAAGAGATATGAGACACATCCCACAGGACCAAGTGAAAAGCATCAAAGCAGCCTCCAAATGCTTAATAATCAACACTGAAGACAAATGAAGAAAATGTCGAAGATACAAGGCTTATCTTATAGAAGAATCCAAGATCCTAAAAACATAAGAACATAAGAAATAGGAGCAGGAGTAGGCCAATCGGCCCCTCGAGCCTGCTCCGCCATTCAATAAGATCATGGCTGATCTGATCCTAACCTCAAATCTAAATTCATGTCCAATTTCCTGCCCGCTCCCCGTAACCCCTAATTCCCTTTACTTCTAGGAAACTGTCTATTTCTGTTTTAAATTTATTTGATGAAGTAGCTTCCACGGCTTCCTGGGGCAGCAAATTCCACAGACCTACTACCCTCTGAGTGAAGAAGTTTCTCCTCATCTCAGTTTTGAAAGAGCAGCCCCTTATTCTAAGATTATGCCCCCTAGTTCTAGATGAGGCATTAAACCGAGGCCCCGTCTGCCCTCTCAGGTAGACGTAAAAGGTCCCACCACACTATTTTGAAGAAGAGCAAGAGAGTTCTCCCCGGTATCTTCGTTAATATTTATCCCTCAACTAACATCGCTAAAGCAGATTACCTGGTCATTATCGCATTGCTGTTTGTGGGACCTTGCTGTGCGCAAATTGGCTGCCGCGTTTCGTACATTACAACAGTGACTACACTTCAAAAGTACTTCATTGGCTTCAAAGTGCTTTGGGATGTCCTGAGGTCATGAAAAGCGCTATATAAATGCTAGTCTTTCTTTTAGAAACAAGATAACCATCAATGGGGGTGAACGTGTGTGGGGGTTGTCCGACTTGTCTGCTGTAACTTCGGCAGAAAAGTCATGGAGACCCTGGAAACACGATGTAAATAGTGCGGATCGGAAGACCCCACCAATGGAAACTCAGCCCCAATATTTTAAACATGCCACAGATTCTACAGCAAGAGAGCAACATCTAAAACCTTGAATTAGAGATGGTGGAAAGATAATTTAGATTTATCTACCTACACTGAAGCTGGTAAGCGTATGAAATGGACTGCGCAGAGAGGCCACGGCACTTTTCGAAGGTCGTGAGAGTTGGGAAGGATGGCTGAAACTTTGGACTAAAAGGTGGAAAGAGAATCGAGAAGAAGAGGGGTTGAGAGAGGGTGTCCCATGGAGTAGGTTTGAGCCAACTGATAGCTGCAACACCAATGGTGGGGTGAACAAGAAGGGAGAGATGCACATAAGGCTAGAGGAAAAGGGCCAAAGGATATGTGAGGGGATATAAGCTTGCCGAGGTAAGGTTGGAGTGGGGCTGTGGAGAGATTTGAAGACAAGGATGAGGATTTTAAACTAGAAATTGGATTGCGACCGAGTCGGGGCACGATCCAAGTACAGTGACTGCTACACGCGCCTAAAGAGGCTGGCGGCAGAACCATGGCAAATTGGCCTGCTGGTCTCATTTGTTTATTACCGGTGAGCTGCGGGCACCAGTCGTGATTCCAGAGTTCGTGAGTGGGGGTGCATCAAAAATGGTCGTCTGGGACACCAGCCAAGGACTTATGGTGAGTCCGAGGGGAGGAGGCAATCAGAAGAGGGCTGAGTAGTGACCACAGCCTATGGCTTTAATGTGGAGTCAGAAGGAGCACTCCAGTTCCTCCCAGCTGCACATTCAGCGGTATTTTTTAAACCTGACTTTTGGTGGCGGCCTCCAGCGGTCCCTTTAAGGACGAGTGTTTAGGCCAAATGTAGACCTGGCAATCCTGAGCACGAAGGCCCGACGCCTGCTGCGTTCACTGTCAATCAATTCCCGGTTTGGCTCCTAAAACAGACGGTTGGCCCCTTAATAGCACATTCAAGGGTCCTAACGCCTGTTTCAGGCAGCCGCCAAGGACACCTCTGCAGTGCCCGAACCAATATGGTATTGGATGTGTTTGCGACACTATTGGGGAACGGGAGGTCGGCCCCCTAAATTGGACCTATATTCACCTGTTTTCCATGTAGAAAAACGTCGAATTCTAATCTCACCTCCAGCGTGCTGGGGACAACCAGTGTAAGTCAGCGAGAATAAAATTAACGGACATTCAGGAGTGAGTGAGAAACTGTCTTTGAGACTTGATGTGGAGATGCCGGTGATGGACTGGGGTGGACAAATGTAAGCAATCTTACAACACCAGGTTATAGACCAACAGTTTTATTTGAAAATCACAAGCTTTCGGAGCTTACCTCCTGACGAAGGAGGTAAGCTCCGAAAGCTTGTGATTTTCAAATAAAACTGTTGGACTATAACCTGGTGTTGTAAGATTGCTTACATTTGAGACTTGAGCCACGGCAAGAAAGTTAGAAAAAAAAGGTTAAAAACTAGTGACGTGTATTATCCAAGGTAATCTCTTTTTTACTGGCAAGAAAACTAGATTAAGGGCCATGGCCCATGGTGCAGGACATGACCAAGGTTGATTATAGTAGGATTGAGAAGGAGTGATTGATGATAATACACTTCAGTTTTGAATGTGTTATGGCTTTGAGATGCTTCTCTGGTAATGTGCGAAAGAAAGAAAGAAGGAAGGAAGGAAAGAAAGGAATAAATAAAGAAAGCCAGCTTACTGTAGAGCCAGCCTGCTCAGTTCACTTGGCTAAGAGTACAATTCAATGCGAGAGAGTGTTGTGTGACTGTGCATCTGATTTAAGACACACAGTGCAGTGGGGACAGCCAATGTATCACGTCAAATGGTTTATATCTGGTTATTTTCATTTGAACGATTTAATGTAACTTATCAGTGGATTACTTAACACCAACACTAAATTATCTGAAAAAATGTAGAAAATGCCAGTCTGACCGATAGAGGGTAAATTTACTTACTGGGAAAGAAAAAGCTTTTATTGTTTTTTTTTGTCTTGTGTTCATCAATGAGAGCAGTGATAGTGGTGAGTGAAGAATACTTTCCATTTTCACCTTTCAGTATCAGCATCAAGAACTCTGAGGTCACATGCGGCAAGATTAGGTGCAAAGTCAAGTTTTGACCCTAAAAACCCATACCTCAGCCTCAACTGCAAAAAAACAGTACTCTTTACTGCAAAGGCGTGACAACTTTCCATTCCTCACACCAGGCATCCTACGGCCTCCCTGAGTGAAACAATGAATTAGTACTGGACTATGGATCGTTCTGTGCTGTGAGTTTGAGACTCACCAAATTAATTTCAAACAGACAAGCCAAAGGAGCACCATTAGTCTGGGCTGGATTTGAATCCAAAGAAAGAAAGACCTTGCATTTATATAGTGCCTTTCACGACCTCAGGACGTCCCATAGTGCTTTAATACCAATGAAGTACTTTTGCAGTGTAGTCATTGTTGTATTGAGGTACTGGCCATGATCTTCCAAACATCCGTAGATATGGGGATGGTGCCAGAGGACAGGAGAATTGCAAATGTTACACCCTTGTTCAAAAAGGGTGTAAGGATAAACCCAGCAACTATAGGCCAGTCAGTTTAACCTCAGTGGTGCGGAAACACTTAGAAACGATAATCTGGGACAGAATTAACAGTCACTTGGACGAGTGTGGATTGATTAGGGAAAGCCAGCACGGATTTGTTAAGGCAAATCGTGTTTAATTAACCTGATTGGGTTTTTTGATGAGGTAACAGAGAGGGTAGATGAGGGCAATGCAGTTGATGTGGTGTATATGGACTTTCAAAAGGTGTTTGACAAAGTGCCACATGGTAGGCTTATCATCAAGATTGCAGCCCATGGAATAAAGGGGGCAGTAGCAACATGAATACAGAATTGGCTAAGGGACAGGAAATAGAGAGTTGTGGCGAACGTTTGTTTTTCGGACTGGAGGGTGGTGTGCAGTGGTGTTCCCCAGGAGTCGATGCTGGGACCACTTCTTTTCTTGATATATATTAATGACTTGGACTTGGGTGTACAGGGCACAATTTCAAAATTTGCAGATGACACAAAACTTGGAAGGGTAGTAAACAGTGAGGAGGATAGTGATAGAGTTCAAGAGGATATAGACAGGCTGGTGGCATGGGCGGACACGTGACAGATGAAATTTAACGCAGATAAATGCAAAGTGATACATTTCGGCAGGAAGAATGAGGAGAGGCAATATTAACAAAAGAGCATAACTCTAAAAGGGGTTCAGGAACAGAGAGATCTGGGGGTATATGTGCACAAATCGTTGAAGGTGGCAGGGCAGGTTGAGAAAGCGATTAAAAAAGCATACAGGATCCTGGGGTTTATAAATAGAGGAATAGAGTACAAAACCAAGGAAGTTGTGATGAACCTTTATAAAACACAGTTTCGGCCACAACTGGAGTATTGTGTCCAGTTCTGAGCACTGCACTTTAGGAAAGATGTGAAGGCCTTAGAGAGGGTGCAAAAGAGATTTACTAGAATGATTCCAGGGATGAGGGACTTTAGTTACTTGGATAGACTGGAGAAGGTGGGGTTGTTCTCCTTGGAACAGTGACAGTTGAGAGGAGATTTGATAGAGGTATTCAAAATCATGAAGGGTCGAGACAGAGTGAATAGAGAGAAACTGTTCCCATTTGCGGAAGGGTCAAGGACCAGAGGACATACATTTAAGGTGATTGGCAAATGAACCAAAGGTGACATGAGGAAAACTTTTTTACACAGCGAGTGGTTATGACCTGGAATGCACTGCCCGAGGGGGTGGTGGAGGCAGATTCTGTAATCTCTCCTCATAATCTAACCCTTGGAGCCCTGGTAACATTCTGGTGAATCTACGCTGCACTCCTTCCAAGGCCAATGTATCATTTCTAAGGTGAGGTGCCCAGAACTGTACACAGTACTCCAGATGTGGTCTAACCAGGGCTTTGTATAGCTGTAGCAAAACTTCCTCCCTTCAATATTCTAGCCCTCTAGTTATAAAGGCTAACATTCCATTAGCCTTTTAAATTATTTTTTGTACCTGATCTGTGTACATGGACCCCCAAATCTCTTTAGACCTCTTTAGTTCCTAGCTTTTCACCATTTAAAAAATACTCGGATCGATTCTTTGTTGGTTCCAAATGAATGACCTCACACTTATCTGCGTTGAAATCCATCTGCCACAGTTTCGCCCACTCACTTGATCTATCAACGTCTCTTTGTAATTTTATGCTCCCATCTACACTATTTACTGTGCCACCTATCTATGTGTCATCAGCAAATTCTATTGTGTTGTCTAAGTCATTAATAAAAATAGTGAAGATTTGAGGCCCCAGCACAGATCCTTGTGGGACACCACTAGACACTTCCTTCCAATTCGAGGACATACCCATTATCCCTACTCTCTGTCTTCTACCACCGAACCAATCTCCTAACCAGATCAATAATTTGCTTTCAATTTTATAAACTTTCATTTCAGCTGTGTATCTCCTTAACCAATCAGATTGTGAAATTAACAGCGCAAGGACTGAGAAGGAAGTGTAAATTAGAGTGGGTGAATTCAATGTCAAATCAGGTACAGAAAGAGAAATAAAATGAGGGAAAGAGAGATTGAATTAAGACAGAGAAAGAGAAAGAGACAGAAATGAAAAGTTTTTAAAAATTAAATTTAAAATTTTACATTTTTAAAATCTCCAACAATTAAAACCTGAAGGAATGAGACTCCACACTTGTAATTGTTAATTTTCAGTGCCAATGAGTTTGACTGGCAGTAGTGAACACTTAGCATGTCGTTAAAAAGGTACTTAGAGTGAAATGGACAAGATTTAACTTTCCGTGGCGAGTTTAGTTCGTATCTACCGTGTGAATACAGCAACTTCATGCTGTTCAAAGCATTTCATTGGTGAGGCAGACAGCGAGATGCCGTTTTCGCAAAGCTAACGGCAGAGCGGCACAACTCGGACGGTAACTTTTGGATTTCCGCATTTAATCGCACATCTGCCCCTCGCCGGTATAAATATGGTTATGCCATTGAGGGGAACGATTACTTTAAAATGTTGGCATGCAATGTGGAAGGGTTTAAACAACTGGCTGTGGGGCTGCCTTGTTTCAGTGTAATCCCAGCTCTGGAGCCCCAGATAAGATAACTGACTGAGTGCAGATATAACCTTTTCCTTGGCGATCGAGAACTTCGCTTTGTCCCGATTATGGCTGTTATGTCCACTGTGTAAACAGGACACCCAACTGACTGGAAAATCAACACCAACAAGATCAATTGAAGGGATTAGAATCAGTTAACTTTGGCCCAGTTTCTCTGCCACATTCAACAGACCTATCAGCTTGCTTTTATGAAGAACCAGACATTGGGAAAATATAAAAGAATGAATGGGTCATCGACCAGTGAGAGTGTGATTTCATAGAATCTTAGAATCATACAGCACAGAATGAGGCCATTCAGCCCATCGTGCCTGTGCCGGCTCTCTGAAAGAGCTATCCAATTAGTCCCACTCCCCTGCTCTTTCCCCATGGCCCTGCATTTTTTTCCCCTTCAATATTTATTCAATTCTCTTTAGAAAGTTACTATTGATTCTGCTCCCACAGCCCTTTCAGGCAGTGCATTCCAGATCATCACAACTTTTATTCGATTTAATCATTCGAACTTTGTCCAATTGACATTAAAATTGTTTTGTTTACAGTTTTCATTGATTTCAACATTTATATTTATACATATATACATATATATACATATACATATACATATTCAGGGTTCCTTATATACCGTGACTAACCAGCTATGCTCTGTCAGTCAAAGTAACAACTAAACATTTTGTCATCATAACTGTAATACCTTTCAGGCAGCTGTCAGATAAGTGGTTTTATGTTACAAGCTTTCAGGATCATGTTGGTTTTTTGTGCAAGTAAGGAAAAGGGAGCAGGGTCATTATTTAACACAGTTTAAATATCACCAAGTCGCTGATTTTCCATTTGTCTCAAAGAATGTCAGCATTCTTTCTCTGTCAGGTTGCTGATTTTGACATGTTCAGGGGTCATTTGTGAGAGTAAAGAAAAGAAAGAACAAAAGAACTTGCATTTATAAAGTGCTTTTCAAGGCCTCAAGGTGTCCTAAAGTGCTTCACAGCAAATTAAGTACTTTTGAAGTGCAGTCACTGTTGTAATGCAGGAAGCAAGGCAGCCAATTTGAACACAGTATGGTCCCACAAACAGCAATGTGATCTTGACCAGATAATCTGTTTTAGGTGTTGGTTGAGGGATAAATATTGGCCAGGACACCAGGGAGATCTCCCCTGCTCTTCTTCAAATAGTGCGGTTGGATCATTTATGTCCACCTGAGAGGGCAAACCTCGGTTTAACATCTCATCTAAAAGAAGTCACCTTCTGGCAGTGCAGCGCTCCCACTGGAGTGTCAGCCTGGATTATGGGCTCAAGTCTGTGGAGTGGTTCTACAAACTCACAACCTTCTGAGCCACAGGCGAGAGTGCTAACAACTGAGCCACGGCTGAAGAGGGAAGTAGGTCCCTCGGTATCTAAGCAGCAATTGGAGGTTATCTTAAGCTATCTTAAGGCTCTTTTACCTTGGTCTTTTAATTTGGAGTCCATGAGCCGGCTACTGCCATTAATGTAATTGAATATGTTTTCTATTGATTAACGGTGGTCTTGTAGAACCTGGTAAAACTGGTAATCTGTAAATCTGTTGCTGGTCTATTGAAACCTGATTTAAGAGTATAGAGAGTGGGAGCTGATTCATGGATACAAGAATCCAAACTTACAAGACCGATAAAATAGTATTTTAATTTTAGTTGCTGCCCTGAGTGGCAGGAGCATTGCACTGCTTGTTGCTTGCTAACAAACCAGAGATGCTATCAGCAGCAAACTGGAATATAAACAGGAATTTAACCCGTCTGCTGCTGAAACCCTCATCCTCACTTTTGTTATCTCCAGATTCGACTATTGTAACGCTCTCCTGGCCGGCTTCCCATCTTCCACCGTCCATAAACTTGAGCTCATCCAAAACTCCGCTGCCCGTATCCTAACTCGCACCAAGTCCCGTTCACCCATCACCCCTGTGGTCGTTGACCTACATTGGCTCCAGGTCGACCAACGCCTCAAATTTACAATTCTCATCCCTGTGTTCAAACCCCTCCATGGTCTCGTCCCTCCCTATCTGTGTAACCTCCTCCAGCCCCTACAGCCTTCCGAGAATTCTGCATTCGTCCAATTCTGGCCTCTTGTGCAACCCCAACTTCCTTCACCCCACCATTGGCGGCCGTGCCTTCAGGTGTCTAGGGCCTAAGCTCTGGAATTCCTTCCCTAAACCCTTCCGTCTCTCCAGCTCTCTCTCCTCCTTTAAGTCGCTCCTTGAAACCTATCTCACTGACCAAGCTTTGGGTCACCTTTCCTAATGTCTCCTTCTTTGGTTCTGTGTTAATTTTATTTGTCTGATTAAGTTTCTGTGAAGCAACTTGGGACGTTTCACTACGTTAAAGGCATTACATAAATGCAAGTTGTTGTTGTTGATAACATGTTGCTTTGAAACCACAAGCGCAGGTTCAAAGGACTGGCCCAGAGGAGCTATTGAACTTGGCAACAAAGTATCTACTTTTTAAAAAATTCATTCATGGGATGTGGGCGTCGCTGGCAAGGCCGGCATTTATTGCCCATCACTAATTGCCCTCGAGAAGGTGGTGGTGAGCCGCCTTCTTGAACCGCTGCAGTCCGTGTGGTGACGGTTCTCCCACAGTGCTGTTAGGAAGGGAGTTCCAGGATTTTGACCCAGCGACAATGAAGGAACGGCGATATATTTCCAAGTCGGGATGGTGTGTGACTTGGAGGGGAACGTGCAGGTGGTGTTGTTCCCATGCGCCTGCTGCTCTTGTCCTTCTAGGTGGTAGAGGTCGCGGGTTTGGGAGGTGCTGTCGAAGAAGCCTTGGCGAGTTGCTGCAGTGCATCCTGTGGATGGTGCACACTGCAGCCACAGTGCGCCGGTGGTGAAGGGAGTGAATGTTTAGGGTGGTGGATGGGGTGCCAATCAAGCGGGCTGCTTTATCTTGGATGGTGTCGAGCTTCTTGAGTGTTGTTGGAGCTGCACTCATCCAGGCAAGTGGAGAGTATTCCATCACACTCCTGACTTGTGCCTTGTAGATGGTGGAAAGGCTTTGGGGAGTCAGGAGGTGAGTCACTCGCCGCAGAATACCCAGCCTCTGACCTGCTCTCGTAGCCACAGTATTTATATGGCTGGTCCAGTTCAGTTTCTGGTCAATGGTGACCCCCAGGATGTTGATGGTGGGGGATTCGGCGATGGTAATGCCGTTGAATGTCAAGGGGAGGTGGTTAGACTCTCTCTTGTTGGAGATGGTCATTGCCTGGCACTTATCTGGCGAGAATGTTACTTGCCAGTTAGGAGCCCAAGCCTGGATGTTGTCCAGGTCTTGCTGCATGCGGGCTCGGACTGCTTCATTATCTGAGGGGTTGCGAATGGAACTGAACACTGTGCAGTCATCAGCGAACATCCCCATTTCTGACCTTATGATGGAGGGAAGGTCATTGATGAAGCAGCTGAAGATGGTTGGGCCTAGGACACTGCCCTGAGGAACTCCTGCAGCAATGCACTGGGGCTGAGATGATTGGCCTCCAACAACCAATACCATCTTGCTTTGTGCTAGGTATGACTCCAGCCACTGGAGAGTTTTCCCCCTGATTCCCATGGACTTCAATTTTACTAGGGCTCCTTGGTGCCACACTCGGTCAAATGCTGCCTTGATATCAAGGGCAGTCACTCTCACCTCACCTCTGGAATTCAGCTCTTTTGTCCATGTTTGGACCAAGGCTGTAATGAGGTCTGGAGCCGAGTGGTCCTGGCGAAACCCAAACTGAGCATCGGTGAGCAGGTTATTGGTGAGTAAGTGCCGCTTGATAGCACTGTCGACGACACCTTCCATCACTTTGCTGATGATTGAGACTAGACTGATGGGGCGGTAATTGGCCGGATTGGATTTGTTCTGCTTTTTGTGGACAGGACATACCTGGGCAATTTTCCATATTGTTGGGTAGATGCCAGTGTTGTAGCTGTACTGAAACAGCTTGGCTCGAGGCGCAGCTAGTTCTGGAGCACAAGTCTTCAGCACTACAGCTGGGATGTTGTCGGGCCCCATAGCCTTTGCTGTATCCAGTGCACTCAGCCGTTTCTTGATATCACGTGGAGTGAATCGAATTGGCTGAAGACTGGCTTCCGTGATGGTGGGGATATCGGGAGGAGGCTGAGATGGATCATCCACTCGGCACTTCTGGCTGAAGATGGTTGCAAACGCTTCAGCCTTGTCTTTTGCACTCACGTGCTGGACTCCGCGATCATTGAGAATGGGGATGTTTGCAGAGCCTCCTCCTCCCGTTAGTTGTTTAATTGTCCACCACCATTCACGACTGGATGTGGCAGGACTGCAGAGCTTTGATCTGATCCGTTGGTTGTGGAATCGCTTAGCTCTGTCTATAGCATGTTGCTTCCGCTGTTTAGCATGCATATGGTCCTGAGTTGTAGCTTCACCAGGTTGGCACCTCATTTTTAGGTACGCCTGGTGCTGCTCCTGGCATGCTCTTCTACACTCCTCATTGAACCAGGGTTGATCCCCTGGCTTGTTGGTAATGGTAGAGTGAGGAATATGCCAGGCCATGAGGTTACAGATTGTGGTGGAATACAATTCTACTGCTGCTGATGGCCCACAGCGCCTCATGGATGCCCAGTTTTGTGCTGCTAGATCTGTTCTGAATCTATCCCATTTAGCACGGTGGTAGTGCCACACAACACGTTGGATGGTGTCCTCAGTGCGAAGACGGGACTTCATCTCCACAAGGACTGTGCGGTGGTCACTCCTACCAATACTGTCATGGACAGATGCATCTGCGACAGGTAGATTGGTGAGGACGAGGTCAAGTAAGTTTTTCCCTCGTGTTGGTTCGCTCACCACCTGCCGCAGGCCCAGTCTAGCAGCTATGTCCTTCAGGACTCGGCCAGCTCGGTCAGTAGTGGTGCTACCGAGCCACTCTTGGTGATGAACATTGAAGTCCCCCACCCAGAGTACATTTTGTGCCCTTGCTACCCTCAGTGCTTCCTCCAAGTGGTGTTCAACATGGAGGAGGACTGATTCATCAGCTGAGGGAGGACGGTAGGTGGTAATCAGCAGGAGGTTTCCTTGCCCATGTTTGACCTGATGCCATGAGATTTCATGGGGTCCAGAGTCAATGTTGAGGACTCCCAGGGCCACTCCCTCCTGACTGTATATCACTGTACCGCCACCTCTGGTGGGTCTGTCCTGCCGGTGGGACAGGACATACCCAGGGATGGTGATGGAAGAGTCTGGGACGTTGGCTGAAAGATATGATTCTGTGAGTATGGCTATGTCAGGCTGTTGCTTGACTAGTCTGTGGGACAGCTCTCCCAATTTTGGCACAAGTCCCCAGATGTTAGTAAGGAGGACCTTGCAGGGTCGACTGGGCTTGGTGTTTTTTTGCCGTTGTCGTGTCCGGTGCCTAGTGGTCCGATGCCGGGTGGTCCTTCCGGTTTTATTCTTATTCTGACTTTTCGTAGCGAGATTTTACAACTGAGTGGCTTGCTCGGCCATTTCAGAGGGCAATTAAGAATCAACCACATTGCTGTGGGTCTGGAGTCACATGTCGGCCAGACCGGGTAAGGACGGCAGGTTTCCTTCCCTCAAGGACATTAGTGAACCAGATGGGTTTTTACGACAATCCGGTGGTTTCATTGCCACCATTACTGATACTCGTATTTTAATTCCAGATTTTTATTTAATTAATTGAATTTAAATTCAATTAATTAATTAATTGAATTTAAATTCGCCAGCTGCCGTGGCGGGATTTGAACTCATGACTCTGGATTTTAGTCCAGGCCTCTGGATTACTAGGCCAGTAACATGACCACTATGCTACCGTACCCGTGCAGCACAAACATTTACTCCACTTCCCCCACACACAGATCAGGGATCAAACCTGGAACTTGCTTGGTTGGTAAGGCTCAGAGATGAAGACATTGGGGTCAAAATTTGTCTTGAACGGTAGTGCAAAACGAGGGGGGAGGGGGGGAATCGAATGTTCCGCCCGTGATACTTCCCGACTGATAACTCGTTCCGTTGACTTCAATAGGACTGAATATCAAGCGGGGCATATAACAGGTGGCCCAGGGGATAGTGCCCATTTAGCATTCCCCAGCCAATTCGAATATCACTCCCATTACCTCCCAACGACTATGGGGAACTCTTAAATGTTGGTGTTCAGAGGGATTTGGGTGTCCACGTACAAAAAGTTAACATGCAGGTAGAGCAAGCAAATTGGAAGGCAAATGGTATGTTAGCCTTTATTGCAAGAGAGTTGCAGTACAAAAGTAAGGAAGTCATGCTGCAATTGTACAGGGCTTTGGTGAGACCTCACCTGGAGTACTGTGTACAGATTTGGTCTCCTTACCTAAGGAAGGATATACTTGCCTTAGAGGTGGTGCAACAAAAGTTCACTAGATTGATTCCTGGGATGAGAAGGTTGTCCTGTGAGGAGAGATTGAATACAACGGGCCTGTACTCCCTGGAATTTATCATAGAATCATAGAAAGGGTACAGCGAGGAAGGAGGCCATTCGGCCCATTAAGTCCATGCCAGCTCTATGAAAGAGCAATCCAGCTAATCCCACTCCCCCGCCCTATCCCCGTAGCCCTGCAATTTTTTTCCTTTCAAGTACTTATCCAGTTCACTTTTGAAAGCCATGATTGAATCTGCCTCCACCACCCACTCTGGCAGTGCATTCCAGATCCTAACCAATCACTGTATAAAAAAGATTTTCCTCATGTCACCTTTGGTTCTTTTGCCAATCACCTTAAATCTATGCTGTCTGGTTCTTGACCCTTCCACCAATGGGAACAGTTTCTCTCTATCTACTCTGTCTCGATCTTTCATGATTTTGAATGCCTCTATCAAATCTCCTCTCAACCTTCTCTGTTCCAAGGAGAATAACCCCAGTTTCTCCAGTCTATCCACAAAACTAAAGTCCATCATCCCTGGAATCATTCTAGTAAATCTTTTCTGCACCCTCTCTAAGGCCTTCACATCTTTCCTAAAGTGCGGTGCCCAGAACTGAACACAACACTCCAGTTGTGGCCGGACCAGTGTTTTATAAAGGTTCATCATGACTTCCTCGGTTTTGTACTCTATGCCTATTTATAAAGCACAGGATCCTGTATTTTTAATTGTTTTCTCAACCTGTCCTGCCACCTTCAAAGATTTGTGCACATAGACCCCCAAGGTCTTTTTGTTCCTGGATCCCTTTTAGAATTGTGCCCTCTAGATTATATTGCCTCTCCTCGTTCTTCCTATCGAAATGTATCACTTGGCATTTTTCTGAATTAAATTTCATCTGCCATGTGTCCGCCCTTTCCACCAGCCTGTCTATATCCTCTTGAAGTCTATCACTATCCTCCTCACTGTTTACTACATTTCCAAGTTTTGTGTCATCTGCAAATTTTGAAATTGTGCCCTGTGCACCCAAGTCCAAGTCATTAATATATATCAAAAAAGCAGTGGTCCTAGTACTGACCCCTGGGGAACACCACTGTACACCTCCCCACAGCCCGAAAAACAACTGTTCACCACTACTCTCTGTTTCTTGTCCCTTAGCCAATTTTGTATCTATGCTGCCACTGCCCCTTTATTTCATGGGCTTCAGTCTTGATGACAAGCCTATTATGCAGCACTTCATCAAATGCCTTTTGAAAGTCAATAATAACCACATCAACTATATTGCCCTCATCTATCCTCTCTGTTACCTCATCAAAAAAATCTATCAAGTTAGTTATACAGGATTTGCCTTTAACAAATCCGTGCTGGCTTTCCCTAATTAATCCACACTCATCCAAGTGACTGCTATTTCTGTCCCGGATTATTGTTTCTAAAAGTTTCTCCACCACTGCTGGCAAGGCCGGCATTTATTGCCCATCCCTAATTGTCGTTGAGAAGGTGGTGATGAGCCTTCTCTCTGAACCGCTGTGGTCCGTGTGGTGAAGGTACTCCCACAGTTTTGTTAGGGAGGGAGTTCTAGGATTTTGACCCAGCAACGAGGAAGGAAGGGCCGATGTGTGTCCAAGTCGGGATGGTGCGTGACTTGGAGGGGAACTTGGAGGTGTTGGTTTTCCCATGCACCTGCTGCCCTTGTCCTTCTAGGTGGTGCAGGTTGCAGGTTTGGGAAGAATCCTCGGCGACTTGCTGCAATCCATCCTGTAGATGGGACACACTGCAGCTACGGTGCGCCGGTGGTGGAGGGAGTGGATGGTTAAGCTGGTGGATGGGGTGCCAATCCAGCAGGCTGCTGTGCCCTGGATGGTGTCGAGCTTCTTGAGTGTTGTTGCAGCTGTCTACAGTCGAAGGGTTAAAACAAAAACTCAAGGTTCCATTCCATCTAAACAGGTCAGGCTGCAGCCTAACACAAACCAATGGTCAATTATCACTTCATTGCTATCTCAGCTGCTCCTTTTTAAACCATCTTGCTGGTGTAAGCAACAAGATTTCCTGCAATCCATCCATAGAGGAAGTTGCTTGCAGGCAGAAATTGAAGGCTCCCTGACTGATATTCGGTGGTGAGGTAATTAATACATGTTGAAATTCAAGATCTGTAGTGTTGTAGAGCTATAGCCAGCTGTCCAGAATTTGATGGGAAATCTGCATTTTAATGTAATTGGAGAGATTGCAAAGGTTGGCCAGAAAATCCGTATTTAAGGATAGCTTCGGCAAGCTGAGCTCTACCTGCTTGGGCCTAATAATTCAGGCCACTCCTCTCCTCAGGATTACCTCTATGACGTGAGGTAGTGAGAGTCATGACAATAGGGAGTGCTAGTTTGGTTAGTTGGTCAGCCATTCAGGTGCGTAGTTGAAAAATATTGACGTTCCAGTTCCAGAGGTGAGACACTTATTCATTGAATATTCTCTCACATTCACCTCTTCTGCTGGTACTGCCCAGTGTGAAAATGAGCCATGCAGCCCACGAAGGTCTCAGGTTGGAGCCTGAAGCAGCCTCACCAGTGAGACTGACATCGATAGAGTTTTGTTAGGTAAGGGTATCAAGGGATGGGGAGCAAAGGTGGACAAGTGGGGTGGAAAGCACAGATCAGCCATGATCTAATTGATGGCGGAACAGGCTCAAAGAGTTGAATGGCCTTCTCCTATCCCTATGCTACAAAACCCCACAGACCATAAAAACTGCAGATAAATATCAATGGGCCAAATTTGCCCTAGCTCCGTCAGAATCATCCAGCCTCTGCTGGGAGCTGCCACTCTGCCTTATAATGGGCTCAGCCTCTGCTCACTCCCCTCATGTATTATGTAATATATTGTGTGTTACACGGCATAAGGCTTATGTTCTAAAACAGCATGTACTCCAACTTACAATAAGCAACGTCACCCATATGTAAAAAGTACGTGAATCCAGAGACGGTACAGAAGAGATTTACTAGAATGATACCAGGCATGAGGGAATTCAGTTACGTGGAGAGACTGGAGAAGCTGGGATTGTTCTCCTTAGAGGAAGTTTAGGGGGAATTTAATAGAGGTGTTCAAAATTTATGAAGGGTTTTGATAGAGTCGATAGGGAGAAACTGTTTCCATTGGCAGGACACTCAGGTAACCAAAGCACACAGATTTAAAATAATTGCCAAAAAAGCCAGTGGGGAGGTGAGGAGAAATTTTTTTACACAGCGAGTTGTTATGATCTGGAATGCACTGCCCGAAAGGGCGGTGGAAGCAGATTCAATAATAACTTTCAAAAGGGAATTGGATAAATACTTGAAAAGAAAATAAATTGCAGGGTTATGGGGAAAGAGGAGGGGGAGTGGGACTAATTGGATCGCTCTTTCAAAGAGCCAGCATGGACACGATGGGTCTCCTCCTGTGCTGGATGGTTCTATAGTTCTATGAAAGATGCAGTACATGTTCATACAATGCTGATTCTAATTTATTTGTGACTGCGAGTTGATTTAAAGAAAGCTCAGCTCATTTTAGTATTTGTAAGCAATTTTCAAATGTTCGATTTTGTTCTCCGATTATCCTGTGCTCAAAATATCCTGGCTGCTCGCTGATCCAAACCGGAATCCATAAAATGTGTCTGCTGGCTTTCTTTTTCAAAAGTGTATTTTACGTTTGGAGAGCGTAAATTGAACTGTCCAGGTATATTGCCGTTGGTTGAGATGAGAGCGGTGCAGCCATTGATTTTGGTGCGCAGCCTTCTTTTCGATTTTTATCCCTTTCCTCTTATCTCCCGAAGATGATCTGACTCTTGCTGGGGCCACGTTTTATTGCTGCTGGTGACCTCCCAGTGCCGTTATTCACGTGTGAACATAGACAATTTTTGTTGGCAAGCTACTCACCCACGGGGCCACGCACTTTGCGAGACGTTATCGCGCCAACTCCTACTTGCTCTAATTTTTCTCTTCCAAACTGTGGAAAGAAACAAAGAACTTGCATTTCTCTTTTTTTAAATTCGTTCATGGGATGTGGGCGTCGCTGGTGAGGCCAGCATTTATTGCCCATCCCTAATTGCCCTTGAGAAGGTGGTGGTGAGCCGCCTTCTTGAACCGCTGAAGTCCGTGTGGTGAAGGTTCTCCCACAGTGCTGTTGGGTAGGGAGTTCCAGGATTTTGACACAGCGACGATGAAGGAACGGCGATATATTTCCAAGTAGGGATGGTGTGTGACTTGGAGGGGAACGTGCAGGTGGTGTTGTTCCCATGTGCCTGCTGCCCTTGTTCTTCTAGGTGGTAGAGGTCACGGGTTTGGGAGGTGCTGTCATAGACGCCTTGGTGAGTTGCTGCAGTGCATCCTGTGGATGGTACACACTGCAGCCACAGTGCGCCGGTGGTGAAGGGAGTGAATGTTTAGGGTGGTGGATGGGTTGCCAATCAAGCGGGCTGCTTTGTCCTGGATGGTGTCGAGCTTCTTGAGTATTGGTGGAGCTGCACTCATCGAGGCAAGTGGAGAGTATT
Source organism: Heptranchias perlo (assembly GCF_035084215.1). Taxonomy (NCBI): domain Eukaryota; kingdom Metazoa; phylum Chordata; class Chondrichthyes; order Hexanchiformes; family Hexanchidae; genus Heptranchias; species Heptranchias perlo. The sequence continues at coordinate 11,096,972 of NC_090338.1, read as the reverse complement.
CCATCACACTCCTGACTTGTGCCTTGTAGATCGTGGAAAGGCTTTGGGGAGTCAGGAGGTGAGTCACTCGCCGCAGAATACTCAGCCTCTGACCTGCTCTTGTAGCCACAGTATTTATATGGCTGGTCCAGTTAAGTTTCTGGTCAATGGTGACCCCCAGGATGTTGATGGTGGGGGATTCAGCCATGGTAATGCTGTTGAATGTCAAGGGGAGGTGGTTAGATGCTCTCTTGTTGGAGATGGTCATTGCCTGGCATTTGTCTGGTGCGTATGTTACTTGCCACTTATCAGCCCAATCTATAACCCCTTTCAGAACCTTAGGACATCCCAAAGCACTTTACAGCCAATTAATTACTTTTTGAACTGTTGTTGCTGTTGTAATGTAGGAAACACAGCAGCCAACTTGCACACCAAGATCCCACAAACTGCAATGTGATAATTACCAGATCATCTGCTTTAGCGATGTTGGTTGAGGGATAAATATTTGCCAGGACACCAGGGTGAACTCCACTGCTTATCTTTGAAATGGTACCATGGGATCTGTTACGTCCACCTGAGAGGGCAGACGAGGCCTCACTTTAACATCTCCTCCAAAAAATGGTATCTCTGACAGTGCAGCACTCCCTCAGTACTGCACTGGTGTGTCAGCCTGGATTGTTTGCTCAGGTCTCTGGAGTGGGGCTTGAACCCACAACCTTCCAGGCTTAAAGGCAAGAGTACTAACCACTGAGCCACACTTGACACAAGGAATGCCTTGTCTTCTTCAGTCTTCACTTTCTTCTGCTATCTACTGGCTGGTCAAAGCTATGCTTAATGTTCTTTCACATGGAAACATAGAAAATAGGAGCAAGAGTAGGCCATTCGGCCCTTCGGGCCTGCTCCACCATTCTAAATGATCATGGCTGATCGTCTAACTCAGTACCCTGTTCCCGCTTTTTCCACATATCCCTTGATCCCTTTAGCATTAAGAAATATATCTATCTCCTTCTTGAATACATCTAATGACTTGGCCTTCACTGCCTTCAGTGGTAGAGAATTCCACAGTTTCACCACCCTCTGAGTGAAGAAATTTCTCCTCATCTCGGTTCTAAATGGCATACCCTGTACCCTGAGACTGTGACCCCTGGTTCTGGACTCCCTAGCCATCGGGAACATCCTCCCTGCATCTAGTCTGTCTCGTCCTGTTAGAATTTTATATGTTTCGATGAGATCACCTCTCATTCTTCTAATCTCTAGCAAATATAGGCCTAGTCGACCCATTCTCTCCTCATAAGTCAGTCCTGCCATCCCAGGAATCAGTCTGGTAAACTTTTGTTGCCCTCCTTCAATGGCAAGGACATCCTTCCTCAGATAAGGAGACCAAAACTGCACACAATACTCCAGATGTGGTCTCACCAAGACCCTGTATAACTGCAGTAAGATATCCCTGCTCCTATAGTCAAATCCTCTTGCAATGAAGGCCAACATACCATTCGCATTCCTAACTGCTTGCTGCACCTTCAGCGATTGGTGTACAAGGACACCCAGGTCTCGTTGCACCTCCCCTTTTCCCAATCTATCATCATTCAGATAATAATCTGCCTTTCTGTTTTTACAACCAAAGTGGATAACTTCATATTTATCCACGTTATAATGCATCTGCCATGTTCTTGCCCACTCACCCAACTTGTCTAAATCACATTGGAGCCTCTTTGCATCCTCCTCACAGCTCACATTTCACCCCAGCTTTGTGTCGTCTGCAAACTTGGAAATGTTACATTTAGTTCCCTCATCCAAATCATTGATATATATTGTGAATAGCTGGGGCCCAAGCACTGATCCCTGCAGTGCCCCACTAGTCACTGCCTGCCACCCCGAAAAAGACCCATTTATTCCTACTCTCTGTTTCCTGTCTGTCAACCAATTCTCAATCCAGGCCAGTATATTCCCCCCAATCCCATGTGCTTTAATTTTACACACTAACCTCACATACCTACTTGATTGGTTTTATCTTTTCTCATTATTCAATCTTGGTGTTAACTTAAGGCCTATTGTAGCACTCAACTGCGTGAGATAAGCTAACTCACCATCTTAGCTAGCGACCAAATCTGAAGATACTCTGGCCTGGGTGTCTCCGTCCCACATCAGAGGGTACATTTTACATCTAATTTTCTCAAACAATCGCTGCAGATCAGACAGAGGCAATATATCCATGTTTCAAAACATAAAGGCTAAATTAGCTGGATCAAAAAGAGAGGTTTCTGTTAATTCATTTTCAGGAAGTGGGCATCGTTGGCAAAGCCAGCATTTATTGCCCAACCCTAGTTTCCTTTGAGAAGGTGGTGGTGAGCCTTCTTCTTGAACCACTGCAGTCTGTGTGGTGAAGGTGCTCACTCAGTGTTGTTAGATAGGGAGTTCCAGGATTTTGACTCAGTGATGATGAAGGAACGTCCGATATTTTTAAGTCGGGATGGTGTGTGACTTGGAGGTGAACTTGGAGGCGGGGGTGTTCCCAATGCACCCGCTGCCCTTGTCCTTTTACGGGGGCGGAGATCGTGGGTTTGGGGGGGTGCTATCGAAGGTATCGTATACGCAGCATTCAACCTGAGGGAGGAAAAAAAATTGACTCATCAAGATTGATGCATTACCACAGGTGTAACAGTCTTTCCCAATAGGAGTGGTGAACGTTGTCAGTTCACAAATAGTACTGAACGATTGTAATTTGCCTGTGATCTCTTAGAGAATAGATTGAGATTTAATGTCGCTCTCCATATGGTGCCAGATGCTTCATGGGCACGGAAGATTAGCACTTTCTCCATGTGAAGGTAGTCTGTTAGCTAAATAGAAATGTTCTCTTGTGAGAATTCTGGGTACACTGGTGTCTACATGTGACAAGCAATGTTAAGACATTGCTGTTGCTGTTTACGTTAGGGAGGAGCAGTCTACTTTTGATGTTACAGAGGTGACCGACAGCTTAGGTCGGCCTAATTAGGGTCCGATTTTAATGATTTAAATGTCAATTGGGAAAAGAATGCTGGGTAGCAAAATGTCCACCAGCATTTCACTAAGCCGCTCGTGTTCTGCTCGAGTGCTGTGTTCTTGTTTTGTTAAGGGAAAATAAATGCCTCAGGTCTGGATAGTGTGTCGGGACGATATGTGACTCCTGTCCCACACCAACGTGGTTGGCTCTTAACTGCCCTCTGAAATGGCCTGGCAAGCCACTCAGTTGTATCAAACCACGACAAAGAGTATCTAACAGCATTGTGCGAGCACCTTCACTATACAGACTGCAGTGCTTTTGATGACCCATCATCACCTTCTCAGAGCAACTAGAGACGGGCAATAAATACCGGTGTTGACAGTGACACCCTGAGAATAACAACTTGATATAAAAATAATCAGGAATTTTTATTCAGCCAACCAAAAACTACAGACAATGAACATTTTGAATAGTTTAGTAACTGTGGGTTTGTGACCTTGATCAATATTTAAGCTGTATATACAGAAGCATGAGATTAATAAAATATTTCCAATTAAAATCAATGACAAGTTTAATTTATAAATTGCCGATTGGAGTTTGTTCGAGTAGAAATAGTTGACAATTATTCTTGCAGACCTGTAAAGCTGATGGATAAATATTTCTATAAATAGTAAAGGTGATTACACTGGTTGTAAACAATTTGATTAATGCATTGATAACTGCTACAGAGTTACCAAGGTAAAATGAGAAAACATGAAAGTATGCTGAGGTCCACTCTCTATTAACTATATCTTGTACACTCTATACTGCGAATGCAAGCCATTCACGCTGGTTTATTATTCATCTCTGCCGCTCCTCTGTTCCACTATCTGTGGTAGAGCTTTCATCCATCATAAGCTTGCACTCCCCAAGCCCCTTCACCTTCTTACACACCCCGTTCACCTTCAAAAGCTCTCTCAAAACCTATTTCTTTGGCCAAGCTTTTAGTCACAACTCCTAATTCTTCTCCCAACTGGAATACAAAGAGGAGCAAGTTGTGTTTCAATTTTGCGGGTCCTTAGGCAGGCTCCATCTGGAGATACTGCGTTCAGTTCTGGGCACCGCTGCTCAGGAATGATATATTGGGCTCGATTTTCGCACCCCCGAGCGGGTGCGTTCCTGGTGGGGGGGGCGGGGGGGGCTGCGAAATCGGGGATTCCCGGGGCGGGTCCGGAGTCCGGCTCCAACCCGCCCACTTCCGGGTTCCCCACAGACGCACCGATGTGCGCGCACAGCCCCCGCATGTGGGACTCCCGCAGGCAATTAAAGTCAGCGGGGTGCCACTTGACAATATTTATTTCGCTATTTCAGGTCATTAACAGACCTGATTAAGGGATTATGTGAGGAGGGGTGGGATTTTACAAACAACTGGGACTGTTTCCCATACTGGGGGAAACACTCCCAGTTGAAATGGACGTGTTGCAGCCATCAGCCTGTGGCAGCTGCAAAGGTCCATTTGACAGATGGTGGGGGGAGACCCTCACTCATTGCAGGAGGCCGCTCTGTCACTTGGGACAAAGTTTGGCCTCCACCACCCTCCTCCTGACAAGAAAATTCACCAACTTGCACACTTACCCCGGGGTCCAGAGACATGTACCTACCTTGCAGACCCCCTCAGATGTACATCTTCCGGATGGGGGCCGCGGTGGCTGCAGTCATGACCTCCTCGGAGGGCGAACAGCATCACCAGCCTCGCCAGCCAAGCCGTCCACCTCTGACACGTGGAGCTCCACAACACAGTGCTGTGACACATCCACTGCACAGCAGGAGGGAGGGCAACCGCAGAGAGAGATGCGTCGCAGGGGAAGTACCCTCGCCACAGAGTCCACAGACCGAGGCTCAGCTTCCTGGACCTCTCTAAGCAGCAGTGCACACGTAGGCTCAGAGTCACTCAACATGTAGTCGTGGACATCTGCAGCCTCCTTCATGCCGAGCTGCTCCCGGTTGGACCGAGCACCATCTTACATAAGAACATAAGAACATAAGAAATAGGAGCAGGAGTAGGCCAATCGGCCCCTCGAGCCTGCTCCGCCATTCAATAAGATCATGGCTGATCTGATCCTAACCTCAAATCTAAATTCATGTCCAATTTCCTGCCCGCTCCCCGTAACCCCTAATTCCCTTTACTTCTAGGAAACTGTCGATTTCTGTTGTAAATTTATTTAATGATGTAGCTTCCACAGCTTCCTGGGGCAGCAAATTCCACAGACCTACTACCCTCTGAGTGAAGAAGTTTCTCCTCATCTCAGTTTTGAAAGAGCAGCCCCTTATTCTAAAATTATGCCCCCTAGTTCTAGTTTCACCCATCCTTGGGAACATCCTTACCGCATCCACCCGATCAAGCCCCTTCACAATCTTATATGTTTCAATAAGATCACCTCTCATTCTTCAGAACTCCAATGAGTAGAGTCCCAATCTACTCAACCACTCCTCATATGTCCACTCCCTCATCCCCGGGATTAACCGAGTGAACCTTCTTTGTACTGCCTTGAGAGCAAGTATGTCTTTTCTTAAGTATGGAGACCAAAACTGTATGCAGTATTCCAGGTGCGGTCTCACCAATGCCTTACATAACTGCAGCAATACCTCCCTGTTTTTATATTCTATCCCCCGAGCAATAAAAGCCAACATTCCGTTGGCCTTCTTGATCACCTGCTGCACCTGCATACTAACTTTTTGATTTTCTTGCACTAGGACCCCCAGATCCCTTTGTACTGCAGTACTTTCCAGTTTCTCGCCTTTAAGATAATAACTTGCTCTCTGATTTTTCCTGCCAAAGTGCATAACCTCACATTTTCCAATATTGTATTGCATCTGCCAAATCACCGCCCACTCACCCAGCCTGTCTATATCCCCCTGTAGGTTTTTATGTCCTCCTCACTCTCTACTTGCCCTCCCATCTTTGTATCATCTGCAAACTTTAATACGTTACACTCGGTCCCCTCCTCCAAATCGTTAATATAGATTGTAAAGAGTTGGGGACCCAGCACCGACCCCTGCGGAACACCACTGGCTACTGGTTGCCAGTCCGAGAATGAACCATTTATCCCAACTCTCTGCTTCCTGTTAGATAACCAATCCTCCACCCATGCCAGAATATTACCCCCAATCCAGTGATTCTTTATCTTGAGCAATAATCTTTTATGTGGCACCTTGTCGAATGCCTTCTGGAAGTCTAAATACACTACGTCCACTGGTTCCCCTTTATCCACCCTGTACGTTATGTCCTCAAAGAACTCAAGCAAATTTGTCAGACATGACTTCCCCTTCATAAAGCCATGCTGACTTTGTCCTATTAAATTATGTTTATCCAAATGTTCCGCTACTGTCTCCTTAATAATAGACTCCAAAATTTTACCCACCACAGATGTTAGGCTAACTGGTCTATAATTTCCAGCCTTCTGCCTACTACCCTTTTTAAATAAGGGTGTTACATCTTCTTACCTGTCGCTGTCAAAATCACCACTGCCCTCAACAACTTCTCCTCCGCATCCTTCCAGGGTGCCACCGGGGACATCGCCAACGTCTCTCAGTCGTCTGCAGAAAAGAGCCCTGCAAATACACCTACACCCACTCCGCAGTGACACAATGGGTGGCATCAGTTGTGGGTCTTCATTGTGATACTATGGAAAGGGCATTATTGCACAAACCAGACAAGATTCGAAAAGATTTGGCAGTAGTGGTGCCAATATAATATTTTATGTGAGTTGGTCAGAAATTCAATATAAGTAAAAACCATGACAAACCCTCAAACACCCTTTTGCATCCCCTTCATGCTCACGACACATTTGCCTTACGCTGCCTACTGCACATATGTGATGCATGCCCTGTGGCTGCAGCACAGGTAGTGGCAGGTTGAGTGAGGCTGACTGTGAAAGAGATGCATCAGAGGGTGCGTATGAGATAGAGCCATGAGATTGTATGAGGATTGGGTTGAGTGGTAGTGGCGGGATGAGTACTGGTGAGGTGAGTAGGTGCAGGTAAGATGAGGATGAGCTTTGAGTGGGTATGAGGGGTGATGTGACAGAGTAGTGTTGGCAGTGCAGAAGGAGATGTGGGTGGGTGCGGTGATGTGGCAGATGGAGTGTAGGGGAAAGAGTAAGTGTACTCACTTTGGCTGATCTACTTAGGTCATTGGAGCGCCTCCTGCACTGTATGCAGGTGGGCAATATGTTGGTGGTGCAGGTGACCTCCTCTGCCACCTCGAGCCAGGCCTTCCTGGTGGCAGAGGTGGGCCGCTTCCTCCCGCCCGCCGGGGGAAGATCTCTGTCCTCCCCCTCCTCCTCACCCCATCTAATGATACCTGGAGTGAGGCATCATTAAACTGGGAGCAGCCTTCCCCCTGGGCTGCTCCATGCTGTAATTTTTTCTATTTGTTGCAGCATCTGTCAGTGGAGGACTGCCCCTTTAAATAGAGCTCCTCCAGCTGACAGACCTTACTGCGCATGCGCAGCCCGCCCGACGCGCAGATCAGCAGTGGGGAACCCGGAAGACCAGGTAAGTGGATCCAATTAGGCTGCGATCGCGCGGGGGGCAGACTGATTTCGCCGGGCGCGTTACCCACGCGCCCAATAGCTCCCCCGCCGCGAACCCGCAGCCCTGGTAACATCGAGCCCGATATTTTAGGAGGGGTGGGATTTTCAAGTCAACTGGGACTGTTTCCCACACTGGGGGAAACACTCCAAGTTGAAATGGACGTGTTGCAACCATCAGCCTGTGGGAGCTGCAAAGGTCCATTTGACAGGTTCGGGGGGAGACCCTCACTCATTGCAGGAGGCCACTCTGTCACTTTGGACAAAGTTTGGCCCGCACCACCCTCCTCCTGACAATAAAATTCACAAACTTACACTATTACCCCGGTGTCCAGACACATGTATCTATCTTGCCGACCCCCTCAAATGTACATCCTCTGGATGGGGACCGCCGTAGCAGCAGTCATGACCTCCTCGGAGGGCGAACAGTATCACCAGCCTCGCCGGCCACGCCGTCCACCTCTGACACGTGGAGCTCCACAACACAGTGCTGTGACACATCCACCTGTACAGCAGGAGGGAGGGCAACCGCAGAGAGAGATGCGTCACAGAGGGCACTACCCTCGCCACAGGGTCCACAGACCGAGGCTCAGCTTCCTGGACCTCTCTGAGCAGCAGCGCACACGGAGGCTCAGAGTCACTCGATATGTTGTCATGGACATCTGCATCCTCCTTCATACTGAGCTGCTCCCGGCTGGCCCGAGCACCATCTTCTTACCTGTCGCTGTCAAAGTCACCACTGCCCTCAACAACCTCTCCTCCGCATCCTTCCAGGGTGCCACTGGGGACATCGCTGACGTCTCTCAGTCGTCTGCACAAAAGAGCCCTGCAAATACACCTACACCCACTCTGCAGTGACACAATGGGTGGCATCAGTTGTGGGTCTTCATAGTGATCCTCAGGAAAGGGCATTATTGCACAAACCAGACAAGATTCGCAAAGACGTGGCAGTAGTGGTGACAATATAATATGTAATGTGAGTTGATCAGAAATGAAATATAAGTAAAAACCATGACAAACCCTCAAACACACTTTTGCATCCCCTTCATGCTCATGACACGTTTGCCTTACGCTGCCTACTGCACATATGTGATGCATGCCCTGTGGCTACAGCACAGGTAGTGGCAGGTTGAGTGAGGCTGACTGTGAAAGAGATGCATCAGAGGGTGAGTATGAGATAGAGCCATGAGATTGTATGAGGATTGGGTTGAGTGGTAGTGGTGGGATGAGTACTGGCGAGGTGAGTAAGTACAGGTAAGATGAGGATGAGCTTTGAGTGGGTATGAGGAGTGATGTGACAGAGTAGTGTTGGCAGTGCAGAAGGAGATGTGGGGTGGGGGCGGTGATGTTGCAGATGGAGTGTTGGGGAATGAGTAAGTGTACTCACTTTGGCTGAGCTACTTAGGTCATTGAAGCGCCTCCTGCACTGTATGCAGGTGGGCGATATGTTGGTGCTGCAGGTGACCTCCTCTGCCACCTGGAACCAGGCCTTCTTGGTGGCAGAGGCAGGCCGCTTCCTCCCACCCGCCGGGGGGAAGATCTCTGTCCTCAGCCTCCTCCTCACCCCATCCAATAATACCTGGAGTGAGGCATCATTAAACCTGGGAGCAGCCTTCCACCTGGGCTGCTCCATGCTGTAATTTTGCCTATTTTCTGCAGCATCAGTCAGTGGAGGACTGCCCCTTTAAATAGGGCTCCTCCAGCTGACAGACCTTGCTGCGCATGCGCAGTCCGCCCGCTGCGCAGCTTTCCAGCGCGTAACCCGGAAGCAAAGGTAAGTACCTCCAATCAAGCTGCAATCGCGTGCGGAGCACCCCGATTTCACTGGGCGCGTTACCCAAGCGACCAGTCGACCCCCCAGCTGCCAACCCCCCGCCCTCCTAATATCGGGCCCGTTGTCCTTGGAGTCGGTCCAGCGCAAATTCACCAGAATGATACCGAGTGTTAAAGGATTCAATTATGAGGACAGGTTGCATGAACTAGTCTTGTTTTCCCTTGAATAAAGAAGAATGAGGGATGATCTAATTGAGGTGTTCAAAATGATAAAAGAATTCAATCGTGTACATAGGAACAGGAGTAGGCCATTCAGCCCCTCGTGCCTGCTCCGCCATTTGATAAGATCATGGCTGATCTGTGATCTAACTCCATTTACCTGCCTTTGGCCCATATCCCTTAATACCTTTGGTTGCCAAAAAGCTTTCTAACTCAGATTTAAATTTAGCAATTGAGCTGGTATCAATTGCCATTTGCGGAAGAGAGTTCCAAACTTCTACCACCCTTTGTGTGTAGAAATGTTTTCTAATCTCACTCCTGAAAGGTCTGGCTCTAATTTTTAGACTGTGCCCCCTACTCCTAGAATCCCCAACCAGCGGAAATAGTTTCTCTCTATCCACCCTATCTGTTCCCCTTAATATCTTATAAACTTCGATCAGATCACCCCTTAACCTTCGAAACTCTGGAGAATACAACCCCAATTTGTGGAATCTCTCCTTGTAACTTAACCCTTGAAGTCCACGTAACATTCTAGTAAACCTACGCTGCACTCCCTCCAAGGCCAATATGTCCTTCCGTAGGTGCGGTGCCCAGAACTGCTCACAGTACTCCAGGTGCGGTCTAACCAGGGTTTTGTATAGCTGCAGCACAACCTCTGCCCCCTTGTACTCTAGTCCTCCAGATATAAAGGCCAGCATTCCATTAGCCTTATTGATTATTTTCTGCACCTGTTCTTGACACTTCAATGATCTATGTACCTGAACCCCGAGGTCCCTTTGGACATCCACTGTTTTTAACTTTTTACCATTTAGAAAATACCCTGTTCTATCCTTTTTTGATCCAAAGTGGATGACCTCACATTTGCCTACATTGAATTCCATTTGCCACAGTTTTGCCCATTCACCTAATCTATCAATATCACTTTGTAATTTTATGTTTTCATCTACACTGCTTACAATGCCACCAATCCTGTGTCATCAGCAAACTTCGATATGAGACTTTCTATGCCTTCATCTAAGTCGTTAATAAATATTGTGAATAATTGAGGCCCCAAGACAGATCCCTGCGGGACTCCACTAGTCACATCCTGCCAATGTGAGTACCTACCCATTATCCCTACTCTCTGTCGCCTTTCGCTCAGCCAGCTTCCTAACCAAGTCCGTACTTTTCCCTCAATTCCAAGGGCTTCTATCTTCTCTGAACAGCCTCTTATGTGGGACCTTATCAAATGCCATCTGGAAGTCCATATAAATAACATCCATTGACATTCCCCTGTCCACTACTTTAGTTACCTCTTCAAAAAATTCAATCAGGTTTGTCAGGCACGACCTACCTTTCACCAATCCATGCTGGCTCTCTCTGGTTAACTGAAAATTCTCGAGGTGTTCAGTCACCCTATCCTTAATTATAGACTCCAGCATTATCCCCACAACAGATGATAGGCTAACTGGTCTATAATTCCCTGGTTTCCCTCTCCTTTCTTAAAAAGCAGAGTGACGTGCAATTTTTCAATCTAGAGGGACAATTCCTGAATCTAGAGAACTTTGAAAGGTTATAGTTAGGGCATTCGTAATGTGCTTACCTACTTCCTTTAAAACCCTGGGATGGAAACCATCCGGTCCTGGGGATTTGTCACTCTTTAGTGCTTTGTAGATAAAGAGTATCTATTTTCTCTGGTGGGGAAACAGAACAAGAGGACATAATCTTAAAATTGGAGCCAAGCCATTCAGGAGTGAAATCAGGAAGCACTTTTTCACACAAAGGGTAGTGGAAATCTGGAACTCTCTCCTCCAAAAGGCTATGGATGCTGTGGGCCAATTCAAGCTTTCAAGACTGAGATCGATAGCTTTTTGTTAGGTAAGGTCTCAAAGGATATGGGTCAAAGGCGGATAAATGGGGTTGAGGTACATATCAGCCATGTCTAATTAATTGTAAACAATTTTACAACACCAAGTTATAGTCCAGCAATTTTATTTTAAATTCACAAGCTTTCGGAGGCTACCTCCTTCGTCAGGTGAACGATGTGAAAATGAAATCCTCGAAATGAAATCGCATTTATAATTCACAGAACAATGCTTGGTGAGTACAGACAGTTTTTTCAACTGCCCGTTGCCAAGGCAATCAGTGTGCAGACAGACAGGTGTTACCTGCCAGGTCTCAGAATATACAAATCACCAAAAAAAACAACAAACAAAAAAAAACAGAGATAGAGAGGTAGAAACATAGAAAAGACAGCAACTGACCCGTTGCTGTCTTTTCTATGTTTCTACCTCTCTATCTCTGTTTTTTTTTTGTTTGTTGTTTTTTTTTGGTGATTTGTATATTCTGTGAGACCTGGCAGGTAACACCTGTCTGTCTGCACACTGATTGCCTTGGCAACGGGCAGTTGAAAAAACTGTCTGTACTCACCAAGCATTGTTCTGTGAATTATAAATGCGATTTCATCTCGAGGATTTCATTTTCACATCGTTCACCTGACGAAGGAGGTAGCCTCCGAAAGCTTGTGAATTTAAAATAAAATTGCTGGACTATAACTTGGTGTTGTAAAATTGTTTACAATTGTCAACCCCAGTCCATCACCGGCATCTCCACATCATGTCTAATTAAATGGCAGAACAGGTTTGAGGGACTGAACGTCCTACTCCTGTTCCTATGTTCTATCTCCCTGCTTAGTGCCCACTCACCTTTTGTATAGCACCATACGGTTTTTCTCTATTATGAAAGGCCAGCTTCACTTACTTGCCTCCACATCAGAGTTTGTTGGTTTAAGCATTACTAAGGACATCAGCACACAATCTAGGTTGACGTTTCAGTGTAGTACTGATGGAGTGCTGCATATGTCGATGATGATGTTTATCAGATGAGAGGTCAAAGCAAATCTGCCTATGCAGGTGGACATAATTGAAGGAAGGAGATCTTCTGGTGCCCTGGCTAACATTCCTCTTCAATCAGAACACTACCAAAAACAGATTGTCTGGTCATTCATTAATTTACTCTTCATGAGACCTTGATGTGTGTAAATTGGCTGCTTTATGTGCTTATGAAACAACTTCAAAAGCACTTTGGGTCATTTTGAGGGTGTGATAAGGAACAATGTAAATGCAAGTTATTTTTTTTTTCTTTTTCTTTCTATACAAGTGCAACTTATTGGTGTTGTTCATAGAATCATACAAAATAGACAGAAAGTGGCAATGCATGTGGCAGTACAAGAAAGAAAGCAATTTGCAAACAGCAAGGGCTCATAAACAGTAACTGAATGATTGGCCGGTTAATCTAGTTTTCCTGATGTTTGAGGGAGAAATGTTAGCCAAGACAACGGGAGAGCTCTCTGCTCTTTGAATAGTGCAGTCCCCAATTTAGCTGGCATTCAGAGCCTCAGTTTACCCTGCATTCTGAAGCTGGCACCTCCAATTGTGTTGCATGCTCTCAGCACTGCACTACCATCTCAGCCTAGGTTCAAGTGCTCATGTCCTGGAGTGGGACTCGAACCCATGGTGGTCTGGTTCAAGGACAGGAGTGCGACCAGCTGAGTCAAACTGACACAAAGTGGAAGACTACCTACGATCTCCTCCGTGAACACGGAAAAGAAGAATTCATTTAGTATATTTGGTCACTTGATACCACGTCACCTTTAGGATCTTTCAATAGCCCAATCATCTCTTTTCTACGTGTTTTCTGTGAATATATTTATATAAATGCTTGACTTTTTTTTTATCACTTAAGCAACATCACTGAAACAGATTATCTGGTCATTATGTCATTGCTACTCAGACTGGCAAAAGGATATAGAAGCATTGGAGAAGGTGCAAAGAAGAGTCACACGGATGATACCAGAACTGAGAGGATATACTTATCAGAAAAGGCTGAACGGGCTGGGGCTCTTTTCTCTAGAAAAGTGAAGGCTGAGGGGTGACCTGATAGAGGTCTTTAAGATAACGAAAGGGTTTGATAGGGTAGGGGGAGAAAAAATGTTTCCACTGGTGGGAGTGTCCAAAACTAAGGTCATAAGTATAAGATAGTCACTAATAAATCCAATGGGTAAAAAAGTTTCTTCTGAAATCCCTAAAGAGTGGTAAGAATGTGGAATGTGCTGCCACAGGGAATAGTTGAGGCAAATAGCATAGATACATTTACTGGGAAGCTACATAAGCACACAAGGGAGAAAGGAATAGAAGGATATGCTGATAGGGTTAGATTAAGTAGGGAGGGAGGAGGCTCACGTGGAGCATAAACACCGACATAGACCAGTTGGGCCGAATGGCCTGTTTCTGTGCTGTAGACTCGATGTAACTCGATGTTTATTGGACCTTACTGTGAGCAACTTAGTTGCTGCATTTCCCGACATTACAACAATGATTACACTTCAAAAGTACTTCATTGGCTGTGAAGCTCTTTGGGACGTCCCGCGATCGTGAAAGACGCTATACAAATACAAGTCTTTCTTTCTTTATTTCCTGGTATCCTAACCTCACGTTTTTTTTTTAATTTTGGTCTCCTTACCGGTTACGTACACTACTTTACAATGTTTTTATAATTTGTCTCGGTCTGCCATGCATCCCATAGCCTTACGCTTTGGGAACAGTCTTTTTTTTGCCCTACTTTGCTTCCATTGTTGCCCACATCGTTCCATTTCCTCTGTAACCCTTCTTCCCTCGTGATATGGATCTATTCCTCACTCTGTGTACAGTATTTTTACTCAGGTTCTACTTTTCGTCCATGCTTTTCCGCTACAACAGAACTGTCCAGCCGAGGTTCCTGAGCTCACGCCTTTCCAAAGTTGAACATACTCCTTCTCTTATGAGGCCATCAACAAGGCTCCCACTAAAGGTCAGACGGGGGCCTATTTAAAGTTCAAAAGTCATGGCCTGATGGAGACATGGGGAGTCTCACACTGTCTGCAGGAGAATCATGGCTGGAGGACCCAAGTGGCCAGAAGAGGCCACGGTAAATCTTCAAAAATTACTTCTCTTCGAACCTCTTGTGGATAGGGAGGTGCAGAAGTGCTCCCCCCAGGCCCTGCAAGGAGACTCTGGGCCTCCCCAGCCCCGGCCTCTCCCCGATCGCGCAAGAACCTTTAACCCCCACCGCTCCAATCCCTGATCGCCCTGGAATCCCTCCTCCCCCTAACCGCCACGGTCCATTCCTTACGGGTCCCCGGCTGCGGCCTTCTGCCTCCAAATTCCCGCACCCGCCAGCCGGCCATGTAGCGGATCTAGTCGGGAGTCAGACAGGACTCCGGGAACTTTTATTTAAATGAGGGACGGCCATTAAGATCGGCATGACACCCTTGGTCAGAATTTACCGAGCTGGCATGTACAGAGCTCTGTCTTCCCTAGCCAGTGGAATGACACCAAGCCGACAGTATAACTTTGGTCTGCCAGCCTTGAGCCACTAACAGAATGTACAGTCTCAAACTGGTACCTCTAGTAAGAATGTGGAATGTGCTGCCACAGGGAATAGTTGAGGCAAATAGCATAGATACATTTAAAGGGAAGCTACATAAACACACAAGGGAGAAAGGAATAGAAGGATATGCTGATAAGGTTAGATGAAGTAGGGAGGGAGGAGGCTCACGTGGAGCATAAACACCGACATAGACCAGTATTCCTCTCAACCAACTCAACAAGAGGGATTGAGGGATATGGTCAGTAGGCAGTTAGATGAGGTTGTTTTATCAGAAATTGGTATGATTGTTGGAACTATTGGCTCTTATTATTGACTCATCCAGCACCGAAGGAGGCCATTCGGCCCATTGGGCCTGTGCCGGCTCTTTGAAAGAGCTGTCCAATTACACCCACTCTCCTGCTCTTTCCCCATAGCCCTGCAAGTTTTTCCTTTTCAAGTATATATCCAATTCCCTTCCAGAGACTTGAGCACAACATCTAGGCTGACAACGCAACACTTAGTATCTTTTGCTTGTTAGCTTTTCTCATGTTCGAACATTCAGATCCGTATAATTATATGGGGATAACCATCATTTCTTAAACTCGTACCTCTAGTATAATAACCCCTTAATTATCAAATAAAACGTGTGCAACTGGACTTGCCATTAACTGAACTCAGTGATGGGTTGTAACCCTCTTTTCTTTTGCTCTAAATTCTGATGAAGAATCCCAGCTGAAATGTCAACCTGTCGTTCGATTTAAGTTGCTGACAGACCTCATGTTCTTTTCTGGCATTTACTGTTTTTTGTTCCAGATTTCCAGCGTGGACTTCTCTCTCTTCATCTTTGATTCAATAAAGGCAGGGGACTGGGACTGGCTGGATTGCTGTTGCAGAGATCCGGCAAGGGCTCGACGGGCTGAATGGCCTCCTTCTGCACTGTAACCATTCTATGATCTGCTGCTGCGCTTATTTCAAACCATTTCACCGGAAGCGCCTTCTCCAGAGCGACTGTCTTTTGCGCAGCGTAAGCCGTTTCCTTCCATCAGGGCCAGTCGAGACGGGTTCAAGGGCAGTTACTTGTTACAGGATGTGGGGGGTTTGCAAAGCTCTGTGATGCCATGTGTAGGACATTTGAATTGTTGTTTCTGCCGGCTTCGGCGATGCTCGATGTAACCGCTAAAATTGGCTGTTGAGAATTTAGTTATAGTGCTCAGCTTGCAAGAATGCAAAGGTTACAGGGCCGGATTTCCCTGAGAGCGGTGAATGAATGGCAGCAACCGTTTGTTAGACTCGCACTTACCCGTAAACTTTTCATGGGCTTTTGGACGGCAAGTTCCTCTCATCCAGCGCAGCCCCCTCTCCCGAGCTGCTGTGTACCCCCTTAACCACATCAAATCAAAACAATGTTAATAAGCCACGCAGTCGCAGAACCAGGAAATGTAAGCTAGAATAGTGAATTCAACGTAAAATCAGGTACAGAAAGCGAATTCAAGAGAGGGTAAGAAATATTGAATTCGAAGATAGAGATAAAAGAGACAGAAAGAAAAAGTTAAAAAAAAATTAATCATGTTTTTTTTAATGTCTAACAACAATTAAAATCTGAAGGAATGAGACTCCATACTTGTCAAAGTTAATTTTCAGTGCAAGAGAGGTTGCTTGGCAGTCATTAAGACTTACCACGCCGTCAGTAAGGGTGCTGAGAGTTAAATGATTTGATATAACTTTTTGTGGCGAGATTACTTCGTTTCCATCAGGTCAGTGCAGGAACTTCACGCCGTTCCATTAGTTTGAACGGTGAGCCAGCCGGCGAGATGTAGTTCTCGCGAAGTTCACAGAGCAGCAGGGAATCTGGTAAAGCGACTTCCCGATTTCCGCATTTGACTGCCCACGTACGGTCGCTGGTAGTTGCTGTACCATTTGAAATAACTGTGAGCCCTGTTCACCTCGCCCTTATTTTTAAAGCAAAATTCGGCCCATTATGACGTCACCTCAACTCAAACTGAGCACTTTAATTCAGGCAGAAAGTCATCCAAATTGGTTCTAACTATCAGGAAAGACTAAACAGCCTGGGGCTCTTTTTCTCTAGAAAGAGAAGGTTGAGGGGAACGCGATAGAGGTCTTTAAGATTATGAAATGTCTGATAGGGTAGATGTAGAGAAGATGTTTTTACTTGAGGGGGGATCCGAAACTAGGGTCCATCAATATAAGATAGCCACTAATAAATCCAATAAGGAATTCAGGAGAAACTTCTTTACCCATAGAGTGGTTAGAATGTGGAACTTGCTACCACAATGAGTAGCTGAGGCGAATAGCGTAGATGCATTTAAGGGGAAGTTGGATAAACACATGAGGGATTTTGAAATTCTCATCTTGTTTTCAAATCCTTCCATGGCCTCACGCCTACCTATCTCAGTAACCTCCTCCAGCCCAACAACCCTCCAAAATCTCTGCGTTCCTCCAACTCTGGCCTCATGTGCATCCCCAATTTTCATTCACCACCATTAGCGTCCGTACCTTCAGCTGCCTAGGCCCTAAGCTCTGGAATTCCCTTCCTAAACCTCTCTGCCTCTCTACATCTCTCTCTCCTCCTTTAAAACGCTCCTTCAAACTTACCACTTCGGCCATGCTTTTGATCATCTCTCCTGATATCTCCTCTTGTGGCTCTGTCAAATTTTGTTTGATAACACTCCTGTGAAGCGCCTTGGGACGTTTTATTATATAAATGCGAGTTGTTTGGTGCCTAGAGGTGACTTTGCATAGCTTTGCCTTTGGTTTTCTACTGACAATGTCATTGTTAGGTAGGGGAGCTAGGATCTGCTGTTATGGTTGATGGCATCTTGTCAGGGCTGGTCAATCAACTTATGGTAGTTGTTGATTAGCTTGGCCCACCTTCTTTCATACAGTGACACTAAAAGCACACCTGAGGTGCATCCAAAGAAGTATTCTAATATATGGTTGGTCAGGCATTCGCATATCACTGCGATACCATCATAGAAACATAGGAACAGGAGGAGGCCATTCAACCCCTCAAAACTTTTCCACCATTCAGTTAGACTGTACCTGAAATCCATTTACCTGCCATTGATCCCTATCTCTTGATGCCCTTAGCTAATAAAAATCTGTCGATCTCAGTCTTCAAAGCTCCAATTGTTCCCCAGCATCCACAGCCTTTTGGAAAGGGCATTCCACATTTCCACTACCCTTTGTGTGAAAAAGTGCTTCCTGATTTCACTCCTAAATCGTCCAGCTTTAATGTTAAGGTTCTGTCCTCTTGTTCTGGATTCCCCCCACCAGAGGAAATAGTTTCTCTGTATTTTTAAATATCTCATTTATCAGGTCTCCTGTCTAGCTTTCTTTGGGAATAAAAGCCTCTTCATAGTCTGGAGAAGTTGTAATGGAAGGAAAAAGCTTGGAGACCAGAGTGAAAGAGGGATCAATTTTTATCCTTGTATTCTGTCCGTGAATGTAAAGGGGCTTCCCCCAAATGGAGGAACAGTATTCAAAGTCATGGACAGGATTGGCCTTTCAGAGTTGTTGATGTATGCTTTCGTAAAAAAATGAAGTCATGGGAAAAGGATTGAAATTCAAAGAAGGGATAATGCAATTCTGCCCATGGATTTCCATCTTGTTCCCAATAATGCTTGGAAGGGGGGAGAAACATGATGACTTTTTGGATCTGGTCGGACCAAATGTTTTACGCAGAACCGCAAACACCAGGCAAAATCAGAAAGAGAACAAAAGCAGCACCAGGCGTACCTAAAAATGAGGTGCCAACCTGGTGAAGCTACAACACAGGACTACATGCATGCTAAACAGCGGAAACAACATGCTATAGACAGAGCTAAGCGATTCCACAACCAACGGATCAGATCAAAGCTCTGCAGTCCTGCCACATCCAGTCATGAATGGTGGTGGACAATCAAACAACTAACGGGAGGAGGAGGCTCTGTAAACATCTCCATCCTGAATGATGGCGGAGTCCAGCACGTGAGTGCAAAGGACAAGGCTGAAGCGTTTGCAACCATCTTCAGCCAGAAGTGCCGAGTGGATGATCCATCTCGGCCTCCTCCCAATATCCCCACCATCATAGAAGCCAGTCTTCAGCCAATTCAATTCGCTCCACGTGATATCAAGAAACGGCTGAGTGCACTGGATACAGCAAAGGCTATGGGCTTCAACAATATCCCGGCTGTAGTGCTGAAGACTTGTGCTCCAGAACTAGCTGCACCTCTAGCCAAACTGTTCCAGTACAGCTACAACACTGGCATCTACCCGACAATGTGGAAAATTGCCCAGGTATGTCCTGTCCACAAAAAGCAGGACAAGTCCAATCCGGCCAATTACCGCCCCATCAGTCTACTCTCAATCATCAGCAAAGTGATGGAAGGTGTCGTTGACAGTGTTATCAAGCGGCACTTACTCACTAATAACCTGCTCACCAATGCTCAGTTTGGGTTCTGCCAGGACCACTCGGGTTCAACCCTCATTACAGCCTTGGTCCAAACATGGACAAAAGAGCTGAATTCCAGAGGTGAGGTGAGAGTGACTGCCCTCGACATCAAGGCAGCATTTGACCAAGTGTGGCACCAAGGAGCCCTCATAAAATTGAAGTCAATGGGAATCAGGGGGAAAACTCTTCAGTGGCTGGAGTCATACCCAGCACAAAGGAAGATGGTAGTGGTTGTTGGAGGCCAATCATCTCAGCCCCAGGACATTGCTGCAGGAGTTCCTCAGGGCAGTGTCCTTGGCTCAACCATCTTCAGCTGCTTCATCAATGACCTTCCCTCCATCATAAGGTCAGAAATGGGGATGGTCGCTGATGATTGCACATTGTTCAGTTCCATTCGCAACCCCTCAGATAATGAAGCAGTCCGTGCCCGCATGCAGCAAGACCTGGACAATATCCAGGATTGGGCTGATAAGTGGCAAGTAACATTTGCGCCAGACAAGTGCCAGGCAATGACCTCCCCTTGACATTCAACTGCATTACCATCGCCGAATCCCCCAACATCAACATCCTGGAGGTTACCATTGACCAGAAACTTAACTGGACCAGCCATATAAATACTGTGGCTACAAGAGCAGGTCAGAGGCTGGGTATTGTGCGGCGAGTGACTCACCTCCTGACTCCCCAAAGCCTTTCCACCATCTACAAAGGCACAGGTGAGGAGTGTGATGGAATACTCTCCACTTGCCTGGATGAGTGCAGCTCCAACAACACTCAAGAAGCTCAACACCATCCAGGACAAAGCAGCCCGCTTCATTGGCACCCCATCCACCACCCTAAACATTCACTCCCTTCACCACCAGCGCACCGTGGCTGCTGTGTGTACCATCCACAGGATGCACTGCAGCAACTTGCTAAGGCTTCTTCGACAGCACCTCCCAAACCCACGACACACACTTTCCTGACTTGGAAATATCGCCGTTCCTTCATCGTCGCTGGGTCAAAATCCTGGAACTCCCTTCCTAACAGCACTGTGGGAGAACCTTCACCACACGGACGGCAGCTGTTCAAGAAGGCGGCTCACCACCACCTTCTCAAGGGCAATTAGGGATGGGCAATAAATGCTGGCCTCGCCAGCGACGCCCACATCCCATGAACGAATAAAAAAAAAACTCCTTCACACTGCGACTGGATTATTACGAAAACAAACTTCTCATGAAATTTTCAAGGTTGCAAATCTCTCTGTAGTGCAAGAATTGAAATTGGATGTCAGCCCTACTCCGAATGGGGCAGGGATTTCTGTCAAGTTTGATGTAAAAAAAAACAGGGAGATAATCAAGTACGGAGATTGTCAGGAAAATTGGTTCATTTTATTGTAATTTTACCACAATGCACCGGCACTTGTAATAAAAATTATACATGAGGGAAGTAATAGGAAAGCTGTCTTAATTTCTAATTCATAGTATGAGGCCAAACAATAGAGCCTATTGGGATTGGTAGGTTGCACTAGCTTATTAATTTTGTTATTCGTGTGGTTAGAATCAAAGCTGGAGGATGAAGTTATGATTGTTAAAGAGCATTAGAAAGTATATTCCCTGTTGTTTGTGAGCTATATTAGATCCGTGACTCTCTATAACAACAATTCTTAGTTCTCTATGAAGCTCAAGTACCTGCAAAAAAGTCGAGTTTCCAGTCGTTACATCAGATGGAATTGACCAAACCAGCGCAAAAGATCGGGGAATTTCGGACGTAGGTGAGTTACGCCCAAAGTCACTTACGTTGGTGTTTTCCGCGATCTTTTACACTGGTTCGGGATTCAATTCGCCCAAATCACACCCCGCCCACAAAACCGGCCACGCCCCCCAGGTCGACATTGCGAGATTCCGCCTATCAAGCTGGTTTGGGAAGACTCTTCAAATTGCTTCTCAGGTGCACGGGCACCAGTAGGCACCTTTTAGAAGTTTTTCCATATCACAAAGAAATTAATTTACTCAAACTGTCTAGTGTGTGTCCTCTGGTTACCGACCCTCCAGTTAAAAAGAAAGAAAGAACTTGCATTTGTATAGTGCTTTTCACATCTTATGTCCCCTCGTTCTTGATTCCCCCACCAGAGGAAATAGTTTCTCCATATCTACCCTATGGAATCCTTTGAACATTTTAATCACCTCGATCTGATCACCCCCTCAATCTCCTATACTCAAGGGAATACAAGGCAAGTATATGCAACCTGTATAAAGGTGGCTTGTATTCCCTTGAGTATAGGGGAGATGTTATTGCACAAGGTGGGATAACAAGCTGGCGATGGACACTGTAGTTTAGAAATTGCTGTAGTGCATTATTTGGGTACTAAGTTAAGAATCATAGAATCATAGAAAGGTTACAGCACGGAAGGTGGCCATTCGGTCCATCCAGTCCGTGCCGGCTCTATGCAAGAGCAATCCAGCTAGTCCCACTCCCCACCCTTTCCACGTAGCCCTGCAATTTTTTTCCTTTCAAGTACTTATCCAGTTCTCTTTCGAAGACAGCCTCTCAGCATCTACCCTGTTAAGTCCTCTTAGAATTTTATACATTTCAATGAGATCACCTCTCATTCTAAACTTCTAAACTCCAGAGAATATAGGCCCATTCTACTCAATCTCCCCTCATAGGACAACTCTCTCATCCCAGCAATCAATCTAGTGAACCTTCGTTGCACCCCCTCTAAAACAAGTATATCCTTCCTTCAGTAAAGAGACCAAAACTGTACACAACACTCCAGGTGTGTGGTCTCACCAAAGCCCTGTACTGTTTGCCTTCCTAATTGCTTGCTGTACCTGCATGTTAACTTTTTGTGATTCGTGTACAAGGACACCCAAATCCCACTGACTACCAACATTTCTTAGTCTTGCAGCTTTCAAAAAATATTCTGCTTTTCTATTCTTCCCACCAAAGTGGATAATTTCACATTTCCCCACATTATACTCCATCTGCCACCTTCTCGCCGACTCACTTAATCTATCCCTTTGCAGCATCTTTGTGTTCTCCTGACAGCTTAATTTCCCACCTAGCTTGGTATTGTTCGCAAACTTGGATACATTGCACTCAGTCCCCTCATCTAAGTCATTGATATAGATTGTAAACAGCTGAGGTCCAAGCACTGATCCTTGTGGCACTCCACTAGTTACAACCTGCTAACCCAAAAATGACCCATTTATTCCTACTGTCTGTTTTCTCTTTGTTAATCAAACCAGTACGGTAACATAGTGGTTATGTTACTGGACTAGTAATAGAGCAGACCTGGACTAATAGTCCCGAAGGAGTGAGTTCAAATCCTGCTACTGTGGCTGGGGGATTTTAATTCACTTCATTAAAAGTAAAAAGCTAGTAATAGTAATAGTAACCATGAAACTACTGGATTGTACCAAAAACCCATCTGGTTCATTAATGTCCTTTTAAGGAAGGAAACCTGCTGTCTTTACCCAGTCAGGCTTATATGTGACTCCAGACCCACAGCAATGTGGTTGATCCTTAACTATCCTCTGAAATGGCCTAGCAAGCCATTCAGTTGCTGGAAGGCAGCTCACCACCCCCTTCTCAAGGGCAATTAGGGATGGTATAATAAATTCCAGCCTTGCCAGCAATCCCCACATCCCATGAGTGCATAAAAAAAAATCCTCCATCCATGCTAATATATATCTCCCAATCCCATGAGCCCTAATCTTGTGTAACAGCCTCTTGAGGTCACTGTTGTAAAGTAGGAAATGCAGCAGCCAATTTGCACACAGTAAGGTCCCACAAACAACAGTGATACTGACCAGACAATCTATTTTAATGATGTTTGATAAGGGAATCATATTGGCCAGGACACCAGTGAGAACTCCCCTGCTCTTCTTCAAAATAGTTCCATGGGATCTTTTACATCCACCTGAGGGGGCAGACAGGGCCTCGGTTTAACGTCTCATCCAAAAGATGGCACCTCCGACAGTGCAGCGCTCCCTCAGTACTGCACTGGGAGTGTCAGCCTGAATGACGTACTCAAGTCTCTGGAGTGGGACTTGAACCCACAGCCTTCTGACTCAGCAGGAGAGAGTATTGTGCCTTTCTATTAGATTAGGGCTGATCTACACCTCAACTCCATTTTCCTGCCTTAGCTCTATAGTCCTTGATACCCTTACCTAACAAAAATCTATCGATCTCAATCTTGAAAGCTCCAATGGAAGTCCATGTAAGGAGGTCAGTTATCTTATGCGAAATTGTTCTAATCGGAGAGAGGTACTCTGGAACTATTACGACAGCGCTAGAGAGAATTGGCCATTCTTTCCACCCTTCTCTTTGTTGCGTTATGATCCAACACTTTTTCCCAGGATGTCTGGTTCTGATAAAGGGCCAACACCCATAACGTCAGCTTATGGTTTGCCTTTTCAGATGCTAGTAGACCTGATGTACATTTAGAGCATTCTCTGTTTTTTTTTTCCTTTATTACAAAGTGTTGTGATGCTGTTGGAACTCCCATCTCCTTTGTGACAGAAAAATGTACAAAGCAAAAAAAAACCTGCGGATGTTAGAAATCTGAGACAAAAACAGAAAACGCTGGAAAAACTCAGCAGGTCTGTCCGCATCTGTGGAGTTAAGGTTTCGGGTTTGGATCACTCGTCGAAGCTGGAAGCGAGCGGAGTTAAAGGAAAAGTTGATAAATGTGCAAACACGTTCAGCCAGGTGGATGGGGATTGGTTGGGCCGCTGTTTGAGAAGGGAGCGGAGGTGTAGGATGGGGATGTAGAGGGACTGTGCGTAGGGTTGCCAACTCTGGCTGGACGTATTCCAGGAGATTTCGTCACATGTCCTCCCCGCCTCCAGCTGCCCCGCCCTTACCCTTCTGCAATTGGCCACCTGCCACCTCCCCCCTCACAACGCACTGCCTTCCTACGCCAATTGGAAAACAAACAGACTTTTCGTTTCCCGATTGGATCGCTGTCGGAGGTGCCGTCTTTCGGATGAAACTTCACACCTATCAGGTGGAGGTAAAAGATCCCATGACACTATTCGAAGAAGAGCAAGGGAGGTCTCTCAGTGTCCTGGCCAATATTTATCTCTCAACCAACATCACCAAATTAGATGACCTGGTCATTTATTTTATTGCTGTTTGTGGGACCTTGCTGTGCACAAATTAGTTGCTGTGTTTCCAAATCACAACAATGACTACACTTCAAAAATACTTTATTGGTTGTAAAGTGCTTTGGGATGTCCTGAGGTCGTGAAAGGCGCTATATAAATGCAAGATCTTTTTTCTTTTTTGAATTTCATATTTTAGACTGCTTTCATGGATGAGCCTTAGGTAAGTTTCTGATCGTCTGTCCAGGATAATGAACATAAAGCCTTTCTTTAAATGTCTTTGGCTACTGGATCTATCCCATGTTTACCTTGGGAAGCAGCAGACCTTGTTCTAGGCTTTAACTGTCAAATTAATTTATTGAACAACAGGCTCTGGAATTCCCTCCCTGAACCTCTCTACCTCTTTCTTTTCCTTTAATTCGCTCCTCAAAACCTACCACTTTGACTAATCTTTTGGTCACCTGTCCTAATATCTTCTTATGTGGCTCGGTGTCAAATTTTGTTTGATAATCGCTCCAGTGAAGCGTCTTGGGACTTTTTACACTGTTAGAGGCGGAGGTTGTTGCTGTTGTTATTGTTGACAAAGAAGCAAAAAAAAAATCCAAAATATATATTGACGTGGATACTGGCCTATACTAACTCCTTGCAATGAGGAAAATAATAAAATATCTCCTGATCGGAAAAAGTAAGCTCGCTGATCTAGACCGTCATACCCTAAAAGGGCTGGAGCTGCAGGAAACGCAGTCGTTGGGGTCGTCACATCTGCCACTTGTCACTTGTGCTGGAACCTGTGCAAGGGAGTATGCATCATTGCAAAGCACAATCAAAGTCATCCGCAGTAGCACTTATCAGTATCGAAGGTGTGATATATTTAGGCACATATTCAATAGGCAGGATACCCTGGTCTCGCATGCTGACCTGCTCAGGGCACCAGCCAACCCCATTGTCATTACCAGGTTGAGATGGTCTGCCGGGACACACTTAAGTAGAACAGGAGAAGGTCATTAACAGGTTAGCATGA
The DNA here is from genome assembly GCF_035084215.1 of Heptranchias perlo. Classification (NCBI taxonomy): domain Eukaryota; kingdom Metazoa; phylum Chordata; class Chondrichthyes; order Hexanchiformes; family Hexanchidae; genus Heptranchias; species Heptranchias perlo. The sequence continues at coordinate 11,071,507 of NC_090338.1, read as the reverse complement.
GCACAGCAGGCGACAGGGCAGAACTGGACTCAAGTAGCTAGGTCCCATTTAGCTGCCACTGCTATGCATACAGCCAAACAAGGTTAAATCAAACAAGGTAACCAAAATCAACCAATACCGTATTTCTTCAACAGCAACAACATCTGTAGATATCCAATTTAATACAGAGTTAAACATTCAGCCGTCTACAGCAACTTGCAAACTCTTACGTGGCACTGCAAAAGATTTTAAATCGGTGGGGTTGGGGGAGTGGGACCCACCTAGAGTGAGTACTGGCTTCATTCATAGTCCTACGTCGTCTGTGCTGTAGGCCATCAATTAAACTCCAATTGGACAAACCACCAGAATATCTCCAATCCCCAAAGGTGGCCCTTTCAGTTCTCAAGCAGCTGGTACCACCTTGGCTTCTTCTATTATCTTTGGAATGGTTGTGAAGTGTCCATTTTGATTAGGATATGGCATTTATGCCTGTTAATTGCCTCATCAAGACCTCATTCCTGACATTAAGCTTGAAATCGCTCTTAACCATTTTTTGGAATATTCTTTTTTTGTGATATAAATTTAACTTATGCTTCTGGTGATGTTTCTTTTTGCAATCTTACATTTCCAGCCCACGTGCACCATTGGAATACGCTCATGCCATGATTTTCTAAGCATTGCAAAACACGAGAATAGTCATTGCACAGAATCATTTCCTACACATGGAATCGAAGGTACTTACCAATGCCAAGAGTATGGCACAATCAATGGATGGATGGATCTCGGTATGATCCCAAATATCCTTCGCGTTTTTGGTTTTGTCTGCAGCGTTATAGCAAGACAAGTTCTGAAAGTTGGGGGCAGAAGACATTTCCATCGGATTTCTGCCCCCAAAGTCAATCCCCGGAATTTTATCGCGCGATTTGGCCCTTTCCGTGATCTTCCCCAACCGTCTTATTAACATACACTGTATTAAAATGAGATCCAGCTGGCACAACTCCAGACATATTGGTGCAAATGCGGCGAAATCACCACATAGATTCTCGAGGTCCATATATCCAGTCAAGTACTAAGTAAACTTTAATATCCAGCACAATGAAACTAGCTACCTGACACGTCCATTCTCTGGTAAGAATATAGTTACTGAGAATCCTTTATTAGCAGCGGTCCATTGTATTATATGTGACTGAATGAGAGTCTTATCCTATACACCTGAAAAGAGATTCTAGCACAGAGGTTCATGACATCAGTGACCTCCACATCTACTGGTAAAATCGCCATTCTACATTCTACTCTTAATTCAAAGTTGCTTCATTCAAATTGTCTGATAATTAACAAAAAAAAGCACTAAATTCCCATTAGGCTGTATTATTTACATTGTTCAATTCAAATTATTGGATAATTCATTTTTCTTTACCACAAAACAACTTTGAATTATTAGGAGTAGACTGTACTATCTGGGCAAATCTGACAGCCATTTTGCACACAGCAAAATCTCACAAAGAGCAATGAGATGAATGGTTAATCTGTTTTGGGTTGTGCAGAGAATATTGGCCATGACAAGTCTCTAATGTTCTCCGAACATCGATATGGGGATCTTTAATGTCCGCCTAAGCATCTTATCTGGGCAACATTGCTTCTGACATCTCAGTACTGCAAGGGGATATCAGGTTACGTGGTTGGGCCCTGGAATAGAGGCTCGAAACCCACAACTTTCATCACTCAGTGGGGTGGAAATTTGTCACAGGTGAAAATGTGAAAGGGGTGGTGTCGCGTAGGCCGCCCATTGTACTCCCCGCCCGATATTCAGTTCCTCCGATGACCTAAATAGGATCGAATATTGGGTGGGGCCTACAACAGGTGCCCGTTGCCATAGCGATCATTAAGCACCAGCGCCCAGGACAAATTTCTACCCCAGTGGTGAATGCCACCAACTGTTTAAAAATTGCTGCTGATAAGATAAAGTCAAATAGTTGACTCCTTGCAGATATATCCCTTGAAAGTAATCATGCTTCAGATTCCATAGTCTCTCCTTTATGTATTATCACTTTTTTTCCAAAACAAAGTTTCCACCAGAAACCATTGCTCCTGTACTGCAATGCATCTCAAAAAATTCTGGTCGTACAAATACTATTTAGTCCTACTTCAGCTGTGATTTATAGTACAGAGTGTATCAGTGCTATTTGAGTTGAAAAACAGTGGTGGGCTTATTTTAGTCAATTCATCCCATAAATAATTGGAATTACTGGTGATTTACTATTTGTGTGTCGGCACATTATGCCTTTGATTAACAGTGCGAAATGTGACCAAGTAACAACACTTGAAAATAATTTAAAAACCAAAATATGCACAACAGATTGAGCACTGAAGCATTGTTGCAGACATGATGATTCCACTCAACCAACCACCGGAAATGGGTCTAGTGAGCCTGGTCAGAACTCAAAATGAGAAACCTATTCCGCTTACTCCAGAGGTGGGAATAATGCATGGCAAGACATTTGATTTTTTTTTAACAGGTGAGAGTATTATTCTTCCTGTAAGTCTCACCTTGTTCTTGCACTGATGAAGCTGTATTGTCCTTGCATGATTATCACTGGAACCTTAAAGCAGATTGGAGCACAGAGGTTCATGATAGTGAACTTCAAAGTTACTGCCAAAACTAAACCAATTAGTTCCACTCCCCTGGCCTTTCCCCATAGCCCTGAAAATGCTTCCTTTTCAAATATATATCCAATTCCTTTTTAGAAGTTACTATTGAATGTGCTTCCACCGCCCTTTAAAGTGATGTATTCCAGATCGTAACAACTCGCTGCGTAAAAACAAATTCTCCTCATCTCCTCCTTGATTCATTTTGCCAATTATCTCAAATCTGTGTCCTTTGGTTATCGACCCTCCTGCTAGTGAACTAGATTCTCCTTATGTACTCGATCAAAACACTGTTGTGAAATTAAATTCAATAAATGTGGTAACTTTGTGGGCTAGAGTCTGAAGGAATGACCCTAAAATGCCGGATGGACATTAAAACCCAACTTTTGGTTTATTAATGTTCTTCAAGGAAGGGATCCCCCCTCCCTGGTCTGGCCTACACATGACCCCCCTCCCCCGCTGTGTGGTAGTACGCTCTGAAGTGTCATAGCAGGCCGCTCGGTTGTACAGACCGCAACCAGGGATCCACAATAAATCGCCCCATGCCCTGGGAACAAATCAAGGAAAAATACAATACTGGGCTTAGAGGTATTGGAGGAGTTAATCATTTGAACGGCATTCCAGATAGGCAAAGGCTATAAAGAGCCACACAAAAGAGAACGTGCTCAGGAACAAAAGAAAGAGAACAAAAAAATAAAATCCCGACAGAATCAAACTATGCCAATGCCTGCAATGCAGACAAATTTTCCACTGATCTAAAGGTTGTGAGGTTTTTCTCTAACTGTAATTTGCACTGCTATTATATATAGGCCATTTACCCTGAATGAACCGAGGACTTAAAACAGTGTTTCCTTCACTTTTTATTGCTGCTTTCATTATTTTATCGCTATTATTTAACCCCCCCGCCCCCCCCCCTTTGGTTATAACAAAAATACAGAGCATGTTTTCTGTCTTCCCAGTTACTCGGTTTTTGCTATCTCAGTTTACTCACCCCTACAGAATCGAGACAACTGTGCCTCTGGGCACGCTCATCTTTGGAACTGCAAGCAGTGAGTCTCCCCCGAAGCCCTTGGCGTTAGACGTGTTCAGTTATCTCCAGCCAGGAAATCTCGCCTGCAGAGCGTAGATCATTCTGCTTTCAGAGACCCTCGAGAGACTGCAGTGAGTGAACCTTATCAAAGGAGGTAAAGAAGACTGCCAAAACCTGTCATGTCTTTCCCATTTCACTACTCTCTCCTTTTGGTTAAAACATGCAATGTGTTCCTATGTGCCTCATTTTTTTTGAAAGTAAATGTAAATTTGAATGGATTTCCGATCTGTTTCTCTCCTAACCTTGACGCCTACCTCCAGGCACTGGGGCCTGACGTTAAGCTGTACTTGGCATTTCTGTCGAAGGGTAAGGGCTGCTTCATGCCTCAATAATGGGTACAGCAAAAGCCTCTAATAATGAACCAGATGGACCGCAGTGGCCTGTTCAGGTTCTGTAAAAGAAAGAAAGAAAGACTTGTATTTATATAGTGCCTTTCACCACCACAGGAGGTCCCAAAAGGCTTTACAGCCAATGAAGTACTTCTGAAGTGTAGTCACTGTTGTGATGTAGGAAACGCAGCAGCCAATTTGTGCACAGCAAGCCCCTACAACCATCAATGTGAACTCCCCTGCTCTTCTTCAAAACAGTACCACAGGATCTTTTACATTTACCTGAGAGGGCAGACGGGCCCTCAGTTTGACATCTCTTCCAAAAGACGGCACCTCTGACAGTACAGCACTCCTTTACTACTGCACTGGAATGTCGGCCTATATTTTGTGCTCAAGTCTCAGGAGTGGGACTTGAACCCACAACCTTCTGAGACAAGAGTGCTACCCCTGAGCCACGGCTGACACCTGATGTGGTACTGAGCCATTTAAATGAGAAAGTCCATGGTTCGATCTCTGGTTTATGCTGTTAGCTGATCTTAGCTGAGGCACTGTTTGGGGTGCGGCAATTGGCCTTTGTGTCCTTGAGCTAAGGATGGGAGAAAAGTCGGCCAAGTGACCACTACAGTGACCCTTCCAGAAAAGTGTATGGCTGTGGAGGTCTTCATGAGGCTTGATTGTGCCCAAATAGACCTCACAAAGAATGGGTATGTGAATGAGGTTCAGTGACGGAAGCACAGTCCAAAATAGTGTTTAAAGGGAAAGTAGATTAAAAAAAAAATTTAATTAAAGGGTATTGGGAAAAGGCAGAAGCATGGGCTTATGTGGGTAGCTCCTCAGAGAGCCAGCACAGGCGGAATTGGCCAAATGACCTCTGTTGTTCCTGTAAAATTCTATGATCCTATTTACATGAGAACTGCCATTGCCTATGAACCATTGCCCATGGAACCATTGCCTTTGAACCATTGCCTTTGAACCATTGCCCATTGAACCATTGCCCATGGAACCATTGCCTATGAACCATTACCCATTGAACCATTGCCCATGGAACCATTGCCTATGAACCATTACCCATTGAACCATTGCCCATGGAACCATTGCCTATGAACCATTACCCATTGAACCATTGCCCATGAAACCATTGCCTATGAACCATTACCCATTGAACCATTACCCATGGAACCATTGCCTATGAACCATTGCCCATTGAACCATTGCCCATGGAACCATTGCCTATGAACCATTACCCATTGAACCATTGCCCATGGAACCATTGCCTATGAACCATTGCCCATTGAACCATTGCCCATGGAACCATTGCCTATGAACCATTACCCATTGAACCATTGCCCATGAAACCATTGCCTATGAACCATTACCCATTGAACCATTGCCCATGGAACCATTACCCATTGAACCATTACCCATGGAACCATTGCCCATGGAACCATTGCCCATGGAACCATTGCCCATTGCCCATGAACCATTGCCCATGGAAACATTGCCTATGAACCATTGCCCATGGAACCATTGCCCATGGAACCATTGCCCATGGAACCATTGCCCATTGCCCATGAACCATTGCCCATGGAAACATTGCCTATGAACCATTGCCCATGGAACCATTGCCCATGGAACCATTACCCATTGAACCATTGCCCATTGAACCATTGCCCATTGAACCATTGCCCATTGAACCATTGCCCATTGCCCATGAACCATTGCCCATGGAAACATTGCCTATGAACCATTGTTCATGGAACCAGTTGACAGTAGAAGGTAGAAGCTCACAGGAACAGTGAAACGGGTTGCGCACAGCACTGCTTCTTTCTGCAGTTCCCCATGCGTCTGACGAAACTGAACAAGCTATACAATATAGGTCATGTAGGTGATAACATTTTTAATCATCTGGGTAGAAAATGTTTACTCTCTGCCAAAATGACTAAATTAAGATGCATGAATGCAAAGATTTTTTTTTCCCATTTTCGAGTATCATCATCTATCTGGAAATCAGTTCACTGAAATCAATTCTGATATAGCACAGTCCTCAGAGTTAATCATTTACATTAGTTACATCTTTAGAGTCTTGTTATTCATGAAGTAAATTGCATTCTAATTCACAGCAATGGCCAGTTAGACTGAAATGTTGACGGTGCTGATAGATAATGTGCTAATAATGTTCCATTTTCCTCACTTGAAAAAGTTATTTGAAAATGCGAGATTGCACAACAACGCTGAATATAAAAGCTTAATTTTATCTTTAGCACTTGCAAACAGATATGACAGATGTTTCATACACTTTAAAAAAAATTAATGAGAGTCATTTGCATCTGTTCAGGAGGGGAGAAGGACCCATTAGTGAGCTGTAAAGTCATAAACATTCAACGAGGTTGCTTTCCAAGGTTCACAAGGATTAAACTGACTGCTTTTGAGGTGTGGTTAGTGACAAATTTTTGATTACTAGAACAACAGCCACAACTTGCATTTATACAGCGCATTTAACATGGTAAAATTTCCCAAGGCGCTTCACAAGAGCATAGTTGAACAAAATTTAACACCGAGCCACATAAGGAGATGTTAGGACAGGTGACCAAAAGCTTGGTCAAAGAGGTAGGTTTGAAGGAGCATCTTAAAGGAGGGGAGAGAGGTGGAGAGGCGGAGAGGTTTAGGGAGGGAATTCCAGAGCTTAGGGGCTAGGGAGCGGAAGGCACGGCCGCCAAAGGTGGAGCGATTAAAATCGGGGACGCGCAAGAGGCCAGAATTGGAGCAGCGCAGATATCTCGGAGGGTTGTAGGGCTGGAGGAGGTTACAGAAATATGGAGAGGCGAGGCCATGGAGGGATTTGAAAACAAGGCTGAGAATTTTAACATCAAGGTGCTGCCGGACTGAGAACCAATGTAGGTCAGTGAGCACAGGGGTGATGGGTGAAGGGGAAGGTTCACTGGAGCAGTCCACATAACTTTGTATTGTCTGCTGTGTAACATTCGAAGTTTGGTTCATGAAAATAATTAGATCAAGCTGAAGCTTTTTTTTTTCTGTACAGTGCATCAGTTCTGATATACCCAAAAAGTTACCCTATCCTTTCCTTTCAGATGCTGAAAGGTTTGCTGTGCATTTGAAGCACTTTCAGTTTCGACCTCACACTACTCCACGACAACACAACCCGATAGGAGGCAGTCGAAAGCCCACCACCATGTCTAAGGATCAGAGTCTGTCACAGTCTGAAGCCCACCACTGTGATTAACAGTCGGAGTCTGTCACAGCCAGAAGCCCACCACTGTGTTTAAGAATCTCCAAGCCAAAGTGGTGACAATGGATGCAAGTAATGGGAAATGTTACAACTATCACTTTGATGATTGCAAAATTACAAAAAAAAACTCTGAGATTTGTCTCGGGCGGCAGTGCAAAACAGACGGTATTGAATCAGCTGCCTGCTCTGCTCTCCGCCCAATATTGAGAACTGATTGTGAAACGGAGCGTATAACAAGGGACCGATATCATGCCGTCCATCTAGCACTGTCTTTGGAGACTAATTTCTACCCCTTTAGTCTCGCTTGTCAGTGGTCTTCATGCCTTTTACTGCGGCATTTGTATTGTAACTTTGGGATTCACCTGTTCAGAAGAGGTTAACTCTTTAAGATCCCAGTACTCTGGGATCCGAGTGCCGCAGCACCATGTGAGGATGCCAGTAATTAATTTTAGGTATAATAATTTGAGACTGGTAGCTATGTGTCATACATTTTTAAAAAATAAATTTAATGGTGTCAGCCGGGGCTCAGTGGGTAGCTCTCTCGCCTCTGAGTTCGAAGGTTTTGAGTTCAAGTCCCACTCCAGAGACTTGAGAACATAATCTAGGCTGACACTCCAGTGCAGTACTGAGGGAGTGCTGCACTGTCAGAGGTATCGTCTTTTGGTAAGACGTTAAACTGAGGCCCTGTCTGCCCTCTCAGGTGGACGTAAAAGATCCCATGGGACTATTTTGAAGAAGAACAGGTGAGTTGTCCCTGGTGTCCTGGCCGTCATTTATCCCTCGACCAACATGAGTTTTAAAAAAAAACAGATTATCTGGTCATTATCACATTGCTCTTTGTGACACCTTGTTGTGTGCAAATTGGCTGCCACGTTACAATAGTGACGACACTTCAAAAGTATTTCATTGGCTGTAAAGCGATTTGGGACATACTGCGGTTGTGAAAGGCGCTATATAAATGAAAGTCTTTCTTTCTATTTTGTCTGGAGTTATCCTGCTTGCTCCCCATCATTCTCTAATAAGAGAAAATAGAGTTCTGTGTAGGAAGCAAACAGACATGTGCAGATCCCTGCACCTCAACGGCCAAACCCCTGTTAAACTCTAATGGTAACAAAGAGCTATTGGGACAGACAGCTCCTCGCTAACATTAAAAAGGTGATAAATGAAGTTTAATGAGTTCCCAAATGCTCATTAGCAGGGACTGTGCAGTGTAAGTGGCCTATCAGCTTACAAATGAATGTTTGTGTGAGAGAATGTGATTAATATTCATGATACTGAATAACTAGAGGGCTGAAACTATGTGGTGTGAGATCAGAGACAAACATGCAAGCACATCCGTATGAAATTCTTTTGTTCAGCATTTCAACAAGGGTATAAACAAAAACTTGCATTCATATAGTACCTTTAACGTAGTAGAACATCCCAAGGTGCTTCACAGAAGCGTTATCAAACAAAATTTGACACCGAGCCACGTCAGGATATATTAGGACAGGTGACCAAAAGCTTGGTCAAAGAGGTAGGTTTTAAGGGGCGTCTTAAAGGAACAGAGAGAGGTAGAGAGGCGGAGGGGTTTAGGGAGGGAATTCCAGAGCTTCGGGCCTAGACAGCTGAAGGCATGGCCGCCAACGATGGAGCGAAGGAAATCGGGGATGCACAAGAGGTAGAGTTGGAGGAGAGCAGAGTTGCGGAGAGCCTTCTATGACTAATGTACCTGACCCAGAGAAATGGGTTGGGATCACGGTGACTCAGCGAGGTGGACAGACGTTCCTTCCAACGTTCCTCTGGCAGTGAGCCCACCCTGAAGGAAAATCCCGGCCTCTGATCCTAACTGTGGTCTTGCACGTTGCTTTTCACATCAGTCAGCTTCAGCACCAATTGCAGAATTAAAAATTTAGTCCAATAAATCCTATGAAATGATTTTTTTTTTACGAGTTAAACAATAAAAATATAAATATGAAAGATTAATCAATTAAATGTACCATAACAGTTTCATTTGACATGTATTTATTCCGACCAAACCCAAATGGAATTTAAAAATCAACATCAACTAGATTTTGCCTGATTTTCTACTGCAAAAAAAAAATTATTGGACAAATTAATTTACAAACATCATCAGATTGCAATCAGACATTATTCTGCACTGAAGTCACATATTAGGATGCACTTTGAATTTAAACTATAGTCTAACGTGGTTTCTATCCACTAATGCCTGTAATAAATGATTCAGTAGGTTCTACATCGGAGTAAAGAATAGAACCAATTAAATCGTTCAACGGCAACACCATGCGTTTCTTTTTTGTTTCAATATTTTATTAATTTTCTTCGGTCTTCAGGGTTCCCTTGGCATACGCCGCTGCTGGATTAATGGCTCGCTCAGACTGTGACTCCGTCGTTGGGAATAATGGTCGAGGAGAACATATGGAGCAGGGCGCTGCCATGGTTGACAAGAGTGGGACAGGCGACGAGGAGTTGTGGTGAGGCGATGCCGAGCCCATAGGTTGCAGGGAGAAGGGAAGTGTGAGGAATGTATAGGAAAGCTGAGGAAGGTAAAGGGTTGAACATGTTGGAGCTCCTCAAAAAAAAAATTACGGGTTAAGAGTAAGAGATGGTGGGGTAGATTCTCAACTTGCCATGTGCGTGTAAAACTGACATTGCCCATAGGCCACCCATTATACATACCACCTGAAATGAATGGAGTGAATGGGAATGAAAATGGACGGCTTCTATAACATAGAATTGCATAGAAACTGCAGCACAGAAACAGGCCATTCGACCCAACTGGTTGATGCTGGTGTTTATGCTCCACACGAGCCTCCTCCTACCTGTCTTCATCTAACCCTATCAGCATATCCTTTTATTCCTTTCTTCCTCATGTACTTATCTCGTTTCCCCTTAAATGAATCCCCTCAACTACTCCTTGTGGTAGCAAGTTCTACATTATAACTTCTCTTTGGGTGAAGAAGTTTCTCCTGAATTCCCTATTGGGTTTATTAGTGACTATCTTATATTTATGACCCCTGGTTTTGGACTCCCCCACAACGTAAGAACGTAAGAACATCAGAAATATGAGCAGGAATAGGCCATACGCCCCCTCGAGCCCGGTCCGACATTTTATAAGATCATGGCTGATCTTCGACCTCAATTCGACTTTTTCACTTGATTCCCATATCCCTTGATTCCCCTAGAGTCCAAAAATCTGTCTATCTCAGCCTTGAACATACTCACGACTCAGCATGCACAGCCCTCTGGGGTAGAGAATTCCAAAGATTCACAACCCCTTGAGTGAAGAAATTCCTCCTCACCTCAGTCTTAAATGGCCCACGCCCTATGCGGAGACTATGGCCCCTAGATCTAGACCCTCCAACCTCTCAGCATCTACCCTGTCGAGCCCCCTCAGAATCTTGTATGCTTCACTGAGATCACCTCTCATTCTTCTAAACTCCAGAGAATATAAGCCCATTCTACTCAATCCCTCCTCAGAGGACAACCTTCTTATCCCAGGAATCAATCTAGTGAAAACATCGCGGGCGGCCGATCGGCTATTCTAGTTTTACGCTCGGGTGCCAAGTTGAAAACATAGTGAGGGTAGAGGGAGGAAGCGGAATGTACAGATTACCGTAGGTTTAGGAGGAACAGGAAAGGGAGGTTCAGGGGATCAATGAGACCATAGTAGTATCAATAAATTGGAGGGACAGAGGATTGAAGAGAAAGGCAAGGATGATTTTGAATCGTTTTGCTGCAAACATTGCGGGCACCGAAGGTACTGGAAGACCCCGCCAGGCTCCAGCAGTAACACTGGTGGGAGTCTGACAGACCCCATCAGAAAAAAGGCAGGGATTCGGTTATTCCGTGTCTCCAGCAGTTCTTTGCTCACCCTTCACAAGGGCCGACAATACCAATAGGCCGGAGCTGGAGACTGTAACTCCCTCCACTGGGAATTCCTGCTTCCCCAGCTTAGAAGGGAGCCAGTGTTTTCCTCGAGGCCGGTACACCAAGATAGATGAGGCCTACCGGTCTCCAGAAGGGTGGAGGTAGGTCCCACCGGTGAGAAGAACAGCCTGGATCCCCTCCACACTGCACCTCCCCCCCGCCACCGCCAAAAGACAAGTGAGGCGTTTTCTGTCAATTAAAATTTGGATTGTCCCTCTTTCACAAAGGGCTGAAGAAGAGATGCCTGAGGTCCTGGGTGGGGGGGACACTGGGACCCCTTCAACTGCGATGGCAGGGAATGGTAGATTTTCCGACCATATGGAGCAATCAGGTGCACCCGCCAGCCCTATTAGAAATTAAATGTGTTCCTGCTAACCCTAAAAACCCCGGCAAGGTCAGCGCTGGAGTCACTGGTGGGCGCAAATCCGGTATAGCCATCGGAATGGTGGCCCGCAGGTTTCTGGGGTCCATGTATATAAATTAAAGTTCTTTCCTTCTTTCTTTCTTTCAATGAAGGTGCTGGTCATCTGTTTGATGCATCATGTGGGCTGTACTTTGATTAATATTGAGGACGATCGCAAAGCTAATGTGAACGGAGGCAGAGGCAGAAAAGTTGGTGGTGAAACGATGTTTTACTTATTGGTGTAGATCAGGTATCCTTGCAGCAGATGGTAAAGCTCCGAAGCTGCCACATTGCTGACCCAGAGCCTGCGGAGGCAGTTGTCCTTGGTCACTGGCAGGTAGGAATGCTGGGACCTACAGTTATGGTTGATAGCAAAACATTGGAAGATGGGGCCAGGTGTAGGCCATTTAGCCCCTCGAGCCTGTTCCGCCATTCAGTGAGATCATGGCTGATCTGTGACCTAACTCCATATAACTGCCTTGGCCCCATATCCCTTAATATCTTTGGTTAACAAAAATCTATCAATCTCGGATTTAAAATTAACAATTGAGCTAGCATCTAATTGTACTCTTCCTCAGCACTTGAAGGGAAAAAATTTGCAGGGCTACGGGGAAACGGCAGGGGAGTGGGACTAACTGGATTGCTCTTGCAGAGAGCCTCCTTCTGTGCTGTAACCATTCTATGATTCAATGATCAATTGCCGTTTGCGGAAGAGACTTCCAAATTTCTCCCACCCTTTGCGTGTAGAAGTGTTTCCTAACTTCACTCCTCAAAGTCCTGGCTCTAACTTTTAAGCTATGTCCCCTAGTCCTAGACTCCCCAACCAGCAGAAATAGTTTCTATCCACCCTATCAGTTCCCCTTAATATCTTGAAAGTTTCAATCAAATCACCCCTTAATCTTCTAAATTCCGGGGAATACAACCCTAGTTTGAGTAATCTCTCCTCATAATTTAACCCTCGGAGTCCAGGTATCATTCTAGTAAATCTACGCTGCACTTCCTCCAAGGCCAATACATCCTTCCTAAGGTGCGGTGCCCAGAACAGAACATAGTACTCCAGGTGTGGTCTAAGCAGGGCTTTGTATAGCTGCAGTATGAGTTCCACCCCCTTGTATTCTAGTCCTCTAGATATAAAGGCCAGCCTTCCAATGGCCTTTTATTACCTGTCCATGACATTTTAATGATCTTTGTACATGGACCACTAAGTTTCTTTGGACCTCCACTGTTTCAAGCTTTTCACCATTTAGAAAATACTCTGATCTATCCTTTGTATGTACAAAGTGGATGACCTCACAGTTGCCTACATTGAAATCCATTTGCCACAGTTTTGCCAGTTCGAAGTTTTCAACCAGAACAGGTGCCGCTGGCAGTGTGGCTCTGGTGCGAGCTGATTTCCCTATACATTCACCATTTCAACCATGAAATATTACACTGGGGCACTTAGAAGGCAATGTGAATTATCAATTTGACCATGAATTACCAACTGGCACGAGATCCTGTATCTTGCAGTTAGATGCTTCCTCGCTCACTGAGCTCAAAGTGAACATTTTTGTTCCAAGACCCCCCCCTCTTCTGTTCTGCTCTTCCTGTTCTCCTCGAGTCTGCAATTGTTTCAATTCTAGTTGTTTTCTGATGATTTTTGCAGGCAATACTCAACTGATTTTGTTTCTACCTAAACACGTTCTGATGGCAACAAAGAAAAAGCACTGAAAGCTCTGAGAGAAAAAATATATTAAAAGAAATCTTCCTATAAACCTGTCCTGGGCAATATTTACCCCTCAACCAACTTCACTAAAACAGATTATCTGGTCATTATCACATTGCTGTTTATGGGACCTTGCTGTGTACAAATATGCTGCCATGCTTCCAAAGTACTTCATTGGCTGTAAAGTGCTTTGGTACATCCTGAGGTTGTGAAAGGGAGTATATATTTACATATATGTATTTCAATATAGTGCTGTGGGATCTTTACATCCACTTGAGAGGGCAGACAGGGCCTTCAGTTTAACATTTCATCTGAAAGACAGTACCTCTGACAGTGCAGCACTCCCTTGGTACTGCACTGGGAGTGTCAGGCTGGATTTTGTGCTCAAGTCTCTGGGGTGGGAGTTGAACCCACAACCTTCTGACTCAGAGGTGACACTAAAACAGTGGTGATGGAAATGCCCCTTAAACAGTTGCAAAAAATAAAGAAAATGCTTAAAGGGATGATTTAATGATAAGTAATGGGCTTTATATACATTGTTTCAAATTATAGATAGGCTGGGTTTAACAGATTTGATCTTCACTTATTCATTGTATCATTAATTTAGCAGCACCGTATACAAATAAAGCCATTAAGTGCTTAATTAATGGATACAAAGCCTTTTGGCAAGCACAATGAATTTATTGCTATGTCAAGCAAGCCATTAGCTTAAAAAATGTCTGCTAATAACATATGCAAGTCACATGACGCTTTAAGGCCTCAAGAATTGCCACAGTTAAGAGGTGTAGAAGAAGCCCATGACAAAAGATACTTTATTTATTTCAGTTCCACATTAACATCAACCTTCTTCTTAAATGAAGTAGAATTTATTAATGTTAGATGTTATTATGAGTGAGGTTAACACACTCTTAAAAAGCATTGTGTCATCTACCAGATAAGCAACCGCAGGATATGATCAGCATTTTGTACCGTTTAACTTCCCGCTGAAAATGTAGACAGAATGGCCGAGATATTGAATGGCACCGCGTCCGATTTCGGGCGCTAAGCGGCCCCCTAAACTTCCAATATGGCGGTCAGGAAGCTTACGCTTATTACCTGTAGATAAGTGTGAGGTGGTGCATTTTGGTAGGAAGAATAAGGAGGCCACATACTGCTTGGATAATAAGAATTTAAACAGAGTAGAGGAGTAAAAGAGATCTAGGAGTCTTGGAGGACAGCGATCGGGAGAGCATGGATCAGCCACTGACCTTGGACGAGCTGACAAAGGCCATCCAGTCCTTCGAGAAGCAACGGCTTACTGGTCGAGTTGTTCTCGGCTCTGTGGGACTGGATAGGCCCAGAGCTACTGGAAGTGTAGGGGAGTATGCTTCTGGCAGGCAGCATGTCAGAGTCCATGAGGAAAGGCATCATCGTCCTCATCTGCAAGCAGAAGGGGGAGAGGGAAGAAATCAAAAATTGGCGACCCATTTCCTTTCTGAATGTCGACTACAAGATTCTGTCTAAGGCCATCGCCAACAGGCTCAAGTCTGCTCTGGAGCAGGTGATCCACCCGGATCAGACCTGTACTGTACCTGGCAGGAAGATCTCTGATAGCCTTGCGCTGCTCAGGGATATGATCGCCTACGTGCAGGAGAGGGGAGTGAACACCTGCCTCATCAGCCTGGTCCCGGAGAAGGCCTTTGACAGAATATCCCACACGTACATGATGGACGTGCTCTCCAAAATGGAGTTTGGGGAGGGAAACCACGATTGGATCAGACTGCTCTACACGGACATCCATAGCGCAGTCCTAATCAACGGGTGGGAGTCAGAGAGCATTCCGATCAGATCTGGAGTCAGGCAGGGCTCTCCTCTCTCTGCGGTCTTGCTCGTATGTTGTATCGAACCATTTGCCGTGTCCATCAGGAAGGACACGGGTATCAGCAGGGTGACAATCCCAGGCAGAGGAGGCTCTCGGCTTAAGGCCTCCCTGTACATGGACGATGTCACCGTCTTCTGCTCCGATCCTCAGTCGGTCCACACACTGATGGGAATCTGTGACCGTTTCGAGCCGGTCTAGAAAACCATCACGTACACACTCCAGGAATTCCTCCCCCACAGTATTATTGCTAATTTGGTTTGACCAATCTATATGTATATTAAAGTCACCCATGATTATAGTTGTACCCTTCTTGCATGCATCTCTAATTTCCTGTTTAATGCCCCCCCCCTACATCTCCACTACTGTTTGGGGGCCTATGTTGCCTTTGGTTCTTTTGCAAGAGGATTTGAGTACAGGAGCAGGGATGTCTTACTGCGGTTATACAGGGCCTTGGTGAGGCCACATCTGGAATATTGTATGCAGTTTTGGTCTCCTTATCTGAGGATGGATGTCCTTGCCATGGAGGGAGTGCAACGAAGGTTTACCAGGCTGATTCCTGGGATGGCAGGACTGACATATGAGGAGAGATTGAGTCGACTAGGCCTATATTCACTAGAATGAGAGTTGATCTCATCAAAACATATAAAATTCTAACAGGACGAGACAGACTAGATGCAGGGAGGATGTTCCCAATGGCTGGGGAGTCCAGAACCAGGGGTCACAGTCGCAGGATACAGGATATACCATTTAGAACTGAGATGAGGAGAAATTTCTTCACTCAGAGGGTGGTGAACCTGTGGAATTCTCGATCACAGAAGGCAGAGGAGGCCAAGTCATTAGATGTATTCAAGAAGGAGATAGATATATTTCTTAATGCTAATGGGATGAAGAGATATGGGGAAAAAGCGGGAACAGGGTACTGAGTTAGATGATCAGCTATGATCATTTTGAATGGCGGAGCAGGCCCGAAGGGCCGAATGGCCTACTCTTGCTCCTATTTTCTATGTTTCTATGTTTCTATGAGGAAGAACTTTTTTACATAGCGAGTGGTTAGGATCTGGAACGCACTGCCTTCAAAAGGGAACTGGATAATACGTGAAAGTAAAAAATTTGCAGGGCTACGGGGACAGAGTGTGGCACCAAGGAGCCCTCATAAAATTGAAGTCAATGGGAATCAGGGGGAAAACTCTTCAGTGGCTGGAGTCATACCCAGCACAAAGGAAGATGGTAGTGGTTGTTGGAGGCCAATCATCTCAGTCCCAGGGCATTGCTACAGGAGTTCCTCAGGGCAGTGTCCTAGGCCCAACCATCTTCAGCTGCTTCATCAATGACCTTCCCTCCATCATAAGGTCAGAAATGGGGATGTTCGCTGATGATTGCACAGTGTTCAGTTCCATTCACAACCCCTCAAATAATGAAGCAGTCCGAGCCCGCATGCAGCAAGACCTGGACAACATGCAGGCTTGGGCTGATAAGTGGCAAGAATCATTCGCGCCAGATAAGTGCCAGGCAATGACCATCTCCAACAAGAGAGAGTCTAACCACCTCCCCTTGACATTCCACGGCATTACCATCGCCGAATCCCCCACCATCAACATCCTGGGGGTCACCATTGACCAGAAACTTAACTGGACCAGCCATATAAATACTGTGGCTACGAGAGCAGGTCAGAGGCTGGGTATTCTGCGGCGAGTGACTCACCTCCTGACTCCCCAAAGCCTTTCCACCATCTACAAGGCACAAATCAGGAGTGTGATGGAATACTCTCCACTTGCCTGGATGAGTGCAGCTCCAACAACACTCAAGAAGCTCGACACCATCCAAGATAAAGCAGCCCGCTTGATTGGCACCCCATCCACCACCCTAAACATTCACTCCCTTCACCACCGGCGCACTGTGGCTGCAGTGTGCACCATCCACAGGATGCACTGCAGCAACTCGCCAAGGCTTCTTCGACAGCACCTCCCAAACCCGCGACCTCTACCACCTAGAAGGACAAGGGCAGCAGGCGCATGGGAACAACACCACCTGCACGTTCCCCTCCAAGTCACACACCATCCCGACTTGGAAATATATCGCCGTTCCTTCATTGTCGCTGGGTCAAAATCCTGGAACTCCCTTCCTAACAGCACTGTGGGAGAACCGTCACCACACGGACTGCAGCGGTTCAAGAAGGCGGCTCACCACCACCTTCTCAAGGGCAATTAGGGATGGGCAATAAATGCCGGCCTTGCCAGCGACGCCCACATCCCGTGAACGAATAAAAAATAAAAAAAGCTGGACTACTCTTACATAGAGCTGGTATGGACTCGATGGGCCAAATGGCCTTCTTTTATGTTGTGACCTTTCTATGATTCTATGATCAGTGTGGTAAGAATGTGAAACACGCTATCACAAGGAGTAGTTGAGGCAAATATTATAAATGCTTCAAAGGGGAAGCTAGATAAGCACACGAGGGAGAAAGAAATCCTGACAGGGTTAGATGATGTAAGGAGGGAAGAGACTTGTGTTGGCGTAGACCGGTTGGGATGAATGGCCTGTTTCTGTGCTGTAGTTTTGATGTAACACAATGTAACGTGCCGCAAGTGGGCTGCCCACCATATTGATAAACAAAAAAAATAGGCATCCAGGGTCCGTGCCTGCAAGAGTCGTTAGGCCCTATGCAGCAAGACCTGGACAACATCCAGGCTTGGGCTCATAAGTAGCAAGTAACATTCACACCAGACAAGTGCCAGGTAATGACCATCTCCAACAAGAGAGAGTCTAACCACCTCCCCTTGACATTCAACGGCATTACCATCACCAAATCCCCCACCATCAACAACCTGGGGGTCACCATTGACCAGAAACTTAACTGGACCAGCCACATAAATACTGTGGCTACAAGAGCAGGTCAGAGGCTGGGTATTCTGCGGCGAGTGACTCACCTCCTGACTCCCCAAAGCCTTTCCACCATCTACAAGGCACAAGTCAGGAGTGTGATGGAATACTCTTCACTTGCCTGGATGAGTGCAGCTCCAACAACACTCAAGAAGCTCGACACCATCCAGGACAAAGCAGCCCCCTTGATTGGCACCCCATCCACCACACTAAACATTCACTCCCTTCACCACCGGCGCACTGTGGCTGCAGTGTGTACCATCCACAGGATGCACTGCAGCAACTCGGCAAGGCTTCTTCGACAGCACCTCCCAAACCCACAACCTCTACCACCTAGAAGGACAAGAGCAGCAGGCGCATGGGAACAACACCACCTGCACGTTCCCCTCCAAGTCACACGCCATCCCAACTTGGAAATATATCGCCGTTCCTTCATTGTCACTGGGTCAAAATCCTGGAACTCCCTACCTAACAGCACTGTGGGAGAACCTTCACCACACGGACTGCAGCGGTTCAAGAAGGCGGCTCACCACCACCTTTTAAAGGGCAATTAGGGATGGGCAATAAATGCCGGCCTCGCCAGCGACGCCCACATCCCATGAATGAATAAAAAAAATTGCATATTCAATTAAAGGACCTAACGCCTGTTTGTGGCCCCCTCCCCAATGTTGTGTTGCCCTGAATTCAGCCAGTGCCAGGCCTGCTGCACTCAGGAAAACCAGGCCTACATGCAGCCTAAGAGGCAGTCCTTAAGGGGACCGCTGCAGGCCGCAACCAACAAGATAAGTGTTTAAAATATAATTACCTGAATGCGGAGCTGGGAGGAGCAGGAGTGCTGCTCCCCACCTCACATTCAAACCACGCTGGCTGCTGCCAGCCACAACTCAACCCCCGGTCTCCTGACCTTGACCATCCTTAATTGTAATCTGGAGCACCCAGCTTGCCACCGCCACCCTCCCTGGTCCCCGCCGTTACCCTTCCAATCACTGCTGCTACCCTTCCCGATCGCCATCCAATCTGCAGGTCACATTGGCAAACAATGTTTCACCTGAAGAGTTTACTTTTCAGTATTCTTTGTGGCTCCTTCCATGCTGTAAAATTCTGTCGGCCCCAAAGTTCTGAAATTCCCCGCTTTGCCCAGGGCTGTGCGTTGGAGAGGCCACCTGGCCATCCCATTGACACTGACGCAGACCCCATCTCAAATTGGGATGACGGGCTTATTAGCATAATTGGAGAGCATGGCTCACGGGTGTAAGAGAACATCAGAGACACCCAGCCCATATTACCCGTGGCAGTTGGAGCTCTGCCTCTATGTCCTCCTTTAAGACGCTCCTTAAAACCTACCTCTACGACCAAGCTTTCGGTCACCTGTCCTAATACCGCCTTACATGGCTCGGTGTCAAATATTGTTTGATAATCACTCCTGTGAAGCGCCTTGGGATGTCTTACTACGTTAAAGGCGCCAAAGAAATGCAAGGTGTTGTTGTCGTTAAATGAGAATCCCGTGGTTATTGAATTAATCTTTTTCATATCGTTTTTTATAGATCAACCCTCCACATGCAAAGTAGCTGCAATGTTTTCTGCAGGAAAATTAAAAACGGGATAAAATTGTTCGTCTGGAGATTTGTTCAAGAACTAAATCACAATATGTTGTCGTCTTTCTCAAATTCTGCTTCACAACATTGGAAGAATGGCACATGAAATTATGTTTTTTTTTACAGATTTCACCTGGTGGATACCCATGTTTTTGTCCCAAATCTGCAAACGACATTTGCTTCTCAAAGGATTACTATTGATTCTTTATTAATCAAAGCAAGATAAATAAAAGAGGATGTTTAGTCAGGACCTTCAGTTCATGAAGTAAGCCTTTGAAGATTAGCATGTCCGGTTGCAAAGGCTTTCTTTCCACACAGCTGTCACGAATTAATTTCAAAGTATAATCTTTACTTGTCAATGCAGAAAGGTCTGTGCACTGCTATCTTCAGAAACCACAGAAAATGTGCTTTAAAGAAAGGGATGTTTTATACAGAGGCAGTTGCACGGCACCGTTAAATCCTGGAAATGCTTGACTGGTGTGCCAAGAAATATTAAACCAGCATGAGGATTACACTTGCATGAGAATTCATATGAAATACAGGTAAAAATGACTAATTCACAGATATCAAACCCGTACTCCATTTACTTATCCATCCAGCTATTTGAATTATATATATTTATATATTTTTAAAAGAAGAAAGCACTAAATAGAAACAGCATGATGTTAGTGGGCGAGCACTTAACGCATTTTTGTGACGTTCCTCTGTCTTCTTCTGTAAAGGTTTATATCGTGCACTAAACATGATTGGGTCTGTTTAGCCTGTCAGTCATGGCAGCTTAGTTTGTTCAGAGAACAATTACAGGCAACAATGAGGGTGGGGGGGTTCAGCGGCCTCATGGATGGCCAGTGTTCTACACTCACACAGAATAAACTGCAAGACCCTCCAGCCGTAGCATGCCTGGAGTGGCAGAGGAACATCCTTCACCAGGGCTGTCCTTTATACAAAGAGTGCATTGTTTTTGCAGCGTTAAAAAAAGATCCTCATATCACCTCTGATTCTATGAAATACATTGAGATGTCCTTACCCCCAAACTCCAAATGTTCTTGAAATGTTCTGTGGGGATGTAGCTCAGTGGAAGAGCGTGTATGAGGTCCCGGGTTCAATCCCCGGCATCTCCAAACGAGTTAAATTTTTCTTATTTTCTATAGAGGGATATGGGCCAAGTGCAGGCAATTGGGACTAGCTTAGTGGTATAAACTGGGCGACATGGACATGTTGGGCCGAAGGGCCTGTTTCCATGTTGTAACTTCTATGATTCTATCTATCTATGATTCTTTCAAAGAGCCGGCACAGGCACGATGGGCCAAATGGCCTCCTTCTGTGCTTTATCATTGTATGATTCTATGATTCTAATCGTTCCTATGTGGGATCCTTCTATGAAATTTGTAGGTCCCCAGTGTTTTCAGAAATTCAGAGACACTGCATAATAAAATTGTGCAAAATGTACAGCCACAACCATCATATAGCCCTGCCAAAGTTGCATTCTTCTGGAAACCAATTACAACAAAGGCCGCCCGGGTACAGATACAAGTCCACCATGGGTAATCCTAGATATAAGTAACAGGTTTTGCAGCATTCTCTGCAGTTTCCCGCCAGGCAGGTTAGGTTAAAATTGCCCCCTCTATCTCAAAAAAATCCAGCACAGAATGATGCTTATACAGTGTGATTGCACAGCAGTGTTTCAAAGGACCGGCAGTTCTTTAAGAGCTGCTGCTCTTCTCATTTCCCACCCACCTCAGCCGTAGCATTCCCTGCACCCATGGAAAATGCAGTGTTTATCCAGAGGGAACTAATCCCAATGTATTGATCCTTCACTGAAATTAATATCCATTAAATCTACAGATCATATGAACATAAGAACATAAGAAATAGCAGCAGGTGTCGGCCATATGACCCCTCGAGCCTGCTCCAGCATTCAATAAGATGATGGCTGATTTTTGACCTCAACTCCACTTTCCCACCTGATCCCCATATCCCATGATTCCCTTAGAATCCAAAAATCTTTCGCTCTTAGCCGTGAATATACTCAACGACTCAGCATCCACAGTCCTCTGCAGTAGAGAATTCCAAAGATTCACAATCCTCTGAGTGAAGAAATTCCTCCTCATCTCAGTCTTAAATAGCCGACCCCTTATCCTGAGATTATGTCCCCTTGTTCTAGACTCTCCAGCCAGGGGAAACAATCCCTCAGCATCTACCCTGTCAAGCCCTCTCAGAATCTTATATGTTTCAATGAAATCACCTCTCATTCTTCTAAACTCCAGAGAGTATAGGCCCATTCTACTCAACCTCGCCTCATAGGACAACCCTCTCATTGCAGGAATCAATCTAGTGAACCTTTGTTGCACCCCCTCTAAGGCAAGGAAACCAAAACTATACACAGTACACCAGGTGTGGTCTCACCAAAGCCCTGTACAATTGCAGCGAGACTTCCTTACTCTTGTACTCCAATCCCCTTGCAATAAAGGCCAACATAACATTTGCCTTCATAATTACTTGCTGCACCTCCATGTTAACTTTCTGTTCTTCGTGTACAAGGACACCCAAATCTCTTTGAATACCAACATTTAATAGTTTCTCACCATTTAAAAAATGTTCTGTTTTTCTATTCTTCCTACCAAAATGAATAACCTCACATTTCCCCACATTATACTCCATCTGCCACCTTCTCGCCCACTCACTTAACCTGTCTATATCCCTTTGCAGACTCTTTGTGTCCTCATCACAGCTTACTTTCCCACCTAGCTTTGTATCATCAGCAAACTTGGATACATTACACTCGATCCCCTCATCTACATCACTAACATAGTTTGTGAATAGCTGAGGCCCAAGCACCGATCCTTGTGGCGCCCCACTAGTTACAGCCTGCCAACCTGAAAATGACCCATTTATTCCTACTCTCTGTTTTCTGTCTGTTAACCTTTATCTACCCTGCTAATTACATCCTCAAAAAACTCTAATAGATTTGTCAAGTACGATTTCCCTTTCATAAAAACATGTTGACTCTGCCTAATCATATTATGATTTTCTAATTGCCCTGTTACTACATCCATAATAATGGATTACAGCATTTTCCCGACTACTGATGTCAGGCTAACTGGCCTGTAATTCCCTGTTTTCTCTCTCCCTCCTTTCTTGAATAGTGGGGTTACATTTGCTAGCTTCCAATGTTCTAGAATCTAGGAACTTTGGAAGATTACAACCAATGCATCCAGTATCTCTGCAGCCACCTCTTTTAGAACCCTAGGATGTAGGCCATCAGGTCCAGGGGATTTGTCAGCTTTTAGTCCCATTAATTTCTCCAGCAATAGCCCAGTATAGTACTGAGTTTTGGCCAATGCTTAGTTATCTTTAAATGTTTATGCTGTCTATTATTTTGCTGACAGTTATTATTTCCCTTTTCCTCTCCCCGCTGTGGTTGAATCAGCTTGGCCTGGTAGCCCGGAAGGTGTGATTGGGGATTAGCATTTTTGAAAGTGGATAAATCACCAGGGCAAGATGAAATGTATCCCAGGCTGTTAAAAGAAGCCAGGGAGGAAATAGCGGAGGCTTTAACAATCATTTTCCAAACTTCACTGGATACAGGCGTAGTGCCGGAGGATTGAAGGACTGCTAACGTACCGTTGTTTAAAAAGGGGTCAAAGGATAGACCGAGTAATTACAGGCCAACCAGCCTAACCTAGGTGGTGGGCAAATTATTGGAATCATTTCTGATGGATAGGATAAATTGTCACTTAGAAAGGCACGGACTAATCAAGGACAGTCAGCACGGATTTGTTAAGGGGAGGTCGTATCTGACTAACTTGATTGAAATTTTTGGAGGAGGTGACAAGGAGGATCGATGAGGGTAGTGCAATTGATGTAGTCTACATGGATTTTAGCAAGGCTTTTGACAAGGTCCCACATGGTAGATTGGTCAAAAAAGTAAAGGCCCATGAGATCCAAGGGAATGTGGCAAATTGGATCCAAAATTGGCTCAGTGGCAGGAAGCAAAGGGTAATGGTCGACGGGTGTTTTTGCGTCTGGAAGGCTGTTTCCAGTGGGGTGTCGCAGGGCTCGGTACTAGGTCCTTTGCTTTTTGTGGTATGCATTAACAATTTGGATTTAAACATAGGGGGCATGATTAAGAATTTTGCGGATGACACAAAGATAGGCCGTGTGGTTGATAGTGAGGAGGAAAGCTGTAGACTGCAGGAAGATATCAATGGACTGGTCAGATGGGCAGAAAAATGGCAAATGGAGTTCAATCCGGTGCAGTGTGAGGTAATGCATTTGGGGAGAGCAAACAAGGCAACAGAATTCACAATAAATGGGAGGGTACTGAGAGGTGTAGAGGAAGGGAGGGACCTTGGAGTGCATGTCCACAGATCCCTGAAAGTGGCAGGACAGGTAGATAAGGTGGTTAAGAAGGCATATGGAATGCTATCCTTTATTAGCCGAGGAACAGAATATAAGAGCAGGGATGTCATGCTGGAACTGTATAAAACACCAATTAGGCCACAGCTTGAGTGCTGTGTACAGTTCTGGTCACCACATCACAGGAAGGATGTGATTGCACTAGAGAGGGTGCAGAGGAGATTTACAAGGATGTTGCCAGGACTGGAGAATTTTAGCTATGATGAAAGATTGGAAAGGCTGGGGTTGTTTTCCTTGGAACAGAGGAGGCTGAGGGGAGATTTGATTGAGGTGTACAAAATTATGAGGGGCCTAGATAGAGTGGACAGGAAGGACCTATTTCCCTTAGTGGAGGGGTCAATAACCAGGGGGCATAGATTTAAAGTGATTGGTAGAAGGATTAGAGCGGAAATGAGGAAAATGTTTTTCACCCAGAGGGTGTTGGGGGTCTGGAACTCACTGCCTGAGAGGGTGGTAGAGGCAGAAACCCTCAACTCATTTAAAAATACCTGGATGTGCACCTGAAGAGCCGTGACCTGCAGGGCTACGGACCAAATGCGGTAAAGTTGGATTAGGCTGGGTGCCTCGTTTCTCAGCCGACGCGGACACGATGGGCCAAATGGCCTCCTTCTGTGCCGTAAACTTTCTATGATTCTATGGAGCTCCACACCAGGTTTTGAATGCACAGTCTCGGTGGATCTTTGTTCCGTACTGACAGTACTGCATTGCCAGAGGTACCATACATTGGATGAGATGTTAAATCAAAGTCCTCCCTACTTGTTCAAATCGGCATTAAAAGCTGCAATGGGATGATTTGTAGCACTGGTCTTGGGGAAAGGTGAGATCAAATGGCTAATTGGATAATTCTTTACCCAAATCTATTTTGTGTCCTTTATATGATCTCCTTCAGTCACAGAGTCCACACACAACAACAACAACAACAACAACAACAACAGTGTGCATTAATACAGCACCTTTAACGTAGTAAAACCTCCCAAAGTGCTTCACAGGAGCGTTAGCGGACAATATTTGACACCGGGCCACATAAGGAGATATTAGGACAGGTGACCAAAAGCTTGGCCAAAGAGGTAGGTTTCAAGGAGTGTTTAAAAGGAGGGGAGAGAGGTTTAGGGAGGGAATTCCAGAGCTTAGGGCCTAGGCCGCTGAAGGCACGACCGCCAATGGTGGGGTGAAGGAAATCGGGGATGCGCAAGAGTCCAAAATTGGAGGAAATCAGAGTTCTCGGAGGGTTGAAGGGCTGGAGGAGGTTACAGAGGTAGGACGGGGAGAGGCCATCGAGGGATTTGAACACAAGGATGATAAATTTTAATTCTTTCGCGTTCACAGACGCATTCGATGCCACTCTTTTGTTGATCTGCCAGGAAGAAAATTTGAGCAACATGGGAAGGGATTCTTTGCTGATCGCCCTTTACTTCCCTTGATGACCAATAGCTACTGGTCCCAGGAGAAGATTAAATATCAGTCGAATATTCGATTTGAACTTAGGTCTTTTCACAGCAAGTTCAGTATTGTAGCAATTAAAGCTATCAAGTTTCCCAATAGCTTTTCTCTTTAAGGCCACTCGTCCTTAGTTTATTTAATTAAATTTATAATAGTTATTTGAATAATTGCAATGTAAAGCTTTGCTTAATCCTTACGCCATCGAGGATGAGTTTACTGATCCAGGTTTCTCGGGCTGAAGATGAGTTTACTGATCACAGCTCGCACATTTCCGTTCTGACTTGATTTTCACATCACTTCTCAACATGTCTGCAGTAATAGATGTGACCGGGGCAATCTGCACAATCTGGGCCATCAAAGCCAAGGAATTTTTTTCAATAAAAATTTCTCCCATCTCCAAATCGGAAGAGGAGAGAATAGAGGCAGATGAATAAAACGGATAAATAAAGGATTTTAGACATTATCAGAATCGGGGAAAGGGGATGAGAGCAGGTAGATCAAACTAAAGGGCACAAATGTGTAAAAAAAATAGAAAACAGCAGAGAGAGTGATGGTGGAAGATGAGGGAACAAGAGACAAAAAGAGAACAGGGCATGTGGTACTAAAGTTGTGGGTTTAGATGTTTCTTTTAGTAGTTCATGCTATTTACATATTTATATTATTTTCAATGTTGCTGGTGTGAGCCAAATAGTTACAGAAAGACGTTTCCTTTAACCTGCCGAGACTCCAAGAAAAGAAAACTTGTATTTATATAGCGCCTTTCACAACCTCAGGACGTCTCAAAGTGCTTTGCAGTCAATTAAATACTGTTGCGATGTATGAATTACTGTATCCAATTTGCACACCGCAAGATCCCACAAACAGCAATGAGATAATGACCAGATAATCTGTTTTTTAGTGATGTTGGTTGAGGGATAAATATCAGCCAGGACACCAGGGAGAACGGCCCTGCTCTTCCCCAGATAGTGCCGTGGGATCTTTTACATCCACTTGAGAGGGTAGACAGGGCCTCGGTTTAAGGCCTCATCCAAAAGCCGGCATCTCTGACAGTGTAGCACTCCCTCACAGTGTCAGCCAGATTATGTGCTGAATTGTCTGAATTGGGGCTTGGACCAACAACCTTCTAACTCAGAGGCAAGAGATTGCGACCAAATGAGCAAGAAGAGCTGACACCTAGACAATCACCTCAAAAATCAAAAACCCCTGCTTAGGCCTACAAGCATGAAGCCTTCATGAGGGTCAAAGTCCCAGAATTTCCGAAAACGCCCGCCTTCCTTGAACGCTTAACATGACAGTTGAACCAAAACATGAAGCAGATACACTTTACCGAGTGAATTCAGCTACAGTAACTTCCTCTCAACAGAAGAGGGAACAGATCTCCTCCTCACGCAGCATGGAGCTCCTCCAGTTGTGGCTAATGTGTCTCCTAACCAGGTTAAACATTGATCACGTTAGCAATTTGCGACTAACCTGATGTCTACACATTGCAGGCGGAACTGAGTGTGACAGCTTAAAAACCCCTGTCAGTGCAGATTGATTGAGCCAGTAATATCAAATGACACCAGAACATTTATAATACGATTATTGTACCCTTCATATTGACAGCATTACAAGCTTTTAACCTTACGATTTTTCACTGGTAATAGTCTGATCCTGCCAGTTGGCAGAAGCCCCTGCCTCTGCTTGCTTGATTCTCATAATTTTTTTATCCCCCCCGCCTCCCCCCCCCCAAAGCTCCTTGCTGTAATGTAACAGTGAGCAAATGTGTGATTTTTGTTGAGTTATATATTGGGCCAGATTTTACTGTAAAAATAACTGTGAGGCTAACAGCACTCACCGTTGTTCCTGTACAAATCGGACAGCAACTTACAGCAACTTCACATACGCAGTTGAAGGTGGAAACCCGGAAGTTGCTGTACCAGATGCCCTGCTCCTTCGTAAGCTCCGCGAAAATAGCATCTCACCGGCTGGCTCCCCGTTCAGATGAATGGAACAATGTGAAGTTCCTGCACTGACCTCGTAGATACAGACTAATCTCGCCATTGTCCATTCTGATGTACGCACCCTTTTAATGATGTGGTAAGCCTTAATGACTGCCAAACAACCTCTCCAGCACTGACAGCTAACTTTAACAAGTGTGGAGTCTCTTTTAATTGTTGTTGGTCGTTTAAAAAAAAATTTAAATACATTTTTAATTTTTTACTTTTTCTTTCTGTCTCTTTTATCTGTCTCTTAATTCAATCTTTCTTTCCCTCTCTTTATATCGCTGCCTGTACCTGATTTGACATTGAATTCACTGTTCTAACTTACACTTCCTGATTCAGACCCTGTGCTGCTCATTAACAATTCTTCAATCTGACAGGTTAAGGGGATATATGCTTGCCCTGTTCACACAGGTCCTGGATGCCCTATAGAAGGGGTCACGCTGAACAGATCTCTAATTTACAGGATGTTGCCGTGTAAAAGCTCATAGAAAGTCTATGGGCAAGTGCAAATCTAACGAACGGCAGGCGCTGTACATTTGCCGTTCACAGCAAAATCCGGCCCGATGTTTAAATTGCTGAGTGGTGCAGCAGATGTAGAGCAAAAGGATCCTGATTGAGGTGGACACTGAGCACAGGTTAAATACGCACAAGCCTCAAGCACAAGAGCAAAGCTGAGAATGATCTTTATTTTTCTCCGAAGAGTAGGGAAGGTGTAAAAAGAAAATCTTGCATTTATATAGCGCCCTTCACGATCTCAGGACGTCTCAAAGCGCTTTACAGCCAATTAATTACTTTTAATGTGTAGTCACTGTTGTAATGTAGGAAACGTGGCAGCCAACTTGTGCACAGCAAGGTCCCACAAACAGCAATGTGATAATGGCTAAATAATCTGTTTTTTGTGGTATTGGTTGAGGGATAAATATTGGCCAGGACACCGGGGAGAACTCCCCCGCTCTTTTATGAAATAATACCATGAGGTCACTGAGTCGTGTCTCAGTGGTAGCACTCTCACCTCTGAGTCAGAAGGTCATGGGTTCAAGCCTCACTCCAGAGGCTTCAGCACACAATCTAAGGCTGACACTCCAGTGCAGTACTGAGGGAGAGATGTTTAACTGAGGCTCTGTCTGCCCTCTCAGGTGGATGTAAAAGATCCCATGCCACTCTTTCTAACCCTAACCCTAAAAATGCAACATCACTAAAACAGATTAACTGGTTATTATCACATTGCTGTTTGTTGTACCTTGCTGTGTGCAAATTGGTTGCTGCATCGCAAAGTTCAAAAATACTTCAGCGGCTGTGCAATGCTGTGGACCTCCTGAGGTCGTGAAAGACAATATATAAAGGCAAGTTCTTTCTTTAACACGTGCTTGCTTGTAACGTGCTGGAGCTGTAAGATGAATATTTTAGCTGAAGTACTCAAGTGAGTTCTCGCAGGGCTGTTGTCGGCCGAATGGAACGGTGTTTTACCTGCTGCCTTTCTATAATCAGCACCTATTCTTTTACGATATCCTGTCCAGCGCTCCTTGTGAACCCTTGTAGCGCAAATGAGGGGTTTCTGGCCATCTCTTGAAAGGGTGCTTGCTGAGGACTACTGTTTGTTGGAGGGATGAAGACATTTTGTTTTTTTTTTAGAGAAAATGAAAGGTGGACAAGGGGAAGAATGCAAATAAAACAAGAGGGAGCAATTTGGGATTGCAATCCTTCAACACCAATCACGCCTCTGCCATTTTCTCAATAGGATCGAATAAGCAGCTGTGAGTTCCTCTTCAATATTTCTCATTTTGGAGGAGAAAAGCAAATGTGAATCACAGAGGTTCACCTGGCAGTTTACGCACTCAATATGACAGCTATTGTGACAGGAAGATTATTGAACTATTCAAGATCCATTTCCGGGGCGCAATATTGAAAGGAACGGGCACTAACTTTTCACCTGCGTGTTGGGGGGAAGAAAGGTCGGCAGTGACTGACACATAACTGTAAGCTTTCAACTTGCAACAGATCACAATTGCATGTAAGCTCAGTAAACAGAATAGAAACTAATAGGAGCGGAAGACTAACCCACTGGCTTCTCACCCAGTCCCGCCGACTGCAATTTTAAAACCCGATGAAATACCGCCACACTTGTAACTTCTAAAAGCAGGTGTGAACAATGAAACCACTGTGTCAGCGAATGAGTTGAAGGCAGGGCGGGACTTGTGGCTTTAATTTACTCATGCTGCAGCAGAATCTATTTGCTGGTGAAATACAGCAAACAGAGTCTATTTACTCATGAACAACAAAAAACAATCTATTTATTCATGAACTACAGCAAACAGAGACTCCCGACTACAGCAGGATTATTTCTCCAGCAAAATGCAACGAGGAGAGGCTTGTTCCATAACATAAATTATGTGCATAAAATCAATCCCAGTTGCTTACAGCAGTGCGGGCTCCAGGCATGATTGACAGGGGAATTACCTAATCACCTTCATTCTGACCGGGACTTGTGGTGTCAGTAAATGCAGCCTTAAAAGGAAAGCCAAGAAATTACTGTTGATAATATTTGTGGACGCAATTAGATGGTGTTCCTTTCTCCACAATTTTAACGCAAGTATTAACGTGTGTTAGATGGACTAATGCCTCCACTAAGATGGTGGACGGAGGAACATTGTGGTAAGCACGTCTGCTAATCTCACAGACGGCAATCTCCAGGCTCGTGTGTTTTTGAAATCATGGCCGGGAATCTCCTGAGAGCCACTTCTGCTCTGCCACTGTATCTTCGCTGGAAGTGCAACAGAAACCCCCATTAAATGTGGAAAACCCGTTTCCCACCACTCCTCTGCAAAGTTACAGAGACGAGAGCACCTCCGAGGAGATTCCCGGTCTATATGTGAAGTGAGCTTCATTCTGACCAGCAGTGAGATATGATAAGTGATAAATATGTCCATTTGTAAGGTTGCCCATAGTCCAACTATGAGCAAAATTTTGATGCAACTGACTGATTTTTAAAAATTTATTCATGGGATGTGGGCGTCGCTGGCGAGGCCAGCATTTATTGCCCATTCCTAATTGCCCTTGAGAAGGTGGTTGTGAGCCGCCTTCTTGAACCGCTGCAGTCCGTGTGGTGAAGGTTATCCCAGAGTGCTGTTGTGAAGGGAGTTCCAGGGTTTTGACCCAGCGACGATGAAGGAAAGGCGATATATTTCCAAGTTGGGATGGTGTGTGACTTGGAGGGGAACGTGCAGGTGGTGGTGTTCCCATGCGCCTGCTGCCCACGTCCTTCTAGGTGGCAGAGTTTGCGGGTTTGGGAGGTGCTGTCGAAGAAGCCTTGGCGAGTTGCTGCAGTGCATCCTGTGGATGGTACACACTGTACCAATGGTGCGCCAGTAGTGAAGGGAGTGAACGTTTAGGGTGGTGGATGGGGTGCCAATCAAGCGGGCTGCTTTGTCCTGGATGGTGTCGAGCTTCCTGAGTGTTGTTGGAGCTGCACTCATCGAGGCAAGTGGAGGGTATTCCATCACACTCCTGACTTGTGCCTTGTAGACGGTGGAAAGGCTTTGGAGAGTCAGGAGGTGAGTCACTCGCCACAGAATACCCAGCCTCTGACCTGCTCTTACAGCCACAGTATTTATGTGGCTGGTTCAGTTTAGTTTCTGATCAATTGTGACCCCCAGGAAGTTGATGGTGAGGGATTCGGCGATGGTAATGCCGTTGAATGTCAAGGGGAGGTGGTTAGACTCTCTCTTGTTGGAGATAGTCATTGCCTGGCGCTTGTTTGGCGCAAATGTTACTTGCCACTTATGAGCCCAAGCCTGGATGTTGTCCAGGTCTTGCTGCATGCGGCCTCGGACTGCTTCATTATCTGAGGGGTTGTGAATGGAACTGAACACTGTGCAATCATCAGCGAACATCCCCATTTCTGACCTTATGATGGAGGGAAGGTCATTGTTGAAGCAGCTGAAGATGGTTGGGCCTAGGACACTGCCCTGAGGAACTCCTGCAGCAATGTCCTGGGGCTGTGATCATTGGCCTCCAACAACCACTACCATCTTCCTTTGTGCTAGGTATGACTCCAGCCACTGGAGAGTTTTCCCCCTGATTCCCATTGACTTCAATTTTACGAGGGCTCCTTGGTGCCACACTCGGTCAAATGCTGACTTGATATCAAGGGCAGTCACTCTCACCTCACCTCTATAATTCAGCTCTTTTGTCCATGTTTGGACCAAGGCTGTAATGAGGTCTGGAGCCGAGTGGTCCTGGTGGAACCCAAACTGAGCATCGGTGAGCAGGTTATTGGTGAGTAAGTGCCGCTTGATAGCATTGTCGACGACACCATCCATCACTTTGCTGATGATTGAGAGTAGACTGATGGGGTGGTAATTGGCCGGATTGGATTTGTCCTGCTTTTGTGGACAGGACACACCTGGGCAATTTTCCACATTGTCGGGTAAATGCCAGTGTTGCAGCTGTACGGTAACAGCTTGGCTATGAAGGGATTCGCAAAATTTCACGTGTTCCCCCCACCCCGAAGATTTATTGGAGTTATTAAAGAAACCCTGGTGTGACTGTTTTAAAAAATCCAAGGTCTCTCAAAATGGCTGCAGTCAGTCACATGGCCGAGGACCGGAAGATTTGAAATTGCATTCTCAACAACTTGGCAGGTTTCGTGTCTAGACAGGTTTCTTTAAACAATGCAGCTGCATTCTAGCCCTGAGGCAAGCTATCAACATGGCCGGCCAACACATCAAAATTCGAGCAGGAAGTGATCGCAGGACAAAAGGTGAACCATCAAGGTACATTCGGAACAATGGTAAAGCAGTTAGCATACAGATCGATACAGGAAACGGCCAGAATGTAAATGGGCCAGAGATGGGGTCCTTTGTCTTACGTTTCGTGCTTAAATCAAACAATGAAGCAAGCTGATAAGGTATGAAAAAACCTGTACCAAGAGGGTATAACTGAAGCTGCCCAGTATATTTCTGGCTCTGGGAGTAGCTGCTCTCTTCGCCTCTTGGCCCTGTCCTGTCTGTCTGCTAGCAACTAAGAAGGAAGGCCATCCAGTAAACCTCGCAACCACATGTCGACGGCAGCAGCAGGCACAGGGGCCAGGCCTTTTCATCTGTTTTCACCGGTGAGCATTAATTTTCTGGCCGCCACAAGACAACCTAGCATAAGTGTAAGGTTGGGGGTTAAGGGATATTGCTAAACTTGTGATTTTAGAATTTTCCCTCGATGTGTCCGTTTCTTTCAACCCGATAAGTGTAAGACTGTATTACATCCATAGCGATTTCTTTATCTTCTGTATTATACTGTTTACCTTGTAGTTTTAGTTTTCTTATTAATAAACATTGGTTTTCCTTGTACCAATCCACTGGTCTGTTTGTCTGTCTTTGTTACCACTCGATAAGTCCTCAGCTCAGAATCAGGAAGGGGAAAGCGATTCGCAACCGCACTGCGGGCAGGGCAGCTCAGGAAAAACATAACTGGCTGACCTATTATAAGCCCGAGAAACAGTAAAAAAGAAACCCCTTACAGAAATGGCGAGTCAGGCAGGAGCTGAGGCGAAAGTGTGTAACAAGACAGACAGTGGTGCGGAGGAGGAATCCGCAATGGAGATAAGGTTGTCTGCCTATGTGTGCGGCAAGGTAAATATCGCGAAAAAGTGGGTGGGCGATATGTTAAAGGCCGAGCGTCCCATAGATGCAGCCATCCAGTGGACAGCAAGTAAACAGTATAAGAAAGGTATTGAGAAGGCGGTCTGGCTCTTGTGTTTTAAAAAGCAGGTCTTGGTACTAGACCGTGCTGTAGCAGTACAAGCAGCCAAGATTAAACAGTTGACCCTAGAGCTGCAGGAAAAGACAGCAGCCGAAGAGCAAGGGGTAGCAGCGCTCCAGGCAATAAACCAAGAAAGGGTGCAGATGGCAAGGGACCACCAGGCAAAGGTAGAGCGCCTGGAATACCAGATCGCTGAGCTCAAAAGTAGCGCTAGAGGTAGAATGGAACACCTGAAATACCAGGTCAGAGAGGCGAGAGGCAGTGAGGTTAGGTTAATGGATAAGATCCACAGCCTCACGCAAGAATTAAAAGAGCAGGAGGAGAAAGTAGGCGAGGTAAAGGCAGCATATATGCTGGCCTGCACCCAGAGGTTTGAGGACGCAGATCATCGCCCCTGCAGGCAAGAAATAGAACGTTTGGGCATGGCCTTAGCGAGGGCGAAGGGCATGGTATGCCTCATTAGCCCGAAGGCGGGCCAGTCGGATTTTACCGGCAACCCAAGCAGGGAAGTCCCACAGGCAGCTCCCAGAACGACACTGGTTAGGGAACCAGAGGCTTCACGGCCATCACCCATAGCCCCGAGTTTTCAGGAGGTCTGGCAGCAAGGGGGGGTGGAGGATGAAGCATTAGGGGAGACCCAGCAATTCCTGGTAGATAGACCAGGACCGGGACCAGTGTACCCCCTCCGACAACGAGGCGAGGACCTAGGGGCCATCCAGAACCAGTTTGTAGTGCCGCATGGCACCCCACAGCTCAGGGCCATGGTTAGCCATATCCCTAAGCTTACAGTGAGGGGAGACCCTTCTCTACACTTCCGTGAGATAGAGCAGGCAGCGTGCGTTAATGACTGCGATGAAGCAGAACAAGCAAAAATGCTGCTGTTTTCTCTGGGGGGTGACCTCCTCCAAACCTTATCAGATGAGTGCAAAAGGGGGCAGAAAGATTACGAGGAGTTAAGGGAAGAGATATTGGAGGCCATGGGACTAAATGATGGGAGTCCGTTCGCCCGGGTGGGAAAAACGGTACAGCTCCCTGGGGAGTCCCCACAGGCTTTCGCAGACAGGCTGTGGCCAGTCTACCGGAGCGCATGCCCGGGAATGCCAAGGCGGACACTCCTGAACAGAGATCAATTAGCCCACTGGCTCCGCTGTCTCATGACAAACTGCCTGCCCCAAATTCGAACACGAGCTGCGGCCTGGTTTGACCCCCGTAGCCCCCAGACCACCGAGGAAACGGTGATCCGCCAGCTCACGATAGCATTTAAAAATATCAGGGGTATCGAGACGCCCCAACCCAAGGGGAAAGTCCACGAGGTTAAATCAGAGGCCCAGCATAAAAGGGAATGGCACCAGGAAGGGAATCGTCCCGCCCAGGCTAAGTTAAACTGCTTTGGGTGCGGGAAGGATGGCCACTTGCGCAAAGATTGTAAAAACCCCTGGAAGGATACTAAGGGAAAGAATCCCACCGCCCCAGCCCAAAAGGCAGCGACGGGGGAGGCAGAGACAGGAATTGCCCCCGCTGCCATGGAGTCATTTTTTGAGGCCATGAGATCTTTTATGGCCAGCCAGGGAAGAATAGCAGCCACTACCGGTGTGGTAGCTCCCTCAGCCCCCTCTGACGATGCCCCGCTATGACTAGAGAAGAAAGCGCAGATCGGTCAGCAGGAGGTGAAATTCCTGAGCCTGACCGTCCGCGCAGGGGAACGAGCCATAGACAAGGCTAGGAGGGAAGCTGTCCAAGAGCTACCGGTCCCCAGTACTGTGGAGGTGAAAAAGCAGGCAGCTGGGATCCAACCTGAGGTTAGAAATCCCCAGCTCCCAGCAGGTCACAGCTCACAGGCAGCACCTGCCGGTGCAGTCAGGGGAGGAGTCACCCAGACCCCTGTCCAAACCAATCCCCCTCTCTTCTGGGACTCAGGTGGGGAGGAGGAGGAGCCCGAGGCAGGTAGTCCCACCCCCGACCTAGGTTTTGAACCTGGAGAGGAAGACTCTCAGCCACCGGCAGCAAACAGCGAAGGGTTGCCTGTCCCCAGCTCAGACTTGGGAAGGGAGGAGCCACAGGGGAAAAGCCCCCAGCCAGCGAGGGCTGCGACCCACAGCAAGGGTCCGCTCGCCAGGGTAGCCCCACCAACAGCACTTCCTAGGAGGTCCCCTCGGACACCCCAGCCTAGGAAGGCATGGTCGCCGGCTCCCCAGTTTAAAAGGGCTACCTCCCGTGCTAAAGTTAAGTCGAAAGACAAAGGTCCTCAGCCAGCAGTCGCAGGCTGTGAGGGACCGGAAGTAAAGCTCAGTACAGCCACGCCGCAGGGAGCAGCCTGCAGCAGTCCTGACAGAATTTGAGCTGGCCGCTCGGAGACGGGCGGCGGATGTATATAACTTTAGCAGTTAAGTTTGTAGTTTTAAGTTAAGATGTATAGGTTTATTATAAGGTGTGGAACCGTAATGTAATTTTAAGATGAAACCGTTCCAGTGTTGTCTACGTGAGCCGAGGTCCAGGGACCCGCTCACACTTCACCCGAGCCAGGCAGCCTATATGGGGCCCGGCCAGATGTTTTTATCTCTTACAGGGAATGTTCGGAGGCGTGATCCTGCTCGCCCTGTCTGGGCTGAGCCTCGCGAGAAGGGGCGACACAGAGGACCACCACATCTTCGGATGAGCCCTCTTAAAGGAGATGTTAAATTTTATCAGTTTGATTTTTCAGACGGTGACAGAACCAGACTAAACACCCACGAGCTTTTGGACGGGATTGGGAGACAAAGAAGGGGTGTTTTTAACGATGTCTTAACTGGTTTTAACACGGGGTCTCCTGTCATCAACAGCTGAGATGACATCGAGCTGCGGACCCAGATTATGGTTTAAAAACGCAATTTAAGCCAGTGTACAGGGTGGAGAACATTGGTGTCATTCAGGGGGGTGCACACGTTCGTTTCACAGCGGTCCCACCCTACGTCATAAAGTGGGAGCATGGTATGACAGGTACTGACCTCTCGGGGTGCCAGAGCCGGGGATCACACATAATCCTGTGTCCCCAGCACTTGAACGCCTATTCAAAACCGCAGTGCGGGTTCAGAGCTGCTGACGCGAAGCCTATAAACTGCACCATGGAAGCCATGGCACAAGGCCATGTTCCCCCACAGGTGGCTTATATAGGAGGTGGGACATATTGCATCACCACAGCAGCGTCTCACTACCAGCATGGTCAGCACAGCTGGTGTGCGGTGAGTGACAGCAGTTTCTGCTTTAAACCCGAGGCAGAAGTTCAAGTGGCACAGACACGAATTGTCCCCATCCCTGAACCATCCACTGTTCACCTCACTGTGAAAGAGAATTTCACCAACCTCCAAAAGTATGTAGCCCACTTTGGCTATCAGATCCCCCCTCTCCCAGAACACCTCGTTAAATTATTAAAAGCAGTAGGGGTGTCCCAAAAACACTTTTACACGCTGGAACAGAAGACTGTCCAGATAGGGGCCGATATTCTGAGTATTACGACCCCACCCTGGTAGGACATCTTTGAGAATATAGAGGTCCCCTCCTGGATTCGTCTGGCATCACACGTGCTAGTAATCTGTCAGCTCGGGATCGTCCTCTACCTGGTTTGCGTCCAGTGTAGGAATAGGGGTCTCGAGGTAGTAGTTAGAACACAAAGGGTATGGAAGGACCAGTATGCTCGGGTAGACGAAACACCCGTGTGAGTTCGGGGACGCATCCCTTGCGAGCGATGGCAGCCTGCTTCATTATTTTAATAAAGATGGTCCCTTCCGTTTGTTGTTTTCAATAAAGTAATGTTTACGTTTTGATGTTATTTTGAATAAAGATTGTTCATTGTTGTGTTGTATAGTATGCGAAATACTGTTTCATCCCAAGTGGTGCAGGGGTATTTGGACCCCTCCGTGCTGGGATTGTTGTAATTCAACCTTGTTTTCTATCCGGATGCCTGCCA
Organism: Heptranchias perlo; assembly: GCF_035084215.1. NCBI lineage: Eukaryota > Metazoa > Chordata > Chondrichthyes > Hexanchiformes > Hexanchidae > Heptranchias > Heptranchias perlo. Next base: position 11,034,301 of record NC_090338.1, on the reverse strand, counting down.
TACACTGGGGTTCTCTCCAAGTAAGGGAATGTATGTGTCGAGGGATTAGAGATAGGTAAATAAAGGGGAAGGTTGTTTGCGACAGTCAGAAATCTTTGCTCACCTTGCATGGACACTTCAAGCAAGTTTAAGTATCCACAGGGGGGAGTGAAGGGATTCGCAAAATTTCACGTGTTCCCCCCACCCCGAAGATTTATTGGAGTTATTAAAGAAACCCTGGTGTGACTGTTTTAAAAAATCCAAGGTCTCTCAAAATGGCTGCAGTCAGACACATGGCCGAGGACCGGAAGATTTGAAATTGCATTCTCAACAACTTGGCAGGTTTCGTGTCTAGACAGGTTTCTTTAAACAATGCAGCTGCATTCTAGCCCTGAGGCAAGCTATCAACATGGCCGGCCAACACATCAAAATTCGAGCAGGAAGTGATCGCAGGACAAAAGGTGAACCATCAAGGTACATTCGGAACAATGGTAAAGCAGATCGATACAGGAAACGGCCAGAATGTAAATGGGCCAGAGATGGGGTCCTTTGTCTTACGTTTCGTGCTTAAATCAAACAATGAAGCAAGCTGATAAGGTATGAAAAAACCTGTTACCAAGAGGGTATAACTGAAGCTGCCCAGTATATTTCTGGCTCTGGGAGTAGCTGCTCTCTTCGCCTCTTGGCCCTGTCCTGTCTGTCTGCTAGCAACTAAGAAGGAAGGCCATCCAGTAAACCTCGCAACCACATGTCGACGGCAGCAGCAGGCACAGGGGCCAGGCCTTTTCATCTGTTTTCACCGGTGAGCATTAATTTTCTGGCCGCCACAAGACAACCTAGCATAAGTGTAAGGTTGGGGGTTAAGGGATATTGCTAAACTTGTGATTTTAGAATTTTCCCTCGATGTGTCCGTTTCTTTCAACCCGATAAGTGTAAGACTGTATTACATCCATAGCGATTTCTTTATCTTCTGTATTATACTGTTTACCTTGTAGTTTTAGTTTTCTTATTAATAAACATTGGTTTTCCTTGTACCAATCCACTGGTCTGTTTGTCTGTCTTTGTTACCACTCGATAAGTCCTCAGCTCAGAATCAGGAAGGGGTAAGCGATTCGCAACCGCACTGCGGGCAGGGCAGCTCAGGAAAAACATAACTGGCTGACCTATTATAAGCCCGAGAAACAGTAAAAAAGAAACCCCTTACAGCTAGAGGCGCAGCTAGTTCTGGAGCACAAGGCTTCAGCACTACAGCTGGGATGTTGTCGGGGCCCATAGCTTTTGTTGTATCCAGTGCACTCAGCCGTTTCTTGATATCACGTGGAATGAATCGAATTGGCTGAAGACTGGCTTCTGTGATGGTGGGGATATTGGGAGGAGGCCGAGATGGATCATCCAGTCGGAACTTCAGGCTGAAGACGGTTGCAAACGCTTCAGCCTTGCCTTTTGCACTCACGTGCTGGTCTCTGCCTTCATTGATGATGGGGATGTTCACAGAGCCTCCTCCTCCGATTGTTTAATTGTCCACCACCATTCACGACTGGATATGGCAGGACTGCAGAGCTTTGATCTGATCCGTTGGTTGTGGGATCACTTAGCTCTGTCTATAGCATGCTGCTTCCTCTGTTTAGCATGAATGCTGTCCTGAGTTGTAGCTTCACCAGGTTGGCACCTCATTTTTAGGTACGCCTGGTGCTGCTCCTGGCATGCTCTTCTACACTCCTCATTGAACCAGGATCGATCCCCTGGCTTGTTGGTAATGGTAGAGTGAGGAATATGCCGGGCCATGAGGTTACGGATTGTGGTGGAGTACAGTTCTGCTGCTGCTGATGACCCACAGTGCCTAATTTGAGATGATATTTATCACATCTCATTGTTAACTGGAGCATGTCCTATTGTGTGATTTATTCGCTCCTCTCTCCTACTCTTTTCAACCTTGGTGGAGTCCTGTGCTATGGACCTTGACTCTTCTTCATATTTTCCATTTAAAAGAAGCGTTAAATGTTTTTATTTAATCTTCTGTGGCTCCACACAATTTCGTATAAGCTAAGTTTGGCAGTTCAATTGGTTACATTTTGTTTGTCTGACACTCAAACAATAAATACATTTTACAGTGTGTGTCCTGGTCCTCCTCAGTTATTACCAATTCACTGTTGCTCAATTAACGTAGGCCTAAAGCGAATGCAATGGCTTCCTTGGTCTTTTGTTAGTTATTCAGGAGCTTAATTCAATGATGGGGATCAAAGATTAATTCCAAGCTGGGAACGTCACAGGTATGGTGCATTCATATTAATCAGAGGTCACAGCCCTCAGAAATTTATGCACAATCCATCACGTATAATGTTTATTGCACATCCGCCTGAGTCTGACTGACTCACAAGCAAAAACAAAAACAGTGTTTTATTGTTATAATTTTTGTCATTGAAGGCAAGTTTTTGCAGGAATTAATGAAATTCTGACACATCACTAGATCGCAGGATAATTACGGAAGCGGAAGGTAATTCAGCCCATCTAAATTCATCCGTCCAGTAAGATCTTAAAGTCCTCCTATTGCTGCATCCAATGCATCTTAAATGCTTCCATGGTTTTCACCTCCACCACTCTATCTGAAAGTCTATTCCATACATTGATCACTCTTTGTGAAGATGAAATTCCTTTTTTTTTATTCGTTCATGGGATGTGGGCGTCGCTGGCGAGGCCAGCATTTATTGCCCATCCCTAATTGCCCTTGAGAAGGTTGTGGTGAGCCGTCTACTTGAACCGCTGCAGTCCATGTGGTGAAGGTTCTCCCACAGTGCTGTTAGGAAGGGAGTTCCAGGATTTTGACCCAGCGACGATGAAGGAACGGCGATATATTTCCAAGTCGGGATGGTGTGTGACTTGGAGGGGAACGTGCAGGTGGTTTTGTTCCCATGTGCCTGCTGCTATTGTCCTTCTAGGTGGTAGAGGTCGCGGGTTTGGGAGGTGCTGTCGAAGAAGCCTTGGCGAGTTGCTGCAGTGCATCCTGTGGATGGTACACACTGCAGCCACAGTGCGCCGGTGGTGAAGGGAGTGAATGTTTAGGGTGGTGGATGGGGTGCCAATCAAGCGGGCTGCTTTGTCCTGGATGGTGTCGAGCTTCTTGAGCGTTGTTGGAGCTGCACTCATCCAAGCAAGTGGAGAGTATTCCATCACAAGCCTGACTTGTGCCTTGTAGATGGCGGAAAGGCTTTGGGGAGTCAGGAAGTGAGTCACTCAGTCCTGAATTTACCTTTCACTAGTTCGAATCTGTGTCTCCTTGACCTACTCTCTCAATTTAATTTAAAGTGATATTCTGGATTAAACTTGTCCTTTCCCTTAATTCGCTTGTATACTTGTATAAGTTCACCCCTCAAATGCCTTCTTTCATAGAATCGTACAGGACAGAAGGAGGCCATTCAGCCCGTGCCGGCTCTTTGAAAGAACAAGCCAATTAATCCCACTCCCCTGCTCTTTCCCCATTACCTTGCATGATTTTCCCTTTCAACAACTTTTCCACATCCCTTTTGAAAGTTATTATTGAATCTGCTTCCACCGCCCTTTCAGACAGTGGATTTCAGATCATCACAACTAGTTGCATAAAAAAATGCCCCTCATCTCCCCTCTGGTTTGTCAATTACCTTAAATCTGTGTCCTCTGGTTACTGACCCTCCTGCCAGTGAAAGTAATTTCTTCCCATCTACCCTATCAAAACTCCCCTTTAACCTTCTCTGCTCTAAGGAGAACAATCCCAGCTTCTCCAGTCTCTCCACGTAATTGAAGTCCCTCATCCCTGGTATCATTCTGATAAATCTCCACTACACTGTCAAGGCTGAAAAGTCCAAGTTTCTCCAGTGTTTCTTCATACCTCAGAACGTTGTCAGCAGCAATCACAGCCTTGTATCTCTTCTCTGCACTACCTGCACTTGAATGTTTGACTTGTGTCTTGGAACCGGATCTGGACATGGTATTCAAGGTGCAGTTTGACCACAACTACCTCTAACTTCTTGGACTTGGTTGATTGCTGCTCTACGTTGGTTGAAGATGCTTAGCGCCACGTCTACTAAGACTCCTAGATCTCTTTCAGCTTAATCCTTAGCTACCTTCAACATCATTCACGGATTACGTATGTTGTTCATTTTTCCTTCCTAATTGCAGTACTTTCCATTTGTCTGCATTCAATTTCAGGTGCCATACATATTTTGCCCAACTCATTTCATAATTTCTGAATTGACTCCTCTGATTCCATTGCCTCTCCCAGTTTGGTATCGTCCACAAACTTGACCACTTTCATTTGACGTTCTGGATCCAGGTCACTTATGTAAATTAGTAGTGGTCCCAACACTGACTCTTGGAGCACCCAACCAAATACTTCCTCAACCCTGACATAACACCTACTCATTTTCCATCCTTTGGTCAGTTTCTCAGCCATTCTCAGGATTTACACTGAATCCCTGCAGCTTTGAGATCAACCAATTCCCTTCAAAGTACAACTTTGCCTTTTGGAAGCCAAGGTACACTATGATGACAAACATGTTTTTTTTTCTCTCCTCAATGCCACCACCCGCACCCCCCCCTCCCCCGGCCCCAAGACGCTGACTCATACTGGTTTCCATGGGCACCGGCTGCCTTGTGACACCTCACCCAAGTAACGATCATGTGTTTGTGAATGTGGACGGTGAGTGTTGGCAGGCTGTTCAAGACTGTGCCCAGTTGGACTTGCCCCTCGACCAGCATCTGCATAACACGCTTTTTCAGTAGTCGCTGAATGGCAAACATGAGCACAAAAACCCTGACTGCTTGAGAACCGAAGCCAATTGTAGCAGCTTTGCACCTGCCCCAGCTGAGATCATTCAACTCAGAGTGGACCAGGAATCAAACCTGAGATCTTTCTGGTTTGTATAAGTCAATTCCGCCTAAAGAAAGAATTTATGTAGTGCCTTTCATAACCTCAGGACATATGGGAAAGCAATCAGTGGAGGCTCTATGGTTAGAATCGAGGAATGTGAGAGGACTTAAAACTGCAATGGGAATTGTCTATAGGTCTCCCGATAGCAGCAATGAAATGGCAGAATGTATTAATTCAGAGATTAGAGAGGCTTGTAGCAAAAGCCGAGCTGATTTAATGGGAGATTTTAATTTTCATATTGATTTGTAAGGGCAGAGTAGTTCAAGTCAGAAAGGTAGTGAATTTCTTGAGTACATTCCAGATAGTTTTCTGGAGCAATTTGTTCTAGAACCAATAAAAAGGTAGGCCACACTAGATTTAACAATGAGTAATTAGCCAGACTTAGTTAATAACCTAACAATGAGGGAATATTTATCTAACAGTGATCATAATATGATCGAATTCAATGTTAGGTTTGAAAAGGAGAAACTTAGCATAGCTAAGATTCTAGATTTTGGTCAGGCTAACTTTAATGGGATGAGACAGAAAATCAGTCAAAACTGTTATCAGGTAAATCTACAGATGAACAGTGACAGGTGTTCAATATGAATTTAGCTTAAATTTAGGACCAGAATATACTCCTAAGGGGCAAGAGCTCCACTTACCAAATAAAACAGTCATGGTCAACGAAAGAGGTGAGAGATAACATAAAACTACAGAAAAGAGCATACAAAAGTACAAAGAATAGTGTAGATCAAGGGGACTGGGAGAGATATAAAGAACAGCATAGGAAGACAAAAAAGATAATAAGAGCTGCAAAAAGGGAATACAAAAAGAAACTTGCGAGGGATATTGAGATTAACACAAAACGATTTTACAATTATATTAGAAGGAAAAGGGTAGTCAGGCGTAATGTGGGCTATTTAAAAACAGATGCTGGTAATATTGCAAATGAAAATAAAGAAATGGCAGACTTATTGAATAATTACTTTGCATCAATCTTCACAGTAGAGGAAGAGGATAATATACCTGACATTCCAGGGAAACCAATAATGAATCAAGGAGTGAACTCTCTAAAGTTAACATAAGCAAGAAAACAGTATCAGAAAAAATGATGGCACTAAAGGCTGACAAATCCCCAGGACCTGATGGTTTCCACCCCAGGGTTTTAAAGGAAGTAGGTGAGGAAATTGCAGATGTTTTAGCCATAATCTTCCAAAGCTCTCTTGATTCAGGAATTGTCCCTGTAGATTGGAAAATTGCAAATGTAACTCCATTATTTAAGAAAGGTGGGAGAGAGAAACCAGGAAATTATAGACCTGTTAGTCTAACATCTTTTGTGGGGAAGTTATTGGAATCTATAATTAAGGACAGAGTGATTGAGCAATTAGAGAAATTTGAGCTGATTAGCGAAAGACAACATGGATTTGTAAAGGGTAGATCATGTCTAATTGAATTTTTTGAGGAAGTAACTAAAGGAGTAGACAGGGGAATCTGTGCTGGGGCCTCAACTATTCACTATAGTTATTAATGACTTAGATATCACAATATATCCAAGTTTGCCGATGACACAAAGATTGGTGGCATAGTAAGTAGTGGAGACAGGAGCATAAAATTACAAAGAGACATTGATAGATTAAGTGAGTGGATAAAACGGTGGCAGATAGATTTCAACGCAGGTCAGTGTAAGGTCATCATTTTTGAACAAAAAAGGATAGATCTGAGTATTTTTATAAATGGTGAAAAGCCAGGAACAGTGGAGGTCCAAAGAGATTTAGGGGTCCAAGTACACAGATCAATAAAATGTAATAGTCAGGTACAAAAAATAATCAAAAAGGCTAATGGAATGTTAGACTTTATAACTAGAGGGCTAGAATATTAAGGGGAGGAAGTTTTGCTACAACTATACAAAGCCCTGGTTAGACCACATCTGGAGTACTATGTATAGTTCTGGACACCACACCTTAGAAATGATATATTGGCCTTGGAAGGAGTGCAGCAAAGATTCACCAGAATGTTACCAGGTTTCCAAGGGTTAGATTATGAGGACAGATTACATAAAGTAGTCTTGTATTCCCTGGAATATGGAAGGTTAAGGGGTGATTTGATTGAGGTTTTTAAGATTTTGAAAGGAATTGATAGGGTCGACAGAGAGAAACTTTTTCCGCTGGTGGGGTAGTCTAGGATAAGGGGACATAACCTTAAAATCAGCGCCTGGTCATTCAGGAGAGAAGTTAAGAAACATTTCTTCATGCAAAGGGTGGTAGAAGTGTGGAACTCTCTCCCACTAAAAGCAGTAGATACTAGCTCAATTAATAATATTAAATCTGAGATCGATAGATTTTTGTTAGCCAAGGATATTAAGGGAGATGGAGCCAAGGCGGGTGGATGGAGTAAGGCCACAGATCAGCCATGATCTCACTGAATCGTGGAACAGGCTTGAGGGACTGGTTGGCCTACTTCTGTTCCTGTGTCCCTATGTCCCAAAGCATTTTACAACCAATTAAGCACTTTTTGAAGTGTAGTCACTGTTGTAATGTAGGAAACGCAGCAGCCAAATTGCACACAGCAAGATCCCACAAACAGCAATGGGATAACGACCAGATAATCTGCTTTAGCGATGTTGGTTGAGGGATAAATATTGGCCAAGACACTGGGGAGAACGCCCCTGCTCTTCTTCAGAATAGTGCCATGGGATCGTTTACATCCATCTGATGGGGCTTCGGTTAAACGTCTCATCCGAAAAACGACACCTCTGACAGTGCAGCTCTCCCTCAGCACTGCACTCGGAGCGTCAGCCTAGATTTTGTGCTTAAGTCTCTGGCGTGAGACTTAAACTCACAACCTCGTGACTCAGAGGCGAGACTGCTACCACTGAGCACCGAGGCACTGCTTTAACCAACTAAACCATTGATAAAGCATCTCATCAACGATAACATGTTTTATGTATGTAAGACAGGAGTTGTTATAACATTTACACAGAATTGCTTCCTACATTTCGAGCAAACATGTAGACCAAATTAATGAGGTAGCATAATTTATCTCCGATCTTGATATTTTCAGTTGCAATCATTCACGGGCATTGCAATTTAGTTTTCATCTGATTGTACCAGAACACATAAGTGTGCTGAGCAAAACTCGTAATTAGGCACTTTGGACAAAAAAGCATTTTTCTGCTGCTCGTCAAAAGCTAACCTTGCTGAGAGTTATCAGTGCTCGTCATTGGTTTGACTTATAGGGAGAGGTTGGATAGGCTGAGACTTTTTTCTCTGGAGAGTAGGAGGTTTAGGGGTGATCTTATAGAAGTCTATAAAATAATGAGGGGCATAGATAAGGTAGATAGTCAAAATCTTTTCCCAAAGGTAGGGGAGTCTATAACGAGGGGGCATAGATTTAAGGTGAGAGGGGAGAGATATAAAAAGGGTCCAGAGGGGCAATTTTTTCACTCAAAGGGTGGTGAGTGTCTGGAACGAGCTGCCAGAGGCAGTAGTAGAGGCGGGTACAATTTTGTCTTTTAAAAAGCATTTGGACAGTTACATGGGTAAGATGGGTATAGAGGGATATGGGCCAAGAGCAGGCAATTGGGACTAGCTTAGTGGTATAAACTGGGCGACATGGACATGTTGGGCCGAAGGGCCTGTTTCCATGTTGTAAACTTCTATGATTCTATGATTCTATGATTGATCTTTCGCTATTTATATTCTTGGATTTCTTACTCCTGTTTCCTAAAAGGTGAAATATTTTGTTTTTGGAGTGCCCAGAAGGACTAGGAGATGAGGCATTAAACTGAGACCCCGGGCTCGATTTTCGCACCCCTGAGCAGGTGTGTTCGTGGCGGAGGGGCTCCGAAAATCGGGGATTCCCGGGGCAGGTCCGGAGCCCCGGTCCAACCCGCCCACTTCCGGGTTCCCCAGTGACGAACTGACGTGCGCGCGCAGCCCCCGGATGTGGGACTCCCGCCGGCAATTAAAGCCGGCGGGGTGCTACTTAAACTAATTGAGTGGGTACTTCAGGTCGTTTACAGACCTGATTAACATGATATTTCAGGAGGGGTGAGATTTTCCAAACAACTGGGACTGTTTCCCGTACTGGGGGAAACACTCCCAGTTGAAATGGACGTGTTGCAGCCGTCAGCCTGTGGGAGCTGCAAAGGTCCATTTGACAGGTGGAGGGGGGGAGACCCTCATTCATTGCAGGAGGCCACTCTGTCACTTTGGACAAAGTTTGGCTTCCACCACCCTCCTCCTGACAATAAAATTCACCAACTTGCACACTTACCCCAGGGTTCAGACACATTTACCTACCTTGCGGACCCCCTCAAAAGTACATCTTCCGGATGGGGGCCGCCGTAGCTGCAGTCATGACCTCCTCGGAGGACGAACAGCATCACCAGCCTCGCCGGCCATGCCGTCCACCTCTGACACGTGGAGCCCCACAACACAGTGCTGTGACACATCCACCTGCACAGCAGGAGGGAGGGCTATGGCAGAGAGAGATGCGTCGCAGGGGGCACTATCCTCGCCACAGGGTCTACAGATCGAGGCTCAGCTTCCTGGACCTCTCTGAGCAGCAGTGCACACGGAGGCTCAGAGTCACTCGACATGTAGTCGTGGACATCTGCAGCCTCCTTCATACCAAGATGCACCCGGCTGGCCCGAGTACCATCTTCTTACCTGTCGCTGTCAAAGTCACCACTGCCCTCAACAACTTCTCCTCTGCATCCTTCCAGGGTGCCACCAGGGACATCGCCGACATCTGTCAGTCGTCTGCACAAAAGAGCCTTGCAATTACACCTACACCCACTCTGCACTGACACAATGGGTGGCATCAGTAGTGGGTCTTCATTGTGATCCTCAGGAAAGGGCATTATTGCACAAACCAGACAGGATTCACAGTGGTGGTGCCAATATAATATGTAATGTGAGTTGATCAGAAATGAAATATAAGCAAAAACCATGACAAACCCTCAAACACCCTTTTGCATCCCCTTCATGCTCACGACACGTTTGCCTTACGCTTCCTACTACACATATGTGATGCATGCCCTGTGGCTGCAGCACAGGTAGTGGCAGGTTGGGTGAGGCTGACCGTGAAAGAGATGCATGAGAGGGTGAGTATGAAATAGAGCCATGAGATTGTATGAGTATTGGGTTGAGTGGTAGTGGCGGGATGAGTACTGGTGAGGCCAGTAAGTGCAGGTAAGATGAGGATGGGGTTTGAGTGGGTGTGAGGGGTGATGTGTCAGAGTAGTGTTGGCAGTGCAGAAGGAGATGTGGGGTGGGGGCGGTGATGTGGCAGATGGATTGTAGGGGAATGAGTAAGTGTACTCACTTCAGCTGACCTACTGAGGTCATTGCAGCGCCTCCTGCACTGTATGCAGGTGGGCGATATGTTGGTGGTGCAGGTGACCTCCTCTGCCACCTCGAGCCAGGCCTTTGTGGTGTCAGAGGCAGGCCGCTTCCTCCCGCCCGCCGGGGAGAAGATCTCTGTCCTCCCCCTCCTCCTCACCCCATCCAATGATACCTGGAGTGAGGCATCATTAAACCTGGGAACAGCCTTCCCCCTGGGCTGCTCCATGCTGTAATTTTGCCTATTTTCTGCAGCATCAGTCAATGGAGGACTTCCCCTTTAAATAGGGCTCCTCCAGCTGACAGCCTATACTGCGCATGCACAGTCCGCCCGCAGCGCAGCTTTCCAGCGCAAAACCCGGAAGCAAAGGTAAGTACCTTCAATCTACCTGCGATTGCTTGCGGAGCACCCCGATTTCACTGGATGCGCCCAGTCGACCCCCCCGCTGCCAACCCACCGCCCTCCTAATATCGGGCCCCCCATGTTTAAGTCTTGAGGCAGCCAAATATAGATATTGTGCAGTATTCATCGAAGACACTTTGAATGGGGCACTAGGACAGGAAGGAGCTGTACCATTGGGATGGGCTCCATCTGAACCAGAATGGGACCAGTGTCCTAACGGAAAGGATAAATAGGCCTGTCAATAAGTCATTAAACTAGTAAGATTGCGGGGGGAGGTGGGGGGGGAATCTGGTGAAGATAACATAAGACTGAAGGAAAAAGAAATAGGAAATGAGAGTAAAGGTCAGACCAAGTTAAGGAACAAGGGTAACATAGACTGTCAGGGAACAGATACAGTTATAGAACATAAGTGCAAAATGACTGTTAAAAATAAAGGGAGGGGAACAATTACTAAAAACAAATTAAATTGCCTGTACAGCAATGTGCACAGCATCCGAAACAAAACAGGGGAACTGGAGGCAATAATTAATAGCGAGGAGCCAGACGCGATAGGGATAACTGAAACATGGCTACATAAAGAAAAGGACTGGCAGTTAAATATTGCAGGATATAATCTATTTAGAAAGGATAGGGAAGGAAGAAGTGGAGGTGGGGTAGCTGTACTAATTAGAGACAACGCAATGGCAATAGAAATAAGTAACATTAAGATAGAAACAGAATCCATATGGATTGAAACAAACAATAAGAAGGGATCGATCACATTAATAGGTAAATTCTACAGACCATCTAATAGTGGAAAGAAAGTGGACGGTGAAATTCGTAGACAAATCTGTAAAATGAGTAAAAAGCATCGCATAATAATCATGGGAGATTTCAACTACCCTCAAATAAACTGGCAAGAAGAGGTAAGGAAAGGAGAAAAGGGAATGGAGTTTTTACAGTGTGTACAGGACTCTTTTCTTACCCAGTATGTGAGAGGCCCAACAAGAGAGCAATCACTGCTGGATCTAGTAATGGGAAATGAACCAGAGCAGATAAGAGAAGTAGGCACAGGGGAATATCTAGGCAATAGCGATCATGTCATAATAAGTTTTAAAATAATGATTGAGAAAGACATAAGTAATAGATTGGAAAAAAGTTAATTTTGAGGGGATGAGAATGGAACTGGGGAAGGTAAACTGGGAAAAAAAATTGACAGACAAAGAGATAGAACAGTAGTGGGAAATATTTAAAACGGTGATCAACAGAGTTCAGGAGAAACACATTCCTCTAAAAAAACAAGAACAAACTAGCCAATGATGAAACACCATGGATGAATAAAGAAATAAGGGTAAAATTGAAACTAAAGATAAAGTACATAGACAATAAAGCAGAGAATGACAAAACGGAATACAAAGAAGTTAGGAAAGAAGTCGAAAAAACAATTAGGAAAGCAAAGAGGAACTATGAGATTAAATTATCAAGGAATATAAAAAGAAATAGTAAAGTATTCTACAAACATATAAATAACAAAAAAAAGTCAGGATAGGGATAGGGCCACTCAGGGATGCAAGCAATATTCTCACAGGTCACAAGAGTGAAATGGCAGAAATATTGAACAGTTAATTCACCTCCGTATTTACCAGGAGACTAACAAGTGGGCAGGACATTAGAAGAAGGGGTCAAAAAAGAAATTGAAACATAGAAAGGGGGGAGATAGATAAAATAATCAAACTTAAGGAGGATAAGACCCCTGGTCTGGATGGATTGCGTCCACAAATATTAAAGTAAGTTAGGAAGGAGATAGCAGAGACACTATTACATATATATAAAAATTCACTAGAAAAGGGAATAGTGCCAGAGGACTGGTGGACAGCTAATGTTATTCCTAAATTTAAAAAGGGAGATAGAACAAGTCCAGGATCTATAGACAAGTTAGCTTAACGTCGGTGGTAGGAAAGATAATGGAATCTTTACTTAAAGATGTTATAGAAAGACATCTCGAGATCGAAAATATAATAAAGAATAGTCAGCACGGATTTCAGAAGGGAAAGTCATGCTTGACCAAGCTTATTGAATTCTTTGAAGAAATATCAGAAAGAGTAGACAAAGGTAATGTAGTAGATGTATTATATTTGGATTTTCAAAAAGGCCTTCGATAAGATACCGCATTGTAGACTCATGACTGAGGTCAGAGCATGTGGAGTCAGGGGACAGGTAGCAGAATGGATAGCAAGTTAGCTACAAAACAAAAAAAGAGAATAGGGGTTAAGGGTAGCTCCTTAGAACTCGATGTAACTCAATGTAAGAGTGGAGATCGCACAATGTCCTGGCCAACATTCTTTCCTCCATCAATACCACCAAAAAATAGAGAATTACATTGAATTACAGCACAGGAACAGGCCATTCTATGCCGGTGTTTATACTCCACACGAGCCTCCTTCCACCCTACTTCATCTCACCCCATCACCATTTCCTTCTATTCCTTTCTCCCTCATGTATCTATCTAGCTTCCCCTTAAATGCATCTATGCTATTCACCTCAACTACTCCATGGGGCAATGAGTTCTACATTCTCACTACTCTCTGAGTAAAGAAGTACTTTCTTTCTATTCTGGTGGACTTTAAAGATCCCATGGTACTATTCAAAGAGTTCCCTTGGCGTCCCGGTGAACATATCTCCCTTAACCATCACCCCATCCACCACCCTAAACATTCACTCCCTTCACCACCGGCGCACTGTGGCTGCAGTGTGCACCATCCACAGGATGCACTGCAGCAACTCGCCAAGGCTTCTTCGACAGCACCTCCCAAACCCGCGACCTCTACCACCTAGAAGGACAAGGGCAGCAGGCGCATGGGAACAACACCACCTGCACGTTCCCCTCCAAGTCACACACCATCCCGACTTGGAAATATATTGCCGTTCCTTCATTGTCGCTGGGTCAAAATCCTGGAACTCCCTTCTTAACAGCACTGTGGGAGAACCTTCACCACACGGACTGCAGCGGTTCAAGAAGGCGGCTCACCACCACCTTCTCGAGGGCAATTAGGGATGGGCAATAAATGCCGGCCTTGCCAGCGACGCCCACATCCCGTGAACGAATTTAAAAAAACAGAAAAAAAAACACGCTAACTCGTCATTCATTCCATTGCTGTTTTATGGAATATTGCTTGTCCAGAATGGCTACATAACAATAGTTACCGATCCTCCAAGCTTATTCATTGTGTGAAGCACTTTGAGATGTCCCAAAGTATTAAGATGCTGTATTAACAATGGGACAACCATTCCAATTAACCTGCAAAACAAATGTTTCTTGGCGAGGCAACGCTAGTTTAAATGTATGTGCCTTTTCTCTCACTACTTGAATTTTTAGAAGGTGTGTTTTTTCCATCTTCAGGACCATACATTAGTACCACCCATCGTTGGAAACGCGACTTAAACACCATGGGCTAGAAATTCGGGTGTTTAATGCCCATTGTATAGGCGCGACGCGACCTCCTGAAGTTCCAAAATGGCGTCCGGAATGCGCGTGCATGCTTCTAGCGTGACTTGCGCCGGACGCCATTTTTGTAACGGGTTCATGCAGGCACCGATAACGAACGCCAGCCGCATGTAAAGTAAGGAGAATATGCGTTAGATCTGTGAGCAATGGATAGACACCATTTTGGCACTTAATGCTGCAGCCACAACCCTCTGAACATGTCTTGGACAGCTGGAGGACCCCCCACCAGCGCTATTTAAAGAGACCATGCAGGATTTACAGGTTAGTTGCTGGATTATTGCTTCTGGTTACTGATGCATTTGCACCTGTTTTTGGAGGTCTCCTATACTTGAATACGAGGACTAGGGGAAATAGCCTAACATTTAGAACCAGGACGTGCAGGAGTGAAGTTAGGAAACGCTTCTACATGCAAGGGTGGTCGAAGTTTGGAACACTCTTCCACAAACAGTAGTTGGTGCAAGCTCACTTGTTAATTTTAAATCTGAGATTGATAGATTTTTGTTAACCAAGGGTATTAGGGATATGGGGAAAAGGCAGGTATATGGGGTTAGGTCACAGATCAGCCGTGATCTCATTGAATGAACAGGCTTGAGGGGCTAACTACCATTGCCACTTGCTGCCTCTTGATATGCGCCACCTTCCCCTGCAAGAAAGCAGGATGTGTGTCGTTGAGTGTCCTGCAGGATGTTTGAGTGATGTGCCTGTCAGGGTTGAATAGCTGCCAGTGTGTGTGGCCTGTGAGTTGTGGGTGTGCAGCTCGCAACAGTGATAATGTGTAAGGGTGAGAGGAAACATCCGATTGGAAGAGTTGAGTACTGATTGAAAGAGTTTGTTGGTAGGTGGGTGATGGGGGCTGTAGTGTGCGGAGCAGTGGATGCGGCTAGTGGTGTAGTTGGTAGGAGATCCCACTTGACAGTTGACCTCACTCACCTTGACCACTCGTGTCAAAGCATTGAACTTCTTCCTGCACTGCATCCATGTTCGTGGTGCTACGCGCCTGGCATTGACTTCGTCCCCGACTGCCTCCCACTGCCTCGGGAGCATATGTGTGAGCGGCCTTTTGCCCCCCCCTCCGGATATAGGATGCTCCTCCTTCTGTCCACCTCTTGCACCATGGTCTCCAGTGCATCAGCAGTGAACCTTGGTGCACACTCTCTCGCAGGCCTGGTACCAACTCAGCTCAGCAGATTGATGGCATGCAGATTGGAGGACGTGGGATTTAGTAGTCCGCAGCCTTTAATGTTTTAACATAACTCATCAGTTTGTGAACATAGGGACGGGACCTGCATTTGTGTTTTACATGTGCGATGTCTGATCTCCGTTCAGATTCCGTGCGGACAAATATCTTATATTTTGCACTTATAAATATGGCGTAGGCTGCCTTTAAGAGTTGGGAGGAACTCACGCGAGATTTGGGGCCCCTGCTGGTGAGAAGTGCTGGAGCTGGAGAGAATGTCGCAGCTCGGCCTCGATGCTGCGCTACAATCAGGTAAATGAGGAGGCAGCACGAATCTAACGTGCTGCTTGCGTCGGAGCCACCGGGCGCGGGTTAATCGTGCACCGTGACCTCCCGCGCCCGGATTCGGGCCTTATCCGCTATCAGTGTCCGTCTACCTGACTCGGCCAACCTTGCGAGAAACTAAATGGTCAGGTGATTGACATTTCACCAGTAAGTTTAACGTTTATTTACAAATTCAGGGAAGTGTGTGGTGCAGTGGGTTAGACACTAAACTTTCAACACTGGGACTGGCGTTCAAATCCAGCGACAAATTTGAAGGGATAAAAGTTTCTTATATTTGTGGGAAATGAGCTTGGTCAGTCTTAGTCCCGTTCCTAATGGGTATGGACCAATGGGGCAAAACTACCTCCAAACTGGCAGTGTCACTCAGATGGTCATTGTGGAAAATGGAAAAAATAAACTGACGCACAGGTGGGGCTGAGATCTATCGTTGGGGCAGAGCAGAGAGGGTTTTGCTTTCTTTCTAGCTGCACTAAACATGGGAGTACTTGATGCTGACACTGAGGGCCCGATTTTACCAGGGGTGCGGGATCTCGTCGGGTGGGCCAGCGGGCGTGTTAAAAACGCGCCCGGTGAAATTAGTGGGTTGCCCGCGCGATCGTAGCAGGCAACACACTAATTGGATCCACTTACCTGCTCCTCCGGGTTCCCCGCTGCTGATCTGCGCGTCGGACGGGCTGCGCATGCGCAGTAAGATCTGTCAGCTTGAGGCGCTCTATTTAAAGGGGCAGTCCTCCACTGACAGATGCTGCCACAAACAGCAAAAATTACAGCATGGAGCAGCCCAGGGGGAAGGCTGCTCCCAGGTTTAATGATGCCTCACTCCAGGTATCATTAGATGGGGTGAGGAGGAGGGGGAGGACAGAGATCTTCCCCCCGGCAGGCGGGAGGAAGCGGCCCACCTCTGCCACCAAGAAGGCCTGGCTCAAAGTGGCAGAGGGTGTCACCTGCGCCACCAACATATCGCCCACCTGCATACAGTGCAGGAGGCGCTCCAATGACCTCAGTAGGTCAGTCAAAGTGAGTACACGTAGTCTTTCCCCTACACTCCGCCTGCCACAACACTGCCCCCACCCCACATCTCCTTCGGCACCGCCAGCACTACTCTGTCACATCACCCCTCATACCCACTCAAACCTCATCCTCATCTTACCTGCACCTACTCACCTCGCGAGTACTCATCCCGCCACTACCACTCAACCCAATCCTCGTACAATCTCATGGCTCTATCTCATACTCACCCTCTCGTGCATCTCTCTCACGGCCAGCCTCACTCAACCTGCCACCACCTGTGCTGCAGCCACAGGGCATGCATCACATATGTGCAGTAGGCAGCGTAAGGCAAACGTGTCGTGAGCATGAAGGGGATGCACAAGGGTGTTTGAGGGATTGTCATGGTTCTTACTTCTATTGAATAAAAGAACAACTCACATCACACATTATATTGGCACCACTACTGCCACGTCTTCGCGAATCCTGTCCGGTTTGTGCAATAATGCCCGCTCCTGGGTATCCCTATGAGGACCCACCACTGATGCCACCCAGTGTGTCACTCCAGAGTGGGTGTGGGTGTTTTTGCAGGGCTCTTCTGCGCAGACGACTGAGAGACATCGGCGATGTGCCCGGTTGCAGCCTGGAAGGCTGCGGAGGAGAAGTTCGGGAGGGCAGTGGTGACTTTGACAGCGACAGGTAGGAAGATGGTGCTCGGGCCAGCCAGGAGCAGCTCGGCATGAAAGAGGCTGCAGATGTCCACGGCTACATGTCGAGTGACTCTGAGCCTCTGTGTGCACTGCTGCTCAGAGAGTTCCAGGAGGCTGAGCCTCAGTCTGTGGACCCTGTGGCGAGGGTAGTGCCCCCTGCGACGCATCTCTCTCTGCGGTTGCCCTCCCTCCTGCTGTACAGGTGGATGTGTCACAGCACTCTGTTGTGGAGCTCCACGTGTCAGAGGTGGACGGCGTGGATGGCGAGGCTGGTGAGGCTGGTGATGCTGTTCGCCCTCCGAGGAGGTCATGACTGCAGCTACGGCGGCCCCCATCCGCAAGATGTACATCTGAGGGGGTCCGCAAGGTAGGTACATGTCTCCGGACCCCGGGGTGAGTGTGCAGGTTGGTGACTTTGACCGTCAGGAGGGGGGTGGTGGAGGCCAAACTTTGTCCCAAGTGACAGAGCGGCCTCCTGCAATGGGTGAGGGTCTCCCTCCCCCCCCCCACCTGTCAAATTGACCTTTGCAGCTGCCACAGGCTGACGGCTGCAACACGTCCATTTCAAGTGGGACTGTTTCCCCCAGTGTGTGAAACAGTCCCATGTTTATCCAAAATCACACACAGTCCCTGAATCAGGTCAGTTAATGACCTGAACAACCAAAGTAAATACACTCAAGTGGCATCCCGTTGGCTTTAATTGCCTGCGGGATTCCCACCAGCGGGGGCTGCGCACGCACCCCCGCACGTCAGCGCGGAACCCGGACGTGGGCGGGATCGAGGCGCGATCCGGTCCCGCTCCGGGATTTCGGGATTTTCGGGGCCCCCCCCGCCGAGAACGCACCCGGTAGCAGGTGCTAAAATCGGGCCCTGGGTGTCTGAAAATATTCCATTCCTCATCAATAACATCCATCACCTTGAAGAGCATCAATTCTTTTTTTAAAAAGGAAGCATTAAGATTAATAAACAACGTAAAAAACTAAAAACAGAAATGCTGGAGACACTTTCAGCAGGTCAGGCAGCATCGGTGGAGAGAGTTAACGTTTCAGATCGATGACCTTTCATCAGAACTGGAAGACGTTAGAGGTGAACAGGTTTTAAGCAAGGGCAGAGCCAGGGAAAATTGGGCAGGAAAGGAACAAAAGGGAAAGGTCTATGGTAGGGTGGACCTATTTACTATTTATAGAATGAAATGTTACCATTTGACCAATCCTTGACCAATTGCGAGGTTGGGTGTTAACCAATTAACTTTGAGTAGGGCAGGTATCGGAACTATTTTTTCATAGAATTACAACAGGGAAACAGGCCGCTCAGCCCAATTAGTCCATGTTTATCCACCACACAAGCAGTTGTCGTAATCTCACATGCCAACACCTTTTTTCCCCATACCCCTTGATCCCCCTTTCCTTCAAACTCCATTTTAATTGTCCTTAAACTCTGCTTCAATCGCTAACTCCAGTAATGCATTCCGCAGCCTCACAACCGAGACCGATAGATTTTTATTGGGTAAGGATATCAAGGGATATGGAACAAAGGCAAGTGAAGAAAGGGTATGACAGCATAGTGGTTATGTTATTGGACTACGAATCCAGAGGCCTGGCCTAATAACCCAGAGATCATCAGTTCAAATCCCACCATGGCAGTTTGAAAATTTGAATTCAATTAAAAAAAAAATCTGGAAATCAAAAGCTGGTACCAGTAAAAGTGACCAAGAAACTGTCAGAGATTGTTGTCAAATCCCAACTGGTTCACTAATGCCCTTTAGGGAAAGAAACCTGTGGTCTGGCCTATATGTGACTCCAGTCTGACACCAACGCGGTTGATTCTTAACTGCCCTCTGAAGTGATCTATCAAGCAATTCAGTCAAACTGTGGGAAAGGAACAAATCGAGTGAAATCGGACAGATCACTCGAATGTGACCCAGGCATCGAATCAAGAAATCCCTGCCTAACGGTATTGAGGGAGCGCCTTACCCCACACGCAGTTCAAGAAGAAGTCCCACCACCCATCTTCTCAAAGACATCTAGGGATGGGCAATCAATGCCAGTGTTGCCCACATCCCAAAAATGAATTTAAAAGTGGAGCTGACGTGCAGATCATCCATGATCGAATTGAATGGGGTAACAGGCTCGAGAGGCAGATTGTCCATCTCCTGTTCCTATGTTAAGAGCAATAACTGGTGCCAAAACCCAACCGTGGAGATACTAAGAGTAATGTACATGAAAACTTGGACCAGTGTTTACACTATGTGTCAGCTGTGGCTCAGTAGATAGTGCACTCACCCCTTTGTCAGAAGGTTGTAGGTTCGTAGTCCCACTCCAGAGAGATGAGCACATAATACCAGGCTGACACTCCCAGTGCAGTATAGAGGGAGTGCTGCACTGTCGGAGGTGCGGTCTTTCGGATGAGACATTAAACTGAGGCCCTGTCTGCCCTCACAGGTGGATGTAAAAGGTCCCACAGCGCTATTTGAAGTGGAGCAGGGAAGTTCTCCCCAGTGTCCTGGCAAATACTTGTTCCTCAACCAACACATAAAATCAGGTTATCCGGTCATTATCACGCTGCTGTTTGTGGGACCTTGCTGTGCACAAATTGGCCGCTGTATTTTCCACATTTCAACAGTGGTTACACTTCAAAAGTACATAAATGGCTGTAAAGCACTTTGGGAGGTCCTGACATCATGAAATGCACTTTATAAATGCAAGTTCTTTCTTTATTTTTCTGACTCTTCCAGTTACGGTGGTCCAGTGGGAGAAAGCTGATGGAAATTCACCCCCTCTGTTCAAAAGAACTGTCACCGTCCTGTTTAAGACTGGTAACCACCGACATTAACCCCAAGACATCTGGCATCAAAAGAAGTTGATAGACGTCGTTTAGTACCAGTGAGAGCAGATCTGATATAAAGCCAGATATAGTGGGTATTCGCTAGAAATGAGCACCTAACCACCACAAGGCAATGATAAAATGAACACAAAAACTATCAGTAGAGATAATCGAATAAGGCAGCCAAGTCCAATAACCACAGAGTAAGAGTGAAGGCAAAAAAAAATTAATATGTACCTTAAATACATCTACACAGCGCTGAGAAAAGAAAAGATAAATCTTCAGCAATAATCCTCTTACAGATATAACTCTCTGATAATGGATCTCAGCTCAAACATTGATCCATCAAATGTCAACACAGCTCAGTTTAGTGCTCTTATCTCTGATTCAGAAGGCTGTGGCTTTGAGCCCTATAACAGATTTGAGTGCACAACCTAGGCTGACGCTTCAGTGCAGCACTGAGAGAGAGCCGCAGTGTCGGAGGTGCCGTCTTTCGGATGAGACGTTAAATCAAGGCCCTGTCTGCCTGATATAAAATATCCCTTGGCGCGATTTCAAAGTTGAGCAGAGAGCTGAAGTAAATACCAGAAAACGCTCAGCAGGTCAAGCAGCGTCTGTGGAGAGAGAAACAGAGTTAGCGGGGCCGGAAATTGCTCATGTCGGCGTGGCAACGTCTGCAGCGTCTCCTACGAACAAAAGGTGCGAATTTACTTACCGCGGATCGGAGACGTAGGCTCACGTGAATTTGATGATTTGAAAAAAAAAATCGCGACATGAGCCCAGCTTCTGAACTGTCTGTGGGAGTGGATGCTCCAGCCACAAACAGACAAGTAGAAAACATTCACTTAAAGTGAACTTCTCTATGTTAGTGTAAATAAAACTTTAATATAATTTATTATAAAAAGCCAAACAAATGATTTAATTTAATGAAACTTACAGAAGTTAAAAGTAAAAAAAAAAATTTAATTTTTAATTTTTTAATTATTTTTTTAATGATCAAAAAATATTAAAATAAGAGTAATTTTTAAAATGTAATTTTTTGTTGTTTTGCAGTCATTAACAGTCACCACACTTTTAAAAAGTAGTGTAGGGCTGGTATTTTCCAGCGTAACTTTTGGTGGCGTAAGTATCTTTGTCCCAGCTGGGCAGATGGATAAGTTTACGAATGTTTAACGATTTCTATAATTGTCCACAGCACCCGTAGGTGAGCAATTTCTGGGCCAACGTTTCAGGTCGATGTCCTTTCAGGCCGTAAAACTTGTGGGATTGGATTGGTCGCACGATATACACCCGCCCACTGGCAGGAGGGTCGGTAACCAGAGGACACAGATTGGCAAAAGAACCTGGGGGGAGATGAGGAGAATTTGCTTTACGCAGCGAGTTGTTACGATCTGGAACGCAGGTGGTGGAAGCAGATGCAATACTGACTTTCAAAAGGGAATTGGATAAATACTTAACAAGGAAAAGATTGCACGGCGATGGGGAAAGAGCAGGGGGAGTGGGACTGACAGGATAGATCTTTCAAAGAGCCGGCACGGGCACAATGGGCCAAATGGCCTCCTTCAGTGCTATTATGATTCTATGTATTCAAATCGTGTTTAGTTCTGCCAAATGAATCATTTTTTTATTGCAAATTACTTTTCAACGTTTTGCTTGCTGGCACATTTTGTAACCAGGATTGAGGGGGAGGAACTTTCTGAGTGCACACTGCCAGAGGAGACCTGGCCACCAGCGCCAATGGGAAGCTATTGGCAGCGTACCCACGGTTTTCCAACTTGCCCTGGGTGTGGGAAAGATTCCCAGTGCCTGCGCCTACACCTAAAAAATAGCCCCGCCAAATTGACAACCAAAAATAGACATATAACAACAACAACCTGCGTTTATATAGTGCCTTTAATGGAGTACCTTCTCCTGATGGGCTGCAACCAAGGATACAGAGCCCCACCCAACCTTTAAGATGGGAGCAGTCCATCGACAACAACATTGACAACAACAACAACCAACTTGCATTTATGTAGCGCCTTAACGTAGCAAAATGTCCAAAGGAGTGTTACCAAACAAAATTTGACACCGAGCCACATAGGAGATATTAGGACAGGAGCCCAAAAACTTGACCAAAGAGGGAGGTTTTAAGGAACGTCTTAAAGGAGGAGAGGGAGGTGGCGAGGCGGAGAGGTTTAGGGAGGGAGTTCCAGAGCTTAGGGCCCAGGCAGCTGAAGAAATATAGCTTATTTCCTGTTGAGTACAGCTGATTGTACAGAAGCAGTACTTAACGTCTAGGTCGAACGGAGATCAGTTGAAAATGGAGATGGGAGGTCCAGTGTGACAATGGAGCCTTGAAATGAGCCATTCAGATAAGTGCTGATTCGGCCAAAAAAAACAAAACAACACAGGATGCCCGCTTGAGCTCTGTCACCAGTTGCGAGGAAGTTAAAGGCTCTAATGAGGAACCCAATATTGAGAATCAATTCTCACAAGGGCTACATTTCCTTTTTTTTATCACTTTAAATATTTCAATTCTGCTTTCATGCACTTTTTCTCTTTTTGCAAATCTCCAGCTAGTGCAGCGATCAAGGCTGTGATTACATACTTGATCATTAAAATATTTTCCTCCTCTATACACAGCTGTAACCAAACTCAACGCAAACTTCCACAACAATGTCTGATCTTGCTCCTGGGTGCTCTTCAGCCCCCTGTCGGAATATTGACGCCAACAATATTAAAAGTTAGCTACCTCATTTATTTTCTTGCTGAATTCCCTCATTCACATTCCAGTGTTTTCTCTTTCAGTTTGGAGATATTCCCAGCCGACCTTCAGCTTTTCATTGCCTTCCAGATGCCTGACTGAGATGATCTTTGCATACAATATACCAGTACTTTACACTTCTTTCTATCACTTTTATGAAATCTTAACCTGGTCTGGCCTATATGTGACTCCAGCCCCACACCAACTTGGTTGACTTAACCGCCCTCTGATGTGGCCCAGCAAGGCACTCAGTTGTATCAAAGCACTAGAGAGAAACACAAGTATCAAACCAGTCACACCGTTCGGCTGCGACCTAGGCATCGATTCAGAACACGACAAGGGCACTCCCACCCTAGTCAACCCTGCAAAGTCCTCCTCACTAACATCTGGGGACTGGTGTCAAAATGGGGAAAGCTGTCCCATAGATTAGTCAAACAACAGTCAGGGAAAGTCATCATCAGAACATCAGACCTCTCAGCCAACATCCCAGACTCCTCCATCACATTCCCTTGGTATGTCTTGTCCCATCGGCAGGTCAGATCACCAGCGGTGGGGGCACAATGGCACTCAGTGGGTGGGGGGGAGGGGTGTGGCCATGGGATTGGATTCCTCAACATAAACTCCATACCCCATGAAGGTCAGAAATGGGGATGTTCGCTGATGATTGCACAGTGTTCAGTTCCATTCGCAACCCGTCAAATAATGAAGCAGTCCGAGCCCGCAAACAGCAAGACCTGGACAACATCCAGGCTTGGGCTTATAAGTGGCAAGTAACATTCGCGCCAGACAAGTGCCAGGAAATGACCATCTCCAACAGGGGAGAGTCTAACCACCTCCCCTTGACAGTCAACGGCATTACCATCGCCGAATCCCCACCATCAACATCCTGGGGGTCACCATTGATCAGAAACTTAACTGGACCAGCCATATAAATACTGTGGCTACAACAGCAGGTCAGAGACTGGGTATTCTGCGGCGAGTGACTCACCTTCTGACTCCCCAAAGCCTTTCCACCATCTACAAGGTACAAGTCAGGAGTGTGATGGAATACTCTCCACTTGCCTGGATGAGTGCAGCTCCAACAACACTCAAGAAGCTCGACACTATCCAGGACAAAGCAGCCCGCTTGATTGGAACCCCATCCACCACACTAAACATTCACTCCCTTCACCACCGGCGCACTGTGGCTGCAGTGTGCACCATCCACAGGATGCACTGCAGCAACTCGCCAAGGCTTCTTCGACAGCACCTCCCAAACCCGCGACCTCTACCACCTAGAAGGACAAGAGCAGCAGGCACATGGGAACAACACCAAGTCACCCCAAGTCACATACCATACCGACTTGGAAATATATCGTCGTTCCTTCATTGTCGCTGGATCAAAATCCTGGAACTCCCTACCTAACAGCAGTGTGGGAGAGCCTTCACCACACAGACTGCAGCGGTTCAAGAAGGCAGCTCACCACCACCTTCTCAAGGACGATTAGGGATGGGCAATAAATGCCGGCCTTGCCAGCGACACCCACATCCCGTGAACGAATAAAAAAAAAAGTCTCATGGCTTTAGGTCAAACATGGGCATGGAAACCTCCTGCTGATTATCACCTCCTGCCCACTACCATCTTCGCAGGGCAATTAGGGATGGGCAATAAATGCTGGTCCCCACATCCCGAGAATGAATTTTAAAAAAGGATCTAGCGTATCTGAACTCTTGACCTCTTCACACTACTCACCCCTCCCCTCTTTGCTCTGGTCAGCACTATAAAAGGAGCGTTTCTAGCCAGACTAGTTCTGAGGAAGCACCAGGCCCAGAACATTAACCTAGCTTTCTCTATCAGGTGCTGATTGACCTGCTGTATAGCTTTTTTTTAAAGCATCTTCCGCTTCTGTTTCAGATATCCGGCATTTCACTTTAACTCTGTATTTAAACATGATTATTGCCATTCAGACATTGAGTTATGTGAAGTGAATCTCTGGATCCAATGATGCACAAATGCTTCCTACCAAATGTCCTAATTACATGCTTTTAACAAGGAGTGAGGGACCAAAGGTCACAGCAGTAGGAGCATAAGTATATAAGAAAACATGGAGCAAGAAAATGCTTTTTGGATTATCATACTTGGCTTTTTCACAGACCATGTACCCTATTGTGGACTCTACCCTCCCAAGCATTTAACCTCCCCTGTATAAACTTCCCTGATCACTGAAGGTGATTAGGTAAAACTCCAATATGTCAACAAGAGCATACATTTTAACGTTTTACCTAATTTTTTTATCTGTGTGGCTAGGAAGAGAGAGAGAGAGAGAGAGAGGAGAAGAGGTGGAGAGAATGAGCTCAGGGCAGTGGAGAGATAAGTAGCAATGGAATAGGTATCAAGGGGTATCTCTGAAAGCAGATGTCACTTGATCTGTACATGAAAGCGTTACTCACCATTTGTAGTTCCGACACGCAGTCCTCATTTCAAATGCCAACAAAGGGCTGAACAATGATCCAGTGGAAAATAAAGAACGAGCGAGTCATTCCAAAGCAACAGAACAGCATTATTAGACGTTGAAGGATTTTTGGACTTTTCAATGCCAGTTTTTAAGGAAACTAAAGGATTGACTAGAACCCTGGATTAATTGCCCGCTAACGGAGCTGAGTTTGGTTAAAAGCACTGTTGAACTGATTGTTCAAGAAGGCACGCTGGGAAGGTTGACCAAATTCGAAAAGTGTTCTGCAGACCGTCTGGAAAGCTACAGATAAGGAGGCCTTGAGAGTGTTTGGGAAACTGTCATAAACAGCAGGGTGCTGTTTGGTATCTTCAGTCCGTGTAACCATGGGAGAGAGAGAATAAAAAGTTACTGGAAGACTTGTATCCGTCAGCAAGAAGGGTATAAAACCAAACCATTTTAGTAAGTTCGGAAAACACAGTCCATGAGACAGGCCAGAAAAACACCACGGTGCAGGATGTCGATGGATTATTAACCTCTCAGTCTCCCGAAGCAGAAGAATTGGCCATTCTGAGTTTCGAGTTGTTCTACTGACTGAAAGGTGATATGAGACTCTCTCTGTAAAATTCCTTGTATTTTAATGTTAATGAAGCCAATTAGTTAGAAATGTTTAAAATCTTGGTTGTTCTC
The DNA here is from genome assembly GCF_035084215.1 of Heptranchias perlo. Lineage (NCBI taxonomy): Eukaryota > Metazoa > Chordata > Chondrichthyes > Hexanchiformes > Hexanchidae > Heptranchias > Heptranchias perlo. The sequence goes on along the minus strand of NC_090338.1, from coordinate 11,008,295 downwards.
ACCTCTGATTACCCAATTACAGATGTCAGGTTGATAATACAAGTGAGATCCAGGCTGAAGAGGGGCAAAGAGAGAGTACGAGAATAGACTGGCGGCCAACATAAAGGGGAATCCAAAAGTCTCCTATACGCATATAAATAGCAAACGGGTAGTAAAAGGAGGGGTGGGGCCGATTAGGGACCAAAAAGGAGATCTATGCAGGGAGGCAGAGGACATGGCTGAGGTACTAAATGAGTACTTTGCATCCGTCTTTACCAAGGAAGAAGATGCTGCCAAAGTCACAGTAAAAGACGAGGTAGTTAAGATACTGGGTGGGCTAAAAATTGATAAAGAGGAGGTACTAGAAAGGCTGGCTGTACTTAAAGTAGTTAAGTTACCCAGTCCGGATGTGATGCATCCTAGGTTGCTGAGGGAAGTAAGGATGGGAATTGCAGAGATGCTGGCCATAATCTTCCAATCCTCCTTAGATTTAGGGGTGGTGCCAGAGAACTGGAGAATTGCAAATATTACACCCTTGTTCAAAAAAGGGTGTAAGGATAAACCTGGCAATTACAGGCCAGTCAGTTTAACCTCAGTGGTGAGGAAACTCGGATAATCCGAGACAAAATTAATCGTCACTTGGACAAGTGTGGATTAATAAAGGAAAGCCAGCATGGATTTGTTAAAGACAAATCGTGTTTAACTAACTTGATTGAGTTTTTTGATGAAGTAACAGAGAGGGTTGATGAGGGCAATACGGTTGATGATGTGTATATGGACTGTCAAAAGGCATTTGATAAAATGCCACATAATAGGCTTGTCCGCAAAATTGAAGCCCATGGAATAAAAGGGGCAGTGACAGCATGGATACGAAATTGGCTAAGTGACAGGAAACAGAGAGTAGTTTTGAACTGTTGTTTTTCGGACTGGAGGAAGGTATAGAGTGGTGTTCCCCAGGGGTCGGTACTAGGACCACTGCTTTTCTTGATATATATTAATGACTTGGACTTGGGTGTACAGAGCACAATTTCAAAATTTGGAAATGTAGTAAACAGTGAGGAGGATAGTAATAGACTGCAAGAGGACATAGACAGGCTGGTGGAATGGACAGACACGTGGCAGATGAAGTTTAACGCAGCTAAGTGTGAAGTTATACATTTTGGCAGGAAGAACGAGGAGAGGCAATATAAACTAAATGGTACAATTCTAAAGGGGATGCAGGAACAGAGAGACCTGGGGTATATGTGCACATATCAGGACACGTTGAGAAAGCGGTTGAAAAAGCATTTATTTTATGCATTCATGGGATGTGGGCATCGCTGGCGAGGCCACCATTTATTACCCATCGTTAATTACCCTTGAGAAGGTGGTGATGAGCCGCCTTCTTGAACCGCTGCAGTCCGTGTGGTGAAGGTTCTCCCACAGTGTTGTTAGGTAGGGAGTTCCAAGATTTTGACCCAGCGACGATGAAGGAACGGCGATATATTTCCAAGTCAGGGTGGTTTGTGACTTGGAGGGGAATGTGCAGGTGGTGTTGTTCCCATGCGCCTGCTGCTCTTGTCCTTCTAGGTGGCGGAGGTCGTGAGTTTGGGAGGTGCTGTCGAAGGAGCCTTCGCGAGTTGCTGCAGTGTGGGATCCTGGGCTTTAGAAATAGAGGCATAGAGTACAAAAGCAAGGAAGTTATGATGAACCTTTATAAAACACGCGTTTGGCCACAACTGGAGTATTGTGTCCAATTCTGGGCACTGCACTTTAGGAAGGATGTGAAGGCCTTAGGGATGGTGTAGAAAAGATTTACTAGAATAGTTCCAGGGATGAGGGACTTTAGTTACGTGGATAGACTGGAGAAGCTGGGGTTGTTCTCCTTAGGGCAGAGAAGGTTGAGAGGAGATTTGATAGAATTGTTCAAAATCATGAAGGGTTTAGCTAAAGTAAATAAAGAGAAACTGTTCCCATTGGCGGAAGGGTCAAGAACCAGAGGACACATATTTAAGGTGATTGGCAAAAGAACCAAAGGCGACGTGAGGAAAAACTTTTTTACGTAGTGAGTGGTTATGATCTGGAATGCGCTGCCTGAAAGGGTGGTGGAAGCAGATTCAATCGTGGCTTTCAAAAAGGAATACTTGAAGGGAAAAATTTGCAGGGCTATGAAGAAAGCGAAGGGGAATGGGACTAGCAAAATGGATTCACAGAGTCTACCCTGTGGTAAATTTGGCTTTTTTTTTCACTTCCCCCCACCCCCTCCCACCTAATTTGGATTGCAAGTCAAATAAACTTGGAAAGTCGGTGTGAATTTCTTTTGATCTAAGCTTCTATTATCACTGTTCAATGTTTGACAGGCTCCCTCAGCAGCTGACAGATTTTGAAAATTTATTAGATTAATTCAGTTGAAAAGAAGATGTGGACATCACAACTTTATCGACAGGAGAAAAGTGCATCTGAAAACCGTGATAACAAGCAAATTGTACATCAAGAGACGTCAGATGATATGCAGAAAAACTGAGGAGATATATACACACTTTTTTATTCATTCTCGGGATACGGGGCGTCACTAGCAAGCCTGGAATTTATTGCCCATCCCTGGTTGCCCTTGAGCAGGTGGTATTGGTGGACCTACTTATTGTTTCGCTGCAGTCCCGTGTGGTGAAGGTGCTGTCAGAGAGGGAGTTCCAGGATTTTGACCCAACAGCGACGAAGGAAGTTGTCCGGGTGTATAATACCTTGACCAAAGGACCGACGGGGAGTTTGTTTGAATGGTCACAAACTTGCCCCTGACCCAGACGCGAGGGGTCGTTGGGTGACTGCCTCCTACCCTCTCCGGGGAGAACCCGCCTTGGACAGGTGGGAGTCAGAGACACTGCCCCTCTGCTTTCTGGGGTCAGAATTATTAGAAAAGGGAAAGTCCATGTTCAGGAGGCAGTCAAGTTTTGAAAACAAAAGGACCATGAGATGCAGGCTTTGGCCTGAAGTTGGAAGCTAAAAATGCAGGGAATCAGGCCTTGTGAGAAAGGCATGTCAAAAACAAGTAAATCACCCCACAAAGGGGACAGGGCATACGATTTATTAATTCCTCCCATTTTTTGGAGGAGAGAAGTGAAATTGAATTAAGTAAGCAGAATTCGATTTGTATGTTTACCTTGTGTGTTCACTTTCTGTCTGCAATAAAGCAGCTCAATGATTCGTATCTGGTCTTATTTCACCGAATGTTCCTCCTGAGGAGGCTGGAGAGGCACACGGCTTTGGAGGGACGGCCTGACAGCTCCTTTGGGAGCTGAAGAGTCCTCCTGCCCAGTTTCTGTGATGGGCTCTCCGCGTCTCGTCTTCCGCACAGAGTCTCATGGCAGCGTTCTGACATTCCGGGAATTCCGACCCTCTGTCGGGATGGGGGGGCTGCTGATGCGTCCTTGCAAGCGTAGGCAGCTTGCCCCAACTATGCTAATGACCCTGATCCCCACAATTCTTCGACAGCACCTCTCAAACCCGCGACCTCTACCACCTAGAAGGACAAGAGCAGCAGGCACATGGGAACAACACCACCTACACGTTCCCCTCCAAGTCACGCACCATCCCGACTTGGAAATATATCGCCGTTCCTTCATCGTCGCTGGGTCAAAATCCTGGAACTCCCTTCCTAACAGCACTGTGGGAGAACCTTCACCACACAGACTGCAGCGGTTCAAGAAGGCGGCTCACCACCACCTTCTCGAGGGCAATTAGGGATGGGCATTAAATGCCGGCCTTGCCAACGACGCCCACATCCCATGTACGAATTTTTTTTAAAATTGGGGACGAAGCCTGCGTCTTTTAGGATCAGTGGACTTAGGTCCCAGCAGAGTGAGGCCATTGGAATTTTGCCGCACTTTGTTTGAGAGAGCACTGACAATACGCCAAGCGAGACTGACAATTTGTCTCCGAGTTATAGGCAGTTTTCTGTTGTAGGGTTTTGGAGTTCAGAATGTCCACATTTGTTTTTCACTTAGAATCCTTCTAGCCATTAGAAAGAGGAGAATTTCATGGCACTAATGTAGGTTGGGTTCGAATTCCAGAGGTGAATTTGTGAGAAATGTTTATTTATGATCTGTTTTCATATCAGCCTGTGTGTATTATTATCCCACTCATTACAAAATAGTGCTGCAAATGCTTTCTTTCTTCTCCAAAGCTACAGCTGCAGCGACATCACTGCAATGCATCTTCATTGGGCTTTTTTTATTCATTCTCAGGATAGAATCATAGAATCATAGAAGTTTACAACATGGAAACAGGCCCTTCGGCCCAACATGTCCATGTCGCCCAGTTTATATCACTATGCTCATCCCAATTGCCCGCAACTGGCCCATATCCCTCGATACCCATCTTACCCATGTAACTGTCCAAATACTTTTTAAAAGACAAAATTGTACCCGCCTCTACTACTGCCTCTGGCAGCTCGTTCCAGACACTCACCACCCTTTGAGTGAAAAAATTGCCCCTCTGGACCCTTTTGTATCTCTCCCCTCTCACCTTAAATCTATGCCCCCTCGTTATAGACTCCCCTACCTTTGGGAAAAGATTTTGACTATCTACCTTATCTATGCCCCTCATTATTTTATAGACTTCTATAAGATCACCCCTAAACCTCCTACTCTCCAGGGAAAAAAGTCTCAGTCTATCCATCCTCTCCCTATAAGTCAAACCATCAAGTCCCGGTAGCATCCTAGTAAATCTTTTCTGCACTCTTTCTAGTTTAATAATATCCTTTCTATAATAGGGTGACCAGAACTGTACACAGTATGGGTGTCACTGGCAAGGCCGGCATTTATGGTTGCATATAGTGAAAACACAAGTCCTGGCCAGAGTGGAGATGATTGGGCAATTCCCCCATCGAACCCGTCTGGAGACTGCACTGTTGTAAGTGACTGAAATTGATTTTACGCACATAATTTGTATTATGTAACTATCCTCCACTCACTGCAATTTGCTGGAGAAATAATCCTGCTTTTATCGGGAGACTTTGCTGTAGCTTCGGTGCTGAGTTCTGTTTGCCTAAGGGGCAAGAGCTCTACTTGTCAAAAAAAAAAACAGCCATGGACAACAAAAGAGGTAAGGGGCAATATAAAACTAAAAGAAAAAGCATACAAAAAAAGCAAAAAATAGCACAGATCCTGGCGACTGGGAGAGATACAAAGAACAGCAAAGGGTGACAAAAGAGGTAGTAAGAGCTACAAAAAGGGAGTATGAAAAGAAACTTGCAAGGGTATCAAAATCAACACAAAAAATATTTACAATTATATTCGGAAAAAGAGAGTGGTCAAGGGCAATGTGGACCCTTTAAAACTGATAATAGTGATATTGTAAATGAAAAAAAAGAAACGGCAGACATGTTAAATAATGACTTCGTGTCAGTATTTACAGTAGAGGAAGATGATAGCATACTGGACACTCCAAGGAAACTAATTTTGAATCAGGGTCGGGAAGTCACCATAAGCAAATTAACAGTAATGAAGAAAATAATGGCACTAAAGAGTGACAAATCCCCAGGACCAGATGGTTTCCATCCCAGGGTTTTAAAGGAAGTAGATGAGAACATTACAGATGTCCTAACTATAATCTTCCAAAGTTCTGTCGATTCAGAAATCCTTCCTTTAGATTGGAAAATTGCACGTCACTCCGTTATTTAAGAAAGGTGAGAGAGGGAAATCAATGAATTATAGAACAGTTGGCCTAACCTCCGGTGTCAGAAAATTACTAGAGTGTATAATTAAGGATAGAGTGACTGAACACCTTGAACATTTTCAGCTAATCAGAGAGAGCCAGCATGGATTTGTAAAGGGTAGGTCATGCCTGACGAACCTGATTACATTTTTTGAAGAGGTGATTAAAGTAGTGGACAGGGGAATGCCTATGGATGTTGTTTATATGGACATCCAGAAGGCATTTGATAAAATCCCTCATAAGAGACTGTTAGCTAAAGTTGAAACTCATGGAATTGAGGGCAAATTATTGACTTGGTTAGGAAATTGTCTGAGCAGCAGGAGACAGAGAGTAGGGATAATGGGCAGGTACTCAAATTGGCAGGATGTGACTTGAAGAGTCCCACAAGGATCTGTGTTGGGGCCTCAACTATTCACTGTATTGATTAACAACTTGGATGATGGGATCGAGAGCCAGGTATCCAAGTTTGCCAATGACACAAAGATAGGCAGCATTGTAAGCAGTGTAGATGGAAGCATAAAATTACAGAGAGATTTTTATAGATTTGGTGAATGGGGCAAAACTGTGGCAAATGGATTTCAATGTAAGCAAATGTGAGGTCATCCACTTTGGACCTAAAAAGGATGGATCAGAGTACTTTCTAAATGGTGAAAAGATCGAAACAGTGGAGGTCCAAAGAGACTTAGGGGTCCAGGTACATACATCATTAAAATGTCATGGACAAGTACAGAAAATAATCAAAAAGGCCAATGGAATGCTGGCCTTTATACCTCGAGGACTAGAATACAAGGGGGTAGAAGTTATGCTACAGCTACACAAAGCCCTGGTTAGACCACACCTAGAGTACTGTGTTCAGTTCTGGGCACTGCACCTTAGGAAGGATATATTGGCCTTGGAGGGAGTGCTGTGTAGATTTACTAGAATGATACCTGGACTCCAAGAGTTAAATTGCAAGGAGAGATTACACAAACTAGGTTTGTATTCCCTGGAATTTAGAAGATTAAGAGATGATTTGATCGAAGTTTTCAAGATATTAAGGGGAACTGATAGGATAGAGAGAGAGAAACTATTTCTGCTGGTTGGTGAGTCTAGGACTAGGGGACATAACCTAAAAATTAGAGCCAGGACTTTCAGGAGTGAAGTTAGGAAACATTTCTACACTCCAAAGGCGGTAGAAGTTTGGAACTCTCTTCCGTGAACGGCAGTTGATGCTAGCTCAATTGTTAATTTTAAATCCGAGATTGATAGATTTTTGTTAACCAAAGGTACTAAGGGATATGGGGCTAAGGCGGGTATATGGAGTTAGGTCACAGATCAGCAATGATCTCATTAAATGGTGGAACAGGCTCAAGGGGCGAAATGGCCAACTCCTGTTACTATGCTCCTGTAATTCGTAGAGACTCTGTCGGCTGAATGAATGGACTGTTTTCTGTAAAATCGACTGTTTGCTGTGAGCCCTGCCATAAGTCCAGTCCCGCTTCCAACTCATTAGCTGACACAGTGGTATAAATATTCACTTTGGGCATTTATTGCCCATCCCTAGTTGCCCTTGAGAAGGTGGTGATGAGCCTTCTTGTAATTGAAATCCTGACCTCCTCAAGCTGTGTCATATCCTAACTCATTCTTTTCCACGACCTCCAAATTATGGAACGCCGTCCTGCCCTCAGCCTTTCTTCCTCCCACAGCTTTTTAAAGACATCACATCTTTGACTCACCTTGTCATCTCTCCCACTCCTTTCAATTGCAGGCTTTGGCCCTCCAAAGAGATTTCTCAATGCAAAAAAACAAACGGTGGTTTCTTGACCCCATGATGTTGCATGTGGTCCCACTGGAAATATTTGCCGCCAACTTAATGTTTATGCTGTCATCTGCTACGTGCTAAAGGTTAAACTGATTATGCATAGCTTCTTTGCAAAGTGCTTTTGGATATGGGGAATTATTTTTACCTGGAGCCAGGGACTCAGCGGGTGGGTCGATTATCGTGTGGGAAACCCGGAAGTGAAGGGAGCGCGTCAGAATTTGCGATCACAGCTCAATTGAAGGCATTTAATTTTACTTCTGGGTTTTTGCGTCTCCAAGCTGCGCAGCCGGCGCATTGCGCATCCTGCCGATGCGATCTGAAGTCCACTGTTTAAAGGGATAAAGCAAAAATGGATTCTGGTGGAGAAAGGAGGAAAAACGCAAATAGCTTCCCGGAGAGTAAAGGCAGCACCCAGGTTTACTGATGTTTCGCTGGAAGCACTGCTGGGTGCAGTGGGTACGAGGAGGGAGGTGATTTACCCAAGCGATGGGAGGAAGAAAGCTGGTTTTGCCACTAAGAAGGCGTAGCTGGAGGTGGCAGAAGAGGTGAGCAGCGGGAGCACGGTGCCCAGGTCTTGGCTGCAGTGCAGGAAGCATCTTAATGACCTAACCTGGTCAGGAAAGGTGAGTGCAGTTGCTGATTCACCTACATCCTGTGGTGTACAACACCCCCTCCCCCTCTCTCGATATTGGCAAGCCTACTCCATCCGATCACTCCTCACACCCACTTAAGTTTCATCAGCAACCATCCTTCACTTTCTGTGCACTTGCTCACCTCCCCATTTATGCACCCACCACTGCCACTCACCCCAATCCTGATGCAATGTGATGCATCTGTCTGATAGTCACCCTACGGTGTATCTGTCTGCTAGTCACCCACTGATGTATCTGTCTGATAGTCACCCTCTGATGTATCTGTCTGATAGTCACCCTCTGATGTATCTGTCTGATAGTCACCCTCTGATGTATCTGTCTGATAGTCACCCTCTGATTTATCTGTCTGATGGTAACCCTCTGATGTATCTGTCTGATAGTCACCCTCTGATTTATCTGTCTGATGGTAAGAACATGAGAACATAAGAACATAAGAAATAGGAGCAGGAGTAGGCCAATCGGCCCCTCGAGCCTGCTCCGCCATTCAATAAGATCATGGCTGATCTGATCCTAAACTCAAATTTAAATTCATGTCCAATTTCCTGCCCGCTCCCCGTAACCCCTAATTCCCTTTACTTCTAGGAAACTGTCCATTTCTGTTTTAAATTTATTTAATGATGTAGCTTCCACAGCTTCCTGGGGCAGCAAATTCCACAGACCTACCACCCTCTGAGTGAAGAAGTTTCTCCTCATCTCAGTTTTGAAAGAGCAGCCCCTTTTTCTAAGATTATGCTGCCTAGTTCTAGTTTCACCCATCCTTGGGAACATCCTTACCGCATCCACCCGATCAAGCCCCTTCACTATCTTATATGTTTCAATTAGATCGCCTCTCATTCTTCCGAACTCCAATGAGTAGAGTCCCAATCCACTCAACCTCTCCTCAACTGTCCACCCCCTCATCCCTGGGATTAACCGAGTGAACCTTCTTTGTGCTGCCTCGAGAGCAAGTATGTCTTTTCTTAAGTATGGACACCAAAACTGTATGCAGTATTCCAGGTGCGGTCTCACCAATACCTTATATAACTGCAGCAATACCTCCCTGTTATTATATTCTATCCCCCGAGCAATAAAAGCCAACATTCCGTTGGCCTTCTTGATCACCTGCTGCACCTGCATACTAACTTTTTGATTTTCTTGCACTAGGACCCCCAGATCCCTTTGTACTGCAGTACTTTCCAATTTCTCGCCATTAAGATAATAACTTGCTCTCTGATTTTTCCTGCCAAAGTGCATAACCTCACATTTTCCAATATTGTATTGCATCTGCCAAATCTCCGCCCACTCACCCAGCCTGTCCATATCCCCTTGTAGGTTTTTTATGTCCTCCTCACTCTCCACTTTCCCTCCCATCTTTGTATCATTTGCAAACTTTGATATGTTACACTCGGTCCCCTCCTCCAAATCGTTAATATAGATTGTAAAGAGTTGGGGACCCAGCACCGACCCCTGCGGAACACCACTGGCTACTTGTTGCCAGTCCGAGAATGAACCATTTATCCCAACTCTCTGCTTCCTGTTAGATAACCAATCCACCACCCATGCCAGAATATTACCCACAATCCAGTGATTCTTTATCTTGAGCAATAATCTTTTATGTGGCACCTTGTCGAATGCCTTCTGGAAGTCTAAATACACTACGTCCAGTGGTTCCCCTTTATCCACCCTGCACGTTATGTCCTCAAAGAACTCAAGCAAATTTGTCAGACATGACTTCCCCTTCATAAAGCCATGCTGACTTTGTCCTATTAAATTATGTTTATCCAAATGTTCCGCTACTGTCTCCTTAATAATAGACTCCAAAGTTTTACCCACCACAGATGTTAGGCTAACTGGTCTATAATTTCCAGCCTTCTGCCTACTACCCTTTTTAAATAAGGGTGTTACATTGACAGTTTTCCAATCTGCCGGGACCTTTGCCGAGCCCAGAGAATTTTGGAAAATTATTACCAAAGCATCCACAATCCCTACTGCCACTTCCCTCAAGACCCTAGGATGTAAGCCATCAGGTCCAGGGGATTTATCCGCCTTGAGTCCCATTAATTTACTGAGTACCAATTCCTTAGTGATTTTAATCGTATTAAGCTCCTCCCCCACTCGAGCCCCCTGTTTGTCCAGTGTTGGGATATTCTTAGTGTCCTCTACCGTAAAGACTGAAACAAAATATTTGTTCAGCATTTTTGCCATCTCCATGTTTCCCACCATTAATTTCCCAGTCTCATCCTCTAAGGGACCTACGTTTGCCTTAGCCACCCTTTTTCTTTTTATATAACTATAGAAACTATTGCTATCTGTTTTTATACTTTTTGCTAATTTATTTTCATAATCTATCTTCCCTTTCTTAATCAATCCTTTCGTTACTTTTTGCTGTCTTTTGAAGACTTCCCAGTCTTCTATCCTCCCACTAAGTTTGGCTACCTTATATGTCCTTGTTTTTAGTTGGATACTATCCTTAATTTCTTTACTTAGCCACGGATGGCTGTCATTTCTTTTACACCCTTTTTTCCTCAGTGGAATATATATTTTTTGAAAGTTGTAAAATAACTCCTTAAATGAACACGACTGCTCATGTACCATCTTACCCTTTAATCTATTTTCCCAGTCCACTTTAATCAATTCCGCACTCATACCATCATAGTCTCCTTTATTCAAGCTCAGTACGCTTGTTTGAGAACCAACCTTCTCACCCTCTAATTGGAAATGGAATGTAACCGTGTTATGGTCACTCATTCCAAGGGGATCCGTAACTAGTACATTATTAATTAATCCTGGTCACCCTCTGATGTATCTGTCTTTAAGTCACCCTCTAATATATCTGTCAGATAGTCACACTCTGATTTATCAGTCTGATGGTAACCCTCTGATGTATCTGTCTGATAGTCACCCTCTGATTTATCTGTCTGATGGTAAGAACATGAGAACATAAGAACATAAGAAATAGGAGCAGGAGTAGGCCAATCGGCCCCTCGAGCCTGCTCCGCCATTCAATAAGATCATGGCTGATCTGATCCTAAACTCAAATTTAAATTCATGTCCAATTTCCTGCCCGCTCCCCGTAACCCCTAATTCCCTTTACTTCTAGAAAACTGTCTATTTCTGTTTTAAATTTATTTAATGATGTAGCTTCCACAGGTTCCTGGGGCAGCAAATTCCACAGACCTACCACCCTCTGAGTGAAGAAGTTTCTCCTCATCTCAGTTTTGAAAGAGCAGCCCCTTTTTCTAAGATTATGCTCCCTAGTTCTAGTTTCACCCATCCTTGGGAACATCCTTACCGCATCCACCAGATCAAGCCCCTTCACTATTTTATATGTTTCAATTAGATCGCCTCTCAGTCTCCTTTATTCAAGCTCAGTACGCTTGTTTGAGAACCAACCTTCTCACCCTCTAATTGGAAATGGAATGTAACCGTGTTATGGTCACTCATTCCAAGGGGATCCATAACTAGTACATTATTAATTAATCCTGGTCACCCTCTGATGTATCTGTCTTTAAGTCACCCTCTAATATATCTGTCAGATAGTCACACTCTGATTTATCAGTCTGATGGTAACTCTCTGATTTATCTGTCTGATAGTCACTGTAAGGGGTTTTTACTGTTTCTCGGGCTTATTATAGGTCAGCTAGTTATGTTTTTCCTGAGCTGCCCTGCCCGCTGTGCGGTTGCGAATCGCTTTCCCCTTCCTGATTCTGAGCTGAGGACTTATCGGGCGGTAACAAGGACAGACAAACAGACCAGTGGATTGGTACAAGGAAAACCAATGTTTATTAATAAGAAAACTAAAACTACAAGGTAAACAGTATTATACAGAAGATAAAAGAAATCGCTATGGATGCAATACAGTCTTACACTTAACGGGGTGGAAGAAACGGACACATCGAGGGAAAATTCTAAAATCACAAGTTTAGCAATATCCCTTAACCCCCACCCTTACACCTATGCTAGGTTGTCTTGTGGCGGCCAGAAAATTAATGCTCACCGGTGAAACAGATGAAAAGGCCTGGCCCCTGTGCCCTGCTGCTGCCGTCGACATGTGGTTGCGAGGTTTACTGGATGGCCTTCCTTCTTAGTTGCTAGCAGGCAGACAGGACACCGGGCCAAGAGGCGAAGAGAAGAGAGAGAGAGATACTGGGAAGCCCCAGTTATACCTTCCCGGTAATGGGTTAATTTCATGCCTCATCAGCTTGCTCCATTGTTCGATTTGAGCATGAAAACGTAAGACAAAGGACCCCAATCTCTGGCCCATTTACATTAATGGCTGGTATCTGTACTGATCTGTTCCATAACTGCTTTCCATTGTTCCGAATATTCCTTGATGGGCTATCTTTTGTCCTGGGATTTCTCCTGCTTGAATTTTGATGTGGGGACCGGCAACGTTGATGGCTTGCCTCAGGGCATGAATACAACTGCATTGTTCAAAGAGAATCCAATTTCAAATGCTGCAGGCCTTTGGCCATGTGTCTGACCACAACCATTTTGAAATACCTTTGATTTTTTAAAACACAGTCACACCAGGGTTTCTTTAATAACTCCAATCAATCTTCGCGGTGGCGCGGGAGGGGACATGTGAAATTTTGCGAATCCCTTCAGTCACCCTCTGATTTATCTGTCTGATAGTCACCCTCTAATATATCTGTCTGATAGTCACACTCTGATTTATCTGTCTGATAGTCACCCTCACCCAATGCACTGCATCCATTGGGTGAAGATGGTACCTTCAGTCACTCACAGTTCTGTTCTTTCGCCCCTTGTAGGAGGAGAGAGTGCAAAATGCAAGCGAGAGGGCAAGGACTGGAGTCCAGCTGACTGATGCAGAGGAGGAGGCAATGGGGATAAAAAGAGACAGCTGCATCCCTAATCATCAGAGATAGAGAGACTGGCAAACCGCAGATGCCTGAGAGTACTTAAACATCTTTCATACACATGCTGATTTTATTTCATCAATGAGTGAACTATAAGAAACCTGAGTATGGTCATTGGCAAGATTGTTACATTGCCATGACTAATTCACATTGCTTTCTTTTATCTTCCAGAGCCTTCAAGTGTAGAAGCAGAATTTGGAGAGCTGGATGACATCGATTTCTCAGAGGACCTCATTCCTTCTGAGGGTGCACCATTACAGGACATACGGCCATGCGCCAGCGCAGATACTCGCACTTCGGTGGGTCCTCTTACACAGATAGTTGGGTTTTAACCTGGTGATTCACCACTCACAAGTGTGCACGAGCAAACACTGGTGGCAGGGACAGCAGTGGAGCGTCCACGTCAGGAGACGCACTCGTCTCCCAGCTCTGCTCAGCTGGATATAGATGCTGAATCTCGGGGGCCATTGTTGAGAAGGAGAATGATTGAGGGACAGCAGCAACTTTGCGAGGTACTGGAAAGCGTGCCATGCATAGTCTCCACAATAACGGAGAGGATGGAAGAGTTCACCTCCAGCATTGGCACAGGTAAGTGTGGGAATATCTGCGATGGAGAGAATGGCAACCTCCATCGAGCTTCAAGCACGGCTCGCAAATGAGTCTATGACAACGACCGTGCGGACTTTGGATGCCAACATGTCTGTCACCTTAAACAGGATGACAGATACCTTATCCATGGCCTAACAACGCATCACTGTTCTGCAGCAAGCTATCCAGGAGAGTGGTAGGTGTGATGTTGAACTGGCCTGGGAGGGGGATGATGGCGAAAGGCGACATGGAAGTGGGGACTCCACTCAAAGCGCTCCCACGTCTCACCCCCTCAACCAGTACCCACGATGCTGCCTCCTCTCCCGATGGCCGAGTCTGCCCCTACACAGGTGCAGGTGGAGCAGTCTTTGGCGGGGCCCTCACGGGCTCCCAAAACCCAGAGGGCGTAAGCCAAGAGCATCTCAACAGTTAGGGATGGGATCTGAGCAGCCTACCACTACCTCTGCTAAAGCCACAGGGGATGCATCACGTAGAAGTGTAAATTTAAGCAATTTTAGTTCACCAAGGGTATGCACAAAGGTGTTTGAAGAAATATTATTTTGCTAATTTTTTTTCATATATTGGCACATTAAATGTATTGATTATCACCACTTTCATATCTTGACCATTATTGGGTCCCGAGTGTTAAGTTGCCCTTTCATTTGCTTCATGATGAATGCCAATACATGATGGTACCCATTGGTCGGATGTGCACCTCTCTCTCTTGTGCACCTGGAGATCCCAACACAGCACGACGTGGCTGCCCTGGATGGTCATTTCCCTCCCCTTCCTCAGATTGTCCTCTGAAATACATTCATTGTGCCCCCCACCCCAGCCCACCCCACCCACCATCCTGATCTTGTCAATTTGAGAAGCTCCCAAATCTTCCTAAAACTTTCTCAACAAAGAACTCTCAATCTCAAGACAAGAACTCTCAACCAAACGTTTTCCCGAGAGAACTGAGTGACCAGCTGCAATACTTGAGCCTTTATTGAGATCTGTCAGGTTGAAAGGGCCAAATCACCTTCTGCAGGAATCTCACGTCCGTTTCAATGGCAAGATTGAGAAGCCATTTCAGACTTAGAATCAACAAAAGATTAAGTGTTCAACTATTAAAAGCAGAGTAGTTATGTTAAACTTGTATAGAACCTTGGTTAGACCACACTTGGAGTCCAAGTTAGACCACACTTGGAGTACTGTGAACAGTTCTGGTCTCCATATTATAAAAAAGGATATAGAGGCACTGGCGAAGGTGCAAAAAAAGATTTACAGTTTGATACCAGAACTGAGAGGTTGTACCGATCAGGAAAGATTGAACAGGCTGGGGCTCACTTCTCTAGAAAAGAGAAGACTGAGGGGTGACCTGATAGAGGTCTTTGAGATTATGAAAGGGTTTGATAGGGTAGACGTAGATAAGATGTTTCCAGTTGCAGGGGAAACCAGAATTAGGGGCTATAAATATAAGATAGTCACTAATAAATCCAATAGGGAATTCAGGAGAAACTTCTTTACCCAGAGAGTGGTTAGAATGTGGAACTCGTTACCAGAAGGAGTGGTTGAGGTGAATAGCATAGATGCATTTAAGGGGAAGTTAGATAAACACATGAGGGAGAAAGGACTAGAAGTATAGGCTGATAGGGTTAGATGAAGTAGAGAGAGAGGAGGCTTGTGTGGAACATAAACATCAGCATGGGCCTGTTGGGCCGAATGGCCTGCTTCTGCGATGTACATTCTATGTAAGTTCAATGAGCTAAATTGCCCTCTAACAATCCGCCTGCCGGCATTAGGTGAGGATGGGACTTCCGGGTTGAATGGCGGAACAGGCTCGAGGGGCTAAATGGCCTACTCCTGTTCCTATGTTTTGGCTGTGCGTGTGCATCCAAACATGCCTGGGTTAAACCCGGAAATGGGCGCGTTGGAGCCATGTCACGGCCGCGCTTCAAAAAGCTCTTATTTTAATCTCCCACCTGCCCCCAACCCACCTGTTCTTTGGGGTTAAAGTTACCCAAATGAACTCAGTTTTGGAACCGTATTATTAGCCCAGAGTAAAAATTTCAACTCACCAATAAACACGGCCATCCATTTTATATCAGCATGTAATGGGAAAACAACTGGACCCAGAAGGGCATAATTGCCACTAGGCGGTCCAGGCTGATAGTACGAATGAAGTACAGATTGGCAGCATATGGAATTAGTCCTCAGCTTGAATGGATGACAGCAAATGTAATGCTATAATTATTTAGAAGAGTGCTCAGCTGATGGATGGGCTTGGGCTCTGCTGCTTGGAGCTGGTGTGAACGCAATGCAGCCTGCTGTTCAAAAAAATCCATCGCAGGAAAAATAACATCACTGCCAAAAAAAAGAATGTACAGCTTAGAAACAGGCCATTCGGCCCAACTGGTCCATGCCGGTGTTTACTCTCCACACGAGCCTCCTCCCTTTCTACTTCATCTCACCCTATCACGATATCCTTTTATTCCTTTCTCCCTCATGCACTTATCTAGCTTCCCATTAAATACATCTATGCTATTCGCCTCAACTACTCCTTGTGGTAGCAAGTTCCACTCTTCTGGGTAAAGAGGTTTCTCCTGAATTCCCTATTGGATTTATTAGTGACTGTCTTATATTTAACGGCCCCTAGTTTTGGACTCCCCCACATGTGGAAACATCTTCTCCACGTCCACACTTTCGAACCCCTTCATAATTTTAAAGACCTTCTGTAAAAGTGAAAACAGGTAGGGGAGTGAAGTTGGTCTTCGGCGATAGTGCAAAAACAGGCAATAGTGAGAATCAGGAGTTGGTTGTGCAACCTGCACAACTTTCTTTTCAATTAAAGTCAAAATCAGGCGGGGTGTGAAACAAAAGGTCTGCTGATTTGCTTTCGCCTGTTTTTGCACTAGTGTCGCAGGCCATCGCCACCCACCCCCCCACTAGTGTTTCGTGCAAAACCAGGGCGGAGAATTCGAAGTCAGGGTGGTGAATGGAACAGCCATCCCCTTGCTACTCAGCATTCTCAAAGAATTAATTTGCACCTCCGGTTGAAAGACTGCGTGATTGGAACTCTGCAGATGACATGTTAATGGAAAACTACATCGGGAGGCTGCAGAAAGCTGTGGGTGGCATCAACGCAATCACTGAAAGATGCAAAAACAACTTGTGACCAACTGTGAAAAAATAAAACGAGTTATGGAAGTTAGGAAACTAGTTTGCAGATGTTGTACGTTAACTTGCTTCGTTTAGTGCACCGAGAGAACGCTGAGTATTTACATCGGGAAAGCAGGCGAAGCATTTGAAATGTTAAGAAAACTGGCTGTAGAAAGACACTCCGTTACCAATCGGACGCAAGATACATTATGTAGTGGTTCTTATCGTATTCTTATCCGGGCTGACACTTCACTGCTGCACTGTCAGAGGTGCAATACTTCAGATGACATATTAAACCAAGTCTGCCTGTTCCTGTCGTTCTGGTGGGTATAAAGATCCCATGAGGTTATTCAGAGAAGAGCAGAGAATTCTCCCAGTGTCATGGAGAACATCTGCCCTTCAATCAACATCACGTAAATAGGGTAAATAGGGAGAAACTGTTTCCACTGACAGGAGGGTCAGTAACCAAAGGACCCAGATTTAAGGTAATTGGCAAAAGAACCAGAGGCGAGATGAGGAGAATTTTTTTTTTTACGCAGCGAGTTGTTATGATCTGGAATGCACTGCCTGAAAGGGCGGTGGAAGCAGATTCAATAGTAACTTTCAAAAGGGAATTGGATAAATACTTGAAGGGGAAAAATTTGCAGGGCTATACAGGCACGATGGGCCAAATGGCCTCCTGTGCTGCATCATTCTATGATTCTATGACTCTAAAACAGATTAGCTGGTCATTTATCTCATTTGCTGTTTGTGGGTCTTTGTTGAGTACAAAATGGCTGCCGAATTTGCTTAGATAACAACAGTGACTGCAGTTCAATGTGATTCGGTCCAATTGAAGTACTTTGCGACATTTATGAGAGACCAGATTATATGAATGCATGTTCCTTCTTTCTCAGTATGGAACAGAGGCATCGAAATCTACTCAAGCAGAGGGAAAGAAGGCTTGATCTGTGGTGCCTGAGGGCGATACTTTTGAATTGATTAGCAACAGAGGAGCGTGGATGAATTTGTCAGAGAGAGTGGTACAGCAAACATCAATGTTCTGGATCAGTGACATTCAGAAGACAGCCGAGGTCCATGTTCTCTCCAGCTCCCCCTTCTTTACCTCTGGTCCTGACCAGACCTGCTGCCCCTTTGTATTGCTGGGCCTCAGTGCAATTCTAGCAAGTTCTGACGCGCTCACACCGGTGGGATTCAATGATGGGAGAAAAAGAGAGAGTAAGAGAGAGATTAAAAACCATAGGTGTAAATGTTTCTTTTAAATGAAAAAAAAAAGCAGACTGAGATGTTTTCCATGAGAGTGGCCATCGATTAGATCACTGCTCGTGATTATGGCTTCTACTGAATGCTTGTCCGAGATGATCAAGTTAGAGGCATCAAAACAGTTTAGTAATTTCACCTTGTGCATTCCAATAGAAAAGGTTAAACAATGGAGACCCCAGGCGAGGTGGAGAATTAACATGATTAGGGACATAGAAGGTAGAGATATTGATTGTATTTACAGGCTTTACGAGATAATTCAAAAAGAAGAAAAAAAATATATAGCACGTTATCACATTACTTACAAATATCTCAAAGTGTTTCAGAAAATTAGGGTATCTCAAAGGCACTTTACGTTCAATTAATTGGTTTGAAGTGCAGTCACTGTTATGTAGACAACTGCAGCAGCCATTTTGTGCACAGCAAGGTCACAAAAGGTGAGAACAAAGTAGCAAAGTGGAGGGAGTTCCAGAGATTACGGTTGAGGTGGCTGAAAGGTCTGCCACCAATTGAGGAAGGGAAGGGGGGTGTGGAGGGATGGTGTTCTGGCCAGTATACATCTCTTAACCAACATCACTAAAACAGATTAACTGGTCATTATCACATTGCTGTTTGTGGGACCTTGCTGTGCACAAATTGACTGCCGCTTTTCCTACATTACAACAGTGACTACACTTCAAAAGTACTTCATTGGCTGTAAAGTGTCCTGAGGTTGTGAAAGACGCTATATAAATACAAGTTCTTTCTTTTCATTGGAAACCAGTAGAATCCAGTTGGCACAGGTTTTTTTTTTATTCGTTCATGGGATGTGGGCGTCGCTGGCGAGGCCGGCATTTATTGCCCATCCCTAATTGCCCTTGAGAAGGTGGTGGTGAGCCGCCTTCTTGAACCGCTGCAGTCCGTGTGGTGAAGGTTTTCCCACAGTGCTGTTAGGAAGGGAGTTCCAGGATTTTGACCCAGCGACGATGAAGGAACAGTGATATATTTCCAAGTCGGGATGGTGTGCGAATTGGAGGGGAACGTGCAGGTGGTGTTGTTCCCATGTGCCTGCTGCTCTTGTCCTTCTAGGTGGTAGAGGTCGCGGGTTGTCCCGGTGAAGGATGTTCTAGTTGTAATAGATTTGAACTCACAGTATTTTCGTTGGAACAGCACAGGAGGCGGCCACTCGGCCCATCGTGCCTGTGCCGGCTCTTTGAAAGAGCTATCTAAATAGTCCCATTCTCCTGCCCTTTCTCCATAGCCCTGTAAACTGTTCTGATCTGCATGTGTCCCGAGTCTTTTATTCAGTCACCAATTTACAAAATTTACCTTTGGAGCTTTGGTATTTACCTGACGTTGGTAGCAATGGTGTAACTTCAATGAACCCCCTCATTGGTTGGGTTCCCAAGAAAGAAACTGCCAGGCATTATTCCTGCCAGTTGTAAATCACCTGCTGCCTGGATTTAAAGGTTGCACAAAGCCCGCACCTTTCAAACAAAAGATCAGAATTTGTTGTAAAATGATAGCAGCACTGAACTGAACAACTAAGAAGGCCACAACATTGATCAAGGTGACTCGTACTGCACCCAGATTTTCTTCATCATTGAATTATGCAAAGATGCAATCCTCCGCCGGGAGGAACTCATTACAAACAAAAAGATTTTCAGACTAAGCAAACGCACAAGTGCAAGTAATCTAGAAAAGACGTGAAGATATCTTACGACCAGCGTGGGTTCCTCCTATCTTTTCATAAGTGTGACAGGCCTATCGTTCACCGGGTAGCGCAGCCATGAGTTATGATAGTTGTCCACGTGAGTGGAGGAATGTTTGAAACTCAGTGTCACCCGTGAAAGGAACCAGGGAAATAAATGATCCCTCTAATCTTAGCTCAGCTTCAGTCTCTGAATCGATTCCAGCATGTCATGTCAGGTTACCAACCATCGAGTGTTAAAAATGATTCATTGTAAGTGGCATGATGTGCGCGTTAGGGTATATTTTCTGATCGGCAAAGTTCATGTACAAAAGATTAATGCCCTTGCATTATAGTGGAATTGTATAGATGTTTATAAAGTACACTGTTATGATCCTGTGAGGCATAGCGCATAGGGGAAATCTGTCTCTCTCACCTGTCATGTTGCTGGGGCAGTTTAGAGTATTGGAAGAATTGATTTTTAATTGCAAGTCTACATAATTCAGTCCAAAAAGTTTAATTTTTGCACTTATGCATAGGATGTTGAATTGAATTTATCAAGTGTCAGCTTGGCTCAGTCTGTAGCACTCTCACCTCTGAGGTAGACAGTTGTGGGCTCAAGCCCCACTCCAGGACTCATGCTCTAGACTAATGCTCCAGTGCAGTACTGAGAGTGTGCTGCATTGTTGGAGATGCCACCTGACGGATGATATGTCAAAGTGAGACCCTGTTCAGGTGAATCTAAAAGTCTTTTGAAGCAGAGAAAGGAGTTCTCCCTGTTGTCCTGGTCAACATTCGTTCTTCAACCAACACCACCAAAACAGGTTTAACTGGCTATTTATTTTGTTTGCTGTTTGTGAGTGCTTACTCTGTGCGAATTGGTTATACGACAATAGTGTCTACACTTCAAGAATGCTTCATTAATAAGAACATAAGGAATAGGAGCAGGAGTAGGCCATACGGCCCCTCGAGCCTGCTCCGCCATTCAATCAGATCACGGCTGATCTTCAACCTCAACTCCACTTTCCCGCCCTATCCCCATATCCCTTAATTCCCTTAGTTTCCAAGAATCTGTCAATCTCAGTTTTGAATATAATCAATGGCTGAACATCCACAGCCCTCTGGGGTAGAGAATTCCAAAGATTCACAACCCTCTGAGTGAAGAAATTTTTCCCAGTCTCAGACCTAAATGGCCGACCCCTTATGTTGAGATTATGACCCCTAGTTCTACACTCTCTAACCAATGGAAACAGCCTCTCAGCATTTACTCTGTCAAGCCCTTTGTAAGTAATGTGACACACTTTAGGATGTCCTGAGTTCGTAAAAGCTCTTATATGAAATGTTAGTCTTCCTTTAATCTATACTGTACTATACCACTTTACTTCATTGGTGAGCACATTCTAATCAAACTGTATGTACCAAACACTGCTCACTAACTTTTATAGCAATCATCCTCATAATGCAGCCCTGAAATTATTGGTGCTCTCCCTCCCACCTTTGGTTGTGGCCTGTGGCAGAATTTACTGCTCCATGTGTTTCGGGGCCACTGTTCATCCCTGCCTGGCTGTGGGATGGTGAATGACCTGGGATTCAGTGCTGCTCCCTCTCCTGGTTGCTTCTTCTCCATCGAAAGAGGGCGAGGGATTACTGTCAGGAGGCAGCAAATGAAAAGAATTAACTTTATAGAGCGGGCATTTGGCAGACCATAGGTTAGACAGGGCCAGATGGAACATTTTATCGACCAAATCCCCGATTGCCTTAATGCTATAAACAACGAGTGAATCTGGCCATTTGTCTCCTATGGGGCCAGATTTTGCTGTAGCGGCCCCGTTAGTTACACTTACAATTGCACATTTAGGTTTTCAAATTTTTTGCCCACAATGTTGCTGGAAGTGCATAGCGAGGATAAGAGGGCATCTGGGACCTTGTTGAACAATGGAACAAACAGGCTATCTCCTTAATTAATGAGATTTAAGGATTGGGAAATAAACAGAGGAAGGACTGAGAAGGAAGATGAATTAGAGTGGGTGAATTCAATGTTAAATCAGGTACAGAAAGAGAAATAAAGAGAGGGAAAGAAAGATTGGAATAAGAGAGAGAAAAAAGAGACAGATTGGAAAAGTAAGAAAAAAGATAAAGAAATTTAAAGTTTGACATTTTAAAAATCTCCTAAAGCAATTCGCACCCTGAAGGAATGAAACTCCAGACTTATAATTGTTTACTTTCTGGGCAAGAGAGGTTGATTGGCAGCCATTAATAATTATCATGTCATTAAAAGGGTACTTATGCTGTTAATTACTAGACTTAACTTTCTGCGGTGAGTTTAATGGGCGATTAATGCGCAAGTGCAGCAACTTCATGAAAATCACGGGGAGGTTGAGGGCGAGCTGCCGTTTCCGTGAGGCTAACGGTGGAGCGGCACAAACCGTCCAGCAACTTGTGGCGATTCGCAATCCGTGGGGTCTCTTCCTCACTACAAGTTGCTGGCCGATTTGCGCGTTAATAACGGTGTGCGTCATTCAGACAGCGTTATTTTTCCGGCAAAAATCTGGCCCTAGTCCGGTAGTGTATAAATACAGGGACTGCCTCTATGCAAATAGCCACCATTAGATGCCATTCTTTCATTCATTATGTCCTTGCTCTTCAAAACTCTTGAAATTCTAAACACTCAGCCTTGTGACCACTTTCCCTTCCTTCAAATGCCAGTTAATAAATTGTTTCTTTGAGTTTGTGTTCGATTCCCCGCCCCTCAGCTATCTCTCCTCTCAATCGGCAGCCTTCAACCTCCTGTGTAAAGTGCTCTGAAGATTTTTTCCCTACCTAAGGAGTGCTATAAATAAGTCACTGTTGCAGAAAAGTTCACGGCTTATTTTAGTTCTGGGAAACCTTTATAAATCACTGGTTAGGCCTCAGCTGGAGTATTGTGTCCAATTCTGGGCACCACACTTTAGGAAGGATGTCAAGGCCTTGGAGAGGGTGCAGAGAAGATTTTTTTTTATTATTGGTTCATGGGATGTGGGCATCGCTGGCGAGGCTGGCATTTATTGCCCATCCCTAATTGCCCTTGAGAAGGTGGTGGTGAGCCGCCTTCTTGAACCGCTGCAGTCCGTGTGGTGAAAGTTCTCCCACAGTGCTGTTAGGAAGGGAGTTCCAGGATTTTGATCCAGCGACAATGAAGGAACGGCGATATATTTCCAAGTCGGGATGGTATGTGACTTGGAGGGGAATGTTACAGGAATGGTACCAGCGATCAGTGACTTCAGTTATATTGAGAGACTGGAGAAGCTGGGATTGTTCTCCTTAGAGTAGAGAAGGTTAAGGGCAGATTTAATAGAGGTGTTCAAAATGATGATATGTTTTTGCTAGAGTAAGTAAGGAGAAACTGTTTCCACTGGCAGGATGGTCGGTAACCAGAAGACTCAGATTTAAGGTAATTGGCAAAAGAACCATGGGGGGAGATGAGGAGACATTTTTTTACGCAGCGAGTTGTTATGGTCTGGAATGCACTGCCTCAAAGGGTGGTGGAAGCAGATTCAATTATAACTTTCAAAAGTTAATTGGGTGTGCTGTAAGATTCTATGACAACTGTGGGTTTTTCATCTCATTCCATTTCCACATAAAGGGCTTCCGACCGATAGGAATTTGATGAAACGTTAATTCAAAGGGAAGTTCACACTGTAACAAGCTGGAAAAGAGTTAACGAGAGGATAAATGAGAGGGTTTTGTTATATCAACCAGGTTAATCTGTTTAGAGATGGATGCTTTGTGCCATCTCCCCTAAGGTCA
This sequence comes from Heptranchias perlo, assembly GCF_035084215.1. Taxonomy (NCBI): domain Eukaryota; kingdom Metazoa; phylum Chordata; class Chondrichthyes; order Hexanchiformes; family Hexanchidae; genus Heptranchias; species Heptranchias perlo. Next base: position 10,984,865 of record NC_090338.1, on the reverse strand, counting down.
CTCCCCATGTTGATCGCCTGTGCTATAAGCTGTATAACACAGGCAAAGAGGAGTAGGTCAAATGACAATACTGCTATCCTTTGGTATACTTGAAAAGAGTAAAGAATCTTACAACACCAGGTTATAGTCCAACAATTTTATTTGAAAATCGCAAGCTTTCGGAGATTGTCTCCTTCGTCAGGTGAGTGTGGGATTCCTTGAACGTTTCGCACGCAGAATCCCACACTCACCTGACGAAGGAGACAATCTCCGAAAGCTTGCGATTTTCAAATAAAATTGTTGGACTATAACCTGGTGTCGTAAGATCCTTTACATTTGTCAACCCCAGTCCATCACCGGCATCTCCACATCTTGAAAAGAGTAAATTTGCAGGGTTGTGGGGAAAGACCAGGGGAGTGGGACTAATTGGATAGCTCTTTCAAAGAGCCAGCACGGGCATGATGGGCCAAAAGGCCTCCCCCTGCGCTGGATGATTCTAAATTTTCTATGTATTAATCAACAAACAGATGTTTCTTTAAATGCTTTCACGTGGTATCTGATGTTGTAAGTACTGTAGCTTGAAACTGCCAGTTAAAATTAAGTGAAACTATTCGCTAGTCCTTTGATTTATCAAACAATTTTGCATTTTTTTTCTACTTAACTTTCTTACAACTATGACATCCCTTTGAAATGAAGTGTGACAATTCACCGTTCTTTTTTTCTGGTACCGGCTAATAATAAACCAAGAACTGGAACCACATGCATTTCTTGACGTGTAGCTGTTTTCAGAACGCCATTCAAAATGAAAATAGCTGTTCAATGTATTCAGTGTTACTTCTCCTGTTTAATGTAGTAATAAATCAACGAAACTGTATGTATCAAGAAAGAAAAAAGAAAGACTTGTGTTTATGTGGCACTTTTCATGACTTCTGGACGTCCCAAATCCTTTGAAACCAATGAAGTACTTTTGAAGTGTAGTCACTCTCGAAGTATAAAACAAGGCAGCCAATTTGAACGCAGCAAGGTTCCCACAAACAGCAATGAAATAAGTGACCAGATAATCTGTTTTAGGTATCGGTTGAGGGATAAATGTTGGTCAGAACACTGGGGAGAACACCCCTGCTCTTCTTCAAATAGCACCCATGGGATCTTAGTTTAACATCTTATCCGAAAGAGGGCCCCTCAGACAGTGCAGCATTCCCTCTGGGAGTGGCAGCCTAGGTCTATTTTTTTTTTGGTGCTCGAGTCTCTGGAGTGGGACCTGAACCCACGACTTTCTGAGTCAGAGGCGAGTGCCACCCAACTGATCCATGGCTGACAGAAAGGAAAAAAAAAAACCCACAAATGCTGAAAAGCCGAAATAAAAACAGATCATTCTGGAAGTGCACAAATCCAACAGCATCTTGAGAGAGAAAGAAGGGGCCGATGTTTCAGGGAAAATTCACAAGATCGGGAGAAGGATCCCAACTCAACAGTCGTGACGAAGAGTCAATAATCAACGATTCTGTAAAAGTTGGCAGGGGTGGGGTGGGCGGGGGGGTGGGAGGGGGGGGTTGAAGGTCAATTTTAACACCCGGGGAGAACACGGCCTAGCAAGCAGCCAGCCTGTCCACAAGTGGCAGCGAGAAGGCCCAGTTAATCTTAACAGCGGGGCCTCGTTAGAATGCCGTTGGCCGAACCCCGGCTCGGAAGTCAGGGGAAAGCGGTCGCCCGGTCATTAAAATTGGTTCCTTGGCACTGAGCTACGTCTTCAGAATGGCGGCGGGGGGGGTGGCGGTGGGGCTTCTCTGACAAAGATCGCGGTCGGGGAAAGGGGAGAGAATTCCAGGGCAAGGGCCACTGATAGTCTCCTTGTGGGGTACGGAGGAGCACTCATGCCCCTCTTGGCCCACAAAAGAAACTTTAAAAAAAAAATAAACGTTTTAAACCTTACTTTTCCGGGTACCGTGTGGCCCTGGACCCATTTCCGGCAGCTTTACCCTCGAGGGGAAGCCATCCCTCGTCCTCCTGCTCAGGTTAATATTGCAGTCGGATCCCAGTGATGTCATCGGAGTCCGATCTGCATATTTAAAGCAGGACCCCGGCTTCGGGCGGCTGCCCCTTGACGCTCGCAATTTAAATCTGCTTCCCCCCCACCGCCCGCCCCACCCCCCCGGCCCAATTTCTACTGGCAGGAGAGGTTAAAATACCCCCGCCAAAGATTCTACACAAAATGTTAACATAGGAACGGGAGTAGACCATTCAGCCCCTCAGGCCTGTTCCGCCATTCAATTCGATCATGGCTGATCTGTATCTTAACTCCATCTACCCGCCTTGGTTCTGTAACCCTTAATACGATCAATCGATCAATCTCAGTTTTGAAATTTTCAATTGACCCCCAGCCTCAATGGCCTTTTTTGGGGGAGAGAGAGTTCCAGATTTCCATTAAAATCTCTTTACCCTTTTCAGTTGATGACAGACCTGGAAGGGAGGGAGTGAAAGGACTGTTCAGATTGAACTACTTTACACAGAGGGCGGTGAATGTACGGAATGGACTGTGTAACGAGGCAGTGGGGGCTGATTATATCAGCAAATATAAGAGAGAGTTGAATAAAGTACCTGGAGAAAAATCTGATAGAGGGGTGGGAGAGATATCATGGGATACAATATTTCATAGACACTGGGAGCACTGTGGTCTGTTCTGGTTCTGTAAAAGAAGGAAAGGAAGAATTTGCATTTATATAGCGCCTTTCACAGCCTCAGCATGCTCCAAAGCACTTTACAGCCAATGAAGTACTTCTGAAGTGTAGTCACTGTTGTAATGTAGGAAACGTGGCAGCCAATTTGCGCACAGCAAGGTCCCACAAACAGCAACGTGATAATGATCAGATAGTCTGTTTTTGGTGGTGTTGGTTGAGGGCTAAATATTGGGCAGGGCACTGGGGAGATCTCACCTGCTCTCCTTCGAAATAGTGCAGTGGGAGCTTTTACATCCACCTGGGAGGGTAGACGGGGACCTCGGTTTAACGTTTCATCCGAAAGACGTTTGTACGTTTCCATAGTTTCAGTATTCTAGGTTTTTAGTTCAGAGCGAATTTGATTATTTGAATTATGTTGCGATTACACACACCTGTCCACAGTTTCCCCCCTGGTGTTGTGAAGGTTTGGGCTCTTTGAACGCTCTGAGTCCTCAGTCCCCAGCCGCCCTCCAGGAACTCCCATCAAGTAGCCATTCCTCAAGCACGTGTGTTCTTGGCGCGGAGCCTTGCCTGCCAGGGAACGCATGCCGGGCAATTGCACTGCCTGCAATTTTCCTTGATGTGGGCTCCCGATGGGTGAGGCTCCGTGCTAGGAGTGCGCGTTCAGAATCCCAGCCCTATTCGTGTCAGTACACTATTCGACTGCAGAGAGCATCGCGGCTGAGCCGAAATGCCTGTCCTTGCTTCGTGAACCACACCTGCACTTTCCAGCAACAATCGCTATGTTGCAATCGGGAGCAGGAGCTCTGGCTGCTGTGTCCAGGTGCACTGAAGTCAACCGTGGCGGCCTTATTACCCTCCTGGCTGGCCTCCCACATTCCACCCTCTGTAAGTTTCAGCTCATCCACAACTCTGCCATCCGTATCCCAATCGCACCAAGTCCTGTTCACCCATCATCTTGTGCTCGATCACCTACATTGGCTGCTGATCCGGCAACATCTCTCATTTAAAATTCTCATCCTTGTTTTCAAATCCCATCATGGCCTCGCCCCTCCCTATCTCTGTAACCTCCTCCAGCCCTACAACCCTCTGAGATCTCTGCGCTCCTCCAATTCTTGCTTCTTGCGCATCCCCGATTTTAATCGCTCCACCATTGGCTGCCGTGCTTTCAGCTGCCTAGGACCTAAGCAAGACCTGGACAACATCCAGGCTTGGGCTGATAAGTGGCAAGTAACATTCGCACCAGACAAGTGCCAGGCAATGACCATCTCCGACAAGAGAGAGTCTAACCACCTCCCCTTGACATTCAACAGTATTGCCATCGCCAAATCCCCCACCATCAACATCCTGGGGGTCACCATTGACCAGAAACTTAACTGGACCAGCCACATAAATACTGTGGCTACAAGAGCAGGTCAGGGGCTGGGTATTCTGCGGCGAGTGACTCACCTCCTGACTCCCCAAAGCCTTTCCACCATCTACAAGGCACAAGTCAGGAGTTTGATGGAATACTCTCCACTTGCCTAGATGAGTGCAGCTCCAACAACACTCAAGAAGCTCGACACCATCCAGGACAAAGCAGCCGGCTTGATTGGCAACCCATCCACCACCCTAAACATTCACTCCCTTCACCACCGGCGCACTGTGGCTACAGTGTGTACCATCCACAGGATGCACTGCAGAAACTCGCCAAGGCTTCTTCGACAGCTCCTCACTAACCTGCGACGTCTACCACCTAGAAGGACAAGGGCAGCAGGCACATGGGAACAACACCACCTGCACGTTCCCCTCCAAGTCACACACCATCCCGACTTAGAAATATATCCCCATTCCTTCATCGTCGCTGGGTCAAAATCCTGGAACTCCCTTCCTAACAGCACTGTGGGAGAACCGTCACCACACAGACTGCAGCGGTACAAGAAGGCGGCTCACCACAAACTTCTCAAGGGCAATTAGGGATGGGCAATAAATGCCGGCCTCGCCAGCAACGCCCACATCCCATGAACGAATAAAAAAACAGCTCTGGAATTTTCTCCCTAAACCTCTCCACCTGTCCTCTTGTAAAACACTCGTTAAAACCTACCTCTTTGACGAAGCTTTTGGTCACCTGTCCTAATGTCTCCTTATATGTCTCCATATCAAATTTTGTCTGATTAGTCTCCTGTGAAGCGGCTTGGGACGTTTTACTACATTAGAGGCGCTATTTAAATGCAAGTAGTTGTACTTGTTATTACCGACTGGGGTCATTCCTGATGTGTGTAGCTCAGCACTATACTCACTAATACATGTCTGAACTCAGCCATCCGGGAGAGTTTGCTATTCTCTTTGAATCTGTTTTTTTTGTGCCCTTTATACAGGTGTACAATTGCAGCCACTGGTGATTTGCTTCTGTAAGAGCTCCATGTACAAAGAGTGTGTGTTTATTGATTGATGTTACATTGACTGGTCAGAAAGACTCTTTAGCTAATATGATGTCATTTATCAAGCTTCTGTGGTTGTTGGAAAGAGGAGGAGAGGCCTCTATCACGCTGCATCTGCAGAAGGTGGCCTGTGATAAAATAGATTCTGGATGCCTCACACTGTGAAATAAAACGGGTTTGGACAGGAATACAATGGATATAAAACTATCTATAGCACTCCTACATCAATTAGGCTTCCGTCCTGATCATTACGATATTGTCTGGCCCTTTCCTTGAAGTTGACATGCAGGTACAGCAAGCAATTAGGAAGGCAAATTATATGTTAGCCTTTACTGCAAGGGGGTTGGAGTATAAGAGTAAGAAAGTCTTGCTGCAATTATATGGGGCTCTAGTGAGACCACACCTGGAGTAGTGTGTGCAGTTTTGGTCTCCTTACCTGAGGAAGGATATACTTGCTTTAGAGGGGGTGCAACGCAGGTTCACACGATTGATTCCTGGGATGAGAGGGTTGTCCTACGAGGAGAGGTTGAGTAGAATGGGCCGATACTCTCTGGAGTTTAGAATAATGAGAGGTGATCCCATTGGAACGAATTAAAATCCTTCGAGCACTTGACGTGGTAGATGCTGAGAGGCTGTTTCCTCTCGAACTAGGGGTCGTAGTAGAAATCTGTCTGTCACCCCCAAAAGGCTGTGGATCCTGAGGGACAATTGGAGCTTTCAAAACTGAGATCGATAGATTGTTGTTACTTAAGGAGGGTAAATGGAGTTGAGGTGCAGATCAGTCATGATCTAATTGAATGGCAGAACAGGCTCGAGGGGCTGAATGGCCTACTCCTCTTTCTATGTTCCTAAAATAGAAAATTCCCCCCCACCCTCACCCCCATCCTTAGGTGTCCTGTGTCCCGCCTGAATCCTATGGTGGGCCCCCACTTCTGCCGTCATGTTTAGCTATGTCTGGTGAGAGCAGACGTAGCAGTACCGATGGTACGCTGTTATCCCAACTGTTCCCCCAGGAGCGGGAACTCCCAACCTAGGGAGCCGTTGCACCTATCTCTGCCAATCGCCATCCCCCATACTTATGACGCAGACCTCAAGGGGGAGAGCTGAGACTCCGTCCCACACAAGGCCACACAGGATGCTCACACGTAAGGCCGAGACCCGGCCGATCTGCGTCCTTGCTAAGTTTGCAGCTGTCACGATGGACTCCTGCCAGGCTGTCGGAGGGGGTCGGCCAGAAAAGGCACACAATTATGGAACCAGCGTTTTATTTTGGAATATACATTTGAATTGTTACCGATGAGGAATTGAGGGGCAGATTGACTTGACACGACCATATTGTGCCTCAGATGGAATCTGTCTTCTGTGTTGAACTCCACGGTTGACTTCGAAAACTGAAGTGCTGAGTGAGTCCTGACGCCTAAGTACTTACGCACTTAATATTTACGTAATGCCACTTAACAGTCATGAATACACATGTGAACTAATTGGCACTTGTAAGAATTTTCTGCCAACTGGGCAGTGCAAATATTAATTTCCCCTGAATAAAATACAATTTGGAAAAAAAAAATACAAAGCAAACTTTATTCAATAGCTCGCACAGCCCAGCAACAATAATTAGTCGTTCAATTAAAAGCAACATAGTCTAACCTTTTCAGGATTCAGGATGAATGCATTCTGAGTCTTTTGTGATGCGTCTGTGGTCCATTAAAGAGAGATTAATGGGGCGAGCTACAGGACAAAGGGTGAAGAGTTACATTAGATCAATGGGCTGCACTGAAGCTAAACAAAAGAAAACATTGCTTAGCAAAGAGACATCTTGAGCGCAGTGGAGCTCAAACTGAAATCTAATGGCGTATAAATGAGTGAGGCAAAAAAATCGGTACACATGGATCGCAGCCTTTTCGAGTGGAATTTACCATCACCTGAAGTGCAGATTGATCAGCATCTGACAGAGGGAGATAGCTTCATCTTTCAATGTTGACACGAACAGTTTACATGTATAACGAGGTACATTTTTTTCATTACCCTCTGGGTAGGGATGCCAACACTGATTAGATTTATTCCTGGTGGTTTTATCACATGATCTCCCATCGCCGACCCCCGCCCGCTCCCCATCAAACAGCCTTTTCCCCCCCCATCTCCAATATTTTTATCACTGATAAATGAAGTGTTATAAATGAATGAAATAAATAAATGAAAAGGGATAGACCGAGTAATTACAGGCCAGTCAGCCTAACCTCGGCGGTGGGCAAATTATTGGAAAAAATTCTGAGGGACAGCATTAATCGTCATTTAGAAAGGCACTGATTAATCAAGGAGAGTCAGCATGGATTTGTTAAGGGAAAGTCGTGTCAGACTAAATCGATTGAATTTTCTGAGGAGGTAACAAGGAGGGTCGATGAGAGTAGCACGTTTTATTTTATTCATTCATGGGATGTGGGCGTCGCTGGCAAGGCTGGCATCCCTAATTGCCCTGGAGAAGGTAGTGGTGAGCTGCCTTCTTGAACTGCTGCAGTCCGTGTGGTGAAGGTTCTCCCTCAATGCTGATCGTTAGGGAGTTCCAGGATTTTGACCCAGTAACGATGAAGGAACGGCGGTATATTTCCAAGTCGGGATGGTGCGTGACTTGGAGGGGAACGTGCAGGTGGTGTTGTTCCCATGCACCTGCTGCCCTTGTCCTTCTAGGTGGTAGAGGTCTTGGGTTTGGGAGGTGCTGTCGAAGAAGCCTTGGCGAGTTGATGCAGTGCATCTTGTAGATGGTAGTTTGATGTAGCCTACATGGATTTTAGCAAAGGCTTTTGACAAGGTCCCACATGGCAGATTGGTCAGAAAATTAAAAGCCCAGGCGATCAAGGGAAAGTGGCAAGTTGGATCCTAAATAGGCTCAGTGGCAGGAAGCAAAGGGTAATGATTGACAGGTGTTTTTGTGACTGGAAGGTTGTGTCCAGTGGGGTTCCGCAGAGCTCAGTACCAGGTCCCTTGCTTTTTGTGATATATATCAATGATTTAGACTTAAATGTAGGGGGCATGATTAAAAAGTTTGCAGATGATACAAAAATTGGCTGTGTAGTTGATAGTGAGGAGGAAAGCTGTAGACTGCAGGAAAATATCAATGGATTGGTCAGGTGGGCAGAAAAGTGGCAAATGGAATTCAATCCAGAGAAGTGTGAGGTAATGCATTTGGGGAGGGCAAACAAGGCAAGGGAATACACAATAGATGGAAGGATACAGATAGGTGTAGAGAAATGAGGGACCTTGGAGTGCATGTCCACAGGTCCCTGAAGGTAGCAGAACAGGTAGATAAGGTGGTTAAGAAGGCATACGGGATATTTTCCTTTATTAACTGAGGCATAGAATATAAGAGCAAGGAGGTTTTGCTAGAACTGTATTAAACACTGGTTAGGCCACAGCTTGAGTACTGCGTACAGTTCCGGTAACCATATTACAGGAATGATGTGATTGCACTAGAGAGGGTACAGAGGAGATTTACAAGGATGTAGCCAGGACTTAAGAATTTTAGCTATGAGAAAAGATTGGATAGGCCAGGGTTGTTTCCTTGGAACAGGGGAGGCTGAGGGGTGATTCAATTGAGGTGTATAAAATTATGAGGGGCCTAGATAGAGTGGATAGGAATCATAGAATCCTAGAAGGGTTACAACAAGGAAGGAGGCCATCGGCCCATCGAGTCCGTGCCGGCTCTATGCAAGAGCAATCCAGCTAGTCCCACTCCCCCGCCCTTTCCCCGTAGCCCTGCAATTTTTTTCCTTTCAAGTACTTATCCAGTTCCCTTTTGAAGGCCGTGATTGAATCTGCCTCCACCACTCCCTTGGGCAGTGCGTTCCAGATCCTAGCTACTCGCTGTGTAAAAAAGATTTTCCTCATGTCACCTTTGGTTCTTTTGCCACGGAAGGACGTATTTCCCTTAGCAGACAGGTCAATAACCAGGGGGCATAGATTTAAAAGGATTGGTAGAAGGATTAGAGGAGAGTTAAGGAAAACAATTTTCACTCAGAGGGTAGTGAGTGCCTGGAACTCACTGCCTGAAAGGGTGGTAGAGGCAGAAATCCTCATTGCATTTAAAGGTTACTTGGATGTGCACTTGAGGTGCCGCAACCTACAAGACAATGGACCAAGAGCTGGAATGTGGGATTAGACTGGATGGCTCTTTTTCGACTGGCGCAGAGAGTTGGGCAGAATGGCCTCCTTCTGTGCTGTAAATTTCTTTGATTAAAAGGAAATGGAGAAAAATGCACCATTTTTCAGTGCCCTCTATGATTTTTCTTTCTGCGTGTTGCTCGCAGCAGTGTCCCCGAGTCACCTGGAGTATTGTGTACAGTTTTGGTCTCCTTATCCTAAAGGAAGATATATTTGCCTTAGAGGCAGTGCCACGAAGGTTCACTAGATTAATTCCTGGGATGAGAGAGTTATCCTATGAGGAGAGATTGGGTAGAATGGGCCTATACTCTCTGGAGTTTAGAAGAATGAGATATGATTTCAATGAAACACATAAGATTCTGAGGGGGCTTGACAGGGTAGATGCTGAGAAGTTGTTTCCCCTGGCTGGAGAATTTAGAACTGGGGACAGAGTTGCAGGATAAGGGGTCGGCCATTTAAGACTGAGATGAGGAGGAATTTTTTCACACAGAGGGTGAATCTTTGGAATTCTCTACCCCAGAGGGCTGTGCATGCTGCGTCGTTAAATATATTTAAGATTGAGATTGATAGATTTTTGGACTCTAGGGGAATCAAGGGATATGGGAATCAGGCAGCCACGTGGAGTTGAGGTCTAAAATCAGAATGGCGGAGCAGGCTCGAGGGGCCGTATGGTCTACTCCTGCTCCCATTTCTTATGTTCTTATGTTCTTTATCTTCAATTGCAGGGGATTCCAGGACAATCCGGCAGAGTTGGCAACCCCTTCCGCCAGGGTGGTGAGCTGGCGGAGCAGATCGCCCACCCACTGTAGAAAGAGACTGATTTTCATTTCCATTGATGTGGTTTGTCCAGACACTCAGGTAAACCAGATCAAGCCATCGGCCTATAACCCAATGCATTACAATAAAGCACTATTCATCATTTCCTCCCAAAATCTCCCTGGGGTAAAATTCAACTTTGGCAGGGGCATCACAAAATAGGCGGATTGGCCGCCTGTTATTCACTCCACCTGATTATTCCTTCATTAAACATCAATAGAAAGCAAAATTGGGCAGGATGTATATCGGGTGGGGAGCATTACTGGCGGGGTATATATCGGGTGGGGAGTATTACTGGCGGGGTATATATCGGGTGGGGAGTATTACTGGCAGGGTATATATCGGGTGGGGAGTATTACTGGCGGGGTATATATCGGGTGGGGAGTATTACTGGCAGGGTATATATCGGGTGGGGAGTATTACTGGCGGGGTGTATATCGGGTGGGGAGTATTACTGGCGGGGTATATATCGGGTGGGGAGTATTACTGGCGGGGTGTATATCGGGTGGGGAGTATTACTGGCGGGGTGTATATCGGGTGGGGAGTATTACTGGCGGGGTGTATATCGGGTGGGGAGTATTACTGGCGGGGTGTATATCGGGTGGGGAGTATTACTGGCGGGGTGTATATCGGGTGGGGAGTATTACTGGCGGGGTGTATATCGGGTGGGGAGTATAAAGGGTGAGATATAAAATGGGAGGGGTGTATAACAGACAGGTGTATAAAGGGCGGGGGTATAATGGGAGGGGTGTATAACGGCGGGTGTATAACGGGCATGTTGTATAACGGGTGGGGTGTGTATAATGGGTGGGGAGTATTATGGGCGGGGAATATAACGGGCGGAGTGTGTAAAACGGGCAGGGTCTATAATGGGCGGGGTGTATAACGGGGGGGGGGGGGGTTTGGTAACGTATGGGGTGTGTAATGGGCGGTGTGTGTAACGGTCGGGGTGTGTAACCGGGGGGTGTAACAGGCGGGGTGGTCTGGAACTCACTGCCTGAAAGGGTGGTAGAGGCAGAAACCCACATCACATTTAAAAAGTACTTGAATGTGCACTTGAGGTGCCGTAACCTACAAGGCTACGGACCAAGAGCTGGAAAGTGGGATTAGGCTGGGTAGCTCTTTTTTGTCCGGCACAGATAAAATGGGCCGAAGGGTCTCCTTCTGTGCTATAAGTTTCTGTGATTCAAAACAGGCGGGGACTATAATGGGCGTTGTGTATGACACGCAGGGTGTATAAAGAGTGGGGTGTGTATAACGGGTGGGCTGTATAATGGACAGGACGTACATATGAACATACGTACATACGAATTAAAAGAAGGAGTAGGCCATTCGGCCCCTCGAGTCTGCTCTGCCATTTGATAAGATCATGGTTGACCTGATTGTGACTTCAACCCTACTTTCCCATCTACCCACTATAATCTTTGACTCCCTTGTTAATCAGGAATCTATCTAACTCAGCCTTAAAAATATTCACTGACCCTGCCTCCACCGCTCTCTGGGGAAGGGAGTTCCACAGACTCACAACCGTCTGAGAGAAAAAATTTCTCCTCATCTCTGTCTTAAATGGGAGACCCCTTTATTTTTAAACTGTGGCCCCTAGTTCTAGTCTCTCCCACAAGGGGAAACATCCTCTCAGCATCTAACCCTTTTAGTCCCCTCAGGATCTTATATGTTTCCATAAGATCACCTCTCATTCTTCTAAACTCCAGTGTATACAGGCCCAACTTGTCCAACCTTTCCTCATAAGATAACTCCCTCGTCCCAGGAATCAGTCGACTGGATCTTCTCTGAACTGACACTAAAGCAATTATGTCCTTTCTTAAATAAGGAGACCAAAACTGCATACAGTATTCTAGATGTGGTCTCACCAATGCCCTGTACAACTGTGGCAAAACATCTCTACTTTTAGATTCCATTCCACCTGCAATAAATGACAACATTCCATTTGCCTTCCTAATCACTTGCTGTACCTGCATACTAACTTTTTGTGATTCATGTTCTAGGACACCCAAATCCCTCTGTACCTCAGAGTTCTGCAATCTCTCTCCATTTAAATAATATACTGCTTTTCTATTCCTCCTGTCAAAGTGGGCAAGTTCACATTTTCCCACATTATACTCCATCTGCCAAATTGTTGCCCACTCACTTAACCTATCTTTATCCCTTTGCAGACTCCTTATGTCCTCTTCACAATTTACTTTCTTACCTACCTTTGTGTCATCAGCAAATTTAGCAACCATACATTCAGTCCCTTCATCCAAGTCATTGATATAGATTGTAAATAGTTGAGGCCCAAGTACTGATCCCTGTGGCATTTCACTCATTACATCTTGCCAACCTGAAAATGACCCATTTATGCCTCTGTTAGCTAACCAATCCTTTATCCAGGCTAATATGTTACCCCCTACACCACGAGCTCTTATTTTGTGTAGTAGCCTTTGACGTGGCGCCTTGTCAAAAGCCTTCTGGAAATCCAATACACCACATCCACAGGATCCCCTTTATCCAGGTTACTTGTTACTTCCTCAAAGAACTCTAATAAATTAGTCAAATACGATTTCCTTTTCACAAAGCCGTGTTGGCTCTGCCTGATTACATTGCTATAACCTCCTTAATAATAGATTCTAGTATTTTCCCTATAATAGATGTTAAGCTAACTGACCTGTAGTTTCCTGCTTTCTGTCTCCCTCCTTTCTTGAATAGGGGAGTTACATTCACTATTTTCCAATCTGATGGGACCCTTTCAGAATCTGGGGAATTTTGGAAAATTAAAACCAATGCATCTACTATCTCTGCAGCCACTTCTTTTAAGACCATAGGATGAAGTCCATCAGGACCTGGGGACTTGTCAGCTTTTAATTCTAATAATTTTTTCAAAACCCTTTCCCTGGTGATTGTAAATGTTTTAAGTTCCTCCCTCCCTTTCACCTCTTGATTCACAATTATTTCTGGCATGTTATTTGTATCCTCTACAGCGAAGACGGATGCAAAATATCTGTTCAATTCATGTATAACTGGAGGGGTGTATAACGGGCGGGCTGTACAGCGGGCGGTTGTATAAAGGGCGGGTTTTATGAAGGGGGGTGTATAATGGGCAGGGTGTATAATGTGCGAGGTGCATAATGGATGGGGGAAGATAAGAACATAAGAAATAAGAGCAGGAGTGGGCCACATGGTCCCTCGAGCTTGCTCTGCCATTCAATCTGATCATGGCTGATCTTTGACCTCAACTCCACTTTCCTGCCTGGTCCTCATATCCTTTGATTCCCCGAAGTCCAGAAATTTATCCACTCAGCCTTGTATATATTCAACAACTCAGCATCCACAGCCCTCTGGGGTAGAGAATTCTGAGTGAAGAAATTCCTCCTCATCACAGTCTTAAATGGCCGACCCCTTATTCTGCGACTATGCCCCCTAGTTCTAGACTCTCCAGCCATGGGGAACAACCTCTCAGCAACTGCTCTAACAAACCCTCTCATACTCTTATATGTTTCAATTAGATCAACTCTCATTTTTCTAAACTCCAGAGTATAGGCCCATTCTATTCAACCTCGCCTCATAGGACAACCCTCTCATCCCAGGAATCAATCTAGTGAACATTTGCTGCACCGCCTCTAAGACAAGTATAACCTTCCTTAGAAAAGGAGACCAAAACTGTACACAGTACACAGTACTCCAGGTGACTCCTTACTTCCTTAATTTTGTACTCCAACCCCCTTGCAATAAAGATCAATATTCCATTTGCTTTCCTAATTGTTTGATGTACCTGCATGTTAACTTTTATTGAATGAAGACACCCAAGTCTCTCTGAACACCAACATTTAATAGTTTCTCACCATTTAAAAAATATTCTGTTTTTCTATTTTTCCTACCAAAGTGAATAACCTCACATTTACCCACATTATACTCCATCTGTCACCATCTTGCCCACTCACTTAACCTGTCCATATCCCTTTACAGACTCTTCATGTCCTCCTCACAGCTTACTTCCACACCTGTAATGTCAGCAAACTTGGATACATTACATTTGGTCCCTTCATCTTATTCCTTAATGTAGATTGTAAGTAGCTGTGGCCCAAGCACTGATCATTGTGGCACCCCACTAGTTACAGACCGCCAACCTGAAAATGACCCGTTTATCCCTACTCTCTGTTTTCTGTCCGCTAACCAATCCTCTATCCATGTTAGATCATCGACACAGACACCACCATCACACGAGAGGACACCACCCACCAGGTACATGGTTCATACTCCTGTGACTCGGCCAACGTTGTCTACCTCATACGTTGCAGGAAAGGATGCCCCGGAGCATGGTACATTGGCGAGACCATGCACACACTGCGACAACGGATGAACGGACACCGCGCAACAATCGCCAGACAGGGAGGTTCCCTCCCAGTCGGGGAACACTTCAGCAGTCAAGGACATTCAGCCACCGACCTTCGGGTAAGCGTACTCCAAGGCGGCCTTCGAGACACACGACAACACAAAATCGTCGAACAGAAATTGATAGCCAAGTTCTGCACCCATGAGGACGGCCTCAACCGGGATCTTGGGTTCATGTCACGCTACACGTAACCCCACCAGCGAAAAAAAGTTATCTGTTTTTAACACAACGGGTCATTCTCTGTCTTTCTCTTCCTTTCGGATGTTTCTCTCCCTCTCTCTCTCTGTTTTGTGTTCTGGCCGTTTGTGTATTTGGTGGTCCTGTAGGTAACATCACTCTGTCTGAACACTTTGATTGCCTTGACAGCGGGCAGTTGGAAAGATTATCTGTAATCACCAGGTATTGTTCTCTGAATATAAATGTGGTAACCTTCCAAGGAATCCCACACTCGCTCACCTGACGAAGGAGAAAGCCTCCGAAAGCTTGTGATTTTCAAATAAAACAGTTGGACTATAACCTGGTGTTGTAAGATTCCTTACATGCTAATATGCACAGTTGCATAACAGGCGGTGTGTATAATGGGCACGGTGTATAACAGGCGGTGTGTATAACAGGTGGTGTGTATAATGGGCACGGTGTATAACAGGCGGTGTGTATAACAGGCGGTTTGTATAATGGGCACAGTGTATAACAGGCGGTGTGTATAATTGTTGGTCTATATAATGGGCACGGTGTATAACAGGCGGTGTGTACAATGGGTGGTGTGTATAATGGGCACGGTGTATAACAGGCGGTGTGTATAACAGGCGGTGTGTATAACAGGTGGTGTGTATAATGGGCACGGTGTATAATGGGCACGGTGTATAACAGGCGGTGTGTATAACGGGTGGTGTGTATAATGGGCACGGTGTATAACAGGCGGTGTGTATAATGGGCACGTTGTATAACAGGCGGTGTGTATAACAGGCGGTGTGTATATCAGGCGGTGTGTATAACGGATGGGGTGCATAAAGGACCGGTGTATAACAGACGGGTGTATAATGGACGGGTGTATAATGGACGGGTGTATTACTGGCGGATGATCTGCTACCATTAGTTTTGTACGCCTGCCGAAGTTGAATTTTACCCCCCTCCCCTGACTCTACTATTGTTGTACATAATTCAAAGCTATGGGGAAAGAGCAGAGGGGGTGGGACAAATTGAATGGCTCTTTCAAAGAGCCGGCAAAGGCAGAGTGGGCCGAACGACCTCCTTCTGTGCTGTATCATTCTATGATTCTATGATTTACTGCTGTTCGAAAAGAGTTAAATCTATTCCCTGGAGATCTGATCTTCTCATGCAAAAATGCAACAAAGTGTAAACACTTCTTTAAAACTGTGGTGTGAATTGGATTGGCCCAAGTATCATTGTAGTGAGGCCCTTTTAACTGAGCAGGCTGTGCAGTGTATAAAGACGCGTTGCAGTCAATGTCAAATTGCATTTGTGGATGAGGAGTTATTTTGTGTTGACATGACAGCTTTGTACAGATTGATGTTGGATCCTTGCAGATTCAATGAAATGATGAAAAGAAAAAACCTGCTAAATGTGCCACCTGCAACGCGAGAATAATAATGGAACAACTTGGCCTGGGGCCAAACCTCACTGAGAACCTGAGTGGCTGCTGGTTGCTCCATGATGTTAAGTTTGGAATCTTATAAAGAACGGGATCTCGAAAGTATCCTGTTTTTTTTTGCAACTTGACTTCATGAGTACATGATATTACCAAAAAGGATGTGTTCTTAAAGTGCCAGTGGGTCCAGGAAAAGGCCTGCCTCCCTGGTCTGATGGGTTCTAAAAGTTTTCAGTGCACACACTGTAAGCGGAGAAATAATCATCAAGAGCACAACATAGGTTTGGATGAAGAAGAATCTTTGATGGATTTGATCTCAATCTTCCAAAACACCAACCTTACCATTTTTCCATTGCAGCATTTTCTTAAATGAATCCAATGCCTTGGTCTTAACCAATCTTCCTGGCAATCTGTTCCAGTTATTGATCATCTTCTGCGCAAAGAAATTCTTTCTGACGCCCGCCCAATAGTTCTTATTACTCCAGTGCAGTGCTGGGGGAGTTCTGCACTGTCGGAGGTGCCGTCTTTTGGATGAGACTTTAAACCGAGGCCCTATCTGCCCGCTACATTGGATGTAAAAGATCCCGTCACAGTATTTCGAAGCGAAGCAGGGGAGTTATCTCCAGTGTCCTGACCAATATTTAACCGTCAACTAATACATAGAACAGATTATTTGGTCATTATCACATTTCTGCTTGTGGGATCTTACTGTGCACAAATTGGCTTCCCCATTTCCTACAGTACAACGGTGGCTACACTTCAAAAGTATTTCATTGGCTTTAAAGCGCTTTGGGACGTCCTGAGGTCATGAAAGGCGCTATATAAATGTAAGTCTTTCTTTCTTTAACAATTAAGATACCAAACAAAATCATATTTAAAATAGGTTAAAAAATGTTTTTTACAGATTTTTCTTACTCCAATAATGAAATAGATTTTACAAAATCAAACCATCATTTGTAGAAATGGAAATAAAAGTCTGGAAGTTCAGCTGTGATGCTAGTATTTTAATGGATTTTTCCATTATTTTAATAGTCAAAGTAATTTCACATCAACAGGTTGGGTGTTCATGCAATATTATAGCATGGTGTGATTTCTAGGCTATCAAATCCTCTGTAAAAATTAATTTTAATATAGCCCACTGAACAGAAGAATAGTTTAACATATTTTGGTAATTGAATGTTTTGAATCATTTCTTAATCAATTGTAAAATTTAAATGGATTAAAATGTCACACCATTGATGGTGCGCTGTTATGTAATATGTTCCAAGCATAGGTTGTTTAGCATAAACTTAGAACTCATGAGATTATATTGGCCCACAGTAATCCTAATCACCTTATGTGACCAAGTAGTGACTAGAATCATAGAATCATACAGAACAGAAGGAGGCCATTCTCCTCATCTCCCCTCTGGTTCTTTTGCCAATTGTCATAAATGTGTGTGCACTGATTACCGGCTCTCCCGCCAGTAGAAAACAATTTCTCCTTATTTACACTATCAAAACCCTTTACAAAAATCCACAAGGACCTGTCAGAAAGCCCGAAGGATCTATTGGTTACATTTAGTGATATCTCTTGGGGTATATTCTCACTGCAACAGTAGTTATAGTATAAATACAGACTGAATCGGCACTAACACCAGAGCCAAGAGGAGTGAGGCTCCTTGAAGGAGAAAGTCTCATTCCGATTCCCCCCAGAGACTTTACGCCAGATTTACACTCCACAAGTTCAGCTCCGTTGTGAAGTTTTACATCAATGTTAATTTTGTTTTGCCAATGGTAAAAGGATAAATAGGGTGATGGATGAGGCTTTAAACTAGCAGGGTGGGTGGCGGGGAATCTGTTAGCAACAACACAAGCCTAACTATAAAAGAAACAGGAGATGAGTGCAAAGGTTAGACCAGAATAAGGAATAAAGATAATATCAACGGTCAAGGAACAAATACAGTTAGAAAACAGAAGTATAAAAGGACTGTTAACAATAAAGTAAAAGGAACAACTAATAATGATGAGTTAAACTGCCTGTACAGCAAAGCACACAACGTCCAAAATAAAACAGGGAACTGTAGGCAATGATCCGTAATGAGGAACCAGATGAAGTAGGAATAACTGAAACACGGCTACATAAAGAACAGGAATGGCAACTAAATATTGCAGGTTATAACATAACCAGAAAGGACGAGGAAGGAAGAAGGGGGTGGAGTACCTGTACCAATTCGAGATAACATAAGGGCAGTAGAAAAAAGTGGCATAACCAACAGAAGGATAGAAACAGAATCTATATGGATGGAAATAAAAGATAAGAAGGGATCGATCACGTTAACAGAGGTATACCACAGACCACCTAATAGTGGAAAGGAGGGGGAGGAAAAATATGTAAGCAAATATGTGAAATGAGTAAAGGAAATTGAATAATAATCATGGGAGATTTTAACTACCCCCAATTAAACTGGCAAGAAGAACAGGGAATGGAGTTTTTACTATGTGTGCAGGACCCATTTCTCAACCAGCACGTAAAATGCCCAACAAGAGAGGAAGCGCTGCTGGATCTAGTAACGGGAAATGAACCAGAACAGATAATGAGAAGAAAGAATGGGGGAGCATCTAGGCAATAGCGATCATAACATAATAAGGTTTAAGATAAAGATTGAGAAGAACAAAAGTAAGACAAAGACCAAAGTAATAAATCGGAATAAAACTGATTTTCAGGGAATGAGAATGGAACTAGGGAAAATAAATTGGAAAAATTTACTGATAAACAAAGAAATAGAATAGCAGTGGGCAACATTTAAAACGGTGATCAATAGAGTCCAAGAGAAATATATCTCACTAAAAAGTAAGAACAAACTAGCCAGTAATGACACACCATGGATGAATAAAGAAATAAGGGCAAGATTGAAACTAAAGAAAAAGGTATACTGTAAGTACATAGACAATAAAGGAGAGGATGACAAAAGAGAATACGAAAAGGTTAGGAAAGAAGTCAACAAAACCTATTAGGAAAGCAAAGAGTAACTACGAGATTAAATTATCGAGGAATATTTAAAAGAAATAGACATATAAGTAACAAAAGAAAATCCAGGATAGGGTTAGGGTCATTAAGGGATACACAATAAAATCATCGGTAATGACAATGAAACAGCAGAAATATTAAACCATTACTTTGCCTTAGTATTTACCAGGGAGACTAACATTGTGGACATGACATTAGAAGAAGAGATCAAAAAAGATATAAAGACATTTAAGAAAGAAAGGATGAGATAATTGATAAACTCACCAAACATAGAGAGTATAAAACCCCTGGCCCGGATGGATTGAACCAAAAATATAATAAAGAATAGTCAGCATGCATTTCAAAAGGGAAGGTCATGCTTGACCAAACTTATTGAATTCTTTGAAGAAGTAACAGAAAGGTTAGACAAGAATAATGCAGTAGATGTAATATTTTTGGATTTTCAAAATGCCTTCAATAAGGTACCGCATTGTAGACACATGACTAAGGTCAGAGCATGGGGAGTCAGGGGACAAGTAGCAGAATGGATAGCAAGCTGGCTACAAAACGGAAAACAGAGAGTAGGGGTTAAAGGCAGCTACTCAGACTAGCAAAAGGTGGGAAGTGGTGTTCCACAAAGATCGGTATTGGGACCACTGTTGTTCACTATTTACATACATGAGTTGCACTCAGGAATTGGAAGTACAATTTCAAAACTTGCGGATGATACCAAATTAGGGCCTCCAGCCCTATATCCCTCCGAGATCTCTGCGCTCCTCCAATTCTGGCCTCTTGTGTATCACCAATTTTCATCACTCCACCATTGGTGGCCGTGCCTTCAGCTGCATAAGGTTCGGTAACCAGAGGACGCAGATTTAAGGTGATTGGCAAAAGAGCCAGAGGTGACATGAGGATGCATTTTTTTACGCAGCGAGTTGTTATGATCTGGAATGCACTGCCTGAAAGGTTGGTGGAAACAGATTCAATAATAACTTTCGAAAGGGAATTGGATAAATACTTGAAGGGAAAAAAATTACAGGGCTATGGGGAAAGAACAGGGGAGTGGGACTAATTGGATAGCTCTTTCAAAGAGCCGGCACAGGCAAGATGGGCCGAATGACCTCCTGTGATTCTGTACCTATTATGATATTATGATACTGCCACCTCACATCTCTCCCACCCTAGCAAACACTTTGAAGGGATTCGCAAAATTTCACATGTTCCCCCCACCCCTGAAGATTTATTGGAGTTATTAAAAAAATAACCCTGGTGTGACTGTGTTTTAAAAAATCCAGGGTCTCTCAAAATGGCTGCGGTCAGACACATGGCCAAAGGCCTGCCGCATTTGAAATTGGATTCTCTTTGAACAATGCAGTTGCATTCACGCCCTGGGGCAAGCCATCACCGTTGCCGGTCCCCACATCAAAATTCAAGCAGGAGAAATCCCAGGACAAAAGATAGCCCATCAAGGAACATTCGGAACAATGGAAAGCAGTTATGGAACAGATCAGTACAGATACCAGCCATTAATGTAAATGGGCAAAGATTGGAACCCATTTTGTCTTACGTTTTCGTGCTCAAATCGAACAATGGAGCAAGCTGATGAGGCCCGAAAAAAAACCTGATACCGGGAGGATATAACTGGGGCTTCCCAGAATCTCTCTCTCTCTTCTTTTCACCTCTTGGCCCCATCCTGTCTGCCTGCTAGCAACTAAGAAGGAAGGCCATCCAGTAAACCTCGCAACCACATGTCGACGGCAGCAGCAGGGCACAGGGGCCAGGCCTTTTCATCTGTTTCACTGGTGAGCATTAATTTTCTGGCCACCACAAGACAATCTAGCTAGGTGTAAGGGTGGGAGTTAAAGGGGTATTGCTAAAATTGTGATTTTAGAATTTTCCCTCGATGTGTCCGTTTCTTCCACCCCGTTAAGTGTAAGACTGTATTGCATCCATAGCGATTTCTTTTATCTTCTGTATAATACTGTTTACCTTGTAGTTTTAGTTTTCTTATTAATAAACATTGGTTTTCCTTGTACCAATCCACTGGTCTGTTCGTCTGTCCTTGTTACCGCCCGATAAGTCCTCAGCTCAGAATCAGGAAGGGGAAAGCGATTCGCAACCGCACTGCGGGCAGGGCAGCTCAGGAAAAACATAACGGGCTGACCTACAATAAGCCCGAGAAACTGTAAAAACCCCCTTACAACTTCATTCCTCAGCGCTCCCAATAGGACCACTGCTCATTCCTTCCATACCCCAGGCAAATAGTGGCTAGCAAACAGAAACCAGGTGCCGGAATAGATTTCTTTTCTCAGGGATGCCACGAGGCCCCTTGAAGGTGGTGGTTAAAGCAGAGTTCGCTGCTAACATCCTCATAGAGGTTAGATCTTCATCTTCGCAGTCTAGACAATAATTGCCCGCCCTTTATAAAATTCACTCAATTTTCATCTCAATTGAAACCCTGTACTTTCTCAGGAGCAGGCTAAGGAGTATAAATTACATAGAATTTACAGCACACAAACAGGCCAATGACTTCCCAGAGATGCTCTTGTCTCTTGGCCTCGATCATTGAATTTTATGCAGCAGTGGAAGAGCTTATATTCTCTGGTGTAAGAAAAGACCACTGATTTCTCCACCTCCACTATTCCTGTAGTGTCTTCCTTCCATCTGTCTCAAAGTCTGACAACTGGGAGGTTATAACTATCAGGAAACATTGAACAGACTGGAGCTCTTTTCTCTAGAAAAGAGAGGGCTGAGTGGTGACCTGATAGAGGTCTCTAAAATTATGAAGGGGTTTGATAGGGTAGAGGGAAGAGCACATTTGTGGGGGGAGACCAAAACTAGGGGCCAGAAATATAAGATGGTAACTACTAAATCCAATAGCGAATTCAGGAGCAACTTCTTTACTCAGATAGTGGTTAAAATTTGGAACTCGCTACCACATGGAGTAGTTGAGGCGAATAGCGTAGGTGCCTTTAAGGGGAATCTAGATAAGTACACGAGAGAGAAAGGAATAGAAGGATATGCTGATGGGGTGAGATGAAAAGGGGTGAGACCTTAATAAGACCATAAGAGATAGGAGCAGGAGTAGGCCATTCGGCCCCTCGAGCCTGCTCCGCCATTCAATGAGATCATGGCTGGTCTGATTTTTACCTCAACTCCACTTTCCCGCCTTTTCCCCGTATCCTTTGGCTCCCTTGCTGAGAGGAGGCTCGTGTGGAGCATTAACACCGGCGTAGACCAATTGGGCCGAATGGCCAGTTTCTGCACTGTACATTCTATGTGATTCTATGCAATCTAAATAAAGCTCCATGCTTGTCAACTCCCAAGTCTGAGTCAAGAATCCGTAACACGTCAAGGTGGCAATTGTCATTTCTCTGTTAAAAGGATTATTTAGAGACTATGGGAAACTGAAAAAAAAAACAGATTTACCAGGACCAGACAGGAGAAAGGATTGGAAACGACGAGGAGGACTGCAAATAGGTAAGTGAAGGGATTTTAAAGGTGCAGAGAAATAGCTTCATTCTGCATTAAGCCACCAGATCAGTTAGATGTCTGTAAACCAGCAGAATGACCAAGATGAATAAAGTGATTTGAGAGATTTAGAATTGCTTCAGGCTTAGATAGGAAAGAAAAACGGAATCAGATTGACACATTGATTATACTGGAAGGGCGAGGAATTGGAAGAGATTGTGTGCTCTTTTCAACAACCCAAAAGTGACGTGGGAATTTATGAAACTGCGAAGGATCAATTCAAAAAGCATTTTGCAGTGTGCAGAAAAATGAATTTTTGAAAGAGTTAAATTCAATCAAAGTAATCATTGAGCCTATGATACTCCGCACGACAAAATGATTCACGATCTTGTTGTAGCGACGTGACAGACTGTCTGGGAGATTAAAGTTAGACGCGGAGTTAACCCTTGATAGAGAAATAACTCAAGTGAGGGTATCGTTCGTGACTTCGATTACGGCCGTTTCAGAGCCAGGGAAGGAGCGGAAAACTGATTGGAGAAATTCAAATTCGGATTTGCGGGAAAGGTCGGCATAAATTTATGAGGCAATAACATGTTCCAGCAGTTTGGAGAGGTAAGGGAGATTGCAGATGGGGTGGTAGTTTCCAAGCACAGAGGGGTTGAGGGCAAGTTTTTTTGAGGAAGGGCTTGATGACGGCAGTTTTGAAAGGGATGGGCCTAGTACCTGAGGAGAGGGAGCCAGTTACAGTATCAGCTAACATGGTAGTCAGGAAGACAAGTTGGGTGGTCAGCAGTTCAGTGGGAATGGGTTCAAGATCGCTAGAAATGGGTCTCATGGATAAGATGAACTCGGAGAGGACATGAGGGGAAATAGGAGAGAAACTAGAGAAAGACATGGGTTCAGGGTTAGGGCAGGGGGGAGGGGAACCTTGGGGGAGTTTTGGCTTGGTGGGCAGAGGCAGCTGGACGGATGGTCTCAATCTTAGTGATAAAGAAGTCCATGTGCTCCTCACAGTTGTTGTTGGAGTTGATGTGAAGAGGGTGAGGAGGGAGGCCTCAAGGAGAGAGCCGGTAGTGGAGAAGAGAAGCCAGGGGTTATCTGCCCATAGAACACCCATGGATAGTAAAACTGTTCTGTCGGAAAGACCTGTTAGAATTTAAAATTGACATAGGAGACGATGTCTTGGTAATAGCTAACTCCCCGTATAAAGAAAGGGAAATGGAAATGCTTCAGAGGCTGCCAGATAGATGGTACTTATCCTCTGAGAAAAAGTCTATGTTAAACTGTAACTTGGACATGCACTACTGGGACTTCCCTTGGATGATGTCACGGGTTGACAGTAAAAAGAGAAGGTGTGACTTCCAAGGCAGAGATTCCCAAGCTTTTTGAAGCTCTGGGTAAGCCTTAAAACGAAAAGAAAGACTTGCATTTAGGTCGCGACTTTCACGACTTCAGGATATCCCAAAGTGCTTTACAGCCAATGAAGTACTTTTGAAGATAAGATAGTCACTAATCAATCTGATAGAAAATTCAGGAGAAACTTCTTTACCCAATGTAAGAATGTGGAACTCGCTATCACAAGGAGTAGTTGAGGCTCGTAGCATAGATGCATTTAAGGGAAAGCTAGATAAGCACATGAGGGAGAAAGGAATAGAAGGATATGCTGGTAGGATTAGATGAAGTAGGGAGGGAAGAGGCTCGTGTGGAGCATAAACAGCAGCATAGACCAGTTGGGCCGAATGGCTTGACTCTGTGCAATACATTCTATGTAATTCTATGAAGTGTAGTCACTGTTGTAATGTAGAAAACACGGTGGCCAATTTGCACACAGCAAGGTCCCAAAAACATCAACGAGGTAAAGAACAGATCATCTGTTTTTGATATAAAAACAGAAAATGCTAGAAACGCTCAGCAGGTCAGGCAGCATCTGTGGAGAGAGAAAAACAGAGTTAAACGTTTCAGTTGAATGACCTTTCATGTTTTTGATGTTGATTGAGGGATAAATATTGTCCAGAACACTGGAGAGAACACCCCTGCTCTTCTTTGAAATACTACCGACAGGACAGAACTCCCTCAATACTGCACTGGAGTGTCAGCCTAGATTTTTGCGCCTACGTCTCTGGAGTGGGACTTGAACCCACAACCTTCCGACTCAGAGGCGAGAGTCACTGTGCCACGGCTGACAACAACCTGCATCAGGTCTTTGGGCACTTCCATTTTAATAGAGTAACATTTCTTCAGCTCCAGAGCATTTCTGTCAATTCTTCTGGAAGGCTCCCAAGGGGTTGTGGGTGAGATGGATGACATGTTATTCACAAGGAGAGACCTCGTCAGAATGTGACAGACATCTGAGGTCCGTCTTGAAGAGGCTACAAGAAGAAAGGGGAATACGCTGAATGAGAAGTACGAATTCTCGAAAAGGCAAAAAATAATTTCTGGGACATAAACCAATTCCCACAGGACTTAGAGTGAACATCGACACAAATCAATCGATGGAGAACCTGGGGTCCGAATTTAACATTGTTGCAAGGGATTTATGAACCTAAAACGGGCACGGCTATAACCAATTGAGACCAGCACCCAATCTGCACAGGCGTTCATGCCGCTGCTCAATTGGTCAGGGCTTATTTTTAGGCGGCCCCAAGAACACAGGGTTCATTTCCATATTACATAAAATTACATATAATTTTGCAGCACAGAAACAGACTATTTAGGCCAACAGATGATGTTGAGTGCGGCCAAAAGAACTGCGTGGAAGTTAATCAGCATCTGAAAGAGAAGGGCAGGATGATGTATTGTGTGGGATCTCTGATCGGAATTTACCTGTTGTCTTTCTGATGGCTTTTCACTATCTATAGTATATACAGCTTCTTTACAGCTTCCAAAAACCTTCCTCTGTCAGGTGTTGATGGATCTGTTGTGTATTTCAAGGCAACTCTGTCATGATTACATAAAATTGCATAGAATCTGCTGCACAAAAACAGGCCATTCGGCCCAACTGGTCTATGCCGGTGTGCATGCTCCACATGAGCCTCCTCCCTCCCTACTTCATCCAACCCTGATGTGGAGATGCCGGTGATGGACTGGGGTTGACAATTGTAAACAATGTTACAACACCAAGTTATAGTCCAACAATTTTATTTGAAATTCACAAGCTTTCGGAGGCTTCCTCCTTCCTCAGGTGAATGTTGTGGAAATGAAATCCTCGAACCCTTCGCATTTATAAATCACAGAACAATACCTGGTGATTACAGACAGTCTTTCCAACTGCCCGTTGCCAAGGCAATCAAGGTGTTCAGACAGAGAGGTGTTACCTAAAAAGCCACCGAATATACAAACCACCAAAAAAAAACAGAGAGAGAGAGGCAGAAACATAGAAAAGACAGCAAATGACCTGTTATATTAAAAACAAATAACATTTGTTTGCTGGTGGGGTTACGTGTAGCGTGACATGAACCCAAGATCCCGGTTGAGGCCGTCCCCGGAGCGGAGAAACTACACCATGTTCTCCGCAGCCTTCAACATGTCATCAATGACGACGAGCACCTCGCTATGGCCATCCCCACACCTCCACTACTCGCCTTTAAACAGCCACCCAACCTCAAACAGACCATCGTTCGCAGCAAATTACCCAGCTTTCAGGAGAACAGCGTCCACGACACCACACAACCCTGCCACGGTAACCTCTGCAAGACATGCCAGGTCATCGACACAGATACCACCATCACACGAGAGGACACCACCCACCAGGTGCATGGTTCATACTCCTGTGACTCGGCCAACGTTGTCTACCTCATACGTTGCAGGAAAGGATGCCCCAGAGCATGGTACATTGGCGAGACCATGCAGACACTGCGACAACGGATGAACGGACACTGCGCAACAATCGCCAAACAGGAGGGTTCCCTCCCAGTCGGGGAACACTTCAGCAGTCAAGGACATTCAGCCACCGACCTTCCGGTAAGCATACTCCAAGGCGGCCTTCGAGACACACGACAACGTAAAATCGTCGAGCAGAAATTGATAGCCAAGTTCTGCACCCATGAGGACAGCCTCAACCGGGCGATCTTGGGTTCATGTCACGCTACACGTAACCCCACCAGCGAACAAATGTTATCTGTTTTTAATATAACGGGTCATTTGCTGTCTTTTCTATGTTTCTGCCTCTCTCTCTCTGTTTTTTTTTGGTGGTTTGTATATTCGGTGGCCTTTTAGGTAACACCTCTCTGTCTGCACATTGTGATTGCCTGGGCAACGGGCAGTTGGAAAGACTATTTGTAATCACCAGGTATTGTTCTGTGATTTATAAATGCGAAGGGTTGGAGGATTTCATTTCCACAACATTCACCTGAGGAAGGAGGAAGCCTCCGAAAGCTTGTGAATTTCAAATAAAATTGTTGGACTATAACTTGGTGTTGTAAAATTGTTTACATCTAACCCTATCAGCATATCCTTCTATTCCTTTCTCCCTCTCGTGTTTATCTAGCTTCCCCTTAAATGCATCTATGCTATTTGCCTCAACTACTCCATGTGGGAGCGAGTTCCACATTCTAACCACTCTCTGGGTAAAGAAGTTTCTCCTGAATTCCCTATTGGATTGATTAGTGACTATCTTATATTTATGGCCTCTAGTTCTGGTCTCCCCCACAAATGGAAACATCTTCTCTACGTCTACCCTATCAAACCCTTTCATAAACTCAAAGACCTTTATCAGATCACCCCTCAGTCTTCTCTTTTCTAAAGAAAAGAGCCCCAGCCTGTTCAATCTTACCTGATAGATATAATCTCTCAGTTCTGGTATCATCCTCATAAATATTTTTGCACCATCTAATTTTATTTGCACCATCTATTATTAGTATTAAGTGATATGGGCCAAAGGCAGGTATATGGAGTTAGATCACAGATCAGCCGTGATCTTATCAAATGGCGGAGCAGGCAAGAGGGGCTGAATGGCCTACTCCTGTTCCTATATTCCTATGTTCCTATCTCCAGTGTCTCTATATCATTTTTATAATATGGTGATCAGAACTGTCCATAGTACTCTAAGTGTGGTCTAACCAAGGTTCTATACAAGTTTAACATAACTTCGCTGCCTTTAAATTCTATCCCTCTATAAATGAGCCTCAGTGCTTGATTTGCTTTTTTTAATGTCCTTTAATGATTTGTGAATCTGTACCCCCAGATCCATTTGCTCCTCTACCCCATTTAAACTCTTATTATCCAAACAGTCCGTGGCCACTTATTCTTCCTACCAAAATGTAATACCTCACACTTATCTACATTGAAATTCATTTGCCAATTACACGCCCATTCTGTAAGTTTATTAATGTTTTCCTGTATTTTCTCACAGTCCTCCTCAGTATTAACTATACCCCCCAATTTGGTATCGTCTGCAAATTTTGAAATTGTACTTCTGATTCCCGAGTCCAAATCATTAATGTAAATTGTGAACAACAGTGGTCCCAGCACTGATCCATGTGGAACACCACTTCCCACCTTTTGCCAGTCTGAGAAACTACCCTTAACCCCTACTCTCTGTTTTCTGTTTTGTAGTCAACTTGCCGTCCATTTTGCTACTTGTCCCCTGACTCCACATGCTCTGATCTTCATCATGAGTTTACTATACGGTACTTTATCGAAGGCCTTCTGAAAATCCAGATATATTATATCTACTACATTACCCTTGTCTACCCTTTCTGTTACTTCTTCAAAGAATTTAATAGAGTCTAGACCTAGGGGTCATAGTCTCAAGACAAGGGGTCAGCCATTTAGGACCAAGATGAGGAAAAGTTTCTTCACTCAGAGGGTTGTGAATCTTTTGAATTCTCTACCCCAGAGGGCTGTGGATGCTCAGTCATTGAGTATATTCAAAACTGAGATGGATAGATTTTTTGACACTAAGGGAATCAAGGGATATGAGGATAGGGCGGGAAAGTGGAGTTGAGGTTGAAGATCTGCCATGATCTTATTGAATGGCGGAGCAGGCCCGAGGGGTCGTATGGCCTACTCCTGCTCCTATGTTCTTAATAACGTTGATCAAGCATGACCTTCCCCTTTGAAATCCGTGCTGACTATTCTTTATTATATTTTTGGTTTCTCGATGACTTTCTATTACATCTTTGAATAAGGATTCCATTATCTTTCCGATCACCGACGTTAAGCTAATTGGCCTATAATTCCCTGGACTGATTCTATCTCCCTTTTTAAATATAGGAGACAGATTAGCTGTCCGCCAGTCCTCTGGCACTATTCCCTTTTCTAATGAATTTCTATATATATGTTATAGTGCCTCTTCTAAATCTTCCCTAATTTCTTTTAAAATGTGCGGATGCAATCCATCCGGACCAGGGGTTTTATCCTCTCTAAGTTTGATTAGTTTATCAATTATCTCTCCCCCATTCTATCTTAAATGTCTTTATCTCTTTTTTAATCTCTTCTTCTAATGTCATGCCCACCATGTTAGTCTCTCTGGTAAATACTGAGGCAAAGTAATTATTTAATATTTTTCCCATTTCACCGTCATTACCTGTGAGTTTATTGTGTGTATCCCTTAGTGCCCTATCCCTATCCTGATTTTTCTTTTGTTAGTTATGTGTCTGTAGAATACTTTATTATTTCTTTTCATGATAGCACCTGCAATAGAATCTTAAAAGCAACATATTTAATTAGCAAACAGGTCGAAAGACACTGATCGAGAGTGTACCAACTAATATCTGGAAGGGAGCGCCCTGGTAGCTTAAAATGAGCAGACCCCCTTTCACAGTCGTTATCAAACATGCTCACTGGAAACTGGCTGAGAAAAGCAGCTCTTGAAGAGGGAAGACACTCGGAGCGTTAAGAAAGGAAATAGCTTTCAGTGAAAGTGGTTGGAAGAGAGATAGGTTTCTTTTTTTGGAAACGCACGAGTCTAATGATAAGACACTAAGTAGCAAGACATGTGGAGCAATTAGTCTGTCTCCAAACTACTTTCACGGATGCGAAGAAGGAATTCCAAAAGAAGCACTGTACCATTAGCGGCTGGCTACAAGCAAAGTTAATTAACCGTTCTTTTGTGGTTAAGTGCTTACTGCAGCATCTCAGGGACCAAATACCTTTAAAGGGAAGCATTAAATTCACAAAATTGATGGGAGCTTTTACAATTTTTTTTTTAGCCTTCCTTTCTCTTTTTAGATTGCTGTTATGTGCTCTCTCCCAATGTCACAGTTCCTATTTCAGCTGGAGAGGAGTATGATGCAAGCCCATGGATTTTTTTTTTCTCCATTTATTGAATGGTGAGAGCCAGGAGGCTGAAGAAAAACAAGAAACCTATTTTTGGAAAAGTTAGAACGCAGGGGCCTAGAAGCTCGAAGATGCAGGCGCAAAACGGGGGCCGAGGCGTCCAGCATGGCGGGCGGCAGGCGCACTCTGAGCCGGAAGCGCGCCGCACGCCACATTGGAATAGTCGTCAAAAGAGGCGTCCAGTGCTTGAGCCTGAAATAGGCATTATGCCCTTTCCGTATGCAAATAAGGGGCCTGATGCATGTTCGATGCCTCCTTTTCCAAATCGGTTTGCCCTGAACATGGCCGGTGTGGGGCTGGCTGCACTCAGCAAAACCAGGTCTTATTTTTAATTCATTCTTGGGACGTGGGCGTCGCTAGCAAGACGGGCATTTATTGCCCATCCCCCCCAGTTGCCCCTTGAGAATGTGCCGGTGAGCTTTCTCCTTGAACCCCTGCAGTCCATGTGGTGAAGGTACTCCAACAGTGCTGTTAGGCAGGGAGCTCCCAGGGTCTTGACCCAGCGACGATGAAGGAACGGCCAATATATATACTCTTTAGCATCACCTATGTGGATGATGGGCTCCCAAACACTAAAGAGGAAAAACTGCCTCATTGACTCCTTTCTGGGGTACAGATCCACGGGTGGAATATGCCAGGTGAGCGTGGATATTGCATGTTGGCAGGCTGTTCACAGCTGAGCCCAGTAACGTCCTCATCCCACCGACGCAGACTTCCAGTAAGGGCGGCTAAACAGCGACCAGGATCACAATCACCGGCTGACACTCCTCACCCTAACTCAATGTGCCGAAGCCGGTTTTAATATCCCTACCGTCCATTCCGAGCTTGGATCAACTCAGTACAGAAAAAGGGAATCAGACGTGGAATCTCCTAGCTCCCGGTGGTTTAGCTCCACACTGGCTAAACTCACCGAGACTTTGGGAGAGCATTCATACATTCCTTTCAATGTATGCCTCTCAGGAGCTGAGCAAAGTTCATGGAGTTGATCTTGACCTCGAGGGATAGTGTAAAACAGGTGATAGCGAGACGGCAGCCCGTTTTATATCTCTCCGGATTGAAGTCGGCAGAAGTAAAAATGGGTAGATTTGTAAAACGAGCTACCGGCCTGTTTTACACTATCGCACAAAGTCAAGATCGATCCCCTATGAGTTAAAACAAGTCGGAAGATAAAGGAAGTCTGGATTGTGCGTCACTTTTTCCCACTGCTCTCACTCACACAGGTTAACAACTATTATATTTTGATGGATCTTTGATGTATGTTGAAAGCCTCCAAACCAACCATGCTGAGAAATCCACACAGGTAAAATTTGTGTTTGCCTGACATGGAGTATTGGCTGTACTGGTAGGAACAGAATGATACCAGGGCTAAAAGGGCTAAATTATGAGGACAGTTTGCATAGACTAGGCTTGTATTCCCTTGAGTATAGAAGATTAAGGGGTGATCTAATTGAAGTGTTTAAGATGATTAAAGGATTTGATAAGGTAGACTGAGAGAAACTATTTCCTCTGGTGAGGGAGTCCAGAACAAGGGGGGCGTAACCTTAAAATTAGAGCTAGGCCGTTCAGGGGTGATGTCAGGAAGCACTTCTTCACACAAAGGGTAGTGGAAATCTGGAACTCTCTCCCCCCAAAAAGCTGCTGAGGCTGGGGGTCAATTGAAAATTTCAAAACTGAGATTGATAGATTTTTGTTAGGAAAGGATCTTAAGGATATGGAACCAAGGCGGGTAGATGGAGTTAAGATGCAGATCAGCCATGATCTAATTGAATGGTGGAACAGGCTCAGGAGGCTGAACGGACTACTCCTGCTCCTATGTTCCTTTGACACACCCAAGTTACTCAGGTTCAGAGACGTCAGGTACGGATTGGAAAGGACAAAGCTCAGGGTCCCCCTAAGTATGAGACAGAATCATGCTACCAATTGGAACACTGACTTGCAGAGTTATCCGGAGCCAAGTGGGAAGAATCGCAGACCCCAGTGACAGATCTATCTCCACAGGTTCCATTCATGATCCAGGCTAGTTTATCAATCAGCTGCACGTACCCTGGGGTACAGCGGAACTGGCTGCTTTAGGAATCAGATAATTGAGTTTGCCACTGAGGAACGTAGGAACATAGCAATTTCCAGACGACAAAAGACCAAGGAACATCTAGTTTGTCTTCTACTATCCTGGTAGTTGCATGATACAATGATAATGAAAACGTTGACTAATCCTGGCAATCAATCTCTATCAATTAGCCTACAATAGACTCAGAAATGACAAGAGGAAAACCCCAGTGGTGGAGAGCTTTAGGTCCAAAGTCACCTGTTCCTCCCAAACATGCTACACTTGCCACATGTCATGTCTCAAATTACTCATATACTGTATCCCAAATTATTATTTTCTGAAAGAAATCTATCTTATTTGATTTTGAATGAATCAATACCATCTGCTTCCACCATTTCCCTAGGGAGTCTGTTCTATAGATTGACCACTTGTTCACTGAAATATTGCTTCCCACAGATTAGTTTTGAATGTACCCACTTTGAAGCGCAGGCAGTGCCCGCTGGATCTACTGTTCTTGACAAGGTGAAACAGCTTGAGGGTTGAGTTGCTTCTGAAATTCTATCAGCAGGCATGTCACCTTACAGCCAACTTTACCCCAAAGAGATGCCACTTATCTCCCACCCAGGGAGGATGGTCATTAGCTGATGATCATATAGCTAAAGGCCGAAGGTTTGAGTCCTTGCTGATCAGACAACAGGCAACAAGTGCTTATCATAAACAACCATGGTGAGCAGCAGAATTCACCATAAAATGCATGAGTGCATTTCCACTTTTCCTCCTCACCACTAAAATGAATGTCCGCTTTCTGCATGGCAGAAGAACCTAGACATGGCTGCTCATGAGGTGCCAGCCACCTTGATATTCTAGATGACCAAGTCCAGTGCCATGTACCAGGCATTCTCATCACCAACTGGCTTAATCTGGGCTCTGGTGTAAGGGGGTACAGTAAACAGACATGCCTGCCATCAGCTTGACTGCCCCTCCAGGATACTCGGTGACAGGGCAGTGTTGGCTGGTACCCTTCCTTCTTGAAACCAATTCTATATTTTGGGACAAATTCACCTCCGAGCTTCTGAATCAAAATCCTTTGGTTTTATGCCCAGGGTATCTGAATCATGAAGTGCACTGCACTTTACAAACATCAATGACATTCACCTTTCTCCCTTTCAATACTTTGAGCTGATAATAGACATGCATGGTGCAGTAACGTAAGCTAAGTGTGACATCTCCCATTGAGACTAATGTGATGAGTTTCAGCAGATGGTACTGAGGTTTTTCCTGGACCATTCAACAGTTTAAAAACCAAGTAACACCTTCCCTGAGCCCATGGAGTTGAATTTCTGAGGGGTTCTCCCGATGGTCTGCTGTAACTTTGGGCAGAATATCCTCGGAAACCCCAGAGAGACGGAGTAGGCGGAATTTATGCCACTTTTCCAGCTGTTAATTATCTGGCATATTGTTAACGCTGACAAGCCGTTTTAGTGCTGTAACCTCTTGCTGTAGACTCAGCCTGCAGTGTGCGACTTTACTTGATGTCATATTCATCATTTTCCCACATAAAACCAAGCGGCCCCTTCCATTTACATCTAATTGATTGCTTCATCTCTTTTTTTTCTGCTTATTTCAATAGTTTAATTGCAATTAGCTTTATTTTTAGATTTTTTTTTGTGGTGGTCGTGAGACTCGTTCAGGCTCTTGGAGCAATCAATCACGACAACTAACGTTGAGTGTGAAGTATTTGTTTAAGCATCAAGGAGCTGTTAGAAATGTAAATCGAATTGTTACGGACAGAGCTCATCAGGGTATGATTAAGAGAAAGATGAAGCCTCCAGCCCTAAAACCCTCCGAGATCTCTGCGCTCCTCCAATTCTGGCCTCTTGCGCATCCCCGATTTTCATCACTCCGCCATTGGCGGCCTTGCCTTCAGCTGCCTGGGCCCTAAGCTCTGGAATTCCCTCCCGAAACCTCTCCACCTCTCTCTCCTCCTTCAAGACGCTCCTTAAAACCTATCTCTTTGATTCAAGTATTTGGTCACTTGTCCTAATATCTTATATTGTGTGGCTCGGTGTCAAATTTTGTTTGATAATCGCTCCTGTGAAGTGTCTTGGGGTGTTTTACTACGTCAAAGACGCTATATAAATGCAAGTTCTTGTTGTTATAACCTCTTGCCATAGACTCAGCCTGCAGTGTGCTGCTTTACCCAATGCCAAATTCATCATATTCTCACATAAAACCAAGAGGCTCCTTCCGGTTACATCTAATTGATTGCTTCATCTCTTTTTTTTCTGCTTGTTTCAACAGTTTAATTGCAGTTGTAAATGTATGCAAATTAGCGTTATTTTTAGATTTTTTTTGTATGGTCATTAGACTCGTTCAGGCCCTCGGAGCAATCAATCACGACAATTAACGTTGAGTGAGGTGTATTTGCTTAAGCATCAAGAAGCTGTTAGAAATGCAAATCGAATTGTGGACAGAGCTCATCAGTGCGTGATTAGGAGAAGAATGAAGCCGAAATGTAAAAACTGTTCCCAAACACAAAGTGTCTTTTGACACCACTCTGGCAGCCAACGAGATGGAGGCAGGGCGGGACTTAACAGCAGTCTATTTTACAGCAGTAGCAGAATTGGTTGGGGTCAAATATAGGTCAAAACAAGTGCCACCGTCACTTCAAGTACTGAGCGTACAATGATTATATTGTGTGCTAAACTGTACTATTGGAAATGAATAGAAATTGGGAAAAGAAAAGCAAGAACTTGCACGTATGTAGCTCCTCAGAACGTCCCAAGTGCTTCACATTCATAAATTACTTTCCACGCTAATGGAGACAAGTTTTGGTTTGATTAGTCAAAGGTTGGGTTTGATCAGT
Source organism: Heptranchias perlo (assembly GCF_035084215.1). Taxonomy (NCBI): domain Eukaryota; kingdom Metazoa; phylum Chordata; class Chondrichthyes; order Hexanchiformes; family Hexanchidae; genus Heptranchias; species Heptranchias perlo. The sequence continues at coordinate 10,950,168 of NC_090338.1, read as the reverse complement.
GAAAAGGTTTGGTTTGGTTAGTGAAAAGGTTGGATTTGATTAGTGAAAAGGTTTGGTTTGATTAGTGAAAAGGTTGGATTTGATTAGTGAAAAGGTTTGGTTTGATTAGTGAAAAGGTTTGGTTTGATTAGTCAAAAGGTTGGATTTGATTAGTCAAAAGGTTTGGTTTGATTAGTCAAAAGGTTTGGTTTGATTAGTGAAAAGGTTGGGTTTGATTAGTCAAAAGGTTTGGTTTGATTAGTGAAAAGGTTGGGTTTGATTAATGAAAAGGTTGGGTTTGATTAGTCAAAAGGTTTGGTTTGATTAGTCAAAAGGTTTGGTTTGATTAGTGAAAAGGTTGGGTTTGATTAGTCAAAAGGTTTGGTTTGATTAGTGAAAAGGTTTGGTTTGATTAGTGAAAAGGTTTGGTTTGATTAGTCAAAAGGTTGGATTTGATTAGTGAAAAGGTTTGGTTTGATTAGTCAAAAGGTTTGGTTTGATTAGTGAAAAGGTTTGGTTTGATTAGTCAAAAGGTTTGGTTTGATTAGTGAAAAGGTTTGGTTTGATTAGTCAAAAGGTTTGGTTTGATTAGTGAAAAGGTTGGGTTTGATTAGTCAAAAGGTTTGGTTTGATTAGTGAAAAGGTTTGGTTTGATTAGTCAATAGGTTTGGTTTGATTAGTCAAAAGGTTGGGTTTGATTAGTGAAAAGGTTGGATTTGATTAGTGAAAAGGTTGGGTTTGATTAGTCAAAAGGTTTGGTTTGATTAGTGAAAAGGTTGGATTTGATTAGTGAAAAGGTTGGGTTTGATTAATGAAAAGGTTGGATTTGATTAGTGAAAAGGTTGGGTTTGATTAATGAAAAGGTTGGGTTTGATTAGTGAAAAGGTTGGGTTTGATTAGTGAAAAGGTTGGGTTTGATTAGTGAAAAGGTTGGGTTTGATTAGTGAAAAGGTTGGGTTTGATTAGTGAAAAGGTTGGGTTTGATTAGTGAAAAGGTTGGGTTTGATTAGTGAAAAGGTTGGGTTTGATTAATGAAAAGGTTGGGTGAAAGTTCACTAGATTGATTCCTGGAATGAGAGGGTTGTCCTGTGAGGAGAGATTGAACAGAATGGGCCTATATTCTCCGGAGTTTAGAAGAATGAGAGGTGATCTCATTTAAACATAAGATCCTGAGGGTGGCTTGACAGGATAGATGCTGAGAAGTTGTTTCCGCTGGCTGGAGAGTCCAGAACTAGGGGACATAGTCTCAGGATAAGGGGTCGGCCATTTAAGACTGAGATGAGGAGAAATTTCTTCACTCAGAGGATTCTGAATCTTTGGAATTTTCCACCCCAGAGGGCTGTGGAGGCTGAGTCACTGAGTATATTCAAGGCTGAGATAGATCATTTTTGGACTCTAGGGGAATCAAGGGATATGAGGATTGGGCAGGAAAGTGGAGCTGAGGTTGAAGATCAGCCATGATCTGATTGAATGGCGGAGCAGGCTCGAGGGGCCGTATGGCCTACTCCTGCTCCTATTTCTTATGTTCTTAAGTTTGAAGTTATACATTGTGGTAGGAATAATGAGGAGAGGCAATACAAACTAAATGGTACAATTTTAAAGGGGATGAAGGAATAGAAGGACCTGGGAGCGTATGTACACAAATCTTTGAAGTTGGCAGGACAGATTGAGAAGTCTGTTAAAAAAGTTGATGGTATCTTGGGCTTTATTAATAGAGGCATAGAGTACAAAAGCATGGAAGTTATGATTAATCTTTATAAAACACTGGATAGGCCTCACCTGGAGTATTGTGTCCAGATCTGAGCATCACACTTTAGAAAGTATGTCAAGGTCTTAGGGAGGGTGCAGAGAAGATTTACTAGAACGGTGCCAGGGATGAGGGACTTCAGTTACACGGAGAGACGAGAGAAACTGAGCTTGTTCTCCTTATAGCAGAGAAGGTTCAGGGGAGATTTGATAGAGGTATTCAAAATCACAAAGGGTTTTGATAGAGTAAATAAGGAGAAACTGTTTCCAGTGGCAGAAGGATCGGTAACCAGAGGACGCAGATTGAAGGTGATTGGCAAAAGAGCCGGAGGCAACACGAGGGAACATTTTTTTATGCAGTGATTTGTTATGAGCTGGAAAGAAACTGCCTGAAAGGATGGTGGAAGTAGATTTAATAGTAACATTCAAAATGGAATTGGATAAATACTTGAAGGGAAAAAAATATGGGCAGGCTACGTGCCTCTAGCCAAGCTGTTCCAGTACAGCTACAACACTGGCATCTACCTGACAATGTGGAAAATTGCCCAGGTGTGTCCTGTCCACAAAAAGCAGGAAAAATTCAATCCGGCCAATTACCGCCCCATCAGTCTACTCTCAATCATCAGCAAAGTGATGGAAGGTGTCGTCGACAGTGCTTTCAAGCGTTACTTACTCACCAATAACCTGCTTCCCGATGCTCAGTTTGGGTTCCGCCAGGACCACTCGGCTCCAGATCTCATTACAGCCTTGGTCCAAACATGGACAAAAGTGCTGAATTCAAGAAGTGAGGTGAGAGTGACTGCCCTTGACATCAAGGCAGCATTTGACCGTGTGTGGCATCAAGGAGCCCCAGTAAAATTGAAGTCAATGGGAATCGGGGGAAAACTCTCCAGTGTTTGGAGTCATACCTGGCACAAAGGAAGATGGTAGTGGTTGTTGGAGGCCAATCATCTCAGCTCCAGGATATTGCTGCAGGAGTTCCTCAGATCAGTGTCCTAGGCCCAAACATCTTCAGCTGCTTCATCAATGACCTTCCCTCCATCATAAGGTCAGAAATGGGGATGTTCATTAATGATTGTACAGTGTTCAGTTCCATTCGCAGCCTCTCAGATAATGAAGCAGTCTGTGCCCGCATGCAGCAAGACCTGGACAACATCCAGACTTGGGCTGATAAGTGGCAAGTAACATTCGTGCCAGACAAGTGCCAGGCAATGACCATCTCCAACAAGAGAGAGTCTAACCACCTCCCCATGACATTCAACGGCATTACCATCGCCGAATCCCCCATCATCAACATCCTGGGGGTCACCATTGATCAGAAACTTAACTGGACCAGCCATATAAATACTGTGGCTATGAGAGAAGGTCAGAGGCTGGGTATTCTGCGGTGAGTGACTCACCTCCTGACTCCATCTACAAGGCACAAGTCAGGAGTGTGATGGAATACTCTCCACTTGCCTGGATGAGTGCTGCTCCAACAACACTCAGGAGGTTTGACACTATCCAGGACAAAGCAGCCCACTTGATTGGCACCCCATCCACCACCCTAAACATTTACTCCCTTCACCACCAGCGCATGGTGGCTGCAGTGTGTACCATCCACAGGATGCACTGCTGCAACTCGCCAAGGCTTCTTCGACAGCACTCCCCAAACCCGCGACCTCTACCTCCTAGAAGGACAAGAGCAGCAGGCACATGGGAACAACACCACCTGCACGTTCCCTTCCTGACTTGGAAATATATCACCGTTCCTTCATCGTCGCTGGGTCAAAATCCTGGAACTCCCTTCCTAACAGCACTGTGGGAGAACCGTCACCACACGGACTGCAGCGGTTCAAGAAGACAGCTCACCACCACCTTCTCGAGGGCAATTAGGGATGGGCAACAAATGCTGGCCTCGCCAGCGACGCCCACATCCCATGAACGAATAAATAAACAGGGGAGTAGTTCTTCCAAAGAGCCGGCATATGCATGATGGGCCAAATGGCCTCCTCCTGTGCTGTACCATACAATATTACTATGATTCTGTACTTTCTCTCTGTGTTTAGAAACTTAATCTATAAAATTAAATGTAGCAATAAACCCTGCAGTCATTACTTTGGGTTGACTAAACATTTAATCTTTCTTAAACCTTTCAGCTTATTATCATATTGGGCCTTGAAATTATGCAGTGCAAATATTAGCATAACAATGCTTAACATGCTCTTATGAAATTCCTTTCTCTGCTATTTTAACAGAGGCTCAAGTAGTTTATTCAGCTAGTAGCTTAGCAACACAGATCATGAAGGTCCCAAGTTCAATTCCTGCTCTGTGATCAGTTTGTTAATCTCAGCCAAAGTGACACCAAAGAAGCTTTAGCCTCATAATAATGGGCGAAACAATTTCTTCCATAGTAGGGTTCAGTCCCTCTGAATTGGGGAGGAGATATTTGTTCAGGGTTCCTGCTCCTGAACTCTGTGGCACTATTTCAAAGTAGAACAAGGGGAGTTCTCCCCGGTGTCCTGGTCAATATTTATACCTCAACCAACATCAAGAACTGATGATCTGCTCATTGCCTCATTGCTGTTCATGGGATCTTGCTGTGCACAAATTGACTGGCGCCTTTCCTACACTTCAAAGCTACTTTGTTGGCTGTAAAGAGCCATGGGACATCCAGAGGTCATGAAAGGCGCTATATAAATGCATGTTCTTTTTATCTATCCAACGAAGCCGACTGGCAAATTGAACACCCTCAGCTTCGATGTGGCCCTGTCATTGCCAACCTGCTGACACACCACTGTCAAGCCTCACACTTGAGAATTGGCCACTTGGGCTACCATAGGGCAACCAGTACACGTGTCCCATCAAGGATTCAATCCCTTCATGGGAGCGGAGAGGGGTGGAAATCAGCAAGAGAAGTGCAAAACAAAAGCAGAGAAGAGGAAAACTGGCAATGCAGTAAGAAACAATTGGGTTTTTATGAAAAAAATAATTTTTTGGGGGTTGAATCACAAGTTGCAGAAAGTAAACATTGAACCATTTAGATTAACACAAGATGTGGTAGGAATATTCCAATAAAGTGGTAACCAGGGCTCTGCATCCCTCTTCCACTTATCCCAATTAACAGGGAGAGAAAAAAATAATACAGCTCTGCTCCATCCCTGGACTAAGCCTATTCACTCCAGAGATGACAGCATCTTGTACAGCGTCTTTCACAATCCCAAAGCACTTTACAGCCAATGAAGTACTTTTGAAGTGTAGTCACTGCTGTATTGCAGGGAAACTCAGCAGTCAATTTGCACTCAGCAAGGTCCCACAAACAACAATTGTGATAATGACCAGATCATCTGTTTTTTTATAAGTGTTGGTTGAGGTTTGACTATTAGTCAGGACACTGGGGAGGACACCCCCTGCTCTTCTGCGAAAACTGCCATGGGATCTTTTACATTCGCCTGAGGGGGCAGTTTAATGTCTCATCTGAAAGACAGCAACTCTGACAGTGCAGCACTCCCTCAGTACTGCACTGAAGTATCAGCCTACACTACGTGCTCCAGACTCTGGAGTGGGAGTTGGACCCACGACCTTCTGTTTCTGCCACTGAGCCACGACTGGTTCATTGCGACGCTGAGTTTCAAGGTTGAAATCCGATGCATGCGCAGGAAGCATTGACTTGAGACATTCTTCCTACCCAACTTGATCCAACCCCACAGCTACCGCTCCCTACACGACCTGATTCAGTAGCCACTGCTCATCATCTGACCTGTCTCCGCAAGCCATAAATCCCCACCTGGCCAGATTCAGCAGCTACTGCTCCAACTCCCAAACTGACTCTGCTGCCATTGCTCCCCGCGCCCCCGCCCCCAGAATCACTGCTACCTTCAGAAATCCAATCCTGCAGCTGTCACAGTGTGACTCTGCTCCCCGCAGACTCTGATCTGATTTGAAATGCGCTGTTTGTCAGCTCGAAGTTCGATTGCCAGCAGAACATCCTGAATGACAGCTAAGCCAGTGTTTCCCATCAACAGCATCATGAAAGGAAATATAGCTGAATACATATGAAATATTAACTTAGTAAATATCCCAACGTGCTTCGTGGAGGACGGGAGAAATGGACACCGATCCTTTGGAGGAGATTTGAGAGGTAACCAAAAGCACGGGCAAAGAATGAACTTTGAGAAGGCGTTTAAAGGGGTGGGTGGATAGTGAGGGAGACGGCTTTAGGGAGTAGAGCCAAGACAACAGAATGATGTGCCAACAATAGTGGAGCGGAGGGGGAAATACATAAAAGACCAGAATCCGAACAGCAAGTGGTCACTGCAGGAGACATAACGCTGGAGGAGGTTGTGGACATGGGGTAGAGTGAGGCCATGGATGGACTTGAAGATCAGGCGAAGATTTTAAATTCAATGGATTGTGGGATAGGAGGCCAGCAAGGAGAGGGACGACAGGCAAGCTGCATCATCAGAGGTGTCCTCTTTCAGTTATGAGGAGAGACTAGAGAAGATGGGATTGTTCTCCTTAGAGCAGAGAAGGTTAAGTGGAGATTTAATAGAGGTGTTCAAAATCATGAAGGGTTTTGATAGAGTAAATAAGGAGAAACTGCTTCCACTGGCAGGAGGGTCAGTAACCAGAGGACACAGATTTAAGATAAGAGAACTAGCAGGGAGATGAGAATTTTCTTTTACGCAGCGAGTTGTTATGATCCGGAATGCACAGCATGAAAGTGGGGTGGAAGCAGATTCAATAGTAACTTTCAAGAAGGGAGTTGGATAAATACTTTAAGGGGAAAAAATTGCAGGGCTATGGGGAAGGAGCAGGGGAGTGGGACTAATTGGATAGCTCTCGCAAAGAGCTGGCATAGGCACAATGGGCCGAAGGGCCTCCTTCTGTGTTGTATGATTCTATGATTCTATGTTAAACCAAGACTTGTTCTTTGTTCAGTTGGACATAAAAGATCCTACTTGAAGAAGAGCAGGGAGTCCTCCCAGTGTCCTCATCAACAACCGTCCCTCAACCAACACCACCAAAAACAGATTAACTGGTCATTCATCTCTGTTTTTGGGATCTTGTTGTGCGCAAATTGGCTATCACGTCCGTCTAAATAAAAAGTGCCAAAACCTACAAGGCTACAGACCAAGAACTGGAAAGTTGGATTAGGCTGGATAGCTCTTTATCGGCCAGGACAGACATGATGGGCTGAATGCCCTCCTTCTGAGCCGTAAATTTCTATGATTCTATGATTCTAATTGCACTCCATAGTAATTCAGAATATGTTAAACGCTTTGGAGTGTCCTGATGACATGATAAGTTCTTTCTCTCTATCTGAATGATGGCATCTCCAGCAATGCAGCACTCTCTCAAATACATTTTCATTTGCAAGTCATGTAAAACTACCATATACTATACACAGACCAAGGTCCCTCCTGCTAATCAACGGCAGTCTGATAATTATTACTCGCCTTCTAATAACCTAACAAGCCATCAATACCTTTTCATCACATCACACATCAGGGATATATTTTCTTCCTTTCACCAATACATGCGAGCAAGTCACTGTGAATCTAAACAGAGAATCTAAACACTCATGCTGACTCTCGCTATCAGTAGCGAATAAGTAAAATACATCCTGTGGTGCTCAGCCGGTCATTAGTGCTAAAAGAAAACAGCTCAAAAAAAAAACAGCAGAAAACCCAATACGAAATCAAACGGCATATATTACAAGCTGACAGCTGCAAGTGGGGGAGTTCAAGGCTACGATCTCAGCTGGATTCTTCGGCTGTCCTGGTTTCTGACATTATTTGACCCTCTTGAGTGGACGGGAACTTGTTGCCCACTTGAGGTGTCTGTTCTGCTCTAGGCAACTCATCAGCTACCAATGAAAATTCAGGTCTCTTTAACATTCTCGCTTCTGCCTGCCCGCGGCTGTGAGTCAACCATCCGGGACCACTGAAGACCATCGACTGAGACTTTCTCCGCAATGTGCCACTAGGGAACATGGCTGTACAATCACTTCTGCAGCTCTGAGGATGAGCTGCAGACCTCCTATTCCTCCAGATCAATCAACTTGCCAGCAGTGCACAACAATGAAAGAGAGAAAGAACTCACAATTATACATCGCCCTTTACAACCTCAGGAAGTCCCAAAGTGCTTTACAGCCAATGAAGTACTCTTTGAAGTGTAGTCACTGTTATAATGTAGGGAAACACGACAACTAATTTGTGCACAGCAAGGTCCCACAGACAGCAATGTAAAAAAAGAACAGATAATCTGTTTTAGTGATATTAGATGAGGGATCAATATTTGCCAGGACACCGGGGAGAACTCCCTTTCTCTTCTTCGAATAGTGCCATGGGGTCTTTCACGTTCACCTGAGAGGGTAGACGGGGGCCTCAGTTTAACGTCTCATCTGAAAGAAGTGATGTATGCACTGCTTCAATTGCCCATCAGGGAATTCTTATCCTCATACCCATCTAGTGATCCAAATTGGGCTGCATTAGGAAACTGGAGCCAAATTAACCCAATTCAGATTACAAATTTTAAACCTGTTATCTGCTTTTAGGGATTAAAAATCGCGTTTTGTAACATGTTATGCGCATTCTGGAAAGTTCTGCTGTGCTTCATTGATGCGTCCAGACTGGTCAAATTCAGGTTAACCTATTTTACAGGCTCACCGAGTTCAGTGTACATTGATATTCTGTATTCAGTCAGGCTTGAGAGAATAGCTGAAAGCTAATTGAGCAAAGTAGCACAGTGCAGCGAGTGTGCACCACATTTCAATTCAGGTAGAGGTGAGACCATTTTGTTGGAAACTTTATTGGAATGTTCATGATGATACACCACAAGGGCACTCGGCTAAGATTAATGTCAAGATCAAAATATTGCCATTTCCAGCGGCAGTAATGTAAAATATCATCATTTAATTCTTTCCAAAACAAATTGCATTTCGGAAAATAGGAACAGGAGTAAGTCATTCAGCCCCTCAAGCCTGCTTCGCCATTCAGTCAGATCATGGTCGATCTGTACCTCAACTCTGTTTGCACGCCTTGGTTCCATATCCCTAACTGATTAAGATCAGTTAGGAATTGATCGACGGGAAACTGAGCCCTATGAATCAGGGAATTCCTGACTGCTATTCCTGTTGGGCCCCTTGCGAGGGCATGAGCAGGCTCCTGCAGTTGAATAGCCTGGTACTATCTATGCTCGCGCACAAAGAATGGACACTTGGGCAAAGTACAGGTGCTCCACAGCCACCTATGGAGTCAGAGAGTGACATGAGTCACTGGGGTAGAAATTAATCTGGGCCCTGGCACAAGGCAGGCCCGAAAGAAAGAACTTGCATTTTTTTTTATTCGTTCATGGGATGTGGGCGTCGCTGGCGAGGCCGGCATTTATTGCCCATCACTAATTGCCCTTGAGAAGGTGGTGGTGAGCTGCCTTCTTGAACCGCTGCAGTCCGTGTGGTGACGGTTCTCCCACGGTGCTGTTAGGTAGGGAGTTCCAGGATTTTGACCCAGCAACGATGAAGGAACGGCGATATATTTCCAAGTTGGGATGGTGTGTGACTTGGAGGGGAACGTGCATTTGGTGTTTGTTCCCATGTACCTGCTGCTCTTATCCTTCTATGTGGTAGAGGTCGTGGGTTTGGGAAGTTAGTGGAAGAAGCCTTGGCGAGTTGCTGCAGTGCATCCTGTGAATGGTACACACTGCAGCTACTGTGCGTGGGTGGTGAAGAGAGTGAATGTTTAGGGTGGTTTTTTGGGGTGCCAATCAAGCGGGCTGCTTTGTCCTGGATGGTGTCGAGCTTCATGAGTGTTGTTGGAGCTGCACTCATCCAGTCAAGTGGAGAGTATTCCATCAAACTCCTGACTTGTGCCTTGTAGATGGTGGAAAGGCTATTGGAAGTCAGGAGGTGAGTCACTCGTCGCAGAATACCCAACCTCTGACCTGCTCTTGTAGCCACAGTATTTATATGGTTGGTCCAGTTAAGTTTCTGGTCAATGGTGACCCCCAGAATGTTGATGATGGGGGCTTCAGCGATGGTAATGCCGTTGAATGTCAAGGGGTGGTGGTTGGACTCTCACTTGTTGGAGATGGTCATTGCCTGGCACTTGTCTTGCGTGAATGTTACTTGCCACTAATCAGCCCAAGCCTGGATGTCGTCCAGGTCTTGCTGTATGTGGGCACGGACTACTTCATTATCTGAGGGGTTGCGAATGGTACTGAACACTGTGCAATCATCAGCGAACATCCCCATTTCTGACCTTATGATGGAGGGAAGGTCATTGATGAAGCAGCTGAAGATGGTTGGGCCTTGGACACTGTCCTGAGGAACTCCTGCAGCAATGTCCTGGGGCTGAGATGACTGGCCTCCAACAACCACTACTATGGTGGATGGGGCGCCTTCTCGCGACCTCAGGCCATCCCAAAGAGCTTCACAGCCAATGAAGTACTTTTTGAAGTGTAGCCACCGTTGTTATGTAGGAAACGTTAAGGAGGTGCAACTATCTTCAGGGAGACTGAAATTTTGGCCTCTTACCTGATCGGCATAGGCCCTCAAATAAACCCCAAGAAGGGGGATGGGAGGGAGGACAATGGGAAGGAGACCGATCATGGCTGTCGGAAGTACTGTGGTTCCGGGAGAAGCACTTCCTGATCTGTGTGGATCAATTACTGATAACAAATTTAATAAGATGGAAGGGGACGGAATGATGATTTTTTTAAATGAAAATGGATTGTGTTGGTACACATTAAAATAAAAGGGACCAATGACGAGGGATGAATCAGTAATAAAGATTTGCATTCATTTTGGCGCCTTTCATGACCTCAGGACGTCCCAAAGTGCTTTACAAGTACTTTTGAAGCGTAGTCAGTGTTGTAATGTCGGAAACACAGCAGCCAGTTTGTGCTCAGCAAGATCCCAAAGAACAGCAATGAGATAAATGACCACATAATGGCCCAGATTTTGTCGTGAAAATAACGGTGAGGTGATTACCGTTTTTGCTCAACCGTAAGCTGTGTGAAAACGGCATCTCGCTGTTTGGTTCCCGAACGGCATGAAGTTCCTAGACTGATCTTATAGAAGTCTATAAAATAATGAGGGGCATAGATAAGGTCGATAGTCAAAATCTTTTCCCAAAGGTAGGGGAGTCTATAACGAGGGGGCACAGATTTAAGGTGAGAGGGGAGAGATACAAAAGGATCCAGAGGGGCAATTTTTTCACTCAAAGGGTGGTGAGTGTCTGGAACGAGCTGCCAGAGGCAGTAGTAGAGGCGGGTACAATTTTGTCTTTTAAAAAGCATTTGGACAGTTACATGGGGAAGATGGGTATCGATGGATATGGGCCAAGTGCAGGCAATTGGGACTAGCTTAGTGGTATAAACTGGGCGACATGGACATGTTGGGCCGAAGGGCCTGTTTCCATGTTGTAACTTCTATGATTCTATGATTCTATGATGTCATAGACACAGACTAAACTCACCACAAAAAGTCAGGGCTTGTCCATTCCAGACGAAGCACCCTTTTAACGGCATGGTAAGTGTTAATTACTGCCAAACAACCTCTCTGGCACTGAAAATTAACTTTTACAAGTGGGAAGTCTCATTCCTTCAGCTTTTAATTATTGTTGGAGATTTAAAACAAAATTTAAAGAACATTTTATTTTTACTTTTTCTTTCTGTCCTTTTTATCTCTCCCTTAATCCGATACCTGGACTTCAAGGGTTAAATTACGAGGAGCGATTACACAAACTAGGGTTGTATTCCCTGGAATTTAGAAGATTAAGTGGTGATTTGATCATAGTTTCAAGATATTATGGGGAACTGATAGGAGAGATAGAGAGAAACTATTTCCGCTGGTTGGAGAGTCTAGGACTAGGGGACACAGCCTAAAAATTAGAGCCAGGATTTTCAGGAGTGAAGTTAGGAAACACTTCTACTGCAAAGGGTGGTAGAAGTTTGGAACTCTATTCTGCAAACGGCAGTTGATGCTAGCTCAATTGTTAATTTTTAGTCTGAGATTGATAGATTTTTGTTTTTTGTTAACCAAAGGTATTAAGGGACATGGGGCTAAGGCCGGTCTTAGTATGGAGTTGGGTCACAGGTCAACCATGATTTCATTGAATGGCAGAACAGTCTCGAGGGGCTAAATGGCCTACTCCTGTTCCTATTTTAACATAGAAACATAGAAAATAGGAGCAGGAGTAGGCCATTCGGCCCTTCGAGCCTGCTCCACCATTCAATATGATCATGGCTGATCCTCTATCTCAATACCATATTCCCGCTCTCTCCCCATACCTCTTGATGCCTTTTGTGTCTAGAAATCTATCCAGCTCCTTCTTAAATATATTCAGTGACTTGGCCTCCACAGCCTTTTGTGGTAGAGAATTCCACAGGTTCACCACCCTCTGAGTGAAGAAATTTCTCCTCATCTCAGTCCTAAATGTCATACCCCATATCCTGAGACTGTGACCCCTCGTTCTGGACCCCCCAGCCAGGGGAAACATCCTCCCTGCATCCAGTCTGTCTAGCCCTATCAGAATTTTATATGTTTCAATGAGATCCCCTCTCATTCTTCTAAACTCGAGTGAATACAGGCCGAGTCAACCCAATCTCTCCTCATACGACAGTCCTGCCATCCCAGGGATCAGTCTGGTGAACCTTCCCTGCACTCCCTCTCTGGCAAGTATATCCTTTCTTAGGTAAGGAGACAAAAACTGCACACAATACTCCAGGTGTGGCCTCACCAAGGCCAATTTTCCTAAGTTCCGATGTTCCTTTCTTTCCCTCTCTTTATTTCGCTTCCTGTACCTGATTTGACATTGAATTCACTGTTCTCACTTACACTTCCCAGTTCAGACTCCGCCCTACTCAATAACGATTCTTCAATCTGATTGGTTAAGGAGACACACAGCTGCTTGCCCTGTTCACACCTGTGCCAGATGCCCTGTAGAGGGCACTGCATTGTTTTGCTGTCCTGCCTGCAGCGACTTGTCGTGCAAAACCCCACAGAAAGACTATGGGCAATTGCAAGTCCAACAAACCGCTCACAGCAAAATCTGGCCCAATCTGTTTTAGTGATGTGGGTTGAGGGTTAAATATTGACCAGGACGCTGGGGAGATCTCCCCTGCTCTTAGAAGTTGTTTTTGTTGAAGAAGTTGGAGCTGGATGAACACAGACTTGTCAAGGTCTTCAGAATGAATAGGTCACACGGTCTGAGTAGATAAGAGACGAGTGTGAGAGGGCTCACACTAGCAAGACCATTTCTATCAGCCCTAGAAGTCTGGTTGTTTTGATTTCGGAAGAGGAAACAGCGAAAGAGTTTATCGTTTAACTAATAACCCGGCCATTGTCAACTAATTGAAAATCAGACTGTCATAGTCCCTGACATGTGTCTGTTTAAGTTGAATGATTGTAAACAATTTTACAGCACCAAGTTATAGTCCAGCAATTTTATTTTAAATTCACAAGCTTTCGGAGACTTCCTCCTTCCTCAGGTAAATTTAAAATAAAATTGCTGGACTATAACTTGGTGTTGTAAAATTGTTTACAATTGTCAACTCCAGTCCATCTCCGGCATCTCCACATCATAAGTTGAATGAGACATGACACCATGTGACAGAATGAATCATTATGGTCAGTCAAATAAGGATGTAGGTGGAAGAAAGAGGTGGAGTCAATTTGTTAAATTAAAAGTATTATGGGATGATACTTTTCAGTCAAGGTTTGGAAAAATTTTGAAAGTCCTCAGAATGTTTGAAAAGGTTTAGAAAGATGCCAAGAGCTTAAGAACCAGGTATTCTAAAGCCATGAGTGAAATCTGGAAGACTAATTGTTCGCCTGATAAAAGTAAACTTGTAAAGTGCATCACATTGTTATTTAACAGCTTATGCCTCCGAGCAGAGAGAGATGGAAAAACGACCAAGTAAAAAATACAGAAAAAATAAATCATGTGCAGTGTTAGTTAAACGGAGGATAAGAAGAAGATGGTCATTCAATGGTGACTCACTGCAGGTACTGTCGGGGGTTGAAGCTGAGTGAGCTGGAGCAACATCAACAGTCGGGCCCGGAAATTTCACTGGGATTCCACTCTTCCCTCTGTAACTCCAGCAGGAAACTGACGGAACTCCCAGGAAACTGACGGAGAGTCGATTAGGCTGGGTCTCCGCCATTTCTGGTTATTTTACTCAATGCCTGTTAATGGCTGGAATTTCTGACCGCCCTTACGAGGCAAACAGCAGGCTAAATTAGAACTCCTGAAAGACGAGATACAAATATAAGAAAGAAAGGCTTGCATTTATATAACGACTTTCACAACCTCAGAACGTCCCAAATCACTTTTCTGCCAATTAAGTTCTTTTGAAGTGTACTCACTGTTGTAATGTAGGACACCTGGCAGCCAATTTGTGCACAGCAAGGTCCCACAAACAGCAATGAGATAATGACCAGATAGTCTGTTTTAGTGATGTTGATTGAGCGATAAATATTGGCCAGGACACCGGGGAGAACTCCCCTGCTGTTCTTCAAAATAGCGCCATGGCATCTTTTACATCCACTGTAGTGGGAAGACGGGACTTTGGTTTAAACATCTCATCCAAAAGGCAGCACCTCCAACACTCCACTGTGAAATATTAACCTCAGTTCTATGCTTAAGTCTCTAGAGTGGGACTTGAACCCACAACTTTCTGACTCAGAGGCAAGAATGCTAGCACTGAACCACAGCAAATCCCAATATAAACAGATTGGGTTTGAAGGCTAGAGAGAACTGTTAGTGGTGCAAGTGGCTAAGTGCTTGTCACATTCGAACGGCATTCCGCCAGTCACAATTGCAGTGGAGAATTGGAGCCCTTTTAAAATAAATGAGTTAACGTCTCGTTTAGAATATGACAGAAAAATATCACAGGAACGTGGTGAGTATTTGTCTACTGACATTCCAAGTAGTAGTTTTTAACTATACGTTTATTCCAATCAGTCTGTGTCTTGGTCAGTTTGGATCAATACCTAGACTGGATACCCTTTTAATGCTGCATTTGTATTGGAAGCAAACCCAGCTCCCTGCTCCCCAGTAACCAGGCCTTGTAAGGCTGGACACTTTTAACAGCATCTGGATCAAGTTTAAAAACAGCTGTGTCAGTCCAATTCTTGTCAATCGGCCAGAGGACTGGACGACAAGGGTCTATGATGTGAATTGTTGTGTGGGAATGCAACCAATCTGGAAATGTAGACTGGGCAACATGTTTGTGCAACTAAAATTATTCGTGAGAAAGGAGAGAAAGGTCAAGGAAAAACCATGAGTTTTCACCACGTGGGAAAAGTCAGGTGAGAAGCCATAATGAACTCCGTCTGTCCCAAAAGGAAAGCGAGCAGGTCAAAACTAAATTAAAGAGATTAAGAAGGCGGACCACAAAGGTAGTAATCTCTGGATTACTCCCGGTGCCATGCGTTAGCAAGTATAGAAATAGGAGGATAGAGCAGATTGATGTGTGGCGGGAGAGATGGTGCAGGAGGGAGGGCTTTAGATTCCTGGGGCATTGGGACCGGTTCTGGGAGAGGTGAGACCTGTACAGGCCGGACGGGTTGCACCTCAACGAAGCTGGGACTAATGTCCTCACAGGGAGGTTCGCTAGTGCTGTGGGGGAGTGGGTGCTTAAACTAATTTGGCAGGGGGGATGGGCACCAGGATGTAGCAATGGAAAGGAGAAACAAGGTGCACAAAGGATCGGGAGAGACAGATAGCATTACAACATGAAATAGTTTGGTAGTAGGTGGGACCAGACTAAGAGAGAGTACAAGAAAGTCTAAGATAGGTTTACAGTGCTTGTGTGTAAACGCACAAAGTGCGGTAAATAAGGTTGGTGAGCTGTAGGCGCAAATAGCCACATGGGAATATGTTGTTGTGGCGATAACAGAGACCTGGCTCAAAAAAGGGCAGGATTGGGTACTAAATATTCCTGGATACAAGGTGTTCAGGAAAGATATGGGAGGAAAGAAAGGAGGTGGGGGGTTGGCAGTATTGATTAAGAAGAATATTGCAGTGCTGGAGAGAGAGAGGATGTCCTGGAGGGGTCAAGGACAGAATCTATTTGGTTAGAGTTAAGAAACAATAGAGGTGCCATTACATTACTGGGTGTATTCTATAGGCCACCAACTAGTGGGAAGGAGATAGAGGAGCAAATCTGCAGGGAAATTACAGAGAGGTGCAAAAGCCATAGAGTAGTGATAATGGAGGACTTCAACTATCCTAATATAGACTGGGATAGTAATAATATAAGGGACAAAGAAGGGGAGGAATTTTTGAAGCGTGTTCAGGAGAACTTTCTTGACCAGTACATTTCTGGCCCAATGAAGAAGGAGGCATTGCTGGACTTGGTTCTGAGGAATGAGGTGGGCCAAGTGGAGCAAGTGTCAGTGGGGGAACATTTAGGAAACAGCGATCACAGTTTCATAAGGTTTAGAACAGCTATGGAAAAGGAAATGGACCACTCCAAAGTGAAAATACTCAATTGGAGGAGGGCCAATTTCAGTAGGATGAGAACTGATCTGGCCCGGGTAAATTGAAATCAAAGATTGGCAGGCAAAACTGTAATTGAACAGTGGGCGGCCTTTAAGGAGGAGATGGTTCAGGTACAGTCTAGTTACATTCCCACAAGGGGGAAAGGTAGGGCAACTAAAACCAGAGTTCCCTGGATGACAAAAGAGATAGAGAGTAAGATGAAGCAGAAAAAAGGATCAAATGACGATGTCAGGTTGATAACACAAGTGAGAACCAGGCTGAATATAGAAAGTTCAGAGGGGAAGTGAAAAAGGAAATAAGAGGGGCAAAGAGAGAATATGAGAATAGAATGGCAGCAAACATAAATGGGAATCCAAAAGTCTTCTATAGGCATGTAAATAGTAAACGGGTAGTAAGAGGAGAGGTGGGGCCGATCAGGGGCCAAAAAGGAGATCTACTCATGGAGGCAGAGGGCATGGCCGAGGTACTAAATGAGTACTTTGCATCTGTCTTTAACAAGGAAGAAGATGCTGTCAGAGTGTCAGTAATGGAAGATATAGTTGAGATACTGGATGGGCTAATAATTGATAAAGAGGAGGTACTAGAAAGGCTAGCTGTACTTAAAATAGATAAGTCACCTGGTCCGGATGGGATGCATCTTAGGTTGCTGAGGGAAGTAAGGCTGGAAATTGCAGAGGTACTGGCCATAATCTTCCAAACATCCTTAGATACAGGGGTGGTGCCAGAGGACTGGAGAATTAAATATATTACACCCTTGTTCAAAAAAGGGTGCAAGGATAAACCCAGCAACTACAGGCCAGTCAGTTTAACCTTGGTGGTGGGGAAACTTTTAGAAATGATAATCCAGGACAGAATTAACAGTCACTTGGATAAATCTGGATTAATAAAGGAAAGCCAGCACGGATTTGTTAAAGTCAAATTGTGTTTAACTAACTTGATAGAGTTTTTTGATGAGGTAACAGAGAGGGTTGATGAGGACAATGTGGCTGATGTGGTGTATATGGACTGTCAAAAGGCATTTGACAAAGTGCCTCATAATAGGCTTGTCATCAAGATTGAAGCCCATGGAGTAATGGAGGTAGTAGCAGCATGGATACAAAATTGGCTAAATAACAGGAAGCAGAGGGAAGTGCTGGCAGCAGATTCAATCACGGCTTTCAAAAGAGAACTGGATAAGTACTTGAAAGGAAAAAAAATTGCAGGGCTACGGGGATAGGGCGGGGGAGTGGGACTAGCTGGATTGCTCTTGCATAGAGCGGGCACGGGCTCGATGGGCCGAATGGCCTCCTTCCGTGCTGTAACCTTTCTATGATTCTACGATTCTTAGAGAAAGCAGATAGCCAATTGCTTAATCGATAATGGCCGTGCCTGGTGAGCCATTCAGGCCAACTCAATCTTAGGCTTGATCCTAGACTGCGCTGAGTTTAGGGAGGAGGGGTGGCATTTTACAATTGTTACCCGTGCTCCTGGACTAGCGATGGGAAGTATCCTACTCACGATCGCCACCTAGGAAACTGTGCGCGGACAGACTCACGGTAAGAGCAGGATCGGGTGTGAATGTGACTCCACCCCCCCCTTCCATTGAATGTACCTTCGACACTCACAGTCTAGGCTCACACGAGAATGGCCTCTGAGATGAGGTACCAGCGGAATCATCTTGAGGAGGGGGTTTAATGAAAATTGCAGTAGAGAACGTTAAAAAAAAATTATCGAAGTGCACTAATAAAAATGTAACTAATGACAGATCTGGAACGCACGACCTGAAAGGGCGGTGGAAGCAGATTCCATAGGAACTTTCAAAAGGCAATTGGACGTGTACTTGAAGAGTACTAATTTGCAAGGTTGTGAGGAAAAAGCCGGGGTGTGGGATTAAATCGTGCAGCTCTTTCAAAGAGGCGGCACAGGCACTGCGGGCCGAATGGCCTCCTTCTGTGCTGTAAGATCCTATGATTCTACGATTCTATGACAGGAACAGAAAGTGGCAGGTGCAAGAGGTAAAACACCACGTGAGACACTTTGGGATCTGAATTGCTTTTTAATGTATGAAGGCTGTTCAGACTTCTAATAATTCAGCAATTGTGAAATATTCCCGAGTGGCCACTATCAGTTTTCATAGAAAAGTAACATGTCTGCTGCGCCAGATGGAAAGTTTCAGAATTTTGCCAGACAGTTTATGTAGGACTTCAGTGGGAATATAAACTCTCAAACAGTAATTATTGTGGGAAGAATTACATTCCCACATCTGGGATATGTGGAAAGCTCAGGCTTTTCTGACAAGAGAACTAATGGGCAGGTCAGAGGTTACACGTCTCCTGTGGATGCCCTTTCTATTTAGGAGCTGGTTTGCTAGTCCCTTCTGACAGAAGAAAAATGTGAATAATTTCTGACGAAATCAGTTGCTAATTCTAGATTTCTAGCCACATTCCACGAGTTGAACCCATGATCTTGAACTGACTCTTCAGCGCAGCACCGAGGAGGTGTTACATTGTTGGAGGGCCCATCCTTTGGACTGAACCGAGGCCTTGTCCGCCTGTTCAGGCTTGGATGGGAAAGATCGCATGGTACCACTGGAAGAAGAGTCGGGAATTCTCCTGGTGTCCTGGACACCGTTCATCCCTCAACCAGAATCAGCAAAAAAACCAGATTGATTGGTCATTGTTGTTTGCGGGATCTTGCTGTATGGCAATTGGCATCTGCTACTGCCCCCATAGCAGCAGCAATTAGAGGATAATTTTGTTCATGGTGTAAAGCGGGCGCTATCGTATCAGCCGCAGATCTCCATTGACTTCAGTGGTAATGAAAAGCGGGAGAGATATAGAACGGGTGGGTGATCCCATAGCGCCCGTTTCACACTATCGCCCAAACGTCTCATCCAAAAAGTGACACCTCCGACAGCGCAGCGCTCCCTCAGTACTGCACTAAAATGTCAGGCTAGATTTTGTACTTAAGTCTCTGGAGTGGGTGTTGAACCCACAACCATTACTAACTCAGAAATCAAGAGTGCTAACCACTAAGCCACAGAATGCTACTTTCTCTATTCTAGACGATGTGGGGAGCTCGGCTAACACATCACAGCACTGTATTTGAGAATGTCGTCTTTTCTTTTTTAAATAGAGAAGTCAAGACCAAGAGTGGTGGGCTTTACCAATGTTGAAAAGCGTAGAGGAGATGAGTTAAACCAAGAAGTAGCGATTAGGCCTGTTGATTGTGAAAGAAAAGGAAGACTGAGGCAAGGAGGATTTGCACAGCGAGAGGTGATAAGCGAAGGATGAGTGGGAGATGGTGTGAGGAGCATTGATTTCAATACAGCGAAGATACTGGCAGGAAGAATAGCATGTGGCTCATTAGATTTGGAACTTAGGAGGAACAAGAGAAAAGATTTCCGGGGGGGGAATAACCTCATCTTAAATAATATAAAATAAAAATAATATTGTAAAATGGGCCACGTAAATTGACTGTGTTCCAAGATTCCCCACTAATATCACAGTGCCAAACACAAGTGATAGAATCATAGAACCTTACAGCACAGAAGTAGACCATTCTGCCCATCGTGCCTGTGCTGGCTCTTTGAAGGGTTAGCCAATTAGTCCCATTCCCCCATAGCCCTGCAGTTTTTTCTTTTCAAGTATTTATCCAATTCCCTTTTGAAAGTTACTATTGAATCTTCTTCCACTACCCTGTCAAGCAGTACAGTCAGATCATAAAAACACGATGTGTAAAAAAATTCTCCTCATCTCCCCCCTGGTTCTTTTGCCAATTACCTTGAATCTGTATCCTCTGATTACCAACCGTCCTGCCAGTGGAAAAAGTTTCTCTCTATCTACTCTATCAAATCCCCTCATAATTTTGAACACCTCTATTAAATCTCCCCCTGACCTTGTTACCCCTAAGCTCTAAGGAGAGCAATCCCAGCTTTTCTAGTATCGTAGTATCAAAGTATCATAGCAGATACTGTCCTCCACATTGTTTACTACATTTCCGAGTTTCGTGTCATCTGCAAACTTTGAAATTATATCCTCTATACTCAAATCCAGGTTATTAATATATAGCAAAAAGAGCAGTGGACCTAATACTGACCCTTGGGGAACATCACTGTAAACTTCCCTCCAGTCTAAAAAATAACTGTTCACCATTACTCTGCTATCTGTCCCCTAGCCAATGCTGTAACCACGCTGCCACTGTCCCTTTAATCCCATGGGCTTCAATTTTGCTAACAAGTCTATTATGCGGTACTATATCAACTGCCTTTTGAAAATCCATATACACAACATCAACCATACTATCCTCATCAACCCTCCCTGCTACTTCATCAAATCAAATTAGTCAAACCCAATTATTCTTTAACAAATCCATGCTGACTTTCATTTATTAGCCCATACTTTTCCAAGTGCCAATTTATTTTGTCCCAGATTATTGTCTCTAAAGGTTTCTCCACCACGACTGGTCTATAATTGTCGGGTTTATCCCTCTCCACTTTTTTGAACAGGGGTGTAACATTTGCAATCCTCCAGTCCTCCAGCAACATCCCCATATCTAAGGAAGATTGGAAGATTGTGGCCAGAGCCTCCGCAATTTCCACCCTTACTTCCCTCAGTAACCTAGGATGCATCCCATCCGGACCGGGTGACTTTTCTACTTTGAGTACTGGCAACCTTTTAAGTCCCTCCTCTTTATCTATTTTTATCCTATCCAATATCGCTACTACCTCCTCCTTTACTGCTACAATGGCAGCATCCTCTTCTCTAGTGAAGACGGATGCGAAGTATTCATTTAGTGCCTCAGCCATGCCCTCACAAGTCTCTCCATAAACCATAACATGTTTTATTGGAACTCACACTGTTCCAGGGAGCGCTACAGACCTGTCAGGTCTTGTTCATTTGAACTGACACTCACTCATTCTGTTTTTAAAAAGTGGCTTATTTTGGCTGCATTTTACTTCAATGGTTTTGCAAGCTGTCCCAATCTTCCTGATCCTAAATTTTACGCCTTGACCAACTGCATACTCGAGAGGTCTGGTGTTGTAGTGATGGGCTGCTGTAGCTGAAGATTCCGCTCTTCAGTTATGGGAATTCGCATTGGGTACTTGAAAATTATTTGGCTCTCCTGGTCGGCCTCCCACCTTGCACTCTCCGTAAACTTGAGATAATCCAAAACTCTGCTGCCCGTATCCTAACTCTCACCAATTCCCGTTTACCTGTCACCCCTGCGCTCGCTAACCTACATTGGATTCCCAGTCCCCAAAAGTCTCCATTTTGAAGTTCTCATCCTTGTTTTCAAATCCGTCCATGGCCTCCCTCCTCCCTATCTCTGTAATCTCCTCCGGCCTTGCAGCCCTCCGTGATCTCTGCCCTCCTCCAATTCTGGCCCCTTGCGCATCCACGATTGTCATCGCTCCACCATTGGCAGCCATGCCTTCAGCTGCCTAGACCCTAAGCTTTAGAATTCCCTCCCTAAACCTCTCCACCTCTCTACCTCTCCCTCCTCCTTTGAGTCGCCCCTTAAATCTTATCTCTTTAATCAAGCTTTTGGTCACCTGACATAATCACCCGGACCAGCCATATAAATACTGTGGCTACGAGAGCAGGTCAGAGGCTGGGTATTCTGTGGCGAGTGACTCACCTCCTGACTCCCCAAAGCCTTTCCACCATCTACAAGGCACAAGTCAGGAGTGTGATGGAATACTCTCCACTTGCCTGGATGAATGCAGCTCCAACAACACTCGAGAAGCTCGACACCATCCAGGACAAAGCAGCCTGCTTGATTGGCACCCCATCCACCACCCTAAACATTCACTCCCTTCACCACCGGCGCACTGTAGTTGCAGTGTGTACCATCCACAGGATGCACTGCAGCAACTCGCCAAGGCTTCTTCAACAGCACCTCCCAAACCCGCGACCTCTACCACCTAGAAGGACAAGAGCAGCAGGCACATGGGAACACCACCACCTGCACGTTCCCCTCCAAGTCACACACCATCCCGACTTGGAAATATATCGCCGTTCCTTCATCGTCGCTGGGTCAAAATCCTGGAACTCACTTCCTAACAGCACTGTGGGAGAACCTTCACCACATGGACTGCAGCGGTTCAAGAAGGCGGCTCACCACCACCTTCTCAAGGGCAATTAGGGATGGGCAATAAATGCTGGCCTCGCCAGCGACGCCCAGGTCCCATGAACGAATAAAGAAAAAACTCCTTATGTGGCTCGGTGTCAAATTATGTTTGGTAACGCTCCTGTGAAGCTCCTTGGAACATTTTACTACGTTAAAGGCGCTATATGAATGCAAGTTGTTGTTTTTAGTGCTCGGGGATTACAATGGTACAAAATTGTCATACACAAAAGTTCCTGAGAAACCCAGCAACACAATGTTGCAAACAAACGTTGAGTTGTGTCTGAGAGAAGCGGAAAGCCAAGTCTTTTTAAATGCACAACTTTCATTTATGTTATTTATTGTAATCCAGACTTATTTGGCTTCTCTCCTGCGAGCCGTTAGAGGAGAATTTTTTTTTTCCACGGGTAGCGCTCAACAGCGCACTCAAGTGGCAATTCTTCACGTGTGAACCTCGCTAGTTGCTGTTGGTCAGGGTGGGGACATCACAGCTGAGCCTGAATCTGCCCTCACCCAGTGTCTAATTTCCAGTGGAAGGAGAGAACTCTGCCTGAACTTTCCGCTCCCTAGCCTGGGGTCACTGAGGGCAATTATAGTTGAGATTCCTACATTACGACAGTGACTACACTTCAGAAGTACTTCACTGGCTGTTAAGCGCTTTGGGACATCCTGAGGTTATGAAAGGCCCTGTACACATCCAAGTTCTTCCTTTCTTTCTTATTAGTGTATGCACTTCATAAATACGATCATTGCATGATTTGTCTTTTTCAAAAACCAGCCTGATGGTCTCTTAGCCGTTTGACAAGTTCTGTCTTTAGTTTGTCGAGGATAATTCTGTTCTAGGCCTTTTCCCTGGTGCTGATAACAACATAATGACTCTCCAGTTCTTGCAATCTCTGAGATCCTCTTTCTTTGGTAACTTCATAATACAGTCATGTTTCCAGTCTTCAGGTACTTCTTCTGTTTCCCATATCTTCTCAAAAAATCGGAACGGCATTTTTGGTGGGTGTTTCTAAATCTCATTAGATGACTTCTGACGATACACCATCAGGGCCTGAGGCCTTCCCGCTCTTCAGTTTCTTCATGGCCTCCTTCTGCTAGGTTTGTTTACGTTTACCTGCAAAGCAGATTCCTGCGGGTGGTAGGCCTGAGGGCTCGGTCGGAGCAGATCATTTAGCAGCTCCTTGAAATGTCCTGCCCATCTTTTGAGCTGATCGTAGGGCTGCTAACCCCGCTTAGACATATTCCTGTTGGTTTCATCGCATGACCTCCTGCCCGCAACCACCCCACCCCCACACTATCGCCGTTGGTCACCCGAAATGTCCATCCTCATGGTGCACCACCTTCCTACGCCAATCAGAAAGTGAATAGACCCTTCGTTACCCGATTGGATGATTCCTGACTGTCAGTCAAAAAGCATTTTTTTCCCATGTCCATTATTTTTTAATTAGCAAACAAAAGTGTTCAAAAAAACCATTTTTAAGAACACAATTTTTGAATGCCCCCTGCATTTTTTCTCCTGGGTTGCTCGTAGCAGCGTGCTAGAGGTTAGTCTTTAATTCCTGGAAACTCCAGGGCAATGCGTGAGGGTTGGCAACCCTACCTGATCGTTGTTTTTTGTGAGTGCTGTACCGTTTCTTGCCATGTCTTCTTTATTTGTTGCCAAGTTTGTTTGCGAGTTGGTCCCTCTGGCTCCTGTAGGTTTATCAGGCTTTCACATTTATTAGAAAGGGTCACCTGAAAGCTGGCTATCATTTTGCGATCTTGTATCAGCTCCAATTCAATCTGTTAGTAGCTCTGTTTCTGTTGATGTGAAACTTTTTTAAGGTAACTTACCCATAAGTATGTGGTAGTCATTCAAATCTCTGCTGCCCGTCTCCTAACTCACACCAAGTTCCGTTCACCCATCACCCCTGTGCTCTCTGTCTGGCAACGCCTCAATTTTAAAATTCTTATCCTTGTTTTCAAATCTCTCCCTGGCCTCGCCCCCCTCCCTATCTCTGTAACCTCCTCCAGTCCTACAACCCTCCGAGATCTCAGCGCTTCTCCAATTCTGGCGTCTGACACATCCCCGATTATGATCGCTCCACATTTGGCGGCCGTGCCTTCAGCTCCCTAGGCCCTAAGCTCTGGAACTCCCTCCCTAAACCTCTCCACCTCCATACCTCTCCCTCCTACTTTAAGTCACACCTCAAAACCTACGTCTTTGACCAAGTTTTTGGTCACCTGTCCTAACAGCTCCTTATGTGGCTCGGTGTCAAATTGTGTTTGATAACGTATCTGTGAAGCGCTTTGGGACATCTTACTATATTATATGTGCTCTTTAAATGCAAGTTGTTGTTGTGATTGTGATCTGAAGCTGCAGGTGATCATATTTTCACTCTGTAGACTTTTAAGCTTCCGGTTGATACAGAATTGATCTATATGATTTTCAGTGCGATGGTCTTATGATATCCATGTAGCCTTATCTACCATTTTGTACTAATTATTATAATAGTGTCCTCTCATATTCAGGATGTGGGATTGAATTCAGCCTTGGCAGATGGGATGAGCCTTCTATCTCTCTAATGGTTACTGAGTGACAGAAGCAAAATTAGTCTGAACAGTATTGTTCTGGACCTTACTGGACTGGAGGCCACAGCATAAAGCTAACGGGGGAATTTATGCAGAGGAGGGCAGATGGCTCATTCCCTCTGGTTCCTCACCCCTGTCAACTTGGCTCTAATATATTATTTACACATTTCACACAGGTGGTTGAGGGCTGTTAGTATTGCATTGTTCCTTTTTAATGAACTGCCTAACATGGTTGACTCTTAACTGCTCTATGAAGTGATCGAGCAATTCATTCAGCTGTAGCAAACCGCTACACAGAAAATTGCAATGGTTCAAGAGGCAGGCCCATCACCGCCTCAGGTCAACTAGGGATAGGAACATAAGAACAGGAGTAGGCCATTCAGCCCCTCAAGCCTGTTCCGCCATTCAATTAGATCATGGCTGATCTGTATCGCAACTCCATTTATCCGCCTTGGTTCCGTAACCCTTAATACCCTTACCCAACAAAAATCGATCAATCTCAGTTTTGAAATTTTTAATTAACCCCCAGTCTCAACAGCTTTTTGGGGGAAGAGAGTTCCAGATTTCCACTACCCTTTGTGTGAAGAAGTGCTTTCTGACATCACCCCTGAACAGCCTAGCTCTAATTTTAAGGTTATGCTCCGTTGTTCTAGACTCTCCCGACCAGAGGAAATAGTTTCTCTCTATCACCTTTTAGTCTTCTTTACTCGAGGGAATAAAAGCCCAGTCTATGCAACCTGTCGTCATAACTTAACCCTTTTAGCTCTGGCACAAGGCCAATATACCCTTTCTGAGGTGCGGTGCCCAGAACTGAATGCAATACTCCAGATGGGGTCTAACCAGAGCTTCATATAACTTCTGCCCCTTTGTATTCCAGCCCCTCTTGATATAAAGGCCAACATTCCTTTAGCCTTTTCAATTATTTTTTTATACCTGTCCACTAGCTTTTAGTGATTTCTACACTTGGACCCATAAAGCTCTCTGTTCCTCCACAGTTCCTAGCATCTCACCATTTAGAAAATGCCCTGATCTATCTTTCTTAGTGGATGACCTCACAGCTCCTCACATTGAACTCCATCTGCCACAGTGTTGCCCACTCCCTTAATCTATCAATGTCAAATTTCATCCCCAATGAGTCTGAACCTTCCGTGGTCTAATGTCTTTTGGGAAGTCCAAGTAAACTAGACCTCCTGAATTAACCATACCCATAAGGTCAGTTACCTCCTCAAAGAAGATTTGTAAGGCATGACCTATTAATGCTAACGTAATGGTGGCTTCTTCCTATGATACCTACACTCCTTATAGCATCTCATAATAATTGATTTTGTAGGAAAAAAGATAAAACCAGCTATGTATGCATTGATCCGCATTGCGTGTGATCAAGAAGGACATTTTCCACAGCCTGCTCCTATATGTACACCCAGCATTAGGCATTACAATGCCAATTTTTGGGTGAGAAAGGGGGAGGATTCCATGGTGGAAAAAGCTTTGGTGATGCCAATTAAAATGATAGTGGAGCAACTGAATTAAAGCTACAAATTAGTCCATTGATCTAAGCAACAGGAAATATCTCAGGGCTAAAAGTCTGTCACAGGGATTCAGAATAAGAACATAAGAAATAGGAGCAGGAGTAGGCCATACGGCCCCTCGAGCCTGCTCCACCATTCAATAAGATCATGGCTGATCTTCGACCTCAACTCCACTTTCCCGCCCGATCCCCATATCCCTTGATTCCCCTAGAGTCCAAAAATCTATCTACCTCAGCCTTGAATATACTCAATGACTGAGCATCCACAGCCCTCTGGGGTAGAAAATTCCAAAGATTCACAACCCTCTGAGTGAAGAAATTCCTCCTCATCTCAGTCTTAAATGGCCGACCCCTTATCCTGAGACTATGCCCTCTAGTTCTAGACTCTCCAACCAGGGCAAACAACCTCTCATCACCTACCCTGTCAAGCCCCCTCAGAATCTTATATGTTTCAATGAGATCACCTCTCATTCATAGTATGGCTTGATTACTTTAATTTAATCTCTTTGACTTGTTTGTGGACCCTTCTGTCATGGCTAAAGTCAATGCCATTTTCCATGCTGCCGATAGTCCCTGTAACCGGGTAGACCAAAGTGAACCCTCCTCTCCCAGATCAGCTGATCTACCGCACAAAGTTTATTTTTTTTTAGTAATCGATAAAGGCACACAGACTGGGGATGGGAAAAATAATTCCACAGTGACTTGGTTTGGTTAAACTCTACCAACCCCACCAAACCCAACCCATGTTTAGATCTCCAGTTTAATGGCAAAAATGGGGGTGATTTTCAAAGTGTCTGTGTGGTAACTGGAGGAGTGGATTATCCACCCATTATAGAATCGGCCTGATTTTTATTTCCATTGAAATCTGCTCCGTCAGGAGGTGAGATTGAAAATCACCCCCTATGTCTGTGAATGATGTGGCGATGCCGGTGATGGACTGGGGTTGACAATTGTAAACAATTTTACAACACCAAGTTATAGTCCAGCAATTTTATTTTAAATTCACAAGCTTTCGGAGGCTACCTCCTTCCTTAGGTGAACGATGACATCGTTCATCGTTCACCTGAGGAAGGAGGTAGCCTCCGAAAGCTTGTGAATTTAAAATAAAATTGCTGGACTATAACTTGGTGTTGTAAAATTGTTTACATATGTCTGTGAAGGCAGTACCTATGAGGACAAAGTGACAATGCTGGTTGTAGTGGTACATGTACAACGGTTATCAATGAAATGACAATTGAATCCCGTCTCCAAAAAGCATTCCTCTCTGAATTGTTCTTAGCCTCAATCAAGAGAGGCTAAGAACAATTCCACGACATTTTTCAACAGCTCTAGGTTCTCTGAATTTATTCACAAAACAGCGGGGGAAGAATTCCTTTCGCATTATATGCAGCAAAATTGTAAAAGGGTCTGTGAAGATTTCCCCGTTTGGTTCGTCTAGCGAAAACACATTTGATGCGCTTATCGGAAAAACCCAACCAGAGCAAATCTTCACAAACACATAGAAGCCTGACGAATTCTTACCCCGCCATTGCTGGGAAAAGTAACGGTGAACTGACCCAAACAGACTAGGGAAGTTTCCCACTGCCTAAACTGGAACTGACCCACACATATTGGGGAGGTTCCTCACTTTCCATATGGAACTGGCCCATACAAACTAGCAAAGTTCCCAGATTCAATCTCCAGTCCGTGATAAATTAGCTCATCTCTGCTGAGGTGGCGACAGGAGTGCTACATTTACCTTGGCAGGGAGTGGATGGGGTGGGGGTTGGCTGGAAATGGCCAGGGTTCTTGCTCACTGAGTCCTGATGGAAATATACGTGTGAACAGGTTAGGCCTCAGCGGAGGTGTCCTCGAAGGTCAAAGAGCTGTCAAAACTTGCCGTCTATGCTCACATGTGAAGAATACCTGTTTGAGCAAGGTGCAGTTGTTAATGGAGTGTGCCTTTGGCTTAGGGATAGCATTGCTGCCTCTGAGTTGGAAGTTGAGCTCCACTCTATACAGCCCCAGCAGCTGGAGACCACAGGATGTTTTTGAAATACTGAGTGGATATCCGGACGTTGTGACCACTGGCTCAGTAGTAGTATTCTCGCCTCTAAGTCAGAAGGGTTAGGTCTGGGATCCACTCCTGACAACCCCGGCAAGTAGAGACAGGAGCGTCAGCTCTGAATACTGGGTTGATGCTCAGCAGGGCTATTTGTACTTTGATGGGTGTGGGATGGGTCAGTTTGTATGGGTCAGTTCCAATGCTCTTCTGGCTGGCCTCCCACCTTGCACCGTCCGTAATCTTGAGCTCATCCAAAACTGTGCTGTCCATATCTTAACTCGCACCAAGTCCTATTCACCCATAACCCCTATGCTTGCTGACCAACATTGGCTCTCGGTCCGGTAATGCCTCAAAATTAAAATTCTCATCCTTGTTTTCAAATCCCTCTATGTCCTCACCCCCTCCCTATCTCTGTAACCTCCTCCTGTCCTACAACCCTCCGAGATCTCTGTGCTCCTCCAATTCTGGCCTCTTGGGCATTCACAATTTTAATTTTTTTTTATTCGTTCATGGCATGTGGGTGTCACTGGCGAGGCCAGCATTTATTGCCCATCCCTAATTGCCCTTGAGAAGGTGGTGGTGAGCCGCCTTCTTGAACCGCTGCAGTCTGTGTGGTGAAGGTACTCCCACAGTGCTGTTAGGTAGGGAGTTTGAGCATATTGACCCAGTGACAATGAAAGAACAGCGATATATTTCCAAGTTGGGATGATGTGTGACTTGGAGGGGAACGTGCAGGTGGTGGTGTTCCCAAATGCCTTCTGCCCTTGTCCTTCTAGGTGGTAGAGGTCGTGGGTTTGGGAGGTGCTGTCGAAGAAGCCTTGGCAAGTCGCTGCAGTGCATTCTGTGGATGGTACACACTGCAGCCACTGTGTGCCGGTGGTGAAGGGAGTGAATGTTTAGGGTGGTGGATGGGGTGCCAATCAAGCGGGCTGCTTTGTCCTGGATGGTGTCGAGCTTCTTGAGTGTTGTTGGAGCTGCACTCATCCAGGCAAGTGGAGAGTATTCCATCATTCTTGACTTGTGCCTTGTAGATGGTGGAAGGCTTTGGGGAGTCAGGAGGTGAGTCACTCGCCGCAGAATACCCAGCCTCTGACCTGCTCTTGTAGCCACAGCATTTACGTGGCTGGTCCAGTTAAGTTTCTGGTCAATGGTGACCCCCAAGATGTTGATGGTGGGGGATTCGGCGATGGTAATGCCGTTGAATGTCAAGGGGAGGTGGTTAGACTCTCTCTTGTTGGAGATGGTCATTGCCTGGCACTTGACTGGCACGAATGATACTTGCCACTTATGAGCCCAAGCCTGGATGTTGTCCAGGTCTTGCTGCATGCAGTCACGGACTGCTCTACCATTGGTGACCGTGCCTTCAGCTGCCTAGGCCCTAAGCTCTGGAATTCCCTCCGTAAACCTCTCCGCCTCTCTACCTCTCTCTCCTCCTTTAAGACCCTCCTTACAACCTACCTCTTCGACCAAGCTTTTGGTCACCTGTCCTAATATCTCCTTATATGGCTCGATGGCAAATTTTGTTTGATAATCGCTCCTGTGAATGCCTTGGGACATTTTACTGTGTTAAAGGCACTATATAAATGCATTTTGTTGTTGTTGTTGTTGTTGTTGTTGTTGGGGGTGGTGGTGATGGTGGTCGACCACTCCCATCTTAAAGGGTGGGTGGGGCTCTTTATCCTTGGTTTTAGCCCACCAGGAGAAGGTAACCCGAAGGTAAAAAGAAACATGGGGAGGGCAATAGGAAACCACTTTAGCTATGCTTACCTTGTAAGCGGCTCAAGACTTGAGTAGGGACCAGCCCTGGGGCAAAACACGTTGGACAGATGGACCATTGTCAATGGAATCTCATGGAAACCTTCAACAACAAGAACCTTGAGTTTATGGATCCCCATTACTGTAGTAACAGGAGAGGAGAAAGAAAGAACTTGCATTAATAAAGTGCCTTTCACATTCTAAGAATGTACGAAAGTGTTTCACAGCCCATGAGTTTTTGTTTTGAAGTGTAGTCGTTGTTGGTCTCTGGTCAAGTACACAGCCAGTTCACAAACAGCAAAATCCCTCAAACAGCAAATTAAATAAGTTGTGATAACGGAGGGATAAATATCGCCAAGGACAGCAGAACTCCACTGCTCTTCAAGTAATGACATGGGATCTTTCACATCCACCCAAACAGGCAGACAAGTTACTCAAAAGTCAGCATCTCCAACAATGCAGCATTCCCCCTGTCCTGCATTGAAGAGTCAGCTTGGATTTGCCCTGGGTGTGGGCGCATGAACCTCTAACCCAGAGATTGCACTCAGCCAAGCTAAACACAACCTTAGAAAAAATTGAAGGGAAAAATAAATATAGAGCAAGGAGCGACCAATGTTAGATGTGACTGCATTGGGGTGGGTGGGGTTATTTTATTATCAAACAAAGTTTTCTGTTGTTCAAGCAATATGCGTACACTCAAAAACACATGCTGGGAAAACATATTGGCTCCAAGGTGACAGATTGTGAAAGCACTTTAAATTAGAGCTCTGAACTAATGAGGTTTAATGCAGAGCTGGATTTCTAATGGGAAACCCCACTGTTTTAATCTTTCAGAATTTTCAGGACCTTAAATTCTCCGGAGTGTCTGTCCGGGTGCTCATTGAGATTAACAACAACAGTGCTTGGAATTGTAAACAAAAATCCATTTTGGACCCATTGTCCCATTAAAGTGTTAGTGCCAGTCACCCTTCCAATAATCAAATATTTTTTTTCTTACTTTGCCAAATATAGGGTAACTTTTCCGATATCGTGCTCCCGGAACTTTGTCTTCTGGGAGCGCATATCAGGAAATTGCGTGCAAGCAATCCATGATTACCCGTCCATAGCTGTCCTAGCCTTCAGGCACAGTTTTTGGGGTGACCTTGTAGGGGAAGAGCTTCTGCCTGGCTCTAAATGGCCAAAAACATAAGTGGGGAAGGGGTGGGGGAACCAAGTGTAGGGAATCCCCAAGTCGGGAATTCCCGCTCCTTGTTCCACAGTCGGGACAGGTAGGCTGCACTCTGCAACTTTCCGGGATCCGGGGAGGATTCAGCACCCTCCGTACCCAGCCAGCCTGCTTCCGCTGGCATTCCTGCCAGGTTTGGCGGGTGGAGCACCACAGTTGCACCCACAAACCGCTGATGTTTCAACTTGTGCCAGCTGTGGCTCAGTGGGTAGCACTCTCGCCCGACTCAGAAGCTCGTGGGTTCAAAGTCCCACAAAAGAGACTTGAGGCAATAATCCAGGCTGCCACTCCCAGTGCAGTACTGAGGGAGTGCTGCGCTGTCGGAGGTGCTGCCGTTTGGATAAGACGTTAAACCGAGGCCCCGTCTGCCCTCTCAGGTGGACGTTAAAGATCCCATGGCACTATCTCGAAGAAGAGCAGGGGAGTTATCCCTGGTCTCCTAGGTCAACATTTATCCCTCAACCAACACATCACTAAAACAGATTATCTGGTCATTATCTCATTGCTATTTGTGGGACCTTGCTGTGCGCAGATTAGCTGCCATGTTTCTTACATTACAACAGTGACTGCACTTCAAAAAGTACCTCATTGGCAATAAAGCGCTTTGGGACGTCCTGAGGTCGTGCAAGGCGCTATATAAATGCAAGTTCTTTCTTTTTGAAGGCCCACTTCTCAAGTCTTCTTCTCCGGACCATGTGAGCTTTGGTAATGTCAGCGGCAGAGTTCTGTGGCGTGTGCAGTCCTGGCGTGATTGCCGCGGATCATGGGCCTGAGGATTTTCTTGGCCTGTAATTCAACGATGTAACTTTAACTTAGCCTTTGATAATGTCTCGCTTCATGTTATTGCCCACTTTAACCTTGACTCTCCAATGGCATTTTGAGGGCCATTAATCCATTTCCTGCAGGCTTCTATCTCCTTTTTTTGATTTTTGAAAATTTTTTTGGGTGGCTGGTAATTTTATCCCAGGAATTTTAATTCCCACATATTTTACATGTATAGCTTCTAAGGCTGACAATTGCTTTTCCTTTATCAGAAACACTTTCATTGAAACGCTGGGAGATGGTTTACACCTCAATGGAATTTGAAACACTACTTTCCTTCCTGTTGAAGTCTGAAACACTAACAACGATCAAGGGGCTTACATTCATTAAATAAACTGTTTAATTTGCATGATTCCATCATATGACTTTGAGCAAGTTATTATCTTAATGGCAAGAAACTGGAAAGTACTGCAGTACAAAGGGATCTGGGGGTCCTAGTGCAAGAAAATCAAAAAGTTGGTATGCAGGTGCAGCAGGTGATCAAGAAGGCCAACGGAATGTTGGCTTTTATTGCTAGGGGGATAGAATATAAAAACAGG
This sequence comes from Heptranchias perlo, assembly GCF_035084215.1. Lineage (NCBI taxonomy): Eukaryota > Metazoa > Chordata > Chondrichthyes > Hexanchiformes > Hexanchidae > Heptranchias > Heptranchias perlo. The sequence continues at coordinate 10,917,359 of NC_090338.1, read as the reverse complement.
GAGGTATTGCTGCAGTTATATAAGGTATTGGTGAGACCGCATCTGGAATACTGCATACAGTTTTGGTCTCCATACTTAAGAAAAGACATACTTGCTCTCGAGGCAGTACAAGGAAGGTTCACTCGGTTAATCCCGGGGATGAGGGGGCGGACATATGAGGAGAGGTTGAGTAGATTGGGACTCTACTCATTGGAGTTCAGAAGAATGAGAGGCGATCTTATTGAAACATATAAGATTGTGAAGGGGCTTGATCGGGTGGATGCGGTAAGGATGTTCCCAAGGATGGGTGAAACTAGAACTAGGCAGCATAATCTTAGAAAAAGGGGCTGCTCTTTCAAAACTGAGATGAGGAGAAACTTCTTCACTCAGAGGGTGGTAGGTCTGTGGAATTTGCTGCCCCAGGAAGCTGTGGAAGCTACATCATTAAATAAATTTAAAACAGAAATAGACAGTTTCCTAGAAGTAAAGGGAATTAGGGGTTACGGGGAGCGGGCAGGAAATTGGACATGAATTCAGATTGAGGTTAGGATCAGATCAGCCATGATCTTATTGAATGGCGGAGCAGGCTCGAGGGGCCGATTGGCCTACTCCTGCTCCTATTTCTTATGTTCTTATGTTCTTATATTTTCCATTAAATGGCTGGACTTACCTCAGCCTGTGAATTACCTTGTAGAAACTCATGTGTTAACACTTGGACAGCAAATCTAGTTAATTACCAGTGAAATCTGAGATTTCGACATCACTCTTCAACTCTTCCATTGCATTTATTTGTTGATTTACTTCGGCCATTTTCTCCATTCCCTCTTTTTCTTTCCCCAAAGGTTTACAGCCCTTGCTGGGGTACTGGACCACAGGTGCTTTCCAGTATTGCACCCTTTATCAATGGATTCACAATTTACACAAATTAATGAGGAAAGAATTTGCATTTGCATAACGTCCCACAAACAGCTGGTCGGTTTTGGTGATGTTGGCTGAGGAATAAATGTTGACCTGGACACCTCTCATGCTGTTCTTCGAATAGATCATGGGATATTTTACATCCAATTCAGCAGCCAAATAGGGCCCTCATTTAATGTTTCATCTAAAAGACAGCCCTACTCCCTGAGTGCTGGCCTCAGGCCCAAATCTACCCTTTACCTTTTCTGTTCGAAGGAGAACAACCCCAGCTTCTCCAGTCTCTCCACATAACTGAAGTCCCTCATCCCTGATATCAATCTAGTAAATCTCTTCTGCACCGACTCTAAGGTCTTGACATCTTTCCTAAAGTGTGGTGCCCAGAATTGAACACAATACTGCAGCAGAGGCCTAACCATTGTTTTATAATGGTTTAGCATAACTTCTTCTCTTTTGTACTCTATGCCTCTATTACTAAAGCCCAGGATCCCATATGCCTTTTTAACAGCCTTCTCAATTTGTCCTGCCACCTTCAAAGATTTGTGTACATATACCAACAGGTCTCTCTGTTCCTGCATCTCTTTAAAATTGTACCATTTTGTTTATATAGCTTCTCCTCAATCTTCCTACCAAAATGTATCACTTCACATTCTTCTGTGTGAAATTTCATTTGCCACGTATCTGCTCATTTCACCAGTCTGTCTTTGTCCTCCTGAAGTCTATTACTATCCTTCACAGTGTTTACTACATTTCCAAGTTTCATGTCATCTGCAAACTGCGAAATTATAACCTCTATACCCAAGTCCAGGTTATTTCTATATTTCAAAAAGAGCAGTGGTCCTAATACTGACCCCTGGGGAACACCACTGTATACTTCCCTCCAGTCTGAAAAACAACCGTTCACTACTACTCTCTGCTTTCTGTCCCTTAACCAATTTACTATCTACGCTGCCACTGTCCCTTTAATCCCATGGGCTTTAATTTTGCTAACAAGTCTATTATGACTTCATGTACTTTATCAAATGCCTTTTGAAAGTCCATGTACACAACATCAACCGCACTACCCTCATCAGCCCTCTCCGTTACTTCATCAAAGAACTCAATCAAGTTAGTCAAACATGATTTTCCTTTAACAAATCCGTGCTGACTTTCATTTATTAGCCCATACTTTTCCAAGTGCCAATTAATTTTGTCCTGGATTATTGTCTCTAAAAGATTCCCCACCATCGACGTTAGGCTGACTGGCCTGTAATTACCGGGTTTATCCAAAGCCAAATTAAAGCAACTGGTGGGGGTTCCAATTTACGATCAAGTTGCCGTGCGTCCCGATCTATCGGGCAGGCGTTCCATCTGGTGGCTGGTCAGAAATTAATGCAAATCTTCAAAAGTTGTCGAGTGTCTGTGAAGCACTTTGGGACATCCTGAGGGTGTGAAAGGCGCTGTGGAAAGTTCTTTCCAACGTGGACGAGACTTTCAGTAAGTATCATTCTAAACCTCTTTAGAACAGTTGCATATTTGCCCGTATAGCGTGGCTGGTCTTTACTTCTCATGCGTGTGCAGAAGACCTGTCTCTATTTATCTTCCTTCTCCTTCTTCATCTTTTCTTCAATGTCAGCCTTGGCTCACTTGGTAGCACGCTTACCTTCTGAGTCATGAAGGTCATCGGTTCAAGTCCCGCTCCAGTGACTTGAGTACGTAGTCTAGGCTGACACTCCAGCGCAGTGCTGAGGGAGTGCTGCACTGTCAGAGGTGCTGTATTTTGGATGAGGCATTAAACTGAGGCCCCATCTACCCTCTCAGGTGGATGTGAAAAACCCATGGTACTATTCCGAAGAACAGCAGGGGAGTTCTTCCTGATGACCTGGCCCATACTTATCTCTCGACCAACATCATTAAAACAGATTAACTGGTCATTATCTCATTGTTGTTTGTGGGACGTTACTGTGCACAAATTGGCTGCCGAGTTTCCTACATTACAACAGTATTGAAAAGGTATTCCATTGGCTGCAAAGCGCTTTGAGACGTCCTAAGGTTGTGAAAGGCGCTGTGTAAATGCAAGTATTTCTTTCATTCTTTCTTCTCCACGGCAATTGGTTTTAGTGCAATACCGTGATATCTTGCCCACCCTTTACGGAACCTGCCTGATTTTCATTGCATTAATCGGAATGTGAACATTCTGGGATAAAATGGACACATGGGAATCAATTTTGGTCTTTCTGCCCACGATAAGAATTCATCAACCCACCCTTTCCAATTGCAAGACACCATTTAGCTAACAAAGGGTCTCATAAAAGTGGTGACACGTTTGTCGAGTGTAATTTCTAAACTGCCGAAGTGGAGTTGTTGCGTTGCGATATTTGGCACAGTTTTCCTCACCACAAGAACTTTATCCTATTCAGGGACAAGGACAGACTATTCCTTCAAATTGTATTTTAACTGTGGTTCCGAACTCTGGGTGGGGGACTTCAATGTCCATCACCAAGAGTGGCTCGGTAGCACCACTACTGACCGAGCTGGCCGAGTCCTGAAGGACATAGCTGCTAGACTGGGCCTGCGGCAGGTGGTGAGCGAACCAACACGAGGGAAAAACTTACTTGACCTCGTCCTCACCAATCTACCTGTCGCAAATGCATCTGTCCATGACAGTATTGGTAGGAGTGACCACCGCACAGTCCTCGTGGAGATGAAGTCCCGTCTTCGAACTGAGGACACTATCCAACGTGTTGTGTGGCACTACCACCGTGCTAAATGGGATAGATTCAGAACGGATCTAGCAGCTCAAAACTGGGCATCCATGAGGCGCTGTGGGCCATCAGCAGCAGCAGAATTGTATTCCAGCACAATCTGTAACCTCATGGCCCGGCATATTCCTCACTCTACCATTACCAACAAGCCAGGGGATCAACCCTGGTTCAATGAGGAGTGTAGAAGAGCATGCCAGGAGCAGCACCAGGTGTACCTAAAAATGAGGTGCCAACCTGGTGAAGCTACAGCTCAGGACTACATGCATGCTAAACAGCGGAAGCAACATGCTATAGACAGAGCTAAGCGATTCCACAACCAACGGATCAGATCAAAGCTCTGCAGTCCTGCCACATCCAGTCGTGAATGGTGGTGGACAATTAAACAACTAACGGGAGGAGGAGGCTCTGCAAACATCCCCATCCTCAATGATGGCGGAGTCCAGCATGTGAGTGCAAAAGACAAGGCTGAAGCATTTGCAACCATCTTCAGCCAGAAGTGCCGAGTGGATGATCCATCTCGGCCTCCTCCCGATATCCCCACCATCACAGAAGCCAGTCTTCGGCCAATTCGATTCACTCCACGTGATATCAAGAAACGGCTGAGTGCACTGGATACAGCAAAGGCTATGGGGCCCGACAACATCCCAGCTGTAATGCTGAAGACTTGTGCTCCAGAACTAGCTGCGCCTCTAGCCAAGCTATTCCAGTACAGCTACAACACTGGCATCTACCCGACAATGTGGAAAATTGCCCAGGTATGTCCTGTCCACAAAAAGCAGGACAAATCCAATCCGGCCAATTACCGCCCCATCAGTCTATTCTCAATCATCAGCAAAGTGATGGAAGGTGTCATCGACAGTGCTATCAAGCGGCACTTACTCACCAATAACCTGCTCACCGATGCTCAGTTTGGGTTCCGCCAGGACCACTCGGCTCCAGACCTCATTACAGCGTTGGTCCAAACATGGACAAAAGAGCTGAATTCCAGAGGTGAGGTGAGAGTGACTGCCCTTGACATCAAGGCAGCATTTGACCGAGTGTGGCACCAAGGAGCCCTAGTAAAATTGAAGTCAATGGGAATCAGGGGGAAAACTCTCCAGTGGCTGGAGTCATACCTAGCACAAAGGAAGATGGTAGTGGTTGTTGGAGGCCAATCGTCTCAGCCCCAGGACATTGCTGCAGGAGTTCCTCAGGGCAGTGTCCTATGCCCAACCATCTTCAGCTGCTTCATCAATGACCTTCCCTCCATCATAAGGTCAGAAATGGGGATGTTCGCTGATGATTGCACAGTGTTCAGTTCCATTCACAACCCCTCAAATAATGAAGCAGTCCGAGCCCGCATGCAGCAAGACCTGGACAACATCCAGGCTTGGGCTTATAAGTGGCAAGTAACATTCGCGCCAGATAAGTGCCAGGCAATGACCATCTCCAACAAGAGACAGTCTAACCACCTCCCCCTGACATTCAACGGCATTACCATCACCGAATCCCCCACCATCAACATCCTGGGGGTCACCATTGACCAGAAACTTAACTGGACCAGCCATATAAATACTGTGGCTACGAGAGCAGGTCAGAGGCTGGGTATTCTGCGGCGAGTGACTCACCTCCTGACTCCCCAAAGCCTTTCCACCATCGACAAGGCACAAGTCAGGAGTGTGATGGAATACTCTCCACTTGCTTGGATGAGTGCAGCTCCAACAACACTCAAGAAGCTCGACACCATCCAAGATAAAGCAGCCCGCTTGATTGCCACCCCATCCACCACACTAAACATTCACTCCCTTCACCACCGGCGCACTGTGGCTGCAGTATGTACCATCCTCAGGATGCACTGCAGCAACTCGCCAAGGCTTCTTCGACAGCACCTCCCAAACCCGCGACCTCTACCACCTAGAAGGACAAGAGCAGCAGGCCCATGGGAACAACACCACCTGCACGTTCCCCTCCAAGTCACACACCATCCCGACTTGGAAATATATCGCCGTTCCTTCATTGTCGCTGGGTCAAAATCCTGGAACTCCCTTCCTAACAGCACTGTGGGAGAACCGTCACCACACGGACTGCAGCGGTTCAAGAAGGCGGCTCACCACCACCTTCTCGAGGGCAATTAGGGATGGGCAATAAATGCTGGCCTCGCCAGCGACGCCCACATCCCGTGAACGAATTAAAAAAAAGAACAGTTGTCTAATTGCACTCATTAAAATGGAAAAAGCCACGTTATACACTAAAATTCACATTAAAAATTCTTACCATCATCACTTTAAAAACATTAAATGGGGAATTAAAGGTAACCGTTATAGCCACCTTCCCTCCCAGTGTATTTCTGGTGAATTTTGCATGTATTTCTATTTTAAATGAGTTTTGTTTTAAACATTAAAAAGGAACTATTTCACTATTATACATCATGGAACTAATTTTATAGATGGTGACTATTACTTTGTACTTATGAATTTTCACTCCTGTCTCTCTCCCCTGTAACCCTTTGCTTCCAGAGAGTTCCAGGTTATGCTGTGTTGGTAGTTTGATAAAGGACTTAATTTTTAGGAAAATGGAAAATCCATTAGATCCAACAAGCCAGCTCCTCGTGATGAATCAATTCCATCTGCTTGGCTTCTCAAAAAAAAAACACGTCCCTCAATCCCTTCTTCCTTTGGAATACATCTAATGGTCTCTCAAACCCATTTGTACTGTCTGCTTCAACAGCCTTCCCAGTAGCTTGTTAACTATAAAAGCCTTTGGGGCAAAATAGTTCCGCCTTCTTACTCCAAAATTTTTAATGTCTGCTATTTCAACCCTCCGCAAACCACCAGCAATGTTGCTTTGTGTTGGTGAACGAGGATGATTTGATGTGTCAGTTTTTTGTTACCACATGAATGGAAAATGTTTCCTTCACATCGAGCTCCTCTCAACAGTTTGACCAACAGCTGATGGTTCTTACTTGACAGAGGCAAGTATGCTGGATTAACAGACAATTCAGAAACTCGGGGACTGAAATCCCTCTTGTCTATTTCCTTGACGACATGATTGCCATGCGTATACTGTTCTGTGCTCATGCCAACTACTTCGATAAAATTATCAACTTTGGTCGTGAGTCAAACTATTGAGTCCCTTCCCCTCTTTCGAAAAAAAAGTAGAAACAAGTAGATGAGTTGGTATATTATCCCCAACAGTGAAAGTTATCTGAACGTCAAAAGCCTGATGAGCTATTGTAATGGAGGCCCTTCGTGGTGGGATGTTGTCTCACGTGCTGTGGTCAGCATTTAACAGTGCAACACATTGTTAGGGAGATTGGATCAGGGAGTGTGAGGTTAGTTAATCCACCAAGCACATCTCATCAATCCCTCCCTGTCCAAATCTAATTTTCTATTGTGGGATTCACGCAAAAAGGAAGGATATTGAGGTTTTAGAGAGTGCACAGCACGGATCAACAGGGTGCTGCCTGGTGTGAGGAAAGACAAATACAAAGAAAGACTTGTAAAATTATGCTTTATTCATTGGAACAACGCAGTTTACGGGGTGATACGGCTGGAGTGTTTAAAATTATGACAGTGTGGGACAGAGTAGACAGAAGCAGACTGTTTCATGTAGTTGAGGGGTCTAGAACAAGGGGCCAAGATTACAGGTAAGAGAATTAGACCAGAGAGCAGGAGAAACTTTCTCACACAGAGAGTTGTGAGTCTGCGGAATTCACTTCCAGGGTTAGTGGTTGAGGCGGATTCTGTGTCAACATTCAAAATTAGATTGGATAGGTGGATGAAGGGAGCGGGGTTGAAGGGATATGGGAACAGGATGGGTAAATATCATTAGAACTATTTGTTTGCATGGAAAGTAAATGCCAAGCTGGACTGGTTGAATGACCTGATTCTGTGTTGTAACTTCTATGTATAAATCAGAAATGGGAAGCCTGAGAAAGGAGGACATTTATTGCCTCTCTTTTTGTCACAATTGTTTTTATTAATTTCCTCCTCTTTTCTCAAGTCCTTGACTATTCCAGTGCTCTCCTGGCTAGTCTCCCATCTTGCACCTTCCATAAACTTGAGTTCATTCAAAACTCTGTGGCTCGTATCCTAACTTACATCGAGTCCCGTTCACCCATCACCCCTGTGCTCGCTGACCTACATTGGCTCTCGGTCCAGCAACGTCTCGATTTTAAAATTCTCATCCTTGTTTTCAAATCCCTCCATGGCCTCGCCCCTCCCTATCTCTGTAACCTCCTCCAGCCCTGTATTCCTCCGATATCTCTGAGCTCCTCCAATTCTGGCCTTTTGCACATCCCCGATGTTCATCGCTCCACCATTGGTGGCCGTGCCTTCAGCTGCCTAGGCCCTTATCTCTGGAATTCCCTCCCTAAACCTCTCCCCCTCTCTATCTCCCTCTCGTCCTTCAAGTTGACCCTTAAAACCTACCTCTTTCACCAAGCTCTTGGTCACCTGTCCTGTTATCTCCTTATGTGGCTCGGTGTCAAATTTTGCCTGATAATTGCTCCTGTGAAAGTGCCTTAGGACGTTTTACTATTTTAAAGGTGCTATATAAATTCAAGTTCTTGTTCTTGGGATACATTTCCAAATATAAAGACAGCCCGCCAGTACCCAAAAGTTTGAGACAAGATATTGAGTGCTGGTGGTAGATTATTCAATCAAAGGAGGAGGGAGCATGCACAACTAAGTCTGACTCAGCCCTTGACTAATGTCCACATTCCACCATGTACACACATTCCAGCAAGGGTCATGGGATAGGGTCAGAAGAGGGAATCCTGGCTGATTTACTTGATCAATTTTCAACTGATTAATGTAACCATACCCAACAGGCTCCCATGCCTTAGTGTGCGTGTTTGTGTGTGCGAGAAAGAGAGAGAAAGATACAGTTTTTACAAATAAGTTTATTAAACAAAAAATTGTTCCCAGAACATTATGAATACACTTCCACACCTTCAACTTAAGTGCCTTTTTTTTTGCCATATTGAGTGATGCAGATTCATAGAAAATGACCTTCCAATTATTTTGTGACAGGAAATATGTGCAGCCACTGCCAGCTAATGGTGACTTGCCTTTAAAGGGAGGATTTTTACTTGGGGCCAATTCTCTGCCTAAATCCTTAAAACAATTTGCTTCTCCTTAATGAGGACAATCTGATAAAGTGGTTGCGTTTATCAGCATAATGATACCCCAATTAGCCAGCTTCATCCTGGACACTGTATACCCAGAGATTGGACAAAATTCCCTCTACACTTCTACACACCAATTTTATTTGCATCTACAGCAACAATAGAAAGGTTAAATTCTCATTAAAACAATTTATGTTAGGAGCTGGTCTGATATTGAAACATCCTGTTTGTTCCCTGAAGGAATTGAATTCATTTCAGTCCTTGAATCTACCCCTGCATACACTAGTTTTACACACTGAGAAAAAGCTCTAACTCCCATTAGAACACTTCCCATCAACTCCTCTGGAAAGAAACAAAGAGCGAACAAACTTGCATTTATATAGTGCCTTTCACAACCACAGGATGTCCAAAATCACTTCACAGACAATGAAGTACTTTTTCAAGTGTAGTCACTGTGTAGGGAAACACAGCAGCCAATTTGCGCACAACAAGGTCCCAGAAACAGCACTGAGATAAATGGCTAGTTTATCCGTTTTAGTAACGTCGGTTGAGAGACATCATTAGCCAGAACTCCGGGAGAAATCTTTCTGGCTCTTCTTCAGATAATGGCATGGATTCTTTAACATCCATCTGAGAGAGCTCAGATGGAGCTTCAGTTTAATATCTCATCTGAAAAACATCTGAAAGCACTCCCTCAGTATTGCACTGGAGTGTCAGCCCAAATTATGTTCTCCAATCTCTGGAGTGGAGTTTAAATCCATGACCTTCTGAGTCAGAGGCAAGAGTACTACCACTGAGACAAGGCAGACACATAGCAACAATGGCCTACTGTCCCTTAATGGCTTAGTGGGTAAAGGTCCCAGGTTGGATGCTTGGTCTGTATAAGTTGACTCATTTCAGTCAGATTGACGGTTGAGGTGCAAGAAATTATAGAATGTTACAGCACAGAAATAGGGTTATTGGCCAATCATGTCTGTACTGGTGGTTTTCTCCAAATGAGTCACCTAGACTAATCCCACTCTCCTGCTCACATTCCCTGTAATATTCCTCTTTTTCAAACATCTATCGACTTACCTTTGAGAAGAATTTATGGATTTTACATCAACAATAGTTCAGGAGCATAGAACATAAAAACATAAGAAATAGGAACAGGAGTAGGCCATGAGGCCCCTCGAGCCTGTTCCACCATTCAATAAGATTATGGTTGATCGTCTACCTCAACTCTACTTTCTTGCCTGATCCCTTGATTCTCATAGTGTCCAAATATCCATCGATCTCAGTCTTGAATATACTCAACGACTGAACATCCACAGCCCTCTGGGGTAGAGAATTCCAAAGATTCACAACCCTCTGAGTGAAGAGATTTTTCCTCATCTCGGTCCTACATGGCTGACCCCTTATCTTGAGACTATGCCCCCTGGTTCTAGCCTCTCCAGCCAGGAGAAACAGCCTCTCGGCATCTACCCTGTCAAACCCTCTAAGAATTTAATGCGTTTCAATGAGATCACCTCTCATTCTTCTAAACTCCAGAGACGATAGGCCCATTCTACTCTATCTCTCCTCATAGGACAACCCTTTCATCCCAGGAATCAATCTAATGAACCTTCATTACACCCCCTCTAAGGCAAGTATATCCTTCCTCGGATAAGGAGACCAAAACTGTATACAGTACTCCAGGTGTGCTCTCACCAGAGCCCTATATAATTGCAGCAAGACCTCCTTACTCTTATACTCCAAGCCCCTTGCAATAAAGGCTAACATACCATTTGCCATCCTAATTGCTTGCTGTTAACTTTCTGTGATTCATGTACAAGAACACACAAATTCCTCTGATTACCAACATTTCTTAGTCTCTCACCTTTTAAAAAATATTCTGCTTTTCTATTCTTCCTACCAAAGTGAAGAATTTCACATTACCCCACATTATAATACATCTGCCACCTTCTTGCCCAGTCACTTAACCTGTCTATATCCATTTGCAGCCTCTTCGTGTCCTCCTCACAGCTTGCTTTCCCACCTAGCTATGTATCGTCAGCAAACTCGGTTACATTTCACTCATCCAAGTCATTGATATAGATTATAAAGAGCTGAGGCCCAAGCACTGACCCTTGCAGCACCCAACTAGTTACAACCTGCCAATCTGAAAATGACCCGTTTATTCCTACTCTCTGTGTTTGTAGTTGCATTGGAGAAAAATATTCCATCGCATGTTATAAAATGACTAGAAGCAGTTCTACAATGGGGATCTGGGGACTGGTACAATGGTCTTTTTCTATCTCCTGGGCCTTTGTTACAGTCTGGCCCACAGAGGGTGCTCTCAATAGTCATTCCTAGGTTCTGAATTGTGATGGAATTGATCTTTTCGTGTATACATATATATATATATGTAGAGAGAGAGAGAGAGAGAGCGAGAAATTGAGGTTTTAAGCCAAGACTTATAGTGCAGGACACCACTGTGGTTGAAAATGGTAGGACAGAACATGAGGTAAATTAAGAAGTTGCGATGAGGTAACAATAAACTTGTGTTTTAAAAGCCTGTAGATTGTAGGGGGAAAGGCAGACTGAGGGAAATGAAGAGTTTCACAATATTGAGGTCCCATAAAAAAAACGAATTAGAGTCAGGTGTGGTGTCATGAGTCTTGATTTCAATAATGAAGATCCAGGGAGGAGGAAGAGTGTGCAGAAGAGTATATCTACATTTTATAGTGATCTTCATCCAATTTCATCAGCTCCAGTCCAGAGATAATAATTAGCGTGAAGCAATAATTAAAGCTAAAAAAAAAATTACCCATAAATACCACATGAAGGACCATATTAAATCCAATCCTTTTGGTCTTTTCCAATGATGTCTGGTACTGGAACATGAAGACAGCTGTTCTGTGACTAACAGTGTGTGGAGCACCAGTATTAATACATACTGTGTCTGTAGGCCAGGCAATCTGTCATGGTGATTCACAGGTCCATTAGTCACGGAAGTGAATCTTCTCTGTTTAAAATTAAAGTTATGCACGTTCTCTTAAGGTACTCTTACAATGCCGAATTAACCGAAACTCCCTCCGGTTGTAAAGAACATTAGATTTGATTAAATCCTCGTAAATGGAAGAACAGTTAACCCGGAGAACGTGAGTTCAAATTCCACCATGGCAGTTTGAGAATTTGAATTCTGTGTAAAAAAAAATCTGTATCTGGAAATTTTTAAGAAAGACTTTTACTGGCATCAGTAAAAGTGACCATGAAACTGTCGGATTGTCGCAATAAACCCAACTGGTTCAGGAAACCTGGCTGGTCTGGCCTAAATGTGACTTCAGTCCCATACATTAATGTGGTTGATTCTTGACTGCCCTCTGAACTGGCCTGGTAAGTTATATCAAACTGCTACAAAGAAAATTGCACCGGTTCAAAAAAGGCAGCCCACCACCCCTTTCTCTGGTCAATAAATGCTGGCCTTGCCAGCGACGTCCACATCCTGAGAATAATTTTCTTTTAAAGTTGCTTCGGTTGCTACGTGCAATGACGTAGGTGGCCTTTTCATGAGATTTCCTCTGGTGAGCATTTCTAGTGGAACTTCAATAGCATTCTTTGCTGCGAAAGGATCCCTGCGAATATCAGTGGGAGACTTATCAAGGATTGCCCTGGATCAATCCAGCACCCAGGTCACAGTTTGCCCTATCTTGGCGTATTGGTGACTACAATAAATTCAACAATGGTTTGGGACAGGAGCAGGCTTGGTAGAAGCATACAATGAAAGCTGTGGCAATTCCGGAGGATACAAGCACCGCCAACTGAACTCATAGGTTACTGTAAACACCTGCGCAGCATCCCATATATACTTGCCAAAATAAAGAAAAGATAAATGATGAATGCGTGCAGGTTGTTGCTGCACAGATAAAATGCGGTACGTTTCACAGTGGGCCAATTGAGTTGATTTCCATCTGCCCGTCCAACAGCAGCACCGTCTCAACCTCCAAATGAAAGGAATAAAAGGATGTGTCGATAAGGTGAGATGAAGTGAGGTGGGAGGAGGCTTGTGTGGAGCCTAAACATCGGCATGGATTTGTTGGGCCGTATAGCCTGCATCTGCGCTGTAAAATTCTATGTAATTCCATGTAACGTAAATGGCGGATTGTCGGAATACTGCCGGAAACAGAGGTGGCCAAAAATGACGGATGCCTGTCTCTATCCCTGCCTTACCACTGACCTCTGTTGGCCTTCCCCAGCCACTGGTCATGGGAATGGCATCCAATCACAATAGGTACAAACGCCAGCTTTAAAACAATCCTGCACCATCACAAGCTTCTGAAAGCACAGTTGTTTTAAAGCTTGATCCGGTTGATATAAGAAACTGCCTTGCAATGTAAATGGGATGATTTCTACAGCGATAGAGCCAGAATTGGAGGACCATTTCAAGAACTGAGCCTCCCATATAAATGAGTTTTAAGAGGCAATCTTTTATTGCAGATTATCAGAAGATGTGTAAGTGCGTTGTTCCTTGCTCAGTTCTTGATCATTGAATCGTAGAATCATAGGAAGTTACGACACAGGAGGAGGCCACTTGGCCCATCGTGTCCGTGCCGGCCGAAAAAGAGCTATCCAGTTTAATCCCACTTTCCAGCACTTGGTCCGTAGCCCTGTAGGTTACGGCACTTCAAGTACACAACCAAGTACTTTTTAAATGCGATGAGGGTTTCTGCCTCTACCACCCTTTCAGGCAGTGAGATCCAGACCCCCGCCACCCTCTGGGTGAAAAATATTCTCCTCAGCTCCCCTCTAATCCTTCTACCAATCACTTTGAATCTATGTCCCCCAGTCACTGACCCCTCTGCTAAGGAAAATAGGTCCTCCATATCCACTCTATCCAGTCCCATCATAATTTTATACACCTCAATTAAATCTCTCCTCAGCCTCATTGGTTCCAAAGAAAACAACCTCAGCCTATCCAATCTTTTCTCATAACGAAAATTCTCCAGCCCTGGCAGCATCCTCGTAAATCTCCTCTGTACCCTCTCTGGCGCAATCACATCTTTCCTGTAATGTGGTGACCAGAACTGTACACAGTACTCAAGCTGTGGCCTAACCAATGTTTCATACAGTTCTAGCATAACCTCCCTGCTCTTATCGTCTATACCTCGGCTAACAAAGGAAAGATGTCAATATTAGTTCCAATTTAATTCTTGCAATTACAGTCCGTGCTTTGCAAAGATTCACCAACACAGTGACTAATGTGTTATTCCACCTATTACATGTAGAAAGCAGCAGCTGCAATTTTCTTCCACATTATAAAATAATACAATGCTAGACATTTTCACACCTGTGAGGCTGTGCAAGAAATAGATACGTATTGTATGCCTCTGCTTGTTTGAACGGTGTTCTGTAATGCTCACTAAAACATTATAATAGAGAGACTTTACTTTGGAGCTGTCACTTCAGTGTCAGAGAAAACTACGGGCAAAATGTTTTCCATGGTGCATACACCGCTGATTACATCAGATTTTTGTGCATTTTGGGCTCTCGAAGGTGAAACAAGTGCTAGGGAATGGAATACACTCTACTGGCCATCCAGTGTCAGTAACGAGGACTGCCTGATCACTTTGGATGCAGAGCAAAGCTCCCTCCACTCCACTTGTCAAGGGTACCTAGTATCATTGTACCATAGTAGGTATAGCATAGGAGAAGGCCATTCGACCCATTGTGCCTGTGCCGGCTCTTTGAAAGAGCTATCCAATTAGTCCCACTCCCCTGCTCTTTCCCCATAACCCTGTAAATTTTTTCCCTTCAAGTACTTATCCAATTCCCTTTTGAAGGTTCCTAATGAATCTGCTTCCACCTCCGTCTCAGGCAGCGCATTCCAGATCGTAATAACTCGCTGCGTAAAAAAATGTTTCCTTGTGTCGCCTCTGATTCTTTTGACAATCGCCTCAAACCTGTGTCCTGTGGTTACCGACCCTTCTGCCACTGGAAACAGTTTCTCCTTATTGACTCTATCAAGACGGTTCATGATTTTGAACGCCTCTATCAAATCTCCTCTTAACCTCCTCTGCCCTAAGGAGAACAACCCCAGCTTCTCCAGTCTCTCCACATAACTGAAGTCCCTCATCCCTCGGAACATTCTCGTAAATCTCTTCTGTACCCTCTCTAAGCCCTTCACATCCTTCCTAAAGTGTGGTGCCCAGAATTGAACACAATACTCCAGCTGAGGCTGAACCAGTGATTTATAAAAGTTTACCATAACTTTCTTGCTTTTATACTCTATGCCTCTATTAATAAAGCCAAGGATACTACGGGGGTGATTTTAAACCCCAAGAACGGGTGGGTTGGGGGCTGATGGGAGTTGAAAATAGTTGTTTTTTTGGGTCGCGACCGCAACCCGGCTTTATTTCCGGGTTTAACTTCGGCGGGGAAAAGTGCAGGCTTCCCGCTGGGAATGTAAAGTCCGAAGATTTTGCGGTTGCGACCCGAAAAAAAACAACTCCCACCCGGCCCCAACCCGCCCCTTCTTGGGGTTTAAAATCACCCCCTTTATGTTTTTTAACGGCCTTCTCAATTTGTCCTGCCACCTTCAAAGATTTGTGTACGCACACCACCGGGCCTCTCTGTTCCTGCACCCCCTCTAAAATTATACCATTTCGTTTATATTGCTTCTGCTCATTCTTCCTACCAAAATGTATCACTTCGCCATTCTCTGCGTTAAATTTCATCTGCCACGTGTCTGCCCATTTCACCAGTCTGTTGATGTCCTCCAGAAGTCTGTTACTATCCTCCACATTTTTTACTATATTTCCGAGTTTCGTGTCATCTGCAGACTTTGAAATTATCCCCTGAATACCCAAGTCCAGGTCATTAATGTATATCAAAAAAACTTACTGGAAAAATAAAGGTGTGTTAATGACTCAAGCTGTTATTAATGAGCGAATCGGCCAGCAAATTCTGGCGATTAAGCGATACGCCGTGAGTTGTGAATCTCCAAAACTTGCTGGTCGATTTACTCCGCTCCGCCGTTTGCTGCGCACAAACAGCATCTCGCCCTCAACCTTCCTGCTACTTTTAAGATCTTGCTGGATTTCCACATTAATTTCCCATTAAACTCGCCACAGAAAGCTAAGTCTAATAGTTAACGGCCTAAGTGTGTAAAGTGATCACGCTTTTAATGGTGTGGTATTTGTTAATGTCCGTCAATCAACCTCTCCGGGACCAACTTAAATTGTGGCGCCTCATTCCTTCAGGTAGTGAGTTGTTTTTGGAGATTTTAGAAATGTCAAAATTCTCGCTCTCTTAATCCAATCTTTCTTTCCCTCTCTTTCTGTACCCGATTTGACTTCCAATTCACCCTATTTCCCGCTCCATCCTTCCTCTGTTTATTTCTCAGTCCTTAAATCTCACTGGTTAATTGGATACACTGTTAGTCCCGCCATTCATTAAGGCCTCAGATATCCCATTGCCCTCGCCGCGTAAAAAATGTTCGAGCTGAGGTGTGCAGGAAAATTTCTAACTAACGGTGCAAACCGTGAGATGCCCTGCTCCAGCAAATTCTGGTTCTCGAGCCCTAATCTCAGAACAGCAAATCCCTGCCGTATCACTTTTCACAAGACACAAAAAAGGCCTTTCAGCACATTTGATCTCGTCCTTTCAGAATACCAACCCTTACATCTTCTCATTACAGGCGTATAGGTTTCCATTCTTTAAACATTAAACTCACATCATTTCCCAGCGCAGGGCACAACCATGCCAAGACATCTTAATGTGTCAATCTTCCTCTTCCTGAAAACGCCAAGCAAGAGTACAATAAACTTGCAAAAATATGTGCGTGAATGGGAACTGCTGGAAATTCAATGAAAAATAATTTTTGGAGCTGACTTTCAAACAATCAAAATCCACTTTTAAAAAATGTTCACCCCCAACTCCAAGGTCAATTTGACTGCCACTGTCTTGGTTAAGATCTGAGGAATGGCAACTTTGGTGAGTTACAGGAGGGCACAGCCAGTACCAATGGAAATGTGAAACATCACGAGTCAATCAGACAATTGTTACATCGAGTTACGTCGAAGCTACAGCACAGAAACAGGCCATTCGGCCCAACTTGTCTATGTCGGCGTTTATGTTCCACATGAGCCTCCTCCCTCCCGACTTCATCTAACTTTATCAGGATACCCTTCTATTCCTTTTACCCTCATGTGCTTATCTAGCTTCCCCTTAAATGCATAACTTTCCCTCAAGTGGAGCTTTCCATTCAAACGTTTGGATTGCTTCTTTATTTGTAACACCAGTAAATTGCTCACAGTCAGTTGGTAGATACAAGATGGCGACAGAGTTGGGAGAAAGACTTTGTAAACTTGCTCCCATTGCCATCTACTGGCCAGAGCTTGCAACTGCATTGTTACAGGCAAATGTTCAGATACAAGATTTCCCATCAAAATGTTTACATAGGCAGTTCCAATGTTAAATGTTGACATAAAGTGAGATAGACGTCGTAAGTAGTTGAGACAGTTAAACCTCTTTCCTTGATGTGCACCTGAAGAGAACATCAAATCAGGAGCAGCGGACAGAGTTAACTTAAAGGAGGGAAATCCTGAAAGGGTTGTACCATCATTCAAGTAAGGAGGAGAGGTCTGCTTAAAAACTCTTCCATTTAGATATGATTCATGAACAGGAGCCCTTTTAAAACCAATAAATCCCAATACAGAAATGCTGAGCAGGAAAACTATTAGTTAGTTTCATATTTCTTGAGTTTTGAATTTTGAATTTTTGATGTAAATACCCAGCCTCTAACCTGATGAATCAGTCTTCATGTTTGATTCTTGTAGATATGTTTGAGTTTGATAATTCTCTCAAATGCATTGTAATTTGTATTAATTTTGTTCAGAACATTATATTTTCCACCTCTGAACATGTACAAAGCATGGAATTAATCTTAAGACATTACGTAACTTGAGGCTTGCTGAGCAGATGCCTATTCGCGAATCCTACATGTTAGATGAAGTAGGGAGGGAGGAGGCTCGTGTGGAGCATAAATACTGACATAGGCCAGTTGGGCCGAATGGCCTGTTTCTGTGCTCCACATTCTATGTAATTCCATGTATTCTCTACGAATCTGCTTGATTTTTTTGCAGTGGAATCAACTCGATGAAGTCACTTCAGTAGCAAATAAAAATGACTCAGGTAGTGTGTGATTATAAGAGCGAGAGAAGGAGAGAAGATGACAACTTCTGAGGCATAATGCAGAATTGTGACTAGAACTGACCATGTTCATACTGGAAAGTCAGAATGGCTGATCTGTTGAACCTCTACACCTTTAAGAAAGGGGGGGAAAAGTGAAGAGACTAACATAAAATAAATCGGGGTGAGATGGTTCAGGGTTGTTCAGGACAATTCAGTTGGCGTTAGTCTGACTTCCTTCTCCGTTTTTGGAAATCTAGCCCGAGGTGGTCCTCCTTTATGTTGGAAATTTAAATGAATATAAACATTTAGTCGTCAGCAAAGTGCAAATGTAATGTGCTGACATGACTTATGTCACGCTAACTGTCAACTTGCCAGGTTTACTGAGCAGGCCGCAGGACTGGTTGCCAATAAGCATAATAAATATCTACCCTCTGGATAACAAAACTCACTTACCATCCATAAATGACAGGTATTCTAATCTGTTGGCCTCAGTTGTGAAGTGTGGAGTCCCTAATGAGGTGCCTTATGTGTGCGTCTGGGCAACAGTCCAGATAGCTGTTGGTGAGCTGTTCTAAGTCGGTTACCTTCATCATGCTCTGGCCTGGGTTTAGCTTAATTAAATAGCAGAACCGGACTGCTGATTTGGTGCTAATTTCACTAACTTGGATTTGGCACAAAGCACAATGAATGTCATCTTAATTGAGTTGTTGATTTAATTGAATGTCCAAACTGAGGCAAGTTCACACAGTGTTTCAAGCTGGACAGAGACTGGTACGGAAGGGGTTGCATTTCAACTTGCAATAAGTGCACCTCCTTTTACCCTGGGATTGCCATCTTTTGTCCAGTCAAAAAACTGGCCAGTGCAGGATAGGGACGGGTTAGGGATGGCTTGATTCCAAGGCCCTCCTGGCCGGCCTCCCACCTTGCACCCTCCGTAAACTTGAACTCATCCAAAACTCTGCTGCCTGTATCCTAACTCGCACCAAGTCCCGTTCACCCATCAAGCTGTGCTCGCTGACCTACATTGGCTCCCAATCCGGCAACTCCTCGATTTTAAAATTCTCATCCTTGTTTTCAAATCCCTCCACGACCTCACCCCTCCCTATCTCTGTAACCTTCTCCAGACCTGCAACCCTCTGAGATCTCTGCGCTCCCCTAATTCTGGCCTCTTGCACATCCCCAATTTTCATCGCTCCACCATTGGTGCCCGTGCCTTCAGCTGCCTAGGCCCTAAGCCTTGAAATTCCCTCCCTAAACCTCTCCGCCTCCCTAGAATTATAGAATCACAGAATGGTTACGGCACAGAAGGAGGCCATTCGGCCCATCGAGCCTGCGCCGGCTCTCTGCAGGAGCAATCCAGCTATTCCCACTCCCCTGATCTTTCTCCATAGCCCTGCAAATTTTTCTCCTTTACGTACCTATCTAATTCCTTTTTGAAAGCCACAATTGATCCTGCTTCCACCCCCCTTTCAGGCAGTGCATTCCAGATCCTAACCACTTGCTGAGTAAAAAAGTTTTTCCTTATGTCACCTTTGCAGTGGGAAGAGTTTCTCTTTATTTACTTGTCTAGACCCTTCATGATTTTGAACACCTCTATCAAATCTCCTCTCAACCTTCTCTGCTCGAAGGAGAACAACTCCAGCTTCTCCAGTCTATCCACGTAACTGAGGTCCCTCATCCCTGGAACCATTCTAGTAAATCTTTTCTGCACCCTCTCTAAGGCCTTCACATCTTTCCTAAAGTGCGGTGCCCAGAATTGGACACAATACTCCAGTTGTGGATGAACCAGTGTTTTATAGAGGTTCAAAATAACATCCTCGCTTTTGTACTCTATGCTTCCATTTATAAAGCCCAGGATAGCGTATGCTTTATTAACCGTTTCTCAACCTGCCCTGCAACCTCCAATGACCTGTGTGCATATACCCTCAGGTCTCTCTGTTCCTGCACCCCATTTAGAATTGTACCTTTTAGTTTATATCGTCTCTCCTTGTTCTTCCTACCAAAATGTCACACTTCTCAGTGTTAAATTTCATCTGCCATGTGTCTGTCCATTCCACCAGCCTGTCTACGCCCGCTTGAAGTCTATCACTATCCTCCTCACTGTTTACTACACTTCCAAGTTTTGTGTCATCTGCAAATTTTGAAATTGTGCCCTGTACACTCAAGTCCAAATCATTAATATATATCAAGAAAAACAATGGTCACAGTACCAATCTCTGGGGAACACCATTGTATAGTTTCCTCCAGTCTGAATAACCACTACTCTTTGTTTCCTATTACTTAACCAATTTTGTATCCATGTTGCCACTGCCCCCTTTTATTCTGTGGCCTTCAATTTTATTGACAAGCCTATTATGTGGCAATCTTTCCAACGCCTTTTGGAAGTCCATGTACAAAACATCAACCGCATTGCCCTCATCAACCCTCTCTGTTACCTCACCAAAAAACTCAATCAAGTTAGTTAAACATGATTTGCCTTTAATAAATTTGTGCTGGCTTTCCCTCATTAATCCACACTTGTCCAAGTGACAATTAATTTTGTCCCGGATGATTGTTTCTAAGAGTTTCCCCACCACCGAAGTTAAACTGACTGGCCTGTCGTTGCCGGGTTTATCTTTACACCCTTTTTTGAACAAGGGTGTAACATTTGCAATTCTCCAGTCCTCCGGCACCACCCCTGTGTCGAAGGATGATTGGAAGATTATGGCCAGCAGTTCTGCAATTTCCACCCTTACTTCCCTCAGCAACCAAGGATGCATCCCATCCGGACCGGGTGACTTATCCATTTTAATTACAGCTAGCCTTTCTAGTACCACCTCTTTATCAATTGTTAAGCCATACAGTATCTCAACGACCTCCTTTTTTACTGTGGCTTTGGCCGTATTTTCTTCCTTGGTAAAGACAGATGCAAAGTACTCATTTAGTTTCTCGGCCATCCCCTCTGCCTCCATGAGCAGATCTCCTTTATGGTCCCCAATCGGCCTCACCCCTCCTCTTACTACCCGTTTAGTATTTATATGCTTATAGAAGTCTTTTTGGATTCCCTTTTATGTTAGCTGCCAGTCTATTCTCGTATTCTCTCTTGGTCCCTCTTATTTCCTTTTTCACGTCCCCTCTGAACTTTCTATATTCAGCCTGGTTCTCCCTTGTGTCATCAACCTGACATCTGTATATGCCCCCTTTTTCTGCTTCATCTTGCTCTCTATCTCTTTCGTTGTTTGTCCCACTTTACCTCTTCATGGGAATGTATCGAGACTGTACCCGAACCATCTCCTCGTTAACTCTCTCTCCTCCTTTAAAACAATCCTTAAAGCCAACATCACCTGTCCTAACATCTCCTTATTTTTTTATTCGTTCATGGGATGTGGGCGTCACTGGCGAGGACGGCATTTATTGCCCATCCCTAATTGCCCTTGAGAAGGTGGTGGTGAGCCGCCTTCTTGAACCGCTGCAGTCCGTGTGGTGACGGTTCTCCCACAGTGCTGTTAGGAAGGGAGTTCTAGGATTTTGACCCAGCGACGATGAAGGAACGGCGATATATTTCCAAGACGGGATGGTGTGTGACTTGGAGGGGAACGTGCAGGTGGTGTTGTTCCCATGTGCCTGCTGCTCTTGTCCTTCTATGTGGTAGAGGTCGCGGGTTTGGGAGGTGCTGTCGAAGAAGCCTTGGCGAGTTGCTGCAGTGCATCCTGTGGATGGTACGCACTGCAGCCACTGTGCGCCGGTGGTGAAGGGAGTGAATGTTTAGGGTGGTGGATGGGGTGCCAATCAAGCGGGCTGCTTTATCTTGGATGGTGTCGAGCTTCTTGAGTGTTGTTGGAGCTGCACTCATCCAAGCAAGTGGAGAGTATTCCATCACGCTCCTGACTTGTGCCTTGCAGATGGTAGAAAGGCTTTGGGGAGTCAGGAGGTGAGTCACTCGCCGCAGAATGCCCAGCCTCTGACCTGCTCTCGTAGCCACAGTATTTATATGGCTGGTCCAGTTAAGTTTCTGGTCAAAGGTGACCCCCAGGATGTTGATGGTGAGGGATTCGGCGATGGTGATGCCGTTGAATGTCAAGGGGAGGTGGTTAGACTCTCTCTTGTTGGAGATGGTAATTGCCTGGCACTTGTCTGGCGCGAATGTTACTTGCCACTTATGAGCCCAAGCCTGGATGTTGTCCAGGTCTTGCTGCATGCGGGCTCGGAATGCTTCATTATCTGAGGGGTTGTGAATGGAACTGAACACTGTGCAATCATCAGCGAACATCCCCATTTCTGACCTTATGATGGAGGGAAGGTCATGATGAAGCAGCTGAAGATGGTTGGGCCTAGGACACTGCCTTGAGGAACTCCTGCAGCAATGTCCTGAGGCTGAGATGATTGGCCTCCAACAACCACTACCATCTTCCTTTGTGCTAGGTATGACTCCAGCCACTGGAGAGTTTTCCCCCTGATTCCCATTGACTTCAATTTTACTCGGGCTCCTTGGTGCCACACTTGGTCAAATGCTGCCTTGATGTCAAGGGCAGTCACTCTCACCTCACCTCTGGAATTCAGCTCTTTTGTCCATGTTTGGACCAAGGCTGTAATGAGGTCTGGAGCCGAGTGGTCCTGGCAGAACCCAACTGAGCATCGGTGAGCAAGTTATTGGTGAGTAAGTGCCGCTTAAAAGCACTGTCGACGACACCTTCCATCACTTTGCTGATGATTGAGAGTAGACTGATGGGGAAGTAATTGGCTGGATTGGATTTGTCCTGCTTTTTGTGGACAGGACATACTTGGGCAATTTTCCACATTGTCGGGTAGATGCCAATGTTGTAGCTGTACTGGAATAGCTTGGCTAGAGGCGCAGTTAGTTCTGGAGCACAAATCTTCAGCACTACAGCCGGGATGTTGTCGGGGCCCATAGCCTTTGCTGTATGCAGTGCACTCAGCCGTTTCTTGATATCACGTGGAGTGAATCGAATTGGCTGTAGACTGGCTTTTGTGATGGTGGGGATATCAGGAAGAGGCCGAGATGGATCATCCACTCGGCACTTCTGGCTGAAGATGGTTGCAAACGCTTCAGCCTTGTCTTTTGCACTCACGTGCTGGACTCCGCCATCATTGAGGATGGGGATGTTTACAAAGCCTCCTCCTGCTGTTAGTTGTTTAATTGTCCACCACCATTCACAACTGGATGTGGCAGGACTGCAGAGCTTTGATCTGATCCGTTGGTTGTGGAATTGCTTAGCTCTGTCTATAGCATGTTGCTTCCGCTGTTTAGCACGCATGTCGTCCTGATTTGTAGCTTCACCAGGTTGGCACCTCATTTTTAGGTGCGCCTGGTGCTGCTCCTGGCATGCTCTTCTACACTCCTCATTGAAACAGGGTTGATCTCCTGGCTTGTTGGTAATGATAGAGTGAGGAATATGCCGGGCCATGAGGTTACAGATTGTGCTGGAATACAATTCTGCTGCTGCTGATGGCCCACAGCGCCTCATGGATGCCCAGTTTTGAGCTGCTGGATCTGTTCTGAATCTATCCCATTTAGCACGGTGGTAGTGCCACACAACACGATGGACGGTGTCCTCAGTGCGAAGACGGGACTTCATCTCCACGAGGACTGTGCGGTGGTCACTCCTACCAATACTGTCATGGACAGATGCATTTGCAACAGGTAGATTGGTGAGGACGAGGTCAAGTAAGTTTTTCCCTCATGTTCATTCGCTCACCACCTGCCGCAGGCCCAGTCTGGCAGCTATGTCCTTCAGGATTCGGCCAGTTCGATCAGTAGTGGTGCTACCGAGCCACTCTTGGTGATGGACATTGAAGTCCCCCACCTAGAGTACGTTTTGTGCCCTTGCTACCCTCAGTGCTTCCTCCAAGTGGTGCTCAACATGGAGGAGGACTGATTCATCAGCTGAGGGAGGACGGTAGGTGGTAATCAGCAGGAGGTTTCCTTGCCTATGTTTGACCTGGTGCCATGAGATTTCATGGGGTCCAGAGTCAATGTTGAGGACTCCCAGGTCCACTCCCTCCTGACTGGGTATTCTGTGGTGAGTGACTCACCTCCTGACTCCCCAAAGCCTTTCCACCATCTACAGGGCACAAGTCAGGAGTGTGATGGAATACTCTCCGCTTGCCTGGATGAGTGCAGCTCCAACAACACTCAAGAAGCTCGACACCAGTCAGGACAAAGCAGCCCGTTTGATTGGCACCCCATCCACCACCCTAAACATTCACTCCCTCCACCACCAGCACACTGTGGCTGCAGTGTGTACCATCCACAGGATGCACTGCAGCAACTCGCCAAGGCTTCTTCGACAGCACCTCTCGAACCCGCGACCGCGATATATTTCCAAGTTATTCTGCCTTGGAACTATACCTTATGTGGCTCGGTTTCAAATTTTGTCTGATAATCGCTCCTGTGAAGCAGCTTGGGATGTTTTACGACGTTACAGGAGCTGTTATAAATGCAAGTTGTTGTTGTTTGCTTTCCTGGTGAACAAAACTCATTGAAAACCCGAGCTGATTCTTCCACAGTGTAGTAAGTGGGGAAAACGACGGCCTGATTTTAACTCCGCGTGTGAGTGCCTTGGCCATTTTAACTCCCGGATGAGTGATGGGGGATGCGGACATGGTCAGGAATGAGGGGGAAAGGAAGCCGGGGGAAGGGGAGGCCCCTGGTTACCTTGTGGTGGCTGGAGGCGCACTCTTGCACTCTGATGGAAATCTTTAAAAGAAATTAAAATTTTTACCTGCCTGAGTCTCTTCTGGCCACTCTCCTGGTTGCCACAGGTTCAGCACTTTGCGCGACCTGCATGACGCTGGGTTAAAATCGCATGGGGGTCCGAATGACATCATGGGACCCTGACTTTAAAATATTAATCAGGCCCCACGCCTGCCTATGGTGGGAGCCTTCCCTGCAACCGAAAACAGCGCGATTAAAATGGTGGCGGGCGCTAAAGAGCGGGAAGCGCCTGACCGCCATTTTAACCATCCGTCTGCCCGTTCCCGCCACCTATTTATTCATTCATGGTATGTGGGCGTCGCTGGCAAGGCCAGCAGTTATTGCCCTCAAAAAGGTGGTGGTGAGACGCCTTCTTGAACCGCTGCAGTTCATGCGGTGAAGGTTCTCTCACAGTGCTGTTACGAAGGGAGTTCCAGGAATTTGTCCCAGCAACGATGAAGGAACGGCGATATATTTCCAAGGCAGAATAACTTGGAAATATATCGCGGTCGCGAGTTTGAGAGGTGCTGTCGAAGAAGCCTTGGCGAGTTGCTGCAGTGCATCTTGTAGATGGCACACACTGCAGCCACTGTGCACCGGTGGTGATGGGAGTGAATGTTTAAGGTGGTGGATGGGGCGCCAATCAAGCGGGATGCTTTGTCCTGGCTGGTGTCGAGCTTCTTGAGTTGGAACTGCATTCCTCCAGGCAAGTGGAGAGTATTCCATCACACTTCTGACTTGTGCCTTGTAGATGGTGGAAAGGCTTTGGGGAGTCAGGAGGTGAGTCACTCACTGCAGAATACCCAGCCTCTGACCTTCTCTTGTAGCCACAATATTTATGTGGCTGGACAGGTAAGTTTCTAGTCAATGGTGACCCCCCGGATGTTGATGGTGGGGGATTTGGCGATGGTAATGCTGTTGAATGTCAAGGGAAGGTGGTTAGACTCTCTCTTTTTGGAAATGTTCATTGCCTGGCACATGTGTGGCACGAATTTTACTTGCCGCTTATCAGCCCAACCCAGGATGTTGTCCAGGTCTTCCTGCATGCGGGCACGGACTGCTTCATTATCTGAGGGGTTGCGAATGGAACTGAACACTGTGCAATCATCAGCGAACATCTCCATTTCTGACCTTATGATGGAGGGAAGGTCATTGATGAAGCAGCTGAAGATGGTTGGGCCGAGGACATTGCCCTGAGGAACTCCTGCAGCAATGCCCTGGGACTGAGATGATTGGCCTCCAACAACGACTACCATCTTCCTTTGTGCTAGGTATGACTCCAGCCACTGGAGAGTTTTCCCCCTGATTCCCATTGACTTCAATTTTACTAGGGCTCCTTGGTGCCACACTCGGTCAAATGCTGCCTTAATGTCAAGGGCAGTCACTCTCATCTCACCTCTGGAATTCAGCTCTTTTGTCCATGTTTGGACCAAGGCTGTAATGAGGTCTGGAGCCGAATGGTTCTGGTGGAACCCAAACTGAGCATCGGTGAGCAGGTCATTGGTGAGTAAATGCCGCTTGATAGCACTGTCGACGACACCTTCCATCACTTTGCTGATGATTGAGAGTAGAATGATGGGGCAGTAATTGGGGGGAAGAGATTAAAATCAGCCGTAGACTGTATGAAAATTTTGATTTTAGTTGTTTGATTTGCAGACACGGAAATCAAAAAAATGAATTATCCACTCCAATTCTGGATAGGTGGCGATGCCAATTTTAACTAACATCTTGGTGAGATTGACTGCTATCAGTGAACTCTGGGCCCTAGACACCTTATTTAAGGCAGACATTATGAAGCCAGCAGACTGAGAGAAAAGCAACAGATTATCATTCATGATTATTCCATAACATAACGAGATACTTACAGTTGA
Organism: Heptranchias perlo; assembly: GCF_035084215.1. Taxonomy (NCBI): domain Eukaryota; kingdom Metazoa; phylum Chordata; class Chondrichthyes; order Hexanchiformes; family Hexanchidae; genus Heptranchias; species Heptranchias perlo. The sequence continues at coordinate 10,890,896 of NC_090338.1, read as the reverse complement.
CAAAAGTCACTCATTTCATCTTAATCGTCCATCCAGATGAACCCTACACTCCTCCATTGCTGCATCTAAGTTTTCGGGGTAAATTTTAACCCCCAAGAATGGGTGAGCTGGGGTGGGCGGGTGGGCAGTGAAAATTGTTGGTTTTGGGAGCTGGACTGAATTCCGGCTCCAACCCGCCGACTTCCGGTGTTTGACCAGACGCGTCTGAGTGTGTGCGTGCTTCTGAAACCCAGAAGTCCCGGCGGGACGATATTTAAAGGTCCAATTAACGCCACTGAAGCAGTTAAGGGGATTCAATTTTTGTGTATTCAGCCAGACAAATGATTTTAACTTTCCCTTAACGTGTCTCCCGTGGCCTCTGAAAGATGCCATGGAAACGGAGGCGAGTTGCAGCCGGTACCCATTTGGACCTTTAAACCAGTGATTGACACATGTGAAGAAAAGGTGAGTTTTTGCAGCAGGGCAATCAGTTCTCTCAGACAAACCTTTGGCTGGGAGTTCTTTGTGTTTTGACTGAGATTTCTTGGTTCACTCTAAGAATTCTTGTGTTCAAACATATTTGCCTACATTTTGGACCCCCTCAAACTGACACCGTCAGGATGTGGGGGCGTGGGTGGGGGGCGCAATGGATGTATCCAGCACCACATCGGAGGAGGAGGCACATCAGCATCCGTGCCAGGCACGGCGTGCAGTTCTGGGAGTCGCAGCTCCACAAGACAGGGGTGCGCCACAAGGACCTGCAGAAGAGCAGAGAGGGGATCCACGGAGGGCACTACCCACGTGAGAGGGTCTACAGACAGAGCTTCCTGGACCTCTCTTAGGAGCAGTGCCTACAAAGGCTCAGATTGAGTCGGCAGGTGGTCGCAGACATCTGCAGGCTCCTTCATGCAGAGCTGCTCCCGGCTGGGCCTGATGGCCACGCATTGCCCGTCGCAGTTAAAGTCACCACTGTCCTCAACTTCTTTACCGCCGGATCCTTCCAGGGCACCACCGATGACATTGCCGGGATCTCTCAGTCGTCTGCACATAAGTGTATATGACAGGTCACAGATGGCTTGTTTGCCAGGGCATCCAACTACGTCAACTTCACCATCGACGACATCAGCCAGACTGAGAGGGCAATGGGTTTAAACTCTCTGGCTGGCTTCCCATGGGTGCAGGTTGCAATTGATTGCACACATGTAGCAATCCGAGGATCTGCACACGAGCCAGCACTGTTCATCAACTGAAAGGGATTTATTTCCATCAATGCGCAGCTGGTTTGCGACCACCGGAGGAGGTTTCTGCAGGTGTGAGCCAAATTCCCTGGCAGCTGCCATGATTCCTTCATTTTGTGCGAATCCAACATCCCGGCCCCCTTCCACGCACAAAACAGACTTAAGGGCTGGCTCCTTGGAGACATGGGGTACCCCCTGCAGACGTGGCTCATGACACCTCTGAGAAACCCCACCAGCGAGGCACAGCAGCGATACAACGACAGTCACATCACCACCAGGTCTGTCATTGAACAAGCCATAGGAATGCTGAAGATGCACTTCAGGTGCCTGGATCAATCTGGGGGAGCCCTTCAGTCCTCACCGGCGAGGGTGTGCAGAATAATAGTCGTGTTTTACGTCCTGCACAACATCGCTCAACAGAGAGGGCTACAGGTGGAGGAGGTCCCATGCGCTCATGAAACATCCACATCTGCCATCAACATTGAAGAAGACGAGGAGGAGGATGAGGAGGAGGAGAAGGAGGACAACGATGGGCAACCCATCGGTAGAGCAGCAGCACACCTGGCTGCTCGTGATGCCAGGGAGTCACTCATATTTGACAGATTCTCATAAGGAGATCTGCAAAGTGAATATAGTGAAGTACTCAGACCACCAACGACCACCCTCCCCCAACACCCGTTTGCACAAAACAGTCTTACAACCACACATACACCCATTGTAAATGCGCCCAATGGGTGGCATCATGATGAGGGACATGCAAGGATGCTTTCACGAAAGGGACTCAAGAATGGACAAGACGTGGCAGTGGTGGTGATAATTATAACATTTAATGTGCAGGTAAGAAAAAACAATTATGAATGAACAACATGACATTTAGTCAGACACCCTTGTGCATCCCCTTGGTGATCACAAAACCTTCGCCTTCCTATTCCTACCACTTCTACAGGGTGCATCCCTAGTGGCTTGAGTAGAGGTGGAGGCAGGTTGCTCAGGTCCCTACCCTGACTATTGAGATGCTCTGAGCCTACACCCTATGGGTTTTGGAGCCTGTGACTGCTCCACCTGCACCTGTGCAGGGACAGACTCAGCCACCTGGACAGGAGACAGCATTGTGGGCACTGGTTGAGAGGGGGTGGGGTCGGGACACCGGGTGAGATGAGTGGGCGCTTTGAGTGGAGTCCCCACTTTCATGACCCCTTTCTCCATCATCCCTCTCCTGGGCCGAGACCACATCACTCCTACCACTCTGCTGGACAGCAGTTTGGAGGCCAGTGCTAATGCATCTGTCTGCCTGCTTAAGGCAGCAGAATGTTGGTCACCCTGAGTCTGTGCGGTCATTGTCAGGGCCTGAATGGACTCATTTGTGAGCCGTGTTCGAAGCGCCCTGGAAGCCACCATCGCAGACATTCCCGCACCTACCTCCGCCGCCAGTCCACGAATGCTGGAGGTGGACTCTTCCACCCTCTCCGCTGTTGCGAAGTCTGAGTGTGGCATGTCTTCCAGTACCTCGCAAAGGTGGGTCTGTACCTCGATCATTCTCCTTTTAAAGGATGGCCCCCCCCCCCCCCCCCCCCGGGTTTCAGCATCTGCGTCCAGCTGAGCAGAACTTGGAGAGGAGTGCGCCCACCGACGCGGACTCTCCACAGCTGCCCCCGCCACCAGCGTCTGCTCGTGCTGACTTGTGTGTGGTGCCTCACCAGGTGACAACCCAAATTTTTTTTTTTTTTTATTCGTTCATGGGATGTGGGCGTCGCTGGTGAGGCCAGCATTTATTGCCCATCCCTAATTGCCCTCGAGAAGGTGGTGGTGAGCCGCCTTCTTGAACCGCTGCAGTCCGTGTGGTGACGGTTCTCCCACAGTGCTGTTAGGAAGGGAGTTCCAGGATTTTGACCCAGCGACAATGAAGGAACGGCGATATATTTCCAAGTCGGGATGGTGTGTGACCTGGAGGGGAACGTGCAGGTGGTGTTGTTCCCATGCGCCTGCTGCCCTTGTCCTTCTAGGTGGTAGAGGTCGCGGGTTTTGGAGGTGCTGTCGAAGAAGCCTTGGCGAGTTGCTGCAGTGCATCCTGTGGATGGTGCACACTGCAGCCACAGTGCGCCGGTGGTGAAGGGAGTGAATGTTTAGGGTGGTGGATGGGGTGCCAATCAAGCGAGCTGCTTTATCTTGGATGGTGTCGAGCTTCTTGAGTGTTGTTGGAGCTGCACTCATCCAGGCAAGTGGAGAGTATTCCATCACACTCCTGACTTGTGCCTTGTAGATGGTGGAAAGGCTTTGGGGAGTCAGGAGGTGAGTCACTCGCCGCAGAATACCCAGCCTCTGACCTGCTCTCGTAGCCACAGTATTTATATGCCTGGTCCAGTTAAGTTTCTGGTCAATGGTGACCCCCAGGATGTTGATGGTGGGGGATTCGGCGATGGTGATGCCGTTGAATGTCAAGGGGAGGTGGTTAGACTCTCTCTTGTTGGAGATGGTCATTGCCTGGCACTTATCTGGCGCGAATGTTACTTGCCACTTATGAGCCCAAGCCTGGATGTTGTCCAGGTCTTGCTGCATGCAGGCTCGGACTGCTTCATTATCTGAGGGGTTGCGAATGGAACTGAACACTGTGCAGTCATCAGCGAACATCCCCATTTCTGACCTTATGATGGAGGGAAGGTCATTGATGAAGCAGCTGAAGATGGTTGGGCCTAGGACACTGCCCTGAGGAACTCCTGCAGCAATGCCCTGGGGCTGAGATGATTGGCCTCCAACAACCACTACCATCTTCCTTTGTGCCAGGTATGACTCCAGCCACTGGAGAGTTTTCCCCCTGATTCCCATTGACTTCAATTTTACTGGGGCTCCTTGGTGCCACACTCGGTCAAATGCTGCCTTGATGTCAAGGGCAGTCACTCTCACCTCACCTCTGGAATTCAGCTCTTTTGTCCATGTTTGGACCAAGGCTGTAATGAGGTCTGGAGCCGAGTGGTCCTGGCGGAACCCAAACTGAGCATCGGTGAGCAGGTTATTGGTGAGTAAGTGCCGCTTGAAAGCACTGTCGACAACACCTTCCATCACTTTGCTGATGATTGACAGTAGACTGATGGGGCGGTAATTGGCCGGATTGGATTTGTCCTGCTTTTTGTGGACAGGACATACCTGGGCAATTTTCCACATTGTCGGGTGGATGCCAGTGTTGTAGCTGTACTGGAACAGCTTGGCTAGAGGCGCAGCTAGTTCTGGAGCACAAGTCTTCAGCACTACAGCTGGGATGTTGTCAGGGCCCATAGCCTTTGCTGTATCCAGTGCACTCAGCCGTTTCTTGATATCACGTGGAGTGAATCGAATTGGCCGAAGACTGGCTTCCGTGATGGTGGGGATATCGGGAGGGGGCTGAGATGGATTATCCACTCGGCACTTCTGGCTGAAGATGGTTGCAAACGCTTCAGCCTTGTCTTTTGCACTCACGTGCTGGACTCCGCCATCTACTCGGACCCACTGAGCTGTGAGTATCTGCACTGGTGCATGGCTCGCTTTAATGTGACGCTGCGCCTTCAGAGACGTGGCGCTCCTCTGAGGAATCACCCTTGACCATGAGGTCGGCCTGTTCAGAACTCCTTAAAGGCCCCGGGAGAGGACATACAGCAATATTAAGAATTATCACGGCAGCATCCTGTGGTGTGCAAAAGGTCAACCATTGATAACAACAATTCACGTTGCGGGTGAGGGAAGTTAAAGTTCTGTTAACAGGCGTTTGTCGGGCGCCAGTCTCGGCATCTCCGACGGTCAGGCATTCCTGCGTCCGGCTGAGCTTCGAGGTCTCCTCCTCCGCCTCCGTCAGGGCCACTGTTTGCGGTGCCCCCCGCCCCTCCCCGCTCCAGTTCTACACCTCTCTCGTGCATTTTACGCTCTCTTCTCCTACAAGGGGAGAAAGAACAGGCGTGTGAGTGAGTGAGTGAGTGAGGGAGACGGGGTCACCCGATGGATGCATTGCTTTGGTTGAGGCTGCCCATGAAAGTGATGCATCAGAGGGTGAGTATCAGACAGATTACTGATATTGCATCAGGATTGGGGTGAGTGGGAGTGGTGGGTTCACAAATGGGGAGGTGAGGAAGTGCACAGAAAGTGAAGGTAAGTTGATAATGAGGAGTGATGTGATGGAGTCGGCTTGGTAGGACAGAGTAAGGGGGGGCGGGCGGGGTGGGTGGGGATGATGTGCACCGCAGGATGTAGGCGAATCAGTAACTGTACTCACTTTTCCTGACCTGTCTGATACTCACCCTCTGATGCATCACTTTCATGGGCAGCCTCACCCAAAGCAATGCATCCATCGGGTGACCCCGTCACCCTCACTCACTCACTCACACGCCTGTTCTTTCTCCCCTTGTAGGAGAAGAGAGCCTAAAATACACGAGAGAGGCGTTGAACTGGAGCGGGGAGGGGTGGGGGGCACCACAAACAGTGGCCCTGACAGAGGCGGAGGAGGAGACCTCCTCTTGCTTCCTGCACTGCACCGAAGACCTGGCCACCGTGCTCCTGCTGCTGACCTGTTCTGCCACCTCCAGCCACCCTTTTTTGGTGGCAGAAGCATGTTTCTCCCTCCTGTCATCTGGGTATAACAACTCCCTCCTGCTTCTCACAGCAGCCAGTAGTCCTTCCATTCTGCTTTTTACTTCTTTCTCCTTTGAAATCCATTGTTGCATTGGCCCTATAAATAGTGGGCTTTAAATTACGTCACTCGGGTGCAACGTACAACCGCTGCGCAGCTTGGAGACGCCTGGAAGTAGGATTAAGTGCCTTCAATTGAATCGGGATCGCTCGAGAACGTGCATTCCCAATTTCCCACCCGCTTATTGAGGCCCCCCTCCCCACCCTCGCTGCTGCTGGGATCCCGCCTCATTGTTAAAATTTACCCCTTAATGTCAGGGAAAAGCCATTGGGTCAAATTAGTGTGCCTCTTTTGATAGATCGGGCCCAACTGTCCATCCTCCCAGTAGGGAAAAAGACTTCCTCTGCACGCTACCTGTAATGAAATTGTAAACTTGTTAATAAACAACACACCTAGCATTCCGTTAGATGTAAGTTCACAAAGGAAATCTTCCTCACATCTCTCAATCCCCCTCCCTCTGGAAAAAAACATCTATTTTCCCTCTAGAGCCCATTTATAGTGTTTTCATCAATGGCTTCAACTTATTTCATAACTCCACAAGTACTAAAGAGCATCCCAACCCTGCTATTGCACACAGTCCTTGGTCTTCATGTAATAACAAAAACTTGCTTCGATATAGCGTCATTAACATAGTAAAACATCCCAAGGCGCTTCGCAGGAGCGTAAACAGACAAAATTTGACACCGAACCACGTAAGGAGATATCTGGACAGGTGACCATAAGTTTGGAGGACCATAAGAGGAGACATATAAAATTGCCCGAAAAAGCGGCAAGCCTGAGGATTGGGAGCAGTTCAGAATTCAGCAAAGGAGGTCAAAGAGATTGATTAATAGGGGAAAAATAGAGTATGAGAGTAAACTAGCAGGGAACTTAAAAACTGACTGTAAAAGCTTCTATAAGTATGTCAAGAGAAAAAGATTAGTGAAGACAAATGTAGGTCCCTTACAGTCAGAAATGGGGGAAATTATAATGGGGAACAAAGAAATGGCAGAACAATTAAACACATACTTTGGTTCTGTCTTCACAAAGGAGGACACAAATAACCTGCCAGAAATGTTAGGGAACCAAGGGTCTAGTGAGAGAGAGGAACTGAAGGAAATCAGTATTAGTAAAAAAAAATAGTGCTAGGGAAATTAATGGGGCTAAAGGCTGACAAATCCCCAGGGCCTGATAATCTACATCCCAGAGTACGAAAGGAAGTGGCCCTGGAAATCGTGGATGCATTGGTGATCATCTTCCAAAATTCTATAGACTCTGGAACAGTTCCTACAGATTGGAGGGTGGCAAATGTAACCCCACTATTTAAAAAAGGAGAGAGAGAAAAAACAGGGAATTACAGACCAGTTAGCCTAACATCAGTAGTGGGGAAAATGCTAGAGTCCATTATAAAAGATGTGATAACAGAACACTTGGAAGGCATTAACGGGATTGGACAAAGTCAGCATGGGTTTATGAAAGGGAAATCATGCTTAACAAATCTACTGGAGTTTTTTGAGGATGTAACTAGTAGAATAGATAGGGGAGAACCAGTGGATGTGGTGTATTTGGATTTTCAGAAGGCTTTTGATAAGGTCCCACACAAGAGGTTAGTGTGCAAAACTTTTTAAAATGGGATTGGGGGGAATATACTGGCATGGATTGAGAATTGGTCGACAGACAGGAAACAGAGAGTAAGAATAAACGGGTCTTTTTCTGGGTGGCAGGCAGTGACTAGTGGGGTACCGCAGGGATCAGTGCTTGGGCTCCAGCTATTCACAATATATATCAATGATTTGGATGAGGGAACTAAATGTAACATTTCCAAGTTTGCAGATGACACAAAGCTGGGGTGGAATGTGAGCTGTGAGGAAGATGCAAAGAGGCTCCAATGTAATTTAGACAAGTTGGGTGAGTGGCAAGAACATGGCTGATGCAGTATAACGTGGATAAATGTGAGGTTATCCACTTTGGTTGTAAAAACAGAAAGGCAGATTATTCTCTGAATGGTGATAGATTGGGAAAAGGGGAGGTGCAACAAGACCTGGGTGTCCTTGTACACCAGTCGCTGAAAGCGAGCATTCTGGTGCAGCAAGCAGTCAGGAAGGCAAATGGCATGGTGGCCTTCATTGCAAGAGAATTTGAGTACAGGAGCAGGGATGTCTTACTGCAGTTATACAGGGCCTTGGTGAGACCACATCTGGAGTATTGTGTGCAGTTTTGGTCTCCTTATCTGAGGAAGGATGTCCTTGCCATGGAGGGAGTGCAACGAAGGTTCACCAGACTGATTCCTGGGATGGCAGGACTGACGTATGAGGAGAGATTGGGTCGACTAGGCCTATATTCACTAGAGTTTAGAAGAATGAGAGGTGATCTCATCGAAACATATAAAATTCTAACAGGACTAGACAGGCTAGATGCAGGGAGGATGTTCCGGATGGCTGGGGAGTCCAGAACCAGGGGTCACAGTCTCAGGGTACAGGGTATGCCATTTAGAACCAAGATGAGGAGAAATTTCTTCACTCAGAGGGTGGTGAACCTGTGGAATTTTCTACCACAGAAGGCAGTGGAGGCCAAGTCATTAGATGTGTTCAAGAAGGGGATAGATCTATTTCTTAATGCTAAAGGGATCAAGGGATATGGGGAAAAACCGGGAACAGGGTACTGAGTTAGACTATCAGCCATGATCATGTTGAATGGTGGAGCAGGCCCGAAGGTCTGAATGGCCTACTCTTGCTCCTATTTTCTATGTTTCTATGTTTCTATGGTGAAAGAGGTAGGTTTTAAGGAGCGTCTTAAAGGAGGAGAGAGAGGTGAAGAGGTTTAGGGAGGGAATTCCAGAACTTAGGGCCTAGGCAGCTGAAGGCAGAGCCACCAATGGTGGGGTGAAGGAAATCGGGGATGCACAAGTGGCCAGATTGGTGGAACGCAGAGTTTCTGGAGGGTTGCAGGACTAGAGGAGGCTACAGAGAAAGCGAGAGGAAAGGCCATGGAAGGTTTTGAACACAAGGATGAGAATTTTTTTTTCGAGGCGTTTCTTTACCGGGAGCCAATGAAGGTCGGCGAGCACAGTGGGTGATGGGTGAACGGGACGTGCTGCAGGTTCGAATACAGGCAGCAGAGTTTTGGATGAACTCAAGTTCATGGAGGGTGGAAGATGGGAGGATGCCAGAAGTCTTAAAGGTACAACATATTTAACCCTGCACATTGATAATTTTCTGTACACAGACATCATCTTCTAAAAGTTTATCAATGCAGTTACCTTGTAGTGTTTCAGTGACATCAGTGCTCAGCGTGAGATTATTTCCTCAGCGTTAAATGTGTTATTAGTGTTAAATTCACAGTTTTCACTGTGAATTAATTACAAGGGTTAACCAGTGCCAACCAAGCAGAAAATTGCTAATTAAACCAATGTTTAAGGGACAGGCTGGACTACATTAAGCCCAGTAATGAATTTTGTATCACTTTTTACGACCACAAAACATGAGTGCAATTAAAGTTCGTTTTAGTAAGGAAAATGCTTAGTCACACCAATAACTTTTTATAGTGCTCGTCATGTGGCAAATGATGTCTCAGTTACCTTACAAGGACAAAGGTGGGCATCCAAAGAGGAGGGAGAAAAAAAACAGGAAGGTTAGGGAAGAGGGGGCAACAGGTCAGGACAAAGAGAAGAGATTTTAGGAGAAGCTTCCAAACCTCTGCTGCCCGTAACCTAACTCGCAACAAATCCCGTTAACCCATCACCCCTGTGCTCGCTGACTGCATTGGCTCCCGGTCAAGTAACACCTCAATTTTAAAATTCTCATCCTTGTGTTCAAAACCTTCCATGGCCTTGCCCCTCCCTCGCCCGGTAACCTCCTCCAGCCCTATAACCCTCTGAGATCCCTGCACTCCTCCAATTCTGGCCTGCTGCGCACCCCGATTTTCATTGTTCCACCATAAGCAACTGTGCCTTCAGCTGCCTGAGCTCTAAACTCTGGAATTCCCTCCCTAAACCTCCCCGCCTCTCTACCTTTCTCTCTTCCTTCAAGACGTTCCTTAAAACGTGCCTCTTTGACCGAGCTTTTCATCACCTGTCCTAATATCTCCTTATAAGAAAGTAAGAACATAAGAAATAGGAGCAGGAATAGGCCATACGGCCCCTCAAGCCTTCCCTGCCATTCAATAAGATCATGGCTGATCTTTGACCCCACTAGTTACAGCCTGCCAACCTGAAAATAACCCATTTATTCTGACTCTCTGTATTCTGTCCGTTGTTCGATCCTCTATCCATGCTAATATATTACTCCCAATCCCATGAGCCCTAATCTTGTGTAACAACCTCTTGTGTGGCACCGTATCGAATGCCTTTTGAAAATCCAAATATACTAAATCTACTGGTTCCCCCTTATCGACTCTGCTAGTTACACCCTCCAAAATTCTAGCATTTTCCCTGCTACTGATGTCAGGCTAACTGGCCTATAGTTCCCTGCTTTCTCTTTCCCTCCTCTCTTGAATTGCGGGGTTATATTTGCTATCTTCCAATCCACGGGGACCGTTCTAGAATCTAGGGAATTCTGGAAGATCAAAACCAATACATCCACTATCTCTGCAGCCACCTCTTTTAAATCCAGAGGATGTAGGCCATCAGGTCCAGGGGATTTGTCGGTTTTAGTCCCATTAATTTTTCTAAATACTTTTTCTTTACTAATCTTAATCACTTTAAGTCACTCCCTCTCATTAGACCCTTGGTTCCCCATTATTTCCAGTACGTTTTTGTGTCTTCTACTGTGAAGACAGATATAAAATATTTATTTAAAGTCTCTGCCATTTCCTTATTCCCCATTATAATTTCTCCCGTCTCTGCCTCTAAGGGACCCACTTTTACTTTTCTAATCTCTTCCTTTTTATATACTTGTAGAAGCTCTTACAATCTGTTTTTATATTTCTTGCTTGTTTATTCTCATATTGAATTTTCTCCCTCTTTATTAATTTCTTGGTGATCCTTTGCTGATTTCTAAAACCTTCCCTATCCTCAGGCTTACTACTCCTTTTGGCAACATTGTACAATCTAATGCTATCCTTAATTTGCCTAGTTAGCCATGATTGGACTCATAAGTGGCAAGTAACATTCGCGCCAGATAAGTGCCAGGCAATGACCATCTCCAACAAGAGAGAGTCTAACCACCTCCCCTTGACATTCAACGGCATTACCATCGCCGAATCCCCCACCATCAACATCCTGGGGGTCACCATTGACCAGAAACTTAACTGGACCAGCCATATAAATACTGTGGCTACTAGAGCAGGTCAGAGGCTGGGTATCCTGCGGCGAGTGACTCACCTCCTGACTCCACAAAGCCTTTCCACCATCTACAAGGCACAAGTCAGGAGTGTGATGGAATACTCTCCACTTGCCTGGATGAGTGCAGCTCCAACAACACTCAAGAAGCTCGACACCATCCAAGATAAAGCAGCCCGCTTGATTGCCACCCCTTCCACCACCCTAAACGTTCACTCCCTTCACCACCGGTGCACAGTGGTTGCAATGTGTACCATCCACAGGATGCACTGCTGCAACTCGACAAGGCTTCTTCGACAGCACCTCCCAAACACGCGACCTCTACCACCTAGAAGGACAAGAGCAGCAGGTACATGGGAACAACACCACCTGCACGCTCCCCTCCAAGTCACACACCATCCCGACTTGGAAATATATCGCCGTTCCTTCATTGTCGCTGGGTCAAAATCCTGGAACTCCCTTCCTAACAGCACTGTGGGAGAACCGTCACCACACGGACTGCAGCGGTTCAAGAAGGCGGCTCACCACCACCTTCTCAAGGACAATTAGGGATGGGCAATAAATGCTGGCCTCGCCAGCGACGCCCACATCCCGTGAACGAATAAAAAAAAACTTTTCCTGTGGAATTTTTATTCCTCAAGGGTATGTATATTTGTGGGGAACTATGAATTATTTCTTTAAATATTTGCCATTGCTTTTCTACCATCATATCTTTTAATCTAATTTCCCAATCTACCTTAGCCAACTTACCCCTCATACCTATATAATTGTTTTTTTTAAATTTACGAACCTAGTTTCAGACTTAACTACATCACTCTCAAACTCAATCTGATATTCGATCATATTATGATCACTCTTCCCCAGAGGATCCTTTATTATAAGATTACTAATTGATCCTGTCTCATTACGCAATACTAGATCTAAAATAGCCTGTTCCCTAGTTGGTTCCTCGACATATTATTCTAGAAAACTGTCTCGGATGCATTCCATGAACTCGACCTCCAAACTACTTTTGCCAATTTAGTTTGCCCAGTCTATATGAAGATTAAAGCCCCCATGATTATTGCGTTAACCGTTGTTACATGGTCCTCTAATTTCCTGATTTATACTCGGTCCAACACTATAACTACTGTTAGAAGGCCTGTAAACTACTCCCACCAGTGTTTTCTGCCCTTTGTTATTTCTTAACTCCACCCATACTGATTCTTGACTTTCTGAGCTAAGATCCTTTCCCACTATGTGGCTCGGTGTCAAATATTGTTTGATAACGCTCCTGTGAAGCGCCTTGGGAAATTTTACTAAGTTAAAGGCGCTATATGAGTGCTGTTGTTGTTGATTTTGGAAACAGAGAGGGAGCTGGTGGTGTGGAGGGATTTAGGAATTGCAGGAGTCTCAGGGTTTAAGGAAGTAGTGACTGGAAGAGCATCCATCGATGATGCAACGGAGGGAGTGCGGAGTAAATCGGTATCTGAGGAGCAGAGGGTGCGAGTGAGTCGGGCAGCTTGAGGACGTTTCTGAGGTGCACACCATGTGTAATTACGGAGTGATTTGAAAGCGAGAGCAAGAATCATGCATTCAAATCATGGGTGCATATGGAGCCAGTGAGCCTTGGCAACAAAAAGTGGTCTCGGTGATGATACAACACATGCTCCATGATATTCCAGAAATTATTCAGATTTTGTCCCCTATTTATATTATCTTATCCTTTACCTTTTGGTTTCTGTGCTGTTTTTTTCTCTCTCTCTCTCTCTCTCTCTAACTTGAAAACACATTCCTTACTCATACTCTCTTACACCCATTGCTGGCCGTCAATTTTTCAACATGAGAGGAACTTCCAAAAAATAACTGACCCTCGATAGGTCGACAAATGTCAAAAATACAACAAAAACTGTGGACCAGGAAGGGGCTTCACATTTCCTCATGAATCTCAGAAATCAAATTGGACAGGTTTGTTTGTCGGCAGTGCAGCAAGGGTTAACTTATCATCACCGTATATCACCACGAAAGAACGTTAAAAAGTCACATTTCTACAATTTGCCGATAACTCTGCCTGGTTAATGCGCAGTTACTGCCAGAAAAGCCTTTAGACTGACACACGGATTCAGCCCAATGTGTTTGAGGGTCGCTTCTGTTCCAGAAAGATGACAAAATGGGCTCTGGTACTAATATTACGAGGGCGACATATTTATAAATATGTAAAATTCAAGCAGGTCTCAGTGTAAGCACTTTCCGGCAAACTCCTTGACAGGATTCAGATGTAAATCTCTTTCTGAACTCAAAATCGATTCATGTTTACACTGCAGTGCGTTCAGGTTAATGGATTAAGGATATTGAAATCACACAGTGCCAGACTGTGGCCTCATTCCCAGGTGAGCATTTTGGTATTGGTTGCGAATCTGAATAATGTCATGAAATGGTGATGTTATTACATCTGAATTTGCTTCAGGTCGTCTGCTTTCACGGGTTTAATTCAGATTAGCTCGGGAGTTTGGCCATGCAACCTGGAGTGATGGGTGATTAGTAAAGATGATGTAGGCCAAGAGGAAGCATGCAAATACACCAGTTAGGCTTTATTAGGGATGATAGTAGGATCAGAAAACTTAGGTTGCAGTTGCACTGTGGCTTCCATGTCAATGCAAAGTCAGGTCCAAATCTGACTCTAACATGCTCTAAAATTAAGCAGTGTGAGACTCCCTCCACAACATCTACTTATAGTACCTGTGAGCACTATTGAACACCAGTGAGGTTTAAGGGTTTGGCACTTGTGAGCTGTATTGATCACCAGTGAGGTGTGAGGGTTTGGCACTGATGAACAGTATTAATCACCAGTGAGGTGTGAGGGTTCGGCACTTGTGAGCACTATTGAACACCAGTGAGGTTTAAGGGTTTGGCACTTGTGAGCAGTATTGATCACCAGTGAGGTGTGAGGGTTCGGCACTTGTGAGCTGTATTAATCACCAGTGAGGTATGAGGGTTCGGCACTTGTGAGCAGTATTGATCACCAGTGAGGTGTGAGGGTTCGGCACTTGTGAGCTGTATTAATCACCAGTGAGGTGTAAGGGTTCGGCACTTGTGAGCTGTATTAATCACCAGTGAGGTGTGAGGGTTCGGCACTTGTGAGCAGTATTGATCACCAGTGAGGTGTGAGGGTTCGGCACTTGTGAGCAGTATTGATCACCAGTGAGGTGTGAGGGTTCGGCACTTGTGAGCAGTATTGATCACCAGTGAGGTGTGAGGGTTCGGCACTTGTGAGCAGTATTGATCACCAGTGAGGTGTGAGGGTTCGGCACTTGTGAGCAGTATTGATCACCAGTGAGGTGTGAGGGTTCGGCACTTGTGAGCAGTATTGATCACCAGTGAGGTGTGAGGGTTCGGCACTTGTGAGCACTAGTGATAACGAGTGTAGTGCGAAGCCACATTTCAAAAGTACCTAGGACGTCCCTTCGACCTCTTGGGCACTTCATGCATTTACTTCATTGACTTTTTAATGTTATTAAAAAAAACTAGAGTGTCGATTGACACCACTGTGTCAGCCAATGAGTTGGAGGTGGGGCGGGACTTATGACAGGACTCACAGCAAACAGTCTATTTTACAGCAAATAAAGTCTATTTACTCAGCAAACAGAGTTTAGTTTAACAGCCCACTACAGCAAACGGTCTACAGAGTCTATTTTAAAAGAGTCTCTACGAACTACAGCAAACAGAACTCATGACCAAAGTAGGGTGATTACGTTTCCCGATATAAGCACGGTGATTTCTCAAGTGAGCAGAGGATAGTTACATAATACAGATTATGTGCATAAATTCAAACCCAGCCACTTGCAGCAGTGCGGTCTCCGGGCATGATTGACGGGGGAATTACCCAACCATCTCCATTCTGGCCGTGAACAGCGGTGTCACTATGTGCAGCCTATAAAAAGCAGACACTTGTCACTCGTGCTCTCCCAGCATTACAAGATAATCACCTGGGGGGAGCTGAGGTCACTGCATGCATGGAGGTATGCAGGAACGTGGGACGAGTGTGACGTGAAGCCAGGTGCAGCCTGCAGTACAACTCAGATGTCGCCAGCCGCTCTTCCCTCTCTACAGTTGCGAGCCTCAGACTGCAAGTATAGTTCAAAGGAGGTAGAAAACCTTTCATCTGAGAGAAAAAGGGTCTCCAGTGGGATTCCAATGGAAAGATTTTATTTAGCTTTAACCAACATGGGAACAGGCTATTTTAGATCTCGTATTGTGTAATGAGACAGGGTTAATTAGTAATCTTATAGTTAAGGATCGTCTGGGGCAGGGTGATCATAACATGAAAGAATTTCAGATTGAATTTGAGAGTGATGTCGTTAAGTCCGAAACTAGGGTCTTAAATTTAAGCAAAACCAATTATGTAGGTAAGAGGGGTGAGTTGGCTAAAGTAGATTGGGAAATTAGATTAAAAGATATGACGGTAGATAAGCAATGGTGAACATTTAAAGAAATAATTCATATTTCTCAATGAATATACATTCCCTTGAGGAATCAAAACTCCACGGGAAAACTGATCCAACTGTGGCTAACTAGAGAAGTTAAGGCTAGTATTAGATTAAAAGAAGAGTCTTACAATGTTGCCTAAAAGAGTAGTAAGCCTGAGGATTGGGAGGGTTTTAGAAATCAGTAAAGGATGACCAAGAAATTAGTAACAAAGGAGAAAATTGAATATGAGAATAAATCAGCAAGAAATATAAAACAGATTGTAAGAGCTTCTACAAGTATGTAAAAAGGAAGAGATTAGCGAAAGTAAAAGTGGGTCCCTTAGAGGCAGAGACAGGAGAAATTATAATGGGGAATAAGAAAATGGCAGAGACGTTAAATATTTTGTATCTGTCTTCACAGTAGAAGACACAAAAAACATACCAGAAACAGTGGGGAACAAAAGTCTAATGAGAGTGAGGAACTTAAAGTAATTAAGATTAGTAAAGATAAAGTACTGGAGAAATTAATGGGACTAAAAGCCGACAAATCCCCTGGACCTGATGGCCTACATCCTAGGGTTTTAAAAGAGGTGGCTGCAGAGATAATGGATGCATTGGTTTTGATCGTCCAGAATTCCCTCAATTTGTGAACGGTCCCTGTGGATTGGAAAGTAGCAAATGTAACCCCGCAATTCAAGAAAGGAGAGGGAGAAAATAGGGAACTATAGGCCAGTTAGCCTGACATCAGTAGCAGGGAAAATGCTAGAATTTATTATTAAGGACATAGTAACAGGGCACTTAGAAAATAATAACATGATTATGCAGAGTTCGCATGGTTTTATGAAAGGGTAACCGTGTTTAACAAATCCCTTAGACTTTTTTGAGGGTGTAACTGGCAGGGTAGATAAGGGGGAACCAGTGGATGTAGTATATTTGGATCTTCAAAAGGCATTCGATAAGGTGTCACACAAGAGGTTGTTGCACAAGATTAGGGCTCATGGGATTGAGGTAATATTTAAGCATGGATAGGGGATTGGTTAAAGGACAGAAAACAGAGAGTAGGGATAAACAGGTCATTTTCAGGTTGGCAGGTTGTAACTAGTGGAGTGCCGCAAGGATCAGTCTTTGGGCCTCAACTGTTCACAATATATATCAATGACTTAGATGAGGGGACTGAGTGTAATGTATCCAAGTTTGCTGGTGATACAAAGCTAGGTGGGAAAGTAAGCTGTGAGGAGGACACAAAGAGTCTGCAAAGGGATATAGACAGGTTAAGTGAATGGGCGAGAAGGTGACAGATGGAGTATAATGTGGGAAAATGTGAAATTATCCACTTTGGTAGGAAGAATAGAAAAGTGGGATATGTTTTGAAAGGTGAGAGACTAAGAAATGTTGAAAGTAAGAGGAATCACAGGAAGTTAACATGCAGGTACAGCATGCAATTAGGAAGGCAAATGGCATATTAGCCTTTATTACAAGAGGGTTGGAATATAAGAATAAAGAGGTCTTGCTGCAATTAAATAGGGCTCTGCTGAGACCACACCTGGTCTCCTTACCTAAGGAAGGATATACTTGTCTTAGAGAGGGCGCAACAAAGGTTCACTTGATCGATTCCTGGGATGGGAGAGCTGGCCTATGAGGAAGAGTTGAGTAGAATGGGATAATATTCTCTGGAGTGCAGAAGAATGAGAAGTGATCTTATTAAAAGCTATAAAATCCTTAGAGATCTTGACAGGGTAGATGCTGAGAGGCTGTTTGCCCTGGCTGGAGAGTCGAGAACTAGGGGCCCTAGACTCAAGATAAGGAGTCGGCCATTTAGGACCGAGATGAGGAATTTCTTCACTCAGAGGGTTGTGAATCTTCAGAACTCTCTACCCCAGAGGGCTGTCGATGCTCAGTCGTTGAGTATATTCAAATGTAAGGAATCTTACAACACCAGGTTATAGTCCAACAATTTAATTTTAAAATCACAAGCTTTTGGAGATTATCCCCTTCGTCAGGTGAATGAGTGGAAGGTTCTCAAATCGCATATCTTATATTAGGCTGGGACAGCATGACACCAATCAAAAGGTGTCGTTGTTGTTCAAACAGGCCAGTCACGGAGAACAGCACGTCCCAGTACACTGGATATACATTGTGTCAATTATACAGACAGAAAGAAAGAGACCCAAATGGCAGTGAGAGAGAGAGAGAGAATATTAAAACACATTTTTTTTTTCCCTTTTTGCTGGTGGGGTTACGTGTAGCGTGACATGAACCCAAGATCCCGGTTGAGGCCGTCCTCATGGGTGCGGAACTTGGCTATCAACTTCTGCTCGACGATTTTGCGTTGTCGTGTGTCTCGAAGGCCGCCTTGGAGAACGCTGACCCGCAGATCGGTGGCTGAATGTCCTTGACTGCTGAAGTGTTCCCCGACTGGGAGGGAACCCTCCTGTCTGGCGATTGTTGCGCGGTGCCCGTTCATCCGTTGTCGCAGTGTCTGCATGGTCTCGCCAATGTACCATGCTCCGGGGCATCCTTTCCTGCAACGTATGAGGTAGACAACGTTGGCCGAGTCACAGGAGTATGAACCATGTACCTGGTGGATGGTGTCCTCTCGTGTGATGGTGGTATCTGTGTCGATGATCTGGCATGTCTTGCAGCGGTTACCGTGGCAGGGTTGTGTGGTGTCGTGGACGCTGTTCTCCTGAAAGCTGGGTAATTTGCTGCGAACTATGGTTTGTTTGAGGTTGGGTGGCTGTTTAAAGGCGAGCAGTGGAGGCATGGGGATGGTTTTAGCGAGGTGTTCGTCGTCATCGATGACATGTTGAAGGCTGTGGAGAACATGGTGTAGTTTCTCCGCTCCGGGGAAGTACTGGACGACGATGGGTACTCTGTTGGTTGCGTCCCGTGTTTGTCTTCTGAGGAGGTCTATGCGATTCTTCGCTGTGGCCCGTCGGAACTGTCGATCGACAAGTCGAGCGTCATATCTCGTTCTTACGAGGGCGTCTTTCAGCGTCTGTAGGTGTCCATCGCGTTCCTCCTTGTCTGAGCAGATCCTGTGTATTCGTAGGGCCTGTCCATAGGGGATGGCCTCTTTGACTTGGTTGGGGTGGAAGCTGGAAAAGTGGAGCATCGTGAGGTTGTCCGTGGGCTTGCGGTAGAGTGAGGTGCTGAGGCGCCCGTCTTTGATGGAGATTTGTGTGTCCAAGAAAGAAACCGATTCTGAGGAGTAGTCCATGGTGAGTTTGATGGTGGGATGGAACTTGTTGATGTTATCGTGTAGTCTCTTCAGTGATTCTTCGCCGTGGGTCCATAGGAAGAAAATGTCGTTGATGTATCTGGTGTATAGTGTTGGTTGGAGATCCTGTACAGTGAAGAAGTCGTGCTCGAACTTGTGCATGAAAATGTTGGCGTATTGGGGTGCGAATTTGGTCCCCATGGCTGTTCCGTGTGTTTGGGCAAAGAACTGGTTATCGAAGGTGAAGACATTGTGATCCAGGATGAAGCGGATGAGTTGTAGGATGGCGTCTGGAGATTGGCTGTTGTTGGTGTTGAGTACTGAGGCTGTTGCAGCGATGCCGTCATCGTGGGGGATACTGGTGTAGAGTGCCGAGACGTCCATCGTGGTGAGAAGTGTTCCTGGTTCAACTGGTCCGTGGGTGCTGAGTTTTTGTAGGAAGTCTGTAGTTTCGCGACAGAAGCTGGGGGTTCCCTGTACGATGGGTTTCAGGATGCCCTCGACGTATCCAGAGAGGTTCTCACACAGGGTTCCGTTGCCTGATACGATAGGACGTCCGGGTGTGTTGGCTTTGTGTATCTTTGGGAGGCAGTAGAAGTCTCCCACGCGGGGATTACGTGGGATGAGAATGCGTAGGATGCTTTGAAGGTCTGGATCGAAGGTCTTGATCAGTTTGTTGAGCTGGTGGGTGTGTTCTTTGGTCGGATCTGCGGGTAACTGTCTGTAGTGTTCCTGGTTGTCCAGTTGTCGGTATGCTTCTTTGCAATAGTCTGTTCTGTTCTGTATGACGATGGCTCCTCCTTTGTCGCTGGTTTGATGACAATGTTGTGGTTGGTCTTGAGAGCATTGTACATGGTTCATACTCCTGTGACTCGGCCAACGTTGTCTACCTCATACGTTGCAGGTAAGGATGCCCCGGAGCATGGTCCATTGGCGAGACCATGCAGACACTGCGACAACGGATGAACGGACACCGCGCAACAATCGCCAGACAGGAGGGTTCCCTCCCAGTCGGGGAACACTTTAGCAGTCAAGGACATTCAGCCACCGATCTGCGGGTCAGCGTTCTCCAAGGCGGCCTTCGAGACACACGACAACGCAAAATCGTCGAGCAGAAGTTGATAGCCAAGTTCCGCACCCATGAGGACGGCCTCAACCGGGATCTTGGGTTCATGTCACGCTACACGTAACCCCACCAGCAAAAAGGGGAAAAAAAATTATGTGTTTTAATATTCTCTCTCTCTCTCTCTCTCTCTCTGCCATTAGGGTCTCTTTCTTTCTGTCTGTATAATTGACACAATGTATATCCAGTGTACTGGGACGTGCTGTTCTCCGTGACTGGCCTGTTTGAACAACAACGACACCTTTTGATTGGTGTGATGGTGTCCCAGCCTAATATAAGATATGCGATTTGAGAACCTTCCACTCATTCACCTGACGAAGGGGATAATCTCCGAAAGCTTGTGAATTTAAAATAAAATTGTTGGACTATAACCTGGTGTTGTAAGATTCCTTACATTTGTCCACCCCAGTCCATCACCGGCATCTCCACATCATGAGTATATTCAAGACTGAGATCGATGGATATTTGGACACGAAGGGAATCAAAGGATATGGGGATCGGGCGGGAATGTGGAGTTGAGGTCGAAGATCAGCCAAGAACTTATAGAAAGGCGGAGCAGGCTCGAGGGGCTGTATGGCCTACTTCTGCTCATATTTCTTATGTTCTTATGTTTAACAATAATAGAGGAAGGGAGGCTCCTGCAGCGAGGCTGCTTTCAACTTAGGTTCCGTCTGAATTAAATTGATTCGCATCATTTATGTGTTGACCTTTGAGTTAGATAGAAGTACAGAATCATAGAATCATAAGCACTGAAGGAGACCATTTGGACTTTCGTGTCTGTGCTGGTTCTCTGAAAGAGCTGCCAATTAAACCCCCTCCCGCAGCTCTTTCCCCATTACCCTGCAAAATTTTCCTTTTCAAGTATTTATCCAAATCCCTTTTGAAAGTTGCTATTGAATCTGCTTTTGCATTCCAGATTGTAACAAGTCGCTGAGTAAAAAAATTTCTCCTCATCTCTCCCCTGGCTTTTTTGACAATTATTTTACATCTGTGTCCTCTGGTTATTGGCCCTCCTGCCAGTGGAAACAGTTTCTTCCCATCTATCAAAAGTCCTCATAATTTTGAACACCCCGATTAAATCTCCCCTTAACCTTCTCTGCTGTAAGGGGAACAATCCCGGCTTCTCCAGTCTCTCCACATAACTGAAGTCCCTCATAGAATCATAGAATCATAGAAGTTACAACATGGAAACAGGCCCTTCGGCCCAACATGTCCATGTCGCCCAGTTTATACCACTAAGCTAGTCCCAATTGCCTGCACTTGGCCCATATCCCTCGATACCCATCTTCCCCATGTAACTGTCCAAATGCTTTTTAAAAGACAAAATTGTACCCGCCTCTACTACTGCCTCTGGCAGCTCGTTCCAGACACTCACCACCCTTTGAGTGAAAAAATTGCCCCTCTGGATCCTTTTGTATCTCTCCCCTCTCACCTTAAATCTGTGCCCCCTCGTTATAGACTCCCCTACCTTTGGGAAAAGATTTTGACTATCGACCTTATCTATGCCCCTCATTATTTTATAGACTTCTATAAGATCACCCCTTAACCTCCTACTCTCCAGGGAATAAAGTCCCAGTCTGTCTAACCTCTCCCTGTAAGTCAAACCATCAAGTCCCGGTAGCATCCTAGTAAATCTTTTCTGCACTCTTTCTAGTTTAATAATATCCTTTCTATAATAGGGTGACCAGAACTGTACACAGTACTCCAAGTGTGGCCTCACCAATGCCCTGTACAACTTCAACAAGACATCCCAACTCCTGCATTCAATGTTCTGACCAATGAAACCAAGCATGCTGAATGCCTTCTTCACCACCCTATCCACCTGTGACTCCACTTTCAAGGAGCTATGAATCTGTACTCCTAGATCTCTTTGTTCTATAACTCTCCCCAACGCCCTACCATTAACGGAGTAGGTCCTGGCCCGATTCGATCTACCAAAATGCATCACCTCACATTTATCTAAATTAAACTCCATCTGCCATTCATCGGCCCACTGGCCCAATTTATCAAGATCCCGTTGCAATCCTAGATAACCTTCTTCACTGTCCACAATGCCACCAATCTTGGTGTCATCTGCAAACTTACTAACCATGCCTCCTAAATTCTCATCCAAATCATTAATATAAATAACAAATAACAGCGGACCCAGCACCGATCCCTGAGGCACACTGCTGGACACAGGCATCCAGTTTGAAAAACAACCCTCGACAACCACCCTCTGTCTTCTGTCGTCAAGCCAATTTTGTATCCAATTGGCTACCTCACCTTGGATCCCATGAGATTTAACCTTATGTAACAACCTACCATGCGGTACCTTGTCAAATGCTTTGCTGAAGTCCATGTAGACCACGTCTACTGCACAGCCCTCATCTATCTTCTTGGTTACCCCTTCAAAAAACTCAATCAAATTCGTGAGACATGATTTTCCTCTCACAAAACCATGCTGACTGTTCCTAATTAGTCCCTGCCTCTCCAAATGCCTGCAGATCCTGTCCCTCAGAATACCCTCTAACAACTTACCCACTACAGATGTCAGGCTCACTGGTCTGTAGTTCCCAGGCTTTTCCCTGCCGCCCTTCTTAAACAAAGGCACAACATTTGCTACCCTCCAATCTTCAGGCACCTCACCTGTAGCGGTGGATGATTCAAATATCTCTGCTAGGGGACCTGCAATTTCCTCCCTAACCTCCCATAACGTCCTGGGATACATTTCATCAGGTCCCGGAGATTTATCTACCTTGATGCGCGTTAAGACTTCCAGCACCTCCCTCTCTGTAATATGTACACTCCTCAAGACATCACTATTTATTTCCCCAAGTTCCCTAACATCCATGCCTTTCTCAACCGTAAATACCGATGTGAAATATTCATTCAGGATCTCACCCATCTCTTGTGGTTCCGCACTTAGATGACCTTGTTGATCCTTAAGAGGCCCTACTCTCTCCCTAGTTACCCTTTTGCCCTTTATGTATTTGTAGAAGCTCTTTGGATTCACCTTTGCCTGATCTGCCAAAGCAATCTCATATCCCCTTTTTGCCCTCCTGATTTCTCTCTTAACTCTACTCCGGCAATCTCTATACTCTTCAAGGGATCCACTTGATCCCAGCTGCCTATGCATGTCATATGCCTCCTTCTTATTTTTGACTAGTGCCTCAATCTCCCGAGTCATCCAAGGTTCCCTACTTCTACCAGCCTTGCCCTTCACTTTATAAGGAATGTGCTTACCCTGAACCCCGGTTAACACACTTTTGAAAGCCTCCCACTTACCAGACGTCCCTTTGCCTGCCAACAGACTCTCCCAATCAACTTCTGAAAGTTCCTGTCTAATACCATCAAAATTGGCCTTTCCCCAATTTAGAATTTTAACTTTTGGGCCAGACCTATCCTTCTCCATAGCTATCTTAAAACTAATGGAATTATGATCACTGGTCCCAAAGTGATCCCTCACTAACACTTCTGTCACCTGCCCTTCCTTATTTCCCAAGAGGAGGTCAAGTTTTGCCCCCTCTCTAGTCGGGCCATCCACATACTGAATGAGAAATTCCTCCTGAATACACTCAACAAATTTCTCTCCATCCAAGCCCCTAATGCTATGGCTGTCCCAGTCAATGTTGGGAAAGTTAAAGTCCCCTACTATTACCACCCTATTTTTCTTGCAGCTGTCTGTAATCTCCTTACATATTTGCTCCTCAATTTCCCGTTGACTATTTGGGGGTCTGTAGTACAATCCTATCAAAGTGATCTCTCCCTTCTTATTTTTCAGTTCTACCCATATGGACTCAGTGGGCGAACCCTCGGATATATCCCCTCTCACTACTGCCGTGATGTTCTCCCTAATCAAGAACGCAACTCCCCCTCCTCTCTTACCTCCTGCTCTATCTTTCCTATAGCATCTGTACCCTGGAACATTGAGCTGCCAGTCCTGCCCCTCCCTTAGCCATGTTTCAGTAATAGCTATAACATCCCAGTCCCATGTACCCATCCATGCCCTGAGTTCATCTGCCTTGCCCATCAGACTTCTTGCATTGAAATAAATGCAGTTTAATCTAGACTTCCCTTGGTCTTTGCCCTGCTTTCTCAGACCATCTGTCCGGTCATGTTCTGTACACTCTCCCTTACTGCCTTTTGTTTCTGTCACCACTTTATTTCCCACTGACTTCCTGCATCGGTTCCCATCCCCCTGCCACATTAGTTTAAACTCTCCCCAACAGCACTGGCAAACACTCCCCCTAGGACATTGGTTCCAGTCCTGCCCAGATGCAGACCGTCCAATTTGTACTGGTCCCACCTCCCCCAGAACCGGTTCCAATGGCCCAGGAATTTGAATCCCTCCAGCTTGCACCATCTCTCAAGCCACGTATTCATCTTAGCTATCCTGTCATTCCTACTCTGACTAACCCGTGGCACTGGTAGCAATCCTGAGATTACTACCTTTGAGGTCCTACTCTTTAGTTTAACTCCTAACTCCCTAAATTCAGCTTGTAGGACCTCATCCTGTTTTTTACCTATATCGTTGGTGCCTATATGTACCACGACAACTGGCTGTTCACCCTCCCCCTCCAGAATGTCCTGCAGCCGCTCCGAGACATCCTTGACCCTTGCACCAGGGAGGCAACATACCATCCTGGAGTCTCGGTTGCGTCCGCAGAAACGCCTGTCTATTCCCCTTACAATCGAGTCCCCTATCACTATAGCTCTGCCACTCTTTTTCCTGCCCTCCTGTGCAGCAGAGCCAGCCACGGTGCCATGAACCTGGCCACTGCCACCTTCCCCTGGTGAGCCATCTCCGCCAACAGTATCCAAAACGGTATACCTGTTTTGGAGGGAGATGACCGCAGGGGACCCCTGCACTGCCTTCCTACTCTTCCTCTGTCTGTTGGTCACCCATTCACTATCTCCCTCAGTAATTTTTATCTGCGGTGTGACCAACTCACTGAACGTGCTATCCACGACTTTCTCAGCATCGCGGATGCTCCAAAGTGAGTCCATCCGCAGCTCCAGAGCCGTCAAGCGGTCAAACAATAGCTGCAGCTGGACACACTTCCCGCAGGTGAAGGAATCAGGGATACAGGAAGGAGCCCTGAATTCCCACATCCCACAAGAGGAACATGACACGGCGCTGGGATCTCCTGCCATGACTTAACCCTTAAATTAGCTTAAGAACAACTACAATGTCAAGAGAAAAAAAAAGGAAAGAAAAACTACTTACCACTCCCTTTAAGGAGTTTACTCCTTTAAATTGTTCTCAATTTAGAGAATGTTAACTACACTGGGGACCTTGATTCACTAATAAATAAACGCTACTTCCTATAAGACCTGCAGACCTTCCCTTTCCTTTTACTTCAGTTACTGTAGATAAGGAGAAATACTCACCTGAACCTACTCACCAATCAGGTGCCTCCCCTGTGTCGCGTCCCGATCTGATTCCTGACGTCACTTCGAACTCGGTCGCAGCTCCGCTCGGCTCCTCTCAGCGCTCTGAAATCCCGCCTTTTATCGGACGCTCCCTCCGCTCGGCTCGGCTCCTCTCAGCTGTTCTCAGCGCTCTGAAATCCCGCCTTTTATCGGACGCTCCCTCCGCTCGGCTCGGCTCCTCTCAGCTGTTCTCAGCGCTCTGAAATCCCGCCTTTTATCGGACGCTCCCTCCGCTCGGCTCGGCTCCTCTCAGCGCTCTGAAATCCCGCCTTTTATCGGACGCTCCCTCCGCTCGGCTCGGCTCCTCTCAGCTGTTCTCAGCGCTCTGAAATCCCGCCTTTTATCTGACGCTCCCTCCGCTCGGCTCGGCTCCTCTCAGCGCTCTGAAATCCCGCCTTTTATCGGATGCTCCCTCCGCTCGGCTCGGCTCCTCTCAGCTGTTCTCAGCGCTCTGAAATCCCGCCTTTTATCGGACGCTCCCTCCGCTCGGCTCGACTCCTCTCAGCTGTTCTCAGCGCTCTGAAATCCCGCCTTTTATCGGACGCTCCCTCCGCTCGGCTCGGCATTAAATTCATACTGCTATTATAGATAAGATTTTGTGATGTGACCAATCACCTGGATCGCGCTGGTCTGCATCGTGCAACAAGATGACGGCTACTTTTCACTTTGCGGAAACGTTGTCCCAATTTTCCATTTCCAGCAGCTGAGCATCTTGGACTTCCTCGGTGCACCAGATAGAGGGAAATCAGGCGGGGAGGAGCTCGCCCCTGTACGGGAGTCTAATTTTCATTCCATTTAAATGAATTAATTTTGTTTGCACTGCTCTGTCTGCAATCAAAGCATGGTTTGGTTTTTGTGCTCTTTGTTGAGACTATTTATGGCCAAAGGAGAAAGAACTTGCTTTTATATAACACCTTTCATGACCTCAGGACCTCCCAAAGTGCTTTACGTTTTGAAGTGTAGTCATCATTTTAATGTAGGAAACGCGGCAACCAATTTGTGCACAGCAAGGTCCCACAAATGTGACAATGACCAGACTACCTGTTTTAGTGATGTTGATTGAGGGATAAATTTGTCAGGACACCAGGGAAGAACTCCCCTGCTCTCCTTCGATTAGTGCCGAGGGATCTTTTACATCCGCCCGACAGGCCAGACGGGGGCCTCGGTTTAAAGTCTTATCCGAAAGAAGACACTGGAGTGTCAGCCTAGATTCTGTGCTCAGGTCTCTAGAGTGGTATCAGTAAAGTGTCAGTTTGGCTTGATTGAAAGCACTCATGCCTCAGAGGCAGACAACTGTGGGTTTGATCTCCACTTCAGGATCTGTGCACATAATCTAGGCTGACCTTTAAATGTGGCACTGAGGTGAGATGATAAACCGAGGCCCTTCCTGCCAATTCAGGCAAACTTAAAGATCTCCTGGAACTATCTGAAGATGAGTCGAGATTTCTTCTGGTGCACGAGGCAACATTCCTCAACCAACCACAATCAAAGCAAGGAAGTTATGCTAAACCTTTATAAATCACTGGTTAGGCCTCCAATTCTGGACGCCACACTTTCGAAAGGATGCCAAAGGCTTGGAGAAGGCTCAGGGGAGATTTACCAAGATGATACCAGTAATGAGGGAATTCAGTCATGTGGAGAGAAGAGAGAAGCTGGGATTGTTCTCCTTAAAGCAAAGAAGGTTAAGGGGAGATTTAAAAGAAGTGTTCAAAATTATGAGGGGTTTTCACAAGGCAGGTATGGAGAAACTGACTCCACTGGCAGGAGGCTCGGTAACCAGAGGACACAGATTTAAGGCAATTGGCAAAAAATCCAGGGGGGTGATGAGGAGAATTTTTTTTTATCAGCGGATTGCTACGATCTGGAACACATCGGCCAAAAGGGTGGTGGAAGTAGATTCAACAGTAACTTTCACAAGGGAATCGGATATATACTTAAAAAGGAAAAAATTACAGGGTTACGGGGAAAGTGCAGGGGAGTGGGACTAATTGGATGGCTCTTTCAAAGAGTCAGCACAGGCCCGACAGGCCGAACAGCCTCCTTCTGTGCTGTAAGATTCTATGAGTCCATAAAATTAGCTGATTATTTATTTTGTTGATGTTTGTGGGACCTCACGGGAGGTAAAATGGGTAAAAGTTGATTTTATTTTCCATTTTACCCCTCCTTATTTACCTATGGGGCTAGAGAATATATATACAAGAAGACATCAGGGCAGAGTTTGACCAAGCCACCAAGAAGCCCTAGTAAAATTGAAGTCAATGGGAATCAGGGGGAAAACTCTCCAGTGGCTGGAGTCATACCTAGCACAAAGGAGGACGGTAGTGGTTGTTGGATGCCAATCATCTCAGCCCCAGGACATTACTGCAGGAGTTCCTCAGGGCAGTGTCCTTGGCCCAACCATCTTCAGCTGCCTCATCGATGATCTTCCCTCCATCATATGGTCAGACGTGGGGATGTTTGCTAATGATTGTATAGCATTCAGTTCCATTCGCAAGACCTGGACCTGGAGCTGGGAGAAAGACTTCAGAAACCTGCTCCACAGAGCCAACTCGTGGCCAGAGACTGCAACTATCATGTGATCAAGAAGGCAAATGGAATGTTGGCTTTTATATCTAGAGGACTAGAGTACAAGGGGGCAGAAGTTATGCTGCAGCTATACAAAACCCTGGTTAGACCGCACCTGGAGTACTGTGAGCAGTTCTGGGCACCGCACCTTCGGAAGGACATATTGGCCTTGGAGGGAGTGCAGCGTAGGTTTACTAGAATGATACCCGGACTTCAAGGGTTAAGTTACGAGGAGAGATTACACAAATTGGGGTTGTATTCTCTAGAGTTTAGAAGGTTAAGGGGTGATCTGATCGAAGTTTATAAGATATTAAGGGGAACAGATAGGGTGGATAGAGAGAAACTATTTCCGCTGATTGGGGATTCTAGGAGTAGGGGGCACAGTCTAAAAATTAGAGCCAGACCTTTCAGGAGCGAGATTAGAAAACATTTCTACACACAAAGGGTGGTAGAAGTTTGGAACTCTCTTCCGCAAACGGCAATTGATACTAGCTCAATTGCTAAATTTGAATCTGAGATGGATAGCTTTTTGGCAACCAAAGGTATTAAGGGATATGGGCCAAAGGCAGGTATATGGAGTTAGATCACAGATCAGCCATGATCTTATCAAATGGCGGAGCAGGCACGAGGGGCTGAATGGCCTACTCCTGTTCCTATGTTCCTATGACTATTGACATAGTAAAATTGAATGGGGAATGTTGATGCAGCAATTTACAATGCTAAATGTTGAACCAAAAGCATGAATAAAAATCATGACAACAGGAAGTAAGGTTTGGTTCAAGAAGTGTAAGATTTTTAATCATGTTTCCTTTGGTATAGCTCAGGCCGTCATTGTCATGTGAATGACCTGAAGCCAGCCATGTGCCAACTAACTACATGGATTGATGGAGCATTGAAACCCACAGCACTCTTTGCCTAGTTTGGAATTTTGGTCTGTGTCCACATAGTGGGACGAGTCAGTACTGAGAAACTAATAGGAGGATATCTCCCTTTCAATGAATAAATTATTTACAAGGCTGGGGGCTCTGTGTTTTAAAACCGTCAGAAACACTGGCATATAGAGACAAATTGACAATGTGCCCGTGTGCATTCCTGAACCTAATGGTAGTTTCATTTCCACCCTCCCCTATGCTCTTTGTGGCACAGTTAATAAGTTGTTATTCTGGGATAAAGTGCTGTAATATTTTTTGCGGCCTTCTAAGTAATCTCTTCATTATTCCATAGAAATGGCTTCAGCAATTTACATTGTCTCAAGTCTCCTCAGTGACATTTCCAGGCTGCAGCCACAAAATTGCAATCTGATTTCAGACGGCTTTGCATGTAATTGATCTCATAATTGAAGGTCCTTGAAAGAAGTGCAAGTGAGAATCGTGTGACTTTTTGTTTATTTTACAGCAGGGGATTCTATATTCATGACCTTTAAAAAAAAATGACTGCATATCCAACACCTGGGTATTTGATTTGTTTTATAAATATGCAGGATGAGCTGTGTCTCGACATAATGCAAAAATAACATCTTTAATTGAACCTACAGGTCCGACAAGCTTCCTTTTCATTAGGAATGCTGCGTGACCTTTTATCATTCGAACACATAAACAAACAGAATAATGTAGTAACTGTTGCTCTGCTGTTTAATCCCATCAATTCCTCGTTTCCTGCATTGTGCTGTGCTCCCTGTGGCATCCAAAACACTTTTCACTTTCGGGACGACACGATAAATGGGAAAATGGTCTGAAATCTCCTTTTGTCCTCTCCGAGAAAAGTTCATGCCTCATTAAAGGGACTGCTGCAGAGCTCCTGGGAACACCCAGTAGGGACCCGACCCAAAGGTAATTTTCCGACCTTGTGCTCTTGGCGGGGAGCTTCACCCACTGGGAGTGCATATCAAAAATTGAGTTGAATGCTAGGCATCATTTTCTGACCAATTAAGTTGGAGAATTATCTCCAATGTTTTTTTGACTGCATCTATGGGAACATAGGAAGAGGAGTAAGCAATTCAGCCCCTCGAGCCTGTTCTACCATACAGTTATCATGGCTGATCTGTATCTTAACTCCATCTACCCACCTTGGTTCCGTAACCCTTAATACCCCTTCCTAACAAAAATCTATCAATCTCAGTTTTGAAATTTTCAATTGACCCCCAGCCTCAACAGGTTTTTGAGGGGACAGAGTTCCAGATTTCCACCACCCTTTGTGTGAAGAAGTGCTTCCTGACGTCACCCCTGAACAGCCGAGCGCTAATTTTAAGGTTATGCGTCCTTAGGTCGTGAAAGGCGCTATTAAATGCAAGTTGGTTCTTTAAAAGCTCCCAAGTTAGGCCGTTTCACCTCCTCCAGTTGCTAAAAGTTCTAGAAAGGGTTAAGTAAGATGGGTGACTATCGATGCAGCGAGGCCTAACCTGTGGTGATCTTGACATCTTTAGATATTTTTGATGCTGCTTGCGCCATTCATCCACGTCCTTGCTCACCCTTGCCCACTTTCTGCCTGTCATGCCAGTAAGGATCGCTGTCACTTGCATACATTTGAGAGTGTTTGGCTTTGGTGCCAGTAAAACGCGGTAAAACAAAGACAAACTTTCAACTCCTGCGAGCCGGTGCGGGCTCTCTGCACTGCATCTGAATCCCTACACACTGACAGTTATTGACGGGCCGGAATTAGATGCACATTAATAAATATGGATGTGGGCAGCTCGCTGCTCGCTGGTGGTAAATGGGAAAATGGCCTGAAACCGTTTGAGGTCTTTTTTTTTTCTCTCTGAGAAAAGTTCACGCGTCACGAATAGACCTGCTGCAGAGCTCCTGGGAACATCCCGCAGGGACGTGATTCCTTTCAGAGATGCAGTTGAGTTGGAGTGGCCGACCTTCACCTTTACAAGTGGACGGAACTGTTCAGCTGCAAGAGTTTACTCTGCGTTTGCCTTGAGTCGATAAAACAAACTTTAAAACATTTCTCAGCAGTTTCTTCAGCGCCTCTTCCACTTAAGTATTTAACACAGGGAGTACATTTTGATGTCTGCATCTTCAAAAAGATAACATTTTCACCCATTCATTTTTTATAGCGGACTGTTCTGTTAAACCTGCATGATGTAGAGAGAATAATGGATACTTTGGATTGATTTCAACACTGCGATTTCAGCTTGGCTTTCAGACTTGAAATCACCCTGGGGTACTTATTATTTATATATATATATATATATATATATATTTGTGTGTTTATAAAACTCTTGCAAAGGATAGGAGAAAAAAGTTTATGTCTGATAAGTGATACCTTCCCCAGCTCTGACCTCGCAAACCCCTCTCTTTCCACGACAAACGTCCTTGTCTTTCTTTCTCTAGATTTTGGTCACTTCACCATTCCTCTCAATGTACTTCTATTCAAAGCTCTGAAAATTCTGTCTTACACACAATTCCTTATCCCTGCACCCTTATCGAAATCGAAAGACTCGTTACACTGCCTCCAACTCTGACTCATTACGTGGGGCCGATTTTCACCGAACCCGCCAGACGGGAAACTGACAGGATCGGGTGCGTCGCTGGTTTTTACGCTCCGCCCGATTTCACTCTCCATTGAAGTCATGGAGGAGAGTAATATCGGGCGAGGTGTAAAGCAGGCGTTCCACCCGATCCCCTGGGCCTCCCGCCCGGTCAGTTAGGTTAAAATTACCCCCAATTCTTTCCCAGGACCTGAAAACTATCGAGCTCCTTATCTGGCTCGGTCTTCCCTTCATCCTACAATCCGTTTGGATTTTTGTGTCATAAATTGTCATCACCGAAGCATTGCTTCTTGATTCACCTTGTCTCTCTGAGTGCTCTCGACTTTGGTGCTGTCCTACGATATAAGCCTTGTCCCATCACTTTAGTTTCTTAGTTAAAAAAATTCCACTAGTGCCTACTCTTTTGGCCAACAGTAGGCCTTGCCAAATGGCCTGTTTCTACGTAATTCTATGTAATTATGATATGATCATTGCAAATACGTGACAATCAGCAGCCGCTCACTGGTAAACGATATGGTCAGGTACTCAGGTATATTGTGTGACCGACAAACCAATGAAATAGATATAATAAAGGGTTATATTTTTCAAGTGTCTAGCGTTACAGTTTAGGTTGCTTTCTTAATAGATCAGTTTCTCCTTATGTAACTCAACCAGTAATGGAGTTTATCAAGCGTGAATGTCACACACTGAGCTCTCGAATTGGTTCTAACCCATCCTGTTGTAAATGCAAACATTTTTTTCGAAATTAAATGAGGTTTTCTACTCTTGTATTCTTTATTTGCATAAAGTTTATAAGCGTGCAGGGAATTCGGGCTGTTTAGAGAACATCGCTAAAGCAGAAGGTAAACGTTGAACTGTTTGATAAGTCAGTATTTTTAAATTATGCACCTTTTTGCTCTCTTGTTTGTCACATCAATTTGAAAACATTGACTCTTTTACATTCTCTGCACAATTATGTGAGAGGACGGGTCTCGATATTATATTCTTCGAACATTAGCATATGAACGCCGAGCACGATTGTATGGAATTCCTTTCCGTGTTATTTTAACGGAGATATCCGTCCTTTTATTTTAAGCGAGTTAGTGCCTTTTCCAATTTCCAAATGCTAACATTTGAACAGGCGTAAGAGTCTTTGCATATGTAAATAAGAGGCTTAACCCTGTTTGAGGCCCCCACTGCAAGGTTGTTTTTTTTGCCCTGAGGCAAAGGAGACCGCCTGTTAGGCCGAAACCAACAATGTATTTATGAAACTAGCCGGGAGCCGGGAAGAGCAGCAGCTCCCCTTCCCGGTCCTCCCCCCGCTTCCTGGTCCCCTGCCCTCTTCCACATTCACCCACACTTCCCGGTCTCACCGCCCCCCCTTCCCAGTCCTCCCCGCCCCGTCCTGGTCCCCTGCCCTCTTCCACATTCACCCCCACTTCCCGGTCTCACCACCCCCCTTCCCGGTCCTCCCCCTGCTTCCTGGTCCACTGCCCTCTTCCACATTCACCCCCACTTCCCGGTGTCACCACCCCCCCCCCCCCCCCTTCCCAGTCCTCCCCGCCCCGTCCTGGTCCCCTGCCCTCTTCCCCATCCCCCCCCCCTTCCCGGTCTCAACCCCCTTCCCAGTCTCCCCCACTTCCCCATCCCCCCCCCTTCCTGGTCCTCTCCTTCCCAGTCTGGGAATTGGATACATACTTGAAAAGGAATAATTTGCACAGCTATGGGGAAAGAGCAGGGGAGTGGGACTAATAGGATAGCTCTTTCAAAAGAGCCGGCACAGGCACGATGGACCTAATGGCCTTCTCCTGTGCTGTAGGATTCCATGATTCTATGAAAACAGTCCCTTCTTTTAGGATACCTGGACAAATGTCTCAATTGTGTCAATCCAACCAACACTTCCCTGCTGTCAAAATACCAGTATCTCTCCTAGAATTATTTATGAATGTTTCTTCCGATTATGTTTTACAAATGGAAGATGCTCGATGGAGGAAAGTTGAACGTCTCATTGATTCCAAGACTGAAGAAGACAATATAAGCCACCATTGTCAAGCCTGGGGAAGTGGAATGGCTTTTGGAAGCACTCTTGAGTACGAGAATGGGGGATTTGTCCCCACAGTTCACACTTGGAAACCTCCTGGTTTGTGCAGGGTTGTGAGAGAGAGGCACACAGGCCTACAAATTTGGGCACAGCCATTTCTGGGCAAGCGGGATGGGGTGGGTGGGTTGCAGTGAGCGGCCCCTGCATCTGAACGGTGAGGCCCAAAGCGCACCCGATATTGGACCTCGGGCTTTGTTGCCTTTGAGCTGGCGAGCTGCGGACACTAACCGACAGTTCGTCGGCAAAGCGGAATGGTAGATCGGGCTGCTGCGACATCAGCAACGGCCCTCAGTAAGTGATTAAAGGACATCGAGATGTGGGGGCGGCTGGGAATGGGGGCGAGTGGGAATGGGGGCGAGTGGGAATGGGTACCTTGTCAAAGGCTTTGCTAAAGTCCATGTAGAACACGTCTACTGCACAGCCCTCATCTATCTTCTTGGTTACCCCTTCAAAAAACTCAATCAAATTCGTGAGACATGATTTTCCTCTCACAAAACCATGCTGACTGTTCCTAATCAGTCCCTGCCTCTCCAAATGCCTGTAGATCCTGTCTCTCAGAATACCCTCTAACAACTTACCCACTACAGATGTCAGGCTCACTGGTCTGTAGTTCCCAGGCTTTTCCCTGCCGCCCTTCTTAAACAAAGGCACAACATTTGCTGCCCTCCAATCTTCAGG
Source organism: Heptranchias perlo (assembly GCF_035084215.1). NCBI lineage: Eukaryota > Metazoa > Chordata > Chondrichthyes > Hexanchiformes > Hexanchidae > Heptranchias > Heptranchias perlo. Next base: position 10,856,752 of record NC_090338.1, on the reverse strand, counting down.
CACCTCACCTGTAGCTGTCGATGATTCAAATATCTCTGCTAGGGGACCCGCAATTTCCTCCCTAACCTCCCATAACGTCCTGGGATACATTTCATCAGGTCCCGGAGATTTATCTACCTTGATGCGTGTTAAGACTTCCAGTACCTCCCTCTCTGTAATATTTACACTCCTCAAGACATCACTATTTATTTCCCCAAGTTCCCTAACATCCATGCCTTTCTCAACCGTAAACACCGATGTGAAATATTCATTCAGGATCTCACCCATCTCTTGTGGTTCCACACATTGATGACCTTGTTGATCCTTAAGAGGCCCTACTCTCTCCCTGGTTACTCTTTTGCCCTTTATGTATTTGTAGAAGCTCTTTGGATTCTCCTTTGCCTTATCTGCCAAAACAATCTCATGTCCCCTTTTTGCCCTCCTGATTTCTCTCTTAACTCTACTCCGGCAATCTCTATACTCTTCAAGGGATCTACTTGATCCCAGCTGTCTATGCATGTCATATGCCTCCTTCTTCCTTTTGACTAGGGCCTCAATCTCCCGAGTCATCCAAGGTTCCCTACTTCTACCAGCCTTGCCCTTCACTTTATAAGGAATGTGCTTACCCTGAACCCTGGTTAACACACTTTTGAAAGCCTCCCACTTACCAGACGTCCCTTTGCCTGCCAACAGACTCTCCCAATCAACTTCTGAAAGTTCCTGTCTAATACCATCAAAATTGGCCTTTCCTCAATTTAGAATTTTAACTTTTGGGCCAGATCTATCATTCTCCATAGCTATCTTAAAACTAATGGAATTATGATCACTGGTCCCAAAGTGATCCCTCACTAACACTTCTGTCACCTGCCCTTCCTTATTTCCCAAGAGGAGGTCAAGTTTTGCCCCCTCTCTAGTCGGGCCATCCACATACTGAATGAGAAATTCCTCCTGAATACACTCAACAAATTTCTCTCCATCCAAGCCCCTAATGCTATGGCTGTCCCAGACAATGTTGGGAAAGTTGAAGTCCCCTACTATTACCACCCTATTTTTCTTGCAGCTGTCTGTAATCTCCTTACATATTTGCTCCTCAATTTCCCGTTGACTATTTGGGGGTCTGTAGTACAATCCTATCAACGTGATCTCTCCCTTCTTATTTTTCAGTTCTACCCATATAGACTCAGTGGGCGAACCCTCGGATATATCCCCTCTCACTACTGCCGTGATGTTCTCCCTAATCAAGAACGCAACTCCCCCTCCTCTCTTACCTCCTGCTCTATCTTTCCTATAGCATCTGTACCCTGGAACATTGAGCTGCCAGTCCTGCCCCTCCCTTAGCCATGTTTCAGTAATAGCTATAACATCCCATTCCCCTGTGCCCATCCATGCCCTGAGTTCATCTACCTTGCCCATCAGAATTGAGCCCTTAGTGTGGATTCAGACTCACTGCCTTCATCACCACTGCTCCTAATGAAGCCATAAAACATTAAATCAAAATCAAATTGCCATTTACAGCTAATCCTGATCAACCTTTTGTTTCTTAACCTGTCCCATTACCGCCTTCCTTGCCTTGCATCATCATCCCTTTTGTCATCTAATCTCTCCTGCCCTCTGCCCTATCACAGACCTTCCCTTTTGTTCTTTCCTCCCTCCCCCTCCTTTCCCTGGCGCCGTACTCGCTCAAAAACTTTAACTCTTTTAACATCTTCCAGTTCTGACGAAAGGTCTTCGACCTGAAACGTTAACTCCGTTTCTCTCTCCACAGACGCTGCCTCACTTGCTGAGCTTCTCCAGCATTTTCCGTTTTTTACTCCATAAAATATTAACTCACCGGGTCATCACAGAAATTACATATTGCATTCTTCCAGTCAATGGCCAACGGCTGAATTACACAGGATTCACTTCACCCGATAAAATGGGGTTGAGTTAGAATCTGATCTGAAGCTATTACAATTTCAGTCCATTTTCTTTCTTCGGTCTCGTTGTTACTCATCTGGTATTGGGTAGCGTCATTCATTAGGATGATTAACCTTCGAAAGGAAAGCCAAAAACTATTTATTTAAAATGAAAGTCTATTTTTTTCTTCATTAATTTCCGTGTCGCTTGACGTGAAGCCATTCGGTATCAAGGCTTACGATGAATTTTCATCGGCAGCAAAACATGACAGCCGATGCCGAGTATTTCCTCAAGGGTTACGCCGAGTTCCTGTCAAATTATGGGGTTCCCGATTGGCCTAATAAGATTCAGAACCTCCGTCCACCCCTTACAAGGCCAGTGATACCAGGGGGCAGAACCAGTGGGGGGCGGGGACTCTCTGTGCCCGGGGGTGCGAGGCAGACTATCCTCTCTCCTCCCAAAATGACTGGCAGTTGGAAGACTTTCCAGACACATGGGACAGGCAAGTATCAGAGATGCAGAGACCCATTATCCTGCAGATGCAGAATAATGATTTTCTCCTGGCTGGGGAGTCTAGAACTAGGGGGCATAGTCGCAGGATAAGGGGTCGGCCATTCAAGACTGAGATGTGAAGGAAATTCTTCACGCAGGTTGTGACTCTTTGGAATTCCCTACCCCAGAGGACTGTGGATGGTGAGTCATTGAATAGATTCAAGGCTGAAATAGATTGATTTTTGGACTCTAGGGGAATCAAGGGATATGGGGATCCGGCGGGAAAGTGGAGTTGAGGTGTAAGATCAGCCATGATTGAATGGCGGAGCAGGCTCGAGGGGCTGATTTCTTATGTTCTTATGACCTGTAGTGGTGAGAGCCCCAGCTGGCCCCATGCAAATGAGGTGCCCTCCCCGCTGACCCTGCAGACTCTGTCATGATCCCAATGATGGTGAAGTGGGAGGGTGGATGCCAGCTCTCCACCTGGCTCCTCCCTGGCTCTCTGTCTGGCTATTCTCTAGTTCTCCATCTGGCTACTTCCTTGCTCTTTATCTGGCTCCTCCCTAGCTCTCCGTCTGGCTACTCTCTGGCTTGCCATCTGGCTCCACACTAGCTCTCCAGCTGGCTACTCCCTGGCTCTCCATCTGGCTAGTTTCTGGTTCTCCGCCTGGCTAGCCTCTGACTGTTCATCTTGCTATTCCCTGGCTCTCCATCTGGTGCTGCTCAGACTAACATTAATTTATCTTTTGAATGAAAAGGCCTTTTTATTTTTGCCCTATTGTTTCCAGATCCCGTGATGTCGAGCCAATAGTTATCATTACAAATTTGGGTCTTCTGGAGATACCTTCTCAAGTTTAATGATATCGGTTGCTCCCGTAAGCAGTCTGACCATCTCACTTTTGTGGAAGTTGACTCTCACTGCCTTCTATTTACTGGTACGATAGTGTAACCTGGGAGAGTAACAACAGTACCTCCTTATAACCTGTACCAAGTATTTGCATCTTTTGTAAGTGGACTACTTCAGTCTCACCAATGGTAGACTAGGCAAGGACTTGATGAGTCCATATTTGATCAACTGCTTTATAATGGGGAAGTCCAGAACCAGGGGACAAAACCTTAAATTTAGAGCTAGGCCGTTCAGGGGTGATGTCAGGAAGCATTTCCTCACGCAAAGGGTAGCGGAAATCTGGAACTCTCTCCCCCCAAAAAGCTGTTGAGGCTGGGGGTCAATTGAAAATTTCAAAACTGAGATTGATAGATTTTTGTTGGGTAAGGGTCTTAAGGGTTATGGAACAAAGACGGGTAGATGGAGTTAAGATACAGATCAGCAATGGTCTAGTTGAATGGTGGAAGAGCCTGGAGGGTCTGAATGACCATTCCTGTTCTTATATTCCTATTTCACAGCGATTGGACATACAGAACGATAGCTATGATTGAATTCACTTAATTCAGTGATTATGAGTTAACTTCACATAATGATACAAAGTGAAGAAAATGCCATGCTTCCTCACATTGGTGGGTCATCTTACTTGACTCAAACACAATGGCTTCTGACTATCCTCCAGAATTTCTACTCTGTTTGCTAACATGCGGGTCTTTGTTAATCTCTTCTGTTCCCACAGTTGGTCGAGTTTGATTCCTGACCCTTCCTGCTGCCTGTGTTGGACAGAAGAGCTGCTAACCAAACCTGCTATCATGCCCCTTCCCTTTCAAACTAGCTTCATGCAAAGCTCAGCAGGAAGGGACAATCCATCCCTCTACGGTGTGAATGTTTGATCAGAGCGTCAATTGACACCACTGTCAGTCAATGAGTTGGAGGTGAGGCGGGGCTTACGGCAGGACTCACAGCAAACAGTGTATCTTGCAGCAAACCAAGTCTATTTATTCAGCAAACAGAATCTATTTGAACAGCGCATTGCAGCAACCAGTCTACAGAGTCTATTTAAAAAGAGACTCTGCGAACTACGGCAAATAGAATTCATAACCAAAGCTGCAGCAAAGTGTTCCAATAGAAGTGGAGTGATTTCTCCAGCAACATGCAGTGAGTGGAGGATAGTTCCATAATACAAATTGTATGCATAAAATCAATCCCAGTCACTTATAGCAGTGCAGTCTCCAGGTGTAATTGATGGGGGAATTACCCAATCATCTCCATTCTGGCCAGGAACAATGGTGTCACTATATGCAGCCATGTTTGATTGGGCCCCTCTTAGATGAGATAACGACTCTCCTACTGTTCCCATTGAGGGCATCACCCCAGGCTATTTCTTGCTGCAAGCTACCTGAGGGCCCCTGAGTGCATGCCTCTGGAGTGATGCTTTGTAAGGGGAGAGTGCATGATGGTGATGATGATGCCACGCTGACAGGCAGAGATGAAGATTGCCCTGGCTGTTCGTTTTCCTCCTCCTTCTCTTCTTACTGTCCACTTCCTTTTGTGGAGTGAAGAGGAACAGGAGGAAGAAACAGCCAGGGTCAGCTTCATCTTTGCCTGCCAGGTGACACAGGGCAACAGAAAAAAGGGAAGATAAGAATGACAATATGAAGTGAGGGTGATCTCCTAACAATATGCTACGAAGTTTGCTTTTGGGTTCTGTAGAAGCTGAACCTGGCGGAGAGCCCGGGAAATAGTTTGAGAAAAGCTGCATTGGGCACCTGGCCTGACATTTCACCACTATTTATGCCGTCAGTCACTGGCCTTCTGAGAATCATTATGGCTTCCTCCTGAAGGGAGGATTAGAGTCTGTAGATTCAATTGTCCACCTCCAATTGCATTACTCTTCCTTCCTGCAAGGGTACTGTTGGAAGTATGAGAGGCATAATAGTCTTTTTCATCTGACTGAGTACTGCAATACTGGTCATGCTGAACATTCAAGTAGAATCATAGAATCATACAGTCCAGGATGTGACGGCATTGGAGAAGGTGCAGATTTACTCTAATGGTACCAGGGATGAGGGGCTTTAGTTATGTCGAGAGACTATAAAAGCTGGGATTGTTCTCCTTAGAGCAGAGAAGTTTAAGGGGAGATTTAATAGAGGTGTTCAAAGATATGAGGGGTTTTGATGGAGTAAATAAGGAGAAACTATTTCCATTGACGGGAGGGTTGGTAATCAGAGGACACAGATTTACGATAATTGGCAAAAGAACCTAAGGGGAGAGGAGGAGAATTTTTTTTTACGCAGCGAGTTGTTATGATCTGGAATGCACTGCCTGAAAGGGCGGTGGAAGCAGATTCAATAATATCTTTCAAAAAGGAATTGGATAAATACTTGAAGAGGAAAAATTTGCAGGGCTATAGGGAAAAAGCAGGGGAATGGGACTAATTGGAGAGCTCTTTCAAAGAGCTGGCACAGGCATGATGGGCCGAATGGCCTCCTTCTGTGCTGAATGAGTCTATGATTCTATAAGTTGGTGATATCAATCCCTTGGGAATGGTTTTGCGTGCCAAAGCGTCCTAACTTTGAAGCTGACAGTGCTATTTGTAATATGACTCCCTGAACTCAGCTGGGCTGCGAGATATTTTTATGGCAGCAAAGCATTTTATTTGGTATTCCAAGGGATAGATTTTAAGAAGAGATTACATAAACTAGCCTTGTATTCCTTGGAATGTAGAAGGTTAAGGGGTGATTTGATTGAGGCTTTTAGGATTTTGAAAGAACTTGATAGGGTAGATAGAGAGAAACTTTTTCCATTGGTGGGGTAATCCAGGACAAGGGGACATGACCTTAAAATCAGAGCCAGGCCATTCAGGAGAGAAGTTAGGGAACATTTCTTCAAACAAAGGGTGGTAGAAGTGTGGAACTCTCTCCCACAAAAAGCAGTAAATACTAGCTCAATGAATAATTTTAAATCTGAGATTGATAGATTTTTGCCATCCAAGGAGTATTAAAGGATATGGAGCCAAGGCGGGTGGATGGAGTTAGGATACAGATCTCATTGAATGGTGGAATAGGCTCGAGGGGCTGAATGGCCTACACCTGTTCCCATGTTCCTACGTTCACAGTCAGACACTACTGCAAACATGCATTCCCTGTCACACTCACAGATCAGAGTCACCGCCATTTGCTTAAGGCCCCACACGCCCTACTGGCTGCCAAAACCAAAAAATACACACTCACGGCCGTGAGGTGAATGTCGGAAATAATGGCCATCCATGAAGGGGAATGGAGAAAACAACGGGGAGTGCTGCCTTCTTAATATTCTCTTAATAGAACATGAATTAATTCACTGCTTACATTTGCTCTATGGTATTATCCTTCCCCTTCCAGCGTCGCTGTATAATGAGCTGTGCAGACAGCGTTCTAATGTGATCGATAATTGTGCGAATTTGAAATTATTCCAGGGAATCTGTTTGTTTTTTTTCTCTCCGCTGAAACGCCTGCTTACAGACCGTGACCTTCCCTGACACTTCTCAGCATCAGCGCAGTGACACTGCCGACAATTTTTTTTTAATCAAAAGCCAAATGGTGTCCCTGTGAATTAATGCCATAGCGTTGATAAGATGCCAATCTTTGGGGTCTTTCAGAGAGAGAGAGAGAGAGAGGATAAAGCCACAAATGGAACACGCAGGCACAAAAAAAAAACTTTCTCTTAACTCTTTCAGTCCTTGAAAAACTTACTTGGATTTTTCTTCATTATTAGGGTAAATTCAGCCAATCCCAGAGGGGAGCTGCACTCAAAAAGAGTGGTAGTTGGCGATAGGCCTATACTATGGTGCCAACTGTCCTATTTCTGTGCTCCTGCTGACAGCATGGGGTGCTCGAATTTAGCTTGTTACTTTTTTTTGAAAGCTGAATACCATAAAATAGCATGGAAGGGATAGAGAAGCCACATGGAAAATTTCACTTAGGAATATAGGAAGAGGAATAGGCCATTCAGTCCCTCGGGCCTATCGATTACATCACGGCTGATCTGCACCTCAACTCCATTTTCCCGCCTTTGCTCCATATCCCTTGGACCCTGACCCGACAAGGATCTATCGATCTGCGACTAGAATGCTCCGATTGTCCCAGCATCCACTTGCAGCTCCTGTTGACCAAACTGCAGGTCTTTTCTTGAAGACATCAATATTTTTGGTGTAAGCAGCCCAACTGCTCCACATTATTTTTACTTGTACTCAGGATTTGGCCGATGTTGACAAGGCTATATTTATTGCCCATCCATAGTTGCCCTGAGAAGGTGATGATTGGACCTGCTCCTTGAACTGTTGCCGTCCGAGTGGTGATGGCGCTCCTACAATGAGGAAAGAAAGAAAGAACTTGGATTCGTATAGAGCCTTTCATGACCTTAGGACGTCCCAAAGTGCTTTATAGCCAATGGTGTAGTGTAATCACTGTAGTAATGTAGGAAACGTGGCGGCCAATTTGTGCACAGCAAAGTCCCTCAATGTGATAACGACCAGGTATTGGACCATATTTTGCCATGAAAATAACGGTGGGGCTAACAGAGCTCAGAGTTATTTCTTTGCAAATGGTAGAGCAACTTTCGGGGGACCAAAGTAATAGATTGGAAAAAAGCTAATTTTGAGGGGATGAGAATGGAACCAGGCAAGGTAAAGTGGAAAAAAAAATGAAAGAAATAGAACAGCAGTGGGAAATATTTAAAACGGTGATCAATAGAGTTCAGGAGAAATATATTCCTCTAAAAAACAAGAACAAACTAGCCAATAATGAAACACCATGGATAAATAAAGAGATAAGGATAAAATTGAAACTAAAGAAAAAGGCATACTCTAAATACATAGACAATAAAGGAGAGGACGACAAAAGGGAATATGAAGCGGTTAGGAAAGAGGTCAAAAAAACAATTAGGAAAGCAAAGAGGAACTATGAGATTAAATTATCAAGAAATATGAAAAGAAATAGTAAATTATAAATAACAAAAGAAAAATCAGGATAGGGATAGGGTCACTAGGGGATGCACGAGATAAACTCACAGGGAATGACAGCGAAATGGCAAAAATATTGAATAATTACTTTGCCTCAGTATTTACCAGGGAGACTAACGAGGTGGGCATGACATTAGAAGAAGAGATCAAAAAAGAAATAGGGACATTTAAGATAGAAACGGGGGAGATAATTGATAAACTAATCAAACTTAGAGAGGATAAAACCCCTGGTCCGGATGGATTGCATCCGCGCATATTAAAAGCAGTTAGGGAAGGGATAGCAGAGGCACTGTTACCTATATATAAAAATTCATTAGAAAAGGGAATAGCGCCAGAGACTGGCAGACAGTTAATGTGATTCCTATATTTAAAAAGGGAGATGGAACAAGTCCAAGGAATTATAGACCAGTTAGCTTAACGTCGGTGGTAGGAAAGATAATGGAATCTTCATTCAAAGACGCAATAGAAAAACATCTAGAAAATTAAAATATAATAAAGAATAGTCAGCACAGATTTCAGAGGGGAAAATCATGCTTGACCAACCTTATTGAATTCTTTGAAGAAGAAAGAGAAAGAGTAGACAAGGGTAATGTAGTAGATGTAATATATTTGGATTTTCAAAAGGCCTTCGATAACGTACCGCATAACTAAGGTCAGAGCGTGTGGAGTCAGGGGGCAGGTAGCAGAATGGATAGCAAACTGGCTACAAAACAAAAAACAGAGAGTAGAGGCTAAGGGTAGCTACTTGGACTGGCAAAAGGTGGGAAGTGGTATTCCACAGGGATCGGTGCTGGGACCACTGTTGTTCACAATTTACATTAACAATTTGGACTCGGGAATCGGAAGTACAATTTCAAAATTTGCGGACAACACCAAATTGGGGGGTGTAGTTAATACAAAGGAAGAATGCGTCAAAATGCAAGGGGACATTAATAAACTTGCAGAATGTAATTGGCAAATTAATTTCAGTATAGGTAAATGTGAGGTGGTGCATTTTGGTAGGAGAATAAGGAGGCCAGACACTGCTTGGATAATCAGAGTCTAAATGAGGTAGAAGAGCAAAGGGATCTCGGGGTACAGATACACAAATCACTAAAAGGAGCGACACAGGTTAATAAGGTCATAAAAAAAGCAAATCAAGTGCTGGAGTTCATTTCTAGAGGGATAGAATTGAAAAGCAGAGAAGTTATGTTAAACCTGTATAGAACATAGGTTAGACCACACCTGGAGCACTGTTCACAATGCTGGTCTCCATATTATTAAAAGGATATAGGGGCATTGGAGAAGGTGCAAAAAAGATTCACAAGGATGATGCCAGAACTGAGAGGTTATAACTATCAGGAAAGATCAAACAAGCTGGGACTCTCTTCTCTAGAAAAGAGAAGGCTGAGGGGTGACCTGATAGAGGTCTTTAAGATAATGAAAGGGTTTGATAGGGTAGACATAGAGAAAATGTTTCCACTTGTGAGGGAGTCCAAAACTAGCAGTCATAAATATAAGATAATAATAAATCAAGTAGGGAACTCAGGAGAAACTTCTTTACCCAAAGAGTGGTAAGAATGTGGAACGCGCTACCAGAAGGAGTAGTTGAGGCACGTAGCATAGATACATTTAAAGGGAAGCTAGATAAGCACATGAGGGAGAATGGAATAAAAGGGTATGCTGATAGGGTTGGATGAAGTGGGGTGGAAGGAGGATCATGTAGAGCATAAACACCGGCATGGGTCGAATGGCCTGTGACTGTGTTATGGGCTCGATGTAACTTGATTAACTCAATGTAATACATGCCCAGTTAAACATGGAAATCCAGAAGTTGCTGTACCAGATGCCCTGCTCCTCCGTAAGCTCCATGAGAACGATATCTCACTGGCTGCTCCCTGTTCAAATTAATGGAACGGCGTGAAGTTCCTGCACTGACCTGATGTACACGAGCTAATCTCGCTAAAAAATGGTACGGCAAGTAATTTCAAGTCTAAGCACACTTTTAACAATGTGGTAAGTCTCGATGACTGCCAAACAACCTCTATGGCACTGAAAATTAACTTTTACAAATGTGCAGTCTCATTCCTTCAGATTTTAATTATTGTCGAACATTTAAAAAATAACTTTTTTTTTTCTTTTTCGTTCTCTTTTATCTCTGTCTCCTAATTCAATCTTTCTTTCCCTCTCTTTATTTCGCTTTCTGTTCCTGATTTGACAGTGAATTCATTATTCTAACTTACACGTCCTGGTTCAGACTCTGCAATGCTCATTCGCGATTCTTCAATCTGATTGGTTAAGGGGATAAGCTGCTTGCCCCGTTCACACAGGTCCCAGTTGCCTGGGATAGGGGGCCGTGTTGGATTGAGGGCCCCATGAGAGGAACTTGCCGTCCAAATGCCCATGAAAAGTCTATGGGCAAGGGAGTCAGGCACAGGAAAATCCGGCCCGCTTTGTTTTAGGTTTTGGGCGAGGGATAAATATTAGCCCTCAGACACCAGGAAGAACTCCCCTCCTCTTCTTCAAATAGTGCTGTGCGATCTTTTACATCTAACTGAGGGGGCAGACAGGGCCTCAGCTTAACGTCTCATCTGAAAGACAGCACCTCTGACAGTGCCGCACTCAAGTGTCAGCTTTAGAGTTTGTGCTCAAGTCTCTGGAGTGGGACTTGAACCTTCTGACTCAGAGATGTGAATGCCACCCACTAGGCCACAGCTGACACGGCAGAATATTCTGGAATTTTATCTCATTATCTCTAGGGACGAGCAGGTTTTTTTGTGTAGACTTTTCCCTCGGGTGATTAAATTAGTGTGACAGCGGCTACGTGGGTCAATAGTACCTAGTCTGCGGAAGGACATTAAGTGGGTGGAGTGGCGTCCATTATAGGGTAGATTGTGCGTGGTCTGTTTTTAGGAGTGGGCTTGATGGGCTGAATGGCCTTTTGTTGTTCCATGCTCTCTTAAATGCCGAGTAGTCTGATTCTCCAGCTCAGCACTGAAGGCAAATTCCCATTTCAATGGCAGATGCTGGGAAGAATTATCTTTTGCTATCATTTGCAGTGGGCCTTTTTGCTTTAATGCTCTTTACTAAATGCTACGCTGATTACAAAGCTGTTCTTTCATAACGATTATTTCTGGGAGGAGGGGGAGCTGGGACAGGTGGGACTTCTGTCCGTCCCCAATGCAGCCCACGATGTCATAGGAAGCAGGGCGGAGGGGAGGGATTTCCCATGCCGCGAATTTCCTCGGCTCCAGCCTCCCTTTTGCTTAGTGATTTGATGTGGATATGCCGGCGATGGACTGGGGTGGACAAATGTAAGGAGTCGCACAACACCAGGTTATAGTCCAACAGCTTTATTTGGAATCATAAGCTTTCGGAGCTTTCCTCCTTCGTCAGGGTGAGGAAGGAGGTAAGCTCCGAAAGCTTGTGATTTCAAATAAAGCTGTTGGACTATAACCTGGTGTTGTAAGACTCCTTAGTGATTTGGACCTGGGATGAACTCAGCATTGGGGTCACTAAACAGGCAGAAGTGGAGCCCACCCCCAGGATCTCCAGACCAGAAGACAAAGCCTTGCTGATCCTAGAAATCCTTGCTACTGCTACTTAGATTGGCCCTTCCATAAGAGGGTCTGATCAGTTTGTTTACCTGCACTCCTTTGGAAGAGGGTCCCCAGCTCCACCTTCGTCCCCAAGCGGTCATCCGGCATTGCATTTCCAAGGATTCCTAGGCCCCTTATGACTGAATGAAAGGAACCTTTGCTAGGCTAAAACAAAGCAAAACTCTTTTATTTTGCTCTTACAAAGAGCCTGCACAGGCTCGATGGACCGAATGGCCTCTTCTGCGCTGTAACCAGTCTATGATTCTGTGATACCTTCTAACGAGTGACACTTGGCAGGTTTGTGCGTTGAGCCACAGATTGACAACACCGGGTGTTGTCTCTGTGATTCCTCTGACGTGAAATCAGAAATCTGCTCACACGTTTGCACTTACAATTTCTCTAGGATTACGAACAAAGGGAAATTTTTGTGAATGCATTTACAAGCAGAGCAGTTTTTCCTCCGTGCTGATTAACCAACCTCAGCCACGTTAAATAGAAAAGAACTAGCATTTATACAGCATCTTTCACGACCTCAGGATGTCCCAATACACTTTACAGTCAATGAAGTACTTTTGAAGTGTAGTCACTATTGTAATGTAGGAGGCAACCAATATGCACGTAGCAAGTTCCTACAAACAGCAATGATAATGACCAGATAATCTGTGCTAGAAACATTGGTTGAGGGATAAATATTGGCCAGGACATCAGGGAGAACTCTCCTGCTCTTCTTCGAAAGAGTGTCATGGGATCTTTTACGTCAACCTGACAGGGCAGACAGAACCTCGGTTTAACGATTCATCCGAAAGATGGCACCTACGACAGTGTCGCACTCCCTCAGTACTGCACTGAAGTGCCAGCTTTGAATGGGTCAAGTCTCTGGAGTGGGGCTTGAATCGACAACTCTCTGACTCAGAGGAGAGAGTGCTACTACTGAGCCATTGAAGATACAATTGCATGTCAGTTCCCCTTTGGTACATTGCCTATATATTCATATGTGTGCCTTGATAGTTAGCATTACCCAACTATGGAAGACATCATAGTCAAGGCCAATCCTATCTGCACCCAACATCCAGAGACATGCTCCTTCCTGCAGGGTCTCCTGGGCAGCAATCAGGAGTGGAAACCCTGCCAAATTTGCCCCTCCTTGCCGTCAATCGTAATGCCCCTAATGGTGCCTCAGCTGTGATAGCTAACTCATTACGTACCAGTGTTCAGTTCTGGAACATTCCTGGTGTGTAAGGTTTAGTGACAGAGGGTAAATTACCCGATCCTGCGGGGCTGGCGCTCAGAGCAAACTTCAATCAGAGATTAGTGTAGCTAAATCTTCAACCATCACTCCTTTCAAACACAATTTCGCACAGAGAGCATGGGATTGGTGAGGTTATCCTGGAGATTTCACTTTTGAGTCTTCAGCATGTCCAGAAGGACTTGGTTCTGGGAGGAATTTGCTTCAGCCAAGTTTGCAGATCAGTGGATTTGGGTGTAGTTCAAACTATGAGTCATCTTCCTGTGTGTCAAGGCCTTTTTATCTTACATCAGTGTTGCTCATGGCAGTTCTGACTTTGGAGACAGTGCTGGAAATGAGACAGTCTGAGTAACACTGTCCTGAGGGGACTTTCCCCAGTCATTGGGGAGGGTCCAACTTTCAGAAATAAAAAAAAAGAAAGACTTACTTTTATGTATGGTGTGGAGATGCCGGTGATGGACTGGGGTGGACAAATGTAAGGAGTCACACAACACCAGGTTATAGTCCCAACAGCTTTATTTGAAATCACAAGCTTTCGGAGCTTTGCTCCTTCGTCAGGTGACTTTTATGTCGTCACTTATCAGGTGTCAGAAACACATCAAAGTGCTGAATGCAGTTAATTACTTTGTAGCAGCAAATGTTATTTCACAGAGTGAAATCCCACAAACAACAGTGAGATTAGATCAGCTTTGTGTTGTTTTTGTTGGTAGAAGGAGGTCCGTTGATCAGGACACCAGGAGAACTCCACTTCTGAAACCCTCATTCATGCTTTCATCACCTCCAGATTCCACTTTTCCAATACTTTCCTGACTGGCCTCCCAATTTTGGATAAGCTGCTTGTATAATAACTGGCACCAAGTCCCCTTCAACCATCCTCCTTGTGCTCTCTAACCTAAATTGGCTCCCGGTCCACCAACGCCTCGATTTTAAAGTTCTTGGTGTTTATGCTCCACATGAGCCTCCTTCCACCCCACTTCATCCAACCCTATCAGCATATCATGCAATCATTGCAACCTCCTCCAGCCCTACATCCCTCCTCCAACTCTGCGTTCCTCCAACCCTGGCCTCCTGCATTCTCTATTTCCTTCACCCCTCTTTTAGAGGCCCTATACTCTGGAATTCCCTCCCTAAACCTCTTCGCCTCTCCACCTCTCCCTCCTTCTTTAAGACGTTCCTTAAAACTTACCTCTTTGACCAAACTTTTGGTCACTTGTCCTAATATCTCCTTCTTTGGCTCGGTTTCAACTTTTGTGTGTTAATGCTCCTGTCAAGCACCTTGGGACGTTCTTCTATGTTAAAGGCGCTATATAAACGCAAGTTGTTGTGTGTGAGCAGTTGTTTGTCTTTCGATTTTTTTTCATAAAATATACTTTATTCATAAAATTTGCAGCAATACATACAATACAGTTGTCATATCACATTCCAAACGTACACAATACAGATTATATAATTTGCAGGTTACATCAAGTACAGTTCAATGAACACATTGTACTTAATTACAGTTCAAGACACTCTAGGGTGCCTCATTGCATCACAATCAATACAGATGATTGATTACAGATTCATTACAGGTACATTACAGATTCATGACGGGTACATTACATCAATTTGAATTTCACATTCTGCCCGGGGGGATTTCCCTGATTGCAGCCCCTCGGTATACAATGGCGGGAAGGCTCTAAATGGTTGCCTTTCCCCACAGAGCCTTTGCGGCGGCCGCACCCAGCCTCAGTGCGTCCCTGAGCACGTAGTCCTGGACCTTGGAATGTGCCAGTCTGCAACACTCGGTCGAGGACAGCTCCTTGCACTGGAAGAACAGCAAGTTTCGGGAAGACCAAAGGGCGTCTTTCACCGAGTTAATGGTCTTCCAGCAGCAGTTGATGTCCGTCTTGGTGTGTGTCCCCGGGTTTGTCTTTCGATGTCAATGATGTGAAATCCATCCTGCTGTGCAAGCAGCATGGAATGCAGAGTATTGGACGCCCCAACATATTAAATAACCACTTTTGCCCAAGAAGTTCTGTACTACAAAAAGGGTAGATATCTTTCCCCTTTCCGTACTGCAGCTTCCATCATCAGAAAGCCTGAAGAATATACCAGACAACATGAAGCATCTTAAAATTGATTGCAAACCAGAAATTTAGAACAACAAATCCCCTTTAAACACAATTCCTCTCATCCACGTATTCATTATTTAAATGAATGAGAGCTTGCCTCCTCTGTAATGGTTGAATTATAGGGTATGAATGATGCATTTGCTAACTTTTCATCCAGAAGTGATTCCTTTATGTCATCTATTTATCTGACTTGGTAGAAGCCAACATAACTGGTTTTTATAAATATGCCAATATAAATGGATGTAATGGCTCCCGTTCACATCCAACTCAAGAAGCTCGACACCATCCAGGGTAATGCAGCCCGCTGGATTGGCACCCCTTCCACCACCCTAAACGTTCACTCCCTTCACCACCGGCGCACTGTGGCTGCAGTGTGCACCATCCACAGGATGCACTGCAGCAACTCGCCAAGGCTTCTTCGACAGCACCTCCCAAACCCGCGACCTCTACCACCTAGAAGGACAAGAGCAGCAGGTACATGGGAACAACACCACCTGCACGTTCCCCTCCAAGTCACACACCATCCCGACTTGGAAATATATCGCCGTTCCTTCATCGTGGCTGGGTCAAAATCCTGGAACTCCCTTCCTAACAGCACTGTGGGAGAACCTTCACCACACGGACTGCAGCGGTTCAAGAAGGCGGCTCACCACCACCTTCTCAAGGGCAATTAGGGATGGGCAATAAATGCCGGCCTCGCCAGTGACGCCCACATCCCATGAACGAATAAAAAAAAATTTACTTATGCTGATGCCATCTAGACTGCTTCATAATTTTGAAAGCTTCAATTAGGTTGTGTGGATGTTTCCTCTTTTCCAAGAAAATAGCCTTTCTTTTACCTTTCCCGATACCTGGGACTACCTCTCCAGTTCATCTTTGCACCCTCTCAGATGTTGGAAGGGAAGTTCATAGTATCATAGTAGGTACAGAACAGGAGGAGGCTATTCGGCGCATCGTGCCTGTGCTGGCTCTTTGTGAAAGAGCTATCCAATTAGTCCCACTCCCCCGCTCTTTCCCCATAGCCCTGTAAATTTTTTCCCTTCAAGTATTTATCCAATTCCCTTTTGAAAGTTACTATTGAACCTGCTTCCACCGCCCTTTCAGGCAGTGCATTCCAGATCATAACAAATCGTTGCGTTAAAAAAAGTTTCCTCATGTCATCTCTGATTCTTTTGCCAATCACCTTAAATCTGTGTCCTCTGGTCACTGACCCTTGAGGATGAAGCCTGTAGACAAAATAAAGAAAGACTTTCATTTAAATAGTACCTTTCATGAACTCAGGACGTCCCACAGTGCTTTACAGCCAATGAAGCACTTTTGGTGTAGTCACTGTTGTCATGTAAGAAAAGTGATAATGAAATAATTCAATAAATCCAATAGAGAATTCAGGAGAAACTTCTTTACCCAAAGAGTGGTAGGAATGTGGAACTTGCCATCACAAGGAGTAGTTGAGGCGAATAGGGCAGATGCATTTTTTTTATTCGTTCATGGGATGCGGGCGTCACTGGCGAGGCCGGCATTTATTGCCCATCCCTAATTGCCCTTGAGAAGGTGGTGGTGAGCTGCTTTCTTGAACCATGTGGTGACGGTTCTCCCACAGTGCTGTTAAGAAGGGAGAAGCTAGATAAACACGTGAGGGAGAAAGGAATAGAAGGAAATGCTGATAGGGTTAGATGAATGGGGGTGGGAGGAAGCTTGCGTAGAGCATAAACCCCGGCATGGACCTGTTTCTGTGCTGTAGACTCTATGTAATATGTAATTCTATGTAATTTCTTGGACTACTCGATTGATAGCAAAGCAAGCAGACACATCCATTACCCACAATTGGAGGCCTAATCAATCAGCTATGTCTCTATGCAGATGGCATTGGCTTTATGTGACATTGGTAAGTCAGTTCTTCTCATCCTGGATATTATTAAGCAGCAGCGACTATAAGATAAATGAGGACAAGATAATAACACTCCCTCATAAGTATTGAGAGATGATCAATTGGTACACCTAAACTACCAGGACCATGGAAATGTCGTGTCAAAGAAGACAATCAGTGCAAAGTTTGACAATAATTCTGGAGTTTTGCTTGATTTCTCTTTGGCAAGACAGAGCATAAAAAAAACTTGTCTGAAACTTTCCAGAGGTGATTAGATACTTGAACCCACAACCTTCTGACTCAGAAGCAAGAGTGCTACCAACTGAGCGTGGCTAACACACTGGGAAGAGTTGACAGGCAGAGATTGGGCTCGTAGCAATGCATATGTTTCCCGCACCACTAGATTTTTCTGCTTGAGCAGCCTGTCTACTGCCAAATTGCTATATTGGTAGATTTAAGGTAGATTAGTTCCGCTGGATTTAATTAAAGAGAAAAAATAATTATATTGATAACAAGTTATGACGATCTATATTTCCATAGGGATTGTCTTTTCTGTATTTACAAGACTGCTGTAAATGTTGAAGCAGAACTATATATTTCTTCATTATTAGAATTCAATAATGTTTTTAATTCAAAAGAAAATCCCTGCCGGCAGTGAAATCACCAGTCATACATGAGGAATAATCCACTGCTTTGTGGATACTGTGCAATAAGAAGAAGAAAAGTGTTTCACATTATCAGCCCACAGATACTGAATAAAAAAACATCTGGCCATTCTCTAAAATTCATTGTCAAAAGGTAAAGCGCACGGGGTAGATTTTGTGAGTTAGTAGCTTATTGGCTTCAAGCCTCGAGTAACAGCAGCGCCTTTTTGGAATTGAACCAAGGAGGCCAGCGGTTGGATTCACCATCCATTCGGAGGGGAAGCTGAGTGGACTGCAAGTTCCTAGAATCGTACAGCACAGAAGGAGGCCATTCGGCTCGTCTGCCGGCTCTCAGAAAGAGCAATCCAATTAGACCCTCTCCCCAGGTCTTTCCCAAAAGCCTTGCAAATGTTTTCCTTTTCAAGTATTTATCCAATTCCCTTTTGAAAGTTATTATTGAATCTGCTTCCACCGCCCTTTCAGGCAGTGCATTCCAGATCATAACAACTTGCTGTGTAAAAAAAAAATTCTCCTCTTCTCCCCTCTGGTTCTTTTTGCCATTTACTGTACCTTAAATCTGTGACCTCTGGTTACTGACCAACCTGCCAGTGGAAACAGTTTCTTCTTATATACTCTATCAAATCCCCTCATGATTTTGAAAACCTCCATTAAATCTCCCCTTAAACTTCTCTGCTTTAAGGAGAACAATCCCAGCTTCTCCAGTCTCTCCAAATAACTCCCTCATCCCTTCTACCATTCTCTAGGCTCTTGGAACTTGGACAAGGTATCAGAGGGCTACTGGTGCCTGTGGAAACGTACGTCAGCACAATACTAGATTGATGTCTGGCGGGGGCATTTGTGTATGTAAGTGGGACTCTTCAAACTTGGTTACAGCCCAACTAGGAGAAGATACTCCGAAGATAAAAACCGTGAGGAAGTCAATGGGAAACCACCTCAGATACTCTTCCCTACTAAGTGGATCAAGAATCTCATGTGTGAAAAAGAAGGAAAAGAAAGACTTACATTTATATAGCACCTTTCACGACCTCAGGGCATCCCAAAGTGCTTTACAGCCAACAAAGTACTTTTGAAGTGTAGTAACTTGTAATGTAGGAAACGTGACAGCCAATTTGCACACAGCAAGTTCCCACAGACAGCAATGTGATAATGACCAGATAATCTGTTTTGGGTGACCTGCCCTAAGGCAGGACCCAATGGACAGATGATTATGTACCAGTAATTTGTCCGTGATGTTACCCACAGTCTGTTGATGAATACAAGATTGCAATGGATTTGGTTGAAAGATCTCAGAGCCTAACTCCACTGAGCTATCTAGTGGACACAGCCTGCAACTACACCACGACAATTGACATAACAAAACTGAATGGGAAATGTTGACATAGCAATTTACAATGGGAATTGTTGACAGAGAAAGCATAAACTGAAATCATGACAACAGGCAGTAAGGTTTGTGGAAAGGAAGTATGCATCTATACAAGATTTTTAATATATAAATAATCGCACCCAAGCTTGATGTTACCAAACTAATTCTTCATGATCTGTCTCATTTTCTCTCTCGCTGTGTGGTGTCCTGCATTATGGACCTGGGGCTTTTACCTCAGTTTTTCAACAAAATAGCATTGCTAGAAAATTACAAACATAATTAAAAAGTAAAACAAAACTGCAAAATGGTGGAAATTCAAAATAAAAACAGAAAATGCTGGAAATATGCACCAGGCTCGCCCACGTCTCTTAATGGAAAAAAAGCACAGGTTAACATGTTGGGTGGAGACCTTTGATCCACTAAAGCATTATGGACTTTAAACTAATAAATTGGGGGGAGGTCTCAGTCACAAATAATAGTAAAAATGATAGATTAAAGATTTAAGTAAAAGGGTTAAGTGCAGAGTTCAGGTCATGATCAGTGATAAAGATACTCCAGGTGAAGGGAATACTAACTAAAGTAGTTCCAGCGGGAGTGAAAAATGAGAAATGTGCCCAAATAAGAGTTTTATATAAGAATGATACCCCAACCTCAAGGGTTAGGTTACGAGGAGAGATTACACAAATTGGGGTTGTATTCTCTAGAGTTTCGAAGGTTAAGGGGTGATCTGATCGAAGTTTATAAGATATTTAGGGGAACGGATAGGGTGGATAGAGAGAAACTATTTCCACTGGTTGGGAATTCTAGGAGTAGGGGGCACAGTCTAAAAATTAGAGCCAGACCTTTCAGGAGCGAGATTAGAAAACATTTCTACACACAAAGGGTGGTTGAAGTTTGGAACTCTCTTCCGCAAATGGCAATTGATACTAGCTCAATTGCTAAATTTAAATCTGAGATAGATAGCTATTTGGCAACCGAAGGTATTAAGGGATATGGGCCAAAGGCAGGTATATGGAGCTAGATCACAGATCAGCCATGATCTTATCAAATGGCGGAGCAGGCACGAGGGGCTGAATGGCCTACTCCTGTTCTTATGTTCCCTATGTTTCCTATATACTAATGCACTGAGTATAAGAAATAAATTGAGTGAATTAGAGACTCAAATGCAGCTTAGAAGGTATGACATGGTGGCCATTACTGAGGCATGGCTGCAGAGCTGGTCATGATTAGGAGTTAAATATTCCAGGTTATAAGGTCTTTAGAAAGAGGAGGAGGGGTAGCCTTATTGATTAAAGATACTATTACAGTATTAGTAAGGGAGGATATAGGTAAGGGAAAGCAATCAGCGGTGACTCTATGGTTACAATTGAATAAGAGAGGACTTTAAACTGTAACGGGAGTTGTCTACAGGCCTCCTGATAGCAGCAATGAAGTGGCAGAATATATTGATTCAGAGATTAGAGAGGCTTGTAGCAAAAGCAGAGCTGTTTTAATGGGAGACTTTAATTTTAGTGTAGATTGGGAAGAGCAGTGTAGCTCAAGTCAGAAAGGTAGTGAATTTCTTGAGTACATTCAAGACAGATTTTTCTGGAGCAATATGTTCTAGAACCAACAAGAGGGCAGGCCATACTAGATTTAGTAATCAGTAATGCGCCAGACTTAGTTAATAATCGAACGGTAAGGGAACATTTATCTAACAGTGATCATAATATGATCGAATTCAATATTAGGTTTGAAAAGGAGAAACTTGACACAGTTACTAAGATTCTAGATTTTGGTATGGTTAACTTTAACGGGATGAAACAGAGACTGACGACAGCAAACTGGTCAAAACTGTTACCGGGTAAAACTGCAGATGAACAGCGGGAGGTGTTCAAAAAAGAATACAGCTTAGTACAGAACCAGTATCTAATCCTAAGGGGCAAGAGCTCTCCTTACCAAATTAAACAGCCATGCTCGACAAAAGAGGTGAGAGATAACATAAAACTAAAGGAAAAGGCATAAAAAAGTGCAAAGAATATTGTAGATCCAGGGGACTGGGAGAGATATAAAGAACAGTAAAGGAAGACAAAAAAAAAACAGTAAGAGCTGCAAAAAGGAATACAAAAAGAAACTTGCGAGGGATATTGAGATTAACACAAAAAGTTTTTACAATTATATTAGAAGAAAAGGTCAAGGGTAATGGGTATATACTTGATATAGATTAATGACCTGGGCTTGGGTATAGAGGGTATAATTTCAATGTCTGCTGATGACACAAATCTTGGAAATGTAGTAAACAATGTGGAGGATAGTAACAGACTTCAGGAGAACATAGACAGACTGGTGAAATGGGGAGATACATGGCAGATTAAATTTAATGCAGAGAAGTGTGAAGCGATGCATTTTGGTAGGAAGAATGAGGAGAGACAATATAAACTAAAGGGTACAATTTTAATGGGGGTGCAGGAACAGATAGACCTGGGGGTGCACATACACAAATCCTTGAAGGTACCAGGACAAGTTGAGAAGGCTGTTAAAAAAAGCATATGGGATACTGGGCTTTATTAATCGAGGCATAGAAGCAAGGAAGTTATGCTAAATCTTTATAAAACATTGGTTAGGCCTCAGCTGGAGTATTGTGTTCAATTCTGGGCACCACACTTTCGGAAGGATGTCAAGGCCTTAGAGAGGGTGCAGAAGAGATTTACTAGAATGGTGCCAGGGATGAGGGACTTGAGTTATGTGGAGAGACTGGAGAAGCTGGGATTGTAGGGACAAATGGATCATGTTCAGATTGGCAGACTGTAATTAGTGGAGTGCCACTAGGTTCTAAGGAAGGATATATTTGCCTGAGAAGTGGTGCAATGAAGCTTCACTAGATTAATTCCTGGGATGAAAGGGTTGGCCAATGAGGAGAGATTGAGTAAAGTGGGCCTATACTCTGGAGTTTAGAAGAATGAGAAGTGATCTCATTGAAACATATAGGATTCTGAGGGGGCTCGACAGGGTGGATAGAATCATAGAATCATAGAAGTTTACAACACAGAAACAGGCCCTTCGGCCCAACATGTCCATGTCGCCCAGTTTATACCACTAAGCTAGTCCCAATTGCCTGCACTTGGCCCATATCCCTCTATACCCATCTTACCCATGTAACTGTCCAAATGCTTTTTAAAAGACAAAATTGTACCCGCCTCTACTACTGCCTCTGGCAGCTCGTTCCAGACACTCACCACCCTTTGAGTGAAAAAATTGCCCTCTGGACCCTTTTGTATCTCTCCCCTCTCACCTTAAATCTATGCCCCCTCGTTATAGACTCCCCTACCTTTGGGAAAAGATTTTGACTATCTACCTTATCTATGCCCCTCATTATTTTATAGACTTCTATCAGATCACCCCTAAACCTCCTACTCTCCAGGGAAAAAAGTCTCAGTCTATCCAACCTCTCCCTATAAGTCAAACCATCAAGTCCCGGTAGCATCCTAGTAAATCTTTTCTGCACTCTTTCTAGTTTAATAATATCCTTTCTATAATAGGGTGACCAGAACTGTACACAGTATTCCAAGTGTGGCCTTACTAATGTCTTGTACAACTTCAACAAGACATCCCAACTCCTGTATTCAATGTTCTGACCAATGAAACCAAGCATGCTGAATGCCTTCTTCACCACCCTATCCACCTGTGACTCCACTTTCAAGGAGCTATGAACCTGTACTCCTAGATCTCTTTGTTCTATAACTCTCCCCAATGCCCTACCATTAACGGAGTAGGTCCTGGCCCGATTCGATCTACCAAAATGCATCACCTCACATTTATCTAAATTAAACTCCATCTGCCATTCATCGGCCCACTGGCCCAATTTATCAAGATCCCGTTGCAATCCTGGATAACCTTCTTCACTGTCCACGATGCCACCAATCTTGGTGTCAACTGCAAACTTACTAACCATGCCTCCTAAATTCTCATCCAAATCATTAATATAAATAACAAATAACAGCGGACCCAGCACCGATCCCAGAGGCACACCGCTGGTCACAGGCCTCCAGTTTGAAAAACAACCCTCTACAACCACCCTCTGTCTTCTGTCGTCAATCCAATTTTGTATCCAATTGGCTACCTCACCTTGGTTCCCTTGAGATTTAACCTTATGTTATGTAACAACCTACCATGCGGTACCTTGTCAAAGGCTTTGCTAAAGTCCATGTAGACCACGTCTACTGCACAGCCCTCATCTATCTTCTTTGTTACCCCTTCAAAAAACTCAATCAAATTCGTGAGACATGATTTTCCTCTCACAAAACCATGCTGACTGTTCCTAATCAGTCCCTGCCTCTCCAAATGCCTGTAGATCCTGTCTCTCAGAATACCCTCTAACAACTTACCCACTACAGATGTCAGGCTGTAGTTCCCAGGCTTTTCCCTGCCGCCCTTTTTAAACAAAGGCACAACATTTGCTGCCCTCCAATCTTCAGGCACCTCACCTGTAGTTGTCGATGATTCAAATATCTCTGTTGAGAGATTGTTTCCCCTGGCTGGGGAGTCTAGAACTAGGGGGCATAGTCGCAGGATAAGGTGTTGGACATTTAAGACTGAGATGAGGAGGAATTTCTTCACTCAAAGGGCTGTGAATCTTTAGAACTCTCTACCCCTGTGGGCTGTGGATGCTGAGTCGTTGAATATATTCAAGGCTGAGATGGATAGATTTTTGGACTCGGGGAATCAAAGGATATGGGGATCGGGCGGGAAAGTGGAGTTGAGTTGGAAAATCAGCCATGATCTGATTGAATTGGGGGAGCAGGCTCGAGGGTCCGTATGGCCTACTCCTGCTCCTTTTTCTTATGTTCTTGTGTTCTTCTTAGATCAGAGAAGGTTAAGGGGAGATTTGATAGAGGTGTTCAAAATCATGAATGGTTTTGACAGAGTAAATGAGGAGAAACTGTTTCCAGTGGCAGAAGGGTCGGTAACCAGAGGACGCAGATTGAAGGTGATCGGCAAAAGAACCAGAGGCGCCATGAGGAAACATTTTTTTACGCAGTGAGTTGTTATGATCTGGAATGCACTGCCTGAAAGGGTGGTGGAAGCAGATTCAATAATAACTTTCAAAATGGAACTGGGTAAATACTTGAAGGGAAAAAGTTTACAGGGCTATGGGGAAAGAGCGGGGGAGTGAGACTAATTGGATAGCTCTTTCAAACAGCCGGCACAGGCACGATGGGCTGAATGGCCTCCTCCTGTGCTGTACCTACTATAATACTACGAAATTATGTGGGCCTTTTAAAAACAGATGCTGGTAATATTGCAAATGAAAATAAGGAAATGGCAGACTTGTTGAATAATTACTTTGTGTCAATCTTCACAGTAGAGGAAGAGGATAATATACCCGACATTCCAGGGAAACCAATAATGAATCAAGGACTGGAACTCACTAAAGTTAACATAAGCAAAAGAACAGTATTAGAAAAAATGATGGCACTAAAGGCTGACAAATCCCCAGGACCTGATGGTTTCCACCCCAGGGTTTTAAAGGAAGTAGGTGAGGAAATTGCAGATGTTTTAGCCATAATCTTCCCAAAGCTCTCTCGATTCAGGAATTGTCCCTTTAGATTAGGAAATTGCAAATGTAACTCCATTATTTAAGAAAGGTGGGAGAGAGAGTAACCAGGAAATTAGAGATCTGTTAATCTAACACCTGCTGTGGGGAAGTTATTGGAATCTATAATTAAGTACAGAGTGACTGAGCACTGAGAGAAGTTTGAGCTGATTAGAGAGAGACAACATGGATTTGGAAAGGGCAGGTCATGTCTAATGAACCTAATTGAATTTTTTGAGGAAGTAACTAAAGTATTAGACAGGGGGATGTCTATGGATGTAGTTTATATGGAATTCCGGAAGGCATTCAATAAGGTTCCACGTAAGAGACAGAGTGTTAGCTAA
This sequence comes from Heptranchias perlo, assembly GCF_035084215.1. Classification (NCBI taxonomy): domain Eukaryota; kingdom Metazoa; phylum Chordata; class Chondrichthyes; order Hexanchiformes; family Hexanchidae; genus Heptranchias; species Heptranchias perlo. The sequence goes on along the minus strand of NC_090338.1, from coordinate 10,831,751 downwards.
AACTAAAGCTCATGGAATTGAAGGCAAATTATTGACCTGGTTAGGAGTTTGGTTAGGTGGTAGAAGACAGAGGGTAGGGATAACGGGTATGTATTCGAATTGGAAGGAAGTGACTGGAGGTGCCAAAAGGATCAGTGTTGGGCCTCAACTATTCACTATATTTATTAATGACTTAGATAACACAATAGAGATCCATATATCCAAGTTTGCTGATTACACAAAGATTGATGGCATAGTAAGTAGTGTAGATGAGAGCATAAAATTACAAAGAGTCCTTTCAAGAACTTATCCAGTTCCCTTTTAAAAGCCACGATTGAATCTGCCTCCACCACCCCCTCAGGCAGTGTATTCCAGATCATAACCGTGTGCAGCATAAAAAAGTTTTTCCTCATGTCACCTTTGGTTCTTTTGCCAATCACCTTAAATCTATGTCCTCTGGTTCTTCACCCTTCCGCCAATGGGAACAGTTTCTCTCCATCCATTCTGTCTAGCCCTTCATGATTTTGAATACCTCTATCAAATCTCCTCTCCACCTCTTCAGTTCCAAGGAGAACAACCCCAGCTTCTCCAGTCTATCCACTTAACTAAAGTCCCTCATCCCTGGAATCATTCAAGTAAATCTATCCTGCACCCTCTCTAAGGCGGCCACATGTAAAGTATGGTGCCCAGAACTAGACACAATACTCCAGTTGTGGTTGAACCAGTGTTTTTATACAGGTTCGTCAGGACTTCCTTGCTTTTGTACTCTACGCCTCTATTTATAAAGCCCAGGATCCCGTATGCTTTTTTAAAAGCTTTCTCAACCTGCCCTGCCACTTGCAACGGTTTGTGCACATAAACCCCCACTTCTCTGTTCCTGTACCCATTTTAGAATTGTGCCCTCTAGTTTATATTGCCTCTCCTCGTTCTTCCTACAAAAATGTGTCACTTCGCACCTTTCTGCCTTAAATTTCATCTGCCAATTTTCCGCCCATTCCACCATACTCTTGCAGTCTATCACTATCCTCCTCACTATTCACTACACTTCCAAGTCTTGTGTCATCTGCAAATTTGGAAATTGTGTCCTGTACACTCAAGTCCATTAATATATATCATGAAAAGCAGTGGTCCTAGTACCGACCCCTAGGGAACCCACAGTACACCTCCCTCCAATCCGAAAACAACCGTTCACAACTACTTCCTGCTTCCTGTTACTTAGCCAATTTTGTATCCATGCTGCTACTGCCCCCTTTATTCGATTGGCTTTAATCTTACTGACAAGCCTGTAATGCAGCACTTTATCAAACGCCTTTTGAAAGTCCATATACATCACATCAAACGTATTGCCCTCAACGATCCTCTCTGTTACCTCATCAAAAAACTCTATCAAGTCAGTTGAACATGATTTGCCTTTACCAAATCCATACTGGCTTTCCCTAATCAATCCACACTTGTCCAAGTGACTGCTAATTCTGTCCTGGTTTATCGTTTCTAAGGTCACCGCACCTTAGACAGGATATATTGGCCTTGGAGGGAGTGCAGCGCAGATTCACCAGAATGTTACCAGGGCTCCAATGGTTATGTTACGAGGAGAGATTACTTAAACTAGGCTATATAAAAGTTTGTGGGGTGATTTGATTGAGGTTTTTAGAATTTTGAAAGGGATTGATAGGGTAGATAGAGAGAAACTTTTTCCGCTGGTGGGGTAGTCTAGGAAGAGGGGACATAAACTTAAAATCAGAGCCAAGATATTCAGGAGAGAAGTTAGGAAACACTTCTTCACACAAAGGGTGGTAGAAGTGTGGAACTTTCTCCCACAAAAAGCAGTAGATGCTAGCTCAATTAATAATTTTAAATCTGAGATTGATAGATTTTTGCTAGCCAAGGAATGTTAAGGGATATGGAGCCAAGGCGGGTGGATGGAGTTAGGATACTGATCAGCCATGATCTCACTGATTTGTGTAAGGAATCTTACAACACCAGGTTATAGTCCAACAGTTTTATTTGAAAATCACAAGCTTTCGGAGCTTACCTCCTTCGTCAGGTGAGTGAGTGAAGGGTTCTAAAATCGCATAGCACATATTACGCTGGGAGACGATCACAGCAATTAAAGGTGTCGTTGGTGTTCAGACAGGTTAGCCATGGAAAACATTACATCCCAGTATACTGAATACACAATGGGGCAGATTACAAAGCCAGAGAGAGAAAGAGACCCGAAAGGCAGAGAGAGAGAGAGAGAGAATGTCCAGTTGTATTAAAAACAGATAACTTTTTTTTTCTGCTGGTGGGGTTACGTGTAGCGTGACATGAACCCAAGATCCCGGTTGAGGCCATCCTCATGGGTGCGGAACTTGGCTATCAATTTCTGCTCGACGATTTTGCGTTGTCGTGTGTCTCGAAGGCCGCCTTGGAGAACGCTTACCCGAAGATCGGAGGCTGAATGTCCTTGACTGCTGAAGTGTTCCCCAACTGGGAGGGAACCCTCCTGTCTGGCGATTGTTGCGCGGTGTCCGTTCATCCGTTGTCGCAATGTCTGCATGGTCTCGCCAATGTACCATGCTCCGGGGCATCCTTTCCTGCAACGTATGAGGTAGACAACGTTGGCCGAGTCACAGGAGTATGAGCCATCTACCTGGTGGGTGGTGTCCTCTCATGTGATGGTGGTATCTGTGTCGATGATCTGGCATGTCTTGCAGAGGTTGCCGTGGCAGGGTTGTGTGGTGTTGTGGACGCTGTTCTCCTGAAAGCTGGGTAATTTGCTGCGAACGATGGTCTGTTTGAGGTTGGGTGGCTGTTTGAAGGCGAGTAGTGGAGGCGTGGGGATGGCCTTAGCGAGGTGCTCGTCATCATCGATGACATGTTGAAGGCTGCGGAGAACATGGCGTAGTTTCTCCGCTCCAGGGAAGTACTGGATGACGAAGGGTACTCTATTGGTTGCGTCCCGTATTTGTCTTCTGAGGAGGTCTATGCGATTCTTCGCTGTGGCCCGTCGGAACTGTCGATCGACGAGTCGAGCGTCATATCCCGTTCTTACGAGGGCGTCTTTCAGCGTCTGTAGGTGTCCATCGCGTTCCTCATTGTCTGAGTAGATCCTGTGTATTCGCAGGGCCTGTTCATAGGGGATGGCCTCTTTGATGTGGTTAGGGTGGAAGCTGGAAAAGTGGAGCATCGTGAGGTTGTCCGTTGGCTTGCGGTAGAGTGAGGTGCTGAGGTGCCCATCTTTGATGGAGATTCGTGTGTCCAAGAAAGAAACCGATTCTGAGGAGTAGTCCATGGTAAGTTTGATGGTTGGATGGAACTTGTTGATGTTATCGTGTAGTTTCTTCAGTGATTCTTTGCCATGGGTCCATAGGCACAGATACCACCATCACATGAGAGGACACCACCCACCAGGTAGATGGTTCATACTCCTGTGACTCGGCCAACGTTGTCTACCTCATACGTTGCAGGAAAGGATGCCCCGGAGCATGGTACATTGGCGAGACCATGCAGGCATTGCGACAACGGATGAACGGACACTACGCAACAATCACCAGACAGGAGGGTTCCCTCCCAGTCGGGGAACACTTTAGCAGTCAAGGACATTCAGCCTCCGATCTTCGGGTAAGCGTTCTCCAAAGCGGCCTTCGAGACATACGACAACGCAAAATCGTCAAGCAGAAATTGATAGCCAAGTTCCGCACCTATGAGGACGGCCTCAACCGGGATCTTGGGTTCATGTCACGCTACACGTAACCCCACCAGCGGAAAAAAGAAGTTATCTGTTTTTAATACAACTGGACATTCTCTCTCTCTCTCTCTCTCTCTGCCTTTCGGGTCTCTTTCTCTCTCTGGCTTTGTAATCTGACCCATTGTGTATTCAGTATACTGGGATGTAATGTTTTCCATGGCTAACCTGTCTGAACACCAACGACATCTTTGATTGCTGTGATCGTCTCCCAGCGTAATATATGCTATGCGATTTTAGAACCCTTCACTCACTCAACTGACGAAGGAGGTAAGCTCCGAAAGCTTGTGATTTTCAAATAAAACTGTTGGACTATAACCTGGTGTTGTAAGATTCCTTACATTTGTCCACCCCAGTCCATCACCGGCATCTCCACATCATTGAATGGGCTCGAGGGGCTGAATGGCCTAAACTGTAGACGAAAAAGGTATAAACTAAATTTATTCCTGTAAAAAAAAAGGATTGCATCAAGTCTAGAGAACTATGGATGAAGAGGGAAATTTGGTTAAATTTAAAACTATTCAGCATGTATGGGGCAGCTAATATAAATGAAAGCCACGACAAATGTAAAGAACGCAGGGAAGCAACAAAAATGGAGGTTAGAAAAGGGAAGAGGGGGTATGAGGGCAAATTAATAAAAAGTTGGCAATAAAAGATTAGCAGCGGTAAGAGGATGTTCAGGAAAGTGGCACAGTTACTAAAAGATAATGAAGACAAACCGTTGAGTTAATGTTGAAAAAAGGAAGAAATAATAAATAAGTATTAATGGGTTTAAGGGGAAGCTCGATAGTTAAATGATGGAGAAAGGAATAGAAGAATATGCAGATAGGGTTAGATGAAGTAGGGAGGGAGGAGGCTCGTGTCGAACATGAACACTGGCAGAGACCTGTTGGGCCGAATGGCCTGTTTCTGTGCTGTAAATTCTATGCAATTCTATGTAATACTACAGTGTAAGTGCCTCAGTTTTCACAGCGTGAATAGATACTGAGATTGTAGAACCACCAGAGATAACAAAACAGTACTGCAGAAGTTAATTAAGATAGCCAAATCACTGACACCGGATGGTTTACATCTGTAGATCCTGAGGGAAGAAATAACGAAGGCCCTGTGTCACGATTTGGGATTTTTGACCATTTTAACCACAGAAAGGTCGTGGAAAAGTGTTTTAGATGTTGGGTTTTTGAACCAAAGCCTATTCACATGAATTTGAATATAAAAACAATGAGATGATAGCTGGATAAAATGCTAATGAGTTAGGTATTGAAATTTTCCAAGATAGAAAATGAAAAGCAATTCATTAGCTTGTCTTGGTAGTTGATAAACACCTCACATTCATTGGTTTTTTTTATTCGTTCATGGGATGTGGGCATCGCTGGCGAGGCCGGCATTTATTGCCCATCACTAATTGCCCTTGAGAAGGCGGTGGTGAGCCACCTTCTTGAACCGCTGCAGTCCGTGTGGTGACGGTTCTCTCACAGTGCTGTTAGGAAGGGAGTTCCAGGATTTTGACCCAGCGACGATGAAGGAACGGCGATATATTTCCAAGTCGGGATGGTGTGTGACTTGGAGGGGAACGTGCAGGTGGTGTTGTTCCCACGTGCCTGCTGCTCTTGTCCTTCTATGTGGTAGAAATCGCGGGTTTGGGAGGTGCTGTCGAAGAAGCCTTGGCGAGTTGCTGCAGTGCATCCTGTGGATGGTACACACTGCAGCCACCATGCGCCGGTGGTGAAGGGAGTGAATGTTTAGGGTGGTGGATGGGGTGCCAATCAAGCGGGCTGATTTATCTTGGATGGTGTCAAGCTTCTTGAGCTTGTTGGAGCTGCACTCATCCAAGCAAGTGTAGAGTATTGTGTTAGGAACTTCCTAGCCGTGGGCACTTTGCAGGGATTATAAAATCATAAGTGAGTTGTTTAGGACAGACCCTCTAGTTGTGAATACAGGGAGATAGAAAGGGGACAGAAACACACAATGACAGTCAGGTGTTTAACGGAAAACTGCTATGTCTAGCTTTGGCTAGACTCAGAAGATTAGAATGCAGGAGGGCAGTTACAAATTATTTTAATGAAGTCAAATAAAATGACCCACTGATGTGGGGAAATCTTGTGGCGCAATTTTGTATTCTTATTTGAAGACAAGCTGTACTGATTGAATTGAGTCAGCTCATAACCCATGCTCTGTATGTCCACCTCCTGCCTGAGAAATAAAACAGATTAATATTTTTATTCTGGCCTCCACTGCCTTGGAAAAAATTGGAGAGTCACATGGGGGGCAAGGGGTGAATTTGTGAAAGACACGACTCTCAAGTTCAGCTCATAACTGTCTTTCGGATGAGACGCTAAAGCCCTCTCAGGTGGATGTAAAAGATCCCATAGCACTATTCGATGAAGAGCAGGGGAGTTCTCTCGATGTACTGGCCAACATTTATCCCTCAACCAACACCCAAAACTGCTGATCTAGTCATTTATTTCGTTGCTGTTCATGGGATCTTACTGTGCGCAAATTGGCTGCCGCGTTTCCTACATTACAACAGGGATTACAATTCAAAAGTACTTCATTGGCACTTTGGGACATCCTGAGATCTGTAAAAGGTGCTATATAAATGCAAGTTGCTTCCTTCTTTCTTTGTGTTGTTACACCCCAGGTTGCGCTATTGTGCAGTTAGATATTGAACAGTACAGCCGCACACCCTAAGGCCTTTACTGCTGTACCTGAGAAAACATCTAAGACAGGACCTGAAATTCGTACCACCCTGTCTCAACTTACCAGTGATCTGCATGAGAGCATTATGTAGCGGGTCTCCAATGTGGTAAAGGCTGCTTTCACTGGTGTTTCCAAACGATCACCCAATGGAGACAGATGAGATTCTGTTAAGTTGACCAGTATGCTGTTGCACTGCTAGATTATGCATTTCAATGAAAAATAATTGAACATCCATGCCAATATGAGCTTGTAAGGAATCTTACAACACCAGGTTATAGTCCAACAAATTTATTTTAAAATCACAAGCTTTCGGAGATTATCCCCTTCGTCAGGTGAATGAGTGAAAAGGTTCTCAAATCGCATATCTTATACTAGGCTGGGACAGCATCACACCAATCAAAAGGTGTCGTTGTTATTCAAACAGGCCAGTCACGGAGAACAGCACGTCCCAGTACACTGGATATACATTGTGTCAATTACACAGACAGAAAGAAAGAAACCCAAATGGCAGAGAGAGAGAGAGAATATTAAAAACATAACTTTTTTTTTTCCCCTTTTTGCTGGTGGGGTTACGTGTAGCGTGACATGAACCCAAGATCCCGGTTGAGGCCGTCCTCATGGGTGCGGAACTTGGCTATCAACTTCTGCTCGACGATTTTGCGTTGTCTTGGGTTGAGCTTGGGTTGTTGAATGTAAGGTTCTGTACTCTTTAACTGAGGAATGTCTTATAATCGCCTAATGTCTTCACTCTTATCTGTTGATATTGAGCAGAAGCCGGATGTGTAAATAGAGAGTCTTGATCTGCAAGGTATGGTCCCTGCGTCTGTGATAACGGAGCATTATTGTTGTCATGGTCGAGTATGACCAAATCACAAATACAATTATATGTTACATAGAATTACATTGAATTTACAGCACAGAAAAAGACCACTTGGCCCAGCTGGTCTATGCCGGTGTTTATGTACCCAAGAGCGTCCTCCCACCGTTAACAGGGAGCATTCCCAGCTGGCAGGGCTGCTATGGGACAGGGCTTCCACCCTCCAATTTGACCCTCTGCCCACCCTGGCCCAAATCCCGGGGAACGGGGCACTTGAATACTCGGGATGGGCGCCCACATCTTTAGCAGTGAAACAGAAGCGGCAGATCTCGGATTTGCATGGTGTCTCTCCGAAAGAGGGGGACTCAGAAAAAATAATCAAGTTCATTTTCCGTTCCCTTTCACTCAGGGCACAGAGGGGCGTCTTGGTTGATGTTATTGACCCTTCTGAGATCCAGCGCTGCTCGTTTCTTCCTTGATGGAGCCTTCGCTGGGCTCTCGGCAGTTGGAGGTCCCACTGGGACTAGCAGGGACGCTTTGGGTGGAATTTTCGGGGAAGCCCAGGAATGCCCCCAAGCTGACAAAGTGTCGTGAAAGGGGTGCAATATCCTGGCAAGTGTTCAATAAGAACGAAGAAAGAAAAAGACTTGCATTTATATAGCGCCTTTCACGACCTCAGGACGTCCCAAAGTGCTTTACAGCCAATTTCACTTAGGAACATGGGAACAAGAGAAGGCCATTCAGGCACTCGAGCCTGCTCCACCATTCAATTAGATCAGGGCTGATCTGTGCCTCAACTCCATTTTCCTGCCTTTGCTCCGTATCCCGCGATACCCTGACCTAACAAAAGTCTGTCGATCTCAGTCTTGAGTCCTCCAATTGTCCCAGCATCCACTTGCAGCTCCTGTTGACGAAACTGCAGGTCTTTGCCGGAAGATATCAATATTTTTGATGTAAGCAGCCCAACTGATTTATTTTATTTTTATTTGTACTCAGGATACAGGCTACCTTTATTGCCCTGAGAAGGGCAACTATGGATGGGCAATAAAGGTAGCCTGTATTCTGAGTTGGACCTGCTCCTTGAACCGCTGTGGTGCTAGTGGCGATGGTGCTCCCACAACGAGGAAAGAAAGAGGAAAAAAAGCTTGCATTTATATAGCGCCTGTCACGACCTCGGGACGTCCCAAAGTGCTTTACAGCCAATGAAGCAGTTTTTGAAGTGTAGTCACTGTTGTAACGTAGGAAACCCAGTGGATACGGATTCTGCAACAAAAAACGCCCCTCTGCCCTCCACAACTGAGAGTTATGACCCACCCCCATTCACATAATTTAATCCTAACATTTTTAAATTGACGTCGTGTTACAGACGCTGTCTGCTAAAAGGAAAGTCTACACTTTGAAAGGTCGCTGCAGCACCCAAAAGGTTAAGAAAATAATGGAACACTGTCAATAAACGTCAGTGGCTGCTGGGTTTGATTTGATTTTTTTAACGTTAACCTTTTTATCTGCACAGAACGGGGTTGATCAGATCAGGGTTGATTGTGGTTGGCATGTACATAGATTCCAAATAGCATTTTGAAATGTGCCATCAATCAGTAATTAATTTTGACCACATTCCCCATCCATCATAGGGACACTGCAGACTTATCTCACGAGTATTTTCCAATCTCAGTTTAGGGAAATCCAATTCTTTGAGAACACTTTCACACTTGACAACATTGTCTTGTTTCAGAAGAGTTGCGTGCCGAAAGTCAGAGAAATAGATAAATCCGCAGACGTGTTACATGCGGATAGATAGATCGATAGATAAATAAATAGACAACTACAAGTATTTATATAGATGCAAACCGGCCCCATCCTGATCGCACCCTCCCTACTGATCACTTCTCCAAAACTTCAGAATATCTATCGTTTGGTCTATCACAGTTCTATTATCCATGATGCGGAGATGCCGGTGATGGACTGGGGTGGACAAATGTAAGGAATCTTACAACACCAGGTTATAGTCCAACAATTTTATTTTAAAATCACAAGCTTTCGGAGATTATCTCCTTCGTCAGGACTATAACCTGGTGTTGTAAGATTCCTTACAGTTCTTTTATCGACATGGGCCTCTGATTATCTCTGTTGTCCCCATCTGCCTGCAGATGCCTTACTGGAGTCAGAAACCATAACTGCAGGGGACATCCCTGATTAGAAAAATTGGCACCTCAGTAAATCCAACAATCAGGTATGTAAGGTCGAGGGGACTGATTTTTCCAACCTGCACTCTCCACCCGTGATTCTATGCACTTCCTGCAGAGCCTTACGAAATTTACTGAATGATAACCACTGAATAGCATTGCACAAATTGTCTCCAGGGCTCCAACTAGCACCCAGATTTCTTATACAGGGCCTTGGTGAGACCACACCTGGAGCATTGGGTGCAGTTTTGGTCTCCTTATCTAAGAGGGAGCTCAACGAAGGTTCTCCAGACTGATTCCTGGGATGGCAGGACTCTCGTATGAGGAGAGATTGGGTCGACTCGGCCTGTATTCACTAGAGTTTAGAAGAATGAGAGGGGATCTCATTGAAACATATAAAATTCAGACAGGGCTAGACAGACTGGATGCAGGGAGGATGTTTCCCCTGGCTGGGGGGGTCCAGAACGAGGGGTCAAAGTCTCAGAATACGGAGTAGGACATTTAGGACTGAGATGAAGAGAAATTTCTTCACTCAGAGGGTGGTGAACCTGTGGAATTCTCTATCACAGAAGGCTGTGGGTTCACAGTCCCACTTCGGAGGCTTGCCCCACTCCAGGCTGACACTCGCAGTGCAGTATTGAGAGAGTGCTGCACTGTCGGAGGTGCTGTCCTTCGAATGAGACGTAAAACTGAGGCCCTGTCAGGTGGATGTAAAAGATCCCCTGGCACTATTTCGAAGAAGGGCAGGGGAGTTCTCCCCGGTCTCCTGGCCAATATTTATCCTTCAACCAACATCACTAGAATCTATGGCACTCTTTCTCGAAAAACAGCATATCCGGCCAACATTTCTTGCTCAACCAGCACCACCAAAAAACACATTGGCCAGTTCATTTTGATGCGCGTACATTGGCTGTTGTATTTGCATGCATTATGACAGTGACTACACTTCAAAAGTCATTCATTTGTGAAGTGCTTTGAGACACCCTGAGGTGATAAGGCGCACTATAAATGCAAACTCTTCCTTTTATCAAGTTTAAGTGAGCAGACAGGGTATGTACCGTCCGTGTTTACAGTCTGCAGTCTTAAACTCTATATATTAGCGCACTGAAATCGGGATGTATGATATTGGTAATTGACATAGTAGCATTTTCATATAAAATTCCTCTGTTTCTTAATTCAACACAGCGGTTAACCCATTTTAATACGTCCATCGCTATTACTGGACAGTGTGATTTCAGCTCATGAGCTTCAGTTGGAAAAGAGGTTACAGCGAGAACTGAATCACACAGAGATCTGAACAGCCTAAGGTTTGACATGAATTAAGTTCTGTGAAGAGGACTTCACTTGGTTGCTATATGTAGTGATGTCCAAACAAATACAACAACTTGCTTTTATATGGCATCTTTAACATAGAACAATGTCCTAAGGCGCTTCACAGTGGCGTGGGAAAATGGATGCCAAGCCAAAGAAAGAGAAATTAAATTGGTCAAAGAGATCTGGAATACACTGTCTGAAAGGGCGGTGGAAGAAAATTCAATAGTAATTTTCGAAAGGGAATTGGATGAATACTTGAAGGGAAAAAAAATGCAGGGCCATGGGGAAAGGGAAGGGGGAGTGGGACTAATTGGATGGCTCTTTCTATAAGCTGGCACAGGCACGATGGGCCGAATGGCCTCCTCCTGTGCTCTATGATTCTACGACAGGTGGCTTTTAAGGAGAGTCTTAAAGGAGGAGAGGGAGCTGGAGAGGTGGAGGGGTTTAAGGAGGGAATTCCAGAAAGCAGGAATGGTGGGAAGAAGGGGGAGAATGCAGGAATATCCTTCGTTGGATACTTTGTGCTAAATTATAACCCCATTCTATGGGTTCGCAGCAGGAGGTCGACTGGGCGCATGGGTAAAGCGCCCAGTGAAATCGCAGTCAGCTGGAGGAGCCCTATTTAAAGGGGCAGTCCTCCACTGACTGATGCTGCGCTAAATAGGAAATTTTACAGCATGGAGCAGCCCAGGGAAAGGCTGCTCCCAGGTTTAATGATGCCTCACTCCAGGTCCTACTGGATGGGGTGAGGAGGAGGGGGAGGACAGAGATCTTCCCCCCGGCGGGCGGGAGGAAGCGGCCTGCCTCTGCCACTAAGAAGGCCTGGCTCGAGGTGGCAGAGGAGGTCACCTGCACCACCAACATATCGCCCACCTGCAAACAGTGCAGGAGGCGCTGCAATCACCTAAATAGGTCAGCCGAAGTGAGTACACTTACTCATTCCCTTACCCTCCGTCTGCCACATCACCGCCCCCACCCCACATCTCCTTCTGCACTGCCAACATTACTCTGACACATCACCCCTCACACCCACTCAAACCTCATCCTCATCTTACCTGCACTTACTTACCTCGCCAGTACTCATCCCGCCACTACCACTCAACCCAATCCTCATACAATCTCGTGGCTCGATCTCATACTCACCCTCTCATGTATCTCATTCACGGTCAGCCTCACTCAACCTGCCACTACCTGAGCTGCAGCCACAGGGCATGCATCACATATGTGCAGTAGGAAGCGTAAGGCAAACGTGTCGTGAGCATGAAGGGGATGCACAAGGGTGTTTGAGGGTTTGTCATAGTGTTTACCTATATTTCATTTCTGATCAACTCAATAACATATGATATTGTCACCACTACTGCCACGTCTTTGCGAATCTTGTCTGGTTTGTGCAATAATGCCCTTTCCTGAGGATCACAATGAAGACCCACAACTGATGCCACCCATTGTGTCAGTGCAGAGTGGGTGTAGGTGTATTTGCAGGGCTCTTTTGTGCAGACGACTGAGAGACGTTGGCGATGTCCCCGGTGGCACCCTGGAAGGATGCGGAGGAGAAGTTGTTGAGGGCAGTGGTGACTTTGACAGCGACAGGTAAGAAGATGGTGCTCGGACCAGCCGGGAGCAGCTCGGCATGAAGGAGGCTGCAGATGTCCACGACTACATGTCGAGTGACTCTGAGCCTCCGTGTGCACTGCTGCTCAGAGAGGTCCAGGAAGCTGAGCCTTGGTCTGTGGACCCTGTGGCGAGGGTAGTGCCCTCTGCGATGCATCTCTCTCTGTCGTTGCCCTCCCTCCTGATGTGCAGGTGGATGTGTCACAGCACTGTGTTGTGGAGCTCCACGTGTCAGAGGTGGACGGCGTGGCTGGCGAGGCTGGTGATGCTGTTTGTCCTCCGAGAAGTCATGACTGCAGCTACGGCGGCCCCCATCCGGAAGATGTACATTTGAGGGGGTCCGCAAGGTAGGTACATGTGTCTGGACACCGGGGTAAGTGTGCAAGTTTGTGTATTTTATTGTTAGGAGGAGGGTGGTGGAGGCCAAACTTTGTCCAAAGTGACAGAGTGGCCTCCTGCAATGAGTGAGGGTCTCCCCCACCCCCCCGCTGTCAAATGGACCTTTGCAGCTGCCACAGGCTGATGGTTGCAACACGTCCATTTGAACTGGGAGTGTTTCCCCCAGTACGGGAAACAGTCCCAGTTGTTTGGAAAATCCCACCCCTCCTAATATATCATGTTAATCAGGTCTCTAAACGACCTGAAATACCTTAATGATTTCCTTAAGTGGCACCCCTCCAGCTTTAATTGCCGGCGGGAGTCCCACATGCGGGGGCTGCGCACGCATGTCAGCGCGTCACTGGGGAACCCGGAAGTGGGTGGGTTGGAGCCGGGTTCCAGACCCATCCCGGGAATCCCCGATTTTCGCAGCCCCCCCTCGCCACGAACGCACCAGCTCGGGGGTGCGAAAATCGAGCCCATTGTGTTAGAGTCCAACTGAATACAGAAAGGCCGGTAGGCCCAAGTAACAGAATGTTGAATAATTAATCAGTAATACCCACATTTAAACAGATCTTGTACATCAACTAACAATAAATGACAAGACAATGACAGGACTATTTAACTGGAATCTTGAATTGCACTGTCTTATTTTTCTTTGTCCCAATATTTTCAGTCTTCATACAGAACATGGAGGGTGCAGCAGGGTAAAACCGTGGGTTTGAATCGGATGGGATGTTACATAGAATTACATAGAATGCACAGCACAGAAACAGACCATTTGGCCCAACTGGTCCATGCCGGTGTTTATGCTCCACATGAGCACCCTCCCACCCCTCTTCATCTCACCCTATCAGCATCACCTTTTGTTCCTTTCTCCCTTGACGATCCGGATTCTTTCCCCTCAGTCTGGTTCAGTAAAAACTGAAGTCGAATACATTTTAAAGTTCAACACAACTTTAATAGCAGAGTTCTTAGTCTGCAGCATTGATTTGGACTCCTGATAGAGTCCCTCTATGCTGGCAGAGCAAGAACAAAAACATACAGAAATCCACACGTTTTTATACAAATCAATAGGGTTGGAACATACTTAACGAGGGTCAACACCAATCATAAGCCGGGCACAGGTTGCCATGCGAGGTTACATTATTTCCGGCCAATCATAAATCGTCCATGTGCTGATCATGCTGCTGTTAGACATCAAAGGGGATACTTCCTCACCTTCCAACTTGGAATGTTCTTCCCTGTCCCTTCTGTTCCTTATCTCCCAACCTGGAATATCTTTCAACTTTGGCTAAGCTCGTTACCTATATTGATCTGCCATAAACATGGAGACATTCAGACCAGTCCTTGAATCACATCAAAGACTCTACATTGCTAAGACCATGCAAACCTGCTGACTACGCAAACATATGGCCCAGCAGGAGGCCAGGCCACCTGTACCAATCTCAGTTACTAACTAAGTAACCCTTTCTAACCATTTTGCATTCTGCTTCTTTGCCACGTAGACATTTTAATATTTTACCGAAAACTGACCACGTCGGTATTCTCACCCTCATGTGTTTATCCAGCTTCCCCTTAAATGCATCTATGCTATTCACCTCAACTACTCCTTGTGGTCGCGAATTCCACATTATAACCTCTCTCTGGGTAAAGAAGTTTCTCCTGAATTCCCTATTGTATTTATTAGTGACTATCTTATATTTATGGCCCGTAGTTTCGGTCTCCCCCACAAGTGGAAAGTCTCCTTAATCTGACAGCTTTTTTATAAATTCATTCATGGTATGTGGGCGTCGCTGGCAAGGGCATCATTTATTGCCCATCTCTAATTGCCCTTGAGAAGGTGGTGGTGAGCCGCCTTCTTGAACCGTTGCAGTCCGTGTGGTGACGGTTCTCCCACAGTGCTGTTAGGAAGGGAGTTCCAGGATTTTGACCCAGCGACGATGAAGGAACGGCGATATATTTCCAAGTCGGGATGGTGTGTGACTTCACTTCAGATAAAAAAAACATTGCCGTCAATCCCAGAAACACTGCTAAGTGTGGTAATTGGAAAAATTACATTGCTGCAGTAAGGGACGTTCAGGCTAGGATTTGGAAATATGACTAAGGGTATAGTTTGGGCTCCAAGCTGCACGTAGGTCGAGCTAGATTTTGAGTGAATGCTTGAAACTCTCATTCAGAGCCAAAAGTTTACATTTTTTGTCATTCCTCACTATAATGAACAGAAAACTCATCTACCAAAAAAGAAAGAAAAATCGAATATAAACAATACTTGCTAATGACAGCCTGTTAACTGTCACTGGTGCACATTCTATATTGCTTTCTGTAATATCTCTTCTGTTCTGTCTTGACAAACACAGATTACTGGGTCCTCTTCAGTGAGAATTGAGTTTTAAATGGCCTCCTTTCAAGTTCGAAATTCTTGAATTTATTCTGTCCAGAGCTTTTGAATTTCATATCATATTTTCATGTGCAATGTACTTTTATCACACTGAGATAGTCATTCCAACACAATCCAATTACATTGTACGTTGTCAAAATCTCATTAACAAATCCATTTCATCTCACTGAGAGCAGGCAGAGCAGGGATGCTGTGAACGGAAGGCCATCACAATGAAAATATTTCTCATCGCTGCGCTTTCCCTTTTCTATCACATGTAACTGAAGTACTTTTTAAGAGTAAACTAACATTGCCAGTTAGCATTTTATATTGGTCGTTCCGCACCTGGTGTTGTGAGATATCTAGGTTGAGTGGAAAAAAAGATGAATAGGGTTTATTTCTTGAGAGACTTCATCCAGGGGTGGATTTTAGTCAACTCAAGCGTGGAAGTCTGACCAATGGTGAGCTTGGCTCAGTTGGCAGTGCCTTCGCCTCTGGGTTAGGGCTGCCAACCCTCCAGCATTGTCCTGGAGTCTCCAGGAATTTAAGATTAATCTCCTGGACACTGCTGCAAGCAACCTGGGAGACATAGGGGCATTTAAAAAAAAAATTGTTTTGTTTTCATTTTCTTTCAACATTTTCGCTTATGAGTTATAAAAATACTGGAGATGGAAAAATAGTCTGTCTGCATGGGGGTTGGGTAGCTGGAGGCTGGAGGCAGGAGGTCATGTGATGAAGCCACCAGCAATACACCCAACCAGAGTTGCCAACCCAACTCTGGGTTAGAAGCTTGTACTCAAGTCCCACATGAGAATTTAGGCACATAGTGGGCCGATGAATGGCAGATGGAGTTTAATTTAGATAAATGTGAGGTGATGCATTTTGGTAGATCGAATCGGGCCAGGACCTACTCCGTTAATGGTAGGGCGTTGGGGAGAGTTATCGAACAAAGAGATCTAGGAGTACAGATTCATAGCTCCTTGAAAGTGGAGTCACAGGTGGATAGGGTGGTGAAGAAGGCATTCAGCATGCTTGGTTTCATTGGTCAGAACATTGAATGCAGGAGTTGGGATGTCTTGTTGAAGTTGTACAGGGCATTGGTGAGGCCACACTTGGAGTACTGTGTACAGTTCTGGTCACCCTATTATAGAAAGGATATTATTAAACTAGAAAGAGTGCAGAAAAGATTTACTAGGATGCTACCGGGACTTGATGGTTTGACTTACAGGGAGAGGTTAGACAGACTGGGACTTTATTCCCTGGAGAGTAGGAGGTTAAGGGGTGATCTTATAGAAGTCTATAAAATAATGAGGGGCATAGATAAGGTCGATAGTCAAAATCTTTTCCCAAAGGTAGGGGAGTCTATAACGAGGGGGCACAGATTTAAGGTGAGAGGGGAGAGATACAAAAGGATCCAGAGGGGCAATTTTTTCACTCAAAGGGTGGTGAGTGTCTGGAACGAGCTGCCAGAGGCAGTAGTAGAGGCGGGTACAATTTTGTCTTTTAAAAAGCATTTGGACAGTTACATGGGGAAGATGGGTATCGAGGGATATGGGCCAAGTACAGGCAATTGGGACTAGCTTAGTGGTATAAACTGGGCGACATGGACATGTTGGGCCGAAGGGCCTGTTTCCATGTTGTAACTTCTATGATTCTATGAAGTTAGACTGACCTTCCAGCGCACTCCTGAGTGAATGCAGCATTGCTGTCTTAACCCCTCAACCAACATCACTAATAAAACATTATCTGGTCATTTATCTCATTGCTGTTTGTGGGACCTTTGCTGTGCGCAAATTGGCTGTCGCATTTCCGACATTACAACAGTGAGTACACTTCAAAAAAGTACTTAATTGGCTGTAAAGTGCTTTGGGACATCCTTAGGTCGTGAATGGCACTGTATAAATGCAAGTCTTTCTTTCTTTCTTTTGGATGAGATGTTAAGCTGAGTTTGTGTCTATTCACAAGCTTTCGGAGGCTTCCTCCTTCCTCAGGTGAACGTTATTGGAACCTGAGGAAGGAGGAAGCCTCCGAAAGCTTGTGAATTTAAAATAAAATTGCTGGACTATAACTTGGTGTTGTAAAATTGTTTACAATTGTCAACCCCAGTCCATCACTGGCATCTCCACATTGTGCCTATTCTGATAGAGGTTAAAAATCCCATGACACTACTTGAAGAAAGGCAGGGAGTTCTCCAAGTATCCAGCCCAATATTCCTCCCTGAACGTTTACCGTTAAAAAAAAACATTTCTTCTCACTGCTGTGTGTGGGATGTTACTGGTCCAGAAAATTTGCCAGTATTTACCAGAGGAGTTGTCCTCTGTGCCCTGGCCAATATTTATCCTTCAGCCAATATCGCTAAAACAGATTATCAGGCCATTATCACATTGCAGTTTGTGGAAACTTGCTGTGCACAAATTGGCTGCCACATTTCCTGCATTACAACAGTGACCACACTTCAAAAATAATGCTTCATTGGCTGAAAAAGTGATTTGGGACGTCCTGAGGTTGTGAAAGTCGCTATGTAAATGCAAGTTCTTTCTTTATATTTTTATTTTATTTTAACGGTCCTTAAAAGGTGTTTTATTTCCCTTTGTTCCTGTTTGCGCTCCGACTTCTGAACATTATAGAGGTGATTCCTTGATCCTACTTTCCCAATGGGGAACGCTGCTCAATGGGAGTATGGGACAGGGAATTGAAACTACAATGTTGTAACCCTATGTTCATCCCACGCTCCCTTGGACTGCAGCTCACCGCCGGGAGAGTGCGATCGTGGAATCATCCTTCAATTTTAAAACTCTGGCCTACAAATTGGACCCCCTTGCGCCAATGACGGGGACCAACATCCAGCGCCACTTCAGGTAGCGCATTCCAGGTCTTAACAACCCTCCGTGTGAAAAAAAAATTCTTCTAATTTCCCCTCTAGTTCTTTTGACAATTATTTTAAATCTGTGTCCTCTGGTTACTGATTCATTTACCAGAGGAAACAATTTCTCCCTACTTGCTCTATCAAACCCCTCATAATTTTGAATACCTCTGTTAGGTCTCCCCTTAACCTTCTCTGCTCTGGCACTAGTAATCCATAAAGCCTGCACTAATAATCAGGAGACATGAGTTCAAATCTCCACCACAGCAGCTAGGGAAATTAAATTTAGTTAATTAAAATAAAAAAATCTGGAATCAAAAGCTTGTTTCAGTAATGGTAACCATGAAACTACTGGATTGTCATAAAAAACCATCTGGTTCACTCATGTCCTTTAGGGAAGGAAACCTGCCGTCCTCACCCTGTCAGGCCTATATGTGACTCCAGACCCACAGCAATGTGGTTGATTCTTAACTGCCCTCTGAAATGGCCTCAGTTGTCACCACCACCTTCTCAAGGGCAATTAGGGATGGGCAATAAATGCTGGCCTCGCCCACATCCCATGAATAAATGAAAAAATAATAATTTTGCCCTTGATAATGGTTTCTAATAGTTTTACCACCACTGATGTTAGACTGACTGGCCTGTAGTTAACAGGTTTATCCCTCTCCTCTTTTTTGAATAGGGATTTAATTTGCAATCCTCCAGTCCTCTGGCACCACTCCCACAATCAAAGAGGATTGAAAGATTGTGGTCAGAACTTCTGCTATCTCTACCCTTGCTTCCCTCAGCAACCTGGGATGCATCCCATCTGGACTGGGTGGCTTGATAACTTTGAGTAATGAAAAGCGTACTCAGGATCAACTGTGCCACCAGAACCTACAAGCGTGCTGCATTGGAATACACTCGCACAAGGAGAGATGGAGGGTAGCTGTATGGAACATAGGAACACAGGAACAGGAGTAGGTCATTCAGTTCCTCGAACCTTTAATTAAATCACGGCTGATCTGTATCTTATCTCCATTTACCCGCCTTGGTTCCGTAACCCTTAACACCCTTTCCGAACAAAAATCGATCAATCTCAGTTTTAAAATTTTCAATTGACCCCCAGCCTCAACAGCTTTTTGTGGGGGGAGAGTTCCAGATTTCCACTCCCCTTTGTGAGAAGAAGTGCTTCCTGACATCATCCCTGAATGGCCTAGCTCTAATTTTAAGGTAGTGCCCCCTTGTTCTAGACTCCCCCACCAGAGGAAAGAGTTTCTCTCTTTCTACCCAACTACTACGCCCTTTGCTCTTGGCAACCCTTCCATTTGGTAAAAGATCCGCGCTCTGTCCAATTGATGTCTCTTTTCTCAGTGGAAGCAATAAAGGTCATGCCCTTCACGGCATTGTGTGTGTCACTCGCTTGATACGTCTTTCAATGGCAGGGACTATTATAAGGAAAGCTGTTGTGGCACATTTGACATTACTAAAGGGAATAATTCAGAGTCAACATGTCCACAGATAAAGGGGCTTCATTTACTCCAGCTCCTCAGAATGTAATGGAATTGTTGGATGACGATATGTAATTGAGGTTATGTATTTCAATATTCACCAGGGAGTGGAGAAGGTGCCACGAATGAGATTTGTGGCTCTTGCAATAAGGGATATTGTAAAATGGAAAATAAATTGGCTAAATAATAGAAAACATAGGCCAGTGAACAATGGTGCTAGTTTTAATTGGACAAATGTGACCTGCTGAGTACCACAGGTTGATTACTGAACACTGCTATTCACAATCTATATATTATTAAAAATCTTGTTTAAAGCCATCCACTCCATCCAGTTTTGGTACCCTCAGATGGTGGGTGATACAGTGGCCTTGGAAAAAGTTGAGAGGAGAGCCACAACAATGATTCCCAGCTTAAAGAACCTTAGTTACTCAGATAGACTTAAAGAACTGGGTCTTTTTTTTTCATTCATGGGATGTGGGCATCGCTGGCAAGGCCAGCATTTATTGCCCATCCTTAATTGCCCTTGAGAAGGTGGTGGTGAGCCGCCTTCTTGAACCGGTGCAGTCCGTGTGGTGACGGCTGTTAAGAAGGGAGTTCCAGGATTTTGACCCAGCAACGATGAAGGAACGGCGATACATTTTCCAAGTCGGTATGATGTGCGACTTGGA
This sequence comes from Heptranchias perlo, assembly GCF_035084215.1. NCBI lineage: Eukaryota > Metazoa > Chordata > Chondrichthyes > Hexanchiformes > Hexanchidae > Heptranchias > Heptranchias perlo. The sequence continues at coordinate 10,811,641 of NC_090338.1, read as the reverse complement.
GGGGAACGTGCAGGTGGTGGTGTTCCCATGTACCTGCTGCCCTTGTCCTTCTAGGTGGTAAAGGTCGCGGGTTTGAGGGGTGCAGTCGAAGAAGCTTTGGCGAGTTGCTGCAGTGCATCCTGTGGATGGTACACACTGCAGCCACAGTGCACCGGTGGTGAAGGGAGTGAATGTTTAGGGTGGTGGATAGGGTGCCAATCAAGTGGGCTGCTTTGTCCTGGATGGTGTCAAGCTTCTTGAGTGTTGTTGGAGCTGCACTCATCCAGGCAAGTTCAACGTATTCCATCACACTCCTGATTTGTGCCTTGTAGATGGTGGAAAGGCTTTGGGGAGTCAGGAGGTGAGTCACTCGCCGCAGAATACCCAGCCTCTGACCTGCTCTCATAGCCACAGTATTTATATGGCTGGTCCAGTTAAGTTTCTGATCAATGGTGACCCCCCCAGGATGTTGATGGTGGGGGATTCGGTGATGGTAATGACATTGAATGTCAAGGGGAGGTGGTTAGAATCTCTCTTGTTGGAGATGGTCATTGCCTGGCATTGTCTGGCGCGAATGTTACTTGCCACTTATGAGCCCAAGCCTGGATGTTGTCCAGGTCTTGCTGCATGCGGGCTCGGACTGCTTCATTATTTGAGGGGTTGCGAATGGAACTGAACACTGTGCAATCGTCAGCGAACATCTCCATTTCTGACCTTATGATGGAGGGAAGATCATTGATGAAGCAGCTGAAGATGGTTGGGTCTAGGACACTGCCCTGAGTTTATAAACTATGTCATCTCTTTGTTGGAGAAAGCGAGGTGAAGGTCCATTGTGCAGAAACAACTAAGGTTGAAAAGAATAGTGGAGAAGATGTGGTCAATCAGGGAGTAGTGATGCTAAGCTTGGATTTTGTAAAAGTATCTTTGGGTTATAGGTGGAAGGAAATAGAACAGATTCACGAGATGGGTGAAAAGATTAAAAGCACTCCATTTTCAAGTATTTGCCATCAATATTTTTCCCCACTGGTCTCCAAATTTTCAGACTCAATGCTTTAAAATCAACTTTGCTGAAATCTGATACATTGATACCATGTAATTTCCATTTGGAATATATTCACATAAGGCAACTAAACAGTAATGTGGGATCTCACCAGAATACTCACCCCGCTGAGAATGCTTATCAGGAATTCGGAGGCATCCTCCCCATGATTTTCTGTTCATCACCTTCAACAACAACAACAACTTGCATTTATATAGCGCCTTTAAAGTCGTAAATGAATTTCAATATAGATAAGTGTGAGGTGGTACATTTTGGTAGGAAGACTAAGGAGGCTACATACTGCTTGGATAATAAGAGTCTAAACAGGATGGAGGAGCAAAGGAATCTAGGGATACATAAACTCAAATCACTAAAAGTAGCAACAGAGGTTAATAAGGCTATAAAAAAAGGCAAATCAAGCACTAGGGTTCATTTCTAGAGGGATAGAATTGAAAAGCAAAGAAGTTATGTTTAACTTGTAAAGAACCTTGGTTAGACCACACTTGGAGTATTGTGCACAGTTCTGGTCTCCATATTATAAAAATGATTTAAAGGCATTGGAGAAGGTGCAAAAAAGATTCACAAGGGTGATACAAGAACTGAGAGGATAACCTTATCAGGAAAGGCTGAACAGGATGGGAACCTTTTCTCTCGAAAAGAGAAGGCTGAGGGGTGACCTGATAGAGGTCTTTAAGATAATGAAAGGGTTTGATAGGGTAAACGTAGAGAAAATGTTTCCACTTGTGGGGGAGACCAAAACTAGAGGTCATAAATATAAAATAGTCACTAATAAATCCAATAGGGAGTTCAGGAAAAGCTTCTTTATCCAAAGGGTAATAAGAATGTGGAACTCGCTACCACAAGGAGTAGTTGAGGCAAATAGCAAAGAAACATTTAAGGGGAAGCTAGATAAGCACATGAGGGAGAAAGGAATAGAAGGGCATTCTGATAGGATGAGATGAAGTAGGGAGGGAGGAGGTTCACTTGGCGCATAAATGCCAGCATAGACCAGTTGGGCCAAATGGCCTGTTTCTGTGCTGTAGTTTCGATATATCTCGATGTAACTCAATGTAAAACACCCCAAGGCACTTCACAGGAGCGTAATCAGACAAAAACTAACCGATTGAAAGAGGGAGACATTAGGACAGGTGACCAAAAGCTTGGTCAAAGAGAACCACTCCTCCACTTTTGCAAGATTACTTGCTTCTGCCCCAACTGTTCCCCCACTGACCTTAATCCCTGCATTTATTACCTGAAGACTTTGCTGTTCTCATGCTCTCTTAACCAGGCCCCCTGCCTCCACCCTCCACAAACTGCAGCTCACGCAGGAGGCTGCCAGTCTCGTTTTTGCCCATTCAGACCCATTTACTTCCATTACCCTTATCATTGCTGGGCTCCACTGTGCCTCGACAAGTCACCTTCAAGATCCTTATCAAGTTTTGTCTGATTACGCTCCTGTGAAGCGCCAAGCGACGGTTTACTACGTTAGAGGCGCTATATAAATGCCCGGAGTCGTACAACACCAGGTTATAGTCCAACAGCTGTTGGACTATAACCTGGTGTTGTACGACTCCGTACATTTGTCCACCCCAGTCCATCACTGCCGTCTCCACATCATATATAAATGCCAGTTGTTGTTGTTATCTTCGTCTACAGATGATTCCACAGTCTCATCCTGTCCTTCCTCGATTAACTCCTTCAGCACTACGTCCGTGCTCACACTCTTCACTCCTCATACTGTCCACCCCTCGTTCTCCTGGCACTGTGCTACACTTAACCCGCCCGGTGGGAATGTGACGGGTTCAGGTCAGAGGCTCCTTTTGCACCCGATTTTACGCCCCGTTGACATCAACGGAGACTGAAATCGGGCAGCTCACTGAGACCTGCGATCCCAGCGGATTCAGGAGGTTGAGAAAGGACACTCTATCCCTATCGTGGAATTCCATTCCGTAAACCCTGCTTCCTTAACTCCTCCCTCCCTATTTTATTAAAAATACCTTCTAAAAAACTTCTCAATTCAACTGCTCATTCGGCCCTGCCCCTTGACTCTATTCTACCCGAATCAATTTCCTCCACCGCGGTGTCCGTTTCATTCTCCAATCCATAAAGCACTCTAGCACATCTTTCCACTATCAGGAGCACCCACGTCAATTCAAGGTGTTCATCTTGAGGTCCAGACGCCAAGACGGACATGGCCGGCTTCAACTTGCCTGACGTAAAGTTACAGACAACCAGCCAGAGAAATGAAATGTCGAGTAGATGGTTCCAATTGCAGAGTTGGCATAAGCATGATGGGCAGAATGGCCTCCTGTGCACAAATTTTAATGAACCCTTTTTTGGAAGGGTAGAGATCCCGAGGACAGTTCAAACATCGACATGCAATGCAATGCTGCTTCCTCCTGACATTCCACCAACTTTTACTCACAGCTATCGTTTTTACCAAAATTAGCGGAGGCAAAAATGTTGGGTCACCTTGAAGGATCGTAGAATGGAAGGGCCAGCATCTTGGGCAGGAAGGGCTTGTCAGGGGAAAGCAGCAAGAGCCAAGCTCGTGGCACCACGAGGAGGGGAGAAGGAAGAGTGGCAGGGCTATATTGATAGGAGATTCAATTGTAAGGGGAACAGATAGGCGTTTCTGTGGCGCAAACATGACTCCTGGATGGTATGTTGCCTCCCTGGTGATAGGGTCAAGGATGTTGCGGAACGACTGCAGGACATTCTGAAGGGGGAGGGTGAACAGCCAGTAGTCGTGGTCCATATCGGTACCAACGGCATAGGTAAAAAAAGGGATGAGGTCCTGCAAGGTGAATTTAAGGAGCTAGGAGATAAATTAAAAAGCAGGACCTCAAAGGTAGTGATCTCAGGATTACTACCAGTGCCACGTGCTAGTGAGTATAGGAATAGGCGAATAGACCGGATGAATGCATGGCTGCAGGGATGGTGTAGGAGGGAGGGATTTAGATTCCTGGGACATGGGGACCGGTTCTGGGGAAGGTGGGACCTGTACAAGCGGGACGGGTTACACCCGAGCAGGACCGGGACCAATGTCCTCGCGGGGGTGTTTGCTAGTGCTGTCCCATCTATCCAATAGCAATCATAACATGATCGAGTTCAATGTAGTGTTTGAAAGGGAAAAAAGTGAGTCAGCTGCTAGGATTCTAGACTTGGGTAAGGCCGACTTCAATGGGATGAGACAGAAACTGTCCACAGTAAACTGGGCAAATCTGTTAATGCGTAAAACGAATGATGATCAGTGGGAAATGTTTAAAGAAACATTTAATGTGATACAGAATCGGTTTATACCCCTGAGGGGCAAGAACTCTACTTGCCAAAAAAAACAGCCATGGACAACTAAAGAGGTAAGGGACAGTATAAGGCATAAGGAACGGGCATACAAAAAGGCAAAAAATGGCACAGATCCTGGCAAATGGGGGAGATACAAAGATCAACAAAGGGTCACAAAACAGATAGTAAGAGCTACAAAAAGAGAGCATGAAAAGAAACTTGCAAGGGATATCAAAACCAATACAAAAACCTTTTATAGTTACATTAGGAAAAAGAGGGTGGTCAAGAGCAGTGTTGGCCCCTTAAAAGCTGAAAGTGGGGATATTGTCATTGACAATGGGGAAATGGCGGACATGTTGAACGATTACTTTGCGTCAGTATTTACAGTAGAAAAAGAGGATAGCATGCCAGAAATCCCAAGAAAACTAACATTGAATCGGGGACAGGGACTGGATAAAATTAACATAAGTAAAGCAACAGTCATGAAGAAAATAATAGCACTAAAGAGTGATAAATCCCCAGGACCAGATGGTTTCCATCCCAGGGTTTTAAAGGAAGTAGATGCCCGAACTATAATCTTTCAAAGTTCTCTAGATTCAGGAATTGTCCCTCTAGATTGGAAAATTGCACATGTCACTCCGCTTTTAAAGAAAGGAGAGAGAGGGAATCCAGGGAATTATCGACCAGTTAGCCTAACATCTGTTGTGGGGAAAATGCTGGAGTCTATAATTAAGGATAGGGTGACTGAATACCTCGAGAATTTTCAGTCAATCAGAGAGAGCCAGCATGGATTTGTGAAAGGTAGGTCGTGCCTGACAAACCTGATTGAATTTTTTGAAGAGGTGACTAAAGTAGTGGACAGGGGAATGTCAATGGATGTTATTTATATGGACTTCCAGAAGGCTTTTGATAAGGTCCCACATAAGAGGCTGTTAGCAAAGATAGAAGCCCATAGAATCGAGGGAAAAGTACGGACTTGGTTCGGAAGTTGGCTGAGCGAAAGGCAACAGAGAGTAGGGATAATGGGTAGGTACTCACATTGGCAGGATGTGACTAGTGGAGTCCCGCAGGGATCTGTCTTGGGGCCTCAATTATTCACAATATTTATTAACGACTTAGATGAAGGCATAGAAAGTCTCATATCTAAGTTTGCCGATGACACAAAGATTGGTGGCATTGTAAGCAGTGTAGATGAAAACATAAAATTACAAAGCGATATTAATAGATTAGGTGAATGGGTAAAACTGTGGCAAATGGAATTCAATGCAGACAAATGTGAGGTCATCCACTTTGGATCAAAAAAGGATAGAACAGGGTACTTTCTAAATGGTAAAAAGTTAAAAACAGTGGATGTCCAAAGGAACCTAGGGGTTCAGATACATAGATCATTGAAGTGTCATGAACAGGTGCAGAAAATAGTCAATAAGGCTAATGGAATGCTGGCCTCTATATCTAGAGGACTGGAGTACAAGGGGCAGATGTTACGCTGCAGCTATACAAAACCCTGGTTAGACCGCACCTGGAGTACTGTGAGCAGTTCTGGGCATCGCACCTTCGGAAGGACAGATTGGCCTTGGAGGGAGTGCAGCGTAGGTTTACAAGAATGATACCCGGACTTCAAGGGTTAAGTTACGAGGAGAGATTACACAAATTGGGGTTGTATTCTCTGGAGTTTCGAAGGTTAAGGGGTGATCTGATCGAAGTTTATAAGATATTAAGGGGAACAGATAGGGTGGATAGAGAGAAACTATTTCCGCTGGTTGGGGATTCTAGGAGTAGGGGGCACAGTCTAAAAATTAGAGCCAGACCTTTCAGGAGTGAGATTAGAAAACATTTCTACACACAAAGGGTGGTAGAAGTTTGGAACTCTCTTCCGCAAACGGCAATTGATACTAGCTCAATTGCTAAATTTAAATCTGAGATAGATAGCTTTTTGGCAACCAAAGGTATTAAGGGATATGGGCCAAAGGCAGGTATATGGAGTTAGATCACAGATCAGCCATGATCTTATCAAATGGCAGAGCAGGCACGAGGGGCTGAATGGCCTTCTCCTGTTCCTATGTTCCTATGTTCCTACTCTCTAGTCTGTACAGCATCAGCTGCGGAATGTGAAGTCAGGGACAAGGTAACTGAGACCGAAAACGGTATTTGTTTTACCGACCGTACTCTGGCCAGAGATATATCAGCTAGTTTTAGTTTTGCCTTTCATAGGAACAGGAGTAGGCCATTTAGCCCCTTGAGCCTGTTCCACCATTCAATGAGATCATGGCTGATCTGTGACCTAACTCCATATGCTCGCCTTAGCCCCACATCCCTTAATACCTTTGGTTAACACAAATCTATCAATCTCAGATTTAAAATTAACAATTGAGCTAGCATCAACTGCCGTTTGTGAAAGAGAGTTCCAAACTTCTACACCCTTTGCTTATAGAAGTGTTTCCTAACTTCACTCTTGAAAGTCTTGGCTCTAATTTTTAGGCTATGCCCACTCTTCCTAGACTCTCCAACCAGTGGAAATAGTTTCTCTCTATCTACCCTATCAGTTCCCCTTAATATCTTGAAAACTTCAGTCAAATCACCCCTTAATCTTCTAAATTCCAGGGAATACAACCCTAGTTTGTGTAGTCTCTCCTCGTAATTTAACCCTTGGAGTCCAGGTATCATTTTAGTAAATCTACGTTGCATTCCCTCCAAGGCCAGAATATCCTTCCTAAGGTGGGGTGCCCAGAACTGAACACAGTACTCCAGGTGTGGTCTAACCAGGGCTTTGTATAGCTGTAGCATAACTTCTACCCCTTGTATTCTAGTGCTCTAGATATAAAGGCCAGCATTCCATTAACCTTTTTGATTATTTTCTATATCTGTCCATGACATTTTAATGATCTATGTACCCTAAGTCTCTTTGGATCCCCACTATTTCGAGCTTTTCACCATTTAGAAAGTACTCTGGTCTATCCTTTTAAGGTCCAACACTCACCTCACACTTGTCTACAAAGAAATCCATTTGTCACAGTCTTTCCTATTCACTTAATCTATTAATATCTCTCTGTAATTTTATGCTTCCATCTACACTGCTTGCAATGCTGCCTATCTTTGTGTCATCAGCAAACTTGGATATTTGGCTCTCTATCCCATCATCTAAGTCGTTAATAAATACAGTGAATAGTTGAGGCCCCAACACAGATCCTTGTGGGACACCACTAGTCACATCCTTCCAATTTGAGTACCTGCCCATTATCCCTACTCTCTGTCTCCTGCTGCTCAGACAATTTCCTAACCTGGTCAATAATTTTCCCTCAATTCCATGAGCTTCAACTTTAGCTAACAGTCTCTTATGAGCGACTTTATCGAATGCCTTCTGGAAGTCCATATAAACAACATCCATAGACATTCCCCTATCCACTACCTAGTCACCTTCAAAAAATTCAATCAGGTTCGTCAGACATGACCTACCCTTTACAAATCCATATTGGCTCTCTCTGATCAGCTGAAAATGTTCGAGGTGTTCAGTCACTCTATCCTCAATTGTAGACTCTAGTAATTTCCCGACAACAGATGTTAAGCTAACTGGTCTATAATTCCCTTGTTCCTCTCTCATCATTCTTCAGTACTGGAGTGAGATGTGCAATTTCCCAATCCAAAGGGACGGTTCCTGAATCGAGAGAACTTTGGAAGATTATAGTTAGGGCATCTGCAATGTTCTCACCTACTTCCTTTAAAACCCTGGGATGGAAACCATCTGGTCCTAGGGATTTGTAGTGTTGACCGGAGGTCACCGGTTATGGTTATTGGCTTAGTACAAAGAGGAGAAGGGTCAATTCTCTCTTAACTCGCAATTCACTTTATTCACGTTGTTAGATCATATACATATAGCTTATTCGCCTGGTTAGATATAGACATGCAGTTTGCACCAGGTTATACACTTTTATACCCAAACTAGGATCTAAACGCACACCCACTAGGTTTCTCTGACACTCCCTGAGTGGTCACAGAATATAAAGGATAATACCCAAAAAGGAGAGCTGACGCTGGCCAGGCGTTCCGTTCTCTCTCTCTCTCGACATCGTCTCTACGTCCCTGACGTAGGTTCTTCCACTTCCGCGATGGTTGGTCTCCAGAGTCTTCGCTCTGGCTCCATGCCCCAGATTCTTCATTCTTATTCCGAATCTTATCTCTTCAAGCTGTGCTGTCTCTCTCCCTTTGGTTTAGGCTTGCTCGCCTAGTCTGTGTCTTCTCCTCATTGGCTCTGTCCCAAGGACTTAGGTAGCATTACCTCATTACTCCTTTTCTAAATAAGGACTTGTGTCTTATCACATCTCCTTTGTCTTTCACAAAACTTAGCTAATTCAAACCGGTTCCAGCCAGCTCAGGCCAGCGATTGAACTCAGGTTACTTCAGTTCAAAAGTTGCTTTTGCCTGTGTGTCAGCAGTTTGGAATAAACTCAGTGGTTTCTGCAGCCCCTGGCCAACAGTAGGCTTACCTCCCTCTTTCCTTGATATGACCTTTTGAGGTGAAAATGTGCCAGTAGTCACAACTATAAATTTAAAGGGGGTGTATGTGCACAAGTCTTGTGGCGGCAGGACAAGTTGAGAAGGCTGTTAAAAAGACATACGTGATCCTTGGCTTTATAAATGGAGGGATAGAGTACAAAAGCAAGGAATTTATGCTAAACCTTTATAAGACAGCTGGAATATTGAGTCCAATTCTGGGCCTAAACACTTTAGGAAGGCCTTTGAGAGGGTGCAGAGGAGATTTACTGGAATGGTACCAGAAATAAAAGACTTCAGTTACGTGGAGAGACTGGAGAAGCTGGGATTATTCTTCTTAGGGTAGAGAAGGTTAAAGGGAGAATTAATAGAGATGTTCAAAATCCTGAAGCTTTTTGATAAAGTAAATCAGGAGAAACTGTTTCCAGTTGCAGAAGAGTCAGTAACCAGAGGAAACAGATTTAAGGTAATTGGCAAAAGAACCAGAGGCGACATGAGGAAAAAAAAATTACGCAGCAAATTTTTATGATCTGGATTGCACTGCCTGAAAGCAGATTCAATAATAACTTTCAAAAGGGAATTGGGTAAATACTTGAAGTGGAAAAATGTGCAGGGCTATGGGGAAAGAGCAGGGGAGTGGGACTAATTGGATAGCTCTTTCAAAGAGTCGGCACAGGCACGAGGGGCCGAATGGCCTCCTTCTGTACAGTTCCATACTATGATTCTATGATTCTAAAGATTTGTGACCTTAGGGCTTAAATAGTGAGATTGTGAGCAGCTCAGTGTGCAATATCGGATTGGTCCAGGTTAGGAGACTATTGCTGTCTCCCAGATCGTGGTAACGTACGATCTGTTTACGTTCGACTGAATAGACAACAATTTGTATTTTTATAGTGCCTTTAACGTCGTAAAATGTCCCAAGGAGCGATTGTCAAGCAAAATTTGACATTGAGCCACATAAGGAGATATTAGGACAGGTGACCAAAAAACTTGGTCAAAGAGATAGGTTTTAAGGAGCGTCTTAAAGAGGGTGAGGTGGAGAGGTGGAGAGATTTAGGGAGGCAATTCCAGAGCTTAGGGCCTAGGCAGCTGAAGGCACGGCCGCCAATGGTGGTACGATGAAAAACGGGGACGCGCAAGAGACCAGAATTGGAGGAGCGCAGAGATCTCGAGGGGTTGTAGGGCTGGAGGAGGTTACAGAGATAGGGAGGGGGGCGAGGCCATGGAGGGGATTTTAAAACAGGGATGGGAATTTTAAAATCGAGGCGTTCGCGGACCGGGAGCCCAACGTAGGTCAGCGAGCGCAGAGGTGATGGGAGAACGGGGACATGGTGCGTGTTAGGCCAAGGGGAGCAGAGTTTTGGATGTGCTCAAGTATACAGAGTTCACAAAAAGACGTTGAGAGGAATTTGGGCCTAACCCGCCCGGTTGGAATGTTACGGGTTCAGGTCAGATGCCCGTTTCTGCACCCGATGTTATGCCCCATTGACTTCAACGCAGAGTGAAAATCAGGCAGTCACTGAGACCTGCAAACTCAGCAGCTTGAGGAGGTTGAAAACAAAACTGCGGTTTACTTGGAACAGATCTAGATTATGGAACCAATGTTCCACATCCTCCCTCCAAACAACAACTTTGGAGCTTGAACTAAAACCGAGAGATATTGTTCCCCATAACATTTACTGTATTCTGTGTGGAGCAGAGGCATGTGTAGAATGGTGAAGTAAAATATAATTTATAAAGTAATCATCAAAGCCAAGAGCATTTGAAAGCAGCATTTCTGAAACAAATAGCCTTGCCATATCTCTGATTCCTTTCGATTTGAAGTGATTTATAGATTTTTTTAAAAATGTATTTTCGTTATAAAAGACAGAGAAGATTTAACCTTGTTGCATTGTTGGATTTTTTAAAAATTAGATCAGAGCGTAAAATATGGGAAGAGGAGCCTCTGACGGCAACACTTTTATTAATATCGAGAGTGACCCGAATCCAGATCAAGTATGGTGCTGAGGATGAAAACCATTACTGCTGCCCTCTTCTACCCAACATGGGGGCAACGCTGATAACACATAATAGCCCCCGCCCCCTCCTCCTCCGCCTGGGTGTTAACCAAATGAAAAATGCCCACAGCCTGGTCCTCAGGGTATGGTAGTGTAGCGGTTATGTTACTCGACTAGTAATCCAATAGAAAATGAAGTCAAATCTCACCACGGTAATTTGAGAATTCGAATTCAATTATAACAAAATCTGGAATTGAAAAGCTGGTATCAGTAAAAATGAAGCTGCTGGATTGTCATAAAAGCTGGTTGATGAATGTCCTTTAGGGTAGGAAACCTGCTGGGGAAGAGTGATCATAATATGATAAAATTTCATGTTGAGTTTGAGCAGGACGTAATTACGTCCAAAACTAGGTATTTAAAATTTAAACAAAGCCAATTATGTAAGTACGAGGGGCAAGTTGGTTAATGTAGATTGGGACATTAGATTAAAAGATACGTTGGTAAGTAAGCAATGTGAACATTTAAAGAAATAATTCATATTCTCAACAAATATACATTCCCTTGAGGAATAAAAACTCCACGGGAAAAGTGATCCAACCGTGGCTAACTAAAGAAGTTACGGATAGTATTAGATTAAAAGAAGAGGCTTACAATGTTGCCAAAAAGAGTAGTAAGCCTGAGGATTGGGAGGGTTTTAGAAATCAGCGAAGGATGACCAAGAAATTGATAAAGAGGGAGAAAATTGAATATGAGAATAAACTAGCAAGACATATAAAAACATATTGTAAGAGCTTCTACAAGTACGTAAAAAGGAAGAGATTAGCGAAAGTAAGTACGGGTCTCTTAGAGGCAGAGACAGGAGAAATTATAATGGGGAATAAGGAAATGGCAGAGACGTAAAACAAATATTTTATATCTGTCTTCACAGTAGAAGACACAAAAAGCATGCCAGAAATATTGGGGAGCCAAGGGTCTAATGAGAGTGAGGAACTTAAAGTAATTAAGATTAGGAAAGAAAAAGTATTGGAGAAATTAATGGAACTAAAAACCGACAAATCCCCTGGACCTGATTGCCCACATCCTAGGGTTTTAATAGAAGTGGCTGCAGAGGTAGTGGATGCATTGGTTGTGATCTTCCAAAATTCTCTAGAATCTAGAACGGTCCCCATGTATTGGAAGGTGGCAAATGTAACCCTGCTATTCAAGAAAGGAGGGAGAGAGAAAACAGTGAACTATAGGCCAGTTAGCCTGTCTACTACTGTTCATATTATCAGCTCCACTGCGTCCACTTCTGGTCATCAAGATGCAAGCGAGGCTTTCAAGGACTTGAAGATAAATACTTGAAGGGAAAAAATTTGCAGGGCTGCGTGGGAATGGGACTAACTGGATTGCTCTTACAAGAGCCGGCATGGGATCAATGGGCCACATGTAGATCTTCTTCTTCAAAATAATGCCATGGGATCTTTTACCTCCACCTGAGAGGTTCAACATCTCATCCGAAAGACGGCACCTTTGACAGTGCAGCATTCCCTCAGTACTGCACTGGAGTGTCAGCCTAGATTTTGTGCTCACGTCCCTGGCGTGGAACTTCAACTCACAACCTTCTGACCAGAGGTGGGAGTGCTACCAACTGAGCCACAGCTAAGACGTAGATACATGAGTTACAGAGATATATAAGATAGAAAACAGTTTCAGAAACTTTTTAGGAAAGGTTATTCCAGAAGTATACTTCAAAGCAAACCGCGACAATAGGACAAAGAGACACAAGTCAGACTAGTGAAAAGCAAATTTAAATCCAACGGCAGGAAGTTCTTCACACAAGGAGTGATCAACAAATGAAGTGACTCCCTGGTAGAGTTGAGATGAATTTCCATTACTACTTTGGTGGTGCTGATTATGGGAAGAATGTTGGCTAGAACATTGAGTCCTCTTCAAGTATTGCACTGGGGTCTTTAACGTTCACCTGAACCAACGGAACAGGCAAGGACAACAGGTTAACTTCTGACCCAAACAGGTTGGAACTTCTGACAATGCAGTACTCCATTGGTGCTACACGAGACGCAAAAACTGGGAAACTCCTGACCTACTAACTAGGCATCAAACTCTTCCAGCTGCAGAGGCTTTCGACCCCAAGCGAGAGCTGGAACCGGATTCTGACAATGAAGTTGGATTCATGAGCATGAATTTCTCTCAACGTTGAGGAGGGTGGCAGCCGAGTTCTGGTCTTGGCACTGCAGAAATGGCACACGTGACACACTTTTTCTCTCTCTCTCATAATCGACAGGATTTTAAAACTAATCTTCGTGGTCTCCAATCACTACTTCTTAATATACATCATCTTTTTCCCCCACTCTTCTGCACTTCTATATCTTGGGCCTAGGTTTTCTAAAAAAAAGCACAACTTCTGGCTTTCAAAAAAATGATCCACATCTTACTTTTAACAAGCCCTGGATGTAAAAGGACATTGGGCTCGATTTTAGCATCGGGTCTCCTGCGGGTTTCCAGCGGGGGGGGCCCCGAAAATCCCGATATGAGGTCACGTGACCGGATCGCGCCGCGATCCCGACCACTTCCATGTTCCCCGATGACGTGCGGGGCTGCGTGCGTGGCCCCCGCTGGTGGGAATCCCGCAGGCAATTAAAGCCAGCGGGGTTCCACTTGAGAGTACTTACCTTGCTTGTTGAGGTCAGTTAATGAGCTGAATCAGCTGTCAAAAGAGGAAGTGTGGGATTTTACCTGCATCGTAGACTGTTTCACACGCTGGGGGAAACAGTCTCTCTCCAACCAGGCGTGTTGCAGCCAGCAGCCTGTGGCAGCTGCCAAGGTGCACTCCACGGGGGAGAGCCCTCACCCACGCAGGAGGCCACCACGTCACATAGGGCAACCCCTGCCCCCCACCACCCCCCGCCAAGCCAGAGGACAGACCAACACGAAACCGCAGCCCCAGTCCGAGGAACCACCCACCTACCCTGCACAACCCCTCAGACCAACACCTGCCAGATGGGTGGTGCGTGGACACCCTCGGAGGACGAAAAGCATGACCAGCACCAGCAGCCTCGCAGTCCACGCCGTCCGCCGCAGGGACGTGGATCCCCCCAACACGGTGTTGTTGCACGCCCACCTGCACAGCAGGAGGGAGGGCTACCGCAGAGAGAGACGCATCGCAGAGGGCACTACCCTCGCCACATGGTCCACAGACCGAGGCGAAGCTCCCCGGACCTCTCCGAGCAGCAGTGCACAGGGAGGCGCAGATTCGCTCGACATGTAGTCGTGGAGATCTGCAGGCTCTTTCATGCCGAGCTGCTCCTGGCTGGCCCCAGCACCATCTGCTTACCTGTCGCTGCCAAAGTCACCACTGCCCTCCACAACTTCTCCTCCGCATCCTTCCAGGGTGCAGCCGGCTACACCGCCGATGTCTCTCAGTGGTCTGCGCGGAAGAGCCCTGCAAATACACCTGCACCTACTCTGCAGTAACACGATGGCTGGCATCAGTGGTGGGTCCTCATAGTGATACCCAGGAGCGGGCATTATTGGACACAACAGACAGGATTCGCGGAGACATGGCAGTGGTGGTGCCAATATAATGTGTGCTGTTTGTTGCTCTGAAATTCAATATAGGTAACACCCATGGCAAACCCTCCGACACCCTTGTGCACCCCCTTCATGCTCACGAAACATTTGCCTTACGCTGCCTACTGCACATATGCATGCCCTCTGGCTGCAGCACAGGTGGTGGCAGGTTGAGTGAGGCTGGCCATGAGGGAGATGCACGAGAGGGTGAGTATGGGATAGAGCCATGAGATTGTATGAGGATTGGGTCACTTGTTAGTGGCAGGATGAGTACTGGCGAGGTGAGTAGGTGGAGGTAAGATGAGGATGGGGTTTGAGTGGGTATGAAGGGTGATGTGACAGAGTAGTGTTGGCGGTGCCGAAGGAGATGTGGGGTTGGGGCAGTGTTGTGGCAGACGGAGTGTAGGGGAAAGACTTCGTGTTCTCACTGTGGCTGACCTACTGAGGTCATTGGAGCGCCTCCTGCACTGTATGCAGGTGGGCGATATGTTGGTTGCGCAGGTGACCCCCTCTGCCACCTCGAGCCAGGCCTTCTTGGTGGCAGAGGCTGGCCGCTTCCTCCCGCCCGCCGGGTGGAAGATCTCTGTCTTCGCCCTCCTCCTCACCCCATCTGATGATACCCGGGGTGAGGCATCATTAAACTGGGAGCAGCCTTCCCCCTGGGCTGCTCCATGCTGAAATTTGTTCCATTGGTTGCAGCATCTGTCAGTGGAGGACTGCCCCTTTAACTAGATAGCCTCCAGCTGACAGATCGTACTGCGCATGCGCAGCCCGCCCGACGCGCAGACCAGCAGCGTGGACCCCGGAGGAGCAGGTAATTGATTCCTATTAGTGTGTTGCCTGCTACGATCGCGCGGGCAACCCACTAATTTCACCGAGCGTGTTGACCACGCTCCCGAAACCCAACCCGCCGGAAACCCGCAGGCCTGGTAACATCGAGCCCATTGAGTCTAACCCACCAACGTGTATTCTGACGGATTTAAAGCCCGATGAAGTTGAGTTTCTTGTGGGAATGTGAAAACTAGAAAAACACCTTCAGCTGTCACAAGATATTAATGTTCCACCTTAGGCCCCAACACCTTTGAGGGATCTCTGTGACTGTCTTCATTCATCAACGGTAATAATCAGCAAGCATGAAATGTAGAATAACTTTTTAAATGTGCAAGTGTTAGCAATGGTAGAGGAGGTCCCAAATGACACTTTCTACCCGAAGGATGTGACTGTTTTTTTAAAATTTTTGTGCCAGTAACTTATCTTGTGCAACAATAAAGCCGGAAATGACCACAGATGATTGGTTTGAAATAACACCACGATATTTATATTTTCTTGTGTTCTATCGCTTGTATCACCTGACGCCTGTGGCTCAGTGGGTAGCATGCTCACAATCAGAACGTTGTGGGTTCAAGTCCCACACCACAAGATATTAAAGCACAAAATCTAGGTTGACATTTCAGTGCCGTAGAGAAGATGTGTTGTCTTTTAGATGAGACATTAATCCAAGGCTCCATTTGCTCCAGGTGGACATAAAAGATCCCATGGCACTATTTCGAAGAAGAGCAGGGGGAGTTCTCCCCCGTGTCCTGACCAATATTTATCCCTCAACCAACATCACTCAAAACAGATGATTTGGTCATTATCACATTGCTGTTTGTGGGATCTTGCTGTGCGCAATTTGGCTGCCACGTTTCCTACATTACAACAGTGACTACGCTTCAAAAAGTACTTCATTCGCTGTGAAGTGCTTTGAAACATCCCGAGGTCGTGAAAGGCACTATATAAATGCAAGTCGTTCTTTCTTGTCACCACCGTCCAAACTACACTCAGATCAAATCCATATACAGACAATCTGTCGGAATGGCTTGTATACGAGTGGATGAATGCCGGAAGGATGAGTTGGAACACTTGGCTTACTGTCAAACTGCTTGCCTAGAAATTGGTCAGCCCCCGACTTCGGCCAAGAAATCCAGCAGCTAAACTGATGGTCACGCCAAATTGGTCCTCCTGTCCAAGAGACAGTGCACCAGTCGCAAAAAGGATGAAGATCGACCTGCAGGATCCGGCTGCGGAGCAACCATAAGTCCAGGAAGTGGGGTTGGGGGTGGCGGGGGTGGTGGCTGGTAATTGGAATGGGAGGGCCGGGGAGAGCGGTGGTCGGCACAGGCCCACAGATGTAACATGGAGCAATTCTGCTCCTTCTGGCTCCACATTCAGGGACAGAAAAACCTTTTTTAACCTCTCTTTTTGGTGGCAGCCTCCAGCGGAACCCTTTTATAGACTCGCCGGTCTGGCTGCTCCGCGCCTGAGAAAAATGGCCGCAGGACGCACGCTGAGGTCGTGCGCCGACCAATTTCGGGATTGGGCCTGAAATAGGTGTTAGGTCCCTGACCTGCACAGGCAATGGACCTAATGTTTGTTTCGGACCGGTACCCTGGACAACCACAGGACACCCTAATCAGAATGGCGTGCGGCGCAAAGCCGGCGAATGAGCGCACGCACATCGCACGTCATATGGAACCCTGCGGCACGCATTTTTTTGCCTAAAAACAGGCGTTGTCCGATCTATTTACCTTGATGGGGGAATTAGAAGAAATTTGTTTCGCACGAAAGAGTTATAAGCAAATGGAACATTTTTACCCTAAACTGGCAACTGAGGCATCATTTAAAATGGAATTGGATATGTATTTGAAACTGGGATAGCTCCAATTCAAGATCCAGCTCGTTCACAGGCTGAGAAGGTGGGCCAGGGTTCGAGGGGCATCCATGGAGGGGGCGGATGAAAGTGCCACATTGTCCCAGATCCACCTGCAAGGGCCTTCACGAGGAATTCTAAGGCCTTGTTGTCTGGGCTCACACAACGAAGAACGGCAGAGGGCAGCTGAACCCAAGGTTCCTAACAACCAGTCAGCGCCTTCAGGGGATGAGAGAATTGGGGTTGGGGGATGTAACATGATCAAGTATGGAGAAGGCACACAAAGCAAACACCACCCCTTGTAAAATCATAACATATCAACGGCCAAGTCGAGGGGGTTTTGATAGTGTAGATAGAGAGAAACTGTTTTCACTGCCTGGAGGGTCGGTAACCAGAGGACGCAGATTGATGATAATGGGCAAAAAAGGCAGGGGGGGCAATGCGGAGAAATTTTTTTAATGCAGCGAGTTGTAATGATCTGGAATACACTCCATGAAAGGGTGGTGGAAGGAGTAATTTTCAAAAGGGAATTGGATAAATACTTAAAAGGGAAAAAAAATTGCAGGTCTACAGAGAAAGAACGGGGTGTGAGACTAATTGGTAGCTCTTTCAGAGAGCCAGCACAGGCACGATGGGCCAAATGGCCTCCTACTGTGCTGTCTGATTCTAATTTGCAGCCCTCATTTGTATTTCATAGTTTCATAGTGTCATAATGTGGTACAGCACAGGAGGAGGCCATTCATCCCATCGTGCCTGTGCTGGAACTTTGAAAGAGCTATCCAATCAATCCCATTCCCCCGATCTTTCCCCAAAGCCCTGTAGATTTTTTCTCTTCTAGTATTCATGCAATTCCGTTCCGAATGTTACTGATGAATCTGCTTCCACCACCCTTTCAGGCAGTGCATTCCAGATAATGACAACTCGCTGCGTAAAAAAAATGTTTCCTCATGTCACCTCTGGTTCTTTTGCCGATCACCTTAAATCTGTGTCATAAAATCATAGAATCATAGAATCATAGAAGTTACAACATGGAAACAGGCCCTTCGGCCCAACATGTCCGTGTCGCCCAGTTTATACCACTAAGCTAGTGCCAATTGCCTGCACTTGGCCCATATCCCTCTATACCCATCATACCCATGTAACTGTCCAAATGCTTTTTAAAAGACAAAATTGTACCCGCCTCTACTACTGCCTCTGGCAGCTCGTTCCAGACACTCACCACCCTTTGAGTGAAAAATTGCCCCTCTGGACCCTTTTGTATCTCTCCCCTCTCACCTTAAATCTATGCCCCCTCGTTATAGACTCCCCTACCTTTGGGAAAAGATTTTGACTATCGACCTTATCTATGCCCCTCATTATTTTATAGACTTCTATAAGATCACCCCTTAACCTCCTACTCTCCAGGGAAAAAAGTCCCAGTCTGTCTAACCTCTCCCTGTAAGTCAAACCATCAAGTCCCGGTAGCATCCTAGTAAATCTTTTCTGCACTCTTTCTAGTTTAATAATATCCTTTCTATAATAGGGTGACCAGAACTGTACACAGTACTCCAAGTGTGGCCTCACCAATGCCCTGTACAACTTCAACAAGACATCCCAACTCCTGCATTCAATGTTCTGACCAATGAAACCAAGCATGCCGAATGCCTTCTTCACCACCCTATCCACCTGTGACTCCACTTTCAAGGAGCTATGAACCTGTACTCCTAGATCTCTTTGTTCTATAACTCTCCCCAACGCCCTACCATTAACAGATTAGGTCCTGGCCCGATTCGATCTACCAAAATGCATCACCTCACATTAATCTAAATTAAACTCCAACTGCCATTCATCGGCCCACTGGCCCAATTGATCAAGATCCCGTTGCAATCCCAGATAACCTTCTTCACTGTCCACAATGCCACCAATCTTGGTGTCATCTGCAAACTTACTAACCATGCCTCCTAAATTCTCATCCAAATCATTAATATAAATAACAAATAACAGCGGACCCAGCACCGATCCCTGAGGCACACCGCTGGACACAGGCATCCAGTTTGAAAAACAACCCTCTACAACCACCCTCTGTCTTCTGTCGTCAATCCAATTTTGTATCCAATTGGCTACCTCACCTTGGATCCCATGAGATTTAACCTTATGTAACAACCTACCATGCGGTACCTTGTCAAATGCTTTGCTGAAGTCCATGTAGACCACGTCTACTGCACAACCCTCATCTGTCCTCTGGTTACCGACCCTTCTGCCACTGGACACATTTTCTCCTTATTTACTCTATCAAAATTATTCATTAAGGAGAGATTTGATAGAGTTGTTCAAAATCATTCATGATTTTGAACAACTCTATCAAATCTCCCCTTAATCTTTTCTGCTTTGCTTCAGTCTCTCCACATAACTGAAGTCCCTCATCTCTGGTACCATTCTCGTAAATCTCTTCTGAACCCTCTCTAAGTCCTTAACATCCTTCCTAAAGTGTGGTGCCCAGTATTGGACACAATAATCCAGATGAAGCGTAACCAGTGTTTTAGAAAGGTTTAGCATAATTTCCTTGCCTTGTACTCCATGCCTCGATTAATAAAGCCGAGGATCCCATAAGCTTTTTTAACAGCCTTCTCAACTTATCCTGCCACCTTCAAAGATTTGTGCGCATACACTCCCAGGTCTCTCTGTTTCTGCACCCCTTTTAAAATTGCTCCATTTAGTTTATATTGCCTCTCCTTTTTCTTCCGACCAAAAATGTATCACTTCACACTTCTCTGGGTTAAATTTCATCTGCCATGTGCCTGCCCATTTCACCAGGCTGTCTATATCCTTCTGAAGTCTGTTGCTATCCTCCACATTGTTTACTACATTCTTGAGATTCATGTCATCTACAAACTTTGAAATTATACCCTGTATATCCAAATCCAAGAAGAAGAAGAAGAACAACAACAACAACAACAACTCGCATTTATATAGCGCCTTTAAAGCAGTAAAACATTCCAAGGCGCTTTGCAGGAGCGTTAACAAACAAAATTTGAAACCGTAAGGAGATTTTAGGACAGGCGACCAAAAGCTTGGTCAGAGTAGGTTTTAAGGAGCATCATAAAGGAGGAGAGAGAGGTAGAGTGGTGGAGAGGTTTATCGGAGGGAATTTCAGAGCTTAGGGTCTAGGCAGCTAAAGGCACAGCCATCAATGGTGGAGCGATTAAAATCAGGAATGTGCAAGAGGCAAGAATTGGAGGACCGCAGAGATCTTGGAGGGTTGTCGGGCTGGAGGAGGTTACAGAGATAGGGAGGGGCGAGGCCATGGAGGGATTTGAAAGCAAGGATGAGGATTTTAATATTGAGGCGTTCCGGACCGGGAGCCAGTGTTAGTCCAGGTCATTAATATATATCAAAAAGAGCAGTGGTCCTAACACTTTCCCCTGGAGTACACCACTGTATACTTCCCTCCAGTCTGATAAAACAACGGTTCACCACTGCTCTCTGCTTTCTGCGCCTTAGCCAATTTTGTATCCATGCTGCGATTGTCCCTTTAATCCCATGGACTTTAATTTTGCTTACAAGTCTATTATGTGGTACTTTATCAAATGCCTTCTGAAAGTCCATATACACAACATCAACCGCACTACCCTCATCAACTCTCTCCGTTACTTCATCAAAGAACTCAATCAAGTTAGTCAAACATGATTTTCCTTTAACAAATCCATGCTGGCTTTCATTTATTAGCCCAGACTTTTCGAAGTGCCAATTCATTTTGTCCCGGATTATTGTCTCTAAAATTTTCCCCACCACAGACGTCAGGCTGACTGGCCTGTAATTGCTAAGCTCATCCCTCTCCCCCTCTTTGAACAAGGGTGTAACATTTGCAATTCTCCAGTCCTCTGGCACTGCCCCCGTATCTAAGGAGGATTCGAAGATTGTGGCCAGGGCTTCTGCAATTTCCACCCTTACTTCCCTCAGTAATCGAGGATGGATCCCATCTGGACCGGGTGACTTTTCTAATTTGAGTACTGCCAACCTTTTAAGTACTTCCTCTTTATTTTTATCCTATCCAATATTGCTACTACCCCACCAGTGAAAAAAGAGTTATCTGTTTTTAATACAACTGATCATTCTCTCTCTTTCTCTGTCTTTGTGCTCTGACCGTTTGTATATTCAGTAGTCCTGTATGTAATGTCTCTCTGTCTGAACACTATTCAAGTCCTTTGATTGCCTTGACAACGGGCAGTTGGAAAGATTATCTGTAATCACCAGGCATTGTTCTCTGACTATATATGCGGTACCCTTCCATGGAATCCCACACTCACCTGATGAAGGAGAAAGCCTCCGAAAGCTTGTGATTTTCAAATAAAACTGTTGGACTATAACCTGGTGTTGTAAGATTCCTTACACTTTACTGCTACATTGGCAGCATCCTCTTCTCTAGTGAAGACCAATGTGAAGTATTCATTTAGTACCTCAGCCATGCCCTCTGCCTCCATAAGAGCTAATTTGTCCCACCCTTCCTTTGACTATCATTTTAATATTTATATGTTTATAAAAGACTTTGGGATCCCTATTATGTTAGCCACTAATCTATTCTCATACACTCTCTTTGTCCCTTTTTTAGATCTCCTCTACAGTTTCTGTTTCAACTTAATTGTCTACTGATTTACAAACCTTATATTTGTCATTTAATGTGCATAATGTTTATACATGAATTACAACAGAGTTTACGCTCTGCTTGTTTGGGTGTTACACAAATAGCACCTAGAAATTTATTTTTAATATATCTGTAAATGAAGTCAGCCAGGCATGTGGGAATTCCCATTACAGGCTGCCACATGTAACCTGAACCTACATATGATTCAGCACTAATTTGGCCTGTTAATGCAGCGCTGTTATCATTTTTAAATTCTTCTCAGAATCATTATCTGAATGACTGTTGACACCTTTTATGAGATAACTAGCTTTACTAGGCCTTGGAAAGGGTACAGAAATTGCACCAGAATGATACCATGGATGAGGGACTTCAGTTACGTGGAGAGATTGGAGAAGCTGGGATTGTTCTCCTTAGAGCAGAGGGGAGACCTAATAGAGGTGTTCAAAATTATGAGGGGTTTTGATAGATCAAGTAGGGAGAAATTGTTACCTCTGGCAAGTGGGTCGGTAGCCAGAGGTTTAAAATAATTGTCAAAAGTACGAGAGGGGAAATGAGAAGAAATTTTTTCACACAGAGGGTTTTAAGATCTGGAACGTACTACCTGATAGGTTGATGGAAGTAGATTCCATAGGAACTTTCAAAAGGCATTTGGACAGAAGACAGAGGGTGGTTGTAGAGGGTTGTTTTTCAAACTGGAGGCCTGTGACCAGCGGTGTGCCTCAGGGATCGGTGCTGGGTCCGCTGTTATTTGTTATTTATATTAATGATTTGGATGAGAATTTAGGAGGCATGTTTAGTAAGTTTGCAGATGACACCAAGATTGGTGGCATTGTGGACAGCGAAGAAGGTTATCTAGGATTGCAACGGGATCTTGATAAATTGGGCCAGTGGGCCGTTGAATGGCAGATGGAGTTTAATTTAGATAACTTAGATAGAGTTTAATTTAGATAAATTAATTTAGATTAATTTAGATAAAAACCTGTCCCATTACCGCCTTCCTTGCCTTGCACCATCATCCCTTTTGTCATCGAATCTCTCCTGCCCTCTGCC
This sequence comes from Heptranchias perlo, assembly GCF_035084215.1. Taxonomy (NCBI): domain Eukaryota; kingdom Metazoa; phylum Chordata; class Chondrichthyes; order Hexanchiformes; family Hexanchidae; genus Heptranchias; species Heptranchias perlo. The sequence goes on along the minus strand of NC_090338.1, from coordinate 10,788,923 downwards.
CTATCACAGACCTTCCCTTTTGTTCTTTCCTCCCTTCCCCTCCTTTCCCTGGCTCCGTACTCGGTCAAAAACTTTAACTCTTTTAGCATCTTCCAGTTCTGAAGAATGTTCTTCGGCCTGAAACCAGATGACACCAAGATTGGTGTTATTGTGGACAGTGAAGAAGGTTATCTAGGATTGCAACGGGATCTTGATAAATTGGGCCAGTGGGCCGATGAATGGCAGATGGAGTTTAATTTAGATAAATGTGAGGTGATGCATTTTGGTAGATCGAATCGGGCCAGGACCTACTCCGTTAATGGTAGGGCGTTGGGGAGAGTTATAGAACAAAGAGATCTAGGAGTACAGGTTCATAGCTCCTTGAAAGTGGAGTCACAGGTGGATAGGGTGGTGAAGAAGGCATTCAGCATGCTTGGTTTCATTGGTCAGAACATTGAATACAGGAGTTGGGATGTCTTGTTGAAGTTGTACAAGACATTAGTAAGGCCACACTTGGAATACTGTGTACAGTTCTGGTCACCCTATTATAGAAAGGATATTATTAAACTAGAAAGAGTGCAGAAAAGATTTACTAGGATGCTACCGGGACTTGATGGTTTGACTTACAGGGAGAGGTTGGATAGACTGAGACTTTTTTCCCTGGAGAGTAGGAGGTTTAGGGGTGATCTTATAGAAGTCTATAAAATAATGAGGGGCATAGATAAGGTAGATAGTCAAAATCTTTTCCCAAAGGTGGGGGAGTCTATAACGAGGGGGCATAGATTTAAGGTGAGAGGGGAGAGATACAAAAGGGTCCAGAGGGGCAATTTTTTCACTCAAAGGGTGGTGAGTGTCTGGAACGAGCTGCCAGAGGCAGTAGTAGAGGCGGGTACAATTTTGTCTTTTAAAAAGCATTTGGACAGCTACATGGGTAAGATGGGTATAGAGGGATATGGGCCAAGTGCAGGCAATTGGGACTAGCTTAGTGGTATAAACTGGGCGACATGGACATGTTGGGCCGAAGGGCCTGTTTCCATGTTGTAAACTTCTATGATTCTATGATTCTATGACATGTACATGATGAGGGCTGATTTGCAGGGTTATGGGGGGAGAAGCTGGTGTGCGGGACTAAACGGGACAGTTCTTTCGAAGAGCAGGCACAGGCACGACACGCCGAGTGGCCTCCTTCTGTGCTGTAAGATTATATGATTCTATGATTCTGCTGATTAAAAGAGTGTTAACACGAATTGCAGCCACAAAGATCGGCCCCTGCAGTGATTCAATTAACAAATTGCTGCAGTAGGGGACAGAAAGAGCTGTAGGCAATTTGATTCTTCATCGCACGGACTTAAATCATTGGCTTAAAACCTTAATCTTTTTCGACGTTAGTGCCTTATCAAGGTTCAGATGGTCTTACATCATTCAACAACAAGACTAGCAGCTTTCAGCAAGCTAATACTTTAATTCTAGTCAACAACAACAACAACAACTCGCATTTATATATTTATTATAGTTTTTAATGCAGTAAGGTGTCGCCATTCGCTTCACAGGAGCGTTATCAATCAAAAATTTGACACCGAGCCACATAAGTAGATATTAGGACAGGTGACCAAAAGCTTGATCAAACAGATCTTAAAGGAGGAGAGGTTTAGGGAGGGAATGCCTGAGCTTGAAGCCTTGAAAGCTAAAGACACGGCCGCCAATGGTGGAGCGATGAAAATCGGGGACGCACAAAAGGCCAGAATCGGACAAGTGCAGAGATTTTGGTCCACCAACGCCACAAATTTAAAATGATCATTTTTGTGTTCAAATCCATCCATGGCCTCGCCTCTCCTTATATCTGTAACCTCCTCCAGCCCTACAACCCTCTGAGAACTCTGCATTCTTCCAATTCTGGCCTCACGTGCATCCCCGATTTCCTTCGCCCCTCCATTGGCGGCCGTGCCTTCAGCTGTCCAGGCCCTAAGCTCTGGAATTCCCTCCCTAAACCTCTCTGCATCTCCACCAATAATTTTATTGGATAGAGAGGTTCGAAGCTAGAGGTGAGAGGAGTGTTGGAGAGACACCTCAGATATGGAGCATAATTGAAGCCTGTATATTAGAGCCTGTTTAATGTGGTCACCCTAGGCATAAGGACATATGTTCCCTAGCACCATTATTATCATTGCCATAAGCCTTCAGGTTTAGTTACCATTAAATTTCCTTGTACACTACTTCTTTAGAAGCCACTGAGTAATGACCTAGTCACGTGGCTTCCAATGTCATTTCTGTTCTCAATGCTGTTGTCAGCGCATGACACATCACTAGCCTTGGCCCAGATGCATTCTGCACAAGCACTGTATTGATGTTCGATGTCCCCGAGGACTCTAAAGCTGTGATAAAGGCTTTGCTAAAGTCTCATCCTTTAGCAGTATCTAAGCCACGCATCCAAGCCAAGGTTAAGGCCATTAACCCACTCCAGTAGTAAGTCAGCATGGAACAACAAAATGTTAACACATCCATTGAGAGCACTGGGTTCATAAATCTTTGAATTTATCGCCTAAAAGTTGCTTTTGTAATGACGCTTTTTGACTTTGGGCTTTTAATAAAGGCAGAAAATGGTAGGAGTGCCCAGTAGGTCAGTTAGCATCTGAAAGAAAAAGATAGACTGACATTTTTGCATGGCATGAACTGGTGGAACATTTCCCTTATAGGATTGACCAAAACAAACAAGGAGAGGAGAACAACAGATAGATGTTAAGAGCTTGGGTATCCAAGCAGTTTTACAAAGAGGCAGCCAATGAATTGAACAGCACATTATAGAATAAAGCATTTCAGTTTAAAATCTACTTACAAGCTATTAAGCCCATCAGTCGCCTCTTAGTAAAAGGCTACAATGTTTTTCGTGAATATTGGCAGTACTCCATAAGTTAACAAACTGAACAACAACAACTTGCATTTATATAGTGCCTTCAACGTCGTAAAATGTTCCAAGACGCTGCACAGGAGCGTAAATCAGACAAAATTTGACACCGAGCCACATAAAGAGATATTAGGACACGTGACCAAAAGCTTGGTCAAAATGGTAGGTTTCAAGGATTGACTTAAAGAACTACAAACTTATTAACTGCTGCGATGTGTAGTCATTGCATTGCATTCAATTGATGACACCAATCTGTCCTAGAGACAGAGAGAAGAAGCACTCGGACTCGATATGGTCTGAGAGTTCCAGAGCTCACAAACATCACAAGATTTCATATGTCCTGCAGGGCCATTCTGTGAATATGGATGAGGAAAATCATTTGGCCCTCTGTTCTCATTTATTCAGAAGAAACCTACAGCATAGGAGTAATTCGAGTCATGACATGTGGTAAGTGTAGCATGCTTTGGAGGAACAGAGAACTTTGGTTCCCAAAGCTCTCCACCACTGGGGTTTCTCTCCCGTCATATCTGGGTCTGTTGTAGACCAATTAGATAGAGATTGATTGCCATGATTAGTCAACAATTCCATTATCATCGTATCATGTGACAACTAGGATAGTAGAAGGCAAACAAGATGGACCTTAGTCTTCTTTCATCTAGCAATTCCTATGTTCCTACATCTTCCTGAAGCTTCATCCAACTGTTGATGCCTCTCCTGGTATATCTCATGGTCATTCCATCGGGTCAACTGCTGTTTATACGGGCCGTATAACTCATTGTACACGATGGCCCAAAATTAAAATGAACCCCATCAGATTGCTGTGATGTTTCAAACAAAGTCACTCAAGATTAAGAAAACTAAAATGATCACGTTAAGAGGGAAATGAAAGCAGAAATCAAATTATACACAAGCAGAATTTCTTTTTTTTATTAGTTAGGAAATCCAGCTGTGCTCTGCGCCCGATTCCCGCTTTGCTCTGCCAGGGGCGCAGCTTCATGCCAGGAGTTCAATTTTGTTAAATTTACCCTTACAAATTTTAAATGTTCGAGTAGGAACGAGGAGAGATCAAACAGAAACCCCAGTGGGTTCCTTTTATTGTCACAAAAGCAAAATACTCTGGATGCTTAATACAAGGAGTCTAGCGAATAAGGCAGATGAGCTGAGGGCACAGATAGACATGTGGAAGTACGATATCTTAGCTATTACTGAAACATGGCTTAAACAGGGGCAGGAATGGCAGCTCAACGTTCCTGGTTACAGGGTTTTCAGATGAGATAGAGAGGGGGATAAGAAAGGACGGGGGGGTGGGGGGTGTTGGCAATATTGGTTAAAGAAACAATTACAGCTGTGAGGAGGGGTGATTTGTTAGAAGGATCATCAAATGAGGCCATATGGGTTGAGCTAAAGAACAAAAAAGGGGCAATCACATTGCTGGGAGTGTACTATAGACCCCCAAACAGCCAGAGGGAGATGGAAGAGCAAAAATTTAGGCAAACTTCTGAGAAGTGCAAAAACAGTCAGGCAGTAATAGTGGGGGATTTCAAGTACCCTAATATTAACTGGGATACAATCAAAGTTAAAGTTATAGAGGGTGCAGAATTCTTAAATTGCATTCAGGAGAACTTTTTTAGCCAGTACGTAGCAAGCCCAACAAGAGGGAGGGCAGTTGTGGATTTAGTTTTAGGAAATGAAGCAGGGCAGGTGGAAGGAGTATCAGTAGGAGAACATTTTTGGGTTAGGGATCATAATTCAGTTAGTTTTAGCATAGTTATGGAAAAGGATAAAGATAGAACAGGAGTTAAAGTTGTAAATTGGGGAAAGGCCAATTTTACTAAGCTGAGAAGTGATTTTGCAAAAGTGGACTGGAAACAGCTACTTGAAGGTAAATCAGTGTCAGAGCAGTGGGAGATTCAAGGGGGAGATTCAAAGGGTTCAGAGTAAACATGTTCCCACAATAAAAATGGGTGGGACGGCCAAATCTAGAGCCCCCTGAATGACAAGGAGCATACAGGGTAAGATAAGGCAAAAAAGGGAAGCTTATGTCAGACACCGAGAGCTCAATACTGCAGAAAGCCTAGGGGAGTACAGAACGTGCAGGGGTGAAATTAAAAAGGAAATTAGGAAAGCAAAGAGAGGGCATGAAAATATACTGGCAAATAAAATTAAGGAAAACACAAAAATGTTTTATAAATACATAAAGAGCAAGAGGATAACTAAGGAAAGAGTAGGGCCTATTGGAGACCAAGAAGGTAACCTACATGTGGAGGTGGAAGATGTGAGCATGGTTCTCAATGAATACTTTGCATCTGTCTTCACAAAAGAGGGGGACGATGCAGAGATTGTAGTTAAGGAGGAGGAGGAGTGTGAAATATTGGGTGGGATAAACATAGTGAGAGAGGAAGTATTCAGGGGTTTAGCATCCGAAAGCTTGTAAATTTCAAATAAAATCGTTGGACTATAACTTGGTGTTGTAAAATTGTTTACAATTGTCAACCCCAGTCCATCACCGGCATCTCCACATTATCAGCATACCCTTCTATTCCTTTCTCCCTCATGTGTTTATCTAGCTTCCCCTTAAATGCATCTATGCTATTCGCCTCAACTACTCCTTGTGGTAGCGAGTTCCACATTCTAACCACTCTCTGGGTAAAGAAGTTTCTCCTGAATTCCTTATTGAATTTGGTGCTGCACTGTGTGACAACAGCAACGAATGTGTAAATGCGTTCCTATCAAATTCTTTTATCCGCTATTTTAACAATGTAACCCATTTATTTTAAACCACAGCTTTCACTTACGTGATGCCTTTAAAATAGTGACGCAACCAAGACATTTACAAAAAAGGTGGGGGATGGGCACAGCACGAACAAGAACGGACAAAGATGTCCGCGATGAGGGGACGGTATGGACGGAGCTGAGTGATGTTACGGAAACGGAGTTCAGTGACCTTGGAGGTGGATAGGCTACGGGTTTGAAGCTCAGCTCAGGTTTGAAGGGGCAGTGAGTTAACCTCTTCATTTAATTAGCAGACAGAGGAATTTCATATGAACGTGTTAATTGCTCAATACTACTCTTACATAGGAACAGGAATGGGCCATTCAGCCCCTCGAGCCTGTTCCACCATTCAATTAGATCATGGCTGATCTCCAACCTCAACTCCATCTACCTGCCTTTGTTCCATATCCCCTGATACCCTTACCCAACAAAAAATCCATCTATCTCAGCCTTGAAAATTTCAATTCACCCAGCATCCACAGCCTTTTGGAGTGGAGAGTTCCAAATTACAAGTCCAGATACAACAAGTTCAGGAAGTAATAGACCAGTTAGCTTAACGTCGGTGGCAGGAAAGATAGTGGAATCTTTACCCAAAGATGTAATTGAAAAAGATCTAGAAACCGAAAATATAGTAAAGAATAGTCAGCACGGATTTCAAAAGGGAAGATCGTGCTCGGCTAACGTTAGTGAATCCTTTGAAGAACTATCTGAAAGAGTAGATAGGGGTAATGTAGTAAATGTAATAGACATGAATTTTCAAAAGGCCTTTGATAAGGTACCGCATAAGTAGAATCATGACTATGGTCAGAGCATGTGGAGTCAGAGGACAAGTAGCAGAATAGATAGCAAACTGGCTACAAAACAGAAAGCAGAGAGTAGGGGTTAAGGGTAGTTACTCAGATTGGAAAAATGTGGGAAGTGGGACCAATGTTGTTCGCTATTTACAAAACTGATTTGGACACTGGAATCAGAAATGCAATTTCAAAATTTGCAGGCGACAGCAAATTGGGGGGGTATAATTAACACGGGGGAGGAATGCAACAAAATACAGGAAGACATTAATAAACTTGCAGAATGGCCATGTAATTGGCAAATGTAGGAAACTCGGCAGCCAATTTGTGCACAGCAAGGTGCCACTGTGATAATATGATAACGACCAGATGTTCTGCTTTAGGTGGAGGGATAAAATTTATCCAGGACACTGGGGAGAACTCCTCTGCTCTTCTTCGAATAGTGCCATGGGATCTTTTATGTCCACCTGAGAGGGCCTCAATGAGGGTTAGGGTTAGGGTGTAACGTCTCATCGGAAAGACAGCACCTCTGACAATGCAGTACTCCCTCAGTAATGCACTGGAGTGTCGGCCTGGATTTTGTGCTCAAGTCTCAGGAGTGGGACTTAAACCCACGAGCTTCTGACTCAGAGGTGAGAGTGCTACCCACTGAGCCACAGCCAACACTTCAATGCTCTTGAAGACAAGGGCTCAACTTCAAAAAAAAAATGCCTGGCAGTAAGTGAGAATGAAATAAAAATATGTATTATGTTTTATTTATTCATGAGATTCTGATTTTGTGTAAATGACATGTTAGGAGTCAGGAGATAGTTGGAATAGTTTTCTTATACATGTGCTCACAGTATTAGTACCTCAGGCAAGAGCCTGCTTTGCAAATCATATTCTCTTGTTCCTGACACTGCGTTTCATGTGCAATGAAATATATCAAAAGCAAAACATCTATTGCAACTGAGCAAATCAGTTCATTCAACTTGTGTTTGACTGCAGGGCCAAGCTGTTGCATTGTTACCAGATTCATACATCCGACTCATTTCTAAATCCTGCCTTTTGAATGATTTCCCTCGTTGTTTCTTGTGCCTTTATTTTTTCAAACGTTGAGCACCAAAACACGGAATATAACCAGGATTGGACGCGGAGATGTTGTAGGTTGCATTTCAAGTGAATCTTTTCACAGTGGAACTTCCGTTATCTGCACTCCCGTTATTGGCTTCCCGATCATCCCGGGGACAAAAGTTGTGTGAGGTGATGTGCCATTCCATAACCTGCTAACAACAGTCTACCCCTGTCTGGCATGAAGCAACCTCACAGCCCAAGAAGGATTAAATGCGCTTTATGTTATCCGTGTTGTTCTTGACATCAGTCAGGTGCCTGGGTATTGTTGTGTCATTTGTGTCAGCCCAAAACACGGTGAGTATTGAATATTCACAAATTTCTCTGATCCACCACAACAGTTCCTTCCATTATAGTTAGGACAACAATAACAACAACAATTTGCATTTATATAGCACCTTTAACATCGTAAAACGTCCCAAGGCGCTTCACAGGAGCGATTATCAGACACAATTTGACACTGAGCCACATAAGGAGATATTAGGACAGGAGACCAAAAGCTTGGTCAAAGAGGTGGGTTTTAAGGAGCGTCTTAAAGGAGCAGAGAGAGGTAGAGAGGCGGAGAGATTTGGGGAAGGAATTCCAGAGCTTAGGGACTAGGCAGCTAAAGGCACGGCCACCAATGGTGGAGTGATTAAAATCGGGGATGCGCAAGAGGCCAGAATTGGAGGAGCGCAGAGATCTCAGAGGGTTGTAGGGCTGGAGGAGGTTACACAGATAGGGAGAGGCGAGGCCATGGAAAGATTTGAAAACAAGGCTGAGAATTTTTTTAAATTGAGGCGTTGCAGGACCGGGAGCCAATGTATTCACCAAGCACAGGGGTGATGGGTGAACGGGACTTAGTGCGGGTTAGGATACGGGCAGCAGAGTTTTGGATGAGCTCAAGATCACTGAGGATGGAAGGTGGGAGGCCAGCCAGGAGAGCATTGAAATAGTCGAGTGTAGAGATAGCAAAGGCACGGATGAGGGTTTCAGATGAGCTGAGGCAGGGACGGAGGCATGAGGAAATCATTCTCAAAGAAGTTGCACCATGTCAGCTGCTGAAATGCTCAATGGGGTAAGAAAAGGGAAAAGACGCAATAATCCAACAGAATGTGCTCGGAACCCTCAAACGTCACAAGGCACAGAAGCTTAGAAAGAAAAGGAAACGGAGAAACTAACATATGAATTCTGTCACCGACAACATTAGTGCAGATCCATAGAGTGTAGGCATGGGCTTTGAAAACTGAATGAAAAAGGAAGCAAATGATAGAAAACATAATGGAAACAGAAGGAAGGGTTGCCTGAAAAGTTGGAATTATCAACAGCGTAAAAACTGGAATCCAAAGTAGCGAATCCAATCGATATACACACCTGTTCGAGAAACAAAGGTTTTCCTCCCTCATGTAACGTACTCTGAGATATCTCTCTGTACGTGGGGAGCGCTACAGAAATGGAAATCATTGCCACTGACTTGGCCGCCTTCGTCTAACTCCAGGAGGCATCTTAGCCCTTTATATTTAGGACAAAAAAACGCATGTTTTGTTTCCTATTATATACCGAGATCTCCTCTGCTGACTGCCTTGAGGTATGAATAGACTAAGGAACACTTAGATAATAGTTCATCTGTGGCCAACATTGGACCGGTAGTGCCAGAGGAGAGGTGAGAATAGCTGCCTTCAACATCATCAGAATGATACCGGGGCTAAAAGGGTTAAATTATGAGGACAGGTTGCATAGACCAGACTTGTATTACATAGGAAACATAGGAAACATAGGAACAGGAGTAGGCCATTCAGCCCCTCATGCCTGCTCCGCCATTTGATAAGATCATGGCTGATCTGTGATCTAACTCCATATACCTGCCTTTGGCCCATATTCCCTTGAATATCGAAGATTAAGGGGTGATCTAATTGAAGTGTTTAAGATGATTGAAGGAGTTGATGGGGTAGTTAGAGAGAATCTATTTCCTGTGGTGGGAGAGTCCAGAACAAGGGGGCATAACCTTAAAATTAGAGCTAGACCATAAGACCATAAGAGATAGGAGCAGGACTAGGCCATTCGGCCCCTCGAGCCAGCTCCGCCATTCAATGAGATCTGATTTTTACCACAACTCCACTTTCCCGCCGTTTCCCCATATCCTTTGACTCCCTTGCTGATCAAAAATTTGTCTAACTCAGCCTTGAATGTATTCAATGACTCAGCCTCCACAGTTTTTTGGGGTAAAGAATTCCAAAGATTCACGACCCTCTGGGAGAAGAAATTCCTCCTCATTTCCATCTTAAACGGGCACCCCCTTATTCTGAGACTATGCCCCCTAGTTTTAGATTCCCGCATGAGGGGTAACATCCTCTCAGCATCTACCCTATCGAGTCCCCTCAGAATCTTGTATGTTTCAATAAGATCTCCTCTCATTCTTCTAAACTCCAATGAGTATAGACCCAACCTGTTCAATCTTTCCTCATAAGACAACCCTTCCACACCCGCAATCAACCTAGTGAACCTTCTCTGAACTGCCTCCTATGCAAGTATGTCCTTCCTTAAATAAGGGCACCAGAACTGTACGCAGTACTCCAGGTGTGGCCTCACCAGCACCCTGTACAGTTGTAGCATGACTTCCCTGCTTTTATACAGGTCTGCTAGGCCATTCAGGGGTGATGTCAGGAAGCACTTCTTCACGCAAAGGATAGTGGAAATCTGGAACTCTCTCCCCCAAAAAGCTGTTGAGGCTGGGGGTCAATTGAAAAGTTCAAAACTAAGAATGATAGATGTTTGTTATGATGTGGAGATGCCGGTGATGGACTGGGGTGGACAAATGTAAGGAATCTTACAGCACCAGGTTGTAGTCCAACAGTTTTATTTGAAAATAAAATATTTCAAATAAAACTGTTGGACTATAACCTGGTGTTGTAAAATTCCTTAGATTTTTGTTAGGCGAGGGTATTGAGGGTTATGGAACCAAGGCAGGTAAATGGAGTTAAGATACAGATCAGTCATGATCTAATTGAATGGGAGAACAGGCTCGATGGGCTGTATGGCCTACTCCTGCTCCTATGTTCCTTCGTGTGTTCCTTCCTAAGGAAGCAGTCAACGGAGAATGGCATCAAGCTGGCAGCAAAGCTGAGGTCAACGGGAGTCGACAGGAAAACTTTCCAGTGGCTGGAGGAAAATGACCGTGGCAGTCGGAGGACAATCATCGAAGCCCCAGGACACCGATTGCCAGAGTTCCTCAGGACAGCGTCCTCGGCCCAACTATCTTCAACAGTTTCATCAATGACCTTCTCTCCATTCAAGGTTGTATTATACTAAAAAGTACGGAAGACCTACAGGCACTCAAAGCACTGCAGAGAAGAGTTAAGAGGCTGATCCCTAGTGTTAGGGGTCTGAGTTATGAAGAAAGATTGAACAACACTTAGATCTTTTCAACTTGGAACAGAGGTGTCTGAGAAGTGATCTTATAGAGGAATATAAGATAGTTAAGGGATTAGAAAAAGTAAATATTACTTTAGTTAAAATTGCATGATAGAAATGGAAGATACAGGTTCAAACTACGAAAGGATATTTTTAGGAATGATATCAGGAAATTCTTCACACACAGAGTGATCAAAGTCAGAGTCACTAATAAATCCAACAAGGAATTCAGGAGAAACTTCTTTACCCAGAGAGTGGTTAGAATGTGGAACTCGCTACCACAAGGAGTAGATTAGGTGAATAGGCTTTTGACAAGGTCCAACATGGCAGACTGGTCAAAAAAGTAAAAGCCCATGGGATCCGATGGAAAGTGGCAAGTTGGATCCAAAATTGGCTCAGTGACAGGAAGCAAAGGGTAATGGTCGACGGATGTTTTTGTGACTGGAAGGTTGTTTCCAGTGGGGTTCCGCAGGGCTCAGTACCAGGTCCCTTGCTTTTTATGTTATATATTAATGATTTAAACTTAAATGTAGGGGGCATGATTAACAAGTTTGCAGATGATACAAAAATTGGCCTTGTGGTTGATAGTGAGGAGGAAAGCTGCAGACTGCAGGAAGATATCAATGGACTGGTCAGGTGGGCAGAAAAGCGGCAAATGGAATTCAATCCGGAGAAGTGTGAGGTAATGCATTTGGGGAGGTCAAACAAGGCAAGGGAGTACACAATAAATGGGAGGATACTGAGAGGTGTAGAGGAACAAAGGGACCTTGGAGTGCATGTCCACAGATCCCTGAAGGTAGCAGGACCGGTAGATATGGTGGTTAAGAAGGCATACAGGATACTTTCCTTTATTAGCTGAGGCATAGAATATAAGAGCAGGGAGATTATGCTAGAACTGTATAAAACACTGGTTAGGCCACAGCTTGAGTACTGCGTACAGTTCTGGTCACCACATTACAGGAAAGATGTGATTGCACGAGAGAGGGTACAGAGGAGATTTACGAGGATGTTGCCAGGACTGGAGAATTTTAGCTATGAGGGAAGATTGGATAGGCTGGGGTTGTTTTCTTTGGATCAGAGGAGGTTGAGGGTGATTTAATTGAGGTTTATAAAATTATGAGCGGCCTAGATAGAGTGAATAGGAAGGACCTATTTCCCTTAGTAGAGAGGTCAATAACCAGGGGGCAAAGATTTAAAGTAATTGGTAGAAGGATTAGAGGGGAACTGAGGAAAAATGTTTTCACTCAGAGGGTGGTAAGGGTCTGGAACTCACTGCCTAAAAGGGTGGTAGAGGCAGAAACCCTCAACACATTTAAAAAAGTACTTGGATATGCACTTGAAGTGCCGTAACCTACAGGGCTACCGACCAAGTGCTGGTAAGTGGGATTAGGCTGGGTAGCCTTTTTTCGACCGAAACAGACATGATGGGGTGAATGGCCTCCTTCTGTGCTGTAAATTTTTCTATGTTATCTGTGTTTCTATGAATAGCATAAATGCATTTAAGGGGAAGCTAGATATGTACATGAGGGAGAAAGGAATAGAAGGATATGTTGATAGGGTTAGATGAAGTAGGGAGGGAGGAGGCTCATGTGGAGCATAAACACTGGCATAGACCAGTTGGGCCGAATGGCCTGTTTCCATGCTGTGCATTCTATGCAATCAACATGTGGAATAAACTCCCAGATAGTGTTGGGGAGGCAAAAACTCTGAAATAATTTACGAAACAATTGGATGCGACAAGGGGCTCTCTCTGGATGGATGAAATACCATGGACCGAATCTGTAATTATCTCATGACTGCCTCATTGTATCCCCAGCCCTCTCCACCAATGGCCGGTATAGGTAATTGCTCAGCCCGCGCAATAGATGGCTCTATGCTCGGAGTCAATATCAGACATCACTGCTTCAGCCCAGCAATTCATCGAACCACACTTTTACTGTCAGTATATTTGCTTACAGTAATGGCACCTGAAGATTGCAGGAAAGCAAGCAACAAGTACAATCAGCTGACATTCAGACAGAGTATTAAGATTTTAAGCTCTTTGCTACAATTAATCGAGTAACAATAGTCATTATATAAAATGTCCAGCATGATAAATGTGTTGAAATCGCAATTCTTTTAAAAACTAAATATTCTATCAACAAAGTAATGGAATGGTCAGTTTAATAAATGACCAGGATTCTTAAAACAAGGTCCCCAGCACTTCTCTCTAATATCTTTCTGAAGCTTTACCTTCACTTGTTACATTTTAGTCAAATACTGGGATGGCATTTTCTCTTTAAGAAGACCAGGGAGTCAGGTGACTGACATTGGAATGTTTACTGCTCCTTCAAGCATCTTCAGCCAGAAGTGCCGAGTGGATGATCCATCTCGGCCTCCTCCCGATATCCCCACCATCACAGAAGTCAGTCTTCAGCCAATTCGATTCACTCCACGTGATATCAAGAAACGGCTGTGCGCACTGGATACAACAAAGACTATGGGGCCCGACAACATCCCAGCTGTAGTGCTAAAGACTTGTGCTCCAGAACTAGCCGCACCTCTAGCCAAACTGTTCCAGTATGGCTATAACACTTGCATCCACCTGACAATGTGGAAAATTGCCCAGGTATGTCCTGTCCACAGAAAGCAGGACAAATCTAATCCAGCCAATTACCACCCCATCAGTCTACTCTCAATCATCAGCAAAGTGATGGAAGGTGTAATCAACAATGCTATCAAGCGGCACTTACTCACCAATAACCTGCTTCCCGATGCTCAGTTTGGGTTCCGCCAGGACCACTCTGCTCCAGACCTCATTACAGCCTTGGTCCAAACATGGACAAAAGAGCTGAATTCCAGAGGTGAGGTGAGAGTGTCTGCCCTTGTAAGGGGTTTCTTTTTTACTGTTTCTCGGGCTTATAATAGGTCAGCCAGTTATGTTTTCCTGAGCTGACCTGCCCGCAGTGCGGTTGCGAATCGCTTACCCCTTCCTGATTCTGAGCTGAGGACTTATCGGGCGGTAACAAAGACAGACAAACAGACCAGTGGATTGGTACAAGGAAAACCAATGTTTATTAATAAGAAAACTAAAACTACAAGGTAAACAGTATAATACAGAAGATAAAAAGAAATCGCTATGGATGTAATACAGTCTTACGCTTAACGGGTTGGAAGAAATGGACACATCGAGGGAAAATTCTAAAATCACAAGTTTAGCAATATCCCTTTTAACCCCCACCCTTACACTTATGCTAGGTTGTCTTGTGGCGGCCAGAAAATTAATGCTCACCGGTGAAAACAGATGAAAAGGCCTGGCCCCTGTGCCTGCTGTTGCCGTCGACATGTGGTTGCGAGGTTTATTGGATGGCCTTCCTTCTTAGTTGCTAGCAGACAGACAGGATAGGGCCAAGAGGCGAAGAGAGAAGCGAGAGAGAGATACTGGGCAGCCCCAGTTATACCCTCTTGGTAACAGGTTTTTTTCATACCTCATCAGCTTGCTCCATTGTTCGATTTAAGCACGAAACGTAAGACAAAGGACCCCATCTCTGGCCCATTTACATTAATGGCCACTTCCTGTATCGATCTGTTCGCTAACTGCTTTACCATTGTTCCGAATGTACCTTGATGGTTCACCTTTTGTCCTGCGATCACTTCCTGCTCGAATTTTGATGTGTTGGCCGGCCATGTTGATAGCTTGCCTCAGGGCTAGAATGCAGCTGCATTGTTTAAAGAAACCTGTCTGAAACACGAAGCCTGCCGAGTTGTTAAGAATGCAATTTCAAATCTGCCGGTCCTCGGCCATGTGTCTGACTGCAGCCATTTTGAGAGACCTTGGATTTTTTTAAAACAGTCACACCAGGGTTTCTTTAATAACTCCAATAAATCTTCGGGGTGGGGGGAACATGTAAAATTTTGCGAATCCCTTCACCCTTGACAACAAGGCAGTATTTGACTGAATGTGGCACCAAGGAGCCCAAGTAAAATTGAAGTCAATGGGAATCAGGGGGAAAACTCTTCAGTGGCTGGAGTCATACCTAGCACAAAGGAAGATTGTAGTGGCTGTTGGAGGCCAATCATCTCAGCCCCAGGACTTGCTGCAGGAGTTCCTCAGGGCAGTGTCCTAGGCCCAACCATCTTCAGCTGCTTCATCAATGACCTTCCCTCCATCATAAGGTCAGAAATGGGGATGTTCACTGATGATTGCACAGTGTTCAATTCCATTCGCAACTCCTCAGATAATGAAGCAGTCCATGCCCACATGTAGCAAAACCTGGACGACATCCAGGCCTGGGCTGATATGTGGCAAACAACATTGGCGCCAGACAAGTGCCTGGCAATGACGATCTCCAACAAGACAGAGTCGAACCACCTCCCCTTGACATTCAACAGCATGATCATCGCCAAATCCCCCACCATCCACATCCTGGGGGTTATCATTGACCAGAATCTAAACTGGACCAACCACATAAATACAGTGGCTACAAGAGCAGGTCAGAGGCTGAGTATTCTGCGGTGACTGACTCACCTCCTGACTCCCCAAAGCCTTTCCACCATCTACAAGGCACAAGTCAGGAGTGTGATGGAATACTCTCCACTTGCCTGGATGAGTGCAGCTCCAACAACACTCAAGAAGCTCAACACTTTCCAGGACAAAGCAGCCCGCTTGATTGGCACCCCATCCACCACCCTAAACATTCACTCCCTTCACCACCAGCGCACAGTGGCCGCAGTGTGTACCATCTACAGGATGCACTGCAGCAGCTCGCCAAGGCTTCTTCGACAGCACCTCCCAAACCCGCGGCTTCTACCACCTAGAAGGACAAGGGCAGCAGGCACATGGGAACAACATCACCTGCACGTTCCCCTCCAAGTCACACACCATCTCGACTTGGAAATATATCGCCGTTCCTTCATCGTCGCTGGGTCAAAATCCTGGAACTTCCTAACTAACAGCACTGTGGGAGAACCTTCACCACACGGACTGCAGCGGTTCAAGAAGGCGGCTCACCACCACCTTCTCAAGGGCAATTAGGGATGGGCAATAAATGATGGCCTCGCCAGCGACGCCCACATCCCATGAGCGAATAAAAAATATCAGATGGTGCAGTTCTTTGGGAAGTAAAGTCAAATAGTGTTTTATAAATAAAAACCAAAACAAGTCCCAGTCCAGCCATATGTTAACATGCATCCATCAGCCTCCAGACTGTGCTTGATCCTCCTCCCACGTGGTATGTTTGACGCAGTCAAAAATAGCAGGGGAGAAATCGATTATCACCTGACTATGGGCAGGAAACAGGCAGTGCCACTGCAACACGTGTCCGAAAAGGTCAGCTCGAAGATTGCCTGAAATTGGTCCATGCCTTTGTTACCCCTGCACTCAACCATTCCAATGATCTCCTGGCCAGCACCCCACCTTACACCCTCCATAAACTTGAGCTCATCCAAAACTCTACTGCCCATGTCTTACTCGCAACACGTCCCGTTCAGCCGTCACCCCTGTGTTCACTGACCTACGTTTGCTCCCGGCCCAGCAACGCCACGATTATAAAATTCTAATCCTTGTTTTCAAATCCCTCCATGGCCTCGCCCCTCCCTATCTTTGTAACCTCCTCCGGTCCTACAACCTTCCGAGATCTCTGCGCTCCTCCAATTCTGGCCTCTTGCATATCCCCGATTTTAATCGCTCCACCATTGGCGGCCGTTCTTTCATTGCCTAGGGCCTGAGCGCTGGAATTCCCTCCCTAAATCTATCTGCCCCTCTACCTCTCTCTCCTCCTTTAAGATGCTCCTTAATACCTAACTCTTTCACCAAGCTGCTGGCCACCTGTCCTAATATCTCCCTAAGTGGCTCGGTGTCAATTTTTGACTGATAACACTCCTGTGAAGCGCCTTGGGATGTTTTACTACGTTAAAGACGCTATATAAATGCGAGTGGTTATTGGGCCTCACTACCATGAAACTGGTTAGCTGCAGGTGCCAATCGTACACAGCTTGCCAGTCGGGCCCACAGCAAGAGTGGCTGCCTTGGATACCAGCAGCGGTCCTCGGGTAGGTTCCGGGAGGGAGGGGAGGGGGTCACGAACGGCAGAGGGCCCGCAGTACTGCTGTGGTGCCAGTAGGAGCGCTCCTGCTCTCCCCAGCTCCATATTCAGGTGAGCGAAAACAAGTTTACTTACCTTGTCTACGGCAGTCATCCTGTCCATAAATAATTGCGCAATTGTTCTCGTTGTATCTTCTTCATTTCCCAGAACAAAAATAAAGTACATTAAGAAAGAACTTGCATTTATATCGCGGCTTTCACAACCTCAAGATGTCCCAAAGCGCTGATGGCCAATGTAACAGACTGGAGGAAACACGGCCGCCAATTTGCGCACAGCGAGGTCCCGCAAACAGAATGTGATAATAACCAGACAATCTGTTTTTAGTGATGTTGGATGAGGGATAAATATTGGCCAGGACACTGAGCAGAACTCTCCTGCTCGTCTTCGAAATAATGCCTTGGGATACTTTACATCCACCTATGAGGGCAGACAGGGCCTCGGTTTGACGTCTCATCCGAAGGATGACACCTCCGGCAGTGCCTCAGCTAATAAAGGAAAGTATCCCGTATGCCTCCCTAATCACCTTATCTACCTGTCCTGCTATCTTCAGGGATCTGTGGACATGCATTCCAAGGTCCCTTTGTTCCTCTACACCTCTCAGTATCCTCCCATTTATTGTGTACTCCCTTGCCTTGTTTGCCCTCCCCAAATGCATTACCTCTCACTTCTCCGGATTGAATTCCATTTGCCACTTTTCTGCCCACCCGACCGGTCCATTGATATTTTCCTGCAGTCTACAGCTTTCCTCCTCACTATCAACCACACGGCCAATTTTTGTATCATCTGCAAACTTCTTGATCAAGCCCCCCACATTCAAGTCCAAACCATTAATATTTACCACAAAAAGCAAGGGACCTAGTACTGAGCCTTGCGGGACCCCACTGGCAACAGCCTTCCAATTGCAAAAACACCCGTCGACCATTACCCTTTGCTTCCTGCCACTGAGCCAATTTTGGATCCAATTTCCCACTTTCCCTTAGATCCCATGGGCTTTTACTTTTTTGATCAGTCTACCATGTGAGACCTTGTCAAAAACCTTGCTAAAATCCACATACACTACTTCAAACGCCTTACCCTCATCGACCCTCCTTGTTACCTGCTCAAAAAATTCAATCAAGTTAGTCAGACGTGAACTTCCCTTAAAAATCCATGCTGACTGTCCTTGTTTAACCCGTGCCTTTCTAAATGACTATTTATACTGTCCCTCAGAATCGATTCCAATAATTTGCCCACCACCGAGGCTAGACTGACTGGCCTATAATTACTCGGTCTAACCCTTTCTCCCTTTTTAAACAACGGTACAACGTAAGCAGTCATCCAATCCTCCAGCACCACGCCTGTAGCCAGGGAGAATTGGAAAATAATGGTCAGAGCCTCCGTTATTTCCTCCCTTTGCTTCTCTTAGCAGCCTGGGATATATTTCATCCGGGCCTGGCGGTTTATCCACTTTCAAAGATGCTAAACCCCTGAATACTTCCTCTCTCACTAAGTTTATCCCACCCAATATTTCACACTCCTCCTCCTCCTTAACTACAATCTCTGCATCGTCCCTCTCTTTTGTGAAGACAGATGCAAAGTATTCATTGAGAACCATGCCCACATCTTCCGCCTCCACACATCGGTTACCTTCTTGGTCTCTAATAGGCCCTACTCTTTCCTTAGTTATCCTCTTGCTCTTTATGTATTTATAAAACATTTTTGGGCTTTCTTACACTTTAAAGCGGTGCTCCCTTTGGGATGCGGCAATTAACATCGAGTAAACAAGCAGTTTCCCCTCTGTCAGTCTTCGGAGAGAGATGGTAACAGAGCGTGTTGATGTTTTTGCAGATTTCTCACCCTGTGTCTCCTGATAGTTACAACTCACAGATTCTTTGACATGCTTTGCTAATTAGACAGGAACATTTACAACTAGCAATATATAAATACCCACTGCTTCCCTTAATTTTATCTGTGCCTCTTGCGCATCCCCGATTTTAATCGCTCCACCATTGGCGGCCGTGCCTTCAGCTGCCTAGGCCCTAAGCTCTAGAATTCCATCCCTAAACCTCTCCCCCTCTCCACCTCGCTCTCCTCCTTGAAGACGCTCCTTAAACCTCAAGGTTCTGGTCACCTGTCCTAATATCTCCTTATGTGGCCCGGTGTCAGAGTTTGTTTGATAATCGCTCCTGTGAAGCGCCTTGGGACATTTTACTACGTTAAAGGTGCTATATAAATGCAAGTTGTTGTTGTTTTAATTGACTTCTCCTTCTCATCTCTATGCCCATAAGAGATCCACACCACGAACATTCTTTGATAATTTGGACTCTTTTGGAAGCGGGGGAAAATTCAAGGCAGACTTTGTTGAGGCAGACTTCCCTTCCCTTAGGCTTCCCTTTCTTCTGAGATAGTCCGGATATGAGCCCGTACTTAAGAAGCAAAACTCACTGTGTGAAACGCTTTGAAAGATTCCGATAATGTGACAAGCCGTTATAGGAATGCAGGGATCTCTCTTCTTTCTTTCGATGTATTTAAGTAAAAGTAAAATTGGATATAAATGAAGTGAAGTCAAACTACCAACCACTGAAACTTCAGTGCTACAAGATACTAATTGACTTCTCCAGATTAAGAATTTACATTACGAAATGTCTCACAGAACAGTACTAGAAATTAACACTCGTAATAATTTAAATTCAAAAGGAACGTACTGGGCGAATTAATTTTGTACAAAAGATGATCATCTAAAACTATTTTGAATTTTGTTAACCGCCGTTATACGTCCATCGCGTATAGCGAGCAAATCACGTTTGCACAAACACGCCAGCAATAAGCAGTGAGGACTGTAAATGCAGGTCATCCTTTCTTTTATGTTTCCACAAAGTGCGGGGGACGCCGTCGTAGCAAGTGAAAGCAATTTATTCAATAACGAACAAATGGTGAGCAGATCTAATTTTCTTATAGACTAGAATTAGCTGGTCTCAGTTCACCTCCACACCTTATGCTAAAGGAGAGGGAAAATCAGCCAGGCCTCCTGCTCCCGACTGTAAGGCACCGAGCCCCGCTGGAAGCAGGTGCGTGTGTGCAACTTGGCCGAGGGCAGGGCGAGGGCTCGGCTGTGATGCCCTACAGTCGAATAGCCCGTTGACGCACACCGTACAGACTCGCACGTGAAGAACGACGGGTTGTGCTTGGTGCCACGGGATGATTATTCCCCCTGGAACCTCACCCCAGCGGGGTCTCAATGCCAGGGAGAAATATAAGAAAAGAAAACATCATATTCCAACACAAGCAAACCCCTTGTTAGGTAAGCTTGGCCCAGTGGTAGCACCCTTGCCAAGAGGCAGAAGGCTGTGGGTTTTAGTTCGATTCCAGGACTTGAACGCAAAATCTAAGCTGATACTTTAGTCCAGGTACTGAGGATGCGATGCACTGTTGGAGGTGCGTTCAACGAACTAAGTAACTAACTAACTAACTAACTAACTAACTAACAACAACAACAACAACTCGCGTTTATATGGCGCCTTTAACATTGTAAAATGTTCCAAGGCGCTTCACAGGAGCGATTATCAAACAAAATTTGACACCAAGCGATTAAAATCAAGGGGCAAGAATTGGAGGGCCATGGAGGGATTTGAAAACAAGGATGAGAATTTTAAAATCGAGACGTTCCCGAACCGGGAGCCAATGTAAGTCAGCAAGCACAGGGGTGATGGGTGAACAGGACTTGGTGAGAGTTAGGATACAGGATGCAGAGTTTTAAATGAGCTCAAGTTTATGGAGGGCAGAAGATGGGAGGTCAGCCAGGGGAGCACCGGAATAGTCCAGTCTAGATGTAACAAAGGCATGGATGAGGGTTTTAGCAGCAGATGAGCTGAGGCAGGGGTGGAGCCGGCCGATGTTACAGAGGTGGAAGTAGGCAGTCTTGGTGATGGAGCAGATATGTGAAGCTCATCCCAGTGTCAAATAGGTCGCCAAGATTGTGAAGGGTCTAATTCAGCCTCAGACAGTGGCCAGGGAGAGGGATGGAGTCGGTGGCTAGGGAACGGAGTTTGTGGCGGGGATGGAAGTCAATGGCTTCGGTCTTCCCAATATTTCGTTGGAAGAAATTTTTGCTCCTCCAGTACTGGATGTCGGACATGCAGTGCGACAAATCAGAGACAGTGGAGGGGACGAGGGAGGTGGTGGTGAGGTACAGCTGGTTGTCGTTGGCATACATGTGGAACCTGATGTGTTTTCGCATGTTGTCGCTGAGGGGCAGCATGTAGATGAGAAATAGGAGGGGGCTGAGGATAGATCCTTGGGGGACTCCAAAGGTAACGGTGCGGGAGCAATATATTAAGGGATCATTTATCTCACTGCAATTTGTGGGGTCTTGCTGTGCACATATTGGCAGCAATGCTTATCTCTGACAACACAGTGATGTTTTGATATATATTAATGACTTGGACTTGGGTGTACAAGGCACAGTTTCAAAATTTGCAGATGACACAAAACGTAGTGAACAGTGAGGACGATATTGATCGACTTCAAGATGACATAGACAGGCTGGTGGAATGGACGGACACGTGGCAGATGAAATTTAACGCAGAAAAGTGTGAAGTGATACATTTTGGTAGAAAGAACAAACAGACGCAATATAAAATAAAGGGTACAATTCTAAAAGGGGTTCAGGAACACAGAGATCTGGGGGTCTATGTGCACAAATCGTTGAAGGTGGCAGGGCAGGTTGAGAAAGCTGTTAAAAAAGCATATGGGATCCTGGGCTTTACAAATAGAGGCATAGGGCTCGATGTTACCAGGGCTGCGGGTTCGCGGCGGGGGGGCTATTGGGCGCGTGGGTAACGCGCCCGGTGAAATCAGTCTGCCCCCCGCGCGATCGTAGCCCAATTGGATCCACTTACCTGGTCTTCCCGGTTCCCCACTGCTGATCTGCGCGTCGGGCGGACTGCGCATGCGCAGTAAGGTCTGTCAGCTGGAGGAGCTCTATTTAAAGGGGCAGTCCTCCACTGACAGATGCTGCAACAAATAGAAAAAATTACATCATGGAGCAGCCCAGGGGGAAGGCTGCTCCCAGTTTAATGATGCCTCACTCCAGGTGTCATTAGATGGGGTGAGGAGGAGGGGGAGGACAGAGATCTTCCCCCCGGCGGGCGGGAGGAAGCGGCCTGCCTCTGCCACCAGGAAGGCCTGGCTCGAGGTGGCAGAGGAGGTCACCTGCACCACCAACATATCGCCCACCTGCACACAGTGCAGGAGGCGCTCCAATGCCCTCAGTAGGTCAGCCAAAGTGAGTACACTTACTCATTCCCCTACACTCCGTCTGCCACATCACCGCCCCCACCCCACATCTCCTTCTGCACTGCCAACACTACTCTGTCACATCACCCCTCACACCCACTCAAACCTCATCCTCATCTTACCTGCACTTACTCACCTCGCCAGTACTCATCCCGCCACTACCACTCAACCCAATCCTCATACAATCTCATGGCTCTATCTCATACTCACCCTCTCGTGCATCTCTTTCACGGTCAGCCTCACTCAACCTGCCACTACCTGTGCTGCAGCCACAGGGCATGCATCACATATGTGCAGTAGGCAGCGTAAGGCAAACGTGTCGTGAGCATGAGGGGGATGCACAAGGGTGTTTGAGGGTTTGTCATGGTTTTTACTTATATTTCATTTCTGAGCAACTCACATTACATATTATATTGTCACCACTACTGCCACGTCTTTGCGAATCTTGTCTGGTTTGTGCAATAATGCCCTTTCCTGAGGATCACTATGAAGACCTACAACTGATGCCACCCATTGTGTCACTGCAGAGTGGGTGTAGGTGTATTTGCAGGGCTCTTTTGTGCAGACGACTGAGAGACGTCGGCGATGTCCCCGGTGGCACCCTGGAAGGATGCGGAGAGAAGTTGTTGAGGGCAGTGGTGACTTTGAGAGCGACAGGTAAGAAGATGGTGCTCGGGCCAGCCGGGAGCAGCTCGGCATGAAGGAGGCTGCAGATGTCCACGACTACATGTCGAGTGACTCTGAGCCTCCGTGTGCACTGCTGCTCAGAGAGGTCCAGGAAGCTGAGCCTCGGTCTGTGGACCCTGTGGCGAGGGTAGTGCCCTCTGCGACGCATCTCTCTCTGCGGTTGCCCTCCCTCCTGCTGTGCAGGTGGATGTGTCATAGCACTCTGTTGTGGAGCTCCACGTGTCAGAGGTGGATGGCGTGGATGGTGAGGCGGGTGATGCTGTTCGCCCTCCGAGGAGGTCATGACTGCAGCTACAGCGGCCCCACATCCGGAAGATGTACATCTGAGGGGGTCCGCAAGGTAGGTAAGTGTGTCCTCACACCGGGGTTGCAGATCCAGGTCGGTGAATTTTCTTGTTAGGAGGAGGGTGGTGGAGGCCAAACTTTGTCCAATGTGACCGAGTGGCCACCTGTCGAATGCACCTTTGCAGCTGCCACAGGCTGCTGGCTGCAACACCTCCGTTTGAACTGGGAGTGTTTCCCCCAGTATGGGAAACAGTCTCAGTTCAGTGTAAAATCCCACCCCTCCTAATAAAACAGCTCAATCAGGTCTGTAAACGACCTGAACGAGCAACATAAATACTTTCAAGTGGCATTCCGCTGGCTTTAATTGCCTGCGGGATTCCCACCAGCGGGAGCTGTGCGCGCATGCCGGTGCGTCAGTGGGGAACCCGGAAGTGGGTGGGTTGGAGCTGGGCTCCGGTTCCGCTCCGGCATTCCCCAATTTTCGGAGCCCCCCCTCCAGGAGCGCACCTGATAATGGGTGCTAAAATGATGCCCATAGAGTACAAAAGCAAGGAAGTCACGATGAACCTTTATAAAACACTGGTTCGGCCACAACTGGAGTGTTGTGTCCAGTTCTGGGCACCGCACTTTAGTAAGGATGTTTTTTTTTATTATTCGTTCATGGGATGTGGGCGTCGCTGGCGAGGCCGGCATTTATTGCCCATCCCTAATTGCCCTCGAGAAGGTGGTGGTGAGCCGCCTTCTTGAACCGCTGCAGTCCGTGTGGTGAAGGTTCTCTCACAGTGCTGTTAGGTAGGGAGTTCCAGGATTTTGACCCAGCGACGATGAAGGAACGGCGATATATTTCCAAGTCGGGATGGTGTGTGACTTGGAGGGGAACGTGCAGGTGGTGTTGTTCCCATGCGCCTGCTGCCCTTGTCCTTCTAGGTGGTAGAAGTCCCGGGTTTGGGAGGTGCTGTCAAAGAAGCCTTGGCGAGTTGCTGCAGTGCATCCTGTGGATGGTACATACTGCAGCCACTGTGCGCCGGTGGTGAAGGGAGTGAATGTTTAGGGTGGTGGATGTGGTGCCAATCAAGCGGGCTGCTTTGTCCTGGATGGTGTCGAGCTTCATGAGTGTTGTTGGAGTTGCACTCATCCAGGCAAGTTCAACGTATTCCATCACACTCCTGACTTGTGCCTTGTTGATGGTGGAAAGGCTTTGGGGAGTCAGGAGGTGAGTCACTCACCGCAGAATACCCAGCCTCTGATGTGCTTTTGTAGCCACAGTATTTATGTGGCTGGTCCAGTTAAGCTTCTGGTCAATGGTGACCCCCAGGATGTTGATGGTGAGGGATTCGGCGATTGTAATGCCGTTGAATGTCAATGGGAGGTGGTTAGACTCTCTCTTGTTGGAGATGGTCATTGCCTGGCACTTGTCTGGCACAAATATTACTTGCCACTTATCAGCCCAAGCCTGGATATTGTCCAGGTCTTGCTGCATGCAGGCACGGACTGCTTCATTATCTGAGGGGTTGCGAATGGAACTGAACACTGTGCAATCATCAGCGAACATCCCCATTTCTGACCTCATGATGGAGGGAAGGTCATTGATGAAGCAGCTGAAGATGGTTGGGCCTTGTACACTGCCTTGAGGAACTCCTGCAGCAATGTTCTGGGGCTGAGATGATTGGCCTCCAACAACCACTACCATCATCCTTTGTGTTAGGTATGACTCCAGCCACTGGAGAGTTTTCCCCCTGATTCCCATTGACTTCAATTTTACTAGTGCTCCTTGGTGCCACACTCGGTCAAATGCTGTCTTGATGTCAAGGGCAGTCACTCTCACCTCACCTCTGGAATTCAGCTCTTTTGTCCATGTTTGGACCAAGGCTGTAATGAGGGTTGAACCTGAGTGGTCCTGGCAGAACCCAAACTGAGCATTGGTGAGCAGGTTATTGGTGAGTAAGTGCCGCTTGATAGCACTGTCGACGACACCTTCCATCACTTTGCTGATGATTGAGAGCAGACTGATGGGATGTTAATTGGCCGGATTGGATTTGTCCTGCTTTTTGTGGACAGGACATACCTGGGCAATTTTCCACATTGTTGGGTAGATGCCAGTGTTGTAGCTGTACTGGAACAGCTTGGCTAGAGGCGTAGCTAGTTCTGGAGCACAAGTCTTCTGTACTACAGCCGGGATGTTGTCGGGGCCCATAGCCTTTGCTGTATCCAGTGCACTCAGCCGTTTCTTGATATCACATGGAGTGCATCGAATTGGCTGAAGATTGTCTTCTCTGATGATGGAGATATCGGGTGGAGGCTGAGATGGATCGTCCACTCGTCACTTCTGGCTGAAGATGGTTGCAAACGTTTCAGCCTTGTCTTTTGCACTCACGTGCTGGATTCTGCCATCATTGAGGATAGGGGTGTTCATGGAGCCTCCTCCTCCCGTTAGTTGTTTAATTGTCCACCACCATTCACGGCTCGATGTGGCAGGACTGCAGAGCTTTGATCTGATCCGTTGGTTGTGGAATCGCTTTGCTCTGTCTATGGCATGTTGCTTCCGCTGTTTAGCATGCATGTCGTCCTGAATTGTAGCTTCACCAGGTTGGCACCTCATTTTTAGGTACACCTGGTGCTGCTCCTGGCGTGCTCTTCCACACTCCTCATTGAACCAGGGTTGATCCCCCGGCTTGTTGGTAATGGTAGAGTGAGGAATATGCCGGGCCATGAGGTTACAGATTGTGCTGGAATACAATTCTTTATAATTTGTTGCTGTAATATTCAAGTCTTCTGCTTCAGGGAGAGATAAGAGACTTCTAAAAGAGCCTCAATCTTTCCATTTTAAATATTTTGAATGGGAAGGAAAGAACTTGCATTTATATCGCACCTTTCATGACCTCAAGATGTCTCAAAGCACTTTACAGCCAATTCAGTGCTTTGGAAATCTTGTCACTGTTGTAATGTAGGAAACGCAGCAGTCAATTTGCGCACAGCAAGATCCCACAAACATTAATGTAACAATGACCAGATAAATTGCTTTGGTGATGTTGGTTGAGGGATAAATGTTGGTCAGGGCACCAAGGAGCACTCCCTTGCTCTTCTTCCGATAGTGGTCATGGGATCTTTTACATCCATCTGAGAGGGCAGACAGGGCCTTCGGTACGGCAGTGACGGTGTCAGCCTCGAGTTTGTTCTCAAGCCTCTGCAGCGGGACCTGAACCCACAACCTTCAAAGGCGAGAGGGCTATCACTTATAGCACACCCTAGCTATTTTGTGGCTTCCTTCCTGTATCAGTGTTTTTTTGTTATTGTCTACACAGTGAGACCTCCCTTTATAAAATTGGAGTTAATTGTACATGCCATTCATTTAATTGTTCTTTATGACTGGTTTGTGCAGAGTTCCTTCTGCACCATATGTACCAGACTGGGAGGGAATCACAGCAACTGTGCCCGTCAGAAATTCACTGCATCATTTTTCATTTTTGCATTCAATGAGATAGCTCCAAATTCACTTACAGCAGAAAACCAGGTGAAGTACAAAAGCACAGGCCTTCAGTGATATCACATTGATTGTACACATCAGTAAACCATAATCTAATACAAAGACAAGTTAAATCTATGAGTTTTCTATTGCCTCCTCTGAGCATTGCTATTCCTTCCAATTATAATTCTGGAAGTTTACAAACAGTTTTCTTTCTCGATGGCTTGTTCTTGTAAACTTTTTATACTCTGCCTTTGAAGAGGGGCCTGTCCCATGGGACCAACAATTACCCAATTGGGCAAACCGTTTATGGACATTTACCCTCTCACCACATTGTCGATGTCTTGTCAAAATGGCAGGTTTTCCACACAGGTTTACAGACTAAAGCAACTAATATGTTTATTTACAATTACATTGTAATATGAAGCACAATTTTGGCAAATAATAAAGGTACAATATATAGAAGCCTCTTGTAATGAGCAAGTCTGTAATAACTTCATCATAATTTCTTCATCATAACTTCATCATAATCCTTGTAAACTTATTATGCAAAGTTCTAGTTTCTGATTCAGTGAATTTAGTTAGCTTGATCTTGTTGTAGAACCTTCTGTATCAAATTTATTATATCATTTTGTATCCTATATCAAGCATATCATATATCAATCATATATCAATCGTATCAAATCTTCTCGTCATGTCAATCATATCAATCATATATCAAACATTTATCATTCATATGACAATCATATCACTCTGTATCAATCATATCATAACACATCATATTATATTAATTATATCATATATGTTATATCAATCATATCATATCATATACTATATCAATCATATCATCAATTATATCATATATTATATCAATTATATATATATCAATTGTATCATCAATCATATCATATTAATCATATACATCAATCATATATCATATATCATATATTATATCAATCAAATTATATCATTTCATAGCATGTCAATCATATATCATATCAAATCATATTATATCATATTATATTATATCATATTATATTATATTATATCATATTATATTATATTATATTATATCTCTCAAGCAGGGAGTGCAACAGCCTTTCATTTCAGAATTTAGCTTCAGATTTCAGAAGGATTGTTCCGTGTTTCAAAGTCCTGCTTTTCACCCAAAGCTTCCATTAACCTCTACGTCCAAATCTTCTAAATAAAAGTTAAATGCTTCACACATTTTGACTACTGACGATAACGAAATAGATGCCATGGAATGTTACAGATCCTGAGAGGTTTGACAGCATCATGTGAGTCGATCAAACATACAAACCTATATGTATTGCGTTCAGAACAAAGAGATCAAAGAAACAATCCATTTAATCTTCCGATCAAAAGACAAGGAGGGAATTTTAAAACCCTCCCCTCCCCCCACTTGCCCAGCAGGAGCCATGTGGATAGAGGGTTAAGATGGCGGGGGAGTATTGTGCCACGTTATCGCTCCCCACCATTTTAACCAAACAGAATTCAGGCATGGGTAGGCCGCCCGCCCCTAGAGGACTGGGGGAGGGAGGCAAATTTAAATGGCAATGTTGTGACCCAATGACGTCATCGGGACAGGCACGCCATTTTAACTGCGGGGCCCACCAGAGACCCTCACGACCTCAAACATATCAGCGAAATCTGCTGGCAGCAAGGATCCTAGCCACTGGAGGCCCGAGTACGCTTTAATTTTTAATTTTCAACGGTTCCTTGTGGAGGCGACGGAGCAGAAGTGCTCCTCCAGGCCGCTCCAGGATACCTCAAAGCCCCCTCTCTCCCCCAGTCATCGACTTTCCAATCCTCCCTCCCTAATTCCTCGGGGGAGGTGAGCAGACTGCCCGTCGCATGCCGTGGCCCTCAATTCCTGCCCCGCATTTCAAAAATCAAGGCTTGTACATAAGAAGATTTTCAAGTAAGTGAAACCAGAATTTCAAAACACCTCTCAGAAGAAGATCTTTTCATTACAATGCAGGGATGAGGGGAGTTTTGTCCTTTGGGCTCTTATCTATTTAAAAATCGGCTCACGACCACTCAAACTCGTTTCACTCACTGACGGACCTTTACTTCAACCTTTCCCTGGGAAACTGCTCCTGTTTTTGTGCCTTCTTTTTCTAGCCATGTTTAACATCCATTGAATATTAAATTGGTTCCTTCGGGGAGTTCAGAGCTGCCTGTTCCAGTTGAGTTTGAACATACCCGATGCTCAACCCTTGTATTACAGTAATAATGCTACTCAAATGTCAAGAGCAGCTTTATGACTATAAGATTAATATTTTACTAAGATAACTGCATTTTTAATACAAAGCTTTAAAAAAGAAATTATTTCTGCTCTCCGTCTTCTCTTTTATCCCTCTTAATGTCAGCTTGACTCAATTACTGGCGCTATTACCTTCGAAGGTTAAGGGTTCCAGCTTACGCTCAAGATCTGAGCACATAGTCTGGGCTGGTACTTCAGCGCAGTAATGAGAGAGCACTGCGCTATCGATGGTGGCATCCATTGGTCGTGATGTTAAACCGAAGCCCCATCCGCCTGCTCCAACGGTTCAGGTTACCTTAAAGACGCTAATTCGCAGATGAGCAAAGAGTTCTCCCTGACTTTTTTCTCCTTCACCCAACGTGATCACAAACAGACGAATTGGTTAGTCGTCTCATTGCAGTTTGTGCAAAAATGGCCGCCTTGTTTGAAAAGCGGTGATAATTGTTATGTCAGCGAAGTTATTGGTTGGAAAGTGCGGAGAAACATATCTGAGATTAAGCACTAAATAAATTCAAGTCTTTCATAGAATCGTAGAAATTTAAGTCACAGAAGGAGGCCATTCGGCCCATCGTGTCCGTGCCGGCTGAAAAAGAGCCATCCCGCCTAATCCCACTTCCCAGCTCTTGGTCCATAGCCTTGTAGGTTACAGAGTGTTCAACTGCATATCCAGGTACTTTTTAAATGCGATGAGGGTTTCTGCCTCTACCACCCTTTCAGGCAGTGAGTTCCAGACCCCTGCCACCCCTTGGGTGAAAAAAAATTCTCCTCAACTCCCCTCTAATCCTTCTACCAATTGCTTTAAATCTATGCCCCCTGGTTTTTGACCTCTCTGCTAAGGGAAATCTAGGCCCCTCATAATTTTATACGCCTCAATTAAACCTCCCTTCGGCCTCCTCTGATCCAAAGAAAACAACCCCAGCCTATCCAATCTTTCCTCATAGCTAAAATTCTCCAGTCCTGGCAACATCCTCGTAAATCTCCTCTGGACCCTCTCTGGTGCAATCACATCTTTCCTGTAATGTGGTGACCAGAACTGCATGCAGTACTCTAGCTGTGGCCTAACTAGTGTTTACTAGTGTCTTTCTTTTACTTTCTATCATCTTCCTCATTCTCTTTGTCTTCTACTTTTTTTTTACCGTTTCAGCTTTACTTATTTACAAATAATATTCTATAACTTAACTTTTCTGGGGTCTTTTTGTTTTTTAAACACTGCAATCACATGTTTTTGTGTGTATTTGGAAGTTCCGCATCTTGACGTTTGATTGCCTGAAAAATAGCCATGAAGGCTGTGTTTTTTTTCAGCCAGTTGAAGCTCAGGGTCTTGCAGTCTGATCTGGTTGCGTCACTGAAGTGACCAGACCTTTAGGAGAACGCTATCAAAACTGAAAGATGCATTTTGCTCGCACCCCAGTGAAGAAACCACTGCGGAAACCAGACGGGGGTGGAATTCAACTTCAGCGGGGACGAGAAACGGGTGGTAGCGAATTGAGGAGGGGAGGCTGTATTACAGGCGGCCGTTTCGCGACCCGACGGAAACTGAATTTCACCCCTTCCCCCCCCCTCAATACCTATCACATTGGTGGTGCCCAAACAGTTGACAGGGTTGAGCTTTCGAAAGGTAGACTTCAGGAAATGCTTTGAAGCCTGGTATTTAATGTGTTATTAAAAATTTAAAAAGCGAGAGTCTTCTTTATTTTTTAAATAAAATTATAAGCTATATTAAAATTTAATGTGTTCTACACAGGGATTGAATAGAGGATTACAGAATTTAGCGGAGTAAAGACCATCTGCCAACAGATACAGAAGTTTTTTCATCCCATCTGCCTGGAGTCAATTCAAAGCCAGGCTCCAGAGATAAAGCAGCATTTGTCTAACATACTGCACTACTTAATCCCAGAAGTGAAAGTGCAATGTTCTAACACACTGCAGCACATTTACTGCTACACATTTATGTGTACGAGATGTATCGACTTGATGTGTCTTTGCTGTGATAACTGTTTACAAAGGCCTGTTTAAGTCACAATGAAGACAGCTGACGGAAGTGGGCTAGTCGGATCAGGAGAAAGCGATCAGAAAATCTTGTGCCCGGCACCAAAGTATTAACACGCATTACAAGTGTTGCTGTGAACCTTTTTATTCCACATTAGTCAGAGAGAAGAAAAGCTTACAAACATATCTGTGAATTCAGTTTATCTACCATTTTGGGATACAGCATATGCAATTTCAGGTATTAAGGGATATGGGCCAAAGGCAGGTATATGGAGTTAGATCACAGATCAGCCATGATCTTATCAAATGGCGGAGCAGGCACGAGGGGCTGAATGGCCTACTCCTGTTCCTATGTTCCTACATGACATGCGGTAAGTGTAACAGGCTTGGGATGGGAAAAAGCGACTTTGGACCCATGGTTCCCAAAGCTCTCCACCACTGGGGTTTTCCCCGCCTCATGTCTGGGTCTGTTGCAGACCAGTTGATAGAGATTGATTGCTATCATTAGTCAACAACTCCGTTAACTCTGACGAAAATCAGGCAAGTGTTTCACCTTGTCCAGAACAGTAGATCGAGAGGACACGGCCTGCGCTTGAAGGGGGGCTAAATTCAAAACTAATCTGCGGAAAACAATATTTCAGTGAGCGAGCGGTCAATCTATGGAACAGGCTCCCTCAGGAGATGGTGGAAGCATTTAGTATTGATTCATTCAAGTGCCAAATAGATAGATTGCCTTCAGAAAATAACATTTTGAGATACAGTATATGAGTAATTTGAGACATGACATGTGATAAGTGTAACAGGCTTGGGAGGAGCAGGTGACTTTGGACCTATGGTTCCCAAAGCTCTCCACCATTGGGGTTTACCTCGCATCATGGCTGGGTCTATTGTGGACTAATTGATGGAGATTGATTGCTATGATTAGTCAACAACTCCATTATCATTGTATCATGTGACTACCAGGAGGGTAAAAGGTGAACTGGATGTACCATTGTCCTTTCTCGTCTAGTTAATTATTATCTATCTCTCCACTGGAAGCTTGGCTCAGCTGGAAGACTCTGAGTGAGAATACCGTGGGGTTGAATGTCTGCGGAGAATTTCCTGATCGTCTGCCATATCTACCCTTTGTGTGAGGAAGTGCTTCCTGACATCACCCCTGAACGGCCTAGCTCTAATTTTAAGGTTATGCCCCCTTCTTCTGGACTCACCCACCAGAGGAAATAGTTTCTCTCCATCCACCCTATCAACTCCTTTAAGCATCTTAAACACCTCAGTTAGATCACCCCTTAATCTTCTATACTCGAGGGAATACAAGCCTAGTCCATGCAACGTGCCCTCATAATTTAACCTTTTAGCCCACGTGACAATAGAGATATGAAATATTGGTCAGGATGCCAATTAGTGCCAAGAGCAAAGAATTCCTGTTTGCATTAGGAAATGCAAAATTGATTAACCATAACAATCGTACCTTTTGGGATTTGTGTAGTAAAGATTGGAGTTAGATTTAGTTTTTTTTTCATTACGGACAAGTGACAATAAATTTTTCAAGGCTTCACTCCCAGTGTAGGACCTCACTCAATGACCACGCCTGGTTCGTGCCACTTCTGATTATATTTTTTTTCCAGGATAATAGATGCAAACTGAGCACCGTGACCCCAGTGGCGGATTCTTCGGTCCTGCTCCTGGGAATCTGGACTTGTCAAGTTTACTTTATCAACTTAAGGTTGAAGCTGTATGGAGCTACAGTCCGAGGCCGATAGCAACAGAGGGAGAGAAAGCTCGCAGCCCAAATTACGCCACAGCTTCCGCAGTCTTCCTAGACTGTATAGATTACTACTGCCCCAGACAGGGCATCTACCCATTTAAGTTCCCAGCGGAAAGAAATACACAGTTGTAATCCTATAAAAATACTTGGGAAGATATTCAGTGACAGTGTTACATTGTGGTAGAAATAATTTGAAGGCCACATACTGCTTGGATAATAGGAACCTAAATGGGATATAGGAGCAAAGGGATCTAGGGGGAACAGATTCACAAATCACTAAAGGTAGCGACGTAGGTTAATAAGGCCATAAGAAAGCAAACCAAGCACTGGGGTTCATTTCTAGAGGGATAGATTTGAAAAGCAGAGAAAGTGCGTTACCTTGCTCAGACCACACTTGGATAACTGCACAGCTCTGGTCCCCATATTACAAAAAGAACGTTGAGGCACTGGTGTAGGTGCGAAAAGATTCACAAGGATGATGCCAGGAACTGAGAGGATATACTTATCAGGAAAGACTGAACAGGCTGAGGGGCTCTTTTCTCTAGAAAAGTGAAGGCTGAGGTCTTTAAAATTAGAGGTCTTTAAAATTTTGAAGGGTTTTCATAGGGTAGACATAGAGAAGATGTTTCCACTTGTGGGGAGATCAAAGCAAGTGGCCAGAAATATGAGATAGTCACCAATAAATCCAATAGGGAATTCAGGAGAAACGTCTTTACCCAGAGAGCGGTGAGAATATGGAACTCGCTGCCACAGGGAGTAGTTGAGGCGAATAGCATAGATGCATTTAAGGGGAAGCTAGATAAACACACGAGGGAGAAAGGGATAGAAGGATATGCTTATAGGGTTAGATGAAGAGGCGCGGGAGGAGGCTCGTGTGGAGCATAAACTCCGGCATAGACCAGTTGGGCCGAATGGCCTGTTTCTGTGCTGTAGACACAATGGGCGCTAAATTGGGCCGTGTAGCGCCCGTTGTTTCGGCGCTACACGACCTCTCCGACATCCAAGATGGCGTCTTGGATGCCCACACACATTTCCTGTGTGACGTGCGCCAGATGCCATCTTGGTATAAGAGTTAGCGCAGGCGCAGATAACGAACGCTGGAATCATGTAAAGTAGGGAGAAAATGGCTTCAATCAGTGTGCAACGCTGATTTAAAGCAATAGACGCCATTTTGGGACTTAACGCTCAACTCAACGCACAGTCTTAACCCCGACCATCTGAACATGGAGTGCCTGGAGGACCCCCCACCGGTGCTATTTAAAGGCACCATGCAGGATTTACAGGTTAGTGGCTGGATTATTGCCTCTGACTGCCGAGACTTCTGTAACTGTTTTTGGAGGTCTCCCAGACTTCAATACTAGGACACGGGCACATAGCCTAACATTTAGAGCCAGGACGTGCAGGAGTGAAGTTAGGAAATGCTTCTACACACAAAGGGTGGGAGACATTTGGAACGCTCTTCTGCAAATGGCAGTTGATTCTAGCTCACTTGTGAATGTTAAATCTGAGATTAATAGATTTCTGTGAACCAAGGGTATTAAGGGATATGGGGCTAAGGCGGGTATATGGAGTTAGATCACAGGTCCACCATGAACTCAATGAATGGTGGAACAGGCTCGAGGGGCTAAATGCCATGGCCACTTGCTGCCTCTTGATATGTGCCACCTTCCTGCAAGAAAGCGGAACGTCTGTCTGGGTGATATGCCTGTCATGGTTGAATAGCTGCCAGTGTGTGTGGCCTGAGAGTTTTGGGTGGGCAGCTTGAAACTGTGGTAATGTGTAAGGGTGAGAGGAAGCATCTGATTGGAAGAGTTGAGTACTGATGGAAAGAGTTTATTGATATATGGGTGATGGGGGCTATATTGTTTGGTGCAGTTAGTAGGATCCGCCACTTGACAGTTGACCTCGCTCACCTTGACTACTCATGTCAAAACATTGAACTTCTTCCTGCACTACATCCATGTTCATGATGCTGTGCGCCTGGCATTGACTTCGTCCCCCGCTGCCTCCCACTGTCTTTTGAGTATATGAATGGAGGGCCTCTTGCCCTCCTCTGCGGATATAGGATGTCCCTCCTTCTGTTCACCTCTTGCACCCAAAGTCTCTAGTGCATCAGCAGAGAACCTTGGTGCATGCACTCTCGCAGGCCTGGTACAAACTCAGATCGGCAGATTGGTGAGGTCTGGTGTGCAGATTGGAGGATGTGGGATTTAGTAATGCGCAACCTTTATTCAATGTTTTAACATAACTCATCAGTGTGCAAACACAAGGACGGTATCTGCAACTGTGTTTTACATGTGCGATGTCTGATCTCTGTTCAGACTCCGTGCGGACAGTAGACTGTTATTTTCAGCAAATAACAGGTACCAGCTACCTTTAAGAGATTTCGATGAAACATCCTCCCTTTAAGAGATTGCGCTCCCTCTGGTGATGGAAAGTGCAAATTGCATTGATTCCACCTGCAAGGCCTGGAAAGGAACGTCAATTGCAGGTAAGTGCTCCCGTGGGTCCAAAGTTGCGTCCTGCCTGCGCAGGGTCCGTCGGGCACGGGGTGGTAGTGCATCACGTTACCACCGCCCAAAACGGACCCTTATCGAATGTTTCCCCCTATGTAATTCTATGTAATATCCTTTTTCAAAGCATTCAATACATATTTTAAAATTTCTACTGATAATCATTTTCCAATACTGCCAAAAATAAACTTTCATTTAGAAACATCTTTGGTCCATACTTGGTCACCTGTTGATTAAATTAGTTTGCACATACAACTATGATAATATTTGCCTGAACTTGTGCTGACTTATACAAGACAGTAGAAAGTACACGAGTGTTCGCATTACTACCGAGTTCAGTTAAGATTATAAACCTCTATCACTTCATGGTTTACATTGCCAATATCCTGTAACTGTGCTGCAAACAACAACAACTTGCATTTATAAAGCCCCTTTAATGTAGTAAAATTTCCCAAGGCACTTCACAGGAGCGATTATCAAACAAAATTTGACACTGAGACACATGAGGAGATACTAGAACAGATGCCCAAAAACTTGGTCAAAGAGGTAGGTTTTAAGGAATTGTAAGGGGTTTTTTACTGTTTCTCGGGCTTATAATAGGTCAGCCAGTTATGTTTTCCTGAGCTGCCCTGCCCGCAGTGCGGTTGCGAATCGCTTTCCCCTTCCTGATTCTGAGCTGAGGACTTATCGGGCGGTAACAAAGACAGACAAACAGACCAGTGGATTGGTACAAGGAAAACCAATGTTTATTAATAAGAAAACTAAAACTACAAGGTAAACAGTATAATACAGAAGATAAAAGAAATCGCTATGGATGTAATACAGTCTTACACTTATCGGGGGTGGAAGAAACGGACACATCGAGGGAAAATTCTAAAATCACAAGTTTAGCAATATCCCCTTTAACCCCCAATCTTACACCTATGCTAAGCTGTCTTGTGGCAGCCAGAAAATTAATGCTCACCGGTGAAAACAGATGAAAAGGCCTGGCCCCTGTGCCTGCTGCTGCCGTCGACATGTGGTTGCGAGGTTTACTGGATGGCCTTCCTTCTTAGCTGCTAGCAGACAGACAGGATAGGGCCAGGAGGCGAAGAGAAAGAGAGAGAGATACTGGGCAAGCCCCAGTTATACCCTCTTGGTAACAGGTTTTTTTCATACCTCATCAGCTTGCTTCATTGTTTGATTTAAGCACGAAACGTAAGACAAAGGACCCCATCTCGGGCCCATTTACATAATGGCCGGTTCCTGTATCGATCTGTTCCATAACTGCTTTAACATTGTTCCGAATGTACCTTGATGGTTCACCTTTTGTCCTGCAATCACTTCCTGCTCGAATTTTGATGTGTTGGCCGGCCATGTTGATAGCTTGCCTCAGGGCTAGAATGCAGCTGCATTGTGCAAGGAAACCTGTCTGAGACATGAAGCCTGCCAAGTTGTTAGAGAATGCAATTTCAAATCTGCCGGTCCTCGGCCATGTGTCTGACCGCAGCCATTTTGAGAGACCCTGGATTTTTAAAACAGTCACACCAGGGTTTCTTTAATAACTCCAATAAATCTTCGGGGTGGGGGGAACATGTGAAATTTTGCGAATCCCTTCAGAATGACTTAAAGGAGGAGAGAGAGGTGGAGAGGCGGAGAGGTTGAGGGAGGTGATTCCAGAGCTTAGGACCTAGGCAGCTGAAGGCAAAATTTTTCCAGGGGTCTTTCTGTTTATCATTAATATCCTTATAAAGTCCACTCTCGTCGAGCATATAGCTGGTAGCAGAAGATAACAAAGCAGGGTTATGCACGAGGATTGGGGTCCAAACCCAACCCTTCTGAATCAAAGGTCCAGAGTAGCTACAGCTGTGTATTTTTCTTTGACAAACCTGACATCAGCAATCTGGTAGCTGTTGCCAAAGCAACTGATTTCAGCTGTCACAACAATGTGTTTTTTTTCCTTTATTCATTCTTGTATGTGGCCATCACTGGCAAGGCCAATGTTTATTGTCCATCAAGCTGAGCTGCCTTTGTACAACTGAGTGGCTTTCTCACAAGCCAGGCCACTTCAACTGGACAGTTAACAGTCAACCACATTGGTGTGAGTACTGGAGTCACATGTAGGCTAAGGATGGCAAGTTTCCTTCCCTAAAGGGTATTAGTAAATCAGATGGGTTTTATGACAACCCAACAGCTTGATAGTCAATTTTTTATAAACCAAATTCAAGTTCTTCAAACTGCGAAGGTAGGATTTGAACTCACAATTTTTTTGATTTGTTCGATCTCAGGTCTCTGGACTACGACTCCAGTAATGTAACCACTACACCACCATGCCCATAGACATCCCTCAGAAATGTCACCACAACAGTGCTACGCCACCAATCAAATCGAAAACAGTTGCAGCGTTCCGCCTTCTGTGATGGAACGGGCGATCCAAGTGAACTCTGGGATGTGTTCCAGCGAAACAAAGCAATTTAAAAATACTATTGATTGGTGGATTTGGCACTTCAACCGTTGATTTTTTCATTCTTCCCAGATTTCTACCAATGCAATGATAGTGGCATGAAAGGATGCCAGAAATACAGTCAATGGCTAGATTTATTTAGAAAGCATGAAATAAAATATTTTTTAGCACTTTGCACAAGTACACTTTGATCCACATTTTCCCCATCATTTTGACATATTCCCTGTAAGCTACAGATAAAGAAAGCACTTGCATTTATATAGCGCCTTTCACGGCCTTAGGAAGTCCCAAAGAGTTTCACAGCCAATTAAGTACTTCTGAAGTGTTGTCACAGTTGTAATGCAGAGAAACGCGTCAGCCAATTTGTGCACAACAATGTCCCATAAACAGCAATGAGATAACGACCACATGATCTGTTTTAGGTGTTGGTTGAGGGATAAATATTGGCCAGAACACTGGGGAGAACTCCCCTGCTTTTCTTCAAATAGTACCATGGAATCTTTTACGTTTAGTTGATAGGGAAGACAGGGCTTTAGTTTAAAGTCTCATCCAAAAGACGACACCTCCCTGGGGAGTGTCTGTGTGGAATATGTATTTAAGTCTCATGGAGCAGGACTTAAACCTGCAACCTTCTGACTCAGTGGTTAGAGCACAATCACTGAGCTATAGCTGACACAACAGATATATTATTCCACAAGAATTCCCTAGGAACATAGGAACAGGAGTAGGCCATTCAGCCCCTCGTGCCATTTGATAAGATAATGGCTGACCTGTGATCTATCTCCATAGACCTGCCTTTGGCCCATATCCCTTGATACCTTTGGTTGCCAAAAAGCTATCTATCTCAGATCTAAATTTAGCAATTGAGCTAGTATCAATTGCAGTTTGCCAAAGGGAGTTCCAAACTTCTACCACCCTTTGTGTGTAGAAATGTTTTCTAATCTCACTCCTGAATGGTCTGGTTCTAATTTTTAGACTGTGCCCCCTACTCCTAGAATCCCCAACCAGCGGAAATACTTTCTCTCTATCCACCCTATCCGTTCCCCTTAATATCTTATAAACTTCGATCAGATCACCCCTTAACCTTCGAAACTATAGAGAATACAACCCCAATTTGTGTAATCTCTCCTCGTAAATTAACCCTTGAAGTCCGGGTATCATTCTAGTAAACCTACGCTGCACTCCCTCCAAGGCCAATATGTCCTTCCGAAGGTGCGGTGCCCAGAACTGCTCACAGTACTCCAGATGCGGTCTAACCAGGCTTTTGTATAGCTGCAGCATAACTTCTGCCCCCTTGTACTCCAGTCCTCTAGATATAAAGGCCAACATTCCATTAGCCTTATTGATTATTTTCTGCACCTGTTCATGACACTTCAATGATCTATGTACCTGAATCCCTAAGTCCCTTTGGACATCCACTGTTTTTAACTTTTTACCATTTAGAAAGTACCCCGTTCTATCCTTTTTTGATCCAAAGTGGATGACCTCACATTTGTCTACATTGAATTCCATTTGGCACAGTTTTGCTCATTCACCTAATCTATTAATGTCCCTCCTCCCTACATACTCACTCAGTTAAAATCAAAGACATATTGGACTATCTCACAAACTCATTCTTTCCCAGAAACTCAAAGCTGTTGAACTCCTTCCATCCCTCAGTCTTCCCTTCCTCTTACGACCTACAGGCTTTCAAATCTCAGTCTCCCTCAACCAATAATTCTTGATTTACTTTGTCTTCTTTCCTGCACCATGGGCCTTCGTTCCTAAATAATACAAGAACAAAAAAAATTGACAATTGCTTTTAAAGTATTTTTGCTCTTCAAATAGTGGTGATTTACTGTGTGAGATTTTTCAAGTTATGTATGAGAGGGTGACAGAGGCATGAATCTCATACCTCATGCACAAGACTTGACAGGTAAGTAAGAAATGCTTCAGAGCAAGTCAACTCTAGATTGTGGCTCTTGCCTCATCATTTCATGGTACCTTGTGCAGAAAT
Organism: Heptranchias perlo; assembly: GCF_035084215.1. Taxonomy (NCBI): domain Eukaryota; kingdom Metazoa; phylum Chordata; class Chondrichthyes; order Hexanchiformes; family Hexanchidae; genus Heptranchias; species Heptranchias perlo. Next base: position 10,749,194 of record NC_090338.1, on the reverse strand, counting down.
AAGGTCCAAATGCTGCAGTAATTTGATGCAATTCAGTACTAGTAGGTGCTTTGATGTTATACAGGGATTACATTGCTGTCCGCGTTCATTCTCTCTGATGTTTGGGCTGACAACATTCTGAGCTTCTTCAGAAGAGGAGATTGAAAAGGTGCCTTGCTCCTTTTGAAGTCGATAGTCAATCACAGATGGAAGTGAAGGGAACAGTTTCAGTTGCTATCAGCATATAAAAACTAGTAGCATGCTCCGTACCGACTCTGAAATAAACATTGATTGCACCAAGAGTGCCTAGTGGCCCCTGGAGAGGGAAATAAAAATGGATGCTGATCTTTTCTGAAGAAGATTGCTTTCAAAACGGCAAGAACAAACAACGTGCCCTTCAGTATTTTATGCATAAGTGAAAAAGTATGTCTCAAAAACTGACAGATCTGTTTCTGCATTTCAATACTCCCTTTGGGAGTGATTCAAAACTTGTTGCAGTGAGAGACATTTTAAGCATCCTTGTGTCTTTATTTAAAATCGCATCCAGGAACCGTGCGTAAGGAACATGAATGAATGTTATATAAAATTTACATTAATGCAAATGCAACTATTTGGATATACATTTAAAAAGGAAACAATTGCACAGCTGTAGGGAAAGAGTGAGGGAGTGGGTCTAATTGGATAGCTGTTTCAGAGAGCCATCACAGTCACGATGGGCCGAATGGCTTCCTTCTGGGCTGTGTGATTCTATGATTCTATTTAGGGAAACCAAGCTTGTAGATTGAAAAAGGAATGGAAGGAGATCCACGGTTATATGGTGCTGGCAAAGAGTGAGTGAGCTGTAGCAGGTACTGTGGTGATTCTTGGTTTCAATACAGCGAGGGTGCAGGGAGTAAGGGGACTGAGCGCGTTGGTGCTCGGCAGAAACAAGAGAGAGAACCTGAGAGGAACAATGAATCTAGAAGTAAAAATTAAAAAGGTAAAGGCAAGAAATGATGTCAACCGAGAGGAAAAGAGAGAGAGATTAGAGGCTTAAAGTGAAATAAAGATCATGCAGCAGGAAGGAAGGTTTCACTTCTACCCAGACCAATAGTGCAAGAGAGGTATTAAATAGTGCAGGAGAGTATTAAATAGTGCAGGAGAGTATTAAATAGTGCAGGAGAGGTATTAAATAGTGCAGGAGAGTATTAAATAGTGCAGGAGAGTATTAAATAGTGCAGGAGAGTATTAAATAGTGCAGGAGAGTATTAAATAGTGCAGGAGAGTATTAAATAGTGCAGGAGAGTATTAAATAGTGCAGGAGAGTATTAAATAGTGCAGGAGAGGTATTAAATAGTGCAGGAGAGTATTAAATAGTGCAGGAGAGTATTAAATAGTGCAGGAGAGGTATTAAATAGTGCAGGAGAGTATTAAATAGTGCAGGAGAGTATTAAATAGTGCAGGAGAGTATTAAATAGTGCAGGAGAGTATTAAATAGTGCAAGAGAGGTATTAAATAGTGCAGGAGAGTATTAAATAGTGCGGGAGAGGTATTAAATAGTGCAGGAGAGTATTAAATAGTGCAGGAGAGTATTAAATAGTGCAAGAGAGGTATTAAATAGTGCAGGAGAGTATTAAATAGTGCAAGAGAGGTATTAAATAGTGCAGGAGAGTATTAAATAGTGCAGGAGAGGTATTAAATAGTGCAGGAGAGTATTAAATAGTGCAAGAGAGGTATTAAATAGTGCAGGAGAGTATTAAATAGTGCAAGAGAGGTATTAAATAGTGCAGGAGAGGTATTAAATAGTGCAGGAGAGTATTAAATAGTGCAGGAGAGGTATTAAATAGTGCAGGAGAGTATTAAATAGTGCAGGAGAGTATTAAATAGTGCAGCATTAGATAAGAAGACATATTTTAGGTTTCAGTTCTTAAGAGACATCAGGAGTAATTTTCAGCTTTGGTGCCTTTGGCACCCTGGTGGTAACCCAATGTCGAACGTACCCACTTTTCCAATGCTCTCCTGGCCGGCCTCCCATCTTCCACCCTCCGTAAACTTGAGCTCATCAAAAACTCTGCTGCCCATGTCCTGTCTAGCACCAAGTACCATCCACCCCATCACGCCTGTGCTCGCTGACCTCCATTGGTTCCTGGTCCTGCGACACCTCGGTTTTAAAATTCTCCTCCTTGTTTTCAAATTCCTCCATGGTCTCGCCCCCTCCTTAACTCTGAAACCTCCTTTAGCCCTATAACCCTCCGAAATCTCTGCTTTCCTCCAATTCTGGCCTCTTGCGCATCCCCCCGATTTTAATCTCTCCGCCATTGGCGGCCATTCCTTCAGCTACTTAGGCCCGAAGCTCTGGAATTCCCTCCCGAAACCTCTCCGCCTCCTCTACATCTCCCTCTTCCTTTAGGATGTTCCTTAAAACCTACCTCTTTGACCAAACTTTTGGTCACCTGTCCTAATATCTCCTTACGCGGCTCGGTGTCAAATTTTGTTTGATTAAGCGTCTGTGAAGCACCTTGGGACGTTTTACTATATTAAAGGTGCTATATAAATGCAGGTTATTGTTGTTGTTTTCATTCCGACTCATGGGTTCTGCAATGGGTAGGTGTTCTGCCCTGCCAGATTATCGCTCGGGCAGTCAGGTTCGAAATTATTCCCTCCCAACATCTGCTTACGGCAATGTCAAGAACATGAGGAAAAAAGGTATTACAGAAAAATCACAAATGCTTCAGTAGTTAAACTGCTTCAGAAAGTGTGAAGCTGAATTCAACAGTGTGGATTCATGATAAAATACCTCGACAATGGTTAATTATTCAGGTCAGTTGAAAGGTCTGAGAACAGCCTGTAGTTTACTTTCGTGACAAAGGTAAAACTAATTATTTTGGGTCTTCTGACAGCTTCACATCTATTCCTGTATAGAGGTTTATGCATCATTACATATTTTTCCACTTAAACGAATGTTCCCATCAAATAAATTGGAATAAAGAACTGCAATCTCGTAATTGCCTGAGGTTCTGAGCCCTCTGGCTTAATGGTATATTCTACGGAGAGTGACTGGTTTATAATTTTGGTATCTCTAAACAAAACTGTGGAAAAATTAAACAGCAATTGAATATTTGAAATAATTATTTCAGTGTTTCTACTACATTCTAGGCTCAATTTTGCCACTGTATATAATAGCCAAACACTATTTTCAAGTATACAAGTATATTTTCCCACACAAACAAACACCATCACCTACTTTGATTCTTTCCAAGGATCTCAACAAACATAGAAACATAGAAAATAGGAGCAAGAGTAGGCCATTCAGCCCTTCGGGCCTGCTCCGCCATTCAAAATGATCATGGCTGATGGATGGTCTAACTCAGTACCCTGTTCCCGCTTTTTCCCCATATCCCTTGATCCCTTTTAGCTTTAACAAATGTGGACATTTTTGTCTGCAATGTAATAACATTTCTTTCTTTCTAGGTGGTACTTATGTGGTTAGAAACCAGGTTCGCTCACTGAAAATGGCACAACTTGTTTTGATAGCATAACTGCAGAATATACATATTTATTATGGCCAGGCCCCTGTGGGAGGTGTTAGACCGATTCAATTCAAATACAAACATCTTACAGGTTTTAGTTATAGATTTATTTGATTAGAAATCTTTTGAGTTAAGATGCATCTATTATTATTTCCATGTCCCCGGTCATTTTTTTTAAACAAAAGTATTTCTCAGCCTGTTTCGTTAAAACTGGATAGACAATCCAAAATATAAGCCAGAGAGTGTCTCTGTGGATAAGCATTAATAAATTGCCATGTATATAGGAACATAGGAATAGCAGTAGGCCATTCAGCCCCTCAAGCCTGTTTTGCCATTCAATTAGGTCATGGCTAATCTGTACCTCAACTCCATTTACCCGCCTTTACTCCATATTCCTTGATACCCTTACCGAACAAGAATCTATCCATCTCAGTCTTGAATATTTCAACTGACTCAGCTCCCATAGCCTTTTGGGGGAGAGGGTTCCAGATTTCCACCATCCTTTGTGTGACAAAGTGCTTCCTAATTTCACTCCCAAATGGCCTATCTCTAATTTTATTATGTCCTTTGTTCTGAATTCCCCCACCGGAGGAAATAGTTTCTCTTTGTATACTCCATCAAATCTCTTTATCATTTTAAACACATCGATTAGATCACCCTCCAACCTTCTAAAGACAAGGGAATACAAGGCAAGAATATGCAACCCGTCCACATGATTTAACCCTTTAAGCCCCGGTATTATTCATGTGAATCTGCGCTGTATCCGATCGAAGGCCAATATATCCTTCCTGAGTTTCGGTGCCCGAAACTGAACGCAGTAGTCCAGTGGGGTCTGACCAAGGCCCTGTCCAACTGAAGCATCACTCCCTCACTTTTGCATTCCAATCCCCTTGAGAGAAAGGTCAACATTCCATTTTGATTTCTTTGTCTATCTGTGTGCTAGTTTTTAGTGATTTGTGTACATGGACACCTTAATCCCTTTCTTCCACCACAGCTATCTCTCTCGCCATTAAGAAAATATTCTGATTTGTCTTTCTTGGATCCAAAATGGATGATCTCACTCTTCGCCATGTTGAACTCCATCTGCCACAGTTTTTCCCACTCACCAAGTCTGTCAATGTCCTTGTTAAACTTTCTGCTCCCATCTACAAAACTGCACCTCTGAGCTAAGTGTCACCTGTAAACCTGAATAGACAATTCTCTATTCCTTCAAGTTATTAATCTGTATGGTGAAAGGCTGAGCCCCAATACAGATCCAACGGAACGCCACATCACATCCTACCAATCGGAAAACGTTCCCTTTATCCCGACTCTCTGTCTCCTACTTTCTAACCAATTACCCACCCAAATCACAAGATCCTAATTAAGGCCACTGCTACTGTATTAAGTATGGTCTTGGCTTATGCACCCAGATCCAGTGGGAATGGGTGGAACATAACAACAAAAACTTGCATTTTTATAGTACCTTTAACGTAGTGAAACGTCCCAAGGCGCTTTTCACAGAAGCGTTATAAGACAAAATTTGACACTGAGCCACATAAGCAAATATTAGGACAGGTTTTTTTTTATTCGCTCATGGGATGTGGGCGTCGCTGGCGAGGCCGGCATTTATTGCCCATCCCTAATTGTCCTTGAGAAGGTGGTGGTGAGCCGCCTTCTTGAACCGCTGCAGTCCGTGTGGTGAAGGTTCTCCCACAGTGCTGTTAGGAAGGGAGTTCCAGGATTTTGACCCAGCGACGATGAAGAAACGGCGATATATTTCCAAGTCGGGATGCTGTGTGACTTGGAGGGGAACGTGCAGATGGTGTTGTTCCCATGTGTCTGATGCTCTTGTCCTTCTATGTGGTAGAGGTCGCGGGTTTGGGAGGTGCTGTCGAAGAAGCCTTGGCGAGTTGCTGCAGTGCATCCTGTGGATGGTACACACTGCAGCCACAGTGCGCCGGTGGTGAAGGGAGTGAATGTTTAGGGTGGTGGCTGGGGTGCCAATCAAGCAGGCTGCTTTATCTTGGATGGTGTCGAGCTTCTTGAGTGTTGTTGGAGCTGCACTCATCCAAGCAAGTGGAGAGTATTCCATCACACTCCTGACTTGTGCCTTGTAGATGGTGGAAAGGCTTTGGGGAGTCAGGAAGTGAGTCACTCGCCACAGAATACCCAGCCTCTGACCTGCTCTTGTAGCCACAGTATTTATATGGCTGGTCCAGTTAAGTTTCTGGTCAATGGTGACCCCCAGGATGTTGATGGTGGGGGATTCAGCGATGGTAATGCCGTTTAATGTCAAGGGGAGGTGGTTAGACTCTCTCTTGTTGGAGATAGTCATTGCCTGGCACTTGTCTGGCGCGAATATTACTTGCCACTTATGAGCCCAAGCCTGTATGTTGTCCAGGTCTTGCTGCATGCGGGCTCGGACTGCTTCATTATTTGAGGGTTTGCGAATGGAACTGAACACTGTGCAGTCATCAGCGAACATCCCCATTTCTGACCTTATGATGGAGGGAAGGTCATTGATGAAGCAGCTGAAGAAGTTTGGGCCTAGGACACTGCCTTGAGGAACTCCTGCAGCAATGTCCTGGGGCTGAGATGATTGGCCTCCAACAATCACTACCATCTTCCTTTGTGCTAGGTATGACTCCAGCCACTGGAGAGTTTTCCCCCTGATTCCCATTGACTTCGATTTTACTAGGGCTCCTTGGTGCCACACTCGGTCAAATGCTGCCTTGATGTCAAGGGCAGTCACTCTCACCTCACCTCTGGAATTCAGCTCTTTTGTCCATGTATGGACCAAGGCTGTAATGAGGTCTGGAGCTGAGTTGTCCTGGCGGAATCCAAACTGAGCATCGGTGAGCAGGTTATTGGTGAGTAAGTGCCGCTTGAGAGCACTGTTAGAGTCATAGAAGTTTACAACATGGAAACAGGCCCTTCGGCCCAACATGTCCATGTCGCCCAGTTTATACCACTAAGCTAGTCCCAATTGCCTGCACTTGGCCCATATCCCTCTATACCCATCTTACCCATGTAACTATCCAAATGCGTTTCAAAAGACAAAATTGTACCCGCCTCTACTGCTGCCTCTGGCAGCTCGTTCCAGACACTCACCACCCTTTGAGTGAAATAATTGCCCCTCTGGACCCTTTTGTATCTCTCCCCTCTCACCTTAAATCTATGTCCCCTCGTTATAGACTCCCCTACCTTTGGGAAAAGATTTTGACTACCTTATCTATGCCCCTCATTATTTTATAGACTTCTATAAGATCACCCCTTAACCTCCTACTCTCCAGGGAAAAAAGTCCCAGTCTATCCAACCTCTCCCTATAAGTCAAACCATCAAGTCCCGGTAGCATCCTAGTAAATCTTTTCTGCACTCTTTCTAGTTTAATAATATCCTTTCTATAATAGGGTGATCAGAACTGTACACAGTATTCCAAGTGTGGCCTTACTAATGTCCTGTACAACTTCAACAAAACATCCCAACTCCTGTATTCAATGTTCTGACCAATGAAACCAAGCATGCTGAATGCCTTCTTCACCACCCTATCCGCCTGTGACTCCACTTTCAAGGAGCTATGAACCTGTACTCCTAGATCGCTTTGTTCTATAACTCTCCCCAACGCCCTACCATTAACGGAGTCGGTCCTGGCCCGATTCGATCTACCAAAATGCATCACCTCACATTTATCTAAATTAAACTCCATCTGCCATTCATCGGCCCACTGGCCCAATTTATCAAGATCCCGTTGCAATCCTAGATAACCTTCTTCACTGTCCACAATTCCACCAATCTTGGTGTCATCTGGTTTCAGGCCGAAGAACTTTCTTCAGAACTGGAAGATGTTAAAAGAGTTAAAGTTTTTGACCGAGTACGGAGCCAGGGAAAGGAGGGGAAGGGAGGAAAGAACAAAAGGGAAGGTCTGTGATAGGGCAGAGGGCAGGAGAGATTAGATGACAAAAGGGATGATGGTGCAAGGCAAGGAAGGCGGTAATGGGACAGGTTTTTATCTAAATTAATCTAAATTAATTTATCTAAATTAAACTCTATCTAAGTTATCTAAATTAAACTCCATCTGCCATTCATTGGCCCACTGGCCCAATTGATCAAGATCCCGTTGCAATCCTAGATAACCTTCTTCACTGTCCACAATGCCACCAATCTTGGTGTCCTCTGCAAACTTACTAACCATGCCTCTTAAATTCTCATCCAAATCATTAATATAAATAACAAACAACAGCGGACCCAGCACCGATCCCTGAGGCACACCGCTGGTCACAGGCCTCCAGTTTGAAAAACAACCCAACAAGCCAATGTTGTATCCAATAGGCTACCTCACCTTGGATCCCGTGAGATTTAACCTTATGTAACAACCTGCCATGCGGTACCTTGTCAAACGCTTTGCTAAAGTCCATGTAGACCACGTCTACTGCACAGCCCTCATCTATCTTCTTGGTTACCCCTTCGAAAAACTCAATCAAATTCGTGAGACATGATTTTCCTCTCACAAAACCATGCTGACTGTTCCTAATCAGTCCCTGCCTCTCCAAATGCCTGTAGATCCTGTCTCTCAGAATACAACACTTTCCATCACTTTGCTGATGATTGAGACTAGACTGATGGGGCGGTAATTGGCCGGATTGGATTTGTCCTTCTTTTTGTGGATAGGACATACCTGGGCAATTTTCCACATTGTCGGATAGATGCCAGTGTTGTAGCTGTACTGGAACAGCTTGGCTGGAGGCGCAGCTAGTTCTGGAGCACAAGTCTTCAGCACTGCAGACGGGATGTTGTCGGGGCCCTTAGCCTTTGCTCTATCTAGTGCACTCAGCCGTTTCTTGATATCACGTGGAGTGAATCGAATTGGCTGAAGACTGGCTTCTGTGATGGTGGGGATATCGGGAGGAGGCCGAGATGGATCATCCACTCGGCACTTCTGGCTGAAGATGGTTGCAAATGCTTCAGCCTTGTCTTTTGCACTCACGTGCTGGACTCCGCCATCATTGAGGATGGGGGTGTTTACAGAGCGTCCTCCTCCCGTTGGTTGTTTAATTGTCCACCACGACTGGATGTGGCAGAACTGCAGAGCTTTGATCTGATCCGTTGGTAGTGGAATCGCTTAGCTCTGTCTACAGCATGTTGCTTTCACTGTTTAGCATGCATGTAGTCCTGAGTTGAAGCTTCACCAGGTTGGCACCTCATTTTTAGGTACGCCTGGTGCTGCTCCTGGCATGCTCTTCTACACTCCTCATTGAACCAGGGTTGACCCCCTGGCTTGTTAGTAATGGTACAGTGAGGAATACGCCGGGCCATGAGGTTACAGATTGTGCTGGAATACAATTCTGCTGCTGCTGATGGCCCACAGCGCCTCATGGATGCCCAGTTTTGAGCTGCTAGATCGGTTCTGAATCTATCCCATTTAGCACGGTGGTAGTGCCACACAACACGTTGGAAAGCTTGGTCAAGGAGGTGGATTTTAAGGGCAGAGAGATAGAGAGTCGTGGAGGTTTAGGGAAGAAATTCCACAGCTTAGGGCCCAGGCAGCTGAAGACACGACCGCCAATGGTGGAGCGAAGAATATCAGGGATGCGCAAGGGGCCGGAATTGGAGGAGCGCAGACATGTTAGAAAAAATTTGGGGTGAGAGCACAGGAGTAAGATTGGAGTCAGTGGATCCTGTGAAGAAAAAGACCAGACATGTTGACTTCTATGGAAAAGATAATCGGGCGGGGTGGAATATGGGCTGCTGATTCGCCATCGCCTGCTTTGCCCTACCGCCCAAAATGAATTTATACCCCAGTGAGTGTGCAAGATGGAGACGGTAAGCCAGCAGTGAGCTACTGAATGTTGCAGTGTGGAGTATTTTGATTCAGCTGCTGATATCCGAAGTAAGTTAATGAAAAAACAGTTCTCAATGTTGCCAGCAGAATTGGAAGCTGCTGAGGGAGAGCCAATTGATTCCTAGCCCATCAACTTAATCACTCAGGCAACACTACTTAAGCATGCTATTGTACGTTAAGCTCTTTTCAATCATCATAAATATAGTTGTTTTTCCTCTCCTTGGATTATTAGAAATGCTACAAACAATGTAACAAAAAACAACACAGTAAGAATTGCAAGAGATGTTACATAACCATCGTAGCAATGTTCGAATGGAACTAATGCATACATTTAAAAAAGAAAGACTTGCATTTATATAGCTCCTTTCATGACCTCAGGATGTCCCAAAGTGCTTTGCAGCCAATGAAGTACTTTTGCAGTCACCGTTGTAAAGTAGGAAGCACAACAGCGAATTTGCACCCAGCAAGGTCCCACAAACAGCAATGTGATAATGACCAGATAATCTGATTTAGTGATGTTGGTTGAGGGATAAATATTGGCCAGGACACCGGGGAGAACTCCACCACACTTCTTTGAAATAGTGCCATGGGATCTTTTACATCCGCCTGAGATGGCAGACAATGCCTCGATTTAACGTCTCAACCAAAAGACGACACCTCCGACAGTGCAGCGCTCCCTCAGTACTGCACTGAAATCTCAGCCTGGATTATGTGCTCAAGTCTCTGGAGTGGGACTTGAAACTACATCCATCTGACTCAGAGGTGAGAGTGCTACCCACTGAGCCATGGCTAAAGCACCTTGGGATGTTTTTACTACGTTAATGGCGCTATATAAATGCAAGTTGTTATTATTGTTGAATGTCCTGACTGAAGCTTGTGATAACTTTGGATTGGTCTCCAAAGCTCGACAGCTAGGATTATTTATTCCCTCAGTACTGCACTGGAATATCAGCCTAGATTTTGTGCACAAGTCTCTGGAGCAAGACTTGAACCCACAACCTTCTGAGTCAGCAAAGAGAGTGCTACCACTGAGCAACGGCTGACACCGAGAAAAAAAACAAGCAGCTGTAGGTGTAAATTTTACTAGTTCCCGGTACTATGGGATTGCATATTGGAATTGCACTCCCAAATTCAAAATGTATCCTTCCGCTAGACAAAGCTTTGGACTGGGACTAGAAAATTTACCCAAATTAAATTCATTCCATTATGTAATAAGATCTCTATATCATGGTATCATGGTATGTTACAGCTCAGAAGGAGGCCATTTGGCCCATCGTGCCTGTACCGGCTCTTTGAAAGAGCTATCCAATTAGTCCCACTCCCCTGCTCTTTCCCCATAGCCCTGTAAATTTTTTCCCTTCAAGTATTTATCCAATTCCCTTTTGAAAGTTACTCTTGAATCTGCTTCCACCGCCCTTTCAAGCAGTGCAGTCCAGATCGTTACAACGCTTTGTGTAAAAAAATGTTTCCTCATGTCGCCTCTGGCTCTTTTACTGATCACCTTCAATCTGTGTCCTCTGGTTACCGACCCTTCTGCTGCTTGAAACAGTTTCTCCTTATTTATTCTATCAAAACCATTCATGATTTTGAACACCTTTATCAAATCTCCCCTTAATCTTCTCTGTTCTAAGGAGAACAACCCCAGCTTCTCCACTCTCTCCACATAACTGAAGTCCCTCATTCCTGGTACCATTCCAATAAATCTCTTCCGCACCCTCTCTAAGGCCTTGACATCCTTCCTAAATTGTGGTGCCCAGAATTGAACACAATAATCCAGCTGAGGCCAACTAATGTTTTATTAAGGTTTAGCATAACTTCCTTGCTTTTGTACTCTATGCCACTATTAATAAAGCCCAGGATCTGCTATGCCTTTTTAACAGCCTTCTCAACTTGTCCTGACACCCTCAAAGATTTGTGTAGATACACCCCTGGGTCTCTCTGTTCCTGCACTCCCTTTAAAATTGTACCATTTAGTTTATATTGCCTCTCCTCAATCTTCCTACCAAAATGTATCATTTCACACTTCGCAACATTAAATTTCATCTGCCATGTGTCTGCTCATTTCACCAGTCTGTCTATGTCCTCCTGAAGTCTGTTACTATCCTTCACATTGTTTACTACATTTCTGAGTTTTGTGTCATCTGCAAACTTTGAAATTATACCCTCTATACCCAAGTCCAGGTCATTAATATATATCAAAAAGAGCAGTGGTCCTAATACTCACCCCTGGGGAACACCACTCCAGTCTGAAAAACAACTGTTCACCACTACTCTCTGCTTTCTGGCCCTTAGCCAATTTTGTATCCATGCTGCCACTGCCCCTTTACTCCCATGCTAACAAGTCTATTATGTGGTACTTTATCAAACGCCTTTTGAAAGTCAATATAAACAACATCAACCACTCTACCCTCATCAACCCTCTCCGTTACTTCATCAAAGAACTCAATCAAGCTAGTCAAACATGATTTTCCTTTAACAAATCCATGCTGACTTTTACTTATTAGCCCACACTTTTCCGAGTGCCAATTAATTTTGCCCTGAATTATTGTCTCTAAATGTTTCCCCACCACAAACGTTAGGCTGACTGGCTTGCAATTACCGGGTTTATCCCTCTCCCCTGTTTTGAACAGGGGTGTAACATTTGCAATCCTCCAGTCCTCCAGCACCGTCCCCATATCTAAGATTGTGGCCAGATCCTCCGCAATTTCCATCCTTACTTCCCTCAGTAACCCAGGATGCATCCCTTCTGGACTGGGTGACCTTTTTACTTTGAGTACTGGCAATCTTTTAAGTCCCTCCTCTTTATCTATTTTTATCCTATCCAATATCGCTACTACCTCCTCCTTTACTGCTACATTGGCAGCATCCTCTTCTCTAATGAAGACGGATGCAAAGTATTCGTTTAGTGCCTCAGCCATGCCCTCTGCCCCCACAAGAAGATCTTTTTTGTCCCGAATTGGTCCCACACTTCTTTTGACCACGTCTTTACTATTTATATGTTTGGAAAAGACTTTTGAGTTCCCTTTTATGTTTGCTGCTAATCTATTCTCACATCCTCTCTTTGCCCCTCTGATTCCCATTTTTTGATCTCCTCTGTATTTTCTATATTCAGCCTGGTTCTCGATTATATTATGAACCTTACATTCATCATAAGCCTCCTTTTTTTTGTTTCATTTTAATCTCTATATCTTTAGTCATCCAGGAAGTTCCAGCTTTGGATTCCCTTCCTTTCCCCCTCGTAGGGACGTGTCTACTCTGTACCCCAACCATCTCCTCCTTGAAGGCCTCCCATTGTTAATTACTGTTTTGCCTGCCAATTTTTAATTCCAATCCATCTGGATTTTGCCCTCCTCCAGTTATATATTTTTACGTTTGATTGTTCCCCGTCCTTTTCAATAACTAATCTAAATCTAACGATATTATGATCACTGTTCCCCAAATGCTCCTCCACTGAAACATGCTCCACCTGCCCCACTTTACTGCCCAGAACTAGATCCAGCACTGTTTCCTTCCTGGTTGGGCTGAAAACACACTGTTCCAGAAAGTTCTTTTGAACACATTTCAAGAATGCCTCCCCCTCTTTGTCCTTTACCACAGTTACTGTCCCAAATGGGATAATTGAAGCCCCCATTATCACTACTCTTTGTTCTTGCATCTTTCTGTAATTTGCCTGCAAATATTCTCCTCTATCTCCTTCCCACTATTTGGTGGCCTATAGTGTACTCCCAGTAGTGTAAAAGCTCCTCTATTGTTCCTTAGTTCTAACCAAATAGGTTCTGTCTTTGACTCCTCAGCTATATCATCCTTTTCCAGTGCTATAATAGTTTCTTTCATCAATACTGCCCTCCCCCCGCCTCATTTCTTTCCTTCCCTATCTTTCCTGAATACCTTGTAGCCAGGAATATTAAGGATACAATCCTCCCCTTCTTTGAGCCAGGTCTCTGTTATTGCCCCTATATCATAGTCCCATGTGGCAACTTGAGTCTGCATCTCACCAACTTTATTTACCACATTACATGCATTTACACACATGAACTCCAATCTCATCTTAGATTGCCTCGTATTTGCTCCCTGTCTGATCCCTCCTATTTCTGAACTATTCTTTATTCTAGTGCTACCTGTCCCTCCCAGTCCTCTGTGCACCTTGTTTCTCCTCTCTAATGTTTCATCCTGGTGCCCATCCCCCTACCAAATTAGTTTAAACCCTCCCCCACGGCACTAGTTAACGTCCCGATGGGGGCATTGGTCCCAGCTCTGTTGAGGTGCAACCCGTCCATCTTGAACAGATCCCTCCTGCCCCAGAACTGGTCTCAATGCCCCAGGAATCTGAAGCCCTCCCTCCTACACCATTCCTCAAGCCACACATTAACCTGTCTTATCCTACTATTCCTATGCTCTCTAGCACGTGGCACTGGGAGAAATCCAGAGATGACTACCTTTGAGGTCCTGCTTTTTAACTTCCTGAAACTCTGACTGCAGGACCTCAACCCTTTTCCTTCCTATGTCATTGGTTCACACTTGGACCATGACTTCTGGCTGTTCCCCTTCCCCCCTCAAAATTTACTGCTACAATGGCAGCATCCTCTTCTGTAGTGACGACGGATGCAAAGTATTTATTTAGTACCTCAGCCATACCCTCTGCCTCTACAAGACGATCTCCCTTTTTGTCCCGAGTCAGCTCAACCCTTCCTTTGACTATCCTTTTGATATTTATATGTTTATAAAAGACTTTTGGGTTTCTTTTTATGTTAGCCGCGAATCTATTCGCATGCTCTCTCTTTGCCCCTCTTATTCCCTTTTTTAGATCTCCTCTCTACTTTCTGTATTCAGCCTGGTTCTCTAGTGTATTATGAAGCTTACATTTGCCATAAGCCGCCTTTTTCTGTTTCATTTTAAACTCTGTATCTTTAGTCATCCAGGGAGCTCTACTTTAGATGCCCTTTGGATGCCCTTCCTTTCCCCCTCGTGGGAATGTGTCGACTCTGTACCCGAACCATCTCCTCCTTGAAGGCCTCCCATTGTTCAATTACTGTTTTGCCTACCAATTTATGATTCCAATGCACCTGAGTAAGGTCCCTTTTTAACTCACTGAAACTCCTGTTAGGTATTTTTATGTTTGACTGTTCCTTGGCCTTTTCCATAACCATTCTAAACATGATGATGTTATGATCACTGTTCCCCAAATGCTCCCCCACTGAATCATGCTCCATTTGCCCCACTTTATTCCCCAGAACTAGATCCAGCACTGCTTCCTTTCTCATTGGGCTGGAAACACACTGATCAAGAAAGTTCTCTTGTACACAATGCAGGACTTCCTCCCCCTCTTTTCCCTTCAAACTGTTACTGTCCCAGTTGATATTGGGATAATTGAAGTCCCCCATTATCACTACTGTATAGTTCTTGCACCTTTTCTGTAATTTGCCTTCAAATTTGGTCCTCTATCTCTTTCCCACAAGGAAAAATGGAATAGAAGGATATGTAGATCGGGTTAGATGAAGTTGGATGGGAGGAAGCTCGTGTGGAGCATAAACACCTGCTCAGACCAGTTGGGCCAAATGGACTGTATCTGTGCTGTAAATTCTATCCCATACTATGTCATCCCCAATCCTTGTTGCTGCAGGCCACGTTGCACCTAATCAGATTGGAATGATTGGAATCCCTTCACCCCATTTGGACTAATTAATGAGGGGACACCACCTTGAGGTCCAGAGATTCCTCAAGCAGCACCCAAATGCCCATGATTACAGACTATGCCAGTCCTACTTTAGCCTGCCATGGAAGATCTGTCTCCATCGCCTCCGCTTCACTGCGGAAGTTATACCATCTGCTCAGGCTCACTTATAGACAACCTCTTCCCATCCTGTGCGACAGGATCTTTCCCGGCCATCTACAGGGGGCATCTGTCAAACACACCAGCTTGCAGAATGCCGCTGTATGACGCAAATGACTGACACAAGGGAAAGCACCTTACTCACTTTCCCAGTAGAAAGGAGATACCAACCGGAGAGGATAGAGAGGGGGTGAAATTGGCCTATGGCAGTAGGCTAAGACAAGCTCATTCTTCAATTAAAAAAAGAAAATTGGGCCCATAGAATTACATAGAATTTACAGCACAGAAACAGGCCATTCGGCCCAACAGGTCCATACCCATGTTAAGGTTGCACAAGAGCCTCCTCCCACCTTACTTCATCTAACTACATCAACATATCCTTCTATTTTTTTCTCCCTCATGTGTTTGTCTAGCATCCCCTTAAATGGGTCTATGCTATTGGTCTCAACTATTCCTTATGGTTGTAAACAATTTTACAACACCAAGTTATAGTCCAACAATTTTATTTTTAATCCCACAAGCTTTCGGAGGCTTCCCCCTTCCACACCACCTGAGGAAGGGGGAAGCCTCCGAAAGCTTGTGGGATTAAAAATAAAATTGTTGGACTATAACTTGGTGTTGTAAAATTGTTTACAATTGTCAACCCCAGTCCATCACCGGCATCTCCACATCATTCCTTATGGTAGCAAGTTCCACATTCTAACCACTCTCTGGGTAACAAAGTTTCTCCTGAATTCCCTATTGGATTTATTAGTGATTATCTTATATTTATGTCCCCCTAATGCTGGTCTCCACCACAAGTAGAAACATCTGCTCTATGTCTACCCTATCAAACCCCTTCGTACGTACGGTGAAGGTAAGGCTGCCGATTCGCTGTGACCTTGTTTTGCGTTATTGTCCTCGACTAATTTTAACAATTTTTACAACCTGGCAGGTTTCCCAGGATCGCAGGGAGAGGTGAGGGTGCATCCGCTGGGCCAAGGCTGACACCTTTCAAAACGTGGACGGTGGCCATTTACAATGGGGAGGAAACAGGAGACTGCAGGAAGCAGGCAGTGCCTGCCGCGCCCCCCCGCCCCCCCTCCCCCTGCCGCAGTATCTGCTGACGATTCAGCAATGGAAGTAAAATCTGCCGCTCTCTCAATAGGCATTTCATGCTTAATGGAGACGACCCTCTGTTGGCTTTCTCCCTTTCTCAATCAGGCCAAAGAAAGATGAGTAACACCTCAGGACAAATTTCTCGGGCCTACTTTGCTCTCACCAGCCGCCAGCCATTAGGGTCAATGGTACATCATCATCGGTGGGTAGGACAATCGCTTCTATGTCAGACCGTTGTGGTAGAGACTCCATAAATCTGAGCAAATAATCTAAGCCAACACTCTGAGGGAGCGCTGCACTGTCAGAGGTGCTGTCTTTCAGATGAGATGTTAAACTGATGTCCCGCCTGACCACTCAGGTGGATGTAAAAGATTCCCCGGTACTAATTTGAAGAAGAGGAGGGGAGTTCTCCCCGGTGTTCTTTGCCAATATTTATCCCTCAAACAGCATCACTAAAGACAGATTAATCTCATTGCCGTCTGTGGGATCTTGCTGTGTGCTGCCGCATTTCCTACATTACAACACTTTGGGTCATCGGAGGTCATGAAAGGCGGTATATAAATACAAGTCTTTCTTTTTTTTCTACTTCATTACCGTGATCTGCAGCTGGACTCTGGGATGACTTTTCCTGTTTAGCCTTCCAGACGCACAGCTTCACCTGATTGGGAGAGAATACCAGGAAATCGGGACATGGTGCCTGATTCGCAGGCGGCACTTTTCCCATCAATTAAAATTACTGCTATTTAATCATATAATGAATTAACGCCTCTGTTGTTAAACTCCCTGACTCTACGAAAGACAGCAGACTGGGACCTGAGGTAAAATTCTTCGCAGAAGAAAAAAAGAACAAAAAAACCTTTCATCAAACGATTGTTAAAATCTCATGTAGTTATTTGCAATTTTGTTAATGATGATTTCAATTGCCTAATTCTTGCGAACATGGAATGGGCCATTTAATTGTCTCATTTATAAGAATTTAATCACATAACTGCAAAAGGAAAGTTCCAAATGGTAAAGAATACTTTGTGGTGATCACTGTTATTGGCTGCCTTAATTATAAGGGGAGCAAATGGTCATAAATGTTATTCAGTGTTAAAATCCTGTTGAGACCTCCCCATCTGAATGTTTAGATGGCACGTGCCCAGGCCACGAAGAATGCCAATGTACGGTTGTACTAGCAATAAGAGATGCCAAGGCAGGATTATAAGGACAGCGCGCGATGGCATCTAAATTTACTGGCAATGAGAGGTGCAAATGCAGGATTGTAACAACAATGTAATGTTTGCCATTTGTCCTGAGCGAGCGTTCCTTCCTCCTTTAGCCTAAACTGCAATAGGTTTTCTCCCTACTCAGAATTACAAAAGGCCCAATTTTAACCCCCCCCCACCCTGCCCGATGGGAATGGGGAATGCAGGGGGTTAAAATTGTGGCAGCGTCACACTCAATCAAAGTGTCAGCCTTGGCTCAGTGGGTAGCACTCTCATCTCTTATGAGATCAAGTCCCACTCCAGAGATGTGAGCACATAATCTAGGCTGACGCTCCAATGGAGTGCTGCAGTACTGGAGGTGCTGTCTTTCGGATGGGATATTAAACCAAGGTCTCAGCTGGATGTGAATGATCACATGACACTATTCGAAGAAGAGCAGAGGAGTTCAACCCAGTATCATGGTCTATATTTATCAACAAAAACTTGCAGTTATATAGTGCCTTGAACGAAGTATAATGCCTGTTAACCTAAAACAGATTATCTGGTCATTATCTAATGTGTTGTTTGTGGGACCTTGCTGTGCGCAAATTGGCTACCACATTTCCTACATTACACCAGTGACTATACTTCATTGGCTGTAAAGCACTTTGGGATGTCCTGAGGTTGTGAAAGGCGCTAGATAAATGTAAGTTATTTCTTTATTTCACATAATCTACAAAAAATGCAAGTTTTTTTTGAAGAGGATGAGTAAATACAGCACTATACCTGCCTATACTATAATGCATGCAGATTTTTTTCTTAAATATTTTGGGTTTTTTTCTATTTCTTTTGTGAAGCAACATAAAACTGCACAAGGGAGCAAGTCGACTCTGAGAATCCAGTGGCCTTGGTTTCAGGCAGGCAGTGTTCAGTAGTGACGCCCATTACTTGCTTTGCAATTGAGACTCAGTTGGTTTTAAGATCAAGACTTAAGGTGGGTCGTGTAAGATTATTACGAATAGTAAATCTGTAAATTATGCAAGAAATATTAGCCAATGGGCATTAGATAAGTCTTTTATTGCTTTGCTACAACATCAGAGAATTGGGTTAGAGATTTACCATTCAGTCGAAGGTTATCAGATGGCTGAAAATTTGTTCACGCTTCAACGGTCTTGCATGGTCCAGTCCAAAGTACGATGGGCCAGAATTTGCTGTCAAAGTAACGGCGTGGCTAATGGCGCTCACCGTTATTTATGCACAAATCGCAGACCAACTTCAGGCGAGGGGCAGATGGGCGGTTAAACGCGGAAATCCAGAAGTTGCTGTCCCAGATGTACCGTTCCACCGTTAGTTTCGCGAAAATAGCATCTCGCCGTCTGCCTCACCAAATACATTGAACGGAGTGAAGTTGCTGTATTTGCACGGTCGATACGAACTAAACTCGCCACAGAAAGTTAGGGCTCGTCCATTTCAGTCTAAGTACCCTTTTTAACGGTGTGATATGTGTTAATTACTGCCAACAACCTCCCTGGCACCGAAAATTAACTTTTACAAGTATGGAGTCTCAATCCTTCAGCTTTTAATTGTTGGAGATTTTTTTTTTAATTTAATTTTTTTTAACCTTTTCTTTCTATCTCTTTTTTTCTCACTCCCTTGATCCAATCTGTCTTTCCCTCTCTTTATTTCTTGTTCTGTACCTGATTTGACATTGAATTCACTATTCTAACATACGCTTCTTGATTTTCGCTCTGCGCTGTTCATTAACAATCCTTAAACCTGAACGATTAAGCTGACACACAGTTCCTCACCCCGTTCACACAGATCCCAGATGCCCTGTAGAGGGCACCGCGCCATTTCCATCTCCTACTCACAGCAACCTGCTGTGCAAAAGCTCATGGAAATTAAATGGGCAAGAACAAGTCTAACTAACGGTGGGCACCATTCGTTCACCGGCTACAGCAAATTCTGACCCATTGTCAATCACGCAAACCAAGCCAGACACATGCATGGATGCAGCAGTCTGCTGATGAAGTGGTTAATTCTTAATTGGCAGAATCATCAAAGATGAAGTAGGCCATAGAGATGCATAAGCTAATATTACATTGTTAACACATTGATCATAACACAAGGTTAAGCATTGTTGTGTAAGCAAATTACCTCGGAGCGCAGAGATCTCGCAGGGCTGTGGGGCTGGAGGAGGTTACAGCGATAGGGAGGGGGCAATGCCATGGAGGGATTTGAAAACCAGGACGAGAAATAGGAAACCTTGTCTGCCTCGTAGTGTATTCGGGCCCCGAAATTCCTTGGGTTGCGATCCCTGTGGTTACAGAGTCCATAGGGTCAGTGGGGGGCAGGGGGTGCTCTGTTAGCATGGGGCCGGTAGGTCAAGGGTCACCACTGAGGCATCTCTGGCAGCTGCTTGCCCCATGCCCATGGGAGGCTTGGTCTTGTTACATCTGTGCAGGGGGGGGCGGGGGTGGGGGATGGGGGATGGGGGAAAGCAACCTCCCCTCCCCCCTTCCCCCCCACCCCACCCCACCCCCGACCTCGGCACTGGACTAACCGGCTGCCTCAGCAAAGGGGTGGGTCATGAGAATTTTTTTTATAAAGTCATCCCTGTTCGTTAGGCCCAGTCGCTGGTGGGCTCCACATGTGGCCTTGAGGAGGCCGGTATGCCTCCGCTGAATCGGAGGATTGGCCACCACTACAAGGAACGCCAAGACCCGACTGAGGAGCAGGAGCAGGATTTCCTGGCACATGTAGTTCCTTATCTGTCCCTCCACCAACATCACTAAAACAGATTATCTGGTCATTATGCTGTTTGTGGGACCTTGCTGTACGCAAATTAGCTGCCGGGTTTTCTTCATTAACACAGTGACCACACTTCAAAAGTACTTTACCGGCAGTAAAGCGCTTTGGGGCGTTCTGAGGTTGTGAAAGGCGCTATATAAATGCAAGCCTTTCTTTCTTATCTCGTCATTCAGGAGTTCTAATTTAGCCTGCTGTTTGCCTCGTAAGGGCGGACAGAAATTCCAGCCATTACCAGGCATCGAGTAAAATAACCAGAAATGGCGGAGACCCAGCCTAATCGGCTCTCCGTCAGTTTCCTGGGAGTTCCGTCAGTCTCCTGCTGGAGTTACAGAGGGAAGAGTGGAATCCCAGTGAAATTTCCGGGCCTGACTGTTGATGTTGCTCCAGCTCACTCAGCTTCAACCCCCGACAGTACCTGCAGTGAGTCACCATTGAATGACCATCTTCTTCTTATCCTCCGTTTAACTAACACTGCACATGATTTATTTTTTCTGTATTTTTTACTTGGTCGTTTTTCCATCTCTCTCTGCTCAGAGGCATAAGCTGTTAAATAACAATGTGATGCACTTTACAAGTTTACTTTTATCAGGCGAACAATTAGTCTTCCAGATTTCACTCCTGGTTCTTAAGCTCTTGGCATCTTTCTAAACCTTTCCAAACATTCTGAGGACTTTCAAAATTTTTCCAAACCTTGACTGAAAAGTATCATCCCATAATACTTTTAATTTAACAAATTGACTCCACCTCTTTCTTCCACCTACATCCTTATTTGACTGACCATAATGATTCATTCTGTCACATGGTGTCATGTCTCATTCAACTTAAACAGACACATGTCAGGGACTATGACAGTCTGATTTTCAATTAGTTGACAACGGCTGGGCTATTAGTTAAATGATAAACTCTTTCGCTGTTTCCTGTACCGAAATCAAAACAACCAGACTTCTAGGGCCGATAGAAATGGTCTTGCTAGTGTGAGCCCTCTCACACTCGTCTCTTATCTACTCAGACCGTGTGACCTATTCATTCTGAAGACCTTGACAAGTCTGTGTTCATCCAGCTCCAACCTCTTCAACAAAAACAACTTCCAAGAGCAGGGGAGATCTCCCCAGCGTCCTGGTCAATATTTAACCCTCAACCAACATCACTAAAACAGATTATCTGGTCATTATGCTGTTTATGGGACCTTGCTGTGCCCAAATTGGCTGCCGCTTTGCAACAATGACTACACTTCAAAAGTACGTCATTGGCTATAAAGTACTTTGGGACACCCTGAGGCCATAGAAGGCACTATAGGTTCTTTCTTTCTTTTTCTTTTCCATTGATAAGGCGTCTGTAATGCAGAACAAAATGAAGCGACAACTTTGAGTTTTAATGAGTCCTTTCTTTGTCTCAGCTCTCTATGAGTCTTTAGACAGTCTTCCCAGAGTGCCAGTATTAACCCTTTTGGTTTATCCACCATTCAGTAATGTGGTTTAGGAGGCCTTTTTTTTTAATGGAAAGTAAGAGGTAAGAACTTCCATTTATATATCACCTTTCTTCACCTCAGACCATCCCAAAGTGCTTTACAGCCAATTAAGTGTTTTCTTGTTTTGAAGTGTAGCCATTGTTGTAATGTAGGAAACTGAGCAACCAGGTGGCGCACAGCAAGATCCCACAAAAGCAATGAAATAAATGACCAGATCATTTGTTTTAGGTGTTGGTTGAGGGATAAATGCTGGCCAACATACCAGGAGAACGCCCTTGCTCTTCTTCAAATAGCATCATGGAATCTTTACGTCCACCTGAGAGGGCAGACGGGGCCTCTGGTTAACATCTCATCCAAAAGACGGCACCTATGACAATGCAGCACTCCCTTACGGACACCAATGGTTGGACGACGGAAGTGGGGGATGCACAGGAGGCCAGAGTTGGAGGAACACAGAGTTCTCAGAGGGTTGTGCGGCTGAAATTGGTTACAGAGACAGGATGGGGCAAGGCCATGGAGGGATTTGAACATAGGGATGAAAATTTTAAAATTGAGGCGTTGGTGGACTGGGAGTTAATGTCGGTCAGCGAACACAGCGGTGATGAGTGAATGGGACTTGGTAACAGTTAGGATGGGGGCAGAAGAGTTTTGGATGAGCTCAAGTTTAAGGAGGGTGGAAGATAATTCCTCATTGGCCAAACCCTACAGTAACTCCAAATTGTCCAAAGCCCCACCACCCAAGTCCTGTTCTAACCTAAACCCTGCTTTCATCACCTCTGTCCTCAGCAACCATTGCTGGTTTCTCATTTCCCAATTAATTGAATTCAAAATTCTCATTCTCATTTTCAAACCCATCCATGGCCTCATCTCACCCTACCCCTTCACCTCTACATCACACCCTTCTGACTTCCAACTCTGGTCTCTTGTTATATAATACATGCACCCCCAATCCTCTGCTCTACCTGCAATAGATGAGCCTTCAGCTATTCTGGCCTTACTCACTGGAATTTCCTCACCATTCTTCCTTGCCTTTAAAAGCCTTGGCAACTATACTTTTGGTTATCTATATAATTGTCTAACTGCAGATCCGTGCCCATTTCTCCTCTGTGAATTGCCTTGGGATGGTTACTATGTTAAAAGTGCTACACAAATGCAAGTTATTGGAAGTATTTGTTTTTCCCTAATTTGAACCTATAATTCCTTCCCCTACTGTCAATGGTTCGTTTGAATTATCCCAAGGTTTAGTTTGAAATATTCCAATGCCAGTTTAATTTTTTAATATTAACAGAGAGTCAGTGCTGGCGATTTCATATCCAAACTGCATGACACACTTTGCCTTGATAGAAAGCCAAAGCCACTTGGGCCTGGCATAATCCGTGCCGTAGAGCTGGTGGGGAATCTGAGAAACTGCAGGAAAAGGGCAAAATGGGGGTACGACAATGTCTATTTGCTACTTCAGCGACTAACACTTGTGTTTTCCCTGCGAGTCTGCACAACTGTAACACAAGACATGGATTCATGTGCCAATATCTTTTGGTTGCATGCCACATGGCACATTTGTTATGTTATTTCACAAATGGATGCAGACATGATGCCAACATTCTCCAGCGCACCAGCCGATTCCATGTGTCCTGTTAATGAGCTCAGGATTGGAGAATTACTGCATACAAATGGTGCAAGGAATTGGCAGAATCAGTTGTATGCTCTCAGAATGCAATTCAAACCTCCAACCTCAGATTCTGAACAAGATTGACTTAAGGAAAACCAAGGTGAGTAAAAGACTGGGGCATTTGGAAGAAGAAATTAGAGAAAGAATATGTGGACAATAAGGAAAAAAGGCTTTGACGGACAAGGGAAGAATCATTGGAAGGCATGAAACATCCAGAAAGCTAGTTCCAGGATCTGAGCAGCATCGCCTACACTTAGCATTCCTTACATCCGCTAAGCAAGTTATGGCACCTAACTTGTTAACTTGTGAAGCAGTTTATAGTACTCCTGATCGGATTTTCTAAAGCAAGAACATCCAAATCGTGTAGGGTATGCCTTATTTCCTGAGATTCTTGGAATTGGATGAATAGTCAAGCAAAGAAAGTCACCCTCGCTCACGGTAGTTTCGTTAATCAAAAGTAATTAGTTAATGATGTTATAATTCATACGAGCATTCATGAAGCAAAATCAAACCATACATATGAGTTTCCTCTATAAAATCCCATCATACACTTAATAATCCGTAACGTTATTATGTGATGACTTAATAATTCATACACACATCAGGCAAATCATTAATACATATACAACCTTAAACCAAGGATTTTTCTCCTCGAGGCCTGAAAGTGATCAGCTCTTCAGTCCACGAGGTCCTCTTTTTCTTGCGTGATGTTCGACTGCAGTGTGCATTCCTTGTGACTGCCGTATGGTGAAGAGACTGTCCTCCTCTCAAAGTCTTCTTTTATATTGTTTTCACCAACAGGACGTAGGATTGGGGAGTGTCATTCTTTCTGCCCAATTGCTTCCTGTTGCTATGCCTCAATCATTAATATACCCCAATGATTGACAATTTAGGCTTTGATCGTGTGACTGGAGACCCTTTGATGTAAAGACCATGTGCTCGAACCATGGAATGTAAAAGGCCCCTTTACTGTCTCTGTTAATGGTCTTTCATGTAGAGATGGCCCCTTTCATGTAGAGATGGCCCTTTTCCTTTCTATGCACAAACATTCTTAATGGTCCTGACGTCTCCAATTTTGATTTCCTCAATGGTTTCAAATCAATTCCTTAGACCATTTGATCATATGCTGGATGCAATACTGTTTACAAATCCCAGTTCTTTGAACAGACTACCAGATAGGAATGAGAGACCAATGCCTTTTCACACCTATCATTGCTTTCCCGATCCGAAGCCTTTGATGAATGCTCTTGTTGCCTTCTCTTACATTACCCCCTACTATGTTGAAACGCTTGTGCTTCCAAAAGCCTACGTGTTTTAACAGCCTGACAACCCTTTAAGCTCAATATTATCCATCCAGCTTATTTATTTAGTGATGTAGAAATCTATCTACGGTACAACGTCTTCGATCCCGAAACTCAAATTCTCCAACGTCATCAGCGTCATTGAGGGAAAACAGGATTTGCGAGAACAAAGTTTACTACATTACTGTGTTTGCAGGTTTTCAAATGTCTTTGTTTAAAAGGGGCGCAGTTAACCCTTTCCTTCAAATATCTTTTTATAAAGCGGTTTTGAACCCCACATCCGTGGCCTGTGGGTCACATTCAACTCCTGAGCCTGGGAAACCTGGCCATCGAGGCCCAGGAATTCGGGCCTATTTGCACTTATGATTCTTATGTTTTGAATTTTTTGGGCCTAGAGGTTTGGAAAGGGCTGTTCTTAGTGGCGTTTCCTCATCGGTGGATACATTCTAAATCAGAACATGGAGCAAGCTCAGTTATATGCAAATTATGGGACCATGCTCTTACACTTCATAGGGCACATTTTCAGAGTGTGCACTGTGGGTGAGCAGGCACAACACTGTCCCTCATGAATGGCCCCAAGGATTCATGGTAAACATCTCTGGTTTGTCCATTTATACAGTGTCTTAACTTTTTAAACCCTTCCCAAGCAATATTGGGAAGAACTTGGACATTCCCATTTGAAGGGCAGGGAATTGAGAACAGTATCCACGTGAATAGAGCTATCACATTCAGGAGTGAACAGCTTTCAAAGCCCACCAGTCACAAAATGATGACTTGCAAACAGTTATTAAAAAAAACCCACCAAAATATTTACGTTGATGTAGCACCTTATAATTTGTCTCGGAAGCCTCTCAAAGTGCTTCACATGCAATGAATTAGTTTAGAAATAGAAATTGCTCTACCGTGGGCAAATGTGACAGTTATTTTGTGTACATTGTGATCCCGCAGCTGCAAAGGGGGACTGGCCAGTTAATTGATCTTTGGTAGGTTTGGTTGAGGGAATAATGTTGGACAGGACTCCAGGAGAACTCCCTGCTCTTCTTTGAATAGTGCTGTGAAATCTTTACCATCCACTTGAACCACTGGAACAAGCAGACATGACCTTGGTAACTCCCCATCATCTCCAACAATGCAGCAGTCCCTTGGCATTTTTTGTTAGAGTGTCAATTGGAACCCACGGCATTCTGACTCAGAGGCCGAGTGCAGAAGACTGAACCAGTAAAATAACCGCGTTTGTTTTGTTTGCACTGATGATTATAAACTGACTGTGTACGTAGGTGGGTCGTAATCATCAAACACATCGGTTGCTACGGTTTCCTGTGCGCCAGCTTTCTGAGGAAACATATATAACCTGGCCTGTCCGAGTGTGTTGGTGTTCTATAATACCTCACTCACATTGGCCTAGGTACAACGGGTTTATAAATCTCAATTACTGACTCTACAATCCACCGAGTGATAGACAAGGCCGGCGTAACAGGAAAGCCTTTTCAAAATCTTTTCATTACAAAAGCTGTGAGAAAGTTGGAAGTGAAGCAAAATGGGGAAGAGAAAAACATATAATAGGAGACTTAATGTTGTGCAGCCCCTTGGAGAACACATTCAGTATAGATTAGGATGATCCATTGAGGTAGCCTGCACTGTTCTATCTCACTTTGTGCTGACTGTGGTTTTATATAATCTTTGCCTTTTTCAGCTAATATGCAGCTGAAATTTGTGTGTCAGAGGAATAATACGAGTTCAGCACTGTGCCAAAATGGCATTAATTGAAGTCTATTAGACCCATTCATAATATCAGTAGTGGCAAGAATACAAGGACGTAATGTGCAATAACAACAAATCGCGTCTAGATAGGATCCCTTTGGTAGGAGAATATCCCGGGCTGCTTTAAACGAGGTGGGGGGGGAGGGGAGGGGGTGGGGGTAGAAGAGAATACTTTGTGAGAGGTTATGGTAGGATTAATCAAAAGATATTATTGAAGGTTTTAAGGGACTTTAGCGAGATGGAGAAAGGTAGCAAGGCAGCGCGGTTTTTGTGTGAGGGCTCCAGAAAGCAGCAGCACAGTGGCTGAACAAAGAGCCGATGGAGCAGACAGGATGGGAGATGAGCCAGAGTCAGAGGAGTGGAGGTCGGGAATGGTTTGTCATATCCACCATCAGCAGCAAGCAGTCCCAATCCTGATATAGCACAGCTGGACATAAGGGTAAATTCAGAGATCCCCTCACTCCCAACATGGGATACAGAATCAGCATTACACTAATGTTGCCCTATTTCTGACCTGTTCTCCTTGCAAGTATACGTGTAGCATACAATTCATTAAACGTTGAAGTGATTCATCATCATTGCCAATGAACTGAACAAACGTTTAGCCAATTATGAGCATGATGATCTAATGATTGTAGGTAGCTCTGTCTATCTTGATATTTCAAATCACTTGCACCACCTTGTTACAAATCTCAACATTCATCCAAATTTTATTGTTGTTGACGAATGTAAAGCAAAAGATTTTAATTCTGCTTGGTGTATAACTGACAGAATTTTCATGATAAAAGGTGTTTTAAACCTTCCCCTGATGTATTGCTATGAAATGTGAATGGTATGAATGGTGTAATGTTAATTATTTTCCTGCTGTATAGATTTTCACTCCTTCCACGAATTGTAGCACTCTCGGGAAACGGTATTTATTATAAATATAACTGGTTTTGTGAAAATAAAACGAACTGGTAGCTTTAGCGCTCCCTGTTAAACGATCCCTAATCTATCCGCACGCTTGATAGGAAAGTGTCTAAAAAGGGCACAGAGAAGAGGATTAGAAAGAAAGAAAAAGAAAGACTTGCATTTATATAGCACCTTTCGTGACCTCAGGATTTCCCAAAGCACTTTACAGCCAATTAAGTATTTTTGAAGTGTAGTAATGTAGGAAATGTGGCAGCCAATTTGGACACAGCAAGCTCCCAAAGGCAGCAATGTGATAATGGCCCGATAATCTTTTTTTAGTGATGTTGGTTGAGAGATAAATATTGGCCAGGACACCGGGGAGAACTCCCCTGCTCTTCCTCGAAATAGTGCGATGGGATCTTTTATATCCACCTGAGAGGGGCTTCAGTTTAAAGTCTCATCCAAAAGACGGCACCTCCGACAGTTTTAACCTTACCTTTAGTAGAGGTAACTTTACGTTAGATTTAACCGCAATACGTGACCAGAGACTGCTTTGTGCTAACAGCCAGTGCTCTCCGTAGGTTGGGTTGAGGCATGTTGTTGAAACAGAGTAAAGGAAGCTTTACTCTGCATCTAACTCTGCTACTGCTAAGCTGAGAGCTCTTGATGCAGAAATGGGACAGTATTCCATTACCTAGGGCTAATCTTTGAAGGTGGCAGGACAAGTTGATAAAGCTGTTAAAAAAGCATACAGGATCCTAGGCTTTTCAAATAGAGGCATAGAGTACAAAGGCAAGGAAGTGCTGGTAAACCTTTATAAATCACTGGTTAGACTGCAGCTGGAGTATTGTGAACAATTCTAGGCACCGCACTTTAGAAAGGATGTCAAGGCCTTGTAGAGGGTGCAGAAGAGATTTACAAGAATGATACCAGGGATGAAGGACTTCAGTTATGTGGAGAGACTGGAGAAGATTGTTCTCCTTAGAGGGTAAGGGGAGATTTAATAGAGGTGTTCAAAATTATGAGTGGTTTTGAAAGAGTAAATAGAGAGAAACAGTTTCCACTTGCAAGAGGGTCGGTAACCAAAGGACACAAATTTTAGATAATTGGCAAAAAATCCAGGGTGGAGATGAGGAGAACTTTTTTTTAACGCAGCGAGTTGTTATGATCTGGAATGCACTGCCTGAAAGGGCGGTGGAAGCAGATTCAATAGTAACTTTCAAAAGGGAATTGGATATATACTTAACCAGGCAAAATCTGCAGGGCTGTGGGGAAGAAGCAGGGAAGTGAGACCAATTGGATAGCTCTTTCAAAGAGCCGGCACAGGCACAATGGGACGAATGACCTCCTTCTGTGCTTATTCTATAATTCGATGATCAAGTCAACACAAAAGAGTGTAACAGTACAGTATTGTTGAAATACAAAATGTGAAATTTCCAAGAGAAGGAGTTGAAGGAAAAAACAAAGGGGGTGAATTTCCTTCCTATTTCTGCCGATGTTGGAACGGCGTGGGGAATTTTTCTAGTGAGGAAACTTGCAGGGAAGCCGTTGCTGGCACTTGTGCATCTTTAAGCGGATTCCCTGCGAGTTTTCTCATGCTTCTGGAGCCGTTCTGCCCAATGAACCGCCACTGGTCTCATTTGCATGGACCCGCCTGTCGATCAGTGGCGCTGTGGCTGAGAGTTCCCTGGACTTACGCTGCTAGTGCACGCGGGGAAAGTTACACCCGTTTCCATCAGGTGCAACAGCTGTCCCCCGAGTCAGTGGAAGTGAGGAGTTCCTGACAGAGAAAAGCCTGCAGGGTTTTTAGTGAAGATTTGTGAAGATAGGAAAACATTTTTGAAAATGTTTCTTTTTTTTTTTTGCCTGCTTCTCAGAGGGTCGGGGTGCAGGAATATTTTCGGACCCACACCACCACCACCCCCCACCGCTCCGAATGCCAGGAGTACTCCAGAAAAGATGTGGCCAGCCCGTGACCTCCATCACCTGGAAGGACAAGGGCAGCAGGTGGATGGAAACACCATCACTTCCAAGTTCCCCTCCATCCCGTCTTGGACATATATCGGCAGGTTCCTTCATCGGCACTGGCTCAAACCCTGGAACTCCCTGATCAACAGCATTGAGGGTGTACCTTCACCACACGGGCTGCAACGTTTCATGAAGAAAGCTCACCACCGCCTTCTCGAGAGGAACCAGGGATGAGTAAAAACGCTGGATTTGCTGGTGACGCCCACGTGTCCGAACATCTCTGCTCAGTTTCTTAGTGACAGTTTTAAATTGATGACCCGATCTCACCACCACCCAACCAGAGGAGGGTTTTGGCCTTGTATTTTAATGACCGTCCAGTCCTCAATCTCAGGAGTCAACCAGTTGGATTATTCTCTGTGTAGTTCGTAAATTCCACTCTAACAATCCTGAATCGACTCCAACCTCTAAGACAATCAATATCGATTCTAGCTCGTGGGAGATTTCAGGATCATCATTCTGTGGAGATTTTCACTCCCGAATATCATCATAAATTATTCGTAGGCTGGAGCTTCATTGAAACATGCCCTTTGTTAATTTTTATTTTATTACTTTTGAAGGAAGCTTGTTAACGAAGGGATTGTCAAATTTTTTTTAACGTAAATTGTGCTTCTGATAATAAACTACTAAATGAGGAAGCTCATCAGCAGCCTTGAGTCTGAATGGTATTCCCGATTTTCATCGCCCCACCATTGGCGGCCGTGCCTTCAACCACCTAAGCTCTGGAATTCCCTCCCTAAGCCCCTCCGCCTCTCTACCTCTCTCTCTCCTCTTTTAAGAGGCTCCTTAAAACCTATCTTTTTGACCAAGCTTTTGGTCAACTGTCCTAATATCTCGTTATGTGGCTCGGTGACAAATTTTGTCAGGTAACGCTCCTGTGAAACACCTTGGGACGCTTTGTTACATTTTTTTTATTCTACTTTTTAAAAATATGCTATTATTTTTTTATTATTTTTTTGGTTCTTTCTTCCATTTCACGAATTGGCCACGAAGAGACTCCCTGTTGGTACCTCCTAATCCAGTCAACCCAAGGCAGCACATACTGTACATCATAGCACATGCACGAGTGTACAGTCTGGGGTGTCGCAGGACTTTGCTGCCCTCTTGAGCTGCCATTGTCTTCAGTGGTAGAGGAGAGCACAGACTTATAATGGCTGTAGATCTATCTGCTTATTATTACTGACTGAGTTGTTCAGTACCAGCTACCTGGGTTCAGAGACTACCCAAGAGAGGGAGACTTGGAAAGCAAAATCGTTACGGCATCATTACTTGTATTCAGGAAATAATTCAGAACGAAAATTAAAACACTGAAATCTTTGAGTGTGATATTTTCAGCTCTGCTGTTAGGTTGGAGTCACAGGGTGGAGAATCTGCTCTGATCGCTTACTGTACAGAAGAGAGGTACCACAAGACCACCACAGCATGGATCAAGATGAAACATTATTTTAAAAAGGCTTAAGCTCGTCGTCAATGAGATCAAATTGTTCAATTAAACACTGGCTATCTGTTGTCAGGGGGCTGGTTAGGTAAGTCTATGCACACCCTGGGGACTGTTTCTCAAGAATCAATAGACTCTGCTGTCAGCCGAAATAAAACAAAATAATGTAAGCCACACGTGCACGTCCGTCTTTGTGTTTGGATCTGAGTGTGCTAACGTGCGCCGGCGCACGAGTGTCGAAAGCGTGTGCTTGCGACTGAGTGTCTTTGTATTTTGTTTGGCTGGGTGTGTAAACTGGTGTGTTTTGTATTCTCGTTAAGCTGAGGAGGTGACAGAGCCATGCAATTGATTCTTTCTTCCACTTTTATCCAGCAACCTTGTCAAACGTGCTCTCCGGTCAGGTAGAACACTCTTCACACACAATAGGGAGTTCATCCATCATCGCCCTGACAACAGGAGACATTTTCCACAACTCGGTGGCACAGACCATTGCAAATGTAAACAAAAAGGCAAGTAATGACAACCGAGGTGGCTAAAAGCCACATTAACATCGTTAGTTATTTGCACAATGCTGGAGAGAAAGTTAATGCTGTTCTCAGG
This sequence comes from Heptranchias perlo, assembly GCF_035084215.1. Classification (NCBI taxonomy): domain Eukaryota; kingdom Metazoa; phylum Chordata; class Chondrichthyes; order Hexanchiformes; family Hexanchidae; genus Heptranchias; species Heptranchias perlo. The sequence continues at coordinate 10,717,802 of NC_090338.1, read as the reverse complement.
AATTTGTAAACTGTTCCTCCTCCCTGGTTAGACCGCACCTGGAGTACTGTGAGCAGTTCTGGGCACCGCACCTTCGGAAGGACATATTGGCCTTGGAGGGAGTGCAGCGTAGGTTTACTAGAATGATACCCGGACTTCAAGGGTTAAGTTACGAGGAGAGATTACACAAATTAGGGTTGTATTCGCTAGAGTTTCAAAGGTTAAGGGGTGATCTGATCGAAGTTTATAAGATATTAAGGGAAACAGATAGGGTGGATAGAGAGAAACTATTTCCGCTGGTTGGGGATTTTAGGAGTAGGGGGCACAGTCTAAAAATTAGAGCCAGACCTTTCAGGAGCGAGATTAGAAAACATTTCTACACACAAAGGGTTGTAGATGTTTGGAACTCTCTTCCGCAAACGGCAATTGATACCAGCTCAATTGCTAAATTTAAATCTGAGATGGATAGCTTTTTGGCAACCAAAGGTATTAAGGGATATGGGCCAAAGGCAGGTATATGGAGTTAGATCACAGATCAGCCATGATCTTATCAAATGGTGGAGCAGGCACGAGGGGCTGAATGGCCTACTCCTGTTCCTATGTTTCTATGTTCCTCCCTACATCCTCACTGTATTGAAATCAATGCTCATCAAACCATCTCCTGCTCTTAATAGATTATTTTCTAGAACTTCAAAACTCAATTTCCATCCATCCCTCAGTCCTTCCAACAAGCTTCTGACCTTTAAAACCTATGCTTGTCATTGCCTAACCATTGCTTTCTGATGTCCTATCTCTATTGTACTTTTTCAACCTTTGTGATGTTCTGCACAAAGAACCTTGGTCTTTCACCAAGGTTTCTCAATAAAATAAAATAAAACACATCCTTGGTAAAATCTTCACCAGCCACCTACTGAACTAGCATGATTTATTTCCATTTTACCAAAGTATCTATCCTTGCACAATTGTATGCCAGTACCAATGTTAATAGTATTTGCCACTGGTGCCAAATCTTCAGTCATCATCACAAGGCTATATCCCATTGTTTGCTCACCAATATCCCATTGATTGCCCATCAATATCCCACTGTCTGCCCAGCATTATCCATTGTTTGCCCACCGAAAGCTCATTGTTTGCCCACCGATATCCCATTGTTTGCCCACCAATATCCCATTGATTGCCCAGCAATATCCCATTGTTTGCCCACCAATATCCCATTGTTTGCCCACTAATATCCCATTGTTTGCCCAGCAATATCCCATTGATTGCCCACCAATATCCCATTGTTTGCCCACCAATATCCTATTGTTTTCCCACCAAAAGCTCATTGTTTGCCCACCGATATCCCATTGTTTGCCCACCGATATCCCATTGATTGCCCAGCAATATCCCATTGTTTTCCCACCAATATCTCATTGATTGCCCAGCAATATCCCATTGTTTGCCCACCAATATCCCATTGTTTGCCCACCAATATCCCATTGTTTGCCCACTAATATCCCATTGATTGCCCACCAATATCCCATTGATTGCCCAGCAATATCCCATTGTTTTCCCACCAATAGCCCATTGATTTCCCACCAATATCCCATTGTTTGCCCACTAATATCCCATTGATTGCCCAGCAATATCCCATTGTTTGCCCAGCATTATCCTATTGTTTTCGCACCAATATCCTATTGTTTTCCCACCAATATCCCATTGTTTGCCCACCAATATCCCATTGCTTGGTCAGCAATATCCCACTGATTGCCCAGCAATGGCGGTAAGAGCTGCTGCTGCAGCTTGCCAGCGAGGGAAGCCAGGTTATATTGAGAAGGGTCCACCACGTTAATGACCATTTTGCAATTTCCTCTGTTTGATGATGGTCAGCTGTGCAAGAGAGGTAAATCCAATTGGAATATAGGCTTCTTCCTGGGGTAGTCATTTTTCATACATTACAGATCTTTTCTAAACAACATAAAAGGGGCAACTCCTCTCCTGTACAGACTTCTCTCCCATTCCAACTAAGGATAATCCAAAGTGATTCAAATTAAGCCATTGTTGGTTAATTCATTGCCAGTTGAATTCTAAACAACTCCAATAATTTCAGGCTCTACCTGAGATGTCATTCTATTTGGATATCTGATGAGAACTCTCTCTGCGAGGTCGGGTAAGTGTTAGCTATCTTGACATTTTTTTAGTTTTAATCTCTTTGAGAAACCAAGGTGAAGACCCATACCATCACCAGTCATTGATTCCTCTCCAAGCTGTCAAACTGTTGGAATTCCTTATCTCCCTTGGCCTTTCCTTTCTCCTACAATCCTCATGCTTTTGAAACCCAAGTTTGGCCTCACCTAATCATGACTTTGATGTCAGCCACAGCTCAGTACGTAGCACTCTTTGCCACTGAGTTAGAAAGTTGTGGGTTCAAATCCTACTCCAGAGACTTAAGCACATAATCTCAGCTGACACTCCATTGCAGATAGAGTCTTTTGAATGAGACATTAAACCAAGGCCTCGTCCGCCCTCTCAGGCACAATTTTGAAGAAGAGTGGGAGAAACATCGCTAAACAGACATCACTAAAACAGATTATCTAGTCATTATCACATTGCTGTTTGTGGGACCTTGCTGTGCGCAAATTGGCTGCTGTGTTTCCTACATTACAACAGTGCACTATTTTCCAAAAGTATTTAATTGACTGTAAAGCTCTTTGGGATATTTTGAGATTGTGAAAATCACTATATAAATGCAAGTATTTCTTTATTACTTACTGTAATGATCCCGTCTTCTCTCCTATACTTTTCTGACATGGTGATTTCCTGCACGATGGGCAGGTTCATTGGATCGGTATCAAATTTTGTCTGATAACCTTCCTGAGAAGCGCCTTGGGTCGTTTTACTATGTTAAGTGAGCTATGTAAATGCAAGACTAGAGAAGCTGGGGTTGTTCTCCTTAGAGCAGAAAAGGTTAAGGGTTTATTTGATAGAGGTGTTCAACATTATGAAGGATTTTGATAGAGTAAACATAGAGAAACTATTTCCAGTGGCAGAGGGTCGGTAACCAGATGACACAGATTTAAGATGGTTGGCAAAAGAACCAGAGGCGAGATGAGGAGAACTTTTTTTACGCAGCAAGTTGATATGATCTGGAACGCACTGCCTGAAAAGGTGGTGGAAGCAGATTCAATAATAACTTTCAAAAGGGAATTGAATAAATACTTGAAGGGGAAAAATTTGCAGAGCTATGGGGAAAAGGGCAGGAGAGTGGGAATAATTGGATAGCTCTTTCAAAGAGCTGGCACAAGCACGATGGGCTGAATGGCCTCCTTCTGTGCTGTATCATTCTCTGATTTTATGATTCTAGGCTGTTGTTTTTGTCAAATCCCCGTCTTAGTTTCAGAATAATATAGAAAACAATCTGGTATTAGAGGAAAGCCTGGTGAAACTCAGGCTCTTCAGTTTTGAGAAGAGTTGACTAGGAGGGGAAATTGTGCAGGTAGGGAAGGTATTAGGGTCGATTGCCCACAATGCTGATCGAAGCACCTGCTGAGTTGGCAAATGTTTTAAGAGGCTGAGCTCATGGGATTTTTGTGGGGTCAACCCATTGGTACAACCCAATGAGCCAGCTGTTTGGATTGGGTCTGGGCCTGAGAGCTCACTGGCTGCAGTGACGGGATATTCTGTGCAGCAGCTGTTAAGTGGCCGCTGCAGTTATTTAAAAAGAAAAAAAAAGTCTTGCATTTATATAGCGGCTTTCATTACCTCAGGGCGTCCCAAAGCGCTTTACAGCCAATGAAGTTCCATTTTTGAAGTGTAGTCACCCTTGTAATGTAGGAAATGCAGCAGTTAATTTGCACAAACAAAGGACAGAGGTCCAACAAACAACAATGAGATAAATGACCAGATAATCTGTTTTTAGGCGTTGGTTGAGGGATAGTTATTGGCCAGGACACCAGGAAAAACTCCCCTGCTTTTTTTTGAAATAGTACCTTGGGATCGTTTACATTCACCTGAGAGGGCAGGCAGGGCCTCAGTTTAACTTCTTATCTGAAAGACGGCACCTACGACAATGCAGCACTCCCTCAGTACTGCACTGAAGTATCAGGCTAGATTTTATGCTCAAGTCACTGGAGTGGGACTTGAACCAATTGACTTTCTGACTTGGAGGCAAGAGTGCAACTGACTGAAACTCAGCGACCGCTGCAACTTGCTGCTACAACTCATTCTTGTATTTGAATTCTAACAATAGGTACTGATTTAAAACTCTAAGCAGAATGGACTCGAAAGTCACAGAATGGATTTCTCCCTTGAAATGTAGCTGCAGCATTTAATGCTTCCTATGATTAATTTCTGAACAAGACATTCCCAGTAATGCCACAAGAAACAGTGAGAAAGTCACATTGGCCTTTTCTTTTGGTCAGTCAGGTATTTGTAATGTGCGGAAATTCATCACCACGCCAAAGAGTCTCCAAACCAAACTGCTGAGAAATTCAGATAAATCATAGAATGATACAGCACAGAGGAGGCCATTCGGCCCACCGAGCCTGTGCTAGCTCTTTGAAAGAGCTATCCAATTAGTCCCATGCCCCTGCTCTTTCCCCATATCCCTGCAATTTCTTCCCCAGAAGTATTTATCCAATTCCCTTTTGAAAATTACTATTGAATGTGCTTCCACCGCCCTTTCAGGCAGTGAATTCCAGATCATAACATAAGTAGAGTTTCCATTCACTAATATAGAGCACAGTTTATCTCCCTGTAGTTTACCACCCCATTTACCCAAGCTTACAGAATTTAGGCACAGGTCAGTAACAACCAAAGTTTAGTGGCCCCAAATATATGTATGGGCACAGCAGGGGTTCAACAGTTCAAATTACACAGCTTACCAGCACAGAATACTGGTATGCTACTCACTGTTTAACCAGGTATGGGGCCATCCTACCCATTGGAACATTGGCTTGTATCCAGAACCAAATGGAAATAATCGCGTTCCCTCCAAAAGGACATCCATCAATGATCCAGGCTCCCTGGTCAATCATCATAACTCTGGAGACCAGCCAGGTTCAGATATCAGACAGGGGAGTCCAGAACAAGGGGGCATAACCTTAAAATTAGAGCTCGGCAATTCAGGGGTGATGTCACCAAGCATTTCTTCACACAAAGAGTTAGTAGAAATCTGGTACTCTGCGCCCCAAAAAGCTGTTGGGGCTGGGGGTCAATTGAAATCAAAACTGAGATTGATAGATTTTTGTTAGGTAAGGGTATTAAGGGTTACAGATCCAAGGTGGTTAAATGGAGTTAAGACACAGATCAGCCATGATCTAATTGAATTAGAGGCTCGAGTTGCTGAATGGCCCTGTCCAGTTCATATGCTCCTAGACTCTGCTACAGAGGATTGACTGGGGGAGGAGGGATTCAATGGATTATTTTCAGTGTACAATCAAGACAAGCTCCATATATCACAAGTTTTGCTCTTGCTACTCAACATTCATTCTAAACCATGCTGGAATGATTAAACCATATGGATCATGCTACTTCAGGTCAGCAGCTACCTTATATTTATAAAACATAATAGGCAGAGCTTCAGTGGATCAGTGTGTCCTCCAGTGTGATAGTCCAGTGTGATATTAAGAGGTGAAAACCAGGATGATCCCAAGTTTGGATCCTGTCCGTGCTGTGTGAAGTGGTGTTACCCAGTGCAGTTAACCTCAGCAACCCTGGGCTTAGAAGGAACAAAAGATATCAGCAAAGGCGCTCTTCTTGATTACCCTGCTTGATAAAACAAAAAGTACATAGAAAGTCACTTGCTGAGCTTTTCCAGCATTTTCTGCTTTTATTTCAGATTTCCAGCATCCGCAGTATTTTGCTTTTGATTTAGAAACTGTGCATGTTGCGTAAGGTAAAGATGAGGCTCGACTTCGATTGTTCCCAAGGATAAATAGCTTGTGGACTTAAACTTTCTGGATTTATACCTGAAGAATGGTCACTTAGGCAAGATACTGGAGGGCCGACACTGTCAGTGGAACTCAAGCCCGGAATAGTCCCCACTTTCGAGAAATGAAGTGAGAGAATTGATCTCTCTGTGAGACCACAGGTCAGAGAGTTGTCACATTAGCAAAATTACTCACTCTGTGACTTAGGAACATAGGAACAGGAATAGGCCATTCAGCCCCTCGAGCCTGTTCCGCCATTCAATTAGATCATGGCTGATCTGTATTTTAACTCCCTCTACCCGCCTTGTTTCCATAACCCTTAATAATCTTGGGTAACAAAAAAATCGATCAATCTCAGTTTTGAAATTTTCAATTGACCCCCAGCCTCAACAGCTTTTTGGGGGGAGAGAGTTCCAGATTTCCACTCCCCTTTGTGTGAAGAAGTGTTTTCTGAATGTCCCAGCTCTAATGACTCCGGTTCTGGATGCTCCCACCAGAGGAAATGGTTTCTCTCTATCTACCCCATCAAATCCTTTAAGCATCTTAAACACCTCAATTAGACCATCCCTTAATCTTCTATACACAAGGGAATACAAGCCTAGTCTATGCAACCTGTCCTCATAATTTAACCCTTTTGCTCTTATTCCATGTCACTGATATCACCAGCAATACCACAAGTGCTAGAGCAAATAGTGGCTGCACTCACTATCTTCATGGTCACCATTCTCACTGGGGTTGAGCGTTTGAGGGGGTATGGCCAACAATCCTCGAAGATCAATAGCCATTGTGTCCATAGCTAAGATAATTAACATAGAAACTTCATCTGACAACTGCACCAATTACTGTATTCATTGGATTTCTCTCTTCCTCAACAACACACAACATTCCAAGATATGTTTGGATGAAAGAAGAAAGAACTTGCATTTATATAGAGCCTTGTTACATCTCTCGGACATCGCAAAGTACTTTACAATCATCGGATTACTTCTGAAGGGCAGTCACTTATGTAGACAAGCATTCAGCCAATTTGCACACAACATGGCCCTATAAATAGTAAATCAATGCATGATAAGGTCATCTGTACTTTTTAGGTGTGTCTGTTGAGGGATGAATGCTGGCCTGGACACCGGGACAACTCCCTGCTCTTCTCCAAGTGGGGGCATTAGATCTTATGTCTACCTGAACAGTCAGACAGAGCATCAGTTTAACAGACTTGGAAATATATCGCCGTTCCTTCATCGTCGCTGGGTCAAAATCCTGGAACTCCCTTCCTAACAGCACTGTGGGAAGACCTTCACCACACGGACTGCAGCGGTTGAAGAAGGCGGCTCACCACCACCTTCTCAAGGGCAATTAGGGATGGGCAATAAATGCCGGCCTCGCCAGTGACGCCCACATCCCAAGAACAAATTTTTAAAAAAATTCATCCAAAAGGCAGCACCTCCAACAAAGCAGCACTCTTGCAGTTCAATTATGAGGACAGGTTGCATAGACTAGGCTTGTATTCCCTTGAGTATAGAAGATTAGGCCGAACAATTATAGGCCGGTCAGTCTTACCTCGGTGGTGGGCAAACTATTAGAATCAATACTGAGAGATAGGATAAACTGTCACTGGGAAAGGCATGGTTTAATCAGGGATAGTCAGCATGGATTTGTTCAGGGAAGGTCATGCCTTATAAATCTGATTGAATTCTTTGAGGAAGTGACAAGGAGGATTGATGAGGGTAGTGCAGTGGATGTTGTCTACATGGATTTTAGTAAGGCATTTGACAAGGTGCCACATGGCAGACTGGTCAGAAAGGTAAAAGCCCATGGGATACAGGGAAATGTGTTGAATTGGATCCAAAATTGGCTCAGTAACAGGAAACAAAGGGTAAAAGTCGATGGATGTCTTTGCGAATGGAAATCCGTTTCCAGTGGTGTGCCACAGGGCTCAGTGTTGGGTCCTTGCTGTTTGTGGTATATATTAATGATTTGGACTTGAATGTACGGGGCATGATTGGCAAATTTGCAGATGACACAAAAATTGGCCATGTAGTTGATAGTGAAGAGGATAGCTGTGGACTCCAAGAAGATATCAATGGGTTGGTAGAGTGAGCGGAAAAGTGGCAAATGGAGTTCAACACGGAGTAAAGCACTTAGGGAGGGCATACAGTAAAATGGAATACGCAGTAGACAGGAATATATTGAGAGGGGTAGAGGTAGTGAGAGACCTTGGAGTGCATGTGCACAGGTCCCTGAAGGTGGCAGTACAGGTAGATAGGGTTATGAAGAAGGCATACGGAATGCTTTCCGTTATTAGCCGAGGCATAGAATACAAAAGCAGGGATTTAATGACGGAACTGTATAAAACACTGGTAAGGCCACAGCTGGAGTATTGTGCGCAGTTCTGGTCACCACATTACAGGAAGGACGTAATTGCTTTGGAGAGAGTGCAGAGAAGATTTACAAGAATGTTGCCAGGGCTTGAAAATTGCAGCTACGAGGAGAGATTGGATAGGTTGGGGTTGTTTTCCTTGGAGCAGAGGAGGCTGAGGGGAGACTTGATTGAGGTGTACAAAATTATGAGCTGTCTAGGTAGAGTTGACAGGAAGTACCTGTTTCCCCTAGCGGAGAGTTCAAGAACTAGAGGACATAGATTTCAGCTGATTGGCGGAAGGATTAGAGGGGACGTGAGGAAAAGCTTTTTTACCCAGAGGGTGGTGGGTGTATGGAATGCGCTGCCCGAATTGGTGGTAGAGGCAGGGACCCTCAACTCTTTTAAAAGTACCTGGACCTGCACCTAAAGTGCTGTAAGCTGCAGGGCTACGGACCGGGTGCTGGAAGGTGGGATTAGAATGGGCACCTGGTTGTTCTTCAAGCCGGCGCAAACACAATGGGCTGAATGGCCCCCTTCTGTGCTGCATCTTTTCTATGGTTCTATGGTTCTATTAAGGGGTGACTTCATTCAGGTGTTTAAGATGCTTAAAGGATTTGGTAAGGTAGACAGAGAGAAACTATTTCCTCTGGTGGGGGAGTCCAGAGCAAGGGAGCATAACCTTAAAATTAGAGCTGGGCCGTTCAAGGGTGATGTCAGGAAGCACTTCTTCACACAAAGGGTAGTAGAAACCCCCCCCCACAAAAAACAAAAGCTGTTGAGGCTGGGGGTCAATTGAAAATTTCAAAACTGAGATGACTAGATTTTTGTTAGGCGAAGGTATTAAGTGTTACAGAACCAAGGCGGGAAAATGGAGTTAAGATACGGATCAGCCATGATCTAATTGAATGGTGAAACAGGCTCAAGGGGCTGAATGGCCTGCTTCTGTTCCTATGTTCCTTTGAAGCATTAGCTCAGATAAAGTGCTCAAGTCTGTGGTGGGGCTTCCCGTGAAGAAGGCCCTTAGATCCACTTCATCCCCTCCTTCCAGAATACCAATCCTACCAATCTTTACAAGACAACATCTAGGTGTTTCCTGGTGGAAGGTGGCCTACCTTCTTAGTGCCAGCTGTCGATCAACCTCTATCTGACGAGCTACTTCCTGTGAGGTGTACCAAACTCTCTCACACGCAGTTTTGAAAATAAAGTTGAACCAGATCCATAGTTTAGCGTGGTCCATTATTGACTTATTCTAACAGAGCCCTCCAGCAATAGTTGGGGTTGACTATTATTGGCTGGTGTCTGAGAGTCTGGGGAGGACAAGTTCACATAACAATAACTCAATTACAATTCGTTCCAAGCACTCGCTTTCAACAGGAAATATTTTCAATTATGATCAGGCACAAATTCCCATAGTGAACGATATGATTTATCTGTTTATTGAGATCAAAGTTAACCTATCTCCCAGAAGGAAGGTGAAATTGTGTGAGTTTGTCCACAATTCGACTTCTCTCATGACACAATAATTCATCCCGAGACCAGTAAGTGTAATCACCATCATGTTGTAATATAATACATTTAGAACACATTTCTCACTAAAATGTAACAGTTTGATAGCTTCCTGCTGTTCTTAATGGAGGAAGATTCACTCAATGAATCCCCTCAGTGGCAGAACCGCCTACAATAATATACTGTTATTTCTTTTTATAACCTGTTTTGTCCAATGTTTTTTATTGAGTATTATGTTTTCATATAAAAAAATAAACAGGATGTGTTATAAAAACTTTATCACCTTGTACATTGTTTGGAGAACTTGGATTGGTCCTCGGTTCCGATCCAGAAAATGAGACAATAATCTGTGATCATCAGGTTACTCTTAAATATAATTTTACCACAATTCTCCAAGAAGTGTTTTTATTTGCCTGTGTGCGTGTGTTATGAGTGGATTGAATCACAAATAAACGTAGCTCGAGCAGATGGTTCAGGAGTTATCTGTGTTTTTTAAAGAAAGTGCTCAATTGACTGCAGATGGAGAGATTCTACAACTGTTACAAATGACAGCGACAGATTCTTGGACCGTGATCCTCAGGGGGAGGGATTGTGGCATATGGATGGGTAGAAATTATAAATTTCATACGACAAACGCAATCATTTGAGGTTTCAGCCGTGGCTCAGTTAGTAGCAACTCTTGCCTATAGGTTAGAAGGTTGTGGATTCAAGTCCTCACTCCATGAGACTTAAGTGTGATATCTACATTGACACTCCAGTGTGGTATTGTGGGAGTGCTGCACTGTTAGATCTTTTCCAGTTTGTTACTAAATGAACTTAATAACAAATGCCGCAATGGCCTTCTGAGTCAGAGCAAGAGTGCCACGAGCTGAACCAAGTCCAGTCACTTGCCATTTTAATTTTCCGTCCCACTCCCGCTCTGACCTCTCTGTCCTCGGCCTCTTGCACTGTTCCGTTGAAGCTCAACGGAAGCTTGAGGGACAGCACCTCATCTTTCGATTAGACACTTCACAACCTTCCAGACTCAACACTGATTTCAATAACTTCAGATCAGAACCACCGCTCCCATTTTTGTGAACAATTTTACAACACCAAGTTATAGTCCAGCAATTTTATTTTAAATTCACAAGCTTTCGGAGGCTTCCTCCTTCCTCAGGTAAATGTTTACATTTACCTGAGGAAGGAGGAAGCCTCCGAAAGCTTGTGAATTTAAAATAAAATTGCTGGACTATAACTTGGTGTTGTAAAATTGTTTACAATTGTCAACCCCAGTCCATCACCGGCATCTCCACATCATGACCCATTTTTGTGGACAGCAGGCGCCGGCAATGGTTCTGATGTTGCCATTTACAGCTCCTCTAGACCCATCTTTTGTTTCTTTACTTTTCCCATTACCGCCCCCTTTTGCCTTGCACTCCTGACCTCCACCATATCACAGATCTTCCCTTTTGTTCTTTCCTCCCCTCCTCCTCCTCCCCCCTCCCCACTTCTTCCCCTGCCTCTGAACTTGCTTATAAACTGTTAGATCTTTAACCTCTTCCAGTTCTGACGAAAAAGTCATTGACCTGAAACGAAGACTCTGTTTCTCTCTCTACAGATGTCGCCTGACCCACTGAGTATTTCCAGCATTTTCTGTTTTTACGTCAAAATACAACTGGCGTACTCCTGAAAGTTACGTACAGAGTGATAAAAGATGAGCAGCTTACTTACAACGATGAAAACAACAGTCCCCTCTAATTCCCTTGAATGCCGCTTGCTCTTGAGTAGTTGGGTGAGGCCAACAGTTTGAACCACTGAGACATTGTTAGACGTCCCTCGCTCCAAGATGGAAGGGCTCATGTCAGCACAACGCTCAGTCTAGCAGCCCAGTCGAGAATTGTTCGACTCACCCAACTGTGGTGAGCAACTGTACATGACAGGCAGCCCTGGGATTTGGACTTGAAACATTTTAATTGGAAGTCAAATGCTCCAGTGCTTGAGTGACCAGGCTGTCTGTAAAATTACTTAATATTTCTTATTAACATTAACTATTCCTCTGTCTTCCCCTTCTTGGCTAAATAAAGAAGAAAGAACTTGCATTTATATAGCGCCTTTCACGGCCTCAGGACGTCCCAAAGCGCTTTACAGCCGAAGAAGTACTTTTGAAGTTTAGTCACTGTTGTAATGTAGGAAACACAGCAGCCAATTTACCCACAGCAAGCTCCCACAAACAGCAATGTGCTAATGACAAGATGTGGAGATGCCGGTGATGGACTGGGGTTGACAATTGTAAACAATTTTACAACACCAAGTTATAGTCCAGCAATTTTATTTTAAATTCACAAGCTTTCGGAGGCTTCCTCCTTCCTCAGGTGAACGACATCGTTCACCTGAGGAAGGAGGAAGCCTCCGAAAGCTTGTGAATTTAAAATAAAATTGCTGGACTATAACTTGGTGTTGTAAAATTGTTTACTAATGACAAGATCATCTGTTTTAGTGATTTTGGTTGAGGAATAAATATTGGCTACGACACCGGGGAGAACTCCCCTGCTTGACTTTTACATCCACCCGAGAGGGCAGACAGGGCCTCGGTTTAACGCCTCATCTGAAAGACGGCACCTCCGACAGTGGGGTATTCCCTCAGTACTGCATCGGGAGTGACAGCTTAGATTTTGTTATGATAATATGAGAGTATAAAGACAGATTGGAGGGGCTGCCTGGTGATATAGGTAGTGTTGTACATTGCAGCAGAGACTAGTTGATGCGGGCATCCTGACCCATACACTGATCTCAGCTGCGCCATAGCATCTTAGAGTTGTGCCCCAGCTGAATGGGAACAAGGGAATAAGAGTCAGGTATAAGGGTCAGCACACGCGATTCACTATTTTCTAATGATTAATTTCAATGATCTCTACGCCCAATCCTCTGATCCACATTCCCATCGAGTGAGGCTCCGTGCTGGAAAGAACGACTCACAAAATTGACCCTAAGGTGTCGTGCCATAGAAAAGTGATGGAAATAGTCCTCAATGCCTCAGTGAGCTGGGACCAGAGTGAGCTGGGACCAGTGTGAGCTGGGACCAGAGTGAGCTGGGAACGCAGTGTGCTGGGAAGAAAGTGTGCTAGGAATACAGTAGCTGGGAACTTAGTGTGTTGGGAATACAGAGAGCTGGGAACATAGTGTGCTGGGAACATATTGTGCTGGGAATACAGTAGCTGGGAACTTAGTGTGTTGGGAATACAGAGAGCTGGGAACATAGTGTGCTGGGAATATGTAGCTGGGAACATAGTGTGCTGGGAATATGTAGCTGGGAACATAGTGTGCTGGGAATACAGTAGCTGGGAACATAGTGTGCTGTGAATACAGAGAGCTGGGAACATAGTGTGCTGGGAATATGTAGCTGGGAACATAGTGTGCTGGGAATACAGAGAGCTGGGAAAATAGTGTGCTGGGAATACAGAGAGCTGGGAACATAGTGTGCTGGGAATAGAGAACTGGGAACATAGTGTGCTGGGAATACAATAGCTGGGAACATAGTGTGCTGGAAATACTGTGCGCTGGGAACATAGTGTGCTGGGAATACAGTGAGCTGAGAACATAGTGTGCTAGGAATACAGTGAACAGGGAACATAGTGTGTTGGGAATACAGTGAGCTGGGAACATAGTGTGCTGTGAATACAGAGAGCTGGGAACATAGTGTGCTGGGAATACAGTAGCTGAGAACATAGTGTGCTGGGAATACAGTAGCTGGGAACATAGTGTGCTGGAAATACTGTGCGCTGGGAACATAGTGTGCTGGGAATACAGTGAGCTGAGAACATAGTGTGCTAGGAATACAGTGAACAGGGAACATAGTGTGTTGGGAATACAGTGAGCTGGGAACATAGTGTGCTGGGTAAACAGTAGCTGGGAACATAGTGTGCTGAGAATATGGTGAGCTGGGAACATAGTGTGCTGGGTAAACAGTAGCTGGGAACAGAGTGTGCTGGGTAAACAGTAGCTGGGAACATAGTGTGCTGGGAATACATTGAGCTGGGAACAGAATGTGCTGGAAATACATTGAGCTGGGAACATAGTGTGCTGGGTAAACAATAGCTGGGAACATAGTGTGCTGGGAAAACAGTGAGTCTAAGGATTTCTGAACTGGGAATTTATTGAGAGTGGATGACAGTGAGCTGGGAAGACAATGAGGTGGGAACACGGTGTGGTGGGATCAGAGTGAGCTGGGAACAGAGTGAACTGGGAAAACAGTGAGCTGGAAAAACAGTGAGCTGGGAACAGAGTGAGTTGATAATACATTGAGCTGGGAATGGAGTGAGAGTAAGGATGTCCAAAGTGGGAATTTATTGAGAGGGGAACTTCATTGGTGAGTAGGTGATAAATTGTGGGTAAGTAGTACGGAATTTGTGCTTTTTATTGAACTGAAACTTAAGCTTAGGTTTTAACTTGTGTATCTGCAAATCAGTCGGCAGTTACCTGTCAGAAAACTGTAAGCAAGTCAGTTGCCAAATATCAATTAGATACTGTGTTGTTGACTGACCAGTTGAAACTGGTTTATGTCTGAAAGGGTGAGAGTAAGAACCACTAAATGGGAATTTGGCAAGGTTGGGAATTAGATGCAGATGGAGGAAGGAGGTGCCAAGTAGACTAATTAATATTCTAAATATGTAATGTAAATCTTAAAGTAGAACAAATTAACTAAACCTAACAATGGCCGCACTGGAAGGGACAGTGATGTGTCATTCATATAAGATATCCAAATCACCTTCCTCCAAGTCACACACCATCCCGACTTGGAAATATATCGCCGTTCCTTCATCGTCGCTGGGTCAAAATCCTGGAACTCCCTTCCTAACAGCACTGTGGGAGAACCTTCACCACACGGACTGCAGTGGCTCAAGAAGGCGGCTCACCACCACCTTCTCAAGGGGATGGGCAATAAATGCCGGCCTTGCCAGCGACGCCCACATCCCATGAACGAATAAAAAAAATGGGAGAGTTTTGAGCAACAGGTGTTCATTTGGGCTAATACATCTCTGGAAAGTGTCACCAACTCACATTGCTTAGAAGTTGAGAAGGAGATGGAGACCATCTCACACATCAGGCAGAGAGAGAGAGAGAGAGAGAAGTTTTTAGAGTAAGGGTTTGAGAGGGTAGTCACACCGATGAGAGATAGGGACTAGGCAGTGAAGGAAGAAAGACAAGTGACCATCTGAGGGGTGGGGAAAGCAGGAAGGAAAGGTTCGATCAGGTATGCCTATAAGGAACTTATGCTCTCAAACAGATTTAAAGCTCTAGCTTCCTGTGGGGAAGCAAGGGCACCAAATAAATATCAATGGCACCAACAAACAAGAGATGGCTCAGGAGGGTGGAGATTAGCAACACAGCTAGAAATGCGGCAGTGATATGGAATTCAATAGTTAGAGGGACTGAAATGATCTGTGGCAGTACAGAATAGTCCTAGATGCTTTGTTGCTGGGGTAAGGGACATATCACATTGATTGTAAAAGATTTTGCAAAGGGAGGGTTAGCAACCATTCAAGTCGGTCCATGTGGGAGCCAGTGATGTAAAAGAAAGACTTGCATTTATATAGCGCCTTTCATGACCTCAGGACATCCCAAAGTTCTTAACAGACAATTAAGTACTTTTGAAGTGTAGTAATGTAGGAAACACGGCAGCCAATTTGCGCACAACAAGGCCCAACAAACAGCAATGTGGTAACGTCCAGATAATCTGCTTTAGTGATGTTGGTTGAGGGATAAATGTTGGCCAGGACGCTGCTCTTCTTCGAAATAGCACCATGGGATCTTTTACATCCACCTCAAAGGACAGACTGGCCTCGGTTTAACGTCTCATTGGAAAGGCAGCACCTACCGACAGTGTAGCACTCCCTCGGTACTGCATTGGAGATTCAGTCTAGAATACTGTGTCTCAAGTCTGCGATGGGACTCTGAACCCACAACTTCAGGGCGAGAGTTCTACCACTGAGCCACGGCTGACCCCATGATGTAAGTAAAGAAATCCTGCTCGATGAGTTTAGGAGATGTGGAAACCAGCCTCAGAGCAGGACTTCCTAGGTGGTAATGTCGGTAGTGCCCAAAAAAGTGGAATCCCTCCTCCTGACACCACACCTTTAGCCATGGAGTGATTTCCCTGATCTTCCTGTCTTTCCCGATTCGAGCCCATGACTGGGAAGTAAACAATCTTGTGTTTCTCTATTTTATTGATACGACTAAGATCATTGCTCGTCTCAATTTTCCTCTTATTCCTCTTAAGTTCCCAATACATCATCCAACATCCTGTTGTTCCTTCCTGTATCCTCAGTGCTCCCTACTCTAAGTCATTCTTTCCTAGCGCTTCAAAAAGGTTGAAATCTTCATTTCTCTCAGTCTTCTCTTCACCCTACATTCTACGGGCTTTTAAAACCCTAGCTTTGCAAAGTCTAGTCGCTTCTTGGCTCATCCCGTCTTCTCTCTTGCAGTCTCCAACCTTGGTTTTGAATCCACTACGGACTTTGGTCCTTCGCTCAGATTCTAGGATAAAAAAAAGGAGCTGAAGTTTTAACTTTTTTTTCGGTCTCCTCAAGCCCTGAGTCAAGTTCAGGCAGGGACTTGGGCCGTAGGCAGGAAGGAGTTAACTTTGTGGGGTTTTTTTTGTTGTTTTCGGTTCTGCTAATGCTGTATGAACATCAGCTCATATTGGGTCCACTGTGCTGAGACGTTTGGAATGAGCACAGTGTCATGCATGTGACAGAAAGCCATCTAATTCATCCTGTAATTAATCCCTTTGGAACGAAATTAATGAGCTGATTGCTGCTCACTTCAAGACCACATAACAAGGCAAACATCATAACTAGCCACTCATTGGATGAGCACGGGATGTGAATATTTCAACATTCCCATCGGACTGACTTATTTCAAACTTACCTTTTGAAAAACTGCCACCACGATGTGCTAAATGTTTTTTTTTTCCTCTCTCGCGTTGCGTTTCGAGGCTCTGCAAGACACTAATTCCCTCTTAAGCAAGGGAAATCTGGGTCGGCATCCAGCTTCCTTGGTGTCAGGTCGGGCGTTGAAGCCTGTTACCGTAGCGACCAGTAGACGGTGCTACCCGTGATCGGTCAACACCGAGTGCCGGTTGTGTAACCCGGTCAACTCCGGAAAGTGCCGGACGAGTGCCTGGGGGAGGGGAGCGGGACCCTCGATGGAGGAGACGCAGCCGAAAGGCGGATGAGCTAAGCCTTGAGGTAGGCCAAAGCTGCAAGGCATGACGCAACAAGTCAATGAAAGAGCAACCATGGACGGTTCGAAACTCAACACCAGGGTTCAAGCTCCTGCCAGGCTTCACCTGACGAAGGAGCAAAGCTCCGAAAGCTTGCGATTTCAAATAAAGTTGTTGGACTATAACCTGGTGTTGTGCAACTCCTTACATCTGCCAGAGAAGTGTGGAGGACAGTCACAGGAGGCCTGACAATAGTCAACCGATGATGATGATGATTCAGCTTTTCACATAGAATTACATAGAATGTGTAGCACAGAAACAGGCCGATGTTTATTCTCCACACGAGGCTCCTCCCACCCCTCTTCACCTAACCCAATCAGCATATCCTTCTATTCCTTTCTCCCTCGTGTGCTTAAAGCTTTCCCTTGAAAATATCTATGCTATTCGCCTCAACTACTCCCTGTGGTGACGAGTTCCACATTCTAACCACTTCTGGGTAAAGCTTTTAGTCGTAGTTGAGGACGGTTTAGCAGATGTGACAGCAAACTTGTCTGAAGCGGCTCGAGTATATGCTACACTTGTGTACGGGAGTGTACATGCAACTGGGCAAAAAAGAGAATTAACCTGCCGCACTGCCTCAGGTAATTCCTATAAACAGGTAACAGGACCATCCATTAAGCCAGAACTGCATGGATGTCATGATATTGTGCCTGACATTCATTCAAAACGATGTGGAATTTCTGCCTAAACAAAAAGCGCAGACATAATAGCACACCGGGGAGAATATAATTCCTGACACACCCACATCAACCAAGGAATCCTCTGAGAACCTGCACTTTTGTATGTTAAAGCTACTTTCCTATTCATTTACAGTCTTCTGAAGGTTATGCCTTACGTGAGAAATCTTGATTATTGTACTTAATCCTTTAGAATGTCTGATATGTTAATTTACTCCTGGAGGACTAGCACTCAAATTGTTTCCTGTCTGCAACCATTTTGTTCACTCCTTTCATTTTTCTCCTCTTCTCCTCCCGAGGGTGCTGGGATACACCCCCTGCAGGGACAAAAAGCTGCAAAGTGATTTTATACCTTAGTTCAGGGAAATGCCTTTTTATCTCCACACCATTTAAATGTAACATTTAATTTAATGGGCTCTTTAGCCTAACAAGAAACTCCAGGCATAAATCAGGGCTTTTAAATAATAAAGGATCGTTTATCATATATCAGACAAATACGGACTGAGAGATGATCAATATCCACACGATTGAGAAGTGCTTTGGCAACAATGAGAAGAAAAGAAAAACCCAGATTTCAAAATGCAAACTCTTTTATTAGAGAAAAGAGCCGATGTTTGCTGAAACCCTCATCAATGCCGTTGTTGCCTCTAGACTCGACTATTCCAATGCTGTCCTGGCCGGCCTCCCACCTTTGTGACCCTGGACAGTAAAGGGGAGATTTCTTGCTTCTGTGCTCCTCGGCCCCTGATTTGCCATCCGTTAAAATGATTGGAGCACAGAGATCGCCATCGTCGAGTTCGGCCCCGTCCTCACCTGACGTCCACACGCGAGGGAGGATTTTGACCCGGGGCAGGGGTGTGGGGGTCGAATCAGGCGGCGATTCGTCCAGAGGCCGGAGAGATTTTGAGTCTCATTCGCAGGCTCCAGTACTGACTCTCACTCGTAGCTGGCAGAGATTCGAGGGGGCTCAGGCCGCTGCTGAGAACCCACGGAAATGGCCCCCGGCAAAGGAACTCAAGAATTGGGGGGGTGTAGCCCAGGGCGGGAAGGTCTAAGCTATCCTTGCAGGGCTAGGAGGAGCAGTCCTGCTCCCAAGGAACATGGTTAATAAGAACACTGGGCCTCCTCTATCCAGGATCCTGACGGCTACCAGCTTAGTTGGGCCTGCAGTTAAAATGGCATGCAGGTGCCGATTACATCATCGGGACGCGACTTCCCCTTTTCAATTAGGCCTCTGCTTCTCTGGGCCAGGTGGACTTCAGATAAGTTAAGATGGAGGTGGGAGAGGGGCGGGAATGCACCGGGAAGGTGGTGCGAACCATGCCTGCCAGCTTAACCCTTCCCGCCCACACCATTCCTGCCAGGAGGAGAGACAGGTAGAGAGGCGGAAAGGTTTAGGGAGGGAATTCCAGAGCTTAGGGCCCAGGCAGCAGAAGGCCAATGGTGGGGTGAAGGAAGTAGGAGATGCACAAAACGGCCAGATTTGGAGGAGCGCAGAGGTCTCGGAGGGATGTCGGGCTGGAGGAGGTTACAGAGATAGGGAGGGGCGAGGCCATGGAGGGGTTTGAACACAAGGAAGAGAATTTTAAAATCAAGGTGTTGGTGGACCGGGAGCCAATGTAGGTCAGTGGGCACAGGGGTGATGGGTGAACGGGACTTGGTGCGAGTTAGGATAGGGGCAGCAGAGTTTTGGATGAGTTCAAGTTTATGGACGGTGGAGGATGGGAGGCCGGTCAGGAAAGCATTAGTCTAAAGATAAAGCATGGCTGAGGGTTTCAACAGCAGGTGGGTTGAGGGAGGTGATGTAATGGAGGTGGAAGTGGGCGGTCTTTGTGATGGAGCGGATATAAGGCCAGGAGCTCAGCTCAGGGTCAAATAGAACCCCATGATTTGCCCGCTCAGCCTGCATTCATTTCCATTAAAGGGATACTTTAGAACATTCCCCTACAATTGCATGGTTTGCGAGAACAGAAACACGCGTTTGAAAACATTTGCTTGCCAGGGCACCATACTGTGAATGCGTTAGCTTCTTTGAGCACAATCAGCCTTGAGAGCCATTCTAACGAGATAGTTCACTCGGCTGCAGCTCACCCAGGTTTGATGTATCTTTACACGCCAGGGATTGACCTGGGCGCATTGGTGATTGTGACCGTAACCACCTTCACATCAGGTGTCATCCATGGCTCAGTTTTTTTTTATTCGTTCACGGGATGTGGGCGTCGCTGGCAAGGCCAGCATTTATTGCCCATCCCTAATTGCCCTTGAGAAGGTGGTGGTGAGCCGCCTTCTTGAACCGCTGCAGTCCGTGTGGTGACGGTTCTCCCACAGTGCTGTTAGGAAGGGAGTTCCAGGATTTTGACCCAGCGACAATGAAGGAACGGCGATATATTTCCAAGTCGGGATGGTGTGTGACTTGGAGGGGAACGTGCAGGTGGTGTTGTTCCCATGCGCCTGCTGCCCTTGTCCTTCTAGGTGGTAGAGGTCGCGGGTTTGGGAGGTGCTGTCGAAGAAGCCGTGGCGAGTTGCTGCAGTGCATCCTGTGGATGGTACACACTGCAACCACAGTGCGCCGGTGGTGAAGGGAGTGAATGTTTAGGGTGGTGGATGGGGTGCCAATCAAGCGGGCTGCTTTATCTTGGATGGTGTCGAGCTTCTTGAGTGTTGTTGGAGCTGCACTCATCTAGGCAAGTGGAGAGTATTCCATCACACTCCTGACTTGTGCCTTGTAGATGGTGGAAAGGCTTTGGGGAGTCAGGAGGTGAGTCACTCGCCGCAGAATACCCAGCCTCTGACCTGCTCTCGTAGCCACAGTATTTATATGGCTGGTCCAGTTAAGTTTCTGGTCATTGGTGACCCCCAGGATGTTGATGGTGGGGGATTCGGCAATGGTAATGCCGTTGAATGTCAAGGGGAGGTGGTTAGACTCTCTCTTGTTGGAGATGGTCATTGCCTGGCACTTATCTGGCGCTAATGTTACTTGCCACTTATCAGCCCAAGCCTGGATGTTGTCCAGGTCTTGCTGCATGCGGGCTCGGACTGCTTCATTATCTGAGGGGTTGCGAATGGAACTGAACACTGTGCAGTCATCAGCGAACATACCCATTTCTGACCTTATGATGGAGGGAAGGTCATTGATGAAGCAGCTGAAGATGGTTGGGCCTAGGACACTGCCCTGAGGAACTCCTGCAGCAATGCCCTGGGGCTGAGATGCTTGGCCTCCAACAACCACTACCATCTTCCTTTGTACTAGGTATGACTCCAGCCACTGGAGAGTTTTCCCCCTGATTCCCATTGACTTCAATTTTACTCGGGCTCCTTGGTGCCACACTCGGTCAAATGCTGCCTTGATGTCAAGGGCAGTCACTCTCACCTCACCTCTGGAATTCAGCTCTTTTGTCCATGTTTGGACCAAGGCTGTAATGAGGGTTGAACCCGAGTGGTCCTGGCAGAACCCAAACTGAGCATTGGTGAGCAGGTTATTGGTGAGTAAGTGTCGCTTGATAGCACTGTCGACGACACCTTCCATCACTTTGCTGATGATTGAGAGCAGACTGATGGGGCGGTAATTGGCCGGATTGGATTTGTCCTGCTTTTTGTGGACAGGACATACCTGGGCAATTTTCCACATTGTCGTGTGGATGCCAGTGTTGTAGCTGTACTGGAACAGCTTGGCTGGAGGCGCAGCTGGTTCTGGAGCACAAGTCTTCAGCACTACAGCTGGGATGTTGTCGGGGCCCATAGCCTTTGCTGTATCCAGTGCACTCAGCCGTTTCTTGATATCACGTGGAGTGAATCGAATTGGCCGAAGACTGGCTTCTGTGATGGTGGGGATATCAGGAGGAGGCCGAGATGGATCATCCACTCGGCACTTCTGGCTGAAGATGGTTGCAAACGCTTCAGCCTTGTCTTTTGCACTCACGTGCTGGACTCCGCCATCATTGAGGATGGGGATGTTTGCAGAGCCTCCTCCTCCCCCCGTTAGTTGTTTAATTGTCCACCACCATTCACGACTGGATGTGGCAGGACTGCAGAGCTTTGATCTGATCCGTTGGTTGTGGAATCGCTTAGCTCTGTCTATAGCATGTTGCTTCCGTTGTTTAGCATGCATGTAGTCCTGAGTTGTAGCTTCACCAGGTTGGCACCTCATTTTTAGGTACGCCTGGTGCTGCTCCTGGCATGCTCTTCTACACTCCTCATTGAACCAGGGTTGATCCCCTGGCTTGTTGGTAATGGTAGAGTGAGGAATATGCCGGGCCATGAGGTTACAGATTGTGCTGGAATACAATTCTGCTGCTTGCTGATGGCCCACAGCGCCTCATGGATGCCCAGTTTTGAGCTGCTAGATCTGTTCTGAATCTATCCCATTTTGCACGGTGGTAGTGCCACACAACACGTTGGATGGTGTCCTCAGTGCGAAGAAGGGATTTCATCTCCACGAGGACTGTGCGGTGGTCACTCCTACCAATACTGTCATGGACAGATGCATTTGCGACAGGTAGATTGGTGAGGACGAGGTCAAGTAAGTTTTTCCCTCGTGTTGGTTCGCTCACCACCTGCCGCAGGCCCAGTCTCGCAGCTATGTCCTTCAGGACTCGGCCAGCTCGGTCAGTAGTGGTGCTACCGAGCCACTCTTGGTGATGGACATTGAAGTCCCCCACCCAGAGTACATTTTGTGCCCTTGCTACCCTCAGTGCTTCCTCCAAGTGGTGTTCAACATGGAGGAGGACTGATTCATCAGCTGAGGGAGGACGGTAGGTGGTAATCAGCAGGAGGTCTCCTTGCCCATTTTTGACCTGATGCCATGAGATTTCATGGGGTCCAGAGTCAATGTTGAGGACTCCCAGGGCCACTCCCTCCTGACTGTATATCACTGTACCGCCACCTCTGGTGGGTCTGTCCTGCCGGTGGGACAGGACATACCCAGGGATGGTGATGGAAGAGTCTGGGACGTTGGCTGTCAGATATGATTCTGTGAGGATGGCTATGTCAGGCTGTTGCTTGACTCGTCTGTGGGACAGCTCTCCCAATTTTGGCACAAGTCCCCAGATGTTAGCAAGGAGGACCTTGCAGGGTCGACTGGGCTTGGTGTTTTGCCGTTGTCGTGTCCGGTGCCTCGTGGTCCGTCCGGTTTTATTCTTATTCTGACTTTTCGTAGCGAGATTTTACAACTGAGTGGCTTGCTCGGCCATTTCAGAGGACAATTAAGAATCAACCACATTGCTGTGGGTCTGGAGTCACATATCGGCCAGACCGGGTAAGGACGGCAGGCTTCCTTCCCTAAAGGACATTAGTGAACCAGATGGGTTTTTACAACAATCCGGTCGTTTCATGACCATCATTACTGATACTAGTATTTTAATTCCAGATTTTTATTTTAATTAATTGAATTTAATTAATTAATTGAATTTAAATTCGCCAGCTGCCATGGCAGGATTTGAACTCATGACTCTGGATTTTAGTCCAGGCCTCTGGATTACTAGCCCAGTAACATAACCACTATGCTACCGTACCCAGGTAGCACTCTCGCCTCTGAAGTTATGCAACTAGTTGGTTCGATGAACCACTCCAGAGACTTGAGCACAAGTTCTCGGCCGACACTCCCAGTGCAGTACTGAAGTGGAGCTGCACTGTTGGTAGGTGCCGTCTGTCAGATGAGACGTTAAACTGAGGCCCCCGTCTGCCCTCTCAGGTGAATGTAAAAGATCCCATGGCACTATTTTCAAAGAAGAGCAGGGAGTTCTCCCCTGTGTCTCTCAACCAACATCACTAAAAAAAACAGGTGACCTGGTCATTTATCTCATTCCTGTTTATGGGACCTTGCTGTGCGCAACTTGGATACCGTGTTTCCTACATTACAACAGTGACTACACTTCAAAAAGTACTCCATTGGCTGTAAAGTGCTTTGGGACGTCCTGAGGTTCTTCCTTACATTTTTGGAATAGAAAATATAATGGCCTTGGGAGGCAGTTGCAAACTAACCAAGGACAGTGGTCAAGGAGAGAGTGTAATTTTCCAAGAACCGCCAGTAGACGACAGACTAAAAAGGCATTAGTTCAAAACACCGAACCTACATAAATAGTCAGGTAAAGCCCAGATGTTGACAAGACTGATAAAGATGGGGGTAAATATATTATAGCATATAAACATATAAACGCTTTGATGTACCGATTTTGTAGTCAGGGACTGCCTGTGTACCATCGCTGCTCTCTCAGCTTTCTTTCATGAACCAATTTCATGGTGACTTACAGTACCCGTTTTGAAAACAGGTTCTGCAAAGCAATGGGATTGTAATTTAGCAACCATCAAACCTTGTTATTCTAAATGTGACGCGGGGTCCAGCAGAGCAGTGCTTGTCCAGGAGTTAATCTTTTCTTTGAGGTTTGATTGCCTCCTCGTCGACACAGACCGGTGAAATAGAGTAACTTATTTCCATCCATTTTTTAAATCGCTGCGCATGTACTGGAACTGTATCTAGGAAACCAAAATGCCAAACAGGCAAATTATATAGATGCTAAAGGTGTCACACACAGAGACAAGGCCATGCCACACTGTTATAACAAGGCCTAAGGATCTCACTACAAAGGAGGCCATGGGATTTGAAACCTGATTTCTTGCAAGCAGCTAATGATCTGATCAGGCCTATTTTAATAAGGTTAATCTCTAGACCTTCATAGCACTTTACCTTTCATAAGAAGGTCAGGTTGGAACGGTCGGCCCTGCTCTTGCCTCTGAATGACTTCAAGCCACACTCCGGGACTTCAGCTCATTAGAGTTCCAGCTGCGGCTCGGGGGGTAGCATGATTGCCTCTGAGTCAAAAGGTCATGGGTTCATCGTCCCACTCCAGAGACTTGAGCACAAAATCCAGGCCGACCACCCCCAGCGCAGTACTGAGGCAGCGCTGCACTGTTGGAGGTGCCGTCTTTCGGATGAGACATTAAACCGAGGGAGGCCCCGTCTACTCTCTCAGGTGGACGTAAAAGATCCCACAGCCACTATTTCAAGGTAAGAGCAAGGGAAGTTCTCTCCAGTGTCCTCAACCAACAACACTAAAACAGATTACCTGGTCATTAGCTCATTGGTGTGTGTGCGGGAACACCTTTTGTTAGAGTGGAGAAAGAGAAGGGCCCCCATGAAGAAAAAAGCGGGCTTCCAAAAGCCCCACAAGGGTCCAGAACATCCAACAGCCGCGACAAGACTCGTAGCCAAAAAGCCACAAGCAAAATATCCCTCAAAACTTGCCAACGTTTTACTCGAGAACCGCTGAGGGCCCCTTTAAATGCCATTGGACATGGCTGCCCTGCACTTGTACTCCCCATAGTGTGGGCGGGGTGAGGAACTGGTGGCAGCAACGTGCGCAGAGAGGAAACTAGTGTCGGAGGCCTTGACGTCATCACTTGACCCCAATTTGCATTCATTCGTTAGGCCCCTGCCTGGTTCTGGCAGGGGTTTCTGGCCACCTCACGCAAGATTCCACCTGAGAATTGAAACGGGAGGACAACCAGCAGTAGGTCGGCAGTTCTATCTCCCAGGCAAATTTTCGTCTTGTAACCGCCTTATTTTTAGATGTCAACAGGAGGGGTGGGGGGGAGGGGGGGGGGGCATTATTGAAACTAAAATCACCCATTATATATTTTTCATCTGCTCCTTGACTTAACAAATTGCCTCAAGTCTGCCGGTGACAGACGGTCCACCCCAGTCGTATACACCTTACAATGCTCTCTCCAGGCACAATGCGTAACTTGGGAGGACAAAATCTCAAATTGTGGAAGGAAGGTCTTGCATTTATATAGCGACTTCCATGACCTCAGGGCGCACCAAAGCACTTTACAACCAATGAAGGACTTTTTGAAGTGTAGTCACTGTGGTGACGTAGGAAGTGCAGTAGCGAATTTGTGCACTTCGGGGGTACGGTAGCATAGTGGTTATGTTACTGGGCTAGTAATCCAGAGGCCTGGACTAAAATCCAGAGTCATGAGTTCAAATCCCGCCACGGCAGATGGCGAATTTAAATTCAATTAATTAATTAAATTCAATTAATTTCAATAAAAATCTGGAAATAAAATACTAGCATCAGTAATGATGGCCATGAAACTACCGGATTGTCATAAAAACCCATCTGGTTCACTAATGTCCTTTAGGGAAGGAAGCCTGCCGCCCTTACCCGGTCTGGCCTATATGTGACTCCAGACCCACAGCAATGTGGTTGATTCTTAATTGCCCTCTGAAATGGCCGAGCAAGCCACTCAGTTGTAAAATCTCGCTACGAAAAGTCATAATAAGAATAAAACCGGACGGACCACCAGGCACCGGACACGACAACGGCAAAACACCAAGCCCAGTCGACCTTGCAAGGTCCTCCTTACTAACATCTGGGGACTTGTGCCAAAATTGGGAGAGCTGTCCCACAGACTAGTCAAGCAACAGCCTGACATAGCCATACTCACAGAATCATATCTGTCAGCCAACGTCCCAGTCTCTTCCATCACCATCCCTGGGTATGTCCTGTCCCACCGGCAGGACAGACCCACCAGAGGTGGCGGTACAGTGATATACAGTCAGGAGGGAGTGGCCCTGGGAGTCCTCAACATTGACTCTGGACCCCATGAAATCTCATGGCATCAGGTCAAACATGGGCAAGGAGACCTCCTGCTGATTACTACCGACCGTCCTCCCTCAGCTGATGAATCAGTCCTCCTCCATGTTGAACACCACTTGGAGGACGCACTGAGGGTAGCAAGGGCACAAAATGTACTCTGGGTGGGGGACTTCAATGTCCATCACCAAGAGTGGCTCGGTAGCACCACTACTGACCGAGCTGGCCGAGTCCTGAAGGACATAGCTGCGAGACTGGGCCTGCGGCAGGTGGTGAGCGAACCAACACGAGGGAAAAACTTACTTGACCTCGTCCTCACCAATCTACCTGTTGCAAATGCATCTGTCCATGACAGTATTGGTAGGAGTGACCACCGCACAGTCCTCGTGGAGATGAAATCCCGTCTTCGCACTGAGGACACCATCCAACGTGTTGTGTGGCACTACCACCGTGCAAAATGGGATAGATTCAGAACAGATCGAGCAGCTCAAAACTGGGCATCCATGAGGCGCTGTGGGCCATCAGCAAGCAGCAGAATTGTATTCCAGCACAATCTGTAACCTCATGGCCCGGCATATTCCTCACTCTACCATTACCAACAAGCCAGGGGATCAACCCTGGTTCAATGAGGAGTGTAAAAGAGCATGCCAGGAGCAGCACCAGGCGTACCTAAAAATGAGGTGCCAACCTGGTGAAGCTACAACTCAGGACTACATGCATGCTAAACAGCGGAAGCAACATGCTATAGAAAGAGCTAAGCGATTCCACAACCAACGGATCAGATCAAAGCTCTGCAGTCCTGCCACATCCAGTCGTGAATGGTGGTGGACAATTAAACAACTAACGGGAGGAGGAGGTTCTGCAAACATCCCCATTCTCAATGATGGTGGAGTCCAGCACGTGAGTGCAAAAGACAAGGCTGAAGCGTTTGCAACCATCTTCAGCCAGAAGTGCCGAGTGGATAATCCATCTCAGCCTCCTCCCGATATCCCCACCATCTTCGGCCAATTCGATTCACTCCACGTGATATCAAGAAACGGCTGAGTGCACTGGATACAGCAAAGGCTATGGGCCCTGACAACATCCCAGCTGTAGTGCTGAAGGCTTGTGCTCCAGAACTAGCTGCGCCTCTAGCCAAGCTGTTCCAGTACAGCTACAACACTGGCATCCACCCGACAATGTGGAAAATTGCCCAGGTATGTCCTGTCCACAAAAAGCAGGACAAATCCAATCCGGCCAATTAACATCCCATCAGTCTGCTCTCAATCATCAGCAAAGTGATGGAAGGTGTCGTCGACAGTGCTATCAAGCGGCACTTACTCACCAATAACCTGCTCACCGATGCTCAGTTTGGGTTCCGCCAGGACCACTCGGCTCCAGACCTCATTACAGCCTTGGTCCAAACATGGACAAAAGAGCTGAATTCCAGAGGTGAGGTGAGAGTGACTGCCCTTGACATCAAGGCAGCATTTGACCGAGTGTGGCACCAAGGAGCCCGAGTAAAATTGAAGTAAATGGGAATCAGGGGGAAAACTCTCCAGTGGCTGGAGTCATACCTAGCACAAAGGAAGATGGTAGTGGTTGTTGGAGGCCAATCATCTCAGCCCCAGGGCATTGCTGCAGGAGTTCTTCAGGGCAGTCTCCTAGGCCCAACCATCTTCAGCTACTTCATCAATGACCTTCCCTCCATCATAAGGTCAGAAATGGGGATGTTCGCTGATGACTGCACAGTGTTCAATTCCATTCGCAACCCCTCAGATAATGAAGCAGTCCGAGCCTGCATGCAGCAAGACCTGGACAACATCCAGGCTTGGGCTCATAAGTGGCAAGTAACATTCGCGCCAGATAAGTGCCAGGCAATGACCATCTCCAACAAGAGAGAGTCTAACCACCTCCCCTTGACATTCAACGGCATTACCATCGCCGAATCCCCCACCATCAACATCCTGGGGATCACCATTGACCAGAAACTTAACTGGACCAGCCATATAAATACTGTGGCTACGAGAGCAGGTCAGAGGCTGGGTATTCTGCGGCGAGTGACTCACCTCCTGACTCCCCAAAGCCTTTCCACCATCTACAAGGCACAAGTCAGGAGTGTGATGGAATACTCTCCACTTGCCTGGATGAGTGCAACTCCAACAACACTCAAGAAGCTCGACACCATCCAAGATAAAGCAGCCCGCTTGATTGGCACCCCATCCACCACCCTAAACATTCACTCATTTCACCACCGGCGCTCTGTGGCTGCAATGTGTACCATCCACAGGATGCACTGCAGCAACTCGCCAAGGCTTCTTCGACAGCACCTCCCAAACCCGCGACCTCTACCACCTAGAAGGACAAGGGCAGCAGGCGCATGGGAACAACACCACCTGCACGCTCCCCTCCAAGTCACACACCATCCCGACTTGGAAATATATCGCCGTTCCTTCATCGTCGCTGGGTCAAAATCCTGGAACTCCCTTCCTAACAGCACTGTGGGAGAACCGTCACCACACGGACTGCAGCGGTTCAAGAAGGCGGCTCACCACCACCTTCTCAAGGGCAATTAGGGATGGGCAATAAATGCCGGCCTCGCCAGCGACACCCACATCCCGTGAACGAATAAAAAAAAAGTACTTGTTGTGGCTGTCGGACATTCTGGACTCTTGTGGGGCCTTTGGAGGTCCACTTTTTTTTTTCATGGGGGTCCTTCTCTTTTTCCACTCTAACAAAAGGAGTTCCCACACACATCAGCCCCCACAAACAGCAATGAGATCGTGACCAGATAATCTGTTTTTAGTGATGTTCGTTGAGGGATAAATATTCTCCAAGTGGTGCTTCCTAGGAACATCGGAACGGGAGCCTGTTCCGCCATTCAATGAGATCATGGCTGGTCCATATACCCGCCTTAGCCCCATATCCCCGAATACCTTTGGTTAACAAAAATCTATCAATCTCAGATTTAAAATTAAAATTCCTTTGAGCGCTCGCTGCCCTCTGGGAGAGTGCGATCAATAAATGTGCCCAAGGTACATGTGCCCAGCATTGTGCTTTATTGGATCCAAGTGACACCATTGAAGATTATTGATGACAGGTTAACTAAAGGCTGTGAGCTTTAGTTAGTAGACGCGGTTAGTAGCTTGTTTTCATTAACATTCATCAAACCAGCGGGTACAAAGGGGCCAACAATGGCCATTAACCTGCCTCTTTTCCTGGTTTTCTCCATCACCGTTTCCTGAAGGCGCCGACTCCTGCTGCAACGCCAGAGGTGAGCCCGATGTTCCGACGCTCCTAGAAGGCAGTGCCGCCCACACGGAGCTCATCCTGGGAAATCATAGCCGTGCGAGACCCACTCCCCTCTGGGAGCATCGGATCCTGGGGGGGGGGGGCGTCAATTTGAAGCTAACCCGTCCGTTTCCGGGTGCAACGCTGGTTTTACAATCCCGAAGGAGAGTAATATTGGGCGGAGTGTAAAACCCGGTGTTCCACCAGATCCAGTGGGTTTCTCCTCACGGCGAGTTAGCATAAAATTGCAACCCTTATAGAGTCTGCACCCCCCAGTTCCACGGGCAACGATACACCCTATAGTACCTCACCAAAGTGATCGTTCTTCATGTGCGCGCTCAATGGCAGTCAGCGGGCTATTCAACTATGGAAATCATCACAGCCAAGGCCGACCCTCTTCTCATCCAACGCTTGCGCAATGCACTCTTTCCAGTAGGAGTCAGTTGGTAGCAATCCGACACAAGGAATTCCAGATGTTACTTCTCCTCCCATAGCCCAGGAAATTATAGCATCCCAGCTGCACCAGGAATCGAGCCTGATCTGTACTGGCTCCAAGGACACTGGGGGTACCTTTACCTGCAGGGAACCTAGTCTGTCTCTGAAGTCTGAATTGTGCAGATATAACCAGAAAATGACGACACGCTGAATTAAAAAGTATGTTTAATTTATTATGCATGTAAATGAGCAGTAATTCATACAAATTAACTATGACATTTTATATATATATATATATCAAAAAAAATTCTTAAAACACCTTACCTGCTAATATACATAATTGGCACTGGCAGGGAACATTTCTTGAATCTTTTCCTGCTTCAAGCATTCATCGGAAAATCACTGGCACAATGCCAGCGTTTGACTGTATTCTATCTAGAGGGTGAAATGTAAGTGAGACTTTCATCTTTGGTCTGAAGATGCTTTCTGGGGAAATAAGGAGGGCGATTCGATGACGTGTCCTTGCCAATTGGCGAGGATGAACTTTGGTAAATCGCTGGCTATTCTCATAATACAATATTGCCGACGTGGGACTAACTGGATTGCTCTTACAAAGAGTCTTTTAAGCCCAATGGGCCAAAATGGCCTCCTTCTGTGCTGTAACCATTCTATGATTCTATCATTCCATATGCCCAAGGATGAGTTCTTGGACACGGAGTCAAACACTTGCCGCTTATTAAAAGTTAAATGTTACATATTCACATTGGAACAGGAGGAGGCCATTCAGCCCCTCGAGCCTGCTCCAATCATTCAATTAAATCAGGGCTGGTCTGCACCTCAACTCCATTTATCTGCCTTTGCTCCATATCACTTGATACCCTTACTCAACAAAACTGAAAATAAAAATACCGAGATTACAAAGGATGCTTTGCCGCAGAAGACACACACGCTGCAGTCTGTTGAGCTCAACTCTCCAGATATCTCCATTCTTCATCTTCCAACCTCACGTTACAATTCCGCCATTGATATATCTTTCAACCGACATTACTTCACATGAACTTGATGAACTTTGCACCGGTTTTCACCACCCATTACCAAGAAGCTCCCGGTGTTCTAAACATTTATCTTTATCTTACATCCCTGGTCCCAAGACTAATAGGCTGGTGTTTAGGGTTAAGCAAGGGATAAAACGTATTATTATAAAATAAAAACAGTACTGGCTAGAAAACACTCAGCAGGTCAGACAGCATCTTTTCTTTTATTCGTTCATGGGATGTGGGCATCGCTGGCGAGGCCGGCATTTATTGCCCATCCCTAATTGCTCTTGAGAAGGTGGTGGTGAGCCGCCTTCTTGAACCGCTGCAGTCCGTGTGGTAAAGGTTCTCCCACATTGCTGTTAGCTAGGGAGTTCCAGGATTTTGACCCAGCGACAATGAAGGAACGACGATATATTTCCAAGTCGGGATGGTGTGTGAATTGGAGGGGAACGTGCAGGTGGTGTTGTTCCCATGCGCCTGCTGTCCTCGTCCTTCTAGGTGGTAGAGGTCGCGGGTTTGGGAGGTGCTGTTGAAGAAGCCTTGGCGAGTTGCTGCAGTGCATCCTGTGGATGATACACACTGCAGCCACAGTGCGCCGGTGGTGGAGGGAGTGAATGTTTAGGGTGGTGGATGGGGTGCCAATCAAACGGGCTGCTTTGTCCTGGATGGTGGAGAGAAAAACAGAATTAACGTTTCAGGTCGATGACCTTTCATCAGAACTGGTCATCGACCTGAAACTCTATATTTCTCTCTGTTTCTCTCTCCACAGATGTTGCCTGATCTGCTGAGGTTTTTCCAGCATTTTCTGTTTTTATTTCGGATTTCCAGCATCCGCAATGTATTATTATGGTTAGTCACAGATAATAAGCTCTGAATGTAAACAATGTGTGACCTAACCCAGAAAGCACACGGCTTATGACTTCTGAACAGACAGGCCTTGTATTGTATCATCAGCTGCATGTGCAGTCTTTTAAGTCTAAGCTTTTAACTGCAGAACTAATATAAAATGGAAGCAAATATAAGTGATTCTTTCCCTTACTACTTCTCAATCTTAATCCCTAACATATTCATATTAATTCTGTCCTTTTGATGTGTAGCTTCATCTCCGACCTATACTCTCGAAGAGTAACTACCCAGGCGAAGCCAGGGTACAGAGTCACCCGTATAAGGCCTGGAAGCCCCAGGCGGTCCTGGTAAAGACCAGCTCCTGCAGAGGACGCATCTTGGGAAATCATCGGCCTGTAGCCCCATGATTTTCTGCCCATTAATTTAACTGGATGGAGAGTCAAGGTTTACACATTCCCAACCAGCAATCATTGTGAGCGCTCCTCGGGGAATTGACCCAATTATTTTTCTTTATTTATTCGTAGGATGTGGCCGACACTGACAAGGGCATGTATTTATTGCCCATCCCTAGTTGCCCTGAGGTCATTGAGAGACAACCAAATAGTGCAGGACTGGAGTCCGGGGTAGACCAGACCAGGTAAGGGTGGCAGGTTCCCTCCCCTGAAAGATATTAGAGAACCAATTGTATTTAGAGTCATAGAGTCATAGAAGTTTACAACATGGAAACAGGCCCTTCGGCCCAACATGTCCATGTCGCCCAGTTTATAACACTATGCTAGTCCCAATTGCCTGCACTTGGCCCATATCCCTCTATACCCATCTTACCCATGTAACTGTCCAAATGCTTTTTTAAAGACAAAATTGTACCCGCCTCTACTGCTGCCTCTGGCAGCTCGTTCCAGACACTCACCACCCTTTGAGTGAAAAAATTGCCCCTCTGGACCCTTTTGTAACTCTTCCCTCTCACCTTAAATCTATGTCCCCTCGTTATAGACTCCCCTACCTTTGGGAAAAGATTTTGACTATCTACCTTATCTATGCCCCTCATTATTTTATAGACTTCTATAAGATCACCCCTAAACCTCCTACTTTCCAGGGAAAAAAGTCCCAGTCTATCTAACCTCTCCCTATAAGTCAAACCATCAAGTCCCGGTAGCATCCTAGTAAATCTTTTCTGCACTCTTTCTAGTTTAATAATATCCTTTCTATAATAGGGTGACCAGAACTGTACACAGTATTCCAAGTGTGGCCTTACTAATGTCTTGTACAACTTCAACAAAACATCCCAACTCCTGTATTCAATGTTCTGACCAATGAAACCAAGCATGCCGAATGCCTTCTTCACCACCCTATCCACCTGTGACTCCACTTTCAAGGAGCTATGAACCTGCACTCCTAGATCTCTTTGTTCTATAACTCTCCCCAACACCCTACCATTAACGGAGTAGGTCCTGGCCCGATTCGACCAAAATGCATCACCTCACATTTATCTAAATTAAACTCCATCTGCCATTCATCGGCCCACTGGCCCAATTGATCAAGATCCCGTTGCAATCCTAGATAACCTTCTTCACTGTCCACAATGCCACCAATCTTGGTGTCATCTGCAAACTTACTAACCATGCCTCCTAAATTCTCATCCAAATCATTAATATAAATAACAAATAACAGCGGACCCAGCACCGATCCCTGAGGCACACTGCTGGTCACAGGCCTCTACAACCACCTCTGTCTTCTGTCGTCAATCCAATTTTGTATCCAATTGGCTACCTCACCCTGGATCCCGTGAGATTTAACCTTATGTAACAACCTACCATGCGGTACCTTGTCAAAGGCTTTGCTAAAGTCCATGTAGACCACGTCTACTGCACAGCCCTCATCTATCTTCTTGGTTACCCCTTCAAAAAACTCAATCAAATTCGTGAGACATGATTTTCCTCTCACAAAACCATGCTGACTGTTCCTAATCAGTCCCTGCCTCTCCAAATGCCTGTAAATCCTGTCTCTCAGAATACCCTCTAACAACTTACCCACTACAGATGTCAGGCTCACCGGTCTGTAGTTCCCAGGCTTTTCCCTGCCGCTCTTCTTAAACAAAGGCACAACATTTGCTGCCCTCCAATCTTCAGGCACCTCACCTGTCGATGATTCAAAAATCTCTGCTTGGGGACCCGCAATTTCCTCCCTAACCTCCCATAACGTCCTGGGATACATTTCATCAGGTCCCGGAGATTTATCTACCTTGATGCGCGTTAAGACGTCCAGCACCTCCCTCTCTGTAATATGTACACTCCTCAAGACATCACTATTTATTTCCCCAAGTTCCCTAACATCCATGCCTTTCTCAACCGTAAATACCGATGTGAAATATTCATTCAGGATCTCACCCATCTCTCGTGGTTCCGCACATAGATGACCTTGTTGATCCTTAAGAGGCCCTACTCTCTCCCTAGTTACTCTTTTGCCCTTTATGTATTTGTAGAAGCTCTTTGGATTCTCCTTTGCCTTATCTGCCAATAACTTTCTTGGTCATTTTCTGGTGCCAGCTCAAAAATAAGCAGGTTTATTGAATTGAATAACTTGCCATTGGTGGGGTTTGAAACCTCAAACCAGTGAGTTGGCCATCTAGCACCATAAGCAATAGGGACTCAACATTATATGGGAGATTCCTTACGCTTTAAGAATTTGTACCATTTTTAGCCTCGTACAGGTGTCAGCTACAGGTTGGTAGCGCACTCAGCTCTGAGTCAGAAGGTTGTGGATTAAATCCCCACCCCAGGGACTTGAGCACATAATCCAGGCTGACACTCCCAGTGAGGAACTGAGGGCGCTCTGCATTGTCAGAGGTGCCGTCTTTCGGATGAGACGTTAAACCGAGGCCCTATCTGCCCTCTGGGGTGGATGTAAAAAAAAAATCTCATGGTGCTATTCGAAGAAGAGCAAGAGAGTTCTCCCCGGTGTCCTGGACGATATTTATCCCTCAATCAACATCACTAAAAAACAGGTAATTCAGATAATTCGGACATTATCACATTGCTGTTTGTGGGACCTTGCCGTGCACAAATTGGCGGCCGCGTTTCCTGCATTACAACATTGACTGCACTTCAAAAAGTACTTCACTGGCTGTAAAGTACTTTGGGATGTCCTGAGGTCGTGAAAGATGCTATATAAATGCAAGTTCATACATTCGTTCTTATAACCACTGGGCTACCATACCCAACACAGGCATGATGGGCCAAACGGCCTCCTTACTGTGCTGTGTCATTCCATGAATCTATACGGGGAGGCTTCTTACCCTTTGAAAATTTGTGCCAATTTTTAGCCATGTAGCAATTGCTCTCCATTGTGTCTATTATAGAACTGAATTAACTTGATCTGAATAAAATTCTTTTCTGCCGACATGAGGCCTTTGAAGCGAAGACCTTTGCTCCAATGCACACGAGACTGCCCTTGATGTCTGAAATTATTTTTTAAAACTCCATTCGCTTTACACCGTCGGAAAAAAAAAACAGTGATTTTTGCCAGAAACCAGTCCTGAATATGAAGTCATATATATCATTACAAATCATTTAAATATTAATGTGATGCCCGCCTGCAGCTATTTAAATGGAAACATAAAGATTTCGGAAATTGAAAACTGACAGAGCGAGGCCAGCACAGGTGCAGCTGCACATTTTCAAACAAAAATAACATCTAAAAGCAGGACTTTGTTGTCTCTGATAAGTTTCTCATCTCCTCGCTCATCAGTAAACTGACAAAACCCTCCACATGCAAAACTAGCAGATTTAAGCAGTGGCTAAATTAGGACATCGGTACAAAGTCAGCATCTTAGGGCCGCAGTTATTCTAACGCTTCTGCCTCTTTTGAAAACTTTATTCTCAGGAATTTGGGCAAGGCCGGCATCTATTGCCCATCACTGGTTGCCCATAGAAGATGGCGGCTGGGCCCTCTTCTTGAACTGCTGCAGTCCTTGTGGTGATGGTACTCCCACATTGGCATCAGGTTGGGCGTTCCATGATATTGAACCCAATGACGATGAAGGTACGGTGATCTATATCTAGGTCGGGAAGGTGTGTGACTTGGAGGGGAACTTGAAGGCTATCCTGATAGGGTTAGACGAAGTAGGGAGGCAGGATGCTCGTGTGGCGAATACAACACCGGCATGGACCAGTTGGGCCGAATGGCCAGTTTCTGTACAGTAAATTCTATGGTGTTCCCATGATCTCACTGCTCTTGTCCTTCTTGGTGATGGAGATCTGTGGGGCTGGGAGGTTCTGTCGCACTGCTGAACTTGCATGTCATAGTGATGCAAAACATTATAAAAAGGATATAGGGCCATTGGAGAAGGTGCAAGATTCACAAGGACGATACCAGAACTGAGAGGATATACTTATCAGGAAAGGCTGAACAGGCTGGGGCTCTTTTCTCTAGAAAAGAGAAGACTGAGGGGTGACCTGATAGAGATCTTTAAGATAATGAAAGGGTTTGAGAGGGTAGACATAGAGAAAATGTTTCCACTTGTGGGAGAGTCCAAAACTAGAGGTCATAAATATAAGATAGTCACTAATAAATTCAATAGGGAATTCAGGAGAAACTTCTTTACCCAAAGAGTGGTGAGAATGTGGAACACATAACCACAAGGAGTAGTTGAGGCTAATAGCACAGATACATTTAAAAGGAAGTTAGATAAGCACATGAGGGAGAAAGGAATAGAAGGATATCCTGATAGGGTGAGATGAAGTAGGGAGGGTGGAGGTTCTTGTGGAGCATAAATGCCAGCATAAACCAGTTGGGCCGAATGGCCTGTTTCTGTGCTGTAGACTTGATGTAACTCGATGAATAATTGACAGACTAGAGTCAGGAATCGGGTCCTATTCTGTTTCTGGAATACCACCACCTAATGGGCCACCATGGGGAGCCAATCACACATCATACGTGCTTAACACTGTATAATTCCAGTGGGGTATCAGGCCTAGTAACTAAAAATCCAGGCAGGGGCGCTTTTGACATGCTGGGCTCTTTGTAAAGGAGAGAGATCTTTTAAAACATATAAAAAATGTGGGAAATCCCATTTGAGCTCTTAAAACATTCAAAATTTACGGGCCGAGGAGAACTCTGTGCATCCATGTGAGCACACAGACGCAGATATCAAACCCTCTTCTGTGTGTTCAGAAGCAGGGGTTTGCCTGCAATATAAAACAGATGCTGATGCTGTGAACTGTGACTAGCGGGTCTGAGACTGTCAGCACATTTCAGGCAAACAGAAGCATTTTTTTGTCAAATCTTTTGAGCTTGCTTTCTTGGAGTTAATATGAATTACAGAACTCAGCAACAGGTCGGATTGTTCTGTGAGGCAATTGCTCTGGAGTGGGGTAAATGCAATAATTAGGGTCTTATCTTTTCCCGGGGAAGCATTGTAAAACTTCTTGTATTCCCCACAATAACCCAGTGAGGTGACCTTCCTTTTTGCAACAAATCAATATCTCGATATAGGGACTTTGGCCAACTCGAGTTCCTCAGCTGCACATATCTGCTGTTCCACTTGGTTCCTTGTCTCTAGTCAGAGCCAGCTGGCATTGAGAAAGAATGACTCATGACAAAAATTTAGTGCGTGATCCTGCTATTTTGAAGCTCCTTTCACCAGAATGACACCGAGACTAAAAGGGTTAAATTATGAGGTCAGGCTGCATAGACTAGGCTTGTATTCCCTTGAATATAAAGGATTAAGGGGTGATCTAATTGAGGTGTTTAAGATGATTAAAGGATTTGATAGGGTAGATAGAGAGAAACTCTTTCCTCTGGTGGGGGGAGTCCAGAAGGGGGCACAACCTTAAAATTAGAGCTAAGCCATTCAGGGGTGATGTCAGGAAGCACTTCTTCACACAAAGGGGAGTGGAAATCTGGAATTCTCTCCCCCAAAAAGCTGTTGAGACTGGGGGTCAACTGAAAATTTCAAAATTGAGATTGATCGATTTTTGTTAGGCGAGGGTATTAAGGGTTGCGGAACCAAGGCGGGTAAATGGAGTTATGATACAGATCAGCCATGATCTAATTGAATGGTGGAACAGGCTCGAGGGGCTGAATGGCCTCCTCCTGTTCCTATGTTCCTTTCTCACAGGGATGTGTTCTGATGCTCATCATTGGAGCTGGTGGAAATCTCCTCATAATTTCTTTTTTTGGTTTTATGCATATTTTTT
The DNA here is from genome assembly GCF_035084215.1 of Heptranchias perlo. NCBI lineage: Eukaryota > Metazoa > Chordata > Chondrichthyes > Hexanchiformes > Hexanchidae > Heptranchias > Heptranchias perlo. The sequence goes on along the minus strand of NC_090338.1, from coordinate 10,679,732 downwards.
TGGATGAAAACTTCATGAATTTTTCAGTGAAATTTGAAAGGAGATTTCCCTGCACCTTTTTCTCACCAGTACTGCCAACGCAGTGTAGCGTTCACATTCTTTAGTCTATTTATTAAATGTACCACAAATTCCTAATCTATCACACTGACCTTCACTTAATCAGTCATAAAGCACATCTTAATTAAACTGCAACATCATCAGCTGTTTGTAATTATCCATTGTCGAACTTCATGGAGTTCAGGAAATCTATTTAAAGCTGAGGTACTTCCAAAGGAAGAGACAATTTGAGAATTTGGGCCTATACTCTCTGGAGTTTAGAAGAATGAGAGGTGATCTCATTGAAACATATACGATTCTGAGGGGGGTTTGACAGGGTAGATGTTGAGAGGTTGTTTCTCCTGGCTGGAGAGTCTAGAACTAGGGGGCATAGAAGCAGGGTAAGGGGTCGGCCATTTAGGACTGAGGTGAAGGAGAAATTTCTTTGCTCGGTGGGTTGTGAATCTTTGGAATTCTCTACCCCAGAGGGCTGTGGATATTGAGTCGTTGAACATGTTCAAGGCTGAGTTCGATAGATTTTTGGACTTTAAGGGAATTGAGGGGTATGGGGATCGGTCAGGAAAGCGGAGTTGAGGTCGAAGATCAGCCATGATCTTATTGAATGGTGGAACAGGCTTGAGGGGCTGTATGGCCTGCTCCTGCTCCTATTTCTTATGTAAACAGGTAAATCTAAGCCATTCATGTGTACTTCTGATTAGCAATGAGCTGTCCACCAGGCTCTTAGTGCTGCAAAAATGTTGTCTACTGAGAGGACCAGAAAGCTAAATACCAGAACTGAGAGGTTATAACTATCAGGAAAGGCTGAACAGGCTGGGGCTCTTTTCTCCAGAAAAGAGGAGGCTGAGGGGTGACCTGATAGAGGTCCTTTAAAATTACGAAGCGGCTTGATAGGCATAGAAAAGATGTTTCCACTTGTAGGGGAGTCCAAAACTAGAGGTCATAAGTATAAGATAGTCACTAATAAATCCACTAAGAAATTCAGGAGAAACTTCTTTACCCAGAGAGTGGTGGGAATGTGGAACTTGCCACCACAAGGAGTAGTTGAGGTGAATAGCGTAGATGCATTTAAAGGGAAGCTAGATAAACACATGAGGGAGAAAGGAATAGAAGGATATGCTGATAGGCTTAGATGAAGTAGGGAGGGAGGAGGCTCGTGTGGAGCATAAACACCGATACAGACCGGTTGGGCCGAATGGCCTGTTTCTGTGCTGTAAATTCTATGTAATTTCCAAACTAGAATGTTTCTCATCTATATCTTCGGTTCTTAGCTTTGCAAGTGTTACCTTTAGGCAAACAAATAAAACAGCTCCTTTGAAAATATCAGTGATCAAGGTTTCTAAAATACTGCAAGACATACAAAAACAACTTGAATTTAAATAGCGCCTTTCACGTAGTGAAACGTCCCAAGGCACTGCTCTGGAGCAATAATTGAACAAAATTTGACACTGAGCCGCATCAGGAGATATCAGGACAGGTGACCAAAAGCTTGGTCAACAAAGTAAATTTTAAGGACCGTCTTAAAGGAGGAGAGAGAGAGAGAGACGGAGAGGTTTAGGGAGGGAATTCCAGAGCTTCGGGCCTACGTAGCTGAAGGCACGGCCACCAATGGTGGAGCAATTAAAATCGGGGATGCGCAAGAGGCCAGAATTGGAGGAGCGCAGAGATCTCGGAGGGTTGGAGGAGCTTACAGAGATAGGGAGGGGGCGAGGCCATGGAGCGGATTTGAAAACAAGAATGATAATTTTAAAATCGAGGCATTGCCAGACTGGAAGCCAATGTAGGTTAAGCAGCACAGGGGTGATGGGTGAGTGGGACTTGGTGTGAGTTAGGATACGGGCAGCAGAGCTTTGATTATTTGAAGCAGGCTATTTGACTTGCATGGTGAGCGCAAACCTAGATATATAATATTAACAAGCCTCACATGAGACGAGAGGTCAAATACCTCAAGTTCTAGACTGCTTGGAATAGCTTTGAGGAGACCATCTCGACTTGGAGTTAACATAAGAAATAGGAGCAGGAGTAGGCCATATGGCCCCTCAAGCCTGCTCTGCCAATCAATCGGATCATGGCTGATCTTCGACCTCAACTCCACTTTCCCGCCCGATCCCCATATCCCTTGATTCCCCCAAAAGTCCAAAAATCTATCGATCTCAGTCTTGAATATATTCTACGACTCAGTATCCACAGCTCTCTGGGGTAGAGAATTCCAAAGATTCACAACCCTCTGAGTGAAGAAATTCCTCCTCACCTCAGTCCTAAATGACTGACCCCTTATCCTGAGACTATGTCCCCTAATTCTGGACTCTCCAGCCAGCGGAAACAACCTCTCAGCATCGATCCTGTCGAGCCCCCTCAGGATCTTAAATGTTTCAATGAGATCGCCTCTCATTCTTCTAAACCCCAGAGAGTAGAGGTCCTTAAGAACCTCTGAATCCGTAAACAAAAGCACTCTTTTTCCAGAATGTTGGATTACGGGAAGCTAGGAACTGTGGAGAAGCAGAGATATTTAGGAGTCCATGTGCACAAATCACTAAAAACTAGTGGACAGGCACAAATAATAATTAAAAAGGCTAATGGAATGTTATCCTTCATCTCAAGGGGGGCTGGAATACAAGGAGTGGAAATTATGCTACGGTTGTATAAAGCTCTGGTTAGACCCCATCTGGAGATACTGCGTTCAGTTCTGGGCACCGCCCCTCAGGAAGGATATATTGGCCTTGGAGGGGGTGCAGCGCAGATTCACCAGAATGATACCGGGGCTAAAAAGGTTAAATTATGAGGACAGGTTGCATAAACGAGGCTTGTATTCCCTCGAGTGTAGAAGTTTGAGGGGTGACATAATTGAAGCGTTTAAGATGATTAAAGGATTTGATAGGTGAGATAGAGAGAAACTATTTCCTCTGGTGGGGGAGTCAAGAACAAGGGGGAGATAACCTTACAATTAGAGCTTGGCCATTCAGGGGTGACGTCAGGAAGCACTTCTTTGCGGAAAGGGGAGTGGAAATCAGGAACTCTCTCCCCCAAAAAGCTGTTGGGGCTGAGAGTCAATTGAAAATTTCAAAACTGAGATTGACAGGTTTTTGTCAGGCGAGGGCATTAAGGGTTACAGAACCAAGGCGGGTAGATGGAGTTGAGATACAGATCTAATTGAATGGTGGAACAGGCTCGAGGGGCTGAATGGCCTCCTCCTGTTCCTACGTCAGAATCGTGCAGGTATGTGAGTTGGCCTACATGTTTGGATACTTTGATAGTCTGAGGGGAACATCACGAGCCTCACCTGTACTTCGGAAACCAAACCTAATTTTATCCAGCTGAATTCCAGTCCTGAAACAATGATCAGAAATACAATGGATGGACACCGCATTCAAAACAGTTAGAGGTAAATATTGGAATTGAGCAATCTGTGCCTTTCTTGGCGCAATGGCAATGCATATTGGAAATTTGGTCATGAGGGTCAAAAAGCTCCAGTCACGATCCTGCTCAGCTTTCTGTCCATAGAAATTAATGCACGGAAAATCACCCAGGCCGGGATTCAGGCATGCTGACCTCTGAACTTGAACTCCCTGTACGTATAGTCAGAATGCAAGAGCCACACATTAGCTTGACCACTTATGGGGCTCGTTTCGCCTCCTCTCCTGCAAGCGCTGACTCTACCCAGGGTCCGTTTCCATCAGCGCAAGCATCCCTCTGCTGCCTCGCCCAGGTGGCCATTTTTGCTGCACGTATATCGACCGGGAGATTTTGGAGGCTCCTCCCTCTCAAGAGGCATCACATCCAAATCCGATCCCGTTGCCGTCCGGCATCGACACCTGGAAGCCTTCCAACTGGGAGTCACTGGACAACGACCTCACGTGGAATTCATTTATTCACGTTCTATCTGATTTCTTTTTAAAATCAACTTGCCTCCAACCATTCTTCAGCTGAAATTCCTGTTTTAGCATTCTCCACCTTCAACTCTCTATAGGACTGGGATAACTGAGGCGGTTTTTTTTGGTTGGGTGGAGTGATGTGGGGAGGACTCACACAGTTTGTCCTATCTCACAGAGTCAATGCTTGTTTCACAAATTATCATTAAGTCGCCCACTATTTAGACTTGTACTTAGACCTTGTTGCATGTGTAACTGCTTGTTCATTCCTGTACTCCCAAACTGACTGAGTCCTTTAGTCAGTTAATATTCTTGATTAAATAGGTGGCAGGATGAGTTGATTAGACTGTTAAAAAAGCATTCGGGATCCTTAGCTTTAGAGGCACAGAGTACAAAAGCAAGGCAGTTATGCTAAACCTTTATAAATTACTGGTTAAAACCCAGCTGGAGTATTATTGTGTCCAATTCTGGGCACCACACTTTAGGAAGGATGTCAAGGCCTTAGAGAGGGTGCAGAGGAGATTTACTAGAATGGTACCAGGGATGAGAGACTTCAGTTATGTGGAGAGATTGGAGAAGCTGGGGTTGTTCTCCTTAGAACAGAGAAAGTTAAAGGGAGATTTATTGGATGTGTTCAAAATCATGAAGGATTTTGATAGAATTAGTAAGGAGAAACTGTTTCCACTGGCAGAAGGGTCGGTAACCAGAGGACACAGATTTAAGGTGATTGGCAAAAGAACCAAAGGCAAGATGAAGAGAAATTTTTGTACGCAGCGAGTTGTTCTGATCTGGAATTCACTGCCTGATAGGGCGGTGGAAGCAGATTCAATAGTAACTTTCAAACAGGAATTGAAGGGGAAAAATTTGCATGGCTGTAGGGAAAGGGCAGGGGAGTGGGACTAATTATATACCACTTTCAAAGAGCCAGCACAGGCACAATGTGCTGTATCGTTCTATGATTCTAAGTGTCATAAAGTGAGGTAGTTTCAAAAGGGTTGTTCCAGGAGTTCGGGCATCATCAAACTAAAATCTGTTTTACGCCAAACCTTTGATTTGTAATCATTTGTCCAAAAGCAAGGGAGTTTATAATGCTTTAGGTAAGTATAGAGAGCCACCCTCTGGTCCCCATGCTAGCTGACATTGTAAATGATACCCACTTTCAAAACCACCATCATCACTCCCCCTCCTTAAAAACACACCCTCAACCTCTCTAGCCTTGCAAACCTCTTCTCCCTTTTCTCCCCAAAGGCCTTGCACATACCATTGCCTTCAAAATCTCTGTCCATCTTTCCTGCAACGCCATGTTTGCACGTCCCTAATCAGGTTTCCACTGCTGCCGCTGCACTAAGATGAACCTAATCAAAAGTGTGACTGTAACCGTTATCCATTAACCCTCCTTGACCTCGCTGCACTCTTTGAAGGCAGTCAATCACACCATCGTCTGTGCACCCCAGGGCAGGTCCTAACTCAAGGCTCACACACATGGGATTGGTGACCCAATTACCAGCGAAGATTAGCTGAGGTGGTTTCCCGTTGCCTTCTCCATGGGTTTGTATGTTCGGAGTACCTCCTCCTAGTTGGACTGCAATCAAGGCTAAAGAGCCTTAACCTACCCTTGTGATGGGAGAGGCCACCCCACCCCCCCCCCATCAATCGGACACAAGTATACCCCCAATGGTCAACCCAGTATTCAGAGCCGGGGCTCCAGTTTCTGTCTGCCGGGGTTGCCAGGACTGGGGCCCGAACCCAACCCTTCTGACTCAGAGGAATACTACCACTGAGCCAGTGGTTACTCCATCCAGATGTGAGTATACCGCTGGATATCAACCCAGCCTTTAGAGATCATGGGGTAGAAATACGTTTTGCACAGTACAGGTGGTCACAAGAACATAAGAACTAGGAGCAGGAGTAGACCATTCGGCCCCTTGAGCCTGTTCTGTCATTCAATAAGATCATGGCTGATCTTCGACCTCAACTCCACTTTCCTGTCCGATCCCTATATCCCTTAATTCCCTTGGTGTCCAAAAATCTACCATCTCAGTCTTGAATATACTCAACGACTGAGCATCCACAGCCCTCTGGGGTAGAAAATGCCAAAGATTCACCACGCTCTGAGTGAAGAAATTTCTCCTCATCTCGGTCCTAAATGGCCGACCCCTCATCCTGAGACTAGTTCTAGACTCTCCAGCCAGGGAAAACAGCCTCTCAACATCCACCCCGTCAAGCCCTCTCAGAATTTTATACGTATCGTATGGGCGATACGCTCCACACAGTATTCACTTCTACTGCAGTCAATGGAACTGCAATAGTTATCACCCCAGACAAATATACCCCCATATTTTTGTCTCCACTCACTGGGGCTGTCCGGAGTGGGGCTCAAACCCTTCTCCTTCTGACTCGGAGGTGGGAATGCTACCATTTAATCAAAGACTCACTCCGAATATAACATAGAGGGAGATAATAACAGGAAATGCTGGAAATACATGGCAGGTCAGTTAACATCCTTAAAGAGAAAAGACAGGGTATAAAGTCTTGCAAGTGTATTCCTTGTCAAATGCACCCAAGACCTCATCCCCTGTCTTATCCCTTTCAGATGCTGACTGACCTGTTGTGCATTTCCAGCATTTTAGTTTCTTTATTCCAGTATTTGAAGTGTTTCCTTTTTATTTTACAATGTATAGTGATGTTGCTCTTGAAAATATGTAGTGAAACAATCGCTGAAGTGGAAAGAGTGAATTATTTTGGTTTAGCAAAATGGAACAGCCCTACATTATTTATTTATCCTTTTTAATAGGCCAATGGATTCTAATTCAGATGTTTGCACACTACCATCACTCAGGCATCTAGAAGCACGTTAAGTCTGAACAAATTCACAGCTCAAAAGTCATGCATGAAGAATCGGCAAACATCACTCAATTACTAAACCTAATGGAGAATTTGAACTTAGAGCTGAACAAAACAGTTGTCATAGGAACCGCAGTCCATTCCATTTACCCACAATGCAGAGCTAATGATTGCAGACTTCCTCTTACCAGATAACGCTGAACAAACTTACATCTTCTTTAACTAAATATTTCCACTTAGGGGCCAAAGCTCAGCTCTTGTGACTTGTTAATTAATTTTTCATGTACCTTTATACGTTGGGTCTCATTTATGGGTCGACTACTTTAGTTTATTTATTAATCTGGTGATTTTTTTTTTAAAGTGCTTGCATCACATTGAACCGACTTAATTAAAACATGAGGGTTGCATGGCCATTAAAGTTGTGGGTGGGGGTTCTATCACAACAGCTCTCCACATCTATCTCCCTTTGACTAATCTCAATCTTCGCTACACATAACAGACAGGTCGCCTACTGGTTGAAGCATTAGTTACCAGAACTGCAAAATTAAACTGCTTGATACTGATTTTATTCTTTCAGCTACAAGCAGAGATAAGATTGTTGGCGACATTAGCGGATAAATATTTAATGCGTTCATGTGGTATCCCTCTGCCCACCATTTTAACTCAGGCATTAATCCACTTAGAGTAAATGGGATTAATGCCAGTGCCAAAACAGTGAACAGCACAATGTCACGTAAATGCATTAAGAGTTCATCTCTTAATATCACCAATAGCCATTTCCAGCCTATACTTTGTAAAAGCAGGGTTATTTTGGTGGAGTTATAGGAGCTCCCAGCTCTTCATCAAACCCAGACCATGTCCCTATTGTTCTGTAGTTCAGTACCTGTCATTTCTTTCAGAAGCTTACAGTGGTTAATGGCAATGATTGTCACATTCAAAGTGCGAGGTATTTTTCGAACACAGCTTGGAAATAGAGCCCCAGAATGTTGATGTAATTGCATACCTAGCTCTTTTTAATATTAATGATAAATTTTATGCTCATCGAGGTGAAGAATGTTGGTGCTGGGGAATGGAAATGAGAGCATGCTAGTGATTAGGTGCAGAGTAAAGCATCCTCTACACTGCCCATCAGCACTCCCAGGCCAAGTAAACCATGGTTACCTGCAGACTAAAAGTCTCCCTGCTCTTCCCCAACAATGTGCCTTGGTCCCAAGTGCATAACAGTACCCTCTACTGCACCAGTATGAAATTTTCCATTCCCAACATCAAACAATCCTTGTTTTCTGGCTGTTTTTTAAAAAAAAACACAATGAAGGGGATTTTAACTCTACCTGCCCAGGTGGGAAATGGGCGGGTGAGCAGTTAAAATGTCCTGGGTTACTTACTCGCCGGAAAGAAGCCCGGATCCCGCCATTTTCGATGATGACCCATCCCCCCCAACACCTACCTGAGTGTGGGATTTTCTGGAGGCTGGCCGCCCCTTCCTGCCCATTCTGGTCAGGAAGCATGTTAATTAGGCTCGCCGGTTAAAATGGCCTCATACTGCCGCAAACGGGCGGGAAACTAACCGAAACCAGAAATCCGTTGGCAGTTAAAACCCACCCACCCTCCGGCCAATTATTTTCCCATCGAGGTGACTATTGCAGGTCAAGGCCCTCAAGTGGCCTCGTCCTGAATGTTTGCCCACACACTATACTCTTATTTTTATTCAAAAGCAATTCGTAAGCAATTTGCTTAGCTGCAAACTTATGATGCGGTAGGGCCAGAACCTCACTGCATTTCTAAGGCACAGGTGCACAAACATGGTAAGCCCCGCCTTCCCAGCATGTTTTGCTCCCAGCAATCTCTCAGCTGCTCATTGTAAGCGGTGAGCAGCATCAAGACTCATTAATGTCTGAAAGAGATGCGTTGACCTTTTGATTGTAACTCTTCCAGGTTTTCACAGATTAATATCGCAGAACAGGGCTGTAGAGTCTTTTTTTTTGGAGTAATCTTTTAAGTTCAAGATTTGCATATTTATGAAAGGAAGAAAGATAGAAGAAAAGAACTCGCATTAATGTAGCGCCTTTTATCCTCAAGACACTCCGAAGCTCTTCACAACCAATGAAGTACTTTCTGAAGTGTAGTCACTGTTGTAATGTAGGAAACATGGAAGCTAATTTGCACACAGCAAGGTCCCACAAACTGCAATGAGATAAATGACCAGATCATCTGTTTTTGTGATGTTGGTTGAGGGATAAATATTGGCCAGGACACCGGGGGAGAGCTCCCTTGCTCTTCTTCAAAATAGTGCTGTGGGATCTTTTACTGTTGCGTCTGAGAGGGCAGACACCTCATCCGAAAAACTGCACCTCTGATACTGCAGCACTCTTTCAGTGCTGTATCGTAGTGCCAGCCTAGATTATGCGTTCAAGTCTCTGGGATGAGGCTTGATCCGACAACTTTCTGCCTCGGCAGTAAGAATGCTACCACTGAGCCAAGGCTGACACTACTGTGTTTAGATTAATTTAGCTAAATCTCATGGCATTTTGTAACTTCATTTTCCATATTGAACTGACACGACTGTTAGCTAAGTCATAAATTAACAAAAATAGATTTTCTTACTAATTTATACCCTGATGTATAAATAGTTAAAGATTGTCTGAGTTTACTTTGTAATACTCACATTTGACGTAGAATCATAGAATCTTACAGCACAGAAAGAGGCCATTTGGCCCATCGTGCCTGTGCCGGCCCTTTAAAAGACCTATCCAATTTAGTCCCATTATCCAATTAGACATATGATTAAGGTTCCACCCCAGTGTTTGCAGAGGTGAGTAAGTATAGGCTAATCCCTCCACAATATCCCTGTCAGATGCCAAGTGAAGTACAGAGCAGCCCTTTGTACTTGCTGTGTGTTGTCATAGGCTTTGTGGCTCGCCATTATATTCTAGAAAGTCAAGGACATGAAATGCTGTAAGTGCACTCGGCAGATTAAATGGACTGTGCTTACACTCATTCAGACCACCAGAAGTGGGTTGCTAGGTCTTATGTTACGTAAACGGTGGGTACAATGCATCAATCATACTATTCGAGGAGGGATGCTTACCTTTGAAGGCCATTGCAGTGCAATTTTCTGGCCACCTCGGGGGGAAGAATGGCGAGGACGGGAGCAACAGCGCGTGTTGAATTAATGCCCGTTGGACAGTATTTTTGCCTTAGTTTCTAACATAATAGGCCGAATGTCACTGGAAAAATAACGGCGCATGAACGACGCAAGCCGTTATTAAGGTGCCAATTGGCCAGCAAGTTCAGGGGATTAAGAGATACGCTGTGAGCTGCCAATCTCCAGAACTTTCTGGTCAATTTACGTCGTTCAACCGTTTGCTTCGCACAAATGGCATCTCGCCCTTAAGCTCCCCGTTATTTTTAAGAACTTGCTGAATTTGCACATTAATTGCCCATTAAACTCACCGAAGAAAATTATGGCTGGAACTTAACAACATAAGTTCCTTTTTAATGTTGTGATAATTGTTAATGCAATGCCAATCAACTTCTGTGGCCAAGAAAGGTAACAATTCAAACTGCTCAAACTTATTCCTGCATGTAGTCAATTGTTAGAGATTTTAAAAATGTTAAATTTTAAATCTTTACACTTTTTTCTTGCTTATCCTTTCTGTCTCTTTTTTTCTCTTTCTCTTAATCCAGTCTTTCTTTCCCTCTCTTTATTTCTCTTTCTGTACCTGATTTGACTCTTAATTCACCCTCCTTCTCTGTCGATCCTCTGCTTCTTTCTCAATCCTTAAGTTTAATTGGTTAAGGAGATAGACTGTTGGTCCCATCGTTCACCAAGGTCCCCAGATGCCCCTGTTGGTCTCCCCGCGCCGTTGTCAGTTCGCAGTTCCAGCAAGTTACGCCGCAAAAAAATTTGGAGCTGAAGGGTGCAGTCTCACTAATGGCATATGATGCAAGATGCCCCACTCCAGCAAGATTCTGGTCCATTGCTTTAAGAATGCTGTGGGATTGTTACATCCTGCCTGAATGTTACATCGGTAACCTACTGCTTCTTTAAATAGGCAAGCAGAGAGCGAGCCTCAAACCAATGGTAGAGTTTGTACACGTGGGTCAGAGAAAACATGGGATAAAAAAGCTTCATCCTCAAAAAGTTGCAGCTTCTGTATTGTTTATTAGTTCAAAAATGCACACATAAGATTGTGTAGAATTACATAGAATGTACAGCACAGAAACAGGCCATTCAGCCCAAAAGGTCTTTGCCAGTGTTTACGCTCCACACGAGCCTCCTCCCACCCTTCTTCATCTAACCCCATCAACATATCCTTCTATTCCCTTTACCCTCATGTGATTATCTAGCTTCTCCTTAAATGCATCTATGCTATTTGCCTCAACTACTCCTTGTGGTAGCGAGTTCCACATTCTAACCACTATCTGAGTAAAGAAGTTTCTCCTGAATTCCCTATTGGATTCATTAGTGACTATCTTACATTTATGGCCCCTAAGTTCTGGTCTCTCCTGTAAGTGGAAACATCTTCTCTACATGTATCCTATCAAACCTTTTCATAATCTTAAAGACCTCACACGGATATTATACATCCACTGTTTGATATAATCCTAGCCTTTGACATCACAAAAGGAATTTCACGATCATTGGAAGGAAATGGCCATTGAAAACACCAACACCAGTTCACCAACTACAGATACTTAGGATGTGAGTAAGTACCAATATTATTAAAATATTTTAAACCATGATTTTTTTTAAATAACTCTAATCTGTGTGAACTTTTCCACTCATCATAGCACTGGAGACGGAAATCGGACAAGTCCTACAATGGGTGGGTGATCTGTACAGCCAGGTTACCACCCAGGTGGTGAAGGTGAATGTGACCCCCAATATATCCTTGGAATGATCCTCGTGCCTAACCGGGACTTTGTGGATAAGGCCAAGTTTGCCTATCTGTTTGTCCTGCAGAAGGTTATTTCAGGAAAGAAAGAAAGAAGAAAGAAAGACTTGCATTTATATAGTGCCTTTTATGACCTCAGGACGCCCCAAAGCGCTTTACAGCCAATGAAATACTTTTGAAGTGCAGTCACTTATAATGTAGGAAACGCGGCTACCAATTTGCACACAGCAAGGTCCCACAAACAGCAATGAGATAATGACCAGATAATCTGTTTTTAGTGATGTTGATTGAGGGAAATATATTGGCCAGGACACCAGGGAGAATTCCCCTGCTCTTATTTGAAATGGTACCATGGGATCCCCTGAGAGGACAGACAGGGCCTTGGTTTAATGTCTCATCCAAAAGACAACACCTTCAACAGTGCAGCACTCCCTCAGTACTGCACCGGGGGTGTCGGCCTAGATTATGTGCTCTGACATTGGTACTTGGTTCCTGTCTCCTGTCTTGGATTCACTTCAGATTCAGGATGAATGATTATGAGGCTCATCATCGACCCACTGGAAGTCAGTTAACTTTATGAAATATTAAAGCTCAATTTCCTTTCCTTATTTACATGAGATTGATGCATATTTTCAGTCAAGTTGTCTTCAGGCAGTTATGATTTGAGAATGTCTCCAAACATTGGGGGGCAAAGGACCTGCTCCTTGCAGTACAGTCAAGACATCAAGCGATTCTGATTTGCTTGTGTTTACTTCTTTGCTTTGTAAGTGGAGCACCATCTGAACTGATCTGTCTGAGAACATAGGAATATAGGAACAGGAGAAGGCCGTTCAGCCCCTTGAGCCTGTTCTGCCATTCAATTGGATCATAGCTGAGCTGTATCTTAACTCCATCTACCCGCCTTATTTCCGTAACCCTTAGTACTCTTGACTAACAAAAATTTTTCAATCTCAGTTTTGACATTTTCAATTAACCCCCAGCCTCAACAGTTTTTTGGGGGGAGAGAGTTCCAGATTTCCACTACCCTTTGTGTGATGAAGTGCTTCCTGATACCACCCCTGAATAGCCGAGCTCTAATTTTAAGGTTATGCCCCCTTCTTCTGGACTCCCCTCACCAGAGAAAATAGTTTCTCTCTATACCTATCCTATCAACTCCTTTGATCATCATAAACACCTCAATTAGATAAGAACTTGCATTTATAAGGCACCTTTCATGACCTCAGCGCTTTACAGCCAATGAAGTCTGCACCTTAAAAGAACATAAACTAGTTTAAAATATATTCCGATAATGGCAGTTCGCTATTGCATTTGCGAGATAAATGCATCGTAGAATTTAATTCAGTAACACTCATCCTGACGACCTTGGGTCATTTTTGATAGCTGAATTGCTTTAGTGTAACATATACAAGAGCGTTTGCAGACGTTCATAATTGGAGAGCTTTGACTGGCCTCCTAGCGAGGAAGTCAGATCATTTATTTTAAAAGCACTTTCACAGAGCCAGTCAGCTCTGCACGCTCCCCAGGTGAACCGAACCCATTTCATTGTCTGACACTGCAGCTGAACAATCGTGCTTTCCACCCAGCTAGTATTGATCTATTTTTGCCAATTAAATAGGACAATGGTTAGGTGGGCAGGGGGAGTGGGGGGTGGGGGGGAATGAACAGAAAAACGGAGTCTAAGATCAGCATATAAATTCATCACTGAGATCCCAGATGAAGAGCCACCTAATTGCTGAGTGCTAAGCATCATAAGTCAAAGGCCCACTGGCAATCTTGTATTGTTTCTTTTTCCATTTGTACTCCACGGCACTCGAAGGCTCAGGTGTTAGCTGTCTCGGTGGGTAGCACTCTCGCCTCTGAGTCAGAAGATCATGGGCTCAAGTCCCACTCTAGAAACTTGAGTACAGAAATCCAGGCTGACGCTCCAGTGCAGTACCGAGGGAGTGCTGCACTGTCGGAGTTGCAGTCTTCCGGATTAGACATTAAAACCAATGCCCCGTCTGCCCTCTCAGGTGGACGTAAAAAGATCCCATAGCACTATTTTGTAGACGAGCAGGGGAGTTATCCCTGGTGCCCTGGCCAATATTTATCCCTCAACCAACATCACTAAAAACAGATTCTGGTCATTATCACATTGCTGTTTGAGCGACCTTGCTGTGCGTAAATTGGCTGCCTCAGGCAGCCAATTTGCGCACAGCAAGGTCGCACAAACAGCAATGTGATAATGACCAGATAATATTGACTTCACTTAAAAAGTACTTAATTGGCTGTAAACCACTTTGGGAAGTCCTGAGGTTGTGAAAGGCGCTATATAAATGCAAGTCTTTAATCTATATCTATGAGGCTCGTCCACCTCTTTTCATACTCCTGGACAGGCACAAAGAAAGCATTGGCATTAAAAGGAAAGGAAGAATGGCATTTACGTAGCACCTTTCATGACCTCGGGATGTCCTCAATGCTTTATAGCCAATGAAGTACTTTGGAAATGTAGTTACTGTTGTAATGTAGCAATCTTCATTCAACTGTAGCCTCTGACCTTTCTCTCTTCATTTAAACTTTGCTTGTTTCTCTCTATTTTGTCTTTCACCACTATGGTCATTGTTCCTCTGGACTTTTCTCACTTGTTCCCTTCAGCTGTAGATGATGTATCATCTCACATGTCTCCCTCCTCCCCACGTCCTTGCTGTGTAGCGATCAGTACACATCCTATCATGTGCACCTCAAATTCATTATTTCACATGACTTCAAACTGTGGAACTCCTTTCTTCCGACAATCTACCTAGCCTTTCTACAGACAACGGGCGTTTAAAACCCAAACTTAGTGCCAACTAGTCATTACTTCCTGATTTACCTCATCAATTCTCCACGTCAGCTTAGCATCGTTGTTAGCACTCATGCCTCTCAGTCAGCCAAGTTCAAGCTTGACTTCAGGACTTGAGTGTTTAATCTAGACTGATACTTCAGCTCCTGGCTGAAGGTCGTGGTTTCAGCCCAGAGACTTGAGCACATAATCTAAGCTGACACTCCGTTGCAGTATTGAAGGAGTGCTGCACTGTCAGGGGTGCCGTCTTTCGGCTGAGATGTTAAACCGAGGCTCCGTCTGTCTGTGAAAGACCCCACGGCAATATTTCGAAGAACAGCAGGGGAGTCCTCCCTGATGTCCAGGCCAATATTTATCTCTCAACCAACGTCACAAAAACAGATTATCTGGTCATTTATCACATTGCTGTTTGCGGGACCTTGCTGTGCACAAATTGGCTGCCGCTTTTCCTATATTATAACAGTGACTACACTTCAAAAAATAGTTGGTCATTAGCTATAAAGCACTTTGGGACGTCCTGAGGTTGTGAAAAGCACTAAATAAATGCAAGTATTTTCTTTCTTTTTCAGTGCTGAGAAAGTGCTATATTAATGGAGATGCAGTCTCTCAGATGAGATAGCAAACCGATGGTCTGTGTGTTCAGGTGCATGCCAACAGTACCATATATTATATGAAGTAGAGCAGGGAAGTGTCCTGGCCAACATGCCTTCCTCAACCAACGCCACCAAAGACAAAATTAATTGGCACTTGGAAAAGTAAGGGGTAATAAATGAAAATCATCATGAATTTGTTAAAGGAAAATCGTGTTTGACTAACTTGATTTGAGTTCTTTGATGGAGTAACGGAGAGAGTTGATGTTGTGTATATGGACTTTCAAAAGGCACTTGATAAAGTACCACATAATAGATTTGTCAGCAAAATTAAAGCCCCTGGGATTAAAGGGACAGCGGCAGCGTGGATACAAAATTAGCTCAGGGACAGAAAGCAGAGAGTGGTGGTGAACGGTTATTTTTCAGACTGGAGGGAAGTATACAGTGGCGTTCCCCAGGGGTCAGTATTAGGACCATTGCTCTTTTTGATATATTTTAATGACCTAGACTTGGGTGTACAGGGTATAATTTCAAAGTTTGCAGATGACATGAAACTGGGAAATGTAGTCAACAATGTGGAGGATAGTAACTGACTTCCGGAGGACACAAGACAGACTGGTGAAATGGGCAGATACATGGCAGATTAAATTTAACACAGAGAAGTATGAAATGATACATTTTGGTAGGAACAATGAGGAAAGGCATTATAAACTAAATAGCACAATTTTAAAGGGGGTGCAGGAACAGAGAGGTGCACAGAGGGTGCACATGTACAAATCTTTGAAGGTGGCAGGACAAGTTGAGAAGGCTATAAAAAAAGCATATGGGATCCTGGGCTTTATTAAAAGAGGCATAGAGTACAAAAGCAAGGAAGTTGTGCTAAACTTTTATAAAACACTGATTAGGCCTCAGCTGGAGTATTGTGTTCAAATCTGGGCACCACACTTTCGGAAGGATGTCAAGGCCTTGGAGAGGGTGCAGAAGAGATTTTCTAGAAAGGTGCCAGGATTGTGGGACTTCAGTTATGTGGAGAGAGTGGGATTGTTCTCCTTAAAACAGAGATGATTAAGGGGAGACTTAATAGAGTTGTTCAAGATCATGAACAGTTTTGATGGAGTAAATAAGAAGAAATTGTTTCCAGTGGCAGAAGGGTCGATAACCAGAGGACACAGATTTAAACTGATTGGCAAAAGAGCCAGAGGAGACATGAAGAAACCTTTTTTTAGGCAGTGAGTTGTTATGATCAGGATTGCACTGCCTGAAAGAGTGGTGGAAGCAGATTCAATAGTAACTTTCAAAAGGGAATTAGATAAATTCTTGAAGCGAACAAATTTACATGGCTATGGGGAAAGAGCGGGGGAATGGGACTAATTGAATTCCGGGTATGGAAGGGTTGTCTTATGAGGAAAGATTGAACAAGGTGGGTCTATACTCATTGGAGTTTAAAAGAATGAGAGGAGATCTTATTGAAACATACAAGATTCTGAGGGGACTCGATAGGGTAGATGCTGAGAGGATGTTACCCCTCATGGGGGAATCTAAAACTAGGGGGCATAGTCTCGGAATAAGGGGTCGCCCGTTTAAGATGGAAATGAGGAGGAATTTCTTCTCCCAGAGGGTCGTGAATCTTTGGAATTCTTTACCCCAAAAAGCTGTGGAGGCCGAGTCATTGAATACATTCAAGGCTGAGTTAGACAAATTTTTGATCAGCAAGGGAGTCAAAGGATATGGGGAAAGGGCGGGAAAGTGGAGTTGAAGTAAAAATGAGATCAGCCATGATCTCATTAAATGGTGGAGCAGGCTCGAGGGGCCGAATGGCCTACTCCTGCTCCTATCTCTTATGGTCTAATAGCTCCTTCAAAGAGCCAGCATGGGCACGATGGGCCGAATGGCCTCCTCCTGTGCTGTGCCTACTATGATACCATGAAAGACAGCTGTTGCTTATGCGACCTTGCCGTATGCAAATCAGCTGCCCTGCTTATCTGCACCACAACAGTTATTGTAATTCACTAGATGCTAAGTGCTTTAGGATGTTCTGAAGATGTGAGAAGGCACTATGTAAACTAACTTATTTCTTTCTTTCTTATTTTTCTTCAGCCTGGTTAGTGTCCTGCAATTCGGTCATTCACCTCAATTAGCTCTTTCAAAGAGACGGTACACGCACGATGGGCCGAATGACCTCCTTCTGTGCTGTATGATTCTCTCTCGTTGGACAAAGAAAATGCGGCAGATCGCTAGCCGTGGGAACCGCTGGACGTGCGCACGATGAAAATTTCTGAGGAAATCAATATCTCCGCTATTTAAAGTTAAGACCCTCTTCCTGCTGAGAAAAGTGTGTGCCTAACTTCGTTCCAAACTAACGTGATTTAATTCCCCGTTTTCAGGCAGGAGAGGGGCAATCCCATGTTGAAAACAGGGGTGTACAACTTACCGCTCCATTGCCTCCTCGTAGTTGGGCCGGCCTCCTGCTGGGAACAGTCTCATTAACCGGCAGCTGCTTGCACGGGTGAGAGTTCGCCTTGATTGGATGACACAAGTCTCGGCCTTTAAAATAAGAACATAAAAACATAAGAAATAGGAGCAGGAGTAGGCCATACAGCCCTTCGAGCCTGCTCCGCCATTCAATAAGATCATGGCTGATCTTCAACCTCAACTCCACTTTCCCGCCCGATCCCCATATCTTTTGATTCCCTTAGAGTCCAAAAATCTATTAATCTCAATCTTGAATATACTCAATGACTGAGCATCCACAGCCCTCTGGGGTAGAGAATTCCAAAGATTCATAACTGTCTGAGTGAAGAAATTCCTCCTCATCTCAGTCCTAAATGTCTGACCCCTTATCCTGAGACTATGTCTCCTAGTTCTAGACTCTCCAGCCAGGGGAAACAGCCTCTCAGCATTTACCCTGTCAAGCCCTCTTAGAATCTTATATGTTTGATTGAGATCACCTCTCGTTCTTCTAAAGTCCAGAGAGTATAGGCCCATTCTACTCAATTTTTCCTCGTAGGACAACCCCCTCACCCAGGAATCAATCTAATGACCCTTTGCTGCACCGCCTCTAAGGCAAGTATATTCTTCCTTAAGTAAGGAGACCAAAACTATACACAGTACTCCAGGTGTGGTCTCACCAAAGCCCTGTACAATTGCAGCAAGACTTCCTTACTCTTGTTCTCCAACCCCCTTGCATTAAAGGCCAACATAGCATTTGCTTTCCTAATTGCATGCTGTACCTGCATGGTAACTTTCTGTGTTTCGTTAGCTAGAGGATCACAGAAAGAAGGACAGGCTGAGGGACGAGAGGAGTCTCATGGACCTGAGGTCGTGGGAGTCGTGACCTCGTCTTCGTGGGGATTCAGGGAGGAAGAATAAATAAATATTTATATTAATGGTGATAAAAGAGTACTGTAAATTTGTGAAACAATCTGCCCAAACTTTTTTTTTGTAAGGTAGAACTGTGCGTAATGGTTGTGCACAAGGATGAGTCAAACGGCAATGTGTTTTGCACAATTCTACCACACTAGTCGAGCTCCCGTGGCATTGCACAAGAGCAGCGAAGACCAAATGTAATCTTTGAGTGAAGAGGGGGTTAGAGGGCCGTCATAACTTGTCTAAGATGTGCAGAAATAATTCAGTCCTCATTTTAAATCCACAGGAGGCAAGTTTCAATTTGTTCGGACATCAGAGGGGAGGCTGCAATCGCACTATCCACCCAACGTTTGAAACGAGAGGCCCGAGCCATTTTGAGGATTTGCATTCATGTAGTGCCTTATCAAATTCTTGGAGTCTTATTGGATTTATAGTGAATTAATTACTTTTGAAGTGTAGTCACTGTTGTAATGTCTCAGTATTGGGAATCAATTGATGCACAGCAAGGCCCTGCAAACAGCAAATAAGCTGACGAGTTTTTTTGGTGGTGTCGGTTAATGGAGGAAGATTGGTCAGAACACCATAACTGCCTCCCTGCTCTTCTTTGAATGAGTGGCATGGGATCTTTTACATCCACCTAATCCGATAAAGAGCACCTCCCCCAATACCCATCTTCATTACTACCCTCGTTGAAATTTCGGCCCAGATTATATGTGCATAGCTCTGCACTGGGTCTTGTAGCTTAGAGGCGAAAGTGTTACCAACTGAGCCAAACTGATACTTAACCTGAATTGATTGAGTAATCTGCTGGATTTGCAGCACTTTAGGGAACTAATTAAGATTGTTAAAATTTAGGAGAGAAGGCCAAAAAGTGAAATGTAGAAAGATTGACTATCGTTGTCATTATTCACAATTGATTTAAACGCACTCTGTCAGTTCCTCGAAATCCTATAGACAAGCTACTTAACATGCATGTTAAAACTGAAGATTGCACCCTTGACCTTCTCAGTCTACATAGTTCAGCTACTCATCTGATAAGACTGATTAAAGCATCAGAAGAACCAAACCTCTCTTCACTAACTGAGTAATGTTGGAGAAAGGGTTAATATAAGCACTTCGAATTAATAATGTTATTCATTGAATTTTATTAATTTCAATGTCTGAGTGCCATTTGATGTTTCAATCATGACATCAAAAGGTGGTCAAGGATATTCTGATATTGGTCTTAACTCTATCAAAATTAGCCCTACCTTGAATAAAATCGGTGTTATGAATGTGAATTTATTTGTAAGGATAAGCAGATTAAGTGCAGAATAGAGTTTAAAATTGCACCTGTCTGGATAGTTACAGGAGGTGGAGAATTGGGTTTAAAATTATCTTTGTCTTGACAGCGGCAAATTATATCCTCACTTTCAAGATTTATTTGGAAATTTGCACATGAATAAATCAAATAACGTTGCTTCCTTTTCAGTAGGTTTCCAACCATAACGGAAAGATTGTGTGTCAAAGCTAATGTTTCGTTAGAAGTGCTCTGGCTGTACAGAACCATCTGGAACACTGTGGCTGCTCTCTTGGATTTTAATAAAACCCGTGGGGATTAACATGACTTTGTTAACTTTTAATCTGGTTTCTGCAGCAAAATTCTGATAGTTCGATTAACATACAATTATCACTTCAGGCAACACAAGAGAGCGAACTAAAAAAAAATTGTTCCAGCAAAGTGCACACCTCTTATTAAAATATTCAAAGATAGACTTGCATTCATACAGCGCCTTTCACAACCTCAGCTGTACAGTCAAAGAAGTACTTTTGAAGTGAAGTCGCTGTTGTAATGTAAGAAACGCGGCAGCCGATTTGCGCACAGCAAGATCCCACAAGCAGCTGTGTGATTATGACTAGATAATCCATTTTTAAGTGTTGGGTTTGGGATAAATATTGGCCAGGACACCAGGGAGAACTCCCCTGCTTTTCTTCAAAATTGTGCCATGGGATCTTTAACATCCACCCGAGAGGGCAGACAGGTTCTTGGTTTAATGTTTCATCCGAAAGATGGCACCTTCCTACAGTGCAGCGCTCCTGCAGTACTGCACTGGAGCGTCAGCCTGGTTTATATGCTCAAGTCTTTGGACTGGGACTTGAACCCACAACCTTCTGACATCAGAGGCGAGAGCGCTACCAACCGAGACATGGCTGACACCACGAGGAAGAAGAAAAGACAGTGAAGCAGAGAGGAAGGGAGTGACACAGAGGAAGAAGAGGAGACAGTGAAGGAAAAAGGAAGGGAGAAAGGAGCAAAGGAATAAAGAAAGTGATTGATCGAGGAAGGGAGGGAGAGTAATTGAGGAAGAAAGAGAGAGAGGAAGGAAGGAAAGAAAGAAGGGAGCTAAAAAAGGAGGGACCATCTCAGACAGTTTCGACAGCAATGCAGTCTGCCACCTCAGCTGAATTCAGGCAAGTTAAACTTGCAAGTTTCTTTCTGTATGTGGAAGTATACTGAAACATCAATGTCAACTCCTGGGACATGCAAAAGAACTTAAAAGAACATCTTATTAAGCTGTTGACACTACTATATATTTAGATCAAATTCCCACTGATCACATACTGCTGCAGTTTGAGTGTTGTGCTCAGTGAGGGTTTTACACAGAGTTACATAGAATTTTATAACATGGAAACAGGCCAGTTAGCCTAATTAGTCTGTGCTGGTGTTTATGCCCAACAAGACCCTCCTCCCACCCTATTTCTTCTCACCTTATCAGCATAACCTTCTATCCCTTTCTCCCTTGTGTACTTATCTGGCTTCCCGTTAAAGGCATCTATGCTATTCATCTCAACTATACCATGTGGTAGCGAGTTCAACATCCTAACCTCTCTCTGGGTAGAGAAGTTTCTCCTGAATTCCCAATTGGATTTATTAATGGTTATCTTATATTTATGGCCCCTAGTTTTGGTTTCCTCCATGAGTGGAAGCATCTTCTCTACGTCCATCCTATCAAACCCCCTTCTTAATTTTGTAGACCTCTATCCGGTCACCTCTCAGCCTTCTCTTTTCTAGAGAAAAGAGCCCCAGCCTGTTCAGTCTTTCCTGATAGTTATAACCTCTCAGTTCTGGTATCATCCTTGTAAATCTTTTTTGCATCTTCTCCAGTGCCTCTACGTCCTTTCATCAGAAAGCAAAATGAAACACAAGTCAACAATTCGATCGTAACTGGCTTTGTTTAAATTATTCCGGGCTTTTTAATCAAATGAGGTCTCCCGAGGGGCAACAACAACAATTTCTGTCAAATCTCTTCTCCAGTCCGATCTGAAGGAGTGCTGCACTGTCAGAGCTGCCGTCTTTTGGATGAGATGTTAAACCAAGGCACCATCTGCCCTCTCAGGTGGATCCATTGGCACTATTTCAATATTTATCCCTCAACCAACACCTAAGGAAATCAGATTATCTTGGTCATTATCATGTTGCTGTTTGTGGGAGCTTGCTGTGCCTAAAATGGCTGCCGCATTCCCCTACATTACAACAATGACTACACTTCAAAAAAGTACTTCATTGGCAGTAAAGTGCTTTGGGACGTCCTGAGGTTGTGAAAGGCACGATATAAGTGCAATTTCTTTCTTCCTGTTCTTCACTTTGTCTTGGCACTAAGTGTAATTTCTACCTTGTGCTGCAAGCCAAGTGCTCCATAATGATGGATTAAAAATGATTCCCTATAGACCCAGAATCACAAAGCCCTTAGTCTGTGAATCCAAAAACCAAACAAAATATTCAATTCATTTAATTCAAACACTTATTCTTTTGACTCCTTTAATCTTTGCAGAGAATTAAACCAAAACAGGGCTATCAGTTCATTTCCAGAATGGATGGATGTGGTCTGAGAACTGAATACACAGAACAAAGATTTGCCTGAAGTTTAACATTCCAATCTCTTTTAAGATAAACAGAAAAAAAGGCAGAAATTCAATGAATAAATTTAACCCAAAGTGATATCATTTTGTTCCTTGCGTTGAATAATAATTTTTATTTTTCATTGTCGAGTCACAATCTCTTGTCAACGGTCCTCTTATATTTTGGAAAGGAAGAGCTTCAGGACATTCAGACCTGGAAACCAGAAAGTTCTCTTTTTAGAAGATACTAGAATGTTTGGAAGAAGAAGAGACTTGCATTTATATAGCACCTTTCACAATCTCAGGATGTCCCAAAGCACTTCACAGAGAATGAGGTACTTTTGAAGTGTGGTCACTGTTGTAATGTAGGAAGCACAGCAGCCAAATTGCCCACAGCAAGCTCCCACAAACAGCAATGTGATAAATGACCAGATAATCTGCTTTAGTGATGTTGGTTGAGGGATAAATGTTGGCCAGGACATTGGAAAACACCCCTGCTCTTCTTCAAGATAGTGCCATAGGATCTTTCACATTCACCTGAGAGGGCAGACGGGGCCTCGGTTTAACACCTCACCCGAAAGGCGGCACCTCCGACAGTGTGGCACTCCCTCAGTACTGCACTGGTGTGCCAACCTGGATTGCGTGCTCAAGTCTTTGAACCCACAACCTTCTGACTCAGAGGCAAGAGTGCTACCCACTGAGCCTTAGGGAGCTGTATATAATAAAGGGTAAATTTGGAGACCCTACGCTCACAGCATGATGCTGTGGGGAATGGAAATACCATTCACAAATACGGTTACAACACTGTGGACCCAATTCTGTGGCCCACACTGTCTTCAAGCGTGGCCTCGATTCATGTATCTGTCACACTTCAGGATTTTTGATCACTTTTTCTTCACGGCAAGGATTTTTAGGATTGAGTTATATTTAAATCTCGTGTTTCGAAACAAAGCGATTCGTACAGGTTACAACAAAACATCGACTGCATGGCATTAAAGGTATGTATTAAAGCCAGACGAGCTCATTTGTGGAATGTCACAATTGAATCAAAGAGAGTCAATAGTCTGATCCCAGGCCCGTTAACCAAGATAGCCTCCATCCATCTTGAGAACAGCAGGAGATGTTGTCTTTAACCCACACCCCAAGGATAAGGGGAGGAGAGGTTGACAGGCCTACTGACCAGGGGAGGAAGTCACTTTGATCGCATGGAAGGACATAGAGAAAGAGGACAAAGGGACAAATGGGCAAGATAGATTTTAAGTAAGAGACTATGAGGAGATACAGTTCCAAATCCAGAGCTGGGAAGCTAAAATGCAAGAGGGTAGTATTTGAAGTTTCACATCTTAGGTCTGCAGCCATCCTCTGGTTTCGAAATTCAATTCCTGATGCAAGGCCAGGCAATACTACAGGTACTGCAATTGTGCTTAGCTGTGGCTCAGTGGGTAGCACTCCTGCCTGAGCCAGAAGGTCGTGGGTTCATGTCCTACTCTAGCAACTTGAGTACAAAATCCAGGTTGGCGCAGTACTGAGGGAGTGCTGCACTGTTGAAGGTGTCGTCTTTCAGATGAGATGTTAAGCCAAGACCCCGTCCGCCCTCTTAGGTGGGCTCATGACACTATTTTGAAGAAGAACAGGGGGCTTCTCCCCAGTGTCCTGGCCAAAATCTATCCCTCAACCAACATCACATAACAGTTTATCTGGTCGATAGCACATTGCTGTTTGTGTGATTTTGCTGTGCATAAATCGCCGTGCATCTTCAGCTGCTTCATCAATGACCTTCCTTCTTTACGAGGTCAGGAGTGGGGATGTTCGCTGATGATTGCACAGTGTTCAGTTTCATTCGCAAACCATCAGATAACGAAGCAGTCCGAGCCCGCATGAAGCAAGACCGGGACAACATCCAGGCTTGGCCTGATAAGTGGCAAGTAACATTCGTGGCAGACAAATGCCAGGCAATGACCATCTCCAAAAAGAGAGAGTCCAACCTCCTCCCCTTGACATTCAACGGCATTTCCATCGCCGAATCCCCCAACATCAACATCCTGGGGGTCACCATTGACCAGAAACTTAACCGGACCAGCCACATAAATACAGTTGCTACAAGAGCAGGTCAGAGGCTGGGTATTCTGCGGCGAGTGACTCACCTCCTGACTCTCCAAAGCCTTTCCACCATCTACAAGCCACAAGTCAGGAATGTGATGGAATACTCTCCACTTGCCTGGATGATTGCAGTTCCAACAACACTCAAGAAGCTTGACACCATCCAGGACAAAGCAGCCCGCTTGATTGGCACCCCATCCACCACCCTAAATATTCACTCCCTTCACCACCGGCACACCGTGGCTGCAGTGTGCACCATCCACAGGATGCACTGCAGCAACTCGCCAAGGCTTCTTCGACAGCACCTCCCGCATCCGCGACCTCTACCACCTAGAAGGACAAGAGCAGCAGGCACATGGGAACAACACCACCTGCACGTTCCCCTCCAAGTCGCACACCATCCCGACTTGGAAATATATCGCCATTCCTTCGTCATCGCTGGATCAAAATCCTGGAACTCCTTTCCTAACAGCACTGTGGGAGAACCTTCACCACACGGAGTGCAGCGGTTCAAGAAGGCGGCTCACCACCACCTTCTCAAGGGCAATTAGGGATGGGCAACAAATGCTGGCCATGCCAGCGACGCCCACATCCCATGAACGAATAAAAAAAAAAATTGGCTGCTGCATTTCCTACATTACAACAGTAGTGACTACACCACAAAAGTACTCCATTGGCTGTAAAGCGCGTTGGGACGTCCTGGGGATGTGAAAGGTTTTATATAAACGGAAGACTTTCTTTCTTTTTAGCACCAATTGTTAGGTAGAGGTGCCGAGGATAACAGAGTGCCTCTTTCTGAGCCAATGAATTCTGCCGGTGCACCCGTTGGACAATCGGAGGAAACAGGGTCAGGCTCAGCAAGGTATCCGAGAAAGGCTGGTGCCCATGGCACTGCGGGCAAGTGAGAACCCAAAACCTTCAGTGAAAGGAAAGGGAGAAAATTCTTTATAAAGATTGCAGACCAGATCTAGCGCAGTGTTCATTAGTCACTTTGTTCGTCGTGTCATATGTCTTTCCCAACCGTTCGTCAGTTGGGAAACTCTGCTTTAAATCGAACAGGTCCACAGGTGATTTTTTGGGCAAGTCAGCTATTTTAATTTGGACTTGGAATGTTTAATGTAATTGGCAAAAGAACCAGTCGGGAGATGAGGAGATATTTTTTTTTACGCGGTGAGTTGTTATGATCTGCCATGCACTGCCTGAAAGTGTGGTGGGAGCTGATTCAATACTTTACATAGAATTACATAGAAATTACAGCACAGAAACAGGCCATTCGGCCCAACTGGTCTAAGCTCCACACAAACCTCCCTATCACCCTATCAACCCCCTTCAATTCCTTTCTCCCTCATGTGTTTATCTAGCATCCCCTTAAAAGCATCGATGCTATTCACCTCAACCATTCCTTCTGGTAGCGAGTTCCACATTCTAACCACTCTCTGAGTAAAGAAGTTTCTCCTGAATTCCCTATTGGATTTATCAGTGATGTGGAGATGCCGGTGATGGACTGGGGTTGACAATTGTAAACAATTTTACAACACCAAGTTATAGTCCAGCAATTTTATTTTAAATTCACAAGCTTTCGGAGGCTACTTCCTTTGTCAGGTGAACGATGTGAAAAAAAAAAAATGGTCAACTTAAATTGATGACTCCGAGTTTTGCATCTCCCCTAAAGTGGAAACGTCTTCTCTACGTCTAGCCTATCCAACCCTTTCATAATTTTAAAGAATTCTACCAGGTTACTTTTTATCAATGTAATTTAACGTGAAGTTGAAGACATTGGAACTTTCAAACACCTTGGGCTAAGATTTCTATCCGTTCGTTGTCAGCCATTGGACAATGTAGCCCAATTTTGTTTTAATAAATGGCACGGTGCAAGCTTTAAATTTTCACCCTCTGAATGCCGCAGGTGAGGTTAGTTGACCAGGTGGGGTTGGATGGACCACTCACACTGCATTTCCCATGCCAGACTTTCACGTTGGTGTTGTTGGGCTGGAAAAAAATAGGCTTGTGAGCAGAAATCCAAAACCTCCAGCCTCCCCTTACCTAACCTGATATGTATATATATATATATATATATATAAATATATAATATATTTATTAAAGAATGATTAGCCACTCTTATCCTCACACACATAAGTAGTTAAATCGCACATGTAGCATTTAGGTAGCAGCAAAGCATGGTCTGGGACTTGTGTTTATTGATAAGGGTCCTCCTCAGGAATGTGAGATGTTTAATGTCATGGGACGACCCAAGGTAGCCCCTGACAAGTGAGTGGCAGACTATACCACCCAATGAAACCCAGTGTAGTTACGTAGACCTGTACCACCTTCTACAGCAGGTGGGTGTTGCTTATTGAAAGGTATAAACATGCTTGTAATGCTGACGTTCCTTTGAGAGTAGTTACGAGCCTGAGGAAGCTTGCCACTCTCCCTTTGTGCACAAGGTTTTCTAATAAACTTTAACTTGGTCAGCAGTTCCATCTCTGTCTGGTTTTGCTCCAAAAATTCGAGTCTAACAGTATGAAGCGGTTTCGGCTTTGCACCAACCCTAAATTAGTGGAGTGTAAACCAAACTGGCTCTGACGTGGCACGGAGTAAGGTTGACTGCTCCAAGGGGCATCTCGATTTGCTTCATCCTGCTGTCAGGTCAGACCCTGGCTCTGGGGTCAGACTGTATTTACACTGCGTGTGAACTGAAACCGCTTCACGTCCGCGCTACAGCTGGGGTGTGAATCCACCCTATGGTGCAACCAGGTTGACCTTTATTTTCCAGACCTCCGATTTTCTGGAACTTTGGCCTTCGAAGCTTTTCTCAGACAAATTTTAAACCCTCTTTTTTCAATTAAATAAAAAAAATTCCTCCAAAATAGTGGACCGAAGGAAATAAAGTAAATAAAAGTTAGAACTTGTTTAATGATAGGAAGAGAATTTGGAAAGGATGGGATAGATCACGTTAGGTTGAAAGAACATAACATTTACGTTAGAAACAAATGTACAACAGAAAGAATGAGAAATAAGATAGAATGGAAGGATATAGAGACAATGGCGTGAACCTTCATGTGTTTGATTCCATCAGGCGGGAAGAAGATCGACGATCACGTGGTGGGGGGGCGATAGTTGGCGGCCGAGCTGGAAATGGAGCCTTAAAGTGGGGGGGGACCGGGTGGGGGCCAGGCAACCCCAAGGGGCACGGAGGAGCTGGCAACAGATGGGAAGATTTTTGTGGGGCCAGAAGCTGCATCAATGTTTCTCCAGACCCCACAAAAAAATCATTTTAAAAGTTTATCCTTGCCAATTTTTAGAACGGCCTGCTGCCCCTTTAAGAGCCGCTGGCTCGGCTGTTGCATGCCAAGAACCAACGGGCGGAGGTCGCGAGGCGCTTGCGCTCTGCCCGTTGGTACCGGGAAATTTGCACTGGCGGTCCTAAGTACGTCATCGGACCCCGATTCACGTACCTTGGTGAGGCGCCCACCTGAAACAGGCAGTCACCCTGGCTGCCCATTTCTGGGTGCTGATGGAAATGGGAGCAGGCGGATCTGCAACGACAACGGGAACGGGAGAGGTAAGTAAGGCGTCGCCATTTTTCCCTGAGCTGCCGCCATTCTTCCACCTGTAAAGGGGGAGGAAAATCAGCACGGATTGGGCTGAGTGGAATATTTCTGGTTTGTGTCAGCATCGTAGTTTAGACCTTATTTTAATAACCCTTGTATTGATATCACATTCAAAGAGGTTTTCCTGCTAAATATATAACGTTATTTCTGCTAATGTTAGTGTTTATTTCAGCACCGCTGTGTGTGAGATGAAAACACAACAAATCTGGTTAATCCTATGTTACTATGTTCCTATAATCCAGAGACTTGCCAATGGCCTAAGGATTAGATTCCAAAACCTGAGACCTATCACAGGGTCAATCACTACAACAACAAAAACTTGCATTTATATAGAGCACCTTTAACGTAGTAAAACATCCCAAAGCGCTTCACAGGAGCGTAATCAGATGAAAAATTGACACCGAGACACATAAGACGATATTAGGACCAAACGCTTGGGCAAAGAGATAGGTTTTAAGCTGCTTCTTAAAGGAGAAGAGAGCAGCAGAGAGGCAAAGAGGCAGTTCAGAGAAGGTTCACTAGGTTGATCCCGAGTGTGGAAGGGTTGTCTTATGAGGAAAGATTGAACAGGTTGGGTCTACACTCATTGGAGTTTAGAAGAATGAGAGGAGATCTTATTGAAACATATACGATTCTGAGGGGACTCGATAGGGTCGATGCTGAGAGGATGTTACCTCTCATGGGGGAATCTAAAACTAGGGGGCATAGTCTCAGAATAAGGGGGTCATCCGTTTAAGATGGAAATGAGGAGGAATTTCTTCTCCCAGAGGGTCGTGAATCTTTGGAATTCTTTACCCCAAAAAGCTGTGGAGGCTGAGTCATTGAATACATTCAAGGCTGAGTTAGACAAATTTTTGATCAGCAAGGGAGTCAAAGGATATGAGGAAAGGGCAGGAAAGTGGAGTTGAGGTAAAATAATCTCATTAAATGGTGCAGCAGGCTCGAAGGGCCAAATGGCCTACTCCTGCTCCTATTTCTTATGGTCTTATAGAGGTTTAGGGAGGGAATTCCAGAGCTTAGGGCCAAGATGGCTGAAGGCATGACCGCCAATGGTGGAGAGAAGGAAGTGGAGGATGCGCAAGAGGCCAGAGTTGGAGGAACGTAGAGATCTCGGATTTTGTAGGACTGGAGGAGGTTACAGAGATAGGGAGGGGCGAGGCCAGGGAGGGCATTTGAATATGAGGATAAGAATTTTAAAATCGAGGCATTGTCGGACTGGGAGCCGATGTAGGTCAGCAAACACAGGGGTGATGGACGAACGGGACTCGGTGTGAGTTAGGCTAGGGGCAGCAGAGTTTTGGATGAGCTCAAGTTTATGGAGGGTGGAAGGTGGGAGGCCGGTCAGGAGAGCATTGGAATAGTCGAATCTAGATGTGACAAAAGCATGGATGAGGGTTTCAGCATCAAATGAGCTGAGGCAGGGGCGGAGACGGATGATGTTACGGAGGTGGAAGTAGGCGGTCTGGGTGATCGAGAGGATATGGGGTTGGAAGCTCACCTCAGGGTCAAGTAGGACGCTGAGGTTGCGAGCACTCTGGTTCAGTCTGAGACAGTGGCCGGGGAGGGAGATGGAGTCGGTGGCTGGGGATGGAGTTTGTGTCTATTCTCACCAATGATCACAACAACTCTCTGCTCTTTGATTGTGCACTTAGCAATGCAGACCTGACAGAAGGTATGAATGCTATGTGATGCAAACTGGCTCACCAATCTGGATTATCAATTTTACAACTACGCACTTTGCTTTTCAAAATCTTTGATGAGTCAACAGCGTTTGTCAGTCTGAAATCACTTGCTGATTAAGTTGGAGCAAAAAGGCATTGCTCACAGTCCATGCTTGTATTGAACATAAGTATCCTGTGAACATTACCCTTTCATGTCTGGCTTGTAAAAGGAAGGAGGCTTGACTGATCTTGGTTTAGTTCTCAGCAGAATGTCCACAGGAAGCTGCTGTCCGTAATTCAGAGCCAGGTGACAATTAACCAACAGTTTCACTTGGACAGCTTTAGAAAGGGAAAGGACATCTTTGGCCTTCATCACACTGAGGTACTGAGGTAGAATTTTAAGTTCCGAGCCCCCCGCGCCCCTCCTCCCCTCCCCACCCCAGTTTGATTATGAAGGGGAAGAAAGGTCCAACTCTGTTCTCATAACATTATAGGGGTAATTTTCAACTTCTTGGGCAGTAAACTGGCGGAGTCGATCACTCGCCAGTTATACAACTCGTCCGATTTTCACGTCCAATTGAAATCAATGCGGTAAAAATTGGGCTGGTTGTACATCAGGTGAACAATCCACTCCGTCAGTTACCGACTCGCCGATCAAGTTAAATATTATCCCCTAGACTTCCATTTTGGGTTACCCTTAGGTACTGCCTACAGTCTTTTCCAGCTGATTTTGCATTGCCGCAGAGTTGGTTCAGCTCGGCACTGACACAAGAGCTAGGGCGTAATGTGAGCACGATTTTGGTAATCTGACAGAGCTTGGTCTTTTTGCAAATGGTGGGAAACCACTTGAAGAGACTTGAAAGATACAGACTGATGGTGCTTCATCTCTTCAGAGGCCACTTCTCACTTTTAACTTTCTTCAACATCAGCACAAAACCAGCTGACATCATTACCTGGGCTTCGAGGGTTAAATTATGAGGACAGGTTGCATAAACTTGGCTTGTATTCCCTTGAGTTTAGGAGATTGAGGGGGTGATCTGATCGAGGTGTTGAAAACGTTAAAAGGATTCGATAGGGTAGATACAGAGAAACTATTTTCTCTGGTGGGCGAATCAAGAACAAGGGGAAATAATCTTAAAATGAGAGCTAGGCCATTCAGGAGTGAAATCAGGAAGCACTTTTTCATGCAAAGGGTAGCAGAAATCTGGAACTTTCTCCCACATAAAGCTGTGGATGCTGGGGGACAACTGAAGCTTTGAAGACTGAGATCGATAGAATTTACTTAGGTAAGGGTATCAAGGGATATGGAGCAAGTGTGGGTAAATGGGACTGAGGTACAGATCAGCCATGAATGAACTGAATGGCAGAACAGGCCCGAAGGCTGAATGGCCTATGACTGTTCCTACTGTTCCTATGTTCTTATATTGCCTCTTCAATAACTTTAGTGTTTACCAGGGAGACTAACAAGATGGGCAGCACCTTAGAAGAAGAGATCAAAAAAGATATTAAAACATTTAAGATAGAAAGTGGGGAGATAATTGATCAACTAATCAGACTTAAGGAGGATAAGACCCCTGATCCGGATGGATTGCGTCCACGCATATTAAAACAAGTTAGGGAGGAGATAGCAGAGACACTATTAAATATATATAAAAAAGCACAAGAAACGGAAATAGGGATAGAGGACTGGTGGACAGCTAATGTTATTCCCATGTTTAAAAAGGGAGATAGAACAAGTCCAGGGATCTATAGACAAGTTAGCTTAACATCGGTGGTAGGAAAGATAATGGAATCTTTACTCAAAGATGCAATAGAAAAACATCTAGTGAACAAAAATATAGTAAAGAATAGTCAGCACGGATTTCAGAAGGGAAAGTTATACTTGACCAACCTTATTTGAATTCATTGAAGAAGTAACAGAAAGAGTAGACAAGGGTAATGCAGTAGATGTCATATATTTGGATTTTCAAAAGGTACCGCATTGTGGACACATGGGTAAGGTCAGAGCATGTGGAGTCAGGGGACAGGTAACAGAGTGGATGGCAAGTTGGCTACAAAACGGAAAACAGAGAGTAAGGGTTAAGGGTGTCTACTCAGACTGGCAAAAGATGGGAAGTGGTGTTCCACAGTGATCGGTGTTGGGACCACTGTTTTTTCACAATTTACATTAACGATTTGGATTCTGGAATCGGAAGTGCAATTTTAAAATTTGTGGACGACATCAAATAGGGGGGTGTAGTTAATACAAAGGAAGAATGCATCAAAATGCAAGTGAACATGAATAAACTTTTGGATAGGGCGCATAATTGGCAAATGAATTTCAAAATACATAAGTGTGAGGTGGCGAATTTTAGTAGGAATAATAAGGAGGCCACATACAGGATAGAGGAGCAAAGGAATCTAGGGGTACAGATACACAAATCACTAAAAGTAGCGACGTAGGTTAATAAGGCCATAAAAAAGGCAAATCAAGTACTAGGGTTCATTTCTAGAGGGATAGAATTGAAAAGCAAAGAAGTTATGTTAAACCTGTATAGAACCTTGGTTAGACCACACTTGGAGGAGTGTGCACAGTTCTGGTCTCCATATTATAAAAAGGATATAGAGCCATTGGAGAAGGTGCAAAAAAGATTCACAAGGATGATACCAGAACTGATATACTTATCAGGAAAGGCTGAACAGGCTGGGGCTCTTTTCTCTAGAAAAGAGAAGGCTGAGGGGTGACCTGATAGAAGTCTTTAAGATAATGAAAGGGTTTGATAGGGTAGAAGTGGAGAAAATGTTTGCACTTGTGGGGGTGTCCAAAACTAGAGGTCATAAATATAAAATAGTCACTAATAAATCCAATAGGGAATTCAGGAGAAACTTCTTTACCCAAAGAGTGGTAAGAATGTGGAACGAGCTACCACAAGGAGTAGTTGAGGCAAATAGCATAAATGTATTTAAGGGGAAGCTGGATAAGCTCACGAAGGAGAAAGGAATAGAAGGATATCCTGATAGCGTTAGATGATGTAGGGATGGAGGAGGCTCGTGTGGAGCATAAATGCCAGCATAGACCAGTTGGGCCAAATGGCCTGTTTCTGTGCTGTAGTTTGAATGTAACTCGATGTAAATGTAACCGGCATTTAGTGAACGGTGGTGGAAAGAACATAAGAACATGAGAAATAGGAGCGAGAGTAGGCCACTCGGCCCCTCGAGCCGGCTCCGCCATTGAATCAGATCATTGCTGATCTCTGACCTAAACTCCACTTTGCTGCCCGATCCCCATATCCCTTGATTCCCCTACAGTCCAAAAATCTGTCTATCTCAACCTTGAATATATTCAACGACTCAGCATCCACAACCCTCTGGGGTAGAAAATTCCAAAGATTCACAACCCTCTGAGTGAAGAAATTCCTCCTCACCTCAGTCTTAAATGGCCGACCCTATATCCTGTGACTATGCCACCTAGTTCTAGACTCTCCAGCCTTGGGAATCAGCCTCTCAGCATCTACCCTGTCAAGCCCCCTCATAATCTTATATATTTCGATGAGATCACCTCTCATTCTTCTAAACTCCAGAGAGTATAGGCCCATTCTACTCAACCCCTCTTCATAGGACAACCCTCTCATCCCAGGAATTAATCTAGCGAACCTTTCTTGCACCCCCTCTAAGGCAAGTACATCCTTCGTTAGATAAGGAGACCAAAACTGTACACAGTACTCCAGAGTACCACCAAAGCCCTGTACATGTGTACAGTTGCCTACCTGAACAGAACTCCCTGACCAGAAAGAGAAACAAGGCCAACAGTATAACTTGGATCTGACAGTTCCAATGCGGCCTGAGCAGCTCCCAAACTCACACCATATCTGTAGCCTCAATGTAAGCGTGTAGTAATTTAGAAGAGAATTGGCCAATTGAATTGTGCAATTATTTATCCCCAAACTGGAGTATGCAACATTTATTTGAAAAGCAATTTTCATTTTTAATCTCTAGACAGTAAATATATTACTTTCAGCATTGCTTATCAAGGATCTTTATCATTTCTTGTCATTGTACTATGATAAATCATTTATGACTAATGGAAACGTAAATGGATGAACACTTCTGATCTCCCCTGATCAAGGGCTGGAAGAGATGGTCCATTCTCAGTTCATAGCACTGAGCAGGTAATCAATTGTGTGCTCAGCTCAGCAAGATGAGAAGAGACTACTCTGATGAAGATTGTAATCAGGATAATTTATCTATTTCACATTGCTTTAGGCAATGATGAACAAGGCCGTTTAGAAGGCACCCATGAAGAACAACGCAACAGTTGCAATCACTGATTATATGTAAAGCTAATACACATTTATCCCTGGACCAACACCTAAAAAACAGATGTTCTGGTGGAATATCTCATTGCTATTTGTGGGACCTTGCTGTGCGCAAATTGGCTGCCAAGTTTCCTACATTACAATGGTGACCACACTTCAAAAGTGCTTTATTGGCTGTAAGGCAATTTTGGACGTCCTGAGGTCGTGAAAGGTGCTATATAAATGCAAGTTCTTTCTTTCTTAAACACTTTCCCGGGCATGAGAATAAGTCAGTTCAACGTGAGTTTGTGAATGAATGATGTATTCCGAATATGTCAACGTGTCACCCACAAAAGAAAAACCTGTACAGCCAATACGTGGACATAATTAATATTTTTGATTATCAAAGAATAAGTCCTTCCTGAAGCTATCCGAGTTTGCCTATGTATCCTTGTCCTCTGTGTAACACTGATGGGTTCCCGAGGTTTAAGTGCTTGAAGTATTACATTGAATTACATAGAATGTACAGCGCAGAAACCAGCCATTGAGACCGACAGGTCCATGTCAGTGTTTATGCTCCACATGAGCCTCCTCCCGTGGAGCATAAACACCGGCATGGTTATCCCTGTTGGTCCAGGGATAAATGTGTGTTAGCTTTACATACAATCTGTGATTGCAACTGTTGCGTTGTTCTTTATGGGTGCCTTCTAAACGGCCTTGTTCATCATTGCCTAAAGCAATGTGAAATAGATAAATTATCCTGATTAACCCCATCAACATATTGTTCTATTCCTTTCTCCCTCATGTACTTATTTAGCTTCCCCCTTAAAGGCATCTATGCCATTCACCTCAACTACATCATGTGGTAGCGAGTTCCACAATCTAACCACTCTCTGGGTAAAGAAATTTCTCCTGAATTCCACATTGGATTTATTAGTGATGATCTTATATTTATGGCCGCTCATTCTGGTCTCCCCCGCAAGTGGAAACATCTTCTCTACGTCCACCCTATCAAACCCTTTCATAATCTTAAAGACCTCTAAGAGGTCACCTCTCAGTCTTCTCTTTTCTAGAGAAACGAGCCCCAGCCCATTCAATCTTTCCTGATAGGTATAACCTCTCAGTTCTGGTATCATCCTAGTAAATCTTTATTGCACCTTCTCCAGTGCCTTTATATCCTTTTTATAATATGGAGGCCAGAACTGTTCACAGTACTCCAAGTGTGGTCTAACTTGGACTCCAAGTGCGGTCTATTATGTCCACAAACATGTGTGGTCTAACCAAGGTTTAACATAACCTCTGCTTTTCAATTCAATCCTCTAGAAACGAACCCCAGTGTTTTGTTTGTTTTTTTAAGGCCTTATTAACCTGCTTTGCCACATTTAGTGATTTGTGTATCTGGACATTCAGATCCCTCTGCTCCTCTACCCCATTTAGACTCTTATTTTCCAAGGTGTATGTCATCTCCTTATTCTTCCTACCAAAATGTACCACCTCTCACATATCTGTACTGAATTTCATTTGCCAATTACATGCCCAGTCTATTAATGTTTTCCTGTATTTTGTCGAGTCCTCCTCAGTATTAACTATACCCCCCTAACCCCCAATTTGGTGTCGTCCACAAATTTTGAAATTCCCGAGTCGAAATTGTTAATATAAATGATGAGCAACAGTGGGCCAAGCACCGGTCCTTGTGGAACACCACTTCCCACCTTTTATCACCCTGAGTAACTACCTTTAACCCCTACTCTCTGTTTTCTGTTTTGTAGCCAGCTTGCCATCCATTCTGCTACCTGTCCCCTGGCTCCACATGCTCTGACCTTAGCCATGAGTCTACTATACGGTACTTTATCGAAGGCCTTTTGAAAATCTAAATATATTACATCTACTACATTACCCTTGTCTACTCTTTCTGTTACTTCTTCAGTGTGCTGCTTTGGTCACTTGTCAAGCTCATAGTTTCCATTTGTATTCTCACAAGCTGGCAGAGACAAGCATTGCTTCATTTTAAGTTCTGGAACATTTAGTTCAGACAACAATGTGAGACTCTTTTCTGACACCGTTTTCTGGTAAGCACTTGTCTCGTTGGAATT
This sequence comes from Heptranchias perlo, assembly GCF_035084215.1. NCBI lineage: Eukaryota > Metazoa > Chordata > Chondrichthyes > Hexanchiformes > Hexanchidae > Heptranchias > Heptranchias perlo. The sequence continues at coordinate 10,643,672 of NC_090338.1, read as the reverse complement.
ATAGATCTGTCCAACAGCCAGCTGCCGTGGGCCATAAGATCCAACAGATATCGGCAAAATCAGTGTTCAATGGAGGTCATTTTAACTTTTGCCGATAGTGTAAAATGGGCAATATCGGATCAGCTCCCCGTTATCCATCTCTCTCAATTTTCCTTTCCATTGACATCAAAGTGAGGTTATTAGGAGCAAATGGAGAATTTGTGCTGAACTATTTCACAGAAAATGTAACTGCTTTTTGGAAGTATTTACCAAGGAAAGTAAATAGTACTAGAAAATAAGAGAAATATTACTTGCATTTATATAGCACCTTTCATGTTGAAATTTCCCAAAGCTCTTTACGCAATGATTGTTTTTTTTTTGACATGTGATGACTGCTGTTATGTAGGTCAATGTGGCAGGCATTTAACGCAGCAACAGCCAAGAGATGAACAGTCAAGTAATATATCGTTGTGGTTGAGGGAGGAATAATGGCCAGGACATCAGGAAAACTCTCTGCTCTTCCCTGCATGGTGCTGTGGATCCTCTAACATCCCTGAACCATCAGATGAGATGTCAGTTTAACGGCTCCAACGATGTCGCACTCCCTCAGGAACTGCAACGGGATGTCAGCCAACCCACCACTTGATAACCCAGAGGAGAAAGGAGAGTGCAGCTAAAGGAGGTGAGCTGACACATTTACACCACATTTTGAACATAGCAGAGGTTGGTGTTAGCTGAGGCTCAGTTGGTAGCACTCTCACCTCTGATGTTGGACGGTTGTAGGTTCAAGTCCCACTCCAGAGGTTTGAGCACATAATCTAGGCTGATACGCTGGTGCAGTACTGAGGGAGTGCTGCATTGTCAGATATGATGTCTTTCAGATGAGATGTTAAATCCAGGTACCATCTACCCTCCCAGGTGGAGGGCACTATTTTGAAGAAGAGCAGGTGTTCTGGCCAACATTTGCCCTTTGCTTAACAAAAAAACAGATTATCTGATCATTATCACATTGCAGTTTGTGGGATCTTGCTGTTCGCAAATTGGCTGCTGTGTTTCCTACATTACAACAGTGACTACACTTCAAAAGTACTGAATTAGCTGTAAAGCGCTTTGGGATGTTCTGAGGACATGAAAGGTGTTGTATAATTATAAGTCTTCCTTTATTTTTTCGAAGCTCATCACTAATCCACAGCAACTGTGCCATATCAATTTAAGTTATCAGACTTGGCTCTTGCAGTATAGACACAGTGTAGAAAGAAAATACGCATGCAGCTGAAAGCTCTATTTTGTGACATTTCCAGCGAGTAAATGGAGAATAAATTATAACAAGACAAAAAAAAGACCGATGAGCTCTCACTTATGCATTCTTTCGGTGTGGAGTGGGAAGGAAATGGAGAGTCACGGAGAGGTGGTCCTTTACCCCAGATCTGTCTGGATCTTCTGCAATCCAGACAGACTTGGGACAAAGGACAATCTCATGATACGCGGCCATCATCATATGAATCTTTATTCTATAAAAGCCAATGAGACAGAATAGTAAGAGTGGCAATTCCTAAGAAGGCTCAGGAAATCACCACCTGCTGATACGTCCATTGAACACTTGATTTTCTTTGTCAGAAGCTAAAAGGGAAAGTGATTCTGCAGCAGTCTAATCCATTACTCGGCTGTGTACATAGAACATCTGCCTGGGGCGTTTCTCTAACCTTTGATATTCGGTGCACTTTCTGTCCCCAAGGCTGCGCGGCAAATGTCAGTGTCTGAATAATGCAGCCTATTCACATTCCCCTCAGTGGTCTCTGGGTCGTTATGCACACACAAGCCGACTACTTCACGGAAGCCGTTCAATTATGAGTGGGTCCATCATTCTCCGAGCGGCCCGCACCGTGCGTTTTGGCCGCTACCTGGAGAGGACCGAATTCATTCCACAGACAAAGAAACAAGAGATCTTACAAGCCGTATTATTGCAGACAGCAATAATGCTTGTACATGAGGTGCTGAAATAACTGCCATTGACCTTAACGTGAACCTGAACAAAGACATAAATACCATTTGCAGAGTACAAGCGATTTTTAAAAAGAAAACTACGACAGGTTCTAAAGGTCATTTTTAAGTAAATGTCACAAAGTTCTCACTGGTTAAAAGTTAGGAACAGAAATTAACCCTTTGCTGGCAGAAACCCAGAACTTCATGGGAGGTTCCTGCTGTCTGGTTGTGGCATAATCCCCGAGCTCTCTCCCACAGGATATAACCGTGGGGAATTAGAAAGAAAGATTTATTATGGGCACGATTTTTAAAAGGCGGCAGGATGGCAGCGGGGGGTGGTGGGATTCAATGGGCGCGCGCCAAACACGAATAATAAAAAAACGTACTGTTCCCCACGCGATTGCAATTAATTGGTGGCCATTAACCTTGTTTCCGGGTTCGCCGTCCGAAAGCTGCGCAGTGGGCGGACTGCGCACCCGCATGACAGGCTGTCAGATGGTGCGTCTGGATTTAAAGGGCCATTGCTCCAATGGATTTTGCTGGAGCAAAGAGCAAGAAGACCAGATATAGCAGCACAGGGGCAAGGCTGCTCCAAGATTCAGCGATGCCTCACTTGAGGTGCTGCTGGCCGGGGTGAGGAGGAGGAGGAGGGAACTATTTTACCCGGCCGTCAGGAGGAAGCGCCCTGCCTCTGCCAACAAGAAGGCCTGGCTCGAGGTGGCAGAGGGGGTCACCAGTAGGAGCAACATATCCAGCACTTGGGTCCAGTGCAGGAAGCGTTTCAATGACCTGACCAGGTCAGCAAAAGTGAGTACACTCACTGATTCTCCTACATTCCGTGTTCCACATCACCGTGCCCCCCTCCCCCCCACCCCACATCATTCTGCACTGCCGAGACTACTCCATCACATCACTCCTCACACCACTTAGGGCTCATCCTCAACTCACCTGCACTTCCTAAGCACTTCCTCACCTCCCCATTAGTCACCCCACCACTACCACTCAACCCAATCCTGATCCAATGTGATGTCTCTGTCTGATACTCACCCTCTGATGCACCTCTTTCACGGTCAGCCTCGTCCAAAGCGACGCATTCATCGGTTGGCCACTTCACCATCACTCACTCACGCGTCTGTACTTTCTCCCTTTATAGGAGAAGAGGGCTCAGAATGCACGGGAGAGGGCGAGGACGGGAGGGGGGCCTCCACAAATAGTGGTCCTCACAGAGGTGGTGGAGGAGGCCCTGCAGATCAGCCGCACCCTCGAGTGCCTGCCCATCGGGGATAGCGAGACTGGCACCCCACAAATGTCTGGTGACACAACTTTACCATTCATCAAACATTACATGAATTGATGTTAACAATGATTGGCATGTTGAACACCTCGGTGTGCTTATCGCAACATGACGCATCTGTGATGATGCTTAATATTGCTTTCTGTTCTCTTACAGACCATTCAACGAGCACAGTGACAGCAGAGGGTGATTCCTTAGAGGAACTCCCGGCCTCTGAGGGTGCACCGTCACATCTTAGTGAGCCATCCATCAGCGCAGATACTCACACCTCGGTGAATCCTAGTAGTCAGTTAGTTAGGTTGGCACCTGGTGAGTCACCACACACAAGTGATCACAAGCAGACACTGGTGGCAGGGGCAGCTGTGGAGAGTCTGTGTCGGTGGGCGCACTCCTCTCCAGGTTCTGCACAGCTGGATGCAGATGTTGAACCCCCAGGGGCCATCCTTTAAAAGGAGAATGACCGAGGAACAGCAGCACGTTTGCGAGGTACTGGAACAGGTGCCAGGCGCACTCTCCACAATGGCACGGAGGATGGAGGAGTCCAACTCCTGCATTAGTGGAATGGTGGCACAGGTACGGGAGGGAATCTCTGAGATAGTGTCACGTGGACATGAGGAACTCTCTGAGATAGTGTTGCAGGTAACTGCTGAAATGTCTGAGATAGTGTCGCAGGTAAGTGTGGGGATGTCTGCGATGGAGGGAAGGCTAGACTTCATTGAGCTTCAGCCGGGCTCACAAATGAATTCATTCAGGCCCTAACAATGGCTGTTCAGACACACGGTGAACAACATTCTGCCGCCTTAAACAGGCAGACAGAAACTTTACAACTGGGCTTCCAAGGCATCATACACATCCTCCAAACTGTTCTCCAGCAAGGTGGTAGGAGTGATGTGGGCCTGGTCCAGGATGATGGCAAAAGGGGACATGGGAGTGGGGACGCCATTCAAAGTGCCCCCATGTCTCACCCATTGCCCCCCCTCTCAGCCAGTACCGGCAATGCTGCATCCTCTCCAGGTGGCCGAGTCTGCCCCTCCACTGGTGCAGGTGGAGCAGTCTTTGGCGGGGCCCTCACGGGCTCCAAAACCCAGAGGACGTAGGCCCAAAATGTCTAAGCAGTCCGGGCATGAAAACGAGCAACCTGCCACTACCTCTGCTGCAGCCACAGGGGAGGCACCACGTAGAAGTTGCAGGAAGAGAAAGGCAAAGATTTGTGATCATGAAGGAGATGCACGTGTGTGCCTGACAGACTGTCATGTTTTTCATTTATATTTAGTATTTGTTAAAGTCACATTAAATGTTATCATTCTCACCACTACTGTCACGTCTTGCCCGTTCTTGACTGGCTTTTGTGATGGGGCCCTTTCATGTGCTTCACCATGAAAGGCGACACTTGATGCCACCCAGTGGGTCACTTTACAGTGGGTGTATGTGTATTTGCAGGACTGTTTTGTGCAGGGGGGCGGGGGCGGGTGATGGTGCTGGTGTTGGCGCTGCTCTTTCCAGGTGGTGTGAGGACTGGACTGTTCTCACTTTCTGATCTTATGAGAACTGTTCACATATGAGTGACTCCCCGGCCTCACGAGCAGCCGGGTGAGCCGCTGCTCTGCCCATGAGTTCGTCGTCCTCCTCCTCCACCTCCTCCACCTCCTCCTCCTCCTCCTCCACCTGCTGCTCCTCCTCAATGTGGATGGCAGATGTGGATGGTGGATGAGGGGATGGGGCCTCATCAACCGGTGCCCCTCTCTGTAGCGCCATGTTATGCAGGACACAACACACCACTATAATAAGACCCACTCTCTCTGGTGCGTATTGTGGCGCTCCCCCAGAACGATCGAGGCATCGAAATCGCATCTTCAGCAGTCCTATCGCACGTTCAATTACAGACCTGGTGGAACTGTGACTGTCATTGTAGCAACGTTTTTGCTCACTGATGGGGTTCCTCAGAGGTGTCATCAGCCATGGCGTATCCCCGAGGAGCCAGCCCTTAAGGCCCTTAAGGCTGTTTGCTGCTTGGAAGAGGGCCAGGATGTTGGATTCCCTCAGAATTAACGAATCATGGCAGCTGACAGGGAATCTGGCGCACACGTGAAGAAATCTTTTGCGGTGGTCACAAACAAGCTGAGCGTTGATGGAGTGATAGCCCTTTCTGTTGATGAACAGTCCTGGCTCGTGCGGAGATGCTGGGATTGCTATATGCATGCAATCGACTGCACCCTGTGCACGTGGGAAGCCAGCCAAAGAGTGGAATCCCACTCTGCTCTCCGTCTGACTGAGGTCGGTCCATGGGGAAGTTGACGTATTGCGAGGCCCTGCGAGAAAAACCGTTGGTGACCTGCCTTGTGCACTTGTGGGTAACTTGCTGCGTAAAAAAATATCTCCTCATCTCACCTCTGGTTCTTTTGCCAATTACCTTAAATCTGTCCCCTCTGATTACCGGCCCTTCTGCCACTGGAAGGAAACAGTTTCTCTTCATTTACTCAATCAGAACCCTTCACGATTTTGAACACCTCTATTAAATCTCCCCTTAACCTTCTCTGCTCCAAGGAGAACAATCCCAGTTTCTCACGTCTCTCCACATAACTGAAATCCTGCATCGAGCAAGCAGTTGGGTTGTATGGAAGAACTTGAGAAGCAATACTATCAATATAAGGTAACATTCCCAATATCCCCAATATTGACTTTTGCCTTTCCTCCTCTCCGGAGGGTGGTGACTGACGTCGTGTTACAGTTCCACAGTTGCCGACAACCCTCGGATAGCTCAGTTAAGCGTCATGGGTAGTATCTCACCAAGCGTGCTAACCTTCTATCAGGAGCTACCATTTGTTAAATGGACTCATTGGGCAGTAAGTGCCAAAGGACCATGAATTCCTTTGTTTGTTATTTTGAAATAAATGTGTTAATAACTGTGCCTGAACGTGTTAGCTAGATCATTAAACATAGCACATGGAGGAATGTCTATCTTTGAGGGCCACATTTTCGGTCAATAACGTTTACTCAGGTCACCTCTGGTTCTTTTGCCAATCACTTTAAATCTGTGTCCTCTGGTTACTGACCCTTCTGCCACTGGAAACAGTTTCTTCTGATTTACTCTTTCAAAACCGTTCATGATTTTGAACACCTCTATCAAATCTCCCCTTAACCTTCTCCGCTCTAAGGAGAACAATCCCAACTTCTCCAGTCTCTCCACATAACTGAAGTCCCTCATCTCTGACACCATTGTAGTAAATCTCTTCTGTACGCTCTCTAAGGCCTTGACATCCTTCCTAAAGTGTGGTGCCCAGAATTGAACACAATGCTCCAGCTGGGGCCTAACTAGTGTTTTATAAAGGTTTAGCATAAGAAATAGGATCAGGAATAGGGAGTGCACGAACGGAGAGATTTGGGGGTCTCTGTACACAAATCTTTGAAGGTGTCAGGGCAAGTTGAGAAGGCTGTTTAAAAAGCATATAGGATCCTGGGGTTTATTAATAGAAGCATAGGGTACAAAAGCAAGGAAGGTATAGTTTCCTTGAGCCTGCAGCGCCATTCAATAAGATCATGGCTAATCTTCTACCTCAACTCCACTTTCCCGCCCTATCCCAAAAACTATACCTTCCTTGCTTTTGTACTCTCTGCTTCTGTTAATAAAGCCCAGGATCCTATATGCTTTTTAAACAGCCTTCTCAACTTGCCCTGACACCTTCAAAGATTTGTGTACAGAGACCCCCAAATCTCTCTGTTCGTGCACTCCCTTTAAAATTGTACCATTTAGTTTATATTGCCTCTCCTCATTCTTCCTTCCAAAATGTATCACTTAACACTTCTCTGCGTTAAATTTCACCTGCCATGTGTCTGCCCATTTCACCAGTCTGTCTCTGTCCTCCTGAAGTCTGTTACGATCCTCCACATTGATTACTACATTTCTGAGTTTTGTTTCATCTACAAACTTTGGAATTATTCCCTGTATGCCCAAGTCCAAGTCATTAATATATATCAAAAAGAGCAGTGGTCCTAATACTGAAGCCTGGGAAACATCACTGTATAATTCCCTCCAGTCTGAAAAACAACCGTTCACCACTACTCTCTGCTTTCTGTCCCTGAGCCAATTTTGTATCCACGCTGCCACTGTCCCTTTAATCCCATGGGCTTTAATTTTGCTAACAAATCTATTATGTAGTACATTATCAAATGAAAGTCCACACGCACATCAGCCCTCTCCATTATTTCATCAAAGAACTCAATCAAGTTAGTCAAACACGATTTTCCTTCAACAAATCCATGCTGACTTTCATTTATTAGCCCATACTTTTCCAAGTGCCAATTAATTATGTCCCAGATCTTTGTCTCTAGAAGTTTCCCCACCACCAACGTTAGGCTGACTGGCCTGTAATTGTCGGGTTTATCCCTCTCCCCTTTTTTGAACAGGGGTGTAACATTTGCAATCCTCCAGTCCTCTGGCACTGCCCCCATATGAAAGGAGGATTGGAAGATTGTGGCCAGAGCCTCCGCAATTTCCAGCCTTACTTCCCTCAGTAACCCAGGATGCATCCCATCCGGACCGTGTGACTTTTCTACTTTGAGTACTGGCAACCTTTTAAGTCCCTCCTCTTTATCTACTTTTATCCTATCCAATATCGCTACTCCCTCCTCCTTTACTGCTACAATGGCAGCATCCTCTTCTCTAGTGAAGACGGATGCGAAGTATTCATTAAGTACCTCAGCCATACCCTCTGCCTCCACAAGAAGATCTCCTTTTTTGTCCCTAATTGGCCTCACCCTTCCTTTGACTACCCTTTTACTATTTATGTGTTTATAGAAGACTTTTGGGTTCCCTTCTATGTTAGCCGCTAATCTATTCTCATACTCTCTCTTTGTCCCATCTTGTTTCCTTTTCTCAATCTCCTCTGTAGCTTCTGTATTCAGCCTGGTTCTCTACTGTATTATGAACCTTACATTTGTTATAAGCCTCCTTTTTCTGTTTCATTTTAATCTCTATATCTTTTGTCATCCAGGGAGCTCTAGCTTTTGATGTCCTTCCTTTCCCCCTCATGGGAATGTGTCAACTCTGCACTCGAACCATCTCCTCCTTGAAGGTCTCCCATTGTTCAATTACTGTTTTGCCTACCAATTTTTGATTCCAATCCACCTGGGCAAGATCCCTTTTTAACTCACTGAAATTAGCCTTCCTCCAGTTAAGTATTTTATGGTTAATTGTTCCTTGTCCTTTTCCATAATTATTCTGAACCTGATGATGTTATGATCACTGTTCCATTTGCCCCACTTCATTCCCCAGAATTACATCCAGCACTGCTTCCTTCCTCGTTGGGCTGGAAACACACTGATCAAGAAAGTTCTCTTGTAAACATTTCAGGAATTCCTCCCCCTCTTTGCCCTTTGCACTGTTACTGTCCCAGTCTATATTGGGATACTTGAAGTTCCCCATTATCACTACTCTATAGTTCTTGCATCTTTCTGTAAATTGCCTGCAAATTTGCTCCTCTATCTCCTTCTCACTATTTGGTGGCCTACAGTATACACCCAGTAATGTAATAGCTCCTCTATTGTTCCTTAACTCTAAACAAACAGATTCTGTCTTTGACCCCCTCAACTACATCATCCATTTCCAGTGCTATAATAGTTTCTTTACCACCACTACCATCCTTTCTATCCTTGCTTAACTTTCCTGAATACCTTGTAGCCAGGATTACTAAGTATCCAATCCTCCCCTTCTTTGAGCCAGGTCTCTGTTATTGCCACTATATCATAGTCCCATGTGGCAACTCGAGCCTGCAGCTCACCACTTATTTACCACTCAATGTGCATTTATGCAGATGCATCCCAAACTTATCTTAGACTGCCTCCTATTTGCCCCCTGTCTGATCCCTCCTATTTCTGAACTATTCTTTACTCTGGTTCTACTTGTCACTCCCAGCCCTCTGTGCATCTTGTTTCTCCTCTCTAATGTTTCATCCATTATGTGAAACTGTGCCCACTAGGAATTGGACCACGGCCACATTGGACCATTACAGTCAGTGAAATAGAAATGATGAAAGATCAGTACTTAACCCACTGAACCACCAATTCTTAATTTTTAACCGTCTAAAGAATAAAAGAAGAAAGAAAGAACTTGCATTTATCGAGCCGCGGAAAATGCTAGAATTACGCAGCAGGTCAGGCAGCATCAGTGGAGAGAGAAATAGAGTAAACGTTTCAGGTCGATGACCTTTCATCAGAACTGGAAGAAGTTGGAGATTTAACAGTTTTTAAGCAAGTACAGAGCCAGAGAAAGGGGAGGGGGGAGGAACAAACAAAGGGGAAGGTCTGTGATGGGGTGGCGGGCAGGAGTGATTAAATGACAAAAAGGATGATGGTGCAAGACAAAGGGGGTGGTAATGGAACAAGTAAAGAAACAAAAGATGGGTCTAGAGGAGCTGTAAATGGCATCACCAGAACCATTATCGGCACCTGCTGTCAGGAAAATGAGAGCAGTGGTTATGATCTGAAGTTATTGAACTCAGTGTTGAATCTGGAAGATTGTAAAGTGCCTAATCGAACGATGAGGTGCGGTTCCTCGAGCTTCCATTGAGCTTCACTGGAACGGTGTAAGAGGCCGAGGACAGAGAGGTCAGAGTGAGAGCGGGACGGAGATTTAAAATGGCAAGCGGCCGGAAGCTCAGGGCCTCAGGGTCATGCTTGAGGAGTGAATGGAGGTTTTCAGGAGACCCTGAGAGGGGGAAAAATTTGGTGAGAAAAATAATTGTAAGCAGTACAAAAATCACCATGGCATCTATCTTTGAGCTTTCCCGCAAATTAGCTTAAAACTATTTGGCATAAGGTATAAAATAGCGACAAACATTTATAGAGGACACAGGTTCACATTTAAACTTAAACTAAGGCAAATATTTGGACCTTGCTGTTGCAAACGCAATAGTAAAATGAGTCAAATGGTAAATGTCACATACTGCACAACTTCCTTAAACTTGTTAACCTAAAGTGTGGTCCTCAGAGGCAGAAGTTCTTCGATGTGCTATTTTTAACGATTCAGCTAACACCTTCAGGCACAGTTGTTAACACATTTACTTTAAGATAAAAAACAAAGGAATTTATGGTCCTTTGGCACTAACTGCCCAATGAGTCCATTTAACAAATGGTAGCTCCTGATAGAAGGTCAGCACGCTTGGTGAGATACTACCCATGACGCTTAACTGAGCTATCCGAGGGTTGTCGGCAACTGTGGAACTGTAACACGATGTCAGTCACCACCCTCCGGAGAGGAGGAAAGGCAAAAGTCAATACTGGGGATATTGGGAATGTTACCTTATATTGATAGTATTTCTTCCAAGCTTTTCCATACAACCCAACTGCTTGCTCGATGCAGGACTTCGGTTCCGTGGAGAGACTTGAGAAACTGAGCTTGTTCTCCTCAGAGCAGAGAAGGTTAAGGGAAGATTTAATAGAGGTGTTCAAAATCATGAAGGGTTTTGATAGAGCAAAAAAAAAAGAGAAACCGTTTCCCTCCTATGGCAGAAAGGTTGGTAACCAGAACAGACAGGTTTAAAGTAATTGGCAAAGGAACCAGAGGCGAGATGAGGAGACGTTTATTTACGCAGCGAGTTTTTATGATCTGGAATGCACTGTCTGAAAGAGTGGTGGAAGTATATTCAATAATAACTTTCAAAAGGGAATTGGATAAATACTTGAAGGGGTAAAATTTGCAGGGCCAAGGGGAAAGGGCAGGGGTGCGGGACTAATTGAATAGCTCTTTCAAAGAGCCGGCACAGGCACAGTGGGCCGAATAGGCTGTGCCAATCTATGATTCTATGTCAGTTCGGCTCATTTTCTCCAGAGTTAGAAGGTTGTAGTTTCAAGCCCCACTCCAGGACTTGAGCGCACAATCTAGACTGGTACAGCAGTCCCGTTCTGAGTGAGCGCTGTATTGTCAGAGATGCTGTCTTTCAATTGAGACATTAATCCGAGACCCTATCTGGTGTTTTGATGGCTCTTACAGATTCCATGGTACTACTTGAAGAGCAGGAAGTCCTTCAGGTGTCTGGCTGGCACTCCTCTCTCAACCAAGTCAGGGGACGGGTAGCAGAATGGATGGCAAGCTGACTACAGAGCAGAAAACAGAGAGTAGGGGTTAAGGGTAGCTCCTCAGACTGGCAAAAGGCGGGAAGTGGTGTTCCACGGTGATCGGCGCTGGGACCAAACACAGATTGGGCGATTGCTCTGCTGAACACCTCCGTTCACTCTGCGAGCCGTGACCCTGAGCTTCCGGTCACTTGCCATTTTAATTCTCCGTCCTTACTCCCGCTCTGATCTCTCTGTCCTTGGCCCCCTACGCTTTTCCAATGAAGCTCAATGGAAGCTCGAGGAACAGCACCTCATCTTTCGATGAGGCACTTTACAGCCTTCTCAACATTGAGTTCAACAACTTCAGAGTAGAATCACTGCTCCCATTTGTTCAGACAGCAGGTGCTGGCAATGGTTCTGCTGTTGCCGTTTTCACCTCCTCTTGACCCATCTTTTGTTTCTTTACTTGTCCTATTACAAACCCCCTTTTGCCTTGCATCGTCATTCCTTTTGTCATTTAATCACTCCTGCCCTCCACCTATCACAGAGCTTACCTTTTGTTCTTTCCCTCGACTCCTCACCCCCTCCGCCCCCGCCCGTCCCATTCCCTGGCTCTGCACTTGCTTATAAACTGTTAAATCTTTACTTCTTCCAGTTCTGATGAAAGGTCATCGACCTGAAACGTTAGCTCTGTTTCTCTCTCGACAGGTGCTCTGTAACCTGCTGAGTATTGCCAGCATTTTCTGCTTTTATTTCAGATTTCCTGCATCCACGGTATTTTGCTTTTGCATTTATAGAGTGCCTTTCATGACAACGAGATGTCCCAAAGCAATTTGACAGCCAATAAATCATTTTTGAAGTGTAGTCACTGTTGTAATGCAGGAAATGCGGCAGCCAATTTTCGCACAGCAAGTTCCCTCACCTAGCAGTGAGATAAATATACAGATAATCTGTTTTTAATGATGCTGGTTGAGGGATAAATGTTGCCAAGAAAACCAAGAGAGTGCCATTGGATCTTTTACGTCCACCTGAGAAGACAGACTAGGCCTCGGTTTAACGTCTCATCCCGAAAAATGGCACCTCCGACAGTGCAGCACTGACTCAGTACTGCACTGAAGTGCCAGTCTAGATTATGTGCTCAACTCTCAGGAGCTGGGCTTTAACCCACAATCTTCTGACTCAGAGGCGAGAGTGCTATTACTGAACCAAGGATTAAATAAGGTTTTGCAGAATACAGAATTTGCAGTTTTTGAGGGATGAATTACACAGAATTGCATAGAATTTACAGCACAGAAACAGACCATCTGGTCTATGCCGGTTTACATGCTCCACAAGAGCCTCCTTCCACTGTATGTACTTCATCTCACTCCATCGACATATCCTTCTATTCCTTTCTCCCTCGTGTATTTATCTAGCTTTCCCTTCAACGCTATTTGCCACAACCATTCCATGTGCTAGCGAGTCCCACATTTCCATCACTCTCTGAGTAAAGAAGTTTCTCCTGAATTCCTTATTGGATTTATTATTGACAATCTTATATTGAAGGCCCCTAGTTTTAGACTCCCCCACAAGTGGAAACATCTTCTTTACATCGATCCTTCTCAAACCCCTTCATAATTTTAAAGACCTCCATGCGGTTCACCTCTCACTTTTCTCCTTTCTAGAGAAAGGAGCCCCAGCCTGTTCAGTCTTTCCTGAAAGAAAATCCTCTAAACTCTGGTATCATCCATGTAAATCTTTTTTGCACTTTCTCCAGTTTTTCTATATCCAATCTTTGCTCCGATCATTCTGTGTCCTGGAATTGCAAATACACTCTTGTTGAGATGACTTACCAAGCCTTCGCACATAGAAACCAGAGCAACTCTTGCACTGTCTCTTGCACTGTCTCTTGCAATGCAATAGTATATTAAAGAGAGGAGACTCTGAAATCATGCCATCTGTGCGGGGGAGACCATAAGACCATAAGAGATAGGAGCAGGACTAGGCCATTCGGCCCCTCGAGCCTGCTCCGCCATTCAATGAGATCGTGGCTGATCTGATTTTTACCTCAACTCCACTTTCCTGCCTTTTCCCCATATCCTTTGACTCCCTCGGGGAGGGGGAGGAATTTGGGGCAAAACCCAGAACCGTCAGGTCTCCACTCCTATCTCGCCCCAGTGACAAATTCTGATGGAAGGGAGGACAAGTGCCTGTCCCCTCCATCCTGACATCAATGCAAGAGGTGGGACTGGTGGTACAACACTGCTGGAAATCACAGCAGTTCCACTATCGAAATGCCATCATGATGCAGGCATATTTGCCTGACAGTAATGTAAGTGGGGCCCACAACATTGCTCCCTAATGTTACTCACTTTCAGAAGGACCGATTGCCATTGGAAAAGTGGCAACAAAAGGAAGGAGTTTATCTACTGCACAAATCTCCTCTGCGGCCAGTTTGTGCTGCTCCTAAGTCCCGGAGCCCCCTCTCCCCCCCCTCCCCATGAGATGGACACCCAGGCAGCATCATAAATGGCTCTGGAATCTACCTGACCTCTTTATGCTAATGACCACATCCCCAGGATTTGGGATTAAGTCAATGCTGGGTCAAACTGAAGGATAAAAGTCCCACCTCGCTGCACAGCGACCAGTCAGGACTTTCTGGCCAGGGAATCTTCCTGAAGCGATATTTTTTAAGATTTCACTTCTCGTGTGTACCTACCGTTCTTGGAATCTACAATCAGGTTGAGTTATTATAACTTATATTAAGGGAAAGAAAGCTAGAGAACTCCAGGCAACTTTCATGTTCAGTAAATTGCCACATTTAGGGAAGGTTAGTAAATTGTAAAATTTAGGCGGTGCGTTTACATTTGGATTTAGTGCACACTTAAACAGAGGAGAGGAATTCATCAAATCAGCTCCAGTGATATAATGTAAAAAAATGGGTTCAACCATTAGCTCTTCCTGACACTAATGTTCCTTTAGTCTTGTGCTCAGTGTACTGTGTACTGCTCATAATTTCAGTTTTGAAATTTACCTCATAAAAAGTATATCAATGACAGCAAGCATTTTGTCTTTGGTAGAAGAGTTTGAAAGGTGGCACACTTGACAGATTTTACTGACTAATCGTCGACTGAATGTACCACACAACTCAGTGAGTATGGCTTGCAGTAGAAGTTAGAAGATTAATTTTCTCTCTTATCTCCTGGAACTGGCTATGCAGCTTCCTCAACTGCAACTTTCTTTTATTTGTGTTTTGGTAAGTGAATTCTAAAGGTTTGCTTTACTTTGTTGGACAAGCAATCCATCTCACTAGCTTCAGCATGAATATCCATTTCTATTGTGTATGTGTGCGTAAGGATCCAAAGTGACATCAGCCAGTCACATCTTTCTCCCGAATAGTCCACTAAACTTTCCTATCCTAAGCACCAAATGAGCTTTCCTACAAACTCTCACTCCTCCTTACATCCTTATCCTAACTGCTGCCTGTATCCTAACTCGCACCAAGTCCCGTTCACCTAGCAGCCCTGGGCTTGCTGAGCTACATTGGCTCCCAGACCCCCAACACCTCCATTTTAAAATTCTCATGCTCCTGTTCCACTCCCTCTTTGGCCTCACCCCTCCCCATCTCTGTATCCTCTTTCAGCCCGACAATTCTCCAAGAACTCTGCATTTATCCAATTCTGACCTTTTGTCCATCCCCCATTTTCTTCATTCCACCATTGGCGACCGTGTCTTCAGCCGTCTAGGCGCTAAGCGCTGGAAATCCCCCCCCCCAAAAAAAACTCTCCGCCTCCCCACCTCTCACTCCTCCTTTAAGACTCCCCTTAAAACTTACCTCTTTGACCAAGCTTTCAGTCACCTGTCCTAATGTCTCCTTTGGTTCGGTTTCAATTTTTGTCTGATTGAGATCCTGTGAAGCGCCTTGGGATGTTTTAATATGTTAAAGGCGCTATATAAATGCAAGTTGTTGGTGTTACTGCGTTGAAATCAAGGCTCATTACGATGTCTCCTACTCTAGTTCATTCTGTGCAAAGACCTCCATCTGTGGAAGTCCCTACATCTGCTGTATCTTCCCTTCATCCAAAAATTTTCAGGTTTTTAAACCCCAAACTTGTCTTCAGCTAATCACTACTTCTTGATTCATTGTCTTCTCTCTTGCTTTTCTCAACCTTGGTGATGTTTTTCACGATAGACCTCCTTCCTTCTCCAGTTTCCCTGAGGGACAAGCTCCTTACTGTTCTCGCCATACTAGCTGCGCTCCTGCAACCACAAGGTTGAAAAACTGAGCAGCTGGCAATATTTTTCTGCTCTTCCAATGACCTTGTGTTCATTGGTTCTGTGGGCACCTCAGCCATCAACTGATCGGAGCCCAGTGGAATAGTCTGACCAGATGGCCCAGGCTCCCAAAGTAGACAATAGGAATAACCATCAAAATGGAGGGGATTGGATGCTGCAGTTTGTTGGAAGTATGGGTTAGATTCAGGTGTACAATGTATTCATGATGATGAATGATCTTTACAATGTCACTGTTACCACGGCTTTTATTAAACTTTTAAACAGCGCTGAGGATATCTGTGATATCGCTGAAGCAGCACAAGAGACTGTTCATTTATTTGACTATGAGGTTATTGGGCTGATAAGGAATTCAGGAGAAACTTCTTTACTCAGAGAGTAGTGAGAATGTGGAGCTCACTAATACATGGAATGGTTGAGGCGAATAGCATAGATGTACTTAAAGGGAAGCTAGATAAGTTCTTGAGGGAGAAAGGAATAGAAAGGTATGTTGATAGGGTTAGATGAAATAGGGAAGGAAGAGGCTGGTGTGTAGCATAAACGCTGGCATAGACCAGTTGGGCCGAGTGGCCTGAATCTGTGCTGTAAATTCTGTGTAACTCTATATAATTCTTTGAATTTTGGTTTTATTACAATTTCTACGCCTCTCAACCAAAAGTACTTAATCGTGTTGGGGTACAGTTCCATGGGCTGCTAGCTGTGCTCAAATACCTCACCCCAGCACCCAGTTTACATGCAAGAGCCCAGAAAATGGATGTTGGCAGGCTATTCGACCAAGGTGGCCTCAAATCCTGGGCTCACGTTCGTAGACATGGACTTTCCGTCAGGGGCACTGGCTAGTGATCACGGTTGGGGACCCAGGGCAAGTGGGGGCTCAGGCTGATTTCCTTTGGACCCCAGACCCAACTTCTGCTACTGCTGTCCCTTCCAGCCCACAGTGACCCAAGCACCAACCCGATCGCCAGTCCCCACACCCACTCTCCTGTTTTAAATATAAGAGCCCTGTAGGGGTTGTCCCGATGACCCACCATAACTTCGGCAGGAGATCGGTGGGAACCATGAAGAAACAGTGTGAACGGCCATGTTCTGCCATTCACACCATATCTCCAGCGGCTCCATCAGTTTCCTGCCAAGGTAACAAGAAGAAATCAAGAGAACCCAACAGAAATCAGGGTCAATAACTGTATCAAAGAAATTACATATCACAGCAGCAGAATTAAATTTACCTACACAATTCTTCTTCACGTTCTGGAGTTCCTTAATTGACCTTTGTTTCCGAGGCCTGCTTGTATGCCAGAAGCCTCAGCTATATTTGCCGATGGATGAACTTTCTCAGGTTCTTTCTTAGGCTTCCGAGTTCGCTTTTTCCCTTCCCCGATTACTTTATTGAAGATGTACGGCCACTGACCTCATGCTTGATAACCCCCCCACCAATAAATTTCGCCATGCCTTCTTTAAGTACTTCTGATGCCAAGTCGAATTCCTGGATCACCAGCTGAGCTGCTCCCACTCACTCAAACATTGTTTTGCACACGCGATTCATCCAGGGGAGCAAATAGTAAGCAACACTCCTTACTATCTGCTTCAATAGTCCCGGAGCCCTCAAGAGATAGCAGCCCTGTGGGTGGGTCTGACAGCACTGCGGGAGCTCCTGTGGTCTTACAACAGTGGGAGAACCCAGTGTCGAACAGCACTGGGGAGGTATCCCATGGTCTGGCAGCATTGGGATAGGGAGCCTGGAGGCTCTCGGGGGTGATCTGGGAGCACTGGGAACAGTGGGAGCATCCGAGATAATTGGGAGTGCGGATAATTGAGAGCGTGGGCAATGGGAGTGTGGATAGTCGAGAGTGCGGGTGATGGAAATCTGGATAAGTAAGATCCCACTGTATGTGGTTTGATATCATAAACAGTTGCTCGTCTATAAACATTAGTCACCCATCCTGCATTCTGTGCACTGTTACATTATCTTGGCAATGAAATATAACTGTTATTCTTAAAGGGTTCAGTCAACCGTGTCCTGATGGATTGTGAGTAGTGAAGATGCATTTGAAATCATTGTATCCTTGTGATGCTGTAAGGCTTCATATTAAAGTAATAATGAATGGAAATTTGGGGATTATTTGTGATTGTTATAATACAATATTATAATCAGCCACTTAGCTCCTATAGTAACACGCAGGTTCTCAATCATTATTATGTCACGATAATGCCTCAGAGCATTTGCCATTATTGCTTTAATAAAAATGCCTTGGACCATCCATCAATCTTTAATAAATATACACGCTTCACAACAGCTTTAATATATGAATTTCTTAAATAGACAGGTGGTGGAAGATTGTCTGCCTAACTCTTAGCACTGTTAAGGGAGCCTGGTCTCAGGATACCTCGAGCAGTAATTGGTGTTTTATTACACAGAGTATTGAACTGCAAAGGTTTTCTTGCTCCTGTACGATGATACAGATTTTAAATCTGCCAAGCAGAAAATGTTCCTCTCATTGCACAGTAATACATGAAAAAGCCTTGTTTCCTGATATGCAATTCCACGACTTCCAGTCTTCAACATCACTCTTCATTCCAATCTATTTTACCAATGGTTATTTTATCTCTGAAATCTCCTCCCTTCCTCCTCCATCATCCGACGCCCTCAGCCTCCTCCATCATCCTACACCCTCTTCCTCCTTCATCATCCTACACCCTCTTCCTCCTTCATCATTCTACGCTCTCTTCCTCGTCCATCATCCTACACCCTCTTCCTCCTCCATCATCCTACACCCTCTTCCTCCTCCATCATCCTACACCCTCTTCCTCCTCCATCATCCTACGCTCTCTTCCTCGTCCATCATCCTACACCCTCTTCCTCCTCCATCATCCTACACCCTCTTCCTCCTCCATCATCCTACACCCTCTTCCTCCTCCATCATCCTACGCCCTCTTCCTCCTCCATCATCCTACACCCTCTTCCTCCTCCATCATCCTACAACCTCTTCCTCCTCCATCATCCTACGCCCTCTTCCTCCTCCATCATCCTACACCCTCTTCCTCCTCCATCATCCTACACCCTCTTCCTCCTCCATCATCCTTCGCTCTCTTCCTCCTCCATCATCCTACACCCTCTTCCTCCTCCATCATCCTACACCCTCTTCCTCCTCCATCATCCTACACCCTCTTCCTCCTCCATCATCCTACACCCTCTTCCTCCTCCATCATCCTACAACCTCTTCCTCCTCCATCATCCTACGCCCTCTTCCTCCTCCATCATCCTACACCCTCTTCCTCCTCCATCATCCTACACCCTCTTCCTCCTCCATCATCCTTCGCTCTCTTCCTCCTCCATCATCCTACACCCTCTTCCTCCTCCATCATCCTACACCCTCTTCCTCCTCCATCATCCTACACTCTCTTCCTCCTCCATCATCCTACGCTCTCTTCCTCCTCCATCATCCTTCGCTCTCTTCCTCCTCCATCATCCTACACCCTCTTCCTCCTCCATCATCCTACGCTCTCTTCCTCCTCCATCATCCTACACCCTCTTCCTCCTCCATCATCCTACGCTCTCTTCCTCCTCCATCATCCTACACCCTCTTCCTCCTCCATCATCCTACGCTCTCTTCCTCCTCCATCATCCTACGCCCTCTTCCACCTCCATCATCCTACGCTCTCTTCCTCCTCCATCATCCTAAGCTCTCTTCCACCTCCATCATCCTTCGCTCTCTTCCTCCTCCATCATCCTACACCCTCTTCCTCCTCCATCATCCTACGCTCTCTTCCTCCTCCATCATCCTACACCCTCTTCCACCTCCATCATCCTACACCCTCTTCCTCCTCCATCATCCTACGCTCTCTTCCTCCTCCATCATCCTACGCTCTCTTCCTCCTCCATCATCCTACGCCCTCTTCCACCTCCATCATCCTACGCTCTCTTCCTCCTCCATCATCCTTCGCTCTCTTCCTCCTCCATCATCCTAAGCTCTCTTCCTCCTCCATCATCCTACGCCCTCTTCCACCTCCATCATCCTACGCTCTCTTCCTCCTCCATCATCCTACACTCTCTTCCTCCTCCATCATCCTACACCCTCTTCCTCCTCCATCATCCTACACCCTCTTCCTCCTCCATCATCCTACACTCTCTTCCTCCTCCATCATCCTACACTCTCTTCCACCTCCATCATCCTTCGCTCTCTTCCTCCTCCATCATCCTACGCTCTCTTCCTCCTCCATCATCCTACACCCTCTTCCTCCTCCATCATCCTACACCCTCTTCCACCTCCATCATCCTACACCCTCTTCCTCCTCCATCATCCTACACCCTCTTCCACCTCCATCATCCTACACCCTCTTCCTCCTCCATCATCCTACACCCTCTTCCACCTCCATCATCCTACGCTCTCTTCCTCCTCCATCATCCTACGCTCTCTTCCTCCTCCATCATCCTACACCCTCTTCCTCCTCCATCATCCTACACCCTCTTCCTCCTCCATCATCCTACGCTCTCTTCCTCCTCCATCATCCTACGCTCTCTTCCTCCTCCATCATCCTACACCCTCTTCCTCCTCCATCATCCTACACCCTCTTCCTCCTCCATCATCCTACGCTCTCTTCCTCCTCCATCATCCTACACCCTCTTCCTCCTCCATCATCCTACACCCTCTTCCTCCTCCATCATCCTACGCTCTCTTCCTCCTCCATCATCCTACACTCTCTTCCTCCTCCATCATCCTTCGCTCTCTTCCACCTCCATCATCCTTCGCTCTCTTCCTCCTCCATCATCCTACGCTCTCTTCCTCCTCCATCATCCTACACCCTCTTCCTCCTCCATCATCCTACACTCTCTTCCTCCTCCATCATCCTACACCCTCTTCCTCCTCCATCATCCTACGCTCTCTTCCTCCTCCATCATCCTACACTCTCTTCCTCCTCCATCATCCTACACCCTCTTCCTCCTCCATCATCCTACACTCTCTTCCTCCTCCATCATCCTTCGCTCTCTTCCACCTCCATCATCCTTCGCTCTCTTCCTCCTCCATCATCCTACGCTCTCTTCCTCCTCCATCATCCTACACCCTCTTCCTCCTCCATCATCCTACACTCTCTTCCTCCTCCATCATCCTACGCCCTCTTCCTCCTCCATCATCCTACGCCCTCTTCCTCCTCCATCATCTTACGCTCTCTTCCTCCTTCATCATCCTACACCCTCTTCCTCGTCCATCATCCTTCGCTCTCTTCCTCCTTCATCATCCTACGCCCTCTTCCTCCTCCATCATCCTACGCTCTCTTCCACCTCCATCATCCTACACTCTCTTCCTCCTTCATCATCCTACACTCTCTTCCTCCTCCATCATCCTTCGCTCTCTTCCACCTCCATCATCCTACGCTCTCTTCCACCTCCATCATCCTACACTCTCTTCCTCCTTCATCATCCTACACCCTCTTCCTCCTCCATCATCCTACGCTCTCTTCCTCCTCCATCATCCTACACCCTCTTCCTCCTCCATCATCCTACAACCTCTTCCTCCTCCATCATCCTACACCCTCTTCCTCCTCCATCATCCTACACCCTCTTCCTCCTCCATCATCCTACACCCTCTTCCTCCTCCATCATCCTACACCCTCTTCCTCCTCCATCATCCTACACCCTCTTCCTCCTCCATCATCCTTCGCTCTCTTCCTCCTCCATCATCCTACACCCTCTTCCTCCTCCATCATCCTACACCCTCTTCCTCCTCCATCATCCTTCGCTCTCTTCCTCCTCCATCATCCTTCGCTCTCTTCCTCCTCCATCATCCTACACCCTCTTCCACCTCCATCATCCTTCGCTCTCTTCCTCCTCCATCATCCTACACCCTCTTCCACCTCCATCATCCTAAGCCCTCTTCCTCCTCCATCATCCTACACCCTCTTCCTCCTCCATCATCCTACACCCTCTTCCTCCTCCATCATCCTACACCCTCTTCCTCCTCCATCATCCTTCGCTCTCTTCCTCCTCCATCATCCTACACCCTCTTCCTCCTCCATCATCCTACACCCTCTTCCTCCTCCATCATCCTTCGCTCTCTTCCACCTCCATCATCCTTCGCTCTCTTCCTCCTCCATCATCCTACACCCTCTTCCACCTCCATCATCCTACACCCTCTTCCTCCTCCATCATCCTACACCCTCTTCCTCCTCCATCATCCTTCGCTCTCTTCCACCTCCATCATCCTTCGCCCTCTTCCTCCTCCATCATCCTACACCCTCTTCCTTCTCCATCATCCTACGCTCTCTTCCTCCTCCATCATTCTACGCCCTCTTCCTCCTCCATCATCCTACACCCTCTTCCTCCTCCATCATCCTACACCCTCTTCCTTCTCCATCATCCTACGCTCTCTTCCTCCTCCATCATTCTACGCCCTCTTCCTCCTCCATCATCCTACACCCTCTTCCTCCTCCATCATCCTACACCCTCTTCCTCCTCCATCATTCTACGCCCTCTTCCTCCTCCATCATCCTACACCCTCTTCCTCCTCCATCATCCTACACCCTCTTCCTCCTCCATCATCCTACACCCTCTTCCTCCTCCATCATCCTACACCCTCTTCCTCCTCCATCATCCTTCGCTCTCTTCCACCTCCATCATCCTTCGCCCTCTTCCTCCTCCATCATCCTACACCCTCTTCCTTCTCCATCATCCTACACCCTCTTCCTCCTCCATCATCCTACACCCTCTTCCTCCTCCATCATCCTACACCCTCTTCCTCCTCCATCATTCTACGCCCTCTTCCTCCTCCATCATCCTACACCCTCTTCCTCCTCCATCATCCTACACCCTCTTCCTCCTCCATCATCCTACACCCTCTTCCTCCTCCATCATCCTACACCCTCTTCCTCCTCCATCATCCTTCGCTCTCTTCCACCTCCATCATCCTTCGCCCTCTTCCTCCTCCATCATCCTACACCCTCTTCCTTCTCCATCATCCTACACCCTCTTCCTCCTCCATCATCCTACACCCTCTTCCTCCTCCATCATCCTACACCCTCTTCCTCCTCCATCATTCTACGCCCTCTTCCTCCTCCATCATCCTACACCCTCTTCCTCCTCCATCATCCTACACCCTCTTCCTTCTCCATCATCCTACACCCTCTTCCTCCTCCATCATCCTACACCCTCTTCCTCCTCCATCATCCTTCGCTCTCTTCCACCTCCATCATCCTTCGCTCTCTTCCTCCTCCATCATCCTTCGCTCTCTTCCACCTCCATCATCCTAAGCCCTCTTCCTCCTCCATCATCCTACACCCTCTTCCTCCTCCATCATCCTACACCCTCTTCCTCCTCCATCATCCTACACCCTCTTCCTCCTCCATCATCCTACACCCTCTTCCTCCTCCATCATCCTACACCCTCTTCCTCCTCCATCATCCTACACCCTCTTCCTCCTCCATCATCCTACACCCTCTTCCTCCTCCATCATCCTACACCCTCTTCCTCCTCCATCATCCTACGCTCTCTTCCTCCTCCATCATCCTACACCCTCTTCCTCCTCCATCATTCTACGCTATCTTCCTCCTCCATCATCCTACACCCTCTTCCTCCTCCATCATCCTTCGCTCTCTTCCTCCTCCATCATCCTACACCCTCTTCCTCCTCCATCATCCTACACCCTCTTCCTCCTCCATCATCCTACAACCTCTTCCTCCTCCATCATCCTTCGCTCTCTTCCTCCTCCATCATCCTACACCCTCTTCCTCCTCCATCATCCTACAACCTCTTCCTCCTTCATCATCCTTCGCTCTCTTCCACCTCCATCATCCTAAGCCCACTTCCTCCTCCATCATCCTACACCCTCTTCCTCCTCCATCATCCTACACCCTCTTCCTCCTCCATCATCCTACAACCTCTTCCTCCTTCATCATTCTACGCTATCTTCTTCCTCCATCATCCTACACACTCTTCTTCCTCCATCATCCTACACACTCTTCTTCCTCCATCATCCTACAACCTCTTCCTCCTTCATCATCCTTCGCTCTCTTCCTCCTCCATCATCCTTCGCTCTCTTCCTCCTCCATCATCCTACACCCTCTTCCTCCTCCATCATCCTACACCCTCTTCCTCCTCCATCATCCTACGCCCTCTTCCTCCTCCATCATCCTACAACCTCTTCCTCCTTCATCATTCTACGCTATCTTCTTCCTCCATCATCCTACACCCTCTTCCTCCTCCATCATCCTTCGCTCTCTTCCTCCTCCATCATCCTACGCCCTCTTCCTCCTCCATCATCCTACAACCTCTTCCTCCTTCATCATTCTACGCTATCTTCCACCTCCATCATCCTACACACTCATCTTCCTCCATCATCCTAAGCCCTCTTCCTCCTCCATCATCCTACAACCTCTTCCTCCTCCATCATCCTACACCCTCTTCCTCCTCCATCATCCTACAACCTCTTCCTCCTTCATCATTCTACGCTATCTTCTTCCTCCATCATCCTACACACTCTTCTTCCTCCATCATCCTACACCCTCTTCCTCCTCCATCATCCTTCGCTCTCTTCCTCCTCCATCATCCTACGCCCTCTTCCTCCTCCATCATCCTACAACCTCTTCCTCCTTCATCATTCTACGCTATCTTCCACCTCCATCATCCTACACACTCATCTTCCTCCATCATCCTAAGCCCTCTTCCTCCTCCATCATCCTACAACCTCTTCCTCCTCCATCATCCTACAACCTCTTCCTCCTCCATCATCCTACACCCTCTTCCTCCTCCATCATCCTACGCTCTCTTCCACCTCCATCATCCTACACCCTCTTCCTCCTCCATCATCCTACGCTCTCTTCCACCTCCATCATCCTACACCCTCTTCCTCCTCCATCATCCTACGCTCTCTTCCTCCTCCATCATCCTACAACCTCTTCCTCCTCCATCATCCTACACCCTCTTCCTCCTCCATCATCCTACACTCTCTTCCTCCTCCATCATCCTAAGCCCTCTTCCTCCTCCATCATCCTACACTCTCTTCCTCCTCCATCATCCTACAACCTCTTCCTCCTCCATCATCCTACACTCTCTTCCTCCTCCATCATCCTAAACTCTCTTTCTCCTCCATCATCCTACACCCTCTTCCTCCTCCATCATCCTACACTCTCTTCCACCTCCATCATCCTACACTCTCTTCCTCCTCCATCATCCTACAACCTCTTCCTCCTCCATCATCCTACACCCTCTTCCTCCTCCATCATCCTACAACCTCTTCCTCCTCCATCATCCTACACTCTCTTCTTCCTCCATCATCCTACGCCCTCTTCCTCCTCCATCATCCTTCGCTCTCTTCCTCCTCCATCATCCTACACCCTCTTCCTCCTCCATCATCCTACGCTCTCTTCCTCCTCCATCATCCTACAACCTCTTCCTCCTCCATCATCCTACACCCTCTTCCTCCTCCATCATCCTACAACCTCTTCCTCCTCCATCATCCTACAACCTCTTCCACCTCCATCATCCTAAGCCCTCTTCCACCTCCATCATCCTACGCTCTCTTCCACCTCCATCATCTTACGCCCTCTTCCTCCTCCATCATCCTAAGCCCTCTTCCACCTCCATCATCTTACGCTCTCTTCCACCTCCATCATCTTACGCTCTCTTCCACCTCCATCATCCTACAACCTCTTCCACCTCCATCATCTTACGCTCTCTTCCACCTCCATCATCTTACGCTCTCTTCCACCTCCATCATCCTAAGCCCTCTTCCACCTCCATCATCTTACGCTCTCTTCCACCTCCATCATCTTACGCTCTCTTCCACCTCCATCATCCTAAGCCCTCTTCCACCTCCATCATCCTAAGCCCTCTTCCACCTCCATCATCCTACACTCTCTTCCACCTCCATCATCCTACGGTCTCTTCCACCTCCATCATCTTACGCCCTCTACCTCCTCCATCATCCTAAGCCCTCTTCCACCTCCATCATCCTACACCCTCTTCCTCCTCCATCATCCTACACCCTCTTCCTCCTCCATCATCCTACAACCTCTTCCTCCTCCATCATCCTACACTCTCTTCTTCCTCCATCATCCTACGCCCTCTTCCTCCTCCATCATCCTACACTCTCTTCCACCTCCATCATCCTAAGCCCTCTTCCACCTCCATCATCTTACGCTCTCTTCCACCTCCATCATCCTAAGCCCTCTTCCACCTCCATCATCCTAAGCCCTCTTCCACCTCCATCATCCTACACTCTCTTCCACCTCCATCATCCTACGGTCTCTTCCACCTCCATCATCTTACGCCCTCTACCTCCTCCATCATCCTAAGCCCTCTTCCACCTCCATCATCTTACGCTCTCTTCCTCCTCCATCATCCTAAGCCCTCTTCCACCTCCATCATCTTACGCCCTCTACCTCCTCCATCATCCTAAGCCCTCTTCCACCTCCATCATCTTACGCTATCTTCCTCCTCCATCATCCTAAGCCCTCTTCCTCCTCCATCATCCTACACCCTCTTCCACCTCCATCATCTTACACTCTCTTCTACCTCCATCATCTTACGCTCTCTTCCTCCTCCATCATCCTACACCCTCTTCTACCTCCATCATCTTACGCCCTCTTCCTCCTCCATCATCCTACACTCTCTTCCTCCTCCATCATCCTACGCCCTCTTCCTCCTCCATCATCCTACGCTCTCTTCCTCCTCCATCATCTTACGCTCTCTTCCTCCTCCATCATCCTACACCCTCTTCTACCTCCATCATCTTACGCCCTCTTCCTCCTCCATCATCCTACACTCTCTTCCTCCTCCATCATCCTACACCCTCTTCCTCCTCCATCATCCTACACCCTCTTCTACCTCCATCATCTTACGCTCTCTTCCTCCTCCATCATCCTACACTCTCTTCCTCCTCCATCATCCTACACCCTCTTCTACCTCCATCATCTTACACTCTCTTCCTCCTCCA
The DNA here is from genome assembly GCF_035084215.1 of Heptranchias perlo. NCBI lineage: Eukaryota > Metazoa > Chordata > Chondrichthyes > Hexanchiformes > Hexanchidae > Heptranchias > Heptranchias perlo. Next base: position 10,617,167 of record NC_090338.1, on the reverse strand, counting down.
TCATCCTACACCCTCTTCTACCTCCATCATCCTACACCCTCTTCCTCCTCCATCATCCTACACCCTCTTCTACCTCCATCATCCTACACCCTCTTCTACCTCCATCATCTTACACTCTCTTCCTCCTCCATCATCCTACGCTCTCATCCTCCTCCATCATCCTACGCCCTCTTCCTCCTCCATCATCCTACACTCTCTTCCTCCTCCATCATCCTACGCCCTCTTCCTCCTCCATCATCCTACACTCTCTTCCTCCTCCATCATCCTACACCCTCTTCCTCCTCCATCATCCTAAGCCCTCTTCCTGCTCCATCATCCTACACCCTCTTCCTCCTCCATCATCCTACACCCTCTTCCTCCTCCATCATCCTACGCTCTCTTCCTCCTCCATCATCCTACGCCCTCTTCCTCCTCCATCATCCTACACCCTCTTCTACCTCCATCATCCTATGCCCTCTTCCTCCTCCATCATCCTACACTCTCTTCCTCCTCCATCATCCTACACCCTCTTCCACCTCCATCATCCTACGCTCTCTTCCTCCTCCATCATCCTACGCTCTCATCCTCCTCCATCATCCTACACTCTCTTCCTCCTCCATCATCCTACACCCTCTTCCTCCTCCATCATCCTACGCTCTCTTCCTCCTCCATCATCCTACGCTCTCATCCTCCTCCATCATCCTACACCCTCTTCTACCTCCATCATCCTATGCCCTCTTCCTCCTCCATCATCCTACACCCTCTTCCACCTCCATCATCCTACACTCTCTTCCACCTCCATCATCCTACGCTCTCTTCCTCCTCCATCATCCTACACTCTCTTCCACCTCCATCATCCTATGCCCTCTTCCTCCTCCATCATCCTACACCCTCTTCCTCCTCCATCATCTTACGCTCTCTTCTACCTCCATCATCTTACACTCTCTTCCTCCTCCATCATCCTACACCCTCTTCCTCCTCCATCATCCTTCGCTCTCTTCCTCCTCCATCATCCTACACCCTCTTCCTCCTCCATCATCCTACACCCTCTTCCTCCTCCATCATCCTACGCCCTCTTCCTCCTCCATCATCCTACAACCTCTTCCTCCTTCATCATTCTACGCTATCTTCTTCCTCCATCATCCTACACCCTCTTCCTCCTCCATCATCCTTCGCTCTCTTCCTCCTCCATCATCCTACGCCCTCTTCCTCCTCCATCATCCTACAACCTCTTCCTCCTTCATCATTCTACGCTATCTTCCACCTCCATCATCCTACACACTCATCTTCCTCCATCATCCTAAGCCCTCTTCCTCCTCCATCATCCTACAACCTCTTCCTCCTCCATCATCCTACAACCTCTTCCTCCTTCATCATTCTACGCTATCTTCTTCCTCCATCATCCTACACACTCTTCTTCCTCCATCATCCTACACCCTCTTCCTCCTCCATCATCCTTCGCTCTCTTCCTCCTCCATCATCCTACGCCCTCTTCCTCCTCCATCATCCTACAACCTCTTCCTCCTTCATCATTCTACGCTATCTTCCACCTCCATCATCCTACACACTCATCTTCCTCCATCATCCTAAGCCCTCTTCCTCCTCCATCATCCTACAACCTCTTCCTCCTCCATCATCCTACACTCTCTTCCACCTCCATCATCCTACACTCTCTTCCTCCTCCATCATCCTACAACCTCTTCCTCCTCCATCATCCTACACCCTCTTCCTCCTCCATCATCCTACAACCTCTTCCTCCTCCATCATTCTACGCTATCTTCTTCCTCCATCATCCTACGCCCTCTTCCTCCTCCATCATCCTAAGCTCTCTTCCACCTCCATCATCTTACGCTCTCTTCCACCTCCATCATCTTACGCCCTCTACCTCCTCCATCATCCTAAGCCCTCTTCCACCTCCATCATCTTACGCTCTCTTCCACCTCCATCATCTTACGCCCTCTACCACCTCCATCATCCTAAGCCCTCTTCCACCTCCATCATCTTACGCTCTCTTCCACCTCCATCATCCTAAGCCCTCTTCCACCTCCATCATCCTACACTCTCTTCCACCTCCATCATCCTACGGTCTCTTCCACCTCCATCATCTTACGCCCTCTACCTCCTCCATCATCCTAAGCCCTCTTCCACCTCCATCATCCTACACCCTCTTCCTCCTCCATCATCCTAAGCCCTCTTCCACCTCCATCATCTTACGCTCTCTTCCACCTCCATCATCTTACGCCCTCTACCACCTCCATCATCCTAAGCCCTCTTCCACCTCCATCATCTTACGCTATCTTCCTCCTCCATCATCCTAAGCCCTCTTCCTCCTCCATCATCCTACACCCTCTTCCACCTCCATCATCTTACACTCTCTTCTACCTCCATCATCTTACGCCCTCTTCCTCCTCCATCATCCTACACCCTCTTCTACCTCCATCATCTTACGCTCTCTTCCTCCTCCATCATCCTACACTCTCTTCCTCCTCCATCATCCTACACCCTCTTCTACCTCCATCATCTTACACTCTCTTCCTCCTCCATCATCCTACACCCTCTTCTACCTCCATCATCCTACACCCTCTTCCTCCTCCATCATCCTACACCCTCTTCTACCTCCATCATCCTACACCCTCTTCTACCTCCATCATCTTACACTCTCTTCCTCCTCCATCATCCTACGCTCTCATCCTCCTCCATCATCCTACGCCCTCTTCCTCCTCCATCATCCTACACTCTCTTCCTCCTCCATCATCCTACGCCCTCTTCCTCCTCCATCATCCTACACTCTCTTCCTCCTCCATCATCCTACACCCTCTTCCTCCTCCATCATCCTAAGCCCTCTTCCTCCTCCATCATCCTACACCCTCTTCCTCCTCCATCATCCTACACCCTCTTCCTCCTCCATCATCCTACGCTCTCTTCCTCCTCCATCATCCTACGCCCTCTTCCTCCTCCATCATCCTACACCCTCTTCTACCTCCATCATCCTATGCCCTCTTCCTCCTCCATCATCCTACACTCTCTTCCTCCTCCATCATCCTACACCCTCTTCCACCTCCATCATCCTACGCTCTCTTCTACCTCCATCATCTTACACTCTCTTCCTCCTCCATCATCCTACACCCTCTTCCTCCTCCATCATCCTTCGCTCTCTTCCTCCTCCATCATCCTACACCCTCTTCCTCCTCCATCATCCTACACCCTCTTCCTCCTCCATCATCCTTCGCTCTCTTCCTCCTCCATCATCCTACGCCCTCTTCCTCCTCCATCATCCTACAACCTCTTCCTCCTTCATCATTCTACGCTATCTTCCACCTCCATCATCCTACACACTCATCTTCCTCCATCATCCTAAGCCCTCTTCCTCCTCCATCATCCTACAACCTCTTCCTCCTCCATCATCCTACAACCTCTTCCTCCTTCATCATTCTACGCTATCTTCTTCCTCCATCATCCTACACACTCTTCTTCCTCCATCATCCTACACCCTCTTCCTCCTCCATCATCCTTCGCTCTCTTCCTCCTCCATCATCCTACGCCCTCTTCCTCCTCCATCATCCTACAACCTCTTCCTCCTTCATCATTCTACGCTATCTTCCACCTCCATCATCCTACACACTCATCTTCCTCCATCATCCTAAGCCCTCTTCCTCCTCCATCATCCTACAACCTCTTCCTCCTCCATCATCCTACACTCTCTTCCTCCTCCATCATCCTACACCCTCTTCCTCCTCCATCATCCTACACTCTCTTCCACCTCCATCATCCTACACCCTCTTCCTCCTCCATCATCCTACACTCTCTTCCTCCTCCATCATCCTACAACCTCTTCCTCCTCCATCATCCTACACTCTCTTCCACCTCCATCATCCTACACCCTCTTCCTCCTCCATCATCCTACACTCTCTTCCTCCTCCATCATCCTACAACCTCTTCCTCCTCCATCATCCTACACCCTCTTCCTCCTCCATCATCCTACACTCTCTTCCACCTCCATCATCCTACACCCTCTTCCTCCTCCATCATCCTACACTCTCTTCCTCCTCCATCATCCTACAACCTCTTCCTCCTCCATCATCCTACACCCTCTTCCTCCTCCATCATCCTACAACCTCTTCCTCCTCCATCATCCTACGCCCTCTTCCTCCTCCATCATCCTACGCTCTCTTCCACCTCCATCATCTTACGCTCTCTTCCACCTCCATCATCTTACGCCCTCTACCTCCTCCATCATCCTACGCCCTCTTCCTCCTCCATCATCCTACACTCTCTTCCACCTCCATCATCCTACACTCTCTTCCACCTCCATCATCTTACGCCCTCTACCTCCTCCATCATCCTAAGCCCTCTTCCACCTCCATCATCCTACACTCTCTTCCACCTCCATCATCTTACGCCCTCTTCCACCTCCATCATCTTACGCTCTCTTCCACCTCCATCATCCTAAGCTCTCTTCCACCTTCATCATTCTACGCTATCTTCCTCCTCCATCATCCTACACCCTCTTCCACCTCCATCATCTTACGCTCTCTTCCTCCTCCATCATCCTACACTCTCTTCCTCCTCCATCATCCTACACCCTCTTCTACCTCCATCATCTTACACTCTCTTCCTCCTCCATCATCCTACACCCTCTTCTACCTCCATCATCCTACACCCTCTTCCTCCTCCATCATCCTACACCCTCTTCTACCTCCATCATCCTACACCCTCTTCTACCTCCATCATCTTACACTCTCTTCCTCCTCCATCATCCTACGCTCTCATCCTCCTCCATCATCCTACGCCCTCTTCCTCCTCCATCATCCTACACTCTCTTCCTCCTCCATCATCCTACGCCCTCTTCCTCCTCCATCATCCTACACTCTCTTCCTCCTCCATCATCCTACACCCTCTTCCTCCTCCATCATCCTAAGCCCTCTTCCTCCTCCATCATCCTACACCCTCTTCCTCCTCCATCATCCTACACCCTCTTCCTCCTCCATCATCCTACGCTCTCTTCCTCCTCCATCATCCTACGCCCTCTTCCTCCTCCATCATCCTACACCCTCTTCTACCTCCATCATCCTATGCCCTCTTCCTCCTCCATCATCCTACACTCTCTTCCTCCTCCATCATCCTTCGCTCTCTTCCTCCTCCATCATCCTACACCCTCTTCCTCCTCCATCATCCTACACCCTCTTCCTCCTCCATCATCCTACACTCTCTTCCTCCTCCATCATCCTACGCCCTCTTCCTCCTCCATCATCCTACGCTCTCTTCCTCCTCCATCATCCTACGCCCTCTTCCTCCTCCATCATCCTACACTCTCTTCCTCCTCCATCATCCTACGCCCTCTTCCTCCTCCATCATCCTACGCCCTCTTCCTCCTCCATCATCTTACACTCTCTTCCTCCTCCATCATCCTACACCCTCTTCTACCTCCATCATCTTACGCTCTCTTCCTCCTCCATCATCCTACGCCCTCTTCCTCCTCCATCATCCTACGCCCTCTTCCTCCTCCATCATCTTACGCTCTCTTCCTCCTCCATCATCCTACACCCTCTTCCTCCTCCATCATCCTACACCCTCTTCCTCCTCCATCATCCTACGCCCTCTTCCTCCTCCATCATCCTACGCCCTCTTCCTCCTCCATCATCCTACGCTCTCTTCCTCCTCCATCATCCTTCGCTCTCTTCCTCCTCTCTGTTTATCGCACAGTTTCCTTCTCAGACTCAATCACTTATCGATCCCATAAACTGTGGAGTGCCTTTCCTCTCTCTTGCCCTACTCTTCCTGCTACAGTCTTTTAAAACCCAAAGTCTGATGTTACCTAATCACTACTCTTAAGTTCTCATGAGCTTCTCTCAGTTTTGATCAGTATAGTGTAAAATCCTTCCATTCTGCATTCCCATCAACATTCCAGGATGCATATCACAAAATAGCGCATTCTCAACCACTAATGTTCCATCCCTTAAAATTAATCCATGGAAAATCGCAGGTTGGGCGTGCATAATTTCACGAAACATGAAAGTACAATTATTACCTCTTATGGGTCTTGGTCCTTGATGCAGCTTTCTCAATAGAAAAATTATTTTTGCTTGTTGTGGGTTCAAGTCCCAATCCAGGGACTTGAGCACAAAATCTAGGCTGACACTCCAGTGATGTACTAAAGGAAGCTACACTGTCAGAGGCGTCATCTTTCACATGAGAAGTTAAACCGAGACCCCGTCTGCCCTCTTTGGTGGACATAAAAGATCCCATGGCACTATTTCGAAGAAGAGCAGGTGGGTTTTCCGCGGTGTCCTGGCCAATAATTATCCCTCAACCAACACCAATAAAACAGATTATCTGGTCATCACCTATATTTAAAAAGGGAGATAGAACCAGTCCGGTGAACTATGGACCAATTAGCTTAAATCGGTGGTAGGAAAAATAATGCAATTCTTACTCAAAGATGTAATAGAGAAACATCTAGAAACTGAAAATATAATAAAGAAAAGTCAGCATGGATTTCAGAAGGGAAGGCCATGCTTGACCAACCTTATTGAATTCTTTGAAGAAGTAACAGAAAGAGTAGACAAGGGTAATGCAGTCGATGTAATATATTTGGGTTTTCAAAAGGTCTTCGATAAGATACCGCATTGTAGACTCATGACTAAGGTCAGAGCATGTGGAGTCAGGGGACAAGTAGCAGAATGGATAGCAAGTTAGCTACAAAACAGAAAACAGGGAGTAGGGGTTAAAGGTCGTTACTCAGACTGGCAAAAGGTGGGACGTGGTGTTCCACAAGGATCGGTGCTGGGACCACTGTTGTTCACCATTTACATAAACAATTTGGACTCGGGAATCGGAAGTACAATTTCAAAATTTGTGGATGACACCAAGTTGGGGGGTATAGTTAATACTGAGGAGGACAGCAACAAAATCCAGGAAGACATTAATAAATTTGCAGAATGGGCGTGTAATTGGCAAATGAATTTCAATATAGAAAAGTGTGAGGTATTACATTTTGTGGAGGAAGAATAAGGGATAAGGGGGCCACATACTGCTTGGATAATAAGAGCCTAAATGGGGTAGAGAACCAAAGGGATCTGGGGGTACAGATACACAAATCACTAAAAGGGGCGACGCAGGTTAATAAGGCCAAAAAAAAAGCAAATCGAGCACTGAGATTCATTTCTGGAGGGATAGGATTGGAAAGCAGAGAAGTTATGTTAAACTTGTGTAAAACCTTGGTTGGATCACACTTGGAGTACCGTGAACAGCTCTAGTCTCCATGTTATAAGAAGGATATAGAGGCACTGGAGAAGGTGCAAAAAAGATTTACTAGGATGATACCAGAACTGAGAGGTTATAACTATCAGGAAAGATTGAACAGGCTGGGGCTCTTTTCTCTAGAAAAGAGAAGACGGAGGGGAGACCTGATAGAGGTCTTTAAGATTATGAAACGGTTTGATAGAGTAGATGTAGAGAAGATGTTCCCACCTGCGGGGGAGACCAGAACTCAAGACCATAAATATAAGATAGTCACTAATAAATCCAATAGGGAATTCAGGAGAAACTTCTTGATCCAGAGAGTGGTTAGAATGTGGAACTCACTACCACAAGGAGTAGTTGAGGCTTAGATACATTTAAGGGGAAGCTAAATAAACACATGAGGGAGGAAGGAATAGTAAGATATGCTGATAGGGTTAGATGAAAAGAGGTGGGGGGAGGCTCATGTGGAGCAGAAACACCGGCATGGACTTGTGGGGCGAATGGCCTGTTTCTGTGCTCTGTACATTCTATGTAATCCTATGTAATTATCGCATTGCTGTTTGTGGGATCTTGCTGTGCTCAAATTGGCTGCCGCGTTTCCTTCATTGTAACAGTGACTACACGTTTAAAATACTTCACTGATTGCAAAGTGCTTTGCGACGCCCTGAGGTTATGATAGGCGTTGTATAAATGCAAGTCTTTCTTTCTTTTACATACATTGGGATTCAAGTACTCATCTATTATTATTGGGAACAGTCATTTCTAGCCTCACAAGTGAGTAAGAATTATATTAAGAACAGCTGGTCTATAAAATGTCATAGAACGGGAATATAAAGGATTGCTTTCTGACCCCGTGAAGGCAGTGGGCAGCCTCAACCTCAGCCACCGGGAGCACATAACAGAAACACCAGCTTGCACTGAGCAGGAATTTTCAACCATTTAAATTAACCAAGTGCACAAAGCACAAGTTTGAATTTTCACCATATCATGCTGTTGTGGGAAGGCTGCCTGATGAAAGCAGGAAATTACCCTGTATAACTCTTAAAATTAATTAACTGCAATCAGAAATCTGTATTTTTAATAGATTTATTACTTATTAAAAAAATCTTGTGTAGGGCACAGAGTTCCTGTCCCCATTCGTTACTTTCTGTTTTGGACGAGTTTTGATCATCGTGTTGTATCAGCGGTGACCATCGGCTTCCTTTCTGTTTGCTGGGGCCTGATTCTGCCAAACCTAATGTCCTAATAGGCACGCACTTTTCAACAGGAGTCACGAGCAGCAAAAAAAACTTGTCCAATGTAGCTCGTCCTTAGCCCAAAATCAGAGGGAGAACATGGAAAAATGAGCCTAATGGGCAGAATGGCCACTGTCTCCTCCACACTTGTCTTAAATCTGAGATTGATAGACTTTTGTTAACCAAGGGTATTAAGGGATGTGGGGCTAAGGTGCGTATGTGGAGTTGGGTCACAGATCAGCCATGATCTCATTGAATGGCGGAACAGGCTCCAGGGGCTAACAGGCCCACTCCTGTTCCTATCTTCCTACGCTCCTATGTTGACATCTATGTGAGTCACTGAGGCGAACTGTGGCTCCCCTGGCTTTGATCAGCTGACTAGGCACAGACCTGCTATTGAACAAGGGCCACCACGGTGATCTGCGTGGCTCGGATACGACACTGCCTTTACCAATGGAGTCATCTGGGGAAGCTCACTCTTTCTCACATCATGCAGCATGTATCCCGAAAACATTGAAGGAGGCATGACACTGCAATAGGATATTAAAGATGTGGGTGCACATAGTACTATGCAGTGAGTGATCGGTACCATGGTAACAACACCAAGCAGTTTGTTTTCTCGATGGCAGAGTACAGGAATGATAGATAATAAGTGGCTGACTGCGAGATACACAGTGGTAATTGAATCAAGGGGGTTCAGGAAACATCATAAATCACAGGAGCTTCACTCCCTTGGTTTCGAATGTCAACACAATCCTCGCGATTAAATCACCACCTTTTGTCTCTGCCAGCCATTGTTCATTCTTCACAATATACATCAGGTAGTGTTTCCATTTACGTTGAGTTGTTTACGGTTTGTGGTTGCCATTTTTTGGGGAGTATTGGGAATGTAAGGTGGGAGTGGTGTCGTGGGTAATGCAGCACAGCTCAGCAGGAGGGAGGTGTCTGGTCTCTATCCCTCTCCTCAGAACAACTATTCGCAGGCCCCTTCAGCCCACTGTTATAAAGGGATGTACGATAATACAGTTGTTTCAAAATAATGACCTTTTCTTCGTGGGTCCAGGCCAGTTCCCTTGCATGGACGCCCCAGTTGGGGCCCACACAAGGGCAATATGGCCCCCATCTCACTGGGCGTAATGACCTGCACAGTTACATAGAAACATAGAAAATAGGACCTGCTCCGCCATTCAAAATGATCATGGCTGATCAAAAAAAGCAAGACAATCAATCTTAAGGTAAAGGGTGACCTGGTATCCTTGGGTGAGGCTCGAACCGCCAACCTTCTCGGTTAATAGCCGAACGCGCGACCCGATCACGCCACAGAGACACATCAGGTTCCATCTTGGCTGGGGAAATGGGAACTTCCAGCATGAGGCGATCCTGCCCCTGGCTCCACCCTCTCTGACATGGGAGGCTTTATTTAAAGTGGATGGAGGTTCCCCCACACCCCTGCCTTAGACGTAGCCCCCCCTGAGAACTACCAGTGAAGTTTACATTGGTAGTTCACTGGAAGGCGAGTCCATGCGGAACTTCTGCTAAAGCATTTGGGGTGCTCTGCATACATTCCAGCTTCACTTTGATTTTTTTTTTAATGTTAAACTACGAGACAGCCCCTTCTCCACCAATATTTAAATTGACTGGCACTGAGATGCCGGGAAGTGGAACTCTACAAGCATGCATTTGTCGGACACTAATATCCCTGGCCAGAAAGCGCAGCGCATTGGACAGCATAACCCGGGACTGTCGTCCCTCAATCAGTACTGCAGTTATGTAGAGCACTCGTTCAACCTCATTTGGAACATTGTGTTCAGTTTTGGGAAGCTCTCCTTAAGAAAGATATACTGCTCTTGGAAGGACTCCAGCCAAGATTCACCAGCGTGACAATTGGATAAAAAGACTGAACTATGCTGTGAGACTGGATTAACATGCATTATATTCCATGGAGCTGAAAAGGTTCAGCGTTGACCTGATTGAAGTGTTTAAAATAATTAAGGGAATTGACAAGGTAGTTGGGGAAGGGATGTTCCCTCTAGTAGGGGAACCAGAAAAAGGAAACATAATCTTACATTTCAACCAAGGCAGTTGAAAGTGAATGCAGCGAAAAAAAAATCCCTTTGAGGATTTGGAAATGCACTGCCTCGGAAGAAGTGACATAGAATCTACAGCACAGAAACAGGCCATTCGGCCCAACTGGTCTATGGCGGTGTTTATGCTCCACATGAGCCTCTTCCTACCCCTTTTCCTCTCACCCTATCAGCATAACCTTCTATTCCTTTCTCCCTCATGTACTTATCTAGCTTCCCCTTAGAAGTATCTGTGCTATTCGCCTCAAGTACTCCATGTGGTAACGAGTTCCACATTCTCACCACTCTCTGGGTAAAGAAGTTTCACCTGAGTTCCTTATTGGATTTATTAGTCACTATCTTATATTTATGGCCCCTAATTTTGGGCTCCCCCCCACAAGTGGAAAGATCTTCTCTATGTCTACCCTATCAAACCCCTTCATAATTTTAAAGACCTCTATCGGGTCACCCCTCAGCCTTCCCTTTTCTAGAGAAAAGAGCCCCAGCTTGTTCAGTCTTTCCTGATAGGTATAACCTCTCAGTTCTGGTATCATTCTTGTAAATCTTTTTGGAACCTTCTCCAGTGCCGCTATATCCTTTTATTAACACGGAGCCCAGAACTGTGCACAGTACCAAGTTAGACCACGCTACAAGTGTAGCACAACCTCTCTGCTTTTCAATTCTATTCCTCTATATTGATTCTATTCCTCTAGAGATAGATAGTAATTTGGAAAGTAAGGATATTAGGGGTGTGGAGAGAAGGTAGGAAATTGGGAATAAGTAGATTGAGCTGCCATGGCTAACAAAAGGGTAAAGCAGGTTAAAGGAGCTGACTGATCTCCTCCTGTTCCTACGTCACTCTCTGCGGGTATCAGTCTCAAAGCAGCATGTGTAGTATAACTACAATCCGAGGGATCATTTAAGGGCTACCTTGATAAACTAACACTGGTAATAAAAAAGAACTTCAAACAAGAGGTGAAAGGTTACAAGGGGGCTAGTAAGACTGTTTTTGAAAGAGTGCATTTAATTCTTCCATTTACTTCCTCCCTGCAACCGATGAAGTTCAAAATAATCCTCAGCAGATAAAATGTCCAAAGACTAATTTGTGATTCACTTACAAAAAGGCCTTCTGGCCTTCCAGCCTTTGTTAAAATTGATCTCTTTACCTCCGATTGTCGTGAAGGGCTGTCTGAAGTTTGCTGTAAGAATATGATTTGAAACAAGCATAGAAAATATTGGTTCGCATAGTGCCATGCAGCTTAGCAAGAGGGTGGGGATACATAGGAGGGCAAAGGTCCGTAACTCTGTGAGGAAAATAACTTACAGAATCTCAAGAGGTCCTTGAAAGAGTGCTGAGGCATTAGGATAGTGAAAAGCAAGTAAGAGTCAAGAAACAGGTCATCTTAGTATAAACATACTAAGACCTGATGACATAAAGCTACGTAAACAATAAGACATTAAACAATCCTTGGTGGTTTTTTTGAGTCAGCGCAGTAGGATGGTTTATAAACAGGAGATAAGGACAGTGATGCTTCTGTGCAGAACAATGTTGCCGAATAGTATAAAGAATGGGCATGCTACCTACCCGTCAGATAATGAAGCAATCCATGCCCGCATGCAGCAAGACCTGGACAACATCCAGGCTTGGACTGATAAGTGGCAAGTAACATTCGCGCCAGACAAGTGCAAGGCAATGGCCGTCTCCCTTTGACATACAACGATATTACCATCAGCGAATCCCCCACCACCAACATCCTGGGGGTCACCATTGACGAGAAACTTAACTACACCAGCCACATAAATACTGTGGCTACAAGAGCAGGTCAGAGGCTGGTGATTCTGCAGCGAGTGACTCACCTCCTGACTCCCCAAAGCCTTTCCACCATCTACAAGGCACAAGTCAGGAATGTGATAGAATACTCTCCACTTGCCTGGAGCTCCAACAACGCCCAAGAAGCTCGAAACCATCCAGGACAAAGTAGCCTGCTTGATTGGCACCCCATCCACCACCCTAAACATTCACCCCCTCCACCACCAGCGCACAGTGGCTGCAGTGTGTACCATCCACAGGATGCACTGCAGCAACTCGCCAAGGCTTCTTCGACAGCATCTCCCAAACCCGCGACCTCTACCACCTAGAAGGACAAGGGCAGCAGGCACATGGGAACAACACCACCTGCACATTCCCCTCCAAGTCACACACCATCCCGACTTGGAAATATATCACCGTTCCTTCATCGTTGCTGGGTCAAAATCCTGGAACTCCCTTCCTAACAGCACTGTGGGAGAACCTTCACCACACAGACTGCAGCGGTTCAAGAAGGCGTCTCACCACCACTTTCTCAAGGGCAATTAGGGATGGGCAATAAATGCTGGCCTTGCCAGCGATGCCCACATCCCATGAACGTATAAAAAAAAAATGCTCCCTCCCAAAAGTTAGAGTTCTCTCGAGGGGACGGTCAGAAGTCCATTGCCACAGGCAGTCCATGGAGGTCAGGTCTGATCATTCTGAATTCACCGACAGATCAGGTTGTATTAATTGCTTGTCATTTAGTGTAACCTGAAGACAATTGTATTATAACTGTAATACTGTTGTGAGTCAGTCTATTAAACTTGCTACTTTATAACTACTCGGCTAGAATCAAGCGTAAGTTATTGTTGAAGGATTAACAACCCATAGTTGCGACAGTAACGGGAAAATCTGCCTACAGTTACCTTTTATTGCAATCATTCCTTGTTTAAAAAACAATTCCATTGTAGAGTCTGCTGAATTGCATCTGCTTTTTAGAGATAGATAAAGGATAATTTAATAAGTCTGTGCTGCTATTGTGGCGCCTCACTCAGTGGTAATGTCGATATCTATGTCCCCATTCCCAACTTAACCATAAATGTTTGAGATTCTGAGAGTTTAGGAGCTAAGTTTCCTGGAGCCCTTGTGCTTGGCTTTGCTTTCAGCCATTCATTAGGCAAGTAAATGGAGTTAGCATACAGATTAGCCATGATCTAATTGACTGGCGGAATAGGCTTGAGGGGCTGAATGGTCTACTCCTGTTCCAATGTTCCTAAGCTGAGGGCTATCACTGCCGGAAAGTGAAACTTTCTCACATTTCTGGGCATCCAGTGTTAGCATCAAACAGTTCCCATGTCAGGTATAGCACAGTTAGATGCAGGGTACTCTTCCCAGATATGTAGCTTAACTAAAACTCATAAGATCACCTCCTGTTCTAATGGAGCACCATTTTCTGTTTCCCACCCTGTCCATCTCCAAGTGAGATTGGGAATTTTGCACCAGTTAGAAGGAGTTTTGCGCTGTAGGTCCATGCCCTGTTGGAACTCTGTCAAGGCTGCCTGAGCTCATCTCACATAATACTCTTACAGCCAACAGAAAGGAAACATTCATCCCCTCAGTGTTGGCTGGATTCAAACACAGGTTCCACAGAGGAAAGACCAGTTTTCTAACCAGCAGTACCATTAATTCACACGGTCTTCATTTTAAATGGTCAAATTTATCTTCAATCCTGGTTGATTTTTGCAGCAATGAGGGCATCCATTGAATCTTGCCCCTCACAACAACAACAACAACAACAACAACAACAACAACATGCATTCACGTGGCGCCTTTAACATCCCAAGAGATTAAAAGCAGAGCGAGCACAGAGAGAGTGGCAGGGAAATAAAGCACGGTGGCACAAGGCCCAGGATTAAAAGCAGAGAGAGAGAGAGAGAGAGCTTAAAATAACCAAGGAGTGCCGTCACAGGACAGCAGTTAGGTGATTGCCCGGTGAGTATCACCGTTTTATTTTGCTCTCGAAGCTAGGGCAGTGGGAAACTATAACTATTACATTATTAAATTAATAACTTAAACTAGATAAACTAATCAGTTAATAAAACTAAAAATATTGAGTGAATAAAAACTTTAACTAATTAAATATATAAAACAAGGTTTGATAGGGATGGCGGGGCAGGTGGTGTGTCGTAACTGCAGCGTGTGGGAGTTTGTGGAGACCAGCGAGATCCCCGGCATCCACATCTGCAGTAAGTGTCTGCAACTTGAGGAACTTCGGCTCAGAGTCGTTGAGCTGGAGTCGGAGCTGCAGACACTGCGATGGATCAGGGAGGGGGAGAGTTATCTGGACACTTTGATCCAGGAGGCGGTCACAGCCCTTGGATTAGGTAATGGTTTAGATGTGGTCAGTGGTCAGGGACAGGAGGATGTGAATGCAGGTATGGGGACCCAGGATGTAGTGATGGAGGAGCCTCAGCATTTGACCTTGTCCGACAGGTATGAGGTACTTGCTACCTGTATGGATGAGGTTAAAGACTGCAGGGAGGATGGGCAAACTGACGACAGCATCGTGATACAGGAGGCCATTCAAGTGGGGGCAGGGAGGTAAAAAGGAATGTGGTAGTGGTAGGGGATAGTATAGTCAGGGGGATAGATACAGTTCTGCAGCCACGACCGAGAGTCCCAAAGGCTGCGTTGCCTGCCCGGTGCCAGGGTTAAGAATATCTCCTGACGGCTGGAAAAGAACTTGGAGAATGAGGGGGAGGATCCAGTTGTCGTGGTCCACGTAGGAACCAACGTCACAGGTAGAACTAGGAATGAGGTTCTGCTGAGGGAGTTTGAGGAGCTACGGCCTAAATTAATAAGCAGAACCTCAAAGGTAATAATCTCTGGATCACCACCTGAGCCACGCGCAAATTGGCACAGGGACAAACAGATCAAAGAGTGGTGTGGGAGATAGGGGTTTCGATTCACAGGGCACTGGCACCAGTACTGGGGAAAGAGGGAGCTGTTCCGCTGAGACGGGCTCCACTTAAACCAGGCATGGACCAGTGTCCTGGCGAATTGAATAACTAGGGCTGTAGATAGGGCTTTAAACTAAAAAGTGTTGGGGGGGTGAGGGGAGGGTTCAGGTGAGGGGAAATTTATGAATCTGAAGAGAAAAGTCAAAGGCCATAGAACAGTGTAGCGATTTGGGTAAAGATAAACAAAGTGTGACAGGAAGGGACAGAGAGTTTAACGGTAACAGTGCATCAGTGAATAAGGTCAAATCAGGGAAAAATAGTAAGAAGTTGAAATTAAAGGCGCTTCACCTTAATGCACAAACCATTTGTAACAAGATAATCGCATTACAAGCACAAATAGAGATAAATGGGTTTGATCTAGTAACCATTACTGAGACGTGGTTGCAAGGTGACCACAGTTGGGAACTAAATATTCCGTAGTACTTTTTCGAAAAGACAGACAAAATGGAAAAGATGTGGGGGAGGGGGAGCCCTGATGATAAAGGATGACATAAGGACAGTAGTGAGAAAGGATCTTGGCTCAGAAGATCAGGAAGTAGAATCAGTATGGGTGGAGATAAAAAATAACAAGGGGCAGAAAAAGACTGGTGGGAGTAGTTTATATGTCCCTTAACTGTAGTTATACTGTTGGACAGAGTATCAATCAATAAATAAGAGGAGCTTGTAACAAAGGTAATACAATAATCATGGGGGACTTTAATCTTCATATAGACTGGGCAAATCAAATTGGCAAAAGTAATTTAGAGTACGAGTTCATGGATTGCATTCGAGAGAGTTTCCTGGAGCAATACATCGTGGAACCAAACAGGGAACAGGCTATTTTAGATCTTGTCTTGTGTAATGAGACAGGGTTAATTAATAATCTCATGCTAAGGGATCCTCTGGGGAAGAGTGATCATAATATAAAATATAAAATAGAATTTCGCATTGAGTTCGAGAGTGACAAACATAAGTCCAAAACTAGAGTCTTAAACTTAAGCAAAGCCAGTTACATAGGGATGAGGGGCAAGTTGGCTAAGGTCGATTGGGAAATTAGATTAAAAGATATGATGGTAGATGAGCAATGGTGAACATTTAAAGAAATATTTAATAATTCTCAATGAATATACATTCCATTGAGAAATAAAAACTCCAAGGGAAAAGTGCTCTATCCGTGGCTAACTAAAGAAGTTAAGGACAGTATTAGAATAAAAAAAGAGGCCTATAATGTTGCCAAGAAGAGTAGTAAGCCTGAGGATTGGGAAATTTTAGAAAACAGCAAAGGATGACCAAAAAATGTAACACCGCTATTCAAGAAAGGAGGGAGAGAGAAGACAGGGAACTACAGGCCTGCTGGCCTAACATCAGTCATTGGGTAAATACGAACATACGAATTACGAGCAGGAGTAGGCCATTCAGCCCCTCGAGCCCGCTCTGCCATTTGATAAGACCATGGCTGATCTGATTGTGACCTCAACCCTACTTTCCTGTCTACCTACTATAACCTTTGACCCCCTTGTTAATCAGGAATCTATCTAACTCAGCCTTAAAAATATTCAATGACCCTGCCTCCTCCGCTCTCTGGGGAAGGGAGTTCCACAGACTCACGATCCTCTGAGAGAAAAAAATTCTCCTCATCTCCATCTTAAATGGGAGACCCTTTATTTTTAAACTGTGGCCCCTCGTTCTAGTCTCTCCCACAAGGGGAAACATCCTCTCAGCATCTACCCCTTCTAATCCCCTCAGGATCTTATATGTTTCAATAAGATCACCTCTCATTCTTCTAAACTCCAGTTTATATACAGGCCCAACTTGTCCAACCTTTCCGCATAAGATAACCCCTTCACCCCAGGAATCAGTCGCGTGAACCTTCTCTGAACTGCCTTTAAAGCAATTATGTCCTTTCTTAAATAAGGAGACCAAAACTGCACACAGTATTCTAGATGTGGTCTCACCAATGCCCTGTACAACTGTAGCAAAACATCTCTACTTTTAGATTCAATTCCCCTTACAATAAATTGCAACATTCCATTTGCCTTCCTAATCACTTGCTGTACCTGCATACTAACCTTTTGTGATTCATGTGCGAGGACACCCAGATCCCTCTGTACCTCAGAGTTCTGCAATCTCTCTCCATTTAAATAATATACTGCTTTTCTATTCCTCCTGCCAAAGTGGACAGTGCTGGAATCTATTATTAAGGACGTGGTAATAGGGCACTTAGAAAATCATAATATGATTAGGCAGAGTCAACATGCTTTTATGAAATGGAAATCATGTTTGACAAATCCCTTAGAGTTTTTTGAGGATGTAACTAGCAGGGTAGATAAAGGGGAACCAGTGGATATAGTATATTTGGATTTTCAAAAGGCATTCGATAAGGTGCACATGAAAGGTTGTTACACAAGATAAGGGCTCATGGGGTTGGGGGTATCATATTAACATGGATAGAGGATTGGTTAACGGACAGAAAACAAAGAGTAGGAATAAACGGGTCATTTTCAGGTTGACAGTCTGGAACTAGTGGGGTGCAGCAAGGATCAGTGCTTGGGCCACAGTTATTTAGAATCTATATTAACGACTTAGATGAAGGGACTGAGTGTAATGTATCCAAGTTTGCTGATGATACGAAGCTAGTTGGGAAAGTACACTGTGAGGAGGACACAAAGAGTCTACAAAGGGATATAGGCAGGTTAAGTGAGTGGGTAAGAAGGTGGCAGATGGAGTATAATGTGGGGAAATGTGAGGTTATTCACTTTGGTAGGAACATAGGAACATAGGAACAGGAGTAGGCCATTCAGCCCCTCGTGCCTGCTCCGCCATTTGATAAGATCATGGCTGATCTGTGATCTAACTCCATAGGAAGAATAGAAAAACAGAATAATTTTTAAATGGTGAGAAACTATTAAATGCTAATGTTCAGAGGGATTTGTGTGTTCTTGTACATAAAACACAGAAAGTTAACATTCAGGTACACCAAGCAATTAGGAAGGCAAATGGTATGTTGGCCTTTATTACAAGGGGTTGGAGTACAAGAGTGAGGAAGTCTTGCTGAAATTGTACAGGGCTTTGGTGAGACCACACCTGTAGTACTGTGTACAATTATGATCTCCTTACCTAAGGAAAGATATACTTGCCTTAGAGGCGGTGCAATGACAGTTCACTAGATTGATTCCTGGGATGAGAGGGTTATCCTTTGGGGAGAGATTGTGTAGAATGGGCCTATATTCTCTGGAGTTTAGAAGAATGAGAGGTGATCTCATTGAAACATACAAGATTCTGAGAGGGCTTGACAAATTAGATGCTGAGACGCTGTTTCCCCTGGCTGGAGAGTATAGAACTAGGGGGGTATAGTCTCAGGATAAGAGGTCGGCCATTTAGGACTGAGACGAGGAGAAATTTCTACACTCGGGGGCTGTGAATCTTTGGAATTCTCTACCCCAGAGGGCTGTGCATGCTCAGTCATTGAGTATATTCAAGGCTGAGGTCGATAGATTTTTGAACTCTAGGGGAATCAAGGGATGGGGGATCGGGTGGGAAAGTGGAATTGAGGCCGAAGATCAGCCTTGATCTTATTGAATGGTGGAGCAGGCTCGAGGGGCCGTGTAGCCTACTCCTGCTCCTATTTCTTACGTTCTTATATTCGTAACACAGGAGCATAATCAAACAAAATTTGACACCGAGCCACATAAGGAGATATTAGGACAGGTGACAAAAGCTTGGTCAAAGAAATAGGTTTTAAGGAGCATCTTAAAGGAGGAGACAGTGGTAGAGAGGTCGAGAGGTTTAGTGAGGGAATTCCAGAGCTTAGGACCTAAGCAGCTGAAGGCACAGCTGCCAATGGTGGAGCAATTAAAATCAGAGATGTGCAAGAGGCCAGAATTCGAGGATCGCAGAGATCACAGAGGCTTGTAGGGCTATAATTACATTATTGGTTTAACCTACATTAAAAGTCTGCTGAAAAGCATCATTGTAATTTTCCATATTGAATCGTAGAGTATAGATTTGGAGATTTGATCTTTTTCCCTGGGCATTAATAAGGTGCCAAAGAGTTGTCAAAATTTTAAGCGTGTGTTGTTAGAATGTCAGGAAATTATCTCCTCCAAGCAAAAGGAAGAGGCTGAGACTGTTCTAGGATGGAGAAGGGTTAAGGGATGGGAGCATTCGTTAGTCTGTAATAAATTATAGTGCATTATTGATTGAATTTTTGCCTTGCAAATCTGCTCAGAGTACAAAACATCCAGCTTTACATCAGAGATCTGGGAGCTTTCATGCATCTTTAATTATTTTGCAAATCAATTTTAAATTAAAATTCATGATGGTTATGGGGTACAACAGTAAGCAATTTGTTCTCCAAATTTAGTCTAATTGGCATTTTTGAAATTTCCTTGCTAATCATTCCCTTTTGGCTCTATTGCATTTAATAAATGGCAAGTCTACAGTATGGGGTGTGAGTAAATAGCCAACAAACTCCCCCTCCCCCTCACAGCTCACTGTTAAATTAGTCTGTCAGCAATTATTAATGGAACATGCAAGATGCTTCAAAATAGGCTGACTTTCTGGGTAAGTGACTGTCATGATTCTGGTTCAGACTAACAAGTGACATTTTGCTGCTCTTGGCTCCTCCAAAAAAAGAAAGACTACAATAAAGTGCCTTGTCCCATCTCTCAGAAATATCTCACACACAATTAACTCTTATGGAGTGCAGTGGCAGAGAGGCAAACACCGCAGCCATTTTACATCCAGAGAGTTCCACAAACACCAAGAAGATGAGTATTTTTTTTTGGTGGGGGGAGGGGGAGGAACGTTGCCCAGGAGACCAGGAGAACTCCTCATTCTCCTTCATATGCTGTCCCGGCCGGCCTCCCCACCTTCCACCCTTCGCAAACTTGAGCTCATCCAAAACTCTGCTGCCCGTATCCTAACTCGCGCCAAAGTCCCGTTCACCCATCACCCCCTGTGCTCACTGACCTACACTGGCTCCGGTCTGGCAACGCCTCGATTTTAAAATTCTCATCCTTGTCTTCAAATCCCTCCATGGCCTCGCCCCTCCCTATCTCTCTAACCTCCTCCATAGAATCATAGAAAGTTACAGCACTGAAGGACACCATTCGGCCCATCGTGTCCGTGCCGGCTGAAAAAGAACTATCCAATTAATCCCACTTTCCAGCACTTGGTCTGTAGCCCTGTATGTTACGGCACTTCAAGTGCACAACCAAGTACTTTTTAAATGAGTTGAGGGTTTCTGCCTCTACCACCCTTTCAGGCAGTGAGTTCCAAACCCCCACCACCCTCTGGGTGAAAAAATTTCTCCTCAGCTCCCCTCTAATCCTTCTACCAATTACTTTAAATCTATGCCCCCGGTCACTGACCCCACTGTTAAGGGAAATAGATCCTTCCTATCCACTCTATATTGGCCCCTCATAATTTCATACACCTCAATTAAATCACCCTTCAGCCTCCTCTGTTCCAAAGAAAACAACCCCAACCTATCCAATCTCTCCTCATAGCTAAAATTCTCCAGTCTTGGCAACATCCTCGTAAATCTCCTCTGTACTCTCTCTGGAGCAATCACATCTTTCTTGTAATGTGGTGACTAGAACTGTACACAGCACTCAAACTGTGGCCTAACCAGTGTTTTATACAGTTCTAGCATAATCTCCCTGCTCTTATATTCTATGCCTCGGCTAATAAAGGAAAGTATCCCGTATGCCTTTTTAACCATCTTATCTACCTGTCCTGCTACTTTCAGGGATCTGTGGACATGCGCTCCAAGGTCCCTCTGTTCCTCTATTCCCCTCAGTATCCTCCCATTTATTGTGTATTCCCTTGACTTGTTTGTCCTCCCCAAATGCATTACCTCACACTTCTCCGGTTTGAATTCTATTTGCCACTTTTCTGCCCACCTGACCAGTCCATTGATATCTTCCTGCAGTCTACAGCTTTCCTCCTCACTATCAACCACATGGCCAATTTTTGTATCATCTGCAAGTCCTATAACCCTCCGAGATCTCTGCGCTCCTCCAATTCTGGCCTCTTGTGCACCCTGATTTAAATCGACCCCTTCTTTGGAGGCCGTACTTTCATCTGGCTAGGCCCTAAGCTCTGGAATTCCCTCCCTAAACCACTCAACCTCTCTATCTCTCTCTGCTCCTTTAAGATGCTCCTTAAAACCTACGTCTTTGTCAAAGCTTTTTATCACCTGTCCTGATATCTCCTTATGTGGATCGGTGTCAAATTTTTGTTTGATAATGCTCCTGTGAAGCGCCTTGGGATGATTTATTATGTTAAAGGCGCTAGATATGAGCTAATCTCAGTCTGAGTATCAATAGGACCGCTACGATTGGCTCCAGTCCCCTGGACTATGGAGGGGAGAATTGGTTGAAGCTCCCACTGGTGAGCAAAATTCAATGATTCCTTCTTGAAGCTATAGCGTGCGGAGAGAATCGGGTTCAGCAGTGATGACCCCCTCGGTCAAAGAGCTCTCAATCGAGCATGGCTGCTCGTCCAAGGTACCACAGAGAGACAGCTCCCATGGAACTAAACATGGGCAGGCAACCCTGTGTTCTTTTGCTTCCTGCCATTTGGACAAACTTGAATTTCACTGAGGAAAGATGAGCATTACATTGATTTTCACCGAAATAAGGTATTTTGATATGCGACATACTGTACGAAACTCGGAAATGTAGTAAACAGAGAGGAGGATAGTAACAGACTTCAGGAGGACATAGACAGACTGGTGAAATGGGAAGACACATGGCAGATGAAATTTAATGCAGAGAAATGTGAAGTGATACTCATTGGAAGGAAGAACAAGGAGAGACAATATAAATACAATGGTACAAATAAAAGGGGTGCAGGAACATAAAGGCCTGCAGGTGAACGCACACAAATCTTTGAAGGTGGCAGGACAATTTGATAAGGCTGTTAATAAGCATACAGGATCCTTGGCTTTATAAATAGAGGCTTAGAGTACAAAAGCAAGGAAGTTATGCTAAACCTTTATGAAACACTGGTTAGGCCTCAGCTGGAGCATTGTGTTTGAATCTGGGCACCACACTTTAGGAAGGATGTCAAGGCCTTGGAGAGGGTGCAGAGGAGATTTGCTGGAATGGTATCAGGGATGAGGGACTTCAGTGATGTGGAGAGACTGGAGAAGCCGGGGTTGTTCTCCTTAGAGCAGAGAAGGTTAAAGGGAGTGTAATAGAGTTGTTCAAAATTAATAAGGGTTTTGATAGAGTAAATAAGGAGAAACTAATTCTACTGGCAGGATGGTCGGTAACCAGAGGACGCAGATTTAAGGTAATTGGCAAAAGAACCAAAGGGGAGATGAGCAGAATTTTTTTATGCAGCGAGGTGTAATGATCTGGAATTCACTGCCTGATAGGGCGTTGGAAACAGATTCAATAGTAACTTACCAAAGGGGAATTAGATATATACTTAAATTGGAAACAATTGCATGGCTATGGGGAAAGAGCAGGGGAGTGGGACTAATTGGATAATTCTTTCAAAGTGCCGGCATAGGCACACTGGGCCGAACGGCCTCCTTCTGTGCTGTAAGATTCTATGATTCTGTGTGAAGAGCCTTGGGAATATTGTTCTATTTTTAGAGCAGTTTATGAATGCAACTGCTGATGTTGTTGGGTGCTCGTTAGTGAGACTGGACTGGGGTGAGTGTAGGTCTCATAGAAGAAAAAAACAATGCTCCAATATATCATATCATCCAGTTCGTTCTAATTACAGAACAAGAGTGGTTAGATACTTTATCACTGCTAATAGCCTTTGTTGATAATAATCAATAACGCAATGTAGGAGAATCTGTAGTAAACGTACTTATGTACTAGCTAGTATAGCCGCAAGAATTTAAAGGAGCCTATCTCTTTGTAAAACTGTTGACCCTAGAGGGCGTTCAAGGGTTCAATAGGATGAAGATCACAGGGCCAAGAATCCACAGCCCATCCAGTGCAGTCCCATTAATACTCTGGCACACTTTAGAAATGATGTCAAGGCTTTGGAGAGGGTGGAGAGGAGATTTACCAGAACGGTACCAGGGATGAGGGACTTAAGTTTTGTGGAGAGACTGGAGAAGCTGAGATTGTTCTCCTTAGAGCGGAGATGGTTAGGGGGAGATTTAATTGAGGTGTTCAAAATCATGAGAGGTTTTGATGGAGTGGACAGGGAGAAATTGTTTCCAGCGGCAGAAGGGTCAGTAACCAATGGACACAGATTTAAGATAATTGGTAAAAGAGACAAGGTGGCGATGAGGAGAATTTTTTTTACGCAGCGAGTTGCAATGATCTGGAATACACCGACAGAAAGGGTGGTGGAAGCAGATTCAATAATAACTTTCAAAAATCAATTGGATATATTCTTGAAAAGGAAACATTTGCAGGCCGATGGGGAAAGAGCAGGGGAGTGGGACTAATTGGATAGCTCTTTCAAAGAGCCAGCACAGGCACGATGGGCTGAATGGCCTCCTCCTGTGCTCTACGATTCTATGGCTCTATGACCTTTGCTCAAAACTATGCCATGATGAAGAGTTGGGGGGGGGTGATTTTAACCCCCAAGAACGGGTGGGTTGAGGCCGGGTGGGAGTTGAAGATAGTTGTTTTTTGAGTCGCGACCGCAACCCTGCTTCACTTCCGGGTTTAATGTAGGCGCATAAAAGTACAGGCTTTCCACTGGGAATGCAACGTCTGAAAATTTTGCGGTTGCAACCCAAAAAAAGAACTATTTTCAACTCCCATCAACCGCCAACCCACCCATTCTTGGGGGTTAAAATTCCCCCCTTGGAGTCTGTATGATGGTGACTGGGTGATGTGGTGTGTTCCTTCCACCTTTTTTTTTCTTTCTTTCCTCTGCCAATTTCTTCCTCTCTTCCTCTCCTGAAAATCCTGACTTCATGGTAGACCAAGATTCCATTGGTGCATCAGTGCTTCAGCCAAGTGTAGTTTGCTCACATTATTGGAGAGACTCAGTCAATGCCAAAAAGGCCACGTTCTATTGCACCTGCTGTGTTACCCTGAGAAGATGGTAGTGGGCCTCTTCCTTGCTTGCTAAGCTGCACTTTAGACAGGGCATTAAGAGACAACCCTCGAGGGGTGACATCTTTCCTTCCGAGAAGGACATTAACGAATCGCTTGGGTTTTTAGTAACAATCTGGTAGCTTTCATGGTCATTTTTATCCCCCTTGGTGCTGGCTGTCAAATTCCTAAATTTATTGAACATAATTTCACAACTTGCCAAGGTGGGATTTGAACTTATGAACTCTGTGTTTCTCGTCTAGTATCGTAGCCACCACAGCGCATGTGTCAACAGACTATTGAACCACACACTGCATCATAGCCTTGCCTGATTGTGTCTTCACCTGATGTCCACACATATGCACTGTAAGTGAGTCCTCTGGTGGGGGGAGTCCAGAACAAGGGGGCATAACCTTAAAATTAGAGCTAGGTCATTCAGGGATGATGTCAGGAAGCACTTTGTCACACAAAGGGTGGTGGAAATTTGGAACTCTCTCCCCCAAAAAGCTGTTGAGGCTGGGGGTCAATTGAAAATGTCAAAACTCAGATTGATAGATTTTTGTTAGGCAAGGGTATTAAGGGATATGGAGAGTAGATGGGATTAAGATACAGATCAGCCATGATCTAAATGAATGGCGATTGTAAACAATTTTACAACACCAAGTTATAGTCCAGCAATTTTATTTTAAATTCACAAGCTTTCGGAGGCTTCCTCCTTCCTCAGGTGAACGAAATGAAATCCTCGAAATGAAATCGCATTTATAATTCACAGAACAATGCTTGGTGATTACAGACAGTTTTTTCAACTGCCCGTTGCCAAGGCAATCAGTGTGCAGACAGACAGGTGTTACCTGCAAGGTCTCAGAATATACAAATCACCAAAAAAAAACAACAAACAAAAAAAAACAGAGATAGAGAGGTAGAAACATAGAAAAGACAGCAACTGACCCGTTATATTAAAATGAATGGCGGAACAAGCTCAAGGGGCTGAATGGCCTCCTCCTGTTTCTATGTTCCTATGTTTCCCGTGATCAGGAGTGAGAACTTTGAGGAACCTCCCTGATCCTAAGGCAGGATATACTTGCCTTAGAGGCGGTGCAACGGAGGTTCTCTAGATTGATTCCTGGGTTGTCCTATGAGGAGAGATTGAGTAGAATGAGCCTATATTCTCTGGAGTTTAGAAGAATGAGAGGTGATCCCATTGAAACATACAAGATTCTGAGGGGGCTCGACAAGATAGATGCTGAGAGGTTGTTTCTCCTGGCTGGAGAGTCTAGAACTAGGGGGCATGGTCTCAGGATAAGGGCTCGGACATTTAAGACTGAGATGAAGAGGAATTTCTTCACTCAGAGGGCTGTGAATATTTGGAATTCTCTACTCCAGAGGGCTGTGGATGCTGAGTCTTTGAATATGTTCAAGGCTGAGGTGGGTAGATTTTTGGACTCTAGGGGAATCAAAAGATATGGGGATCGGGCGGGAAAGTGGAGTTGAGGTCGAAGATCAGCCATGATCTGATTGAATGGTGGAGCAGACTTGAGGGGCCTTTCGGCCTACTCCTGCTCCTATTTCTTATGTTCTTATGACCCAGGGTCCCTGAATCTGATTCCAGCCTTCCTACTGCTACCCTGGCTGAAATCATCTAACTCAGTACAGGCCGCAGATTGAATCTGGTAGCTTTGTGGCGTCTATGGCTCGGCTATTCAGGGGGAAAAAATCGTTGAGCCACGAGAGTAGTTGGTGCTCCTTCGAACATTGTTTATTGTTTTTCCCTGGAACATGTCCTCTAAAGCAGCCCAGGGAGTGTCGTGAATATTTTTCCTTTCTCTTGGATTCGACTGATGGGTTCCACCCAAAAGCCTATTCTTGTAGCCCTTTGAGGTGAGATTCAGCTCAGGCCTCTAATCTATATTTGTTTAGCTTCACAGCAGTTGTGTGTTTTGTCAGTGCTGGACTGTGAAAGGTTAAATTTTTTTTTTGTACTCCCCCCATTCCCAGGAATGCACCTGTGTGCGTTTCAGAGCAGCCCGGCATTCCGAATCAGTCAACCAGTGATCTCTGTGACTGGAAGCAAGAGAGTCTGCCAGAATGCCGCAGTACAAATTAAATTACATTTTACAGAAAACATGATTGGAATAATTACAGAAATGCAATCAAAGGGACGATGTGTTTTTGTCAGCCTGTGAATAAGCAATATTGGCTTGTAAGAAAAAAATCAAAATGATTGAAATAAATGTGAAATGGGAGCAGTGCACCTTTTAAAATTAAAGGAGGAAAGAAAGAAAGAACAAACTTGCATTTATATAGCGCCTTTCATGACATCAGGACGTCCCAAAGCGCTTTACAGCCAATGAAGTGCAGTCACTGTTGTAATGTAGGAAATTTTAAGTTTTCTTCTGGGCCACTCCTGCTCCTTCACGCCTCACAAGGAAGCTTTGGACCTCCCTTGTCCCAGGCTCCCAAACCCCCCTCCCACCAACGCAGTCTCAACCCCACCGATCGCAGTCAGAATCCCCCTCCCCCATTGCAGTCACAACCCCCCCCCATCCCCGATCGCAGTCAGAATCCCCCTCCCCCATTGCAGTCACAAACCCCCCAACCCGATCGCAGTCAGAATCCCCCTCCCCCATTGCAGTCACAAACCCCCATCCCCGATCGCAGTCAGAATCCCCCTCCCCCATTGCAGTCACAAACCCCCCAACCCGATCGCAGTCAGAATCTCCCTCCCCCATTGCAGTCACAAACCCCCCAACCCGATCGCAGTCAGAATCCCCCTCGCCCATTGCAGTCACAAACCCCCCAACCCGATCGCAGTCAGAATCCCCCTCCCCCATTGCAGTCACAAACCCCCATCCCCGATCGCAGTCAGAATCCCCCTCCCCCATTGCAGTCACAAACCCCCATCCCCGATCTCAGTCAGAATCCCCCTCCCCCATTGCAGTCACAAACCCCCATCCCCGATCTCAGTCAGAATCCCCCTCCCCCATTGCAGTCACAAACCCCCCATCCCCGATCGCAGTCAGAATCCCCCTCCCCCATTGCAGTCACAAACCCCCATCCCCGATCTCAGTCAGAATCCCCCTCCCCCATTGCAGTCACAAACCCCCCCCCCCAACCGATCACAGTCAGAATCCCCCATCCCCGATCGCAGTCACAAACCCCCCATCCCCGATCGCAGTCAGAATCCCCCTCCCCCATTGCAGTCACAAACCCCCCCCCCAACCGATCACAGTCAGAATCCCCCATCCCCGATCGCAGTCACAAACCCCCCATCCCCGATCGCAGTCAGAATCCCCCTCCCCCATTGCAGTCACAACCCCCCCCCCCCAACCGATCACAGTCAGAATCCCCCATCCCCGATCGCAGTCACAAACCCCCCATCCCCGATCGCAGTAAGAATCCCCCCTCCCCTGATCACAGTCAGAAACACCCCTCCCTCCTCTCCCGCTGACTTCCGGGGACTGAGTCCGCAGGATCCCGGCTGCCCCGATCCCCACCCCCCTCCTGCCAACCGACTAGGGCGGGTGTCAGAGAAATTATATGTTAAGATGGGCTGGGCCTCCACGTCCCCAATCTCCCTGGGTTCACCATCCATTTCAGTGCTCAATGTAGAGCAAAACCATTACTGTAAACCAGTAACAAATGACAAATATGGATATGAATGTAGCAATCATAGTACTTACATATAGCTGTGGTCATGGAGACAAATGAAGTTGAAGGCACAAAATCAACCCAATCTCTATGGATAGAAAGGCTCTATATGGATAGGAGTTAAACGTCACTTTTTATTAGTTACAGATACATGCAAACTGTGATCATACAGAGAAATGTCAAGAGGAATTAATAACCGCCAATAAACACAGAAGTTGGAGAGTAGAACTTAGAGTTTAGTGTTTGCAATATTGGTGGGTGGATAGTTAACCTGTTCATGTGTCATTCCTCCAACCTCCAATTTAACACAGATGTTACTCAATCTATTCTAAAGAAAGAAAGACTTGCATTTATATAGCACCTTTCTTGACCCTCAGAATGTCCCAAAGCAACCAATGTACTTTTTGAAGTGTAGTCACCGTCATAATGTAGGAAAGTCGGCAGCCGATTTGCACACAGCAAGGACCCACAAACAGCAATGTGATAATGACCAGATAATCTGCTTTTAGTGATGTTGGTTGAGGGATAAATATTGGCCATGACACTGGGGAGAACTCCCCTGCTCTTCTTCGAAATAATGGCAATGGGATCTTTTACGTCCACCTGAGAGGGCAGACGGAGACCGTGTCATCCGAAAAATGGAACCTGAGAAAATGAGGCAATGGGCCACTTGCTTGGGTGCGTTGTTACATCATTAGTTGCTGCTCCGTGCAGCAACTGTTGCTGGGTCTAGACGGACAGGAAGGAAGTGCTCTCTGTACGTATGTGCGTGAGCAAAAGCAAAAGAAACCTCACAGAACTGCTAAGGTCAAAACCCCTTTGACCTCTGTGTTTTAGAAACAGCATTTTAACATCATACTTTACATTATTCTTTCAGCTTGTTGATGCTGTCATAGGAAGATTAGGACCAGGAGTAGGCCATTCAGCCCCTCGGGCCTGCTCCCCCATTCAATTAGATCATCATTGATCTGCACCTCAATTCCATTGACCTGCCTTTGCTCCATATCCCTTGATCCCATATCTAACAAAAATCTATCGATCTCAGTCTTGAAATCTCCAATTGTTCCCGAGCATCCACAGCCTTTTGGGGCGGAGAATTCCAGATTTCTACTACCCCATCTCTTCCATCACCTCTGAGCTAGAAATTTGTAGGTTTGAGTCCCATTGCCGAATTTGAGCACATAATCTAACTGACACTCTCCAGTACAGAATAGGTGAAAAACTGGACTCTCAAAGGTGTTGTCCTTTTGAAGAAACTTTAAACTGAGTCGCCATCTGTCTGTTCAGGTAGACGTTAGAAGGTGTCGTGGCAGTACATGTAGAACAGATAGGTCTTGGCCAATATTCCTCCCTCAGCCAAGGCCACCAAAATCAGATTAACTGGTCATCAATCTCATTGCTGTTTGTGGAATGTTGCCAAGCACAAAATATCGGTGTGTTTTGCCAACGGTACAACACTCACTGGGGTAGATTTTCAAGTTCCATCCCAACTTTGCTATCGACCATCCATTGTAAAAGCCACCCGATTTTTCATTTCCATCAAAATCAATTAAAATTAAAATCAACACAACAACTTGCATTTATAAAACTCCCTTAACGTAGTAAAATGTCCCAAGGTGCTTCATGGGAGCGTAACCAAACAAAATTTGACACTGAGCCACATATGGAGATATTAGGACATGTGATCAAATACTTGGTCAAAGAGGTAGGTTTTAAGGAGCATCTTAATGGAGGAGAGAGAGGTAGAGAGGCGGAGAGGTTTAGGGAGGAAATTACAGAGCTTAGGGCCTAGACAGCTAAAGGCACGGCCGCCAATGGTGGAGCGATGAAAATTGGGGACACGCAAGAGGCCAGAATTGGAGGAGCGCAGAGATCTCGGAGGGTTGTAAGGCTGGAGGAGGTCACAGACGTAGGGAAATCGGGCGGTTTGTATAACGGTTGACTAATCTGCAATGCCAGTTTTAAGCCCGAGCGGCAAAGTGAACATAAGAACATAAGAAATAGGAGCAGGAGTAGGCCATCTGGCCCCTCGAGCCTGCTCCGCCATTCAACAAGATCATGGCTGACCTTCTATCTCAACGCCACTTTCCTGCACCATCCCCATGTGCCTTGATGCCTTTAATATCTAGAAATCCATCGATCTCTGTTTTGAATGTACTCAGTGACTGAGCCTCCACAGCCCTCTGGGGTAGAGAATTCCAAAAATGTTGTATGTTTCAATGAGATCACCTCTCATTCTTCTAATCTCTAGAAAATACAGGCCTAGTCTACTCAATCTCTCCTCATACAACAATCCCGCCATCCCAAGAATCAGTCTGGTGAACCTTTGTTGCACTCCCTCTATGGCAAGTATATCTTTTCTTGGGTAAGGAGGCCAAAATTGTACACAATGCTCCAGGTGCGGTCTCACCAAGGTCCTATATAATTGCAGTAAGACATCTTTACTCCTGTACTCAAAAGCTCTTTTAATAAAGGCCAACATACCATTTGCCTTCCTAATTGCTTGCTGCACCTGCATGTTAGCTTTCAGCGACTCATGTACAAGGACACCCAGAACATCAACATTTCCCAATCTCTCGCCATTTAAAAAATACTCTGCATTTCTGTTTTTCCTACTAAAGTGGATAAATTCACATTTTTCCACATTATATTCCATCTGCCATGTTTTTGCCCACTCACTTAGCCTGTCTATATCCCCTTGAAGCCTCTTTGCATCCTCCTCACAACTCACATTCCCACTTAGTTTTGTGTCATCAGCAAACGTGGAAATATTGCATTTGGTCCCCTCATCCAAATCATTGATTTAGATTGTGAAAGCTGAAACTCTACCCCGACTGTGTTGTGAAGTAATTGATTGCATGAAGAGTGCGTTGAGAGGTTTCTGAGCTATGTAAAACCAAGTCTTTCTCTTTTTTCACGTTACTTATATTTTCTCAAGCAACATTCTTCTACAGCACACATAATTGACTGTGTGCTAACAATTCTAAGCGGTTATTTTGGACCTGGTGCAGGAAATATCATTTTGCCCTCGAGGGCTTTTCTTTCCGTCATTGTTTTCTTTTGTTTTGTGATCGCAGCTTGTATCCTGTGCCAACTTCAGAGATTTGCTTCTGCGATAAGTGTCAGGACAGTCATCTGCTGCTTATTTCCTGCTGTCTCGCAAGACTCAATTGTCTCCGAGATTATTTTAGAGGGCTTAGGGGTGTAGGTGTTGATTTGATAAGTGAATTGCGCTTTTAAGAAACCGTTTCATTTCTTCAGAGGAGGCGAGATAATTCTTTTGTGTGTGTGTGTGTGTGTGTGTGTGTGTGTGAAAATCATATTGCAAACACTGGGCAGCTCAGCATAAACCACAGAAGCCAAAAGAAAAAAATAAAAGACACGACCAGTTTGACAAATCAGCTTTATTACAGGAATCCCTTCTTACCACTCGCGCTGAGGTTGTCAGTTTAACATCACTCACAAGTGCTCACATCAAACAGGGGAATATACACATGTTAGCCGAGCAGTTGGATGCATTTGCAAGGCAGGGACTGTGACTAACAAATACAGCACCCGAAGACACGGATGACAACCTCTTTGCTGTTTTTATCATTTGCCTGATGATTAGTTATCTGACGGGCATTAGATTTCCCTGTGTGATCCTTTCATCTCTCACTCCCCCCTGCCCCCCCCCGCCCCCCATTAAGATGAAGAATGACACAATACAGGAGAATGCCTACGTTTTGCTCACTGGCATCTAATGACAATGCTAAGGATTACTAATAAGTCTATTATGACGCGTGCTTGTCTAACCTCAAAAAAAATAGCCTGCTTTGTATTGTATTTGCAGGTGACTTTTTTCTTTATTTGAACATTGCCCCACTAAGGAGGTACCAATCCTGTTGCTCGGGTAACTTCAACAGATATGTAAATGCAGCGAAATCCACAAAATGTCAAACGGATATCAGCAAATTCCTGGGCAAACAATCCTTTGCCCTAATCCAGTGTAATCATTGCTGCTTTAAGCAGTCTTTTCGTAAGTATAGGATGACCTGTTGGTTCTGTCAGGAAGATGCTGCAGAATGTTGACTGTTCACTCTGGAGACCGTGGACCTCATGTCCTACTCCACAACAAAAAATGCCCTGTGCTGACTCGATAACTCAGTAATGACACTCAAGAGTGAATTCTGGCCTACGATGTCAGCTTCTGTGATCCACTCCCTACAACGGCCAGTTCTTTTTGCCCAAACACAGCCCAGCCCTCTTGGGCACCCCTTTCATCAGCTCTTGGTGCAGGAGGTGGGTCATGGAACATTCACTTTCCATTGATTTTCGTGTCTTTTTTTAAATCATATTTCATCTCTCGTGCTGGTATTGCCAGCTTTGGATATCTCGTAATTGCAGTTGAGGGCACCATTTTGGAACTGTTCCGAACATACCAAAATGACAGGTAGGAATAGATCAGCTGGTCCATCAAGCTTGCCCCACACTCACGGTGGCTGGACCATCATGACTGGAAACCTCCCATCACCCATCCCCCCCACCACCACCCCCTCCCCCCTCCTCCGCCCCCTGTATCCTGTCGGCAAAAAAAAAACAAAGACCGATAAAGGAAAAAAAAAACTCTGGAAAATTCCTCCCTGGCGATCAAAACCAGTCCAGTAGATCAGATGGCCCATGTGTTATCTGTAAACCTTCTGTAGCTCTGCCCCTGTCAAGTATTACATTTTGCTTTCCCTTTGCTGTTCGGGTTTGTATGGTCTCAGCTTTACTGCGACTGTTGTCCAAATCTTTAAGTAAAGATGCAATAAAAAAATACTTGACTTCCAACCTGGGGGCCTCTGATCCAAACTGAGCTCCCATCAATATCTTACTTCCAATTCTTTACGGTCCATAACTGGAGCACTTCAATGTTAAAAGGAAATCACCCATCTTAGGAGAGGAAAAACCTGACCAAATCATTCGGAAGTAAAGCTTCTGGCATTTAGTGATGGAGGGCAGCTGTAGAGGATTCTGTTGCTTAGACTGTTTAGAAGGAAATGTGCTAGAGGGTGGTGACTTGAGGATCTCAAGGGAAAATTACAAGTCAAGTGCAATTGGAACAGATAGAGATAACTGGGGACTGCAGTGGGTTGGGCACTGGTTGAGTTTAAATCCACCGCGGCCGATAGTTTGGAAAGCTGTCTGCTGTATGTCAGGGTCCATGTAAATGAATCTGGGCAGGATCAATCAAACACCCGACTGGACAAATGCCAATAGCACAAAGCTATCCGGAATTCAGCGCCAATTGTTTATAAATTATAATTTATAAATTATAAGTGGCCGATTAGCTCAGTTGGGTAAAATATGGTATTAATGATGTAAAGGTCGCGGGTTCGATCCCAATAAGAGCCATAAGCGTTCATTTACAGGGAGCGGGCAGGAAATTGGACATGAATTTAGATTTGAGGTTAGGATCAGATCAGCCGTGATCTTATTGAATGGCGGAGCAGGCTCGATTGGCCTACTCCTGCTCCTATTTCTTATGTTTTTACTCAGAGAAGAATAGCTGTGGTGAGAAATGGACCAATGTCACGCTGGTGCAGTAGATGAGATTCCTCGGAGGTTGGGGTTACAGCACAATGTGATGGAAGAGTAAATACTCTGAATCACAGGGTGTATGTAACTTACCATTGCTGGACTGAGACTGGTAGCTGCTGTATGGGTTCCAGTCAGGCTTGGTTTCTGCTCAAACTGTCCAGTCCAGCAGAGAGCGCCAGGCGTGCCTGGATACACTCGTATATAAAAAAAGAAAGAACTTGGATTCTTATAGCACCTTTCATGGCCTCAGGACGTCCCAAAGTATTTTGCAGCCAATGAAGTGTAGTTACTATTGCAATGTTGGGAAACGCAGCAGCCAATTTGCGCCCAGCAAGGTCCCACAATCAGCAATGTGATAATGACCAGATAATCTGTTTTTAGTGATGTTGGTTGATGGATAAATATTGGCCAGGATACTGAGGTGGGAACTCCCCTGATTTTCTTCGAAATAGTGTCATGGGACCTTTTACATACACCTGAGAGGGCAGGCGGAGTCTCAGTTTCACGTCTTATCCGAAAGACGGCACCTCCAACAGTGCAGCACTCCCTCAGTACTGCCCTGGAGTGTCAGCTAAGATTTTGTGCTCAAGTCTCTGGAGTGGGACTTAAACCCACAGCCTTCTGACTCAGAGGCGAGAATGCTACCAACTGAACCAAGACTCTCTCTGTTTAAGTCTATATCTTGGATGGTGTCAATATAAAAACATACATTCATTTTGATCAAGAGAGTTCTGTGTTCCTCTACAGTGGGCTGGCTCAGCCTCTGATGTATACCTGTAGTGTTCTTTCCTGCTCTGTTGTCTACTTTGATCTTCTTCTAACATTCTGCACATATTACCGAGGTGTATTTTACAAATTTGTGCTGCTGGTACAGAATTCCGCCCACCAGGAGTGCATGATGAGAGTTCGGACACAAAGACTAATTGGCACAGCAAGATTTTCCGCTGTTAATTTTAATGAATGGAAAATCCGATGGGGCTTGTTCTAAGCCTGATTCCCAGACACCTGTTCCCAATGGACAACGGTCTGAGACTGCAAAATTTATAAAATATACAAGCTACAGTTCTTCAAATTCTTACTATCACTGGACTCTCTAAACACTGCACAACACTTTTATTGACAGATTTCTTTCTGCTTCAAGCTTCTCCTTTCTGTTCTAAATTCCCAATTCTGATTGGTAAATTTAACAACTTTGCACTCTTGGAGCTTTGGCCCTGGGGAAATCTGGCATGGAGGTCAGCAAGCCCAGTAGGATCGTCCCTCCACTGGTACCGTAGTGTACTGGTTATGTTACTAGACTAGTAACCCAAGAATCAAGAGTTTTAAAGCCCGCACCAGCAAGTTGTGAAATTAAATTCAATAAATTGGTTAAACAGAAGTCTGGCACAAGAAAGAGAATTTAGCGGGGTGCTGTAATAACCCAACTGGTTTTGCTAATGTCCTTCAGGGAAGGGAACTTGCCACCCTTACCCGGTGTAGCCTACATAGAATCTTAAAACACAGAAGGAGGCCATTCAGCCCATCATGCAAACGCCGGGTTTTGGGAAGAGCTATCAATTAGTCCCACTCTCCTGCTCTTTTCCCAAAGCCCTGTAAATTTTTCCTTTTTAAGTGTGTGTCCAATTCCCCTTTGAAAGTTACTATTGAATCTGCTTCCATCACCCTGTGCATTCCAGATCACAACAACTCGCTGCGTAAAAAAATTCTCCTCATCTCACCCCTCGTTCTTTTGCCAGTTATCTTAAATCTGTGTCCATTGGCTATCGACCCTCTTGCCAGTGGAAACAGTTGCTTCCTAGCTACTCACACACATAGACACAAAGAAACACACACAGACACACAGACACATACACACACACAGATACACACACACAGACACACACACACACACAGAGACAGACACACACAGAGACAGACACACACAGACACACACACACACAGACAAACACACACAGATACACAGACACACACACATACACACAGACACACAGACACACACAGGCACACAGACAGATACAGACACACACACACACACACACACACAGACACACAGATACAGACACACACACACAGAGACACACACACACAAATACGCACACACACACACACACACAGACACACACACACAGACACACAGATACAGACACACACACACACAAATATACACACACACACACAGACACACACAGACGATACAGACACACACACACAGACAGACAGACACACACAGACACACATACACAGACAGACACACACAGACACACACACACACAGACACACACACACAGACACACACAGACGATACAGACACACACACACACAGAGACAGACACACACAGGCACACACACACACAGACACAGACACACACACACTGACACACACGCACACACACAGACACACAGACAGATACAGACACACACACAGACACACACTGACACACACACACAGACACACACACACACACTGACACACACACACACATGCCGCTTCTCTAGTCTCTCCCCATCGTGGAACTCGAAGAGATAATGCTCCCTTGTGCCATCTTTTGGAGATTGAAACCAGTTCCAAATGATTCGGACAGTCACGTTAGTCACCTGATCACCGAGTTCTGGCAGTGAGATTAACAGTAACCCGCGGTGTACAGATGTGACACAGGTAAATAAACCCTGCAGTGAGGCAATTAAATGTTGCCAGGAAAAAAAATGAGAGCAATAATACTCTTACATCGCACCTTGTCACATGGTAACGTCTTGACGCAATCACATAACGAATTACTTTGAAGTGCAGCGATGAGTTTAAAAAAAATTGCATGACGTCACAATTTTTTACAGGCAGGTGTCTTTTGATTCCACTTGTGAATCAGGAAAGTTTAATCATGTGCCACTTCAGCATTGAAGTCTTAATTAGCTTAAAAAACTGATGAGTGCTGGATAAGGGCGAGTAAAAATGCAAAACAGAAACTTAAAGCTAATCAGAATTTCCAGGGATCAATCGGGCTTGGATGAAAGCCCACATTTCTGTTAAAATAGTGAGGAATGTTTCTGTTCGCGAAAAAAGAAGAGAAAACATGGCTTGGAACCATCGGTTTCTGCCGCGTTTCCTAAATTACCACAATGACTGCACTTCAAAAGTGCTCAATTGGCTGTAAAGCTCTTTGGGGACGTCCTGAGGTCGTGGAAGGTGCTATATAAATGCGAGTGCTTTCTTACTTCTTTCTATGACGAGATATTGACCATGGTGCGTTGGACCTGACTGTAGATTTGTTGAGCTTCACCTGATTCACGCCAATGGAAACGTGAAATACAAGGGGAGGGGATAGAACTGATGGCAAACCAGCCCAGTTCTCTTGTGCACTTTCCAGTGCCTGTTTGAAGAATTGTAAACAATTTTACAACACCAAGTTATAGTCCAACGATTTTATTTTTAATCCCACAAGCTTTCGGGGGCTTTCCCCTTCCTCAGGCAGTGTGGAAATGACAATTTCGAATCCTTCGCATTTTAAGATCACATAACAATGCCTGGTGATTACTGCCCGTTGCCAAGGCAATCACAGTGAGCAGACAGAAAGGTGTCATCTAAAAGGCCACTGAATATACAATAGGGATCCGCGATACAGCAACCGAACACAAAATTTCAGCAGCGAACCCAATGAGACAATCAACGATCCGGAACAGCAGACAGAGGGATCCGCGATACAGCAACCGAAGAGGAAAGAGTCTCACTGGACTCCTCCAGAGGGTCGCTGCCCTCAGCTTGACATGTATGCTCAAGCTGTCAGGAAATGCGTCTATGCCAGATTCATCAGCCGCACTCAGAAGACAGTCCAGAATGTCACCTGAGCACAACGCAACGCCATCAAAGCTCTCAAGACCAACCGCAACATCGTCATCAAACCAGCGGACAAAGGAGGAGCCATCGTCATACAGAACAGAACGGACTATTGCAAAGAAGCATACCGACAACTGGACAACCAGGAACACTACAGACGGTTACCCGCAGACCCGACCAAAGAACACACCCATCAGCTCAACAAACTGATCAAGACCTTCGATCCAGACCTTCAAAACATCCTACGCACTCTCATCCCACGTACTCCCCGCATGGGAGACTTCTACTGCCTCCCAAAGATACACAAAGCCAACACACCCGGACGTCCTATCGTATCAGGCAATGGAACCCTGTGTGAGAACCTCTCTGGATACATCGAGGGCATCCTGAAACCCATCGTGCAGGGAACCCCCAGCTTCTGTCGCGACACTACAGACTTTCTACAAAAACTCAGTACCCACGGACCTGTTGAACCAGGAACACTTCTCACCACGATGGACGTCTCGGCACTCTACACCAGTATCCCCCACGATGACGGCATCGCTGCGACAGCATCAATACTCAACACCAACAACAGCCAATCTCCAGATGCCATCCTACAACTCATCCGCTTCATCCTGGATCACAATGTCTTCACCTTCAATAACCAGTTCTTTACCCAAACACACGGAACAGCCATGGGGACCAAATTCGCACCCCAATACGCCAACATTTTCATGCACAAGTTCGAGCAGGACTTCTTCACTGCACAGGACCTCCAACCAACACTATACACCACATACATCGACGACATTTTCTTTCTATGGACCCACGGTGAGGAATCACTAAAGAGACTACACGATAACATCAACAAGTTCCATCCCACCATCAAGCTCACCATGGACTACTCCTCAGAATCAGTTTCTTTCTTGGACACACGAATCTCCATCAAAGACGGGCACCTCAGCACCTCACTCTACCGCAAGCCCACGGACAATCTCACAATGCTCCACTTTTCCAGCTTCCACCCTAACCACGTCAAAGAGGCCATCCCCTATGGACAGGCCCTGCGAATACACAGGGTCTGCTCAGACGAGGAGGAACGCGATGGACACCTACAGACGCTGAAAGACGCCCTAGTAAGAACGGGATATGATGCTCGACTCATCGATCGACAGTTCCGACGGGCCACAGCGAAAAATCGCGTAGACCTCCTCAGAAGACTAACACGGGACGCAACCAACAGAGTACCCTTCGTCGTCCAGTACTTCCCCGGAGCGGAGAAACTACGCCATGTTCTCCGCAGCCTTCAACATGTCATCAATGATGACGAACACCTCGATATGGCCATCCCCACACCTCCACTACTCGCCTTTAAACAGCCACCCAACCTCAAACAGACCATCGTTCGCAGCAAATTACCCAGCTTTCAGGAGAACAGCGTCCACGACACCACACAACCCTGCCACGGTAACCTCTGCAAGACATGCCAGATCATCGACACAGATACCACCATCACACAAGAGGACACCACCCACCAGGTGCACGGTTCATACTCCTGTGACTCGGCCAACGTTGTCTACCTCATACGTTGCAGGAAAGGATGCCCCAGAGCATGGTATATTGGCGAGACCATGCAGACACTGCGACAACGGATGAACGGACACCGCGCAACAATCGCCAAACAGGAGGGTTCTCTCCCTGTCGGGGAACACTTCAGCAGTCATGGACATTCAGCCACCGACCTTTGGGTAAGCATACTCCAAGGCGGCCTTCGAGACACACGACAATGCAAAATCGTCGAGCAGAAATTAATAGCCAAGTTCCGCACCCATGAGGACGACCTCAACCGGGATCTTGCGTTCATGTCACACTACACGTAACCCCACCAGCGAACAAATGTTATCTGTTTTTAATATAACGGGTCATTGACTGTCTTCCTTCTCTCTCTCTCTCTCATTTTTTTTGGGGGGTTGTATATTCAGTGGCCTTTTAGATGACACCTTTCTGTCTGCTCACTGTGATTGCCTTGGCAACGGGCAGTAATCACCAGGCATTGTTATGTGATCTTAAAATGCGAAGGATTCAAAATTGTCATTTCCACACCGCCTGAGGAAGGGGAAAGCCCCCGAAAGCTTGTGGGATTAAAAATAAAATCGTTGGACTATAACTTGGTGTTGTAAAATTGTTTACAATTGTCAACCCCAGTCCATCACCGGCATCTCCACATCATGTTTGAAGAATGATATTGATAGAGTTCGGCAAATTGTCTGCCTGCTGCCTTGTCCAAGGATTGTTGGCAGGCCCCAATTAGGAGTAAAATTGAGTTTTTTTTGGGGGGCGAGGGAATTCCCAAAAAATTTTGGAAGTTAAAATGGAGGGATAGGTAGGATAACGACTTGGAGATAAATGTAAGGAATCTTACAACACCAGGTTATAGTCCAACAGTTTTATTTGAAAAATAACCTGGTGGTGTAAGATTCCTTACATTTGTCCACCCCAGTCCATCACCGGCATCTCCACATCATGGCAACTTGGAGATCAGACTAGATAGCATGTGTTAGAATATTCTTAGTCTCTTGGACCTTGGAGAGGGTGCAGAGGAGATTTACTCACATGGTCCCAGGGATGTTAACATACAGATCAGCCGTGATCTCACTGACTGGCGGAAGAGGCTCGAGGGGCTGAATGGCCTACTCCTGGTCCTATGTTCCTATGTTTGTATGTTCCCATGAAGGACTTCACATATGTGGAGAAACTAGAGAAGCTGGGATTGTTCTCCTTAGAGCAGAGAACAATCCTGATCAGTCTGCATCTTTTCTAAAGAGAAGCTGCAGTAAACCTGTACAGGGGAATCTGATTCATTGTTTAAAGTGCATGTGCATTCATCAGATTGACAGATGACAGTCGGGGAACTTGGTGCTTTTCTACTCTCTGTTCAGTGACAGGATAAAGTATTCACAGGTCAAGTATTGCCATATGCAGCACAAATTTCCTTCCTTCATAATCCTGACAACGTCAATTAACCCTCGCCTCAGAAGAGCCCCCCTACTGATTAGGTATGACATTTCCACTTCTCGTACTTTTTGTTACCATCCCCTTTCACAGCAGGGTTCCCAGGTTCATGCTAGTTAGTAACATACTGCAAGGTAGTTCTGTGCTGTCAACATCTGTCCATGAGGAATAGACAACCTTATTTGTCTTGTGAACACTAAATAGCCATTAGAGAGGAGGCATCCATCATTTCTGCTTGGGATGAACTGGAACTTGTGTCATGGAGGTAAGAGGATAGCATTCTAATGCACTGCAACCCAGTTACACAATAGAGAAAGGAGAGATAATGGAAGGAAAACAATCTGAAATAAATACAGGAACTGCCAGAAATGTGCAGCGGGTCAGTCAGGACCTCGAAGGGAAAGAAAGCCTTGCATTTATCTAACACCTTTCACAAACTCAGGACGACCCAGAGTGCTTTACAGCTAATGAAATACTTTTTGAAGTGTAGTCACTGTTGTAACGTAGAAATGCATCAGCCAATTTGAGCAAGGCAAGATCCCGTAAACAGCAATGTGATAATGACCAGATAATCTGTCACTGGTGTAGGGATAAATATTGGCCAGGACACCAGGGAGGACTCCCTGCACTTAGAATCATAGAAACATAGAAAGGTTACAGCACAGAAGGAGGCCATTAGACCCATCGAGTCCGCGCCAGCTCTATGCAAGAGCAATCCAGCTAATCCCACTCCTCCGCTCTATCCCCGTAGCCCTGCAATTTTTTTCCTTTCAAGTACTTATCCAGTTCCCTTTTGAAGGCTATGATTGAAGCTGCCTCCACCACCCCCTCGGGCAGTGTATTCCAGATCATAACTACTCGCTGTATAAAAAAGGTTTTCCTCATGTCACCTTTGGTTCTTTTGCCTATCACCTTAAATCTATGTCCTCTGGTTCTTGACCCTTCCGCCAATGGGAACAGTTTCTCTCTATCCACACTGTCTAGACCCTTCATGATTTTGAATACCTCTATCAAATCTCCTTGCAACCGTCTCTGTTCCAAGGAGAACAACCCCAGCTTCTCCAGTCTATCCACGTAACTAAAGTCCCTCATCCCTGGAATCATTCTAGTAAATCTCTTCTGCACCCTCTCTAGGGCCTTCACATCTTTCATAAAGTGCGGTGTCCAGAACTGAACACAATACTCCAGTTGTGGCTGAACCAGTGTTTTATAAAGGTTCATCATGACTTCAATACTTTTGTACTCTATGCCTCTATTTATAAAGCCCAGGATCCCGTATGCTTTTTTAACCGTTTTCTCAACCTGCCCTGCCACCTTCAATGATTTGTGCACATTTACCCCCTGATCTCTCTGTACCTGTACCCTTTTTAGCATTGTGCCCTCTAGTTTATATTGCCTTACTTCGTATCACTTCAATGTATCACTTCGCATTTTGCTGCATTAAATTTCATCTACCATGTTTCCGCTCATGCCACCAGCCTGTCTATATCCTCTTGAAGTCTATCACTATCCTCCTCACTGTTTACTACCCTTCCAAGTTTTGTGTCATCTTCAAATTTTGAAATTGTGCCCTGTACACCCAAGTCCAAGTCATTAATATATATCAAGAAAAACAGTGGTCCCAGCACCGACCCCTGGCGAATTCCACTGTACATCTCCCTCCAGTCTGAAAAACAACCATTCACCACAAGTCTCTGTTTCCCGTCCCTTAGCCAATTCTGCATCCATGTTGCTACTGCCCCCTTTATTCCATGGGCCGCAATCTTGATGATAAGCCTATTATGCGGCACTTTATCAAACACCTTTTGAAAGTCCATATACACCACATCAACTGCATTGCCCTCATCTACCCTCTCTGTTACCTCATCATAAAACCCAATCAGGTTAGTTAAACACGATTTGCCTTTACCAAATCTGTGCTGGCTTTCCCTAATCAATCCACACTTGTCCAAGTGACTGTTAATTCTGTCCCGGATTATCGTTTCTAAAAGTTTCTCCACCACTGAGGTTAAACTGACTGGCCTATAGTTGCCAGGTTTATCCTTACACCCTTTTTTGAACAAGGGTGTAACATTTGCAATTCTCCAGTCCTCTGGCACCACCCCCATATCTAAGGATGTTTTGAAGATTATGACCAGTACCTCCGCAATTTCCACCCTTACTTCGCTCAGCAACCTAGGGTGCATCCCATCCGGACTGGGTGACTTATCCATTTTAAGTACAATTAGCCCTTCTAGTACCTCTTCTTTATCAATTTTTAGCCCATCCAGTATCACAACTGTATCTTCCTGGCAGCATCTTCTTCCTTGGTAAAGACAGATGCAAAGTGCTCATTTAGTACCTCAGCCATCCCCTCTGCCTCCATGAGTAGATCTCCTTTATGGTCCCTAATCACCCTTCCTCTTACTACCCATTTACTGCTTACATGCCTGTAGAAGACTTTTGGATTCCCCTTTATATTGGCCGCCAGTCGATTCTCATACTCTCTCTTTGCCCCTCTTATTTCCTTTTTCACTTCCTCTCTGAACTTTCTATATTCTGCCTGGTTCTCACTTGTGTTATCAACCTGACATCTGTCATACACCCTTTTTTTCTGTTTCATCTTACTCTCTATCTCTTTTGTCATCCAGGGAGCTCCACCTTTCTGCCTTGTGCGAATGTGCCTAGACTGTACCCAAACCATCTCCTCTTTAAAGGCCGCCCACTGTTCAATTACAGTTTTTCCTGCCAATCTTTGATTCCAATTTACCCAGGCCAGATCTGTTCTCATCCCACTGAAATTGGCCCTCCTCCAATTGAGCATTTTTACTTTAGAGTGGTCCGTGTCCTTTTCCATAGCTATTCTAAACCTTATGATACTATGATCGCTGTTCCCTAAATGTTCCCCCATTGACACTTGCTCCACTTGGCCCGCCTCATTCCTCAGAACCAAGTCTAGCAATGCCTCCTTCCTTGTTGGGCTCGAAACGTACTGGTCAAGAAAGTTATCCTGAATACATTTCAAAAATTCCTCCCCCTCTTTGTTCCTTATTTTATTATTGTTATCCCAGTCTATATTAGGATAGTTGAAGACCCCACTTATCACTACTCTATGGCTTTTGCACCTCTCTGTAATTTCCCTGCAAATTTGCTGCTCTATATCCTTCCCACTAGTTGGTGGCCTATAGGATACACCCAGTAGTGTAATGGCACCTCTTTTATTTCTTAACTCGAACCAAATGGATCCTGTCCTTGACCCATCCAGGACATCCTCTCCCTCCAGTAGTGCAATGTTCTCCTTAATCCATTCTGCCACCCACCACCCCCCCCACTCCTTTCTTTCCTTCCCTATCTTTCCTGCACACCTTATATCCAGGAATATTTAGTACCCAATCCT
Organism: Heptranchias perlo; assembly: GCF_035084215.1. Lineage (NCBI taxonomy): Eukaryota > Metazoa > Chordata > Chondrichthyes > Hexanchiformes > Hexanchidae > Heptranchias > Heptranchias perlo. The sequence continues at coordinate 10,573,428 of NC_090338.1, read as the reverse complement.
GCCCTTCAAAATTGGATCTTACACATCTACCTGAGAGGTCAGACAGTGCCCTGGTTTAATGTCTCATCTGAAAGATAGCACCTCCAACAGTGAAGCACTGAAGCATCAGCCTAGATTATATGCTCAAGTCCCATGGAGTGGGACTATGAACCCACAGCCTTCTAACTCAGAAGGTGAAAGTGCTGTGCACAGAGCCACATCTGACACCTAAAAGAAGACTAATGTTTTGAGTAGAGACTCTTCAGAATTCAAAAGAGATTGTCACGTTGCTCCCTGAACTCTCTGTATGTCGCAGTGTAAGAAGAATAATTTAGGAAGGAAGGCAGCACACCTCCCCATCTCTATCAAAGAGACCCCTTTGTCTCCTCTCTGTGAGATAAATTTTAACAGGAGGCTGAAAAGGCCATCTGGTCTTACCTCCAAATTAGGAAGGATCTTGCATTTCCATAGTACCCTTTGCAACTTTAGGATGACTCAACATGTTTCATAGCCGATGAAGCACTTTTAGTGGATAGCAACTGCTGTAATATTAAAAAAACTGCAATTTTCTTAGTATTTAACATCAATTAGTTTGCCTCTTTTGCATATATTAGCATGCATACAGTAGATTTGAATAATAGGAACTAACTTCTAATTGGATAGGTAACTTACTGCTGACAGTAAGTGAAGCAATTTACCACTGATTGCCTGCCTAAAGGACCTTAATAACCACAATACAGAATATCAATCCCCATAGCACACTATCACAGTGCTACGCCATTTGAATCACCTTATAAAACATGTTAGGATAAATACATTTTTATAACTATAGTGAGGAAATGGTGCAGTGGTAACCTTGAGTTAGAAATTTAAAGCACTTCACAGCTTGGTAAAGTTATAGGGCCCGATGTTAGCAGGCCTGCGGGTTCCCGGCGGGGGGGCTATCGGGCGCGTGGGTAACGCGCCCGGTGAAATGAGTGCGTCCCCCGTGCGATCACAGGATAATTGAAGTCATTTACCTGTGGTTACGGGTTTTCTGCTGCTCAGCTGCGCACCAGCGGCCTGCGCATGCGCAGTGACGCCTGAGTGATGGTGGAGCTCTATTTAAAGGGGCAGTCCACCAATGCTCCTCCTGCTGCAAACAAGAAGTAGCACACCATGGAGCACCCCAGGGGTAAGGCTGCCCCACGATTTTCTGACCACTCGCTCCAGCTGCTGCTGGACGGGGTAAGGAGGAGGAGGGAGACGTTGTTCCCCAGCGATGGAAGGAAGTGCCCTGCCTCCGCCACCAGGAAGGCATGGGCGGAAGTGGCCGCGGAGGTCAGCAGCAGGGGCAACACCACAAGAACATGGATCCAGTGTCGCAAGAGATTCAATGATCTCACTAGGTCCGGCAAAGTGAGTACACCAACGCATTCTCCCACACTCCGTCTTCCACATCACCTCAAACACCTCACAACCCCTTCTGCACTGCCACCACAGCGCTCCCGCATCAATCCTCACAGCCACTCAACTATCATCCTCACCGTGCCTGCACGTACCCACCGTCCCTGTCCCCATTCGAACACTACCGCACACCCCAATCCCCATACAATGGGATGGGCATGTGGCACACGCATCCTCCCATCCATCTCCCACACGCTCAACCCACCCACACCAATGCTTGAAGCGTCTCACAATGCAATCATCACTCAATCACGCATCTGTGTTTTGCCTTGACAGGAGAAGAGATGCAAGAACGCCCGGGAAAGGGCACGCACCGGAGGGGGCCCGCCACACGAGGTGGTTCTAACGCACGCAGAGCTGGACGCCTTGGAGATCAGCCACACGCTGCATTGCCTATCCGTGGCGGATGGCGAGGCTGGGGCTGCAGAAACGTCCGGTAACGGAAAGCTGACACTCAGCACTCATGATCGCGAATGATCTTAGCATCACTTGGCATCTGCCGCACCTCAACATTTGTCCACATGCCTGATAGTGCCCTTTGATCTCTTGCAGGGCCGTCTGCGAGCGCCGTGTCTGTGGAGGGCGATTCCTCAGAGGACATGCCGGTCTCTGAGGGTCCATCGTCACATAGGAGCCAAGCATCCACCAGCGCAGATACACACACCTCGGTGGGTCCCCCTCCTCAATTAGTTGGGATTGCACATGGTGAGTCACCGCGCACATGTGAGCATGAGCAGACCCTGGTGGCAGGGTCAGCCGTGGAGGGTCCGCGTCGGTGGGTGCACTCTTCTCCAGGCTCTGCTCAGCCGGACCCAGATGCTGAACCCAGGGGGCCACCAGTCAAAAGGAGAGTCGTCGAGGGCCACCAGCTAATTGCTGAGGTACTGGGAGAGGTGCCACGCGCACTCTCCACAATCGCGCAGGTGATGGAGGAGTCCAACTCCTGCATGAGGGCAATGGTGGCACAAGTACAGGAGGGTATCCGCAAGATAGTGTCGCGGGTAGGTGCGGGAACGTCTGCGGTGGAGGACAGGCTAGCCTCCCTCGAGCGTCACGCACAGCTCAACATTGAGTCCATCCAGGCCCTGACAACGGCTGTTCGGATTCAGGGTGAGCAACATTCTGCCGCCATAAACAGGCTGACAGATACATTAGAGGTGGCCTTGCAAGGTCTCACACAGGTCATCCAAACTGCCGTCCAGCAGGGTGGAAGGAGTGATGTGGGCCTAGGCCATGAGAGGGAAGATGGTGAACTGGGACATGGAAGTGGGGACGCTACTCAAAGTGCCCCCACGTCTCACCCGTTGCCCCCCTCTCAACCAGTACCCGCAATGGTGCCTCCTCTCCAGGTGGCCGAGTCTGCCCCTGCACAGGTGCAGGAGGAGCAGTCTGTGGAGGGGCCCTCACGGGCACCGAAACCCAGGGGGCGTCGGCCCAAAGCATCTACCCGGTCAGGGCACGAACAAGAGCAACCTGCCACTACCTCTGCTGGAGCCACAGGGGTAGCACCACGTAGGGGTTCCCGCAAACGTAAGGCTAGGGTGTTATGAACACAAAGGGAATGCACCAGGGTGTATGACAATTTGTTATGTTTTTATTTATAGTCGTTTACTGCACATACACAATAAACACAATTGTTCTCACCACTACTGCCACCTCTTGTCCATTCTTGAGCGGCTTGTGCAATAGGTCCCTTTCGTGGGGCTCATCATGACGACGAACACCTGGTCCCACCCATTGGGTCACCCTACAGTGGGTGCAGGAGTACTGGCACCACTCTTCTGTGGAGGGGGCTGGTATGGCCGCTCCTCTGTGCACGTGATGAGGTCTGGACGCCTCAGACAGTCTGATGTTAGGAGAACCGTTGACATATGAGTGCCTCCCTGGCCTGACGAGCATCCAGGTGAGCCGGTGTTCGGCACATGGGTCCTTCCTCCTCCTCTTGCTCCTCCTCCTCCTCCTCCTCCTCCTCCTCATCGTCGTCCTCAATATGGGTGGCGGATGTGCATGGGGCCTCCTCCAGCGGCACCCCTCTCTGTTGTGCCATGTTGTGCAGGGCACAGCAGACAACTATAACTCGTCCCACTCTGAGTGGCGCGTATTGGAGCGCTCCCCCAGAACGATCAAGGCACCTGAAGCGCATCTTGAGCACCCCTATAGCCTGCTCAATTGTAGACCTGGTAGCAATGTGGCTGTCATTATATCGACGCTGCGGCTCGGTGATGGGGTTCCTCAGAGCTGTCATAAGCCACGTGTGCAGGGGATATCCCTTGTCGCCGAGGAGCCAGCCGTTGCCGGCGTTGGGTGAGTGGAAGAGGGGCGGGACGGTGAACTCCCTGAGGACGAAGGCATCGTGGCAGCTGCCAGGGTATCTGGCGCACACATGTAGGAATCTCTGGCGGTGGTCACAAATGAGCTGGGCATTCATGGAGTGATACCCCTTCCTGTTGATGAACAGTCCTGGCTCATGTGGAGGTGCCCGTATTGCTATGTGGGTGCAATCGATTACACCCTGCACCCGTGGGAAGCCAGCCACAGCATGGTATCCAACCGCCCTCTCCATCTGGCTGCGGTCATCCATGGCGAAGTTGATGTGCAACCCATCGGTAACCTGCCTTATGCACTTGTGTGCAGACGACTGACAGACCCCGGTGATGTCCCCGGTGGCACCCTGGAAGGATTTGGAGGCGAAGAAGTTGAGGGCAGTGGTGACTTTGACGGCGACGGGTAAGAAGATGCTGCTTGGTCCATCCAGGAGCAGCTCGTCGTTAAGGAGGCTGCAGATGTCGGCGACTACCTGGCGACTGACTCTGAGCCTCCGTATGCACTGCTACTCAGAGAGGTCCATGAAGCTGAGCCTCGGTCTGTAGACCCTGTGGCGAGGGTAGTGCCTCCTGCGACGCATCTCTCTCTGCGGTTGCCCTCCCTCCTGCTGTGCGGGTGGATGTGCCACAGCACCGTGTTGTGGGGCTCCACGTGTCTGAGGCGGACGGCGTGGCCTGCGAGGCTGCTGAGGCTGGTGATGCTGTTCGTCCTCCGAGGAGGTCAAGGCGGCCCCCATCTGGAAGGTGTAGGTCTGAGGGGTTCTGCAAAGGTCGGTAAGTGTGTCCTCGCACCGGGGTTGTGGTTCCACGTCGGTGAATCTTCTTGCTAGGAGGAGGGTGGTGGAGGGCAGGCGTTGCCCGATGTGACGGAGTGGCCTCCTGCGTTGGTGAAGGGTCTCCCCCCCCCGACCTGTGGAATGCACCTTGGCAGCCGCCACAGGCTGCTGCCTGCAACACGTCCGTTTGAAGTGAGAGTGTTTCCCCCAGTATGGGAAACAGTCTCAGTTCAAGGTAAAATCCCACCCTTCTTAATAAAACAGCTCAATCAGGCCTGTAAACGACCTGAACGAGCAAGATAAATACTTACAAGTGGCATCCCGCTGGCTTTAATTGCCCGCGGGATTCCCACCTGCGGGGTCTGCTCGCGCACGCCGGCGCGTCCGTGGGGAACCCGGAAGTGGGTCCCGCTCCGGGATTCCCCGATTTTCGGGCCCCCCCCCGAGAACGCACCCGATAGCGGGTGGTAAAATCAAGCCCAAAGAGTTAGATCCCACCTAATGGAATGCAAAGCTTTGGTAATACAAGTGAGATGCACTAGTCGAGGACAGCTCCGCTGGATGATATGATTTTTCACACTGTGCTTATTCTGGGTTTTTCAGATCAGTTAAATTAGAAATCTTTGATGTTAAGGACTAATCTAACAGTGGCAGCAAATTCATTTTGCTTGGGAATTTCAACACCTTTTAGTCAAAGGTGACCTCATTCTCACAGTCTAAAAGCAAATTAGAATATAGATTCCCAACTGTCAAAGGTAGCGTGTTGGAGATTTCAATGTGCAGTTCCTAACACTTTAACAAAAAAAGTTGTACTGAAGTATCAGGGTCAAGTGTTCTCCGGGTAAGACACGGCATGGTGAGATACACAGGTACAGTCCCTCTGTCCTGCCCCAGCAACAATCACAGAAAGGCAACTCTTTAGAACCAGTGGAACATTACTCCATCGTCACGCGTTCCATCCTGTGAGTTCTGAACTAAGAGGTCATATCTGTTAGGAGCTGGGTTGAGCCTGTCAGAGCGCGTAAGAGCCAGGACAGGAAGGAGACTTTTATCCTACCGGCGAAAGCTAGATTTGAACCACCATCTCAGAGAGTGAAAGACCAGTGCCTAACCTAGTCTGGCACCGTTATATGCTTAATGACTGAATTAACAGCCTGCATGGCACTCTGGGCTCTCATCTAAATATGAGATTAGAGGACGAGGTGCCATACAATTTGTTGGAATGTTTTACGTTGCTAAGCCATGAATTGCCACCTTCTCCAAAAACAATTGTCACTGTCATTACATTGACTCCTAGGTTATCCATACCGAGGGAGAGCTGCACTGACGGAGGTGCCCTCTTTCGGATGAGACATTAAACCGAGGCCCCCGTCTGCCCTCTCGGGTGAATGTAAAAGATCCCTTGGTGCTATTTTGAAGAAGAACAGAAGAGGAATCAGAACCTTGAGAACAGCAGTCAGTTTTAGTCATCAAGACATAAAAGAAACATTCAAGCCAAGGAGGTGCAGCTGAAAAGAGCTGCAAGGGTGTTTCTTATCATCAGAGGATTGAATAACAAGGAGCAATTGGGGAAACTAAGGGTCTTTAGCCTTGAAAGGAGCTGACTGAGATAGGATATTAGTTGGCATAGATAGGTTAATTGAGAGTATGTCGAAGGAGATTTGAACAAGGGACATCAGTTAGTGGTGAGAGGAAGGTTTAAGAGAGATGCCAGGAAGAATTCTTTCCCTCAAATTGTGCAGTTAGCCTTAGCCGAATGGGTAACACTCTCGCCTCTGAGTCAGACGGTTGTGCACTCTAAAGACTTGAGCACAAAATCTAGGCTGACACTCCCAGCGCAGTACTGGGAGAGTGCTGCATAGTCGGTGGTGCCGTCTTTCAGATACAATGTTAAACCGTAGGCTGTAGGAAACATGGCAGCTCATTTGCGCACAGCAAGGTCCCACAAACAGCAATGAAAATTACGTTCCAGGAGACTGAGCAAGCTGTTCTTTAAATCGTGCCATGGGATCTTTTACATAACCTGAACAGGAAGATAGTGGCACAGAAATTCGTCTTAGGTAGGTGGTGTACAACGGGCAGTATCTCACTGGCAATGAGATAATAACCAGATAATCTGTTTTAATGATAGCGGCTGAGGGATAAATATTGGCCAGCTCACTGGGGCGATCTCCCCTGCTCTTCTGGGAGTTAACTGAACAATTAAGAAACTGATATCTGTCCCGCATCAGAAATCTACGTCCCTCATCCGATTTTACCTTATTCTTTCCTTGTTACCTTAAAGCTGCAGAAGTCCTTCCTCCCATCCTTCGACAGTCAATAGAGTTTTAAAACCTAGAAAGGCGTCACTTTTCTGAATGACCTTATCTTCTCTCTTTACTGGTATCATACACGACGGACTTTGGCCCCTCGCTTAGATTTTTCCAAAAAATAAAAGAATTTTTAAAAATTAAATTTAATTTAGATGCTTTCAAAAAGAAAAGCCTCTCAAGTATGGTATCAGAACTGAGAGGATATACTTATCAGGAAAGGCTGAACAAGCTGGGGCTCTTTCCTGTAGAAAAGAGACGGCTGAGGGGTGACCTGATAGAGGTCTTTAAGATAATGAAAGGGTTCGATAGGATGGACATAGAAAAAATGTTTCCATTTGTGGTGGAGTCCAAAACTAGAGGTCATAAATATAAGATGGTCAGTAATAAATCCAATAGGGAATTCAGGAGAAATTTCTTTACCCAAAAAAGTGGTAAGAATGTGGAACTTGCTACCACAGGGAGTAGTTGATGCATTTAAGGGGAAGCTAGATAAACACATGAAGGAGAAAGGAATAGAAGGGTATGCTGATAGGATTAGATGAAGTCGGGAGGGAGGTGGCTCGTATGGAGCATAAATGCCGGAATAGACCAGTTGGGCTGAATGGCCTGTTTCTGTGCAGTAGTCTCTATGGGGGTGATTTTAAACCCCAAGAATGGGTGGGTTGGGGGCGGGTGGGAGTTGAAAATAGTTGGGTTTTTTGGGTCGCAACCGCAAAAGTTTCGGACTTGCGTTCCCAGCGGGAAGCCTGCACTTTCCCGCGCCGATATTAAACCCGGAAATAAAGCCGGGTTGCGGTCGCAACCCAAAAAACAACTATTTTCAACTCCCACCCGCCCCCAACCCACCCGTTCTTGGGGTTTAAAATCACCCCCGATGTAACTCGATGTAACTAGCTACGGTATTGAAGGAGTTACTTCTTCCTCTTTTTGTTGTTAATCATATTTTTATCAGCTGAAAATATTACTTTGCCTTCAAACCATGAAAGAACGTTGAATGGAATACACACTCAATGAAGTTTCTCAGATAAGAAACCGGGAGGAATAATTTGAAGCACTAGATGATGGAGATGTGGGGTTTTCAAACGATAATGGCTGTGGTTTCATGTAGTTTCAGAAATCCATTAAAGAGCAGCTGCCTGCAGTAACTGTGATTACGATTAGGCCCACGAACAGCTGGGATGAACAACATTTGTAGACAAGTTGGCTCCCATTGGAGAATAATGGAAACTTCAACTTACAGTGTCTCCTGTGTCTGCTGATTGACATTTGGTAAATTACTACAAGTGGAATCTTCAGCGTTATCATGAATTTTTTTTTGCTTTTTCCTCACACAATCATAACATTCAAAACTATGACAATGTTCCTCTGTTGCGCAAGAATTCAGTCAGAGGATTAAAACAGGTGCGAAAGAACCAGATTCCAGTAATTACAGATGACCAGATTTCTAATTGTCAAGGTGGGGATTTGACAATTGGGGACCATTTTGTTGAATGAAAAAAGGAACTTGCAAAGCTCTTTTTCATGTTCCAAATTGCTGCCCAGCCAACTAATTACTTTCGAGGTGCAGTCACTATTGTTATGTAGGCAAATGCAGTAGCCGAATTGCACGCATCAAGGACCCCAAATCAGGAAATAAGATGAAGGCCCAGTTCATCATTTTTGTTTGAGAGAGAAACATTGGTCAGTACACCAGATGTTTGGAATGCTGACATTTTACATTTCTCACTGTTCAAAAAAAAAAATTACTTTTTACAACGTAATTTTGGAAGTCATTATATAAAAAATATAGGAGTTCTCTCACTGTTCGTGCAGCAAAGCCTGAGCCTCAGGAGGATCCTACTGCATTCTAATTGGCTGATTAGCATATTGCACATTCAGGAAGAATCAGATAATTAGAACATTGTGCTATATCTAACTGTCGGTGTTAGGAAGGCTAGTCTGAAGCATATTCTAGAAAGCTTCGAGATACTTCCTCAGAGCTGTCAAGGGAAAATGGAAAGTTTCAGTTGGGAGGTATGAAGGCGGAATGTGCACAAATGCTGGAAATCTGAAATAAGAACAGAAAATGGCGGTCAGCCGGTCTCAGAAAGAGAACATATTTAAGTGGAGTCCTGATGAATTTCCCAAGATGGATCTAATCAGAAATATTAACCTTACTCTCTCATTCAATGCTGACTGCCCTGCTGTGCAACGCCACCAAATTCTGCTTTTATTTCAAGTTTCAATTGGAATCGACCTGAGCTACTTTGAGGGGGCTGTTGGGTGGGGGGGGCGGGTGAGGGGGCTGATTTTCAACTTGATGCCCGGGCGCAAAACTGGCCACACGTTAAAGTAACTGCCTGATTTTCATTTCCAAGTCGCTGTGAATGAAAATCGGGGGGTGTTTCTGTAATGGGTGTCTGAGAGGTAGCAAGGTTTTCGCTGGGTCAAAATCCTGGAACCCTCCACCGAACAGCACTGTGGGAGCACCTTCACCACACGAGACTGCAGTGGTTCAGGAAGAAAGCTCGCCACCACCTTCCCAAGGGCAACCAAAGACTGGCAATAAATGCCGGCCTTGCCAGCGACACCCGCGTCCTGGGAATGAATTTTAAAAATGCCAGATTTACGCTCGTGTGGCAAGTTGAAAATGCGGCCCCAAGTTATTATTGCCACTTTTGAATTTTGAAGTGGAGGGTAGTGTGCTCATTATTGTTTATTTCTTTTTCCCTCAAAAGAAGCAACTTCCTTCCACGCAGCGTGCTATTTAACGACGCAGGAAAGAACCAAGAAAATTCACCTGAGCAAGGGCCTCTTGTAACAACAACTTGCATTTATGATGCGCTTTTAATGTAGTGAAATGCCTTCATTGGAGCGATTATCAAACCAAATTTGACACAAAGCCACATAAGGAGATATTAGCACAGGTGACCAAAAGCTTGGTCAAAGAGGCAGATTTCTTAAAGGAGGAGAGGGAGGTAGTGAGGCGGAGGGGTTTAGGGAGGGAATTCCAGAGCTTAGGACCGAGGCAGTTGACGGCACGTCCGCCAATGGTGGAGCGATTAAAATCAGGGGACGCGCAAGAGGGTCACAAACTGGTACTTGAGCTCCCATGACGCTTTACACTGCATTTATCAAATAAAATAAGTATTGTCTTGAAAATAAATAGGTTTTGGTTTCTAATGCAATATTTAGCTGGATTAACAGCAACATTTGCTTTTGTACAGTGCCTTTTACTTAATAAATATCCCAAATTGCTTCACAAAGACAAAAACGGAGCTGAAATGGAAGGGCAGTGACAGGCGGCATGGTTGAAGAGGTTAGTTTTGAGGAAGTGTTCAAAGGTGGGGAAGTGAGGTAGCAAGGTTGAGGCGGTTTAGGGAGGGAGTTCAGGAGCGTAGAGCTAAGATGGCTTAAGGGTCTGCTGCCAGTGCTGGAACGGAAGGAAAGTGGATGCAAAAGGGACCAAGGTCAGAAGAGCTGAAAGCAATAAGATAGGTTGTTGAGACAAGGCTGTTTTATTTAAGAGACAGCTAAAAGCTATAATAGGAAGAGAGTTGAAGACGGTCTTCTGAAAAGGATGAGATTAAATGAACTGAAGGGCTTTCTTCACCGTTTAAAAAAAAAACTGGATAGCACATGTCAGGAGTTGGTCACCCCGCAGCATAAGAGATTGCAGGCAGTGAGGGGCTGGGTGACCGCCAGACAGACAAGGAGAACCAGGCAGGTAGTGCAGGAGTCCCCTGAGGGCATCTCACTCTCTAACTGGTAAGGGAGAGGATTCCTCTGGGGAGTGCAGCCAAAGCCAAGTCCAGAGCACCATGGGTGCTCAGCTGTACGGGGGTGGGGCGGGGGGAGGAAAAAGATCAGGAGCGAGATAGTGTTAGGGGATTCAATAGTTAGGGGAATAGACAGGCGTTTCTGCGGCCACAGACGTGATTCCAGGATGGCTTGTTGCCTCCCTGGTGCCAGGGTCAAGGATGTCACTGAGCGGCTGCAGAACATTCTGAAGGGGGAGGGTGAACAGCCAGATGTCGTGGTCCATTTCGGTACCAATGACGTAGGTAGAAAGAGGGATGAGGTCCTGCAGGCAGAATTTAAGGAGTTAGGAAAATAATTAATAAGCAGGACCTCAAATGGAGTAATCTCCAGAGAACTCCCAGTGCCACATGCTAGTGAGTATAGAAATAAGAAGATAGTGCAGATGAACGTGTGGCTGGAGAGATGGTGCAGGAGAGAGGGCTTTGGATTCCTGGGGCATTGGGACCAGTTCTGGGGGAGGTGGGATCTGTACAAGCCGGACAGGCTACACCTCAACAGGTCAGGACCAATATCCTCGCAGGGAGGTTTGCTAGTGCTGTGGGGGAGGGTTTAAACTTGCTTGGCAGGGGGATGGGAACCTGAGTGTGGATTCAGATGGGACAGAAGCAGAGCTGGAAATGGAAGGCAGAAAATTACTGAGTGAGTTTGGAAGGCAGAGGAAACAAAGGTTAGAAAATAAACAACAAAGGAGTTTGGCAGTGCTTAATGGTATATATCTCAATGCAAGGAGTGTAGTGAATAAGGCAGATGAGCTGAGGGCACAGGTAGACACGTGGAAGTACGATATCTCAGCTATTACAGAAACATAGCTTAAAGAGGGGCAGGAATGGCAGCTCAGCATTCCTGGTTACAGGGTTTTCAGACGAGATGGAGAGTGGGATAAAAAAGGAGGGGGTGTGGCAATTTTAGTTAAAGAAACAATCACGGTTGTGAGGAGGGATGATTTGTTGGAAGGATCATCAAATGAGGCCGTGTGGGTTGAGCTAAGGAACAAAAAAGGGGCAATCACATTGCTGGGAGTGTACTATAGACCCCCAAACAGTCAGAGGGAGAAGGAAGAGTAAACATTTAGGCAAACTTCTGAGAAGTGCAAAAACAATAGGGCAGTAATAGTAGGAGATTTCAACTACCCTAATATTAACTGGGATACAATCAGTGTGAAGGGTATAGAGGGCACAAAATTCTTAAATTGCATTCAGGAGAACTTTTTTAGCCAGTACGTAGCAAGCCCAACAAGAGGGGGGGTAGTTCAGGATTTAGTTTTGGTAAATGAAGCTGGGCAGGTGGAAGGAGTATCAGTGGGAGAGCATTTTGGTGGTAGTGATCATAATTCAGTTAGATTTAGCATTGTTATGGAAAAGGACAAAGGTAGAACAGGAGTAAAAGTTCTCAATTGGGGAAAGGCCAATTTTACTAAGCTAAGAATTGATTTGGCAAAAATGGACTGGAAACAGTTATTGAAGGTAAATCAGTGTCAGAGCATTGGGAGTCATTCAAAGGGAAGACTCAAGGGGTTCAGAGTAAACATGTTTCCACAAAGAAAAAGAATGGGACTGGCAAATCTAGAGCCCCCTGGATGTCAATGAACAGACAGGGTAAGATAAGGCAGTAAAGGAAAGCTTATGTCAGACACCGAAAACTCAATATTACAGAAAGCCTAGAGGAGTATAAAAAGTGCGGGAGTGAAATTAAAAAGGAAATTAGGAAAGCAAAGAGAGGGCATGAAAAAAATACTGGCAAGTAAAAACAAGGAAAGCCCAAAGATGTTTTATAAATACATTAAGAGCAAGAGGATAACTAATGAACGAGCAGGGCCTTTTAGAGACCAAAAAAGGAACCTATGTGTGGAGGCGGAAGATGTGGGTATGGTTCTTAATGAATACTTTGCGTCTGTCTTCACAAAAGAGGGGGACGATGCAGACGTTGTAGTTAAGGAGGAGGAGTGTGAAATATTGGATGGGATAAACATAGTGAGAGAGGAAATATAAGGGGTTCAGCATCTTTGAAAGTAGATAAATTGCCAGGCCCGGATGAAATGTATCCTAGGCTGTTAAAAGAAGCAAGGGAGGAAATAGCGGAGGCTCTGACCATCATTTTTCAATCATCCCTGGCTTCAGGCGTGGTGCTGGAGTATTGGAGGACTGCTAATGTTGTTTAAAAAGGGAGGAAAGGATAGACCTAGTAATTATAGACCTATCAGTCTAACCTCGGTGATGAGCAAATTATTGGAATCAATTCTGAGTGACAGGATAAACCGTCACCTAGAAAGGCATGGAGTAATCCAGGACAGTCAGCATGGATTTGTTAAGGGAAGGTTGTGTCTGACTAACTTGATTTTTTGAGGAGGTAATAAGGAGGGTCGATGAGGGTAGAGAGTTTGATGACGTCTACATGGATTTTAGCAAGGCTTTTGACAAGATCCCACATGGCAGACTGGTCAAAAAAGTAAAAGCCCATGAGATCCAAGGGAAAGTGGCAAGTTGGATCCAAAATTGGCTCAGTGGCAGGAAGCAAAGGGTGATGGTCGACGGGTGTTTTTGTGACTGGAAGGCTGTTTCCAATGGGGTTCCGCAGGGTTCAGTACCAGGTCCCTTGCTTTTTGTGGTATACATAGTAATGATTTGGACTTAAATGTAAGGGGCATGATTAAGAAGTTTGCAAATGATACAAAAGTTGGCCACGTGGTTGATAGTGAGGAGAAAAACTGTAGACTGCAGGAAGATATCAATGGACTGGTCAGGTGGACAGAAAAGTGGCAAATGGAATTCAACCCGGAGAAGTGTGAGGTAATGCATTTGGGGAGGGCAAACAAGGCAAGGGAATACGCAATAAATGGGAGGATACTGAGAGGTGTAGAGAAATGAGGGACCTTGGAATGCATGTCCACAGATCCCTAAAGGTAGCAGGACAGGTGGACAAGGTGGTTAAGAAGGTATATGGGATACTTTTCTTTATTAGCCGAGGCATAGAATATAAGAGCAGGGAGGTTATGCTAGAATTGTATAAAACACTGATTAGGCCACATCTTGAGTACTGCGTACAGTTCTGGCCACCACATTACAGGAAGGATGTGATTGCACTCGAGAGGGTGCAGAGGAGATTTACAAGGATGCTGCCCGGACTGGAGAATTTTAGCTTTGAGGAAAGATTAGATAGGCTGGGGTTGTTTTCTTTGGAACAGAGGCTGTGGAGAGATTTAATTGAGGTGTACAAGATTATGAGGGGCCGAGATAGAGTGGATAGGAAGGGCCTATTTCCCTTGGCAGAGAGCTCAATAACCAGGGGGCATAGAATTAAAGTGATTGGTAGAAGGATTAGAGGGGAGCTGAGGAGAAATTCTTTCACCCAGAGGGTGGTGGTGGTCTGGAACTCACTGCCTGAAAGGATGGTAGAGGCAGAAACCCTCATCATATTTAAAAAGTACCTGGATATGCACCTGAAGTGCCGTAAGCTACAAGGCTGTGGACCAAGTGGGATGAGGATAGGTGACTCATTTTCAGCCGGTGCAGACACGATGGGCTGAATGGCCTCCTTCTGTGCCGTAAATTTTCTATGATTCTATGGATAATGATGACAGATACTTCTTGCAGAATGAACATAAAATTATTCATGAGCATATAATTATTGGTACAAGAAATTTTAAGCAAAACCCAAGTCAATGAAGTTAAGGCTGATATTTGACAAGTTTTAAATAGCTAAGACTACTAAAAAGATATTGTTCCTTTACCTTGCCCTTGATCAAGTCAGTTGATTTTCTAAGAGCTCTATAATCTGTCTGTCACTTCTATTAGTTAGGAAAATTGAAGATGCAGTCCATCACTGTCCTAACCTCAACAAATTTCAAGTTTTTGAGCAAAAGATACAACTCATTCACATTGCTGGCACCTTCCTTATAGATGCCGTTGATTTCTTCGACGGCTACTAATACATAATTCATATCACTTATGAAAGCTTGCGTTGAGCACATAGTTTGCCTCTATCCATATTTAATCAGCCTCCTGTGAATCAAATGTGTTTCAAGTACTGTACTTATGATGAGATGATTATGAAAGCAGGCCTTCTCATGCATTGATTTCCATATTGGTTTCTAGAACTGGTTGTCAAGTGAATTGTACAAGCAGCGCTGAGAAGCTTCCACTTTAAGGTACCATTAGCACCCTGCAAATGGTGAACCTTACCAGAGAAACCGAGTTCTCGGCAAATTGTAACTGATAGATCCCGGCACCGAACAACAGAGGTTCTGCCTCCAAGTCTGCTTAGGAACAATCGTCTGGATAAACTCAGCTGCAAATGAGACAGCCGGCTTTCAGACGTGTCAGCCATGGCTCAGTGGGTAGCACTCTCGCCTCTGAGTCAGAAGAACATAAGAACATAAGAAATAGGAGCATGAGTAGGCCAACCGGCCCCTCGAGCCTGCTCCGCCATTCAATAAGATCATGGCTGATCTGAAGGCTGTGGGTTTAAGTCCCACTCCGGAGACTTGAGCACAGAATCTAGGTTGACAATCCAGTGCAGTACTGGGGGAGTGCTGCAATGTTGGAAGTGCCGTCTTTCAGTTGAGATGTTAAACTGAGGCCCCGTCTGCCCTCTCAGGTGGATGTAAAAGACATTAATGGCACTATTTTGAAGAAGAGCAGGGGAGTTCTCCCTGGTGTCTCAGAAAACATATATCCCTCAACTAACATCACTATAATGGACTATCTGGTCATTTATTTGATTGCTGTTTGTGGGATCTTGCTGTGTGCCAATTGGCTGCCGAATTTCCCTACATTACAATAGTGACTATACTCCATTGGCTGCAAGGTGCTTTGACATGTTCTGAGGTCACGAAAGGTGCTATTTAAATGCAAGTCTTCCCTTTCAGTCACCCTAATTGGGGTTAAGGATGAAATCAGGAGGAGTTCCCAACAAAATGGGTAATTTCTGATTCATTCACAAATACCCAAGTCTCACCCAGTTTTTGCCATCTTGAGTTTGGATGGAGCTGTGCCTTTTGAAGAGTGGCATTGCCCCACCTTCCCCCTCCCACCCCCACCCTCCCTCACATGGCACAGTGGGAAAAGGCACTGTTGCATTGAGATGTACAGATAGGGAAGGTCTTAGCTTTGATCCTTGAGTTGTTCTAAGTCACTCGATGCAGCCACTGGCTTCAGTTACCCATGGTTTCTATTGCTGATCACCGTTAAATGACCTCTGTTTGAAAAGGAGAGTTGTGTGCATGTTGTTCAGTTACGGAACTGAACTACTCTGTGATGTTCCCCAATGGTCCAGTAATCCACCAAAAACTCAATGGGGTTAGGTCCTCACTTCGTGCGATAGTGTAAAACGGGTGATAACTACATCTCCCCCCATTTTCTTTCCCATTAACTTCAAGACGTAAGACGGGCTGCCGACTCGTTATCGCCCATTTTAAACGATCGGACGAATTAAAGATCTACCCCAATGTCCAGGTTCACCTGTGGTGAATGCAGGTGAGGTTTTGAGTTGCCACCACTGGCTCTGAAAAGCATAGTCCAGCTTTATTGGAAGAAGAGAGGGATTTTGGATAAATCTTCATTCAGCGTATTCCTGGTACCATTTCCTCGCCCGATGTTTTATTTCTTGCTAAAGAGCGTGTTTAACGGCTGAGAGTAGCATTTCGTCAACTAATGGTGGGGAGAGGTGGATGTGCATCTCTTCATTTAAAGAAGATAAACTTACATTTTAATAAGGAAAAGATCCTTTCTGCTGATCTTGTCGGCACCATCTTATTCTTAGTTTAAATGGAGATTACTCTTTCACCTGGTAGTCAGGCTGTGGGTCTGTAGTGTTTAAGGTTATGTGACAGCAGTCCCTGTCAGCAGCATTCTCATTGCAAACGACCTTCGTCATCTAAAACCATCTTGTGATGACTCTCTTCTCCTTACCATTGTGTACCTGCTTTATCTCTTTTGAACACAGACTTAAAGAAAGAAAGACTTGCATTTATATAGCGCCTTTCACGACCTCAGGATGTCCCAAAGTGCTTCACAGCCAATGCAGTACTTTTGAAGTGTAGTCAGTGTTGTAATGTAGGAAACGCAGCAGCCAATTTGCGCACAGCAAGGTCCCACAAACAGCAATGTGATATCGACCAGCTAATCTGTTTTTAGTGATGTTGGTTGAGGGGTAAATATTGGCTAGGACACCGGGGAGAACTCCCCGGCTCTTCTTTGAAATAGTGCCTTGGAATCTTTTACGTTTACACCTGAGAGGGCGGACGGGGCCTCGGTTTAAGAGGCCAGACTTGGTTGAAGTATTCAAATGAACAACATTTACGAATGCTTAACTCACTCATAACAAATTATTCTCTACACTTTTTCAGCAGACACACCTCTGTTAAAATATCTGAGAGAGGAATTGGAGACAATTAAATGTCGTGACAGTAATTTGTACCCTTATGTTGTGTAATTACATATCTGTCCAACAGAGGGAATCTGGTCCTGGAGGTTTCGCTGACATCCATTTGGTAAACTCGAAGCTGAGATAAAAGAAGACCAACAAACAAGAATGTGCAGAGCAAAGAAAGGATAAGTTCCTCTTCGCTTTTATTTCAAACCTAGTTCCTAACACACAACTGAACCTGTATTCACTCTCTATCGTGGCCTTGGAGATCTCGGTGTTCCGTAGGAAAAATAGGTAGGTATGCCTCTGATTCCTCATGAATGATCTATTGGGGATCAATACGGGGGTCCCTACAGGACAGAGACAACATAAACATCAATGTTTAACATAGTGCCAGATTCCACAAGAGGAAGTGTGAGAAGACAATTTGAATTTAATTATTTTACATAGAAGGTGATGAACATAAGAACATAAGAAATAGGAGCAGGAGTAGGCCAATCGGCCCCTCGAGCCTGCTCCGCCATTCAATAAGATCATGGCTGATCTGATCCTAACCTCAAATCTAAATTCATGTCCAATTTCCTGCCCGCTCCCCGTAACCCCTAATTCCCTTTACTTCTAGGAAAATGTCTATTTCTGTTTTAAATTTATGAAATATGGAATAAACTGTCCAGGGAGACAATGAGGACTGCTTGTATCAGCAAATGTAAGAGAGAGTTGGAGAAAAATGTGATCGAAGAACAGAAGACGTATTGTGGGACGTGGGATTCCCTAAGCAGTGGGACCGGCTGGATGGACTGCAATGGTCTGTTCTGGTCCTGTATATTGCTATGTTCCTAATAGGTCCATATTCTGAATAGCCTTTTTTTTCCCTCAAGCAATCTGGCAAAGCAATGAACCAGCATACAGTGTTGGGATTGGTGTTTGTGAACACTCAAATTCTGTTAGCTCGAAGCCTGAAAGATTGAAGTCCAAAAAAACCGCTGAATCCTGACCCTTGACTCAAAATATTGACTCCGAGTAAACTGTACCGAAAGCCACGAGCAAAAAAAAAAACAACTGTGCAATGAGCACGCACTTGGTTAGTGACATCTTCATAGACAAGTTTGACAGCTGGAACCTTGATCATAAACAACTCCGGTGAGGATTGAATGCTGAATTCAGGGAATATTTGGGAAAGAATTTGTTCCATTTATTCCTTTCCTATCTAAGTAGGTCAGGTGGAACTGAATGCTTAATGTTATTTTGATGATATAATTAAATGACATTTTCCATTTCGAGAATGTCATCTCAACATTCTAATGACATTCTGAAATAGGGTGCAACGTACTGCATACCATTTTATTCAACAGGCCAGTGAGAGGGAATCATTGTACTGTTCCTGAGTTTTATTTATTTGTGTGCAGGAAGTAAAAAAGAACAAGATTATTTCAATACCTCTGGGGTCTGTCAGAATTTGTGTCCTTCACGCAGATGGAGTTCTGGAGAAGAGAAAGTTGAACAGTAGGAATTGTAATCTGACACGTCCCTGTTGAAATTTCACTGAACGCAAGTTCCGTTCAAAAGGACTTAAATCAACCTGTGGTTTTTAATCAAAGGATTTTCCATTTAAAAAGTAATATTTGCATTACAGTGTCACTGTAGAGATTGGTCATGTGTGGCACATCTCAGCCAATACCGGCCTGGCAATTCGATGGTGCCATGCACATTTTTCAGGTGCGAAGACGGGTAGCTCAGCATCCAATATGGCGGACGGGGAGCGCGCGCGCTCATTACGCGCCTGGAAGTGTACCGCCCGCCATATTGGTAGAGGCAGAAAAAGAAGCGTACAGGGCCCGCGTCTGTTTGAGGCCCCCCTTTGTAAAATTGGGCTGCCCTGAACGCAGCCAGCACCGGCTGCATGTAAACGTGGCCTACATACGGCCTTAAAGGGACCGCTGGAGGCCGCCACTGAAAAGGTACGTTTCTTTAAAAATTAATGTGGAGCTCGGTGGTGCAGGAGTGCCCCCTCCCGTTTCCACTGCAGTGCCAGCTTTCACAGTGACAGCCCATAAATTACCACATATATTGGGTTCAGCTTTATGACTTGCCATGGTGGGATTGGGAATTCCTGACTCCTTATATTGCTAGTCCAGTACCGTAACCAGTAAGCTGCTGTACTCTTTACCTCACTGTTGAACACACATTCCCTCAGTTGTTACTTGTTGAACCTCTTAGTTCTTTATAATGCTCATCGAATCAGAAGCCAGCAAATGCAGTTGGACGTTGCCTGGTCACTGTGGGCGACCCTTCAGGGTGGCACCATGTGGCAAGGCTGGCAACTCATCGGCTTGCGGAAGTCTAGTCTGGGTCATCCGGACAATGTCACCCTTCCCAATGACCTGCAAATTAGCAAACACTGCCACTGCCGGGTTTATTACACTTTTAACCTGCTCTGAATAGTCCTCAGACTGAAGGTTCTACCTTTATAAACCTTTATAAATCATTGGTTAGACCTCAGCGAGAGTATTGAGTCCAATTCTGGGCACCGCACTTCAAAAATAGGACATCAAGGCATTGGAGAAGTTGCAGACGAGATTTACTGGAATAGTACCAGGGATGAGGGGTTTCAGTTATCTGGAGAGATTGGAGAAGCTGGGATTGTTCTCCTTAGAACAGAGAAGGTTAAGGGAAAATTTAATAGGTCTGTTCAAAATCATGAGGAGTTTTGATAGAGTAAATAGAGAGAAACTGTACCCTCTGGCAGAAGGGTTGGTAACCAGAGGACACAGATTTAACATAATTGGCAAAAAAGCCAGATGGGAAAGGAGGAGAATTTTTTTTTACTCAGCAAGTTGTTCTGATCTGAAAGGGTGGTGGAAGCAGATTCAATAGTAACTTTTGAAAGGGAATTGGATAAATACTTAAAAGGGAAAAATTTGCAGGGCTGATAGAAGCAGATTTAATAGTAACTTTCAAAAAGGAAATATTTGCAGGGCTGTGGGGAAGGAGGGGTGGGAGTGGGACTAATTGGTAGTTCTTTCAGAGAGCCAGCACAGGCACGATGGGCCGAATGCCCTCCTTCTGTGCTGTATGATTCTATGATTCTAGGTGCATTGTGTCTATTTCTCGGACGTTTCTTTTCCCCAACTATATGGTGCATTCATCCCTAATGATATCTCTGCAGAAAATAAAATAACTCAACTGGAACGTTCTGAAATACTTAGGCAGCTTTTCCAAATGAAACACAATTTTTAAAAAAAGCATTGCGGGCACTGTAGACATGTTTAACAATTTAAACAGAGATGTCGATTTCACTCAGCTGATTGCTCCTTTGTCTCTGAGTTAGAATGTTGCAGACTTAAACCCTATAAGCTGATGCTCGAGTGTAGTACTGAAAGAGTGCCGCACTGTAGGGATCCTCGACTATATTATCCTCAGTGGTGGATTTGGTCATCTGTCTCATTGCTGTTTGTATCACCTTGCTGTACGCAATTTGAGAGCCATGTTTCCCTACATTAAAACATTAATATTACATCAAATGTACAGCACAGAATCAGGCCATTCAGCCCAACTGGTCCATGCTGGTGTTCATGCTCCACACGAGCCTTCTCCCGCCCCTCTTCATCTTACCCCATCAACAATCCTTCTATTCCTTTCTCCCGTGTATGTTTATCTGGCTTCCCCTTAAATGCATCAATAAGTACTTCATTGACTGCGGGACACCCTGAGGTCATGAAAGTTGCTATCTGAATGTAAGTCCTCTACTTCTTTCTAAACAGTGCGGGTATCTGTTCTCAGAACCCTCATGCTCCCAATGTGCATGAACGACAACACAGTCACGTGTAAGTCAGACCAGGTAGGGGTCTTTCCCTGAAGGACATCAGTGAACCAGTAGGTTTCTGGTGCGAGTCCACAAATGGCCAGATTTTCTGAATTCAGTTTCACAGCTTATAATGGTGGTTACCTCTGGGTTGCTAGTCCAGTACCATAAACACCAACTACCAGAGCCATCACTTTGGCAACTCTTCAAACTGATGTTGGGTGCCAGATTGGGAATTTTTAAAAATTCATTCTTGGGATTTGGGCGTCATTGGTAGGGCCAGCATTTATTGCCCATCCTTATATACCTTGATTATTGAGTCAGTGAAGAGTCAACAACATGAAGTCACATATAGACCAGTCCGGGTAAGGTCGGCAGGTTTCCTTCCCTAAAGCACATTAGTGAACCAGTTAGGTTTTTATAACAATCCGATTGTTTCATGGTCACTTTTACTGATACAACCTTTTTTCTCATTTCCAGATTTTTTTAAAAAATGAATTCAATTTCGCCTGGTGGGATTTGAACTCACGTTCTCTGGATTATGAGACAGCACCACTGTCGGAGGTGCCTTCTTTCAGATGAAACGTTAAACCAAGGCCCCGTCTGCCCTGTCAGGTGGATGTAAAAGATCCCATGACGATATTTTGAAGAAGAGCAGATGAGTTATCCTCGGTACCCTGGCCAATATTTAAAAATATCGTAAAAGTAAAATCCCTAGATAGCAGCCTGGGTGTGCACCAACACGACTTGTGATAATGTTCTCATGTGTTTACAAACCGATAAAAGATGACAGTGCCCTTTTAAATAATTTGCTTCAGTTACCCATTGAAAACAGCCTTCGCTTCCAGATCAGTGGAATGTGAAATGTAGAGAAAATAACTTTAAAGACGATAGAACATTCATCATGGATATCACCATACCTTTACCAAACAGGCCCGTGTCAATTTTAATTTCTTTGTTCTGCTGACTGGTGTTGATCATAGGTCTCAGGATTGAGCATCATCGGTTCAATGAGCTTCAGCAGCCAAGTGGTTAAGTTCTGAACAGACTGGAGTGAGCAGTTGATGCAGGTTTTAGACTGTAATAGAATTACATGGCATTACATAGAATGTACAGCACAGAAACAGGCAATTCGACTCAAATGGTCCATGCCGGTGTTTATGCTCCACACGAGCCTCCTGCCACTCCCTCTTCGTCTCACCCTATCAACATATCCTTCTATTCCTTTCTCCCTCATGCGTTTATCTAACTTCCCCTAAATGCACCACTACTATTCGCCTCAACTGTTCCTTGTGGTAACGAGTTCCACATTCTAACCACTCTCTGGGTAAAGAAGTTTCTCCTGAATTCCCTATTGGATTTATTAGTGACTATCTTATATTTATGGGCTCTAGTTGTGGACTCCCCCACAAGTTCTGGTATCGCCCTTGAAATCTTTTTTGCACCTTCTCCAGTGCATCTATATCCTTTGATGCTCTTAGGTTCAAAGGAGTCGGAATTGCTTACAGCAGATTTTATTTCAATAATGATTTCTAACCCGGCACCAAATTCTCTTCATCGTAGGACTGAAATTATGCTGTATGATATTAGCAGTGAATGTGTTATTATGTTCATTTCAGTGGGTTCAAGACCCACTCCAGAGAACTGAGCCCATAATCCAGGCTGACACTCCCAGTGCATTACTGAGGGAGTACTGCACTGTTGGAGGTACGTCTTTCAGATGAAACGTTAAACCAAGGTCCCGTCTGCCTTTTGAGGTGGACGTAAAAAATCCCACGGCACTATTGGAAGAAAAGCTCTTCCCGATGTCCTGGCCAATATTGATCCCTCAACCAACATTACTGAGAACAGATTATCTGGTCACTATCACATTGCTGTTTCGTGGGACCTTGCTGTGCTCAAATTAGCTGCTATGTTTCCTGCATTACAACATTGACTACACTTCAAAATGTACTTAACTGGTTGTAAAACGCTTTTGGGACATTCTGGCATCGTGAAAGGTGCAACATATAAGTTCTTTCTTTCATTTTAAAATTTTCTGTTCAACAAAGCCATCAGCACCCTTTTAAAGGAATTCCTTTGGTAAATAGCAGTGAAGACATATCCTAATACAGTCAAGTGTTTGTGGTTAATAATCACACAGTGCAATGCCCACCCCCCCCCCCCACAGCCCTGTAATCTCCTGGGAAAGGCAAAACACTAGAGAAGGAAAGCCAGGGCCATTAAGGGAAACAACACCCTGGAAAAGCCCTCCCTGATCCCCTCAGGGATATATGGGTGATATTGGCCCAGAATGTCCTGGAGATTGTAAGGGCACATCTACTTCATAGAGCCCATTGTACGGCGCAAAAGAAAGAGGAAATTACGACGTAGGTGACTTACGCCACACCAAAATTTCCTGGGACATTTGCGCCACTCCGCTGTTGCCCTCGTCAAAATAGTGAGAAGTTACTTATCATAGCTCCGCCCCCCCCCCCCTTAAAATCGACGGGGATTGCGAGTTTCCTGAATTAACGCTACTTTTGTTCAGCTGCTACTGAGACTGAAAATTAATGGTTCAGGTGTGTCTTCCATAATTACAAATCTACTTGGTTGGACCACACTTGGAGTAACTGTGCACAGTTCTGGTCTCCATATTATAAAAAGGATATAGAGCCATTGGAGAAGGTGCAAAAAGAATTCACAAGTATGCTACCAGAACTGAGAGGATATACTTATCAGGAAAGGCTGAACAGGCTGGGGCTCTTTTCTCTAGAAAAGAGAAGTCTGAGGGGTGACCTGATAGAGGTCTTTAAGATAATGAAAGGGTTTGATAGGGTAGATGAAGACAAGATGTTTGCACTTGTGGGGGGGAGTTCAAAACTAGAGGTCATAAATGCAAGATAGTCACTAATAAATCCAATAGGGAATTCAGAAGAAACTTCTTTACCCAAAGAGTAGTTAGAAGGTGGAACTCACTACTACAAGGAATAGCTGAGGCGAATACCATAGATGCCTTTAAGGGGAAGCTAGATAAGCACATGAGGGAGAAAGGAATAGAAGGATATACTGATAGGGTGAGATGAAGAGGGGTGGGAGGAGGCTCGTGTGGAGCATAAATGTTGGCATAGACCGGTTGGGTCGAATGGCCTGTTTCTCGATGTCACTCAACTTTGAGGTATTTTTGCTTTCAATACTTTCAATTCACAAAGCAGTTATTTTTGGTGAGATAATAAACTGCTCCCTTTCATTTCTGTATTGTGGTATTACAGTAAAACTGATGTAATGTTTTAGAAACTGTTCAATATAGGATGGCCTATTGATTTCCCGTCTCCAATTATTAGTAAATTACACTTTTCTGTTATCTATGCAATTATTTTGGTGGCACTAACACAGCTCGCGGTTTCTTGTGATGGCAGAAATCTATTTCCTTCGGATGTGGCAATTGCGGGCCATTGGCTGCGCCGCTTCTGATTGGTTGCTGTGAGTTTGGGGAGGTCATCTTCCTGCCAACTTGACCCCGAAGTGACCCCAGCACACTTTTTGGTGGGCCGGGACCGATTTCTGTCTGCAGGGTGGCCTCCACTCTGGCAGCGTCTCCACTCTGCAGAGGAAGGAAAAAGTCACGATGCTGGAGCAGGGTGCTCACAACACCACCTTAAAGGAGCCCTTTAAATACTCCTGCAGTGGCTCTGACTGAGTCCAGCACCCACAGAGCAGCTATTTGCATAGTTTGACAGGAGAAGACGTGACTGTTTCATATCTTTAGGCCAGGCCTTCTGTCTCCTGCCATCACTTTCCAAAACAGCAGGAAATTAGTTTGTTCTTATAATATTCCAACAGCTTCTATGGTCACTTTTTTCCCCTTGGCTATGCCCACAAATTACCAGAGTTATCAAATTCAATCCCATAACTTGTAAGGTTTGAACTCATGACCTCTAGGCTGCTAGTCCAGTATCAGAACCATCAAACTACAATAGACTTTTGCTATGAATCACTTGGACTTCATTTGTGCAGCTTGCGAAATCGTCCGAACAAAAAGAACACACACGCAGACCCTGGTCACATCTCTCAGAAACCATTCCCAGTCAATGGATTTCGCTGAAGCGCAGTGACTGTTGTTATGTAGGCAAATACCGCATCCATTTTACACGCAGCAAGGTCCCACAAACAACAATTAGATGAATGAGCAGTTAATCTGTTTTTAGAATCATGGAAATTTACGCCACCGAAGGAGGCCCATCATGTCCCTGCCGGCTAAAAAAGAGCCATCCAGCGTAATCTCACTTTCCAGCTCTTGGTCCGTAGCCCTGTATGTTACGGCACTTCAAGTGCATGTCCAAGTACTTTTTAAATGTGATGAGGGTTTCTGCCTCTACCACCCTTTCAGGCAGTGAATTCCAGATCCCCACCATCCTCTGGATGAAAAAATTTCTCCTCAACTCCCCTGTAATCCTTCTACCAATTATTTTAAATCTATGGCCCTTGGTCATTGACCTCTCTGCTGAGGGAAGCAGGTCCTTCCTATCCATTCTATCTAGGCCCCTCATAATTTTATACACCTCAGTTAAATCTCCCCTCAGCCTCCTCTGTTCCAAAGGAAACAACACAAGCCTATCTAATGTTTACTCATAGCTAAAATTCTCCAGTACTGGCAACATCCTTGTAAATCTCCTCTGGACCCTCACTAGTGCAATCACACCTTTCCTTTAATGTGGTGACCAGAACTGTACACAGTACTCAAGCTGTGGCCTAACTAGTGTTTTATACAGTTCCAGCATAACCTCCCTGCTCTAATATTGTAATTCTCCATAGAACCATAGAAGCATAGAAAACATACAGCACAGAAAGGGGCCATTCGGCCCATCGTGTCCGCGCCGGCTCGAAGAAGAACCAGGTGCCCATTCTAATCCCACCTTCCAGCACCCGGTCCGTAGCCCTGCAGCTTACAGCACTTTAGGTGCAGGTCCAGATATTTTTTAAAAGAGTTGAGGGTCCCTGCCTCTACCACCAATTCGGGCAGCGAACTCCATACACCCACCACCCTCTGGGTAAAAAAGTTTTTCCTCACGTCCCCTCTAATCCTTCCGCCAATCAGTTTAAATCCATGTCCTCTAGTTCTTGAACTCTCCGCTAGGGGAAACAGGTACTTCCTGTCTACTCTATCTGGGCCCCTCATAATTTTGTACACCTCAATCAAGTCTCCCCTCAGCCTCCTCTGCTCCAAGGAAAACAACCCCAGCCTATCCAATCTCTCCTCGTAGCTGCAATTTTCAAGCCCTGGCAACATTCTTGTAAATCTTCTCTGCACTCTCTCCAGAGCAATTACGTCCTTCCTGTAATGTGGTGACCAGAACTGAGCACAATACTCCAGCTGTGGCCTTACCAGCGTTTTATACAGTTCCGTCATTAAATCCCTGCTTTTGTATTCTATGCCTCGGATAATAACGGAGAGCATTCCGTATGCCTTCGTCACAATCTTATCTACCTGTACTGCCACCTTCAGGGACCTGTGCATATGCACTCCAAGGTCTCTCACTACCTCTACCCCTCTCAGTATATTCCCGTTTACTGTGTATTCCTTTTTACTGTTTGCCTTCCCTAAGTGCATTACCTCACACTTCTCCAGGTTGAACTCCATTTGCCACTTTTCTGCCCACTCCACCAAACCATTGATATCATCTTTCCTCGGCTAATAAAGAAAAGTATCCAAATGCCTTTTTAAGCACCTTATCTACCTGTCCTGCTACCTTCAGGGATCTATGGACATGCACTCCAAGGTCCCTCTGTTCTTCTACACTTCTCAGTATCCTACCATTTATTGTGTATTCCTTTGCCTTGTTTGCACTCCCCAAATGCATTCTCCACACTTCTCCAGATTGAATTCCATTTGCCACTTTTCTGCCCATCTGACCAGTCCATTGATATCTTCCTGCAGTCTACAGCTTTCCTCCTCCCTATCAACCACATGGCCAATTTTTGTATCATCTGCAAACTTCTTAATCATGCCCCTACATTTAAGTCTAAATCATTGATATATATCACAAAAAGCAGTGGACCTAGTACTGAGCCCTGCAGAACCCCACTGGAAACAGCCTTCCAGTCACAAAAACACCCATCGACCATTACCCTTTGCTTCCTGCCACTGAGCCAATTCTGGATCCAACTTGCCACTTTCCCCTGGGTCCCATGGGCTTTTATTTTTCTGACCAGTCTGCTATGTGGGACCTTGTCAAAAGCCTTGTTAAAATCCATGTAGACTACAGCAAACGTGCTACCCTCATCGACCCTCCTTGTCACTCCTTAAAAAATTCAATCAGGTTAGTGACACATGACCTTCCCTTAACAAATCCATGCTGACTGTCCTTGATTAATCCGTGCCTTTCTAAATGACCATGATGTGGAGATGCCGGTGATGGACTGGGGTGTACAAATGTAAGGAATCTTACAACACCAGGTTATAGTCCAACAGTTTTATTTGAAAATCACAAGCTCTCGGAGGCTTTCTCCTTCGTCAGGTGAGTGAGACACTCACCTGACGAAGGAGAAAGCCTCCGAAAGCTTGTGATTTTCAAATAAAACTGTTGGACTATAACCTGGTGTTGTAAGATTCCTTACATTTCTAAATGACGATTAATACTGTTCTTCAGAATTTATTCCAATAATTTGTCCACCACCGAGGTTGGGCTGACTGGCCTGTAATTACTCGGTCTCTCCCTTTCTTCCTTTTTAAACAACGGTACAACGTTAGCAGTCCTCCAATCCCCTGGCACCATGCCTGCAGCCAAAGAGGATTGGAAAATGATGAGAGAATTGGAAAATGATGAGTTGAGAATGAGAAGTTTTGGTTGAAAGAGGAATTTCTTTGATTATTCGTTCATGGGATGGGGGCGTTGCTGGCGAGGCCAGCATTGATTGCCCATCCCTAATACTGCCCAAGGACCCTGCTGTTCTTCAAACAGTGTCGTGGGGTCTTTAACATCCACCTGAACTGACAGAGGGACCTCAGTTTAACATTTCCTCCAATGGACAGCGCCACCAACAAGGCAGCACTCCCTCAATCCTGCACTGGAGTGTCAGCTTAGACTCACTCAAATCTTGCTTAAACTCACAACCTTCTAACCTAGAGGCAAGAGTGCTACCAACCGAGCTAAACTGATAGCCAGATAGAATACAGATTAGTAATTCACTTCCAGATATGCGGTTTTTTTTTTCTCTGCATTTAGGAAATTCTTTGTGAACACTAAAAATGGATGAGCATCATGGAAAATGAAGCTTTTAAGATTTTACAGAAATGACACGTACAATTAGCAAAGCCCATGCCTCGGTTTGAAAAGCAGCTTGAATTATTTATGATCACTTATTTGTTCCGAATGTCTTTCCGACTGGATGGCTCTCCCAATTCAGGAAGCAAAGGCGCTGTCTGCCCCCTGAGAAGGTGGCCCAAAATTACATCTTCATTTAGTTCAAGTTTACTTTTTTGATTACAGTGGAATCTCTCTTATCCACCATAATGGAGAGGAACTCCAAGTGATAATGGGAACTAATGGGTAACTCGGCTTCCAAAATTTGGTCT
Source organism: Heptranchias perlo (assembly GCF_035084215.1). Classification (NCBI taxonomy): domain Eukaryota; kingdom Metazoa; phylum Chordata; class Chondrichthyes; order Hexanchiformes; family Hexanchidae; genus Heptranchias; species Heptranchias perlo. The sequence continues at coordinate 10,545,070 of NC_090338.1, read as the reverse complement.
TGCATATTTGATGCTTAACATACCCATTCATTTTGGAGCAGCGATTAAGGTGCAAATACGATATTAAACTATGGTAGGGAAAGCACTAGAGTGCAAGTCAGAAGAAATCATGCTAAAACTGTAAAGTGCTCACTTTGAGTACCGTGTCCAGTTCAGGTTATTGAGACACAAGTGAGACATGCAAGCCTTAGAGGTAATTCAGAAAAGAGCTACAAGAATGATCCCCAGTGTCAGAGGCCGAGTTACGAGGAGAGACTGGAGAAGCATGGGCTTTGTAGCCTTGAAAGGTGGTGGCTTATAGAGTCGTGCAAGATTAGCATACGGTAAAGAAAAAGTAAATCTGGAAAACCACTTCAAACTGAAGAGGCGGCATCTCTGACAGTGCAGCATTCCCTCAGCACTGCACTGGGAATGCCAGCCTAGATTATGTGCTCAAGTCTCTGGAGTGGGACTTTGAACCCACAACTTTCTGATTCAGAGGCGAGAGCGCTACCACTGAGCCACGGCTGACATCTATCAGAGAACCAGGTTTTTCTTGTAACCTTGATTTAAACAAAACGGGAATGTAGAGAAGAGGAAAGTCACGTGGGATGACATGCTGGCCACTCAGGAACGGCACTGGAATTGTAACAGTATCAATAAGAGGCATGCAAGTTTATGACAGAGAGAGAAAGGTTGGAGGCTAGAAGTGAGAGGAGGATTTCCAATCCGATGACAAACTTTTTCTTATATCCCAGGTAGGAAGACATGAGATAGAAGAGCCTCCTAATTACAGGGTCAGTATGCAAGTCTGGGATTGACCTGGACTTTGTGAGGAGATAAGAGTTGTTGAGCGGAAAATAAGTATTTGGCACAAAAGAGGAAATTAGAAATTACTATAGTAATGGTGGAGAATTCTCACACCTTAAAAATAAAATGAAAGACATGTACCTCTGTGCGGAATGGTTGTAAACCCAATACTGGCCTCAGCAGGTAGGGATACTGAGGGGGAGGTTATCAACTTAGGGCACAGGCACCAAACTCATTGAGGATCAACCACCTGTTAAAAAAAAAACGCAGCAGATTTTCATTATCCATCTGACCCACAATGCCAGTTTTATGCATGGGCAGCAAACTGAAACTTTACCCCCGTGCGTGTCAGCACAGTACACGTGGAAGTAATCATAAGAACTCATTCTCACTCACCAGGTCCGTGCTTTGTGTTTTTACATACCATAAAGTCTGTGAAGAAGAAAGAGATATTGAGCTGCTTTGCAATGTCAGAATTACTGAACTACCCATTGACAGGCTTTCCCCTCACGCTCCGAGGCATGATTACTCTCTCGGTGCCCACGGGCAAAGTGGTCCTAAGACATGACACACTGCTATTGCATCCACAGCATGTGTCTGACTGAAGAACGTCTTCAACTGAAAAACATACATCCCCCCCCCCTCCTCACCCTATTGTGACCAGGATTAATATGAAGATATCATTCTTATTTCCTGGGTAGTGCAATAGATCACAGGACGTTTGCACACCGAGATGTGCAATGGAGGGAGTGCTGAGCTGGAAAGCATTAACTTTGTTCTGATAACAGCTGGAGTTACGAATTTTTAGCACGGCCCCACAAGCCTGAACGACGGACTTTGGAATTTCCCGTGTGTTCGTAGACAGGGAGATTGCAGTGATTCGGTCACCGCACCTTGGGATGCAGCGGGTGATGTTGAGATGAACAATTCTCTCTCAGAGGGGAAAGGATGCAAAGAGAAGGAGCTGGAGGATTGGACACCCTATGGAAAATAAACAGATGGGACCAGCTGGGAAAGAGAGAGATTTTGAGGTAGAAATTGTGCAAACGAGAGGCGGTGGGAGGGGGAATGGTGTGCAATTGGGGCAGCTATCTGACAGACGGGGGAGGGGGCCTAATTTGGGCTGGAACCTCAATCAGCTGGTTTTCTGCACCATTGATTAAAAGGAGCTGAGAAATTGCACTCTAGAGGGGGAGGGGAGCGGAGACGAATTTGAGAGATTAACCATGCCTCGGACTATCATAACATAGAAGTTTACAACATGGAAACAGGCCCTTCGGCCCAACATGTCCATGTCGCCCAGTTTATACCACTAAGCTAGTCCCAATTGCCTGCACTTGGCCCATATCCCTCTATACCCATCTTACCCATGTAACTGTCCAAATGCTTTTTAAAAGACAAAATTGTACCCGCCTCTACTACTGCCTCTGGCAGCTCGTTCCAGACACTCACCACCCTTTGAGTGAAAAAATTGCCCCTCTGGACCCTTTTGTATCTCTCCCCTCTCACCTTAAATCTATGCCCCCTCGTTACAGACTCCCCTACCTTTGGGAAAAGATTTAACATAATATGATAAAATTTCACAGTGAGTTTGAAAGTAACATACTAAAATCAGAAACTGGAGTCTTAAACTTAAATAAAGCCAATTACATAGGTATGAGGGACGAGTTGTCAAAGGTAGATTGAGAAATTAAATTAAAGGGTTTGACAGCTGAAAAGCAATGGCAAACATTTAAAGAAATATTTCAATATTCGCTGCAAATATACATTCCATTGAGAAATAAAAACTCCACAGGAAGAGTGATCCACTCGTGGCTAACTAAAGAAGCCATTGTATTAGATTGAAAGAAAGAGACCTATAATGTTGCCAAGGAGAGTAATAAGCCTGGGGATTGGGAGAGTTTTAGAAAGTAACAAAGGGTGACCACAAAATTGATAAAAAGGGAGAAAATAGAATTTGAAAGTAAACTAGCAAGAAATATAAAAGTGGATTGTAAGAGCTTCTATAAGTGTGTAAAAAGGAAGAGAGAAGAAAAAGTAAACATTGGTCCGTTAGAGGCTGAAACAGGAGAAATTACAATGGGTAATAAGGAAATGGCAGATGTGTTAATCAAATATTTTGTAACTGTCTTCACAGTAGAAGACACAAAAAAGCATACCAAAAATAGTGGGGAACCAATGGGTAAATGAGAGTGAGGAACTTAAAACAATTAACATCACTGGAGAAAAAGTACTGGACAAACTAATGAGACTAAAAGCCAACACATCCCCCAGACCTGATGGCCTACATCCTAGGGTTCTAAAAGAGGTGGCTGCAGAGATAGTGGATGCATTGGTTGTGATCTTCCAAAATTCTCTAGATTCTGGAACGGACCCAGTGGATTGGAAGGTAGCAAATGTAACCCTGCTATTCAAGAAGGGAGGGAGAGAGAAAACAGGGAACTACAGACCAGTTGGCCTGACATTGGTCACGGGAAAATGTTGGAATCTATTACTAAGGAAGTGGTAACAGGGCGCTTAGAAAATCATAATATGATTAGCCAGAGTCAACACGGTTTTATGAAAGGGAAATCATGTTTGACAAATTTATTAGAGTTTTTTGAGGATGTAACCAGCAGGGTAGATAAAGGGGAACCGGTGGATGTAGAATATTTGGATTTTCAAAAGGCATTCGATAAGTTGCCACGTAAAAGATTGTTACACAAGATAAGGGCTCATGGGGTTAGGGGTGATATATTAGTATGGATAGAGAATTCGTTAAAGGACAGAAAACAGAGAGTAGGGATAAAAAAGGTCATTCTCAGGTTGGCAGGCTGTAACTAGTGGGGTGGGCAAGGATTGGTGCTTGGGCCTCAGCTGTTTACAATCTATAATAATGACTTAGATGAAGGGACTGAGTGTAATGTATCCAAGTTTACTGACAATACAAAGCTAGGTGGGAAAGTAAGGAGCGAGGAGGACACAAAGAGTCTGCAAAGGGATATAGATAAACCTATGTGATTGGACAAGAAGGTGGCAGATGGAGTATAATGTGGGGAAATGTGAGGTTATTCACTTTGGTTGGACGAATAGAAAAACAGAATATTTTTTAATTTTTGAGAAATTATTGAATGTTGGTGTTCAGAGAGATTTGGGTGTCCTCGTACAAGAAACACAAAAAGTTAGTATGCAGGTACAGCAGGCAATTAGAACGGCAAATAGCATGTTGTTCTTTATTGCAAGGGGGTTGGAGCACAACAGTAAGGAAGTCTTACTACAGTTGTACAGGGCATTGGTGAGGCCTCACCTGGAGTACTTTGTACAGTTTTCGTCTCCTTATCTGAGGAAGGATATAGTTGCCTTAGATTAATTCCTGGGATGAGAGGGTTGGCCTATGAAGAGAGGTTGAGTAGAATGGGCCTATACTCTCTTGAGTTTAGAAGAATGAGAGTTGATCTCATTGAAACATATAAGATTACTAGGGGGCTTGACAGGGTAGATGCTGAAAGATTGTTTCCCCTGGCTGGAGAGTCTAGAACTAGGTGGCATAGTCTCAGGATACGCGGTCGGACATTCAAGACTGAGATGAGGAGGAATTTCTTCACGCAGAGGGTTGTGAATCTTTGGAATTCTCTACCTCAGAGGTCTGTGGATGCTGAGTCATTGAATAAATTCAAGGCTGAGATGGATAGATTTTTGGACTCTAGGGGAATCAAGGGATATGGGGATCGGGTGGGAAAGTGGAGTTGAGGTCGAAGATCAGCCATGATCTTATTGAATAGCAGAGCAGGCTCGAGGAGCCGTATGGCCTACTCCTGCTCTTATTTCTTATGTTCTTATGCTCTTATGACTTGTGCTTCTTTTGCCAGGCCCCCCTTGTCATGTTGCTCCGGAGGTTTGAGGGTATATCAAGGGAGAATTCAGCCCCGATAGGCCCAGCGGGACCTCCATCTACTGAGGGCAGCTGCGAAGACAATGGGCCATAACAGTGCTCCTTCAGATTTTAACACTAGTTTTGGCCTCGTTGTCTTTGGCCTGATCCAAGGCTTGGGCTCCCCTTCTTGGAGTAGTAGGATGGAGCTCTGAGTTTCCACCTCCTTCCTTCCCCCCCCACCCCCGCCCCCCCACCCATGGGCCAGACGGCGCTGTCATAAAGCCTCGGGTCAGGCGCTCCTCCCCGATTACGTAAAAGATCCCGTCTCGCTGGATTTTTGGATGGGGTCAACAGCAGGTCAAGGTGATGGCCGGAAGTCCCGCCCTGCCACAGACCCGCTACTCTGAAACTGGTCTGCGGGATTTCTGGAAGGTTCTTCGCAAAGGAGCTGATCTAACGGAGGTTCTCGAGGTTCTGAAGGGGAAATGGCAAAGTTGCTGACTTTAACGTAGGGTTCACCTACCTGGAGACCCAGGTTGAAAATGAGGAAATTGGAGCCCAGAAATTACTGTCGACAATATTAACAGCCAAATACTCGTACGACATCTGTCTGTCCATTATTTTAGCAAAGCTATAACCCCTCTAAAATAAGCAGATCAAAGCCTCATCTAAAACATTAATGAGAATCAGAAGCTGACATTCGCTGGAGGGTCTACCAACTGATTGTCAAATCTATGAAGCAGAATGATATATCCCGTGATTCACAACAGTGAATAATGCTGTCTGTTTCATACTGGTTCAGTCAGCAACTGTACAAATTGCACATTACACATACGTGTAGCCTAAGGGTAAAAAGTTGATTAAAAGGCAAAGGATGGCACTGAAACCTTTCAATGGAACAACTTTATGTCAATTGAATTACTCTTTTATTTCCCATGTTCTGCCTTCCTCTCCTGAAGGCGGTGAATGTTGATGGGCATGGTTCCAATCGCATTAGCCGTCGCCCAGTGCCCATTCTTCACGTGGGAGGCTAGGCCGTGAGGGTCGGTCACGGATGGCATCACGGCCAAGGCCCCTTCCTGTCCTCGCTTCGTCATTCAGGGATGGATCCTTTCCAGCCAGAGTGACTGGCTGGCAGTCAGTAGTGGGAATCCTGGCTGATCTTTCCCCTGCCTAACTGTTAAGTGAAGGGATACTGCTTATGTTAGGCTGATACTGTCAGGGTAACCACAAAGAAAGAAAGATACACTTGCATTTATATAGCGCCTTTCACAGCCTCAGGACGCCCCGAAGTGATTGACAGCCAATGAAGTACTTTTTTGAAGTGTAGTCACTGTTGTAATGTAGAAGACGCGGCAGCAAATTTGCTCACAGCAAGGTCACATGAACAGCAATGACCAGATAATCTGTTTTAATGATATTGGTTGAGGGATAAATATTGGCCAGGACACCAGGGAGAACTCCCCTGCTCTTCTTCGAATGGTGCCATGGGATCTTTTACGTCCACCTGAGAGGGCAGACAGGGCCTCAGTTTAACGCCTCATCTGAAATTCGGCACTTCCGACAGTGCAGCACTCCCTCAGTACTGCACTGGAGTACCAGCCTGGATTACGTGCTCAAAACAACAACAACAACAACAACAACAAAACATTCAGCGTAGTAAAATATCCCTAGGCACTTCGAGAGCTGCATAAGGCACCAAACAGATCAAAAAGGTGGAGATCATGAAGAAGCACATCTTTACCACATTCGTCTGATATCTTGACAACGTGAACTATCTGAAGCTCTTGAATGTCATAAGACCCAAGATCTGACCATCCACCAACTCAGCACAGACCACAGATTCAGTCTGAAACTGTGCTGGTCTAATGTGGCCAAGCGTTTACCCACAGAAGTCATCAGGGATCCCAAATTATTCTTTTAGTCATGACAGAAATGGTACAACACTGCTAGCGGAGAACAGCAAAATAAAATTTTACTTCATACCATTCGAGCTCTCAATTGATACAGGCTGTAGATCTCACAAAAAATTAATTGGCCTTCTTTGTGTCATCACTACTGCATTATGTAGAATTACTACGATATAGAATTATGTAGAATTTACTGCACAGAAACAGGCCATTCAGCCCAACAGTATTTATGCTCTACACGAGCCTCCTCCCACCCTACTTCATCTCACCCTATCAGGATATCCTTCTATTCCTTTCTCCCTCATGTGTTTATCTTGTTTCCCGTTAAAAGCAAAATACTGCGGATGCTGGACATCTGAAATAGAAACAGAAAATGCTGGAAGTACTCAGCAAGTCAGGCAGCATCTGTGGATGCCAGACAGGAGGGTTCCCTCCCAGTCGGGGAACACTTCAGCAGTCAAGGACATTCAGCCACCGATCTTCGGGTAAGCGTTCTCCAAGGCGGCCTTCGAGACACACGACAACGCAAAATCGTCGAGCAGAAATTGATAGCCAAGTTCCGCACCCATGAGGACGGCCTCAACCGGGATCTTGGGTTCATGTCACGCTACACGTAACCCCACCAGCGAATAAAGGTTATCTGTTTTTAATACAACAGGTCATTCTCTGTCTTTCTCTTCCTTTCGGATGTTTCTCCCTCTCTCTCTCTCTCTCTGTCTTGTGTTCTGGCCGTTTGTGTATTCGGTGATCCTGTAGGTAACACCTCTCTGTCTGAACACTTTGATTGCCTTGACAACAGGCAGTTGGAAAGATTATCTGTAATCACTAGGTATTGTTCTCTGACTATAAATGCGAAACGTTCAAGGAGTCCCACACTCACCTGACAAAGGAGATAATCTCCGAAAGCTTGTGATTTTCAAATAAAATTGTTGGACTATAACCTGGTGTTGTAAGATTCTTTACAAGCATCTTTGGAGAAAGAAACCGAGTTAATGTTTCAGGTCGATGACCTTTCATCAGAACTGAAAGAAGTTTCTAATATATTTGTCTTTCGCACAAATTACCGAGCAAGGATTTAAGCTGAAAGTAAACAGAAAATTCATTGTTTTCTGCAAAAAGCTACGAGCTCAGCTGATCTGCATGCCCTTGGTAATTCAGTGGCATAAATATACCACCTTGTGTGGACCTGAACCATACAGGTCAGGAAGGCCCTGTTTCAATCCCTGCACGGTGCTGTTGGCAGACCGTAGCCTTCAGGAGAAGAAGGGTGGAAATTAGGGCAGGAAAAGTTAAATACAATAAAAATCAAACTGGGCACCAGAGCCACCCTTTTGGTCTATCTCAAAATAGTCCTCTCTGACGGATGTGCGGGAGCTGCTTGAAGCGTTTCCCCAAGATGTGGCAGCAGTATGAACGTCTTGGATGGTCTTGGGCTTTATGGAAAGTCACGAGTTGCTGAGTGAAAAGGAAGCATTTGGTCTGAAAGAGGGATCTATCTACCAAAAGTAACCTGTTGTTACAGGTTTGTGGCTATAAGATCTATGGACCTCAGATCTGTATGCCTCATGGTTAAGGATTTTTTTTTAAGGGTCCATATAGACAAGAACCTCTCTGGCAAGGTCCGTACCACCAGATTGATGAGTGTGCAGTGAGTCAAGAAACTCTCTAAGGTTGACTGTGCAGACAAAACAGGAATATTCATGCATTTTTTTGTAATTACCTAATATAACTTCATAAGGTAGATTTGTGCATGGCACAATTATTTTTAATGGGAAATTCATCCAGTGAATAAGTACTTATGTAAGTAATGAGAAACCCATTCTTATCTGGTTTGTGCAGTCCATGCTTCATTGAAATCTGTGAACACTCATTTATCTGCACCTAATGTGAAACACGGTAAAGTCATTCTTTCTGCATGTTTCAGCTGAAAATACCATTACTTTTATCACCCCTCCAACCTCAAATACATCATGTAAAATACACAGTCCAATTAATACAGCACATACTAGAATCGTACCAGGGATGATGGTCTTCAATTTTTAAAAAATTCGTTCATGGGATGTGGGCGTCGCTGGCGAGGCCAGCATTTATTGCCCATCCCTAATTGCCCTTGAGAAGGTGGTGGTGAGCCGCCTTCTTGAACCGCTGCAGTCTGTGTGGTGAAGGTTCTCCCACAGTGTTGTTAGGTAGGGAGTTCCAGGATTTTGACCCAGCAACGATGAAGGAACGATTACGTGGAGAAACCAGAGAAGCTGGGGTTGTTCTCCTTAGAGCAGAGAAGGTTAAGGGGAGATTTAATGGAGGCATTCAAAATCATGAAGGGTTTTGATAAATTAAATGAGGAGAAACTATTTCCACTGGCAGAAGGGTCAGTAACCAAAGGACACAGATTTAAGGTAAATCGGCAAAAGAACCAAAAGTGAGATGAGGAGAAATGTTTTTATGCACGAGTTGTTATGATCTGGAATGCGCTGCCTGAAAGGGCGGTGGAAGCAGATTCAATCATTACTTTCAAAAGGGAATTGGATAAATACTTGATAAGGAAAAATTTGCAGGGCTATGGGGAAAGAGAAGGGGAATGGGACTAATTGGATAGCTCTTTCAAAGAGTTGGCATGGGCACAATGGGCCGAATGGCCTCCATTTGTGCTGTATAATTCTATGACTTTATGATATCCATTGAGCTCATTTCTAGGAGTAGGATCCAAAGTTTCTTGAAGATTTGAAGTGCCTCTAGAAGTCAATTTGCTGTCTCTTTGCAACTGCTTAGATTTTGTGTGACAAAAATTATTTAATTTTGGGGGGTGGGATAGCTTGTCTCTCTTTTTTTCCTTAATGAGTGATACGTTTTATTTAAGCCATTCTTCAGAATTAATACCTTTGCCAGTTAGTTTCTTGTGGACAGCAGAAAATGGATCCACTTTGTGTTCTACATTGTTCCGTTGTGCCTTGTCCAAATGGACTTTTGATGAACCTTGCACCATCCAGTTTCACACAATTTCCCTAGGGAAAACCAGGTCATTGAAAATGACAACATGCACTGCAGTTAACGTATGGCTTCTTGGGCTTTTCTTGTTTCTACTTTTTGTGGTTAGTTTTGGCAGGATTCTCCTCTATGCAATAGAGACAATATGTTACAGTGTCACTTTGTCCAATTACTGGCAGGCCATTAGTGAGAGCAGCCTGATTGTAACAGGATACTTTCCAGTTTCTAATATTGGGTTTTCTGCAATGTGGCCCACCTTTGTGCTCACCCTAACATAGGAACATAGGAATAGGAGTAGGCCATTTAACCCCTCGAGCCTGTTCCGCTATTCAATGAGATCATGGCTGATCTGTGACCTAACTCCATATATCCGCCTTCGTCCCATACCCCCGCATACCCTTGGTTAACAAAAAATTATCAATCTCAGATTTATAATTAACACTTGAGCTAGCATCAAATGCCATTTGCAGAAGAGAGTTCCAAACTTCTACCACCCTTGGCAAGTAGAAGTGTTTCCTAACTTCACTGCTGAAAGTCCTGACTCTAATTTTTAGGCTATGTCCCCAGTCCTAGACTCCCCAACCAGCGGAAATAGTTTCTCTCTCTCTACCCTATCAGTCCCCATTAATACCTTGAAAACTTCGATCAAATCACCCCTTAATCTTCTAATTTCCAGGGAATACAACCCTAGTTTGTGTAATCTCTCCTCGTAATTTAACCCTTAGAGTCCAGGTATCATTCTACTAAATCTACGCTGCACTCCCTCCAAGGCCAATATATCCTTCCTAAGGTGGGGTGCCCAGCACTGAACACAGTACTCCGGGTGTGGTCTAACCAGGGCTTTGTATAGCTGCAGCATAACTTCTACCCTCTTGTATTCTAGCCCTCTAGATATAAAGGCCAACATTCCATTAGCCTTTTAGTTTATGTTCTGTACCTGTCCATGACATTTTAATGATCCATGTACACGGACTCCCAAGTCTCTTTGGACCTCCACTGTTTTGAGCTTTTCACCATTTAGGAAGTACTCTGATCTATCCTTTTTACATCTAAAGTGGATGACCTCACACTTGTCTACAATGAAATCCATTTGCCACAGTTTTGTCCATTCACTTAATCTATTAATATCTTCCTGTAATTTTATGCTTCCATCTACACTGCTTACAATGCTGCCTATCTTTGTGTCATCGGCAAACTGAAATATGTGGCTCTCTATCCTGTCATCTAAGTTCTTAATAAATACAGTGAATAATTGAGGTCCCAACACAGATCCCTGTGGGACAGCACTAGTCACATCCTGCCAATTTGAGTACCTGCCCATTATCCCTACTCTCTGTCTCCTGCCACTCAGCTAACCCTCCCACTAGGATTGATTTTACGCTAGTCCTCGCTGTTCAAAGTAGCAGTGCCAAATGACCAGGACCCAGCGACCCGCTGGGTATCCAGGGAGACTCCCCAGAGCACAAGTGGCAGGAGGCAGAGTCTAAGTGCAAATGTCACATAGCTAGGCCTGCTTCTAATTAAACACTTGGTCCTTTCTCCACTGCCATTCCATTAAGGTCAGGTGTTAGCAAGCTGCACAGCACTGTAAACAAATGATTATGTCTGACAGTTGACCTAGGTAAGCCCATGTGCATGTATGTCGCAAAATAATTCTGTATAGGTATTTTAGAATGGACTGCTCTTTATGTACCAGGTCAGTTGCAGATGGTTGGACCTGCACGGTAATGTAAATGTTTTCTGTTTGTCCTTGCGGATGTTTCCTCCCACTTGATCTCAATTAATTTGAGATCTGATGACACTATGGTTTGGTAGTTTATGCCACTTCAAATACCATTGTGTTACACACAGTCTAAGATCAGGAACTCAGTCCCTCCAATCTAATGTTCATGAACTTGCTGCCTGGAGACCTATGTTGGGATGCTGTAGAGAGGGATGAGCAGAGCTTCCTCCAGTTCCTCCTATAACAATTCCTATTTCTTTTTTGAGGAGCCTTGATTATAGTTTGCATCAGACAATTAGTTCAGGTATGAAATATATGCTAAATAAGGTTTCATAATGAAACTTCTTAGCTATATGATTAGCCTATTTTTGCTATAGTTTCTAATTTTGTTTTCTGTTTCAAAGCCACAAACTCATTTATTAAAAACAACTTTTCACTGTTGCCACTGTCCCACCGATCTTCTGTCCCACCAATCGTCTGTCCCCCAATCGTCTGTCCCACCAATCTTCCGTACCAACAATCTTCCGTCTCACCAATCTTCTGTCCCACCGATCTTCCGTCCCACCAATCGTCTGTCCCACCAATTTACTATCCCACCAATCGTCTGTCCCATCAATCTTCTGTCCCACCAATCGTCTGTCCCAACAATCTTCTGTCCCACCAATCGTCTGTCCCAACAATCTTCTGTCCCACCAATCGTCTGTCCCACCAATCGTCTGTCCCATCAATCTTCTGTCCCACCAATCGTCTGTCCCAACAATCTTCTGTCCCACCAATCGTCTGTCCCAACAATCTTCTGTCCCACCAATCTTACATCCCACCGATCTTCTGTCCTACCGATCTTACATCCCACCGATCTTCTGTCCTACCAATCTTTTATGACTGGTCCCAAATGGCCTATCTCAGTCGTGGTGATATGCGAACTCAGACGGTTTTGAAACTTGTTGTATTATAAATGGGCATCCAAAATATCCAGCAAAGAACAGGGCTCAATATACTCTTGGCCTTTGTCAGCCTTAATTTGCTAGAAGAAACTAATCAGTTTGTTTAGAATGGTGCTTAATAATAATGGAGGCAAAGAATGAAACCATTCTATATCTTATAAGCCTAGAAATTACTGCTGGCAATATTAGTGGACAAATGGTTAACGTGTTTGTATGACATTACTTTGTCTGCTTTTTTAACATAGCAGTTAACAACTGTGCTAAAGTAGCAGATAGAGGACTGCCATACAATCATGGAAAGTCTTCATCTTCTGATATCAATTTTTGTCTGTCAACACTCCAGTGAAGCGCCTTGGGACATTTTACCACATTAAAAACGCTATATAAATGCAAGTTGTTATCATCAGCAGTAATTTCTAGGTTTATAAATTCTAGAGTGGTTTCACTCTTAACAAAGCAGAATGGGTAAGTTCTTCCTCCGTTAGTACATCCGATTACTGGCCGTAATGGCAGCCTCTGCAGTGGACATATGCCATCTCAGAACTTAAGGTTGACGGTTTCAGCATCACATCAATGCCTTATAGGGATAGTGAGCTGGTTCACATTCGTGTTGTCCTTTAAGTGGCAAACCATTTGAACTGGCTCTACTGATAATTTAGCTGACTTTTCCCTTTCTGTTCGGTACGAACATACGAGATTGATGGGTAGGAAAAGTCCTGCTGGTCCATCAAGCCTGCCCCTCACAATGATGGCCGGACAATCATGGCTAAACACTTCTCCCCTCCCCCGACCTCCCCCCTCTCCCCTCCCCGCCCCCCCCTTCACAACAGCCATTGTGGCACTTTCATTATTTATTTTTGCCCTAATTGTGATAATTGACCTCCACCTATAGGAACAAAGCAATGAGCAAAATATAACAAAGTAATGCCACTTGAGAGAATAATGTCAGTTTTTTTTATGTGTTCTCGGGATGTGGGTGTCGCCTGCAAGGCCAGTATTCCTAGTTACTCTGTACAACTGAGTGGATTTGCAGGCCACTTCAGCGGTCAGTTGAGAGTCGACTCGATTGATGTGGGACTGGAGTCACATATAGACCAGATCAGGTTTCCTTCCCCAATGGGCATTAGTGAAACGATTGGTTTTTACGACAATCCAATAGCTTCATGCTCACTTTTACTGACATCAACTTTTTATTTCTACATTTGTACTGAATTCAAATTCTCAAACTGCCCTGGTGGGATTTAAACTTGCTTTCTCTGGAGTACTACTCCAGTAATATAACCGATACACTAACGTATAAATAAAAAAAGTCAGCAAAGAGATTTTTTTAAAAATCAACAAAGCCAAGCCCATTTTGTTCATTCTTCGCAATAAGATATGTCTTAAAGAGTGAAACTAAATAACTAGACATAATGATAAAGTAGAGTTGGCTAAGTTCATCATTAATAGTACATAAAATTACGTAGAATGTACAGCACAGAAACAGGCCATCTGGCCCAACAGGTCCATGCCGGTGTTTATGCTCCACATGAGCCTCCTCCCTCCCCACTTCACTAACCCTAACAGCATATCCTTCTATTGCTTTCTCTCTCACGTGTTTATCTAGTTTCCCCCTAAATAGATCGAGGCCATTCGCCTCAACTACTCCTTGTGGTAGCGAGTTCCACATTCTAACCACTCTCTGGGTAAAGAAGTTTCTCCTGCATTACCTATTGGATTTATTAGTGACTATCTTATATTTATGGCCCCTAGTTCTGGTCTCCTCCGCAAGTGGAAACATCTTCTACACGTCTACCCTATCCAACCCCTTCATAATCTTAAAGACTTCTATCAGGTCACCCCTCAGTCTTTTCTTTTCTAGAGAAAAGCGCCCCAGCCTGCTTAATCTTTCCTGATAGGTATAACCTCTCAGTTCTGGTATCATCCTAGTAAATCTTCTTTGCGCCTTCTCCAGTGCCTTTATATCCTTTTTATAATATGGAGACCAGAACTGTTCACAGTACTCCAAGTGTGGTCCAACTTGGACTCCAAGTGCGGTCTATTATGTCCACAAACATCACTGGCTGAATAAAATTTGCAGTGTTCCCATAGAATTTCGAGGATTCTGTATTATCTTTATTTTCAAGCATATTTTCCCACTTCACTTGTCTTCTGAGGACTCCAAGATCGATTTTGCACCTGTGTGTGTTTCAGAGCAGAGCTACATTCATAATCAGTCAACCAGTGATCTCTGTGACTGGAAGCAAGACAGTCTGCCAGAGTGCCGCAGTATAAATTAAATCACATTTTACAGTCAACATGATTGGAATAATTACAGAAATACAATCAAAGGGACAATGTGTTTTTGTGAAAGGCAGGGAGGAGGCAATATTGGCTTGAAAGAAAAAAAAAATCAAAGTGGATGAAATAATTGTGAAATGGGAGCAGTGCACCTTTTAGAAAGAAAGAAACTATTGATAGCAAAATAAGGGAGCTATACTGATCTCAGTCGCCCAATGGAAAAAGAGCTTGTCAAGTAAGGAAACTAGTTTATAGACTTAAGTAATTGATAAGGGACAAGTTCAGTTAATTTCTCCTTACATGGAGTTGTATTATATCTTTTGTATAATCATAATGTATGGACTGTCACATAGAGAGGGCAAGAGAAATGTATAAAAAGTGACAGTTTGCACAGATATCTTGGATTTATAAAGGCCTAAGGTACTGAGCTTAGAACTATAACACGTTTGAGCCCCCAACCTATTCATGACCTGGCGTGGTTATAACTATTATCTGTTAAGTGTATGTTAAGTACTACTGCATGTATTGCATGCTTAATTAACTATGAATGCTGATCTCAACTTGAAAGAACCTTATTGATTTGAGGAGTAGATAGAACGTTTATCATAAATAAAAACCTTGCTCTAACAATCCATCATTACGGTCGGTCAGGCATTCCCACATTGTAGTAATACTAACATGGGGTCTGTTGGCATAGCTTCCACTGGAAAGAGGCATCTCACCTCCACGTCTACTGAGGTAATTTTGCATCACTGTGCAGATGCCAGTGTGTGGATGTCAGCAAGAGGGCACAGAGAACCTCTCGGGAGACGTAATCTCCCTGGCATCCCTCCGCAAACTCAGAGGATTCCCATTGGGAAACCCATTGGTGCCAGGATTTGGTGTGGGGAGTAAAAAGATATAATATTTGAGGGCAACTGGCAAAAAAGGCTCATGGAAGTCATAGTGCCAGCAGGAAGAAAAGAAAAGACTAACACAAATCATCTGGAAGTGGCCTAAAACATCCTTAGCATGCTGTGCCTTTTAAATGACCTCCTGCTTGAAATGACTACCCCAATAATCCTGAGTTGGACTTGGTGGCCAGCATACCTTGGTCTTCCCTTTCATATTCTCTAATGGTGCTCTCACCTGCTTTTTATTTCCAATGAAGTAAATTGAAATAAAAATGGGGAGAGATGTAAAACGGGCTGCCATCTCACTATCACCCGTATTACACTGTCGCGCAAAGTCAAGATCGACCCCACTGTCTGTGAAGTGCTTTCCTGAAGGTGGGAACTATGTTAATTAAATGCAAATCTTTCATTCCAATCTCTTGCCAGTCAGGAAATGGTCATTCTAGCTTTGTGCTGTCATGAGTGTTGGTCAACTGTAGGTCACTATGACATTCTCAAACCGTGAATGCCAGTCCGTAAACCTTACCTTTTATAGGAACATAAGGAACAGGAGTAGGCCACTCAGCCCCTCGAGCCTGCTCCACCATTCAATTAGATCATGGCTGATCTGTATCTCAACTCCATTTACCAGCCTTAGCTCCATATCTCTTGATAGACTTACCTAACCAAAATCTATTAATCTCAATCTTGAAATTTTCAATTGACTCAACATCCACAATATTTTTTGGGGGAGAGAGTTTCAGATTTCTATTACCCTTTGTGTGAGAAAATGCTTCCTGATTTCCCCCCTAAATGACCTGGCTCTAATTTTAAAATTGTGTCCCCTCGTTCTTGATTCCCCCACCAGAGGAAATAGTTTCTCTGTATCTATCCTATCGAATCAATATAACATTTTGATCAGATCACCCCTCAATCTTCTATACTCAAGGGAATATAAGCCAAGTTTATGCAACCTGTCTTCAAAATTTAACCTCTAAGACCCAGTATCATTCTGACGAATCTACGCAGCACCCCCTTCAAGACCTTGTGAGGTAAGATGCCCAAAACTGCAGAACTGTAGATGGGGTCTGAGCAACTCCCATTACAAAAGAAGCATAACTTCCTCTTTATAGGGTATACTGCACAGCGCAGATAAAATCCTGCCTGAAGTGTCAGATGCTCATCCTGACAGAATTTGCAGCGTGGCAGCTTTACACCGACATTGTGCCTTATCCTTAAAACCCAAGCCTTGCGATAATCTTATTTATGCAGCACGACAAAAGTATCTGACTCACCGAGGACCCGTTCGATCAATTTTATTCCTACGGTACTTGCAAGCACGAGATTTTGCATTGTGAGAAAAGGAAAGATAAAAAGAGGCAGGTTAACATTTCAGGTGTGTCCCCTTCATCAGAATTGAAGACCAAAAGATAAGGAAGTGTCTTAGTAAGGTTGGAAAAATAGAGAAAAGAAAGCAGGGGAGGAGGGAACAACAGGTAACCCCGTCACAGAGAGGGAGCTATTGTATAGTTTGCAAATTGCTCAATAGAAAATGGTTAGATGATATAAAATCTGATTATGGTTTATCTCAAACTCCTTCTTTCTGGAATTTCCTCCTCTTCCCCCCCTCCCCCCCACCCCACCCGTGGCTGATGCACGCTGGGATACAATTCTGCATTCTGGTACCTCAACCAAATGGCCGTTATTCACGTCTGAACCTTCACAGTTAGTGCCCCCGGGCTGTTCCACTGGAGGTTTTGCAACTGAGCTCAGTCTTGTCCCTACCTAATCTCCGCACCTTTTGCAAACGGCAGTCAGTGGACATCGATCGGGAGCAGGGAGCGCAGCCGAGATTCGCTTTTCTCCTCCCTAGTTCGGGCACTGAGGCCAATCGCACAGTCCACACCACGGCCCACCTGAAAGTGACCACCATCAGGAGAAGAGGGGACAGAATTGGAATGAAAGAAAAAGCGATGGAGGATGCTCTTCGATTACCAAATTCCTAGGTGTCAGCCTCTGAGTCAGAAGATCATGGGTTCAGAGGCTTGAGCACAAAATCCAGGCTACCACTCCCAGTGCAGTAGTGAGGGAGTGCTGCATTGTCGGAGATGCCATCTTTCAGATGAGACATTAAACCGAGGTCCTGTCTGCCTTCTCAGTTGGACGTAAAAGATCCCATGACACTATTTCAAAGAAGAGCAGGGGAGTTCTCCCCGATTCGCCAGGCCAATATTTATCCCTCAACCAACATCACGCAAAAACACATTATCTGGTCATTATCACATTGCTGTTTGTGGGACCTTGCTGTGGGTAAATTGGCTACCACATTTCCTACATTACAATAGTGACTACACTTTAAAAGTACTTCATTGGCTATGAAGTGCATTGGAACGTCCTGAGGTCGTGAAAGGCTCTATATAAATGCAAGTCTTTCTTTTTTATATGGATAGAATGTTCATATATGGAGCACCTTGTCATGTGTCTCTGTCTGTCAGAGCACTTCACAAGTTACTTTGAAGTGTCATCGCTGTGTCTGAAATACATAAAATAACAACAGTCAACCCTAGCTATTATTATTTAGCTGTATAACCTCAGCCCAACCCAATTATTTCCAAGTCAATGAGATTGTTTTACGATTTCAACCAAACAACATAATCACCAAGGTGTGAAAATTTTATCACAAGCACCAGTATCTGAAATTGATTGCAAATATAATTGTTGTTACTATTTCACTAAGCTATATGGGCACTCCTGATCTGTGCTATCGCTTAAAGGAAAGTCCTACAAAATTTCTCCTTGACTTGTGAAGATAATTGAGCAAAATCACAGGATGTCTATTTGCCTTCGCGCCTGCATCATTCAAACCCACAGACGCTATCCTCAGATGGCATTTCGAAGGTCCTCAAAAGCCTCATAACAATAATGTTCCCGGCGGTATTTGGTCAGCTCAGTCTATAACCATTTCTGGCCACTGCTGATCCAGCTCACTTTTTTTTCAATTCGAGGAACATTGCAGTAGTTCCACCTGTTTGAGAATCGGTTCTGCTTATCTACTGCTCGCTGGGAAAAGAAACCCGAATCTTTCTGTTCTCTCATCTCTCTTGAGTAATTTTGGTTCAAATCAGTAGTGGAAGAAAGGTTTGATGAATACACATGGAACTCCAATATGTACAGCCAACCAGTGATAAGACAACTGTAAGGAATCTTACAATCTAAGACCCCAGTCCATCATCGGCATCTCCACATCATGATAAGACAACATCAGTCTTCAAAAGATTTTTTAAATGATGTAATGGCTAGGAATATAAAGGGGGAAATTAGAAGTATTATTTTTCCATTCAGAGGTCTATTGGTTCATGGAATACTTTACCACTGGGGCTATTCAGGCAGAGACCATAACATCATTTAATAGGCCATTGGCTAAGTATTTGAAAAGGAAGAATGTAAAAGGATTAAGAGAAAGGGGATAGAAATGAGTATAGAATACACTGTTCCAGTTGAAGAGCTATCATGGGCATTACGGGCTGAATGGCCTGTCCTGTCATTCTATGATTCTATAATTAAAATGTTAAGTTATTTTGATCCAAAAAAGATATAAGACTAGATTTAAAATCTAGATTTAAAATTGTCATCTTTGATTTCAAATCCCACCATGGCCTCAACTCTCCCTACCTCTGTAACCTCCTCCAGCCTTACAACCCTCCGAGATCTCTGCACTCCTCCAATTCTGGCCTCTTGAGCATTCCCCATTTTCATCGCTCCACCTTTGGCGGCCGTGCCTTCAGCTGCCTAGGCCCTAAGCTCTGGAATTCCCTCCCTAAACCTCTCCCCCTCTCCACCTCTCTCTCCTTCTTTAAGTCGCTCCTTAAAACTGACCTCTTTGACCAACCTTTTGATCACCTGTCCTAATATCTCCTTATGTGGCTCGGTGTCAAATTTTGTTCGATAATCGTTCCTGTGAAGCGCCTTGGGCCATTTTACTAGGTTCAAGGCGCTATATAAATGCAAGTTGTTGTCGTTGTAGATTAATATTTACTGCATTATGGCTTCCTTCAGTGCTGTAATTCCTATGGAGTTTAAAATAAGACAATAGTCGCAGAGTGGATCAATATCTGAAGCAGAGAAAGATTCAGGGCTATGGGGAGAGAGCAGGGTAGTGGGACGAGTTTTAAATTGTTCTAGCAAAGAGCTGGCATAAGATACAATGGGCTGAATGGTCTCCTTTAGTGCTGTATGATTCTATATGCAAAGATAATTCAAACATAACGCACTGTCCTATCATTTTGTTTGTTCCTATCGGGTACAAATTATTGTTGACCATTTTAATAGATGCATTAGCCAGTTTATTTTAAAATAACAGCAACAATTTGCATTTATAAAGTGTCTTTAATGAAGAAAAACATCCCGAGGGGCTTCTCAGAGACGTAATCAGACACAAAATGGATGTTGAACCAAAGTTGGGGGGGGGGCGGGGGGTGACCAAAAACTTGGCCAAAGAGGTGGGCTTGAAGATGTGTCTTAAAGGAGGGGGGAAGTGGAGAGGGGTTTCGGGAGCGAATTCTAGAGCATGAAGCCTAGACGGCAGAAGGCACAGCCGCCGATGATGGGGTGAGTGGAGCCGGGTATGCAAGAGAATCTTGATTGACACCCCATCCACCACCCTAAACATTCACTCCCTTCACCACCGGCGCACTGTGGCTGCAGTGTGTACCATCCACAGGAGGCACTGCAGCAACTCGCCAAGGCTTCTTCAACAGCACCTCCCAAACCCGCGACCTCTACCACCTAGAAGGACAAGGTCGGCAGGCACATGGGAACAACACCACCTGCACGTCCCCCTCCAAGTCACACACCATCCCGACTTGGAAATATATCGCCGTTCCTTCATCGTCGCTGGGTAAAAATCCTGGAACTCCCTTCCTAACAGCACTGTGGGAGAACTTTCACCACACGGACTGCAGCGGTTCAAGAAGGCGGCTCACCACCACCATCTCAAGGGCAATTAGGGATGGGCAATAAATGCCGGCCTTGCCAGCGATGCCCACATCCCATAAACGAATTTTAAAAAAAAGAAGGCGCAGCCACCAATGGTGGGGTTAGTGGAGCCGCGTATGCAAGAGAAGAAGCAGACAGTTCTGGGGGTTGTAGGGCTGACGGAGATGACAGAGATTGGGAGGGATAAGACCATGGACGGACTTAAAGACGAGGATGAGAATTTTAAGTAGCCGGTTTTGGGGGACCAGGAACCATCGTAGTTCAGCAAGGTCAGGGGTGATAGGTGAGCGGCAATTGAGCCCCGATATTTACGGGGAGGCAGGGAGGGTGCGGGGTCAGCTGAAAACGGCCAAAGAACCCGGCGAGGACGGGGACACGGAGGTCTTGCCGAATTTAATGGCAGGACCTCATTATCAACTTTTGCTTCCGTTTCCCACCAGGCAGCCGGCCAAATTGACAGCCTGGCCGGCTGCTGTCCGGGGAAACCTACGGCAGGAGGCCGCAGCCGGAGATCTTTGGGATGGTCCCCGGAAATCGGGAGGGGGGAAGATTGCTGATCGGGGCTTGGGTGAGGTGGGTGGGGGGGGAGTGGAATCGGCAGTGATCGGCTGGAGGGAGAGAGAGGCCAACGAGGCTGGAGCGGGGGAGGTCGGCGATCACGGCAGTGGGGGAGAGAGAGGCCACGATCGGCAGAGGGGAGGCCAAAGGCTTCCTTGAGGGGCCAGGGGGAGCACTCCTGCTCCTCCTGGCCCACAAGGAGCGCTGTAAAAGGCACTTATCTTGCAGGGCCGGCTGCTCCCGCCTCCCCTTCACTGCCGGGGTTCCGACCTCTGAGAAACCCGCGCAGCGTTTGTAAATTTCCAATTGGACTCCCAATTGTACTGTGGAGGAAGGTTCATCCAGCACCTCCTTGGCCAAGATGCAGCACGATCTGATTGTCAATCCCTCGGTCTTCGCTAGTCTCTTCTTTCCACAGCAGCCTTTCTTCTCTTTCTCTATTTCATTAACGGTTATTAAAGTCCGTCCTGGTCTGAACTTCCTCTCGTACTCAGAAGTTTCAATTGCACCGTTCTACATGGCCTTTATCCTCCAAGCACAAGCCAAGCTTCACACACCTTGTACCGTGCCCTTGTGTGCACAAGGAAGAGCTGCATTGAATTTGCTGACTTGTTATATAACGGGTAGTGACATTGGAAGGAAAATAAACGAACGTATACTGAACTAAAGTGTATTGTCTGAAGACCTACGGTTAACAATTCTACTATTAAATAAATAATTTAAATGATTTTTAAAATCTGTTCTGTCTGATGGCGGCAAGAATTGGAAATGGCCAGAGTTTTCCCCAAATCCCCTTAAAGCCCTTTTCTGATCCTCGTTCTTGGAGATGACTGAGAAGTCATCTTGACGTGGATTGCAAAGTCTCCTCACTGCGTTGAGATCGAGAACCATTGCACCATCTCCTACTGTAACTCATTCTTTCCAAAATCGTGCAACTCCTTACCTTCCTCTGCCTTCCCACAATCTACAAAACCCAACCTTGGTGTCTTCTAATCACTAGTTCTTGATTTACCTCATCTTATCAGCCAACCTTTCCAACCTTGGTGTTGTCCTGCAGTCTGGTCCTCGGCCCTTCATCTAGGCTTCTCAATTTATGAATAAAAATGGAGGGAAGCGAAAATAGTTTCTGGCTCCAATTAAAGGTTCAAATGAAAGAAAATCCCAACCCATTCTTAAAGCTGTCACTATAGTAACGTGGTCATGATTAATCAGAATGGTGAAAGATTCCTTTGCATTGTTTCGATTTACTTGAATTCTATTAATCATAGTATTGTATTTCTTTGCATTTTTATTGCAATGTCAATGCAACACCGTTTCATTGAACTCAACACAGTAAATTTGAAAGTGGTTTGAAGTTGCCTAACGTGAAGCATTTCCCATAGCAATGTGACTCCAACCTGACCCAATGACATGGATTTTCCAACCCATACTGTTCCATCCTTGCTCATAATTCATGTTCATTGATTTGCTAAAATGAGAGTTTGATTGTTTTGTGCAGATGTTTGAGCAGCATTGCCCCTTGATGTGTTTGCTGTCCAGGTCTTGCCCATTACCTGCATTGTTTCAGTGCAGGTTAATGAAGGATTTTTAGTGCACTGATACGCCAGTCAACCCCTCTAAAGAGCAAGAACAATTTTCCAATCAACAAGAAGCTTTTATCCCAAATCACTGACATCACTTACCCATTTTTATTTCAGTAATTGATTTCAAAATTAATGTTAAGGATAAATAGTCCTTAAGCCACTTTTGTTTAAATGAAATCATTTATAATGCCCTATTTATATTGCAAGGTTACCTCCAGAGCGTGCACTTTAATACAAATAAGGTAAAACGAAAGCAAAATACTGTGGAAATCTGAAATAAAAACAGAGAATGCTGGAGGCACTCGGCAGGTCAGGCAGCACCTGTGGGGAGAGAAACTGTACTTGCGGAACTGTAAGACGTTAGCGGGAAGATTTTAGAGATGAACAGTTTTTAAGCAAGTACAGAGCCAGAGAAAAGAGGGGAGCAGGAAAAGAACAAAAGGGAAAGGACTGTGATAGGGTGGGGAGGAGGAGTGATGATGGTGCAAGGCAAAAGGGGGGTGGATATTGGGACAAGTATAGAATCAGGAGATGGGGAGGGAGGGTGATTTGCAAGAGGAGGAGGGACGAATGGAAAATCTGGCAAAGAGGAGAAGGTTGCCATGGCCCGGGAATGTAGTGGAAGAAAGGCTGGTAGACCCCAACGCCGCGGACCACCCATCTGGAAACCCCACCCCAAGCAGCAGCCCAGACCTCCTCCACTCCCAGTGGCTCTGATGCAGCCGTCCTCCATTACCAGCACCTGCTATCCGAGAGAAAACGGTGTTTATGGTCTAAAGTTGCTAAACTCAAAGTTAAGTCTGGAAGGTTGTAAAGTGCCCGGTAGAAAGATGAAGTGCTTTTCCTCGAGCTCGTGTTGAACTTCATTGGAACAGTATTGGAGTCAAGGACAGAGAGGTCAGAACGAGAGTGGGACGGGGAATTGAAGTGGCAAACGACCGGAAGCTCAGGGTCACGCTTCCGGAATAAACGGAGGTGTTCAGCAAAGCGATCACCCAATCGGCGTTTGGTCTCCCCAGTGTAGAGGAGATCGCATCATGAGCAGCGAATACACTGTGCTAAGTTGGAAGAACTACAAATAAATCACTGTTTCTCCCGGAAGGAGCTTTTGGGGCCCTGGACGGTGGGAAGGGAGGAGGTAAAAGAGCAGGTGTTGCACCTCCTGAGGTTGCATGAGAAGGAGATGCAACACCTGCCCTTTTACCTCCTCCCTTCCCACCGTCCAGGGGATTCAAACACTCCGCTCTGCTAAACACCTTCCGGCATTCCGATATTTAACATTGCTTTCTCTTCCATTCATTTGAAATATCACCATTGCGGATCGAAAATCCAAGTGAATCAGCACCATTTCCATCTTAATTGATTAACCTATTAGATATATGGTCATTTCTGCAAAGCCAAAATTTTTGAGGATTAATTGTACCACACTCATGCATGCAATCACCATAATTCATAGGTTTTGACTGTTCGTTTTTATCTAGTTGTTGAATGTTTACAATTTTTTGATTTCAATCTTCTCCTCTCTCCGGAAGGTGCTATCTCATGTTGGGACACTATATATCACGGGTGCTGGCTAATCTCTGGCTCCTCACCCAGGTGCCAGTTCTTCATGTTTGAGGCCAGGCATTGGGTGCTAGCAGGCTATTCGACTATGGGAGGCCATCATAGTTGAGCCCAATCCTGCCCTCACCTGATGACAAGAGACAGTGGAAACCAGTCAAGACCATGAAAGCAAAATTCGACATTGGCAGAGGGCACTAAATGGACAGTAGTGGATTGGTTGCCCGGTATAGACCCCATTGGAGTATTATTTCCGTTGGAGTCAATGGAAATCGGGCGGGGTGTAAAACAGGCGGCTGATCCGCTTACCGTCCTTTCTCCGCCCCAGCTGAAGTTGAACTTTGAACCCCGTCCCCCTCAATAAATCTTGGCTGATAGATCCTCTCCCCACCCAGGGGTGCTGAGTCTAGTTGCAATGCCTGAATTTTGTCCCAGACTAGGGATTCAATTTGAGACCTTTTAGATTCTGAATGGCTCATTTCGATAACATGGACCACATGTACAGATTTAATAAGTACTTAAAAGGGAGCAGGTCTGAGAGAAAACCATTTGACCCACCCAGGTTCTACTTTAGGATCCACTGTGACTGATTATTTTTTTCCACCCCAAACCCATATTCACCTGCTGCTTTAGCCAGATTAGTACAAGACGATATAAGAACATAAGAAATAGGAGCAGGAGTAGGCCAATCGGCCCCTCGAGCCTGCTCCGCCATTCAATAAGATCATGGCTGATCTGATCCCAACCACAAAACTAAAGAACACACGAAGTAGGAGCAGGACCCGGCCACTCAGCCCCTGGGCCCTCTCCGCCACCCACAGGGCATTGACCGATCCGAACTCAAGCTTCATGTCCAATTTCCTGCCCGCTCCCCGTAACCCCTAATTCCCTTTACTTCTAGGAAACTGTCTATTTCTGTTTTAAATTTATCTAATGATGTAGCTTCCACAGCTTCCTGGGGCAGCAAATTCCACAGACCTACCACCCTCTGAGTGAAGAAGTTTCTCCTCATCTCAGTTTTGAAAGAGCAGCCCCTTATTCTAAGATTATGCCCCCTAGTTCTAGTTTCACCCATCCTTGGGAACATCCTTACCGCATCCACCCGATCAAGCCCCTTCACAATCTTATATGTTTCAATAAGATCGCCTCTCATTCTTCTGAACTCCAATGAGTAGAGTCCCAATCTACTCAACCTCTCCTCATATGTCCACCCCCTCATCCCCGGGATTAACCGAGTGAACCTTCTTTGTACTGCCTCGAGAGCAAGTATGTCTTTTCTTAAGTATGGAGACCAAAACTGTATGCAGTATTCCAGGTGCGGTCTCACCAATACCTTATATAACTGCAGCAATACCTCCCTGTTTTTATATTCTATCCCCCTAGCAATAAAAGCCAACATTCCGTTGGCCTTCTTGATCACCTGCTGCACCTGCATACCAACTTTTTGATTTTCTTGCACTAGGACCCCCAGATCCCTTTGTACAGCAGTACTTTCCAGTCTCTCGCCATTAAGAAAATAACTTGCTCTCTGATTTTTCCCGCCAAAGTGCATAACCTCACATTTTCCAATATTATATTGCATCTGCCAAATCTCCGCCCACACACCCAGCCTGTCTATATCCCCTTGCAGGTTTTTTATGTCCTCCTCACTCTCTACTTTCCCTCCCATCTTTGTATCATCTGCAAATTTTGATATGTTGCACTCGGTCCCCTCCTCCAAATCGTTAATATAGATTGTAAAGAGTTGGGGACCCAGAAATCACCTAATAAAGAAAGAAAGAACTTGCATTTATATGCCGGCTTTCATGACCTCAGGATGTCCCAAAGCCGCTTTACAGCCAATTAGGTACTTTCGAATTATCATCACTGTTGTAATAATGGAAACCACGGCAGCAAAGTTTGTGCACAGCAGGATCCCACAAACAGCAATTTGATAATGGCCAGATAATCTGCTTTTAGTGATGTTTGTTGAGGGATAACTATCATCCAGGACACCGGGGAGCGCTGAACAACAACAACAAGGACTTGCATTTATATGGCGCCTTTAACGTAGTAAAGCGTCCCAAGGCGCTTCACAGGAGCGATTATCAAACAAAATTTGACACCGAGCCACATAATGAGATATTAGGACAGGTGAAAGAGGTAGGTTTTAAGGAGCGTCTTAAAGGAGGAGCGAGAGGTGGAAAGATTTAAGGAGGGAAATCCAGAGCTTAGGGTCTAAGCAACTGAAGGCACGGCCACCAATGATGCAGCGATTAAAATCGGAGATGCACAAGAGGCCAGGATTGGAGGAGCGCAGTGATCCCGGAGGGTTGTCGGGCTGGAGGAGGTTACAGAGATAGGGAGGGGCGAGGCCATGGAGGGATTTGAAGACAAGGATGAGAATTTTAAAATCGAGGCGTTGCCAGACCGGAGCCAGTGTAGGTCAGTGAGCACAGGGGGTGATGGGTGAACGGGACTTGGTGCGAGTTAGGATACGGGCAGCAGAGTTTTGGATGAGCTCAAGTTTATGGAGGGTGGAAGATGGGAGACTGGCCAGGAATAGTTGACTCCCCTGCTCTTCTTCGAAATAGTGCCATGGGATTGATAAACGATAGATAGAATTATACAGAATCACATGGAATGTACAGCACAGAAACAGGCCATTCGGCCCAACAGGTCCATGCCAGTATATATGCCCCACACGAACTTCCTCCCTCCCTACTTCAACTAACCCTATCACCATATCCTTCTATTCCTTTCTCCCTCATGTTTTTATCTAGCTTCTCCTTAAATGCATCTATGCTAGTCACCTCAACTACTCCTTATGGTAGCGAGTTCTGCATTCTAACCACTCTCTGGGTGAAGAAGCTTCTCCTGAATTCCCTATTAGATTTATTAGTAACTATCTTATATTTATAGCCCCTAGTGCTGGGCTCCTCCGCAAGTGGAAACACCTTCCCTACGTCTACCCTAGATGCAGTGATTGCCCATTCACCTTCTCCCACACTGCACTCCAGGGAAAGGCTTATGCCAGACAACCCATGCCGAGTGCCTAGGAGCAAGGACTTCCAAACCTAATGGGTGTGAGATGTTTAACAATAACCTAGACAGGCTAATGAATTGCTTATTGTCTTTGGCCTTTCAGGAAACAACTTCACTGCCTAGCTCATTAGTATTTGAACCACCTTTTGTATTGGTACTTATTAAAATCGGAGTGAGTATTGACACCACTGCGTTAGCCAATGCCTTGGAGATAGGGTGGCACCTACATTAAATAAAGTCTATTTTACAGCAAACAGTCTATTTACTCAGCAAACAGCAAACAGAGGCTATTTAAACAGAATCTGTAACAAACTACAGCAAACAGAACTCATGATCGAAACTACAGCAGCGTCTCCCGATAAAAGCAGGATTATTTCTCCAACAAAATGCAGTGAATGGAGGTTAATTACAAATTATGTGTTTAAAATCAACCCCAGTCGTTTACTGCAGATTGATTGACCAGGAGTGATTGACGGGGGAATCTCCCAATCTTCTCCATTCGGGCCAGGACTTGTGGGGGGAGGGGGGGTCAGAATTTTAATCGCTTAGAATGGGTGGGTGGTTGAAATATTTGATTTTTTGAGCGCAACCGCAACCCGGCTCCGACGCGTTCACTTTCGGGTTTAACGGAGGCACGTTTGGATTTGTGCGAGTAATCTACTCGCCGCAGTCGGGACCTTAATTAGTTCAGGCGGGCGGGTAGTTATAGCATCAAATAACATCCTTGTGAGACGTTAAGTAGGTCTTTCTAAATTGAACTTGATTTAACTTTAAATTTAACGCCTCCAGCATGGGTTTCCCAGGGCTCGTGAATCTCGCCAGTGAAATGGAGGTAAGAAGGGTTGGATCAGGAGGTAAGTGCCTTTATTGCACAGTGTGCGGGCCAGGAGGAGCAGGAGTGTTTCCTCCAGGCTCAACAAGCTCAGCTGATGCAATTGGACCCCCACGATCGGTCGACCCCCTCCCCGACGTCCAATACTCACCCCCTCCCCGATGTCCGACACCCCACCCCCAGTGTCCAAGTCACCCCCTGACCCAATGTCCGACTTCTCACCACCCCAATGTTGGCCAAATTCACACCTCCCCCCCACCGTGATCGCCCCCCCCCCAATCCAGTCCCCAAAGACCCTGATGTCCCCCTGACCACCCCCCACCCCACCACCGCCCCCATCCAACCCCCGAAGGCTCTGATCTCTCCTCGGCTGGCAGGCAGCCGGCCTGTCAATCTAGCTGGCTGCCAGACACGAAACCCGGAAGTAACATTTTTATTCTTCAATTAAGTTGCGTTTGAAGATTCCCACCCTCCAACCTCACTTCCGGGTTTCATCCCCCCCCCCCCCCCCCCCCTCCTTCCCACCCCACCCCGCTCTCTTCCCAGTTCCATGTTAAAATCCAAGCCCTGGTGTCACTATACGCAGTCTTCTTAAAAAATAAAACACTTGTGAATACACTTTGCCCTAAAAAAAAACCCAACCTTTAAAAGTAATTCGTTATTTTCTAAATCCTTTCTGCGGAAAAATGGTCAGGAAAAGCCTGGAACACGATAATCCCATTCCCTCTTCAATGGGATTAGGATTAAAATTTAACCAGAATTTTTAGCACCTGTGAATGGCACTCCATACGTAGCGATTTGCACACTTTCCCCAACCAGAGAGTGGCATGGAGCTGACAGTATAACTCAGGTCTGATGACCATCACATCACTCTCAACAAGTACCTATCTAAAACCAATACTCCAATATAACTGCGTCTTTAGCGATGATAAAACAAACAGGCACTAAAAAGAGCAGGTTTTTCTGTCATTTTTTTTTTCCACACTACCTAACATGAATTAGCAGAATTCTGGAAGGGAAAGTAAAGGAGTAACAGAGTTAATGAATATTAATTATGCAAATCTCAACTGCAGCAGCCTTAGGACCTGTCCATTGCTTATTCAAATTCACATTACAGATAATAACAGGAATGATACATAAAATTAATGCATTGATGAACCCAACAGCACATTTCTACAATCAAAAGCAAGCTTAACAAAGTGAAGAAATTCCACATGAAAATAGGTAGGAACATCAGGAACAGGAGTAGGCCATTCAGCCCCTCAAGCCTGGTCTGCCATTCGGTTAGATCGTGGCTGACCTGCACCTCAGTTCCATTTATGCACCAAGGCTCCATATCCCTTGATATCCTTACCGAAGAAAAATCTATCGATCTCAGTCTTGAAAGCTCCAATTGGCCCCCAGCATCCACAGCCTTTTGGGGGAAGAGTTCCAAAATCCTACTAACCTAATCCTACTAATCCTACCCAATCCTGGAAAAAGTGCTTGCTGACTTTGCTCCTGAATGGCCTGGCTCTAATTTTAAGATGATGTCCCACCAGAGAAAATGGTTTCTCCGTATCTACCCTATCGAATCCTTTCAACATTTTAAACACCTCGATCAGATCACACCCCCTCAATCTTCTAAACTCGAGGGAATACAAGCCAAGTTTATGCAGCCTGTCCTCATAATTTAACCCTCTAAGCCCTGCTATCATTCTGGTGAACCTGCCCTGTACCCCCTCCAAGGCCAATAAATCCTCCATTGATAAATTTGAGAGCTTAAGATTATTCTATGGGATAATAATGCAGAAATACTTAATGCCGGGCTCTCCGACGCACATCCATAGGCCACATCTGAGCCTGGGCAGCCTGACCCACAAAGCCCAGTCAACCCCAGGGGAATGAGACTAATTGGATAGCTCTTTCAAAGAGCCAGCACAGGCACGATGGGCTGAATGGCCTCCTTCTGTGCTGTATGATTCTAACCCAGTTCTATTTGTACTCATACTTCATACTCGCTGTTTGAATTTTGTGGGCCTGGGGTTTGGAAGCGTCTGGTTTTAGTACGGCCGTGCGACTGATAGATAAATCATAAATCAAAACACCAAGCTCTGTTAGCAACAGTAGTTTGAGGTACGTGCAGATTAATGTTAACAGTCATGTTATGAACTGTTTGGAAAGCGCTGCCTGAAAGGGCGGTGGAAGCAGATTCAATAGTAACTTTCAAAAGGGAATTGGGTAAATACTTGAAGGGGAAAAATTTGGAGGGCTACGGGGAAAGAACGAGGGGAATGGGATGACTCGCATAGCTCTCTCAAAGGCACAATGGGCCAAATGGCCTCCTTCTGCGCTGCACGATTTTATGTAAAAGTTACATCATAGAATCATAGAATGGTACAGCATGGAGGGAGGCCATTCCACCCATCGTGCTTGTGCTGGCTCTTTGAAAGAGCTATCCAATTTGTGGCCTGTGAGGCTCCAAGGCATGCACTCATGCTCACTACTCATGCTCCATGCTCGCACTCTCCAGCAGCTCAGGCCTGCTCCTCAATCTTTGCAGCCTCTTCAGCTCTTCCTTCTCTGCGATGCCTTTTTACCAGTTGCATACAGTGACACCACTATTCCCGACCAGAATGGAGATGATCGGGTAATTCCCTCGTCAATCACGCCTGGAGACCCCATTGCTGTAAGCGACTGGGATTGATTTTATGCACATAATTTTTATTATGTAACTATCCTCCACTCACTGCATTTTTGCTGGAGAAATCACCCTGCTTTTATCAGGAGACGTTGCTGCAGTTTCGGTCGTCAGTTCTGTTTGCTGTAGTTCGTAGAGACTCTTTTTAAATAGACTCTGTAAACTGTTTTCTGCAGTGTGCTGTTTATTGCGCAAACAATAGACCCTGTTTGCTGAATAAACGGACTTTGTTTGCTGTAAAATAGACTGTTTGCTTTGAGTCCTGCCGTAAGTCCTGCCCCGGCTGACACAGTGCAACTCATTGGCTGACACAGTGGTGTCAATAAACACTCTGCTCTGTATCACTACTTCTTGCCATTGCTGTTTTTTCGGCCATCTACTGACGTGTAAACTACCGGATGACCTTTGACATCTTGCTCTGGCGACTTCTTTCTTTCACCGATAGTGAATTCCGGAGGGCGGCAGAATTATCTGAAGAAGAGCCATCGTGTTTGAAAACAGCTTCACGATTTCACCAGCAGAACAGAGAGAGAAAGGTTAAGTTATGAGGAGAGATTACACAAATTGGGGTTGTATTCTCTAGAGTTTCGAAGGTTAAGGGGTGATCTGATCGAAGTTTATAAGATATTAAGGGGAACAGATAGGGTGGATAGGGAGAAACTATTTCCGCTGGTTGGGAATTCTAGGAGTAGGGGGCACAGTCTAAAAATTAGAGCCAGACCTTTCAGGAGCGAGATTAGAAAACATTTCTACACACAAAGGGTGGTAGAAGTTTGGAACTCTCTTCCGCAAACGGCAATTGATGCTAGCTCAATTGCTAAATTTAAATCTGAGATAGATAGCTTTTTGGCAACCAAAGGTATTAAGGGATATGGGCCAAAGGCAGGTATATGGAGTTAGATCACAGGTCAGCCATGATCTTATCAAATGGCGGAGCAGGCACGAGGGGCTGAATTGCCTACTCCTGTTCCTATGTTCCTGGAAAGTGACAAAGTGCCTCCCGATACAAAGCTCGTACAACTTATCACTTCAACAACTGAACCATCAGGGATTCTTTTTGAGCATTCACAGTATCAATAGTAATAAATGGGTCCTGACATGTCGACTATACAGTGTGAGGAAAACATCTACAGTGCTCCTTTTTTTGTGTGACTTGCTGTCAATCCATGGGCGGTATGAATACGTACCAACAATCAGACGTATATTGTTATCTCAATATTTGAGTGGCAATGTCAGAGATGGGCATTCGTGTGAGCCAATTTCATCATTTAATACTACAGTTTGATCACTTTTCTTCTATCTGAATTATCTGTGTATCTTAACAGATACTGGACTTGTATCTATAGTGACGGATTTTCTATGGCATTACTCACGGAGCAAAAATATTATGGAGGGGGGAGGTAATAATGCACTCTGGTTAGAGTCTCTGGCATTGCTGTGCCTCAGGCTCTGCTTAACGCCCTCCCCTACCCCCTCCTCCCAATTATGGGGCCTGAGTAAACTTGAGCTCATCCGAACTCTGTTGCCTCTATCCTAACTCATGCCAAGTCCCGTTTACCCATCGCCCCTGTGCTCGCTGACCTTCATTGGCTCCCGGTCCGGCAATGCCTCGATTTTAAAATTCCCTTCCTGGTTTTTCAATTCCATCCATGGCCCTTCTGATCCCCTTCCTATCTCTGTAACCTCCTCCAGCCCTACAGCTTTCCGAGATCTCTGCACCCCTCCAAATCTGGCCTCTTGCACATCCCCGATTTTAATCGCTCCACCATTGGTGGCCGTGCCTTCAGCTGCCTAGGCCCTAAGCTCTGGAATCTCTCCCTAAACCTCTCCACTTCTCCAAATTTCCCTCCTCCTTTAAGACGCTCCTTAAGACCTACCTCCTTGACCAAGCTTTTGGGCACCTGTTCTAATATCTCCTTATGTGTCTCTGTGTCAAATTTGGTTTGATAATCGCTCCTGTGAAGCGCCTTGGGACGTTTTGCTATGTTAAAGGTGCTATATAAAAACAAGTTGTTGTTGAGTCTTGCCAAAGGCCAGCGGTCCCTTTAAGATCTTATGGGTCGGCTGGTCTACATCCAGTGCCACTTGGCAGATCCCAGGCAGCGCATGCTCCACCCATTGGTAGTTGACAATTGCATCGAGATCTTATTGATGCCTTAGGACCCGATGTGCGTTTTGTAACCAGGCTCCTGACTGTTTCTTATGGGAGTCTCGGCCGCCTATCTGTAGGCCCCAGTCCAAATGACCAGAGTAAGTGCTGCACTTCCATTTTGAGTGGACTACCAGCTGTTCCTGGGATAAGTGACTGTGTTTGATTTCACGCACATAATTTGCATTATGTAAATATCCTCCAACTCCCTGCATTTTGCTGGAGAAATAATCCTGCTTTTGTCGGGCGACTTTCGGGAGAGTTTCGGTCACGAGTTCTGCTTGCTGTAGTTCCGAGACACTCTGTTTAAATAGACTCAGTTTGCGGTAAAATAAACTCTGTTTGCTGAGTAAATAGACTCTGCTGTAAGTCCCGCCCCGCTTCCAACTCATTGCCTGACACAGTGGTGTCAACACTCACTCCGTTCTTAAAAAGTCTCTCTGCTCTGCACCAAAGTGATCAAAAGAGTTTGTCACCCCCAAGCTGCTAAGAAGTCTCATCGAATGTCCAGACATTGCTGATAAATTGCCCATTGTTTGGGATCTGTGCAAAATGACTACCCATCCCACATTTAAATCTTCTCTCGTCATAGGTGTCCAACCCAACTTGCGACTGTCTTGGGTAAACCATTGTCCTTCAGCTAAGCTACTGCCCAAATACATATTAATATCACTTATGTCCAAGTCTTTTTTTGCAAGAAAAAAATGCAACAGAATCCCAAAATGTGACAATGCCATTTAAATTCAAGTCTTTCTTTCTACAATTGTTTCTTACCCTCTTGGTAATTCTTCTTCAAAAGCAAATTACTGCAGATGCTGGAAATCTGAACCTGGGAGGAAGTGTAATCAAGGTAGCTGTGGGAATCGGTGGGCTTATCGTAAATATTGGTTGACAGCCTATCCCCAGAAATGGAGATAGAGAAGTCGAAGAAGGGAAGGGAAGAGTCGGAGATGTACCATGTGGTGGCATTGTAAGCAGTGTAGATGAAAACATAAAATTACAAAGGGATATTGATAGATTAGGTGAATGGGCAAAACTGTGGCAAATGGAATTCAGTGTAGACAAATGTGAGGTCATCCACTTTGGAACAAAAAAAGATAGAACAGGGTACTTTCTAAATGGTAAAAAGTTAAAAACAGTGGATGTCCAAAGGGACTTCGGGGTTCAGGCACATAGATCATTGAAGTGGCATGAACAGGTGCGGAAAATAATCAAGAAGGCTAATGGAATGCTGGCCTTTATATCTAGAGGACTAGAGTACAAGGGGGCAGAAGTTATGCTGCAGCTATACAAAACCCTGGTTATACCGCACCTGGAGTACTGTGAGCAGTTCTGGGCACCGCACCTTCGGAAGGACATATTGGCCTTGGAGGGAGTGCAGCGTAGGTTTACTAGAATGATACCCGGACTTCAACGGTTAAGTTACGAGGAGAGATTACACAAATTGGAGTTGTATTCTCTAGAGTTTAGAAGGTTAAGGGGTGATCTGATCGAAGTTTATAAGATCTTAAGGGGAACGGATAGGGTGGATAGAGAGAAACTATTTCCGCTGGTTGGGGATTCTAGGAGTAGGGGGCATAGTCTAAAAATTAGAGCCAGGACTTTCAGGAGTGAGATTAGAAAACATTTCTACACACACAGGGTGGTAGAAGTTTGGAACACTCTTCCGCAAACGGCAATTAATGCTAGCTCAATTGCTAATTTTAAATCTGAGATAGATATTTTTTTGCCAACCAAAAGTATTAAGGGATATGGGCTAAAGGCAGGTATATGGATTTAGATCACAGATCAGCCATGATCTTATCAAATGGCGGAGCAGGCACGAGGGGCTGAATGGCCTCCTCCTGTTCCTATGTTTCTATGTGAAGGCGAGGGAAGGGTGGAAATTGAAAGCAAAGTTGATGAAATTTTCCAGTTCGGGCTGATCTGTGATCTAACTCCATATACTTGCCTTTAGCCCATATCACTTAATACCTTCCACCCCACCAGCCTCCATATTCAACGTATCATTCTCCGCCATTTCCGCTATTCCAGCATGATGCCACCACCAAACACATTTTCCTCTCCCCTTTCAGCACTCCGAAAGGATCATTCCCTCTGTGACACCCTGGCCCATTCTTCCTTCACCCTCAACACCCACTCTCCTTCCCTCGGCGCCTTCCCATGCGAGCACACGAGATGCAACATCTGCCCTTTCACCTCCTCCCTTGTGTCTCACATGAAGCTTGTTGGAAAAATTAAGCTCGATGATTATTATAAGAGAAAATGTAACAGCAGAGATAGAAAGTTGATTGCTGGACAGGAAACAATGAGTTAAGGTGAATGGGTGTTATTCAGATTGGAGAAGGGTTGAAAGTCATGTACCCCAAAGAAAGACTTGCTTTATGTAGCACCTCTCACAACCTCAGGACGTCCCAAAGCATTTTACAGCCAATCAAATATTTTTGAAGTGTAGTCACTGTTGTAATGTAGAAAACACAGCAGCCAATTTGCACACAATAAAGCCCCTCAAACAGCAATGTGATAATCACCAGATAATCTGTTTTTTCAGTGATTTTGGTGGAGGGATAAATATTGGCCAGGACACTGGGGCGAGCTCCCCCGCTCTCCTTCGAAATAGTGCCATGGGATCTTTTACGTCCACCTGAGAGGGTAGATGGGCCTTTGGTTTAACGTCTCATCCGAAAGACGGCACCTCCGACTGTGCAGCGCTCCCTCAGTACTGCACTGGAGTGTCAGCCTAGATTTTGTGCTCAATCCCTGGAGTGGGACTTAAACCTACAACCTTCTGACTTAGAGGTGAGAGTGCTGCCAACTGAGCCGCGGCTGACACCTAGAGGGTCAGTGCTGGGTCCATTTTAGTTTTCGGTACATATAGATGATTTTTACTTGCACATAGGAAATATAATCTCTATATTTGATGATGACACAATAGTAGGCTTGGCAAATGGCGAGGAGGACTGTAAAAGACTTAGTGAAGACTTAGACAGGTTAATGGAATGGGCAGACAGGAGGTAGTTGATGATGATGGGTCATTAATTTAAATTATCACTAAGAGAATGAAGAGAAACTTTAGGCAAAATCTCTTTACACAAAGGGTTGTTGGGGGCATGGGATGCTTTACCACAGGGAGTGCTTGTCGTAGAGATCATTATGTCTTTTAAGGGAAAATTGGATAAATATTTGAAGCACAGCGAGATATAAGGTTGTCAGCGGAGAACGCGACAGTGGAATTAGTTTGGATTACTGTAACAGAGTGACAACGCAGGAATGATGGGCTGAATGGCCTCCTCCTAAGCTGTAAACTTTTATGTAGAAAAGACTTCCAGATAGAATAATGAAGGTGAAAACCCTGGAATAATTTAAGAAGCAATTAGAAGCCGCAATGGGGGGAGTGTAAGATCCCTCTTACTGGGTAAATTATTTTGGACGGAATGTCCATAATTATCTTGTGATCTTCTGTCGTTTCAAGAGTTTTATCGATGTCGTTGTGAAAGCAACAGACTCTTAAAACCTATTTGTATGTACAGTAGGTGTCCATCTTTAGCTTCACTTTAGTGAATCAAATAATTGTAAATAAATTTGACCTGTATTTTTAACCTGTGCAACGCTGCGTTCGTGCTTGATATTTTTCGCTTTTCAAATCAACAGAAGACAGAAGCTCCAGTGCGCAGTATTACTGCCGAATCGGATAATTCTCAGCTGTGTGCTGTGCTGGCTCATTATGACAGATGTGTGAAAGTCACAGGTTTCAGACTGTCTGCTTATGGAAACTGTAATCAAGCAATTTGCACAAGAAAACAGTGTCGGAGAACGATCGAACCTTAACACTGATCTCATGGGTTCGCACATCAACTAATTAAGCAAAGGGGGAGAAAAAGACAGTCCTCAAACAGGAGTTTGGAATAAATTGTAAAGTCTGACGCCATCAGCTGACATTTTCTCCCAGTTAGAAGACGCAGGACACATTTTAAAGACCATGCCTACAATATTAGCACAGTGCATGTAAGGAGTCAGCAATAGGATAGCTGTAGACTGCAGGAAGATTTCAATGGACTGGTCAGGTGGGCAGAAAAGCAGCAAATGGAAATCAATCCAGAGAAGTGTGGGGTAATGCATTTGGGGAGAGCAAACAAGGCAAGGGAATACACAATAAATGGGAGGATACAGGGAGGTGTAGAGGAATGAAGGGACCTTGGAGTGCATGGCCACGGATCCCGGAAGGTAGCAGGACAGGCAGATAAGGTGGTTAAGAAGGCATACGGGATACTTCCCTTTATAAGCCAAGGCATAGAATATAAGAGCAGGGAAGTTATGCTTGAACTGTATAAAACACTGGTTAGGTCACAGCTTGAGTACTGCGTACAGTTCTGGTCACCACGTAACAGGAAAGATGTGATTACACTAGAGAGGGTACAGAGGAGATTTACGAGGATGTTGCCAGGGCTGGAGAATTTTAGTTATGAGACAAGATTGGATAGGCTGGGGTTGTTTTCTTTGGAACAAAGGAGGTTGAGGGGAAATTTAATTGAGGTATATAAAATTATGATGGGACTTGATAGAGTGGATAGGGAGGACCTATTTCTCTTAGCAGAGGGGTCAGTGACCGAGGGCATAGATTCAAAGTAATTGGTCGATGGATTAGAGGGGAGTTGAGGAGAAATGTTTTCACCCAGAGGGTGGTGGGGGTCTGGAACTCACTGCCTGAAAGGGTGGTAGAGGCAGAAACCCTCAACTCATTTAAAAGGTACTTGGATGTGCACTTGAAAAGCCATTCGATAAGGTGCCACATAAAAGGTTGTTACACAAGATAAGGGCTCATGGGGTTGGGGGTAACATATTAGCATGGATAGAGGATTGGTTAATGGTCAGAAAGCAGAGAGTAGGGATAAACGGGTCATTTTCAGGCAGGCAGGCTGTATCTTGTGGGTTGCCGCAAGGATCGGTGCTTGGGCCTCAACTATTTACAATCTATATCAATGACTTAGATGAAGGGACCGAGCGTAATGTATCCAAGTTTGCTGACAATACAAAGCTAGGTGTGAATGTAAACTGTGAGGAGGACACAATGGCCCCGATTTTAGAATGAAGTAGCGGGTGCTTTGGTGGCGGGAGGGGGGGCGGCTCCGAAAATTGGGGAAATCCCGAGCGGGTTCAGAACCCGGCTCCAACCTGCAGACTTCCGGGATCCCCCCTGACGCGCCTGGGTGCGCGCACGCCTCACGAATGCGGAAGTCTCACCGGCAATTAAAGCCGGCGGGATTTTTTTTTTATTCGTTCATGGGATGCGGGCGTCGCTGGCGAGGCCGGCATTTATTGCCCATCCCTAATTGCCCTCGAGAAGGTGGGATGAAACTTAAGAGAGATATTTAGATACTTGAAGCACTTGATGTTCTTAATTTTGTGCACATTGAGGCGGGGTTCCGATTTTCAAACATCCTCAGCGTGTTTTCTGTGCTGTGGGAAACACTCCGTGTTCTACCAGACGTGTTTCAGCCAGCAGCCAGTTGGACATTCTTGTTTGACAGATGGGGATAAATGGTGAGTTATTGCAGTTCTTTCAGACAAACTTTTGGCTTCTTAGTTTCCACTCAGATTTCTTCTGTTCACACATATTTACCAACTTTTCGGAACCCCTCAAACTGACACCATCAGGATGGGGGGTGCCATGGCTGCACTAACCACTATATCCGAGGATGAGCAACATCACCGTCCTCGCCAGGCACGGCATCCACTCCCGCCACTTGTAGCTCCACAGCACAGTGCTGCACCACAGGAACTGGCACAAGAACACAGAGGGCAACAACAGAGGGAGCACCATCGCAGGAGGCACCACCCTCGCCACAGGGTCTGCAGACCAACACTCAGCTTCCTGGACCTCTCTGAGGAGACGTGCATACGGAGGCTCAGAGTGAGTCGCCAGGTGGTCACAGACATCTGCAGCCTCCTTCATGCTGAGCTGCTCCCGGCTGGGCCTCGCGGCATCTCATTAGACGTCGCTGTTAAAGTCACCACTGCCCTCAACTTCTTCACCTCCGGATCATTCCAGGGTGCCACCAGGGACATCGCCGGGGTCTCTCATGAGTCTGCACACAAGTGCATAAGGCAGGTCATCGACGGCTTGTTTCGCAGGGCCTCGCAATACGTCAATTTCTCCATGGACGACCTCAGCCGGACGGAGAGGGCAGTGGGATTCCACTCTGTGGCTGGCTTCTCATGGGTGCAGGGTGCAATCGATTGCATGCATATAGCAATCCGAGCACCTCCACACGAGCCAGGGCTGTTCATCAACAGAAAGAGGTATCACTCCATCAACGCTAAGCTCATTTGCAACCACCGCACAAGATTCATTCACATGTGCACCAGATTCCCTGGCAGCAGCCACGATTCCTTCATTCTGAGGGAATCCAACGTCCCGGGCTTCTTCCACGCACCTTAAGGGCTGGCTCCTCGGGGACAAGGGATACCCCCTGCACATGTGGCTCATGACACCTCTAAGGAACCCCATCACCGACCAACAGCGTCGCTATAACAACAACCCCCATCACCAGCGGGTCGAAAATTGAGCATGTTATAGGGCTGCTCAAGATGCGCTTCAGATGCCTTGATCATTCTGGGGGAGCGCTTCAATACGCACCAGACAGAGTGGGACGCATTATAGTCGTGTGTTGTGTCCTACACAACATGGCACAACAGAGAGGGGTACCGCTTGAGGAGGCCCCATCCCACATCTGCCAACCATATTGAGGAGAAGGAGAACGAGGAGGAGGAACCCATGGGCAGAGTAATGGCTCACCTGGCTGCTCGTGAGGCCAGGGAGTCACTGATATGTGAACGGTTCTCCTAACATCAGAAAGTGTGAAGAGTCCAGTCCTCAGACCCACTGTAAAGTGACCCACTGGGTGGCATCAAGTGTCGCCGTTCATGATGAAGCGCGTGAAAGGGCACTATCACCAATGCCAGTCACAAATGGGAAAGACGTAACAGTAGTGGTGAGAATTATAACATTTAATGTGACTTTAACCAAAACCAAATATAAATGAAAACATGACCATCTGTCAGACTCCCTTGTGCATCTCCTTCATGATCACAAATCCTTGGGCTTCCTCTTCCTACCGCTTCTACGTGGTGCATCCCCTATGGCTGCAGCAGAGGTAGTGGCAGGTTGCTCATGTTCATGCCCTGACTGCTTAGATGCTTTCAGCCTACGCCCTCTGTGTTTTGGAGCTTGTAAGGGGCCCTCCAATGACTGCTCCATCTGCACCTGTGCAGAGGCAGACTCGGCCACCTGGAGAGGAGGCAGCATTGCGGGTACTGGTTGAGAGGGGGGCAACGGGTGACAGGTGGGAGCACTTTGCGTCCCCACTTCCATGTCCCCTTTCGCCGTCATCCCTCTCCTGGACCGGGCCAACATCACTCCTACCACCCTGCAGGAGAACAGTTTGGAGGACATGTATGATGCCTTGGATGCCCAGTTGTAAAGTGTCTGCCTGCCTTTTAAAGGGTAGTTGTCAGGGCCTGAATAGACTCATTTGTGAGCCGTGCTTGAAGCTCAATGGAGGCTAGCCTTCCCTCCATCGCAGACATTCCCGCACTTACCTGCGACACTATCTCAGACACTTG
The DNA here is from genome assembly GCF_035084215.1 of Heptranchias perlo. NCBI lineage: Eukaryota > Metazoa > Chordata > Chondrichthyes > Hexanchiformes > Hexanchidae > Heptranchias > Heptranchias perlo. The sequence continues at coordinate 10,504,710 of NC_090338.1, read as the reverse complement.
CTCACGTCCCTGCGACACTATCTCAGAGATTCCCTCCTGTACCTGTGCCACCATTCCACTCATGCAGGAGTTGGACTCCTCCATCCTCTGCACTATTGTGGAGACTGTGCGTGGCACCTGTTCCAGCACCTCGCAAATGTGCTTCTGCCCCTCGATCATTCTCCTTTTAAAGGATGGCCCCTGGGGGTTCAGCATCTGCGTCCAGCTAAGCACAGCCTGGAGAGGAGTGCTCGCACCGACGCAGACCCTCCACAGCTGCCCCTGCCACCAGTGTCTGCTCGTGCTCACTTGTGTGTGGTGACTCACCAGGTGCCAACCCAATTAACTCATCACTAGGACCCGCCAAGGTGTAAGTATCTGCCCTGGTGGATGGCTCACTATGATGTGACGGTGCACCCTCAGATGCCGGCAGGTCCTCCGTGGAATCACCCTCTGCCATCACTGCGGTCATTGAAGGGCCGGTAAGAGAAGAGAAAGCAATATTAAGCATCATCACAGATGTGTCATGTTGCGATGAGCATACTGAGGTGTTCAACATGCCAATCATTGTTAACATCAATTCATACTGTGTGTGATGAATGTTAAAGTTCTGTCACCAGAAGTTTGTGGGGTGCCAGTCTCGGTGTCCCCGACGGACAGGCACTCGAGGGTGCGGCTGATCTACAGGCCTCCTGCTCCGTGTCTGTGAGGACCACTACTTGTGGAGGCCCCCCTCCAGTCCTCACCCTCTCGTGTGCATTTTGCGCTCTCTCCTAGAAGGGGACAAAGAACAGACGTGTGAGTGAGTGATAGTGAAGTGGCCAACCGATGAATGCATCGCTTTGGGTGAGGCTGACCGTGAAAGAGGTGCATCAGAGGGTGAGTATGAGATGGAGACATCACATTGGATCAGGATTGGGGTGAGTGGTAATGGTGGGGTGACAAATGGGGAGGTGAGGAAGTGCTGAGGAAGTGCAGGTGAGTTGAGGATGAGCCTTAAGTGGGTGCGAGGAGCGATGTGATGCAGTAGTCTCGGCAGTGCAGAATGAGTTGGGGGAGGGCGCGATGATGTGGAACACGGAATGCAGGAGAATCAATATGTGTACTCACTTTTGCTGACCTAGTTAGGTCATTGAAGCGCTTCCTGCACTGGATCCAGGTGCGGAATTTGTTGCTGCTGCTGGTGACCTCCTCTGCCACCTCCAGCCAGGCCTTCTTGGTGGCAGAGGCAGGGACACTTCCTCCCGTCCGCGGGGTAAAAGACTTCCCTCCTCCTCCTCCTCACCCTGTCCAGTAGCTGCTACAGCGAGGCATCGCTGAACCTTGGAGCAGCCTTGTCCCTGTGCCGCTCCACTGTGATTTCTGGGTCTTTGCTCCAGCAAAAGCCTTTGGAGCAATGTCCCTTTATATAGAGCTCCTCCAGCTGACAGCCTGTGATGCGGGTGCGCAGTCCGCCCAATGGGCAGCTTTCGGACAGCAAACCTGGAAGCCACGTTAAGTGACACAAATTCACTTGCAATCGCGTGCGAAACGGACATGTTTTATCAGTCGGGTTAGCCATGCTCCCATTCACCCCTCGCCCTCCTCACCCCCCCGCCACTGCCATCCTGCCTCCATTCTAAAATCGGGGCCAAAAAGTTTGCAAAGAGATATAGACAGGTGAAGTGATTGGGCAAGAAGGTGGCAGATGGAGGATAATGTGGGGAAATGTGAGGTTATTCACTTTGGTAGGAAGAATAGAAAAACAGAATATTTTTTAAATGGTGAGAGACTATTAAATGTTGGTGTTCAGAGAGACTCCTCATACAAGAAACACAAAAAGTTAGCATGCAGGAACAGCAAGCAATTAGGAAAGCAAATGAAATGTTGGCCTTCATCGCAAGGGGGTTGGAGTACAAGAGTAAGGAAGTCTTACTACAATTGTACAAGGCTTTGGTGAGACCTTACCTGGAGTACTGTGTACAGTTTTGATCTCCTTATCTAAGGAATGATATACTTGCCTTAGAGGCGGTGCAGCGAAGGTTCACGAGATTAATTCCTAGGATGAGAGGGTTGTCCTATGAGGCGACGTTGAGTAGAATGGGCCTGTACTCACTGGAATTTAGAAGAATGAGAGGTGATCGAACTGAAATATATAAGATTCTGAGGGGGCTTGACAGGGTAGATTCTAAGAGGTTATTTCCCATGAGTCTAGAACTAGGGGCATAGTCACAGGATAAGGGGTCGGCCATTTAAGACTGAAATGAGGAGGAATTTCTTCACTCAGAGGGTTGTGAATCTTTGGAATTCTCTATCCCAAAGGGCTGTGGATTCTGAGTCGTTGAATATATTCAAGGCTGAGATTGACAGATTTCTGGACTCTAGGGGAATCAAGGGATCTGGAGATCGGGCAGGAAAGTGGAGTTGAGGTTGAAGATCAGCCATGATCTGATTGAAGGGCGGAGCAGGCTCGAGGGGCCGTATGGCCTACTCCTGCTCCTATTTCTTATGTTTGTTAAGGCCCAATGATCATCCTAAAGAGGTTCATATAAGGATGAAACTTGCTTGCCAACTTTTCTGGACTGCCCCCTGCGCCCCCACAGACCCTCTGGACCTCACGGTCCCACATGAGCCACAGCACCTGGATTCTTCCACCGCCCCTCGACCGAGGACTCCAATGGTCTGATGATGAATGAAGGCACCCCTCCCACCTCATTTGAATTGCTACGCTGGGCCTGTGTCTACCTTGGACACAGGACCGGTACCATCCTTCTGAGAATCTCCAGGAAAACCCAATGTGGTGCAGTGCAAGCCTGGACCAAACTGTGTTCCCTAGATGCAACAAAGAGTCAAACCCATCCTAATAACAAAAAAAACTTGCATTTCTACAGTGTCTTTAACGTAGTAAAACATCCCAAGGCACTTTACAGGGGTGATTATCAAACAAAATTTGACACCGAGCCACATAACGAGATATTAGGACAGGTGACCAAAAGCTTGGTCAAAGAGGTAGGTTTTAAAGAGCGCCTTAAAGGAGGAGAGAGAGAGGTGGAGAGGTTTAGGGAGAGAATTCCAGATCTTAGGGGCTAGGCAGCTGAAGGTACCGGTGCCAATGGTGGAGCGATTAAAATCGGGTATGCACAAGAGGCATGAATTGGAGGAGCGCAGAAATCGCAGAGGGTTGTAAGGCTGGAGAAGGTTACAGAGATAGGGAGGGGTGAGGCCATGCAGCGATTTGAAAACAAGGATGAGAATTTTAAAATCGAGACGTTGCCAGACCTGGAGCCAATGAAGGTTATCGAGCACAGGGGTGATGGGTGAACGGGACTTGGTGTGAGTTAGGATATGGGCAGCAGAGTTTTGGATGAGCTCAAGTTTATGGAGGATGGAAGATGGGAGGCCGGCCAAGAGAGCATTGGAATAGTCCAGTCTAGAGGTAACAAAGGCAGGAATGAGGGTTTCAGCAGTAGATGAGCTGAGGCAGGGGCGGAGACGGGTGATGTTACGGAGGTGGAAATAGGCTGTCTTGGTGATGGAGCGGATATGTGGTCAGAAGCTCATCTCAGGGTCAAATAGGATGCCAAGTTTGCGAATGGCCAGGTTGAGCCTCAGACCGGCCAGGGAGAGGGATGGAGTCGGTGGCTAGGGAACGGAGTTTGTGGCGAGGATCAAAGACAATGGCTTCAGTCTTCCCAATATTTAGTTGGAGGAAATTTCTGCTCATCTAGTACTGGATGTCAGACAAGCAGGGTGACAAATACCTCTACCTCTCACTAACTGAGCATGAACAGAAAATCACAGATGGCAAAACCCACTCAGACTGTGCTGTGTTTATTATATTGTCCAACCAGATATTGCACATATTACAGAGAATTACATAGAATTTACAGAACAGGAACAGGCCATTTGGCCCAACTGGTCTATGCTAGTGTTTATGATCCACACAAGCCTCCTCCCTCCCTACTTCATCTAACCCTATCTGCACAACCTTCTATTCCTTTCTCCCTCATATACCTATCTAGCCTCCTCCAAAATACATCTATGCTATTTGCCTCAACTACTCATTGTGGTAGCAAGTTCCACATTCTAACCACTCTCTGTGTAAAGAAGTTTCTCCTGAATTCCTTATTGGATTTATTAGTGACTAGCTTATATTTATTACCCTTAGTTTTGGGCTCCCCCATAAGTGGGAACAACTTCTCTACGTCTACCCTATCGAACCCCTTCATTATTTTAAAGGCCTCTATTAGGTCACTCCTCAGCCTTCTTTTATATGGAGAAAAGAGCCCCAGCCTGTTCACTCTATACAGATAGTTATAACCTCTCAGTTCTGGTACCATTCTTGTAAATCTTTTTTGCACCTTCTCCAGTGCCTCTATATCCTTTTTGTAATATGGAGACCAGAACTGTGCACAGTACTCCAAGTGTGTTCTAACCAAGGTTCTATACACGTTTAACATGTTTTGCATAATGTGGAGATGCCGGTGATGGACTGGGGTTGACAATTGTAAACAATTTTACAACACCAAGTTATAGTCCAGCAATTTTATTTTAAATTCACAAGCTTTCGGAGACTTCCTCCTTCCTCAGGTAAATGTTCAGGATCTCCTTGAAGCCTACGCATTTATACATATAGAACAATACATGGTGTTTACAGACTGCCCCTGCAACTGCCCGTTGCCAAGGATCTTGGGTTCATGTCACGCTACACGTTACCCCACCAGCGAACAAATGTTATCTGTTTTTAATATAATGGGTCATTTGCTGGCTCTCTCTGCCTTCCGGATGTTTCTGCCTCTCTCTGTTTTTCTTCTCTGTTTTTTTTCCCTGTTTGTTTTTTTGTTGAATGTGTATTCGGGGGTTCTGCAGGTGACACCTCTCTGTCTGAACACGGTGATTGCCTTGGCAACGGGCAGTTGCAGGGGCAGTCTGTAAACACCATGTATTGTTCTATATGTATAAATGCGTAGGCTTCAAGGAGCTCCTGAACATTTACCTGAGGAAGGAGGAAGTCTCCGAAAGCTTGTGAATTTAAAATAAAATTGTTGGACTATAACTTGGTGTTGTAAAATTGTTTACAAATGTTTTGCATAGTAATGTAACACCTGTACTCTCCTACAAGAAGCTAGCTCAGGACCGTACTACAATGACGAGGTAAGCGTACATGATGAAGATACAAGACTAGAAATTGCTAGAAGGAAAGAATCTGTAATGTGGGAAACGCAGCATCCAATTTGTACACAGCAAGGTGCCACAAAAAGCAATGGCGGCCGCATTCCCTTCAACAGTGACTGCACTTCAAAAGTACTTCATTGGTTGCAAACCGCTTTTGAATGTCCTGAAGTCTTGAAAGGCGCTCCGTAAATGTATGTTCTTTCTTTTTCTTTCTTTCACAATTATTCTGAATTGCAGCGACTGTTACTGAATAGGCAAACACGGCAGCCATTTTGTGCATAGTAAATTCCCACAGTCATGAGATGGATGACCAGTTAATGGTCTTATTTATGGTGTTAGTACTGAGCTTGCGCCATATTACTTAAACACTTTTTCGACAAGGCATTGTATTAAAAAGTTTGACTTGAAAAACTTGCATTGTGTAATTGGCAAAAGAATCAAAGGTGAGATGAGGAGAATTTTTCTTACGCAGCAAGTTGTTATGATCTGGAATGCACTGCCTGAAGGGGTGGTGGAAACAGATTCAAAAAATAACTTTCAAAAGGGAATGGAAGGGGAAAAATTTGCAGTGCTATGGGGAAAGGGCAGGGGAGTGGGACTAATTGGATAGCTCTTTCAAAAAGCCAGCACTGGTACGATGGGCCGAATGGCCTCCTTTTGTGCTGTATCATTCTATGATTTATATATTGCCTTATTACTTCTCTCAGAAACAGCTCAAACAGATTTATGTACGCCAAATTACTTTGAAGTGTTGTTATACGGAAAATATGGCAGCCATTTTTGCACAGTGGGATCCCATAAAGAGCAATGAGATGAATGACCGGTTAATCCGTTTCAGGTGGCATTGGTTGAGGGAGAAATGTTGCCAGGACATTGGTGATTTCACATCTCAACAGTCTCAACAGATTTTCAATAGTCCTCACACCACCATTTCAGGACCATCGTCCTACCTCAAGACAATCGGAGGCAGCAAGTCGCTTGCCCTTTTGCAGTGACTCACGCTGTTTTAACAGCAGCATACCATTTACTAAATCTCCTAGACCTCCTTTACGCTCGGGCTGTAAATATTCACAGACTTCTTAAAGCTGTCAAGTTTCCTACATCAGCCCAAATGATGCAGCAATTTATTCCACCTTTTACACAGCTTTAGTTCGTTAGATGTTTCCTGCTGTTTTGAATGAATTGTTTGATACTTCCAGGGCCCCGCAGATTACCGACACTCACTGCTGTGTGACTGACTGTCTCGGAACACCCAGCGCTGGTCAAAATATACAGTGGCGCAGGTAGAATGACGAAATGCAAATGCTGGAATCTGAGTTGAAAACGAACAATGTGGCAAATCTGTGCTAAAGGATCGGGATTTGCTCTTTTCAAGCGAGTTGTGAATGAGGCCTACTTTTTCTTGCTCACGTGAATGAGACCTGTGTAATTCCTGTGCTAATCAACAAATATCAGCCACCTTAGATGGACCTGTACAAATGCTCAAGCTCATTAAGTCAAACGCGGAGTGCGCTCTTGTGCTAAGCCCATATCCTCTCCCACTTCCACCTCCGTGATACGGCCCATCTCCTCCCCTTCCTCAGCCCATCTACCGCTGAAATCCTTCTCCATGCTTTTATTACCTCCACACTTGGCTATTCCAATGCTCTCCTGGCCGGCCTTCCATCCTCCACCCTCTACATACTTGAGCTCATCCAAAGCTCTGCTGCCCATTTCCTAACTCTCACCGTGTCCCGTTCACCCATCGCCCCTGTGCTCGCTGACCCTACAATGGTCCACCAACACCTCGATTTTAAAATTCTCATCCTCATGTTCAAATTCATCCATGGCCTCGCCCCTCCCTACATCTGCATCCTCTTCCAGTGATAAAACTCTCCGAGAACTCTGCGTTCCTCCAACTCTTGCCTCTTTGTATCTCCCACTTACTTCGCCCCACCGTTGGCGGCCGTGGCTTCAGCCATCTAGGCCCTAACCTCTGGACTTTCCTCCCTAAACCTCTTCCCCTCTCTACCTCTCTCTCCTCCTTTACGGCACCCCTTAAAGCCTACCTCTTTGACCAACCTTTTGGTCACCTGCCCTTATATATCTCCTTCTTTCGCTCTGTGTCAATTTTTTTGTCTAACGCTCCTGTGAAGCATCTTGGGACCTTTTACTACTTTAAAGTTGCTATATAAATCCAAGTTGTTGTTGTAGAAATAAGGTACAAAAATCACATTTCGGTGATGGTGCCCTCCAAGTTCTTGATCAACTTTGTGACAACATTTTTGATGGATGAAGGAGAGCTCCATATATGTAAGGAAAGAGGCATGTGCACTCTCCACTTGCCTGGATGAGTGCAGCTCCAACAACACTCAAGAAGCTCGACACCATCCAAGATAAAGCAGCCCGCTTGATTGGCACCCCATCCACCACCCTAAACATTCACTCCCTTCACCACCGGCGCACTGTGGCTGCAGTGTGCACCATCCACAGGATGCACTGCAGCAACTCGCCAAGGCTTCTTCGACAGCACCTCCCAAACCCGCGACCTCTACCACCTAGAAGGACAAGGGCAGCAGGCGCATGGGAACAACACCACCTGCACGTTCCCCTCCAAGTCACACACCATCCCGACTTGGAAATATATCGCCGTTCCTTCATCGTCGCTGGGTCAAAATCCTGGAACTCCCTTCCTAACAGCATTGTGGGAGAACCGTCACCACACGGACTGCAGCGGTTCAAGAAGGCGGCTCACCACCACCTTCTCAAGGGCAATTAGGGATGGGCAATAAATGCCGGCCTTGCCAGCGACGCCCACATCCCGTCAACGAATAAAAAAAATTAAAAAAAATGTGCGGGACTACACCACCCATATGGTGAATCAGAAGCTACCAGGAGTATATACATTACATTAGTTGAGGAGGCACTCTCCATCGGCCGAATCACCCTGTCTGAGTCCCCAACTATTCTTACATTTAAGGTCAATGTTGTCGAATGAGACGCAATTCTCTGAGTGGAAACTCGCCACCAGAGATATATCGGGCAGTCGTGGCTAAAATCATCTAAATCACTGCAGGTTTGGGGATCAAACCTGGGAGCACCTGGATTTAGTGCCACACAGATAATCATGAGGTAAAAATTTCAATGTGCCCATGTATGGCACGCACAATAAGTGGGCACATCAGAATTTTTCACCCCTTTATACCAATCTGCCAAGTTGCTACCGAGTCAAACTTCATTCAACAACAACTTGCATTTATATCGCGCCTTTAATGCAATAAAACGTCCCATGGCCCTTTGCAGGAGCGATTATCAATCAAAATTTGACACCGAGTCACATATTAGGACAGGTGACCAAAAGGCTGGTCAAAGAGGTAGGTTTTAAGGAGCGTCTTAAAGGAGGAGAGAGAGGTAGAGAGGGGGAGAGGTTTTCGGGAGGGAATTCCAGAACTTAGGGCCTAGGCAGCTGAAGGTATTCATCACTATCCAATAGGCTTCTATGCAAATCTGTAGGAGATTGTTTGGCCCTTATGACCTATTACCTGAATTAATGGCCCAGAATTTGCTGGAGCAGGGAATCTCACCGTGTGCCCCGTTTGTTGGATTTTTATCCTCACCCTTCAGCTCAAAAAATCTTTTCATGCTGCAAATTGCTGGAAGTGCGAGTTGAATTAGAGTCAAGTTAGATACAGAAAGAGAAAGAAAGAAAGATTGACTGAAGAGAGAAAGAAAGAAAGAGAGAGAAAGGAAATGTAAGAAAAAAATTTAACATTTTAAATTTTAAAAACCTCGAGGTATAATTTACTGTCGGCAGGAATGAGACTTCAGAGTTTCAATTGTTCCCTTTCTGGGCCTTCGAGGTTGTGCGGCATTGCAGGAACATAAATCTCCTCATTAAACGGGTCCTGACGTCATTAAATACCAGCCCTAACTTTCTGCAGTGAATTGAATTCATTTTAACAACGTAAATGCAGCAATTCTTGACACACACAGGGGGAGGTCGAGGGCGAACTCACGTTTTCACGAGGCTAACGGCGAAGCAGCTCAAACTGTCCTGCGACTTGTGGCGACTCGCAACTCACGAGGCGTCTCTCCCTCGCCACAAGTTGCTGGGGTTTTTTTTTACACACTAATGGCAGGGTGCACATTAAACTCGCTATTATTTTCCCAGCAAATTCCGAGCCAAGTTGTAATGTTACTCAAGCAATATTTTATTTGTGTGTATTAATTTGACGCATTCTGTGTGCAACACTGCCTCCGACTGGATTTATTTTTGTCCCGTCAATGCATCGGAGTCAGACCAAAATCCAAAACCTTTTTATTTCCATCTGCCTTTCTTTCAATTGGATTGAGGGAAACACAAGTCACAACTGCTCTGCAACAAATATAATCTTCAATAGCTGCCAAAAGCAACACGTGAACACCAGTGGCTGAGATTAGATGGAAAGGGTTTTGTAAAAATGAGATGAAAGCTATTTCCAAGCAGAAGAACCCTGCGATAGTTGCTATGGAAACCATTGGCGATATTAACCTCAAAGTCCTCCTTGATGGCTCAACGTGGTTATCTGGAGCCTTTGGAGGAGATGTTAAACCAAGGTCTCACCTGCCCTTTCTGCTGCACATTAAAGGCCCCATTCCACTTGAGGAGGAGCAGGGAATTCTCCCAGTGACCTGCTTCATTAACAGCTGCCACACCTTAAATGAATGGATTGGTCATTCACGTCATGGCTGTTTCCGGAATGTCACTGGTACAGAATGGCTGCTGTGTTCCATTTCAATTCATTCTCAGGATGTGGGCATCGCTGGCAAGGCTGGCGTTCATTCCCAATCCCTAGTCGCCCTGAGAAGGTGGTGGAGGGCCTTCTTCTTCTTTGTAGAGGTTTGAAACAAATGAATGGCCACTTCAGAGGGCAGTTAAGAGTCGACCATATTAGTGTAGGACTGGAGTCACGTAAACCAGGTTTCATAGAATCATACAGCACAGAAGGAGTGCGTTTGGCCCATCTTGACTGTGCTGGCTCTTTGAAAGGGCTATCTTATGAGTTGCACTTCCCTGTTGTTTCCCCGTGGCCCTGCAATTTTCCCCCCTGCAAGTATTTATCCAATTCTCTATTGAAAGTTACTATTGAGTTTGCTTTCAGGCAGTGCATCCCAGCTTATAATAGCTCGCTGCGTGGAAACATTTCTCCTCAGCAGTTTCAAAGTTTGCCGACGATACAAAATTTGGCAACGTAGCAAATAGTGAGCAGGATAATAGTAAACTTCAGAAGGACATAGACAGACTGCTGAAACGGACAGACCCATAGGCTCCAATATTAGTGTGGAGGAGGGATGGCAGCGGGGCGGGGGGGGGGGGAGGGGTGATTGGGCGCGTGGGTAACCCGCCCAATAAAAAATGTCCGTTTCGCGCGCGATCGCGAGTCAATTGGTGCCACTTAACGTGGCTTCCGGGTTTGCCATCGGAAAGCTGCGCAGCGGGCGGACTGCGCACCCGCGTCACAGGCTGTCAGGTGGAGGAGCTTTATTTAAAGGGGCAGTCCTCCAATGGCTTTTCCTGGATCAAACACCCACACACCACAATGGAGCAGCACAGGGGCAAGGCTGCTCCAAGATTCAATGATGCCTCACTCTAGGTGCTACTGAATGGGGTGAGGAGGAGGAGGAGGGATGTGTTTTTCCCTGAGGACGGGAGGAAGTGGCCTGCCTCTGCAACCAAGAAAGCCTGGCTCGAGGTGGCAGAGGAGGTCATCAGCAGCAGCAACATCTCCCGCACCTGGATCCAGTGCAGGAAGCGCTTCAGTGACCTAACTAGGTCAGCCAAAGTGAGTACTGATTCTCCTACATTCCGTCTTCCACATCACCGCTCCCACCTCCAACTCATTCTGCACTGCCAAGGCTACTCTATCACATCACTCCTCACATCCACTTAAGGCTCATTCTCAACTTACCTGCACTTCTTCAGCACTTCCTCACCTCCCCATTAGTCACCCCACCATTACCACTCAACCCAATCCTCATCCAATGTGATGGCTCTGTCTCATACTCACCCTCTGCTGCATCTCTTTCACGGTCAGCCTCACCCAAACCAATGCATTCATCGGTTGGCCACGTCACCATCACTCACTCACGCGTCTGTAGTCTCTCTCCTTATAGGAGAAGAGAGCCCAGAATGCACAGGAGAGGGCGAGGTCCGAAGTGGGGGCCGCAACAAATCGTCGTCCTCACAGACGGGGAGCAGGAATCACTGGAGCTCAGCCGAACCCTCTATCCAGGTGGTCTGAGGACTGGACTCTTCACACTTTCTGATGTTAGGAGAACCGTTCACATATCAGTGATTCCCTGGCCTCACGAGCAGCCAGGTGAGCCGCTGCTCTGCCCATGGGTTCCTCCTCCTCCTCCTCCTCTGCCTCCTCCTCCTCCTCCTCCATGTGGATTGGGCCTCCTCATGCGGCATCCCTCTCCGTTGTGCCATGTTGTGCAGGACACAACACACTACTACACTGCGTCCCACTCTGTATGCTGCGTATTGAAGCGCTCCCCCAGAACGATCAAGGCACCTAAATTGCATCTTGAGCAGCCCTATAGCATGCTCAATTGTAGACCTTGTTGGCGATGTGGCTGTCGCTATATCGATGCTGTTGGTCGGTGATGGGGTTCCTCAGAGGTGTCATGAGCCATGTGTGCAGGGGGTATCCTTGTCCCCGAGGAGCCAGCCCTTAAGGCAGTTCGGTGCGCGGAAAAGGAGTGAGATGTTGGATTCTCTCAGAATGAAGGACTCGTGGCAGCTGCCAGGGTATCTGGTGCAAACGTGAAGGAATCTCTTGCGGTGGTCGCAAACGAGCTGAGTGTTGATGGATCGGTACCCCTTCCTGTTGATGAACAGTCCTGGTTTGAGTGGAGGTGCTCTGATTGCTATATTGGTGCAATCAATTGCACCCTGCACCCGTGGGAAGCCAGCCACAGAGAGGAATCCCACTGCCCTCTCCGTCTGGCTGAGGTCGACAATGGGGAGGTTGACGTACTGCAAGACCCTGCGAAACAAGCCGTCGGTGACCTGCTTTATGCACTTGTGTGCAGACGACTGTGAGACCCCGGCGATGTCCCCGGTGGCACCCTAGAATGATCCGGAGGCGAAGAAGTTGAGGGCAGTGGTGACTTTGTCAGCGACTGGTATGGAGATGCTGCTCGGCCCAGCCGGGAGCAGCTCGGCATGAAGGAGGCTGCGGGTGTCTGCGACTACCTGGCATCTGACTCCGAGCCTCCGTATGCACTGCTCCTCAGAGTGGTCCAGAGAGCTGAGCCTCGGTCTGTAGACCCTGTGGCGAGGGTAGTGCCTCCTGCGACGTCGCTCTCTCTGTTGTTGCCCTCTGTACTCTTGTGCAGGTGCCTATGGCACAGCACTGCGTGGTGGAGCTCCAAGTGGCGGAGGTGGGTGCCGTGCCTGGCGAGGCTGGTGATGTTGCTCGTCCTGGGATGTAGTGGTGAATGCAACCATGGCGCCCCCCATCCTGACGGTGTGAGTTTGAGGGGATCCGCAAGGTAGTTAAATATGTTTGAACAGAAGAATTTTGAGTGGAAAGTAAGAATTTTCAGTGAAAACACAAAGATCTCTGAGCCAAAACTTTGTCTGAAATAACTGCGTGCCCTGCTGCAAAAAGTGACCTTTTCTCCCCATCTGTCAAATAAGCACTTGAATGTCCCACTGGCTGAAACACGTTTGCAACATGGAGTTTTCAACTACCTAAACTATCTCAATAACTGTGTAACGTATCATCCCGCCGGCTTTAATTGCCGGTGGGACTTCCGTGTTCGGGAGGCGCGCACCCAAACGCGTCAATGGGGAATCCGGAGGTCTGTGGGTTGCAGCCGGGTTCTGAACCCAATCGGGATTTCCCGATGTTCGGAGCCCCCCCCTCCCCCCCCCCCGCCCCCAACGCACCCGCAATTTCCAGGGAAAATTGAGCCCATAGTATCATAGTAGGTACAGCACAGGAGAGGCCATTTGGCCCATCGTGCCTGTGCTGGCTCTTTGAAAGAGCCATCCAATTAGTCCCACTCCCCTGCTCTTTCCCCATAACCTTGTAAATTTTTTTCACTTCAAGTATTTATCCAATTCCCTTTTGAAAGTCATAGAATTATAGAGTGGTTACAGCACAGAAGGAGGCCATTCATCCCATCGAGCCTGTGCCGGCTCTTTGTAAGAGCAATCCAGTTAGTTTCATTCCCCCCCGCTCTTTCCCCATAGATCTGCAAATTTTTTCCCTCCAAGTATTTATCCAAATCCTTTTGAAAGCCGCAATTGAATTTGCTTCCAACATCCTTTCAGGCAGCGCATTCTCGAGCATAATTACTCGCTGCGTAAAAAAGCTTTTCCTCATGACGCCTTTGGGTCTATTGCCAATCACATTAAATGTATGTCCTCTGGTTCTCGACCCTTCCGCCAATGGGTACAGTTTCTCTTTATTTACTTTAGCTAAGCCATTCACGATTTTGAAAACTTCTATCAAGTCTCCTTTTAACCTTTCTGTTCTAAGGAGAATTTACTATTGAATCTGCTTCCACCACCCTTTCAGGCAGTACATTCCAGATCATTGCAACTCGCTGCGTAAAAAATGTTTCCTCATGTTGCCTCTGGCTCTTTTGCCGATCACTTTAAATCTGTGTGCTCTGGTTACCGACCCTTCTGCCACTAGAAACAGTTTCTCCTTATTTACTCTGTCAAAACCGTTCATCGTTTTGAACACTTCTATCAAATCTCTCCTTAACTTTCTCTGTTCTAAGGAGAACAACCCCAGCTCTCCACATAACTGAAGTCTTTCATCCCTGGCACCATTCTCGTAAATCTCTTCTGCACCCTCTCGAAGGCCTTGACATCCTTCCTAAAGTGTGGTGCCCAGAATTGAACACAATACCCCAACTGAGGCCTAATCAGTGTTTTATAAAAGTTTATCATAACTTCCTTGCTTTTGTACTCTATGCCTCTATTAATAAAGCTTTTTTAACAGCCTTCTCAACTTGTCCTGCCACCTTCAAAGATTTGTGTATGTGCACCTCCAGGTCTCTCTGCTCCTGCACCTCCTTTTAAAATTGTACCCTTTACTTTATATTGCCTCTCCTCATTCTTCCTACCAAAATACATCACTTCACACTTCTCTGCATTAAATTTCATCTGTCATGTGTCTGCCCATTTCACCAGTCTGTCTCTGTCCTCCTGAAGTCTGTTACTATCCTCCACATTGTTTACTACATTCCCGAGTTTTGTGTCATCTGCAACCTTTGAAATTATACCCTCTATATCAAAGTCCAGGTCATTAATATATAGCAAAAAGAGCAGTGGTCCTAATACTGAAGCCTGGGGAACATCACTGTATACTTCCCTCCGATCTGAAAAACAACCGTTCACCACCACTCTCTGCTTTCTGTCCCTGAGCCAATTTTGTATCCACGTTGCCACTGTCCCTTTAATCCCATGGGCTTTAATTTTGCTAATAAGTCTTTTATGTGGTATTTTATCAAATGCCTTTTGAAAGTCCATATACACGTCAACCAAACTACCCTCATCAACTCTCTCTGTTACTTCATCAAAGAGTAATCAAGTTAATCAAACATGATTTTCCTTTAACAAATCCCTGCTGACTTTCATTTACTAGCCCATACTTTTCCAAATGCCAATTAATTTTGTCCCGAATTATTGTTTCTAAAAATTTCCCCTCCACCGACGTTAGGCTGACCGGCCTGTAATTGCCGGGTTTATCCCTGTCCCCTTTTTTTGAACAGAGGTGTAACATTTGCAATCCTCCAGTCCTCCAGCACCGTCCCCATATCTAAGGAGGATTGGAAGATTGTGGCCAGAGCCTCTGCAATTTCCACCCTTACTTCACTCAGTAACCCAGGATACATCCCATCTGGACTGGGTGACTTTTCTACTTTGAGTACTGGCAATCTTTTAAGTCCCTCCTCTTTATCTATTTTTATCATCTCCAATATCGCTACTACCTCCTCCTTTACTGCTACAATGGCAGCATCCTCTTCTCTAATGAAGACAGATGCAAAGTATTCATTTAGTGGCTCAGCCATGCCCTCTGCCTCCACAAGACGATCTCCTTTTTTTGTCCCTAATCGGTCCCAAGCTTCCTTTGACTACCCTTTTACTATTTATATGTTTATAAAAGACTTTTGGATTCTCATTTATGTTAGATATATGGTAGATGCAATTTAATGTGGCTAAGTTGGGCCAGTGGGCCGATGAATGGCAGATGGAGTTTAATTTAGATAAATGTGAGGTGATGCATTTTGGTAGATCGAATCGGGCCAGGACCTACTCCGTTAATGGTAGGGCGTTGGGGAGAGTTATAGAACAAAGAGATCTAGGAGTACAGGTTCATAGCTCCTTGAAAGTGGAGTCACAGGTGGATAGGGTGGTGAAGAAGGCATTCAGCATGCTTGGTTTCATTGGTCAGAACATTGAATACAGGAGTTGGGATGTCTTGTTGAAGTTGTACAAGACATTAGTAAGGCCACACTTGGAATACTGTGTACAGTTCTGGTCACCCTATTATAGAAAGGATATTATTAAACTAGAAAGAGTGCAGAAAAGATTTACTAGGATGCTACCGGGACTTGATGGTTTGACTTATAGGGAGAGGTTGGATAGACTGAGACTTTTTTCCCTGGAGAGTAGGAGGTTTAGGGGTGATCTTATAGAAGTCTATAAAATAATGAGGGGCATAGATAAGGTAGATAGTCAAAATCTTTTCCCAAATGTAGGGGAGTCTATAACGAGGGGGCATAGATTTAAGGTGAGAGGGGAGAGATACAAAAGGGTCCAGAGGGGCAATTTTTTCACTCAAAGGGTGGTGAGTGTCTGGAACGAGCTGCCAGAGGCAGTAGTAGAGGCGGGTACAATTTTGTCTTTTAAAAAGCATTTGGACAGTTACATGGGTGAGATGGGTATAGAGGGATATGGGCCAAGTGCAGGCAATTGGGACTAGCTTAGTGCTATAAACTGGGCGACATGGACATGTTGGGCCGAAGGGCCTGTTTCCATGTTGTAAACTTCTATGATTCTATGATTCTAAGTGTGAAGTTATGCAGTTTGGAAGAAACAATATGGAGAGACAGTATAATCTAACTTGTATTATTTTGAGGGGGGTGCTCGAGCAGAAGGACCTGGGGCTACATATTCACAAATCTTTGAAGGTGGCAGGGCAAGTTGATAAGCTGGTTGAGAAAGCATATGGGATACTTGGCTTTGTAAATAGGGGCATTGAATACAAAAACAAGGAGGTTATGCCAAACCTTTACAAATCACTGGTTAGGCTTCAGCTGGAGTATTGTGTCCAATTCTGGACACCACACTTTAGGAAGGATGTCAAGGCTTTGGAGAGGGTACAGAGGAGATTTACCGGGATGATACCAGGGATGAGGGACTTCAGTTATGTGGAGAGATTGGAGAAGCTGGGGTAGTTCTTAGAGCAGAGAAGGTTAAGAGTAGACCTGATGGAGGTTTTCAAAATAATGAGGGGTTTTGATAGAGCAAATAGGGCCAAACTATTTCCACTGGCAAGTGGGTCGGTAACCAAAGATCATAGATTTAAAATAATTGGTAAAAGAGGGAAAATGAGGCGAAATTTTTTCACACAGAGGGTTAAGATCTGGAATGCACTACCTGAAAGGGTGGTGGAAGCAGATTCCACAGGAACTTTCAAAAGGCAATTAGACATGTACCTCAAGAGGACTAATTTGTAGGGCTATGGGGAGCAAGCAGGGGAATGGGACAGAATTGGATAGCTTTCGAAGAGCTGGCACAGACACTAAGGGCCGAATGGCCTCCTTCTGTACTGTAAGATTCTATAATTCTATGATTCTGTTTCATCTCTGGCTCTTTTGCCAATCACCCTAAACCTGTGTCCTCTGCTTCTGCCAGTGGAAACAGTTTCTCCTTATTTACTCTATCAAAACCGTTCATGATTTTGAACACCTCCATTAAATCTCCCCTTAATCTTCTCTGCTCTAAGAAGAACAATCCCAGCTTCTCCAGTCTCTCCATGTAACTGAAGTCCCTCATCCCTGGTATCATTATGGTAAATCTTCTCTGTACCCTCTCCAAGGCCTTGAAATCCATCCTAAAGTGATGTGCTCAGAAGTGGACAGCTGAGGCCTAACCAGTGATTTGGCAGAACGTCCTTGCTTTTGTATTCTAGGCCTCTATTTATAAAGCCAAGGTCCCTGTATGTTTTTTAACGGCCTTCTCAACTTGTCCTGCCACCTTCAAAGCTTTGTGCACATACCCCACCCCCCCCCAGGTCTCTCTGTTCCTGCACCCCCTTTAAAATTGTACAATTTACTTTATCTTGCCTTTCCTCATTCTTTCTACCAAAATGTATCACTTCACACTTCTCTGCCTTTCTCTCCTGGCTTGCTTGCAGTAGTGTCCTGGAGATTGACCTTCAATTCCTGGAGACTCCAGGACAATCCTGGATGCTTGGCAACCCTATCCTCCTTCCACAGCTAGCATCGGGAACATCTGAACTACCAGCTAATGATGCCACTTGGGAAAGGTAGCTGAGGATGACTACCATCCTTCGAACTGTATCCCAGTGAGATATCAACTTCAGCAGGAGGGAAGGAAGAAAACTAACAGAGAAAAAAAAAGAGAGAATAAAGGAATTTCACTCACTTGTAATAACAATATACTTACTAATGAATAAAAAAGCTGAAAAACACTAACTGGAAAAGCTGACATAGTCCTTAACTTAGCAGTAATCAAATAACAGCACAAAATTTGGTTTGAAACAGGATTTGTGCACAGAAGCAGGGATGTCTTACTGCAGTTATACAGGGCCTTGGTGAGACCACATCTGGCGTATTGTGTGCAGTTTTGGTCTCCTTATCTGAGGAAGGATGTCCTTGCCATGGAGGGAGTGCAACACATGTTTACCAGACTGATTCCTGGGATGGCAGGACTGACGTATGAGGAGAGATTGGGTGGGCTAGGCCTATATTCACTTGAGTTTAGAAGAATGAGAGGTGATCTCATCGAAACATATAAAATTCTAACAGGACTAGACAGACTAGATGCAGGGAGGATGTTCCCGATGTCTGGGGAGTCCAGAACCAGGGGTCACAGTCTCAGGATACAGGGTATGCCATTTAGAATCGAGATGAGGGGAAATTTCTGCACTCAGAGGTGAACCTGTGGAATTTTCTACCACAGAAGGCAGTGGAGGCCAAGTCATTAGATGTATTCAAGAAGGAGATAGATATATTTCTTAATGCTAAAGGGATATGGGGAAAAAGCGGGAACAGGGTACTGAGTTAGACGATCAGCCATGATCATTTTGAATGGTGGAGCAGGCCTGAAGGGCCGAATGGCCTACTCTTGCTCATATTTTCTATGTTTCTATTTTTCTATGTTAAAATGACTATTGGGAAAAAAAGACAATAGAAGCCCACTCCTTCAATGGACCATGTACAATCTACCCCCTCCCCAGCAATTTAATCTCCTGAGGGAAATGCTCCATAAAATGCTCCCTGGACTTCAACGATAAGCAAACTCCAGAATATTCTTCCATCTCCACATCTCTACTGTCCAACCCAGACTGACTGCCCATCATACCTCAAAGAATAAATCTTAAGTCGATGCTAATCCCTGTAATGTTCAATTCGATTCCCAGCTCTTTTACACAGAAAGCCAATAGATTGTAGCATCAGCTGCTCTGAAGTGTATAGCCATGAGGAAAGGGCAGTGTCTTATATATGGAGGGGATGCTGCAAGTTAAAGGAACACAGATATGAGTGACAGGGGACAGGTGCCCTCCCTTTACTCTGCCTCACCGCGGTCCTAGATGCTTATGTATCAAAGACTAGATGCATTTTTGCACAGACGGGGGCCAATGTTTGGGGTTGGCGCATGTCAGGCGGGCGTGGGCCAGAGTGATCGCAGCATCTGCCCAATGGCACTATTTTCCACGGTCCAGTCTCATCTGCATAATTTTGGCAAGTGCCAGGACTCGACGGGCAGCTCGATGACCAAGGCTTGGGGGGGTGGGTGCAGGAAATCCGACTGTTCCTCTGTGGAATCGAGTCGGGAGTCAAAACCTGAAGTAGGTGGCGAGGTGGGGGGGAGGATGAGTGGGTTTAAGAACATGCAGTCGTGGAATCTTTTCAATTTTTGATGTGACTCATACTGATGCCGTAAAAAAAATCCATTGGAAGAAACAGAAAATGCAGAGCAGGCCTCAGTGAGGATAAATTTAGAAAACAACCATTTCAAAAAGAACAAAAAAGCACCAAATAAATGGCTCTGTTTCCTGCTGCGCCGAAACTTCTCGTCTTAATTTTACACCCGTCTTGAACCAGCAGGAAATTTACGTCTACCGCTCTTCAGCCTGGGAGCGGAGCAATTGCAATGAAGCCAAGATGCGTTCGGGCCCAGGGATCTGCGGAAATTCCGAGGAAATTCAGGCGTAGCGTAATTACGCACGTAACGCACTTGCCCCCGAATTTGCTCAATACTTTACGCGGGTTAACACTCCGATTACGCCCGTCTCTGGGTGCAAATACAAAGGAAATTGCAGCCTCCTTATTGTTTCCATTAATCTAACAATTCAAATAAAGCAGATGGAAAGGGAAAACTCTGAAACACAAGGTCCAAGCGCTGGTTATTTGTCGTTAGTCTATCAATAACTTCGCTACTATTCACTGTAACATCCCGGAGAACAGTTAGAAGCACAAACCCAACTATTCGGTTTACAATGGCCAAATTGCGGAGCTGACCAGCTCTGGAAGAACCTCCCTTGTTTCCGAGCTCTATCAAGTAATCTCCGGCGCGATCTTTCAAAAGAAGGAGTGGTCCAATACAAAAAAAGCATAGGACTTTCTGAACATCCCCCGCCCTCCCCACCATCTCAGCCTCCGACTGTGCGAACTCGATACCCTTACAACCTGCAAAGGGGACTCGCACCATCGGCTTGGGCTGGATTTGAGCCCCAAGTCCCAGTAATTAAAGAGCCAAAGTCATTGTGCCCTCACTATAAATTCTAGCAATCGGTGTTTTCACAGTAGGCTGTTCCTCAATGTCAAGCCTCCTGAAACACTCCTCAACGTAAATGGCAATCTCCATTTTAAACATTTCACTTCTGCTGAACCTTTTTAAACTAATGCTGCTCCATTTATACAACCTCCAGACCTTATATCATCCAATGCGACAGGATAAAATTGTCAATCAAGCTTGCTGCCCTCAATCAATGCTCAGGGAGCGCTTTGTTTAGGAATTCAACCTGATATGATTTAAATGTCTCCAGTCAGCCGAAGCAACAGCAGCTCAGATGTGTTTGTGCTTTATTTCCCTCCGCTTTCCTTCATATATTCAACTTAGGATGGGATCAATCGGCTCGATGTAATTACTTGTATTCAGTTCAGCTTGGAATGTACAGGTGTATTGAGATGAAAATGTTCTATGTCACTGCTTCCCTGCTCCCCCCAGCACCACCCCCCTCTCCCCACCACGTACACTCGATGGGGTCAATCTTTGTGCGACAGTGTAAAACGAGTCGGCAGCCCCTTTTACATCTCTCCCCATTTATATTTCCATTGAATTCCCCAGTGTGTTTTTTGCGTGTGTTTTTTGTGTGTGTGTGTGCGTGCGTTTTTTTTTATTCGTTCATGGGATGTGGGCATCGCTGGTGAGGCCGGCATTTATTGCCCATCCCTAATTGCCCTTGAGAAGGTGGTGGTGAGCCGCCTTCTTGAACCGCTGCAGTCCGTGTGGTGAAGGTTCTCCCACAGTGCTGTTAGGAAGGGAGATGCAGGATTTTGACCCAGCAACGATGAAGGAACGGCGATATATTTCCAAGTCGGGATGGTGTGTGACTTGGAGGGGAACGTGCAGGCGGTGTTGTTCCCATGTGCCTGCTGCCCTTGTCCTTCTAGGTGGTAGAGGTCGCGGGTTTGGGAGGTGCTGTCGAAGAAGCCTTGGCGAGTTGCTGCAGTGCATCCTGTGGATGGTGCACACTGCAGCCACAGTGCGCCGGTGATGAAGGGAGTGAATGTTTAGGGTGGTGGATGGGGTGCCAATCAAGTGGGCTGCTTGGTCCTGGATGGTGTCGAGCTTCTTGAGTGTTGTTGGAGCTGCACTCATCCAGGCAAGTGGAGAGTATTCCATCACACTCCTGACTTGTGCCTTGTAGATGGTGGAAAGGTTTTGGGGAGTCAGGAGGTGAGTCACTCACCGCACGATACCCAGCCTCTGACCTGCTCTTGTAGCCACAATATTTATATGGCTGGTCCAGTTAAATTTCTGGTCAATAGTGACCCCCAGGATGTTGATGGTGGGGGAATCGATATCGCCCGTTTTATACTATTGCCCAAAGTCAAAATTAGCCCCAGTGAGCTTTCCTACACTAATGTCACACAGGGTGATTTCTAGGCCTATGATTTAGAAATATTGGGGCAGGTTTTTCAGTTCCTGGGCACATTGAATCACCTGGACACAGCAAATAGATTTATGGATGGAAAATTGGGTGTGTTCTCTTAAAGTTGAGCACCCCTTCCAGTCCTGCACCCAAGCACAGAAACAGGAAAATCTGGGACTGAATCTAGGACCTTCCTCGTCTCCGTGGCTCAGTGCCACACCAAACAATACCTTTACCAACCAGGTCTTCATGGAGAGCTTCAGGCGGTAAAAGTATTTTGCCATTTTCCCATTACAGCCGATGATTTAACTAAAATCGTTCCTTCTTTGTTAGGGAATTCAACAAAAACAACTTGCATTTATGTAGCGCCTTTAACGTTGTAAAACGTCCCAAGGCGCTTCGCAGGACCGTAATCAGACCGCAAATTGACACCGAGCCAAATAAGGAGACACTAGGACAGGTGACCAAATGCTTGGTCAAAGAGGTAGGTTTTAATCATCGTCTTAAAGGAGGAGAGAGAGATGGCAATGCAAAGAGGTTTGGAGAGGGAATTCCAGAGCTTAGGGCCTAGACAGCTGAAGGCACAGCCACCAATGGCGGGGTGAAGGGAGTAGGGGATGCACAAGAGGCCAGAATTAGAGGAACTCAAAGGATTGTAAGGCTGGAGGAGGTTACAGAGATAGGGAGGGTCGAATCCGTGGAGGGATTTGAGGATGAGAATGTTAAACTTGAGGTCGGATTTGGCCAGACCAAACAAGCACAGGTTATGCAGGTAGCCAGCTGGCCAATTGCCTTCCAGAAAGTTAATTTTAACTCCAGTAAGCCAGATTAAATCCTCAAATAGTTCTTGTATATCCGATCAATGGCGGTCAAAGGGGCACCAGCCACCTTTGGTTTGTACAAAATTGATTATGTCGAGAGTTAATTACAGCATGGTAAACTGAAGATTTCAGCTCCGAGCTGGTCCATTCGTAACTGATTCAGAAAAGGAAAGGTCACAGCCTGAAGCGCGAGAGTGTACTGCAAGCCCGACAAATGTCACCAATTACCTTGTACCCTCTGATATCAAGGGAGTCGACACGATGCTGCCAAAACAAAGCTAATTTATTTTACATTTCGTGTGGAATATTAGATAGAGCACAGTTATATGTGCTATTAATGTTAGTGATAGCTTCCGTAGTCAAAGCAGTACTACAAAGCACGTGAACTTTCAAGCTGTTAATAGACAATTAATGTGTAGTAATAGTCCTGCTACAGTTGGGACATTTTTCGATGGTACTGAGTGATTCCATCTGTCCATTTGGTGTGTTGACACAAGTGTTTTTTAAGGATAATGAGCTAATTTTTCTACCTGTTGCGATGCAGCTCAATTATTGTGACTGTTGCATCTGAACACGCTTCTTCACATCTGAAGAATTTCCTTTTGTCTCCTCTCTTTGAGGAGTTTAAAGGCGAGAGAAATGCCTATTGAAAGATGCTGTCTCCAAAAGGTAACCGGTCTGAAATTCCTAAATTCCCCATTCCACCACCAGAGCTGTTCCAGTCTGCCCAACCTTGTGTATGCTTCCTGTCTCCACCCTGCCTCAGCTCATCTGCTGCTAAAATCCTCATCCATGCCTTTGTTACCTCCAGACTCAATTATTCCAATGCTCTCCTGGCCGGCCTCCCACCTTGCACCCTCTGTAAACTTGAACTCATCTGAAACTGCTGCCCGTATCCTAACTCGCACCAAGTCCCATTCACCCATCACCCCTGTGCTCACTGACCTACATCGGCTCCCGGTCCGGCAACGCCATGATTTTAAAATTCTCATCCTTGTGTTCAAGACCCTCCATGGCCTCGCCCCTCCCTATCTCTGTAACCTCCTCCAGCCCTACAACCCTCCGAGATCTCTGCGCTCCTCCAATTCTGGCCTCTTGCGCATCCCTGATTTTCACTGTGCTTTCAGCTGTCTTGGCCCTAAGCTCTGGAATTCCCTCCCTGAACCTCTCCGTCTCTCCACCTCTCTCTCCTCCTTTAAGTCGCTCCTTAAAATCTATCTCTTTGACCAAGTTTTTGGTCACCTGCCCTCATCTCTCTTTTTGTGGCTCGGTATCAAATTTTGTCTGATAACTCACCTGTGAAGCACCTTGGGACGTTTTTTCTATGGTAAAGGTGCTATATAAATGTGAGTTGTTGTTGTTGCCCTGCTCATTTGCATAAAAGGGGAAGGCACAGAGCCATTCACAGCACTTCCCAGGCATCCTCCAAATGGGAGGACAGGATCAAATTGCATTGTGACCATTTTTTTTCATTCCCTGCACGAGTTATCCTGCGGCCTCTCTGAGTGAGATTTCCAATGACTGAAGAATGAGAGCCAAATCGAATAGTGTGGACCCCTGCCAATCAGGAGCTGGGTTGCGACTGGCCAACCTCATGTCACATAGTATCCTCACAGCCAGCAGGCAGGGGGGGGACTTTGATCATTAATTTGGCACAGAATTGGCAATCTTATTCAAAGAGGCTGGTTGATGGGAAAAATGAAAAGGCATCCCCACAGGGAAGGTGATGGCAGCACAGATTTTGTGGTCAAGTCTTTAGAGTGGGACTTCAACCCACAAACTTCTGACTCAGAGGCAAGAGCGTTACCACTGAACGGCAAACAGTAATGCTATGTGTGTGCAACTATGTTCTGTATTGACTATCTAGTCGGTGGGTGGAAATTTGGCCATTGCCTGCTGCCCTTGGGAATGGTCCCTAGCAATCAGTGGCTGGAAGGGAATCCTTTGAATCGTAGAGGGAGGGGAAGGCTGTTTTTTTTTAAATGCAGCGCTCAGAGCTGGCTGTTGATGGGAAATCCCCGAAGATCGGGGCGGGGGGAATACCGGGAGCTGGGGAGGCCCGTGGACTCCCTGAGGGGCCTGAGGGGGTGGTGGGGCGCTTGTCTGCACCTCCTGGTCCACAAGGAGCTCAAAAACAGTTTTAAAACATACCCGTTCCTCGTCTGGCCGTTCAGCTCCTCCCACAGGGTCTCAACCTGCACGGACGTTAAAATTACATCGCGGCTCCAATGACATCAGCGGGTCGCGACTTTTGAATCTTAATAAGGTCCCCCTCCCGCCTGCTTTTAGCGGGAGCCTCATCCAGGGCCTGAATCGCCTGTAGTCAGGAACGCGGTAGGTTGGAGGCGAGACCTCGACTTTTAGGATTTTAACCCCTTGCCCAACCCTTGCCTGCCCATCGGGGGGTGGGGTTAAAATTGAGGCCAATAGGTTCATAATTTTGCTAGAAATAACGAACAGGATTTATCTCCCCTTCGTTTGCAATCTCAGTAACACCATTAGGTGTACGTTTGACCATTTCGCATTCCCCGAGTGTGGTGGGAGCACATGCACGAGAAATTTTGAACTTGGACCTCAGTGTGCTGTGCATGATTTTCCACCTTTTAATTTTAATAGCAGGGCTCAAACTGAACTCTGCCCCCGCTATCCACCCCCCCCGAATTCCCAGTGTTCAATCCTGCTGCGCCAAGCTCTGCACTGGAATAATAGTTCGCAAAATCAACCCCAATATTTGTAGGCTAGATTTAAATGAATGAGGCCGAGAAAAACCCCGGGTGGAGGGGCCTCTTTGCTGCTGGCCGGCCGCCCAATAGTCAAGATAGGCCCCTTGGTGCCTGTACATTTTGATGATGAACAGCTCCTATCAAGCTGACTTTCAAATCTGGAACGCTCTTCCTCCCAAAAAGGCTAGGTCAGTCGAAAATATCAAAACTGGAATCGACAGATTTTTGTTGGGCGAGTTTATTCAGGGTTGTGGAACCAAGTTAAGATACCGATCAGCCATGATCTGATTGAATGGCGGAACGGGCTCGAGGGGCTGAATGGCCTCCTCCTGGCCCCATGTTCCTAAGAGTTAAGCACAAAGATAAAAAATGTGCTCTCCCTCATTCCTTACGGAACTTAAAATGTGCATGATGGTAAATAGAGAAAAATAATGGAGAATAATGTAAATATGGAATATTTATCTTGGCAGCACTGAGTCGTAACTGATCTTTTATTTTCTATTAATGATAAAGACCTGCACTGCAGAAGTGCCACGGGCAAATGAAAGAGCACTTGCAACTCATCATCTTTGGCAAGTCATTCAATTTTGTTACGTGACTAAACAAACCATTGAATCTTAATGTAGGCTTTAAATTACTTCCAGAATGCGGCACGTGACTGGAAGTTAGACGACAAGTTACACAAGTAACACATTGCCATTTATATCTTTCACACGTGAATTCTCGCTGCACTAGGCAGTTGAGTCATTATTCACTCCCACAGAACAACTCATTGAATTAAAGTACATGGTACCGTTCATGCCTGCAAAAATTATCAACTTGAGTCCAAATATAGGCCAAAAGTGGTGTCTATATAAGAAGAGTCCATCCCTTTTTGATTGATCTAAGCCAACCAGTCCGTCTTCCCACTTTATCCCTGGGACAAATGGGTTGGCAGATTCCACACTTGGGCCCCGATATTACCAGGGAGGAAGGTTGGCAGCGGCGGGGGGGGGGCGCGACTGGGCGCGTGCGTGTCCCGCCCAGTAAAATCCGTCCGTTCTCCACCCGATCGCGGGTAAATTGAAACCACTTACCGTGGCTTCCGGGTTTCCCGTCGTCAACCTGCGCGGCGGGCGGACTGCGCACCCGCATCACAGGCTGTCAGCTGGAGGAGCCCTATTTAAAGGGGCAGTCCTCCAATGCTGCTCCTGCAGTAAAGAACCAAAAGTACAGAATGGAGCAGACCAGGGGAAAGGCTGCTCCCAGATTTACCGACGCCTCACTCCAGGTCCTACTGGATGGGGTGAGGAGGAGGAGGAGGGATATTTTCTACCCGGCGAACGGGAGGAAATGGCCTGTCTCTGCCACCAAGAAGGCGTGGCTCGAGGTGGCAGAGGAGGTCAGCAGCAGCAGCAACGTCTCCCGCACATGGATCCAGTGCAGGAAGCACTTCAATGACCTAACTAGGTCAGCCAAAGTGAGTACACTTACTCATTCTCCTACACTCCGTCTTCCACATCACCGCCCCCACCCCACAACTCCTTCTGCACTGCCAACACTACTGTATCACATCAATCCTCACACCCACTCAAAGCTCATCCTCAACTTACCTGCACTTACTCACCTCCCCAGTACTCATCCCACCACTACCACTCAACCCAATCCTCATACAATGTCATGGATCTGTCTCATACTCACCCTCTGATGCACCTCTTTCACGGTCAGCCTCACCCAAACCAATGCATTCAGCAGTTGGCCACGTCACCATCCCTCACTCATGCCTCTCTACTTTCTCCCCTTATAGAAGAAGAGAGCCCAGAATCCATGGGAGAGGGCGAAGACCGGAGAGGGGGGCCGCAACATCAGGTTGTCCTCACATACGCGGAGCAGGAGGCTCTTGAATTGAGCCGCACCCTCGAGTGTCTGTCCATCGGGGACGCCGAGACTGGCACCCGACAAACGGCTGGTGACAGAACTTTAACATTCAGCACTCATAATAGCAAATGATGTTAACATGCCTTGCCATCTTCAACACCTCAACACCTGTCATCATGCTTAACATTGCCTTCTGTTCCCTTACAGGGCCTTCAGCGACCGCCGTGACGGCAGAGGGCGATTCCTCAGAGGACCTGCCGGCCTCTAAGGGGGCACCGTCATACCTGAGTGAGCCATCCACCAGTGCAGATACACCAGTGGGTCCCCGTCCTCACTTAGTTGGGGTCGCACACGGTGAGTCACCACACACATGTGAGCACGAGCAGACACTGGTGGCAGGGGCAGGTGTGGAGAGTCCGTATCGGTGGGAGCACTCCTCTCCAGGCTCTGCTCAGCTGGGCACAGATGCTGAACTCTGGGGGCCATCCATGAAAAGGAGGATGATCGAGGGGCAGCAGCACATTTGCGAGGTGCTGGAACAGGTGCCAGGCGCACTTTCCACAATCGCGCAGAGGATGGAGGAGTCCAACTCCTGCATGAGTGGAATGGTGGCACAGGTACAGGAGGGAATCTCTGAGATACTGTCACAGGGACGTGAGGGCATCTCTGAGATAGTGTCGCGGGTAAGTGCGGGAATGTCTGTGATGGAGGGAAGGCGAGCCTCCATCGAGCTTCAAGCGTGGCTCACCAATGAGTCCATTGAGGCCCTGACAATGGCCCTTCGGGCTCAGGATGAGCAACTTTCTGCCACCTTAAACAGGCAGGCAGATACTCTGGCACTGGCCTTACAAGGCTTCACACATGTCCTCCAAACTGTTGTCCAGCAGGGTGGTAGGAGTGATGTCGCCCTGGCCCAGGAGAGGGATGATGGCGACAGGGGACATGGAAGTGGGGACACCACTCAAAACGCTCCCATGTCTCACCCGTTTCCCCCCTCTCAACCAGTACCCGCAATGCTGCCTCCTCACCAGGTGGTCGAGTCTGCCCCTGCTCAGGTGCAGGTGTAGCAGTCTTTGGAGGGGCCTCACGGGCACTGAAACCCAGAGGGCATCGACCCAAAGCATCTAATCGGTCAGGGCATGAACAAGAGCAACCTGCCACTACCTCTGCTGCAGCCACAGGGGATGCACCACGTAGGAGTAGTCGTAAACGTAAGGCAAAGGTTTTGTGAGCACAAAGGGGATGCACACGCGTGTTTGATGGTTTGTCATGTTTTTTATTTATATTTGTTTTTTGTTAATGGCACATTAAATATTATTATTGTCACCACTACGGCCACGTCTTGGCCATTCTTGACTGGCTTGTGCAATAAGTCCCTTTCATGAGGTTCACCAATGAACACCCATACTTGATGCCACCCATTGGGTCACCCGACAGTGGGTACATGTGTAGTTGCACGACTATTTTGTGCAGGTGCCTGTGGCGCAGTACAGTTGAGGAGCTCCACGTGGCGGAGGTGGACAGCGTGCCTGGCGAGGCTGGTGATGTTGCTCATTCTCGGATGAAGTGATGAATGCAGCTATGGCGCCCCCCCCCATCCTGACGGTGTGAGTTTGAGGGGGTCCGCAAAGTAGGTAAATGTGTTTGCACAGCAGAGTTTAGGGTATAAATTAAGAATTTTGAGTGGCAAGACAAAGGTGTTGCAGCCAAAACTTTGTCTGAAGTGACAGTGTGCCCTGCTGCAATAAATGAGGTTTTCCCCCTGACTGTCAAATAATCCTTTGCATCTCCCATTGGCTGCTGGATGAACCACCTCTGCTCCAACAGGGAGTGTTTCCCACAGCACGGGAAACACGCTGAGGATCCTTCAAAATTGCACCCCTGCCAAAATCTCCAGTCAATAAAGTCTGTCAAGCATCTAACTAATTATATGAAGTAGCATCCCGTCGGCTTTAATTGCCGGTGGGAGTCCCGCATGCGGGAGCTGCGCACGCGTCCGAACGCGTCACTGGGGAACCCGGAAGTCAGCGATTTGGAGCCGGGCTCTGAACCCGCTCCGGGATTCCGCCATTTTAGGAGCTCCCCACCCCCAATGCACCCGCTCGGCCATCCGAAAATTGGCCCCTTACTATATATAGTGCAACTTGCTGCCCGGGTATCCCAAATTTTTGTAAAAAGCTTTGGGAAGCAGTGAAATTGCTGGTTTCTGAGAGGATTGACCATCTGTTGTGGGGGAAGCTAATAGAATCTGTCAGTAGAGACAGAGCGACTGTGCACTTGAACAAATATGAGCTGATCAGAGAGAGGCAGCATGGATTTGTTCAAGGTAAATCATGCCTGACTAACCTAGTTGATTTTTTTTTGAGGAGGTCACTAATGTGGTAGATAAAGGAGTGTCCACCTATATGGACTTTCAGAAGGCTTCGATAAGGTTCCGCACAAGAGATTATTAGTAAAAATGAGAGCGCACAGAATTGGAGTAGACTTTTGACTTGGATTGGAAATGGGTTGGGTGGGCATTGGAAGACAGAGAGTGGGGATAAAGGGTACGTACTCTGATGGGCAGGATGTGACAAGTGGTGTTCCCCAGGGACCAGTTCTGGGACCTCAACTTTTCACCATATTTATCAATGACTTGGATGAAGGAATACAGAGTTGTATATCCAAGTTTGCAGATTACACAGTAGATAGTGCTGATGGGAGCAAAGGAACATAGACAGATTAAGTGAGTGGGCAAAACTGTGGCAGATGGAGTTCAATGTGAGCAAGTGTGAGGTCATCAACTTTGGACCCGAGAAAGACAAATTGACGTATCTTCTAAATGGTGAGAAAGTAGGGACTGTAGAGGAGCAAAGGAATTTGGGAGTCCAAGTACACAAATCATTAAAAGCCAGTAGACAGGTACAAAAAAACAAACAAAAAGGCTATTAGAGTGTTGGCCTTTATCTCAAGGGGACTGGAATACAAAGTAGGGGGAGAAGTTATGCTTTATGGAGCCTTGGTCAGACCCTATCTGGAGTCCTGCGTTCAGTTTTGGGCACCGCACCTCAGGGAGGATATTTTGGCCTTGGAGGAGGTGCAGCACAGATTCACCAGAATGATACCGGGGATTAAAGTGTTAAATTATGAGGACAGGCTGCATTAACTTGGCTTGGATTCCCTTGAGTATGGGAGATTGAAGTCTTTGAGGTGTTTAAAATGTTAAAAGCATTTGATAGAGTACAAACAGAGAAATTATTTCCTCTGGTGGGGAGTCAAGAACCAGGGGACATAATCTTAAAATTAGAGCCTGGCCATTCAGGGATGAAATCAGGAAGCACTTTTAAAAACACAAAGGGTAGTAGAAATTTGGAACTCAGTCTCCCAAAAGGCTGTGATTTGGACTTGGGAATCGGAAGTGCAATTTCAAAATTTGCGGATGACACCGAATTTGGTCGGGGGGAGTGGGGGTATAGTTAATACTGAGGAAGACTGCGACAAAATCCAAGAAGATGTTGATAAACTTACAGAATGGACGTGTCAATGGCAAACAAATTTCAATATAAATAATTGTGTCGCAGTGTTCTTTGTTAGGTGGGATAAAGAGGCCACATACTCCTTGGATTATAAGAGTTTAAATGGGGTAAAGGAGAAAAGGGATCTAGGGGTGCAGATTCACAAATAATTTAAGATAGCAATGCAGGTTAACAAGGCCATTAAAATTGCAAACAAAGCACTGAAGTTCATTTCTAGAGGAATAGAATTGAAAACCAGAAAAGTTATGTAAGACATCCATAGAACCTTGGTTAGACTACACATAGAGTATTGTGCACAGTTCTGGTCTCCATATTACAAAAAGTGTATAGAGGTAGTGGAGAAGGTACAAAAAAAGATTTACAAGGATACCAGAACTGAGAGGTTATAACTCTTAGGAAAGAGGTCTTTAAAATTATGAAGGGGTTTGACAGGGTAGTGGTAAAGATGATGTTTACACATGAGGGGGAGTCCAAAACTGGGTCATGAATATAAGATAGTCACTAATAAATCCAATAAGGAATTCAGGAGAAACTTCTTTACCCAGAGAGTGGTCAGAATGTGGAACTCACTACTACGTGGAGTAATTGAGGCGAATAGCATAGATGCATTTAAGAGGAAGCTAGATAAACACATGAGGGAGAAGGAATAGAAGACATGCAGATAGAGTGAGAAGAAACAGGGTGAGGGGAGACTCATGTGGAGCATAAACACCAGCATAGATCAGTTGGGCCAAATGGTCTGTTTCTGTGCTGTACATTCTATGTAATTGATGTAATATATAAAGAGAGAGAGATCAGAGGTGGCAAGCAGATCTGGCAAGTCCCCAATGGCGGCAGCCAGAAGCGGATCTGAAAACTTCTTTTCCTTTCCTGTTCCTGGAACATGCCCGACCAATGCCCGACCAGGAAAATCATGCAACCTTCACTAAAGACACGGCATGCCAATAGGTCAAAATCAACCCCAAAGTACAAAGAAAGCCCCACATTTGGGATATGGTTCTACCACATCACACAACAGTGACTACACTTAAAAAAATACTTCATTGACTGTAAAGCGCTTTATGACGACCTGAGGTTGTGAAAGGCACTATATAAATGCAAGTTTTTTCTTTACTTTCTTAGTGATATATCAACATATCAAAGTTTGCAGATGATACAAAGATTGGGGGGAAAGTAGAGAGTGAGGAGGACATAAAAAACCTACAAGGGGATATAGACAGGCTGGGTGAGTGGGCGGAGATTTGGCAGATGCAATACAATATTGGAAAATGTGAGATTTTGCACTTTGGCAGGAAAAATCAGAGAGCAAGTTATTATCTTAATGGCGAGAAACTGGAAAGTACTGCAGTACAAAGGGATCTGGGGGTCCTAGTGCAAGAAAATCAAAAAGTTAGTATGCAGGTGCAACAGGTGATCAAGAAGGCCAATGGAATGTTGGCTTTTATTGCTAGGGGGATAGAATATAAAAACAGGGAAGTATTGCTGCAGTTATATAAGGTATTGGTGAGACCGCACCTGGAATACTGCATACAGTTTTGGTGTCCATACTTAAGAAAAGACATACTTGCTCTCGAGGCAGTACAAAGAAGGTTCACTCGGTTAATCCCGGGGATGAGGGGGCGGACATATGAGGAGAGGTTGAGTAGATTGGGACTCTACTCATTGGAGTTCAGAAGAATGAGAGGCGATCTTATTGAAACATATAAGATTGTGAAGGGGCTTGGTCGGGTGGATGCGGTAAGGATGTTCCCAAGGATGGGTGAAACTAGAACTAGGGGGCATAATCTTAGAATAAGGGGCTGCTCTTTCAAAACTGAGATGAGGAGAAACTTCTTCACCCAGGAAGCTGTGGAAGCTACATCATTAAATAAATTTAAAACAAAAATAGACAGTTTCCGAG
Organism: Heptranchias perlo; assembly: GCF_035084215.1. Lineage (NCBI taxonomy): Eukaryota > Metazoa > Chordata > Chondrichthyes > Hexanchiformes > Hexanchidae > Heptranchias > Heptranchias perlo. The sequence continues at coordinate 10,472,367 of NC_090338.1, read as the reverse complement.
AAGTAAAGGGAATTAGGGGTTACGGGGAGCGGGCAGGAAATTGGACATGAATTTAAATTTGAGGTTAGGATCAGATCAGCCATGATCTTATTGATTGGCGGAGCAGGCTCGAGGGGCCGATTGGCCTACTCCTGCTCCTATTTCTTATGTTCTTATGTGATGGCTGTCCTCTAGTACCTCACTCAGATGTCCGGTCTTCATGCAGTGCATGTTGGCGGGCTGTTCAACTGTGGAGGATATCACAGCAAAGCCTGATTCTGTTCTCACCTGTGGTTCACACATGCAAATTTCCAAGTACGTATCAACAGATAGGAATCAGGAGCAGGATTATTCCTGGTTCATTTTCCCTCCCTCTAATCGAGGGGGAACCGCATCTGATCATAATGTCCCAACTGCAGCATCAGTTGAGATCAGCTAACTCAATGCAGATTGGAGATTGAACTTGGTCCTGTCTAGTCCACTTACTCAGTTCCACACTAGGTAGAGAGTTTTATTGCGCTGGGGCAAAGCTGGCTTTAAAAAACAAAGAGGCACAGTCCGACTATTATTTTTACCCAAAAGCAAACTCTTCATTTAATTCAGTGACACAATGCACTGTGGGTGAGATTACCATAATCTATCACACAATGTACAGCATTATAAGAACCAACTCTCTGTGCCAGTTACTAAATGGAGCAGCTTTAGTGGTTTATGCACTGTGATTAATTGCTTCTGCTGCAATTACTTATAGTTTTTCTTGGGTTGAGCACTCTATCTCAGAAATAATGGCCAAGAGACAGCACGGAAAGAGAGACAAATAGTGAGAAAGAAAAACACATTGATGCAGAACCAAGGACCAACAGAAAGAGAGCGTGAGGAATGTGTACAGGAGCAGCTTGTGTCAAAGATAGATAAAGACAGAGGGATGAGAAAGTAAAAGATAGGAAACAGAGAGATAAAAAGGCGGAATAATAAAACTGGGAGAAAAGAAAAATCAAGTAAACAAAAAGAATTAGAGCAGAACAAAAGCAAGAAGATTACAGAAAGATAAAGGAAGAAATATAGAGCAGAAGAGACTGAAAGACAAGGCATAGTTTTATCAACTCCAAAATGTTCTGTCATGGAATCTGTGAAGCATTTTGAGATGTTTACTAAGTTTAAGGTGCTATCTAAGTGCAAGGTGTAGTTGTTGTTATTTGTTGTTTGTTGTTGTATGGCTGGACTTGTATAGAGCCTTGGTTAGACCACACTTGCAGCACTTTGCATAGTTCTGGTCTCCATATTATGAAAAGGATATAGAGGCTTTGGAGAAGGTGGAAAAAAGATTTACAAGGTTGACACCAGAACTGAAAGGTTACAACTATCAGGACAGACTGAACAAGCTCGGGCTCTTTTCTCTGGAAAAGAGAAGGTTGAGGGGTGACCTGCTAGAGGTCTTTAAGATTATGAAAGGGTTTGATACTGTAGACATAGAGAAAATGTTTCCACTTATAGGGGAGTCCAAAACTAGGGGCCATAAATATAAGATAGTCACTAATAAATCCAATTGGGAATTCAGGAGAAACATCTTTACCCAGAGAGTGGTTAGAATGTGGAATTTGCTACCAGAAGGTTGAGGTGAATTGCGTAGATGCATTTAAGGGAAAGCTAGATAAGTACATGGGGGAGAAAGGAATAGAAGGATATGTTGATAGGGTGAGATGAAGTAAATGAGGTGGGAGGAGGCTATTATGGAGCATAAACAACAGCATAGGCCTGTTGGGCCACATGGCCTGCCTCTGTGCTGTAAATTCTATGACATTGACTGGTTCCTGTGATTCTCCACATTCCCTGCTGCCAGGGCAGTGAGTGTAGATCAGTCACTCAGTCAAAGGGAGGAAAGGAGAAACACAGCGATCACTCACTGCGCTGACTCTGCACCTTAATGAACACATACTTCTGTCCCTTATTGTACCAAGGACACTTTACGTTGTAGCTGCACATTGTGTTTGCTGTGTCTAGGTGAATAGAATAAAAATTCCAAGCTGCACATTCATGACCATTATATGTCTTATGTTGTAAGTATTCAATAGTGTTGTTTTTATAAAGCCATTAGCCACATCAAGTGGTAGAAGATCTGTATTACATGCTTTTTTGTTACAATCAGCACTGCTTAAGAATTTTAACTCGCAAACTTAAGTTGATTTTAAAAGATGCCCAACTGTATTCAATATTGAGTTGTCTCATCCAAGGCTATTGGTCCTACAGATGTAGCAGATCACCCTGCGGTAGGATTTTCTAGTTCAACATAGCAAGACTTGACCTGCTCGAGTCCATAACCTGAGCTCATTAATCTTCAGCCTTTTGTTGCACACATGTGAAGAATGTTCCTCGAGGATGAGGTACTGGAGGGAACTGGTACCCATAGAACCATATACCTCAGTGCGAGTCAGTGCTTTCAGGAGAGAAGTTGGAGAGAAAAGTGGCAAAATAAAGGGGTTTTTTTTCTTTCTAGAGGGTAAGTACTCTCTTTCTTCCATTTCTTTTCCTTTTGATGGTCTCCACCCAGGCCACATTTGAGAGGATTGGGCAGGTGACCTGCCTGAAGACCACCGCCAATTCTACTATTAACTGGTCATTAGAAAGAAGAAACTTGCATTTTCAATAGCGACTCTCATGACCTCAGGATGTGCCAAGGAGCTTTACAGCCAATTTTCTTTTGAAGTACTTTTGAAGTGTAGTCACTGTTGTAATGTAGGAAACGTGGCAGCCAATTTGCGCACAGCAAGGTCCCACAAACAGCAATGTGATAATGACCGTATAACCTGTTTATTTTTGGTGATGTTGGTTGAGGGATAAATATTGGCCAGGGCACCAGGGAGAAATCCCCAGCTCTTCTTCGAAATAGTGCCATGGGATCTTTTACATCCACCTGAGAGGGTAGACGGGGCTCGGTTTAACATCTCATCCAAAAGACGGCACTTCCGACAATGCAGCACTCCCTCAGTACTGCACTGAAGTGTCAGTTGAGATTATGTGCTCAAGTCCCTGGAGTAGGACTCGAATCCACAACCTTCTGACTCAGAGGTGAGAATGCTACAACTGCTACAAGAAGGTGTGCAAGAGAGGCCCATTGGAACCACAATAAAATTATCCCACCCACTCTCTCATGGAACAGTGCAGGACAGATTGGCAATTCAGCAGAGGTCAGAGGGTCAAACACCCGCCCCTCCAATCTGTGGCACTATATCTTGATGCCATCTTAAGACAGAAGAGTTTGTGACTGTTGAGTTGCCATTTCCAGAGATATATTTCAATTCAAGCTCTACGGTTACTTGTTTATGATTCTTGAAAGCATGGCATTTAGCCTATTTTAAGTGTTCCAGAAGGTTATCCCGAAAGACTGGATTCTCTATTCCATTTGAATCAGACAGCTCAGTGAGTTATCTTCCCTTTGAACTCATGAAAGAGTTAAGTTGCTACTTAAGTTGAAAATAAATGCCACAAGACTTTCTCACAGCTCAGCCATCATGACCCCTATTTCAGTTCCTCTATTTTCTGCTTTGATGTCCTCAAATGAGATCTTTTATTTGACAAATGAGCTAAGATAGGACAAGATGAGACTCCGCAGACTGGTATTCCTGTTCCTATTAAGCTGGAAAGCCCCAATGTTCATTGACAATCTTCTGGCAAAAGAGCCAGAGGTGAGATGAAGAGAAATGTTTTTACGCCGTGAGTTGTTATGATCTGGAATGCACTGCCTGAAAGGATGGTGGAAGCAGATTCAACAGTAACTTTCAAAAGGGAATTGGATAAATGCTTAAGGAGAGAAAAGTGCAGGGCTATGGGGAAAGAGCAGGGGAGTGGGACTAATTGGATAGCTCTTTCAAAGAGCATGCACAGACACAATGGGCCGAATGGCCTCCTTCTGTGTTCTAAGTTTCTACGATTTTTTTTCTCTTTTTTTGCTGAATGACATTTTTGAAAGTGTGCTTCATCTAGTTGCAGATGTTACCCATGTGGTGGTACCTTCTGTCGATCATTCCTGGTACAGCTGTGCATACGTAGAATTCATTTTGGACTATCTTACATGTACCGTAGTATCATAGTATGATGCAGCACCATGCTTGTGCCAGCTCTTTGATAGAGCTATCCAATTAGTCCCACTCCCCTGCTCTTTCCCCATAGCCCTGTCAATTGTTTCCCTTCAAGTATTTATCCAGTTCCCTTTTGAAAGATATTATTGTGTTTTTTTTACTATCATTGGCACGTCTCTCAGTGCAGCACAGGATGTGGTGGGTTTTTTTTATTCGTTGATGGGATGTGGGCGTCGGTGGCGAGGCCGGCATTTATTGCTCATCCCTAATTGCCCTTGAGCAGGTGGTGGTGAGCCGCCTTCTTGAACCGCTGCAGTCCGTGTGGTGAAGGTTCTCCCACAGTGCTGTTAGGAAAGGAGTTCCAGGATTTTGACCCAGCGACGATGAAGGAACGGCGATATATTTCCAAGTCAGGATGGTGTGTGACTTGGAGGGGAACGTGCAGGCGGTGTTTTTCCCATGTGCCTGCTGCCCTCGTCCTTCTAGGTGGTAGAGGTCGCGGGTTTGGGAGGTGCTGTCGAAATGATAGGAGCATTATAACTATGTGATGCATAATGTATTATTCTGCAGCTACGGTGGACCTGTATGTAGTTAGCTGTGCCTCTTGAAGGTCACAACGACTAATTAGCCTCTCCTATGGTAAATTAGAAGTTCTGCTACCCCTATCCGAACCCATATTAAATCCTGCTCACCCCTCACCTCTGTGCTCGCTAACCTGCATTGGCTCCCGGTCCACCTACGCCTCGATTTTAAAATTCTCAACCTGCATGGCCTCACCACTCCCTATCTCTATAACCTCCTCCAGCCCTGCAACCCTCCGAGATCTCTGCGCTCCTCCAATTCTGGCCTCTTGTGCATCCTCCACTTGCTTTGCCCCGCCATTGGTGGCCGTGCCTTCAGCAGTCTAGGCCCTAAGCTCTCGTATTCCCTCCCCAAACCTCTCTGCCTCTCTACCTCTCTTTCCTCCTTTATGACGCTCCATAAAACCTACCTCTTTGACCAAGCTTTTGGTCTCCTGTACTAACGTCTCCTTCTTTGGCTCGGTGTCCATTTTTGTCTAATTACGCTCCTGTGAATCGCCTAGGACGTTTTCCTATGTTAAATACACTATATAAATGCTAGTTGTTGCTGTTATTCAGATTTACAGAGGAAGACTGACAGGTTCAGCAAGACACCAGAACATGGCTGACGTCTGAGATATAGAACTGTAGAGGAGGGGGTCAAGGATCGGTGGGGGGAAGGGATGAATCGGAGGAAGAAAAAAATCAGAAATTAAAATATTGGGGAAAAATTACTTCAAAAACAAGAAAGATCAGAAGTCAGGTCCTAAGTGCAACTTTGCTTCCATTTGATTGCTTGCACTTGTTTCAGAAATTTTTAGTTGATTTCTTTGATGCTTAACTCTTGTTTTTCTTACATGGTTATGTTTCTGTACTTGAGTGCAACAAAAAAAGATATTCATATATATATATCTGTCATGTCTCTCAGAAACATCCAAATACGCTTCACAAACACTTTGAAGTGCAGTGACTGTTGTGAGCATGGCAGCCATGTGCACAGCAAGACCCCACAAACAGCAATGAGATGAATGTGCAGATAATGAGATCTCGGTGGAACTCTTTTATTGTGTAAGGCAAGAGTAAAAGAATGAATTTCATTTCTAGGCATCTTATCACATCTCTCAGAAATGTACCTGCACACTTCACACAACGAATTACCTTGTGCTACAGTGACTGTTTCATACGGCAAACACAGGAGATATTTTTGTGCACAGCAAGATGCCAGAAACCACAATGAGATAACGGGCCAGGTAATCTGTTTCATGGTGATGCTGACTAAGGGTCGAATGCTGGCCAGGACACCAGGAGAGCTCACTGCTCTTCAAACAGTTTCACGAGATCTTTAACATCCATTCAAACCGCCATATTGGGCTTCAGTTTAACGTCGCATTTGAAGTATTAGATGGGATCAGACTAAGAGAGGATTCGAGAAGGTCTAAGATAGGTTTAGAGTGCATGTGTGTAAATGCACGAAACGTGGTAAATAAAGCTGCAGGTGCAAATAGCCACACGGGAATATGATGTAATGGCGATAACGGAGACCTGGCTAAAAAAAAGGCAGGATTGGGTACTAAATATTCCTGGATACAAGGTGTTCAGGAAAGATAGTGGAGGAAAAAAGGAGGCGGGGTAGCAGTATTGATTAAGGAGAATATTGCAGTGCTGGAGATGGAGGATGTCCTTTAGGAGTCAAACACAGAATCTATTTGTTTAGAGTTAAGAAACAATAGAGGTGTCATTACACTACTGGGTGTATTCTATAAACCACAAACTAGTGGGAAGGAAACAGAGGAGCAATTACAGAGAGGTGCAGGAACTATAGAGTAGTGATAATGGGGAACTTCATCTATCTTAATATAGATTGGGACAGTAACGGTGTAAAGGGCAAAAAGAGGGGGAGGAATTTCTGAAGTGTGTTCAAGAGAACTTTCTTGAACTTTCTGGCCCAACGAGGAAGGAGGCATTGCTGGATCTGGGTCTATGGAATGAAGTGGGTCAAGTGGAGCAAGTGTCAGTGGGGGGACATTTAGGGAGCAGTGATCAGAGTATCATAAGGTTTGGATTAGTTATGGAAAAGGACAAGGAGCAATCTAGAGTATTCATACTTAATTGGAGGAGGGCCAATTTCAGTGGGTTGAGAATGGATCTGGCCCGGGTAAATTGGAATCAAAGATTGGCAGGCAAAACTGTAATCAAAGAAAGGGCGGCCTTTAAAGAGGAGATGGATCGGGTACAGTCTAGGTACATTCCCACGAGGGGGAAAGGTAGGGCAACCAAAGCCATAGAACCATAGAAAAGATACAGCACAGAAGGGGGCCGTTCGGCCCATCGTGTCCACGCCGGCTCAAAGAACAACCAGGTGCCCATTCTAATCCCACCTTCCCGCACCCGGTCCGTAGCCCTGCAGCTTACAGCACTTTAGGTGCAGGTCCAGGTATTTTTAAAAGAGTTGAGGGTCCCTGCCTCTACCACCAATTCAGGCAGCGAATTCCATACACCCACCACCCTCTGGGTAAAAAAGTTTTTCCTCATGTCCCCTCTAATCCTTCCGCCAATCAGCTTAAATCTATATCCTCTAGTTTTTGAACTCTCCGCTAGGGGAAACAGGTACTTCCTGTCTACTCTATCTGGGCCCCTCATAATTTTGTACACCCCAATCAAGTCTCCCCTCAGCCTCCTCTGCTCCAAGGAAAACAACCCCAGCCTATCCAATCTCTCCTCATAGCTGCAATTTTCAAGCCCTGGCAACATTCTTGTAAATCTTCTCTGCACTCTCTCCAGAACAATTACGTCCTTCCTGTAATGTGGTGACCAGAACTGCGCACAATACTCCAGCTGTGGTCTTACCGGTGTTTTATACAGTTCCATCATTACATTCCTGCTTTTGTATTCTATACCTCGGCTAATAACGGAGAGCATCCCATATGCCTTCTTCACAACCTTATCTACCTGTACTGCCACCTTCAGGGACCTGTGCACATGCACTCCAAGGTCTCTCAGTTCCTCTACCCCTCTCAATATATTCCCGTTTACTGCATATTCCCTTTTACTGTTTGCCCTCCCTAAGGCATTATCTCACACTTCTCCGTGTTGAATTCCATTTGCCACTTTTCCGCCCACTCCACCACCCCATTGATACCTTCTTGGAGTCTACAGCTATCCTCTTCACTATCAACTATATGGCCAATTTTTGTATCGTCTGCAAATTTGCCAATCATGCCCCCTACATTCAAGTCCAAATCATTAATATATAGCACAAACAGCAAGGGACCCAACACTGAGCCCTGTGGCACACCACTGGAAACGGATTTCCATTCGCAAAGACATCCATCGACTTTGACCCTTTGTTTCCTGTTACTGAGCCAATTTTGGATTCAATTTGCCACATTTCCCTGTATCCCTTTCTGACCAGTCTGCCATGTGGCACCTTGTCAAATGCCTTACTAAAACCCATGTAGACAACATCCACTACACTACCCTCATCAATCCTCCTTGTCACTTCCTCAAAGAAATTAATCAGATTTGTAAGGCATGACCTTCCCTGAACAAATCCATGCTGACTATCCTGGATTAAACCATGCCTTTCCAAGTGACAGTTTATCCTATCTCTCAGTATTGATTCTAATAATTTGCCCACCACCGAGGTAAGACTGACCGGCCTATAATTGTTCGGCCTTTCCCTCGTACCCTTTTTAAACAATGGTACTACGTTTGCAGTCTTCCAGTCCTCCTGTACCTCCCCTGTATCTAGTGAGGATTGGAAAATGATCCTCAGAGCATCCGCTATTTCCTCCCTGGCTTCCTTCAATAGCCTAGGAAACAACCCATCCGGCCCTGGTGACTTATCAACTTTCAAGGATTCCAGTCCCTCTGGTACTTCCTCTCTCGTAATGTTTACCTTATCCAATATTTCACACCCCTCCTCTTTAACTACTATGTCCGGATCATCCCTTTCCTTTGTGAATACAGAGACAAAATATTCATTTAAAACCCTACCCACATCCTCTGCTTCTGCACACAAGTTACCCTTATCATCCCTGATAGGTCCCACCTTTTCCTTAGCTATCCTCTTGTTCTTAATGTACTGATAAAACATCTTTGGGTTTTCTTTAATCTTACTAGCTAATATTTTTTTATGCCCTCTCTTTGCTTTCCTTATTTCCTTTTTTACGTCATCCCTGTACTTTCTATACTCCTCTAGGCTTTCTGCAGTATTTAGTTTTCTGTGACAGTCATCAGCTTTCTTTTTCTGCTTTATCTTGCCCCATATACCTCTAGAAAACCAAGGGGCTCTAAATTTGGCAGTGCCACCCTTTTTCTTTGAGGGGACGTGTCCGCATTGTACCCGTAGAATTTCACTTTTTAGTGCCTCCCACTGGCTTGCCACTGATTTCTCCTCAAGTAGTTGTGTCCAGTCCACTTCTGCCAAATCACCTCTTAGTTCTGTAAAATTCACCTTTCCCCAGTTTAAAATATTTACTCCTGATTTAACTCTGTCCTTTTCCATAATAATGCTAAAACTAACTGAATTGTGGTCACTATCCCCAATATGGTCACCTACTGTCACTTCACCCACTTGCCCATCTTCATTTCCCAGGACTAAATCTAGAATTGCATCCCCTCTTGTTGGGCTTGTCACGCACTGGCTAAAAAAGTTCTCCTGGACACCGATCAAGAATTTTGTGCCCTCTGTGCCCCTCACACTGTTTGAATCCCACTTGATGTTAGGGTAGTTGAAGTCCCCTACTATTATTGCCCTCTTAATTTTGCACTCAGAAATTTGCCTACATATTTGTTCTTCTCTCTCCCTTTTGCTATTCGGGGGTCTATAGTACACTCCTAGTAGTGTGACTGCCCCTTTTTTATTGCTTAGCTCAACCCATGTGGCCTCGATTGATGATCCATTTAGCATATCATCCCTTCTCACAACTGTAATTGATTCTTTAACCAATAATGCTACCCCCCCTGTCCTTTTTCATCACCCACTCTACCCTGCCTGAAAACTCTATATCCAGGGATATTGAGCTGCCAATTATCCCTCTCTTTAAGCCAGGTTTCCATTATAGCAATGATATCATGCTGCCATGTGTCTATCTGTGCCCTTAGCTCATCTGCTTTGTTTGTAATACTCCTTGCATTGAAGTATATACCCTTGAACCCCGTCAGATTCCTGTGCTGAACACTATTTAACCTTTGCTTCTTTTGCCTTTCTAAGTCGCTAACTACGTCACGAACTGCTTTTCTACTTCTCGTTTCCTGGTCTGAATTTGTCCTCTCTGTACCTGCCCTTTGGTTCCCATCCCCCTGCCATACTAGTTTAAACCCTCCCCAACAGAACTAGCAAATGCCCCGTGAGGATATTTTGTCCCGGTTCTGCTTGGGTGCAACCCGTCCAGCTTGTACAGGTCCCGCCTTTCCCGGAATTGGTCACAGCGCCTCAGGAATTTAAACCCCTCCCTCCTACACCATCTCTCAAGCCACGCATTCATCTGGTCTATTCTCCTATTTCTGCTCTCGCTAGCACATGGCACTAGCCAGAGCTCTCTGGATGACAAAGAGATAGAGAGTAAGATGAAGCAGAAAAAGGGGGCGTCTTTCAGATGTCAGGTTGATAATACAAGTGAGAACCAGGCAGAATATAGAAAGTATAGAGGAGAAGTGAAAAAGGAAATAAGAGGGGCAAAGAGAGAGTATGAGAATAGACTGGCAGCTAACATAAAAGGGAATCCAAAAGTCTTCTATAGGCATATAAATAGTAAAAGGGTAGTAAGAGGAAGGGTGCAGCCGATTAGAGACCAAAAAGGAGATCTGTGCAGGAGGCAGAGGGCATGGCTGATGTACTTAATGAGTGCTTTGCATCTGTCTTTACCAAGGAAGAAGATGCTGCCAAAGTCACAGTAAAAGAGGAGGTAGTTGAGATACTGGATGGGTTAAAAATTGATAAAGAGGAGGTATTAGAAAGGCTGGCTGTACTTAAAGTAGTTAAGTCACCCAGTCTGGATGGGATGCATCCTAGGTTGCTGAGGGAAGTAAGGGTGGAAATTACAGAGGTGCTGATCATAATCTTCCAATCCTCCTTAGATATGGGGGTGGTGCCAGAGGACTGGTAAATTGCAAATGTTACACCCTTGTTCAAAACAGGGTGTAAGGATAAACCCAGCAACTACAGGCCAGTCAGTTTAACTTCGGTGGTGGGGAAGCTTTTAGAAACGATAATCTGGGACAGAATTAACCGTCACTTGGACAAGTGTGGATTAATAAAGGAAAGCCCACACGGATTTGTTAAAGACAAATTGTGTTTAACTAACTTGATTGAGTTTTTTGATGAGGTAACAGAGAGGGTTGATGAGGGCAATGCGGTTGATGTGTATATGGACTGTCAAAAGACGTTTGATAAAGTGCCGCATAATAGGCTTGTCAGCAAAATTGAAGCCCATGGAATAAAAGGGACAGTGGCAGCATGGATACGAAATTGGCTAAGTGACAGGAAACAGAGAGTAGTGGTGAACGATTGTTTTTCGGACTGGAGGAAGGTATATAGTGGTGTTCCCCAGGGGTCGGTACCAGGACCACTGCTTTTTTTGATATATATTAATGACTTGGACTTGGATGAGCATGGCCCAATTTCAAAATTTGCAGATGGTACAAAATTTGGACGTGTAGTAAACAGTGAGGAAGATAGTAATAGACTTCAAGAGGACATAGACAGACTGGTGGAATGGGCGGACACATGACAGTTGAAATTTAACGCAGAGAAGTGCGAAGTGATACATTTTGGCAGAAAGAACGAGAGGAGGCAATATAAACTAAATGGTGCAATTCTAAAGGGGGTACAGGCACCTGAGGGTATGTGCGCACAAATATTTGAAGGTGGCAGGACAGGTTAAGAAAGCCGTTAAAAAAGCATATGGGATCCTTGACTTTATAAAAGGACTTTATAAAAGCCTTTAAACAGCCACCCAACCTCAAACACACCATCGTTCGCAGCAAATTACCCAGCTTTCAGGAGAACAGCGTCCACGACACCACACAACCCTGCCACGGCAACCTCTGCAAGACATGCCAGATCATCGACACAGATACCACCATCACACGAGAGGACACCACCCACCAGGTGCATTGTTCATACTCCTGTGACTCGGCCAACGTTGTCTACCTCATACATTGCAGGAAAGGATGCCCCAGAGCATGGTACATTGGCGAGACCATGCAGACGCTGCGACAACAGATGAACGGACACCGCACAACAATCGCCAGACAGGAGGGTTCCCTCCCAGTCGGGGAACACTTCAGCAGTCAAGGACATTCAGCCACCGACCTTCGGGTAAGCGTTCTCCAAGGCGGCCTTCGAGACACATGACAACGCAAAATCGTCGAGCAGAAATTGATAGCCAAGTTCCACACCCATGAGGATGGCCTCAACCGGGATCTTGGGTTCATGTCACGCTACACGTAACCCCACCAGTGAACAAATGTTATCTGTTTTTAATATAACGGGTCATTTGCTGTCTTTTCTATGTTTCTGCCTCTCTCTCTCTTTTTTTTTGGTGGTTTGTATATTCGGTGGCCCTGTTGGTAACACCTCTCTGTCTGCACACTGTGATTGCCGTGGCAACGGGCAGTTGGAAAGACTATCTGTAATCACCAGGTATTGTTCTGTGATTTATAAATACGAAGGGTTCGAGGATTTCATTTCCACATTCACCTGAGGAAGGAGGAAGCCTCCGAAAGCTTGTGAATTTCAAATAAAATTGTTGGACTATAACTTGGTGTTGTAAAATTGTTTACAATTGTCAACCCCAGTCCATCACCGGCATCTCCACATCATTTATAAAAGGAGGCATAGAGTGCAAAAGCAAGGAAGTTATGTTGAACCTTTATAAAACACTGGTTCAGCCATAACTGGAGTATTCTGGACACACTTTAGGAAGGATGTGAAGGCCCTGGAGAGGGTGCATAATGGATTTACTAGACTGGTTCCAGGGATGAGGGACTGCAGTTACGTGGATAGACTGGAGAAGCTGGGGTTGTTCTCCTTAGAGCAGAGAAGTTTGAGAGGAGATTTGATAGAAGTGTTCAAAATCATGAAGGGTTTAGATAAAGTAAATAAAGAGAAACTGTTCCCATTGGCGGAAGAGTCAAGAACCAGAGGACACAGATTTAAGGAGATTGGCACGAGAACCAAAGGCGACGTGAGGGAAAACTTTTTTACGCAGCAAGTAGTTATGATCTGGAGTGCGCTGCCTGAAAGGGCGGTGGAAGCAAATTGAACCGTAGCTTTCAAAAAGGAATTGGATAAATACTTGAAGGGAAAAAATTTGCAGGGCTATGGGGAAAGAGCGGGGGAATGGGACTAACTGGATTGTTTTTACAAAGAGCCGGCACGGGCTCGATGGGTCGAATGGCCTCCTTCTGTGCTGTAACCATTCTATGATTCCAACGAGGACAGCTCTGTCAGCCTAGATTATACAGTCAAGACATGGAATGGGGCTCGATCCTACTCTATAAACTTTTGACTCAGCTATCAACTGAACCAGGCTGGAACAAAGGTTAAAATTTACAAAGTTTTGTTGTCTAGGGCGTTCCTAATGACATCACTCGATAACTTCTGGCAGCCCTGTTGGATTACAAGCGTTAAATATGTTTCCCTTGATTTATGTTAAGTTGCACTAACTTTGACAGGTTATCATTTTAAAATGACATTTATTTATTCATGTCCTTATACCTGATTGAATGCTGCTGATGCTGTTTAAAGTCTCGGGCGCTGTGCGAGCAGGTGCGACTCTGAATCTTGCCCTTTTTAAAAGTTTGCTGGCTAAACTTTCAGAACCTCCCCATCATAATCCCCCCTCCCCTCCCTACCACGCACACACATTTTTACTTATTGGTGACGGGTTTGTGGTAAATTCTGAATATATATCGCCGTTCCTTCATTGTCGCTGGGTCAAAATCCTGGAACTCCCCACCTAACAGCACTGTGGGAGAACCTTCACCACACGGACTGCAGTGGTTCAAGAAGGCGGCTCACCACCACCTTCTCGAGGGCAATTAGGGATGGGCAATAAATGCCGGCCTCACCAGCGACGCCCACATCCCATGAATGAATAAAATAAAATTTTGCATACAATAAATGTGTTTTGAGGTTGAGCCGAGGTGGCCTGGTGTTGTATTTCCTATTGCCTCTCAAACCTTGAAATGTTACACACCTCCCCGATCCCAACTTGTTTACAATATTCTTTCTGACTTTATTCCCATTCACTGACTCTTGTTTCCAATTATTACCGGTGATCAAAGCTTCACAAATTCAACCAAACAGTTTCCAGTACGGATGAAATTGGTTTTCACCCAAACAAGTTATTATCCGCGATTTTAACCAGTGAAACAGTTAGGGCTGTTGCTAAATTTTTAAAAAATATCCTTATGTTCAATGTGAGCGTTTTATAAAACTTTGAGTCGCTCGGTTTTTCTTCAGTCTGTAACTCACATGTCGCTGTCCCGAATCACAGAATAATATTGCCTTGGGTGAAATCTAATTTCCAGTTTCTTTGACAAAAGTTTGTCTGATTGACATTTCATTTAGTTCAAAGCAACTGGGAACATTTTCAACATTATTATTACAATTTAGCACAAATCTGATGTCCAAGGGCCACTGTCTTCGTGTTTTAAAGGCCTGGTTTGAAATCTGCAACAAGTTTAAAAAGGGTACGAGGGAAAGACCGAACAATTATAGGCCGGTCAGTCTTACCTCGGTGGTGGGCAAACTATTAGAATCAATACTGAGAGATAGGATAAACTGTCACTGGGAAAGGCATGGTTTAATCAAGGATAGTCAGCATGGATTTGTTCAGGGAAGGTCATGCCTTACAAATCTGATTAAATTCTTTGAGGAAGTGACAAGGAGGATTGATGAGAGTAGTGCAGTGGATGTTGTCTACATGGATTTTAGTAAGGTATTTGACAAGGTCCCACATGGCAGACTGGTCAGAAAGGTGAAAGCCCATGGGATACAGGGAAATGTGGCGAATTGGATCCAAAATTGGCTCAGTAACAGGAAACAAAGGGTAAAAGTCGATGGATGTCTTTGCGAATGGAAATCCATGTCCAGTGGTGTGCCACAGGGCTCAGTGTTGAGTCCCTTGCCGTTTGTGGTATATATTAATGATTTGGACTTGAATGTAGCGGGCATGATTGGCAAATTTGCAAATGACACAAAAATTGACTGTGTAGTTGATAGTGAAGAGGATAGCTGTAGACTCCAAGAAGATATCAACGGGTTGGTGGAGAGGGTGGAAAAGTGGCAAATGGAGTTCAACCAGGAGAAGTGTGAGGTAATGCACTTAGGGAGGGCAAAAAGTAAAATGGAATTTTTTTTTATATTCGTTCATGGGATGTGGGCATCGCTGGCAAGGCCAGCATTTATTGCCCATCCCTAATTGCCCTTGAGAAGGTGGTGGTGAGTCGCCTTCTTGAACCGCTGCAGTCCGTGTGGTGAAGGTTCTCCCACAGTGCTGTTAGGAAGGGAGTTCCAGGATTTTGACCCAGCGACGATGAAGGAACGGCGATATATTTCCAAGTCGGAATGGTGTTTGACTTGGAGGGGAACGTGCAGCTGGTGTTGTTCCTATGTGCCTGCTGCTCTTGTCCTTCTAGGCGGTAGAGGTCACGGGTTTGGGAGGTGCTGTCGAAGAAGCCTTGGGGAGTTGCTGCAGTGCATCCTGTCGATGGTGCACACTGCAGCCACTGTGCGCCGGTGGTGAAGGGAGTGAATGTTTAGGGTGGTGGATGGGGTGCCAATCAAGAGGGCTGCTTTGTCCTGGATGGTGTCAAGCTTCATGAGTGTTGTTGGAGCTGCACTCATCCAGGCAAGTGGAGAGTATTCCATCACACTCCTGACTTGTGACTTGTAGATGGTGGAAAGGCTTTGTGGAGTCAGGAGGTGAGTCACTCACCGTAGAATACCCAGCCTCTGACCTGGTCTTGCAGCCACAGTATTTATGTGACTGGTCCAGTTAAGTTTCTGGTCAATGGTGAACCCCCAGGATGTTGATGGTGGGGGATTCGGTGATGATAATGCCGTTGAATGTCAAGGGGAGGTGGTTAGACTCTCTCTTGTTGGAGATGGTCATTGCCTGGCACTTGTCTGGCACGAATGTTACTTGCCACTTTTGAGCCCAAGCCTGGATGTTGTCCAGGTCTTGCTGTTTGCGGGCACGGACTGCTTCATTATCTGAGGGGTTGCGAATGGAACTGAACACTGTGCAGTCATCAGCGAACATCCCCATTTCTGACCTTATGATGGAGGGAAGGTCATTGATGAAGCAGCTGAAGATGGTTGGGACTAGGACAGTGCCTTGAGGAACTCCAGCAGCAATGTCCTGGGGCTGAGAAGATTGACCTCCAACAACCACCACCATCTTCCTTTGCACTAGGTATGACTCCAGCCACTGGAGAGTTTTCCCCCTGATTCCCATTGACTTCAATTTTACTAGGGCTCCTTGGTGCCACACTCAGTCAAATGCTGCCTTGATGTCAAGGGCAGTCGCTCTCACCTCACCTCTGGAATTCAGCTCTTTTGTCCATGTTTGGATCAAGGCTGTAATGAGGTCTGGAGCTGAGTGGTCCTGGCTGAACCCAAACTGAGCATCGGTGAGCAGGTTATTGGTGAGTAAGTGTTGCTTGATAGCACTGTCGACAACACCTTCCATCACTTTGCTGATGATTGAGAGTAGGCTGATGGGGCGGTAATTGACCGGATTGGATTTGTCCTGCTTTTTGTGGACAGGATATACCTGGGCAATTTTCCACATTGTCGGGTAGATGCCAGTAAAATACGAAGTAAACGGGAATATATTGAGTAGGGGTAGAGGAAGTGCACAGGTCCCTGAAGGTGGCAGTACAGGTAGATAAGGTTGTGAAGAAGGCATACGAATACTCTCCATTATTAGCTGAGGTATAGAATACAAAAGCAGGGATGTAATGATGGAACTGTATAAAACACTGGTAAGGCCACAGCTGGAGTATTGTGCGCAGTTCTGGTCACCACATTACAGGAAGGATGTAATTGCTCTGGAGAGAGTGCAGAGAAGATTTACAAGAATGTTGCCAGGGCTTGAAAATTGCAGCTACGAGGAGAGATTGGATAGGCTGGGGTTGTTTTCCTTGGAGCAGAGGAGGCTGAGGGGTGACTTGATTGAGGTGTACAAAATTATGAGGGGCCTGAATAGAGTAGACAGGAAGTACCTGTTTCCCCTAGCGGAGAGTTCAAGAACTAGAGGACATAGATTTAAGCTGATTGGCGGAAGGATTAGAGGGGACATGAAGAAAAGCTTTTTTACCCAGAGGGTGGTGGGTGTATGGAATTCACTGCTCAAATTGGTGGTAGAGGCAGGGACCCTCAACTCTTTTAAAAAGTACCTGGACCTGCACCTAAAGTGCTGTAAGCTGCAGGGCTATGGACCGGGTGCTGGAAGGTGGGATTAGAATGGGCACCTGGTTGTCCTTCAAGCCGGCACGGACACGATGGGCTGAATGGCCCCCTTCTGTGCTGTATATTTTCTATGGTTCTAGAATTTGTTAAGTGACACAAAACAGAGTCGTGATGAACAGTTGTTTTTCGGACTGGAGGGAATGTACAGTGGTGTTCCCCAGGGGTCAGTGCTGGGGCCACTGCTTTTCTTGATATATATTAATGACTTGGACTTGGGTATACAGGGCACAATTTCAAAATTTGCAGAAGACACAAAACTTGGAAGGGTAATAAACAGTGAGGAGGTTAGTGATCGACTTCAAAAGGATACAGACAGGCTGGCGGAATGGGCGGACACATGGCAAACGAAATTTAACGCAGGAAAATGCAAAGTGATACATTTCAGTAGGAAGAACGAGGTGAGGCAATATAAACTAGTGGGTACAATTCTAAAAGGGGTACAGGAACAGAGAGAGCTGGGGGTATATGTGCACAAATCGTTGAAGGTGGCAGGGCAGGTTGAGAAAGCAGTTAAAAAAGCATACGGGATCCTGGGCTTTATAAATAGAGGCATAGGGTACAAAAGTATGGAAGTCATGATGAACCTTTATAAAACGCTGGTTCGGCCACAACTGGAGTGTTGTATCCCGTTCTGGGCACCGCACTTTAGGAAAGATATGAATACCTGAGAGAGGCTGAAGAAGAGATTTACTGGAATGATTCCAGGAATGAGGGACTTTAGTTATGTGGATAGACTGGAGAAGCTGGGGTTGTTCTCCTTGGAACAGAGGCGGTTACGAAGAGATTTGATGGAGGTATTCAAAATCATGAAGCGTCTAGACAGAGTAGATAGAGAGAAACTGATCCCATTGGCGGAAAGGTCAAGAACCAGAGGGCATAGATTTAAGGTGACAAAAGAACCAAAGGTGACAGGAGACAAAACTTTTTTACACAGCGAGTGGTTATGATCTGGAATGCACTGCCCGAGGGGGTGGTGGAGGCAGATTCAATCATGGCCTTCAAAAGGGAACTGGATAAATACTTGAAAGGAAAAAATTTGCAGGGCTACGGGGATAGAGTGAGGGAGTGAGACTAGTTGGATTGCTCTTGCATAAAGCCAGCATAGACTCAATAGGCCGAATGGCCTCCTTCCATGCTGTAACCTTTCTATGATTCTATGAAATGAAATTTCTTTGAAAAAAATTATCTGGGAGATTCTGCCTTCATTACCTCACTACGCATTGCCATAGTTACAGTCTGGCACTACTGGACCACTTAGGGACACAATGCCTCTCGTTATCAGACCAAAGTTGAGGAGACAAATTCAACTATTTTTCTGCATTGTTGTATTTTTATGTTAAAATATATATTTCTAACCACTGAGATCTTTTGTCAAGTGCTTTGGGTTTAAACTTTATTGCAGTAAATTCTAAAAGGTGAGCGCAGTGTAAAAGGAGAGTCTAGAGAGCAGGAAGAGAGTCCGAGAGGTGAACGCAGTGCAAAAGGAGAATCCAAGAGGTGAGCACAGTGTAAAAGGAGAGTCCCGAGAGCGGGAAGAGAGTCCGAGAGGTGAACGCAGTGTAAATCTAAGGCAAGTCATGGCAGCAGAGCTCGCACCCGTGATATGCTCCTCCTGCACTATGTGGGAAGTCATGGACACTGACGGTGTCCCTGGCGACCATGTGTGCAGGAAGTGTGTCCAGCTGCAGCTACTGGCTAACCGCATTTCGGAGCTGGAGCTGCGGGTGGATTCACTGTGGAGCATCCGCGAGGCTGAGATTATCGTGGATAGCACATTCAGTGAGGTGGTCACACCGCAGGTAAAGATTATGCAGGCAGAAAGGAAATGGGTGACCGCCCGGCAGTGTAAAAGAACTAGGCAGGTAGAGCAGGAGTCCCGTGGGGCCATCTCCCTCTCAAACAGATAAACCGCTTTGGATACTGTTGGGGGAGATGGCTTATTAGGGGAAAGCAGCAAGAGCCAAGTTCATGGCACTACGGGTGGCTCTGCTGCACAGGAGGGGAGGAATAAGAGTGGCAGGGCTATATTTATAGGGGATTCAATTGTAAGGGGAACAGATAGGCGTTTCTGCGGCCGCAAACGTGACTCCAGGATGTTTTTTTTTTATTCGTTCATGGGATGTGGGCATCGCTGGCAAGGCCGGCATTTATTGCCCATCCCTAATTGCCCTTGAGATGGTGGTGGTGAGCCGCCTTCTTGAACCGCTGCAGTCCGTGTGGTGAAGGTTCTCCCACAGTGCTGTCAGGAAGGGAGTTCCAGGATTTTGACCCAGCAACGATGAAGGAACGGCGATATATTTCCAAGTTGGGATGGTGTGTGACTTGGAGGGGAACATGCAGGTGGTGTTGTTCCCATGCGCCTGCTGCTCTTGTCCTTCTAGGCGGTAGATGTCACGGGTTTGGGAGGTGCTGTCGAAGAAGCCTTGGTGAGTTGCTGCAGTGCATCCTGTGGATGGTACACACTGCAGCCACTGTGCGCCGGTGGTGAAGGGAGTGAATGTTTAGGGTGGGGGATGGGGTGCCAATCAAGCGGGCTGCTTTGTCCCGGATGGTGTCGAGCTTCTTGAGTGTTGTTGGAGCTGCACTCATCCAAGCAAGTGGAGAGTATTTCATCACACTCCTGACATGTGCCTTGTAGATGGTGGAAAGGCTTTGGGGAGTCAGGAGGTGAGTCACTCGCCGCAGAACACCCAGCCTCTGACCTGCTCTTGTAGCCAGTGTATTTATATGGCTGGTCCAGTTAAGTTTCTGGTCAATGGGGACCCCCAGGATGTTGATGGTGAGGGATTCGGCGATGGTAATGCCGTTGAATGTCAAAGGGAGGTGGTTAGACTCTCTCTTGTTGGAGATGGTCATTGCCTGGCATTGTCTGGCGCGAATGTTACTTGCCACTTATGAGCCCAAGCCTGGATGTTGTCCAGGTCTTGCTGCATGCGGGCTCGGACTGCTTCATTATTTGAGGGGTTGCGAATGGAACTGAACACTGTGCAATCATCAGCGAACATCCCCATTTCTGATCTTATGATGGAAGGAAGGTCATTGATGAAGCAGCTGAAGATGGTTGGGCCTCGGACACTGCCCTGAGGAACTCCTGCAGCAATGTCCTGGGGCTGAGATGATTGGCCTCCAACAACCACTACCATCTACCATTGTGCTAGGTATGACTCCAGCCACTGGAGAGTTTTCCCCCTGATTCCCATTGACTTC
This sequence comes from Heptranchias perlo, assembly GCF_035084215.1. Classification (NCBI taxonomy): domain Eukaryota; kingdom Metazoa; phylum Chordata; class Chondrichthyes; order Hexanchiformes; family Hexanchidae; genus Heptranchias; species Heptranchias perlo. The sequence goes on along the minus strand of NC_090338.1, from coordinate 10,452,058 downwards.
AATTTTACTGGGGCTCCTTGATGCCACACTCGGTCAAATGCTGCCTTGATGTCAAGGGCAGTCACTCTCACCTCACCTCTGGAATTCAGCTCTTTTGTCCACGTTTGGACCAAGGCTGTAATGAGGTCTGGAGCCGAGTGGTCCTGGCGGAACCCAAACTGAGCATTGGTGAGCAGGTTATTGGTGAGTAAGTGCCGCTTGATAGCACTGTCGACGACACCTTCCATCACATTGGTTATGATTGAGAGTAGGCTGATGGGGCGGTAATTGGCCGGATTGGATTTGTCCTTCTTTTTGTGGACAGGACATACCTGGGCAATTTTCCACTTTGTCGGGTAGATGCCAGTGTTGTAGCTGTACTGGAACAGCTTGGCTAGAGGTGCAGCTAGTTCTGGAGCACAAGTCTTCAGCACTACAGCTGGGATGTTGTCGGGGCCCATAGCCTTTGTTGTATCCAGTGCACTCAGCCGTTCCTTGATATCACGTGGAGTGAATCGAATTGGCTGAAGACTGGCTTCTGTGATGGTGGGGATATCGGGAGGAGGCCGAGATAGATCATCCACTCGGCACTTCTGGCTGAAGATGGTTGCAAACGCTTCAGCCTTGTCTTTTGCACTCACGTGCTGGACTCCGCCATCTGTAAGGATGGGGATGTTTACAGAGCCTCCTCCTCCCGTTAGTTGTTTAATTGTCCACCACCATTCATGACTGGATGTGGCAGGACTGCAGAGCTTTGATCTGATCCGTTGGTTGTGGAATCACTTAGCTCTGTCTATAGCATCTTCCTTCCGCTGTTTAGCATGCATGTCGTCCTGAGTAGTAGCTTCACCAGGTTGCCTCCCTGGTGCTAGGGTCAAGAATGTCACGCAGCGACTGCAGTGCATTCTGGAGGGGGAGGGTGAACAGCCAATAGTCGTTGTCCATATCTGTACCAACGACATAGGTATAAAAAAAAGGGATCATGTCCTGCAAGGTGAATTTAAGGAGTTAGGAGCTAAATTAAAAAGCAGGACCTCAAAGGTAGTGATCTCAGGATTATTACCAGTGCAACGTGCTCGTGAGTATAGGAACAGGAGAATCGACCAGATGAATGCGTGGCTGCAGGGATGGTGTCGGAGGGAGGGATTTAGATTTCTGGCACATTGGGACTGGTTCTGGGGAAGGTGGGACCTGTACAAGCAGGGTGGGTTACACCCGAGCAGGACTGGGACCGATGTCCTCGCGGGGTTGTTTGCTCGTGCTGTTGGAGAAGGTTTAAACTGGAATGGCAGGTGGATGGGAACCTGAGCAGGGAGACAGAGAAGGGGGAAACAAGGATAGAAACAAAAGACAGAAAGTGAAGAAGCAATAGTGGAAGGCAGAGAAAACAAGGGCGAGAAACAAATAGGGCCATGGTGCAAAATAAAACTAAAAAGACTCGCAATCTTAAAAAGACATGTCTAAAGGCATGGTGTCTTAATGCGTGGAGCATTCGCAATAAGCTAGATGAATCAACAGCGCAAATCGATATTAACGGTTATGATATAGTTGTGATTACGAGACATGGCTGCAGGGTGACCAAGGATGGGGACTGAACATCCAGGGGTATTCAACATTTAGGAAGGACAGGCAAAAAGGGAAAGGAGGTGGAGTAGCGTTGTTAGTAAAGGAGGAAATCAATGCAATAGTGAGGAAGGATATTGGCTCGAAAAATCACGATGTGGAAGCTGTATGGGTGGAGCTAAGAAACACCAAGGGGCAGAAAATGTTGGTGGGGGTTGTCTATAGGCCCCCAAACAGTAGTGGAGATGAAGAAGAGGGCATTAAACAGGAAATTAGAGATGCATGCAAGAAGGGTACAACTATAATTATGGGTGACTGTAATCTACATATAGATTGGTCAAACCAAATGAGCAATAATACTGTGGGGGAGGAATTCCTGGAGTGTGTACGTTATGGTTTTCTAGACCAATACATTGAGGAACCAACTAGAGAACAGGCAATCCTGGATTGGGTATTGTGCAATGAGAAAGGATTAATTAACAATCTTGTTGTGCAGGGTCCCTTAGGGAAGAGCGACCATAACATGATAGATTTCCTCATTAAGATGGAGAGTGAAGTAGTTGAATCCGAAACTAGGGTCCTGAATCTAAATAAAGGAAATTACGAAAGTATGAGGTGCGAGTTGGCTCTGATAGATTGGGGAACTTTACTAAAAGGGATGACGGTGGATAGGCAATGGCTAACATTTAAAGAATGTGTGCAAGAATTACAACAATTATTCATTCCTGTCTGGCGCAAAAATAAAACAGGAAAGGTGGCTCAACCGTGGCTTACAAAAGAAATTAGGGACAGTATTAGATCCAAAGAGGAGACATATAAAATTGCCAGGTTCCTATGTTCCTATGGTAAAAAGTTAAAAACAGTGGATGTCCAAAGGGACTTAGGGGTTCAGGTACATAGATCATTGAAGTGTCATGAACAGGTGCAGAAAATAATCAAGAAGGCTAATGGAATGCTGGCCTTTATATCTAGAGGACTAGTGTACAAGGGGGCAGAGGTTGTGCTGCAGCTATACAAAACCCTGGTTGGACCGCACCTGGAGTACTGTGAGCAGTTCTGGGCACCGCACCTTCGGAAGGACATATTGGCCTTGGAGGGAGTGCAGCGTAGATTTACTAGAATGATACCCGGACTTCAAGGGTTAAGTTACAAGGAGAGATTACACAAATTGGGATTGTATTCTCTAGAGTTTCGAAGGTTAAGGGGTGATCTGATCGAAGTTTGTAAGATATGAAGGGGAACGGATAGGGTGGATAGAGAGAAAGTATTTCCGCTGGTTGGGGATTCTAGGAGTAGGGGGCACAGTCTAAAAATTAGAGCCAGACCTTTCAGGAGTGAGATTAGAAAACATTTCTACACACAAAGGGTGGTAGAAGTTTGGAACTCTCTTCCGCAAATGGCAATTGATACTAGCTCAATTGCTAAATTAAAATCTGAGATAGATAGCTTTTTGGCAACCAAAGGTATTGAGGGATATGGGCCAAAGGCAGGTGTATGGAGCTAGATCACAGATCAGCCATAATCTTATCAAATGGCGGAGCAGGCATGAGGGGCTGAATGGCCTACTCCTGTTCCTATGTTCCTATGTTCCCAAAAAGCGGCAAGCCTGAGGATTGGGAGCAGTTCAGAATTCAGCAAAGGAGGACAAAGAGATTGATTGAGAGGAAAAATTAGAGTATGAGAGTAAACTAGCAGGGAACATAAAAACTGACTGTAAAAGCTTCAATATGTCAAGAGAAAAAGATTAGTGAATACAAATTTAGGTCCCTTACAGTCAGAAATGGGGGAAATTATAATGGGGAACAAAGAAATGGCAGAACAATTAAACACATACTTTGGTTCTGTCTTCACAAAGGAGGACGCAAATAACCTCCATAAATGTTAGGGAACCAAGGGTCTAGTGAGAGGGAGGAACTGAAGGAAACCAGTATTGGTAAAAAATAGTGCTTGGGAAATTAATGGGGCTAAAGGCTGACAAATTCCCAGGGCCTGATAATCTACATCCCAGAGTACTAAAGGAAGTGGCCATGAAAATAGTGGATGCATTGGTGATCATCTTCCTAAATTCTATAGACTCTGGAACAGTTCCTACAGATTGGAGGGTGGCAAATGTAACCCCACTATTTAAAAAAGGAGGGAGAGAAAAAACAGGGAATTACAGACCAGTTAGCCTAACATCAGTCATGGGGAAAATGCTAGAGCCTATTATAAAGGATGTGATAACAGAACACTTGGAGGGCATTAACAGGATTGAACAAAGTCAGCATGGGTTTATGAACAGGAAATCATGCTTCACAAATCTATTTTTTTGAGGATGTAACTAGTAGAATAGATAGGGGAAAACCAGTGGATGTGGTGTATTTGGATTTTCAGAAGGCTTTTGATAAGGTCCCACACAAGAGGTTAGTGTGCAAAATTAAAGCACATGGAACTGGGGGGAATATACTGGCATGGATTGAGAATTCGTTGACAGACAGGAAACAGAGAGTAGGAATAAACGGGTCTTTTTCCGTGTGGCAGGCAGTGACTAGTGGGGTACCGCAGGGATCAGTGCTTGGGCCCCAGCTATTCACAATATCTATCAATGATTTGGATGAGGGAACTAAATGTGACATTTCTAAGTTTGCAGAAGACACAAAGCTGGAGTGGAATGTGAGCTGTGAGAAGGATGCAAAGAGGCTCCAATGTGATTTAGACAAGTTGGGTGAGTGGGCAAGAACATGGCAGATGCAGTATAATGTGGATAAATGTGAGGTTATCCACTTTGATGTAAAAACAGAAAGGCAGATTATTATCTGAATGGTGATAGATTGGGAAAAGGGGAGGTGCAATGAGACCTGGGTGTCCTTGTACACCAGTTGCTGAAAGCGAGCATTCAGGTGCAGCAAGCAGTTAGGAGAGTGAATGGTATGTTGGCCTTCATTGCAAGAAGATTTGAGTACAGGAGCAGGGATGTCTTACTGCAGTTATACAGGGCCTTGGTGAGACCACATCCGGAGTATTGTGTGCAGTTTTGGTCTCCTTATCTGAGGAAGGATGTCCTTGCCATGGAGGGAGTGCAACGAAGGTTTACCAGACTGATTCCTGGGATGGCAGGACTGACGTATGAGGAGAGATTGGGTCGACTAGGCCTATATTCACTCGAGGTGATCTCATTGAAGCATATAAAATTCTATCAGGACTAGACAGACTAGATGCAGGGAGGATGTTCCCAATGGCTGGGGAGTTCAGAACCAGGGGTCAGTCTCAGGATATGGGGTATGCCATTTAGAACCGAGATGAGGAGAAATTTCTTCACTCAGAGCGTGGTGAACCTGTGGAATTCTCTACCACAGAAGGCAGTGGAGGCCAAGTCATTAGATGTGTTCAAGAAGGAGATAGATATATTTCTTAATGCTAAAGGGATCAAGGGATATGGGGAAAAAGCGGGAACAGAGTACTGAGTTCGACGATTAGCCATGATCGTTTTGAATGGCGGAGTAGGCCTGAAGGGCCGAATGGCCAACTCTTGCTCCTATTTTCTATGTTTCTATGTTTCTTTCCCGACTGTCCCTATTCTCCGGTCAGTCTGTGTGTACAGTGACCATCAGCGGGTTGACTCTGAATTGGTGAGTTTGACCTGAAAGTGAGATGTCAGCGGTGGAAAGGACACAGGTGCTCTCATCTCAAAGATACCAAACTCCATACTGCTGCCATTTGACAGACGGAGTCTCAGTATTACCTTTGTTCCAAAAGCAACGGAAATACTTCAAGTGCTGCCCTGGTTTCTCATAATTTAGTTTATAAATAAGGATGAAACGACACTGCCCGATGAGAGAGGGGAAGAATACATCCAGGTGCGTAATATCCAAATACAATCTGCTGCAACCATCCAACACGCGATAGTTTTACAATTTAACGGAAGAGCTGATGGTCACACTGGGAAGTTCCGTGTGCTATGGCCTGTCACGCACCTTTGCTCAGTCAACACGCCAACATGGCGCATCACGTGACCTGTGATGTGTATTAGGAACATCCTACGGTAGATAACGATCAAACTTTTTCAGAATGTTCCTGGAAGATTCCAGAATTTTAAGTTTTATTTCCTCTTGAAGCTGATGATAGAGCAAAAAATGATGTTATAATTAATAAATAATGACAGGTTGGAGACATAGGTAGGACTAGCTCATTAAGTTATTAGATATATGGGTTAGTGTTGGTTAAGCACATGAATTATTAATATTTATAGAAAGAGCCTGGGAGAAATATTACAGAGATCCAGGGGGTGTATATCTTCAGAGTGATTTGATACACACCAGAGTGGTACGCTCTAATCTGTGCATCCATTATGAGTGTGCCTTTAATAAGTAACTTGTCTTGACCTACATTGGCTCCCAGTCCGGGAACCCCTCGATTTTAAAATTCTCATTCTTGTTTTCAAATCCCTCCACAGCCTGGCCCCTTCCTATCTCTGTAGCCTCCTCCAGCCCTACATTCCCTCTGAGATCTCTGCACTCCTCCAAATCTTGCCTCTTGCGCATTCCCCGATTTTCTTCGCTTCACCATTGGCGGCCGTGCCTTTAGCTGCCCCGGCCCTAAGCTCTGGAATTCCCTCCCTAAATCTCTCCATCTCTCCCTCATCCTTTAAGATGCTCCTTAAAACCTACCTCACACTTGTCCTATTCTCTCCTTGTGTGGCTCGGTGTCAAATTTTGTTTGATAATCTTTTCTGTGACGTTTCTTGAGACGTTTTACTATGTTAAAGGCGCTATATAACTGCAAGTTGTTGTTGTTTAGACAGGAATGTCAACCATACAGCCTGCATTCAGCCTGTTTATAATTCCATCCCATTGCTGTACGTAAAAGCTTTGAGATGCATTTGTTACACTTCCAGTGTCACTCTTTATCACGAGTGTCACACGGTTTGTCCTGTGTCACACCTAACAAAAGTGTGAAAAAAAAGAGCCGTCTCCTGCTTTCTCCTTACTTCAGGGAAGATTTACAAGTAGTTGCCAACCTACAAAAAAACTTCACGTCAATTAGCTTCTCGTTGAGTTCGGAATGTGCCAAACAGTAAAGGGAAAAAATTGCAGGGCTAAGGGGAGAGGAGTGGGACGAATTGGACAGCTCCTTCAAAGAGCCGGCACACACGATGGGTCGAATGGCCTCCTTCTGTGCTGTAAGATTCTATGATTAACTATAAGAGACTCTAGCCCTGAAATCCCAAGGGAAGCCTTTTGGGGGTGAACCTGGGGAGGCACGGAACTTCTGCTCCCCCCCCCCTCCCACCCTCTATGGATGTACCCTGACCTTGACCAGTGCCCCAGGATCAGGGGCATTTGGATATTGCTATCGGGCACCAGTACCATTTATTGCAGGGGTGGGGAGGGATTTAGCTGCATTGCCAACCTATGCTGTAAATGGGTCCATGTTGCCCGCCTAAGGTGTATAAAAAAAGTTGGAAATGGAGCCCCTTTCCCTTCAGGCCGATTTCCCCAAAAGCAGTTAATCACTCTTGGTTTCGGGAAGCCTGCCTATTAAATTTCAGATTCCCTCGCCACCCCGCCCCCCATCCCAAGGCCCTTGACAACGCCGGTCACCAAAGATGCACAGGCATCCCATGCAGTCAGTGTTGCTAGGGTGTATACAGTGGGAATTGGACCCTGTCTAATGCGGCCGCTTATTTGTGGGCAGCCTCATTATGTGCCTGTCCCCACTTCCGCTAGAATTTCTGGCGGGCAGAAAAGGAGGTGGGGATATTATAACTGGCCCCCACCCCAATCCTCCCCACTGTCCGCACCCCCCCCCCACCCCCGCCCCCCGCTTGTCCAGATTATGTTACTTTGCGGCCCCAGTTCCAAAGAATTTGGGGGTTGGTTTCTTAACCTACTGAAGTGAGCAGATTTTCTGAGAGCTTAACAAATATTCAACTATAAAATTTCATGTTAATTCTAAGAAAAAAATGACATGTATTTCGGAGATTGGTTGGCACCATGGGTTAGCACTCACCTCAGGGACCTCTTGCTTTCAATGCAATACAGACACAATAGGACAAAAGTTTCTTCAGTCTGGAATGGTCCTAAGTGAATTTGGTTTGGGGAAGTTCCAACACAGTTCCTAGTTTATGCAGACTAAAATTGGCCAGAATTTGTCAACCTCACACAGAGATGCTACAAAGTGGCTGATAATGACTGATATGGGAAATTGAGAAGTTCAGAATGATTCAGCAGTGGGTTCCGTGTGTGTGTATATGAGTGTGTGTGTGAGTGTATATGAGTGTGCCTGTGTGTGTGTATGAGTGTGTGAGTATGTGTGTGTATATATGAGTGTGTGAGTGTGAGTGTGTTTATGAGTGTGTGTGTGTATATGAGTGTGTGCGTGTGTGTGTGTATGAGTGTGTGAGTATGTGTGTGTGTATATGAGTGTGTGAGTGTGTGTATATGAGTGTGTGTGTGTGTATGAGTGTGTGAGTATGTGTGTGTGTATGAGTGTGTGAGTGTGAGTGTGTGTATATGAGTGTGTGAGTGTGTGTGTGTGTATATGAGTGTGTGAGTATGTGTGTGTGTATATGAGTGTGTGAGTGTGAGTGTGTGTATATGAGTGTGTGAGTGTGTGTGTGTGTATATGAGTGTGTGAGTGTGTGTGTGTTTTTACGTGTGTGCGTATATGTGTGTGTGTGTGTGTGTATGAGTGTCTGTGTGTACATAAGCGTGTGTGTATGTGAGTGTGTGGATATGAGTGTGTGTATGTCTGTGAGTGTGTGTATATCTGTGAGTGTGTGAGTGTGTGTGTATGAGTGAGTGTGTGTATGTGTGTGTATATGTATGTGTGTATGTATAAGTGTCTATGTGAGTGAGTGTGTGTGAGTGAGTGTGTGTATATGAGTGTGTGTATGTCTGTGAGTGAGTATGTGAGTGTGTATATGAGTGTGTGTATATGTCTGTGAGTGTGAGTGCGTGTGTGTATGTAAGCTAAGACAGGTGGAGAGTGCTTTACTCAGCCTCTGGCCATGTTACATCTGACTGTCGAATTCCCCAATATTGGCATCTTCTCTCTCGATGAATCCTAGCACATTACAAGAATATTATTGAGTTCCATCTGTTAATGATTTGTACAAACAAATCCAAAATACTCAGGATGATCCCAGTATCACAGATAGATTTACACCATGTACCTCTTCCAATATTAATACACCCTGCAGTTCAATTTGACTTGATTTGTAATGACACTATATCCAAAACATCAGTATCCAATTTACACTGATAAATACTCCCACCTCCTGTCACCCTGCCATGCTTGGCTCTTGCCACTCTCCCACGAATATAGTGACACCTGCCAACTTTTCAAGATTCTGAAATTTTGACAGAAATTTTTCACGATTTAGGAAGCAATTGACAAAATTGATGCAGGCAAATTTATCTCGATGGTGAAGGGTTCAAATACCAGGGGACACAAGTTAAGAATAAGAGGAGAATTCCCTTCTTAAACCGTTCTGCCTTTCCACCTCTCTCTCCTGCTTTAAGACACTCCCTAAAACCTGCCTCTTTGACCTATCCTAATATCTCCATATGTGGCTCGGTGTCAAATTTTGTTTGTTAATCGCTCCTTTGAAGCGCCTTGGGATGTCTTACTACGTTAAAGGCGCTTTACAAATGCGAGTTGTTGTTGAGGCAAAGGATTAAGAGGGCAATTCGCACAGGAACTTTCCAAAGTGTAGCAAGTTAACAGGGAAGTCAATTGAAGTGAACAGTATGAATAGAACAAAAAGCAGAAATGGTGGGAATACACAGCAGGTCAGTCAGCCTGTAAAGGGAACTTCAGTTATGTGGAGAGACCAGAGAAATTAGGATTGTTCTCCTTATAGCAGGACAGGTTAATGGGAGATTTAATAGAGGCTTTCAAAATGATGAGGGGTTTTGATAAAGTACATAGGGAGAAACTCTTTCCACAGGCTGGGGAGGGGGCGGGGGGGGGTCAGTAATCAGAGGACACAGATTTAAGGTAATTGACAAAAGAACCAGAGGGGAGATGCGAAGAGATTCTTTTTACGCTGCGAGTTGTTCTGATCTGGAATTCACTGCCTGAAAGGGCGGTGGAAGCAGATTCAATAGTAACTTTCAAAAGGGAATTGGATAAATACTTGAAAAGAAAAAAATTGCTTGTTTAGGGGGAAAGACCGGGGGAGTGGGATTAATTTGATAGCTGCTTAAAAGAGCCGGCACAGGCACAATGGGTCGAGCAGCGTCCTCCTATGCTGTAAGATTCTATGGGTAATGTTTTAGCCCTGGGTCTTCCATCAGAGCTGCTTCCTTTCAGGTGCTCAGTGCCCTGCTCTGCAATTTCAGCATTTCCTGTTCTTCTCTCCGATTTTCAACATTTGCAGTTTACTTTATTGTGATTCCAGACAGGGTAAAGGGGGCGGGGGGGGGGGGTCCAAGAGACAAAAGCAATCTTAGAGAAAGGGAGTTTGAGACATATGCAAAGGTGTGAACCACGGCTCAGTGGGTAGCATTCTTACCTTACTGAGTCAAAAGATTGTGAGTTCATAGTCCCACTACAAAGGCTTAAGCATAAAGTCTGATGCTACATTGGCTGCGAAGTGCTTTGGGATATCCTGAGGTTGTGAAAGGTGCCATTTACAGGTGAGGTTCCCCTGTGGGAAAATGGGAGCGTACCTGTTTTTCTTAGCAGTTAACGATCTAGCAAATAGCAGGAATATGCGGCTGTGGAAAGATGCATTTGCTGTGAATGTGACCTATTTGCAATTGTTAACTGCAGTACGAAACAAGTATTCTCCTATTTTTCATTAAAAGAGGAACTTCATTATTTCTGGAGAGAGAAGAGATTGAGTGATATGGTGAGAAGTGGAATTGGTAAAAGGCAAGTTCAGGACTGACATTAGGAAGCACATCCAACAAGGAGTGATTAATATTTGGAATGGTCATTTAATAGAAAGGAAAGAAAGAACTTTTTTTTTATTCGTTCATGGGATGTGGGCAAGGCCAGCTTTTGTTGCCCATCCCTAATTGCCCTTGAGAAGGTGGTGGTGAGCCGCCTTCTTGAACCGCTACAGTCCGTGTGGTGAAGGTTCTCCCACAGTGCTGTTAGGAAGGGAGTTCCAGGATTTTGACCCAGCGACGATGAAGGAACGGTGATATATTTCCAAGTCGGGATGGTGTGTGACTTGGAGGGGAACGTGCAGGTGGTGTTGTTCCCATGTGCCTGCTGCCCTTGTCCTTCTAGGAAGTAGAGGTCGTAGGTTTGGGAGGTGCTGTGAGGAAGCCTTGGTGAGTTGTTGCAGTGCATCCTGTGGATGGTACACACTGCAGCCACTGTGCGCCGGTGATGAAGGAAATTAATGTTTAGGGTGGTGGATGAGGTGCCAATCAAGCGGGCTGCTTTGTCCTGGATGGTGTCGAGCTTCTTGAGCGTTGTTGGAGCTGCACTCATTTATATAGCACGTTTCATGACCTCAGGACGTCCCAAAGCACTTTACAACCAATGAAGTATTTTTCAAGTGTAGTCACTGTTGCAATGTAGGAAACGCAACAGCCAATTTGCACACAGCCAGGTCCCACAGACAGTATGATAATGACCAGATCATCTGTTTAGTTTAGGTGTCAATTAAGGGATCAACATTGGCCAGGACATCAGGGAGAACTCCCCTGCTCTTCTTTGAAATAGTGCCACAGGATCTTTTACGTCCACCTTGGAGGGAAGATAGGGCCTTGGTTTAACATCTCATCCAAAAGCTGAGATATTAACAATGCAACACTCCCTCGGTACTACACTGGAGTGTCAGCCTCGATTTTGTGCTGAGGTCCCTGAAGTGGGACTTGAACCCACAACCTTCTGACTCTGAACCACAGCTGACGCATCTGGTAAGGGAATAGAGGCAAAATCTCTGGAATCATTCAAGAGCTACTCAGATACATTGATGGGAGGGCAGGTATCAGAGGTATCCATGGAGGGATGAGCTAGATGGGCTGAAAAGCCTCCTTTGTGAGTAGTTTTTATTTTTATTCTTGGGATATGGGTGAAGCTGACAATGCCAGTATTTATTGCCCATCCCTAGTTGCCCTAAGGGCATTAAGTGTCAAATATATAGTGCGGGTCTGGAGTCAGATATAGGCCAGTCCAGGTAGGGATGGCAGGTTCCTCCCTGAAGGACATTAATGAACCAGTTGGGTTTTTACAACAATCAAGCAGCTTTCATGGTCGTTGTTCTGGTGCTAGCCCATCAGTTGGCAGATTTATTGAATTCAGTTGTCACAAATTGCCGTAGTGGGATTTGAACCCATTCGCCTCTGGGCTGCTGGACTAGTACCATAACCACTAGACTTCTCTTTATTATTATTCTATGAAAATGAAATGGGTTTATTGGGGCTCAAGGCTTATTCCAGTTCCTAAAGCTCTCTTAGGAACATTAGGTGCAGGAGTAGGCTATTTAGTCCCTCGAGCCTGCTCCGCCATTCAATTAGATCACGGCTGATCTGCACCTCAACTCCTTTTTCCCTCCTTTGCTCCATACCCCTTGATATCCTTCGGTATAAAATTCTGTCGATCTCAGTCTTGAAAGCTCCAATTGTCCCCCAGCATCCACAGTTTTTTGAGGAGAGAGTTCTAAATTTCTACTACCCTTTGTGTGAAAAAGTGCTTCCTGATTTCGCCCCTGAATGGCCTAGCTCTAATTTAGGATTATATCCCCTCGTTCTTGATTCCCCCACCAGAGGAAATAGCTTCTCCATATCCAGCCTATCAAATCCTAAACACCTCGATCAGATCACCCCCTCAATCTTCTATACTCAAGGGAATACAAGCCAAATCTATGCCACCTGTCCTCACAATGTAACCTTTTAATCCTGAGTATCATTCTGATGATTCTGCGTTGCATCCCCTCCAAGGTCAATATATCCTTCCTGACCCGTGGTGCCCAAAACTGACCGCAGTACTCCAGATGGGGTCTGACCAGGGCTCTGTACAATTGAAGTATGATTTCCCCGCTTTTGTGTACCAGCCTTCTTGTTCTTAACTGTAGATAACCTGCAACCCAGGTGTAACCAAGCCTTTGGTCTTTGTTGGCTTCTTGGGTATGTACCACGGAGTCTCGAGGCCCATGTATAATGTTTAAATCAATATTGTCCTTAATTTGGGTATAACACAAGTGCCTGATAGTAACACATCTTGCTGTTCTGATTTAGATTCTATCTACTGTGAGTTAACAACAGCGCTTCTGAAAGCTCTAGGACCTCGAAACTTGAACAGGACAAACCGGTGAGTTAAAAGAAAGACTTGAAAGATTTGCATTTGTATAGCACTTTTCATGACCTCAGGACATCCCAAAGAGCTTTACAGCCAATGAAGTATTTTTGAAGTGTAGTCACTGTTGTAATGTAGGAAATGCGGCAGCCAATTTGCACAGAGCAAGGTCCTACAAACAGCATTGTGATAATGACCAGATAATCTGGTTTTAATGATTTTGGTTAAGGGATAAATATTGCTCAGGAGACTAGGGATAATTCCCCTATTCTTCTTCAAAATAGTGCCATGGGATCTTTTACATCCACCTGAGAGGGTAGATGGGGCCTTGGTTTAACCTTTCATTGAAAAGACAGCACCTCCAACAATGCAGCACTCCCTCAGTACTGCACTGGAGTATCAGCCTAACTTTTTATGCTCTCGTCTCTGGAGTGGGACTATGAACCCACAATCTTCAGATTCAGAAGCAAGAGTGCTACCAACTGATCCACAGTTAGAAATATAGGCACAAATCGAATTGCTTGGCCAGAGTTTTGTGCAGCCATATTGCTAAGGCCCACAGGCCATATCTGGCCCATCCACCGTAGTTTGGCTCCTCTGTTATAACCATTCACCATCTCCAAAACTGTTGCATTTGGAATGGTTTATTTTTACAGTCCCACAGCTTATTCATGAAGTTACATTAAATTTGAACATAAAAGCCCCGAGGTAGGAAATGGCTAGTTCATTCACAATGAAATCTTTCTTTTGTCTGCAGCTTCATATTTCTATTAAACAGATTACCTGTCATTATTGCATCACTTCATGGGAGTTTGCTGTGCGCAAATTGGCTGCTGTGTTTCCCTATGTTCCAACAGTGACTACACTTCAAAAAGTACTTCATTGGCTGCAAAGCGCTTTGGAATGACCTGAGGGTGTGAAAGGTGCTATATAAATGCGAGTTCTCCTTATACAGACGTGCCTACTAGGCATTGTATACAGTTTGGGTCACCTGAACACAGAAAAGGTCATGATTGACCTGACTGTCTAGAGAGGCAAAGAGGGTTCCAGATATTGGGAATCTAAATGTTTTTTTTAAATTTATTTTTGGGATATGGGCGTCGCTGCCAAGCTGGCTTTAATTGCCCATTCCCAGTTCATGACCAGGGAAGGCCATCAAATTGGACGCTATAAATGGGGTATATGGTAAGATGGCAGTTAAGATTGGATCATCAAAATAGGGACACAGCTGTCGGCTCCTGAATTTTTCTAGTTCCTAGGAGCCAATCTCCAAATTTCCCAGATTAACAATGAAATCCCCAAGCTTGTCAGATAACTGAGCACAAGAACCTTCAACTGCCTAGGTATCCATTTAGTTCAGCAAATAACTCGCAGACAAAACACCCAATCTGATGTCACCAAACCATCACTCCTCCATTCACCACGCTTGCTCTGCCACTCTTTTCAACCTTGGTGGTTTCCCGTACTGGGCTTTGCCCCTGCAGCTGCGTTTCTCCATAATAAAGACACCTTCATTAGATGGATTTCTTTCAGAAAATAACAATTTGGGATACAGTATATGAGCAATTTGACACATGACATGTGGTAAGTATAACAGGCTTGGGAGGAAAAAGGTAACTTTGGACCTATGGTTCCCAAAGCTCTCCACCACTGGGGTTTTCCTTGTGTCATATCTGGGTCTGTTGTAGACTAATTGATAGAGATTTATTGCTATGATTAGTTAATAATTCCATTATCATTGTATCAAGCGACTACCAGGATGGTAGAAGGCCAACTAGATGGATCTTGGTCTTCCTTCATCTAGAAATTCCTATGTTTCCATATCACCTGTCTTGAGAAGATTTTACCGTACTCTTGCCCAAAATGGTGGTTCGTGAATCACTGTCACTTCACGTGGTAAAGCTATGTTCGCAAACAAATCATGGCTTTCCTCTATTTCCCCAGAGTTGGGGGCTGGCATTGCTATTACTGTGGCTTTTGGTCTTCATGAAAGATTTTCTTCAATGCCTTTGCGTTTGGAGTCACAGATAAATCAAATCAAAGCAGTCATGAGGACGAGCATACTTGGTATTGGTGAGGCCCCATCTTGAGTATTACGTGCGGTTCAGGTCACCTAATCACAGGAAGGAACTAACTGCCCCGAGATGGTGCAGAGGCGAATAATGAAAGCAGTTGGCGTGTTCACTTCTCATGATCGAGCATAATATCTCATATAGTCGGAGGGAAAAATAGTTGGTTTCAATGTTATTTACAGATAATTAATGTCTCCTAGAATTATCACAATTTGTTGACATGTCTGACTGCAAAGCTTTGTGATTAACAGCTTTATGTTCATTAAATGCTGCCATGCTCGCAAATTAATGTCAAAAGTATTTTCGAAAGAACTTCTGTAAAATAGCTGGAAAATTACTTGTCGTGGGATAATTGAATTTTAAATTACAGAATGAGGCCGTTCAGCCCATCTCCTGTGTAGAATCTCTGAAAGAATTCCCCTTGCCCTTTCCTCATATCTTTTCAAATAATTATCCACTTCCCTTTCAAAAGCTTTAATGGATTCTGCTTCCACCACTGTTTCTGGAAGAATGATCCATATTCCAACGAGCTTTCATGTCAAAAAAAATCTCCCTCCATTCTTTTGGTGATCTTCGTAAATTATAAAAAGAAAATGAAAGTCAGACTTGCATTTACACAGAGTCTTTCACGACCTCAGGATGTCCCAAAGAGCTTTACAGTCATTTAAGTATTTTGAAGTGTAGTCACTGTTGTTATGTAGGAAACGCGGCAGCCAATTTGCGCACAGCAAGGTCCCACAAACAGCAATGCGTTAATGACCAGATAACCTGTTTTAGTGATGTTATAAACATTGGCCAGGACACCTGGAAGAACTCCCCAGCTCTTTTTCGAATAGTGCCATGGGATCTTTTACGTCCACCTGAGAGGGCAGATGGGGCCTTGGTTTAACGCCTCATCCGGAAGACGGCGCCTCCGACAGTGCAGCGCTCCCTCAGTACTGCACTGAGAGTGTCAGTCTAGGATTTGTGCTCAAATCTGTGGAGTGGGATTTGAACCCACAAATTTCTGACTTATAAATGGGGGCAATTTTAACTTTAGCAGCCCGTTGGGAAACTGACAGGATCGGGTGAGCGCTGGTTTTGCACCCCCTTTTGATTCAACGGAGAGTAATATTCAGTGGGGTGCAAAACTGGTGTCTCACCCGATCCTGTGGGTTCCCCACCTGGCCAGCTAGGTTAAAATTACCCCCGTTAGACTCACCAATTAGTAGCAATGGGTTTTCCCCAGTTTACCGGGAAAAAATCCTGCTAAAAGAGGTTGCGTAATAAATATCATACCATAGTATCATCGTAGGTACAGCACAGGAGGAGGCCATTCTGACCATCATGCTTGTGCCAGCTTTTTAAAAGAGCTATCCAATTAGTCCCACTCCCCTGCTCTTTCCCCATAACCCTGTAATTTTTTTCTCTACAGGTATTTATCCAATTCCCTTTTGAAAGTTACTATTGAATCTGCTTCTACCACCCTTTCAGGCAGCGCATTCCAGATCAAAACAACTCGCTGCATAAAAAAATGTTTCCGCATGTCGCCTCTGGCTCGTTTGCCGATCTGTTATCCTTTGGTTACCGACCCTTCTGCCACTGCAAACAGTTTCTCCTTGTGAATGATAAATTTGCAAATGGTACTGTTTATTTAAACCCACACTCTCTCTCCTGAGTGGAATACTCGAGGACACTACACCTAGCCACCCATCTGAGAATCGAACAAACTCGTTCCCGAACATGGCAGATTGGTCCTGAGCAGCAGCCCTTGGACTTGGGCTCAGGTGAATGATCATGTGTCGCATCACCTGCCACACTGACTACGGTCTGTCAGACAGCCAGCACGTCAACTCTTTATCAAAGGTGGCAAGGTGATGATACATTCCTCGATTAAGCTTGATTTTTTTTCTGAACCAAATCATTGTGAAAATAATACAATTCCTATATTTCACTCTGCCCTCTTTCTTTAGACTAAAAATAAGAGTTAAGAAAAAACAAAAGTGTTCCGACTGTCCAGTGAAGTCTTATTGTGATGAACAAAGATAACTGGCAACATTCCTGCAAGTCTTTGATTATTCCATAGCCTTAGGGAGAATAACTTGCTATATATACGAAAGCTGTTCAGCCCATACAAGGCAGAGCGGAGAACTGAACGAGGGAGAATCTTTCAGCTTAGGGGCCTCCTTAAAAAGAAAAGGAAATAATAGCGTAGACTTGGCATCTATACTACCACCCGAGAGGCCAGTTTTGGGTATAGTGTATGTAGTGTATCAAACATGCATGTACTTTCATTAAACTATGCAGCCGAGGCTATCTCCCATTCACTAATTTTACTCAAAGGAGCGGGTTTGACGTTTCCAAAAAAAAATAATTAATAACCTCAGCGGTTAAAAGAAGAGCAAGATGCGCATTTTATATTTTGGTATTGGATCATTAATAAAAATGAGGCAAAAAAAGCAAAGGGACCAATCTTAGCGTCTCAAGGTGGATATGGTGACAGGCAATGAATGGTGCGGTTTTAAATCTATTAAAGAAAGGCAGTATGAAGGAGTCAGTCCAGGCCACGCCCACTAATTTAAAATAAATTAAAATTACATTTCCTCATTACATCGGTCGCACACTAGAGGTGGGAATTTTTCTTTTGGCTGTCTCTGCTGCTGGCACTTTAAACAAATGTCATTCTAAAGTGTATTATTAAAAAAACAAAATGGCAATAGAAAAAGAACTTGCATTTATATAGCACTTTTCACAACCTCAGGACATCCCAAAGCTCTTCACAGCCAATGAAGTGCTTTTTTTGAAGTGTAGTCACTGTTGTAATGTAGGAAAAGCAGCAGCCAATTTGCACACAGCAAGATCCCACAAACAGCAAAGTGATAACAACAACAAAACAGAAACTTACATTTATATAGAGCCTTTAACGTAGTAAAACATCCCAAGGCACTTAACGGGAGCGTTATCGAACAAAATTTGACATCAAGCCACATAAGGAGATAGTAAGAAAGTTGGTCAATGAGGTAGGTTTTAAGAAGCATCTTAAAGGAGGAGAGAAAGGTGGAGAGGTTTAGGGAGAGAATTCCAGATCTTAGGGCCGAGGCAGCTGGAGGCAGGGCCGCCAATGGTGGAGCGATTAAAATCGGGGATGCAAGAATTGGAGGGGCTGTAGGGCTGGAGGAGGTTACAGAGATAGGGAGGGGCATGACCATGAAGGGATTTGAAAAAAAGGATGAGAATTTTAAAATCGAGGTGTTGCCAGACAATGTATGGAAGTCAATGTATGTCAGCAAGCACAGGAGTGATGGGTGAACGGGACTTGATGAGAATTAAGAATAAGGGCAACAGAGTTTTGGATGAGCTCAAGTTTATGGAGGGTAGAAGATGGGAGGCCGGTCAGGAGAGCATTGGAATAGTCAGGTCTAGAAGTAACAAAGGCATGGATGAGAGTTTTAGCAGCAGGTGAGCTGAGGCAGGGGTAAGAGACGGGCGATGTTACAGAGGTGGAAGTAGACGGTCTTGGTGATGGAGCGGATGTGTGTTCGGAAGCCGATCTCTGGGTCACATAGGATGCCAAGGTTGCGAGCGGTCTGGCTCAGCCTCAGACAGTGGCCGGGGAGAGGGATGGAGTCGGTGGCCAGGGAACGGAGTTTGTGGCGGGGACCAAAGACAATGGCTTCGGTCTTCCCAACATTGGGGGAAATTTTTGCTTATCCAGTACTGGATGTCGGACAAGCAGTGTGACAAATGAGAGACAGTGGAGGGGGTCGAGGGAGGTGGTGGTGAGTTGGAGCTGGGTGTCGTCAGCGTACATGTGGAATCTGACATTGTGTTTTCGGATGATGTCGCCCAAAGCTCTGATTCCCACTGGCTACCCAGAATAGGAAGGTCACACCATCAGAACGTTGATCAGGAGTCTGACAGCAGACGAATAAGCATATCAGCGACACTTGAAAGGACTGTCACACATTTGCGCAACAGTGCGTTTGAGAGAGGAAGCCTCCCCAAATTCATAAATGCTTCATAAAACCCAATTTCTCAAACACAATCTGTTGAACATAACATGTAGAATCTCACAGGACATCTCGACTCTGAAAACACTGAGTTGGGGTTAAGGCTTCAAAGGGAGGAATGGCTGGGGCTTGTAAAACAAGTTTGTCAATGAGCTTAAACCAGTCAGTAGTCAGCAGCAGGTAAATGCATAGTTCTTACCAAAGAATGGAATCCCAACACATCAAAATACTTTTCCACTTCCATTATACATAATTCGTGCTGAAAGTATAATACTTCACTGCATAATCCTGATTCAAGCATAAAATGGTCCCAATTATTCATGTTGTCAAAGCATAGCACACTGAATATTGTCAGCACACTGTCTAATTATGCCTGAAGACGTATTAGCACCTTTGCAGATTAAGACCTTCTTGCAAAGGGGTAATTTTTGTTAATTTCTTTTCTAATAATGTTTTCTGCAGCTTTTAATTTCGGATCCGTTGGAGGATGAATAATTACAGGATTAAGGTGCAAATTCAACAATTTTCGAGGCAGGGCCCAGAAACACTTGACGCAAGCAAAATTTTGACCCAAGGATAAAATGTTATTGGCAAATTAGTCCTGCATTTAAATGAAATACTAACTGGTTAGGAGCTCCTGAGTCAATAAATCATCGAGAAATAGGCACGTGTGGGCGACAGAGTCAAATATTTGAGAGTAGATCTTCCTCTATGAGCACCTGATGGAAGCAGGTGTACTTGTTGGGCCCACCCCGTGTTGTTTGTGAGGCTTGGCCATACATCTAAACATCAGAGCACATCTTGTAGTCCTCTCACACTTGAAACAGCATCTAAAAGGCCCTGAGGCCTGAGAAAGAAAGAAGAAAGTACTTACATTAATATAGCGTCCTTCATGACCTCAGGACTTCCCGAAGCATTTTACAGTCAATGAAGTACTTTTCAAATGCAGCCACGGTTGTAATGTAGGAAACGCAGCAGCCAGTTTGCGCACAGCAAGGTCCCACAAACAGCAATGTGATAATGACCAGATAATCTGCTCTTAGTTGTTGGTTGAGGGATAAATATTGGCCAGGACACCGGGGGAGAACTCCACTGCTCTTCTTTGAAATAGTGGCGTGGGATCTTTTACATCCACCTGAGAGGGGCAGACGGGATCTCGGTTTAACGTCTCGTCTGATAGACGGTACAATTAAGTATGCAATAATGCATTGTATTTTCTTTATTTTGGAATGACGCTGCAGGTAAGCACGTATCATGTTCTCAAGAATTATTAATATATAAGCAGTGCTGTCAATCACAGCTTACACTTAAAGACCATTGCCCACTTGTATTAGAAAGCTAATAATATAAGAATTTTAAGTGTTCACCAAAATGAGTTGAAATCTGTCACTGTTGCATTGAATATAGCCTGAGAGGAGAACACTGGGAATATAGGAATATAATTACTAGAGATGTTTTGGCTATTACCCTTTGGATATACAAAGGACCTCAGGCTTTATGCTTGAATGTTATGCAGCTCTGACTGCCTCAATAAGTCTCTGGACAATAGTTTACTAATGCGTTCCATGAATGCAGTTTGTAATTGTTTAACATATAGTCAGAAGGCGTTTCTTTATTCCCTAGGTATCTGCCCCATTTCCTTCATCAAAAAGGAGAATAAAAACTGCATCTCTCCCTTCCATCCAACATGTTGTTTTTATTGTTGATTTGTAGTTGGTAATATTTCCAAGCTGCAAGGCACGAAATGATTTATTGGCACAGTTCCATTCTCATCGGTTCTACTGAGAATTATTTAAAACAACC
Organism: Heptranchias perlo; assembly: GCF_035084215.1. NCBI lineage: Eukaryota > Metazoa > Chordata > Chondrichthyes > Hexanchiformes > Hexanchidae > Heptranchias > Heptranchias perlo. The sequence goes on along the minus strand of NC_090338.1, from coordinate 10,431,414 downwards.
GAGAGGGGGAGAGGGGAATATCCCACTGACGAGTATCGTGTCCATTTGATTTTGCGTTGATAACCATGGCACACGGCACTCATGATTCCCAGAAATGAAAGACCTGTCTTGCCAGTAGAAAGCATTAACAAAGAGAGAGAGAGGAGAAAGAGAGAGAGAGCAGAATCATAAATTTAATTACCACCTCCCCTCCATCTGAACACTTAAAGTAATCACACACTAAATCAACCATTTATTGTATCTTGACAGCTAAAACTAATTTACTGCAGAGATGGGCAGAGAAAACACAATTATTACTTTCCCAATAAGCATTAAAGAGTTTCAAACAACATTACTAGTATTACAAAGAGCAGCAGTAGGCAATAATGGATGGATCTATCTTTATTTGTACGTTATACCAACAGAATGTATTGAGTGTTGCAAGTGAGCATATTGAGGACAGTTTTATGCCTTATTTCTGTTCTTTATTTCCCATGTAAGTAACTCAGCTCCCGTTATGCACCCAAAAGGAAGATGTACAGTTTTCCTGCCTCAAAAGGTAGTTTATAAAATATGGAAGGGAACCATAATTCCAGAGGACTCAATCAAGTTTTCTTCCTCTCCACTCCATGGGGTCGATCTGGACTTTGTGAAGTGAATGGAAGTAAAAATCGGAAGTGATGAAAAATGGGCCACCGATTTGCTATCACCCGTTGTGCACTGTCGCACAAAGTCAAGATCGTCCCCCATATTTTTCCACTCTCCTCCCTCCCCGCCTTTTTTCCGAAGGTAGTGACTCATGTATTAGAAAAGGGCACAGAAAGGAGTCACGAAGGTAATCCAAACACTCAAACTGCTGCATTATAAAGATAGAATTGGGGAACCCAGATTATTGTCATTGGGAAAAATAAAATAAGTGGTGAAAGATTTGATGCATGTCCTTGATAAAATGAGGGAAATACATAAAATGGGAGCGGGTAAATTATTTCATTCAAGTTGGGAGTTCAGGGCAAGAGGGAATGCTTTCAATATGAGGGTGGACCTCGAGGTAACTCAGCCTTCTTTCATAGGATTGTTAACTTGTAGAATAAGCTGCCACCTAATGCGTGAATGTGGAATCTGAAAGGAAAGCACAAATTTCTGTTGTGAGAAGGTGTAGGCTTAAATATAGAACAAATTAATAAGATCAGGTGGGGAGACCAAGGAACAGAGAATGGAGAGGGCACATAGATTGGCCAAAATGCCAATTTTTATGTATTTTATGAGTCAACTACAATTCTTTAAGGACATAAGAATCTGTGGAATCCAGCTAGTTCTGTCCAGTAGATTGGCCAAAAGGCCAATCTACTGGACAGAACTAGCTGGATTCCACAGATTCTTATGTCCTTAAAGAATTGTAGTTGACTCATAAAATACATAAAAACTAAACAAAGCTATACAAAGTGAGGAACATTTAATTACCATTGGTCCCTCTTCTTTTGCATTTCAGTTTTCCAATAAGGATGAACAGGCTTGCTTACTCCTAGTATGACCTAAATAGATATTTAAATACTTGAAATATTGAGATATAAGATACTTAGAATCATAGGATCTTACAGCGCAGGATGAGACCATTCAGCCCATTGCACCTGTGCTGAATCTTTGAAAGAACTGTCCAATTCGTCCCACTCCCCTGCTCTTTCCCCGTAGCCCTGTAATTTGTTTCCTTCTTAAGTATTTATCCAAATCCCTTTTGAAAGTTGCTATTGAATCTGCTTCCACTGCCCTTTCAGACAGTGCATCCAGATCATAACCACTCGCTGAGTAAAAAAAAATTCTCGGCATTTATTCTATCAAAACCCCTCCTCATTTCGAACACCTCTATTAAATCTCGCCTTAACCTTCTCTGCTCTAAGGAGAACAATCCCAGTTTCTCTAGTCTCTCCACATAACTGAAGTCTCCGATCCCTGGGGTCATTCTGGTAAATCTCCTCTCCACCCGCTCCGAGACCATGATGTCTTTCCTAAAGTGGGGTGCCCTGAATTCCTTTATGATTGGGGAATTGAAAAATTAAAGACGGAGAGTTCAAATACCTTATTATGTCACTAGAGGGTTGATTCTGCGATCCCATGCTCCCAGCAGGCAGTTGTGCTTGCAGGCAATGTGGGCTGGAGGCAGTGCCTACAGCATTGTAGTCTTGATGTCCCAACCCACATCCCCTGTGAATGTAGCTCCCCGCGAGGATTACAAGATCGTAGAATTACCTCTTAGGTGTTGTGCTTGGAAGAACTTAATGTTTGAAATTAAACAATGCCATTTGGGCCTTTCACAGTTCCTGGAAGATCTCCTCTCTCCTAGTCCTTATATCAATCAAACAGATCTAAGAATTTTATGCATTAGTACTGTTCTTCAAAAACATCAAAAATGCCCCTATAACGTAAAAACAAATCCCAATGTGCTTCACAGGGGCGTAAGGAAAAAGTGAATGCCAAGCAAATCAAGGAGATATAGTAGGAGGAATGACCAAAATCTTGTTCAATAAGGTAGGTTTTAAGGAGGGTCTTAAAGGAGGAGATAGAGGTGGGAAGGTGGAGGGCTCTAGGGAGGGAATTCCAGAGAGTGAGCCTTAGGCACCTGAGCGCACAGTTGCCAATGGTGGGTCAAAGGGAGCAGAGGATGCATAAGAGGTCAGAATCAGAAGAAAACAGAGTTTGGGGGAATGGTTGTAGGGCTGGAGATTACAGAGATAGGGAAGGGCGAGGCCATGAAGGGATTTAAACACATGGATGGTGTTGCTTGAAAGAAAGGAGGAAGAACTTGGATTTATATAGTGCCTTTCATGACCTCAGGATGTCCCAAAGCGCTTTACAGCCAATTACATACTTTGTGAAGTGTTAGCACAGTTGTAATGCAGGAAATGCGGCAGCCAATTTGCGCACAGCAAGGTCCCACAAACAGCAATGAAATAATGATCAGATATCCTGTATTAGTGATGTTGGTTGAATTAAATATTGGCCAGAACACCAGAGAAAACTCTCCTGCTCTTCTTTGAAATAGTGCCAAGGGATCTTTTACAGCCACCTGACAGGGCAGGCAGGATCTCGGCTTAACGTCTCATTGGAAAGATAGCATCTCCGACAGTACAGCACTCCCTCAATACTGCACTGAAGTGTCAGCCTAGATTATAGGCTCAAGTCTCTGGAGTAGTTGAGGGATGAATGTTGGCCTGGAGGGAGAATTCCCTGCTCTCCTTCAGAAAACTACCATCAGATCTTTTATGTTAGAAGTGGATTTACATGAGCAGTTCTGGGCACCGCACCTTCGGAAGGACATATTGGCCTTGGAGGGAGTGCAGCATAGGTTTACTAGAATGATACCCGGACTTCAAGTTACGAGGAGAAATTACACAAATTGGGGTTGTATTCTCTAAAGTTTAGAAGGTTAAGGGGTTTATAAGATATTAAGGGGAACAGAAAGGGTGGATAGAGAGAAACTATTTCCGCTGGTTGGGGATTCTAGGAGTAGGGGGCACAGTCTAAAAATTAGAGCCAGACCTTTCAGGAGTGAGATTAGAAAGCATTTCTACACACAAAGGGCCGTAGAAGTTTGGAACTCTCTTCCGCAAACGGCAATTGATGCTAGCTCAATTGCTAAATTTAAATCTGAGATGGATAGCTTTTTGGCAACCAAAGGTATTAAGGGATATGGGCCATAGGCAGGTATGTGGAGTTAGATCACAGGTCAGCCATGATCTTATCAAATGGCGGAGCAGGCTCGAGGATCCTATAACTCTAACAAAATTTAGGAGGCCATACAGACTCACACTTTGATAGATAGTAATGGAACAGTCATGAAGCCTTCGGGAAAACTGGTGATTTTTTTTTTCACTCACATCATCTTAAGGAACTGAAGACATGTCTCCATTTCACTGAAGGATTCAGCATATTCAACAATATCTCTATTCAATGGATTCCCTGTAGAGTGGAGGTAGAGCTCAGATTGTGAACAGCATGAGCTGTCAGAGTACGGGAACTGGTAAGACACCTTATAACAATAATTAAAAGATAGCACAGGAAATGCTGGATACACACAACAGGTGGGCCTTTATTGCAAGAGGGTTGGAGCACAAGAGTAAGGAGGACTTGCTGCAATTGTACAAGACTTTGGTGAGAGCACACCTGGAGTACTGTGTATAGTTTTGGTTTCCTTACCTAAGGAAGGATATACTTGCCTTAGAGGCAGTGCAATGAAGGTTCACTAGATTGATTCCTGGGATGAGAGGATTGTCCTATGAGGAAAGACTGAGTAGAATGGGCTTATATTCTCTGGAGTTTAGAAGAATGAGAGGTGATCTCATTGAAACATATAAGATTATGAGGGGGTTTTGACAGGGTAGATGCTGAGAGGCTGTTTCTCCTGGCTGGAGAGTCTAGAACTAGGGGGTATAGTCTCAGGATAAGGGGTCGGACATTTAGGACTGAGATGAGGAGAAATTTCTTCACTCAGAGGGTTGTGAATCTTTGGAATTCTCTACTTCAGAGGGCTGTGGATGCTCAGTCATTGAGTATATTCAAGACTGAGATCGATAGATTTTTAGACTCTAGGGGAATCAAGGGATAGGGGAATCAGGTGGGAAAGTGGAGTTGAGGTCAAAGTTCAGCCATGATCTTATTGAATGACGGAGCAGGCTCGAGGGGTCATGTGGCCTGTTCCTGCTCCTATTTCTTATGTTCTTAGATCTGTCAGAATTTGAAAAGGGGAAAGACAGGTTAACATTTCAGTTGTGAACCTTATATCAGAATTGAGAACTGGCAGATAAGCGAGTCCCTTAATAGATCTTAACAAAGCAGATAGGAGGGTGTAAGAGAGGCAATGGGGTCAATATATTTTATTGAAAAGGTAGAAAGAGATGAAGCCTGGTAGAGGATAAGAAAGATATATACGTCCATTTATATAGCACCTTTCAGATCCTCAGGATGTCCGAAAGTGTTTCACAGCCAATTAAGTACTTTTAAAGCAGTCACTGTTGTAATGTAGAGAAACACAGCAGCCAATATGTGCACAGCAAGGGCCCACAAACAGTAATGAGATACAGTTTTGGTCTCCATACTTAAGAAAAGACATACTTGCTCTCGAGGCAGTACAAAGAAGGTTCACTCGGTTAATCCCGGGGATGAGGGGGCGGACATATGAGGAGAGGTTGAGTAGATTGGGACTCTACTCATTGGAGTTCAGAAGAATGAGAGGCGATCTTATTGAAACATATAAGATTGTGAAGGGGCTTGATCGGGTGGATGCGGTGAGGATGTTCCCAAGGACGGGTGAAACTAGAACGAGGGGGCATAATCTTAGAATAAGGGGCTGCTCTTTCAAAACTGGGATGAGGAGAAACTTCTTCACTCAGAGGGTAGTAGGCCTGTGGAATTTGCTGCCACAGGAAGCTGTGGAAGCTACATCATTAAATAAATTTAATACAGAAATCGACAGTTTCCTAGAAGTAGAGGGAATTAGGGGTTACGGGGAGCAGGCAGGAAATTGGACATGAATTTAGATTTGAGGTTAGGACTAGATCAGCCATGATCTTATTGAATGGCGGAGCAGGCTCGAGGGGCCGATTGGCCTACTCCTGCTCCTATTTCTTATGTTCTTATGAGATAATGACCAGTTAATCTATTTCAATGATGTTCATTGAAGGACACTAGGAGAACTATTCTGCTCTTCTATGAATTGTGCAACAGGATTTTTACATCCACGTGAAAGGTGCTTTACCACCTCATCTAAGAGGCAGTAGTGCCAGCCTAGATTATGTGTCCCGTTCTCTTGAGTGGGGCTTGAACCCACAACCTTCTGGCTTAAAGCAAGCTTACTGCCGCTGATCTCTAAAGCTGACACCTTGAAGGATGTATGAAGATAATTTCAGTCAGGCAATGACAGATCACAAGAACAAAGAGTGTGAAAATAGTTAACAAGAAACAGGCACGGGCTTGATGGACTGAATGGCTTCCTTCTGTGCTGTAACCATTCCATGATGCTTAAAACAGAAAAATCTGAAATTAAAATCGAAACGAAATGCAGGAAACACAAAACAAGTCCCCAACCTCCAACAAGCCAAACCCCCCAAATACAGGTCCCCAGAACTATGTTCTGATGAAGGGTTCACATCTGCAACGCCAACCCACCTTCCCCTCTCCCCAGATACTGACAATGTCTTTGTGTGTCCCCAGCCAACCCTTACCTCTAAGGAAATGGAAAAGGTCGCTAAGGTCTGCATTTGTTAAAGTTAAATTGTTTATTTTGAAAAACCTTATTGTGAGGGAATGGATATTCTTACTTATTAAGTTATTCCACAAGATAATAGGATTCAAAGGCATTTATTGGCTTTCATAGGAATTAAGCATACAATGATAACTATTAGCATTAATAATTACATGTATACTTAGGGTCATATTTACGATAGGGTCATATTTACATGATAGGATTTGAGTTCAAGGGGAACGGCTGGCCAAGCCGAGTCGAATTCTGGAATATCTATTCCAACACCCCTCCTTTTATACCTTTTTTTCACTCTGGCTATGTGAGAATCCACACGTTTCAAAGTATTACCTCATCCAATTAGCTGGACTTCAATTTTAATAAGAATCACTCCCCATAACTTGATTCACTCTCCCTAATTTTCCAGATCTATGGCAGATACCTTTTCAAGGCTGGAGTTAACACAGACACATTGTTGCCTCTGTTGAATCTTCTATCAGCAAAGACTGTCCCTGCTTGGTCTGTGTCTCGTTTTCAGCTGCAGCTCTCTGACTGGAATTCCTTTTGATTTAAACTGTCTTTCTAACAGGAACTTGCTTAGCAGGCAAAAGCTAAAAGTTAATATTAAGAATTAACCGTTTCCTTACACTTATAATAAGACTTGCATTTATATAATGTCCTAACTTGCCAAATCACCTCAGAGTGTTTCACACAATGAACTAAAGTACAGTAACTGTTGTTACGCAGACAAACACCCTAAACATTCACTCCCTTCACCACCGGCGCACAGTGGCTGCAGTGTGTACCAGACACGGGATGCACTGCAGCAACTCGCCAAGGCTTCTTTGACAGCACCTCCCAAACCCGCGACCTCTACCACCTAGAAGGACAAAAGTAGCAGGTACATGGGAACAACACCACCTACACGTTCCCCTCCAAGTCACACACCATCACGACTTGGAAATATATCGCTGTTCCTTCATTGTCGCTGGGTCAAAATCCTGGAACTCCCTTCCTAATAGCACTATGGGAGAACCTTCACCACACGGACTGCAGTGGTTCAAGAAGGCGGCTCACCACCACCTTCTCAAGGGCAATTAGGGATGGGCAATAAATGCCGGCCTCGTCAGCGACGCCCACATCCCATGAACGAATAAAAAAAAAACGTAGCAGCCATTCTATACCTGCAATGACCTACTGGAACCAATGAAATGAACGACCTATTTTCTGTTGAGTTTAGTTGAGGGAGGGATCTTGGGGCAGGACAGTTCCCTGCCCTTCTTCGAAGAGTGCCATGGGATTTTGAAATTCCACTTGAAGAATCCGAACAAGCAGCTAGAGCATTAGTTTACTATCTCACCCAAAGGACAGCAGTATTGAGAACGCCCCCTCAGCCCTTCACCGGAGTGTCGATTGAGAGTATGGACTCAAACCCTGGTTTGGAACTTAAATCCCAACCTTCTGATCAAGCAGTGAGCGTGCAACTAACCGAGCTGAAGCTAGCACACACCGTAATGTGGATCTACCAAGGTTTCGCAGAAGAGAATGGAAATGGCTGCAGATACTTTGTACAGGGCTGATTTTCAAATTATGTTTTCTTACTTTTACTATAACAGCATTGGGGTTAAATTTGACTCTAGTGGTAGCGCAAAATAGGCCCTCGAGAATCCATGGCTCATTTTACAGCTTGTTCGATTTTCTTTTTCATTGAAGTCAGTGGGCTCTCAAATGGACGATAATGTAAAACGAGCCATTGATTCGCTATCACCCATCTTGCGCTAAAGCCCACGACCGATTTCGGCCCCCCATAAGTAGGAAAAGAGTCGTGTTTGGAATTTTCTCTGTCAGGCGAAGATTCCTAAGCAGGCATTGGTTTTAAAGGAACCTGGGCAAGTTAATGCTAACACTTCACATGGTACTCATGTGGTTCACTAGTGCCCGAGGTAGTATGTTGGTAACTAGCACCAGATGAGACCTGATGTTTGGTTATTGTATTCTTCTTTGTCTAAGATTAGAGCTGAACCAAAGCAACAAAATCCAAGGACATAATCCCGTGTGCAGGATTTTCACACAAAATGGTTTAACTAAGATAGAAAATAAAGATGACTTTGGCTGCCTTCCAGATGTCAGCGGGATGTAGAAATTTCTAATTAGGGGGAAGTAGATGCCTTGATGCAGTTTGGGAGAAACTTGAGGATTACTGCAGCTCACTACAAGACAAACAAGATTAAACCAGCAAGAGCCTCTGCACATTAGCCCTCAGTTTCCTGTGTTCCCCCCTCCCAACCTCTTGCTTCCAGTTTTAAATGCACTGGGATTTGGTTGTTGGCAGCCCAACCCATGCCTCACCCCTAGTCTCCATTTTTCACGTGGCAGCCTAGATGATGAGGCACTTTGGCTCTTTCAATGTTGGTGCTGTTTTAGACTGGACTGGCGATGGGTGGGTTTTAGAGAGACTCAAATGGAAGTGTGTTGGTTGCATCCAATTTTTCAAGTTGCAGGTCTGGACAGATGTAGGGAGTACACCCTAGCAGAAAATTGCTGCAAGTGAAATTTGAAGGGAAGGGGACAACTAAAAAGGAGTGTCATGAAAGAAGGGACAAAACTTCTGAAGTGTTCAGAAGAGCTCAGAAAGCAGTCCGACCTATTTCAAGCATTTTGAGCAAGGAGGGGGCTAGAAGATGACAGGCAAACAATGAAGAGAAAGGAAACTCAATGTGCAGGAATGAGTCTTCATGGCTAGTTATGACGCAGCCCAGCATCCATCTCCCTGTTTGATGGCTGCTGAATTGGAGGTTGTTCTGCACGCAGTACTTATGAGGACTCCACAGCACCATCCCGTCGACCAGTGTTGCAACATGCCTGTAAGGAAGTCGGAGCGAAGTTTCACACCATAGCCCCTGAAGCTCAGCCAACTCAGTTGTACTTCACTCATATTTCTTATTGATTAGTTAGTCTGCATTTAACTGACATGGTCAACAAGCAGAAGATCTCAAATCTGAGTAACTTTCATTTATTCCCTGCCATTGGGGTCCCTGCTGCAGAGCATGACTTACTTTCACAATGAGACACATATAACTTCCGTTGCACCGTTGGCGTTTTTGGTGTCCGAACTGGTTGACGTAGAAATTCAGCAATCAAGGTGACAAGTTACGGCACTCCAAAAGTAATTTATTGTGCAAAGATCTTTGAAATTGTTCCGATGTAATAAGGTGCTATATGAATACAAAATTTATAGCACTGTTAATTCATACTGTGTGATTAACTTGGCCAATTCTCAGAAGGGATACCGAGCTATTCATTCTGTGGAAGTGCAATAATTAACTGATAGACAAATTGACACTTTTGGGTTGAAATCGCGCTGTGCTATATTAATTTAGAATGGGTTAATACGTTCATATGAAAGTCCTCTGTCTGCTATTTAGTAGAGGTGCTAATCCATTTAAAATTAAAGGAGGCAAAGGAATGTCATATGTTTCTGCTATCGGGCAGTGCGATTTTAATCCTTTTGTTCCTTTCGTCACTTTGTAATTTTTTAATAATTTATATGTGGAAATTTTAAAAACCTCAAACACCAGGAATTAGCTCCACGTCAGAAAAGGTTTAGAAACTCAAAGGAGAAAATGCAAATCTTTAGCTCATCACTAAATATTATAACTCAGATTGTTAACTGCCTGCACCAAGAATGCATAAGAAAGCAATCAAAAATCACTCACTCAATCACCGTTAGAAGCAGATTTCTGGCAAACTTCTTTCCAAATTCTTTCAGTGCAGCCCTCCCTACTCCCACTCCCCAACATCACCATTGTAACATTATAATGTCGGGGTTGATTCAGAAAATCTCTCGGGTGTTATTCACGTTAGAATCATACAATCTCATAGCTCAAAAGGAGGCCATTCGGCCACTCCTGCCTGTGCTGGCTCTTTGAAAGAGCTGTCCAATTACTCCCACCACCCTGCTCTTTCCCCATAGCCCTGCAGTTTCTTTCATCTTCAAATATATATCCAATTCGCTTTTGAAGTTTTGAAGTTGCGGTCGATGATCTTATTGAATGGCGGAGCAGGCTCGAGGGGCCGTATGGCCTACTCCTGCTCCTATTTCTTACGTTCTTATGTTGCAGGCAGTACGTTCCAGATCATTACGACGCGCTGCATAAAAAAAAATGCTCCTCTTCTCTCACCTGGCTCTTATAAATTTGTGTCCTCCAGTTACCGATCCTTCTATCAGTGGAAACGGTTTCTCCTTATTTACTCTATCAAAACCGTTCATGATTTCGAGCACCTCTATTAAGTCGTCCCTTAACCCTCTCTGCTCTAAGGAAACAGGGTCTCCCTAGCTACTCCATCAAAACTCTTCATGTTAGATTGGAGAATACATTTTTTTCATGAGGAGAATATTATGCCATGCAAAGTACGACGTACAATTTTGCTACTAAATTGTGACTGTGTGTAAATGGCCTGTTCCTTCAAGGCCAAAACATCTAATTGCCATAAATAGACTGAGTTCCCAGAGTCAATTAGATGCTAATTGCTGCTCGGCACATGCAGCGGTCAAATGGCAGCTAATTGCTGGGGAATGTTCTCTGCAAATCGGCAGCTGATTGTAGCTCACTGGGTCCTCCCCAAGGCCAGAAAAACCAGCAGGAAATGACTGGATTGCTTTTTTTTAAAATATGTTTTACAGTGTTTGTATGTCTAACAAGGCATGCCACTTTAAGGGTGATATCAGAAAGGTAAGGGATACATCTCAAATCGTTTTAAATAATAATAGATATTCTGTGGTCCTGCTCTTGGTGAATCAGGTGTTACACTGTTCCAAGGACAGAGTGCTGAGATGTGGACTTGGAAATATATCGCCGTTCCTTCCTCGTCGCTGGGTCAAAATCCTGGAACTCCCTGCCTAACAGCACTGTGGGAGAACCTTCACCACACGGACTGCAGCGGTTCAAGAAGGCGGCTCACCACCACCTTCTCAAGGGCAATTAGGGATGGGCAATAAATGCCGGCCTCGCCAGCGACGCCCACATCCCATGAACGAATAAAAAAAAAATTCCTCACCCCCCCCCCCCCCACCCCCACCAGCTGTACCAAAAGTATGTAAACATCCCTGACCTGGGGAAATGGGGCCCCGACCTTCTTCTGAAACCCTCATACATACCTCTGTCATCTCCTGACTCCATTACTTTAATTATCTCCTGGCCAGCCTCTCATTCTCTACCTTCCATAAACTTCAGATCATCCATAGCTCTACTGCTTATGTCCCATCCCGTATTAAGTCTCACTCATCCATCAGCCCCATCTCACTGACCTACATTTAATTGACCTTACTGACCTTAAATTTAAAGTTCCCATCCTCGTGTTTAAATCCCTCCATGGCTTCACCCACCTCATCCCATCTCTGTAATCTCTTCCGGCCCTATTGTCCCTACGAACTCTCCATTCCTCTGGCTCTGGCCTCTCGTGCATCATTCCCTCTCTTCACCCTGAGATTGGGGGCCTTGTCCTCATCTTTCTAAGTCCCCATTCTATAAGATTTCCTTCCTAGACCCCTGCGCCTCAACCTTCCTCTCGTTCTTTAAGAAAATCCCACGCCTTTGATCACGTGTCTGATCGCACGCAACCCCCCACCCCACCCTCAACCCCCATCGCTTAATCTCTCCTGCTTTGCCTCGGTGTCTACTTTTCCTTGCAGGCCCTCCGTAAGGCACCTTGAGATGTTTCGTTCCCTGAAGGACGCTTTGTAGATGATGGAATGTCGCAGCCCAGAAACAGGCCGTGTGAATTGTTGCTGTCATTCCCAGAGGCTCAGAGAGCCGTGATTCAAAAAATATGTAGATGTGAGCTCTACAGAGAAAAGAAAATCCATTCCGCAGTCTTGAGATTGGTTTAATTAACAACAAAGCTGAAGCTAGGACACTGCAACCTATCAACCCCAATTATAGGTTTTATCAGTACTCGGAGTGGGCTAAAGAAGGGTCTTATGTTTGTTTTATCTAAGGTAAAAACAGACACAGGATGCTAACTAACCATCATGGTGCAACCTTTACGCAGCGAAGAGTCTTGTTGCAATGTGGTGACTAGGTGGACAGTGCACCATTTTAACTCTTTAGCCGCAGTTAAAATAAAACACATTCAGGTAGAGGAAAGTTTACATTCAGTGATAGTGCATGTGGCAGGCATAGTCTGAGGTATTCGCTGTGGCTCGGTGGGTAGCACTCTCACCATCTGAGTCAGACAGTTGTGGGTTTAAATCCCCTCCTGAGACTTGAGTGAAATATTTAAGCTGACACTCCAGTACATGAGGGAGTGCTGCACTGTTGGAGGTGCTGTGTTTTAGATGAGATATTAAACTGAGGCCCTGTCTGCCCTCTGAGATGGGTGTGAAAAGATCCCATGGCATTATTTCAAAGAAGAACAGGGGAGTTATCCCTGGTGTTCTGGCCAATATTTATCCCTCAACCAACATCACTAAAAAACAGATGCAAAATACTGCAGATGCTGGAAATCTGAAATAAAAACAGAGAATGTTGGAAATACTCAGCTGGTCAGGCAGTGTCTGTGGAGTGAAACTGTTTCTCACTCCACAGATTCTGCCTGACCAGCTGAGTGTTTCCAGCATTCATTGTTTTTATTTCACTAAAACAGATGGTCAGGTCATTATCTCTGCTGTTTGTGGGATCTTGCTGTGCGCAAATTGGCTGCCGCGTTTCCTACATTACAACAGTGACTACACTTCAAAAAAGTACTTCACTGGCTGTAAAGTGCTTTGGGACGTCCTGAGGTCATGAAAGACGCTCTATAAATGCAAGTTTTTCTTTCTTTTATACAGCCAATGACAAAAGATTGTGGGTAAAGTAGCTGGTTTGGAGGATGTTTCACTGCGTATAACTGCTCATATCTGACCTTGAGCTAGGTCACTGTGGTAGAACAATCTTCCACTCTCTTGCACTATCAGATACTGCTTTGCTGAGAATAGAAGTGCACACCACACACACACATACACGCACGCAGTCAGTCTATATCTGAAAGACTATCACCTCAAAAATCTTCCAGAAGCACCGTTGACCCCTATGGCCACTCATGGTTCTGCAGGGAAATCTCCCTACACACGGAATTGCCTGTAGTGTCAGGAGTCAGTACCGAGTACAGATGACAATGATTTAGAATCCTCCTGGATAACTGTTAACAAGGAACAAAAGACTTGTATTTATCACATCGTCAAAATGTCTCAAAGGACTTCACACAGTTTTTTTTGGAGTGCGGTGAATGTTGTTATGTCAGCAATCACTGCAGCCATTCTGTACCAAATGCATCCAATAAACAACAAAGAGATGAATGAGCAGTTAATTTGCTTTTGGTGATATCAATTGAGGAATTACACCAGGAGACCGCCCTGATCTTCAAATTGTTTTTTTTTAATTATTCATTCTTGGGATGTGGGCGTTGCTGGCCCTTGAGAAGGTGGTGATGGGCTTCCTCCTTGAACTGCTACAAACATATAGGCCAGACAGGGTAAGGACAGCAGGTTTCCTTCCCTCAAATTTATTAGTGAATTAGTTGGGTCTTTACGACAATCTGATTGATTCATGGTCACTTTTACTGGTACCAACTTTATACTTCCAGATTTTTAAACTGAGTTTAAATTCTCAAACTGCCATGGTGGTATTTGATCTCATATTCCCTGGATTATTAGTCCAGGCCTCTAAATGGGGGGGGGTGGGAGAGGGATTGCTAATGTCCACCTGAATGGACGGTAGGACTTTAACTTAACTTCTGACGAGGCAACATTACCCTGGAGTTTCGGCCTCCATTATGAGCCCAAGCCTTGGTGTGGGGTTTGAACCGCCAACTTTCAGACCAGAGGTGAGAGTGTTAACAACTGACTCAAGCTGAAACAAAATAGCTGCTTACTTTCTCATCCAAAATGTCCCCATCTCTTTTCTCTTTCCTACATTACACACAGTAACCGTGAAGCGCTATATGGCGTCCCGAGGTCGTGAAAGGCGCTATACAAATGCAAGTTCTTTCCTTATTTCCTTCTTTCTTGATGTTGACTGACTGAATTAATGTATGTTTGCAGAATTTGCTATTTTATTTAACATCTCCAGTGTTTGCAGTTCTCTCTTTACTTAAACCGCAGTGTTGCATTATTCCAGTTTAACATAGATTAAAATACACAAGTATTTTTTTAAAAATTGCTTTCCAGTGTATAATTTATTATGGGAATGCCCAGCAGGAATTCTTGTGAGTATCACACACCTTATTTGGGCCCTCAATGTTGCTGACTCAGAGATAATTGTCTGAATCAATTTCTACCTAACTGCATGCTGTTTTCAGTGTATAACCCTCCATTAATCAACTCATAGTTGCTCACAGCATTAAAACACTTTGTTAAAAATAGCACCCCATGGACAATTTCACTATAAACAATACATATTCTGTGCTCATGAGTATATAAAGTGCGAGTGACAGTATACTGAATAACTGTGTAGAGGTTTGGCCTCTGCTTTAAACTGTTTGGAAACTGTAGTGCCGCCAGTTCTGTGATAACGAACATTTAGCCTCACATTTCAATATTGCAGTGACACATCGTGGAAGCCAAGCTTTCATATTTTTGGTTGAAGTGTCAGTGTGCAACCCCCACTGGGGCCAATCAGGAAGTCTTCGCTTTTCCTTGTCACTATTGTCCCTGCCACATCAGATTGAATGGAGGGAAAATAAAAAAAACCCTGCTGTTACTGGTGTTCCCCTAACAACCAGTTCCCCTCACGAAGCAGATTTCATTAATGGGTGGCTGGAGACCGAGCTGAAACACAACCTAGATCTGTTAGTTCTCAACTCAGGCTCATGTTTTCTCAGCATTCTGCCTGTCCGTATTAGTGTCTTGTGCTGTTAATGAGAGGACTCGGAGATCTGTCCTGTGTTTTGAACATGCTGTCTTTAGGATGAGACATTAAACCGAGGCCCCATCAGCCCTCTCAGGTGGACATAAAAGATCCCACGCCAACTATTCGATAAAGAGCAAGGAAGTTCTTCACAATGTTCTGACCGATATTTATCCCTCAACCAACATCACTAAAACAGATTATCTGATCATTATCACATTGCTGTTTGTGAGACCTTGCAGTGTGCAAATTGGCCGCTGCATTTCCAGCATTACAACAGTGACTATGCTTCAAAAGTACTTCAAGTGTTTTGGGACGTCCTGAGGTCATGAAAGGCATTATAGATTTAATTTTGAATTAACTTGCCGCTGTTTTTTACGTCCTCACTATCGTTGATAAGAACACTAATGCTTATGGTACAGTAATTGGCTTTGTTAATGAAGTATATTGCTGCAGTTGCGATTCGCACCATGGATCATAAATTCACCCCAAACCTATTTAAACGAGCTTTTAACATGGTCAATCCATCACAGTGTATGTTTTCGAGGATTCAATGTTTCACAATTATTTCCTCCATAATTGGAAAACACAAAATTCTAACAGTGTATGTTATTCGCCCTGGCAAAGATTATTTTTTTTATTTCAAAAGATCACTTCATTTAGAATGAAACTTTTAAGACTAATGTATGTCTGTTGGATATGTATGATAGCGAGAGGGGAAAACACACAAAACCCACTGGCCTGGGTAGACTATTTCCCCAGATCTGCCAATATCTAAGGGTTAGGTGTTTTTTTTCATTCTTACCAGTTAGAATTAAATGTAAGTGTTCAAAATGATGAGGGGTTTTGATAGAGCAGATAGGAAAAAATTGTTTCCAATGGCAGGACGGTCAGTAACCAGAGAACACAGATTTAAGATAATTGGCGAATGAAATAGTGGGGGAGGGTGAGGAGAATTTTTTTTTACGCAGCAAGTTGTGATTATCCAGAGCGCACTGCCTGAAAGGGCGGTAGAAGCAGATTCAACAGTAACTTTGAAAAGGGAATTGGATAAATACTTGAAACGCAAACATTTGCAGGGCTATGGGGAAAGAGCAGGGGTGGGGGACTAATTGGAAATCACTTTCAAAGAGGCATGATGGGCCAAATGGCCTCCTTCTGTGCTGTATGATTCTATGATTCTAAATGGGAGGTCAGCAGGAAGCAGGAGGATCATAGGCTAACACTGTTATCTTGCAACTCCACCAGGAATTGTAGCCCTGATTCACCATCCCATAATCCCTGGTAGAGCAGCTTTCCTCTGAGAGCGTGGATTTAGCCCAGAGGTTTAGTGAGTTTTGATCTTTCTCCTCATCTGCTAGATACATCTGTGAAGCTCTTATGTGGCAAGATAGAAAGACTTTTATTGATGTGGAATCCTATTACTTCTCTCAGGTTTGCACCAAGTCCCGTTCACCCATCACCCGTGTGCTGGCTGACCTACATTGGCTCCCGGTCCAGCAACGCCTCAGATTTAAAATTCTCATCCTTGTGTTCAAATCCCTCCATGGCCTCAACCCTCCCTATCTCTGCAACCTCCTCCAGCCCTACAACCCACCGTGATCTCTGCGTTCCTCCAATTCTGGCCTCTTGTGCAATCCCGATTTCCTTCGCCCCAACATTGGCGGCCGTGCCTTCAGCAGTATAAGCCCTAAGCTGTGGAATTTCCTCCCTAATCCCCTCCACCTCTCTCTCCTCCTTTAAGTCGCTGCTTGAAAGCTACCTCTTTGACCAACCTTTTGGTAACCTGTCCTAATATCTCCTTATGTGGCTCGGTGTCAAATTTTGATTGACAACGCTCCTATGAAGTGCCTTGGGAGGTTTTACTATATTAAAGGCGCTATATAAATGCAAGTTGTTGTTGTATAAGTAGTATTGTAGCTCTATGGAGCAAAACCAATCAATAATAAAGCTTTTGCTATTTCTTTCAGGGATTAAAAACATCATGCAGTTTCCTAATAGTCGGTGAGAGTATCATAGAATCGTAGAATCATAGAAAGGTTGCAGCACGGAAGGAGGCCATTTGACCCATCGAGTCCGTGCCGGCTCTATGCAAGAACAATCCAGCTAGTCCCACTCTCCTGCCCTTTCTCTGTAGCCCTGCAATTTTTTTTTTACTTTCAAGTACTTATTCAGTTCCCCTTTTGAAGGCCATGATTGAATCTGCCTCCACCACCCCCTCGGGCAGTGCATTGCAGACCCTAACCACTTGCTGTTAAAGTTTTTCCTCATGTCACCTTTGGTTCCTTTGCCAATCACCTTAAATCTATGCCCTTTGGTTCTTGACCCTTCCGCCAATGGGAACAATTTCTCTCTATCGACTTTGTCTAGACCCTTCATGATTTTGAACACCTCTATCAAATCTCCTCTCAACCTTCTCTGTTCCAAGTAAAGAGTTCATGAGATGTGACAAACAATTGATTTAATGCAAGTAAAACCTGAATGTGCTGCCATCTTTAGGACAAGATCTTTAATAGTTGGGCACCAGAATAGGTGAGACACCAGGAACGATCTGGAGACATCTTAACAACCCCAGTTTCTCCAATCTATGCACATAACTAAAGTCCTTCACCCCAGGAATCATTTTAGTAAATCTCTTCTGCACCCTCTCTAAGGCCTTCACATCTTTCCTAAAGTGCGGTGCCGAGAACTTGACACAATATTCCAGTTGTGGCCAAACCAGTGTTTTACAAAGTTCATCATGACTTCCTTACTTTTGTACTCTATGCCTCTATTTATAAAGCCCAGGATCCCATATACCTTTTTAACCACTTTCTCAACCTGCCCTGCCACCTTTATAACGATTTGTGCACATATACCCCCAGACCTCTCAGTTCCTGTACCCCTTTTAGAGTTATACCCTCTAGTTTATATCGCCTCACCTCGTTCTTCCAACCAAAATGTATCTCTCTTCATTTAAATTTCATCTGCTAAGTGTCTGCCAATTCCACCAGCCTGTCTATATCCACTTGAGGTCTATCACTATCCTCCTCACTGTATCAAACCCTTTGGTTGCTAAGATGTCTCCAGATCGTTCCTAGTATCTCACCTATTCTGGTGCCCAACTATGAAAGATCTTGTCCTAAAAATGGCAGCACATTCAGTTTTTACTTCCATTAAACCAATTGTTTGTCACATCTCATGAATACTTTACGAATACTGGAAATATATTGAGAGAGAATTTCTTGTAATGTAGGTTTTTAATTTTTGATGCCTTAAATTCACAAAGGCGGGCCTGGACAAAATGGATTACAGTCTGTTTCGCGATCATTCGATGACCACTAATGAAACGAGCTATTGAATATGTAATGTAGGTAATTATAAATTTATCATACACTTACACAGCTTTTGAGTGACTCTAAAAGTGGGAGACCAATGCTAAAGAATGACATGTATTCCATTAAGTTTAATATTATGCCGCACTATGATTTTACATCAGCTACAAGGGAATGAAGAGAGACAGAACCCGAGGGCTATCACAGACTCCAGTAACTTAAATGCAAATAGGAACGGTGAATAATTCCAGACTTTGTAGTTAAACAGAGGAACATTAAATGCAGGAATAGAAACAAAATGAGCTGATAACTGTGGACTCCAATCTGTATTAGCTGAGATAGACACATGTAAATCAGATATTTATACTTTGCAGTATCATTCTGCTCACTGGGAAAAACCCAGCGGAGGTTAATTATAAACATAGGACCCCACCACAATAAAAAAAACACAGAAGGGGGTGTTAAATTATGAAGGCAGGCTGCATAGACTAGGCTTGCATTCCATTGAGTATAGAAGATTAAGGGGTGACCTAATTGAGGTGTTCGAGATGATTAAAGGAGTTGAGAGGGTAGATAGAGAGAAACTATTTCCTCTGGTGGGGGAGTCCAGAACAAGGGAGCATAACCTTAAAATTAGAACTAGGCCGTTCAGGGATGATGTCAGGAAGCACTTCTTCACACGAAGGGTAGTGGAAATCTGGAACTCTCTCCCCCCAAAAAGTTGTTGAGGCTGGGGGTCAAATGAAAATACCAAAACTGAGATTGATAGATTTTTGTTAGGCGAGCGTATTAATGGTTATGGAATCAAGGCAGGTAAATGAAGTTAAGATACAGATCAGCCATGATCTAATTAAATGACAGAACAGGCTTGAGGGGCTGAGTGGCCTTCTCCTGTTCCTAAAAAGGCCAATAAATATTTTGCGCTCACTCCAAACTCTCTCTGTTCTCGGCAGTTTCTGTAAGCAGACCCACGGGATAGATTTTGGGCAACCAACAGTGGGAGCTCGCTCGCCCATTCCGGCGGTGAAGAGGCCCCCTGTCATTTTGAGCCTCCAGACTCATCAACATTCGCCAGGTGAGCAATGAGAGAGAGGTGGAGAGGTTTAGGTAGGGAATTCCAGAGCTTAGGGCCTAGGCAGCTGAAGGCACAGCTGCCAATAGGGGGGGGTTGGGAAAAGAAATGGGGGGGATGCACAAGAGGCCAGGATTGGAGGAGCGCAGAGTTATCGGAGGGTTGTAGGGCCGAAGGAGGTTACAGAGACAGGGAGGGGGTGAGGCCACAGAGGGATTTTGAACAGAAGGATGAGACTTTTATACTCGAGGCGTTGCTGGACCGGGAGCCAAATGTAGATCAGCGAGCACAGGGGTGATGGGTGAACAAAAGCGTGGATGAGGGTTTCAGCAGCGAATGGGATGAGGCAGGGTTTAATTCACGAGATGCCCCCTCCCCTGATGCCGAGTGTATTTCTGGCCTTGAGGTCCTTATCTTCTGGGAGTCGGAGTCCCTGGCCTCTGCCGATCTTGGGGCTATGCTCACCGTGTCACTTCTCGAGATCTTGTCGCAGCAAGAGATAGAAGCGAGGTGGCTTGATCAGAATTTTTTTTTACCTCTTCTTATCTTTCCAGTTTTATTAAGGGGAGAGAGCATTGCAGTGCTCTGAAAGTGCTAGCAAAGACCCTGGATCTCGCAGAGGCCTGTCCACCAATCTCTGAACATGGGAGGCCAGGGCCTAACTGACATCTCCAGTGGTTCAATGTTCCATGAGTGGAAATGGCAGGAGACACAGTGGATGTCGCACTTCCCACGTTTGCATGTCTTTTCCATGCGTCCGCCTACATACCGGGCCTGACGGGACCATCCCACAGCAGGGAGGCAGGGATAGGCTTCTGCCTCCGTCCACCCATGGATACAAACATACGAGATTGACGGGCAGGAAAAGACCAGCTGATCCATTAAGCCCGCCCCACACGCCATGATGGCTGAAGCATCACGAATAGACTCTTCACCTCCCCTCTCCCCCGCCTGCAGACACATAATCTCCTGGGAGAGGCAAAAAAAAACATAGAAAATTCCCACGGACAATATTGGGAAAAGTACTCTGGAAGGTTCCTCTCCCACCCCCCTCATGCAATCGAAACCAGTCCAGGAAATCACATGGACCAAGAGTTATCTATAAAGACACTGACCTTCTATATGATATGCCCTCTGCCCCAGTCAGGAATGGGTCCAGCTGCCTCTTGAAGGCAAACAGATAGTCAGTGCCCACCTCACCAGCCAGCAACACATCCCAGAGGCTCACTCCCCTCTGGGAAAAGAAGAAAAAGTAAGATCCACTGGAACAGCTGCTGGGAGCCGGCAGAGAGCCTAAGCATTGGTGTTAGCGGAGTCTTTGATGGGGCTTCAGCTCCATGGAAGACCTCCCACTGCTGCATAGTGGAAAATGGCAGGAGAACACAGAACTCGGAAAGCACGAGTAGTTAAAACCAACATGATTCCAAGCAAGCTTTTACACTCCACATGAAAGCAGTCTTTAATCATCGTATTAATTAAATCAACTACTCAGACAGATAGAGAAATGTAGCAGAATCTTGGCCTCTCTCTGAAGGAGAGGCAGGTTCCTTTGAAGAATGTTCACATTGTTTCTCAACAGTCAGGCAATTAGAAAGAAAGAAGAAAGAACTTGCATTTATATAACTCAGTCTTTCACGGCCAAAGAAGTACTTTGAAGTCTGGTCACTGTTGTAGTGTAGGGAAACACGGCAGCCAATTTGCACACAGCAAGGTCCCACAAACGGCAAAGAGATAAATGAGCAGATTATCTGTTATTTAGTGATGCTGGTTGAGGAATAATTATTGGCCAGGACCACGTGGAGAACTCCCCTGCTCTTCTTACAAATAGTGTCATGGGATCTTTTACATCCACCTGAGAGGGCAGACGGGGCCTCAGTATAACATCTCATCCGAAAGTAATGTAGATAAAATCAAGATAGGATCAGTAGGTATTTATAGCCCTCCTCTGTACCTCAATACGAAGCCAGCACTCTCTTTTCCTTAGTCTGATTCTATAACAATTATTAGGCCATGTGAGGTTACAGCACAATTATTGCTTATGATGAAAATAATTAATAAGGCATGTGGCCCTTTACTTTAAAACAATTTACATCGAGTTACATAGAGACTACAGCACAGAAACAAGCTATTCAGCCCAACTTGACTATGCCAACGATTATGCTCTACACAAGCCTCCTCCAACTCCACTTCATCTAACTCTATCAGAATATCCTTCTATTCCTTTCTCCCTTGTATGCTTATCTCGCTTCCCCTTAAATCCATCTATGCTATTTACCTCAACTACTTCTTGTGGTAGCGCGTTCCACATTTCTACCACTCTTTGGGTAAAGAAGTTTCTCCTGAATTCCATATTGGATTTATTAGTGACTATCTTATATTTATGACCTCCAGTTTTGGACACCCACACAAATAGAAACATTTTCTCTATGTCTACCCGATCAAACCCTTTCATTATCATACAGACCTCTAACAGGTTACCCCTCCAGTCTTCTCTTTTCTAGAGAAAAGAACCTCTGTCTGTTCAGCCTTTCCCGCTAAGTATATCCTCTCAGTTCTGGTATCAACCTTCTGAATCTTTTTTGTGCCTTCTCCAATACCTCTATATCCTTTTTATAATATGGAGACCAAAATTGTGCACAGTTCTTCAAGTGTGGTCTCACCAAGGTTCTATACAATCCAAATATATTATATCTACTACATTACCCCTGTCTACTCTTTCTGTTACTTCTTCAAAGAATTCAATAAGGTTAGCCAAGCATGACTTTCCCTTTTGAAATCCATGCTGACTATTCTTTACTATATTTTCAGTTTCTAGATGTTTTTCTACTACGTCTTTGAGTAAAGATTCCATTATCTTTCCTGTTATAAACTGGATAGCCAGGTGGTGAGTGTTAGAATTCCAGAGCTTAGTCATCAGTTGCTTCCAAGCCTTTATTTACAGAGCTCCACATTACACCCAAACCCACGCCCTAGATCAGCTCTCTTATAAATGGATACAAGAGAGTTCCCAGTTGATACGCATCACCTGAATGCAATTAACACTAATTGATATAAATCAGATGGATACAATTAACATTTCCTACCACCAACGTTATGCTAACTGGTCTATAGTTCCCTGGACTTGTTCTATCTCCCTTTTCAAATATAGGAATCACATTAGCTGTCCGCCAGTCCTCTGGTACTATTCTCTTTTCTATGGATTTTTTCTATATATATAATAGTGCCTCTGCGACCTCTTCCCTAATTTATTTTAATATGCGCGGATGCAATCCATCTGGACCTGGGGTTTTATCCTCTCTAAGTTTGATTAGTTTATCAATTATCTCCCCTCTTTCGATCTTAAATGTCTTTATATATTTTTGATCTCTTCTTCTAATGTCATGCCCACCTTATTAGTCTCCCTGGTAAATATTGAGGCAAAGTAACAATTCAATATTTTTGCCATTTCACTGTCATTGCCTGTGAGTTTATCTTATGTCTCTCTTAACGGCCCTATCCCTATCCTGATTGTTTTTTTGTTATTTATGTGTCTGAAGAATATTTTAATATTTCTTTTTATATTCCTCAGTAATTTATTTTCATAGTTCCTCTTTGCTTTCCGATTTTTTTTTACTTTTTTCCTAACCTCTTTGTTTTCCCTTTTGTCATCTTCTCCTTTATTGTCTGTGTACTTAGAGTAACCCTTCTTTCAGTTTCAATTTTACCCTAGTCTCTTTATTTATCCATGGTATTTCATTATTGGCTAGTTTGTTCTTGTTTTTTAGTGGGATATATTTCTCCTGAACTCTATTGATCACCGTTTTAAATATTTCCCACTGCTGTTCTATCTCTTTGTCTGTCAATTTTTTTTTCCAGTTTACTTCCTTAGTTCCATTCTCATCCCCTCAAAATTAGCTTTCTTCCAATCTATTACTTTGTCTTACTTATGTCTTTCTCAATCATTATTTTAAACCTTATTATGTTATGATCGCTATTGCCTAGATGTTCCCCTACGCTCACTTCTCTTAACTGCTCTGGTTCATTTCCCATTATTAGATCCAGCAGTGATTCCCCTCTTGTTGGGCTTCTCACATACTGGGTAAGAAAAGAGTCCTGAACACACTGTAAAAACTCCATTCCCTTTTCCCCTTTCCCTACTTCTTTTTACCAATTTATCTGGGGGTAGTTGAAATCTCCCGTGATTATTATTCAATGTTATTTTTACTCATTTCGTAGATTTGCCGACATATTTGTTCCTCCACTTCCCTTCCAATATTAGGTGGTCTGTAGAATATAGCTATTAATGTGATCGATCTGCTCTTATCCTTTATCTCAATCCATATGTATGGATTCTGTTTCTATCTTAATGTTACATATGTCCATTTTTTCTACTGCCATTATGTTACCTCTAAATAGTACAGCTAGACCACCCTCCATCTTCCTTCCCTGTCCCTATTTGCACTCTCTTACTAAATGAAAGAAGCACCGTACATAATCATTTATGTTTCAATAGCCAGGGACAGAATATTCCTGATTACTATACCCTTGTTAACATAAAAGATGAAAACAATCCTTTGCATATTTAATTTGCTGCTTTTTAATAAACCAAATGCATTAACACTTTTCCAGATTAGCATATCTCCAGCAATAAAAACTCAGTGCACCAATATTAGTTTATCACCAAAAATACTTGCAATTCTGTCACTTATGGGACCGCCGCCGCTCAGCTCTTAACCCTTGAACGCCCAGGTAAATTCCGAGCTCCTGTCAACCTGACAAAAAACAGAGAGTAGGAATAAACAAGTCATTTTCGGGTTGGCAGGTTGTAACTAGTGGGGTGCCACAAGGATCAGTGCTTGGGCCTCAGCTGTTTACAATATATATCAATGACTTAGATGAGGGGACCGAGTGTAATGTATCTAAGTTTGCTGACGATACAAAGCTAGGTGGGAAAGTAAGCTGTGAGGAGGACACAAAGAGGCTGCAAAGGGATATAGACAGGTTAAGTGAGTGGGCGAGAAGGTGATAGATGGAGTATAATGTGGGGAAATGTGAGGTTATTCACTTTGGTAGGAAGAATAGAAAAACAGAATATTTTTTAAAAGATGAGTGACTAAGAAAGGTTAGTATTTAGAGGGATTTGAGTGTCCTTGTACATGAAACACAGAAAGTTGACATGCAGGTACAACAAGCAATTAGGAAGGCAAATGTTATGTTGGCCTTTATTGCAAGGGGGTTGGTATAAGGCTAAGGAGGTCTTGCTGCAATTATATAGGGCTCTGGTGAGACCACACCTGGAGTACTGTGTACAGTTTTGGTCTCCTTACCTAAGGAAGGATATACTCATTGCCTTAGAAGGGGTGCAATGAAGGTTCACTAGATTGATTCCTGGGATGAGAGGGCTGTCCTATGAAGAGAGATTGAGTAAAAAGAACCTATATTCTCTGGAGTTTAGAAGAATGAGAGGTGATCTCATTGAAACGTATAATATTCTTAGAGGGCTTGGCAGGGTAGATGCTGAGAGGCTGTTTTCATGGCTGGAGAGTCTCGAAGTAGGGGTCAAAGTTTCAAGATAAGGGGTTGGCCATTTAGGCCCGAGATGAGGAAAAATTTCTTCACTCAGAGGGTTGTGAATCTTTGGAATTCTCTACCCCAGAGTGCTGTGGATGCTCAGTCATTGAGTGTATTCAAGATTGAGATCGATAGATTTTTGGACACTAAGGGAATCAAGGGATATGGGGATCAGACAGGGTTAGTGGAGTTGAGGTAGAAGATCAGCCAAGATCTTATTGAATGGCGGAGCAGGCTTGAGGGGCCATGCGGCCTACTGCTGCTCCTATTTCTTATGCTCTTATGTTCTTATTTACCCGCCTTTACTCCATATCCTTCGATACCCTAAACCAATAAAACTCTATCGATCTCAGTCTTGGAACGTCAATTGTCCCAGCAGCTACAGCCTTTTGGAGGAAGAAAGTTCCAGATTTCCACTACCCTTTGTGCAAAAAAAAAAGCCTCCTGATTTCACTCCTAAATGGCTTGGCTCTAATTTTAGGATTATGCCTCCTTGTTCTAAATTCCTGTACCAGAGGAAATAATTTCTCTGTATTTACCTTACTGAATCCTTTTATCATTTTAAACATCTTGATTACATCACCCCTCAACCTTTTAAACTCATGGGAATACAAACCAAATTTATGCAACCTGTCCTCATAATTTAACCCTTTAAGCCCCAGTTTCAATCGAGTGAATCTGCGCTGTACCCCCTCCAAGGCCAATACATCCTTCCTGATGTGCGGCGCCCAAAACTGCATTACTTCAGATAGGGTCTAGCCAGAGTTCTGTGCAACTGAAGCATCACTTCCTGTCCTTTGTATACGAACCCCCTCGAGATAAAGGCCAACCTTCCATTAGCCTTTTTGAATATTTTTTGTACCTATACACCAGTGTTCAGTGATTTGTTTGTATGGACATCCAAATCCCTCCACAGTTCCTAGTCTCTCTACATTAAGAAAATATTTCGATTTGTCTTTCTTGGATCCAAAGTGGATGACCTCGCACTTCCCCACATTCAACACCACCTGCCACTGTTTTACCCACTCACTTAGTCTGTCCATGTCCCTTTGTAGCTTCCTGCTCCCGTCTACACAACTTACTGTGCCTCCTAACTTAGTGTCATCCGCAAACACAATTCAGCACTCCCTGAGTATTGCATTAAAGTGACAGTCTAAATGATGTGCTCAAGTCTTGGAATGGAGCTTGAACCCACAAATTTCTGAGCCAGAGGCAAGTATGTCCTGTACGCCCTGCCATAAAATTACAAGGGGTTATTGATAGATTAGGTGAATGGGCAAAACTGTGGCAAATGGAATTCAATGTAGACAAATGTGAGATCATCCACTTTGGATCAAAAAAGGATAGAACACGGTACTTTCTAAATGGTAAAAAGTCCAAAAGGGACTTAGGGGTTCAGGTACATAGATCATTAAAGTGTCATGAACAGGTGCAGAAAATAATCAAGAAGGTTAATGGAATGCTGGCCTTTATATCTAGAGGACTACAGTACAAGGGGGCAGAAGTTATGCTGCAGCTATACAAAACCCTGGTTAGACCGCACCTGGAGTACTGTGAGCAGTTCTGGGCACCGCACCTTCGGAAGGACATATTGGCTTTGGAGGGAGTGCAGCGTAGGCTTACTAGAATGATACCCGGACTTCAAGGGTTAAGTTACGAGGAGATATTACACAAATTGGGGTTGTATTCTCTAAAGTTTAGAAGGTTAAGGGGTGATCTGATCGAAGTTTATAAGATATTAAGGGGAACGGATAGGGTGGATAGAGAGAAACTATTTCCGCTGATTGGGGATTCTAGGAGTAGGGGGCACAGTCTAAAAATTAGAACCAGACCTTTCAGAAGCGAGATTAGAAAACATTTCTACACACAAAGGGTGGTAGAAGTTTGGAACTCTCTTCCGCAAACGGCAATTGATACTAGCTCAATTGCTAAATTTAAATCTGAGATAGATAGCTTTTTTGGCAATCAAAGGTATCAAGGGATATGGGCCAAAGGCAGGTATATGGAGTTAGATCACAGATCAGCCATGATCTTATCAAATGGCGGAGCAGGCACGAGGGGCTGAATGGCCTACTCCTGTTCCTATGTTCCTATAATATTTTCTGTGCATCCAGCCACTTTCGAAGTGGGACCCACGCTGGAAAATTTAGCCTCGGATTGCTGACAGCTGGTTCTGTTATATAAAATTCAAACATTTAATTTTCTTCAATTCAGCATCGCCATTGGGAACTGAGCCATCACTGAAAAGTCAGCTGAAGATTCCAATGCTGTGCCAATCGATGACATTTATGAATAACTTAAGGGCAATTAAAACACATTCTCAGTGGGACAGTTCACAAAAAAATGCCCTTTCCCTTGGCCAGCAAAACGATTGTCAAACTCTTCAATCTTCTGTCTCAGGCTCAGCACATTGTTGCCAACTTTCACTTGTAGCAAGTGTTATAACCCTGTATCATAACAATGCTCATAAAGTCTTTTGTAATTGGCTGTATAAAAGAAAGAAATAAAAAAAAACTTGCATTTATATAAAACCTTTCACGACCTCAGGACATCCCAAAGCACTTCACAATCAGTGAAGTACTTTTGAGGTGTCGTCACTGTTGTGATGTGGAAAACATGGCAGCCAATTTGTGCTCAGCAAGATCCCACAAACTGCAATGTGATAATGACCAGACCATCTGTTTATTTTAGTTTTATTGGTTGATGGTTAGATATTGACCAGGACACCGGGGAGGACTCCCCTGCTTTTCTTCAAAATAGTGAGATGGAATCTTTTACGTCCACCTGAGAGGGAAGACCGGGGCCGCGGTTTAACAGCTCATCTGACAGACAGCACCTCCGGCAGTGCAGCACTCCATCCGTACTGCACTGAAGTGTCAGCCCGGATTTTGTGCTCGTGTCTCTGGATTGGCACTGAGAACCCACAACCTTCTGACTCAAAGGCGAGACTGCTACCAACTGAGCCATGGCTGTCACCTAGGAGGTAATTTTAACCCCCAAGAAGGGTGGGCTGGGGGGCGGGCGAGTAGTAAAAATAGCGGGACTGCATCCCAGCTCCAACGTGCCCACTTCCGGGTTCAACCCAGGCGCGTTAGGATGTGGGAAAGCAACAGGGGCCCGGAAGCCCCACCCCCACTTAAAGTCGGCGGGCCGATACTTAAAGGGGCAAAGTACCTCATTGCGATAGTTGAGGCACTTAATTTTTTTGTGCATTAGGAATGTAAAATGAATTTTGCCTTACCTGTTCAGGCTTCCCATCGCTTCTGATTCACGTCAAGTGAAAGCAGGCGAGAAAGGCCAGATTCATGAGGTGAGTGCATTTATTGCACTGCTTGTGGGCCAGGAAGAGCAGGAACGCTTCATCCAGGTCCAAGGAGCTCATCAGGTGCGACAGGACCCCTGTGATCGGCCAACACACCCCCTGATGGTGCACCCGTGCCCCCCCCCCCCACGATGGTGGACCTCCCCCCCCACAATGTTGGCCACGTCCCCTCTCCTCCCCCCTCCCCAATTTCTTCCACGACCCACGATCTCTCACTCTCTCCCTCTCCCCTCTCCAATTTGCGGCTCCTTTCCCTCCCAACAGGCAGTCAGCCTGTCAATCTGGCTGCCTTGGTACATGGGAAACCCGGAAGCACAAATACTAACCTTCAGTTGAGTTGTGATCGCAAATTGCGATGCAATCACTTGACTTCTGAGATCCCCAAACGACTATCTACGCACACGCTGGGTTCCCGACCCCGAGCTAAAATCATGACCCTAACATTATCACATTGGGCTAAGACCTCGTCTTTGAACTGGTTAAGCTGTCACTGGAACATAAGAAATAGGGGCAGGAGTAGGCCATACGGCCCTTCGAGCCTATAGCGCCATTCAATCAGACCATGGCTGATCTTCGACCTCGACTCCACTTTCCCACCCAATCCCTATATCCCTCGATTCCCCTAGAGTGTAAAAATATATCGATCTCAGCCTTGAGTATACTCAACCTACACTACACACAGTGCCTAGAACAATCCTCCTCCCACAGTGTTAAAGTCCCGGACATTTCATGTGTCTCTTTTACCTGTTTGCATTTCCTGCGCTTCAATTGATTCATTAAATTTTAAATTAGCTGAAGTAGCTAATTTTTGGCTTTCTGATTTAATCAAGTAGGACTTTCATCCAATAAATTGGCTGCATTCACTGCCAAAAGTGAGTTGTCAGTTTAAGTCAATGTTAGCTGCTTAAGCCAGTTGAGGTTTGTTTCATTAAGATGCTAAACTGATTTTTTTTTTAACTCGTGGGTGTAGCCAGATTAACGTATGGCTTCTTAATCTTGATGTAGGTCCCATTATATTAAATCTGAAAGATGTTGATCAAAGGAGAAAAAAAATGGTATCAGAATTAGTTGTAGTGCTCAGTTTACACAGTTTCTTGGTGTAAAAACACCAGAGGGGCAGTGGCAGCATGGATACAAAATTGGCTAAGTGAGGATGTAACTAGCCGAATTGATAAGGGGGAACCTGTGAATATTAAAAGTTCAGACATGAGGGAATTTTCAAGGGTGAGAAATAAGTTGGTTAACCATTGGGGAGAAAAGAAATTAAAATACGGTGGGGAATAAATAGATTCAAGTACATTTAAGAGGAAGTAGAAGCATTTAAGAGGAAACTAGATAAACACACGAGGGAGAAAGGAATAGAGGGTTACACTGATAGGGTGAGATGAAGAGGGGTGGGAGGAGGCTCATGTGGAGCATAAACACCAGCATGGACCAGTTGGGCCAAATGGCCTGTTTCTGTGCTGTAAATTCCATGCAAATTCTAGGTAATAAAGGTAAACAGTACGTATAGTCATCTGGTCACTGGTGTGAATGAAAGCATTAGGGACTTATTTTATACTTACACTGACCTTTGCATTTTCATTAGCAACTAGAGAAAATACAGACTCGTAGCTGTTAATCAATGTGATTATTAATGGTGGTTCCTCTGTGTGTATAGTTCTCTCGGATTGTAATGTCCTGAACTTTAATCACCTACGGTGCAACAGTAATCTTCTCCTATTTAGTACTGTTTCAATATGACTGTTTTAGCTGTCAGGAAACGGGAGGGAAAGCTGTTGCTCAGATACTTCTGACTACCTCCTAGCAGGTGGCTGAAGAGTCTCGTTGATTGAGGGTCACGGGGAGTTCACCATCCTCTGACTTGACTACAGTCGACGTCTATAATTGAGGATAGAGTGACTGAACACCTTGAAAATTTTCAGCTGATCAGAGAGACCCAGCATAGATTTGTAAAGGGTGGGTCATGCCTGATGAAACCGATTGAAATTTTTGCAGAGATGACTAAAATAGTGGACAGGGGAATGTCTATGGAGGTTGTGTATTTGTAATTCCAGAAGGCATTCATAAGAGTCCCTCATAAGAGACTGTTAGCTAAAGTCAAAGCTCATGGAATTGAGGGCAAATTATTGACCTGGTTAGGAAATTGTCCGAGCAGCAGGAGACGGAGAGTAGGGATAATGGGCAGGTACTCAAATTGGCAGGATGTGACTAGTGGTGTCCCACAGGGATCTGTGTTGGGACCTCAACTATTCACTGTATTTATTAACAACTTAGATGATGGGATAGAGAGCCAAATATCCAAGTTTGTCGATGACACAAAGATAGGCAGCATTGTAAGCAGTGTAGATGGAAGCATAAAATTACAAAGAGATATTAATAGATTAAGTGAACGGGCAAAACTGTGGCAAATGGATTTCAATGTAGGCAAGTGTGAGATCATCCACTTTGGACCTAAAAAGGATAGATCAGAGTACTTTCTAAATGGTGAAAAGCTCGAAACAGTGGAGGCCCAAAGAGTCTTTGGGGTCCGGGTACATAAATCATTCAGATGTCATGGACAAGTACAGAAAATAATCAGAAAGGCTAATGGAATGCTGGCCTTTATATCTAGAGGACGAGAATACAACAGGGTAGAAGTTCTGCTACAGCTATACAAAGCCCTGGTTAGATCACACTGAGAGTACTGTGTTCAGTTCTGGGCATTGCACCGTAGGAAGGATGCATTGGCCTTGTAGGAAGTGCAGCTTAGATTTTTTAGAATGATACCTGGACTCCAAGGGTTAATTTACGAGGAGAGATTCCACACACGAGGGTTGTATTCCCTGGAATTTAGAAGATTAACAGGTGATTGGATCGAAGTTTTCAAGATAGTAAGGGGAACTGATAGGGTAGATAGAGAGAAGTCAAGGACGAGGGGGCACAGTCGAAAAATTAGAGCCAGGACTTTCAGGAGTGAAGTTAGGAAACACTTCTACACGCAAAAGTTGGTAGAAGTTTGGAACTCTCTTCTGCGAATAGCAGTTGATGTCAGCTCAATTGTTAATTTTAAATCTGAGATTGATAGATTTTTGTTAACCGAAGATATTAAGGGATATGGGGCGATGGCAGGTATATGGAGTTAGGTCACAGATCAGCCATGATCTCATTGAATGGCAGAGCCAGCTCGAGGAGCTAAATGGCCTACTCCTGTTCCTATTTTTTTTATTCATTCATGGGATGTGGGCATCGCTGGCAAGGCCAGCATTTATTGCCCATCCCTAATTGCCCTTGAGAAGGTGGTGGTGAGCCGCCTTCTTGAACTGCTGCAGTCCGTATGGTGAACGTTCTCCCACAGTGCTGTTAGGAAGGGAGTTCCAAGATTTTGACCCAGTGATGATGAAGGAACGGCGATATATTTCCAAGTTGGGATGGTGTGTGACTTGGAGGGGAACATGCAGGTGGTGTTGCTCCCATGTGCCTGCTGCCCTTGTCCTTCTAGGTGGTAGAGGTCGCGGGTTTGGGAGATGCTGTCGAAGAAGCCTTCGTGAGTTGCTGCAGTGCATCCTGTGGATGGTACACACTGCAGCCACGGTGCACCAGTGATGAAGGGAGTGAATGTTTCGGGTGGTGGATGGGGTGCCAATCAAGCGGGCTGCTTTGTCCTGGATGATGTCGAGCTTCTTGAGTGTTGTTGGAGCTGCACTCATCCAGGCAATTGGAGAATATTCCATCACACTCCTGACTTGTGCCTTGTAGATGGTGGAAAGGCTTTGAGGAATCAGGAGGTGAGTAACTTGCCGCAGAATACCCAGCCTCTGGCCTGCTCTTGTAGCCACAGTATTTATATGGCTGGTCCAGTTAAGTTTCTGGTCAATGCTGAGCCCCAGGATGTTGATGGTGGCGGATTCGGCGATGGTAATGCCGTTGAATGTCAAGAGGAGGTGGTTAGACTCTCTCTTGTTGGAGTTGGTCATTGCCTGGCACTTGTCTGGCACGAATGTTATTTGCCACTTATGAGCCCAAGCCTGGATGTTGTTCAGGTCTTGCTGCATGCGGGCTCGGACTGCTTCATTATCTGAGGG
This sequence comes from Heptranchias perlo, assembly GCF_035084215.1. Classification (NCBI taxonomy): domain Eukaryota; kingdom Metazoa; phylum Chordata; class Chondrichthyes; order Hexanchiformes; family Hexanchidae; genus Heptranchias; species Heptranchias perlo. The sequence goes on along the minus strand of NC_090338.1, from coordinate 10,398,996 downwards.
GTTGCGAATGTAACTGAACACTGTGCAATCATCAGCGAACATCCTCATTTCTGACCTTATAGAGTCATAGAGTCATAGAGTCATACAGCACGGATAGAGGCCCTTCGGCCCATCGTGTCCGCGCCGGCCATCAGCCCTGTCTACTCTAATCCCATATTCCAGCATTTGGTCCGTAGCCTTGTATGCTATGGCATTTCAAGTGCTCATCCAAATGCTTCTTGAATGTTGTGAGGGTTCCTGCCTCCACAACCCTTTCAGGCAGTGAGTTCCAGACTCCAACCATCCTCTGGGTGAAAAAGTTCTTTCTCAAATCCCCTCTAAACCTCCCGCCTTTTACCTTGAATCTATGTCCCCTTGTTATAGAACCCTCAACGAAGGGAAAAAGCTCCTTAGTATCCATCCTATCTGTGCCCTTCATAATTTTGTACACCTCAATCATGTCCCCCCTCAGCCTCCTCTGCTCCAAGGAAAACAAACCCAATATTCCCAGTCTCTCTTCATAGCTGAAGCGCTCCAGCCCTGGTAACATCCTGGTGAATCTCCTCTGCACCCTCTCCAAAGTGATCACATCCTTCCTGTAGTGTGGCGACCAGAACTGCACACAGTACTCCAGCTGTGGCCTAACCAGTGTTTTATACAGCTCCATCATAACCTCCTTGCTCTTATATTCTATGCCTCGGCTAATAAAGGCAAGTATCCCATATGCCTTCTTTACCACCTTATCTACCTGTTCCGCCGCCTTCAGGGATCTGTGAACTTGCACACCAAGATCCCTCTGACCCTCTGTCTTGCCTAGGGTCCTCCCATTCATTGTGTATTCCCTTGCCTTGTTAGTCCCTCCAAAGTGCATCACCTCGCACTTTTCCGGGTTAAATTCCATTTGCCACTGTTCCGCCCATCTGACCAACCCATCTATATCGTCCTGCAGACTGAGGATATCCTCCTCGCTATTTACCACCCTACCAATTTTTGTATCATCAGCGAACTTACTGATCATACCTTTTACATTCATATCCAAGTCATTAATGTAGACCACAAACAGCAAGGGACCCAGCACCGATCCCTGTGGTACCCCACTGGCCACAGGCTTCCAGTCACAAAAACAACCTTCGACCATCACCCTCTGCCTTCTGCCACTAAGCCAGTTTTGTATCCAAAGTGCCAAGGCACCCTGGATTCCATGGGCTCGTACCTTCTTGACCAGTCTCCTGTGGGGGACTTTATCGAAGGCCTTACTGAAATCCATGTATACCACATCCACTGCGTTACCCTCATCCACACGCCTAGTCACCCCCTCAAAAAATTTAATCAAATTAGTCAGACATGATCTTCCCTTGACAAAGCCATGTTGACTATCCCTGATTAATCCTTGCTTCTCCAAGTGGAGACTAATTTTGTCCTTCAGAATTTTTTCCAATAATTTTCCTACCACTGATGTTAGGCTCACTGGCCTGTAGTTCCCCGGTTTTTCCCTACTCCCCTTCTTGAATAATGGTATTACATTAGCGGTTCTCCGGTCCTCTGGCACATCCCCTGTGGCCAGAGAGGTTCTGAATATATGTGTCAGAGCCCCCGCAATCTCCTCCTTTGCCTCACACAGTAGCCTGGAGGGAAGGTCATTGATGAAGCAACTGAAGATGGTTGGGCCTAGGACACTGCCCTGAGGAACTTCTGCAGTCCTGGGGCTGAGATGATTGGCCTCCAACAACAACGACCATCTTCCTTTGTGCTAGGTATGACTCCAGCCACTGGAGAGTTTTCCCCCTGATTCCCATTGCCTTCAATTTTACTAGGGCTCCTTGGTGCCACACTCGGTCAAATGCTGCCTTGATGTCAAGGGCAGTCACTCTCACCTCACCTCTGGAATTCAGCTCTTTTGTCCATGTTTGGACCAAGGCTGTAATGAGGTCTGGAGCCGAGTGGTTCTGGCGAAACCCAAACTGAACATCGGGAAGCAGGTTATTGGTGAGTAAGTGCCGCTTGATAGCACTGTCGACGACACCTTCCATCACTTTGCTGATGATTGAGAGTAGACTGATGGGGCGGCAATTGGCCGGATTGGATTTGTCCTCTTTTTGTGGATAGGACATACCTGGGCAATTTTCCACATTGTCGGGTGGATGCCAGTGTTGTAGCTGTACTGGAACAGCTTGGCTAGAGGCGCGGCTAGTTCTGGAGCACAAGTCTTCAGCACTACAGCTGGGATGTTGTCGGGGCCCATAGCCTTTGCTGTATCCAGTGCACTCAGCTATTTCTTGATATCACGTGGAGTGAATCGAATTGGCTGAAGTCTGGCTTCTGTGATGGTGGGGATATCGTGAGGAGGTCGAGATGAATCATCCACTCGGCACTCCTGGCTGAAGATGGCTGCAAACGCTTCAGCCTTGTCTTTTGCACTCACGTGCTGGACTCCGCCATCATTGAGGATGGGGATGTTCACAGAGCCTCCTCCTCCCGTTAGTTGTTTAATTGTCCACCACCATTCACGACTGGATGTGGCAGGACTGCAGAGCTTTGATCTGATCCGTGGTTGTGGAATCGCTAAGCTCTGTCTCTGTTCATATTTTTAGTGAGACACAAGCAAGAAGAGGGAGAATGTAAGTTTTAAAATAATGATGCAGTGTGTACTCACACTTAAAAATAAATACTACGCTTATAGATCTGCTACTGTACAAGAAATAGGGATGAATCAACCATCCTGAGTTTCAAGATCTGGTTCAATCTGATTCAATGAAGTAGAAAAAACATTGAACCAAAGTCTGCAACTAATCTTTGTCTCAACCAAATGCATCCGGCAAATCTTGCAAAGTTAGCATCATCTAAAACTTCTCGGGCACTGACATCTTGACAAGTAATCTCAATGTAACCCACTGTGATGTCCAGTCTACTGAATGGGGCCTAATACTGGGCTCCGTAGAAAAAAAAAATGGTCTCCTTCTTTAAGTCTGCAGCTTCACTGAAGATTATGGCCAGGATTGTCCTCCTCGGAGCCGAGTTCCAGCCGGGCAGGGATTCCATCGTCCGTCCGATTCCGCCACAATCCTGACTCATTTCCCTGGGTCAGGGTTCATCGAGTACGCACGACGGGGTCCTGGTGGGATTCCCGCTGGCAAGAAGAAGCTTGCTATTGCGAAGAGGGAAATGCTGGCAGTGCAGCAGCAGCATCATCGCTGCAGCAACTGACGAGGCGGGGACGGAGTTAAGGGGGGCAGAAAGGGGGGAAGAAAAGAAAGACTTGCATTTATATAGCACCTTTCATGACCTCAGGATGCCCCAAAGTGCTTTACAGTCAATGAAGTACTTTTTGAAGTGTAGTCACCGTTTTAATGTAGGAAATGTGACAGCCAATTTGCACACAACAAGGTCCCACAAACAGCAATGTGTTAAATGACCAGATCATCTTTTTTTTTAGTGAGGTTGATTGAGGGATAAATTGTGGGGAGCACTCCCCTGTTCTTCATGGGATCCTTTACGTCCAACTGAGAGGGCAGACGGGGCCTCGGTTTAACGTTTCATCCAAAAGACAGCACCTCCGACAATGCTGCACTCCCCCGCAGTGTCAGCCTAGGTTTTGTGCTTAACTCGCTGGAGTGGGAGTGGAACCTATGACCTTCAGACTCAGAAGCGAGATTACTACCAACAGAGCCTTGGCTAACACGCAGAAGTTTGATCCAAGTACATCTGAGTCGTTTGGGGCCAGATTCAAGGTGGAGAAGGCTGCTACAAGGCCCTCTCCCTCTATTGGGGGAACTCAGGATCATTATCTTCACTACCCGGGGTGGTGGCGGTTAACTGGGCGAACGGGAGGGAAATTCTCCCAGGAGCCAGGCCTCACCTGCCAGTCCTCGCTGTTATTTCCATGCAGTTGGCGGGGAAAGAGACGCCAACGGGTGGTCCTGGTGGGATAGGAGGAAGAGAAATCTCGGTCAGATCTCACTATGTCTTATCACCAATACTTTCCATAAACCCCCACAGCGATGCCGCCCAATTTTGGGTGAGATCGCAGAGGAGGATCCCAGCCTACAGCTCCACTTAAAACTGATTCCCAATGAAGGAAAAGCTCTACATTTTCTGGTGGGATTCTCTCTGCACCATCATTACATGGTCATCATGTGCTTGGAAAATAGCATCGATTGTGCATGACCGCACACAAGCAAAGTACTTTTCTGGATACTCGATTAAGAAGAGATCCACTTACACCTTAATGGGGAAAGGATTTCCTCTTTGTGCCACATGACCTGAAATGATAAATGTATTCTTTATAATCACATTGATGAATTCATTACATAGAGCATGCACAAGTCTTCCACCATATTGCCCTGGAGACATTTTACTCAAATCAAGAGAAATTTTCTTTCATGTTGAATAGCTGAAAATGCATTGGGCAGTGGGTGGCTGTGGGAAGAGATTCCAGTGGAGCAGCAATTTAGCATAGTTGGGACAGAATTCTCTTCTGATTTCAGATGGGACTGCGGTGGAGAATGATACCCATTCAGCCATCACCCCTATGCTCGCTGACCTATATTTGCTCCCGGTCCAGCAATGCCTCGATTTTAAAATTCTCATCCTTGTTTTCAAATCCCTCCATGGCCTCGCCCCTCCCCATCTCTGTGCGTTCCTTCAGCCCTACAACCCTCCGAGATCTCTGCGCTCCTCCAATTCTGGCCTCTTGCGCATCCCCAATATTAATCACCCCACCATTGGAGGCTGTGCCTTCAGCTGCCTAGGCCCTAAGCTATGGAATTCCCTCCCTAAACCTCTCCCTCCTCATTTACGATGCTTCTTAAAACCTACCCCTTTGACCAAGCTTTTGGTCACCTGTCCTAATATCTCCTTATGTGGCTCGGTGTCAATTTGTGTGATAATCGCCTTGGGACGTTTTTACAATCTTAAAGGCGCTATATAAATGCAAGTGTGTTATTGCTGTTGTTGATGGGAAATGTGGGCAATGGGGCCTACTGCCCCTACTGTCCCGAGTGAGCTTTCCTGTACACAACTGGTGATGGGGATTCAAGGACGTCTTCTTCCCCCCCATCCTCCCCACTTACCGGAGCTGCCACGTGGCTGTCAGCCCCTGGAATCAATGGTAAACAGTTCTGAGTTCCCCCAATGGAGGCCGAAGGTCTCCACTATAAGTCCTTCCTCACCTCCCAGACTGTGTTCGAGCAGTTCCCTCTTTGGACTGGTGAGCTCCCTCATGGTAGCAGGAACCCCACCAGTAGCCTGCCGTGCATATTCGATGGCTCCCAAACAGGGTCACGCCCCAGAAATACTTCACCCTAAAGAGGATAACCCCACCCTCAGTCTATTTACAAACTGATCAGGAGCTTATTGTTTAACAAAGCTCATGTGAGGCTTTTGCTGTGAAGACTGCAAAATGGCACCAAGAGATCTCCCTGAAGGACATCGGTCATAATGTTAAACTTTTAGGTGAGATTACAATCTACCACAACAGAGTTACTTCACTTGTCATGTTATAAGTATCAGTGCTGCGTCCTCAGCTATTTACAATCGATATTAATGACTTAGATGAAGGGACCGGGTGTACTGTAACCAAGTTTGCTGATGACACAAGGGTAGGTGGGAAAGTAAGCTGTGAGGACACGAAGAGTCTGCAAAGGGATAGACAGGTTAAGTGATTGGGCAAGAAGGTGGCAGATGGAGTATAATGTGGGGAAATGTGAGGTTATTCACTTTTGTAGGAAGGATAGAAAAGCAGAATATTTTTTAAATGGTGAGAAACTATTAAATGTTGGTGTTCAGAGAGATCTGGATGTCCTCATACAAGAAACACAGAAAGTTAGCATGCAGGTACAGTAAGCAATTAGGAAGGCAAATGGCATGTTGGCCTTTATTGCAAGGGGGTGGAGTACAAGAGTAAGGAAGTCTTGCTACAATTGCACAGGGCTTTTTGGTGAGACCTCACCTAGAGTACTATGTACAGTTTTGATCTCCTTATCTGAGGAAGGATATACTTGCCTTAGAGACGATGCAACGAAGGTTCACTAGATTGGTTCCTGGGATGAGAGGGTTGTCCTATGAGGAGAGATTAAGTATAATGGGCCTATACTCTCTGGAGTTTAGAAAATGAGAGGTGATCTCGTTGAAACATATAAGATTCGGAAGGGGTTTGACAGGGTAGATGCTGAGAGGTTGTTTCCCCTGGCTGACAAGTCTAGAACTAGGGGATGTAGTCTCAGGATAAGGGGTCGACCATTCAAGACTGAGATGAGGAGGAATTTCTTCACTCAGAGGGTTGTGAATCTTTGGAATTCTCTACCCCAGAGGGCTGTGGATGCTGAGTCATTGAATATATTCAAGGCTGAGATAGATAGATTGTTGGACTCTAGGGGAATCAAGGGATATGGGGATCGGGTGGATAAATGGAGTTGAGGCCAAAGATCAGCCATGATCTTATTGAATGACGGAGCAGGCTCAAGGGGCCGTATGGCCGACTCCTGCTCCTATTTCTTATGTTCTCATGCACTCTAAATGCTTGTACTGCTTTTTTGATAGAGGAACATTCATGTCTTAACCACTGATGTCAATGAAAAGGTCAACAGTTGGCTTGTTCCTCCTTTAATGATTCTGCTCAGAACACATATTTGGTTAAAGGAGATATTCCTTGATAAAAACTCAACTGATATTTCTACATGGTAAGATCAATAATAGGTCTTATTCTGTTAAGAAGAAAAGAAAGAAAGTCATGCATTTGTACAGCGCCTTTCATGACCTCAGGACATCCCAAAGCACTTTACAGCCATTGAAGTGCTTTTTTTTTTAAGTGTAGTTATTGTTGTAATGTAGGAAACATGGCAGCCAATTTGCACAGCAAGCTTCTACAAACAGCTATGTGATAATGACCAGATAATCTGGTTTTTTTTTAGTGATGTTGATCAAGGGATGAATATCGGCCAGGACACCCAGGAGAACTCCCCTGCTTTTCTTCACAATCGTACCATGGGATCTTTTACATCCAACTGACCAGGCCTCGGTTTAACCTCTCATCTGAAAGACGTAATACCATTGCATGTGTTTGTTGTGACCAAGTATGAGACTGATTCACCTGTGTTTGTCATGAGGAGCTTCCCATTTAATGCAGGGCACTATCACTATTATATTTGTCCTGCACTGTTTGGGCAACTTCTGGTGTTGAAAAATACATTGATGAATCCTCTGGATAATTTAATCGCCTGCCAAACCTTTAGGGCTTTGGCTATCAATATTGTCACGACCTATTGCTTTGTCATGACATTGTTCAGTGGCTTTTCTTTGCCTCAGATTCCTCTAATATTGATGGATGCACCTCCAGCAGTTTGTTCAGCTATTGTTGCAGAAAGGGATTCAGCAGCTCGGAAGAAGTACACATGTTGTTCGTCAAGCAGTTTACTTCTGATATCGATTTTTTGCTGCTTAGCACCCCCCTTCACCTCGGCTGCTACGTTCTGTTTCTCTCCATCTGGTATGCACTAACTATCATCCAGGTCCTCTTGGATTGCAGATCAATCAGCTGATTTTTTTTTTTGACAGATTTCTTTTCATCTGCCAGCTGTGGGAACTTGGATGCATTACACTCGGTCCCTTCATCTAAGTCATTAATATAGATTGTAAATGGCTGAGGCCCGAGCACTGATCCTTGCTGCAACCACTAGTTACAGTCTGCCAACCTGAAAATGACTCGTTTATCCCTACTCTCTGTTTTCTGTCCGTTAACCAATCCTCTATCCATGTTAATATATTACGCCTAATCCCATGAGCCCTTATCTTGTGTAACAACCTTTCATGTGCACCTTATCGAATGCCTTTTGAAAATCCAAATATACCACATCCACTGGTTCCCCTTTATCTACCCTACTAATTACATCCTCAAAAAACTCAAATAGATTTATCAAACACGATTTCCCTTTCATAAAACCATGTTGACTCTGCCTAATCATGTTATGATTTTCTAAGTGCCCTGTTATCACGTCCTTAATAATGTATTCCAGTATTTTCCCCACTACTGAAAACAGGCTAACTGGCCTGTAGTTCCCTGTTTTCTCCCGCCCTCCTTTCTTGAATAGCGGGGTTACATTTGCTACCTTCCAATGTTCTAGAATCTAAGAACTTTGGAAGATCCCAACCAATGCATCCACTATCTCTGCAGCCACCTCTTTTAAAACCCTAGGATGTAAGCCATCAGGCCCGGGGATTTATCGGCTTTTAGTCCCTGTACTTTTTCTTTAGTAATATTAATCACTGTAAGTTCCTCACTCTCATTAGACCCTTGGTTCCCCACTGTGTCTTCCACTGTGAAGACGGAGACAAAATGTTTGTTTAACGTCTCTGCCATTTCCTTATTCCCCTTTATAATTTCTCCTGTCTCAGCTTCTAAGGGACCGATGTTTACTTTCGCTACTCTCTTCCTTGTTACATACTTGTAGAAACTCTTACAATCTGTTTTTATATTTCTTGCCACTTTGCTCTCATATTCTATTTTCTCCCTCTTTATCAATTTTTTGATCATCCTTTGCTGGTTTCTAAAACTCTCCCAATCCTCAGGCTCACTATTCTTCTTGGCAACATTATAAGCCTCTTCTTTTAATCTAATACTATCCTTAACTTCTTTAGTTGGCCACGGATGGATCACTTTTCCCCAGAGGTTTTATTTCTCAGTGGAATGCATGTTCATTGAGAATTATGAAATATTTCTTTAAATGTTTGCCATTGCTTATCTACTGTCTTACCTTTTAATCTGATTTCCTAATCTCCCTTAGCCATCTAGGAACATAGGACCAGAGGAACATAGGAACAGGAGTAGGCCATTCAGCCCCTCGTGCCTGCTCTGCCATTTGATAAGATCATGGCTGATCTGTGATCTAACTCCATATACCTGCCTTTGGCCCATATCCCTTAATACCTTTGGTTGCCAAAAAGCTATCTATCTCAGATTTAAATTTAGCAATTGAGCTAGTATCAATTGCCGTTTGCGGAAGAGAGTTCCAAACTTCTACCACCCTTTGTGTGTAGAAATTATTTCTAACCTCGCTCCTGAAAGGTCTGGTTCTAATTTTTAGACTATGTCCCCTATTCGTAAAATCCCCAACCAGCGGAAATAGTTTCTCTCTATCCACCCTATCTATTCCCCTTAAGATCTTATAAACTTCAATCAGATCACCCCTTAACCTTCGAAACTCCAGAGATTACAACTCCAATTTGTGTAATCGCTCCTCGTAACTTAACCCTTGAAGTCCGGGTATCATTCTAGTAAACCTACGCTGCACTCCCTCCAAGGCCAATATGTCCTTCTGAAGGTACGGTGCCCAGAACTGTTCACAGTACTCCAGGTGCAGTCTAACCAAGGTTTAGTATAGCTGCAGCATAACTTCTGCCCCCTTGTACTCTAGTCCCCTAGATATAAAGGCCAGCATTCCATTAGCCTTCTTGATTATTTTCTGCACCTGTTCATGACACTTCAATGATCTATGTACCTGAACCCCTAAGTCCCTTTGGACATCCACTGTTTTTAACTTTTTACCATTTAGAAAATACCCTGTTCTATCCTTCTTTGATCCAAAGTGGATGACCTCACATTTGTCTACATTGAATTCCATTTGCCACAGTTTTGCCCATTCACCTAATCTATCAATATTGCTTTATAATTTTATGTTTTCATCTACACTGCTTACAATGCCACCAATCTTTGTGTCATCAGCAAACTTAGATATGAGACTTTCTATGCCTTCATCTAAGTCATTAATAAATATTGTGAATAATTGAGGCCCCAAGTCAGATCTCTGCGGGACTCCACTAGTCACATCCTGCCAATGTGAGTACCTACACATTATCCCTACTTTCTGTCGCCTTTCACTCAGCCAACTTCCTAACCAAGTCCGTACTTTTCCCTCGATTCCATGGGCTTCTATCTTAGCTAACAGTCTCTTATGTGGGACCTTATCAAATGCCTTCTGGAAGTCCATATAAATAACATCCATTGACATTCCCCTGTCCACTACTTCAGTCACCTCTTCAAAAAATTCAACCAGGTTTGTCAGGCACGACCTACCTTTCACAAATCCATGCTGGCTCTCTGATTAACTGAAAATTCTCGAGTTGTTCAGTCACCCTCTCCTTAATTATAGACTCCAGCATTTTCCCCATAACAGATGTTCGGCTAACTGGTCTATAATTCCCCTGTTTCCCTCTCTTTCCTTCTTAAAAAGCGGAGTGACATGTGCAATTTTCCAATCTAGAAGGACAGTTCCTGAATCTAGAGAACTTTGAAAGATTATAGTTAGGGCCCCTCATACCTATGTAATTGTCTTTATTTAAGTTTAAGACTCTTGTTTCAGACTTAAGTGTGTCACTCCCAATGTGAAAGTCTATCATATTATGATCACTCTTCCCAAGAGGATCCCTTACTATATGATTACTAATTAACCCTGTCTCATTATACAAGACAACATCTAAAATAGTCTGTTCCCTGATTGGTTCCACGATGTATTGTTCTAGGAAATTGTCTCGAATGGCAGCATGGCTAAGAAATTGGCTAATTGAAGGAAACAGAGAATAGTGGTGAATGGTTGTTTTTCAGGTTGGAGGGAGGTGTACGGTGGTGTTCCCCAGTGGTCTGTACTAGTACCACTGCTTTTCTTGATATATTGTAATGATTTGGACTTGGGTGTACAGGACACAATTTCAAAATTTGTAGATGATACAAAACTCGGAAGACTAGTGAACAGTGAGGAGGATATTGATAGATTTCAAGAGGACATAGACAGGCAGGTGGAATGGGTGGACATATTGCAGATGAAATTTAACGCAGAGAGGTGTGAAGTGATACGTTTTGGTAGGACGAATGAAGAGAGGTGATATAAACTAAAGGGTACAATTCTAAAGGGGGTGCAGGAACAGAGAGACCTGGGGATATATGCGCGCAAATCTTTGATGGTGGCAGGACAGGTTGAGAAAGCAGGTAAAAAAGCATACGGGATCCTAGGCTTTATCAATTGAGGCATAGAGTACCAAAGCAAGGAGGTTACGATGAACCTTTATAAAACATTGGTTCGGCCACAACTGGAGTATTGTGTCAAATTCTGGGCACTGCACTTTAGGAAGCATGTGAAGGCTTTAGAGAGGGTGCAGAAAAGATTTACTAGAGTGGTTCCAGGGATGATGGACTTCAGTTACGTGGATAGACGGGAGAAATTGTGGTTGTTCACCTTAGAGCAGAGAAGGTTGAGAGGAGATTTGAGAGAAATGTTCAAAATCATGAGGGGTCCAGACAGAGTCGATAGAGAGAAACTGTTCCCATTGGCGGAAGGGTCAAGAACCGGAGGACACAGATTTAAGGTGATTGGCAAAAGAACCAAAGGCGACATGAGGAAGAACTTTTTTAGGCAGCAAGCGGTTATGGTCTGGACTGCATTGCCTGAAAGAGTGGCAGAGGCAGATTCAATCATGGCTTTCAAAAAAGAATTGGATAAAGAACGGGTGAGTGGGACTATCTGGAATGCTCTTGCAGAGACCTGGCATGGTCTCGATGGGCCAAATGGCCTCCTACCTTGCTGTAACCATTCTATGATTCTATGAATGCATTCCATGAATTCATCCTCCAAACTTTCGTTGCCAATTTGATTTCTCCAGTCTATTTGAAGATTAAAGTCCCCTGGGATTATTGCATTATCTTTGTTACAAGCTCCTGTTATTTCTTGATTAATGCTCTGTCCAACAGTATATCTACTGTTAGGGGGACTATAAACTACTCTCACCGGTGTATTCTGCCCCTTGTTATTTCTTATCTCCACCCATACTGATTCTACCTCCTGATCTTCCGAGCTAAGATCCTTTCTCATTACTGTCCTTACGTCGTCCTTTATTATCAGGGCTACACCCTTCTTTCTTCATTTTGTCTGTCTTTTTGAAATGTCAAGTACACTGGAATATTTAGTTTCCAACCTTGGTCACCTTGCAACCACGTCTCTGTAATGGCTACTAGATCAAACCCATTTATTTCTATTTGTACCATTAATTCGCCTATCTAGTTACGAATGCTTTGTGCTTTCAGATAAAGCGCCTTTAATTTTAACTTTTTACCATTTTTTCCTGATTTGACCTTATTCGCTGACGCACTATTACCATTAAACTGTCTGTCACTGTCTGCTTCTCTTCACCCAAATCGCTACACTGCTCTATTGCCTTGACTTTTCTCTTTAGATTCCTAAATATCCCCTCACCTGAACCCTCCCCCCCTTTTTTAGTTTAAAGCCCTACCTACAGCCTTAATTATTCGATTCGCCAGGACACTGGTCCCACGCCAAGTTCAAGTAGAGCCCGTCTCCATTATAAGTCAATACCTCTGATTCTACGGATATCCAGTGCAAGGGCACTTTACAAGATCTCAAGCGTTTCCTTCCGTCCAATAATGCAGCACAGTTTTCAATAAGTACTGATATTAAACCACTCTCCCAGTCTTCATACTCTCACCATTAGGGGCCCCTGATTCCAGCTTAAGATTTCACACCATGGAGTTGATCCTTCTACAAACAACTCTTTTAGACTTTAGTCGATCACCAAATAACATAACTGCAGGAGAAAGAAGTGTGCAGGAAACGTTCAACAATGTTTTTAATGTATTGTATATAGTGGCTGGGATCTATAATGTTGATGGGGTTAGATGACGAAGGGTGAGAGGAGGCTCGTGTGGAGCATAAATGCCGACATGGATTTGACGGGTCGAATGGTCTGTTTCTGAGCTGTACATTCTATGTAATTCTATGTAATATGCTACAGTGTAATGCCTAGCTGTATTGTCATGCCTTTGCCGAGTACATTAAAGAAAGAAAGACTTGCATTTATACAGCGCCTTTCATGACCTCAGGACATCCCAAAGTGCTTTAAAGCCGATGATGTGAAGTGCAGTCACAGTTGTAATGTAGAAAACACTACAGCCAAATTTGGGCACAGCAAGGTCCCACAAACAGCAGTTAAATGAATCACCAGATAATTTGTTTTAGTGATGTTGGTTGAGGGATAAATATTGGCCAGGACACTGAGGGGAAATCCCCTGCACTTCTTTGAATAGTGCCATGGGATCTTTTACATCCACCTGAGATGGCAGATGGGGCCTCAGTTTAACGTCTCATCCGAATGATGGCACCTCTGACAGTACAGCACTCCCGCAGTACTGCACAGAAGTGTCAACCTAGATTATGTGCCCCAATTTTTATTTTGATTCGTCTTTAATGAAAATAAAAATCAGGAGATGTAAAACGGGCTGCAGGCTCACTATCACCTGCTTTACACTATCGCACAAAGTCAAGATCAACTCCAACCTTTATATGAAGAATTTCTTGATATCAGTGCTAAATTTACCTTTTACTAGTTTGAAGCTGTGTTCTTTTGTGCCACCATAATTAATTTAAAGCTCTAATCTTGGTTTATTAGTTCCATTCCCTTAACTCACATACAGACACCTCTATAAAATGACCTCTCAGACAGCTCCTTTCTAGGCTGAAGGCTGATACAGTGATACAAAGTTAGGCAATTTTAACCTAACCCGCTCGCCAGGAAACTGACAGGATCGGATTTTACACCGCGCCCGATTTTACTCTCCATCGAAGTCAACGAAGAGCAATATCGGGCGAGTTGCAAAACCTTAACATCTGTGGTGGGTAAAATTTTGGAGTCTATTATTAAGGAGACAGTAGCGGAACATTTGGATAAACATAATTTAATAGGACAAGGTCAGCATGGCTTTACGAAGGGGAAGTCATGTCTGACAAATTTGCTTGAGTTCTTTGAGGACATAATATACAGGGCGGATAAAGGGGAACCAGTGGACGTAGTGTATTTAGACTTCCAGAAGGCATTCAACAAGGTGCCACATAAAAGATTATTGCTCAAGATAAAGAATCACTGGATTGGGGGTAATATTCTGGCATGGGTGGAGGATTGGTTATCCAACAGGAAGCAGAGAGTTGGGATAAATGGTTCATTCTCGGACTGGCAACCAGTAGCCAGTGGTGTTCCGCAGGGGTCGTTGCTGGGTCCCCACCTCTTTACAATCTATATTAACAATTTGGAGGAGGGGACAAAGATGGGAGGGAAAGTAGAGAGTGAGGAGGACATTAAAAAACCTACAAGGGGATATAGACAGGCTGGTTGAGTGGGCGGAGATTTGGCAGATGCAATACAATATTGGAAAATGTGAGGTTATGCACTTTGGCAGGAAAAATCAGAGAGCAAGTTATTATCTTAATGGCGAGAAACTGGTAAGTACTGCAGTACAAAGGGATCTGGGGGTCCTAGTGCAAGAAAATCAAAAAGTTAGTATGCAGGTGCAGCAGGTGATCAAGAAGGCCAACAGAATGTTGGCTTTTATTGCTAGGGGGATAAAATATAAAAACAAGGAGGTGTTGCTGCAGTTATATAAGGTATTGGTGAGACCGCACCTGGAATACTGCATACAGTTTTGGTCTCCATACTTAAGAAAAGACATACTTGCTCTCAAGGCAGTTCAAAGAAGGTTCACTCGGTTAATCCTGGGGATGAGGGGGCGGACATATGAGGAGAGGTTGAGTAGATTGGGACTCTACTCATTGGAGTTCAGAAGAATGAGAGGCGATCTTATTGAAACATATAAGATTGTGAAGGGGCTTGATCGGGTGGATGCGGTAAGGATGTTCCCAAGGATGGGTGAAACTAGAACTAGGGGGCATAATCTTAGAATAAGGGGCTGCTCTTTCAAAACTGAGTTGAGGAGAAACTTCTTCACTCAGAGGGTGGTGGGTCTGTGGAATTTGCTGCCCCAGGAAGCTGTGGAAGCTACATCATTGAATAAATTCAAAACAGAAATAGACAGTTTCCTCGAAGTAAAGGGAATTAGGGGTTACGGGGAGCGGGCAGGAAATTGGACATGAATTTAGATTTGAGGTTAGGATCAGATCAGCCATGATCTTATTGAATGGCGGAGCAGGCTCGAGGGGCCGATTGGCCTACTCCTGCTCCTATTTCGTATGTTCTTATGTTCTTAACCCAGCAATTCCATCGGTCCTGCGGGTTTCCCGCCCGGTGAATTTGATTAAAATTACCCCCAAAGTGTAAGAAGACTGCTCCCCTACTTACTGGTCAGTGGAGACGGGAGGATTGAATAAAAGCATTCTTTTTTCCGAGAGATCAAAGTAAAATAATTCCCTGCAGCTACAATCCAGCCCACATTCCATTTTAGCCTAACTCAGGAAACCCCCACTAACACAGTAACAGTTAGACAATCTCGCTCAAAATGGCCACTGACGAGACGAACGGTAAAGTCACACTGCTGCAGAAGGGGGTCTTCTGAGACTACGGCCTCGATTTTAACTCCCCCTCCCCATCACCACCACCACCTGGCAGAAACCGGGCAGAGGGGGAGGCAGTTAAAATGAGGGCAGTCGCTTAACCCCCCTCTGATCCCACTGCCTTCCCGCCCTGTACCCGACGTTAACCCGCTCTTTTGTGCCAGGCGTGCGGGACACCCGCAGGAAGCCAGCAGGGCTCCGTCTTCAAATATGTAGCTACATCATTAAATAAATTTAAAACAGAAATAGGCAGTTTCCTAGAAGTAAAGGGAATTAGGGGTTACGGGGAGCGGGCAGGGAATTGGACATGAATTTAGATTTGAGGTTAGGATCAGATCAGCCATGATCTTATTGAATGGCGGAGCAGGCTCGAGGGGCCGATTGGCCTACTCCTGCTCCTATTTCTTATGTTCTTATGTTCTTATGCGGGTATTCTGAGACTCACATTCAGTCTAAAGTACTGCAGCCATGTCAAGTGAAATCTCCACCAAACCTCATTCATGCTCCACCTTGAACTGAACGGGCTGGATATTGCCAATGGCTGAACAGTGGAAAATTAATTCAGTGGCACAATTCATCAGTGCTACAGGTCGTATCATTAATGAACATCAAATTCACCAACCTTTGCACGAAAATGACACCGCAGTTGCTTGTACTAAAAGATTGGTTCATGCACCAGTTTTATCCCTTGCAGGAATATGGGACAGCAATGATGGTGGTTTTCCTGTCATATTAACTTCTCAGGAAAAAACAAATAGCCTTGACCTTTTCCCCTCTTGTTTCTATTCTGCTAGGTTAGATCTCATCAAATGAATTAGCCCATGCAACATAACATGTAATTGTAATATCCTGAGTCTGCAGATTCCTGCTATTATTTCGCTATCCATCTGTAACATTACTAACAGCGTTGCTTTGGCTACCAACTAGTCGCAGCCACTCGTAAATCAGGTTTTCCTCTTGTGCCTAGGTGCAAAGGAGTGCGTATAAGCAGCACAAAGAGGACAATGGGATTGGGGGGGGCGAGGGGGGGCGAGGGGGGGGGCGAGGGGGGGCATCACACGCACAAAGTGAAGCCCTGTGGAGTTTATTGTCCCGGCCAACATTTATCCCTCAACCAATATCACTAAAATCTGGCCATTATCACGTTACTGTATGTGGGATCTTGCTGTGCATAAATTCACTGCCACGTTTCCTACATTACAACAGTGACTACACTTCCAGAAGTACTTCATTGCTAGAGGTTGGCTGATCTGGCTTACTGACTTGATAGAAGGGCCGAGAAATGATCTGGGCATGCAGAGGGCCCAGGGTACGACCCCTGCGCCTGAATGGTGAAGGCCTGAGGAGCCCTCCGTATTGGGCGGGGGAGGACAGCGTTGGCTGGGGGAATTGGGGAATCGGCGAGGGGGAGCAGCCCGCGTTCCTTTAATGTGGGGTCGGGAGGAGGACTTCTGTTCCTCTTGGCCCCACATTCAGGTAAGTCCGTGGGAGGGGGGTGGGGGCCCTTCCAGCGCCACGTTGTGCTGCGCGAGTTCAGCGTGCGTCGAGTGAAGCGCTGGGGTCTTCAAAAATCTGCAACAGGTCCTGCAAGAAGCACAGGGCCCTGACTTACATGAATAACCTCCCCTCCTTTAAGTGTTCCCGACGTGCTCTCCTGGTGCCAAAGCGACCACCTTATCCAAGATGGCGGGCTGCACACTTCCGGCCGGAAACCTGCCAGTGCTTCCTGCCTGCCACACTGGGGGCCTAGTAGGCCGGGTAGTGCCTGAAAAATGGGGCGCTGCTTGGCCGAACTTATAGGCCAACATGTCATAAGCCAATACGCAGCCTCACAGAGTGACCTTCTTCTCAATATGAGTTTAAATGGAGCACTGGACATGGGTGTTGAAAACACCAAAATCCTCCCTCTTCCCCCCTAAAAACACTAATGGAAATGCACGGTTCAAAGATATAATAGAAAACAGTAATGTAAGAAATAATAGAACGAGAACCCACCCAACAGGCTTATTCCTTCTACAATCCTTGTTCGATCTATTTATCAAGGACCCTACCATGGCCGTTTAATCTCCTGAGGGACAGTTCTGCATAGATGTACCAGAATTCCCCAAAGACACCCCATTCGTTGATGAAATGCTCTTTATATATGATGAATCTATTTTCCATACACAATAGTGTTTCTGTTTTTTGAATCATGGAATCATAGAGTCATACAGCACAGGAGGCCATTCAGCCCATCGTGCCTGTGCCGGCTCTTTGAAAGAGCTATCCACTTAGTTCCACTCCCCTGCTCTTTCCCCATAGCCCTTGCAAATTTTTCCTTTTTAAGTGGAGATTCAATTCCCTTTTGAAAGTTACTATTGAATCTGCTTCCACCGCCTTTTCAGGCAGTGCATTCTCGCTGCGTAAAAAAAATTTCTCCCCATTGGCTTTTTTGCCAATTATTTTAAATTTGTGTCTTCCAGAAAGAGTTTCTCCCTATCCACTCTATCAAAACCCCTCAGAATTTTGAACACCTGTATTAAATCTTCCCTTAACCTTCTCTTCTCTAAAGAGAACAATTCCAGCTTCTCCAACCTCTCCATATAACTGAATTCCCTTATCCCCGGTACCATTCTAGTAAATCTCCTCTGCACCCTTTTCAGGGCCTTGACTTCCTTTCCGCAGTGCGGTGCCCAGAATTGAATACAATACTGAGGTCTAACCAGTGATTTATAAACATTTAGCATAACTTCCTTTTTTCTCCCAAAAAATTTGAAAACAAATTATTGAAAAGCTCGCCAACAGACAAAGCAAATTTCAAAATTTAAAAGCAAAATGGAGTGTAATTCCCTCGCACTTTTACGTATTTCACTACAGACCTAAAACATCCACGTTTAAAACGGGCAGTTACTTAAATTGATCAAAAAGCGATAACAATTATCCATTTGCATTAAGGTCAATTTCAAAGTTGCCTCTTAAGTGTTCTGTTTATTCCAGGCCGAAATGGCTGCGCTCGCTCATAATTTCGCACCTCAGTAAGGTACACCGAATGTGTTATAAGAGAGCCTCTGGCAATCTTTAATGAAGTATACTCTTTCGAAAAAAGACCTTTATATTATCATCCCATTGAAATTATGGCCGATATAATTTTAAACTAATGGCAGGCGTGCACATTGCTCAAAGCTCAAGGCATTATAAGCGACAGTGATTGGCTGCTCTAATACAAAACAGATACACAAAACACATGTAAAGGTACAAAACAGTGCGGGGTTATCTCGCAAAGAACCTGGTAAAACTACCCTTATCCCTGGTACCATTCTAGTAAATCTCCTCTGCACCCTTTTCAGGGCCTTGACTTCCTTTCTACAGTGCGGTGCGCATATTAAGGGTTATCCTTGCATAAAACCTTCTACGGGAAATCTTTCAACTCTTCATCCATCAAATTGTTGGTTATTTGTGGAAGACTGGAAGAAACTATTGATCGGTTAATGTTATTTCTCTTATTTTCTGACCATCCATGGAGATGGTAAAAGAGTTTAAAAGGCTTTACAGGGCTTTGAGGAAAGGGGAGTGTGATTAATTGGACAGCTCTTTCAAGGAGCTGATACAGGCACGATGGACCGAATGGCTTCTTTCCATGCTGTAAACATGCTATGAGACTATGACTTTTTTGGCAAATGTTTAGGTTAATAACAGTGTTAGTCCAGATTGTGCCCGGCCATCAATGGTACTCGTGAGTTCATTTTTAATATTATTAATACTGCCGCGTTATACTGGCCACCGCATGCAGCGGGCAAATCGTATTCGCACGAGCACGCCCGCTATGAGCGTTGGCGGAGACTGTACTTGCGAGGTCAGGGAGAGTCTTGAAAACCAGAGTTTCGACTCAATGGTATTCGACAGAACGGCCGTGGCATTGCCTTGACTGCAGTATCAGTGGACTGAAAGCAGCCTAAAGTACTGCCCATATTTTTTTTCATAAAAGGTGTCAAAACAGACACAGGCAATCACAGAAGTTCCATTCCACGTAAAATGAATGAGCAAACCCGAGGATTATCTGTGCAATAATAAGCCTAGTAAACACCATATCACACGGATTGAGTTGGAAAAGGTCCTCACTTCGTTGAGGAAGTGAAACCCAGGTGGGCAATGGGGTCTGAGCAGGGAGAGCTCAGAAACAGTAAAAATTGCACACAACTGGAAAAATGGTCGAAAGTGCCATTGAGACAATTCTGCTGAAAGCAAGGAAAAAAATTCAGTATAGTTATTAATTATGATCCATTAGCTGTCAAAATTTTAATTGGATATATAGGGAGGTGCCATAGTAACAGTCACTAGTAAAATACAGATAGTGCTAATTGATGTCATTTGTAACATGAATATCTCTTCTGCAATACACCTGAGCTTTCCAAAACCTCACGGGTCCATTCAGGTGATGGAGCAGTTGTCAAACTTATAATTGTAAAAGATTCGGCTCGACAGCCACTCAGATCTCAGCAGCCACCATAGATTTAAGCAAGTGGCTGCTGAGATTTTTCTCCTCAGCTCTGGAGTGCGAATTAACGGAAGCCTAGAAATTACTGTTTGCGATATTAGCAGATGAAGCCTGAATGCGTTTATGTGACATTTTGCTATTTTAAGGGACATGTTAAAAAATTTCTAATAAAACAGCCCCGGGGTAGATTTTAACACCCGGGATGGAATGCAGCCTAGTGAGAGGTCGGCCTGTCTGGGAGTGGCAGCGGGCATCAGCTTGCTGCTTCTCCACTTCCCGAGACCAAAACAACAACTGCTTGCATTTATATAGCACCATTAACCTAGTAAAACATCCCAAGGTGCTTCGCAGGAGCGATTATCAGACAAAATTTGACACCCGAGCCACATAAGGAGATTTTAGGAACAGATGATCAAAAGCTTGGTCAAAGAGGTAGGTTTTAAGGAGCATCTTAAAGGAACAGAGAGAGGTAGAGAGGCGGAGAGGTTTAGGGAGGGAATTTCAGGGCTTAGGACCCAGGCAGCTGAAGGCACGGCCATCAATGGCGGGGCGAAGGGAGTGGGGGATGCGCAAGAGGCCAGAATTGGAGAAACGCAGTGTACTTGGAAGGTTGTAGGGCTGGAGGAGGCTGCAGATACAGGGAGAGGTGAGGCCATGGAAGGAATCGAACACAAGGAAGAGATTTTTAAAATTGAGGTGTTGGTGGACCAAGAGCCAATGTAGGTCAATAAACACTGGGGTGATGGGTGAGCGGGACTTGGTGTGGGTTAGGATATGAGCAGCAGAGTTTTGGATGAGCTTAAGTACAAAAGCCATATGGATCTGTGTTGCCTGGTTGGCTCCTTCTTCCAAGTACATCAATAATTTTCTGCACTATGTAATATCCATTCTTAGCTGGACATGACATCATTCTCCCTTATTTGGGGCCTGTGCTTGGCTCAAATTGATATTACTCACTGTCCCAGAACACACGCAGTGGCAATAGGTCTCATGCCTTAGAACGGAAAGTGTTGCACTTTGATGGAGCCTGTCTTTTTCACTATCTATGTGAGCTTAAAGTCTTTCCGATAATGATGCTGCTGACATCTCACTCTGGGCATTATGTGAAGCCGACGCACAGTTTCCTTTGCTTGCTTTACAATAAAAAGAGAAGGGGCAACAAAGGTTACAGCTTTAGAAATAGGAATTAAAAGTCTTGAATTGCAGCAGGCTCAATCCTATTCAGAACGGGGTTTTGCTATCTCCGATTCCAATTAAACTTTATGTTGCTGGAAAGGATGGAAGGAAATTACTGTTATGTGCTAATTATTAAGCCCATGGTGGTGGGGGGGGGAGGTCTGAGGGTTGTCTACAAGCACAGCAGGACAATTGAGATCAAACTTCTACCATCTGAAGCGAATCCCGCATTGGTTCATCCAAAGGAAATTAATTAAAACTCTAATACTTCAGACTGTCATCCTCCACCAGTTTCTTTTTGAGGATTTAGGCCCTGATTAAGTACAGGAGTAGAGCGAGGCATTGGCAGACCAGGTGCAATTAAAGGCAAGAGAAAGGATTGTCTTTCTGTGCTTTCCAGGGAGATAATCAACCCTCGTCCCTTCAAATTCCGGTTTTGGGTTATCTCAAGCCTCCCAATTAGACAATGTAACATATTTTACAATAAGCAACGTGCCCCTATAAGCGGTGGGGACCGTACCTGTAGGGACTGATGCAAGCCGGTCACTTTAGATGAGGTGGTGTACAATATGAAGGGGGAAAGAGCGGGGCAGTGGGACTATTTGGATAGCTCTTTTCAAAGAGCTAGCACAGGCGCGATGGGCTGAATGTAACATTCTATGATAGGCACTTTGGAACGTTTCTCCAGGTTAAAAGCAATATATAAATGCAGGTTGTTGTTGTCGGCACATACATGACACATTGTTGATGCTTCTTTTGGAGAATTTAATATCTGTCTGTTCACAAGCTAAGGGTCCAGCATTGCTTTGGCTGCTAAGTGTCGACATTGTAGATGTGTTTGTGAAAATTTGTTTTGTCCAGTTTTTCTAGTGAAATTGTTAATATGCTCTGTTCCAACTGATTTACTGGTTGACTAGAAGTAGCAAAACAGAGGAATCCTTGCCCCCTGATGTTAGGCTACTGCCTGTGAGCAGATATCATCGATGCAACCCGCTCAATCTTCGGTGGACTAGTCAGCCGGCACCTGTTATCTTGGCTCTCACTTGAATAATTCCCTCCCCTAAACCTCTCGGTCTCCCTACCTCTCTCTCCTCCTTTAAGACGCTCCTTAAAAGCTACCTCTTTGACCTGTCCTAATATCTCCTTATGTGGCTCGGTGTCAGATTTGGTCTGCTAACGCACCTGTGAATCATGGAATCATAGAACAGTTACAGCACAGAAGGAGGCCATTCAGCCCATCGAGCCCGTGAAGCGCCTTGGAACGTTTTTACTACATTAAAGGCACTATATAAATAAATATGTATAAATAAATAATAAATCCAATAGGAAATTCAGGAGAAACTTCTTTACCCAGAGAGTGTTTAGAACGTGGAACTCGCTACCACAAGGAGTAGTTGAGGCGAATAGCATAGATGCATTTAAGGGGAAGTTAGATAATCACATGAAGGACAAAGGAATAGAAGGATACGCTGATAGGGTTAGATGAAGAGGAATGGGAGAAAGCTCGTGTGGAGCATAAACACCAGCACAGGCCAGTTGGGCCGAATGGCCTGTTTCTGTGCTGTAAATTCTATGCAATATAAGTGCAAGGTGTTGTTGGTGCTGTTGAATGGATTCTGGTTGAGGTATTAAGGGGCTCTCAATACCTCTTTGAACTGTAGGCCTGCATGACTCAGTGCCAACAGGGGGTGAAAGGGGGGGAAAATTACACAAACAAACAAAAAAAATGAAAGGGAGCAAATGAGAAGAAGGAAAGTCATCTGAGGGCGGATACGCAGAGCTGATGGGCACGGGGACCGCAAGCAACTGGCTCCAGGCTCAAGCACGTATTACACTTGCAGTAACGTTATGTGCTGCGGAGAGCACGTGATGCTCAGGTTGTACACACTCAGGTCCTTTCACAAGCAATAAAAATATTTTAACATGACAACATCGCCTTGGGGCTAAAAGGGTTAAATTATGAGGACAGGCTGCATAGACAAGTCTTGGCATGTTCCCTTGAGTACATAAGATTTAGGGGTGATCTAATTGAGGTGTTTAAGATGATATAAGGAGTTGATAGGGTAGATAGAGAGAAACTACTTCCTCTGATGGCGGAGTCCAGATCAAGGGGGCATAACCTTAAAATTAGAGCTAGGCCGTTCAGGGGTGATGTCAGGAAACACTTCCTCACAGAAAGGGTGGTGGAAATCTGGAACTCTCTTCCTCAAAAAGCTGTTGAGGCTGGGGGGGTCAATTGAAAATTTCAAAACTGAGATTGATCGATTTTTGCTAGCCAAGGGTATTAAGGGTTACGGAACCAAGGCGGGTAGGTGGAGTTAAGATACAGATCAGGCATGATGTAATTGAATGGCGGAACAGGCTCGAGGGGCTGAATGGCCTTCTCCTGTTCCTATGTTCCTATGATCTCAAATTTAATTCAGGTTTTCATTGGTCTGTCGGTTTCCCAGAATCCCTCTGAAGTTTCACACACACACACACAGAGCCAGGGACATTTTAACCAGGACTCTCTTCGAATATAATTTCTTCTTTCAGAAAAGTTAAGGTCGGTGGGGAGAAAGCTCCCAACAAAGTGGACAGTATTACAAACTACGGTGCCTGCAGGTAAGTTTATTTGCTGTGTTTTTGCAGTCAACACAGAGAGAGTCCGCTAGCAACAAGGAGTGACGATCCTGACATCTGGGCGCATTGAAAAGAACGACTGTTGCTAGAATTCGTGCTGTCGAACAGATGTTTTAGGCAAGGCAGTGTATTGGAAAATGAAGGCATCCATCTCCCCGAACAACAGGGTAAAAATTCTATTGTGGAGCATTAACTACTCTGCTAATGTGGAACTAATGACGGGGAACACACTTCAGAGACACATACTGGGCACGTGCAGAGCCACTCGGCTTCCTTATGATAAATGCTTACTTTCTATTGTTTCATTTCTCCCCTCATTCTTCGGTTCCCCACCCCCCCCCTACCGAAAGCTCTAACCAGGGATGAGGGATTTCAGTTACTAGGGAAACTGGGATTGTTCTCCTTGGAGCAGAGATGGTTAAGGGGAAGTTTAATAGAGGTGTTCAAAATCATGAAAGTTTCTGATAGAGTAAATAAGGAGAAACTATTTCCAGTGGCAGAAGGGTCGGTAACCAGAGAACACAGGTTTAAGGTAATTGGCAAAAGAACCAGAGGGGAGATGAGGAGAATTTTTTTAACGCAGCGAGTTGTTATGATCTGGAATGCACTGCCTGAAAGGGCGGTGGAAGCAGATTCAATAGTAACTTTCAAAAGGGAATTGGATAAATACTTGAAGGGAAAATATTTACAGGACTATGGGATAAGAGCAGGGGAGTGGGACTCATTGGATAGCTCTTACGAAGAGGCGGCACTGGCACGATGGGCCAAATGGCCTCCTTCTGTGCTGTATCATTCTATGAGTCTATGATTCCATGTGACGGGATCTAGTTCCTGAGGGGGCCAGCAGCAACCTCCAGCATCTGACCCGAGTGACCGTTCTTAATTTGAGAGACTGTGAATTAGGCTGATTGCTCGCTGAGTGTCTCGCAGCCCAGGCTGTTCCTGTCCTTAACCAATGTCCACGGGCCTGGGACTTTCCAGTGGATAGTGATCAGGAATAACAAGCCCTGATTGATCTTCCGCCCACCCACCCCTCACCCACAACATAATCGAATTGATACGTAGGCAAAATTGCCATGCATTTACAATCCTGGCTGAGATCTGCTAACTCAGCATAGACCGGGGATCAAAACTGGAGCCTTCCTGTCCCCACAGCTGAGCACCAAACCAGATGGGCTATCATGGAATGTCAATTATCAATTTCAGTCCTTTTCTAAGTTACTGAAATTGCAATTTGGGCATTCTAACATCTTGTTGCACTCTCCACGTGCAACTTTGCTCGACGTCCATCAGACAAGGTCCCCTGAGTGTAAAGCCAGCGAGGATAATGTCTATTACCATGAGATTCTTGTGTTTTTGTTGCAGGATCATAGAATCATACAGCACAGAAGAAAGCATCTCTTAATGAAACATCGAAAATGTAGGCGCCAACAACAACAACCCGCATTTAGATAGTGCTTTTCACCTAGACAAATGTTCCAAAGTGCTTATCATAGAATCGTACGGCACAAAAGGAGGCCATTAGGCCCATCGTGACTGTGCCGGCTCTTTGAAAGAGCTATGCAATTAGTCCCACTCCCTTGCTCTTTCCCCACAGCCCTGCAAATTTATTACCTTCAAGTATTTATCCAATTCCTTTTTAAAAGTTATTATTGAATCTGCTTCCACCGCCCTTTCAGGCAGTGCATTCCAGATCATAACAACTCGCTGCATAAAAGAAATTCTGCTCATCTCCCTCCGGTTCTTTTGCCAATTTACCTTAAATCTGTGTCCTCTGATTACCGACCCTCCTGCCAGTGAAAACAGTTGCTCCCTATTTACTTTATCAAAACTCCTCACAGCTTTGGACAACTCTATTAAAAATCCCTTAATGTTTTCTGCCCTAAGGAGAAAATACCCAGCTTCTCTAATCTCTCCACATAACTGAAGTGCCTCATCCTGGAGCTATTCTGGTAAATCTCTTCTGCACCCTCTCCAAGGCCTTGGCATCCTTCCTAAAGTGTGGTGCCCAGAATTGGATAATACTCCGGCTGAAGCCTATCCAGCGATGTATAAGATGCAAGGCTAAATGGACGTATAACCATGTAAGCGTATAGTTTAGCTGCGCTGAGCAATCACTGAGCTGATATAAAATGGCTGCTGCATTAGCCCACATAGCAATGGTCACGGGAGTAGATCTTGACATTGTGCGAAAGTATAAGTCGGCCAGTGATAACGAGTCGGCAGCCTGTTTTATATCTTTCCCGATTTATATATCCGTTGAAGTCAACCGAGATAAAAACGGGGAGAGATGTAAAACGGGCTGCCGACTCGCTATCGCCAGTATTGCTCCATCACCCAAAGTCAAGGTTTGCCCTGCTGTGTTTCAAACTTAATATCTGCACTTTGGACTTTAGCCTTGCACTTAGATTTCTCGACAAAAGAACATAGCCCTTAGTGGAACCCCCACTGTAAACGAGAGAAATACATTGCTCTTTAGAAAGGGCAGAGACTTCCTTTACTCTTATGTCCCACAGGGGCTTAATGCACCATATCAAGGCTTGCAACCTTAGTCTAGTTCTCCCACTGATACTGAATCTGTTGAAGGGAATATGGCCCTTGGCTTATACATGATAGCTATTTGGTTTTTTTTTAAATGTGGAGAGGTTGTGGTTAAAAATTCTATTAATTTTTGAAGAAAAGAAACTGGAGGTGCACTCTCCCGTTCTCCCTCGAAAGACAGAAAACAAAGTCATTTCAACTCGCCAATTTATCAAAAAAGAATTATCCGTGACGCGATTAGATGACCAGATGTTGAAGTACAGTTTGTGGCGAAAATATCTCCTGCGAGAGAGAAGTCTCCAGGTAGCGATAGGTTGCCTCAGGGATCGTTAAGCTATAACTGTGTACAGATAGACAGGGAAATGGTTACGTTAATGTTCTGTTTACCTTGAAATGAAATGGCAACGTTTTCTGCAAATAAGATTCATTGAAAAGCTTTCCAGTGTGACTGTTGTTCGGCCCTGTGTGGAGCTCACTTCTGGTGTGTGGGTGATTTTACATCTTTCATTTCTGTACTCATTTTCACTCCTGCGCCATAGCATTTGAGGCCGAGTGTCAAAGAAAAAAGGGCTGGGAACAGAATTGGAGGTTATAACAGCAACACCAACAATAACTTGCATTTATTCAGCACTTTTAACATAGTGAAATGTCCCGGGGAGTTTCACAGGAGCGATTATCAAACAAAATTTGACACCGAGCCACATAAGGAGATATTAGGACTCGTGACCAAAAGTTTGGTCAAAGAGGTAGGTTTTAAGAAGCGCCTTCAAGAAGGAAAGAGAGGTAAGAGAGGCAGAGAGGTTTAGGGAGGGGATTCCAGAGCTTAGGGCCTAGGCAGCTGAAGGTATGGTCGTCAGTGGTGGAGTGGTTAAAATCGGGGATGCACGAGAGGCCAGAATTGGAGGAGCGCAGAGATCGCGGAGGGTTGTAGGGCTGGAGGAGGTTACAGAGATAGGGAGGGGCGAGGTCATGGAGGGATTTGAAAACAAGGATGAGAATTTTAAAATCGAGGCGTTCCCGGATTGGGAGCCAATGTAGGTCAGCGAGCACGGGAGGTGATGGGTGAGGGGGACTTGGTGCGAGTTAGGATACGGGCAGCAGAGGTTTGGATGAGCTCAAGTTTACGGAGGGTGGAAGATGGGAGGCCGGCCAGGAGAGGATTGGAATAGTTGGGTCTGGCGGTAACAAAGACACAGATGAGGATAAATCTGCTGTTGGGGATGGGAGGTGAGGAGAAGGTCTGCAGTTGCCATTCTCTTGCTAAACCGTTCATTCTTGCCACCTTTCTCTGAACCTTGAAAAAGCCTCCAAAGAAAAAAACATCTTTGATTACCTCCCTTAACATTACATAGAATTTACAGCGCAGAAACAGGACATTCAGCCCAAATGTTTATGCTCCACACGAGTATCCTCCCACTCTACTTCATCTAACCTTCTATTCCTTTCACCCACATGTTTTTATCCAGCTTCCCCTTAAAGGCATCTATGCTATTTGCCTCAACTACTCCTTGTGATAGCAAGTTCCACATTCTAACCACTCTCTGGATAAAGAGGTTTTTCCTGAATTCCCTATTGGATTTATTGGTGTCTATCTTATATTTATGGTCCCTAGATCTGGTCTTCCCCACAAGTGGAAACAACTTCTCTACGTCTACCCTATCAAACCCTTTCATACCTTTAAAGACCTCTGTTAGGTCACTCCTTAGTCTTCTCTTTTCTATGATGTGGAGATGCCGGTGATGGACTGGGGTTGACAATTGTAAACAATTTTACAACACCAAGTTATAGTCCAACAAATTTATTTTAAATTCCACAAGCTTTCGGGGGCTTCCCCCTTCCTCAGGTGAACAGTGTGGAAATGAGATTTTCGAATCCTTCGCATTTGAAAATCACAGAACAATGCCTGGTGATTACTGCCCATTGCCAAGGCAATCACAGTGAGCAGACAGAAAGGTGTCACCTAAAAGGCCACCGAATATACAAACCCCCCCAAAAAAAGAGAGAGAGAAGGAAGACAGTCAATGACCCGTTATGTTAAAAACAGATAACATTTGTTCGCTGGTGGGGTTACGTGTAGTGTGACATGAACCCAAGATCCCGGTTGAGGCCGTCCTCATGGGTGCGGAACTTGGCTATCAATTTCTGCTCGACGATTTTGCGTTGTCGTGTGTCTCGAAAGCCGCCTTGGAGTATGCTTACCCGAAGGTCGGTGGCTGAATGTCCATGACTGCTGAAGTGTTCCCCGACAGGGAGAGAACCCTCCTGTTTGGCGATTGTTGTGCGGTGTCCGTTCATCTGTTGTCGCAGCGTCTGCATGGTCTCGCCAATGTACCATGCTCTGGGGCATCCTTTCCTGCAACGTATGAGGTAGACAACGTTGGCCGAGTCACAGGAGTATGAACCGTGCACCTGGTGGGTGGTGTCCTCTCGTGTGATGGTGGTATCTGTGTCGATGATCTGGCATGTCTTGCAGAGGTTACCGTGGCAGGGTTGTGTGGTGTAGTGGATGCTGTTCTCCTGAAAGCTGGGTAATTTGCTGCGAACGATGGTTTGTTTGAGGTTGGGTGGCTGTTTAAAGGCGAGTAGTGGACATTCAGCCACTGACCTTCGGGTAAGCGTACTCCAAGGCGGCCTTCGAGACACACGACAACGCAAAATCGTCGAGCAGAAATTGATAGCCAAGTTCCGCACCCATGAGGACGGCCTCAACCAGGATCTTGGGTTCATGTCACACTACACGTAACCCCACCAGCGAACAAATGTTATCTGTTTTTAACATAACGGGTCATTGACTGTCTTCCTTCTCTCTCTCTCTTTTTTTTTGGGGGTTTGTATATTCGGTGGCCTTTTAGGTGACACCATTCTGTCTGCTCACTGTGATTGCCTTGGCAACGGGCAGTAATCACCAGGTATTGTTCTGTGATTTTCAAATGCGAAGGATACGAAAATCTCATTTCCACACCATTCACCTGAGGAAGGAGGAAGCCTCCGAAAGCTTGTGGAATTTAAAATAAATTTATTGGACTATAACTTGGTGTTGTAAAATTGTTTACAATTCTCTTTTCTAGTGAAAAGAGCCCCAGCCTGTTCAGTCTTTACTGATAGTTGTTACCTTTCAGTTCTGGTGTCATCCTTGTAAATCTTTTTTGCACCTTCTCCAGTGCCTCTGTATCCTTTTTGTAATATGGAGACCAGAACTGTGCACAGTACTCCAATGTGGTCTAACTAAGGTTCTATATATGTGTAACATAACTTCACTGCTTTTCAATTCTATTCCCTAGAAATGAACCCCACGGCTTTATTTCCAACTCCTGTGCTTTGTTTGCAATCCCCAGTGCTTTGTTTGCAATCCCCAGTGCTTTGTTTGCAAACCTTTCTCCCTACTTATTGCTCAGTTCCCTCGGGTCCGTCCCCCTGTTATTAACTATGAAAGGCAGCAGGCCAGAACTGATTAATGGAGTTGTGAAGATGGCAGAATATTCAGGTGTTTTGCTTCAATGGGCCGGAAATTGCGTTGAGCAGCAAACACAAGTCGCCCGCCACTCTAAGTAACTAACTCACCTACAAACTTTCTGTGGGCTTCCCAACGCAAACTTGCTTTAATTGAGAGCTGCAAGAAGGCCAGCGTTCTTTGTCAGGCTTCTCTGAGCTGTGAGAGGAGGGAAGGATCTCTCTGTCCCCTCCACCAATCAGCTTGAAGCAAGTCACGCTGCGAGAACCAGGAAATGAAGTTCATTCACAAACCGCGCAGAGTAAGAACCAGGAAGTGTCAGATAAGATTAGTAAATGTACTATAAAATCAAATAGAGAAAGTGAAATAAAGAGAGGGTAAGAGTAAAGGACTGAGATAAAAGAGACAGACAGAAAAAGTAAAAAGATAAAAATTTTAAACTTTTTAATTTTTTTAAAATATTTTTTTAAATATCCAAAAGCTATTAAAATCAGGATTAATGAGACTCCACATTTTTAAAAGTTAATTTTCAGTGCCAAAGAGGTTGTTTGGCAGTCATTAATATTTATCACACTGTTAAAAATTAGTTTAGGCCTGACATAACTCAGCGTACCTTTTTTCTGGTAAGATTAGTTAGTTTCCAGTTGGGTGCGAGAGCAAGTTGGCACTGATCCATTGATTATAGCCTGCGATATCCCTTTAACCAGAAGCTGTAAGACCAGCAGGGAATCAGGAAGAACAAGTTTCGGATTTCCCGCGTTTGACTGCGAATGTGCAGTCGCCAGAACTTGCTTTTCGATTTGCCCTGAAATGACGGTGAGCCCTGTTATTTTATGAACAATTTCTGGCCAATTATCTTCGTATATCAAGGAACAAAAATTAGAACTTCCCTTAGGAGATTTAATGGTTGAGATCGACTCCACGGTAGGGTAGATTGTACATGGTCTGTGGAAGGAGATTTAACGGGAGGAGTATAATCCATGATAGGATAGAGTGTACATGGTCTGTGGAAGGAGATTAAATGGATGGGGTAGAGTCTGTGGTAGAGTACATCGCACATGGTCAGTGGAAGAAGCTGGTTTGATGTTCTGAATAGTTTTTCCTCATTTACGTTCTCTTATTTTTTGGGCTTTGTTCAGCCAGGATAGCATGGCACAGACTTCCCTGGAACTGTTATTCCTCAGTCACTCAATATAACAGTTGCTTTCAGCACATTAAGATGAACAAGTACAATTTTCCTCACAATTAATGTTTATTAAGGCTCTCCATGTAGTGGATTAGTTTAGAAATCATAAACTGATCCCAGCTGTGGACGTCAGATTGGAGCAACAGGCTGCATTCAGACTGAGGGGGACTGGAGTAATGGTGAGACCACAACAAACTGGAGTGACGGGTTTTACTAGGACCTAATCAGACTGTTGTGACAGAGTGCGCTCAGACGGAGTCAGACAGGAGTGGTAGGGTACACTCATACTGAGTCAGGTGGGAGTGGCAGGGTACACTCAGACTGAGTCAGACGGGAGTGGCAGGGTACACTCAGACTGAGTCAGGTGGGAGTGGCAGGGTACACTCAGACTGAGTCAGACGGGAGTGGCAGGGTACACTCAGACTGAGTCAGGTGGGAGTGGCAGGGTACACTCAGACTGAGTCAGGTGGGAGTGGCAGGGTACACTCAGACTGAGTCAGACGGGAGTGGCAGGGTACACTCAGACTGAGTCAGGTGGGAGTGGCAGGGTACACTCAGACTGAGTCAGACTGCTGTGACAGAGTGTGCTCAGACTGAGTCAGGTGGGAGTGGCAGGGTACACTCAGACTGAGTCAGACAGGAGTGGCAGGGTACACTCAGACTGAATCAGACTGTTGTGACAGAGTGTGCTCAGACTGAGTCAGACGCGAGTGGCAGGGTACACTCAGACTGAGTCAGGTGGGAGTGGCAGGGTACACTCAGACTGAGTCAGACGGGAGTGGCAGGGTACACTCAGACTGAGTCAGGTGGGAGTGGCAGGGTACACTCAGACTGAGTCAGACTGCTGTGACAGAGTGTGCTCAGACTGAGTCAGGTGGGAGTGGCAGGGTACACTCAGACTGAGTCAGACAGGAGTGGCAGGGTACACTCAGACTGAATCAGACAGGAGTGGCAGGGTACACTCAGACTAAGTCAGGCCGAAGTGACCAGCTACACCCAGATTTGATCAGAGTGGAGCATCGGGCTGTATTCGGACCATTCAGTTGGCCAGTGAAGATCCTTAGCATGAGCTAAGATTAACGTACGGACACTTAGAGCCATTAGTAATAAATTCCTTAATCTGCTGTAAACGCCTCTGTTAAAATAGGAGTCAATGAAATTTCACACAAATGCTTTAGTGCATTTATTACACAAAGGGTAATTTCAACCTTACATATGATCAATTCCACCTCAGCATCTTCTGTATATCAGAGAGTAGAATTTATTTTAGTTATTCCTATTCATGAAATATGTTGTTCACTGGGATCTAAAAGTAAGATACAACCTTCATGAAATTGGAAAATTTAAATTTTGTTTTCTCTATCGAAGCAGTGATGTACGTCACACTTGATAGGATCCGGTAATATTCCCGACCCGGGAAGGATCCATACCCCAGGCTTTTATTGACTTCCGTCTTTTTTCACATTGCCATCTGCAGAATCTCACAAGAGTTAAACCAATTCTGATGACGTGGAATTGAAGGTAATGGTAGAGGGCCAGATAGATCTGGGCAGAGGTCACTTCTTCCTATGTATTTATAAAGTACAGGCCCTCAGGGCCCCTACCCTGACTAGCTCAGGGTGAGACCCTGACTCCCTTTGCACTGCAGCCCCCACCACTTACATCACCCACACTTATCATGGACAGCCGCCCATGGCGCTAATCATTTCCCATTACGTTAGGAGTCAATTAGAAAGGTGACGTTTATAACGTATTAAAGGGCACTGACTGTTCCGGGAAATTCAGTAAGTTCTTACCCTGCACTGACCCATTTAAAAGGCACTGCCAAAGTCAGGTCTTCAAGCAGTTTCAATTAGCTGTTGGCACCTCGTTAAAGTGCGTTTACCTCAGTGATGAGATTCTGCGAACAAGTAGGATAGGCAGTTGCTAAATGGAGATTACCTGTTTTTATGAAATATGTTGGTTACTTACCCTTTTGGTTTTACCGCCCACCGATTATAGCGGGCAAATTCCGTCAACACTAACGCGCCCACTATAAACGGTAAGGACTATACTGACTTTGGATACACCCGGCTGGAAGCTCAAAAGCAATTTATTGAGACACAGGAATAGGTTATAAATCAGTACGGCAGATCAGCAGTACGCTGGAATCACCCTTAACCATATACGCAATTAAACCTCATTTGGTAGGTATTACTTTATACTCAACTGGGCAAAGTATTTTAAATCAACTGCTGTACACTAACGAGCCAAGAGTATAGTTACCCAGGGCCCCGTCGTCCAAACTCTTGTTAATCTGACGCTGGCTTGATGCCAAACAGAAGTTAAACCACCAGTTAAACTGATCTCAATGGATAACATTCTTGATAAGACAATGGACAATGCCAAATGTAACCTAACTGAAAGCATAGAGGAACGAGTTTGGTGCTCAGGTGATTTGAAGGCTTCAGGATGTCATAGGGAACTGGTGCATACAGCATGCTGTTGTCTTTCATTCATGATGTGGAGATGCCGGTGATGGACTGGGGTGGACAAATGTAAGGAATCTTACAACACCAGGTTATAGTCCAACAAATTTATTTTAAAATCACAAGCTTTCTGACGAAGGAGATAATCTCCGAAAGCTTGTGATTTTAAAATAAATTTGTTGGACTATAACCTGGTGTTGTAAGATTCCTTACATTTGTCTTTCATTCAGTCACTCCTAATTTTCTTTAGTTCATTTGCCAGTGTTTTCCTCATTCTTGTAGACACTGTAGCATCCCAATGACCTCTCAAGATATAACTTCTTTTGTAAAGTTGTGAAAGAGAAAGAAACACTCTTAACATTTCTTTACATTCAGTCAGGAGGGGGTGGGGATGTGGTAATCATGTATTATGTAAACATTTAATTGCAATGCACGATGCACATGGGTCTCTTGGAAATAAAGTACAGGTAGGATTGGATCAGATGGGTAATCAGTTCTCATCAGTATGCTGAGTAGAACTAATAAATGTGAGATAGAGACTCAGGTTGTCAAACAGGCTTGTTAAATGGGATATTAATTCTATTCTTTCGGATGGGACATTAAACCAAGGCCCTCTCAGGTGGACATAAAAGATCCCATGGCACTATTTCGAAGAAGAGCAGGACGGCGGGGTGGGGGTTCTCCCTGGTGTCCTGGCCAATATTTATCCCTCCAACCAACATCGCTGAAGTACAGATTGCTGTTTGTGGGATCTTGCTGTGCGCAAATTGGTTGCCGCGTTCCCTAAATTACAGAATCCTGTGGTACTGAGACCCTTTACCGGAAAAGCTCTCGGTTTGTTCCAAGGTCTGCCCTGAATTAGCTGATCCCAGCCCTTAGGTGATGGGGCCTCAGCAACCCAAGACTTTAAGAATGGGTAAAAATCAGAGAGTCCTCTCATTCGCAATTAGGAACATAGGAACAGGAGGTGGCCATTCAATGAGATCTTGGCTCATCTGTATCCTAACTCCATCCACCCGCCTTGGCTCCATATCCCTTAATACTCCTTGGCTAACAAAAATCTATCGATCTCAGATTTAAAATTATTAATTGAGCTAGCATCTACTGCTTTTTGTGTGAGAGAGTTCCACACTTCTACCACCCTTTGTGTGAACAAGTGTTTCCTAACTTCTCTCCTGAATGGCCTGGCTCTAATTTCACGGTCATGCCCCCTTATCCTAAACTCCCCCACCACCGGAAAAAGTTTCTCCCTCTCGACCCTGTCAATTCCTTTAAAAATCCCAAAAGCCTCAATCAAACCAACCTTTAACCTTCTATATTCCAGGGAATACAAGCCTAGTTTATGTAATCTCTCCTCATAATCTAACCCTTGGAGCCCTGGTAACATTCTGGTGAATCTGCACTGCGCTCCTTCCAAGGCCAATATATCCTGTCTAAGGTATGGTGCCCAGAACTGTACACAGTTGCCATTCTGTGACCCCTGCTAAAAGTGCGCATATATGGATGTCAGATGAAGACAAAATTGGTGCTTGTGTGATGGTCTTCATGATTAAATAGACTGTCAACGTTTACTGCCTAGGTTCGCACGATAAAAATGGCCTTTGGACAGGTAACCAGTAGCTACCACCCAACTTAATCCCAACAAGAATTTCCACCTTCAACTTGGTTCAGTGGTAATATTTTTATCTCTGAGTCAGAAGGTTGTAGGTTCAAGTTCCACTCCAGAGACTTGAGGCTACAAGACAGGCTAATATTTCAGTGCAGTACTGAGGGGAGCACTGCATTCTTCAAGGTTCTGTCTTTCAGATTCGACTTTAAAACAAGGCCTCGTCTGCCTGTTTAGACGGACATAAAAGAGCCCATAGCGCTTTTTGGAGAAGAGCTGGGGAGTTCTCCCTGGTGTCTTGGCCAATGTTCATCCTTCAACCACACCATCCACCTAGTCATTTATCGCAATGTTGCTTGTGGGATCTTGCTGTGCAAAAATTGCCCGCCGCATTTGTCTACAAAACAACAGTGACCGCACGTCAAAAGTACTTCATTGGCTGCGAAGCAATGCAGGATATCCTAGGGTTGTGAAAGACATTACATCATTTTTTATTTTCTTTCTTTCAGGAATATGAGGATTAAAAAAAAAATTGAAGGGAAATAAAGAAAGAGCTTGCATTTATATAGCGCCTTTCACGACCTCAAGACCTCCCAAAGCGCTTTACCTCAAATAAAGTACTTTTGAAGTGTAGTCAGTGTTGTAATGGAGGAAACCCGGAGGAGGTTCACCCTCCCATTCTTGAAAGAAAGAAAAGAATTTGTTTACAGTTCTATTTCTGATCTTTCTCTTTCTTCTAGAATCACATCATTACACGCTAAAGCAATGATACCTGTCCTTGATCAATTACTTTTATTCAACGGGATATTGAGCAAGAGCGAATGAAAGACTCGCATTGTGCAGCACCTTTTCATGTGAAAATGTCTGAAAGTGCTTCATAAGAGGGATGACTATTTGGACTGAAGTGTCCGTTGCTATGTAGGCAAACGTGGCAGCCATTTTGTATCCACAAAGAGCATTGAGATGAATAATCGGTTAATCTGGTATTTTTTTGTGTGGTTTTGCTTGAGAGAGGAATGTGAACTAGAACATTAAGAAAACCTCCTGCTTTTCTCCAAATCACGACATGGAATCATGCATTTCCATCTGATAAGCAGATGGGACCTCGGTTAAACAGCTCACCTGCCTCCATTATACACCTTATCATAGTATTTTAGTGAAGCATTTATCCTAATTCCACACTTTACATAACTAAAAAAAGTGCATCAGTGTACTTGTTATTCACTGACATCTTGATCCAATTTGAAACATCGAATGTTGAGCTTCCATACACTAAATGCTCTTGTTTCACCTTTAAGGTAAACACCTCACTGATCTTAAGTATCTTCTTTTCACACAGATGTTGATTTATTTTCCCCATCTAGCTTTGGCCTTTTCTTTCCTGAGACTAGCTTCTTTCCACTTGATAATATTATAGGAACCATTACACTCCCTATGTGCAGACTAAGCCCCGTGGGATATATTATACTGCGCTTAATCCCCTGGGCTCTGAGCTTTTGCTTGATATCATCAAACAAGTCTCTTCTCTGAAGCTCTAGGGACGGGGTCCTCCAGTGCGATCTTGCCCAGGAGTTTGGCTTATATCTCTTCACACCCTCTCATAAGAGAAATCTGTCATTCCCTTTGAAAAGAATCTCCACACTCAGCATTCACTATATTGCGGTGGAAGATTAGTCCTCGAATTCAACAACTTTGCTTGGGATTAAGTTCCTGCTACACTTTCATTTAGCTGACGGACTTCTTAATTTTGAACTCCTGCTCTCAAGTCAGTTCAATTAAAATAATTTATTAGCAATCATTTTATTTTCTCATTCCTCTTTGTCCTAAAGAGAGTAATTAGCCTGTGTTCACAGCACAGTGATCTAAATCCAGGAATTATCCTCATTGCTGCCCTCTGCCTCTTTGCTAGTGCATCATGATCCCTTTTGAGGTTCAGCGAGTCACTGATCAATACTGAATGCAATATTCCAAGTTGAGTCCTCTTGATGTATTATAGAATTAATACAGCATTTACATTCCATGCTTTCTGGCACATTGTGACTTACTTATTAATCACCATATCAGATATCATTTTTAAACGGGATTCTACATCATACGTAAAGTTCTTTCTCAGCTGCACCTTCATCAAGGTATAACCATTCATATTGTAATTACAGATCCTGGTTATTGCGCGTGAGCTGAGATTCAGATATATTTCCAATTGTCACTTCAGCTGCTCAACCTCAACAAATCCCTTGAAATATTTCAACCTCATCTCATCTCACACAATTCTGCGTCGCCAATAAAGTCAGAAGTTCTGCTTTAATCTTCATCGTTTGTAGAACGCCTTATCTCCATCCCCTCTTCCCTTCCTCCTGCAATCTTCTGCCTTTCCAAAAACCAAGCTCGTCTGCGACTGACCATTCCTTCTTAATCCACCTCCTCTTCTCTCCAAATCTTTCGAGCCTTTTTTTTTGGTGTCTGGCATTAAAAACTCTGAGTCTTCACCTAGGTGTCTTAATAAAAATAAGATAATTGATGGGATTATTAAACTTTATAACTTGTAAAGGCTGATTCCACACCTTAGCAGCGAACAGCTTTCCCAACTGGGGGTGCAGAGGGGCAGAATTGAGCGTCCAATTTCCTGGATCATTCCTCTGCCCTTTCTTAAGAGTAGAAAGAGAGGACAAACTTGCATTTATTTGGCACCTTTCATGACCTCAGGATGTCTCAAAGCGCTTTACAGCCAATGATGTACTTTTTTGAAGCGTAGTCACTATTGTAATGTAGGAAATGCGGCAGACAATTTACGCACAGCGAGGTCCCACAAACAGTAATGTGTTAGTGATCAGATAATCTGTTTTAACAATGTTGGTTGAGGGACAAATATTGGCCAGTACACCAGGGAGAACTCCCCTGCTGGTTTTTCAAAAGAGTGCCAATGTCCACCTGAGAGGGCAGACGGGGCCTCAGTTTAATATCTCATCCGAAAGACAGCACCTCTGACAGTGCAGCACTCCCTCAGTACTGCAACGGAGTGTCAGCCCAGATTTTGTGCTCAAGTCTCTGGAGTGGGACTTGACCAACAACCTTCTGACCTCAGAGGCAGGAGTGCTACCCCCCTGAGCCACAGCTGTCAGTAATGAAATGACGACTTCATTAGCTAGAAAGAAAGGTCCTGGTCAAGCCATTCAGTAGTACAGCAGATTCTTAGTCCTGCGGTGTGGGCTTGCCCGGACCCTGCCTTAAGTTATGTGGATGGGGACATTGGCATATGCAAGGCAGGGGCATCTTGCCAGTAGGCGCCTGCCCTCATGAGCTGCCAGGAAAATCAGAGCGGCATGGTGCCATTCCGAGGACGGAGGAAAAGCCCAATGGTACTCGCGGTGAATGACTTTTCAGCTCCAGTAGAAGCCAGCAGGCCATTGTCGAGGTTAATCTATCCCTTCAATGATTAATAACCTCTTGCTGCAGTGCGCCTAGATCATTTGTGATGCCTCAGTGGGACTGAGCCAGCTCCCAGCTGGTGAGACTTCTGCTGAGGCCTAACAAGGGCATAGACAGTAAGGTTGCCAACCCTCCAGGATTGCCCTGAAGTCCCCAGGAATTAAGGACTAATCTCCAGGACACTGCTGCGAGTCAAATCACGGGATAAAAAATCGTAGGGGCAATAAAATATTGGGCTCTAAATTGCGCCACGTAGCGCCCGTTGTGTAGGCGCTATGTAGACACCTAAAGACCCAAAATGGCATCCGGAATGCACGCGCACACTTCAAGCGTGACGCATGCCGGACGCCATATTGGTAAAGGTGTTTGAGCACACGGAGATAACAAACGCCGGCAGCATGTAAAGTAGGGAGAATATGTGGTGGAGCAGTGTGCAATGCTGATTTAAAGGGGCAGACGCGATTTTGGAACTCAACGCTTCAGTCAACGCACTGTCTTAACCTCACACAGCTGAACAGGTCTTAAACAGCATGGAGGACCCCCCACCAGCCCTGTTTAAAGGGATCATGCAGGATTTACAGGTTAGTTGCTGGATTATTACTTCTGGATGCTGATGCATTTGTACCTATTTTTGGAGGTCTCCTATACTTGAATACTAGAACGAGGGGGACATAAAAATTAGAGCCAGGGCTTTCAGAAGTGAAGTTAAGAAAGTCTTCTACACGCAAAGGGCGGTAGAAGTTTGATCTCTCTTCCATAAATGGCAGTTGATGCTAGCTCAATTGTTAATTTTAAATCTGAGATTGATCGAGTTTTGTGAACCAAAGGTATTAAGAGCTATGGGGCTAAGGCGGATATATGGAGTTAGTTCACAGATCAACCATGATCTCATTGAATGACGAACAGACTCGAGGGGCTGAATGGCCTTCTCCTGTTTCTAGTTTCCTATAATAAAGTTTCAATACTCTACAGGGTGTGGGCTGGCTAGCTGACAAGCAACAGCAAGAACACTGGCGGAGTGGCAGGGGTGGAACAGGAATGCTGTCATCCTGAGAGAGGACAACAGGTCCATGTTCCTTGGAGCCACTGCCACTTGCTGCCTCCTGTTACGCGCCACCTTCTCCTGCAAGAAAGAGCGACATGCGTTGGTGAGTGTCTTGCAAGATATTTGGGTGATGTGCCTGTCATGGTTGAATAGCTGCCAGTGTGTGTGACCTGTGAGCTGTGGGTGTGCGGATTTCAATAGTGGTAATGAGTGAGGATGAGAGGAAGCATCTGATTGGAAGAGTTGTGTACTGGTTGAAAGAGTTGGTTGGTATGTGGGTGATGGAGGGGTGTAGTGTGTGGAGCAGTGGATGCGGCTAGTGGTGCAGTTGGTAGGAGACGCCACTTGACATCACCTCACTCACCTTGACCATTCGTGTCAAAGCATTGAACTTCTTCCTGCACTGCATCCATGTTCGTGGTGCTACGCGCCTGGCATTGACTTCGTCCCCTACTGCCTCCCACTGCCTCAGGAGCATATGTCTGTAGGGCCTCTTGCCCCCATTGCGGATATAGGATGAGCCTCCTGCTGTCCACCACTTGCACCAAGGCCTCTAGTGCATCATCAGAGAGCCTCTCACAGGTCCGGTACAAACTCAGATCGGCAGATTGGTGGGGTCCGACATACAGATTGGAGGATGTGGGATTTATCAGTGCACAAACTTTATTCAATGTTTTAAAATAACTCAACAGTTTGTAAACATAGGGACGGGGCCTGCATCTGTGTTTTACGTGTGCGATGTCTGATCGCCGTTCAGACTCTGTGCGGACCCGTATCTTATATTTTGTAAATAAGAGGTGCAGGCTGCCTTTAAGAGGTGCAGGCTGCCTTTAAGAGGTGCAGGCTGCCTTTAAGTGGTGCTAGCCATTCATGATATCTGGACCCCCTGCTAGTAAGCAGCCACTCAACAGCACAGCTAGGCTTGGCTGCTCGCAGCAATCAGGTAATTCACCAGGCAGCACGAATGTTACATGCTGCTTGCATCTCAACGCCCGGGCATGGGTTAATCGCACACTGTGACCCTCGCGCCCAGTTTCAGGGGTTATCCAATGTAAGCTCCACCGCGTTTTAAAAAAAAATTCTTTGGTCACTTTCGTTTACTAGTTATAAAAATATTGACGATGGGAAAAACTGGTGTTTGACTGACAGTCAGGAATCACCCGGTCGGGTAATGAAGAGTCTGTCCACTCTCCGACTGGCCGTGAGAAGCCGGTGCACCACGAGGATGGACGTGTCGGACGACCAATGGCGGGATCGTGGAAGGAGCGGCCGTTCGAGGCCGGAGGTCATGTGACGCGACCTCCAGGAATAGCTGGCAACCCTAGCGGAGGTTGGAATTCCCAGGGTAGCCTTTGAACTCTCCGCACCCACACACCCTGGATGTGGGGGGACGAGTGGAAGGCCCACCGTTGACCCTCTTCGCCCCACCCTCCCCAGAAAATGCCAGAGCGGAAAATGCAGGGCAGAATCTCAGTGGAAACGGTTACTCTCCCATTTTCTGGTCTCTCATGGGGCAGTGCACCCCAGTTTAACCCAGTTGGAATTTCGGACCCAAAGAATCCACATTGATAAAGTGCTTTATCACGTCTCTCAGAAACAGTTCCAAGCTCTAGACATATAATGAATTACTTGGAAGTGCAATCACTGTTGCAGCAGCCATTTTATGCGGAGAAAGATCCACAAACAGCCACGAGATAAATGACCCGCTGATCAATTTTTGGCAGTGTTGATTGAGAGGTGAATTTTGACCAGCACACCAGAAGAAATCTTCTGTTCTTCTTTGAATAATGCCATGAGATCTTTAACATCTACCTGGACATTCAGACATAAAGAAAGAAAGGCCTGCATTTATATAGCACCTTTCACGACCTAGGATGTCCCAAAGCGCTTTACAGCCAATTAAGTACTTTTGAAATGTAGTCGCTGTTGTGATGTAGGAAAAGCAGCAACCAATTTATACACAGCAAGCTCCCACAAACAGCAATGTGTTAATGACCAGATAATCTGTTTTTAGTGACGTTGGTTGAGGGAAAAATATTGAGCAGGACACCAGGGAGAACTCCATTGCTCTTCTTCCAAAAACGCCATGGGATCATTTATGTCTACTTGAGAGGGCAGATGGGGCCGTGGCTTAACGTCTCATCTGAAAGGTGGCAACTCCAAAAATGCAGCACTTCCTCAGTACTGCAGTAAGAGTGTCAGCCCGGATTACGGGGCTCAGGTCTCTCGAGTGGGACTTGAACCCACAGCCTTCAGACTCAATGAGCCACTGCTGACGTGGCCTCGCTACTGTGATTATCGTCTCAAATCCTGGAGTGGGTCTTGGAACTCACAACCTGCTGACTCAGAGACAACTGCTGAGCCAGGCTACTTTCCAAGCCTTTAGTTATCTCCCAGTTGTCAATCAACTATTCAATCTGTCTGCTAACCTACCACCGCTTCCTGCTTAAAAATCCGGAGAAGATCTTAAAGCTGGTTATGGAATCAAAAGAGAATTAAAATAAAAAGTTCAATTAGATTTGGTAGAAAAAGTGGGAATATAAAAAAATGAGCAGAATTTTTTTTTCAATTTAAAAGTCTGTTTTAGGTGCTTCTTTTACATAAAATTACAAACGGCAATTGATGCTATCTCAATTGCTAAATTTAAATCTGAGATAGATAGCTTTTTGGCAACCAAAGGTATTAAGGGATATGGGCCAAAGGCAGGAGGTATATGGAGTTAGATCACAGATCAGCCATGATCTTATCAAATGGCGGAGCAAGCACGAGGGTGCTGAATGGCCTACTCTTGTTCCTTTGTTCCTATTTACAGCACAGAAACAGGCCATTCGGCCCAACTGGTCTATGCCGGTGTTTATGCTCCACACAAGCCTCCTTCCACCCTACTTCATCTAACCAATTCCAATGCTCTCCTGGCCGGCCTCCCATCTTCCACCCTCCATGAACTTGAACTCATCCAAAACTCTGCTGCCTGTGTCCTAACTCGCACCAAGCCCCGTTCACCCATCCCCCCTGCGCTTGCTAACCTACATTGGCTCCCGGTCCAGGAACGCCTCGATTTTAAAATTCTCATCCTTGTTTTCAAATCCCTCCATGGCAGCGCCCCTCCTTATCTCTGTAACCTCCTCCAGCCCTACGGCCCTCCGCGATCTCTGCGCTCCTCCAATTCTTGCCTCTTGTGCATCCCCGATTTTAATCGCTCCACCATTGGAGGCCGTGCCTTCAGCTGCTCTGGAATTCCCCCCCTAAACCTCTCTGCTTCTCTACCTCTCTCTCCTCCTTTAAGACACCCCTTAAATCCTACTTCTTTGACTAAACTTTTGGTCACCTGTCCTAATATCTCCTTATGTGGCTCGGTGTCAAATTTTGTTTGAAAATCACACCTGTGAAGCTACTTGGGATGTTTTACTATGTTAAAGGTGCTATATAAATGTAAGTCATTGTTGTTGTTGTAACCTTATTAGCATATCCTTCTATTCCTTTCTCCCTCATGTGTTTATCTAGCTTCCCCTTAAATGCATCTGTGCTATTTGCTTCAACTGCTCCTTGTGGTGACGAGTTCCATATTCTTACCACTCTTCGAGTGAAGAGGTTTCTCCAGAATTCTCTATTGGATTTATTGGTGACTATCTTATATTTATGGCCCCTCGTTTTGGTCTCCATCGCAAGTAGGGACAGGATTTTGTGGCTTAGATGATAATATTAGAGTAATAAACTAACTCGTTACATTTCAGAGAACCATCGAATGATACAGCACAGAAGGAGTCTATTGTCTGTGCCAGCTTTTTGAAAGAGCTAACCTATTAATCCAACTCCCCTTGCCTTTCCCAATAGCCCTGCAAATGTTTCCTTTCAAGTATGTATCCATTTCCCGATTGAAAGTTATTATTGAATCTGCTTCCACCGCCCTTTCACTAGCTTTATTTCTGTAGTAGTTCAGTTTGATAGCTCGAAACATCAGAAACTGGCAAGGTCAGGGCGACAGTAATTTCACTGGACTTGGCAACAAACTAATAATGTAGGGCAAGACGGACTCGCTTTCATAACTAAAGGAATAATTCAGGCTGTATGTTCAAAGAGAATTTACCAAATGAAAGGCAAACGGCAAGGATGATTTGATTGCACTAATTCAATCTGCGCACAAAATACTTTAGAAATTTTAAGCAGGGTAGTGTCCAGCTAAACATAAAAAAAGCATTGAAAGGTCCTTTAAGTTACTGCTAAATCTTGTTTATTTAAATTGGAACATGCAGACTGAAGCACTCCCTCAAGACAAAACTCAGTCTTACTGCTCCCTCCCTACCCTGAAATTGTGTTTACACTTATGCTGGGCTTCACGCTGCTTTCTGACTCCCCTAGTGTGCAGTGTACTTAAGAAGCATCATGTTAATAGTTATTGCACGGCAATGTCCCATCATCTTTGCAGACTACGCTG
Organism: Heptranchias perlo; assembly: GCF_035084215.1. Classification (NCBI taxonomy): domain Eukaryota; kingdom Metazoa; phylum Chordata; class Chondrichthyes; order Hexanchiformes; family Hexanchidae; genus Heptranchias; species Heptranchias perlo. Next base: position 10,355,249 of record NC_090338.1, on the reverse strand, counting down.
ATGTGACCAGGGAGAGGGCTTAACAAGATGGGCAAATTTAAATAAACAGGACTTATCTGTAATGTAAAAGACTTTGGAAAGTTTCCCGTAATGTGTTTAGTTCCATCTTTTGCTGTTTCAAATTGGCTTCTAAAGTGGGTCAATTGAAGATTGAATTTGTTTTTGTAACTTCATTGAAAGATAATTGGATGCTGCCACCGGGGAGCATATTTACTGATCTTATCTTCATTTTATAGATTTTTCTGGAGAAGAACAAGTCCACTGACAAATCTGTCACCAAAGAGTAGATTTTTGCACTGCTGGTGCTAAGGCTGTGAGATTAGTGTACCATAGGCTTAGTTCTCACCCTCACCCCAAACAGCAAACCCGACCAAAACCTTTAGGTCAGCCGCATTAACTGTGCACAGCAAGCTCCCAGTGTAGAATGCTGGAATGTGACCATCACTAGGAGCTCGCTCAGTGAAGATGGGCCGAATTGCTCATGCTGCTGCAGATACCTAAAGGGCTGCAGCAGCTATTTGAAGGAGAGTGGCTGCTTAAAAGGAAGTTGCTACCGTAGGAAATTTCTGGTTGCACAATGAAATGAGAACGGCAAAAAGAAAAGGGCCAGCATATGTCTGGGCAGGAAGATAAATAAATGATGGAAGCAGGAAATGAAAAAAAATCTTACATTCATAGGAACAAGCGTAGGCCATTCAGCCCTCAGTCTTGCTCCACTGTTCAATTAAATCATGGCTTATCAGCCATTTACGTGCCTATGATCCATATCCCTTGAAACCCTTAACTAATAAAAATCTGTCAATCTCAGTCTTGAAAGTTTCAATTGACCCAACATCCACAAGGCTTTTCTCCCAAAATGTATTACCTCACACTTATCCCCGTTAAATTATATCTGCCACCTGTCTGCTTATTTTGCTAACCTATCCATGTCTGCCTGAAGTCTTTTGCTGTCCTCCTCACTGTATGCCGAACCTCCTACTTTTGTGTTGTCATCAAATTTCGAGATCGCATTGCCTGTGCCCAAGTCCAAATCATCAGGAGCAAGAGTGGACCCAGCACTGACCGCTAGAGTAGACCAATCCCAACCTTTCTCCAGTCCATGCAACATTGAATTACCCTGCCTCTTTACTTCCTGCTCATCAACCAGATTTCTATCCATTTGACTACATTTCCTCTTACACCATACACCACCCCGTGTTTTTGTAACAAGACTCTTGTAAGGCACCTTATCAGTGCTTTCTATGAATCCACATATACTATCCTGAGTTCCTCTATCACATCAGCTGTAAGAATCTTTTCCTATTTTAGAATTTTCCCCGAGCTAAGCGAATTTGTCCACCGGTTCCATTTGCAAAGAATTAATTCTTCTCATCCTGGCCCTTCATTATATTTCCACCCAACTCATCCCCTAAAGCGCGTATCCCGTCTTTAACAGTTCAATACTTTAGGCATCATTATTAAACCTGTCAAAGAAAAAATGAAGTCTGCTTCCTATCTCCATGAATCACGCACATTAAAAGAACAATTGAAAATCGACAAATTGTCAACAGAATGTTCCAAAAGAGTGGGTCGAATCTTTAGTACTTACCTGAAGTGGAGGGACCAAGAAATCCAGCCTGCTCCTGAACAAGTTAACACCCCAGGCTGTACTTTGAAACCTGTTGAATAAAACCGATGCATGGTGCTGGCGTTTATGACATCACTCAGCCATCCCTATTTGAACCGATGGCCTAGGAATTGAGCCGCGTAATGCCTGTTTTTTTTTAATCAGGCGCTATGCGGCCACCCAAGGACCCTAACGGGGTCTAAGATAACCCCAATATGCCATCTTGGTGCAGGAGGCATCGCTCGCCTGAGGAAAACACGCCGGCTGAATGTAAACGATGTTTAGATCAGACTCAAAAAAAGCCGTCCTCATTCTGGAGAGACTGAGGCGACATCCTTGTTAAAGTAGGGAGAGAAGGATAAACTGAGGTAGAAACAGTAACGTCAATTGTGGGCAGAAATTGGTACAACAATTAAAGTAGAATAAATGGAAAGAGTTTGTTGAGACCAATAGTGGAACAGTGACTTCGGCCTAGATTTCCCTCTGCTGTACCACCCCTGGCAGGCAGGATTGCGGTGGGAACAGGCAGGAATATGGTCCAGTTAGGCCTCCCCCCGTCATCCACCCTGTTGAAATTGCCACGGGCTGCCCCTTCCCCATCTGCCGCCCGTAAATGATGGTGGGGTGGTAGGCCTGGTGAGCTGTCCCATTTCCCTACTTTCCTTCCACCCGTGCCTTCAAACTGTGAAGAAAGATAGATCTTGAATTTATATAGTGCCTTTCATGACCTCAGGATGCCCCAAAGCACTTTACAGCCAATTTTTTGACGTGTGGTCACTGTTGTAATGTTGGAAACGCAGCATCCGATTTGCACACAGCGAGTTCCCATGAAATAAATGATCGGATAATCTGTTCTTACTGATGTCGGTTGAGGATAAAAATATTTGCCAGGCCGCCAGGGAAAACTCCCCTGGAATTCTTCAAATAGTTCTACGGGATCTTTTACATCCACCTGAGAGGGCAGACGAGGCCCCAGTTTAACATTTCATCCAAAAGACAGAACCGCCAATAGTGCAGCATTCCCTCAGTGCTGCCAGCCTAGCTTATATGCTTAAGTCTCTAGAGTGGGACTTGAACCCATAACCTTAGAGGCAAGTGTGCTGCCAACTGAGCCACAGATGACACTAGAGGCACCATGTCCCTGCCAGGGAATGTGAGCAGAGGGCACGAGGTGTTGAAAATTACGAAAGGGTGGAACGGGGTAGACATAAGCAGACTGTTTCCAGTAGTTGAGGGGTCTGGAACGAGGGACCATGGATACAAGATTAAATGTAAGAGATTTAAAACAGAGGGCAAGAGAAACCTCTTTGGATTGAGAGTGGTAAAGCTGTGGAATTCACTTTCACTTGGGGCAAAAATTACGTCCAAATTCAAAATTAGATCAGACAGGTGGATAACGGAAAAGGGGTTGAAGGGAAATGGGAACAGGGAGGGTTAATGTGGTTAGGACTATTTGCTCGCATGGAGGGCAAACGCCGATATGCATTGGTTGAGTCAAGTGGCCTGTCTCCGTGTTGTGACTTCTATGTATATGTATTTGTATGAAAAGGGTGGCGATGGTTTCTGGGCAGCAACAGAAGACCCGCTGAAACCCCATTTGGAGGAAGAGCGACCAGCAGTGGGCATCCCTCGCCTCCCCTGAGGCCCCAAACCTTAGGCATCAGCTCAGTCTGAGGACGAAGGCGAAAGTTGCCCCACTGATCTTTGGGGCCTCTTGCCCCATTTAAGCAGGGTTCAGACTCTCCCGGAGCTACAGGGGTGCAGGATCCGCCACAGGTTTTCCTGACTGGCAGCAGAGGGCTCCCTCCTGTTACCGAGGTTACCGCCTGAAGCCTGCACTGCATTCCTAATGACACCCAACCCAGGAAATTTTGGCCGGGGTCATGGCTGCTGGGCAGCTGCCCTGTCCCAACCCTCCTGAGGTGGTGAGAGGAAAATTCAGATCTTGATCTCTTTCAAACTTACTATATTGATTGCAGGGATGAGAGGGTTGTCCTATGAGGGGAGCTTGAGTAGAATGGGCCTATACTCTCTGGAGTCTAGAAGAATGAGAGGCGATCTCATTGAAACATATAAGATTCTGAGGGGGCTTGCCAGGGTAGATGCTGTGAGGCTGTTTCCCCTGAAGAATAAATATTGGCTAGCACACCAAGGAGAACTCCCCTGGAATTCTTCAAATAATGCCACGGGATCTTTTGCATCCACCTGAGAGGGCAGGCGAGGCCTCAGTTTAACATTTCATCCAAAAGACAGAACCTCCAATAGAACTAGTGGGCATAGTCTCAAGATAAGGGGTCGGCCATTTAAGAATGAGATGAGGAGGAATTTCTTCACTCTGAGGGTAGTGAATCTTTGGAATTCTCTACCCCAGAGGGCTGTGGATGTTGAGTCATTGAGTATATTCAAGACTGAGATCAATAGATTTTTGGACTCTAGGGGAATCAAGGGATATGGGGATCAGGTGGGAAAGTGGAGTTGAGGTCGAAGATCAGCCATGATCTGATTGAATGATGGAGCAGGCTCGAGGGGCGGTATGGCCTACTCCTGTTCCTATCTCTTATGGTCTTATATTCTTATGTTCTTAAACGTGTGATGCTTAACTCAGGTCTGGGAGGCAACATGAAGCTCAACATTAACAATCTCTGGTCCTCTGCATCTCCCCTGAGTTACTTTTGTTTTACAACCAGATCAGAATTGACTGAAAATTAGCCAGAAGTTATTAAGGTTTCATCTTGCATCAGACAGAAGATGCTTCAAGTATCTGTCAAGGGGCGAAGATACAATTGAAAATCCAACGTATGCAAATATATAAATCAATTGAGAGGTAATTTGTAATGAATGCCCGAGGCTTGTTCAGTTAAAAGTTCCAGTACATCTATTGACACCACTGTGTCAGCCAATGAGTTGGAGGCGGGGCGAGACATACAGCACGATTTACAGCCGAACAGTGCATTTTACAGCAAACAAAGTCTATTTACTCAGCAAACAGCAAAGCAAACAAGGTCTACTTACAGTCTATTTAAAAAGAGTCTCTACGAACTGCAACCAACAGAACTCCTGCGTGTAAAATCAATCCTAGTCACTTAGAGCAGTGATTGATGGGAGAATTACCCAATCGTCTCCATTCAGGCCGGGAATAGTGGTATCACTATACGCAGCCTACTGACAGCTTTCCACAATACTGTCCGGAGGTCACAAGCCCACTTCAGTATCTGCGTGCCTCTTTTAATCAATCATGAAGTGTACTGAGTTTGGGCAGTCAGGATTGCATTATGTGCTGGGCGACCTGTCCACTATCTTTGCACCAGATGATAGAACCAGTTTAAGAAAGAAAGGTTTACATTTATATAGCACCTTTCACGACCTCCGGGCATCCCAAAAACACTCTACAGCCAATGAAATATTTTCGAAATGTAGTCACTGTTGTAATGTAGGAAACGTGGCAGCCAATTTGCGCACAGCAAGGTCCCACAAACAGCAAATGTGTTCATGACCAGGTAATCTGTCTTCGTGGCGTTGGTTGAAGGATAAATATTGGCCATGACACTGCGGCGAGGTCCTCAGCTCTTCTTTGAAATAGTACCATCTTTAACGTCCACCTGAGAGGGCAAATAGGGCCTCAGTTTAACGTTCCATCCGAAAGATGATACTTCTGACAGTGCAGCACTCCCTCAGTGCCACACTGGAGTGTCTAGATTATGTGCTCAAGTACCTGAGAGTGTCACCACTGAGCCATGGCTGACACCTTAGTAGTTTAGCATTTGTCTGTTCATTGCCAGAAAGTGTGCACTATGCTCTTGGAACAGTGCCTATCCCGTGTTTGAGGATTAAATCAATTGGTACGTGTAGCATAAAATCATACAGCAAAGAAGGAGGCCATTCAACCCACTGTGCCTATGCTGACTCTTTGAAAGAGCTATCTAATTAGTCCCACTCCCCTGTTCTTCCCCATAGCCCTGCAAATTTTTCCTTTTCAAGTATTTATTCAATTCCCTTTTGAAAGTTACTATCGAATCTGCTTCCACCGCCCTTTCAGGCAGCGCATTCCAGATCATAACAACTCGCTGTGTAAACAAAATTTCTCCCTCTCCTCATCTCCCCTCTGGTTCTTTTGCCAATTATCTTAAATCTGTGTCCTCTGGTTACCTATTAAATCTCCTCCTAACCTTCTGAGACCTAACTAGTGATTGATAAAGGTTTAGCAGAACTTCCTTCACAGCAGAGGTAAGAATGGGGTCCCTTAATCTGCTGCACAAAACATGCAAAAGTACACTCTTAAAATACTTATAGTATCATATACACAATATAGTTAATGAGGCAGTTGTTTCCTGGAAACATAATATGCACTTAAGATTGATTGTAAGAGGAATATTTTAAGTACCAATGTCTGTTTTTACACAGACTGGGGTTTAGGTCCAAACAGATTATTATTCTAATTCCAGTTTTATAAGGGCTTCCTTCGCTTATTCACTGATTAAGATAAATTGCTTCTACATTGCTCGGCTTATTAAAAACGTAATAGCCACCCTCAGAGGTATATAGTTTTCCGAAGATCACATTTTATTTGTTTTTTTTATTTCCTCAATTAATTCTTTTTTGTTACGGAACTAACCTCGGTTGCAATTACACAATCCTACAGACGCTGCCTCTTTCCTGTGTTCAAATTAAGGCTCTGGTGGCAAAATTTGTCTTGTCAGCTGTGGCTCAGTGGAGAGCACTCTCACCTCTGAGTTAGAAGGGCTGAGGATTTACACTTGAGTGCAAAAATCTAGGCTGACTCCGTACTGAGGGAGCGCTGCACTGTCGGAGGTGCCACCTTGTGGGTGAGACATTAAACCGAAGCCCCGTCTATCCTCTCAGGCGGACATAAAAGATCCCATGGCACTATTTTGAAGAAGAGCAGTGGAGTTCTCCCCGGTGTCCTGGCCAATATTTTTCCCCTCAACCAACATCACTCAAAACAGATTATCTGGTCATTGTCTCATTGTGGGACCCTGCTGTGCGTAAATTGCCTGCTGCGTTTCCTACATTACAACGGTGACTACACTTCAAAAGTAATTCATTGGATGTAAAATACTTTAGGACATCCTGAGGCCATGAATGGCGCTATATAAATGCAGGTCTTTCTTGAGTGGTGTGCACGTTTAGGTGATAGTGAATCGGCAGCCTGCTTTAAACTCCAATGCTCTCCAGGTTGGCCTCCCATCTTCCACCCTCCATGAACTTGAACTCATCCAAAACTCTGCTGCCTGTGTCCTAACTCGCACCAAGTCCCGTTCACCCATCCCCCCTGCGCTTGCTAACCTACATTGGCTCCCGGTCCAGGAACGCCTCGATTTTAAAATTCTTATCCTTGTTTTCAAATCCCTCCATGGCAGCGCCCCTCCTTATCTCTGTAACCTCCTCCAGCCCTACGGCCCTCCGCGATCTCTGCGCTCCTCCAATTCTTGCCTCTTGTGCATCCCCGATTTTAATCGCTCCACCATTGGAGGCCGTGCCTTCAGCTGCTCTGGAATTCCCCCCCTAAACCTCTCTGCTTCTCTACCTCTCTCTCCTCCTTTAAGACAGCCTGCTTTAAACTCCGGGACAATTTTCTTTTCCAATGACTTGCCTTTCAAACTTTATTTATTATTGAGAGACTAAGGCGAAGGGCTGAGGCCTGTAGTGCAGAAGACCTCAAGGCTCTGAAGAGAAGACAAGACAAATCAAGCAGTACTGATTTGGTGACACTAAGCTTGGGTTTTAAAATCTGGAAGATCATAAGAGGAAGGAAAGAGAGAGCCTTTTTAGTAAAACCTGTAGGGGTAACACTGAGTTTCCCCAGTGTCACCAGATGGGAACTGAATAAACATTAAGGCAAGTGCCTTAGGGCATCACAAGTATGATAAATAAACAATAAATAATGCAGCGAGATTACACAAATAATAATTAAATCACAATGTGATTGTGAGTGTCGATCATCCCCTTTATGCTCACCGGTCGCGGAAGGCCTAAAATGTACCAGAGGGGAATGCATGCTCCCTCTCCAGGGCCACCCAGTCATGGAGAATCCCACGGGAGAGAGGCAGAGGAATTTCACAGTTTCGAGTTTCTGGAAAGGAGTGAGTTACAGCACAAAACTGTGAGGTGGGTGAGTGAGGATGGTAGAGTATAGGATGGCAGAAGTCCAAGTTAGGAGGAAGAAAAATGTTCTGATGAACACTTACCATGGTGATGTCAAGAAACAACAAAGAAAGTTGTAATGGAGGGGGTACAGTTGGAAGCTAGAGGTGAGAGGCAGGCCACTGACTAAATGATAAGCTTCGACTCGTCTCGCAGCCCAAAGTGGGTGAGAGTTGTTAGAAAAGCCTCCCTGGATATGGGAGTAATATTGAAGGAGTTGGGTTTTCCAGAGAGTTAAGAGCTTTCTGAGGGGAAAGCTCCCCTCCAAGTCACACACCATCCTGACTTGGAAATATATCGGCCATTCCTTCATTGTCGCTGGGTCAAAATCCTGGAACTCCCCACTTAACAGCACTGTAGGAGAACCTTCACCACACGGACTGCAGCGGTTCAAGAAGAAAGCCCACCACCACCTTCTGAAGGGCAACTAGGGATGGGCAATAAATGCCGGCCTCGCCAGCGACGCCCACATCCCCAGAATGAATTTTTAAAAAAAGAAGCATTTGGCATGAAATGCAACAAGGTTTTGTTCTGAAGGCAGATTAAGGAATGGAGATGATGTGAGGGTTCCAGTTAAAGCTGGAGGAGATAAGGGGACCAAAAACTTCTACAGATGAAGAAGGACTCAATCCAGACCCTTCGAACGTATACACTGGTGACTGTCTCTTAGACATGCAAGAGACACGGAAGGAAATGTGTTAGTGGAGAGCTGTTAAAACATGATTTCCATCACCCCTTCAAAAGGTGTGGAGAAGATTAAAATGGAGGGATTCAGCTATTGCATGTTGAGAGAAGTGAAGTTTATGTGCAATGATGCCATTCATCCAAATAGTTTTTTTTTTTTAAAAAGTTAATTTTCACCCTTTCAGTTCATCCAGTAACAAATCTAACAGAATGCAAGGGTCAGATAAATTATTCTTAGGTGGCCCACAAAACACTTCAATTATATTTTCTTCTCTCTGCAAAACTGTGCTAAGTACAGTCACCTCACGATGACACTCTGATATACAGTCACCAGCTGTGAAATGAATTGTTTATAGATCTCCTATTAACAGGGGAGCCACATAAGGTATCATCTCTACAACAAGCACTGTCATGTGTTCTTATTCTGGTCACTAAAGACAAATTTATAGCGAGGGGCTGGCACACAAAGGGTTTTTTTTTCACACATGTAAGCTTCGAAACTATTTTTTTTTCTGTTTCTGTCAACAGCAGAGATAAAGCGTGGCCATTATAAAAACTAAACATTTCGGTAATAAAGTAACATGATTTATGTACCTTTCCGCTCCATGAGCAATGTGGTTCCTGAAACAATACTCCCTGAATGTGATAATGAACTAAAAGTGCATTACGGCTTTGCGGCTTAAAGGAGAGGTGCAATCTTGGTAATGACAACCAATAATCTAATTTGCCTTCAGCGCAAGGCATAATTGTACCCTCTGGGTAATAAATTCTTCATCAGAACGCAGAGAATCTGCACTCAGGTTCCCGTCTTGATATTACTTTCATGTCACTCGGCAGCGTGATGTATGGGCGTGTTGGATGCTGCTGAGTGGCTTGATTTTTTTTTTAAAAGAGCCTTGTAGCTCCGATGCGTTCCTCTTCCTCTTGCTGTAATAAGATCAAAACAAAAACCCGTTGCTGCCCCCACATCTTCGCAGAAAGCTTAATTTGTGTCTGAAAGAAGCTAAAATGCGGTAAGGGCCGTCGGAGAGGATGCTGATCCTGCGGGTAACCAAAAAAAAAAAGAAAAAATTAAAGGTGAGTTTGTCGCACAAGTTTGTAAGAAATAGAACGTATCGGCGTAACAGACGGCCAGCGCCACTGGGAGGGAAAGGCCTCTCTGCTAAGAGCTCGGCTGCTTCTGACAGACAATGGGGGTGAAAATTGGCAAATGGGCAGTTGTGCCCATTTAGCGAATCGGCCGCCCATTTTACACCCCACCCGGTGGCTTCAATGGAAAAGAAAATCGGGGGGTTGTAAAAACGGTCGGCCGACTCGCTATTGCCCCATTTGGCACGACCGTCCAAGATCAGTCTTCACCCCCCCTCCGTGCTGTGCTGTCACATGTGCTTTATTACGTTCCTCTTAAGTTCACCGCCACATCTCTCTTTCTGTCTTTCCCTCGCACCCTTTTTTCTGTCTCTCCCCTTTTTCTTTCTCTCTCTCTCTCAGCTGGGCGCAGGAGTCAGTTAAAGCAGCTTCAATCATCTCAGAAGAAGCTTCATCCAGGTTGGGTCACACTTTCAGAGAGAGAGAGAGCGACGTCAATTCAAACCGTCCAACAAGTGACACAATGATTTATTACCATATTTTTCTGAGTTCGAACAGAAATGAGTGTCCCCTGGACTCTGCTCCCCCTTTAAGTCACCTCTAATTGCCCCTTGAAATTTCACTAAGAATCACAGAGAAAAGAAAGATTTCAAAGGTGACATATTTTTGGAAGATTCGGACAGTATTCTTCATCACAGTAAACACTGAAAGGGCGGGGTTGAACTGATCTCCGCAAAACGCATCGCAGGCAGTGATAGCTGTGATAGAAAGCTCACTGGTCCCTTTCTCCCGGCCCACCAGAGCTGATCCAAGCTGCATCTTTCTCATGCATGTGGAAAAAAAAAATCAATGTTTCCAGTTGCAGGTTCGATTCTTGGCCTGTGCTGAAAAAGAAAGAAAGAATTTGCATTTATATAGCGCATTACATGACTTCAGGACCTCCCAAAGCGCTTTACAGCCAATGAAGTACTTTTAAAGTGTAGTCACTGTTGTAATGTGGGGAACACATTTGTCACATTTGTGCACAGTAAGGTCGTACCAACAGCAATGAGATAATGACCAGATAATCTGTTTTAGTGATGGTAGTCGGGGGATAAATATTGTCCAGGGCACAGGGGAGAACTCCCCTGCTCTTCTTCGAATAGTGTCATAGAGTCTTTTATGTCCACCTGAGAGGGCAGACGGGGCCTAGTTTTAACTTCTCATCCAAAAGATGGCACCTCTGACAGTGCAGCACTCCCTCTAGGAGCGTCAGCCGAGATTTTACACTCTGGAGGGAGACTTGAACACAGGTTCTTCTAGCCTCAGAGGCAAGAATACTACCCACTGAGCCACAGCTGACACTGTTTTACCAATCCCACTGGGGTCAGCAGTAAGGCTGTTACAATCTGTCTCAGCGGAGCTGGGTTTCCACTGCTGATTGCTATCCAGTGACCCCCCCCCCCTCACTGGATACGCATATGTAGGCGTTTTGATTGAGAAGATAGAGAGAAACTGTTTCCAAGGATAGCAGGGTCGGTAACCAGAGGACACAAATTTAAGATAATTGGCAGACAGTCCGGGGGGAAATAAGGAAATTTTTTTTTTACGCAGCGAGTTGTTATGATCTGGAATGCACTGCCTGAAAAGGTGGTGGAAGCAGATTCAATAGTGTAAGAATATGGTTTAAAACAAGCATATAAAATAGGAAGGCAAAAGTTCAGCATCTCTGTGAGAACAAGGACGGCTCACACAGCATCAGGGAGACCATAGAACAGATAACATTAACGTCAAAAGGTGGTTTACACCAAAACAAGAGATGTGGTTGCTATGAAATGGACATTGGTGGGGGCGTGAAAGGCTGAATAAGGGGGGCTGTACTCAGATAAGAAGGACACATTCCTCAGAGGAACGTAACAGCTTGTAAACAGAGGGGGAGGTTGAGGTCATTAGCTACGTTACGTAAAACAGCTTATCTTAAGTTGCTAACGTGGCGTCAGCACGGTGGGAGGACTTACGACCATGAGATAAGACCAGCGGTGCTTCCATACAGAACAACGCAGCCGAATAGTATAAAGTTAGGGCATGCTCCTTCCCAAAAGTTAGAGCTCTCAAGAGGGACGGTCAGAAGTCCATCAGGTTGAATTGATAGCTTGTCATTTAATGTAATCTGTAGACAGTTGTATTATAACTATAATAATATAATGTCGAAGACAGCTATAGTGCAAGTCTGTTGTAAGTCAATCTATTAAACTTGCTATTTTATAACCTTTCAGGCTAGAATCAAGCGGAAGTTATTGTTGATGGATTAACAACCCATAGTTACAACAGCAACGGGAGAAATGCGCTAACATAATGGCATCCCTGGGTGGGTCCGAGTTTTAAAGATTTAAAAATAAATAGTGTTGAGAGACAGAGAGATACAGAGACAGAGACTGAGAGACAAAGAGAGAGATAGAGAGAGAGAGAGAGAGAAATAACCTCGGTGAGCGGGCCGGATGGTTTATGTCCTAAGCAAAAGAAAAGAGGGAAATAAATTGTGCAGGGGGATGAGGAGTTAAAATTAATCATTTCAAGGCAGACAAAGGCTATAAAGGAATTATGTAAAAATCAGTAGAACGTTACTTGCTGCAGAATGTGTTCTTTGTTTTAAAAGACTGGGTTAGCGCTTTCTTTTTGCAATGTTACTTTGTGTTCTCTTTTGTGTAATGTTGCAAAGATTTTGTTTTGCTGTGAAGGCTAACGTGTCCTTGATTAAAAATGGTAGAAATGAACCTTAATCTCCTGTCTCTATGACAACAATCTGGAAATGTTGGACTAACTAAAAATAAGATGAACAAACTAAAATATTATCTTCCCTGACACGAAAGGTTTTTTTAAAAATTTACATGAAAGCTGCGTTGACGCACACTGCATCAGTTGTTTTATTTTTCTGCAAAGAAGTTAACCCTTTCCAAGGGCACCGACATCTGTTTTTAATTCACCAAGCAACAAACTTTGCACTTGTTTAAAATAACTTTCTTAATGTTAGTGGATATTTCCCCACATAATAGAAGGAAATATCGGGCATAATTTGGTGCTCTCTTTGCTGACTATTTCCTCCTGGAGTGAGGTAATTAGATTCATTCACTGAAACGTGTGTGTATTAAACGATCCAGTGGTGTTAAGAATTTAAGACCTTATCGGCAGACATTGGCAGATATCAAATAGCACAGCATGGTGACGTTTTGGACTGATACTTGGATTTCGATCATGCTGTGTATCAAGGAAGAAAGTACTTTGGGGAGGAAATAAAACATTACACTGACAAGTCCTGACAGTTCAAAAATACTGCTCTCAAATTGCGATAATGAAAAGTGGCCCAAGATGAATTTAAGTAAAACAAACAAAATAATGTATTTGGATATTGGACCAGACTGTAAATATTGTGTTCGACAGTAAAGTTCTTCCAGGGCTCATGAATGGAAATATAATGGGATGTGTAAAATTGGATGAGAGGAAGTGATGGAGGATATAAGATAGAAACAGGGAAATTACACCACCAAATGGGAATGTACAATCAAGTGAAAGTCAGGAAAGTGTAGTTGAGAATAGAAAATTGATAGCTTTTTCTTGGAGATATTTGTGTCCTTGCCTTTACTGAACAATGAGAAAACTGCATTTTTTAACCTGGGCACTACCCGAGTCATCAGGACCATGCAGAGGGAGATAAGCAAAGACCTCCAGACAACCCCCCGATCTTTGGATAAGATAACCTGAAAGCCCAAGAATGGCTACAGTGGACACGAAAGATACAAATGTATGTTGCCATCAATTGGAAACAGAGACGAGGATGAAGGACATGGCCAGCAGAAAGTTAATATTCAAGAATTTGACCTATGATATGTTGCGTGTGAGGCAACTAATATGCGGAAATGCGTGATGGAGATGCACTGAAGAACGGGTCTCAGACACGCTCAGTTGCTTGACATCAGCACGACATGAAATGGTTAATGTGGCTCAGAAGAGTGTGAAAACCTTTTAAACAAGGCACTGACACATGCTCCACAGAGAAATGGACTAATTAATGAAACAATCAGGAAAGACTGGTACCAATCAGAGGGATTGAAATTAAAGTAAAGAGAGACATAGTAATTTGGATTTCCAAAATTCAGGATTAGGTTCCTTTCAGTTAACAATGAAATTGGGCTCTGGAGAAATAATACTGAGCAAAAATATCCACAAGACTATTAGCAAAAGGAGGGCTGGAGAATCTTTTAAGTTCATGATTTCTTGATATTATGATACCCTGTAGGTTTCTGTATTAACCAAATGAAACTTAGAAGCAATGTGCATATGTTTATGTTTGCTTATGTAAACTCAAAATGATCTTAGGCAAGATCAAAGAGATAGTTGAGGGATAAAGTGAAAATTGAACCTGGGTGGAACCAGGAGCCAAGCATAGGAACATAGGAACAGGAGTAGGCCATTCAGCCCCTCATGCCTGCTCCGCCATTTGATAAGATCATGGCTGATCTGTGATCTAACTCCATATACCTGCCTTTGGCCCATATCCCTTAATACCTTTGGTTGCCAAAAGCTATCTATCTCAGATTTAAATTTAGCAATTGAGCTAGTATCAATTGCCATTTGCGGAAGAGAGTTCCAAACTTCTACCACCCTTTGTGTGTAGAAATGTTTTCTAATCTCACTCCTGAAAGGTCTGGCTCTAATTTTTAGACTGTGCCCCCTACTCCTAGAATCCCCAACCAGCGGAAATAGTTTCTCTCTATCCACCCAATCTGTTCCCCTTAATATCTTATAAACTTCGATCAGATTACCCCTTAACCTTCAAAACTCTAGAGAATACAACCCCAATTTGTGTACTCTCTCCTCGTAACTTAACCCTTGAAGTCCGGGTATCATTCTAGTAAACCTACGCTGCACTCCCTCCAAGGCCAATATGTTCTTCCGAAGGTGCGATGCCCAGAACTGCTCACAGTACTCCAGGTGCGGTCTAACCAGGGTTTTGTATAGCTGCAGCATAACTTCTGCCCCCTTGTACTCTAGTCCTCTAGAAATAAAATCCAGTATTCCATTAGCCTTATTGATTATTTTCTGCACCTTTTCAAGCATGGTCAATATCCCATCTCATATAACTCGCATAAAGTTCCCAGACATTTATCAAGAGGGCGGTGCTAATAGGAGGGGGGGAGGCGGTGAAGTCGTGTCTCAGTGTGTGTATGAACGACAGTTTGTAAGAGACAGAGCACGCTGACACTTCAGGACTATAAACACCCAAAGGTCAAGAGATGGCCCGATTCTAGACGTTATAATTGAACCAGAGTGGTTTCCATTCAGGTTCAAGAGGAGGGAATGTAAGAATATGGTTTAAAACAAGCATAGAAAACAGGAGGGCAAAAGTTCAGCATCTCTGTGAGAACAAGGACAGCTCACACAGCAGATCATCAGGGAGACCATAGAACAGATGACATTAACGTCAGAAGGTGGTTTACACCAAAAACAAGAGATGTGGTCGCTACGAAACCGACATTGGTGGGGCCTTGCAAGGCCGAATAAGGGGGGCTGTACTCGGATAAGAGGGACGCATTCTTCAGAGCTTGTAAACAGAAGTGGAGGTTGAGGTCATTAGCTAGGTTACATAAAACAGCTTACCTTGAGTTGTTAACATGGCGTCAGCACGGTAGGAGGACTTACGACCTTGAGATAAGACCAGCGGTGCTTACGTACAGAACAACGCAGCCGAATAGTATAAAGATAGGGCGTGCTCCCTCCCAAAAGTTAGAACTCTCAAAAGGGTACAGTCAGAAGTCCATCAGGTTGTATTGATTGCTTGTCATTTAATGTGATCTGTAGACAGTTGTATTATAACTATAACAATGGTAAATGTAATGTTGAAGACAATTGTAGTGCAACTCTGTTGTAAGTCAATCTATTAAACTTGCTATTTTATAACCACTCAGACTAGAATCAAGCGGAAGTTATTGTTGATGGATTAACAACCCATAGTTTCGACTGTAATGAGTGAAATCCGCTAACAAATAGTAACTTTCGAAAGGGAATTGGATGTTAACTTGAAAAGGAACAATTTGCAGGGCTCTGGGGAAAAAGCAGGGGGAGTTTGACTAATTGGATAGCTCTTTCAAAGAGCCAGCATACACAAAATGGGCTGAAAGGCCTCCTTCTGTGCTGTATCATTTTATGATTCTATGATTCTTTGAGACAACAATGGAGTCTATTGATAAAGGAATGCCTTGGATGTTGTGTACATGGCCTTTCAAAAGGCATTTTATCAAATTGTTGATAAAATGAAGGGACACGATATTAACGAGCATGTGGCAGCGTGGATAGGAAGTTGTTGAAGGACTAGAAAAGAGAGAATAGTGGCTAATGAATGCTTTTCAACTGAAGGGATCAGTATTGGGACCATTGCTCTTCTCAATATACATAAATAATCTGGAATTATGATACATTTTGATAAAGAAAGTTGGAGAAAAATTGTTTCCTCTGGATGATGAGTCAGCAACACCGTGGCTGCAGTGTGTACCATCCACAGGATGCACTGCGCAACTCGCCAAGGCTTCTTCGACAGCACCTCCCAAACCCGCGACCTCTACCACCTCGAAGGACAAGAGCAGCAGGTACATGGGAACAACATCACCTACACGTTCCCCTCCAAGTCACACACCATCCCGACTTGGAAATATATCACCGTTCCTTCATCGTCGCTGGGTCAAAATCCTGGAGCTCCCTTCCTAACAACACTGTGGGAGAACCTTCACCACACGGACTGCAGCGGTTCAAGAAGGCGGCGCACCACCACCTTCTCAAGGGCAAATTAGGGATGGGCAATAAATGCCGGCCTCGCCAGCGACGCCCACGTCCCATGAGCGAATAATAAAGAACAATAAAAATTTAAGATCATCATCAGACGAGGCCTCAGTTTAACGTTTCGTCCGAAATATGGCACCTCTGACAGTGCAGCACTTCCTCAGTGCTGCAGTGAAGTGTCAGCTTGGAGACATGCATGAGAAAGATATAGCTTGGACCAGGATAAAGGGAGAGAATAGGAGATTGATTTTTTTTTATGCAGAGGATTGCTAGGGCTTGCTATGTTCTAACAGAAACACCAGTGGAAGCAGAATCCATAATGGCTTTTCACAGGTAAGTGGATAAATATCTGAGAAAGGGAAAGAGTAGAAGGGCAGGGGACGGGACTAAATGGATAGCTTTTCTCCCCTGAGAGTCAGCACAGGCACAATGGGTCGACCCGCCTCCTTCTGTGCCGTGTACCTCCATAGTTCAAGTAGCCTGCCGTAAGCTTTTGGACTCTAAGAGATTCAAGGGATATGGGGATCAGGCGGGAAAGTGGTCGAAGATCATCCATGATCTTATTGAGTGGCGGAGCAGCTTCGAGGGGCCTTATGGCCTACTCCTGCTCCTATTTCTTATTCCTATTTCTCCAAGGCTTACACACAGGAAGGGGGTAATTTTAACTTTCGGTGACACTGTAAAATGGGCGATGTGGGATCGGCCGACCGTCATACACTCCGTCCGATTTTCCTTTCCGTAAACTTCAATAGAAAGGGAGATCAGGAGAGTTGTGTAACGAGCGCCCAATCCGATATATCGACTGTCTTACACCATCGCCAAAGGTTAAAATGACCCCCGTCGAGTGGTGATTTGGATGAGGTACCTGAGAGTGGATGAGGCCTGCGTCAGCGTGACTTTGGGTCTATTAAAGCAATGGATGGATGCCACAAATTAGCTGATCTTCGCACCCCAAATTCCCATTATGTATTCCCCATCACCCCCCCCCCACCTCCTCCTCACCGACAAAGATCTGATCCGGGAACACTAAATCGTAAAATTCACACCTATTTGCTCTGGAAGTGACAAGTCACTTTGGAGCAGCCAGCCTGTAAATCTTAACATCAATAGTCGAGAGAGCCCTTTTGTGCGTAGATTAATGGGACGCAATTCCAGCAGCGTTTAAGACTTCTTATGGCTAACAGAATAATTCTGCCAGTGGACAGATTTCATAAGACAGCGAAAAAAAGAAAAGGTATATATTTTTTCTTCCCCCGAGATTTGGAGATGGGTTTGATAATCGTCAAGATACTCTTGGTGAAAGGAAGCTTCATCTGCCAAGGACCTCGATATCAGCCCCCACACAATGGCTGGGGAAGGGTCATGGGGGGAGGGGGTTAAAAATGGAAAAAACAGGGGACGCGACCCCGGCCCGTTGCATATGCGCCTGCTGCCATTTTTGCAGCGGCGGGTTTTGTGGCTTGGAGAGGTGGGACACTTCATTAACATATTTAAATCGGGCCTCCCGCCCCCCACACAGTGCAATTGGGAGCCTGATTTAAAGTTAACAGTTGCCGGCCGGGTTTCCCAGGGCTCGGGAAACCTGGCAGAGAAAGGGAGACGGGAGACGCCTGCTCAAGAAGGTAAGTGCTTTTTATGGAACTCCTTGTGGGCCAGGAGGAGAAGAGTGCTCCCCCACCCCGGCCCCTCGAGGAAGTCTTTGGCCTCCCCTCTGCCGATCGCGGTTTCTCTCCTCCCCTGCCGCGATCGCAGACCTCCTCCCCCACCCCCGCCAAGCACCAATGTCCGGTCTTCCCCCTCCTGCAATGGTCTCCCTCTCCCCTTCCCCCCAAGCACTGATCTCTGGCCTTCACCCTCACGTGATGGCCTCTCTTTCCACTCCCCCCACCCCAAGCCTTGATCGCCAGCCTCCCCCCCCCTCACATGATGGCCTCTCTCTCCCACACCCCACCCCCCCAATCTCCAATCTCCGGCCCTCTCCCCCTCCCGTGACGGCCTCTCTCTCCCGCACCCACCCCAAACCCTGATCTCCGGCCTTCTCCGCTCCCGATTGCCAGGGACTGTCCAGAAGGGTCCCCGGCTGTGGCCTCCTGCTGCTGGGTTTCCTGCCAGCCGGCCTGTCAATTTGCAAGGTTGCCGGGTGGGAAACTGAAGAAAAAAATTATAATGAGGTCCTGCCATTAAATTCGGCAGCATCGCTGCGTCCCCAGCCTTTCCGGGCTTACTCCGCGCTCCCCCGCACCCTCCCCGCCTCCCCATAAAATCGGGGCCGAGGTTCAATAATAATAATACTTTTACAGTGCCTCAATGCTTGAAAGTGCTTCACACAATGAATTGCTTTTGAAGTGCAGTGATTTTTGGTATGTACTCAGTGCGTGAGGTAGAAAGTAACTGTACTATTTAGTATGACATTTATGCCATCCGTGTGTCATACATATTTGTACATGTCATCGTCACGTCATTTTGACAACAGCCACATTATCCTTCAGAGTGATTTTGGTTTCAGGTTCTCATGGGTACATCTCATGATGGATTTGCAAGGTCAATATATGAGTGACAGTTCATGACAGCAGCCATCCAATAAACTGCTCTTTAAGCTGATCGACCTGTGTTGTGCTTTGCTATATTTCTGAGCTTTCTCTTTCCCTTGGGTATCTGGGTAAGTGATGCGTCGAATTTACAAGCGCCTTGTCATATTTTTGCAATGCCATATTATTACTAGTGACACATAACATCGGAAAGAAATTGTCTGGATAAACTGCTTGAAGTAAACTTGGAAACTGAATTGTCACCTTGCTGCAAGAACACATTGTTTGCAAAATCTAACTTCATAGAATCATAGAAATTTACGGCATTCGTCCCATCGTGTTTGTGCCGGCCGAAAAAGAGCTATCCAGCCTAATCCCACTTTCCAGCTCTTGGTCTGTAGCCTTGTAGGTTACAGCACTTCAAGTTCATATCCAAGTACATTTTAAATGAGTTGAGGGTTTCTGCCTCTACCACCCTTTCAGGCAGTGAGTTCCAGACCCCCACCACCCTCTGGGTGAAAAAAATTCTCCTCAACTCCCCTCTAATCGTTCTACCAATTACTTTAAATCTATGCCCCTTGGTTATTGACCTAGAATCATAGGTTACAGCATGGAAGGCGGCCATTCGGCCCATCGAGTCAGTGTCTGCTAAGGGAAATAGGTCCTTCCTATCCACTCATTTAGGCCGCTCATAATTTTATACACCTCAATTAAATCTCCCCTCAACCTCCTCTGTTTCAAAGAAAACAAGCCCAGCCTGTCCAATCTTTCCTCTTAGCTAAAATTCTCCAGTCCTGGCAACAAGAGCAATTAGGGATGGGCAATAAATGCCGGCCTCGCCAGCGACGCCCACATCCCATGAACGAATTTAAAAAATCCTCGTAAATCTCCTCTGTACCCTCTCGAGTGCAGTCACATCTTTCCTGTAATGTGTTGATCAGTACTGTACGCAGTACTCTAGCTGTGGCCTAACTCGTGTTTTATACAATTCTAGCATAACCTCCCTGCTCTTAAATTCTATGCCTCGGCTAATAAAGGAAAGTATCCCGTATGCCTTCCTAACCACCTTGTCTACCTGTCCTGCTACCTTCAAGGATCTGTGGACATGCACTCGAAGGTCCTTCTGATCCTGTAAACTTCTCAGTATCCTACCATTTATTGTGTATTCCCTTGCCTTGTTTGCCCTCCTCAAATGCATTACCTCACACTTACCCGGATTGAATTCCATTTGCCACTTTTCTGCCTACCTGACCAGTTCATTGACATCTTCCTGCAGTCTACAGCTTTCTTCCTCACTATCAACCACACAGCCAATTTGAGTATCATCTGCAAACTTCTTAATCATGCCCCCTACATTTAAGTCTAAATCATTGATATATACCACAAAAAGCAAGGGGCCTAGTACTGAGCCCTGCGGAACCCCACTGGAAACAGCCTTCCAGTCACAAAAACACCCGTTGACCATTACCCTTTGTTTCCTGCCACTCAGCCAATTTTGGATCCAATTTACCACTTTTCCTTGGATCCCATGGGCATTTACTTTTCTGACCAGTCTACCATGTGGGACCTTGTCGAAAGCCTTGCTAAAATCCATATAGACTACATCAAACGCACTAACCTCATAGACCCTCCTTGTTGCCTTCTCAAAAAATGTGACTTTTAATTTTTTTTTAAAACAAGAACCAACTTTTATATGTTTTTACGAACATAAGAATTGTTACGGAACAGGATTGGCAATTTGGCCTTACTAGCGACCCTTTATGAAGGTTCCAGACAGTGATTTTTACCTTCACCATCTCGGTGGTAAGCAGATTGCTTGCCCATTTTTGTTAGATAAGAGAATTAAGGGTTACAGAACTAAGGAGGGCAGAAGGAGTTAAGATACAGATCATCCATGGCAGAACAAGCTCGAGGGGCTGAATGGCCAACTCCCATTGCTATCTTCCTTCCTATGTTCCTAGTGTAGAACCCACCTGATCTTTATCCCATTGATTCGAGCCCTTCACTATAGTGAACGGAGCAGTATTTGTGCTGGTACTTGGACTTCACCTTTCCAATTTTGCCCCAACTCTTAGACTTTTCTCCAACTGTTGCATTTGTCTCTGCATGCATCAAATGGAGGTTGTCCCAGAAAAATGTGCTCTGCATCATTTCCCCCCCCGATTTTGATGAAGTTCCAGCAAATTACACAGAACAGGAATCAGGTAATCAAAATCTGAGAAAATGTCACCAACGTTGACACTGTCGGATCAATATATTTGGACGGCTTTGTACATTACCGCTGTTCATGACCCCAACATTAGGGAGGCTCACACCAATTGCACAATAACCGATAACAGTATGACCCAGTGACAAGAACCGTGACATAATAATATCATTGTTCCTTTTCCAGTCAACCATCCTTAACTCTAGGATGCAATTTATTCCTGGACAGGATGTGAGAAAGGACAGGTCACCTGATAGGTGTATCTTCTTTCACCTCCAGCCTATAACCTCTTTCGCCTCACTCTCTCTTGCAATCAGTCTTTTTCTATTTCATCAATTCAACTTCCTTCTTGTTCCGAAGCTCCATTCTGCGTGCCCTTTCTGCTCTTCTCACTGTTTCGAGCATTTGGTGCATCATCTCCTACTTTAACTTGTTCTTTCCCAGAACCTGTAAACCAACTCTTCACTTTCTTCACTCTTCTGCACTCTGCGGGCTTTCAAACCTCTAACTTGGTGTCGCTTAACAATTTCCTCTTGATTTACATCAAGTCTACGGCACAAAAAAACAGGCCATTCGGCCCAACTGGTCTATGCCGGTATTTATGTTCCAGATGAGCCTCTTCCCTCCCTAGTTCATCTAATCCTATCAGCATATCCTTCTATTCCTTTCTCCCTCATGTGCTTATCTTGCTTCCCCTTAAATGTAACTGTGCTATTTGCCTCAACTACACCTTGTGGTAGCACGTTCCACATTCTTACCACTCGTTGAGCAAAGAAATTTCTCCTGAATTCCCTATTGGTTTATTAATGACTATTAGATATTTACGACTTCAAGTTTTGGACTCCCCCACAAGTGGAAACATTTTCTCTACGTTTACCCTATCAAACCCTGTCATTATCTTAAAGGCCTTTATCACATTACCCCTCGGCCTTCTCTTTTCTAAAGAAAAGAGCCCAGCCGTTCAGTCTTTCCTGATAAGTTTATCCTCTCAGTTCTGGTATCATCCTTGTGAATCTTTTTTGCACTTTCTCCAATGTCTCTATATCCTTTTTATAATATGGAGACCAGAACTGTGCACACTCCTGCAAGTGTGGTCTAACCAAGGTTCTATATACATTTAACATAACTTCTCTGCTTTTCAATTCTATCTCTCTAGAAATGAACCCAAGTGCTCGATTTGCTTTTTTTATGGCCTTATTAACCTGCGTCGCTCCTTTTAGTGATTTGTGTATTTGTACCCCGAGATCCCATCCAATTTAGACTCTTATTATCCAAGTATTACGCGGCCAGCTTATTCTTCCAACCAAAATGATTTACCTCACCTATCTGCTTGACTCTTCCCAAGCCTTGCTGTGGCCCTACACAAGGGGCTTTGACCTTTCACCTAGTTTCCAGATAAAAGAAAAAAGTTTCTCATTGATCGCCTCGGTGTTCTTTTTCCACTTTACTAGTGAATACTAGGAGAAATTTGCAGGGCTGTGGGGAAAGAGCAGGGGAGTGGGACTAATTTGATAGCTCTTCAAAGTGCCGGTTCGGACTAATGGCTTCCTTCTGTGCTGTATGATTCTACGATTCCTTCACTTGAGAGGCTGGAATCCTAGGAACACAGTCGTAACTATGACTTCAAAATAATGCTGACATAAATATTCAATATCTTCGCCATGCAATGTCCTTGTGTCCATTCCAATGTATCATCATTGTCACCCTGCGTCACTGAATGACACTGATCCATTACCTGTAATGTTGCTTGTTCTTTTTAACAAGCAGTTTGATGGTCCCTGCTTTGACACTAGTTTGCTGGACTCTTCAGGGTCTGAAATACTGTTCTCCGGGTACCATGGCTGTCTAGCTCCTGTTAATCTTCTCTGAATTCTTCCATCGTTGTTTGTGCCTTTTGATTGAGCCTTGTATTTTGTGCTTCAGTTCTTTAAATTGCTGGCCAATTTGGCCTGATTAATGCCTCCGTATTCAAAACTTTAGCCATTGTAAATTACAGGTTGAAATGTTAAAAATGAATACAAAAAACATATAGCTTTTCAAATTTACACACTTAAAAGGGACAAACACTTAAACGGTGTGCACTTCAGACAATCCACTGCATAAAAATACTGTATGCTTGTCCTTCAAAAAGCATCATTATTAATCAGCTAGACAGCTAAAGGCCATTGGATTAGTCAAATTCAATAAAATAAGAAAATTACAGAAATAACAGGAAAATCATCCTTTGAACCATCAGTACCAGAAAGCCATAAAACAGAGAGCGTTTCAGGGTACTGTTCATAGAATAGAATCATAGAATGGTTACAGCGCAGAAGGAGGCCAATCGGCCCATCAAGCCTGTGCCGGCTCTCTGCAAGAGCAATCCAGTTAGTCCCACTCACCTGCCCTTCCCCCCTAGCCCTGCAATTTTTTTCCCTTCAAGTACATATCCAATTCCCTTTTGAAAGCCACGATTGAATCTGCCTCCACCGTCCTTTCAGGCAGTGCATTCCAGATTATAACCACTCGCTGCCTAAAAAAGTTCTTCCTTGTATCACCTTTGGTTCTTTTGCCAATCACCTGAAATCTGTGTCCTCTCGTTTTTGACCCTTCCGCCAATGGGAACAGTTTCTCTCTATCTACTTTGTCTAGACCCCTCATGATTTTGAACACCTCTATCAAATCTCCTCTCAACCTTCTCTGCTCTAAGGAGAACAACCCCAGCTTCTCCAGCCTACCACATAACTCAAGTCCCTCATCCCTGGAACCATTCTAGTAAATCTTTTCAGCACCCTCTCTAAGGCCTTCACATCCTTCTTAAAGTGCGGTGCCCAGAATTAGACACAATACTCCAGTTGAGGCTGAACCAGTGTTTTATAAAGGTTCATCGTAACTTCCTTGCTTTTGTACTCTTTGCCTCTATTTATAGGATCCGGTATGCTTTTTTAACCGCTTTCTCAACCTGCCCTACCATATTCAAAGATTTGTGCACATATACCCCCAGGTCTCTGTGTTCCTGCAACCCCTTTAGAATCACACCATTTAGTTTATACTACCTCTCCTCGTTCTTCCTACCAAAATGTATCTCTTCGCACTTCTCTGCATTAAATTTCATCTGCCATGTGTCCGCCCATTCCACCAGCCTGTCTATGTCCTCTTGAAGTCCATCACTAACCTCCTCACTGTTCACTACACTTCCAAGTTTTGTGTCATCTCCAAATTTTGAAATTGTGCCCTGTACACCCAAGTCCGAGTCATTAATATATATCAAGAAAATCAGTGGTCCTAGTACTGACCCCTGGGGAACACCACTGTGTACCTTCCTCCAGTCCAATAAAAAACAGTTCACCACTACTCACTGTTTCCTGTCACTTGTTGATATTAATGTGGTGTCACACACTTATAGAATGGTCACCGACTAGTTAGATTTATTCCTGTAGATGATATTTTATTATAGGGATAACCCCCAACCAACATTATACTTGGTCTAATTCTGGAGCAATCCACATAGCCGATCTGGATTGATTCTCATTGAAAATTCAGTTCAGAGCCTCATGTCCAAATCACACATCACAGACATGGCAATTTTTTCAGAAAACTTATTACATTTATGGGATGGTGTCTGGATTTCCACAAGCAAGAATGCAGTTGCCAGCACCATCTCTTACGCCTTCTTACATGCAGATGAAATTCAAAGGATAAATATGCAACAATAATGAATCAGTTTATCAGCCTCACACCACCAGTGAATCACAGATCATCCACTGTTTGGGATAAAAGAATTTTTTAATGATTTTTTTTTTACCCCCACTCAATTTTCTCACCTCCAACTCCTGAAGGTCCTAAACTCGTGCCACACACTGTCTGCTACCTCATCCAAGTAGGAGTCTGAGCAGCGCGTTTTGGAAGGCCATTTCACAGAGTGAGGGGGGGAAGGATGGGCGGGATTATAGCTGAGCCTGATTCCATCCTCAGCCAACGCCCAAACGCAGGAGCAGAAACTACTGGAGAGCCACGAGGAGCAGGTCATATTTTTTTCCTCACTCAACAGGGGCACCAGAGCCAATTATGTGCCCCATCTGCTGCCCTGCCTGCGTTTTTGCTAACTCAACACAGACAGCAATCAAACCTGCGACCTTTTCCTTTGTATATGACACAAAAGTAATCTGTAATTATGGGCAACTAGGGTATGGGCAATAAATGCTGGCCTTGCCAGTGACACCCACGTCCCGAGAATGAATTTTTAAAAATTGACAAGAAACAAGGCTGCTTCCTTAGATCTACCTTTAATAGTGAACCTTGATGGTTTGTTTATAGATGGGCTGAGTTCTCTGACGATTTTTGGCTTGCAATCCCAAAAAACCCCGTTACCTTCAACATCTTAGCTTTTTCCAGTTCTGACAAAGGGTCATCGACCTGAAACCTTAACTCTGTTTCTTTCCCCACAGATGCTGCCTGACTTGCTGAGTATTTCCAGCATTTTCTGTTTTTATTTAACCCCATTACCAAGATGGACAAGTATTATGTTTCACTCATTGTATTCGTACAGCTTCCTTGAATCATTGTTATATCATTTTTAGTTTCTCACAACACTTGGAGAGAATTTTTAATTTTTATCAAAAAATTATTAATCATTCGATCAATATTTAGCTTTGCTGTTTGCTCTCTGAATACAAACCTGATGCAGGGTTTCTTTGGGATTGCAAGCCAAAATCGTCTGAAAACTCAGCCCATCTATAAACAACCCATCAAGGTTCACTATTATAGATAGATGAAGTACCTACCAATCAAGCCCCAGAAAAGTGCTCACGACGACCTGCCCGGGAGGAAGTCTAGCATTGCTCATTATCTTTCACTACAAGCAAGTCTGATAATAGCCGATGATAGAAAACCATATCAGAACATTTGAGGAAAATTCTGCAGCCTTGACCGTACATCCTCGAAACCGAAAAAAGCTGCCCACAGAGCTGTGAGAGGAAAGTTGACTGGTGGAGCAGAAAGAAAGAAAGAACTCGCATTTATATAGCGCCTTTCATGATCTCAGGACGTCCCAAAGCGCTTGACAGCCAATGAAGTACTTTTGAAGTGTAGTCACTGTGGTAATGTGGGAAACGCGGCAGCCAAAATTGTGCACAGCAAGTCCCGTGAATAGCAATGTGATAATGACCAGATTACCTGTTTTTAGCGATGTTGGTTGAGAAATAAATGTTGGCCAGGACACCGGGGGGAACTCCCCTGCTCTTCCTCAAAATAACTGTGCAGGAATGAACCACTCCTCCTCTGCCAGATAACAAAACTGCTTCGAACAGGGTTTCCCCCCAGTGGGGCAACTGAACCCCAAACAGTTAACATCTCATCCAATAGATGGCACCTCCAACAATACAGCACTCCCTCAATACTGCACTGAAGCATCAGCCTAGATTTTGTGCTCAAGTCTCTGGAGTGGGGCTTGAACACACAAACTTCTGACTTACAAGGCAAGAGTACTACCCAGTGAGCCACGGTTGACATCTACACTAAGTTTAAAAGATTAAGTTAAATTTGTGCCAAGCCACATTAAGGTCTGCGTGGAGTTCAGGCACATCATCTCTGTATAGTATTCCTAGATAGATGTGCTTTGATTTTATCCGCAGTGTATTGGCTGGTGTTTTCCAACAGTTTTATCAAAACGTGCTATTGCCAACATTTGAAGTTAGAGTCATTAGATTTAATGTAAAATTAATTCTTGCAGTGATTGAACATTCTACTAAATTTCATCAATACAAATAGAAAATTATTGCTACTATCAGTCTCCATTACAGAATCGCCCACGCACTGATTGGACAGGGCACGGTTATAATGAGAACGGGCTCCTCACTAAAATACTAGTCAATGCACCCTCCAGGGACTGAGACCACCGTCTGTTTGGGGTTCAGTTGTGCCTCTGTCTCAGGGAAACCCTGTTCGAAGCAGTTTTGTTGTCTGACAGAGAAGGAGTAGTTCATTCCTACACAATCCTCTGAGAAGAAAGAACGAACTTGCATTTATATAGCGTCTTTGACGACTTCATGACATTTCAAAGCGCTTTACAGCCAATGAAATACATCTGAAATACAATCACTGTTTTAATGTAGGGAAAAGCAGCGGCCAATTTGCACACAGCATGGTCCCACAAATGGAAATGAGATAAATGGCCCAACCATCTTCAGCTGCTTCATCAATGACCTTCCCTCCATCATAAGGTCAGAAATGGGGATGTTCACTGATGATTACACAGTGTTCAGTTCCATTCGCAACCCCTCAAATAATGAAGCAGTCCGAGCCCGCATGCAGCAAGACCTGAACAACATCCAGGCTTGGGCTGAAAAGTGGCAAGTAACATTCGCGCCAGACAAGTGCCAGGCAATGACCATCTCCAACAAGAGAGAGTCTAACCACTTCCCCTTGACATTTACCATCGCCGACTCCCCCACCATCAACATCCTGGGGGTCACCATTGACCAGAAACTTAACTGGACCAGCCATATAAATACTGTGGCTACAAGAGCAGGTCAGAGGCTGGGTATTCTGCGGCGAGTGACTCACCTCCTGACTCCCCAAAGCCTTTCCACCATCTACAAGGCACAAGTCAGGAGTGTGATGGAATACTCTCCACTTGATTGGATGAGTGCAGCTCCAACAACACTCAAGAAGCTCGACACCATCCAGGACAAAGCAGCCCGCTTGATTGGCACCCCATCCACCACCCTAAACAGTCACTCCCTTCATCACCGGCGCACTGTGGCTGCAGTGTGTACCATCCACAGGATGCACTGCAGCAACTCACCAAGGCTTCTTCGACAGCACCTCCCAAACCCACGACCTCTACCACCTAGAAGGACAAGAGCAGCAGGCACATGGGAACAACATCACCTGCACATTCCCCTCCAAGTCACACATCATCCCGACTTGGAAATATATCGCCATTCCTTCATCATCGCTGGGTCAAAATCCTGGAACTCCCTTCCTAACAGCACTGTGGGAGAACATTCACCACACGGACTGCAGCGGTTCAAGAAGGCGGCTCACCACCACCTTCTCAAGGCAATTAGGGATGGGCAATAAATGCCGGCCTCGCCAGTGATGCCCACATCCCATGAACGAATAAAAAAAAAATGAGCAGATAGACTGTTTTACTAATGTTGGTTGAGGGCTAAATGTTGGCCAGGACACCGGGGAGATCTCCCCTGCTCTTCTTCAAAATAGTGCCATGGGATATTTTCCCTCCACCTTAGAGGGCAGATGGGGCCTCTGTTTTTATGTCTCATCCAAAAGACGGGACCTCTGACGCTGCAGCACTCCCTCAGTTCTGCACTGAAGTGTCAGCCTAGATCATGTGTAAAAGAACTGTAATGAGACTTGAAACTGCAAACTTCTGACTCAGAAGTGAGAGCACTACCACTCTATTTAGCTTTATAAGAGCAATTATTAATTCTTCTTCATCGATGTTTCTGGTAGGCCTTTCCATACTCTAACAATAACAACTTGCATTTATATAGCGTCTTTAACGTAGTAAAACATCCCAAGACGCATCTCAGGAGCGTGCCGAGCCACACAAGGAGATATTAGGACAGGTGGCAAGGTCGGTTTCAAGGAGTGCCTTAAAGGAGGAGAGAGAGGCAGGGAGGTTTAGGGAGGGAATTCCAGAGCTTAGGGTCTAGGCAGCTGAAGGCACGCATGATAAAAAAAAATCTTGTAACCTCTTCATTCTTTTGGTGATGATCTTAAATTGATGCCCTTGTATTATCAGGAAATGGAAATGTTACTCAGTAGGCAACGATTTTCTGAGGAGAGAGGGTTAAGGGGAGAACTAATAGAGGTATTCAAAATTATCTGGGGTTTTGATAGAGCAAGTAGGGAGGATCTGTTTCCTCTGGCAAGTGGGTCGGTAACCAGAGGCCATTGATTTAAAATAATTGGCAAAAGAACTAGAGGGGAAATTAGGAGAATTTTTTTCCACGCAGAGGGTTAAGATCTGGAACGCACTGCCTGAAAGGTTGGTGGAATCAGATTCCATAGGAACTTTCCAAAGGCAATTGGACATGTGCTTGAAGAGGACTAATTTGCAGGGTGATGGGGAACAAGCTGGGGTGTGGGATTAAATTGGACAGCTCTGTCAAAGAGCCAGCACAGGCACGACGCGCCGAATGGCCTCCTTCTGTACAGTAAGATTCTAGGATTCTATGAGGCAAACAACGACACAGCTACAGCAGAGTGGAGGGAGCTTTACACTGCTTCTAACAATATTTTAGACCCACCTTGGGAGTGCTTGATGCCAACAGCAGGTATTTGAAATAGGAAAATGTTCCATTTATCATCACTGAGCACAAAATTCATTTAAAGAAATAACGAAAAAAACGACTAAAGGTATTCAGGTAGAATTCCCACTTGAGGTTTCCCGATCTCCCACTGTAATCTTGGTTGAAAATCGGCAGGAACCCTGGAGAGGTAAGGTAAATGACTGTTCATGGTGTCTCTCTAGGGTTTCCATCAAAGTCACGGCAGGAGATTGTAAGAAACTTGATGGAAGTAGAAACCAAACGACAGTAGTCTTTGACGAAAGAGCGGATCCCGTAAGAGACGTAGGCCGAGAAATTAGATCGCGGAATGGGGAGCGTTTGGCAGCAAGTGCGCTGAGACCTACCTTTCCGATTCTGAGGAACGTTCACAGTGCCAGCGACGGGATGCTCCTCTGAGACTGCCGTTGCAGAATTGGCCCTTCTATGAATTCAATTTTCCAACGGGTTTGACCCTGAGCTGAGCTTTCGACACCATATCCTCTCCATCACCAAGACCGCCTACTTTCACCACCGTAACATCGCCCGTCTCTGCCCCCTGTCTCGGCTCATCTGCTGCTGAAACCCTCGCCCATGCCTTTGTCACCTCTGGACTCGGCCTCACATCTTCCAACCTCCGTAAACTTGAGCTGCCCGTTCCCTAACACGCTCCCAGGTCTAAATTTTAACTCGGAAAAACGGGTGGGTTCGGGGCGGTGGGTGGGGTGGGGGGGGGCAGTAAAAATTCTTAAAATTTAAAACCCGCCCATTTCCGGTTTTAACGGAGGCGAGATGAGGGGGTGGGCCACCAACCCGTTCTTAGGAGGCGGGTCGATCACTGAAAGCTTTCAAGGAGAGGCTGCTTGCTTACATTTTCACTGCTTTTTTGTTTTTAACTCCTGGGGGCTGGGATTCCCAGGCCTTCTACTTCAGGCCACGTGCGAGGAGGCGAGAAGGTTCGAAACTGCAGGAAAGTGCGTTTATTGCACTGCTTGTGGGCCCGAAGGAGCAGGAGTGCATCCCCCCCCCAGGCCGAACAAGCCTACCTTCAGCGACCCCCGCGATCTAGGACCCCTCCCACCACGATCTCCCACCCCTCCCAAAATCTCCATCTCCCCCGCTCACGATGTCCGACCCCCCCCCCCCCCACCACGATCTCCGGCCCCCCGATGACTCCTGACCCCGACCCCCCCGATGACCTCCGCGGACCCCTCATGACTCTTAACTACTTCCGACACCAACCCACCCGTCGACCCCCTGACCCCGACTCCCAACCCTGAACCCCCGATGACTCCCAATCCCGGGCCCCCCGACGACCTCTGACCCCGATGACTCCCGATCCGGTCCCCCGATGAACCCCAACCCCAAACCCCCGTGACCCCCAACCCCAAACCCCCCTCCAGCCATCTAAGGCTTATTTCTTGCATCTGCTTCTTTCCACTTCTCCCGTCTGACTGAGGCCAGCCTGTCAATCAGGCTGGCTTATCGGGCAGGAAACCTACAAAAAAAAAGATATCCTTACGTCAAAATCGGAAGGACATCCAGGAAACCCGTAGTACTAGGTTTCCTGTCAGGAATTCCACCCCCACACCCCCTCCGCCGCCTTCCCGGTTCCGTGTTAAAATTTAGGCCCAAGTCCCTTTCACCCATCATCCCTGTGCTCGCTGAACAACCTCATTTAATTATGATCATTATTAGAAGAAATCTGTTTTAGTAATGGCTACACCTCTATTTTATAATTCTCATCCTCGTGTTCAAATCCCTCCATGGCCTCGCCCCTCCCGATCTCTGTAACCTCCTCCAACCCCTCAACATTCTGAGATCACTGCCCTCCTCCAATTTAGGACCCTTGTGCATCGCCAATATTCATTGCTCCAGCGTTGGCGGCCGTGCCTTCGGCTACCTAAGCCAACGGCAATTGATACTAGCTCAATTGCTAAATTTAAATCTGAGATAGATAGCTTTTTGGCAACCAAAGGGATATGGGCCAAAGGCAGGTATGTGGAGTTAGATCACAGATCAGCCATGATCTTATCAAATAGCGGAGCAGGCATGAGGGGCTGAATGGCCTACTCCTGTTCCTATGTTCCTATAAGCCCTTAGCTCTAGAAATCCTTCCCTAAACCACTCTCTACCTCTCTCTACTGCTTGATGTTGCTCCTTAAAACCTGCCTCTTTAACCAAGCTTTTGGTCACCTGTCTTAATATCTCTATGTAGCTCTAGGTCAAATTTTGTCTGCTAACACTTCTGGGGTGTTTTTACCGCGTTAAAGGTGCTATATAAATGCAAGTTGTTGTTGTTACATTGATCCCTAAAGGGGCAATTCTCAGAGTGCGAGCTGGTTGTGGGGAACCTCTCCCTTTGGCAGAATGTAGCGACGATGATACCTTATATATATCCCCGAGTTCAGGGTAGGCTAGTTTCATATGGGAGACTTTCTTGAACATGTAACGATTTATAGGTTCAGAAAAAGTCTATTATGCTCAACAAATCCTTTTTGATTCATGTCAATCCCACTTACAATGCCTCCTCAGCATTCCCTTCGCTCTCCCTCTCTCTAATTTATCCTTGAACTCAGCCATACTGTCTGCTTCACTGCCCTTCCCTGGTGATCTATTCCATAAATCTTATTCCCTTATTGTGTGAATAAATGCTTCCAAATCGGAATCAGAAGAACGCTCCTCTCCACCGTCCTGCGAACACAACTTTCCAGATCTTCGGGACTTAGCATTGACATGGGTTCACTGCCCTTGCTCAGTAAATCAGAGGGTAGAGTGCAGGGAATGTAACCCTGGGAACAATCATGCAGTCAAGGTGCAAGCAAGGACCAAGGTAACAAAAAAAAAATAATTGGCCAGTCTCGCACATTCAGGGGAGCTCAATGCCTTTAAAATAATGGGAAGTGCTGCTGGTTTTCTCATAGGGGAACTGTCTGCGGCAAATCGAACAGCTCATTTATACGGACGATAAAATTGCTCAAGTAATTCAACCAGTGATGCTAGCGGAGTTCTTAGGGGAGTTCTAAGCAGTTAGGGTCCAGGATTTAAAAGCTCTCTAAAATGTAAAATCCCTTTGCCTAAAATGTAATTAGTGTTTCTCTTTACTCTAGCAAAGACTTACACAATTGCATTTGCATTTTCCCTTTTAATGTATTGCAGCGGACTTGTTATGCAATATTTAGGTGTGATATTTATTTTTGTGAGGTAAGGGGATCAATGGATATGGAACTAAGGCAGGTAAATGCCTGGGGACATCCTGAGGTCATGAAAGGAGCTGCATTAATGCAAGTCAGTGTTTCTTTCTTTTCTTTCTCACAGGGGCCAGCAATGTGAAAAGAAGAGTCTTGGCCTATCCGGGTCTGCTCACCCCACTCAAAGGCAGAACAAGATGGTTCCTCCCCCTCCATCCCCCTCCGCCAATGTCATTAAGAATAATAACAACAACAACAAAAACTTGCATTTATACAGCACCTTTAACCTGGTAAAACATCCAAAGGCTCTTCACAGGAGCGATTTTCAAACTGAATTTGATACCGAGCCACAGAAGGAGGTATTAGGACAGGTGACCAAAAGCTTGGTCAACGAGGTAAGTTTTAAAGAGCGACTTAAAGGAGGAGAGAGAGGTGGAGAGGTGAGAGGTTTAGGGAGGGAATTCCAGAGCTTAGGGTCTAGGCAGCTGAAGGCACGGCCGCCAATGGTGCAGCAATGAAAATCAGGGATGCGCAAGAGGCCAGAATTGGAGGAGCGCAGAGATCTCGGAGGGTTGTAGGGCTGGAGGAGGTTTCAGAGATAAGGAGGGGCGAGGGATTTGAAAACAAGGATGAAAATTTTAAAATCGAGGCATTCCCAGATCAGGAGCCAATGTAGGTCAATGTTAGCAATGTCCAAGGTCATTCACAGTTCCTACCACCGTCACTTTGTCTCCAGAGGCAGGGAGCTAAGTCACTTTGTGAAGTGGTGTTGTCGGCCTCTGCTGGAGTGTAGGCCACTTTGTTTACATTACAGCCCTGCATCCAAACACAGGTCATATCATCGGGGGTATAAAAAGCAACACCAGTAGAGAAGAGAAAAGGACATATACTTCTCTTATACAAACTCTCTAAAGTTCCGACCATATATCTGCTCCATCACCAAGACCGTCTACTTCCATCTCTGTAACATCACCCATCTCCGCCCCTGCCTCAGCTCATTTACTGCTGAAACCCTCATCCATGCCTTTGTTCCCTCTAGACTTGACTATTCCAAGACTGGCCACCCTCCATAAACTTGAGTTCATTGAAAACTCTGCTGCCCGTATCCTAACTCGCACCAAGTCCTGTTCACCCATCACCCCTGTGCTCACTGACCTACATTGATGCCCGTTCCGGCAACGCCTAGATTTTAAAATTCCCATCCTTGTTTTCAAATCCCTTCGTGGCCTCGCCCCTCCCTATCTCTGTAACCTCCTCCAGCCCTACAACCCTCCGAGATCTCTGCGCTCCTCCAATTCTGGCCTCTCTTGCGCATCCCCAATTTTAATCGCTCCACCATTGGCGGCCGTGCCTTCAGCTGCCTGGGCCCTGAGCTCTGGAATTCCCTCCCTAAACCTCTCCGCCTCTCTCTCCTCCTTTAAGATGCTCCTTAAAACCTACCTCATTGACGAAGCTTTAGGTCACCTCTCCCAATATCTCCTTATGTGGCTCGGTGTCAAATTCTGTTTGATAACGCTCCTGTGACTCATAGAATCATAGAATGATACAGCGCAGAAGGAGGCCAATCGGCCCATCGTGCCTGTGCTGGCTTTTTGAAAGAGCTATCCAATTAGTCCCACTCCCCTGCTCTTTCCCTATAGCCCTGCAAATTTTCCTCCTTCAAGTATATACCCGATCCCCTTTTGAAAGTTACTGGGGTGAAAATTGCTCCAAGTGGCGGACCAGCAGTGCTCGCCACGCATTAGGTTTAAAGTCACCTATTGAGTTACCCGTGTTCTTTTTGGCGGCAACTTCCTTGAACTGCGAGTTCAAACAACATCAGCGTTTTTTCCCGGGCTGGGTGAGTGGTGAAAGGATCTCCAAGGCTCCTCAACCAATCAGCTTGAAGCAAGCCACGCTGCGAGATCCAGGAAGTGCAGTTCATTCATAAACCGCGCAGACTAAAAACCAGGAAGTGCCAGGCAAGGTTAGTAAATGTACAATAAAGTGGGATAGAGAAAGCGAAATAAAGAGAGGGTAAAATTAAAAGACTGAGATGAAAGAGGCAGAAAGAAAAAGTAAAAATTTTAATTAAATTTTTAAAAAATGTCCAAAAACTACTAAAATCAGGAGTAATGAGACTCCATGTTTTAAAAAATTAATTTTTAGTGCCTGAGAGGTTGGTTGGCAGTCATTAATACTTGCCACACCATTAAAACTTAGTTTACACCTAAAAAAAACTCAACGTACCCTTTTGTTTGCTTCCAGCTGGGCCGGAGAGCAAGTTGGCGCTGGTCCATTGACTGCAGCTGGCAAGGCCCCTTTAACTTGAACCTGACAGATCACTGGTGAACCAGGAAGAGCAAGTTCCAAATTTCCACATTTGACTGTGCATGCGCAGTTGCCAGTACTTGCTCTTCGATTTTGCCACTAATAACAGCGAGCGCTGTTGGGCTCACCGTTACTTTAAAAGCAATTTCTGGCCCATTATTTAATCTGCTTCCATTACACTTTCAGGAGGTGCATTCCAGATCATAACACGCTGCGTAAAAAAAATTTCCTCGTGTCTCTTTGGATTCTTTTGCCAATTACCTTAAATCTGTGAACTTTGGTTACCGACCCTTCTGCCGCTGGAAACAGTTCCTCCTTCATGATTTTGAACAACTCCATCAAACCTCTGCTCTAAGGAGAACAATCCCAGCTTCTCTAGTTGCTCCACGTAGCTGAAGTCCCTCATCCTTGGTACCATGCTAATAAATCTCCTCTGCACCTTCTCTAAGGCCTTGACATCTTTCCTAAAGTGTGGAGCCCATAATTGGCCACAATACTCCAGCTGGGGCCTAACCAGTGTTTTATAAAGGTTTAGCATAACTTCCTTGCTTTTCTACTCTGTGCCTCTATTAATGAAGGCAAGGAACCCATATTCTTTTTTAATAACTTTTTCAACTTGTCCAGCCACCTTCAAAGATGTATGTACATCCCCAGGTCTCCCTGTTTCTGCAGCCCCTTTGAAATTGTACCATTTAGTTTATATTGCCTCTCCTCATTCTCCCTACACGTCGTTGCGTTAAATTTTATCTGCCACGTGTCTGCCCATTTCACCAGTCTGTCTATGTCCTCCTGCTTCACTGTTTCGTACGTTTCTGAATTTCGTGTCATCTGCAAACTCTAAAATTAAGCATTGTACACCCAAGTCCAGGTCATTAATATAGACCAAAAAGAGCAGTGGTCCCAAAACCGATCCCTGGGGAACACCACTGTACACTTCCCTCCAGTCTGAAAAAACATCCGCTCACCACTACTCTCTGCTTTCTAACCCTTAGCCAATTTCATATCCACGCAGCCGCTGCCACTTTAATCCCACGGGTTTCAATTTTGCTAACAAGCCTATTGTGTGGTACTTTATCACACGCCTTTTGGAAGTCCATATGCATAACATCAACCGCACGACTCCTCATCAACCCTCTCCGTTACTTCATCTTGGGACGTTTTATGGCGTTAAAGGTGCTATATAAATGCAAGCTGTTGCATTGTCAGAAGCACGGCTGATGCTACTCATGACTGAAGCCTCAAACAAAATGGCTGCCTCAGCATTAACTAATTTTGTGAATGATTTATGGATTTTTGAAGTTTTTTTCTCTTTTAATCCCTCGCGCACATTAAAGTGACGGCACCAATAAATCATTAACAGATTCACGACGGTTGGCAATGTAGAATCTGCATCCTCTGAACTAAACATCACCCAACTACGCCCACACCACACACTAACTAATCATCTTAAAACGTCCGCCACCCCACCCAAAATTGACCGTCAAACCCAGTGACACACTGAAAGCTGCGGGGTTTGAACATTATTTCTGCTTTGTGTATTTTGTCCTGTCTCCCTTGCTTGGAACTCATTAATCCTAGTTAAGTACTGTATGTCTGTAGATAATTACCTTAAATAAATGACATTAATGTAATAAAATAAAAAGGAGTATGATACTTTCAATCATTTATGGGCATTAATTTTTTATGTCTTTCTGCAGAAAACTTATTTAGTAGAAGAGATTGAGAAAATGGAAGTCTTAATGAGTTGACTGCATTTTATTCAGTCATTCTTTATATTAACAATGGGTGATTTATTTAAGTCAGCATTGTGAAATGCTCATTTTTAATTATTATGTTTTAATGCTGGCGTAGAGGGTATATTTTACTCCCAGATAATCCTGCAGGGCCTCCTTGACTGAATTCTTGATATGTGCCCCTTGCTCTCAATCATCTTTTTGTAAAATCTACCCTTAGATTCCTCAAATTAAATCTTGCCAAAGGACAAACAAGAGGCCTAGTAATGTGGAAAGGCCTATACTAACACAGTGACTGCCTGAATGCATAATTAATGACTTAAACATTATACTTGGCCGTATGTAAATTTAATTTAACACCACTGAAATAATTGAGCCTGGGCTTGTTCAGGATTCATGAAACTACCCTGAGCCACACGGGTCAGAGTTGAAAGAGTTGCTCTTTCTGGAGGGCAAAGTTCTTCAATTCGTCCAGGTCTGACTAACTGTTTAGGCCGCAGTGCGAGTATTGAGTCCAGTGTTGGGCATCTTACTTTAGGAAGGACGTCAAGGCCATAGAGAGGGTGCAGATTAGAGTCACTAGGATTATACCAGGGATGAGAGGCTTTAGTTATGAGTAGAGACTAGAGAAAGGTGAACCCTTTTTATAACAACGAAGGTTGAAAGAAAATCTAAAGAGGTGTTCAAAATTATGAGGGAATTTTGATAAAGTAAATTGGGAAGAACTATTTCCGTTGGTCAGTGGCTCGGTAACCAGAGGGCATCATTTTAAAAACAGCACCAAAAGAACAAAGGCATAGGTTCGGAGAATTGTTTTATTATTATTATGCAAAGGGCTATTAAGATGTGGAATGCCCTAGCAGAAACAATGGTGGAAGCAGAATCCATAATAGCTTTTAAAAGGGAAGTGGATAAATATTTTAAAAATAAAATTGTAACAGAGTATGGGGAAATGGTAGGGGAATTTGACTTAAGTTCCATTTACCTGGATCATTCATAAACATTGATCAAGATGGTCTGGAAATAAAAGCAGCTAGTTATTACCACACCAATTTGAGTGTTTATTCGGATACAACAGTCTCCTAGCCAGGTACTCAGCAAACAAACAATATACATCTTTGTAACAATGTTATAAACCTCATGCATGAAGTTCTCAATAATAGGATCACAACAGTTCAATTAGTGCAGTTGTTAATTGCATGTTGTATGCAAAAGTAAAATGAAGGTCTCAATACTGGGTGGTATTAAAGTGGTGTGTGAGCCTTGGCTCAGTGGTAGCACTCTTGACTCCAAGTCAAAAAAGTTGCGGGTTCAAGTCCCACTCCTAGAGACTTGAGTACATGGGTTTCATTTTAGCACCCGCTATTGGGTGCGTTCCTGGCGGGGGGGCTCCGAAAATAGGGGAATTCCGGAGTGGGTCGGGAGCCCGGCTCCAACCCGCCCACTTGCGGGTTCCCCACAGACGCGCCATCGTGCGCGCGCAGCCCCCGCATGTGGGACTCCGGCAGGCAATTAAAGCCAGCGGGGTGCCACTTAACAGTATTTATTTTGCTATTTTAGGTCATTAACTGACCTGATTAAGAGAATATGTGAGGAGGGGTGGGATTTTAGAGACAACTGGGACTGTTTCCCACACTGGGGGAAACACTCCCAGTTCAAGTGGACGTGTTGCAGCTGTCAGCCTGTGGCAGCTGCAAAGGTCCATTTGACAGGTGCGGGGGGGGGAGACGCTCACCCATTGCAGGAGGCCACTCTGTCACTTGGGACAAAGTTTGCCCTCCACCACCCTCCTCCTGACAAGAAAATTCACCAATTTGCACACTTATCCCGGGGTCCAGAGACATGTACCTACCTTGCGGTCCCCCTCAGATGTACATCTTCCAGATGGGGGCCACCGTAGCTGCAGTCATGACCTCCTCGGAGGGCAAACAGCA
This sequence comes from Heptranchias perlo, assembly GCF_035084215.1. Lineage (NCBI taxonomy): Eukaryota > Metazoa > Chordata > Chondrichthyes > Hexanchiformes > Hexanchidae > Heptranchias > Heptranchias perlo. The sequence continues at coordinate 10,316,723 of NC_090338.1, read as the reverse complement.
TCACCAGCCTCACCAGCCTCGCCAGCCACGCCGTCCACCTCTGACACGTGGAGCTCCACAACACAGTGCTGTGACACATCCACCTGCACAGCAGGAGGGAGGGCAACCGCAGAGAGAGATGCGTCACAGAGGGCACTAACCTCGCCACAGGGTCCACAGACTGAGGCTCAGCTTCCTGGACCTCTCTGAGCAGCAGTGCACACGGAGGCTCAGAGTCACTCGACATGTAGTCGTGGACATCTGCAGCCTCCTTCATGCCGAGCTGCTCCTGGCTGGCCCGAGCACCATCTTCTTACCTGTCGCTGTCAAAGTCACCACTGCCCTCAACAACTTCTCCTCCGCATCCTTCCAGGTTGCCACCGGGGACATCGCCGACGTCTCTCAGTCGTCTGCACAAAAGAGCCCTGCAAATACACCTACACCCACTCTGCAGTGACACAATGGGTGGCATCAGTTGTGGGTCTTCATAGTGATCCTCAGGAAAGGGCATTATTGCACAAACCAGACAAGATTCGCAAAGACGTGGCAGTAGTGGTGACAATATAATATGTAATGTGAGTTGGTCAGAAATTCAATATAAGTAAAAACCATGACAATCCTTCAAACACCTTTGTGCATCTCCTTCATGCTCACGACACGTTTGCCTTACGCTTCCTACTGCACAGATGTGATGCATGCCCTGTGGCTGCAGCACAGGTAGTGGCAGGTTGAGTGAGGCTGACTGTGAAAGAGATGCACGAGAGGGTGAGTATGAGATAGAGCCATGAGATTGTACGAGGATTGGGTTGAGTGGTAGTGGCGGGATGAGTACTGGCGAGGTGAGTAGGTGCAGGTAAGATGAGGATGAGCTTTGAGTGGGTGTGAGGGGTGATGTGACAGAGTAGTGTTGGCAGTGCAGAAGGAGGTGTTTGGTGGGGGCGGTGATGTGGCAGACGTAGTGTAGGGGAATGAGTAAGTGTACTCAATTTGGCTGACCTACTTCGGCCATTGGAGCGCCTCCTACACTGTATGCAGGTGGGCGATATGTTGGTGGTGCAGGTGACCTCCTCTGCCACCTCGAGCCAGGCCTTCCTGGTGGCAGAGGCAGGCCGCTTCCTCCCGCCCGCCGGGGGGAAGATCTCTGTCCTCCCCCTCCTCCTCACCCCATCTAATGATACCTGGAGTGAGGCATCATTAAACTGGGAGCAGCCTTCCCCCTGGGCTGCTCCATGCTGCAATTTTTGCTATTTCTTGCAACATCTGTTAGTGGAGGACTGCCCCTTTAAATAGAGCTCCTCCAGCTGACAGAGCTTACTGCGCACGTGCAGCCCACCCGACGCGCAGATCAGCAGTGGGGAACCCGGAAGACTAGGTGAGTGGATCCAATTAGGCTGCGATCGCGCGGGGGGCAGACTGATTTCACCGGGCGCGTTACCCACGCGCCCAATAGCCCCCCCCGCCGCAAACCCGCAGCCCTGGTAACATCGAGCCCCATAATTCAGGCTAACTCTCCAGTGCAGTACAGAGGGAATGCTGCACTGTTGGAGACGTCACCTTGTGGATGAGATGTTAAACCGAGGCCTGTCTGTCCTCTAGGTGGTTGTAAAAGATCCTGTGGCATTATTTTGAAGAAGAGCAGGGGAACTCTCCATGGATTCCTGACCAATATTTATCCCTCAACCAACATCACTAAAATAGATTATATGGTCATTATCACTTTGTTGTTTGTGCAACCTTGCTGTGTGCAAATTGGCTGCCACATCTTCTACATTACGACAGTGCCTACATTTCAAAAGTACTTCATTGGCTGTAAAGCGCTTTGGGATGTCCTGAGTTCATGAAAGTTGCTATATAAATGCAAGATTTTTCTTTTCAGCTGTATCTATCTGGGCCCTTCTGAGAAAATGGCTTATTTTCACTTATTAAGGGATTTTTCAAGGAACGGTGAAAAACGCAGTGGGAAGATTTACTCCTTCCCATTTGCAGCCAAAACGGAATCTGGTGCTTAAAGAATGTGCTTCCAACTTCGCTACACACAGAGGGAATCTTCCCCCGGGTGGTTTTTATTTAAATGGATTTCCCCCCCCAGCAAAACTCAATTAAAATAGTCCGGCAGAGGCACGAGGGTTTTACATTCTGTCAGAATTGACTTTCTATTTAATTACTATTGTCGGCTGCAGAGATTTAAGGTTTAACTCAGTGAGGCTCCCCCTGTTGGTGTGGAGCCTCACTGGACAGCAGCATGGATGGGAGATGGGCCTGCAACACCGGAGAGCCGATTCCCTGATCTGTGCCAACATGCGGAGCCTTGCGGAGTTAACCCTTTAGAAGGAAACTTTTTTTAAAAAAAATGCATTGATGCAAGTACTGTGTAACAGTCTAAATAAAGAAAGAGCCTGCATTTGTGCAGTACCTTCTCATTTTCTCAAAGTGCTTCCTAAACAATGAAGTACTTTCTGAAGCATGGTCACTGTTGTTATATAGGCAAACACTTCACCCAATCTCCTCACAGCACAATTCTACGAACACCAACAATAACAACAACTTGCATTTCTATAGCATCTTTAACGTAGTAAAATGTCCCAAGGTGCATCGCAGGAGCGTTATCCGACAAAAATTTGACACCGAGCCACATAAGGAGATGCTAGGACAGGTGGTCAAAGAGGTAGGTTTTGAGGAGCATCTTCAAGGAGGAGAGAGAGGTTGAGAGGCGGAGAGGTTTAGGGAGGGAATTCCAGAGCTGCCGAGGCAGCTGAAGGCACGGCCGCCAATGATGGAGAGATTAAAATCGGGGATGCACAAAACACCGGAATTGGCGGAATGCAGAGATCTCGGAGCGTTGTAGGGCCGGAGAAGGTTACAGAGATAGAGAGGGGCAAGGCCAGAGAGGGATTTGAACACTAGGATGAGAATTTTAAATTCGAGGCATTGCCAGACGGGGATCCAATGTAGGTCTGCGAGCACAGGGGTGATGGGTGAATGGGGCTAGGATATGGGCAGCAGATTTGTGGATGAGCTGAAGCTTATGGAGGGTGGAAGGTGGGAGACCAACCAGGAGAGCATTGAAATAGTTGAATCCATTATATTCGATGGGGGAGTGGTTGCCAGGATACCGAGAGAACTCCCTGCTCTTGTTTAAACAGTGCCAGGGCATTTTTTTTTACTCGCAACTAAGCTAGCAGAAGGGACCTCAGTTTAATATCACATTCCAAAGACAGCACCTCTGACAGTGCGTCACTCCCTCAGTCCTACACTGAAGTGTCCGCTGAGATTATGTATTCAAACCCACAGCGAGACTTGAACCCACAGCCTTCTGACTCAGAAGCAAGAGTACCACCAGCTGGAAAATGCAGCATAAACATCGAAACAAGGCGTGCGAACAAACCATTAATCTGAACACCACAGAAAAATAGAGAGAGTGAACATACATACAGATCTCTGAAACTCCCTCTCTGAGCGTCCTGCCCACACTAGCGCCGCTGGACTATTGCTCTTTTCCAATGACGACTGATTGCTTTCTAATTAATAACCAACTTTGAGTTAATTACCAATTATCAGGTAAAGGTCGGTGTGTAGGACTAGGAGGCATCCTTTAGAAGGTTCTGGGGTATTGATGCTGAATTTTTGGACTGGTTGCTACATGGCCAGTTACTCTGCAGGTCCAGAGGATGATGATCAAGGGGATTTTTTAAAATTCTATTCAGGGTTCAAAGATTAGTGAGTTTGGAGAATCAATATTACAGAGCCCTATTAGCAATGGTGAAATGATTGGAGGCAGTTAATCAGTTAGGGTTGTGCGAGTCCCCTGGTGAGGATGAGATCACAGTCAAGTTGTTAGAGATGGGATAATTTGTTATATTCTATTAATATATATCGTATAATAATTGCAGCCAGTGCGAAATGAAATTTTTAAAAGTTCCCAGGCAGTCTATTCGAATTTGACTTGAACTCAATCGGAAGCTTCGATAGGTAGTTGAAGGAAAGCAGGATACGGGAACAGAGCCAGGCACGTGGGATTAGACCTACTGCCCGTGTGGAGCATAAACACTAACACGGACCGATTGAAAGAAACAAAGACTTGCATTTATATAGCGCCTTTCACATCCTCAGACGTCCCAAAGCGCTTCACAGCCATTGAAGTACTTTTTGAAGTGTCGTCACTGTTGTAATGTAGGAAAAGTGGCAGCCAATTTGCACACGGCAAGGTCCCAAAAACAGCAATGTGATAATGGCCTGATAATCTGCTTTGGTGATATTGGTTGAGGGATAACCAATTATTCTGGTTTTAATCTATTATTATAATAGATAACTCTATTAAAAATAGTGGCACAGAGTACAAAAGGAAGGAAGTCATGATGAACCTTTATAAAACATTGGTTCAGCCACAGCTGGATTATTGTGTCCCGTTCTGGGCACCGCACTTTAGGAAAGATGTGAAGGCGTTGGAGAGGGTGCAGAAGAAATGATTCCAGGGATGAGGGACTTCAGTTATGTGGATAGACTGGAGAAGCTGGGGTTGTTCTCCTTGGAACTGAGAAGGTTGAGAGGAGATTTGATCGAGGTATTCAAAATCATGAAGGGTCTAGACAGAGTAGATAGAGAGAAACTGTTCCCATTGGCGGATGGGTCAAGAACCAGAGGGCATAGATTTAAGGTGATTGGCCAAAGAACCAAAGGTGACATAAGGAAAAACTTTTTTACACAGCGAGTGGTTAGGGTCTGGAATGCACTGCCTGAAAGGGTGGTGGAGGCAGATTCAATCATGGCCTTCAAAAGGGAACTAGATAAGTACTTGAAAGGAAAATATTTGCAGGTCTACAGGGATAGGGCAGGGGAGTGGGACTAGCTGGATTGCTCTTACATAGAGCCAGCACGGGTTCGGTGGGCCGAATGGCCTCCTTCCATGCTGTAACCTTTACATGATTCTATGGTAAATATTGGCCAGGACCAGGGAGAACTTCCCTGCTCTTCTTCAAAATAGCGGCCATGGGATCTTTTACGTCCACCTGAAAGGGCAGTTGGTGCCTCGGCTTAACAGATCATCCAAAAGATAGCAACTCCGCCAGTGCAGCACTCCCTCAATACTGCACTGGAGTGTCAGCCTGGATTATGTGCTCAAGTTTCGGAAGTGGATATTGAACCCACAGCCTTCTAAATGCTACCACCGAGCCACAGCTGACACCTCAAATAGCTGACAGTAACCGTCCAGGTTAGCATGTGAAGTATGTCCCTTTGGGTGAAGTATTGGACGGATGCCAGACTCATTGGAACTGTACCCAAGCAAGGGTTAGTGAGATAAATGATAATGTATTGACAATCAATGCTGAAGGAAATTGTAAACCACAGGTATTGAAACGTTTGGCCAATCCACATTCAAGTTATCCTTAAATAGGTTCAATTATATTATCTCTAGATACAAACATTCAAGCAGCTTTTTCATGCGAACAGCTAACCTTTAGATCCTTCAAGATAAGTTGAGAGTGTCGTTAACATAAAGAGAAACATTGTTCTTCTGGTCTCCTGTTATAACTCCAGCGGGAGAATTAAGTAACCCATCCCCCATCCCTCACATTAAGGGGAGACCTCGTAGAGGTATTCAAAATTATATGGGGTTTTGATAGATCAAGTAACAAGTAGTAAGAGGAAGTAACAAGCAACGAGGATAAAGGGGATCCTGTGGATGTGGTGTACTTGGATTTCAAGAAGGCTTTTGACAAGGTGCTACATCAAAGGCTACTACACAAAATAAGAGCGCATGGTGCAGGGGGTAACATATTAGCATGGATAAAGGATTGGTTAGCTAACAGGAAACAGAGAGTAGGCATAAATGGGTCATTCTTAGGTTGGCAAGATGTAACAAGTGGAGTGCCACAATGATCAGAGCTTGGGCCTCAACTATTTACAATCTATATCAATGACTTGGATGAAGGGACTGAATGTATGGTTGCTAAATTTGCTGATGACTCAAAGGTAGGTAGGAAAGTAAGTTGTGAAGAGGACATAAGGAGTCTGCAAAGGGATATAGATAGGTTAAGTGAGTGGGCAAAAATTTGGCAGAGGGAGCGTAATGTGGGAAAATGTGAACTTGTCCACTTTGGCAGGAGGAATAGAAAAGCAATATATTATTTAAATGGAGAGAGATTGCAGAACTCTGAGGTATGGAGGGATCTGGGTATCCTAGTACATGAATCACAAAAAGTTAGTATGCAGGTGCAGCAAGTGATTAGGATTGCAAATGGAATGTTGTTATTTATTGCAAGGGGAATGGAACATAAAAGTAGAGATGTTTTGCTACAGTTGTACAGGGCATTGGTGAGACCACATCTAGAATACTGAGTGCAGTTTTGGTCTCGTTATTTAAGAAACAACATAATTGCTTTGGAGGCAGTTTAGAGAAGGTTCACTCGACTGATTCCTAGGATGAGGGGGTTATCTTATGAGGAAAGGTTGGACAAGTTGGGCCTGTATACACTGGAGTTTAGAAGAATGACAGGTGATCTTATTGAAACATATAAGATCCTGAGGGGACTAGAAGGGGTAGATACTAAGGGGATGTTTCTCCTTGTGGGAGAGACTAGAACTAGGGGCCACAGTTTTAAAATAATTTAAGACGGAGATGAGGAGAAATCTCTGCCTTGCAAAATATTCATTCATCTGCTGACTGGTGATTTAGCCTGCCTGAATGTTGTTTGCTGGTTTGTAATTATTCTTGTTTCTTCAGTCATTTCTTTGCAGTCTAACGCTCACTCATTTGTAATTTGCAGCAGATTGATTTTTTTTTTGCAAAAAAAAACTCACAGGGAGTGAGTTAATGGATGTTCCGACTGATGTGGACATTTGAAGTGTTTGCAGCTCACAGGCAACATGGTTTTCAGATCTCAGCGCTGTTTTCCCTTTGCTCCTTCTCTCTGCCTCCTTCTGATAGTGAAATGTAAGGGCGTCAATCTTAACCACAGGCAGCAGTGGTCCAGACGCCCGGTTTACACCCTGCCCGATCTCCCGATCAATAAGAAGAAAAATCAGGAGGGATGTAACAACCGGCAGCCAAACCACTGCCTCTCATTTCCCCACCCCCCCCTGCCGTATTAAAATAATCACAGAAATAACGAAGGGAGAGGTCAGACGATTCTTCATTTTTTTAATATATATACGCAGAAGGTTGTCAGGACTACCAGAAACAGTGTTGGAAACAGAACCCAGAACAACTTTTGGAAAGGAAATGGACAAATATTTGGAAAAGAAAAAAAGAATGAGTATGAGGGACTTCAGTTATGTGGAGAGATTGGAGAAACTGAGGGTTATTCTCCTTAGAGCAGGAAAGGTTAAGGGGAGACCTAATAGAGGTATTCAAAATAATGAGGGGTTTTGTTAGAGCGAATAGGGAGAAACTGCTTCCTTTGGCAAGTGGGGTCGGTAACCAGAGGGCACAGATTTAAAACAATTGGCAAACAAGAGGGGAAATGTGGAGAAATGTTTTCACACAGAGGGTTGTTAAGATCTGGAACACACGACCTGAAAGGGTGGTGGAAGCAGATTCAATAGGAACTTTCAAAAGGCAATTGAAGAGGACTCATTTGCAGGGTTACGGGGAAAAAAGCTGGGGTGTGGGAACAAATTGGACAGCTCTGTCAAAGAGCCGGCACAGGCATGAGGGGCCGAACGGCCTCCTTCTGTCCTGTAAAAATTCTATGGTCCTTGAATGTCTGGAGGGGTTCCTGGGCTTCCCTTAGTAACTTCAACGGGAGACCAGCAGAACCCTCAGGGGAATGGCGGAGACTTGGAGCAATGCTGGCATTGCTGGATCAAAACTGTTCTGATGCTGCCATTTACAGCTCCTCCATCTTTTGTTTCTTTACTTGTCCCATTACCACCCCCTTTTTGCATTGCAGCATCATCCCTTTTGTCATTTAATCACTCCTGCCGTCCACCCTAACATAGACCATCCCTTTTGATCTTTTCTCCACTCCCCCCGCCTCCCCCCATTCCCTGGATCTGCACTTGCTTAAAAACTGTTTAATCTTCAACTTCTTCCAGTTCTGATGAAAGGTCATCGACCTGAAACGTTAACTCTGTTTCTCTCTCCACAGATGCTGCCTGACTCGCTGAGTATTTCCAGCATTTTCTGTTTTTATTTCGGATTTCCAGCATCCGCAGTATTTTGCTTTTTAGACAGAATTCCATTATCTCCATTGTCGCTGCTAGTTGATGGCAGTAATGTTCACCTGTTGTATTAACTCCCAACAACTGGCTGGGAGTTAATCAAAATCCTATTGATTTTGAAAATCAAGGGGAAAGGACGGGCATCGAAAGCTAGAGCTCCCTGGCTGACTAAAGATGTAGAGATTAAAATGAAACAGAAAAAGGCGGCTTATGACGAATGTGACTTTCATAATACAGTAGAGACCCAGGCTGAATACAGAAAGTACAGAGGAGATCTAAAAAAGGGAATAAGCAGTGCAAAGAGAGAGTCTGAGACTAGATTAGCAGCTAACATAAAAAGGAACCTAAAAGTATTTTATTAATATATAAATAGTAAAAGGGTAGTCAAAGGAAGGGTGGGATCGATTAGGGGCAAAAAAGATCTTCTTGTGGAGGCAGAGGGCATGGCTGAGGCACTAAATGAATACTTTGCATCAGTCTTCACTAGAGAAGAGGATGCTGCCATTGGAGCAGTAAAGGAGGAGGTAGTAGCGATATTGGAGATGATAAAAATAGATAAAGAGGAGGGACTTAAAAGATTGGCAGTACTCAAAGTAGAAAAGTCACCCGGTCCGGATGGGATGCATCCTGGGTTACTGAGGGAAGTAAGGGGGGAAATTGCGGAGGCTCTGGCCACAATCTTCTAATCCTCTTTAGATATGGGGATGGTGCCAGAGGACTGGAGGATTGCAAATGTTACACCCCTGTTCAAAAAAGGGGAGAGGGATAAATTCAGCAATTACAGGCCAGTCAACCTGACATCGGTGGTGGGGAAACTTTGACAGACAATAATCTGGGACAAAATTTATTGGCATTTGAAAAAGTATAGGCTAATAAATGAAAGTCAGCATGGATTTGTTAAAGGAAAATCATGTTTGACTAACTTGATTGAGTTCTTTGATGAAGTAACGGAGAAGGTTGATGAGGGTAGTGCGCTTGATGTGTATATGGAATTTCAAAAGGCGTTTGATAAAGTACCACACAATAGACTTATTAGCAAAATTAAAGGATTAAAGGGACAGTGGCAGTGTGGATACAAAATTGGCTCAGGGACAGAAAGCAGAGAGTAGTGGTGAACAGTTGTTTTTCAGACTGGAGGCTATACAGTGATGTTCCCCAGGGGTGAGTATTAGGACCACTGCTCTTTTTGATATATATTAGTGACCTGAACTTGGGTATAGAGGGTATAATTTCAAAGTTTGCAGATGACACGAAACTCGGAAATGTAGTAAACAATGTGAAGGATAGTAACAGACTTCAGAAGGACATAGACAGACTGGTGAAATGAGCAGACACATGGCAGATGAAATTTAAAGCAGAGAAATGTGAACTGATGGATTTTGGTAGGAAGAATGAGGAGAGGCAATATAAACTAAATGTTACAATTTTAAAGGGAGTGCAAGAACAGAGAGACCTAGGGGTGTATCTACACAAATCTTTGAAGGTGGCAGGACAAGTTGAGAAGGCTGTTAAAAAAGCATATGGGATCCTGAACTTTATTAATTGAAGCATAGAGTACAAAAGCAAGGAAGTTATGCTAAACCTTTATAAAATACTAGTTGGGCCTCAGCTGGAGTATTGTGTTCAATTCTGGGCACTACACTTTAGGAAGGATGTCAAGGCCTTGGAGAGGGTGCAGAAGAGATTTACTAGAATGGTATCAGGAATGAGGGACTTGAGTTATGTGGAGAAACTGGAGAAGCTGGGATTGTTCTCCTTAGAACAGAGACGGTTTAAGGGGAGATTTGATCGAGGTGTTCAAAATCATGAACAGTTTTGACAGAGTAAATAAGGAAAAACTGCTTTGAGTGGCAGAAGGGTCGGTAACCAGAGAACACAGATTTAAGGTGATCAGCAAAAGAGCCAGAGGCAAGATGAGGAAACATTTTTTTACGCAGCGAGTTGTTATGATCTGGAATGCACTGCCTGAAAGGGCGGTGGAAGCAGATTCAATGATAACTTTCAAAAGGGAATTGGATAAATACTTGAAGGGAAAAAAATTACAGGGCTACGGGGAAAGAGCAGGGGAATGGAACTAATTAGATAGCTCTTTCAAGGAGCAGGCACAGGCATGATGGGCCGAATGGCCTCCTCCTGTGCTGTACCTAGTATGACACGATATTTGAACTGGGCTTTAACGTTTCTCCTGGACCAGGGATATATATTCAAAGCTTAGTGGACCCCAATTACACTGTAACACAATTGTAATAGACAACAACACATAGGTCACCTGGTAACAACCCTCTGAATGCAGTGACATATAATTTAACTATCAATTTACTTACTTCATCGTCTTAAACATGGACCCTGATTTTAACTGCCCCCTGCCTGGTGGAAACCGGGCCCAGGGATTGGGGGGAGGGGGTTGCGGGGAGAGAGGGCAGTCTCTTATCCCCTCTGATCGCACTGGCTTCCCATAATCACCTGATCTCTTTTGAGTGAAAGAGCAGGACATTCGCAGGGAGGAAGCAGATCGGGGTCCTGATGATGTGATATTTTAGTCAGAGGCCTGAGCTGGGGAACAGTAACGGGGGAGCAGCCCAGTCGGGCCAAACCTGTCGGGGGCCAGATCATGGGTTAAAAAAGGCCCCCGGCAGGTAAGTTTTAAGATTTTATTTGAGGTTTCCTTGCGGGCCAGGAGGAGCAGGAGTGCTCCTCCAGTCCACACAAAGAGTCCTTGGACCTCCCTTGCCCTAGGCTCTCCCTCCTCCCCACTACTGACCGCCAGGGACCGTTCCTTATGGGTCCCCGGCTGCGGCCTCCTGCCGCCAAACTCCTAACTCCCGCCCGCCGGGCAGATAGTGGATCTGGCCGGGTTCAGGCAGGGACTGTTTATGGAAATGAGGCCATTAAGATCATCCTTGCCTCCCCCGGACTCCCCGTATTCCCCCCCCCACCACCCCGCTCCAGGGCCCACATGCACCATACCTCCTCCCCCTTAAAATCAGGGCCAAGGTTTCAGGTTCCTATCCTGCCTGGGCTGAATTTTTTGCACACCAGACTCTTCAAAAATTCAGATGGTGCAAATCTGAATGGGACGTCAGCACAAAGCATTGATCGACTGACAGGAATAACAGATGAATATATCGCACACTAGACCACCAGGGCAAATCAGTCCTTCAGGACTGACAGGGAGATTGGACACACCTACCATCTGGGAAATTGGAAGCCTACACCTAGCAAGAGCCCCAGGGGTGTCGACTGATGGCAGTGTGAATCATTTGCCTAACAGCGTTAAATGGCACATAATTATAACTTTGGCTTAACCTCAAGAAATGCATCATGAGGTGTGGATCAGGCCTCGCTATAGATTGGCACTGGAACAGCTTGGTACATTTAGCGCTGATATAATTTGAAGGTTTTAGTGTGACAAATGCTTCATACCCTGTGCTAACTATGTAAATAAACCGTTTGTTCTCAGGAGTTATGTAAATTCATCAGGAAAAATCATATTTATGGGTTGTTATGACACTATCCCTGCGGACTCCCACCAGTGCCATATGGTTTGCTCGTACATACACATGTGGACATGTAAACTCATCTCTATTGGCCTTGAAATTAGGCGGTGATTGCATACGAGTGGTTAATGCACTCGGCCGAAATCCCTCGCTCCACAATTTTACCAGAGATATTAAGGCATTTATTTAAATGTGTTATTACCTTTGCAATCACAGCAGAGGGGAAAATTTTTGACAAATATTTTTAAGTCAGCAGTGTCCAAACTGAAGCTACATGTGGCTCCCAAGCTCTAGCAATCCAGGCAGCACAACACTAACAAATGGCATTTAAAGCACGCCTTTAATGTAGAAAGACATCCCAATGCGCTTTGTAGAAGCATAACCAGACAAAATGGGCGTCAAACAAGAGAAGGAAATATTAGGGAGTGTGTTTAAAAGCTTGGTCGAAGAGCTGGGTTTTAAGGAGAGTCTTAAAGGAGTAGAGGGAGGTGGAGAAAAGGAACTTGTTTAGGAGGGAATTCCAAAGTCTGGGGCCTAAACGGCTGAAGGCATGGCTGCCAATGGTGGGGCGTAGGGAGGGGGGGGTGATGCATAACAGGCCAGAGTCAGAGGAGCAGAGACTGAGGGGGGCGCATTTTAGAGCTGGAGGGGGTTACAGAGTTAGGGAGGGGCAAGGTCATGAAGGGATTTTAAAGTTGAGGCATTGGGGGGACCAGGAGCTAACGTAGGTCAGCGAGGGTGGAGGTAATGAGTGACCAGGACTCGGTGCAGGATAGAATACAGTAGCAGAGTTTTTGTAGGAGCTGAGGTTGATTGGCTGTGAAGGATGGGAGGCCGGCCAGGAGAGTCCTAGAAAAATCAAGTCTGGAGATGACGATGGCATGGATGAGGTTTTCAGCAGCAGATGGGCAGAGATAGGGGCAGGAGCAGGCCATATAATAGAGGTCAACGTTGGCGGTCTTTATAATGGAGAGGATATGGGGTCCGAAACTCAGCTCAGGGTCGAATAGGACGTCGAGGTTCAACCTGACACAGCGGGCATGGAGAGGGATGGAATCGATGGCAAGGGTGCAGAGTTTGTGGCAGGGGCTGAAGACAATAGCTTTGGTTTTACCAACCAAAATTTAGCTGGAGGAAGTTGCAGCTCATCCAAGATTGGATGTCGGACAATCAATCAGACGACACAGAGGCAGTGGAGGGGTCGAGAGAGAGGTAATGGAGTGGTGGAGCTGGGTGTTGCCAGCGTACATGTGGATGGTGATCCCATGCCTGTGGATGATGTCACCAAGGGGTAGCATGTAGAAGAGGAGAAGGCCAAGAATACATTTATGGGGGACTCTGGAGATAATGGTGTGAGGGCAGAATGGGTCAGTGCATGATGCTCTGACTACAGTTGGAAAGGTAAAAGTAGAACCAAGCAAGGACATTATCACTGAGCTGGATAACAGACGAGAGGTGACCAAGTTGAGTATATTCAAGACTGAGATCGATAGATTTTTGGACTCTAGGGGAATCAAGGGATATGGGCATCGGGCGGGAAAGTGGAGTTGAGGTCAAAGATCAGCTATGATCTTATTGAAGAAACGGCTGAGTGCACTGGATACAGAAAAGGCTATGGGCCCCGATAACATCCCAGCTGTAGTGCTGAAGACTTGTGCTCCAGAACTAGCTGCGCCTCTAGCCAAGCTGTTCCAGTACAGCTACAACACTGGCATCTACCCGACAATGTGGAAAATTGCCCAGGTATGTCCTGTCCACAAAAAGCAGGACAAATCCAATCCGGCCAATTACCGCCCCATCAGTCTACTCTCAATCATCAGCAAAGTGATGGAAGGTGTCATCGACAGTGCTATCAAGCGACACTTACTCACCAATAACCCACTCACCGATGCTCAGTTTGGGTTCCGCCAGGACCACTCGGCTCCAGCCCTCATTACAGCCTTGGTCCAAACATGGACAAAAGAGCTGAATTCCAGAGGTGAGGTGAGAGTGACTGCCCTTGACATCAAGGCAGCATTTGACCGAGTGTGGCACCAAGGAGCCCTAGTAAAATTGAAGTCCATGGGAATCAGGGGGAAGACTCTCCAGTGGCTGGAGTCATACCTAGCACAAAGGAAGATGGTAGTGGTTGTTGGAGGCCAATCATCTCAGCCCCAGGGCATTGCTGCAGGAGTTCCTCAGGGCAGTGTCCTAGGCCCAACCATCTTCAGCTGCTTCATCAATGACCTTCCCTCCATCATAAGGTCAGAAATGGGGATGTTCGCTGATGACTGCACAGTGTTCAGTTCCATTCGCAACCCCTCAAATAATGAAGCAGTCCGAGCCCGCATGCAGCAAGACCTGGACAACATCCAGGCTTGGGCTCATAAGTGGCAAGTAACATTCGCGCCAGATAAGTGCCAGGCAATGACCATCTCCAACAAGAGAGAGTCTAACCACCTCCCCTTGACATTCAACGGCATTACCATCGCCGAATCCCCCACCGTCAACATCCTGGGGGTCATCATTGACCAGAGACTTAACTGGACCAGCCATATAAATACCGTGGCTACGAGAGCAAGTCGGAGGCTGGGTATTCTGCGGCGAGTGACTCACCTCCTGACTCCCCAAAGCCTTTCCACCATCTACAAGGCACAAGTCAGGAGTGTGATGGAATACTCTCCACTTGCCTGGATGAGTGCAGCTCCAACAACACTCAAGAAGCTCGACACCGTCCAAGATAAATCAGCCCGCTTGATTGGCACCCCATCCACCACCCTAAACATTCACTCCCTTCACCACCGGCGCACTGTGGCTGCAGTGTGTACCATCCACAGGATGCACTGCAGCAACTCGCCAAGGCTTCTTCGACAGCACCTCCCAAACCCGCGACCTCTAACACCTAGAAGGATAAGAGCAGCAGGCGCATGGGAACAACACCACCTGCACGTTCCCCTCCAAGTCACACACCATCCCGACTTGGAAATATATCGCCGTTCCTTCATTGTCGCTGGGTCAAAATCCTGGAACTCCCTTCCTAACAGCACTGTGGGAGAACCGTCACCACACGGACTGCAGCGGTTCAAGAAGGCGGCTCACCACCACCTTCTCGAGGGCAATTAGGGATGGGCAATAAATGCTGGCCTTGCCAGCGATGCCCACATCCCATGAACGAATAAAAAAAAGAATGGCGGAGCAGGCTCAAGGGGCCATATGGTCCACTCCTACTCTTGTTTCTTATGTTCTAAGATGACTGAATCCTGAAGGTCATAGCTTCCAGACTGGACCTGCATCAGCCAGTGAAGGAATCAGCACAAGGGAGTAACCTACTTGATCTTGTCCTCATCAACACCATCATCTACAGCAAGATCATGGGAACACCACCATCATCTACAGCAAGATCATGGGAACACCATCATCTACAGCAAGATCATGGGAACACCATCATCTACAGCAAGATCATGGGAACACCATCATCTACAGCAAGATCATGGGAACACCACCATCATCTACAGCAAGATCATGGGAACACCATCATCTACAGCAAGATCATGGGAACACCATCATCTACAGCAAGATCATGGGAACACCACCATCATCTACAGCAAGATCATGGGAACACCATCATCTACAGCAAGATCATGGGAACACCATCTTCTACAGCAAGATCATGGGAACACCATCTTCTACAGCAAGATCATGGGAACACCACCATCATCTACAGCACGATCATGGGAACACCACCATCATCTACAGCACGATCATGGGAACACCACCATTATCTCCAGCAAGATCATGGGAACACCATCATCTACATCAAGATCATGGGAACACCATCATCTACAGCAAAATCATGGGAACACCATCATCTACAGCAAGATCATGGGAACACCATTATCTACAGCAAGATCATGGGAACACCATCATCTACAGCAAGATCATGGGAACACCATCATCTACAGCAAGATGATGGGAACACCATCATCTACAAGTTCTCCTCCTGATTTGGAAATATATCGCCGTTACTTCATCGCCGTTGGGTCAAAATCCTGGAATTCCAAATCTAACACCTTTGTGGGACCATTATCACTATATGGATTTCAACAGTTCACCACATTCTCAGGGCAAATTAGGAATGGGCAATCAATGAGGCTTTGTCAGCGTAGCACACATCCTGAGAACAAATGGAAAACAAAAACCGTAGGGGTTATATTGGATAACCTCCAAAAACGGGCGCTGGAATCACGGTGCACGATTAACCCGCGCCCTTTGTTTGCGATGCAGACAGCACGTAACATTTGTGCAGCCTGATGATTTCAATGATAGTTGCGTGCAGACAGCGTTACCTGTTGTTAATTATCAGGAGTGGCTAGCGCTATTTAAAGGCAGCCTGCACCACTTAAAGGGGAGGTGCACGGTGGCTGCAGGAAGTGGTGCGAGAAGTGATTCCTGGGCTGTGATAGTTGGAAGAATGGCTGCGCCTGCAAGAGAGCGTGCACCAAGGTTCTCTGATGATGCACTAGAGCCCTTGGTGGAAGAGGTGGACAGAAGGAGGGGCATCCTATATCCACAGAGGGGACAAGAGGCCCTCCAGACATATGCTGAAGAAGCAGTGGGAGGAGGCAGCGGGCGAGGTCAATGCCAGGAGCATAGCACCAAGAACATAGATGCAGTGCAGGAAGAAGTTCAATGATTTGACACAAGTGGTCAAGTTTCAAGTGGTATCTCCTACTAACTGCACCATGAGCTGCATCCACTGCTCCACGCACTACACCCCCCATCACCCACCTACCAACAAACTCTTTCAATCAGTACTCAACTCTTCCAATCAGATCCATCATCTCACCATCATACATTACCACGGTTGCAAGCTACACACCCACAACTCACTCACAGGTCTCACACACACTGGCAGCTATTCAACCATGGCAGCCACATGGTTGAATAGCTAACACACTTCCCTCTTTCTTGCAGGAGAAGGTGGTGCATAACAGTAGGCAGTAAGAAAGAACTGGAGGAGGACAGGCGCAACTGCACATCCTAACTCCCATGGAGGAGACAGTGCTGGCCATCATTGGAAGGGCCATCAATGAGGCCACTGGCAGTGCTGGAGGGATCGATGATGAGGGTCTCTGCATACCTAATCCTTCTTCTCTCTTCCCACTTCTCCCTCATCCCACAATCTTCTCTGACTCACGTGCTGCAGACGGTGTAAGCACGCACTTCTTACTTTCTCCTCTCCCCTCACCACAACCCAACCCCTGTCCCTTTGTCATTTCAGATACCCAATAACTGGAACCTGCCCAGTCAGAGGAGGCAGAGGAAGACATCCAGGATTGCTGAGGCATCGCCCCGGGAGAGCGGCAGTGGCTCCATGGAAGACAAACCTGCTGTCCCCTCTCAGGAGGACAGCATTCCTGCTCCCACCCCTGCCACTCCACCAGCGCCCTTGCTGTTGCCTGTCAGCCAGCCAGTCCAGACTGCTGCAGCCCAGGCCGAAATGGTGCAGTCTGACAGATCTTTGATACTCACTCAGCTGAGTACAGCAGGGCTCCTCCAGAGCGGTCCAGGCAGCGGAAGTGTTGCTTGAGGATGTCTATGGTGAGCTCAATGATGTTCCGTGTGGCAACGTGGCCCTCGTTATAGGCCTGCTGTGCACATGTACATGCGCTCCTGACCGGAATCATGAGCCATTTCATGAGGGGGTAACCCTTGTCGGCCAGTAGCCAGCCTTTGACTTGCCGTGCTGGTTGAAATATAGGTGGCACGGAGGACTGCCGCAGGATGAAGGAATCATGACTGCTGCCAGGGTAGCGGGCATTGACCTGCATGATGCACTGCGTGTGGTCGCACACCAGCTGCACATTATGGAGTGGAATCCCTTTCTGTTCATGAATATGGCCGAGTTCAGATGTGGAGCATGCATGTCAATATCCGTGCAGTCAATGGCGCCCTGCACCATGGGGAACCCTGCAATGCGAGCAAACCCTCGTGCTCACTCCTGCTGCTTGTCTCTGGCAAGAGGGAATGAGATGAATCGGTTTCTGAGTGCATACAGAGCCTCAGTGACTTCCCTTGTACAGCAGTGCACTGCAAACTGCGAGATGTTGCTTATAACGCCAGCAGCAGCCTGAAAGGAGCCAGAGCCGTAAAAATTAAGCACCAGGGTTACCTTGACAGCCACAGGCAATGCTGTCCTTGCCCTGCTTTGAGGCTGCAGTTGTGGCTGCAGCAGTTGACAAATTTCAGTTACAGCCTCTTTAGTGAACCGTAGATGTCTGATGCACTGGTCGTTGCTGAAGTTGAGGTGAGAGAATTGCTCCCTGAAGACCCTCCTTGGATATGGCCTCCTGCTGAGTGCCCTCCTTCTCCTCCTATACTCCTCCCTCTTCTAGCAGCTTGTCCTGCTCTGCATGACCACTCTTCGTTCTCCCAGTCATGTTCAATTCCCAGGCCGCCCATGTCTGGAAGCAACTTTTTTCAGCACACTATTTTAAATGCCACTAAAAGTACTGCAAGACCAGCCAGACCACTCTCTACAGAATAATGAAACTTTCCAAGTATAACACGTACAATTGCGCCAGCAGCCAGAATAAATAATCCAGCAACTAACCTGTAAGTACTTCATGATCCCTTTAAACAGCGTTGGTGGCGGGGGGTTTCCTTTATGCCGCATAAGTCCTGTTCGGCTGTGCGAGGTTAAGACAGTTCGTTGGCTGGAGTGTGGAGTTCCAAAATGTCACCGGTCCCTTCAAATCAGCGTTGCACACTGATTCACCTCATCATCTCCCTACTCCACATGCTGCCGGCCGTCGTTAGGTACGCACGTAAATGCCTTTACCAAGATGGCGTCCTGCGCACTTCACGTCGGAGGTGCGCGCGTGCATCTCGGACGCCATTTTCGGGGCTTAGGTGCCCATGTAGCGCCTCCAAACCAGCGCTGCACGGCCCATTTTCACCCCCCAACATGTTTTCTCGCGGATATGTCAGGTGCACGTTTAAAGCAATTCCTTGCTAAATACAGGTTGAGTCAGCTTTCAGCAATTACTTTTAATAAATTCACATCATAATGAAAGAAAAGCGGCTCCACTGGAAGCCCTAAGGGTCTGACTCATCCACTCCCCCACCCGCACTCAACTAGAAGGCACTGTGGTACGTACTAACTGAACCATCACAAAAAAGAAGATGCATTCATTAGACCAGAAAGAAATCAGCGCACATCACTGAACGAAGACGTTCGAGAACAAATTGGAGAAAAAACAAACCAGCATTTTTGACAGTCGATGCTACATTGATAAAAAGCTTACTGTCCAATATATAAAATGGTGCTGTGCGTAGGCAGAGGTAAACAGTGCCCAATGGCACAGAGAAACAAACAACAGGCCACGCCAAATCTGAACTTCAATTCCAATTCTCCCTGCCCCAAACCAACCCGATTCAGACCAGTTATGCAAACACACCAAAATAAACAATTACCTGGTCATTTATCACATTGCTGTTTGTGGGACCTTGCTGTGCGCAAATTGTCTGCCGCATTTCCCACTTTACAACAGTGACTACACTTCAAAAGTACTTCATTGACTGTAAAGTGCTTTGGGCCATCCCGAGATCGTGAAAAGCGCTATATAAATGCAAGTCTTTTTTAGACCCTGAGTTCAGTGTTTATCTCTAACCTTCTATATTATCAGTATATAGTGGTGTTCATTAGCACATTTATATCGTTCAGTGTACACATGAGCAAATCGAGCAGAAACTTACAATTAGTAAGGACGGTGTCTTTGCTATGATTAATGGAAATGCATTTCACTTCAGCACTGCAATCTCTGCTCGTATTCTGCACATGTACTGAATGTTCTCAATTACCACAATTGACTATGCAATCATAGCTGCCCAAAGCTGCGTTCCTTCTTGTGCAAAGTCGCAGCAGTCGGCAAAGCGCCTTTTCATTTCTACGTGACTTAAACAATAATCGAGGTGCAGAAGTGCGGTAGCGTGTAATTGTGGATCAGTTGCTTGATTAAAAGATGGGATCGCTGGGTCAAATCAACTGTCTTCACGTCTGTGCTACTGTGTTAGTGGCGTTTTGTTTACAGTTTGATCCAGAGAGGTCAAATTCCTTCATATAAAGTCAATATTTAGATATTCTGAGCCTTTCTTTGATAAATAAATTCAAACACCATATGATTAAAATGATGAGGCTTCATTTGTCTTGTCTAAGACAGGCGCACACCAGTGAGAAGAAATAAATAAAAAGACAAAAAACCTATGAGCACTGGCAATCTGAAATAGAAATGGAGAATGGAGGGAACGCAGAGCAGGACAATCAGAGATAAGGTGGGTTAATGGTTCAGGTGTAATCAGTTCTGATGACGGAGCTCACTCAAGTTGGTCACCTGGCAGCATGGAGTCATTGGAGCGGAGATTCCATTAGCCATCCGATGACCTCTTCCTAACCCAGGAACCCTGAGGCCAACTGTAGATACTGAACTGATTTCCCCCACTGAGACCTGCTAACTACGGAGATACCAGGGATGAAACCTGGGAGCTTCCTGGTCTGCATGCTCGGTACCACAGGCACACGTGAATAGGAACATCGGAACAGGGGTGGGCCATTCAGCCCCTTGAACCTGCTTCACCATTCAATTAGATCATGGCTGACCTACACCTCAACTCCATTTACCTGCCTTACCTTCATATCCCTTACCAAACCAAAATCTATCGATCTCAGTCTTAAAAGTTCTAATTGTCCCAGCCTTTTGGGGGGAGAGAGTTCCAGATCTCTACAAACCTTTGTGTGGAAAAAGTGCTTCCTGATTTCGCTCCTGAATGGCCCAGCTCTAATTTAGCAGCATAGGTACCAGACGAACAAATCCGTCATTGGTTTCTGATTTTTTATTTCTCTTTACTTTGGTCGCACATCCAACCACATTTATATTCACGCTGTGATGAAAAAACTCTTAACTAAAAAGAATGAAGGAAAACCATATATTTTGAATGCCGCAATGAATGGTTTACAGTCAGATGGGTAACACATAAAATGAACCATTTACCCAGAAAGCATCCAGTACACAATCTCTGAGCACCTGGAATGGAACGCGTCTGAGGGCTCTTGTAAAACTGAATAGTTTCTCAACAAAAGAAAAATTGCACTATTCACTGATGGCCATCTGAATCAGAATTTTATTGACTTACTAACATTCACGATTGAAGCATTGCCATAAAACGCCAAACATTTTTAGATGGTAAAACAACGCAGTAGAAATGGACAACGTTCAAAAAAAAGTATATACAATACAGAAATGTTTCCTCTCATAAAACTCCAAGGCCCTGTTGTCCAAAATAAAAAGC
Source organism: Heptranchias perlo (assembly GCF_035084215.1). NCBI lineage: Eukaryota > Metazoa > Chordata > Chondrichthyes > Hexanchiformes > Hexanchidae > Heptranchias > Heptranchias perlo. Next base: position 10,295,760 of record NC_090338.1, on the reverse strand, counting down.
ATCTGAACCATTATCGGTACCATTTTAAATCAATCAACTCTCACGCCATCCACTTCACAGACAAGGGATAAGCTGGCGATGCTAGTGGTTTGTATGCAGTTATTAGTGGAAGAAATACATCAGGTACAGAAAAAAAAAACAGCAATCATTCTTCGCGATGACAACTCAAGAACCCTTCATAAATAACTGGATTCAGCAGGGCATAGACGGTGATGAGAAATAATATAACTGTAATGATTTTATCTACTGCACCGATAATAAAAGCGTCAAAGCTATTACAATTTAATGGAGAGAGAGGTGAGCTTTCTTTGTCGGCAATCTCATACTGCAATAAAACACAATTCGACAGAACAAATAAATAGATTCATTTGTGGTGCAATCACCAGGAGGCAGAGGGAGAGAGGGAAAAAAAAATCAAAATAAAAGCATTGAGAGAGTACAATGCACATTTGAACTTGTCAAGGGAAATGAATAGAATGTGATAATGTGGAGATGCCGGTGATGGACTGGGGTTGACAATTGTAAACAATTTTACAACACCAAGTTATAGTCCAGCAATTTTATAATAAAATTTTATAAAATTGCTGGACTATAACTTGGTGTTGTAAAATTGTTTAGAATGTGATAGCCATTGCTGCTTACTGTAAATCTTATCTTTTAATCTTTCTGTCTCTTTAAATCACTCATTTGCTTCCCACGGACTGATTGCTTCTGTCCCTGGTACATTTCTGCTCACTCTCCCCCACACCACCTCCCCATCTTAAAGCTACAAAAACATCCCTCGTGGAGTCAAACCCTGGTACGAACCGGACTTAAAAACCCGGTGCTTGGTTGGCATAGAAACCAAATTTGGCAACCCTCCATGACCTGGTGTTGCCAAGAAACAGCACTTTTCAACCACCACACTTGATAACTGGGCCAATCATATTTTTTTCGCTGCCTAATCAGCTTGGTATACTTGCAAATTGCCCATTGATCACAACATACTTAGACTACAGCAATGTACAATTCACTTGTGTAAAGAGGGAATTGCAGCACTAAACCATAAATACATGTAAATGTCAATATTAACTACATGTTTAACTGTTATGAAATGTTTTTAAGATGCAGAATTATTTGAGTCACAACAGCTATAGAGAAACAAGACTTAATGGAACTACAAGGTTCACTTATTTATTTGTAATTCAGTCTCAGGATGCGGGCATCGTTGGCAAGGCCGGCATTTATCGCCCATTCCAAGTTGCCTCAACTGAGTGACTTGCTCGGCTACTTCAGAGGGTAATTAAGAGCCAACCACATTGTTATGGGACCGGAGTCACATATAGGCCAGATGGGGTAAGAACAGTAGGTTTCCTTCCCTACAGGACATGGGTGAACCAGTTGGGTTTTTATAACAATCCAACAGCTTCATGGTCACTTTTACTGACAACAGATTTTTAATTGAATTGAATTGAAGTTCTCAAACTATGTCTGATGGAGCCCATCTCCTCATTCCCTGAGCAACACTATTGCAGATACGCTCATGTTTATGTAAATACAGTACAATTCTGCTGTGGTGCGCCTTTAGGGAGCCAGGCAAAATCCAAGGAATTGCGGGACAATGAAGACTGCTCATCATAGATGCCTACAGCACAGAAGGAGGCCATTCAGCCCATCATTCCTGTGCCAGCTTTTGATGGAGCAATCCAAAACTAATGCCACGGCCTTGCTCTCTCCCTTCATATCTTTCCCGCTTCAAATGCTTATCCCTAATTCCCTTAAAAGATCCATTGTTTTCTGCCTCAACTATTCCCTGTGGCAAAGCATTCCATGGTCCAACAACCCTCTGCATAAAAACATTTCTCATAACCTCTTTCCTCACTCTTTCAGTAACAATATAAATTGATGACCCTCCCCCACCCCATCAATGACTTTCCCAACCAGAGAAAATAGTCTTTCATTGTTCACCCTATTAAACCCCTTTACAATTTGAGAAACATCTATCATTTGTAATCTTAACCTTCTTGGCTCTCCCCATGACTATAGTTTCTCATCTCTGATTTCATCCTGCTTAATTTACTTCTTTTAGTGTATTTTGTTGGGGCACGCATTAAGACAATTTTGGTCTGAAATGTATTTAATTTGTTTCTTTCACAATTCCTAGTCACAGAGATTAACACCTCATTGTATTTTGGTAGTGTATAGTTTCAGAGTTTTCATTCTGAATGTGCTGAATTTGTTTAGTCACTCTTCTCAAATGGAACAAAAGAATAGGGTCCAACTCAAACTCTCAATTAATGCAGAGTTACCAATTTCCCATCATGTCTGAAGAGGAATGTACTGTCTGGGGTAACTTTCCTGGCACATACCAGTAACAGGAATACTTGGCTACCACGAGGCAGAGCTGAAAATTACCAGGGTCGATCTTAACTTGGGGAGGGGGGAATCGGGGGTGCGGGGGCCAAAGCGGGCGGCAATGCGTCTGGTCACCTGGAGCATGAGGCCCGGGAAATCTTGACTCCTTCGCCTCTCATCCTTGACCCTAAAGCTGACTCCCGCCCGAAGTCGGCAGGAACGATGACAACTTGGTGGGAGGGAGTGGAGAGTCGCGAGGAGTCAGGCCGCAAGGTAAGTGAGGAAGGAGAAGATGAGAAAAGAGGGACAAGAATGATCCTACATGTAAGGGAGATGAACCATGAGGAAAGGTTGAAAACATGGAATGTGCCAAGGCAAAGGAGCTGGCACTGACACTGTGCCCCCAAAGCAAATTCATAGAATTTACTGCACAGAAACAGGCCATTCGGCCCAACAGGTCTGTACCGGTATTTATGCTCCACTCGAGCCTCCTCCCATCCTACTTCATCTAACCCTATCAGCATATCCTTCTATTCCTTTCTCCTACATGTGTTTATCTAGCTTCCCCTTAAATGCATCGATGTTATTAACAATTATTTCATGTGGTAGCAAGTTCCACATTCTAACCACTCTCTGGATAAAGAAGTTTCTCCTCAATTCTTTATTGGATTTATTAGTGACTCTAATATTTATGGCCGCTAGTGTTGGAATTCAGCCGTTAAATTGAGACTGCCCAGGCATCTCCGTGAGAAATTTCCTTTCTATCAAACCCATGCTCCAGTTGCAGGAGGAACCTATTCCAGTGCAACGCTGAATTTTTGACATCAATCTAAATTTCACAGGAACTGAATTTGAGGATGGAGTTACAAATGGCACTTATTGGGCTAATTGAAGAATAGTATATACCACACATTTGAGGGGTTTCATTGCATTGTCACTTACAAATAACTCATTACTATAGTCTAGAAATTACTGTTGGTGGTATCAGTGGATCGACATTTAACAATGTTCAGAGATCATTCCTCTGTCCGTTATTCCAACATCGGCATTAAGCTGTTTGTCTGTTCTGGAAAGTGAGTCTGAGCGAGCGTCAAGTGAAGACAGAATGAAAAAAAGAACTTGCATTTATATAGCGCCTTTCACAGTCTCTGGACATCCCAAAGCACTTTATAGCCAATGAAGTACTTTTGAAGTGCAGTCACTGTTGTAATGAAGGCAGCCAATTTGCGCACAGCAAGGTCCTGCCGTCAGCAATTAGATAATGACCAGATAATCTGTTTTTTATTGATGTGGGTTGAGCGATAAATGTTGACTACAGCACTGGGGAGAACTCCCCTGCTTCGAAATAGTGCCATGGGATCTTTTACGTCCACCTGAGAGAGCAGCTGTGGCCTCGGTTTAACATCTCATTTGAAAAACAGCACCTCTGACAGTGCAGCACTCCCTCAGTACCCGCACTGGAGTGTCGGCCGGGATTGTGCGCTCTCGTCTCTGGAGTGGAGCTTGAAACCACACCCTTCGGACTCAGAGCCAAGACTGCTACCCACTGAGCCATGGCTTACACCAGACTAGTGTCAGATATGAAGGATGGATGCTTGGGAAAGGCACTGGAGGGCTGCAGGCACGTGTGACTAAAGTATTCCTCTACCAAAAAATTGATCCAACAGCTGGAATGCGTTGCCAGGAAGGTTGGTTAAGGTCAGAACACTGGACTTATTTCAGGAACAGCTGGATGCTGCAGTGGAAAAGCAGTAGGGTTGGTATTCTGAGGTCAAATGGACCTTCTTCGTCTGTCACTACTGAGATCACCACCACAGATTGGGGGAATGAACCTGGAACCTTCTACAACCATTGCATCAGCAACATGCATTTATAAAGTGCCTTTAATGTAGTAAAACATCCCAAGGTGCTTCACAGCAGCGTAATCAGACAAAATTTGATACCGAGCCACAGAAGAAGACATTAGGACTAGTGAGCAAAAGCTTAGTCAAAGAGGTAAGTTTTAAGAAGCTTCTTAAAGGTGGAGAGAGAGGTGCAGAGGCTTAGGGAGGGAATTCCAGAGTTTAGGGCCTCGGCAGCTGAAGGCACGGCCGCCAATGGTGGAGCGATGAAAATTGGGAATCAGCGCCGTGCAAGAGGCAAAATTCAATGACTTCAAAACAGAAAGGAGAAAACTGGTTAAAAAAATTGTTTGTTTATCATAAATTATGATCTTGGCAGTCAGCTGGAGAACTTCTCTTTCTTGTAAGCAGCACATTTCTCCATGGTAGGTAACTGATGTCCCTGGATTTCAAACTGTGAGTGTTGCATGATTATCCCTTGGGTAACATTTTGCTCTAATGAGAAATGCTAATAAGTTGCAGCACAAACCCCTGAACAAACAACTACGATAAACTGTACATTTATTACAATTATAAAACTGGCAAGAACAAAGGAGCAGGGGATGATTGCTCTTGCAGACGGCTCCCTCCAACTTACTTTCCTTTAATCTTCCTGTTTCTCTCAATCTCATAATTACAATAAAATGTCATGATCAGAAAGCTCCTCCGATGGCTCATTAAGTTTATCGAGTTAGTCACTGAGCCATCCAGACCAGTAAAGCTCCAAGTTGCATCTCATCCTGGTCCGCGAGTCTGGCTTAGAGGGTTAAATTATACGGGCAGGTTGCACAAACTTGGCTGGTTTTCCCTTGAGTATAAGAGATTGAGGGGGTGATCTGATCACATTGTTTAAAATGTCAAAAGGATTCGATAGGGTAGATACGGAAAAACCATTTCCTCCGGTGGGGGAATCAAGAACAAAAAAAGGGACATAATCTTAAAATTAGAGCCAGGCCATTCAAGAGCGAAATCAGGAAGTACTTACTCACACATAAAGGGTAGTAGAAATCTGGAACTCTGCTGCCCAAAAAGATATGGAGGCTGGGGGGTCAATTGAAAGATTTCAAGACCGAGTTTGATAGATTTTTGTTGGGTAAGAGTATCAAGGGATATGGAGCAAAGACAGGTAAATGGAGTTGTGGTGCAGATCAGCCATGATCTAGTTGAATCGTGGAGCAGGCTCATGGCAATGAACAGCCCACTCCTGCTCCTAATGTTGCTGTGTTACTATGGTGACCTCAGCCAGGTTGCAGTAGGATCAGATAAAGAAGCCCCTTTGACCTCATCCTTTCAGAATACCAACCCGACTGTCTTCCCATTATAGCATCTGGCTTTTTATTAAATACGTCCAGCATTCTGGCCTCAATCAATCTAACTGGCAACTCATTCCAGCTGTTGATCATCTATCTGCATAAGGAAATACTGCCTGACACCTGCCCTAAAATTACCCTTCCTGACCCTGAACCTGTGCTGCTGCCTTGGCACATCTGGAAGTATCATTCTGGGTTCACTTTCTTTACAACAACAACAACTTGCATCTATAAAGCGCCTTTAATGTAATGAAATGTCCCAAGGCGCTTCACAGGAGCGATTATCAAACAAAATTTGACACCGAGCCACAAAAGGAGATATTAAGGCAGATAACCAAAAACTTAGTCAAAGAGGTAGGTTTAAAGGAGCATCTTAAAGGAGGAGAGAGAGAGAGAGAGAGAGATAGAGAGAAGCGGAGAGGTTTAGGAAAGGAATGCCAGAGCTTAGGGCCTAGGCGGCTGAAGGCACGGCCGCCAACGGTGGAGCGATGAAAATCGGAGATGCGCAAGAGGCCGGAATCGGAGGAGCGCAGAGATCTCGGAGGGTTATAGGGCTGGAGGAGGTTACAGAGATAAGGAGGGGCGAGGCCATGGAGGGATTTGAAAACAAGGATGAGAATTTTAAAATGGAGGTGTTCCCGGGGCCGGGAGCCCAATGTAGTAATAAACGACGAAGTGAAGCTTTAAATCAAGCAAGAGGAGTGGGACTTCGGAATAACCATCGGGTGGAAGGCAAATGGAATGCTGGCCTTTATATCTAGAGGACTAGAGTACAAGGGGGCAGAAGTTATGCTGCAGCTATACAAAACCCTGGTTAGACCGCACCTGGAGTACTGTGAGCAGTTCTGGGCACCACACCTTCAGAAGGACATATTGGCCTTGGAGGGAGTGCAGCGTAGGTTTGCTAGAATGATACCCGGACTTCAAGGGTTAAGTTACGAGGAGAGATTACACAAGTTGGGGTTGTATTCTCTGGAGTTTCGAAAGTTAAGGGGTGATCTGATCGAAGTTTATAAGATATGAAGGGGAACGGATAGGGTGGATAGAGAGAAACTATTTCCGCTGGTTGGGGATTTTAGGAGTAGGGGGCACAGTCTAAAAATTAGAGCCAGACCTTTCAGGAGCGAGATTAGAAAACATTTCTACACACAAAGGGTGGTAGAAGTTTGGAACTCTCTTCCGCAAACGGCAATTGATACCAGCTCAATTGCTAAATTTAAATCTGAGATAGAAAGCTTTTTGGCAACCAAAGGTATTAAGGGATATGGGCCAAAGGCAGGTATATGGAGTTAGATCACAGATCAGCCATGATCTTATCAAATGGCAGAGCAGGCACGAGGGGCTGAATGGCCTACTCCTGTTCCTATGTTCCTATGGGTGTAGGACTTTTTCAGAAAAAGGGAACGTGACTTTAAAATGAACAGAGGGCTGAAAACCCATGGGGTCTACTGCCCAGTGTAAGTGCCAGGGTGTACCTGCTCGGGATCTCCAGCACTGATCCCATCAAACCCCCTCAATTTCTCAAAAAATTAATTCTGAAGCAACAGATCCCACTGCCGACAGGACCTGGTTGGTCTCTTCTGTACACAGTGCTCCAGGTGTAGCCAGACCAGGGCTCTCTACAGCTTCAACATGTCTTCTGGGGGTTCGAATTCAACTGGTTTGCCCGCATAAGCCAGCATGCTATTTATTATAGTTAATTACCACCACACACTGTTTAGACGCGGTGAGTGTTTCCAGGATCTATTGCGAATATAAATGAAATAGAAAAAGGGGATAAAAATAGATTGAGATCGATTTTAGCTCCAATTGAAGGGTTAGCACTGGATCAGGAGTGATGGGCCAAATGGCCTCCTGCAATTTTGACGAATCGATGTGCCCGCAATTCTGATGGGCAAGCTCTGCCAGTGATAGTGCCCCAGAGTGGGCCTTAAATCCGACCATGGAGTATGATACTGCCCCTACCCCCAGTTACAGGTTGGGGGGTGGGGGGTCATTTATGTGCTCAGGGTGGGCAGCCCACGCCTGCAATAGGTTGTCAGCGGTATCTGCCCCAATCCGCCCACAGTACGATCGGAGAGGCGCCAGGCCGCTCTGATGGCGGTAGCAAGGCCTGACACGTGCCCAGTACCTTGGCATCTTCTGCTCCCAATCAGCTTCTTGAGGAAGGTAAGCGAGCGATTACCTTTTCCTGGTCGAATGTTGGGGCTTCAGCAGGGCCCGTGACGGCTCTTAGCTGGCGAGGGTTCCATCAAAGCCTTTGAACGCTGCACTGGCCAGAATTCCGGGTTAGCTTGGTCACTCCCCCAGTCACGCCTCTTAGATGTAGGTTGGGTGGATTTTTTGCCCTCTATCCGCCCCTCCTCCAACCCCCCCACCCCCACCACCGAAAGATGAAACTGGGCGGGATCTTGGTGGAGCCAGGCTTTGCCCCATTTTCCCAATTACCCGCTCGGTGATACTTGCACCTAAGGCCTGATTGGAATTCGGGCGGTGTGATTCTAAGTCAACTAAGGATGTATTTACAGTACAACTGTTTGTAGTGGTGTCATGCCAGCCTGCACCAGGGAAAGGTCTCGCCAAGGCAAATAACCTCAGCTCAGACTTCCAGGTGGGTTCAAACCATGTCAGGCACAGCGCTCTTGAGTTGGGCTCGCCTGATTAGGGTCCTGCTGGGAATGGAGGAGGGAAAGAAAGACTTGTGCCTTTCACGACCTCAGAATGCCCCAAAGCACTTTACAGCCAATTAATGTACTTTTGAAGTGCAGTCACTGTTGTAATGCAGGAAACGCGGCAGCCGATGTGCGCACAGCAAGATCCCACAAACAACAATGTGATGATGACCAAATAATCTGGGTTTTTTTTTTAAGTGATGTCGGTTGAGGGATAAACATTGGCCAGGAACACCGGGGAGAACTCCCCCTGCTCTTCTTCGACAAACGTCCACCTGAGAGGGCCGACGGGGCCCGGGCTTAACGTCTCATCTGAAAGACGGCACCTCTGACAGTGCAGCACTCCCTCGGTACAGTCACTCACCCCCTTTCTCCCATCAGGGTGAAGAAAGTTGGCTTCGGAGCCTCAAATATTAAGAATGGCAAAGGGGGAAAGCTGCCAGAAGGACTGGGGGACCGTGCCCCAGTATAGATCACAACCTACAGCAGGGAAGGAGTGAAAAATCATGAAGTGTACTTTGCTTTCTAATCAAGACTTGCTCTTAAGTGTTGTAAGCTTTTGACCTGGAATGAAAAGCATTTCTCACGGTACTTTCTGAAACTGCATTAATTATTTATAAGCAAATTAGATGCTAATATCATTTTGATCTGCACCGGACTAAGAAATAAATATTCTCCACGTTTTGTTTTTGCACTTCAGATTTTTCAGGTTGTCCCCAGGGATGGTATAGAATTAAATATTTAGTCTTCAGCTGTTTACTTGTCAAAACAGAGTCAATATTTTATCACCTCAAATAAATGTTGACTTGAAAACAGGATTTAACAACAGCCTGTTCAACTGATGCAAATCCACAATCAAATATTGTATCGAAACACAGCAATGTCCTCCCGGTTTATTAAAAATTAAGCAGTAAACAGGTTCCTAACATTGCCCTAAATGTGCATCTATCGGCAAACACAGGAGTGTAGGAGGAGTAGAAGCTTTCTTGCCCAGGGCAGTCTCACTTAGTTATGTACAGTACTGCTCTTATTATGTTCTACGGAAGGGGCGCGGGGAGGGGGCAAAGGCTGAGTGCCAAATCCATCAACTGTTGCATATAGGACATTTGTTAGTTTAACTCACAAAACAAAGAAAAGAAAGAACTTTCATTTATATAGCGCCTTTCTCAACCTCAGGACATCCCAAAGTGCTTTGCAGCCAATGAAGTACATTTCAAGTGTAGTCACTGTTGCAATGTAGGAAATGCGGCAGCCAATTTGCGCACAGCAAGATCCCACAAACAGCAAAGTGATAATGACCAGATAACCTGTTTTAGTGATGTTGGTTGAAGGATAAATATTGGCCAGGACACCGGGTGGGAGAACTCTCTTGCTCTTCTTCCAATAGTGCCATGGGACTTTTTACATCCACCTGAGAGGACAAACAGGGCCTCACTTTAACATCTAATCCAAAAGGTAGCACCTCCAACAGTGCAGCACTCCCTCAGTACTGGCACTGGGAGTGTCAGCCTAGATTACGTGCTCAAATCTCTGGAATGGGATTTATATCCTTAACCTTCTGACTCAGAGCCGAAAGTGTCAATACTGAGCCACAGCTGGAGTGAGTGTGAGTGTGAGTGTGTGTATGTGAGTGTGAGTGAGTGTGTGTATGTGTGTGTGTGTGTGTGTGTGTGAGTGTGTGCGAGCGAGTGTGCGTGCGTGTGTACATTCCAGTGCCTGCATTTGTCTTTTTTAAATTTCTATCTTTTATATTTATATTCATATCTTTTAGTGAAGTTTTCATCAATCATCATTATCAATAACAACTTGCATTGATACAATGCCTTTAACACAACCTAACACATAGAATTATAGAACCATGCAGTGCAAAAGGAGCCACTTCGGCCCATCATGTCTGTGCTGGCTCTTTGAAAGTGCTATCCAATTATGTAGGGCTGGAGGAGAAAAAAATATATAGATAAAAGGAATAAAGGACCAGACACCGAACAATCTAAGAGTTAGACGAAGCGATGGAAGACTTGGGGCAGAATTTTAACAGTGAAAAACGTGTGGGTTGGGGGCATTGAAAATTACAACAATTTCAGACCCACCCCCCAATCCCCCCCCTCAACCCACCCATTTCCGGTTTTCACCGGGACGGGACGAGGGGCGGGCGACCAGCCCGCTCCCAGGAGGCAGGTTGGTCACTGAAACCGTTCAAGGAGGCTGCGGGCCGCCATTTTGAAAGGTTTTGCAATTTCAACCCCTAGGGGCCGGGATTCCAGGGCCTACTCCTTCACGCCGCATGAAAGGGGGTGAGAAGGCCCAAAACTGCAGGTAAGAGCCTTTCTGGCACAGCTTGTGGGCCCGGAGGAGCAGGAGTGCTTCCCCCAGGCCCAACAAGCCTACCTGCAGCAACCCCCCAACGATCGCGGACCTCTCCCCCAATGATCACAGACCCCCCTACAATGATTGCAGACCCACCCACAATGATCATGGAACCTTCCCACAACGATCGCGGACCCTCCCCACAATGATTGCGTACTACTGCGAGGACCCCCGACCCAGACCCTCGCCCTCCCCTCGGCGACTGACCCCCGATCCCTTCCCCCATGACTGACTCCTCCGATGACTGACCTCTCCTCCCCCACGATGACTGACTCTCCCCCCCCCCCCCCCCCACCCCATGATCCCCATGCCCATCGATGCCCCGAGTTGCCAGCATGTCCATTGGTGCATCTGTGCCAACCCACGCGCCCCCCGGACCCACCCATGCAAATCAAAGACTTACCTTTTCACGTCCTCTTCCTTACTCTGTTCCGGGCTTCCCATCCGTGATTCAATCCCCCCCCGCCCCCTTCCCGACTCCGGGTCAAAATCCTGGCCATCGTTGAATAGATGTGTTTTTAAGAAGACTTTTAAAGGTGTAGAGAATCGGAGGGGTTCAGGGCATGGGACGGGGCAGGGGGTCCCATAGAGCTGAGGAAGCTGAAGGCTCTGCCACAAATGGAACGTTGTCATTTATTGCAAGGGGAATGGAATATAAAAGTAGAGATGTTTTGCTACTGTTGTACAGGGCATTGGTGAGACCACATCTAGAATACTGTGTGCAGTTTTGGTCTCCTTATTTACGAAAGGACATAATTGCTTTGGAGGCAGTTCAGAGAAGGTTCACTCAACTGATTCCTGGGATGAGGGGGTTATCTTATGAGGGAAGGTTGGACAAATTGGGCCTGTATACTTTGGAGTTTAAAAGAATGAGAGGTGATCTTATTGAAATGTATACGATCCTGAGGGGACTAGAAGGGGTAGATGCTGAGAGGATGTTTCCCCTTGTGGGAGAGACTAGAACCAGGGGCCACAGTTTAAAAATAAGGGGTCTCCCACTTAAGACAGAGACGAGGAGAAATTTTTTCTCTCAGACGGTCGTGAGTCTGTGGAACTCCCTTCCCCAGAGAGCGGTGGAGGCAGGGTCATTGTATATTTTTAAGGCTGAGTTAGATAGATTCCTGATTAACAAGGAAGTCTAAGGTTATAGTAGGTAGATGGAAAAGTAGGGTTGAAGTCACAATCAGATCAGCCATGATCTTATCCAATGGCAGAGCAGATTCAAGGGGCCGAATGGCCTTCTCCTGCTCTTAATTCGTACGTTCGTATTTACCAATACCTTCTCCAGTCCTCCAACCAACACAACACTTCTGCTGCTGTTGACCTGCTCGACAGGCCTCTGCCTTCAAACCTCCCCGTCCCCACCAAATCAATACTAGTTTAGGCACTTAGATGCTGTCTACGCGTGCTTAAAATGATTTGGAGGAGAGTAAGTCTTGCAATAGAACAACATTTCCTGTTGATACTAAGCTACGTATCCAAGCGACAACTGAAAGCGCCATAAGCAGTTTTCAGGCACTGGTAACATAGTGGAAGCTGGCAGCCCAGGGTTAAACAGTGAAGATGTGAGGATAGATGAATGTTCTAGAATTCTGGTTGATATCATTGGGGATGTAAATGCAATCATAGAATCTTACAGCACAGAAAGAGGCCAGTCGGCCCATCGTGCCTGTGCTGGCTCTTTGAAAGAGCTATCCAATTAGTCCCACTCCCCCTGCTTTTTCCCCATAGCCCTGCAGATTTTTCCTTTTCAAGTATATTTCTTTCTTTCTACTAGTTGGCAAAGGACAGCTATGAACGGTACTATGGGGTAAAGCTGACCAGGTTTGCGCTCCCTGTGCGGATCCTTGCTTTGACGGGAGGCCAGGCTGGACAAATCAGGTGCAGCTGATTTACCGCCCTCCTAATCCTCCAGTTACTTACTTTAATGGCTGAAAGATCGGTAAGGGGCCGCGCTGACCTCCAGGTCTAATCGTCTGACCCGCTCTCCCATCAAGCGAGACTCTCCGCTGGGAGAACGAGCTCATTAAATTTTCTCTGCGCTGTCTTTAGGCAAGCTATTAACTTGTACCTCAACATCACCAATGGGAAGATATATTCCCATAATGCCTACAGCTCGATGAGTTCAGCAATGGCTGTAACTTCACAGGAAGCTTCTGTATCTTTTTGATTGGCATTTTGCTTGTTTTTAATTATTAAAAGGTTTTATTAATTAGCCCATTCTTTTTTATGAGGTTTTTAAATTAATATCAGATAGTATTAATAGCATTTCACTGTTTTCAATTTAATTCAGTGTAATGTTTTAATAATAACATTTAATATTTTAAAATGAGCTCATTTAAAGGAGTGATATTATTTATAGCTCATCTCTAGAGCGGGCATTTTTAATTAAAATATCTGTTCAGCCTTGGGTCAGTGGTTGCACTACTGCCTCGGAGTCAAGAAGTTGCTCTCTGTTCCCTTTCATTTACTCCTTTTGTCCCCCTCTTCTCTTTTGTTTCTCACTTTCGTCTATCTCTCACTCCCTCACTTATAGAATCATAGAATATCACCCCACAGAAGGAGGACATTCGGCCCATCATGCCCATCTCTTTGAACGTCCCATCCAATTAGTCCTATTCCGCCCACTCTTTCCCCATAGCCCTGGATATTTTTCCTTTTCAAGTACATATCCAATTCCATCAAAGTTAACTAATGCTCTTTCCCCTTACCCTTTACTGTTCTCTTCAGTTTAATTCCCTCTTAATTCCTGTGACAGACTCAGCTTTAATAGCCCCTGTAGCAATGCACTCCTTATTCTAATAACCCTTTGCATGAAAAACATTCTTTTGACGTCTCCCTTTACGCCTCGAGTACTAATCCTAAATCTATGCCTTTGCCAACTAGTGGAACTAATCTGTCACTATGCATTCTTTCAAAGCCTTTCAAAATTTTGAACGTTTCTATTAGAAATCTCCCCTTAACCATCTCTGCTCCAGTGACTCCAATCCCAGTGTACCATTATTATTCCTTAAATTTTCTTTGTTTTGTGCAAGGAATTTACCTGTGCTCTCGCGTCAAGGTCTGATATAGAGTACAAGACGACATATATACACATATATATATACACACATATATATATATACACGTATACATATACACATATACATACACACAAACACATACATACATACACAGACACACATACATACATACACAGACACACATACATACATACACACCAATTACCATTTTATGCAATCTTTGCTTTTAAAGATCTTCACACTCCTGGATCTCTCTGTTCTTGCACTCCATTGAGCTTAAGGGTGCAGCACCGATTTTCATCCAAAGACTCAGAAAATCTACTCCTATACTTTCATTCTGTATTCTGTTTCCCAAAATCTATTACCTCATGCTTATCGACATTTGACTGCATTTGCCTTTATCTGCTTTGAACGCTGGCCTATATTTTATTTAATTTTAGATCTAATTGTGTTATCTGATTGGTATGCTACATTTAACATTTCTCTTGCACCCTCATCAAAGAATTCATTTATTTGGCATGAAGTAAACACAGTAAACAGAATTAACTGTAATCTTTTCTGTTTGTTTTGATGTGGTATCCTGATGAGAGGCTAATTTATCTTTTTTCAAGTGGGGTAAGACGTAAACTAATAAAGGTTGTAATGTACATTTGTGCTGAGGATTAATTCAATCATAATCCCTTTCAAACAAGACCTAAAACAAGGGAGAGAATGAGTGAGAGAGAGAGAGAAAAAGAGAGAGAGAATGTCTAATCTGTTTAAACTCCAATTGCCCTGGGATCTGAATGAGGGAAATATGCACAAACATCCATTATCTCAGCTTATTGAAACCATGTGCAACATGCACATTATCAAGCAATTAGCACACAGAATGATGATGTGCCTCGAGCGGACGGGAACATTTACACAGCTTCGAATGCTCTGGCAAACCTGTTAACCCTTCGCTGGGTCACTGGGAGTAATTTCAACACGGCCACTTGGACGGTAATCTCCGATCCCGCCCGACACAGAACCTGCCCCGGTTCAACGGAACGAAAATCGGAGTATTATGTGCAGTTTTGGGCGCTGTATTATAGAATGGATATTGGAGCCATAGTATAAAGTGCAGTGCAGATTTACTGCGATGACATCAAAGAGGATACAGATATAAAACGAGACTTGAAAAACTGGGGTTGACTGCTGAAGAGATAGGCCCAACATCCTCACCAACCCATAAGCTGCATCAGTTCACTACTCGGGGGGCAAAGTTGAAAATTACCTCCGTTATGTTCTATTTTGAAAAAAATTCTTATCCATCTCCAACCTTTTTCCTTTTCCCCTCTAGCCCATGGGCACTGAGGTCAGTTGTGGTATATTAACCATGGCCCCAGCTGAACTTAGCTACAGCAGCACAAACCTAGAATTGATCCTGAGACTTTCTTGATCTGCATTGTCCAGGTCCACATTGGCAAGTGCATTGATTTACTGAACCATCACTGCATCTTTTCTGTGTATGACTATTTGTAAGTTTAATTCCAACTCTGGCCTCTTGTGCATCCTCCATTTCCTTTTCCCTACCATTGGAAGCCGTGCCTTCAGCTGCCTAAGTCCTAAGCTCTGGAATTCCCTCTCTAAAACTCTCCATATCTCATTCCACATTTAAGACTCTGCTTTCAACCTATCTCTTTGACCAAGTTTTTGGTTACCTCTGCTAATGTCTCCTTCTTTGGCTCGGTATCAATTTTTGTCTCATTATGTTCTTGTAAAGTACCTTGGGACATTAAAGGTGCTATATAAATGCAAGTTGTTGTCATTCTATAAATGCAGACTGGGACACATCTTATAGGTTGGAATATTGTGTGACCATTCATTACGTTAAATTTATATAAATCCACACCATACATTCTGGGGTTGTTTTCCTTGGAGCAGAGGAGGCTGAGGGGTGACTTGATTGAGGTGTACAAAATTATGAGGGGCCCAGATAGAGTAGACAGGAAGTACCTGTTTCCCCTAGTGGAGAGTTCAAGAACTAGAGGACATAGATTTAAGCTGATTGGTGGAAGGATTAGAGGGGACATGAGGAAAAGCTTTTTTACCCAGAGGGTGGTGGGTGTATGGAATTCACTGCCCGAATTGGTGGTAGAGGCAGGGACCCTCAACTCTTTTAAAAATTACCTGGACCTGCACCTAAAGTGCTGTAAGCTGCAGGGCTACGGACCAGGTGCTGGAAGGTGGGATTAGAATGGGCACCTGGTTGTTCTTCGAGCTGGCGCGGACACGATGGGCCGAATGGCCCCCTTCTGTGCTGTATCTGTTCTATGGTTCTGTGGTTCTATTCCTTTACACCACATTTGTTGCTATGTCATTAATATAGGGTATGGTAGCGTAGTGATTATGTCACCGGATTTGTAATCCGGAAGACTGGACTAATAATCCAGAGAATTTGAGTTCAAATCCCACCATGGCAATTTGAGAATTTGATTTGAAATAAAAATCTGGTATCAGCAAAAGTGACCAAGAAGATGTCAGAGTATCATTAAAAAATCCAACTGGTTCATTAATGTCCTTTAGCGAAGAAAACTTGTTGTCCTTACTCTATCTGGCCGATATGTGACTCCCATCTCACACCAACCTGGTTATGTCAAACCACTACCAGCAGTTCAAAAAGAAGGCACACCACCATCTTCTCAGGGCAATCAGGGACAGAAACACTCACATCTGATTACTCCTGGTGCCACGCACTAGTGAGTATAGAAATAGGAGGATAGAGCAGATGAATGCAGTGGCTGGAGAGATGGTTCAGGAGGGAAGGCTTTAGATTCCTGGGGGATTGGGACTAGTCCTGGGGAAGGTGGGACCTGGAGCCGGACGGGTTGCACCTCAACGCAGCTGGGACCAATGTCCTCATGGGGAGTCATGATGTGGAGATGCCGGTGATGGACTGGGGTTCATCACCGGCCTCATGGGGAGGTTCGTTAGTGCTGCTGGGGAGGGGGGGTAATCTAATTTGGTAGGGGGGATGGGCAGCAGGATGCAGCAATGGAAAGGAGAAACAAGGGGCTCAAAGGATCGGGGGAGAAAGATAGCACTAGAGCAAGTAATAGTACAGTATTAGGTGGGATCAGGCTAAGAGAGAGAACAAGAAAGTCTAAGGCTGGTTTGCAGTGAATGTGTGTAAACGCACGAAGCGTGGTAAACAAGGTCGGTGAGCTGCAGGCGCAAATAGTCACAAGAGAATTCAACGTCATGGCAATAACAGAGACCTGGCTCAAAAAAAGGGCAGGATTGGGTATTAAATATTCCTGGATACAAGGTGTTCAGGAAAGATAGGGAAAGAAAGAAGGGAAGGTGGCAGTATTTATTAAGGAGAATATTGCAGTACTGGGGAGAGACGATATCCTGGCGGGGCCAAGGACAGAATCTATTTGGTTAGAGTTAAGAAATAAAACAGGTGCTATTGCATGACTAGATGTATTCTATAGGCCACCAAACTAGTGGGAAGGATATTTTTTTTTATTCGTTCACGGGATGTGGGCGTCGCTGGCAAGGCCGGCATTTATTGCCCATCCCTAATTGCCCTTGAGAAGGTGGTGGTGAGCCGCCTTCTTGAACTGCTGCAGTCCGTGTGGTGACGGTTCTCCCACAGTGCTGTTGGGAAGGGAGTTCCAGGATTTTGACCCAGTGACAATGAAGGAACGACGATATATTTCCAAGTCGGGATGGTGTGTGACTTGGAGGGGAACGTGCAGGTGGTGTTGTTCCCATGTGCCTGCTGCTCTTGTCCTTCTAGGTGGTAGAGGTCGCGGGTTTGGGAGGTGCTGTCGAAGAGGAGCAAATTTGCAGGGAAATTACAGAGAGGTGCAAAAGCTATAGAGTAGTGATAACTGGGGACTTCAACTATCCTAATATAGACTGGGATAGTAATAACATAAGGGGCAAAGAGGGGGACAAATTTTTGAAATGTGTTCAAGGTAACTTTCTTAACCAGTACGTTTCCAGCCCAATGCGGAAGGAGGCATTGCTGGACTTGGTTCTAGGTAATGAGGCGGGCCAAGTGGAGCAAGTGTCAGTGAGGGAACACTTAGGGAACAGCGATCATAGTATCATAAGGTTTAGAATAGCTATGGAAAAGGACACGGACCACTCTAAAGTAAAAATATTGGAGGAGGGCTAATTTCAATGGGATGAGAACAGATCTGGCCCGGGTAAATTGGAATCAAAGATTGGCAGGCAAAACTGTAATTGAACAGTGGGCGGCCTTTAAAGAGGAGATGGTTCGGGTACAGTCTAGACACATTTCCAAGAGGCAGAAAGATAGCGCAAATAAAGCCAGAACTCCCTGGATGACAAAAGAGATAGTGAGTAAGATGAAACGGAAAAAAGGGGCGTAAATCATACCTAGCGCAAAGGAAGATGGCAGTGGTTGTTGGAGGCCAATCATCTCAGCCCCAGGACATTGCTGCAGGAGTTCCTCAGGGCAGTGTCCTAGGCCCAACCATCTTCAGCTGCTTCATCAATGACCTTCCTTCCATCATAAGGTCAGAAATGGGGATGTTCGCTGATGACTGCACAGTGTTCAGTTCCATTCGCAACCCCTCAGATAATGAAGCAGTCCGAGCCTGCATGCAGCAAGACCTGGACAACATCCAGGCTTGGGCTGATAAGTGGCAAGTAACATTCACGCCAGACAAGTGCCAGACAATGACCATCTCCAACAAGAGAGAGTCTAACCACCTCCCCTTGACATTCAACGGCATTACCATCGCCGAATCCCCCACCATCAACATCCTGGGGGTCACCATTGACCAGAAACTTAACTGGACCAGCCATATAAATACTGTGGCTACGAGAGCAGGTCAGAGGCTGGGTATTCTGCGGCGAGTGACTCACCTCCTGACTCCCCAAAGCCTTTCCACCATCTACAAGGCACAAGTCAGGAGTGTGATGGAATACTCTCCACTTGCCTGGATGAGTGCAGCTCCAACAACACTCAAGAAGCTCGACACCATCCAAGATAAAGCAGCCCGCTTGATTGGCACCCCATCCACCACCCTAAACATTCACTCCCTTCACCACCGGCGCACTGTGGCTGCAGTGTGCACCATCCACAGGATGCACTGCAGCAACTCGACAAGGCTTCTTCGACAGCACCTCCCAAACCCGCGACCTCTACCACCTAGAAGGACAAGAGCTGCAGGCGCATGGGAACAACACCACCTGCAGGTTCCCCTCCAAGTCACACACCATCCCGACTTGGAAATATATCGTCGTTCCTTCATTGTCGCTGGGTCAAAATCCAGGAACTCCCTTCCTAACAGCACTGTGGGAGAACCGTCACCACACGGACTGCAGCGGTTCAAGAAGGCGGCTCACCACCACCTTCTCGAGGGCAATTAGGGATGGGCAATAAATGCCGGCCTTGCCAGCGACGCCCACATCCCGTGAACGAATAAAAAAAAATTTTTTTTAAATCAGATGTCAGATTGGTTACACAAGTGAAAACCAGGCAGAATATCGAAAGTTCAAAGGGGAAGTGAAAAAGGAAATAAGAGGGGCAAAGAGAGAGTATGAGAATAGATTGGCGGCCAACATAAAAGGGAATCCAAAAGTCTTCTACAGGCATGCAAACACTAAACGGTTAGTAAGAGGAGGGGTGGGGCCGATTAGGGACCATAAATGAGATCTACTCATGGAGGCAGAGGGGATGGCTGAGATACTAAATGAATACTTTGCATCGGTCTTTACCAGGAAGAAGATGCTGCCAGAGTCTCAGTAAAGGAAGATATAGTTGAAATACTGAATGGGCTAAAAATTGATAAAGAAGAGGTACTAGAAAGGCTAACTGTACTTAAGATAGATAAGTCACCCAGTCCGGATGGGATGCACCCTAGGTTGCTGAGGTAAGTAAGGATGGAAATTGCAGAGGTACTGGCCATAATCTTCCAAACATCCATAGGTATGGGGATGGTGCCAGAGGACTAGAGAATTGCAAATGTTAACCCTTATTCAAAAAAGGGGGTAAGGATAAACTCAGCAACTATAGGTCAGTCAGTTTAACCTCAGTGGTGGGGAAACGTTTAGAAATGATAACCCGGGTCAGAATTAACAGTCACTGTGGATTGATTAGGGAAAGTCAGCACAGATTTGTTAAAGGCAAATTGTGTTTAACTAGTCTGATAGAGTTTTTTTGTTGAGGTAACAGATGAGGTCAATGCAGTTGATGTGGTGTATATGGACTTTCAAAAGGCGTTTGATAAAGTGCCGCATGATAGGCTTATCACCAAGATTGCAGCCCATGGAATAAAGAGGGCAGTACCAACATGGGTACAGAATTGGTTAAGTGACAGGAAACAGAGAGTAGTGGTGAACGGTTGTTTTTCGGACTGGAGGCAGGTGTACAGTGGTATTCCCCAGGGGTCAGTGCTGGGACCATTGCTTTTCTTGATATATATTAATGATTGGACTTGGGTGTACAGGGCTTAATTTCAAAATTTGCAGATGACACAAAACTTGGAAGTGAGGAGGATAGTGATATACTTCAAGAGGATATAGACAGGCTGGGAGCATGGGCGGACAAGTGGCAGATGAAATTTAATGCAGAAAAACATGAAATAATACATTTCGGTAGGAAGAACGAGGAGAGGCAATATAAAGTAGAGGGCACAATTCTAAAAGGGTTTCAGGAATAGAGCGATCTGGGGGTATATGTGCACAAGTCATTGAAGGTGAAAGGGCAGGTTGAGAAAGCGGTTAAAAAAGCATACGGGATCCTGGGCTTTATAAATAAAGGCATAGAGCACAAAAGTATGGAAGTCATGATGAACATTTATATAACACTGGTTCGGCCACAACTGGAGTATTGCGTCCAGTTCTGGGCATCGCACTTTAGGAAAGATGTCAAGGCCTTAGAGAGGGTGCAGAAGAGATTTACTAGAATGATTCCAGGGATGAGGGACTTTAAGTTATGTGAATAGACTGGAGAAGCTGGGGTTGTTATTCTTGAAACAGAGAAGGCTGAGAAGAGATTTGATCGAGGTATTCAAAATCATGAAGGGTCCAGGCACAGTAGATAGAGAGAAACTGTTCCCATTGGCGGAAGGTTTCAAGAACCAGAGGACATAGATTTAAGATGATTGGCAAAAGAACCAAAGGTGACATGAGGAAAAGCTTTTTTTCACAGCGAGTGGTTAGGATCTGGAATGCACTGCCTGAGGGGGTGGTGGAGGCAGATTCAATCATGGCCTTCAAAAGGGACCTGGATAAGTACTTGGAGGGAAAAAAATTGCAGGGCTATGGGGATAGGGCAGGGGAGTGGGACTAGCTGGATTGCTCTTGCGTAGATCCGGTGCAGACTCAATGGGCAGAATGGCCTCCCTCCGTGCTGTAACCTTCCTATGATTCCATGATTCTATCCCGAGAATGAATTTTATAAAAATCTCTTTCTATAAGTACTAACTGGAATTCTAGAAAGACCAGTTATGAAAATCACAAATATCTCAGCTGCTTCACAGATCTGTTGTCAAGGAGTGAACCTGGTCATTAAATTGAATGTTAAACAAAGTATCTTCAGATGCTGACAGGTGGGATAACAGTGAGTAGAGGGAGGGTATTTAAGTTGAATTGTGGTCACGGGAGCAGAGGCGATGAGAGCACAAAGCTACCAGCCCTCCTGGAAAACTAGAAATTATCCCCATAAGAAATAGATTTCAGTCTAACCCAATGTCAATGAACTGCTTTTAAAGAGCTTTTGATATTTGATTTTTGAAAGAGGATAAACCAGACATAGATGATCAAATACTTTATATAACACTGCCCTTTTAGGACTGAGAGCACGTCGTACACAGGGGCCAGAAATATTTAATATACACGGTAATCTCAATCCCGTATTCGATGCGTGAGTAGCTTTTGAACGGTCATGATTTCAAAGGCCCACTCCCTTCCTCAAGCTTTATCCAGGGCTATTGTCTCCTATAGTAAGTAAATTTGAAAGCACCATGGCAATGCAAATTGTACATGGTTCACTGAAATGAATGGTTTGTTTTCATTAAGTTCCTGATTGGTTTGTCAAGGTTCAACCGATGATTTTCCTTAACAGCCCAAAGGGAAGTCAATGGGTGGTTCTGGAAGAAAAATAGGATATGGCAAATCTTCTGGTAGTCTGTACTATGGAAGAATGGTGAAACCAACTTTTACACATGGGCATGTGAAGTTGGAAGAATATTTTTTCACTCGGGGATTGTTAGAACATGGAGTGCTCTTAGAATCTTACAGCACAGAAGGAAGCCATTCGGCCCATCGTGCCTGTGCCGACTCTCTGAATGAGCTATTTGAATGACCTCTACAATTAGTCCCACTCCCCTGCTCTATCCCCATGGCCCTACATTTTTTTTTTTCTTTTTAAGTATATATCCAATTCCCTTTTGAAAGTTACGATTGAATCTGCTTCCACCGTCCTTTGAGGTAGTGCATTCCGGATCATAACAACTCGCTGAGTGGAAAGATTTCTCCTCATCTCCCCCATGGTTCTTTTGCCAATTATCTGAAATCATGCCTTAACACTTGTGGCTATTGAGGCAGGGCCTATATCATTATTTAAAAAGATAACTGGATAAGCATTTCAAAAGGAAAAGTATAAAAGGATGATGAAGAGAAAGGACAGGGAAACGGGATTAGAATAGATATCACCAGTAGAAGAACTGGCACAGACGCAATGGCCTCCTTCTGTGCTTTACTTTTCCTGTAAGGAATCTTACAACACCAGGTTATAGTCCAACAGCTTTATTTGAAAATCACAAGCTTTCGGAGTTTACCTCCTTCGTCAGGTGAGTGAGTGGACTATAACCTGGTGTTGTAAGATTCCTTACATTTGTCCACCCCAGTCCATCACCGGCATCTCCACATCGTAGTTACTTTTCCTGATTCAAGTTTCTAGACTCATTGGGTACTATTACTGCTGCCAATATTCTATCTCTCTGCACCGGGTTTAGCCTTCTGAATAGCACCCGCATGTTAATCCTACCCACCATGACACGCAGACTACTGGATATGTGCTGCATAGCTGCCCGTAGCCAGAGTGCTGCAATAAGACTCATTGCCCCTGAAATTACAAGGGGAAAATTAGCCGTCGTGCCTGCGGCCAAACGCTATTCAGTGACTTCTCCTGCGCAGAGTGTGTGAGTGTGTGTATGTGTGTGTGAGTGAGTGAGTACAGGATCACACTTGGCACCAATATCGTCCACAGCCAAATGGTCTACTGGCTGACACTCACTGTCTAGGCTCACACAGAAGAACGGGTAACTACATAAGCTATACACCACTGAATTTATTTCACTCTCCTCCCCACAGCTCGCATAACACAAACAGAAACCCCCCCCTTTAAAAATAATTTAAATAAAACATGGATGTATTCTTCATCTCATAAATCAACCTGACTAATTAGGAACATAGAAACAGGAGTAGGCCATTCAGCCCCTCGAGCCAGTTCCGCCATTCAATGAGATCGTGGCTCATCTGTATCCTAACTCCATCCACCCGCCTTGGCTCCATATCCCTTAATATCTCTTGGCTAACAAAAATCTATCGATCTCAGATTTAAAATTATTAATTGAGCTAGCATCTACTGCTTTTTGTGGGAGAGAGTTCCACACTTATACCACCCTTTGCATGAAGAAATGTTTCCTAACTTCTCTCCTGAATGACCTGGCTTTGATTTTAAGGCCATGTCCCCTTGTCCTGGATTCCCCCACCAACGGAAAAAGTTTCTCTCTACCTATTCTATCAAGTTCTTTCAAAATCCTAAAATCCTCAGTCAAATCACCCCTGAACCTTCTATATTCCAGGGAATACAAGCCTAGTTTATGTAATCTCTCCTCATAATCTAACCCTTGGAGCCCTGGTAACATTCTGGTGAATCTGCACTGCACTCCTTCCAAGGCCAATATATCCTGTCTAAGGTGCGGTGCCCAGAACTGTACACAGTACTCCAGATGTGGTCTAACCAGGGCTTTGAGTGATCTGTGAATATGGACCCCTAAATCTCTTTGGACCTCCACTGTTCCTAGTTTTTCACCATTTAAAAAATATTCAGATCTATCCTTTTTTGGTCCAAATAATGTAAAACCAATGAGGGCGATGAGTAATATACATTAGAATCCCAAGCTCTTTCCTTTGTTGATCTCCTGCCTGTAATCCTTTCTCTTAATCAATTAAGAGGGTCAGATTGAGCTGCGTAATATTCAAATGCAGATTATTAACATGTACACTGATGTCAGACAGCACGCTTTCTCCCCGTGGGATCACTTTTTTTAAAAAATATGTTCTTAGGAAGACGATGATGGCATTTATCGCCCATCCCTAGTTGCCCTGGGTCTTTACCTTGAACCGCTGCAGTCCGAGTGATGATGGTGCTCCCACGATGCTGTTAGGTAGGGAATTCTAGGATATTGAACCAGCGACGAAGAAGGAACGACCGATGTATGTCCACATAGGATTGTGTGAGACTGGGGAAGAACTTGGAGGCGAAGGTATTCACGCAATATTGCTGCTCTTGGCTTTCTTGCTGGGAGAGGTCACAGGAGAGCACAGTGCTGCCAAAGTAACCTGGATGAGTTGAAGCAGTACATCTGTCATCTGTAGATTGAATGAAACATCCAAACCTATAGGTATCAGCCGTGGCTCTGTGCTAGCACTCTATCCTCTACGTCAGAAGGTTGCGGGTTCAAGTCCCGCTTCAGAGACTTAAGCACAAAATCTAGGCTGACACTCCAGTGCAGTACTGAGGGAGAGTTGCACTGTCGCAGGTGCTGTCTTTCAGATGAGCTGTTAAACCGAGGCCCTGTCTTGCCTTCTCAGGGGGATGTAAAAGATCCCGTGACACTTCCTTGAAGAAGAGCAGGAGAGCTCTCTCCAGTGTCCTGGCCAATATTTATCCCTCAGCCAACATCACTAAAACACAGATTATGTGTTCATTATTTCATTGCTATGTGCAAATTGGCTGCTGCAGTTCCTCCATTACAACAGTGACTACAAGACTGTAAAGAATTTTGGGACGTCCAGAGGTCATGAAATGCACTATGTAAATGCAAGTTCTTTCTTTCCTCTGGGGAGTTTCAGGGGTCAGTTTGTTTTGCCACTGGCAGCCCCCACAAACACATTTTGTAGCCCTTGAACATGTATCCCAATATATTTCTGAAGTGACGAGATTCCTTCAGTCTATAATTTGTTCCAAAATCATTTTTTTATTACAAAACAATGGGACAATGATATTCAGACATAGCAAACAGTTAGTCAAAGAGAAAAAAAATTCTACAGTTCATCTCTGGCACAGCAGTGGATTGTATTAAATTAAGCACCTCGGGATGTCCCAAGGCCATGGAAGGCGCTATATGAATGCATGTTCTCTCTTTTATAGATTTTTAATACTGCGAGCACTTATAAACAATTGAAATTTCCATTACTATCTTGTGAGATTATGGTGCTAGTCCATTTTATTTTTCAACGCTGAGCAAGGCTAAGTTACTGAGTCTAAAATTCAGTTTTCAAGCCTGTTCTTGGATGATAAAACTCAGAAATACAGTAGAGAAACCACTTCAGATTGTGGGTCAGAAAGAATGATTGCAGGTCTGGAATGAAACTTAGGAAGCACCAAGAGACCGATTAAGAGTTACGATTAAGGATATTGGAAAAGCAAATAAGTTAAAGTGGGGTCTGAGGCAAAATGTATAAAGGACATCTTTGGGTCAGAGAACAGTAATGAAAAAAATAAATAACCTAAAATCACAGGATAGTGAAACTATAGGTCTGAGAAGCAGAACCCAGTGAAGAAAGAAACAAAGGAAAAAAAGTTATGCAATGGATTTCTATGCACTCACTGTATTGTAGCTCTCAATCGAAAGCAAAATACTGCGGATGCTGGAAATCTGAAATAAAAGCAGAAAAGGCTGGAAATACTCAGCAAGTGAGGCAGCATCTGTGGAGAAAGAAACAGAGTTAACGTTTCAGGTCGAAGACCCCTTCGTCAGTCTGAAACGTTAACTCTGTTTCTTTCTCCACAGATGCTGCCTGACTTGCTGAGTATTTCCAGCATTTCCTGTTTTTTTATTATTGGAGCTCTTGCTGTGCCAAACTGAGCATTTTGTCCCCCCCCCCAGACAGTCCTGCTTAGACCATCCAAGTCACTGGGGGGAGACCAGCTGAATCTCATCGAAACCAACTAAAATCTGTTTAAGACGCATCATTGGACACTCAGGAGATCTGTACAAAAGAAATGCAGTCTGTGAAAAGCTAATGATGAGATATTAACTGGTGCCACCACCTCAAGAAAGAAATTTACTCAAAATAATTTTAACCAGATCAAAAAATGCCAGGTTTTTTTTGTTAGTAAAAATTGTGCATTTTAATTTTTGTTTCTTTCTTTGTCAGATACAGTTGAGACTACAATTTAATTTAATACACAACATTTCCCTTAGCAATTCTATCTCTGATAAAGAAAAACACCATTATTTGCTCAGCTCCAATGGTAAATAGGAACTTAGGAGTAGGCCATTCAGCCCCTCAAGCCATTAGATGATGGCTGATCTGCATCTTAACTCCATTTACCTACCTTGATTCCATATCCCTTAATACCCTTACCTAACTGGCAGCAGCCAGTATGATACAGAGCCACATAGAACAGGTAGATCCCAGGTTTTGATTTCTACTCTGTGCAGTGTCACCTGCTCTTAGCTGAGGCAGTGGCGACGTTTGACCCTTGACTTATAAAGGGGCAAAAAATCAGCATGGGTTCAACGTCCTGATCACTAGCCAGTGACTCCTGCAGGAAATTAGCTATGTTTAGACATCAGATAACGGCAGGATTGGGCTCAGCTTTGATAGCCGCCACAGAAATATAAATTGGTTGTTTAACCCCAATTTGGACCATCTGTGGAATTCCCTCCCTAAACCTCTCCGCTTCTCCAACTCTCTCCCCTTCTTTAAGACCTTCTTTAAAAAACACCTCTTTGACCAAGCTTTTAGTCACCCATCTCCTTCACAATATCTCCTTCTTTATCTTGCTGTCCATTTTTCTCTGAAGTGCCTTGGGACATTTTTTTTTTCCATGCTAAAGGCATTATATAAATGCAAATTGTTGTTGTTATTTAAGCACAATTGTGTTGACAAGAATCTGTCAACAAGCAATTTTCACGCTTAATAAGTGATGGCCCAAATTGAGGCTTAGCAAGACACTAGTTACTTGATTGGGATGTGAAGGTGCATTATATAACATTCAGTAAAGACTTGTTAAGTTATAATCAGACATGCCCATCACTGACTGGGTGCAATTATCATTAGAGACATCACAGAAAGGGTTAGCAGGAGGAAGGGTTTGATCATTCAGTAGTTTGAAAGACCTTGGAATATTCTTACAATAGTTTTACCTTTTTGTGAGTTTACAATGTTCCAAAATCACTCGATGATAGATATTAAATTATAATTATCGCATTAAATGTGTCAGAAGCAAGGCACTCCTTGCTTCATTTTGGAACATGACAGAGCAATAATTACACTAAGCATAGAGTGACATGTCAGCAATGAAGAATGTTTCAGGCAGGTTCAGTTGGTGGAATGCTCGACTTTAAATCAAAAAGTTGCGGGTTC
Source organism: Heptranchias perlo (assembly GCF_035084215.1). Classification (NCBI taxonomy): domain Eukaryota; kingdom Metazoa; phylum Chordata; class Chondrichthyes; order Hexanchiformes; family Hexanchidae; genus Heptranchias; species Heptranchias perlo. The sequence continues at coordinate 10,268,560 of NC_090338.1, read as the reverse complement.
AAGGCCCGCTCTGCTGTTAACCCGACAATAAAATTATCTAGGCTGACACTTCAGTGCAGTACGAAGGGGGCTCTGCATTATGAGAAGGGCCACCTTTCAGATGAAATGATCCACCAAGGGCCCATCTGCCTGTTCAGGTGAATGTAAAAGAACCCATGGAACTGTACAAAGGACAGGAGGTTCGTCCATTGTCCTAGGATGTAACCAGCACCGCTACACAATCAGATTAACGGGCCTTTCATCTAGTTTAGTGGGGCCTTATTGTACACAATTGGCTGCTCTGTTTGCCTGCATAACGACAATGATCCTTCAAAAAGTAATTTAGTTGTTTTGTAGCACTTTGCGATCAGGCCCTATATAAATTTAACTTCTTTCCTTCCATTACAAATTTATATTTAACAACAACAACTTGCTTTTATCCAGTGCCTTTAACCTAGAAAAATGTCACAAGGTGCTTCACACGGACATAATCAGGTTTAAAAAATGGGTGTCGAGTCAAATCAGGAGATATTAGGAGGGGTGAGGAGGTGGGTTCTATGGAGGGTTTTAAAGGAGGAGAGATACAGAGGCAAAAGGATTTAGGGAGGGAATTCCAGAGCGTAGAGTCTAGATGGCTAAAGGCACAGCCGCCAATGGTGGGGTGAAGGAAGGTGAGGATGTACAAGAGGCCAGAAGCGGTGGAACAGAGAACTTATGCTGAAGGTTTTGGGTTGGAAGCTTAGTTCGGGGATGAATATGACTCTGAGATTGAACACCCTTCTGAGGCAGACAACCTGAGACAGTGGCCAGGGAGGTGGAGGGAATCGGTGGCAAGGATACAGGGTTTGTGGTGAGGGCAGAAGACGGTGGCTTCAGTCTTTTCAATGTTTAACTGCAGGAAATTGCAGCTCATCCAAGGCTGGCCAAGCAGTCTGACAACACAGAGACTGTGGAGTAGGCCAGAGAGTGGGTGAAGAGGTAGAGCTGGACATCATCAATGTACGTGTGGAAGCTGACCCCATGATGATGTCGCCAAGGGTCAGCATGGAGATGAGGAAGAGGAGGGGACCAAGGATAGATCCGTGGGGGACTCCAGAGGTAACTGTGCGGGGGGGTCAAGTGAGAAGCCATTGCTGAAGATGCTCTTTCTACGATTGGATAGGTAAGAGTTGAACCAAATGAGGGGCGACCCACCGAGCAGGACGACAGAGAAGAGGCATTGGAGGAGGATAGTGTGGTCGACCCTGTCAAAGACTGCAGAGAGGCCGGTTAGGACGAGAAGGGAAAATAAATCATGGCCACAATCACAGAGGGTGTCATTTGTGACTTTGATTAGGGCCGATTCAGTGTGGTGGCGGAAACCAGATTGGACAGATTCAAACAGGAGAGATGGGCAAAGATTTGGGAGGCGACAAGACGGTCAAGGTATTAAGTTTTAAATTTGTAGCTTGAAGTTGTAGATTGAGTTAAAACGCATCCGTGATTAGAGGCTGGGAATCTTAACCACTGGAGGACAGGAAGAGGGAAAAGGGCAACGGGTGCCTATGGATAGAGTTGCAAAGATGCAGGGGAGTGGGACTTACGGGATAGCTCTTTAAAAGAGCCGGTACAGGCATGATGGACCGAATGGCCTCCTTTTGTGCTTTACGATTTTATGGGACCGATTTTAACCGCCCCGGAAACCTGGCGGGTTGGGGCGGGGGTGGGTGGGGGGGCAGTTAAAATGAGGCCAGTCACTTACTCCACTCTGATCGCACTGCCTTCCCACCGTGTCCCGATCTTAACCTGGGCAGACGAGCGGGACTCTTCCTTTAAATATGCAGATCGGCTTCGATGATGTCACGTTCCCACGAGCCCCCCCCTGCAGCCGAATTGCCATTCCTGCTCCCGCCGGCAGGTTTCCAGCGGGAATCCGAGACAATTTATTCAAATAAGGGCTCGGCCGTTATACCAGACCCGCACCCTGTTTGATGCAGCAATGGTTAGAATGCGGTTTGGATTTTTTTTTATATGACAAAATAGCAGCTTTCATGGTCATTTGCCGCTACTCATCCACAAATTACCAGTGAGTGAATTCAATTTCATAAGTTGCCATAGTGAGAGTTGAACTTCAGGTTACCCGTCCAGTAACATAAACCGTTAGGAGACCATGCTATTAATATACCACTCAAAAATAATTTCCTTCAGATTTGTAATGGACTTTATTCAGTACAAATACAAGGATTGAAATAATTCTGCTGCTTCTTGTAATTCTGAATGCGACAGAACAATTTTATTATTAAATATGTTTTTAATGCCGACATGTTCCTGCACAATAAACACCTTCAGATGAAATTGCAGTGGTATTGCTGCTATCAAAACGTTAGCTATAGCATTTCCACTCTCATCTTTCATTATATTCATGATGATAATTTTGCACTTTGAGTGTAATGGAATCTGTTAATTTACTGGGAGCTGCACAACAAATTTAGCCGCAAGGGGAAAGCTTTTATCGACATATTCTTTAATCAAACCTAAGAATTCTACTTTCTGCTGCCGATATAGAAGGGCTCACTGCCTCTGTGTAGCTGCTTTACAAAATTGGATCTTTCTTTCTGTTTTTTAAAGATATTTGTGAGGCAGCATTGAGACATTCTGAGCACAGGTCATCACATAGGTAATGTGTCTCTGCTGCCAGAACTACATTGACTCCCAGTATGGCAACGGCTCCATTTTAAAATTGTCACCTGCGTTTTCAAATCCCTGAATGGCCTTGCCCCTCTCTACCTCTGCAACCTCCTCGAGCCCTACAACCCTCTAAGAGGCTGAGTGCAAAAGACAAGGCTGAAGCGTTTGCAACCATCTTCAGCCAGAAGCGCCGAGTGGATGATCCATCTCGGCCTCCTCCCAATATCCCCACCATCGCAGAAGCCAGTCTTCAGCCAATTCGATTCACTCCACGTGATATCAAGAAACGGCTGGGTGCACTGGATACAGCAAAGGCTATGGGCCCCGACAATATCCCGGCTGTAGTGCTTAAGACTTGTGCTCCAGAACTAGCCGCGCCTCTAGCCAAACTGTTCCAGTACAGCTACAACACTGGCATCTACCCGACAATGTGGAAAATTGCCCAGGTATGTCATGTCCACAAAAAGCAGGACAAATAAAATAAGGCCAATTACCGCCCCATCAGTCTACTCTCAATCATCAGCAAAGTGATGGAAGGTGTCGTCAACAGTGCTATCAAGCGGCACTTACTCACCAATAACCTGCTCACTGATGCTCAGTTTGGGTTCCGCCAGGACCACTCGGCTCCAGACCTCATTACAGCCTTGGTCCAAACATGGACAAAAGAGCTGAATTCCAGAGGTGAGGTGAGAGTGACTGCCCTTGACATCAAGGCAGCATTTGACCGAGTGTGGCACCAAGGAGCCCTCGTAAAATTGAAGTCAATGGGAATCAGGGGGAAAACTCTCCAGTGGCTGGAGTCATACCTAGCACAAAGGAAGATGGTAGTGGTTGTTGGAGGCCAATCATCTCAGCCCCAGGACATTGTTGCAGGAGTTCCTCAGGGCAGTGTCCTAGGCCCAACCATCTTCAGCTGCTTCATCAATGATCCTCTGTCCATCATAAGGTCAGAAATGGGGATGTTCGCTGATGATTGCACAGTGTTCAGTTCCATTCGCAACCCCTCAGAAAATGAAGCAGTCCATGCCCACATGCAGCAAGACTGGGACAACATCCAGGCTTGGGCTGATAAGTGGCAAGTAACATTCGCGCCAGACAAGTGCCAGGCAATGACCATCTCCAACAAGAGAGAGTCTAACCACATCCCCTTGACATTCAATGGCATTACCATCGCTGAATCCCCAACCATCAACATCCTGGGGGTCACCATTGACCAGAAACTTAACTGGACCAGCCATATAAATACTGTGGCTACAAGAGCAGGTCAGAGGCTGAGTATTCTGTGGCGAGTGACTCACCTCCTGACTCCCCAAAGCCTTTCCACCATCTACAAGGCACAAGTCAGGAGTGTGATGGAATACTCTCCACTTGCTTGGATGAGTGCAGCTCCAACAACACTAAAGAAGCTCGACACCATCCAGAGCAACACAGCCCACTTGATTGGCACCCCATCCACCACCCTAAACATTCACTCCCTTCACCACCGGTGCACAGTGGCTGCAGTGTGCACCATCCACAGGATGCACTGCAGCAACTCGCCAAGGCTTCTTCGACAGCACCTCCCAAACCCGCGACCTCTTTCTAGAAGGGCAAGGGCAGCAGGCACATGGGAACAACACCACCTGCACGTTCCCCTCCAAGTCACACACCATCCCGACTTGGAAATATATTGCCGTTCCTTCATCATTGCTGGGCCAAAATCCTGGAACTCCCTTCCTAACAGCACTGTGGGAGAATCTTCACCACACAGACTGTAGTGGTTCAAGAAGGCGGCTCACCACCACCTTCTCAAGGGCAATTAGGGATGGGCAATAAATGCTGGCCTTGCCAGCGACGCCTACATCCCATGAACGAATGAAACAAATTTCTGCGCTCCTCCAATTCTGGCCGCTTGCGCATCCCCGATTTTCATCATTCCACCATTGGCCGCCATGCCTTCAGCTGCCTCGGCCCTAATGTCTGGAATTCCCTCCCTAAACCTCTCTGCCTCTCTAACTCGGTCTTCTCCTTAAGATGCTCCTTAAAACCCATTTCTTTGAGCAAGCTTTTGGTCACCTGTCTTAATATCTCCTTACGTGGCTCGGTATCAAATTTCGCTTGATAACACCCCTGTGAAGCGCCTTGGGACGTTTTACTAGATTAAAGGCAATGTTGTCGTCGAATAGATCCAATGCAATGGTTCAATAGCAGTATTGAGACTGGACCCTCGCTCTGTTTATCGCAGTGGTGGTTGGAATACAGCTCGCCTGCCCATTCACGCCCACCCGCCCTTCACCTGTGACCTTCCGCAGACTTGACGGGGGTAAAATGCGTCTCGGGCGATAACGGAGGACGGGCGATGGCGAATCGGGAGCCCGCTTCACACCGCGCACTTTTCTTTCTTTCCTTCGGACTTCAATGGAAATGGAAATCGGGCGGGGTGTTAAAACGGTCCGGTGATTCACGACTGACTGCTTCGTGTTTCCGCCCGAGACGAATTTCACCTCCCCCCCACCCCACAATCCGCTATGTTTCTGACATTCTCTTCAGCGTCAAATCAGCCCGTGGTATGTTGACTGAACTGGGATTCAGTTCTGTTCCTTGTTTTCTTGCCCTCCGGTTAAAAAAAAAGAGAATGTGAGAGAAGCTATTAGGTTGCAGAATTGGTCGAGCTTTCATGTAGGAAGTGAAACAGTCTAGAACTATTGGTCCTAAAAGCCTATAAATGGCACTCTGAAATATTCGTGTCCAAATGCTTAACAGGTTCCCATTAAATTACTTTGCCTGTTATTTCAACAATAGGTGAACCTGTTCGAAATGTTAGGAGCTGATTTTCACAGCCTCCGCCAAGCAGGAACTGCGGAAATCGCAGGGCTGAACTTACCGCCCCTGTCCCCGCATCAGATCTGCCTGCCGCCATTTTGTCGGGGGCGTTCATCAAGGGCAGCCGAGGCAACCTGCCTGTTTCAGGCAGGAGCCTACTTGTAATATGCAAATCGTGATCCTATGAGGTCATTCTGAGGCACCGATGGCCAGGCACATTCCGCCCATTGGTATAAGGCAGAGAACTAACTGGTGGGCCTTAAAGGGACCGCTGCAGACCATACACACACACACACAAATGGGGAAGGAACATATTTTTCTTTTAAAGATTGCTCCTCCTGGCCCCACAAAAAATCTTCCCACCGTCTTCCCTCCGGCAACCCCTCCCCACCCTTTGGCTCATTACTTCTGGCTTGGCTCCACGTAGAAGCTTCCGGACTTCCCCACACTCCTCCCCCTCCCTCCCCGAACGGCAAGTTGCCTGTGAGCACGGGTTAAGCGCTCGCTGATTAAGCTCACCATGTGTGTTGAAATGAGGCCCGAGCATTAACTGGCTCCGGCTGCTCGACGCAGACGCCGGGCGGTCGGTATTAAGGGTTACGGAACCATGGTGGGTAGGTGGAGTTAAAGTGGAGGTCAGCTGTGATATAATTGAATGGCAGAACAGGCTGAGGGGCTGAATGGCCTCCTCCTGTTCCTTTGTTCTTTCCTATGTTCCTATATCACGATCGCACCTCCCGCCACCTTACCTGATGTCCACCCAAAGTTTAAATTAGCCTTTTAATTAAAGTTTATATATTGACATTACACGGCATAATTTCGAGACTATAGTTTATCTCTTCCTATGAGACCACATCCGGAGTATTGTGTGCAGTTTTGGTCTCTTTATCTGAGGAAGGATGTCCTTGCCATGGAGGGAGTGCAACGAAGGTTTACCAGACTGATTCCTGGGATGGCAGGACTGACGTATGAGGAGAGATTGGGTCGACTAGGCCTATATTCACTAGAGTTTAGAAGAGTGAGAGGTGATCTCATCAAAACATATAAAATTCTAAGAGGACTAGACAGACTAGATGCAGGGAGGATGTTCCTGGTGGCTGGGGAGTCCAGAACTAGGGGGTCACAGTCTCAGGATATGGAGCATGCCATTTAGAACCGAGATGAGGAGAAATTTCTTCACTCAGAGGGTGGTGAACCTGTGGAATTCTCTACCACAGAAGGCAGTGGAGGCCAAGTCATTAGATGTATTCAAGAAGGAGATAGATATATTTCTTAATGCTAAAGGGATTAAGGGATATGGGGGAAAAAGCGTGAACAGGGTACTGAGTTAGTCGATCAGCCATGATCATTTTGAATGGTGGAGCAGGCCTAAAGGGCCGAATGGCCTACTCTTGCTCCTATTTTCTATGTTCCTTCTTAATGCTAACTTCCTGATTTTTAAATCCAGCTCAAACAGAGAAGAAGATTTCTTCTCTGATGGAGATTCCAAGTGACATTGTATTAGAATATAGGCCTTTTGTTGTATTCAATCCCATTCATAGATAACTGGATAAATCTCGTACTTTAGGTGGGGACCGGGCTGTCTGGGCAGATTTACAGCATTGATATTTTGTTCTTCAGATCCAGGTTTGAATCCATCACCGTCAGAGAAGATGCTGTTTCAAAACTGAGTTGTGATCGAACCCAAAGAGAAGGAGGAAGGTCTCTCAAAGATGGCAGCAGGAGGAGACGGTGTGTGAGAAAACTGGTCTCTTACATTTGACTTCAGAGCCGTCATGGAAAGAGAGGATGCACTAGGCTATGCCATCAATTAAATACTGATGTTTCATCAATGAAGACTGAGTGATGTGGTGTGTTAAACATGTGATGCGGTTTTAACCCTACCTGCTTGGTGGAAACTGGACCATGTTTCTCCTCTTACTTTCCATTGTGGGCTTGTAGTTATTGCTGAAGTTGTCATTGATGTGACACTGCCGAGGGAGGTTTCTGCCCTTCTCAAGTCTCCAAAGACCAGCACTTGACCAGGTGGCCATAAAACAACAACAACAACTTGCATTTATATAGCGCCTTTAACATTGGAAAAATTTCCCAAGTTGCTCCACAGGAGCGCTTCACAAAGCACAAGCATCAATTCCCCTCAACAATAAAAACACCTTATCGGAAAATTGTTCACCTAAAAATTTTATTTAGTCACTGAACCTGTACATAAAGCTGAAAGAATTATTTTTATTATTCTTTTTCAACTGCTTATTCCTCATGGTCATTACCTGTAATCATTTTTCTCTTTCCCTTGGACCACAGCCCACTCTGTGGTTAGTAATTCCACAGGAGCACGGTGGAAACTGCAACTCTTATGATGCACCTCTATCACTCATAGAACCTCTCCGCCAAATCGAGAACTCTCCGATCCTGTCTATCCCATTGTGACATGATGTATGGAGTCATACAGCACAGAAAGAGGCCATTCAGCTCATCATGCCTGTGCTGGCTCTTTGAAAGAGCTATCCAATTAGTCCCACTTTCCCTATAGCCCTGCAAATTTTCCCCCTTCAAGTGTTTATCCAATTCCCTTTTGAAAGCTACTATTGAATCTGCTTCCACTGCCCTTGTTCTGATACATCTAGATACCGGAGTTCCACAACAGCTGGATGAAAATAACTCTAGGTGGGGCCCACTTATGCCAGTTGGCTGCCAATCTTGCCCATGTCTACCCAGGACGTAGGAATTACCAATGACCAACTTTTCCACTGCTGGCTCCTTACAAGGCCAAACGGGAATTCCCTGAGAGTGACAGCAGGAGTGACCTGGAATGGACATGGATGATCAATCCCACAATGCTTTAGCACCTCAGATACTCCGGTTTTAAAGGCAACGCCCTCACATGGAACTGAAATACTCACCAGGAAGTCCCTGTGTTCAGTCTCCGGTCTGTGCAAAGTTATCAGATTAGCCTGGACAGCTGTAAGGGTCCCACAAGTGGGGTCAATGTCTGTAGGTGACAGGAGGGGGGTGGGGGGGGATATAAATCAGCCTTTGTTCCCACATAGAATTACAAAGAATTTACAGCATAGAAGCATGCCATTCGGCCCAACAAGTCTGTACCGGTATTTATGCTCCACACGAGCCTCCTTCCACCTTACTTCATCTGGACTGATTCAATTTATCCTTCTATTCCTTTCTCCCTCATGTACTTGTCTAGCTTCCCCTTAAATGCATCTATGCCATTTGCCTCAACTACTCCTTGTGGTAGCGAGTTCCACATTCTAACCACTCTCTGGGTAAAGAAATTTCTCCTGAATTCCTTGTTGGATTTATTGTTGATTATCTTATATTCATGACCCCTAGTTTTGGACTTCCCCACAAGTGGAAACATCTTCTCTATGTCTAGCCTATCAAACCCCTTTTTAATTTTGTAGACCTCTATCAGGTCACCCCTCAGCCTTCTCTTTTCTAGAGAAAAGAGCCACAGCCTGTTCAGTCTTTCCTGATAGTTATATCCTCTCAGTTCATCCTTGTAAATCTTATTTTGCACCTTCTCCAGTGCCTCTATATCTTTTTTGTGATATGGAGACCAGAACTGTGCACAGTACTCCAAGTGTGGTCTAACCAAGGTTCTATATAAGTGTAACATAACCTCTCTGCTTTTGAATTCTATTCCACCCGTTCACATGGACATTAACACTCCAATTTTAACTTTGGGGCAGGTGGGGTGTAGGACAGGCAAGAAACCCTCAGGGAGAGTCCAGCGTGCGGCTAGGGCCATTTTAACTCCAGGGCCTAATTTAAATAGTGAGGAACTGTCTCCCGCTCAAAATCGACAGGAATGACATCAATGGCGGTGGGCGAGAACGGGAATTCTGGGTGGGATCCGGATACCACCGTGGACAGCTTCCACGTGTCAGGAAGCGGGGGAGGGGGGGAGAATTTGAGTTGATCCCGGCCGGAGAACATGATGAGGGGGGAGGAGGGTTGGGGGTGCACAATTGGCCCAAGCTTTCCTTCTCCTGCTCCCCCTGGGCCACAAAGAACCTTAACAAATTTTTTAAAATATGGATACTTACCTGGGCCTCTTCTGGCCTGATGCTGCCTTCACTGGTGGCTCAGAGACTGCACGAATCACTTGTTTCAGAGTTAAAATTACATAAGGGTGCGAGTTACGTCATCGGATCCCGATATTTCTATATTTATGAAGCCTCCACTGGCCTCCACGATTCCAAAAACCATTTGCAAAGGCGTGGGCACTGCACGCTGATTTTCCTAGTCCTTTCTCAATATGGCGGGCGGTGCACTTCCGGCCTGAAATGTGTGTGCACTTCCTGCCTGCCATAATGGGGCCTTAGTAGGCCCATTAGCGCCCAAAAAATGGACGCAGCGCAGCCGAATTTAAAAGCCATTTTGTTCCTTCCCAGTAAACCGTGAAGTACAGGTTGCATAAAGAGAATATTCAAAGGGAATTGTTTAATTGGCATTTCTGCTCCTCGCTAAGTGGCTCCATCTCACCATTGTTTCTCACCTGGCTAGCCCGTGTGCAACACTGCCTCATGAAGTATCATCCATTCTAATTTTAACATAGTATCACTCTCACCTCTAACTCAGAATGCTGTGGACTCGAACACCACTTCAGGACATAGGCTGATGTTCCAGTCCCATACTGAGGGACCGTAGCAACGTTGTCGGAGAGAATGTCCTTTGCATTAGTTCAGGGGGGTGTTGCAGATTCCCTGACACTATTCGAAGAGGAGCAGGCAGTTCTCTTAGTGCCTGGGCTAACATTGCTTCTTCAACCAAAACCAACAAAAATAGATTAGTCATCACTGTTTGTGGGATTCCCACTGCGTCCAAAAAGAGCACAGCCTTTGCCTCCCTAATATCAGTTACAGTTCAAAGTAATTCATAGTATGTGAGGTGCTTTGAGAATTAATGGGATCCAAATAAACGGGTCTTTCTTTCCTTGGTGTCTGTGCAACGCTGAGTCCTGGAATGCCGGAACGTGAAAGGACAAGGTCTTGCCCCAGTTTACCAAGGTAAACAACAACAACAAAAACGTGCATTTATACAGCGCCTTTAACGTAGTAAAATGTCCCAAGGCGCTTCACAGGAGCGTAATCATATAAGAATTGACAGTGAGCCAAAGAAGGAGACATTAGGGCAGGTGACCAAAAGCTTGGTCAAAGAGGTAGGTTTTAAGGAGTGTTTTAAAAGGAGGAGGGAGAGACGGAGAGGTTTAGGGAGGGAATTCCAGAGCTTGGGGCCCAGGCAGCTGAAGGCACGGCCGCCAATGGTGGGGCGAAATAATTCAGGGGATGCACAAGAGGCCAGAATTGATTGTTTCTGACTCGGTGTTCATCTCCGGTTACTGGTCTGTTGTTATATAGTTCCGTTACTCCTTTGGGCAAGCAGTACGAGAATATAACACAGCGTAATATCAATTTTTTAGTTCCATACATATGTAAATACTGCTGAAGTATTTATGGAATAACATTTTAGTAAGAGAATTGAAAATCCCCTCTTTTTATATGTAGCAAAATAAATTATTTATGCTGTAGTACAACTTGACAAAGCCACTGTGATATCTTGCTCCTAGCTATAACTTATAATCCATTTTGAATTACTGTACTTCACTATGAGGCAATAAAGACTTTTCAGAAACTGCTTTTTTTATTATTATGTATTAAGGACATGTATTGAAAGTTGTTTGTACAGTTACATTACAGTCAGATTTCACAGCCATGTAATGCAATAGACTTCAAATAGCTTCCATCTCTAACCAGAATCATTTTTATTGAAATGTGTATGCCAGAACCGCTTTCAAAATGGGCCTCGCTGTCAATTTTCATAGAAAAATTTCATAGAATCACAGAACACAGAAGGAGGAGTCCATTCGGCCCATCGTGCCTGTGCTTTGAAAGAGCTATCCAATTAGTCCCATTCCCCCCTGCTCTTTCCCCAAAGCCCTGCAATTTTTTCCCCTTCAAGTATTTATCCAATTCCCTTTTGAAAGTTTTATTGAATCTGCTTCCACCGCCCTTTCAGGCAGTGCATTCCGGATCATAACAACTCACGGAGTAAAAAAGAAATTCTCCTCATCTCGCCTCTGGTTCTTTTACCAATTTACCTTAAATCTGGGTCCTCTAGTTACCGACCCTCCTGCCAGTGGAAACAGTTTATCCCTATTTACTCTGTCAAGCCCCTCATAATTTTGAACACCTCTATTAAATTTCCCCATAACCTTCTCTGCTCTAGGTCCTTTTTTCCCTCTGTATTCATATTTCACATGCAGCTCTTATTCTTAAATCCCCCCCCAACCCCACCTCCTCCCCCCCTTCCCTCCTCCCCCCTCCCCCCCTTCCCTCCTCCCCCCTCCCCACCCACCCCCAAGGTGGGACATACAGACAAACAATTGTTTAAAAGAATTTAAGTGCTCTTCTGATTCCTGCTGTGGCAGAACTCTTGGACGAACACAATACAATATGGAGGAACAGTAATAAATGGCGGGTAAAAGCAGTACTGCAGTCTGTGGGCAATTTCAATGATGGAGGCACGTGGTCTTCGGTAACAAAGTATTACAAGCCTTTATTAAAACTGTTTGAAAAGATATCACAGTGTGCAAAGTTACAACTTGGCCAAAGTGTCCCTACAAGATCACGAGGTGATCAGTCTCTCAACTCTTGCGGTCCAGTCGCCGCACTCTGGGGACGTTATATAAATTACCCCCTGCCAGGCCTGTCCTTCATCCACATAGAAAGAACAACTTGTGTAGTAAGACCCTCCATGACTTATTATTAGCTGACCAGGTGGTTGCAGGACCTTGAAACCTTGTGAATCTTGATATTGTCTTTACTTCTACTTAGTCTGGTGTCGCTTTGCGACCCGTTCCAATAAGATGAGGCAGGAAGCTAGTGGCTGAAACTTGCTGATCTGTTAGAAACCTTGGTGTTCCAGATAAGAGTAATCTCAACTGCTAGCAAACTAGAAGACAGGCTCGGAGATCTGAGGTTTTCAGTATTTTTCCACACAGTCACTCTACAATTTCTGCTTTTGTACATTCTGTCACGATTAGTAACTTAATTTGGCCTCGTCGCCCTTTAGGCAGTGTTTACAGTCTTCGGTATCCAGCATATTTTACCTCACTCTGTACGAGCACTTCAGCAAATGAGATGATCTGAAGATCCAATGTGAATATAGTCGTAACCTCCATATAACGCTCAGATGGTTTCCAGATCGCATTGAAAAGGTCAGCGCTGCTTCCCTTGGTTTCATACCACGCTGAGTGTTGGCCATCTCGTTAGAATACTCTGCCACTTTGTTATGGATGGATTAACTTGCAATTTCTGTTTTAATATTATTGACCTATTTTCATCTACTGCTGATCCCATTAGTGAAATTTTATTTTTTTTGACAATAAAATTCCAGCCCACTCAGATCCTTCAAACTAAACTGGAAAATTATTCATTGCTAGTCTTTTTTTAATTCATTCTCATAGTTAGCGGAACGAGAGCTAGTGAAGGAATCCATTTTGTAAGTAAAGTATCAATTTTATACCAAAGCCTTAAGTTAAAAGCCTGCAGACTTAGATCACAGAGGTCACAAGCCCATCTGAGCTAGAGGTCGAGTTACACATTGATTACATTTAGATCTGGACTTTATCACTGGTTTTGCATGCCTATAAACGAATGTATCTGTAATGTAGTCATGATAGTGCCTTCTACAACTTGCTAACACTGAACACCAGCAGTTTCTGTGAGCCTTCCGGGCCAATCTTGCTAACACTAAACACCAACTGTTTCTGCTAGCCTTTGAGACAATGGACATGAAAACAAACCTTGTGTGACTGATGTTTTGAAAGTCTGGAACTTCATGATAAAGACTGGTGAGAACTGACATAAATTGCATCGAGATGATGTGAAGTAACATAGTCAGAAAGATATAAAAATGGCAAAACTGTAACGTGAAGTCAGAAGAAGATGAAACAGAAGGAAGAGATGTAGAAAGTTGAGCTCAATGACTGTAATGTGTGATCTTCTACAGCAAAACATTGGCTTGTGTTCTCTGTATGTTCAGGTAACCCTTAATAAACTTGCAAATGTTTGACTCTGTATCTACAACCCTTCATTTCTGGTACATAGACAAGGACTACAGCCTTAGCCTATCATTACACTGATGATGGGAGTGTTGCTGACAAGGTTGGCATTTATTGCCCATCACTAAACTGAGTGGCTTGTTAGGCCATTTCAGAGAGTAGTCAAACACATTAATGTGGGACTGGAGTCACACATATTGCTTCATGTCACTTCTAACTGATACCAGATTTTGTTAACTAAATTCAAATTCTCAAATGCCTATGGTGAGATTTGAACTCATGTTCTCTGAATTATTAGTCCAGCAACATAACCACTACACCACTGTACCCCCTAAACAGCCCAGTATAAACTTCATACAATCACTGAACCCCACATATGAATAACAAAACCAGTGCACAAATAGGGAGAGTGATCATCAGGACACTAATGGGGCAGCAACATCTCTCGCACCCCTGGTATCGCACCAGACAAGCAGGGATCAGACAACTTGCTCCGCTGGACCTTCCTGTCTGGTTTCTCTAAACTCCAAATGTCCCATCTATAATAGAAGAAGAAAGAAAGAAAGAACTTGCATTTATATAGCGGCTTTCACGACCTCAGGACATCACAAAGCGCTTTACAGCCAATAAAGTACTTTTGATATCTATGTAATAATTACGTGAGCTACTTTAAAAAACACACATAAGGCAACAGCTCTGAAAAAAAAACGCTTTTATTATTGCACCAACTTTTCTATTGGTATGACACTTCCAGGTCAAACCAACACTTCCTCCACAAATTGTAAACTGCTATTTCTTTACCGGCCACCAGGTAGCAATAATCTCGATTCAGTTTTACACAGCAATACATTTCATAACACTCCTCCACCTGAAATTTCAAAGTCCATTATTCCTCTCAATATCGTTAAGCTTTATAATAGTTCCGTCTCTGTATGGGTGAATAACGCCTACCGCTCTCGGCTCTCATTGATTGGCATCCCATCCACCACCCTAAACATTCACCTCCTTCACCACCGGCACACCGTGGCTGCAGTGTGTACCATCCACAGGATGCACTGCAGCAACTCGCCAAGGCTTCTTCGACAACACCTCCCAAACCCGTGACCTCTACCACCTAGAAGGACAAGAGCAGCAGGCACATGGGAACAACACCAGCTGCACGTTCCCCTCCAAGTCTCTCACCATCCCGACTTGGAAATATGTCGCCGTTCCTTCATCGTCGCTGGGTCAAAATCCTGGAACTCCCTTCCTAACAGCACTGTGGGAGAACCTTCACCACTCGGACTGCAGCGGTTCAAGAAGGCGGCTCACCACCACCTTCTCAAGGGCAATTAGGGATGGGCAATAAATGCCGGCCTCGCCAGCAACACCCACATCCCATGAACAAATTTTTTAAAAACTACAACTCCGAATCCTCATTATGTGCCATAATACTAAGTAGTCTTCCAGAGCCATGACATTGGTGGACGTAAAAGGTCCAATGCCACTATTCGAAGCAGAGCAGGGGAGTTCTCCTCTTTCTCGTGAAAACTCTGATGCCTATATCCTAACTAGTCCCGTTCACCCATCACCCCTGTGCTCATTGACCCTACGTTGGCTCCCAGTCCGACAATGCTTCAAATTTTAAATTTTCATCCTTGTGTTCAAATCCTCCCCTCCCTATCTCTGTAACCTCCTCCAGCCCTACAACCCTCCGAGATCTCCGTGCTCCTCCAATTCTGACCTCTTGTGCACCCCGATTTCCATCGCCCATCCACTGGCAGCCGTGCCTTCAGCTGCCTAGGCCCTGAGCTCTTTAATTCCCTCCCTAAACCTCTCCACCTCTCTACCTCTCTCTCCTCTTTAAGATGGGGAGATGCCGGTGATGGACTGGGGTGGACAAACGTAAGGAGTCGCACAACACCAGGTTATAGTCCAACAGCTTTATTTGAAATCACAAGCTTTTGGAGCTTTGCTCCTTCGTCAGGTGAAGTGGGGAGGAGTTGCATAAAGGCACAGCATATATAGTCAGAGAATATGCTGTGCCTTTACGCAACTCCTCCTCACTTCACCTGACGAAGGAGCAAAGCTCCGAAAGCTTGTGATTTCAAATAAAGCTGTTGGACTATAACCTGGTGTTGTGCGACTCCTTACATTTGTCCTCCTTTAAGACGCTGCTTAAAACCTACCTCTTTGACCAAGCTTTTGATCACCTGTCCTAATATCTCCTTATATGGCCCCCGTATCAATTTTTTGTCAGATTATAATCCAGTGAAGCGTTTTACTAAGTTAAAGATGCGATATAAATGCTAATTGTTTTTGTTGTTTCTTTCACCTGTGGCCTGGTCAGGTGAAAACATTAAAGAGACCAGCAATCCAAAATTAACCTTTATCCTCCTGGCCCTGTTATAATTGCATGGACAGCTTCAAATCAGACACACCGGGTGGTAGCTCTGGACAACAACAAGGCTTTATTACTGCACAAGGTTCTCACGAAGTACCAGCCACATGGCGCTTTAAGGTCAAATTTCCTCGGAGCTGCTCCCACTCCACTAGAAGTAGGAAGGAAAGTCTGTTGGTGCACGTCAGCGAGGCTTCCACCACACTTATAGCGAAGTTACGGCAGTTCTGAGGAAATTCCTATCTCAAGGTTAATTGCGCCGCCTCCACTCAAACCCATTCTTTCCCAGGATCTTGAAACTTTGAATTCTTTATCTGCATTTGCTTTTCCCTCCATCCTCATGCTTTGAAATCCAAATGCGAACCACAACCTCTTACTTCACCTCATCTATTTTCCTACCACTTTTTCAAACTCGGTTCTAGCCTTCGTCCAGGTTTCTCGATTTAGAAGCGTTCCAGCCATTGGCCTCCCAAGGAGGAGAACAGATGCAATCCTAACCAAAGAGTGGACCTATCCATCAACAGATTGCCAAGCAATCAAGAGGCACAATCACCATCAACCTATCATGAAGTCAATTTTATAGAAAAAAACAGATCGATGCCAATTGGATTGGCATCATAAAAAATGAAAATGAACACTGTCTACACCCATATTAAGAAGCCAATCTCGTGCAGCTGCTGATTTAAGGTAATTGGCAAAAGGACCAGAGGCAACATGAGGAAAACGTTATTTTTTACACAGCGAGTTGTTATGATCTGGAATGCGCTGCCTGAAAGGGCGGTGGAAGCAGATTCAATAGTAACTTTCAAAAGGGAATTGGATAAATACTTGAAAGGGAAAATTTTGCAGGGCTATGGGGAAAGAGCAGGGGGGTGTGGGACTAATTGGATAGCTCTTTCAAAGAGCGGGCACAGGCACGATGGGCCAAATGGCCTCCTTCTATGCTGCATCATTCCATGATTCTGTGATGCTCACCTTGGCAAAAAAACTTTTGGTGAAGTAAATGCAATAGCGTTAGATCTGCAAAATGGAAAGCAAACTGGCATACTTAGATCACTATTATTTTGCTCAGTTTAGGGAACGGCAAATCCGTATCTGAACAGATTAAAAAATTCAGGTTATTTTACATACATCTGAAGCAACCCGATCCAGACCAGTTTGGATTCCAGCTCCGGATTCTGTGCTTATCCAGGTCCCTTGACATTTCCATTAATTACGTATCTCTAATGCTGCTTGTGTGGCAGCAAATCAAGCCTAAAATGCATGGCCAAAGTCAATTAAAAAAGCTGTTGGACAATATTTAGACATGAAGGTCTGATACAGACAATCCACAATTCAGGGTAAAAAAAAAAGACTTGCATTTATATCGCGCCTTTCATGACCTCAGGACAACCCAAAGCACTTTACAGTAAATTAAGTATTTTTGAAGTGTAGTTACTGTTGTAACGTAGGAAAAGTGGCAGCCTATTTGCGCAGAGCAAGGTCCCACAAACAGCAATGTGATAATGACCAGATGATATGTTTTCAGTGATGTTGATTGAGGGATCAGTATTGGACAGGACATAAGGGAGAACTCCCCTGCTCTTCTTTGGAATAGTGCCTTGGGATCTTTTACGTCCACCTGAGAGGGTAGACGGGGTCTCAGTTTAACGTCTCATCCGAAAGACGGTGCCTCAGACAGTGCTGCACTCCCACAGTACTGCACTGAAGGGTGGGCTTTAAACTGAACTCCCATGCGATAGATACAAATCTCTCTCCCAGGTTTCTGGGTTCTGAAGTTGAGTTGGTCCTTGTGGAGATATATGTTTGGCGGGAATTGAAAAATTCTTCTGCTGTGAAGTGATTAATGATTCAGGATAAAATATAACGCCATGAAAAGTCACAGTAATATTTTGCTTCTGGCTGTCAACTTTATAATCTATTTCAAAATACTGTCGTGCACAATGAGGCCATAAAGATTTTGTAGCTTTTATTTTTAAATCATTCTTTAAAAGTGTGCTGGATGTTTGCTACTTTTACAGCGTGTGGTTTGTGGAGATTATTGTGAGGAATGACTCCTGGTATAGATCTTCTCAGGTTAGAGACGGCAACCATGACATCCAGAGAAACTCATGACCATGCTTTGCTTAAAGGTCTCCAAATCAAACTTACCGAGATATCCACATGATTGGAGTTTCAAATTGCCAGAGAAGGAGTGCACACTCACTACCTTTTTTTTTATTCATTCATGGGATGTGGGCGTCGCTGGCAAAGCTGGCATTTGTTGCCCATCCCTAATGGCCCTTGAGAAGGTGGTGGTGAGCCGCCTTCTTGAACCGCTGCAGTCCTTGTGGTAAAGGTTCTCCCACAGTGCTGTTAGGTAGGGAGTTCCAGGATTTTGACCCAGCAACGATGAAGGAACGGCGATATATTTCCAAGTCGGGATGGTGTGTGACTTGGAGGGAAACGTGCAGGTGGTGTTGTTCCCATGTGCCTGCTGCCCTTGTCCTTCTAGGTGGTAGAGGTCGCGGGTTTGAGAGGTGCTGTCGAAGAAGCCTTGGCGAGTTGCTGCAGTGCATCCTGTGGATGGTACACACTGCAGCCACAGTGTGCCGGTGGTGGAGGGAGCGAATGTTTAGGGTGGTGGATGGGGTGCCAATCAAGCGGGCTGCTTTGTCCTGGATGGTGTCGAGCTTCTTGACCATTGTTGGAGCTGCACTCATCCAGGCAAGTGGAGAGTATTCCATCACACTCCTGACTTGTGCCTTGTAGATGGTGGAAAGGCTTAGGGGAGTCAGGAGGTGAGTCACTCACCGCAGAATACTCAGCGTCTGACCTGCTCTTGTAGCCACAGTATTTATATGGCTGGTCCAGTTAAGTTTCTAGTCAATGGTGAGCCCCAAGATGTTAATGGTGGGGGATTCGGTGATGGTAATGCTGTTGAATGTCAAGGGGAGGTGATGAGATTCTCTCTTTTTGGAGATGGTCATTGCCTGGCATTTGTCTGGCGCGAATGTTACTTGCCACTTATGAGCACAAGCCTGGATGTTGTCCAGGTCTTGCTGCATGCAGCCACAGACTGCTTCATTATCTGAGGAGTTGCGAATGGAACTGAACACTGTGCAATCATCTGCGAACATCCCCATTTCTGACCTTATGATGGAGGGAAGGTCATTGTTGAAGCTGCTGAAGATGTTTGGGCCTAGGACACTGCCTTGAGGAACTCCTGCAGCAATGTCCTGGGGCTGAGATGGTTGGCCTTAACAACCACTACCATCTTCCTTTGTGCGAGGTATGACTCCAGCCACTGGAGAGTTTTCCCCCTGATTCCCATTGACTTCAATTTTACTAGGGCTCCTTGATGCCACACTCGGTCAAATGCTGCCTTGATGTCAAGGGCAGTTACTCTCACCTCACCTCTGGAATTCAGCTCTTTTGTCCATGTTTGGACCAAGGCTATAATGAGGTCTGGAGCTGAGTTGTCCTGGCAGAACCCAAACTGAGCATCGATGAGCAGGTTATTGGTGAGTAAGTGCCGCTTGATAGCACTGTCGACGACACCTTCCATCACTTTGCTGATGATTGAGAGTAGACTGATGGGGCGGTAATTGGCCGGATTGGATTTGTCCTGCTTTCTGTGAACAGGACATACCTGGGCAATTTTCTACATTGTCGGGTAGATGCCAGTGTTGTAGCTGTACTGGAACAGTTTGGCTAGAGGCGCGGCTAATTCTGGAGCATGAGTCTTCAGCACTACAGCCAGGATGTTGTCGGGGCCCATAGCCTTTGTTGTATCCAGTGCACTCAGCCGTTTCTTGATATCACGTGGAGTGAATCGAATTGGCTGAAGACTGGCTTCTGTGATGGTGGGGATATCGGGAGGAGGCCGAGATGGATCATCCACTCGGCACTTCTGGCTGAAGATGGTTGCAAACGCTTCAGCCTTGTCTTTTGCACTCATCTGCTGGACTCCGCCACCATTGAAGACGGGGATATTTACAGAGCCTCCTCCTCCATGTTAGTTGTTTAATTGTCCACCACCATTCACGATTGGATGTGGCAGGACTGCAGAGCTTTGAACTGATCCGTTGGTTGTGGGATTGCTTAGCTCTGTCTGTAGCACATTGCTTCCACTGTTTAGCATGCATGTAGTCCTGAGTTGTAGCTTCACCAGGTTGGCACCTCAT
This sequence comes from Heptranchias perlo, assembly GCF_035084215.1. Classification (NCBI taxonomy): domain Eukaryota; kingdom Metazoa; phylum Chordata; class Chondrichthyes; order Hexanchiformes; family Hexanchidae; genus Heptranchias; species Heptranchias perlo. The sequence continues at coordinate 10,248,486 of NC_090338.1, read as the reverse complement.
TTTTAGGTACACCTGGTGCTGCTCCTGGCATGCTCTTCCACACTCCTCATTGAACCAGGGTTGATCCCCTGGCTAGTTGGTAATGGTAGAGTGAGGAATATGCCGGGCCATGAGGTTACAGATTGTGCTGGAATACAATTCTGCTGCTGCTGATGGCCCACAGCGCCTCATGGTTGCCCAGTTTTGAGCTGCTAGATCTGTTCTGAATCTCTCCCATTCAGCATGGTGGTGATGTCACACAACACGTTGAATGGTGTCCTCAATGCGAAGACGGGATTTCATCTCCACGAGGATTGTGCGGTGGTCACTCCTACCAATCCTGTCATGGACAGATGCATCTGCAACAGTTGGATTGGTGAGGACGAGGTCAAGTAGGTTTTTCCCTTTTGTTGGTTTGCTCACCACCTGCCGCAGGCCCAGTCTGGCAACTATGTCCTTCAGGACTTGGCCAGTCGAGCCACTCTTGGTGATGGACATTGAAATCCCCCACCCAGAGTACATTATGTGCCCTTGCTACCCTCAGTGCTTCTTAAAATGGAGAAGGACTGATTCATCAGTTGAGGGAGGGCGGTAGGTGGTAATCAACAGGAGGTTTCCTTGCCCATGTTTGACCTGATGCCATGAGATTTCATGGGGTCCAGAGTCAATGTTGAAGACTCCCAGGGCCACTCGCTCCTGACTATATATCACTGTACCACCACCTCTGGTGGGTCTGTCCGGCCAGTGGGACAGGACATACCCAGGGATGGTGATGGAAGAGTCTGGGACATTGGCTGAAAGGTATGATTCTGTGAGTCGGGCTATGTCAGGCTGTTGCTTGACTAGTCTGCGGGACAGCTCTCCCAATTTTGGCATGAGTCCCCAGATGTTAGTGAGGAAGACTTTTCAGGGTCGACTGGGCTTGGTTTGCCTTTGTCATGTCAGGTGCCTCGTAGTTCGTCCGGTTTTAATCTTATTATGACTTTTCGCAGTGAGATTTTACAATTGAGTGGCTTTTTAGGGCATTTCAGAGGGCAATTAAGAATCAACCACATTGCTGTCCCATATAGGCCAGACCGGGTAAGGACAGCAGGTTTCCTTCCCCAGATGGGTTTTTACACAATCCAGTAGTTTCACGGCCACCATTAATGATACAAGTTTTTTATAATTCCATTTAATTAATTGAATTTAAATTCGCCAGCTGCCATGGCGGGATTCGACTTGATGACTCTGGATTACTAATCCAGTAGCATAACCACTATGCTACCGCACCCTATGCCACTTATGGGGACATATCCCATTTACCTGAACCCACAAGTACCAAAGCTTCGGGACCCCACCCAAGTGAGCAGAGTGGAACTGCTGATTAGACCCTTGCAGATTACCAGCACAGAGTACTGATTAGCTTCCTGCGAGAGTGACTTCTGATATAGACCTTCTCAGATCCCCCCTTCCTCACGGAGCTCTGATCTTGCTTCCGAAAACATGGTCGTAGATTCAACTCGGTTGCCTGATGTGGAGAACTGCAGGGCAGAGGTGTGAACCATGACACCGATAGAAATCCACACGACTCGGCTTTCAATTTGCCTGATAAGGAGTGCACACTCTCTACCTGTGGGGTATATCCCATTTACCTGAACCCAGAAGTGCCAAAACTTAGGGATCCCACCAAGTGAGCATCGTGGTACTGCTGCAGTTGAACTGCTTAGAACCTTGCAGCTTACCAGCACAGAGCACTGATTAACTTCATTCAAGGACCACCACAGTAAGACCATAAGACCATAAGATATGGGAGCAGGAGTAGTCCATTCGGCCCCTCGAGCCTGCTCCGCCATTTAATGAGATCATATCAACTCCACTTTCCCGCCCTTTCCCCATATCCTTTGACTCCCTTGCTGATCAAAAATGTGTCTAACTCAGCCTTGAATGTATTCAATGACTCAGCCTCCATAGCTTTTTCGGGTAAAGAATTCCAAAGATTCATGACCCTCTGGGAGAAGAAATTCCTCCTCATTTCCATCTTAAACAGGCGACCCCTTATTCTGAGACTATGTCTCCTCGTTTTAGATTCCCCCATGAGGAGTAACATCCTTTCAACATCTACCCTATCGAGTCCCCTCAGAATCTTATATGGTTCAAGAAGATCTCCTCTCATTCTTCTAAACTCCAACCTGTTCAATCTTTCCTCATAAGACAACCCTTCCATACCCGCAATCAACCTAGTGAACCTTCTCTGAACTGCCTCCAATGCAAGTTTGTCCTTCCTTAAATAAGGGCACCAGAACTGTACGCAGTACTCCAGGTGTGGTCTCATCAGCACCCTGTACAGTTGTAGCATGACTTCCCTGCTTTTACACTCCATCCCCCTAGAAATAAAGGCCAATATTCCATTTGCCTTCCGGATTACCTGCTGCACCTGTATGTTGACATTTTGTGTTTCATGTACGAGGACACCCAGATCCCTCTGTACCGCAGCATTTTGTAGTATTTCTCCATTCAAATAATATTTTGCTTTTTTATTTTTCCTCCCAAAGTGGATGACTTCACATTTTCCCACATTATATTCCATCTGCCAAATTTTTGCCCATTCACTTAACCTGTCAATATCCCTTTGCAGACACTTTGTGTCCTCATTGCAACTTGCTTTTCCACCTATCTTTGTATCATCAGCAAATTTGGCCACAAGACACTCTGTTCCTTCATCCAAGTCATTGATATATATTGTAAATAGTTGAGGCCCAAGCACTGAGCCCTGCGGCACCCCACTAGTTACAGATTGCCATTTTGACAATGACCCTTTTATCCCGACTCTTTGTTTTCTGTTAGTTAGCCAATCCTCTATCCATGCCAGTATATTACCCCCAACACCATGAGCTCTTATCTTGTGCAGTAATCTTTCATGTGGCACCTTATCGAACGCCTTTTAGAAATCCAAATATACTGCATCCATTGGTTCCCCTTTATCCACCCTGCCCGTTACTTCCTGGTCGTTAGGACATTGGCTTACACAATAATCTGGAACCAACGGAGAAGAATACCAGGGTCCCAGTGACAAGTTTGTCCCTCCAGCTCAACAACAATATCCTGTCTTTATTGGGTGCCCCTTTACATTGCAATGGAGTGGAACTGAGCCATGGAGATCAGAAAGATTCGATCCCCAATTGTGCTGTATCAGGTGGTGCTATCTGTGGCAACTGTAGGCTCATTACAATTGGCATCAGTGGTCCTGGGCTAGGGAGGATCGATTGCATTAAACCTGGCTGATGGATTGCTCCCTCCTCGGCCTCTCCTCCATTGTCCGGCTTTTTTTTTTATTCGTTCATGGGATGTGGGCGTCGCTGGCAACGCCAGCATTTATTGCCCATCCCTAATTGCCCTCGAGAAGGTGGTGGTGAGCCGCCTTCTTCAACCGCTGCAGTCTGTGTGGTGAAGGTTCTCCCACAGTGCTGTTAGGTAGGGTGTTCCAGGATTTTGACCCAGTGACAATGAAGGAACGGCAATATATTTCCAAGTCGGGATGGCATGTGACTTGGAGGGGAATGTGCAGGTGGTGTTGTTCCCATGTGCCTGCTGCCCTTGTCCTTCTAGATGGTAGAGGTTGCGGGAGGTGCTGTCAAAGAAGCCTTGGCGAGTTGCTGCAGTGCATCCTGTAGATGGTACACACTGCAGCCACAGTGCGCCGATGGTGAAGGGAGTGAATGTTTAAGGTGGTGGATGGGGGTGCCAATCAAGCGGGTTGCTTTGTCCTGGATGGTGTTGAGCTTCTGGAGCTGCAGGCAAGTGGTGAGTATTCCATCACACTCCTGACTTGTGCCTTGTAGATGGTGAAAAGGCTTTGGAAAGTCAGGAGGTGAGTCACTCGTCGCAGAACACCCAGCCTCTGACCTGCTCTTGTAGCTACAGTATTTATGTGGCTGGTCCAGTTAAGTTTCTGGTCAATGGTGACCCCCAGGATGTTGATGGTGGGGGATTCGACGATGGTAATGCCGTTGAATGTCAAGGGGAGGTGGTTAGATTTTCTCTTGTTGGAGATGGTCATTGCCTGACACTTGTCTGGTGCGAATGTTATTTGCCATTTATCAGCCCAAGCCTGGATGTTGTCCAGGTCTTGCTGCACGTGGGCACGGACTACTTCATTATCTGAGGGGTTGCGAATGGAACTGAACACTGTGCAATCATCAGCGAACATCCCCACTTCTGAACTTATGATGGAGGGAAGGTCATTGATGAAGCAGCTGAAGATGGTTGGGCCTAGGACACTGCCCTGAGGAACTCCTGCAGTAATGTCGTGGGGCTGAGATGATTGGCCTCCAACAACCACTACCATCTTCCTTTGTGCTCGGTGTGGGACTACCCTCCCTTGGCTCCACTCTGACCTACCCAACCATAGGCAGAGATTCTCCAGCAATGAATTCTCCTTCCGCTCCCGGCATCGTTACCTCTGGAGTCCCCGAAGGATCTATCCTTAACTCCCTCCGCTTACTCATTTACATGCTGCCCCTTGTCGACCCATCATCCAGAGACATGGGATCAAGTTCCACATGTAAATAAATTACACCCAGCTCTACCACCTCTCTCAACCGCACCATTGCCTCTATGCCGTCAGACTGCTTGTCCAACATCCAGTCCTGGATGAGCCGCAATTTGCTCCAGTTAAACAATGGGAAGAGCAAAGCCATGACCAGGAAAACTCGCCATGGTTTCTCTGGACAATCCCTAGATTACTCTGCTTATGCTTCAAGTCCGATGGACAAGATTCTACACCACCTCAATTGTTATGATCAATGTGAACTCTTGACGACAAGAAGAGCAATTTGCATTTATATAGCACCTTTAACGTAGTACAACATCCCAAGGTGCTTCATAGGAGCGTTATCAAATGAAATTTGACACCGAGTGACATAAGGAGATATTCAGACAACTGACCAAAAGCTTGGTCAAAGAGGTAGGTTTTAAGGAGCGTCTTATATGAGGAGAGAGAGGTAGAGAGGCGGAAGGGTTTAGGGATGGAATTCCAGAATTTAGGGCCTCGGCAGCTGAAGGCACAGCCGCCAATGGTGGAGCGATTAAAATTGCAAGATGTGCAAGGGGCCAGAATTGGGCGAGCGTAGAGATGGCGCAGGGTTGTAGGGGCTGGAGGAGATTACAGAGACAGGCCAACATACAAAGCGCTTTCCGATTTTCTCCCCTTTCCTGCAGCACCAAATCTTGCTGAGGTATGCGGGGCAATTTTATAAATCCGCGCTGCCGCCGTGGAGCTCCAACCACCGGGAGAACGTTGGGGAATTTGGGTGCCGAGATCAGAGAGCACCACAGGTAATCCTGCGTCAGGAGTGGGAACCGTGGCCAGTTTCACCCTCCCTAGAATGGGAATACTGAGGTCAGTTGTAATTCCGTTACCACCACCGTGGCTAAGATCAACAAACTCAGCAAAGACTGGGGATGTAATGTGGGCTGTTTCTGGTTGATCAAGGCTCTCCTCCTGACTGATAAACTGACTGAAGATAATTATCTGAACAAATTTCTTTGCAGATAGACTTAGGTCTTCAACGGCTCTGATTGACAATACAAATATCTCACTTTTAATAGAAATTGAACAATTTTTTTCAGCAGGTGGGGAGATGCCCCTTTTTTTAGATCAGTGGCTTTTTAAACTTCATTGTGTAGGGAGGTCGCTCCCTAAACGCTGTTCACACACTCCTGGGGACACCCTGTCTTAAATCACAAAAGACAATGTCAGTTATCCAAAGGAAAGATTCTTTCAGAAGATGTTAGTATACTGTGAGATTAAGACTTTTTTTTGAATTCTCAAGGCACTGTGCTTGCAGCGAGAGACAAGCCTGTCCCCAGGCTGGCAGAATCTAACAGACCTATGCCCCCGCACCCCCCCTTCCCCCGGCCGCACCCACCACACCCCCGCCCCTGGGATTCTAGAGGGCCTGTGGATCCCATGTTGAAAATCTATAAGTACATGAGGGGGAAAGGAATAGCAGGATATGCTGATAGGGTTAGATGTAGGGAGGGAGAAGGCTCATGTGGAGCATAAACACCGGCATAGACCTGTTGGGCTGAAAGGCCTGTAAATTCTATGTAATTCCATGATCCTCCCTGAACAGGCAATGAAAGGGTACTAAACTCTGTTGAATTTAAATTTTACTAATAAATTCATAACTAAAGATGTCATTCGACATAACTCCTGCTGCCGTCTCCAGTTCCAGTAACATGGCTTATCAATTCTCAATACTGGAATTGCACAGAATGGACAAGGATGCATCAAATATAGGACATAATGATGCTACGAAGTGAATGTTAATGAGCAGAATCTTGGCCATTTATTTTTTGATCTGTGCCACTGAGCACCAACAATACTAGTTATGAATAACAAGGCAAACCAGTGTGGCTTTCGGAGATTATTCCTAGGTACAGTGTTGATGTCTTCAATACCAGTGCAGAATCTACACTTAATCTCAGCTCTTGAGATACAGACATATCTCTGTACCAGTATTCAAAGCAGCCACCACTGTTATGAGCAGATATTGTGGCTCTGTGAGGGAAACAGATGGCCTCTTCTAAATTTAATGTTGCTACCATGCATGTATTATAGACCGTGGAGCTCAACCCCTGTCAGGGATAGTGGCAAATTGCAAACCAATGAGTATTGTTCCTTCAATTTTAAGCAATAACATTTCTCGACACCACCACCAGCAATCAGAATTCACACCTCATGAAATCAAAGGCAGGAATCATTTTATTCTGTGTCTGAATAGGGGACGGTACCTTTTAAAACAAAAACCTACTTCTTACAAGTGTAATCAAATAACATAATGCACTGCCACGGACTAAAGGAACAGTCTGTGGGCTCAGTTGTATCGTTCTCGCCTCTGAGTTAGAAGGTTTTGGGTTCAAGGCCCACTCCAGAGACTTGAGCACAAAATCTAGGCTGACACTTCAGTGCAGCACTGAGGGAGTGCTGCGCTGTCTGAGGTGTCGTTCGTCGGAAGGGAAGTTAGACCGAGGCCCTCTCTGCCTTCTCAGGCAGAGTAAAAGATCCCATGGCACTATTCGAAGAAGAGCAGGGGAGTTCTTATATTTAGCCCTCAACCAACACCATTAAAAAAACAGATTAAAACAACAACTTGCATTTATATAGCGCCTTTAAAGAAGTAAAATGTCCCCAAGATGCTTCAAAGGAGCGTTACCAAACAAAATTTGACACCAAGCCACATAAGGAGATATTGGGGGTGATTTTAAACCCCAAGAACATGGGGGTGGGTGGGAGTTGAAAAGATTTGTTTTTTTGGGTCGCAACCGTAAAATGTTCGGACTTTGCAGTCCCAGCGGGAAGCCTGTACTTTTCCACGTCAAAGTTAAACCCGGAAATAAAGCCGGGTTGCGGTCGTGACCCAAAAAACAACTATTTTCAACTCCCACCTGCCCCCAACCCGCCTATTCTTGGGGTTTAAAATCACCCCCATTAGGACAGGTGACCAAATGCTTGACCAAAGAGATAGGTTTTAAGGTGCAATTTAAAGGAGGAGAGAGAGGTAGAGAGGCAGAGAGGTTTAGAAAGGGAATTCCAGAGCATAGAGCCTAGGCAGCTGAAGGCACGGCCGCCAGTGGTGGAGTGATTAAAATCAGGGATGTGTAAGAGGCCAGAGTTGGAGGAGCGCAAAGATCTTGGAGAGTTGTAAGGCTGGAGGAGGTTACAGAGACAGCAAGAGGTGAGGCCATGGAAGGATTTGAGGCAGTACAAAGAAGGTTCACTCGGTTCATCCCGGGGATGAGGGGGCGGACATATGAGGAGAGGTTGAGTAGATTGGGACTCTACTCATTGGAGTTCAGAAGAATGAGAGGCGATCTTATTGAAACATATAAGATTGTGAAGGGGCTTGATCGGGTGGATGCGGTAAGGATGTTCCCAAGGATGGGTGAAACTAGAACTAGGGGGCATAATCTTAGAATAAGGGGCTGCTCTTTCAAAACTGAGATGAGGAGAAACTTCTTCACTCAGAGGGTAGTAGGTCTGTGGAATTTGCTGCCCCAGGAAGCTGTGGAAGCTACATCATTAAATATATTTAAAACAGAAATAGACAGTTTCCTAGAAGTAAAGGGAATTAGGGGTTACGGGGAGCGGGCAGGAAATTGGACATGAATTTAGATTTGAGGTTAGGATCAGATCAGCCATGATCTTATTGAATGGCGGAGCAGGCTCGAGGGGCCGATTGGCCTACTCCTGCTCCTATTTCTTATGTTCTTATGTAGAATGAGAATTTTAAAATCGAGGCATTGCCGGACTGGGAGCCAATGTAGGCGAGCAATGGGGTGATGGGTGAACAGGACTTGCTGTGAGTTAGGATACGGGCAGCAGAGTTTTGGATCAGCTCAAGTTTATGGAGGGTGGAAGATGGGAAGCCGGCCAGGATTGAGGTAACAAAGGCATGGATGAGCGTTTCAGCAGGAGATGAACTGAGGCAGGGACAGAAATGGGTGATGTAACAGAGTTGGAAGTAGATTATCTGGTCATTATCTCATTGCTGTTTGTGGGACCTTGCTGTGCACAAATCAGCTGCCGCGTTTCCTACATTACAACTTCAAAAGTACTTTGTTGGCTGTAAAGCACTTTGGGACATCCTGAGGTCATGCAAGGCGCTATATAAATGCAAGTTCCTACTTTCTTTCTATGTGTTAATGCAAAGGGACTGTGAGGTATTTAGTTTCTCTGCAGCTGTTTAATGAAGAAAAGAATGCACAACTGTATACTGGTGTTAATTAACTTATCACACTAGTGAAACTTTTCACTTCCACAGTAACATCCCTTTAATAAAACAGCATAACAGCCTATTCCTTTAAAAGGTTTACCACTATCCAATGGTATGTCAGGACCCTTTTTTCCGCCTATTTAGAGGACCAACGGCTGCCTGCACTTTTTGGAGGTATTTTTAACCGGAGTCTCCTGATTTGCTGTCTGAATAACCAATCTGAAACAACAACTTGCCTTTATATAGCGCCTTTAACGTAGTAAAACAACCCAAAACGCTTCACAGGAGCTCCCGCACCGGGAGCCAATGTAGGTCAGCGAACACAGGAGGTGATGGGTGAACGGGAGTTGGTGCGAGTTAAGATAAGTTTTGGATGAAGCAGGTGCTAGTCTTAAAAAAATCTCTCCTTGAACACATCCCCGTGTTTCAGCATCGCGCCTGATCATGGAATTGCGAGTTTGTAAAATGATAGCATCGTTATATTTATCCACGCTGTTCAGCCCTGTCAGTGATAACTCACAACTTACCTTGTCTTCTCTTCTTCAACCTTGGGGGTGATGTCCTGGAATTTGAGCCTTGGGCATACCCTCAGGATTTCTCAACACGAAATAAAAAGCCATATCAGGCTTACAGAGGGTTTATGGTAATCCCCCGGTGAGCTAAAACGCATTGAGGAATTATCCCTCAGTCCAGCACAGTAACCGAAGGCTTTCCAGAAGTACACGGGACCGAAGAAGAGGGAGTCGGTGAAGTTTTTGTCAGGTATTTAATTGGCAGTCAAATTCTAAACACCTGTGAACAAAGAGGAGAGAATTGGCTGATGCACAAAACAAGAAAGCTGAAGACTGCACAGGACGTGCGGTGAATGGTAATCGTGTAATTCACAGGTCTCCCTGGCCATTCAGCCCCTCAAGCCTGCTCTGCCATTCAATTAGGACATGGCTGATCTGTACCTCAATTCAATTTACCCGCCTTGGTTCCAGGTCCCTAAATACTCTTACCGAACAAAAATCTATCAATCTCAGTTTTGAAGTTTTCTATTGACCCCCCAGCCTCAACAGCTTTTTAGGGGAGAGAGTTCCAGATTTCCACTATCCTTTGTGTGACGAAATGCTTCCTGATGTCACTCCTGAACGGCCTAGCTCTAATTTTAACGTTATGCCCCCTTGTTCTGGACTCCCCCACCAGAGGAAATAGTTTCTCTCTGTCTAACCTTTGAAATCCTTTAATCATCTTAAAAACCTCAATTAGATCACCCCTTAATCTTCTATATTCCAGGGAATACAAGTCTAGTCTATGTAACCTGTCCTCATAATTTAACCCTTCTAGCCCCAGAACATCATTTGTTCCTTCTCAATGCCTTGTGCATTTTGATTAACCTCTTGAAGGGCTGTCTCAATGATTCATTTGGTAATTATATTGGCCAGTGTGGAAATGGACCACACTGACCAGAAAGATCCCAGAGTCAATCTGTCATCCGTGCTGAGTTAGCTGATGTCAGTTGTTTCAGAACTCATAAGCGTGAAACAAAAATTTCTGCCAGCTTCCGACTGGCATCCAACGACACCTACTGGCAGGCGTAGTGGTGAAGGTGAGATCTGCCGTGGCTATGATGCCCTCCTTCCTGAAGAGCCTGTCAACGTTCACGTATGAAGAATGGTCACTTTGTTGAGGTATCAGAGAGTAATAGCAAGCCCCTAGAACTATACCCCAGTTCTTAGGCAGCACCTCCCAAACCCACGACCTCCTCCACCACCCAGAAGGACAAGGGCAGCAGGTGCGTAGTAACACCATCACCTCCATGTTCCCCTCCAACTCACACACACCATCCAGACTTGGAAATATATCAGCCGTTCCTTTATCGTCGCTGGGCCCAAATCCTGGAACTCCTGACCTATCAGCACTGTGGGAGAACCTTCACCACGCGGACTGCAGCGGTTCAAGAAGAAAGTTCACCGTCACCGTCTCAAGGGCAATTAGGGATGGACAATAAATGCCGGTCTTGCTAGTGACGCCCATATCCCGATAATGAATTAAAAAAAGCTGGAGTCAGTGCTTTCAGGAATGATGGGGAGAAAATTCAAGGGAGAGGCAACATCAATGTAACTTTAGGGACACAGGACCCAAATCCCAAATTTTATAATGTCAGTAAGTGCGGTTTCAGGGCAATCAACCAGAGGGAGACGGAGGCAGAATTTGGGACAGAGCTGGATCCACTGGTGTTCTGCCCCTTTTTGGCCCCATCGCAAACCTTGGGACTGGGTGGAGGTGGGGGGGGCGTAAGGCCAGCAGGGGTATTGTAATGGAGCATAAATAAGAAAAATATAAATGCATGTCCATCAATTATGCTGGGATAATTGGTGCTTTCAAGATTGAGATCGATAGGTTTTTGTTGGGTAAGGGTATCAAGGGATATGGGGCAAAGGCAGGTAAATAGAGTTGAGGTACAGATCAGCCATGAACCTAATTGAATGGGGGAGCCAGTTCGAGGGGCCGAATGGTCTGGTCCTGTTCCTGTGTTCCTGTGCTAGATGCCAGGGAGACCTGTGAATTGCTGGTATCCACTATTGCTGTGGCTGGTATGGGAAGGGGCGGGGGGGACGCGGGTTCAAAAATTCGAAGGCCAGTGTCAGAAATGCAATCGATCACACGTAGAATTGCCGAAACCAATGGAAGAAGCCAAGAATCCCGTGGGCCCCACTTACACCGCAGCAGTGAAACATCTCCAACCCCCCTCCCTCTCAGCCAGGTGCCACGGTTGTACCAGAATCAGTGCAGAGGCCCCCGCATCCCCCCGAACACCCCCCTCCCCCCCCCCCACCACCCCACGACTTAGGCTTCCCCAGGAATTTCAGGACCACCGTCTTTCTACATTTAAGAGTTAATTTGGAAAAAAATATATTTTTGGTCCAATTCCTAGTGGTGAAGGGATTAATAAATAATAATAATAATAAACAATGAGATTAAATTACGTAGAATTACATAGAACCTACAGCACAGAAACAGGCCATTCGGCCCAACTGGTCGATGTCGGGGTTTATGCTCCACCACGAGCCTCCTCCCACCTTACTTCATCTCACCCTATCAACATATCCTTCTGTTCCTTTCTCCCTCATGTATATATCTCACTTCCCCTTAAATGAATCTATGCTTTTCACGTCAACCACTCCTTGTGATATAGTTCCACATTCTCACCACTTGGCTTTGTTTATATTATTGAGTTCATTAGTCGTACTGCTGGAAACCATGCCCTTGTTTCTGGAGGCTGTGTGAGATAAGGTACACTCCTGTCATCTTACCGGTTTGCAGTTCATCATTTCTTATGTTTGTGCATAAATTATCTTGCCGTTCGTCAGAGCAGAAATGAAAAGACGGGAGCACGGTTAATTTTTCTATAGCCTGTCATTTTAGGTCACCTGAGGAAGGAGGTAGCCTCCGAAAGCTTGTGAATTTAAAATAAAATTGCTGGACTATAACTTGGTGTTGTAAAATTGTTTACAACTGTCATTTTAGAAGCATGCTTCAAGTCCCTTGTTCATTTCTACATGAAGCTCGCAACTGACAGTGGCATAATATGATGTTCACACAAGCGTCTTAAGCATGTTTGTCCAATAACGTTACAAAGAATTAGACAGAATGTACAACACAGAAACAGGCCATTTGGCCCAACAGGTCAATGCCGGTATTTATGCTCCGCACGCGCCTCCTCCCTCCCTTCTTCATCTAACCCTATCAGCATAACCTTCTATTCCTTTCTCCCTCATGTGTTTATCTAGCTTCCCCTTAAATGTATCTATGCTATTCGCCTCAACTACTCCTTGAGGTAGCGAGTTCCACATTCTAACCACTCTCTGGGTAAAGAAGTTTCTCCTGAATTCCCTATTGGTAGGTATTAATAATTTACAGTTCACTATATGGACAACCCAAACCCAGTGTATATGCTGCTATTACCCACAGTGGACAAGGGTCAGCAATCCAGACATTGCTCAGTTTGTAGAGGCTGAAAAAGTTGAAGGGTCAAGTTCCATCGAGCTGGACACCAGCAAAGGCCAAAAGAGTGAGGAAAGAAAAGAAAGGCTTTCCTGACCTCAGGACGTCTCAAAGCGCTTTGCAGCCAATGAAGTACTTTTTTTTTGAAGTGTAGTCACTGTTGTAATGTAGGAAGTGTAATGGGTAGATTTTGAATTTAACTTCAATAGAAATAAATATCGCGAGAGCTGTAGAACGGGCTGTCGATTCGCTATCGCTCGTTTTACACGTTGGTACAAGGTCAAAATCTACCCCAATGAGAAAATCATTGAATCTTACAGCGCAGAAGGAGGCCATTTGGCCCATCCTGCCTGCGCCGGCTCTTTGAAAGAGCTGTCCATTTAGTCCCACTCCCCTGCTCTTTCCCCATAGTCATGCAAATCTTTCCCTTTTCAAGTATTTATTCAATTCCCTTTTGAAAGTTCTTATTGAATCTGCTTCCACCACCCTTTCAAGCAGTACATTCCAGATCATAACAACTCGCTGCATAAAAAAAAAAAAATTCTCCTTATCTCCCCTCTGGTTTTTTTGCCACTTACCTTAAAATTGGTTATTGACCCTCCTGCCGTGGAAACAGTTACTCTCCAACGACTCTATCAAGACCCTTCGTAATTTTAAACAACTTAATTAACTCTCTCCTTAACCTTCCCTGCTCTAAGGAGAACAATCCTAAGAGAAGTTGAAGTAATCCTGGGACCAATGATCAGAGGTTTGGGTTTAAAGACCTGTTGATTGTGTGCAGATTGAAAGACTTAAGGAAGTAAGCAATTCCTTAGGTTTGAAGTCATCGGATAGATTGATTTAGGAGACTGAATGATGAGTCCTGATTTTAGCACAGTGAGATTGAAGGAAAAGGGAAGAATATGCAGGACAGTATATTTGCAGCTTAGAAGCAACAAGGGCAGAGAGTTCAGAGAAGGCCACCCAGCCAAAATTCTACTGGTGGAAGTGTGGCGGAATGGGGCCTAAAACTGAAGGATGCTGACCCTGTCCAAATTGCAGTGAACGGGGGGTCAGTAGCATATTCGGAGCAGGCACATTTTGTTTTTATTCGTTCATGGGATGTGGGCATCGCTGGCAAGGCCAGCATTTATTGCCCATCCCTAATTGCCCTTGAGAAGGTGGTGGTGAGCCGCCTTCTTGAACCGCTGCAGTCCGTGTGGTGAAGGTTCTCCCACAGTGCTGTTAGGAAGGGAGTTCCAGGATTTTGACCCAGCGACGATGAAGGAACGACAATATATTTCCAAGTCGGGATGGTGTGTGACTTGGAGGGGAACGTGCAGGTGGTGTTGTTCCCATGTGCCTGCTGCCCTTGTCCTTCTAGGTAGTAGAGTTCATGGGTTTGGGAGGAGCTGTCGAAGAAGCCTTGGCGAGTTGCTGCAGTGCATCCTGTGGATGGTGCACACTGCAGCCACAGTGCGCCGGTGGTGAAGGGAGTGAATGTTTAAGGTGGTGGATGGGGTTCCAATCAAGCGGGCTGCCTTGTCCTGGATGTTGTCGAGCTTCTTGAGTGTTGTTGGAGCTGCACTCATCCAGGCAAGTGGAGAATATTCCATCACACTCCTGACTTGTGCCTTGTAGATGGTGGAAAGGCTTTGGGGAGTCAGAAGCAATACCTAAGAATAACCAGCCTCTGGCCTGCTCTTGTGTCCACTGTATTTATGTGGCTGGTCCAGTTAAGTTTCTGGTCAATGGTGACCCCAGGATGTTAATGGTGGGGGATTCGGCGATGGTAATGCCGTTGAATGTCAAGGGGAGGTGGTTCGACTCTTTTGTTGGAGATGGTCATTGCCTGGCACTTGTCTGACGCGAATGTTACTTGCCACTTATCAGCCAAAGCCTGGATGTTGTCCAGATTATGCTGCATGCGGGCATGGACTGCTACATTATCTGAGGGGTTGCGAATGGAACTGAACACTGTGCAATCATCAGCAAACATCCCCACTTCTGACCTTATGATGGAGGGAAGGTCATTGATGAAGCAGCTGAAGATGGTTGGGCCTAGGACACTGCCCTGATGAACTCCTACAGCAATGTCCTCGGGCTGAGATGATTGGCCTCCAACAACCAATACCATCCTCCTTTGTGCTCGGTATGACTCCAGCCATGGAGAGTTTTCCCCCTGATTCCTATTGACTTCAATTTTACTAGGGCTCCTTGGTGCCACACTCGGTCAAATGCTGCCTTGATGTCAAGGGCAGTCACTCTCACCTCACCTCTGGAATTTAGTTCTTTTGTCCATGTTTGGACCAAAGCAGTAATGAGGTCTGGAGTCGAGTGGTCCTGGCGGAACCCAAACTGAGCATCGGTGAGCAGGTTATTGGTGAGTAAGTGCCGCTTGATAGCACTGTCGACAACACCTTCCATCACTTTGCTGATGATCGAGAGTAGACTGATGGGGCGGTAATTGGCTGGATTGGATTTGTCCTGCTTTTTGTGGACATGACATACCTGGGCAATTTTCCACATTGTTGGGTCGATGCCAGTGTTGTAGCTGTACTGGAACAGTTTGGCTAGAGGCGCAGCTAGTTCTGAGCACAAGTCTTCAGCACTACTGCCAGGATGTTGTCGGGACCCATAGCCTTTGCTGTATCCAGTGCACTCAGCCGTTTCTTGATATCACATGGAGTGAATCGAAATGGCTGAAGACTGGCTTCTGTGATGGTGGGGATATCGGGAGGAGGACGAGATGTATCATCCACTCGGCACTTCTGGCTGAAGATGGTTGCAAACACTTCAGCCTTGTCTTTTGCACTCACGTGCTGGACTCTGCCATCATTGAGGATGGGGTTGTTCACAAAGCCTCCTCCTCCCGTTAGTTGTTTAATTGTCCACCACCATTCACGACTGGATGTGGCAGGACTGAAGAGCTTTGATCTGATCCGTTGGTTGTGGAATCGCTTAGCTCTGTCTATAGCATGTTGCTTCTGCTGTTTAGCATGCATGTAGTCCTGAGTTGTAGTTTCACCAGGTTGGCACCTCATTTTTAGGCACGCCTGATGCTGCTCTTGGCATGCTCTTCTACTCTCCTCTTTGAACCAGGGTTGATCCCCTAGCTTGTTGGTAATGGTAGAGTGAGGAATATGCCGGACAATGAGGTTACAGATTGTGCTAGAATACAATTCTGCAGTTGCTGGTGGCCCACAGCACCTCATGGATGCCCAGTATTGAGCTGCTAGATCTATTCTGAATCTATGCCATTTCGCACGTTTATGCCTGTAAGGTTGCATCAGCAGTGCCCGCCCTGATGAAGTTCCTGGGATGTCAGAGCAGTTGCGGTCCAACATATCAGAGGATGCCCGCGAAGGGTCTAACAGAAAAAGAGCTGCACAACTTCAGAGCTCCTTAGGATCAACACCTTTTCTCACCGCTATGTTTCCACTTGTGGGGGGAGTCCAAAACTAGGGGTCATAAACATCAGATAGTCACTAAAATAAATCCAGTCGGGAGTTCAGGAGAAACGTCTTTACCCAGAGAGTGGTGAGAATGTGGAACTCGCTACCACAAGGAATAGTTGAGGCGAATAGCATAGATGCATTTCAGGGGAAGCTGGATAAACACATGGGAGAGAAAGGAGTAGAAGGATATGGGAAAGGGTTCGGCAAAGTAGGGTGGGTGGAGCCTCGTCTGGAGCATAAACACCGGCATAGACCAGTTGATCCGAATGGTCTGTTTCTGTGCTGTAAATTCCATGTAATTCTATGTATTTTGAGGCATTTCGAAGTCCCATGTTGAAATCTAAGCCTGCTTCCAGCAGTTGCGGATTCCACTGGACCCAGCAAGAGGCTTACGGGTTGGAATTTCCCAGAGAAGCCTGGGAATTCCTACCCCCTTGAGGTAGGGTGGGGCAGGCAGAAAATCCGGCCTCCCTCACCCCTTCCCCCAACCCCAGAATTTCTCGGCTGTAAATTCTATGTAATTTTATGCAATTTCCAGCATCTGCAGTATTTTGCTTATTGTTTTAGAGACAAAGACAAAGGAGGCTTTGTGTAAGATCAGCGGTGATCTCCAAATAAAGTCATGTTTATTTTTCAATGCTCACGTCCAATTTTTAACATGAGTTTAAGCGCAGGATACATGGGAGTTGTTTCTTTATCTTCTGTGGAAGAAGAACTGTGTTCTGTATATCACTGTAAATCCGCTGTTTGTTTTTGCTGCTGTTTTCTTATCTAGTTGTAAGAATATAAGAACACAAGAAATAGGAGCAGGAGTAGGCCATACGGCCCCTCGAGCCTGCTCCACCATTCAATCAGATCATGGCTGATCTTCAACCTCAACTCCACTTTCCTGCCCGATCCCCATATCCCTTGATTTCCTTAGAGTCCAAAAATCTATCTATCTCAGCCTTGAATAGATTCAACGACTGAGCATCCACAGCCCTCTGGGGTAGAGAATTCCAAAGATTCACAATCCTCTGAGTGAAAAAATTCCTCCTCATCTCAGTCTTAAATGTCCGACCCCTTATCCTGAGACTATGCCCTCTAGTTCTAGACTCCCCAGCCAGGGGAAACAACCTCTTAGCACTTACCCTGTCAAGCCCCCTCAGAATCTTATACGTTTCAATGACAAATTTATTATTGTCAATAAAGTGTTTGTGTAGTTCATACCTAAGCCACGGCCTGACAGAATATTTATCTTATCACTTTCCAAAGTCTGGAAGACACAGCATTATCCAGATACCGAGTGGAAAAGCCCACTCCAGTTCATAAGGAGCTATGGAGCATTTACACGAGTATTGGCACGGACTGGTGATGGTCCTAAAACGTACCAATCCTTCATCTGGAGCAGCTTTGCGCCATGGACTCATTTGCATTCGAAACCAGGCTTGCAAGTGCCCAAGATCATTTAGTAGATGAATGGCCATTGGAGATAAGGGGCAAGATCTTGCTGTCAAAATAATGGTGAGGCTAATGGCGTTCGCCGCTATTTATGCGTAAATGGTACAGCAACTTCAGGCGAGGGACAGATGCGCGGTTAAATGCGAATATCCTAAAGTTGCTGTCCGAGTTGCGCCGTTCCGCCGTTAGCTTTGGGAAAACGGGATCTCGCTGCCTGGCTCAACATTGACACGCATTAAATGGCGTGAAGTTGCTGCATTTGCTGTCGCGGTAGACATGAACTAAACTCACCACAGATATTTAGGGCTAGTAATTAGTACCATAAGCACCCATTTAATGACATAATAAGTGTTAATGACTGCCAATCAACCTCTCTGGCACCAAAAATTAACGATTACGAATGTAGAGTCTCATTCCTCCAGGTTGTGAATTGTTTGAGGAGATTTTTTAAAAATGTCAAATTTTTAATTTTTACATTTTTTTCTCTCACTTTTCCTCTGTCACTTTTTTTCCTCTCAACCTAATCCAATCTTTCTTTCCCTCTCTTCATTCCTCTTTCTGTACCTGATTTGACATTGAATTCACCTCCTTTAATTCATCTTCTTGCGCTGTCTCTCCTGTGTTCTTTTTCCCAATCCTTAAATTTCTTTGGTTAGGGAGTCGCCCCATTGGTTGCCCTGTACACTCAGATGCCCTGCTTCCTTCGCTGCCCCGTTATCAGCTCGCATTTTCAGCAACTTAGTGGGCAAAATTGTTTCGAGCTGAAGGGGCAAGTCTAACTCATGGCATACAGAGTTAGATGCCCTACCCACAGCAAAATCTGGCCCATTCTGGTTCATTCCCACTTTCTGGGCTGGATATGAACCCTGATCTCAAAGGTGAAAGGTCACCATTCTAAGACAGCGTGCTACTCAGTTCCCCCACCACAATGTGTTTAACTACAAGCACGGTTATTAATCCAACTGTTTGAAAATATTATATATTAACACTCGATATATGAATACATAATCAGAGCTCAAAGAGAAAACAGAATCGGATGACACACTGACTAATTACATTTGTATTAAGTTTTGCAGTATTAAAAGGACTATTTGACATTCTACATGAAAAGTGGACAAAATCTAATTAACACCAGAGATGTTTATTTAATTGATACAGAATTTTCTAGTGCACCAAATGAACAAGTTATATAAAAGAACCAGCAAAAAGAAATAATTATGTTTAATCGCATAAAACATTGTTCTGAAATATAATTACTTATTGCACTTAATAAAAGATTAAATATAATTCTGCGTTAGCGGTTCATGAATCTTGAAGTTACTTTTCTGATTGTTTCACATTATTTCACACCCTGTGTACAGTATTTTATATGTTCAACAGTCGATACCCAGCACCGCACTGTTTAGATAATATACTGCTTTCTAATTATTCGGCTGCTAAGTTGGAACTTTTTCTCACCCGGCCTGAGGTCGACTCGCAGTTAATTGCCGTTAACATCGGAAGCTTGTAGATTGGCAGCTGCCTATGAAATTCCCAGATCCACACTGGGGGAAACCAGAATGAAATAACTGTCAGAAATAACTTCTTCACGTAAAGGGGAGTAGCAATCTGGAACTCACTCCCCCAAAAAGCTGTTGAGGCTGGGGGTCAATTGAAAATTTCAAAACTGAGATCGATGGATTTTTGATAGACACGGGTATTAAAGGTTACGGAACCAAGGCGGATATCATAGTGTCATACTAGGTACAGCACAGGAGGGGGCCATTCGACCCATCATGCCTGTGCCAGCTCTTTGAAAGCGCTATCCAATTAGTCCCATTCCCCTGCTCTTTCCCCATAGTCTTGTAAATTTTTTCCCTTCAAGTATTTATCCAGTTCCCTTTTAAAAGTTATTATTGAATCTGTTTCCACCACCCTTTCAGGCAGTGCATTCCAGATCATAACAACTCGCTGCGTTAAAAAAATGTTTCCTCATGTCGCCTCTGGCTCTTTTGCCAATTACCTTAAACCTGTGTCCTCTGGTTACCGACCCTTCTGCCACTGGAAACAGTTTTTCCTTATTTACTCAGTCAAAACCATTCATGATCTTGAACGCCTCTATCAAATCGCCTCTTGATCTCCTCTCTAAGGAGAACAACCCCAGCGACTCCAGTCTTTCCACATGACAGACAAACTGGCTTTTAAAAAAAAATTCATGTATTTTTGACACTTTCAAAGGTCAGGATAGAAATTCCAACTGATATTTCGACCCCATGAGCCCGATGGTCAAATCCTGACCACGGGGCTCATTTTGAATATTATGGGTGGGTGCCCCCATTATTTGCAGCGCAAAGTGGCTCCCTCCTAGCAAAAACAGCAGGATATCCGAGCAGGTATCCCGCTGCTCTGAAGAAGGAGTGCAACAGGACAGTTGGACTGAAAACATTGACACCACAATGTTTATCTCCTGATACTTCTGGACATCCTCTCCCTCCATCACTGGTGCACCGTGGATGCAGCGTGTACAACTACAGGATGCACTGCAGCAATTTGCCGAGGTTTTTTTGACAGCACCTCCCAAACCCGCGACCTCTACCACCTAGTGTCAGCTGTGGCTCAGTGGGTGGTACTCTCACCTCTGAGTCAGAGTCATAGTCCCATGCCAGAGATTTGAGAACATAATCCAGACTTACACTCCAGTGTAGCACCGAGGGAGTGCTGCATTGTCATTTGCCAATTACACGCCCATTCTGCAAGTTTACTAATGTCTCCCTGTATTTTATCGCAGTCCTCCTCAGTATTAACTATACCCCCCCATTTTGGTGTAGTCGGCAAATTTTGAAATTGTACTTCCGATTCCCGAGTCCAAATCGTTAATGTAAATTGTGAACAACAGTGGTCCCAGCACCGATCCCTGTGGAACACCACTTCCCACCTTTTGCCAGTCTGAGTAACCACCCTTAACCCCTACTCTGTGTTTTCTGTTTTGTAGCCAGCTTGCTATCCATTCTGCGACTCCACATGCTCTGACCTTAGCCAAGTGTCCACAATGTGGTACCTTATCGAAGGCCTTTTGAAAATCCAAATATATTACATCTTCTGCATTGCCCTTGTCTGCACTTTCTGTCACTTCTTCAGAGAATTCAATGAGGTTGGTCAAGCATGACCTCCCCTTTTGAAATCCGTGCTGACTGTTCTTTATTATATATTTATTTTCTAAATATTTTTCTACTACGTCTTTGAGTATGGATTCCATTATCTTTCCTACCACCAACGTTAAACTAATTGGTCTATAACTCCCGGGACTTGTTCTATCTCCCTTTTTAAATATAGGAATCACATAGAGTTTACAGCACGGAAACAGGCCATTCGGCCCAACTGGCCTACGCCGGCATTTATGCTCCAACTAGCCTCCTCCCAAACCTCTTCATCTAACCCGGCCAACATATCCTTCTATTACTTTCTCCCTCATGTACTTATCTAGATTCTCCTTAAATGCATCTATGCTATTCACCTCATCTACTCCTTGTAGAAGCTTTTTTTTGACCCAACGTAATATTTCAAGTGTTTTCTTTTTCATGCAGTGTGGTTGCATTAAACTAGCAAAACCTTTATTTTCCTGGACAATTTCAGTTACGTGGAAAAGTTAGAGGTCGAGCTTGTTTCCTCTGGGATTGAACAGACTGAGGCGAATCGAGCAAAGTTTCCCAGTGTACACCCGCCAGCTGTCCACGTTTTGTGTGGACGCCTGCTCTTCCATGCCCCGTTGATACTATTTGTGCTGGAGGTTAGGGGAAAGCTGATTTTAGGCTTCATGGAAGGATCCCATAATACACTGTGGAGCACCTCTTCTGTGCATGTGGTGGATTATGGGCCGATGTCAGGGAGTCCCAAGTCAGCTGTTCTCCACCCTCCACTCCCAACAGTGCAAACGGAGACTGAAAACAGTTGGTTGTGAAAAGGGAGAACTTGCCTTTCACGACCTCAGGTTGTCCCAAAGTGCTTTACAGCCAGTCAAATACTTTTTTTTGAAGTGTAGTCATTGTCGTGATGTAGAAAATGCGGCAACCAATTTGCGCACAGAAAGCTCCCACAAACAGCAATGGGATAAAGGATGAGATAATCTGTTTTAATGTTGTTGACTGAGGGTTAAATATTGACCAGGGCACTGGGGAGAACTCCACTGCTCTCCTTCGAATAGTACCGTGGGATTTCATACTTCCACCTGAGAGGGCAGACGGAGCCTTGTTTTAGCATCTCATCCGAAAAGACAGCACCACCGGCAATGCATTCAAGTATATGAAGAAGTGAAAAGCCATCCCATCCCCCCTCCTACCCCATTCCCCTCCTGCACTTCAAACAGCATTTACACCAAAGAGAAAAATCCAGCCCGATATCTCTTGCTAAGCTTTTCGATTTTTCAATTCCTTGGTGGCTTTGATATATTTTTACAAACAGAAGGTTCGTCGACCTTTTAAAGATAAGCCCCCTCTTCAATATTTAATTCATCACAGAAGGCCCAATACTGCTGTAGTTTAGGATCGGTTTCAGATTTTGTGTCAGGAAGTCACTCCAAGTTCAGGGACTTCTACGAGGACTGGTCTTTCTCGATTGTTGCTATCAACGCACCTAGTCTTGTTTGTGACATTGGGAGACAGGATATAATGCACACGGTTTGGTATCATTCTTTGCCATCTGTGCTATCAGTTGCGGGTAGATAGTTTCAACTCAATGCATGAGCTACATACAGTTTCTTGCATCCTACTGTCACTCTGTACTTTGGAACTTCAGTAACAGGCGCCGTTCCCCTCACTATTGTGGTGAGGAGTGCTCGACTGGGACTTCAACACACAACCTCCTGACTCGCAGGTGAGAGTGCTACCACTGAGCCAGGTAGGGACGTGCCCGTGACATTATCGCATTGAAAAGGTCCTGGAGCTGAGGTGATCCCAAAGGACAATCTGATATCTGCATATCTGGCCAAAATGTGTACGACTTTGACAAGTTTTCGACGAATTGTACATGCCGGTAGTCACAATCACCGAGCCACAGGTGTCCGCTGCGACTCAATGGTAGCCCACCGCTTCTGAATCAGAAGGTTGTGGGTTCAAATCCCACTCCAGGGAATTGAGCTCAAAGTCAAGGTTGACATTCCAGTGCAGTACTGTTAGAGGTGCTGTGTTTCAGTTGAGAAATTATACCGAAGCCCTGTCTGCATTCTCAGATGGATATAAAAGATCCCATGGCACTATTTTCGAAGATCAGGGGAGTTCATAGTATCATAGTAGGTACAGCACAGGAGGAGGCCATTTGGCCCATCGTACCTGTGCCGGCTCTTTGAAAGAGCTATCCAATTCGTCCCATTCCTCTGCTCTTTCATCATAGCTCTATAAATGATTTCCCTTTGAGTATTTATCCAATTCCCTTTTGAAAGTTATATCCAAGCCCAGGTCATTAATCTATATCAAAAAGAGCAGTGGTCCTAATACTGATCCCTGGGGAACATCACTGTATACTTCCCTCCAGTCTGAAAAACAACCGTTCACCACTATTCTCTGCTTTCTGTCCCCTAGCCAATTTTGTATCCACGCTGCCACTGTCCCTTTAATCCCATAGGCTTCAACTTTGCTAACAAATCTGTTATGTGGTATTTTATCAAATGCTCTTTGAAAATACATGTACACAACATCAATCACTCTGCCCTCATCAGCCCTCTCCGTTACTCCATCAAAGCACTCAATCAAGTTAGTCAAGCATGACTTTCCTTTAACAAATCCATGCTGACTTTCATTTATTAGCCCATACTTTTCCAAGTCCCAATTTATTTTGTCCTGGATCATTGTCTCTAAAAGTTTCCCCACCACTGACGTTAGGCTGACTGGCCTGTAATTGCCGGGTTTATCCCTCTCTCCCTTTTTGAACAGGGGTGTAACTTTTGCAGACCTCCGGCACCATCCCCATATCTAAGGAGGACTGGAAGATTGTGGCCAGAGCCTCCGCAATTTCTATCCTTACTTCCCTCAGTAACCCAGGATGCATCCCATCCGGACCCGGTGACTTTTCTACTTTGAGTACTGCCAAACTTTTAAGTACCTCCTCTTCATCTATTTTTATCCTATCCAATATCGCTACTACCTCCTCCTTTACTGCTCCAATGGCAGCATCCTCTTCTAGTGAAGACAGATGCAAAGTATTCATTAAGTGCCTCAGCCATGCCTTCTGCGTCCACAAGAAGATCTCCTTTTTATTGCCCGAATCGGTCCCACCCTTCCTTTGACTATCCTTTTACTATTTATCTGTTTATAAAAGACTTTTGGGTTCCCTTTTATGTTATCCGCTAATCTATTCTCATGCTCTCTCTTTGCCCCTCTTATTCACTTTTTTAGATCTCCTTTGTACTTTCTGTATTCAGCCTGATTCTCCACTATAATGTGAACCTTACATTCGTCATAAGCCTCCTTTTTCTGTTTCAGTTTAATCTCTACATCTTTAGTCAGCCAGGGAGCTTTAGCTTTGGATTCACTTCCTCTCCGCCTCACAGGGGAACCATCTCGAACCAACTCCTCCTCCATTGTTCAATTACAGTTTTGCCTCCCAATTTTTAATTCCAATCCACCTGGGCAAGAATCCTTTTTAACTCACTGAAATTAGTCCTCCTCCAATTAAGTATCTTCACATTTGATTGTTCCTTGTCCTTTTCCATAACTATTCTAAACCTAATGATATTATGATCACTGTTCCCCAAATGCTCCCCCACTGAAACATGCTCCACCTGCCCCACTTTACTCCCCAGAACTAGATCCAGCACTGCTTCCTTCCTGGCTGGGCTGGATCACTGGCTCACTGTTCCAGAAAGTTTTCTTGAACACATTTCAGGAATTCCTCCCCCTCTTTGCCCTTTACACTGTTACTGTTCCAGTCTATATTGGGATAATTGAAGTTCCCCATTATCACTACACTTTAGTTCTAGCATCTCTCTGTAATTTGCTTGCAAATGTTCTCCTCTATCTCCTTTCCACTATTTGGTGGCCTATCGTATAGGCCCAGTAACGAAATAGCTCCTCTATTGTTCCTTAATTCTAAACAAGCAGATTCTGTCTTTGATCCCCTCAACTACATCGTCCCTTTCCAGTGCTATAATACTTCCTTTGACCAATACTGCCAATGCCCCCCCACCCCCCCGACCCTGCCTTTCTTTCCTTCCCTATGTTTCCCCAATATCTTGTAGCCAGGAATATTAAGTACCCAATCCTCCCCTTCTTTGAGCCAGGTCTCTGTTACAACAACAGCAACAACTTGCATTTATATAGCGCCTTTAATGTAGCAAAACGTCCCAAGGCGCTTCACAGGAGCGATTATCAATCAAAATTTCACGTCGAGCCACATAAGAAGGTATTAGGACAGATGACCAAAAGCTTGGTCAAAGAGGTAGATTTTAAGGAGCAAATTAAAGGAGGCAAGAGAATTAGAGAGGCGGAGAGGTTTAGGGAGGGAATTCCAGAGCTTAGGGCCTAGGCAGCTGAAGGCACGGCCGCCAATAGTGGAGCGATTAAAATCGAGGATGTGCAAGAAGCAAGAATTGGAGGAGCGCAGAAATCTCAGAGGGTTGTAGGGCTGGAGGAGGTTTCAGAGCTAGGGAGGAGCAAGGCCATGGAGGGATTTGAAACCAAGGATGAGAATTTTAAAATCGAGGCGTTCCCAGACCGGGAGCCAATGTAGGTCAGTGACCACACGAGTGATGGGAGAACGGGACTTGGTGCAAGTTAGGATACGGGCAGCAGAGCTTTGGATGAGCTCAAGTTTATGGAAGGTGGAAGGTGGGAGGCCGGCCAGGAGAACATTGATATAGTCCAGTCTGGAGGTAATGAAGGCATGGATGAGGGTTTCAACAGCAGATGAGCTGAGGCAGGGACAGAGACGGGTGATGTTATGGAGGGGGAAGTCGGAGGTCTTGGTGATGGAGCGGATATGTGGTCAGAAGCTGATCTCAGGGTCAAATAGGACGTCAAGGTTGCGAAAGGTCTGGTTCAGTCCCAGACACTGGCCAGGGAGAAGGATGGAGTCGGTGGCTAGGGAACGGAGTTTGCAGCGGGGACCAAAGACAATGGCTTCAGTCCTCCCATATTCTGCTATTGCCGTTATATCATGTGGCGACTTGAACCTGCAGCTCACAAACCTTATTTACCACGTTACGTGCATTTACGCACATGCACTCCAAATTCATCTTAGATTGCCTCGCATTTGCCCCGTCTGATCCCTCCTATTTCTGAACTATTCTTTATTCTAGTGCTACCTGTCCCTCCCTTGTTTCTCCTCTCTAATGTTTCATCCTGGTGCCCATCCCCCTGCCAAATTAGTTTAAACCCTCCTCCACAGCACCAGTTAACGTCCCCACGAGGACATTGGACATTGGTCCCAGCTCTGTTGAGGTGCAACCCAACCATCTTGAACAGATCCCTCCTGCCCCAGAACTGGTCTCAATGTCCCAGGAATCTTCCCTCCTGCACCATTCCTCCAGCCACACATTAACCTGTCTTATCCTACTATTCCTATACTCACTATCACGTGGCACTGGGAGTGATCCAGAGATTACTACCTTTGAGGTCCTGCTTTTTAACTTCCTCCCTAGCTCCTGAAACCCTGACTGCAGGACCTCGACCCTTTTCCTTCCTATGTCATTGGTTCTCACATGGACCACAACTTCTGGCTGTTCCCCTTCCCCCCTTCTGCCCTCTCTCTGGCACCAGGGAGGTAACACACCATGTGGGACTCACATCGGCGGTTGCAGAAACACCTGTCTATCCTCCCAACTACCGAATCCCTTTTCTGCATTTCTTTTGCTCCCCCTGTGCAGCCGAGTCTCCCACGGTGCTGTGGATTTGCTCCTGACTGCACTCCCCCGAAGTGTCAACACTCTCACTGGTATTTATGCCGGTTTGTGAGTGCCTCACTCCCAGGGGACTCCTGCACTGCCTACCTGTTCCTCCTAGTCTGTCTGGCGGTCACCCACTCCCTCTCCACCTGAACTCTCTGTAGCTGCGGAGTGACCACCTCCTGAAACGTGTTGTCTACGAAACTCTCAGCTTCCCGAATGCACTGTAGTGACGCCAGCCGCCCCTCAAGCTCAGAAACTCTGAGTTTGAACTCAAGCAGTTGGTGGCACTTCCTGCACACGCGGTTTTCCAGGACACACAAAATGTTGTGGAGTTCGCACATGGCACAGGATGTGCATGCGATGGGCCACACCTGATCTGCCATGTTAGCTAACAGTTATATAAGCTATTTGTTTAGCTTTAAGGCAATTTACTATTTATCTGACACTAAAACACTAATGTCGAAAAAACACCAACCAACCACTAAAAAACACTAACCAATGAACTAAATACTCTCTGTCTCTCCCAAGCTCTGAGCTCAAGTTCTCACCGGTGTCCTGGCCGATATTTATCCCGAAACCAACATTGCTAAAATACATTACCTGGTCATTATCACATTGCTGTTTGTGGGACCTTGCTGTGTGCAAATTGGCTGCTGCGTTTCCTACATTACAACAGTGACTACACTTCGCAAAAAGTACTTCATTGGCTGTAAAGCACTTTGGGACCTCCTGAGCTTGTGAAAGGCTTTATATTGATGAAAATCAATCAATCTTCCTTCCTTTCTTTCTTTCTTTCATTACACTGAACTCCCGTATCTAGATAATAACAGTCCTGGTGCTTATCTTAAGCTTGACTGTCCATTCAACATCATCTCCTGTCTGAATCAGATTCATCCGGAACTCACTCTCTTCCTCAGACTGAGAGTGAAGACTCCCTTTTCACTCTCAGACTGCTCTTCCTCTCAGTGAACTTTCCACCTTCTCTTGTCTGACGAGGACGAGTTTGCTTTTGGCCGCACGTACTTCAGCAGAATGGTTCCCTCTTCACACCTCATTGATGCTTTTCCAGGTGCTGAGCATTTTGTCCCCTCAGACTGCTGGTTTACTGCTCTACTTACAATCCATGTCCTGTTGTCGACCGGCTCGATCTGTTTTTCTATGAGGTGACATCTCCGCACCACTCCACATTACTTACTGCACCGGTGGCGTGTAGATATTCTACTTGTGTTCGGTTGCTGCTCTTCAAATATCAATTGCTTTCTCTAGATCCAGGTTCTTAATATTCTGGCTCTGGCTTGATCATATTTTATACTGACTCCAATTCTATCTTTATTCAGGGATCCATTCTCACAAGACTTGGCCTTATTTTTGCAAATCTGCTGCATGTTGATCAATGATTTCTCCTTGAGCCCGAAAGCTGATACTAAAAAGATCTTTCGTACAAAATATTCTTTTAAGATGTGAAGTATTCCTCAAACATGTCAATTAATACCCCATGGTTCCATTTATCCTCTCCCTCACCATACATAAACTTATTACCCACCTCTGACAGTTCTGGACCTATTGCAATCAGTAAAGTATTGATCTACAATTTGCTCATCTCCAAAGTTCACTGCTGTTTCACATGTTCAAAATGTTTGTTCAATTTTCTCCAGGCTTCAACGTCTCCCTTCTAATCTCACACGATTTTAATCGCTCCACCATTGGCGGCCGTGCCTTCAGCTGCCTAGGCCCTAAGCTCTGGAATTCCCTCCCTAAACCTCTCTACCTCACTACTCCTTTAAGACGCTCCTTAAAAACCTAACTCTTTGACCAAGCTTGTCGTTGTTAATCTGGTCTGGAAAGGAGCCCACTAGGAAAGTGGAAATAAAAGAAAAGAATCACCGCTCTCAGTCAGTCTGCCGCAGAATGTTTTGGCAGAGACTTGGGAACAAGTCACCTGCTGCTCCTTTTGAACAGGGAATGAAGCGTTTGGTGTTACTAAAGAATTGCGCAAAGATTATTTTTTTTTTAAAAAAGGCCAGAAGAAGATAAGCTGTTAACACTGCACCTGAAATGCTTTTAATATCAAAATAAAACTGTTCAGAATTTTTTTTTCCAGCAATTGACAGGGGTGCTATTTTGCCTGTCATACCATTACAGGGTTTAAGCAGACAATCTACACGTCGAGGGCTCAGGTAATCCAGCAGAAATCGTTTTTTTTTGGTGTGAAATGGAGTGATTTCACATTCAATTTGATTGCTACAAAGGAAATGTCAGTCCAGAATAAATTATACACACCATTATCTATGGCATGGCCAGTTACACACTCGTAATCCAAGATAGACATTACTACGCTCCCATATAATGTCCGTGGACTTCTATTCAGTAACCATTTCCCATCCAGAAGTTTTAAGTATTTCAATTTTTTTTTTTGTTACGAATGTTGCATTCATCAAAGTAAGGGATGTCAGCGAGGGAAAAATGGCACACTTCCAATTCACGGAACAACTGTCGGCATCGAGCACTCCCGGGCCTGTTACATACATAAAGAAAAACTCCCTTTATCCTGCTGCAGCATCCTACCTCAAGCCCAGGAGTATGCTCCACTCACTTTTTTATTTCTATTTCCCACGCCAGCCATTCTCTGGCTGCCCTGAGTGAAATTGCCAATTCAGAAAGAAAGAAAGAAAGAGATTGCATTGGTATAGCGCCTTTCACGACCTCCGGATGTCCCAGAATGCTTTGCAGCCAATAAAATACTTTTTGAAGTGTAGTCGCTGCTGTAATGCAAGAAAAACAGCAGCCAATTTGCGCACAGTAAGGTCCCACAAACAGCAATGTGATAATGACCAGATAATCTGGCTTTTAGTGATGTTGGTTGAGGGATAACATTAGCCAGGACACCAGGGGAGAACTCCCCTGCTCTTCTTCGAAATAATGCTGTGGGATCATTTACGTCCACCTGAGAGGGCAGACGGGGCCTTGGTTTAACGTCTCGTCCATTAGTGCTGAACGTGGCCAGTTTTACACTGTGTGACGATGTTCCATTACTTTCAGTGACCCATTTTTACCAATTTTGATGGGGCTCACAGGGCCTATTCCACGATCCCATTCCCCCAGGAGAGAGACCCCCTCACAGGCAATGCATTCTGCATTCATTCGTTTTAATTTGCAGAAAAGCAGGGACTACATGCCCACAGCTCTCTGCTGTGCACTCCCTGCCAGTACGACTCCCCTCTGGGTGCACAGGTTCATGGGATTGGTCTTTACATAGGAGCTGAATCAGGGCTACAGTGCTAGCCCTATTTCCAATCAATGCTTTTTCGTTTTGTAAAATGGCCCACCTTGATGTTTCTGCAAAGTGGCAGAGAGGCAGATAGGTTTAGGGAGGGAATTCCAGAGCTCAGGGCCAAAGCAGCTGAAGACATGGCACAGTGATGAAAAGCGGGGTACGCAAGAGGCCAGAATTGGAGGAGCGCAGAGATCTCGGAGGGTTGTAGGGTTGGAGGAGGTCACAGAGATAGGGTGGGGCGAGGCCATGGAAGGATTTGAAAACAAGGATGAGAATTTTTAAATCGAGGCGTTGCCAGACCGGGAGCCAATGTAGGTCAGTGAGCACAAGGGTGATGGGTGAATGGGTCATGGTGCAAGTTAGGATACGGGCGGCAGAGCTTTGGATGAGCTCAAGTTTGTGGAAGATGGAAGCTGGCCAGGAGAGCATTGGAAGAGTCAAGTTTAGAGGTAATGTCCTTTCAGTGCCACAGTGATACAAAACTGCTGCATGGCAAATGCCAAAAACTGGCCTCATCAGCATTCAGGCAGCAGTAAACAGGGCTCTACATACAAACATACAAAATTGACGGGCAGGAAAAGACCAGATGGTCCATGAAGCCAGCCCAACACTCATCATGACTAGACACTTCCCTCCCTCCCTCACCCCGCCCCCTCCCCCCAAGCCATGTAATCTCCTGGGAGAGGCAAAAATATAGAGAAAAGAGCCAGGGTCAAGAAGGGGAAAAATAACCTGGAAAATTCCGCTCCCACCCCCTCAGGCGATTGATACCAATCCCAGAGATCACATGGACCAAGTATTTACTATAAAGACAATTACCTTCTATATGATGTGATCTCTGCCCCAGTCAGGAACTGGTCCAGCTCCCTCTTAAAGGCTACAGAGAGTCTGCACCCACCACACTCGCCGGCAACACATTCTCTGGGATAAGAAGGACCGCCTAACATCCAGTCTATTCCTACTCTTACATTGTTTAAGTTCATTCTCCAGATAGGCTCTCATGTCCTCTGTATGTGTTTAGCCACACATGCACACAACGCTCTGTTTTTTTTTGCCCCATCAACAGGTATTATAGCTGGATGTTGCTGTCTGACGTCACTCTCAGACTGTTCCCAAAGGGTACCTGAAGTACAATGGCTACACACCACCTTCTCGAGGGCAATTAGGGATGGGCAATAAATGCCGGCCTCGCCAGTGACGCCCACATCCATGAACGAATAATAAAAAAAGACATTGGGACCTTTCTGCCAGTACTCCAATGTAGATGCAGATTTCAGATTTAGGCTGCATTTTATTTTCACTGTGATTTCAATCTTTAGCCAAAAGCACCCAAATATGAGGGTGGAGCTTCCGACCAGCGAGGTTCACCGACAAATGCTTAATGTGTTTATACTATGTTCCTATGTGCACGATTGGCATGCAGAGGTTAACCTGTTTACAATAATGTCAGCTGTGGCTTAGTGGGTAGCACCCTTGCCTCTGAGTCAGAAGGTTTTAGGTTCAAGTCTCACTCCAGACACTTGAGCACATAATCTATGCTGAAACTTCAGTGCAGCTCTGAGGGAGTGCTGCACTGTCAGAGGTGCCAACTTTTGGATGAGATGTTAAACCAAGGCCCCATCTGCCCTCTCAGGAGAACATTAAAGAGAAGAGCAGGGAAGTTCTCCCTGGTATCCTGGCCAATGTTTATCCCTCAACCATCGCCTAAAGCAGATGATCTGGTCTCTATCACAGTGTTATTTGTGGGAGCTTGCTGTGCGCAAATAGACTGCTGCGTTTCCTATATTAAAACAGTGAGTTCTCTTCAGAAGTACTTCATTGGAAGTAAAGCGCTTTGGGACGTCCTGAGGTCGTGAAAGACCCGATAGAAATGCAAGTCTCTTTTCTTCTTCAATAACCTGAACAGTGCCTGTGTAAGAAAAGTGCCCACAGGATTAGCCGTTCACACAGCGACGTTGCCAAGTGAAAGTTCTACCTTTACAAAGTCAAAACTTAAAAAGAGTTTGACTGCTGTAAGTCATCTAAACACATGTGGTGAGGGGTTTGGCTTTGTACATTGTAAATATGAGAGAATTAATGAATAAATTAAAGAGCCCTGGTTCAAAGATATTTACTTGGTATGATAATGATCCAATTGAGGGACATGTCATTGCGTATAGCTAATTAAGTAAACTTACACTTATTAAAATATAATGAATTACATGAGTTGAATGGGTCATTCTACAGAAGGAAAATATTCCCTCAACCTTTATGGGATTG
Organism: Heptranchias perlo; assembly: GCF_035084215.1. Lineage (NCBI taxonomy): Eukaryota > Metazoa > Chordata > Chondrichthyes > Hexanchiformes > Hexanchidae > Heptranchias > Heptranchias perlo. The sequence continues at coordinate 10,216,494 of NC_090338.1, read as the reverse complement.
GTTTTATTTTAACTACGATGCAAAGGGTAAGTGCTGGAAACATCTGGCAAGTCGGCCAACAGCTGAACAACTCCTGCCCCTGAAATATGAGGGGGACCATTTTGACTTTGGGCCATAGTTTTGAAGGAGCAATAGCGGATCGGCCGCCTGATGTCTCCTGAAGTTCCTTTCCAGAGCAGGCAGCGTCAGGCAGAGGTGGGTGCCTGTGCCACTTAGGGCGTATCTTGGAAAGCTGTCAGTCAAGGGGAAAGCCATGCAAAATCCAGTGGAGGCTGCCCGTGCACGAGTGGGTGGTTGGGGCAAATGCCAGGCCCTCCTGGAAACACGCCCTTTGACCCCCCCCCCATCGGCCCACTTTATAAGGGAGCTGCAAAAAGCGTCAGAAATCATAGAATCTTACAGCACAGGAGGAGGCCATTCAGCCCACCGTGCCTGTGCCGGCTCTTTGAGTCTCCCCGGCTCTTTCCCGACAACTCTGCAAATTTTTCCTTTTTCAAGCATTTATCCAATTCCTTTTTGAAAGTTATCATTGAATCTGCTTCCACCGCCCTTTCAGGCAGTGCGTTCCAGATTATAGCAACTCGCTGCGTAAAAAACATTTCTCATCATCTCCCCGCTGGTTCTTTTGCCAACATTCCATTGAGAAGTAAAAACTCCAGGGGAAAAGTGATCCATCTGTGGCTAACTAAAGAGTATTAGATTAAAGGAAGGGGCCTATAATGTTGCCAAGAAGAATAGTGAGCCTGAGGATTGGGAGAGTTTAGGAAACCAGCAAAGGATGATCAAAAAATTGATAAAAAGGGAGAAAATAGAATATGAAAGTAAACTAGCAAGAAATATAAAAATGGATTGTAAGAGCTTTTATAAGTATGTAAAAAGGAAGAGAATAGCAAAAATAAATGTTGGTCCCTTAGGGGCTGAGATACGAGAAATTATAACAGGAAATAAGAAAATGGCAGAGACTTTAAACAAATATTTTGTATCTGTCTTCACAGTAGAAGACACAAAAAGCATACCAGAAATAACGGGGAACCAAAGGGCTAATGGGAGTGAGGAACTTAAAGTAATTAATATCAGTAAAGAAGAAGTACTGGAGAAACTAATGGGACTAAAAGCCGATAAATCCCCTGGACCTGATGGCCTACATCCTAGGGTTATAAAAGAGGTGGCTGCAGTGATAGTGGATGCATTGGTTGGGATCTTCCAAAATTCCCTAGATTCTAGAACGGTCCCAGCGGATTGGATGGTAATGAATGTAACCCTGCTATTCAAGAAAGGAGGGAGAGAGAAAACAGGTTAGCCTGACATCAGTCATCGGGAAAATGCTGGAATCCATTATTAAGGAAGTGGTAACAGGGCAGTTAGAAAATTAAAATATGATTAGCCAGAGTCAACACGGTTTTATGAAAGGGAAATCGTGTTTGACAAATGTATTAGAGTTTTTTGAGGATGTCAATAACAGGGTGGATAAAGGGGAACCAGTGGATGTAATATATTTAGATTTTCAAAAGGCATTCGATAAGGTGCCACATAAAAGGTTGTTCTGCAAGATAAGGTCTCATGGGGTTGGGGGTAATATATTAGCATGGATAGAGGATTGGTTAACAGATAGAAAACAGAGAGTAGAGATGAACGGGTCATTTTCAAGTTGGCAGGCTGTAACTAGTGAGGTGGGCAAGGTTCAGTGCTCGGGCCTCAGCTGTTTACAATCTATATCAATGACTTAGATGAAGGGATCAAGTGTAATGTATCCAAGTTTGCTGACAATTCAATGTTAGGTGGGAAAGTAAGCTGTGAGGAGGACACAGAGGACGCTAAATTGGGCTGTGTGGCGTCCATTGTTTCGGCGCTACACGGCCTCTCAGACATCCAAGATGGTGTCTTGGATGCAAACACATGTTTCCTGCATGATGTGCGCCAGACGCCAGACGGTATAGGAGTTAGCGCAGGCGCAGATAACAAACGCTGGAATCATGTAAAGTAGGGAGAAAATGACTTCAATCAGTGTGCAAGTGATAGACACCATTTTGGGACTTAACGCGCAACTCAACGCACAGTCTTCACCCCGACCATCCTAACCCTAATGCAGTGCCTGGAGGACCCCCCACCGGCGCTATTTAAAGGGACCATGCAGGATTTACAGGTTAGTGGCTGGATTATTGCTTCTGGCTGCCAAGACATTTGTAACTGCTTTTGGAGGTCTCCTAGACTTTAATATTAGGACGCAGGGACATAGCCTAACATTTAGAGCAAGGACATGCAAGAGTGAAGTTAGGAAAAGCTTCTATACGCAAAGGGTGGGAAACGTTTGGAACGCTCTTCTGCAGACGGCAGTTGTTGCTAGCTCAGTTGTGAATGTTAAATCTGAGATTGATAGATTTCTGTGAACCAAGGGTATTAAGGGATATGGGGCTAAGGCGGGTATATGGAGTTAGGTCACAGGTCCACCATGATCTCATTGAATGGTGGAACAGGCTCAAGGGGCTAAATGCCACTGCCACTTGCTACCTCTTGATATGCATCACCTTCTCCTGTAAGAAAGCGGGACGTGTGTCTGGGTGATGTGCCTATCATGGATGAATAGCTGCCAGTGGGTGAGGCCTGTGAGTTGTGGGTGGGCAGCTTGAAACATTGGTAATGTATAAGGGTGAGGGGAAGCATCTGATTGGAAGAGTTGAGTACTGATGGAAAGAGTTTGTTGGTATATGGGTGATGGGGGGTGTAGTGCATGGAGCAGTTGGTAGGAGATGCCACTTGACAGTTGACCTCACTCACCTTGACCACTCATGTCAAAGCATTGAACTTCTTCCTGCACTGCATCCATGTCCATGATGCTGTGCACCTGGCATTGACTTCGTCCCCCGCTGCCTCCCACTGTCTTTTGAGTATATGTCCGGAGGGCCTCTTGCTTCCCCCCCACCCCCCCAGCGCATATAGGATGTCCCTCCTTCTGTCCACCTCTTGCACCCAAGGTCTCCAGTGCATCAGCAGAGAACCTTGGAGCATGTGCTCTCGCAGGCCTGGTGCCAACTCAGATCAGCAGATTGGTGAGGCCTGGTGTGCAGATTGGATTCAGTAGTGGGATTTAGTAGTGCGCAACCTTTATTCAATGTTTTATCATAACTCATCAGTGTGTAAACATAGGGATGGGATCTGCATCTGTGTTTTACGTGTGCGATGTCTGATCTCTGTTCAGACTCCGTGCAGACAGCAGACTGTTATTTTCAGCAAATAACAGGTACCAGCTACCTTTAAGAGATTTCTAAGAAACATGCTACCTTTAAGAGATTGATCTCCCTCTGGTGGTGGAAAGTGCGAATTGCATTGATTCCACGTGCAAGGTTGGAAAGGAACGTCAATTGTAGGTAAGTGCTCCCGTGGGTCCAAAGTTGCGTCCTGCCTGCGCAGGGTCCGTCGGGCGCGGGGTGGTAGTGCATCACGTTACCACCGCCCAAAACGGACCCTTATCGAATTTTTCCCCCAGAGTCTGCAAAGGGATATAGACAGGGTAGGTGAGTGGGAAAGAAGGTGGCAGATGGAGTATAATGTGGGGAAATGTGAGGCTATTCACTTTGGTAGGAAGAATAGGAAAACAGAATATTTTTTAAATGATGAGAAACTATCAAATGTTGGTGTTCAGAGAGATTTTGGGTGTCCTCATACAAGAAACACAAAAAGTTAACATGCAGGTACAGCAAGCAATAAGGAAGGCAAATGGTATGTTGGCCTTTATTACAAGGGGGTTGGAATACAAGAGTAAGGAAGTCTTACCACAATTGTACCGGGCTTTGGTGAGACCTCACCTGGAGTACTGTGTACAGTTTTGGTCTCCTTATCTGAGGAAGGATATACTTGCCTTAGAGGTGGTGCAACGAAGGTTCACTAGATTGATTCCTGGAATGAGAGGGTTGTCCTATGGGGAGAGATTGAGTAGAATAGGCCTATACTCTCTGGAGTTTAGAAGAATGAGAGTTGATCTCATTGAAACATACAAGATTCTGAGGGGGCTTGACAGAGTAGATGCTGAGAGGTTGTTTCCCCTGGCTGGAGAGTCTAGAACTAGAGGGCATAGTCTCAGGATAAGGGCTCGGACATTTAAGACTGAGATGAGGAGAAATTTCTTCACTCAGAGGGTTGTGAATCTTTGGAATTCTCTACCCCAGAGGGCTGTGGATGCTGAGTCTTCGAATATATTCAAGGCTGAGATTGACAGATTTTTGGACTCTAGGGGAATCAAGGGATATGGGGATCAGGCGGGAAAGTGGAGTTGAGGTCGAAGATCAGCCACGATCTTATTGAGTGGCGGAGCAGGCTCGAGGGCGATATAGCCTACTCCTGCTCCTATTTCGTATGTTCTTTCTTATCTTAAATCTGTGTCCTCTGGTTACTGACCCTCCTGCCAGTGGAAAGAATTGCTTATCTTTCTCTTTCAACTGCCAGTGGACTTGCTGTGCATTGCCAAAATTTTCTGTTTTCTCTGCCAATTTTCTTCCTAACCTAATCTACACTGAGGGCATTGGGGATGAAATTGTTCTTTTGCGATGGTGTAAAATGACGGATCGCAAATCGGCAGCCCATTTTACACCCCGCCCAATTTTGTTTTGCATTGAAAGAAAGAAAGACTTGTATTTATACAGCACCTTTCACGTCCTCAGGACATCCCAAAGTGCTTTACAGTCAATGAAGTACTTTTTGAAACGTAGTCACTGTTGTAATGTAGGAAATGCGGCTGCCAATTTGCGCACAGCAAGGTCCCGCAAACAGCAATGTGATAATGACCAGATAACCTGATTTAGCGATGTTGGCCAGGACACCGGGGAGAATTCTCCTGCTCTTCTTCGAAATAGTGCATTGAGATCTTTCACATCCACCTGAGAGGACAGACGGGGCCTTGGTTTAACGTCTCATCCAAAAGACGGCACCTCCAACAGTGCAGCATTCCCTCAGTCATGGGGTGTGGTATAAAAATTAGCTGCTGATTCGCTGTTGCCCATTTTGCGCTACTGCCCAAGACCATTTTCACCGCCACTGTCTCTTGCCGGGCTCCAAGCATTGGTCAACCTCCCATTACCTCACTCAAGCTATTTGGGTTTAAGCCCTGAAAGTGAGGGCTGGATTCTCCTCTTGCTGGTAGTATAGCAGTGGGGCAGGACTTCTATCTGATGCTTTGACCATGCCGTAACCCCGGATCATTTTCCTGGGTCAGGGCTCGTTCGGCTTGCGGGGACAGGGGTGGGGGGGCTCCCAACAAGATCCCTGCTACCAAGGGAGAGCCTACCACTGATGGGGAGGTGATTTTGCAATACCCTGGCAATGATCCAAAGCAGCACAGGGTCCCAAAGAGGTATGATTGTTTTTTAGGCTCTGTTTCTGACTGAGGACTAAAAAAAAGTGTGATTTGGAGAATATATGGAGGGAGAAAAGGCTGAAACTGGGCTTTCTACTTCCATGTGTTAGGTTTAGAAAGGATATTGTCTTTTACCCCCTTTGACCTTACGTGGTGGTATTATAGGATACTGTCATACATCCTTTACCTCTAATACAAGTTCAAGGATTCGGAAACACTGAAAACATCTGGATACTATACCTTATTAAATCAAGGCAAAGAGATAATGAAACACAACTCCTTATATGCAGTGAATATGAGATACAGGTACCAAAAATACTCACATACCGAGGACTCCTTCAGGAGATCGTCTTGACTGCTTACTCTAACCTCAGCAATACTAGGTTGAAAGTCCCCCAGGGTCTCCATTGTGATCTATCTTCTATATGTTTCATTATGTAGAACAAATGTGGGTATGCCATCACATTCTGTGTGCATGCTGTTGACGCAGCTGCTATCATTTAGTATTGAGGTCATCTGTTACCATTTGCTGTGCCTGCCATTGAAGTCTTATATCTTCCAATCTTCATTGCTAAAAGGAACTTATTGCAGTGTATATATCGGAGTCCATTAGCAATTGACATTCTTTTCTCACATTCCCCTCCACCCCTGCTGTGCGAAAATCCTGTCTGGTACAACTGTGCGTCTTTCTGAAGCGTGCTTTAACCTAACAACCCCGCAGTCCTCTAGCTCAATATTATATAATTCCATATAACGCCAACTAGCTTATTCTAATTTATAACCTATACATGAATATCCTTACACCGCGCAGCGACTTACTCAGGAAACTATTTCAGGCGCCTGATGTCTTTGGGTTGTGCTCAGCTTCCGTTTTTATTTCCAATTTCTAGAGTTCACATTTTGTCTCGTGTTATCTTTTATTTTAGCTGCCCTGTCCTGCCTCCTTGTCACTCCATTCCAATGATCTCCCTCTCTACGAGGATGTAATAGAGTCGGGCGCCGCCCCACCCTATGGTTAAACCCATGCCCTAAATATGGGACTGACCCATACAGGCCTGGGGGGGGGGGGGGGGGGGGATCCCAAGTTTGATCCCCAGCCTGAGTTGAATTTGGTGTTCTCAGCGGGGGTGGTAGCAGCAGAGGCTGCCATGGATCCAAGATTTGCTCATTAAAACAGATAGCGCTAATCAAAGAAAGAAAGAAAGACTTGCCTTTATAGAGCACCTTTCATGACCTCAGGACGACCCAAAAGCAGTTTACAGCCAATGAAGTACTTTTTTGAAGTGCGGTCATTGTCGTAATGTAGGAAGCCCGGCAGCCATTTTGCGCACAGCAAGGTCCCACAAACAGCAATGTGGTAATTACCAGATGACCTGTTTTTTTAGTGATAGCGCTTGTGGGATAAATATTAGCCAGGGCACCAGGGACGACTGGAAACAGGGCCTCGGTTTAATACTTCCTCTGAAAGACAGTACTATCCGACAGGGCAGCACTCCCTCAGTGCTGCACTGGCAGTGTCGGACAAGATTTTATGTGCAAGTCTCTGGAGTGGGACTTGAGCCCATGACCTTCTAACTCAGAGGCAACTGTAAGGGTTTTTTTTTTACTGTTTCTCTGAGCTTATTATAGGTCAGCCAGTTATGTTTTTCCTGAGCTGCCCTGCCCGCTGTGCGGTTGCGAATCGCTTTCCCCTTCCTGATTCTGAGCTGAGGACTTATCGGGCGGTAACAAAGACAGACAAACAGACCAGTGGATTGGTACAAGGAAAACCAATGTTTATTAATAAGAAAACTAAAAACTGCAAGGTAAACAGTATTATACAGAAGATAAAGAAATCGCTATAGATACAGTACAGTCTTACACTTAACGGGGTGGAAGAAACGGACACATCGAGGGAAAATTCTAAAATCGCAAGTTTAGCAATATCCCCTTTAACCCCCACCCTTACACCTATGCTAGGTTGTCTTGTGGCGGCCAGAAAATTAATGCTCACCGGTGAAACAGATGAAAAGGCCTGGCCCCGGTGCTCTGCTGCTGCCGTCGACAGGTGGTTGCGAGGTTTACTGGATGGCCTTCTTTCTTAGCTGCTAGCAGGCAGCAGGACCCCAAGCCAGGAGGCGAAGAGAAAAGAGAGAGAGAGAGAGATACTGGGCAAGCCCCAGTTATACCCTCCCGGTATCAGGTTTTTTTCAAACCTCATCAGCTTGCTTCATTGTTCGATTTAAGCACGAAAACGTAAGACAAAGGACCCCAATCTCTGGCCCATTTGCATAAATGGCCACTTCCTGTCCATAACTGTTTTCCATTGTTCCGAATGTACCTTGATGGTTCACCTTTTGTCCTGGGATTTCTCCTGCTCGAATTTTGATGTGTAGGCCGGCCATGTTGATGGCTTGCCTCAGGGCTTGAATGCAACTGCATTGTTTAAAGAAACCTGTCTGAGACACGAAGCCTGCCATGTGTCTGACCGCAGCCATTTTGAAAGACCCTGGATTTTTTAAAACACAGTGACACCAGGGTTTCTTTAATAACTCCAATAAATCTTCGGGGGGGGGGGAACATGTGAAATTTTGCGAATCCCTTCACAACTGAGCCACGACTGACACCTAACCAAGGTTAAAGAGTCACTACAGTTGGCCTCAGTGTCACTTGAGGAGAGGGATTGTCCAGGTTTGTGCCCACTATCCTAGTGACCCCTACGAGGACAGAATTGCCTTTTTCTGTGATATTTCTCATGGTCAAATAGCCTGGCAACACTCTGTGGCAAGGCGTGCACTTGAAAACTGGCCTATATATAGTGACACCACTATTCCCAGCCAGAATTGAGATGATAGGGTAATTCCCCCATCAATGACACCTGGAGACCGCACTGCTGTAAGTGACTGAGATTGATTTTAAGCGCATAATTTGTATTATGTAACGATCCTCCGCTCACTGCATTTTGCTGGTGAAATAATCCTGCTTTTATCGGGAGAAGCTTCTATAGTTTTGGTCATGAGATCTGTTTGCTGCAGTTTGTTGAGACTCTTTTTAAATAGACTCTGTAGATTGTTTGCTGTAATCCGCTGTTTAAATAGACTCTGTTTACTGTAAAATAGACTGTTTGCTGTGAGTCCTGCCGTAAGTCCCGCCCACCTCCAACTCATTGGCTGTCACAGTGGTGTCCTCTGTGAAGAATGGTAAATTGGATTTCAGTTACATGGAGAAACTGGAGAAGCTGGGGTTGTTCTCCATAGAGTAGAGAAGGTTAAGTGGGGATTTGATAGAGGTGTTCAAAATCATGAACGGTTTTGATTGAGAAACTGTTTCCAGTGGCGGAAGGGTCGGTAACCAGAGGACACAGATTTAAGTTGATCGACAAAAGAGCCAGACGCGACATGAGGAAACATTTTTTTACGCAGCGAGTTGTTATGATCTGGAATGCGCTGCCTGAAAGGGTGGTGGAAGCAGATTCAATAGTAACATTCAAAAAGGAATTAGCTAAATACTTGAAGTGGGGAAAGAGCAGGGGAATGGGACTAATTGGATAGCTCTTTCAAAGAGCTGGCACAGGCACGATGGGCCAAATGCCCTCCTCCTGTGCCATACCTACTATAATGTGGAGATGCCGGTGATGGACTGGGGTTGACAATTGTAAACAATTTTACAACACCAAGTTATAGTCCAGCAATTTTATTTTAAATTCACAAGCTTTCGGAGATTTTCTCCTTCCTCAGGCAAATGTTTCAAGATCTCCTACACGTTACCCCACCAGCGAACAAATGCCATCTGTTCCCAATACAATGGGTCACTTGCTGGCTCTCTCTGCCTTCCGGATGTTTCCGGAAGGCAGAGAGAGCCAGCAAGTGACCCATTGTATTGGGAACAGATGGCATTTGTTCGCTGGTGGGGTAACGTGTAGGAGATCTTGAAACATTTGCCTGAGGAAGGAGAAAATCTCCGAAAGCTTGTGAATTTAAAATAAAATTGCTGGACTATAACTTGGTGTTGTAAAATTGTTTACAATTACCTACTATAAAACTATGATATTGGACATTGAACGACACCTGTGGAATTATATGAGTCAGAGGCTTCAAAGTGGTTTGGGGGGGAGGGATGGAAAATAAAAAAACGTCAGGAAGAATTAAAGTAGAAAATCTGATTCTCTCTAAAGTGTGAGGAGCTACAGATGAACGGTAGAATTCCAGTATATTGGTAATGTTGCTTAAGAATGTCCCGCGATCCCTACATCCTATCCGGCCACCAATGGGTGATTAACGTGCTTTGCTTGAAGACACAACCAGAAAGAGCAAACAGGGATTGCAAACTTCCAGCCTCTGTGTCGTCTCTTTAATAATGCGACTTTAAAATGTACAACCCAAAAACATCAGACACCTGAAATAATTTCCTTTTCAGCTCAGTATCAAAAGGAAAATATATCTCAGCTGCAAGCCTCTACTTCCCCCTGTAACAAAACTGTCTTCTACAAGTTCAAATCCATCGGGGGTCCTTGGTTAACAAGCAAAAGCAGGAACCCTGGTTGATTCGCCGCCCCCCTTGCAAACATCACCCCTCATCACCGGCCAACTGAGATCAGCTGTCAGTTCAAAGTTCGTCGGCACTTTAATTTGTCAGATCCAGGGAATTCAGTCAGAATAAGCTAATTCCATTGATATTGCATTCTTCCCACTTGGGAAAAGGGTTTGCGATGGAAATTCTATCCAGTGGATATTGTATTAAACTGTCTGCTGTCTTATTATTTGTGTACTGACACCATCTAGTGTTCGGATATAAATACTGTATATTATTGCTGATGCATCAGGTGATGCTCTGCTTGCACGATTACTTTACGGCCCTTATTCTTGAAACGCATTGAAGATCCTACTACGGTGACAGTAATATTCTGTAACCCCGTTGTGGCATAAAAACCTTTTTCTCACGACTCGTTGGGCGCTAAATTGGGCCGCGTAGCGCCCGTTGTTTCGGCGTTACGCTGCCTCCCGAAGCGCCAAGGTGGCGTCTTGGCTGCGCACGCACGTTTCCAGCATGACGTGCAGCCGACGCCATCTTGGTATAGGTGTTAGCGCAGGTATAGGTAACGAACGCCAGAAGCATGTAAAGTAAGGAGAAAATGGACACAATCAGTGTGCAACGCATAATTAAAGTGATAAGTCCCAAAATGGTGTCTAACACTCAACTCAACGCACAGTCGTAACCCTGACCATCTGAACGTGTCTAAGAGTGCCTGGAGGACCCCCTACCAGTGCTATTTAAAGGGACCGTTCAGGATTTACAGGTTAGTGGCTGGATTATTGCTTCTGGCTGCTGAGACATTTGTGGAGGTCTCCTATACTTGAATACTAGGACTAGGGGACATATCCTAACATGCGAATAAAGAGGGCAGCAGCAACATGGATTACAGATTTGGTTAAGTGACAGGAAACAGAGCGAAGTGGTGAACAGTTGTTTTTCGGACTGGAGGGAGGTGTTCAGTAGTTTTCCCCAGGGGTCAGTGCTGGGACCACTGCTTTTCTTGATATTTATTAATGACTTGGACTTGGGTACACAGGGCACAATTTCAAAATTTGCAGATAACACCAAACTTGGAAGGGTAGTAAACAGTGAGGAGGATAGTGATAGACACCATCCCGACTTGGAAATATATCGCCGTTCCTTCATCGTCGCTGGATCAAAATCATGGAACTCCCTACCTAACAGCACTGAGGGAGAACCTTCACCACACGGACTGCAGCGGTTCAAGAAGGCGGCTCACCACCACATTCTCAAGGGCAACTAGGGATGGGTAATAAATCCTGACCTTGCCAGCGATGCCCACATCCCATGAACGAATATAAAAAAAAGACTTCAAGAGGATATAGACAGGCTGGTGGTATGGGCGGACACATGGCAGATGAAATTTAACGCAAAAAAATGCGAAGTGATACATTTCGGTAGGAAGAACGAGGAGAGGCAATATAAACTGGAGGGCACAATTCTAAAAGGGGTACAGGAACGGAGAGATCTGGGGGTCTATGTGCTCAAATCATTGAAGGTGAAAGGGCAGGTTGAGAAAGCTGTTAAAAAAGCATACGGGATCCTATTTATAAATAGAGGCATAGAGTACAAAAGTATGGAAGTCATGATGAACCTTTATAAAACACTGGCTCAGCAACAACTGGAGTATTGTGTCCAGTTCTGGGCATCGCACTTTAGGAAAGATGTGAAGGCCTTACAGAGGGTGCAGAAGAGATTTACTAGAATGATTCCAGGGATGAGGGGCTTTAGTTACATGGATAGACTGGAGAAGCTGGGGTTGTTCTCCTTGGAACAGAGAAGTTTGCAAGGAGATTTGATAGAGGTATTCAAAATCATGAAGGGTCCAGACAGAGTAGATAGAGAGAAGCTGTTCCCATTGGCGGAAGGGTCAAGAACCAGAGGACATAGATTTAAGGTGACTGGCAAATGAACCAAAGGTGACATAAGGAAAAACATTTTTACACAGCGAGTGGTTAGGATCAGGAATGCACTGCCCGAGGGGGTGGTGGAGGCAGATTCAATCATGGCCTTCAAAAGGGAACTGGATAAGTTCTTGAAAGGAAAACATTTGTAGGGCTATGGGGATAGGGCGGTGGAGTGGGACTAGCTGGATTAGGGTTAGGGTTAGGGTTAGGGTTAGGGTTAGAGCATAGAGCCTGCGCGGACTCGATGGGTTGAATGGTCTCCTTCCATGCTGTAACCTTTCCATGATTCTATGATTTAGAGGCAGGATGGGCAAGAGTGAAGTTAGGAAATGCTTCTACATGCAAAGGTTGGGAGAAGTTTGGAATGGTCTTCTGCAAACGGCAGTTGTGCTAGCTCAATTCTGAATTCTAAATCTGAGATTGATAGATTTCTGTTAACCTAGGGTATTGAGGGATGTGGGGCTAAGGTGGGTACATAGAGTTAGTCACAGGTCCACCATGATCTCATTAAATGGCAGAACAAGCTCGAGGGGCTAAATGCCACTACCACTTGCTGCCTCCTGATATGTGCCACCTTCTCCTGCAACAAAACGGGACGTGTGACTGGGTGATGTGCCTGTCATGGTTGAATAGCTGCCAGTGTGTGTGGCCTGTGAGTTGTGGGTGGGCGGCTTGCAACAGTGGTAATGTGTAAGGGTGAGAGGAAGCATCTGATTGGAAGAGATTGAGTACTGATGGAAAGAGTTTGTTGATATGTGGGTGATGGGGGGTGTAGTGCGTGGTGCAGTTGGTAGGAGATGCCACTTGACAGTTGACCTCACTCACCTTGACCACTCATGTCAAAGCATTGAACTTCTTCCTGCACTGCATCCATGTTCATGACATTGACTTCATCACCCGCTGCCTCCCACTGCCTTTTGGGTAAATGTCTGGAGGGCTTCTTGCCCACCCCCTGCTGATATAGGATGTCCCTCCTTCTGTCCACCTCTGGCACCCAAGATTTCCAGTACATCAGCAGAAAACCTTGGTGCACGCACTCTCCTTATTTTCAGAAGGCTTTTGATAAGGTTCCACACAAGAGGATAGTGTGCAAAATTAAAGCACATGGGATTTTTTTTATATTCATTCATGGGATGTGGGCGTCGCTGGCGAGGCCAGCATTTATTGCCCATCCCTAATTGCCCTTGAGAAGGTGGTGGTGAGCCGCCTTCTTGAACCACTGCAGTCCGTGTGGTGAAGGTTCTCCCACAGTGCTGTTAGGAAGGGAGTTCCAGGATTTTGACCCAGCGACGATGAAGGAACGGCGATATATTTCCAAGTCGGGATGGTGTGTGACTTGGAGGGGAACGTGCAGGTGGTGTTGTTCCCATGTACCTGCTCCTCTTGTCCTTCTAGGTGGTAGAGGTCGCGGGTTTGGGAGGTGCTGTCGAAGAAGCATTGGCAAGTTGCTGCAGTGCATCCTGTGGATGGTACACATTGCAGTCACTGTGCACCGGTTGTGAAGGGAGTGAATGTTTAGGGTGGTGGATGGGGTGCCAATCAAGCGGGCTGCTTTGTCCTGGATGGTGTCGAGTTTCTTGAGTGCAGTTGGAACTGCACTCATCCAGGCACGTGGAGAGTATTCCATCACACTCCTTGTACATAGTGAATAGGCTTTGGGGGAGTCAGGAGGTGAGTCACTCGCCGCACAATACCCAGCCTCTGACCTGCTCTTGTAGCCACAGTATTTATATGGCTGGTCCAGTTACGTTTCTGGTCAAAGGTGACCCCCAGGATCTTGATGGTGGGGGATTCGGTTATGATAATGCCGTTGAATGTCAAGAGGAGGTGGTTAGACTCTCTCTTGTTGGAGATGGTCATTGCCTGGCACTTGTCTGACGCGAATGTTACTTGCCACTTATGAGTCCAAGCTTGGATGTTGTCCAGGTCTTGCTGCATGTGGGCTCGGACTGCTTCATTATTTGAGGCGTTGCGAATGGAACTGAACACTGTGCAATCATCAGCAAACATCCCCATTTCTGACCTTATGATGGAGGGAAAGTCATTGATGAAGCAGCTGAAGATGGTTAGGCCTAGGACACTGCCCTGAGGAACTCCTGCAGCAATGCTCTGGGGCTGAGATGATTGGCCTCCAACAATCAATACCATCTTCTTTTGTGCTAGGTATGATTCCAGCCACTGGAGAGTTTTCCCCCTGATTCCCATTGCCTTCAATTTTACTAGAGCTCCTTGGTGCCACACTCGGTCAAATGCTGCCTTGATGTCAAGGGCAGTCACTCTCACCTCACCTCTGGAATTCAGCTCTTTGGTCCATGTTTGGACCAAGGCTGTAATGAGGTCTGGAGCCGAGTGGTCCTGGCGGAACCCAAACTGAGCATCGGTGAGCAGGTTATTGGTGAGTAAGTGCCGCTTGATAGCACTGTCGACGACACCTTCCATCACTTTGCTGATGATCGAGAGTAGACTGATGGGGCGGTAATTGGCCGGATTGGATTTATCCTGCTTTTTGTGGACAGGACATACCTGGGCAATTTTCCACATTGGGGGGAATATACTGGCATGGATGGAGAATTGGTTGACAGACAGGAAACAGAGAGTAGGAATAAACGGGTCTTTTTCTGGGTGGCAGGCAGTGACTAGTGGGGTACCGCAGGGATCAGTGCTTGGGCCCCAGCTATTCACAATATATATCAATGATTTGAATGAGGGAACAAAATGTAACATTTCCAAGTTTGCAGACAAAACAAAGCTGGGGTGGAATGTGAGCTGTGAGGAGGATGCAAAGAGGCTCCAATGTGATTTAGACAAGTTGGGTGAGTGGGCAAGAACATGGCAGATGCAGTATAACGTGGATAAATGTGAGGTTATCCACTTTGGTTGTAAAAACAGAAAGGCAGATTATTATCTGAATGGTGATCGATTGGGAAAAGAGGAGGTGCAACAAGACCTGGGTGTCCTTGTACACCAGTCGCTGAAAGCGAGCATTCAGGTGCAGCAAGCAGTTAGGAAGGCGAATGGTATGTTGGCCTTCATTGCAAGAGGATTTGAGTACAGAAGCAGGGATGTCTTACTGCAGTTATACAGGGCCTTGGTGAGACCACATGTGGAGTATTGTGTGCAGTTTTGTTCTCCTTATCTGAGGAAGGATGTCCTTGCCATGGAGGGAGTGCAACAAAGGTTTACCAGACTGATTCCTGGGATGGCAGGACTGATGTATGAGGAGAGATTGGGTTGACTGGTCCTATATTCACTGGAGTTTAGAAGAGTGAGAGGTGATCTCATCGAAACATATAAAATTCTAACAGGACTAGACAGATTAGATGCAGGGAGGATGTTCCTGATGGCTGGGGAGTCCAGAACCAGGGGTCACAGTCTCAGGATACGGGGTATGCCATTTAGAACCGAGATGAGGAGAAATTTCGTCACTCAGAGGGTGGTGAACCTGTGGAATTTTCTACCACAGAAGGCAGTGGAGGCCAAGTCATTAGATGCATTCAAGAAGGAGATAGATATATTTCTTAATGCTAAAGGGATCAAGGGATATGGGGAAAAGCGGGAACGGGGTACTGAGTTAGACGATCAGCCATGATCATTTTGAATGGCAAAGCAGGGCCGAAGGGCCAAATGGCCTAATCCTGCTCCTATTTTCTATGTTTCTATGTTTCTCTCGTAGGCCTGGTACCAACTCAGGTCGGCAGATTGGTGAGGTCTGGCATGCAGATTGGAGGATGTGGGATTTATTCGCAACCTTTCTTCAATGTTTCAGCATAACTCATCAGTTTGTAAACATAGGGACTGAAGCTGCATCTGTGTTTTTGCATGTACATTGTCTGATCTCTGTTCAGACTCTGTGCAGACAGCGGACTGTTATTTTTCAGCAAATAACAGGTACCAGCTACCTTTAAGAGATTTTTTAAGAGACAGCCTGTCTTTAAGAGATTGGAGCTCCCCCTGCTGGTGGCAGGTGTGAATTGCAAGGAATCCTCGTTCAACGGCGATTTCCGACGCGGATTGCAGGTAAGTCCTCAGGCCTCACGAAAGTCTCGTCCTGCCTGCGCAGGGGCCATTGGGCGCGGGGTAATAGCAGATCGCGCTACCCCCGCCCAATAACAGGCCCCATCTAATTTATTCCCCCTTTCTATTTTAAACTGGTTGAACCACAATCAGCTCCTTATTGCAGTAAAATATAAGTAGAGTTAAGGATGATTAGAGTCGATTTGGCCAATGCAACCTTGTTCTTTTGGTCTCCTAACTTCCCCATCCAACTGCATTTTGAATGCTGCTGAGGCGTACGTTTCCACCACTTTACCTAGCAAACTTCACTGAGGATGATAGAGTAAAAAGAAACGCTTCCCAATGCATCTGTTTTAAATTTATTTCTCACTAGTTTAAATATAAGAAAGAAAGACTTGCATTTATGTAGTGCCTCTCGTGACCTCAGGGCTACACGGCCAACGAAGTACTTTTTTGAAGTCACTGTTGTAATGTAGAGAACACGGCAACCATTTTGCGCACAGTAAGGTCCCACAAACAGCCACGAGATAATGATCAGATCATCTGTTTTTAGTGATGTTGGCTGACTGATAAATATTGACCAGGACACCGGGGAGAAACCCCCCCCCTGCTGTTCTTCGAAAAGTGCTGTGGGATCTTTTATGTCCACCTGAGAGGGCAGACGGTTGTTTCGGTTTAACATCTCATCGGAAAGATGGCACGTCCCCCAGTGCCACCACACATATGTGTCCCCTGGTTGTATAACCCTGGTGTACTTTGAGTTGTACTATACGGGGCTCGCTTTATCCATACCATTTAATGTCTTATCTACCTCAGTGAGTTGCCCTTATCAATCTTCTCCCTAGAATGCAATATAACACAAGATTGGCATTATAAATCTATTATCACCTCCACCTTGATCAGGACAGCTATTTTAACATACAAATCTTGAATTAATTGCTGCTTCTTTCCTCAGTGGTTCCGTGAGGAATGGCCTCCTGCAAACCAGGCCACCATTCTTGTCATTGTCGTATGTTTGACAATGACATCCAACTCTACCTTCTCCATCACCACCTTCAGCTGCATGACTCTCACTGTGTTCTCCAACCTACTGTCCAATACCAAATCTCTGTTGAGCTAGGCCTTTCTTCTACCCAACACTCGCATGCTGAAAGGATCCTCAATAACAACAACTTGCATTTCTATAGCGCCTTTAACGTAGTAAAACGATCCAAGGCATTTCACAGGAGCGTTATCAGACAAAATTTGATACTGAGCCACGTAAGGCGATATTAGGACATGTGCCCTGGTCAAACAGGGTAGGTTTTAAGGAGCGTCTTAAAGGAGGAGAGAGAGGTGGAGAGGCGGAGAGGTTTAGGGAGGGAATTCCAGAGCTTAGGGCCTAGGCAGCTGAAGGCACGGCCACCAATGGTGGGGTGAAGGAAATTGGGGATGCTCAAGAGGCCAGAAACGGAGGAGCGCAGAGATCTCGGAGGGTTGTTGGGCTGGAGGAGATTACAGAGGTAGGGACGGGCGAGGCCGTGGAAGGATTTGAAGACAAGGATGAGAATTTTAAAATCGAGCCCACTAAAGACTTCCACAGCTCAGCGAGCCGTTTCATCTCCCTCCCCCACTGTTCATTTATGTTAAACCTGACAGTTACAACTCGATATCCTGAACTGAGTTGCAAATCCCACATCCGGTCAAGCACCAAGGATACTTCATTCTACCCTTGGAATTATCTTCCCAATCCCCACTCACCTTACGACCACTCTCCCCACTACTTACCTCTTTGGCCGAGCCTGAAATCATTCCCCCCTAATTTCTCTCCTGCTTCCTGCTCTAAAGTGCCTCGGGACATTTTATTGCCTGAAAGTTCTAGCTAAATGTAAGTTGGTGTCCCTTCTATTTATCTTTCTGTAGCACATTCATGGAAAATCCTATCTCGACTCTAAAACTAAGCAGTTTAAAAATACTCTTCCATATTCTTTTCCATTGTATATTTGAGCTATACAACAACTTGCATTTATATAGCGCCTTTAAACGTAGTAAACATTCCAAGGCGCTTAAATTAATACAATTTACTGCTGTGCCAGACATGAACCACAGAGATCGTTACTCCAAAAGTATATTGGGAGACATGTTTAAGGACTACAAGATGTGTTTCTGGGGGCTGCCAGTGGCAAAACAAACTGGCCCTGAAAATCCCCTGAGGAAAGAAAGAACTTGCATTTATATAGCGCCTTTCATGACCTCTGGACCGCAAAAGAATATGAAGCAGTTTTGAAGTGTAGTCACTGTTGTAATGTAGGAAACGCGGTAGCCAATTTACGCACAGCAAGGTCCCACAAACAGCAATGTGATAGTGACCAGATAATCTGTTTTGTTTTAGTGATGTTGCTTCAGGGATAAATATTGGCCAGGACGTCAGCGAAAACTCCCCTGCTCTTCTTCAAAATAGTGCGATGGGATCTTTCACGTCCACCTGAGAGGACCAAACTCTCAACCAAACTTTTAAAGTCTCACCCGAAAGACGGGTCACATGCAGCGTTAGTATTGAGATGCAATTAGCTGAACCTCCACCATTGACTCCATTAAAGTTCATAGTTCAAGGGGCGATCCCTTTATTTACATGGCAACAGCAAACACCCGTTCCACCGAGGGTGCATCTAGGGTCACTCCTCCACTGAAGAAACTGTAAGTCCAGTGATAGAGTAGCTGGCTCTAGGAGGTTGGGTAATGGGCAATATCGTTATGTTGTCCTAGCAGCTCCCCTCCCCTCCCCCCTTTGCAAAGGAGCCGCATTGAACTAATCTCTTAAAATTTGGAGGGGCCACAATCGGGCCACAGCTGGGGAATGTCGAAGGGTCTGTCAGGAGAAGCATCAGTCAAACCTCAGAACGAGGCACCAACCCAACGAAGCGATAACACAGGGTTACCTGCAAGCTAAACACCAAAAATAGGAGGCTGTAGGCAGAGATAGGCAACCAATGGATTGAAACAAAGTTCCTCTAATTCTGGCCTCTTGCCCATCCCCAATTTCCTTCGCCGCACTATTGGCGGCCGTGCCTTCAGCTGCCTAGGCCCTAAGCTCTGGAATTTCCTCCCTAAACCTCTCACCTCTCTCTCCTCCTTTAAAACACTCCTTAAAACCTACCTCTTTGACCAAACTTTTGGTCACGTGTCCTAATATCTCCTTATGCGGCTCGGTGTCAAATTTTGTCTGATAACGCTCCTCTGTAATGCCTTATAAATGGATACAAGAGAGGTCTCAATTGATACCCACCACCTGAATACAATTAACATTAATGGATATAAATCACATGACACCAAACATGACACCAGACACAGTGAAGACTATGGGTCTTGACAACATCTTGCTTGTGGTGCTGAAGAGCTACACAGCAGAATGAGTTGTCCCTCCCCTCCCCGCCCCACCCCCAACCCTGCCGCCCTCCCCGACCCTGTCCCCTCCCCCCCACCCCCCCCCTCCACCTCAGCCAAGCTATTTTAGTGCAGTTATGACCGGCATCCATCGGACAATGTGGAAAATTGCCCAGTTATGTCCTATCCCACAAGAAGTTGGTCATACCTAACCCAGCCGATTTATCAGCCCTCCTCCCCATTATCAGGAAAGTGATAGAAGGAGTCATCGAAAATACCAGCGAGTGACACCGACTCACCAATAACCTGCTCAGAACCACTCAGCTCCAGACTTTATAAGAACATAAGAAATAGGAGCAGGAGTAGGCCAATCGGCCTCTCGAGCCTGCTCCGCCATTCAATAAGATCATGGCTGATCTGATCCTAACCTCAAATCTAAATTCATGTCCAATTTCCTGCCCGCTCCCCGTAACCCCGAATTCCCTCTACTTCTAGGAAACTGTCGATTTCTGTTTTAAATTTATTTAATGATGTAGCTTCCACAGCTTCCTGGGGCAGCAAATTCCACAGACCTACTACCCTCTGAGTGAAGAAGTTGCTCCTCATCTCAGTTTTGAAAGAGCAGCCCCTTATTCTAAGATTATGCCCCCTCGTTCTAGTTTCACCCATCCTTGGGAACATCCTTACCGCATCCACCCGATCAAGCCCCTTCACAATCTTATATGTTTCAATAAGATCGCCTCTCATTCTTCTGAACTCCAATGAGTAGAGTCCCAATCTACTCAACCTCTCCTCATATGACCGCCCCCTCATCCCCGGGATTAACCGAGTGAACCTTCTTCGTACTGCCTCGAGAGCAAGTATGTCTTTTCTTAAGTATGGACACCAAAACTGTATGCAGTATTCCAGGTGCGGTCTCACCAATAACCTTGTCAAAGCCCGGATCGAGATGAAAACATTTCTTTCAATTCTCCCTTTCATTCTTTTAGTGATAGAATTACATAGAATGTACAGCACAGAAACAGGCCATTCGACCCAATTGGCCCATGCCAGCGTTTGTCTTCCACACGAGCTTCCTCCCCCCTCTCTTCATCTCACCCTATCAGCATAGTCCTGAGTCTATGGCCCCTTGAAATCAATTCATGATAAAAAGCAAATCCAACTTGTTTGTCTTTGCTTTTTTTAAAAAAATACTATTATTATTTCTCTCCCTCATTCTTTATCCCAGCTCCAGTATCGACTCAGAGTTGGCAGGTTGTGAACTCAAGCCTATAAACACATACAGCAAGAGGTCAGCTCGGGGTGAGGGGTCAGGGCTGAAGACAGAAGTAGGACTCGAGTATCCCGTGGGCCATATAATGAATACTGCTGTTCTAAAGTTCAAATCGGTCCAGTTACTCACCTTTCGAGCTGTGGGCCTCCTGCTAATATATCTCCAGCAGGTAACAGAGCGCTAATGGCTGCTCCGTGTCACTGAAATCCCAGCAGGTCTTGTGATCGCCTTGACAACAGATAGAGCGGTGTCAGCAGCATCAGAGGCCTCTGTGTTAGCATCTTCCACTCTAAAAGCTGTACAAGCATTGACAACTTAATAGCAACTCTGGCGCTGATAACGATTGGAGAGAGCTCAAATAGGTCAAAGATTTCCTCAGGGCACTGGTGAAATTGTAAACCTGTTCTTTCTTTAAACAAAAAAAAAAGAGTGCATACAATTTCGTAACAGCAAGTGCACAGAGAAAATCTTCCCGGGTGTGTTAATCGGGGAGAGAACGCACACCAAATACAGGAATGTCGACTAGCTGCTCCCATCTAAACATAGAGCCATTTAATGACCTATAAAAGCGAGTGATGTGGCCTAGATTATTCCAATGTGCTCCTGACCGGCCTTCCACTTAAGCTTGAGCTCATCCAAAACTCTGCTGGCGGTATCCTAACTCGCACCAAGTCCAGTTCACCCATCACCCCTGTGCTCACTGACCCACATTGGCTCCTGGTCGATTGCAAAATTCTCATCCTTATCTTCAAATTCCTCCATAGCATCGCCCCTCCCTATCTTTGTGACCTCCTCAGGCCCCACCACTCTCCGAGATCTCTGCGCTCCTCCAATTCTTGCTTCTTGCGCATCCCTGATTTTAATCGCTCCACCGTTGGCGGCCGTGCCTTCAGCAATGTAGGCCCTAAGCTCTGGAATTCCCTCCCTAAACCTCTCCACCTCTCTCTCCTCCTTCAAGACCCTCCTTAAAACGTCCCTCTTTGACCAAGCATTTGGTCACCTGTCCTAATGGGCCGGATTCTGCTCCGAGCGGCAAACGAACACTGTCCGTTGCACTTGCCCATAGACTTTTCCGGGGCTTTTGGACAGCAACTTCCTCTCACGGGGCCCTCAATCCAGCGTGGCGCCCTCTCCCGGGCATCTGGGACCTGTGCGAACAGAGCAAGCAGCTGTGTATCCTCTTAACCAATCAGATTGAAGCTCTGTTCATAAGCCACACAGAGTCCGAACCAGGAAGTGTAAGTTAGAACAATGAATTCAAAGTCAAATCAGGTGCAGAACGCGAAATAAAGAGAGGGTAAGAAATATTGACTTAAAAGACAGAGATAAAAGAGAAAAAGTAAAAATGTTAATTTTTTTTTAAGTGACCAACATCTATTAAAATGTGAAGGAATGAGACTCCACACTTGAAAAAGTAAAGTTTCAATGCCAGAGAGGTTGTTTGGCAGTCATTAAGACTTACCACGCTGTCAAAAGTTTGCTTAGATTTAAAAAACTTGACGTACCTTTTTTTTTGGCGAGATTGCTTCATTCCCATCAGGGCAGTAGAGGAACTTCACGCTGTTGCAGTCATTTCAACGCTGAGTCAGCCAGCGAGATGCAGCTCTCGCGAAGCTTACGGAGGAGCAGGGCACCAGGCAGAGGAACGTCCCGATTTCCGCGTTTGACTGCGCACATGTGGTCGCTGGAAGTCGCTGCACCAGATTCGCGGAAATAACGGTGAGCCGTGTTAGCCTCGCCGCTATTTTGAGAGTAAAATGCAGCCCCATATCTCCTTTTGTTTGACAACGCTCCTGTCAAGTGCCTTGGGTCGTTTTACTCACAGTAGTGACCAGTAAGGACAAGATTCGGAGATCCAGGGACAGGGCAGAAGACAAGGGAAAGCTTCTGAGAAAAGTTGGTACATGAACGGTAAGATGTATTTATTAGTGTTTTCAGTATCCTCGAATTTGAATATAAATGGAAGTCTTTTTTTCTTTATGTGAAGAACTATTCAGAAAGTCAGGACAGCACCCACCAAATAATTATTCGGACAATCCATTTGTCATCTGGTTGTCACAGCCCCATTGAACTTACAAAACAGAGCAAGCAGGTAAACAGGGTTGCAAGTTAAGTCAATAATGTCTCCCTCATAACTACAACATACACAAAGAGGCAGATTTTCCTCTTTAGTGCTTGGATGTAAAGCAGCACGTGGGAGGATCACACGGAGGAAGATCGGACAGGCTGCATTACGGGTATGGAAATCCTCTCCACCTGATTCTCCCTTATAATGGCGGCACTCTCTCCTCTGGATCAGAAGGTGGTGGGTTCAAGTCCCACTCCAGAGACTTGTGCATCAAAATCTAGACTGAGGGAGAGACGCTAAACCGAGGCCCCGACTGCCCTCTCAGGTGGACGGAAAAGATCCCAAGGCACTATTTCGAAGAAGAGCAGGGGAGTTCTCCCCGGTGTCCTGGCCAATATATATCCCTCAACCAACACCACTAAGAACAGATTGTCTTGTCATTTTCACGTTGCTGATACTTGTGGGAGCTTGCTGTGCGCAAATTGGCTGCTGCATTTCCTACATTACGACATTGACTACACTTAAAAAAGTACTTCATTGACTGTAAAGTGTGTTGGGACGCGCTGAGGTCATGAAGGCGCTATATAAATGCAAGTTCTTTCTTTCCTTATATAAAAAAAGCCATGGACAAAACACTGCAATTGTCACAACGGGTGCATACCTGAATTTATAACCAGATAAAGTATTAAGCCTCTATACAGGATGCTTATTAAAGGATGGCAAGCTCGGTCACACTTTAGATGTGCAAAAGTTATCCTAGCAGGGCCCTCCCTGTCTGGCAGAGGTATATGTCCAGGGTATATTGAATATCACATGGTGCTC
This sequence comes from Heptranchias perlo, assembly GCF_035084215.1. Taxonomy (NCBI): domain Eukaryota; kingdom Metazoa; phylum Chordata; class Chondrichthyes; order Hexanchiformes; family Hexanchidae; genus Heptranchias; species Heptranchias perlo. The sequence continues at coordinate 10,193,167 of NC_090338.1, read as the reverse complement.
CCCCAATGCATATAGTGGCTGAAGACACCACCCAGTGTAGCACTTATGACCAGAAGATGCCAGATCCCATCCCCTGGTCTACGTGGAGTTAATTAACCACTGCCACGGCAACAACTGGGATATTATCATTGGCCTCAGTACACTTGGGGCTTAAGGGGCAGGGGCTGGTGGGGGAAATAAACTGGAGACCTCTCCCAAATTGATGTCCAGTGACTCCTGCTGGGAAAAGAACCTGCGTACATTGAGCAATAGTGGGCCCGGGGTTGGCTGTGAAGCCCTCCATGGTTCAACAGCCGCCCGTTTTGGTGCACGCACGAAGAATGGGCACTTAATCGAGGTACACTAGTTAGGCCTTAGCTGGATTATTGTGTCAATTCTGGGCACCACACTTTAGGAAGGATGTCAAGGCCTTGGAGAGGGTGCAGAGGAGATTTACTAGAATGGTACCAGGGATGAGAGACTTCAGTTATGTGGAGAGACTGGAGAAGCTGGGATTGTTCTCCTTAGAGCAGAGAAGGTTAAGGGGAGATTTGATAGACATGTTCAAAATCATGAAGGGTATTGACAGAGTAAATAAGGAGAAACTGTTTCCAGTGGCAGAAGGGTCGGTAACCAGAAGATGCAGATTTAAAGTAATTGGCAAAGATCCAGAGGGGAGATGAGGAGAATTTTTTCACATACCGAGTTGTAATGATCTGGAATGCACTGCCTGAAAGGGTGGTGGAAGCAGATTCAATAGTAACTTTCCACAGGGAATTGGATAAATACTTGAAAAGGAAAAAAATTATAGCGCTATGGGGAAAAAGCAGGGGAGTGGGACTAATTGGGTAGCTCTTTCAAAGATCCAGCACAGGCACAGTGGGCTGAATGGCCTCCTTCTGTGCTGTATGGATTCTATGATTCTTTACACAAAGCTGACCAGCACCCGAGAAACCACACACTAGCTCAAGTCACCACCTTCAGAAAAGATGAGAGAAAACCGAGTGGAATATATTATAATAGTTTTTATGATTATTCACTCATTACAGTGCACTACATTACATAATTTCAGAAAATAACATACCTTATGAATTTAACTTCGATCACAAAAGTATGATTTGCATTTTTTGGAAAAACAGTTTTCGAATTAATCTAATCTACACATGTAAATTATTCCAACTCATTAATATTTTGCCCCTATTAGCCTTATGGTTACAACTTTCCATCATCATTAAAAATATAGTTTAAATGTTTTGAGTTACAGGAAAAGCTTATTTTGTAATTAACCTGTGTGCATAAATGAACATGATTCATTAAACATAAGCGAATAGATAGTTAGGCGTGTGTGACATGCCCCAACACAGCAAGTGGCTCAGTTTGGATTAGAAAACTAAGAACGGGGAGTGAAAGCAGTGTAGAGCTTCTACGAGTATGTAAAAAGGAAGAGATTAGCGAAAGTAAACGTGGGTCCCTTACAGGCAGAGGCAGGAGAAATTATAATGGGGAATAAGGAAATGGCAGAGACATTAAACAAATATTTTATATCTGTCTTTACAGTAGAAGACACAAAGAGCATGCCAGAAATATTGGGGAGCCAGGGGTCTAATGGGAGTGAGGAAGTTAAAGTAATTAAGATTAGTGAAGAAAAAGTACTACAGAAATTAATGGGACTAAAAGCCAACAAATCCCCTGGACCTGATGGCCTACATCGTAGGGTTTTAAAGAAGGTGGCTGCAGAGATAGTGGGTGCATTGGTTTTGATCTTCCAGAATTCCCTAGATTCTAGAATGGTCCCTGTAGATTGAACGGTGGCAAATGTAATCTCGCTATTCAAGAACGGAGGGAGAGAGAAAACAGGGAACTGTAGGCCAATTAGCCTGACATCAGTAGTAGGGAAAATGCTAGAATCTATTATTAAGGACGTAGCAACTGGGCACTTAGAAAATCATAATATGATTAGGCAGAGTCAATACGGTTTTATGAAAGGGAAATCATGTTTGATAAATCTATTAGAATTTTTTGAGGCTGTAACTAGCAGGGTAGAACGGACAGAAAACAGAGAGTAGGAATAAACGGGTCATTTACGTGTTGGCAGGTTGTAACTAGTGGGGTGCCGCAAGGATCAGTGCTTGGGCCTCAGCTGTTTACAATATATATCAATGACTTAGATGACAGGGCCAAGTGTAATGTATCCAAGTTTGCTTACGATACAAAGCTAGGTGGGAAAGTAAGCTGTGAGGAGGATGCAAAGAGGCTACAAAGGGATATAGACAGGTTAAGTGAGTAGGTGAGAAGGTGGTAGGTGGAGTATAATGTGGGGAAATATGAAATTATCCATTTTGGTAGGAAGAATAGAAAGCAGAATATTTTTTATAAGGTGAGAGACTAAAAAATGTTGGTGTTCAGAGAAATTTGGGTATCCTTGTACACGAATCACAAAACGTTAATATGCAGGTACAGCAAGCAATTAGGAAGGCAAATGGTATGTTAGCTTTTATTGCAAGTGGGTTGGAGTATAAGAGTAAGGAGGTCTTGCTACAATTATATCGGTCTCTGGCGAGACCACACCTGGAGTACTGTGTACAGTTTTGGTCTCCTTACCTAAGGAAGGATATACTTCCCTTAGAGGGGGTGTAATGAAGGTTCACTATTTTGATTCCTGGGATGAGAGGGTTGTTCTATGAGGAGAGATTGTGTAGAATGGGCCTAAACTCTCTGGAGTTTAGAAGAATGAGCAGTGATCAATGAAACGTATAAAATTCTTAGAGGGCTTGACAGGGTAGATGTTGAGAGGTTGTTTCCCCTGGCTGGAGAGTCTAGAACTAGGGGGCATAGTCTGAAGATAAGAGATCGTCCATTTAGGACCAGGATGAGGAAACATTTCTTCACTCAGAGGGTTGTGAATCTTTGGAATTCTCTACCCCAGAGGGCTGTGAATGCTCATTCATTGAGTGTATTCAAGACTGAGATCGGTAGATTTTTGGACTCTAGGGGAATCAAGGGATATGGGGATCGGGCAGGATTGTGGAGTTGAGGTAGAAGATCAGCCATGGTCTTATTGAATGGCGGAGCAGGCTCGAGGGGCCGTATGGCCTATTCCTGTTCTTACTTGTTATGTTCTTATGTACCGATGTCAACTGAACCCCAAGATCTGCTATCAACCCCTTCTGATATTACACAAGTACAGTACTTTGGTATATTGAAATGAAACTCCCACCCGTAGATCAGTCCAAAGGCCCAATGGAGAAATGCTTCAGGCGTTTGTGGGAGGAAATCCATTGTAAGTGATCTCCACCCATACTTCCACTTGGTTATTACATAGATATGCATCGAATTTTACAGCACAGAACCAAGCCATTTGGCCCAAAAGACCTGTGCCGGTATTTATGCTCCACACGAGCCTCCTCCCACCCTCCTTCATCTCACCCTATCAACTATCCAAAGCAATGGGCTCAGTGCAATCCAAAGCAATGGGCTCAGTGCAATCCAACGCAATGGGCTCAGTACAATCCAACACAACGGGCTCAGTACAATCCAACACAATGGGCTCAGTACAATCCAACACAATGGGCTCAGTACAATCCAACACAACGGGCTCAGTACAATCCAACACAACGGGCTCAGTACAATCCAACACAATGGGCTCAGTACAATCCAACGCAACGGGCTCAGTACAATCCAAAGCAATGGGCTCAGTACAATCCAACGCAATGGGCTCAGTACAATCCAACACAACGGGCTCAGTACAATCCAACACAATGGGCTCAGTACAATCCAACACAATGGGCTCAGTACAATCCAACACAACGGGCTCAGTACAATCCAACACAACGGGCTCAGTACAATCCAACACAATGGGCTCAGTACAATCCAACACAACGGGCTCAGTACAATCCAACACAATGGGCTCAGTACAATCCAACACAACGGGCTCAGTACAATCCAACACAACGGGCTCAGTACAATCCAACACAATGGGCTCAGTACAATCCAACGCAATGGGCTCAGTACAATCCAACGCAATGGGCTCAGTACAATCCAACGCAATGGGCTCAGTACTATCCAACACAATGGGCTCAGTACAATCCAACGCAATGGGCTCAGTACTATCCAACACAATGGGCTCAGTACTATCCAACACAATGGGCTCAGTACAATCCAACGCAATGAGCTCAGTACTATCCAACACAATGGGCTCAGTACAATCCAACGCAATGGGCTCAGTACTATCCAACACAATGGGCTCAGTACAATCCAACACAATGGGCTCAGTACAATCCAACACAACGGGCTAAGTACAATCCAACACAATGGGCTCAGTACAATCCAACACAATGGGCTCAGTACAATCCAACACAATGGGCTCAGTACAATCCAACACAATGGGCTCAGTACAATCCAACACAATGGGCTCAGTACAATCCAAAGCAACGGGCTCAGTACAATCCAACACAATGGGCTCAGTACTATCCAACACAATGGGCTCAGTACAATCCAATGCAATGGGCTCAGTACAATCCAACACAATGGGCTCAGTACAATCCAACACAAGGGCTCAGTACTATCCAACACAATGGGCTCAGTACAATCCAACACAATGGGCTCAGTACAATCCAACACAAGGGCTCAGTACTATCCAACACAATGGGCTCAGTACAATCCAATGCAATGGGCTCAGTACAATCCAACACAATGGGCTCAGTACAATCCAACACAATGGGCTCAGTACTATCCAACACAATGGGCTCAGTACAATCCAACACAATGGGCTCAGTACAATCCAACTCAATGGGCCCAGTACAATCCAACACAATGGGCTCAGTACTATCCAACACAATGGGCTCAGTACAATCCAACTCAATGGGCTCAGTACAATCCAACACAATGGGCTCAGTACAATCCAAAGCAATGGGCTCAGTACAATCCAAGACAATGTGAACAGGCAACATTAACAGCAACTTGCATTTATATAGCTCCTTTATAGTAGTAAAACATCCCAAGGTGCTTCATAAAAGCATTATCACTACACCGAGCCAAAGAAGGAGACATTAGGACAGGTGACCAAAAGATTGGTCAAAGTGATAGGTTTTAAGGAGCATCTTAAAGGAGGAGAGAGATGTGAAGAGGCGGAGAGGTTTCGGGAGGGAATTCCAGAGCTTAGGACCTAGGCAGCTCCATAGGCTTTAAATCCTCGGGTGAACTGGGAATTGAAAATGGGATGTGCAAGACTAGGCTCAATATTGGTCAGTCTATTATGGAGGAGCATTGGTTGGATCAGTTGGCTGAGCATTGGATTTAGATGCACAAAGTCCTGGGTTTCAATTTCAACTGGATTCAATTAGTCTTCATCTTTCTCAGGTGGAAAAGATGACATTTTCCAAAGATCAATCTCTTCCAGAACAGTTTTCACCCTATTCCTACATTGCGAGCCCCATTGCAACTAACGCATAGGCTGCAACGACTGTCCGTGACCCAGACGGAGGGAAGAATGGTGGGTCTCACATAGAGGTAAAAATGTTAATCAATATTATCAGGGTTTTCTTTCAATGCAAGGATATCATAAAGCGTAAATGTTGTTCACACTGTCTCTCCAGGATTTCCAGAGATCTTCCTCCAAAGTCACACTGGATGATCGGGAGACCCCCTCCTCTCCCCACCCCCCCCCCCCCCCCCCCCCGGGGAAACTCAGCACCAATGAAATAAGTCATCATCATACACAAACAAAACTATTTGAGTAAAAGTCCAAAGACAGGAATAAGCAAGTTAATTGCAATGGCTTGAATTATTAAGAGCAGCAAAGATGGGGCACCAAACCAGTGATGGCGTCCAGCATTTTCTTTAGTGCGTCTCTCCTGTCCTTCTCTGATAAATGTATCCCTTTCATTGCCAAATAATTTGTTATCTCCGTTAGCTGACTGCTGCAAAGCCATGTCATTTGTTCTTCTTCCTTTTACATGAGTCCTTGTACTCGAGACTGTCAGATATTTGTGTTCACTGTTCAAATTTACATCGGGCCTGCAGCACAGAAACAGGCCATTCGGTCCAACTGGTCTAAGCCAGCGTTTATGCTCCAAATGAGCCAAATTTAGTTTGAATACAAGGGATATCAAGGCTTTTTTTCTAAACAGCTTGATACCAGAACATTGAGTTTTCATATGGATTACTATATTTTTCCCTAAAATTTACATTGCTGGTTACAATTGAAATGATTTACCTCAGAATTTTCTTGTCTCTTGTCATTTTAAGATTATGCTGCAGTAAAGATTGGTTTGGATGCTATGAGTTCTACTCTGATTATGTGACTGCTAGACAAATGTAAGGAATCTTACAACACCAGGTTATAGTCCAACAGTTTTATTTGAAAATCACAAGCTTTCGGAGATTATCTCCTTCGTCAGGTGAGTGAGTGAAAGGTTCTCAAATCGCATATCTTATATTAGGCTGGGACACAATCACACCAATCAAAAGTGTCGTTGGTGTTCAGACAGGTTAGCCACGGAAAACATTTCTGAATACACAATGGGTCAGATTACACAGACAGATAGAGAAAGAGACCTGAAAGCCAGAGAAAGAGAGAGAATGTCCAGTTGTATTAAAAACAGATAACTTTTTTTATCCCTGCTGGTGGGGTTACGTGTAGCGTGACATGAACCCAAGATCCCGGTTGAGGCCGTCCTCATGGGTGCGGAACTTGGCTATCAATTTCTGCTCGACATTTTGCGTTGTCGTGTGTCTCAAAGGCCGCCTTGGAGAACGCTTACCCGAAGATCGGTGGCTAAGATCTATCACAATGTCCATCGTGTCTAATGGTGCTTATAATTACTATTAATAATAACGTGAAATATTGTTTCTTGCATTTTTCAAAATAATTCTTCCATGTCAAACTTCATATGTGACAGCATAGTAATATTTAGGGGTGTTTTTGTACATTGTACCTAATAGGGTTCAGTCAGAGGTAACTGTAATTAGGACAATTTTTTTCACTCATTTTCAGGATTATCTCTCTCTCCTCCTTTAAGGATGTTTTACTAGTTTAAAGGTGCTATATAAATGCAAGTTGTTGTTGTTGCAAGATTTTGATCATAATTATTCCTTGAATTGTTATGTCTGGGTCACAAATTCTGCACAACGGAAGCGATAGGAAATTATTTGGTCAATAGGAGTTCCATTATTGAGTCAAGTATGTGTTTACTGTTACCTCGTCCACCAGCTCTCGAATTTGGGAGAAATTTCACGCAGGACTTCAAAATCAAACTCCAGCGCAGTACTGAGGGAGTGCTCCACTGTCGGAGGTGCCGTCTTTCGAACGAGATGTTGAACCGAGGCCCCGCCTGCCCTCTCAGGCGAATGTAAAAGATCCCAGGGCAGTATTCGAAGAACAGCTGGCGAATAGTTATCCCTCAACCAACTAATAAAACCAGATTATCTGGTCATTTATCTCATTGATGTTGAGATTGATGTTGATCTCATTGATTTTAGTGCGTAAATTGGCTGCTGCGTTTTCTACATTACAACAGTGACTACATTTTAAAGGTATTTCATTGGCTGTTAAACGCTTTGGGATGTCCTGATATAACTTATATATAAATGCAAGTCTTTCTTTTTTCTTTATCTTACAGCCTCCTGCCTCGAGATAATTATTCGCCCACGTGCAGGCTAATTTTGATCGCGCTCTCGCTCTCGAGAGTGGGAGAGAGCAAACTGCGAAAACTGAGAGGAGAGAAAAATCACAGGAAAGAAAAGGAGACGCAGAGAAAGAGACAACAAGAGGAGGAATACAGGCAAATAGAATAGGGAGGAGAAGGAGAAGAGGAATACATTTGGCGAGACCTCGCCCGCTGGCAGCGGGAAGTCACCAGCACATTGTTCACGATTTCCGGACCATTGATTTCAGCAGACGCTGCCTGCGATTTTCTGATCTGCACTGATGGCAGACAAGAACCTGGAAAATCTACCTTTCAAGGTACTGCCGGCATTGCTTTCAGCCAATGTGACAGAAAGTCGATCGTGCTGTGCTCGTTTTACAGACGTAAAACGGGCGCCAAAGGGTGCAATCTGGCAGACGGCGTGTGAGCGCTCATTCCGCGACAGAAGGGCACCGCCTGTCGTATTCGATTGGGCTGCTCAGTCTGCGTCCAGGGCGCGCACCTTTCTGAAATTCCATTGCGACGGCCTTGCAAGCTGCGGTCAGTTTTCTCAAGCGCTCAGCAGCCAAACCAGCCTTCCTTAACTGGACTGCTGGAGGCTTCAACCCAAAAGGTAAGATTCGCATTCTTTACTTACATTATTGTGGAGCCAGGAGGTGCAGGAGCCACTGCCTGCCACCCCCCCTCCTCACCGACCCCCCACTCACGATTGCATCCCCTCTCCCGGTCTCTCCTAAGATCCTCAGCTGGTCTTGCTGACCCCACCCCCCAGGACTGCGGAGTTGCCTCTGGGGCCCACAAAGGGCTCCCGCAACTTGCCCGAATTGTCCTAACGGGGCCGGCTGACCAATTAGCCGCGGTTTTGCCGTCGGCCTCATTAGGAGCACACTGCACCGGATTCACGCCCAACTTTGTGTGCCAACCAATTTCTGGGCAAATGTGTTCTGGACGCAAATCGAAACCTCAGGTATACAGGTCGCAACTGAAAATCTCATACCTAGGATTTGTGTAATATTAACAGCTCTGATTTTGGCTGCATGAAAAGAGTACAGCCACTTCTCCATTTTTCATGAACCGTTGACTTAATACCATATCCTAACTGCACCCCACCCCTCCAAGACAATCAATGAGACCTCTTTAACGAAGCAAAGTAGCCAAGTCTTTGAAATTAGATCAGCGCTGTGAGGACCCTTTATGGGCTAATAAAGCAACATCATCCTTTGACTTTATTATTAATGGGGCACTGAAGACTCTTCTCCTTTGATAGTATAATTTTTCCTAGGATTGAGGTCACAGAATCAAACTGGGTTGAAGGAAGCCTCGAGGTTGTGTCTTTGTGTTAGAGATCCATGAGATGTCCAGGCCATCGCACTATTATTTTTTTCACGATTACAAGCGTCTTATAACCACCCCAAGTGCGAGTTACAAATGGGGTTCTTCTGAAAAGAATTGTAGCATCTTATCACTGCCATGAAATTCCAGTCTCAGCATAGCTGTTTATTAAGCTAAAACAAAAAAACTCATATTTCACCCAAAGTGCGGGCGTTTCTGTGATAATTCTTCGCAGTAAATTTGCAATTTTAATTTTAATGCAGTTGAGTTATTACCCTACCTATCCAAGGCAGCCCCAGGATGAAGTGCAGTAATCAAACTGAAATGAAACCTGGCAAAATCACAATAGCTGTAGAGCAATTGAAAATGTAGCGGACAATAACAGAGGCACATTAAACACTGGGAGGTATGTTGAGGTTCAGTTGCGTCTGCAGCTCTTTTGTAAGCATTTCTTACATCACTCGCTGTTGTGTCATTCCACTAGTTATAATGTAGGAAATCCTAGGTTTAAGTGCTTGTGTTATGATCAAGTGCATGCCCTAAATCTTTAAACATGTTTTTCATACAGCGAGAATCATCCTTTTTGAAAGACTGTAGATTTCCATGAAGATTCGGAAATGCATTAACGGAACTCAAATCACAGAATGACGTGATTCACCCTGCTTTCACTGAATGAACTAACTCGGGAACATTGAATGTAGACGTTCCCCTTTTCACCCATTCTGCAGCTCCTATAATAAAGTTTGCTACAGATCTTAAGTAAATCGCAGATGCAAACATTTCCTGCCAAGATAGTGGCGAGTTTAATGGCGCTCGTCGTTATTAATGTGTAAATCGTCCAGCGACTTGTGGCAAGGAAGAGATACCACCCACGTATTACGAATCGCCACAAGTTGCTGGACAATTTGTGCCCCTCCACCGTTAGCCTCACAAATACGCCAGCTCGCCCTCAACCTCCCTACGAGTTTCATGAAATTGCTGCGTTTGTGCATTAATTGCCAATTAAACTCGCCACTGAAAGTTAGGGCTGGTACATAACAGCGTAAGGAACTTTTTAATTATGAGATTTATGTTCCTACAATGGCACTCAACCTTTCCAGCCCAGAAAGGGAACAATTGAAACTGTAGAGTCTCATTCCTTCGGGGGAGTAAATTGCTGTTAATTTTTTTTCTTAATCTTCCTTGCTTTCTCTTTTTTTCCACTCTCTCTCTCTCTCTTAATCCAATCTTTCTTCCCCTCTCTTTATTTCTCCTTCTGTTCCTGATTTGACACTAATGAACCCTATTTCTTTCTCCGTCATTCCTCTGTTTATTTCTCAGTCCTTATATCTAATTGGTTAAGGAGATAGACTGTTGGTCCCGTTGTTCACCAAGATCCCAGGTGCCCTGTAACCCTCAATGCACTATTATCAGCCAGCAAACTTGCAGTGACAAACAATTTTCGCGCTGAAGGGTGAGGGAAAAAATGCCCACACCACAAAATGCCCCGTTCCAGCAAATACTGGGCCATAATCTATTAAATTTTAGTTTCTCTTGAGGTACAAGTAGCACTTGTGATGAAGGAAACCTTTCTGTTTTCTAATTCCCGTTTTGTATATTGAGCTAATCTGCAGGCTATCAGTTCTCTCCCACTTTTGTAAATTATGTCGTAGCAAAACATGCCAAGCTTGTCATTTAATGGAGCTGAGTTAATTCTGGGTTCACCTGTTTGTTTGTGCGGTCTGATGGTAGGCTCAACTCGAAGCAAAACTCAACTCAGTGAAGCCCATTAATTAGGAAAGAACTCAATATCCTGTATTGTTAATTCATGCTGGAGCTCTAATGGAGAGCGGGTTAGATGAGTTTCTTCAGTTATAAGTCATTAACTTATCACAAATCCTCATAAATCACAAGCAATCTGCTAACTCATTTCATTATGACCTGCATCATGTAGGTGCAACATTTATGAAAGGGTCTTTCCTGGCGATGGACCTACACATACCAGAAATCTCCATTTTAGAAAGTTTTCATGACGACTAAATACACATTATTCAATGATGCATGGCAGGAAACATTACATAGAATTACACAGAATTTACAGCACAGATAAACTGATCTATGCCGGTGTTCATGCTCCACACGAGCCTCCTCCCACCCTACTTCATCTAACCTGATCACCAAACCCTTCTATGCCCTTCTCCCTCATGTACCAATCTAGCTTCACCTTAAAAATGCATCTATGCTGTTCGCCTCAACGACTCCATGTGGTAGAAAGTTCCACATTCTAACCACTCTCTGGGTAAAGAAGTTTCTCCTGAATTCCCTATTGGATTCATTGATGACTATTTTATATTTATGGCCTCTAGTCTTGGACATCCACAAGTAGAAAAATCTACTTATAGGTTTGACTTATAGGGAGAGGTTGGATAGACTGGGACTTTTTTCCCTGGAGAGTAGGAGGTTTAGGGGTGATCTTATAGAAGTCTATAAAATAATGAGGGGCATAGATAAGGTAGATAGTCAAAATCTTTTCCCAAAGGTAGGGGAGTCTATAACGAGGGGGCATAGATTTAAGGTGAGAGGGGAGAGATACAAAAGGGTCCAGAGGGGCAATTTTTTCACTCAAAGGGTGGTGAGTGTCTGGAACGAGCTGCCAGAGGCAGTAGTAGAGGCGGGTACAATTTTGTCTTTTAAAAAGCATTTGGACAGTTACATGGGTAAGATGGGTATAGAGGGATATGGGCCAAGTGCAGGCAATTGGGACTAGCTTAGTGGTATAAACTGGGCGACATGGACATGTTGGGCCGAAGGGCCTGTTTCCATGTTGTAAACTTCTATGATTCTCTACGTCTACCCTATCAAACCCTGTCATAATTTTAAAGACTTCTATTAGGTCACCCCTCAGCCTTCTCTTTTCTAGAGAAAATAGCCCCATCCTGTTCAATCTTTCCTGATAGTTATAACCTCTCAGTTACGGCATCAGCATTGTAAATCTTTTCTGCACCTTCTCCAGTGCCTCTATATCCTTTTTGAAATATGGAGACCAGAACCATACATAGTACTCTAAAGTGTGATCTAACCAAGGTTCAGTACAAGTTTAGCATAACCTTCTTGCTTTTCAATTCTAATCCTCTAGAAATGAATCCCAGTGCTTTGTTTGAATTTTTATGGCCTTGTTAACTTGTGTTGCTACTTTTAATGATTTGTAAATTTGTACCCCAGATCCCTTTGCTCTCCACCCCATTTAGACTTTTATTTTCCAAGGGTATGTGGCCTCCTTACTCCTCCTACAAAAATGCACCACCTCACACTTATCTATATTGAAATTAATTTACCATTATAAGCCGATTCTGCAAGGTTGTCAACGTCTTCTTATATCTTTTATTCTGACCATCGCCCACCCCTGTGATCCAACTTTTCTCCTTCCTCACCTGAAGGTGCTCACTAATACCGGGAAATGATTCCACAGGCACAATGCATTATACTATGCTCTAAGCCCTGATGTAATGGCTTTGAAAGCACAGCATGGGATTCTACCATGTGAAAACTTGAACTTGAGCGCTAGTGTGAAACGGGCGATAGCGAGTCGGCAGACCGTTTTACACCACTCCTGATGATTTCAATGGAAATATAAATCGGGAGAGATATAAAAGGGGCTGTTGATTAACTATCACCCATTTTACACTGTCACGCAAAGTCAAGGCCTGCCCCAAATTGTTTGTTCAAAATTCCCCTTTCTGTTATTTCAGCAAAGGCATGAACCTGTTTAAAATAAATGGGTTAATGCACCCACAAATGTACAAATGCCTAATGCATTATATGTTCATATACTGGAATCTCACACGATAACCTCAAAGTGTATGTGTTTTGAACAGTGTAGTGCATCAGACTACCGACAAGGAATCTGCTAACATTAATAGAGATAGCCTAATGTTAACAGTGATATGTGAATTGTATAGTATGTTTTCCTCTTATTTTTTGAGGTGAAGATTGTACTGATTGAGTTAAGGGATGGCTCCGTTATGGAACTGTGACTGGTGTCAAAAGCCCTTTGAAAATAAGTGTGAATAATCCCAATCTTATTAAGGTTTTCCATATGCACTTATCCAGTTGATGGTTATGAAGTTGGCAATAAGTCCAAGTTTCACAACCTTAAGGGGAGTACAGATGACTGTAGCATTATACACCTTGAGTTGAATCCCATGCTGTTTCCAGACTCAGTTTCTGAGCCATCCAAAATGCTAAGATTGCCTTTTTGATTTATATCCTGGTTGATGAGCACACAGCAAGATATGTGAATGTGTCTCTGTTTCAGAATAGATCCTTCAACAGAGACAGATGGTTGTTTATAGGGCATGGAAAGTGCTGTCTGAAGCGTTACTTTTGTCTTATTCAGATTAATAGGAAGTCCATAGCCTCCAGTTGCTATTGCCCCACCAATTTCCTTACTGCACCAACGTGACAGTTCCCTTCTCACTCTGTCAGTCCTTGTGGTCTTTCTCAGCGATGCTCTCCAATTAGTATAATTTGGAGCTGAGTCGGAGGCAGCTTTGAACTGCAAAGTCTCCACTGGGAACTTAGGGAGATTGCCCAAACTCATCTCACTTACAGATCTTCAACTACAAGAGGGGACTTTTATTTTATTAGTTTGAGTTGAATCAGAGCCTTTATCCCAGAGGTACTTTAACGAACTGCTCCACCAAGACTGTCTATTTAACTTTAAAATCTCTAATCCATTGAGATTTCCCGGCAAACAGTAACTGGTCAGCTTGCAGCTAACACTGTCACATCTGAGGTTATAGTGCCTGCTGAAGTACTGGAATAGGGGACATTGTTATCTCTTAAGTTAATAGCAGCAAAACCAACACTGATTGTGTGTCTACTGCAATTTGTACCACAAAGAAGTTTGTGAATAGTTTCGGTTTTCATAAAAACTGTGGTAGTCTCAGAAGTTTTCTTCCAATCTTCCTATTCTAAACTTTCAGTTGTTTATACACAGGAATTTCTGGTCAGCAAGACAACAGCGAATGACCTTATAATCAACTTTACATATCCCATTTTACAGAATAGAACCGTTTTCGATGTACATAAACATTAGATAGTTAGAGCTGTGACATTTTAAAATCTTTATTAGAACATAAGAAATAGGAGCAGGAGTAGGCCATACGGCCCCTCGAGCCTGCTCCGCCATTCAATAAGACCGTGGCTGATCTTCGACCTTAACTCCACTTTCCCGCCCAATCCCCATATCCCTTGATTCCCCTAGAGTCCAAAAATCTATCGATCTCAGCCTTGAACATACTCAACAACTCAGCAGCCACAACCCTCAGGGGTAGAGAATTCCAAAGTGGAGTGGGGTGATATGCCTCCAGAAGGGGGATAGGGTAAGGTGCTCTCTCATTGGCAATGATGTTGACTTGGGTCACTCATCGAGGGGCTTGTTACAGAGCTCTGTTGTTGAGTGGATGTCTACCGAGCCTTTCAACCGAAGGCCTGAGAGAAGAAATGTCTTAAATATTAAAGAAAGAAAGAACTTGCATTTATATCACGCCTTTCAAAACCTCAGGAGGTCCCAAAGTGCTTTACAGCCAATGAAGTACTTTTGAAGTGTAGTCATTGCTGCGATGTAGGGAAACGTGGCAGCCACAGCAAGATCCCACAAACAGCAATGAGATGATGACCAGATAATCCGTTTAGGTGATGTTGGTTGAGGGATAAATATTGGCCAGGACACCGGGAAGAACTCGCCTGCTCTTCTTCGAAATAGTGGCCGCGGGATCTTTTCCGTCCGCCGGCGAGAGCAGACGGGGCCTCGGTTTAATGTCTCATTTGAACGACGGCACCTCTGGCAGTGCAGCGTTCCCTCAGAAGCCTAGCCTCAACAAGCTGCATAAACTTGGCTTGTATTCGCTCGAATGTAGAAGATTGAGGGGGGCGATCTGATCGAGGTGTTTAAAATGATAAAAGGATTCGATAGGGTAGATCCGGAGAAACCATTTCCTCCGGTGGGGGAATCAAGAACAAGGGGACATCATCTTAAAATTAGAGCCAGGCCATTCAGGAACGAAAACAGGAAGCACTTTTTCACACACAGGGTGGTAGGAACCTGGAACTCTCTCCCCCCAAAATTCTGTGGATGCTGGGGGTCAATTGGAGCTTTCAAGTCTGAGAGCAATAGATTTTTGTTGGGTAAGGGTATCAAGGGATATGGAGAAATGGCGGAAAAATGGAACTGACGGGCGGATCGCCCATGGTCTAATTGGATGACAGAGCAGGCCCGAGGGGCTGAATGGCCCACTCCTGTTCCTTATGCTCCCAACAACACTCCCCATCATTTAAATTTGAATGCATCAGCAGCTTGTGACACTTCCTCTGCAGTCATCAGTGCGCTTTGAAAAGTACATTTGCAGTCACACTCTAAATGCTGTTGCTTCCGCTCAATGCCGACAATGGGTGTTTCTTCAAGAATGAGCGCTTTCTGCCTTGCAGGAAGGAAAAAGCCTAATACTTAGTAGCTTAACCCGCTGTAAGTTTTACCTTCTGTTAGTCAATCGCTGTGCTCTCTGCCCAGCTGCAGGAGGCTGTGAAAAGTCAAGAGACCTCCTGCGAGGAAAATAAAAAATACAAGGATAGCAAACACGCCAAGCGACTGGTGAGCCCCGTGGCTCTAATGGTGTTGGAAAATGCGTTCCCTGTTGTTAAACTAATGGCGTTATAATGGGGGATCACCTGCTGCTGACTAACAGTGTCATCAAGGCTCTGCTGCTGCACCTGCATTACATTCTGACTCCACTGAAGGTAGAATTCTCCAAGATCTACAGTCACTGAGCAGTTCACGGAATGTCAGTCTCATTAGTGGAATGTAGCATACTGAGTTGCAAATGTACGCACACACACACAGAGCAAGGGAATTGCGTTAGCTAATTTGTTTGCAGGTATAAATATAAAAAAAATAAACTCGCCTGTATATGTGCAATTACTCCATGAATTATAAAACAATCACTGTATTTGATTGTGAACAAATAGACAATCAAATCGGATCAATTTTTAAGTGTTTGACTGACAGACAGTTTTACAGGAGAAGGCCATTCGGCCCATCTCAGAGCGAGCTATCCATTTAGCCCCTCGTCTTTTTTTTCCCCATAACCCTTTATTTTTTTTCTTCGTTCTCAAATAAACGTCGGTTTCCCTCTGTGGATTAATTTCCTGCTTAATGAGTTCATTTACGTGCTATTGTAACATGATCATTAACCCATTTATTTTAATGATTACTTTGTAATAGTACACAAAAAGCATTAACCAAGCAACTACCTAAGGATATTGAACACCGTTAATGTTAACATCAAAAAGTATAGATTAAGCAGCAATTATACTTTTAACTTTCTTCGAAAGGAGATGTCAATCTTATTTAAAACAACACTGATCTACAAGTGTAAGCTTGGTTCAGTGGTAATGCTCTTGATTCCAAGTTAGAAAGTCATAGATTCAACTCCTACTCTAAAATTTGAGTGCATAAGGTAGGCTGCCACTTCAGTACAACACTGCGGGAGTGCTACATTATCAGAGGTGCTGTCCTTCGGATGTCAGACTAAGGGGCCCTAACCACCTGTTCAGGTGGACGTGAAGGACCTAGTGGCACTATTTGATGAAAAGCATGGGGGTGTCCTGGCTAGCATTTAATCTCTCAACCAATACCACCAAAACAGACCAACTGTTCATTTATCTCATTTGCTGTTTTCGGGACCTTGCTGTGTGCATGTTGGCTACTATATTTGCCTATATAACAACAGTAACTGCGTTAAATAATTCATTGGTTAGGAAGCACTGTGGGACATCCTGAAGATGTGAAAGAACATTTATTTTATTTATATATGACAGGTACCTACAACAGGTACCAGTAGAGTCTGTGCCATTCTAAGGTTATTTTGCTGACTCCACATCATTCTCACGACCAGGAAAAACAGGTGCACAAAACCCTCCTCGCAGCTGTTGGAATGCCTAAGGTTAATGAGCAAGCCGTCCCCTTTGCTAACACTAAAAATTCCTTTGCACCAATGGAACATGTAAGGAATAACAGACCTACCGGAAAACATTAAATACAGATAAGCCCCAATGAAACACACATTAATCTTTATGAGCTAAACAGAACCACAATGTAAATAGCGTAATGCCCTTCAAAATATACAACACAACAGAACCAGTCAACTGAACGATTCCATAGAACAACATGCAATTATAAGAAATACATGATGGTGAGGGAGTAGTACAGTAGATTAATCAATGGTCTTCCATCTCTGACCTGAGTTTGAATACTGATGGGATGGGATGAAAACTGCAAGATTACAAGTCATAAAATTTGTGTGTTTTTACTTTATTTTACCATGATTTGGGGGAGGCTTCTTCTGGTGTTTCATCAGTCCCCATTACAGCCATTCCTGTTTTTTGCTATTATATCAATACTGGCATCTTGGAATTTACAGTACAAAAAGAGGCCATTCAGCCCCTTCGTGCCTGTGCTGGTACTTGCTTTTCAACTCGTGCTATCTAATCCCATTTTCTGCCATTTCCCCATATCCCATTATATATCTATTTTTCAAATACTTAGTCTATTCCTTTTTAAATGATGATTATAGTATTTGCCTGAATACTACTATATCTGCTGCTCCTCTGAACTTTCCTCTCTTGATCTCTTAAGAGGCAAATAGGTCATCCTATGTTCTCTTCCTTACATCCTTACTGTGTTGAAATCAAGACTCATTGATGCAGCTCCCACTAGGGGGAGGGGGGGGCATTTTAAATTTGTTCAGCAATTTACCAGTGTTCAACAAGCACTGACAGGCAGCTTGCCAATTGGGGAGGTGGGGTTTGGGGAGGTGGGGTTTGGGGAGGTGGGGTGTTGGGGGGAGTGGAGGGAAATCTGATGGCTGCTCTGCAGAGTCAAGCCGGAAGTTAGACCTTAAAGGAGGGTGGGCAATCCCGGAGGGGACACAACTGAAGAGCTAACAGAGGGTCTTAGATCAACTGAGCAAATTACATAGGTTTGGATAAATTGATTTTTGGTTTTATTTATATTGACAGTACAAATGAGTTATACGTCTATATACTTACTAGTAGGATATCCTTCAGTTCTGGTTTTAACTCTAATTAATGCAGGTGAGTTCTCAGCATGGAATACCAAAGAATTACTGAAAATGAGCCTATTTATATGGCTGCATATAGTGAAACCACTATTTCCGGCCAGATTGGAGATGATTGGGTAATTCCGCTGTCAATCACACCTAGAGACAGCACTGCTGTAAGAGACTGGGATTGATTTTACACCATAATTTGTATTATGTAACTATCCTCCACTCACTGCATTTTGCTGGAGAAATCATCCTGCTTTTATCGGGAGACGTTGCTGTAGTTTATGGTCATGAGTTCTGTTCGTAGAGACATTTTTAAAATAGACTCTGCAGACTGTTTGCTGTAGTGGGCTGTTTAAATAGACTTTGTTTGCTGTGAGTCCTGATACCAGTCCAGTCCAGTCCAGTCCAACCGACACTCTGTATTTATACACCGAGATGGACAATGTCATATGACCTGCTCCAAACCTATCAATGCTGAGATTATTGTCATATGCTATTACACCAGTAGATGATGTAATAGCATATGACAATGCACCTCATACATGTCATTTAAGTAAATGATAAGACAATTTTGCATGGTTATACATATCACATCTTAACAGAATAATAACAGCTGAAACATAGACATGTTAGCTCCAAACTAGCTATAATTTTTACACAAACTCTTTGTTCCTTCTTAAATTGCATTGAGCTGACACTTCCTACTGACTTATTATTCCCTGTGGAATCCTAACATCTGAGGAACAAAGGTACAGGAGTTCACCATTCAGCCCCTCAAGCCTGTTCCACAATTCAATTAGATCAAGGTTGATCTGTATCGTAACTCCATTTACCTGCCTTGGTTCCATAACCCATAATACCCTTGCCTAACAAATATCCATCAAACCTAGTTTTGAAATTTCTCAATTTTCATTACCCTTTGTGTGAAGAAGTGTTTCCTCACATCACCCCTGAATGGCCTAGCTCTAATTTTAAGGTTATGCTCCCTTGTTCTGGAATTACACCAACAGAAGAAATAGTTTCTCTCTATCTACCTTATCAACACCATTAATCATCTTAAACACCTCAATTAGACTTAATCTAAACAATGTGTTAGCCCGTATCACACAGAATACATTCTCACAACACAAGGATATTAATACTGACTTCTCGATTGTTAATCTACCCGACAATGTGGAAAATTGCCCAGGTATGTCCTGTCCACAAAAAGCAGGATAAATCCAATCCAGCCAATTACCGCCCCATCAGTCTACTCTCGATCATCAGCAAAGTGATGGAAGGTGTCGTCAACAGTGCTATCAAGCGGCACTTACTCACCAATAACATGCTCACCGATGCTCGGTTTGGGTTCTGCCAGGACCACTCGGCTCCAGACCTCATTACAGCCTTGGTCCAAACATGGATAAAAGAGCTGAATTCCAGAGGTGAGGTGAGAGTGACTGCCCTTGACATCAAGGCAGCATTTGACCGAGTGTGGCACCAAGGAGCCCTAGTAAAATTGAAGACAACGGGAATCAGGGGGAAAACTCTCCAGTGGCTGGAGTCATACCTAGCACAAAGGAAGATGGTAGTGGTTGTTGTGGGCCAATCATCTCAGCCCCAGGACATTGCTGCAGGAGTTCCTCAGGGCAGTGCCCAAGGCCCAACCATCTTCAGCTGCTTCATCAATGACCTTCCCTCCATCATAAGGTCAGAAATGAGGATGTTCGCTGATGACTGCACAGTGTTCAGTTCCATTCGCAACCCCTCAAATAATGAAGCAGTCCGAGTCCACATGCAGCAAGACCTGGACAACATCCAGGCTTGGGCTCATAAGTGGCAAGTAACATTCACGCCAGACAAGTGCCAGGCAATGACCATCTTCAACAAGAGAGAGTCTAACCACCTCCCCTTGACATTCAACGGCATTACCATCGCCGAATCCCCCACCATCAACATCCTGGGGGGTCACCACTGACCAGAAACTTAACTGGACCAGCTATATAAATACTGTGGCTACAAGAGCCGGTCAGAGACTGGGTATTCTGCGGCGAGTGACTCACCTCTTGACTCCCCAAAGCCTTTCCACCATCTACAAGGCACAAATCAGGAGAGTGATGGAATACTCTCCACTTGACTGTATGAGTGCAGCTCCAACAACACTCAAGAAGCTCGACACCATCCAGGACAAAGCAGCCTGTTTGATTGGCACCCCATCCACCACCCTAAACATTCACTCCCTTCACCACCAGCGCACAGTGGCTGCAGTGTGTACCATCCACAGGATGCACTGCAGCAACTCACCAAGGCTTCTTCGACAGCACCTCCCAAACCCACGACCTCTACCACCTAGAAGGATAAGAACAGCAGGTACATGGGAACAACACCACCTGCACGTTCCCCTCCAAGTCACGCGCCATCCCAACTTGGAAATATATCGCCGTTCCTTCATCGTCACTGGGTCAAAATCCTGGAACTGTCTTCCCAGCAGCACTGTGGGAGAACCTTCACCACACGGACTGCAGCGGTTCAAGAAGACGGCTCACCACCACCTTCTCAAGGGCAATTAGGGATGGGCAATAAATGCCGGCCTCGCCAGCGATGCCCACATCCCATGAACGAATAAAAAAAAAAGCTATTTTTATATTATATTACACACGATCCTACGGAGGGTGGGAAGATTTTTGAGGGGGAATTAATGCTCCTCCTGGCCCCAACAAAAATCAGTAGCATCGAGGTTTTTGTCCCATTTTCAGAGCAGTCTGTTGCGGCCCTTTAATGACCACTTGTTAGTCCGCTCCGAGGCCGGTAACAGCTGGCAGAGGCTGTGCGGTGCAGTTTCCACCCATCGGTACTTGAAAATTGCATTGTGTTGCTACAACCAGCAAAGGACCTTGATTTAAATATTTAAACAAGGTCCCTACTTGTTTTGGTGAGAGTGCCGGTTCGTCCATTTCGAGACTTGCTGTAAAATCGAACCGGCCCGGCCTCGAGCAGCAGAATTTCAGCTGACGACCGCCTGTTTTTTTCAGCGTGAATGTGCTCGTAGGTAGATGACTTTCGACCTTCCAGTGTCACCGTCCGCCTCAAGTGACTGGATTTACCCTGTGGTGAGTTTTCCCAGAGTCCGAAGTCAGAAGTGTTATTGCACAGAAATTGCGACAAGGATACTGGCTGTTCGGCCAAATGTTGGTGTTTATCCCAATCTCAAGGCCTTTAACGTAGTAAAAACGTCCCAAGGCACTTCACAGGAGCGTAATCCGACAAAAACTGACACCGAGCCAAAGAAGGAGATACTAGGACAGGTGACCAAAAGCTTGGTCAAAGAGGTCGGTTTTAAGAATGAGGAGAGAGAGGTAGAGAGACGGAGAGGTTTAGGGAGGGAATTCCAGAGTTTAGCACAGAGGCAGCTGAAGGCACGGCCGCCAGTGATGGGGCAAAGGAAGTGGGGAGCGCACAAGGAGCTAGAATCTCAAAACCATTGGTGGTTTCGGCAAGTATTAACGAGCATTGTGTTATAACTGCATTTTACTATCTATCTCAATTAAAATACACAATTAAAATTAATTTACCATTTTATCAATCCAGTCTTTCAGTGGTCGATTCGATATTTTAATATTCTGCCTGACTGCTCTCTCCTATCAGATACAAACCCAGCTCCTCTCGTTATCTGACGCTAACTTGACAAATTGTTTTTGTACATATTGAATAATCGTCATGACAAATATTTTCAAGGTGTTGGGGACGAATTAAAGTTGCAACATGCTTCAGGGAGCTGCTTGTTAGAAGCTATTTTGAATGGTGCCAAACATGCAGGTGATTTTTTTTTTTGCACAGAAAGTTAGTGACAGGAGTCATTTGTGACGAACTCTGTACTCTCTCTCTAAACCCTTTCACCTTGCTACTTCATTCCCCAGTGTTAGGGGATAGTGTAGTGGTTCTGTTGCTATACTACTCATCCTAGAAGCCAGCGCAAATAATTCAAGGAGTACGAGTTCAAATTCCAGCATGGCTGTTCGAGTATTTGAATTCAGTTTTAAAAAGCTGGTATCAGTAAAAACAAAACCATGAAGTTGTTGGAGTCAGATTGTCGTAAAAACCCAACTGGTTCACGAATGCCCCTTAGGGAAGGAAGCCTATTGTATTTACTCGGTCTGAGCCTATATGTGACTCCAGTCCCACAACAACCTCTGAAGTGGCCTAGCAAGACACTCAGTTGTATCAAACATTGGGCCATGAGAGAGGGGCAATAAACTCTGGATGCCCACATCTCAAGAATGAATAAAAATATGTTTTTTCTTAAAACCTATCTCGTTGGCAGGAACCTCTCCTACTCCTCCTTGGATCTGACCCCATCTGTAAAACACTTTAATGTGCTAGCTATATACAAGGTGTTCGTTATTGACCTGCACTGGTACGCATGAGTACTGACGACAGCTGGTAAAAGAGTGGAGGCGCTGAAGAGACCTCAGCTCATGCGTTACCATCTGCAACTTCAGTGTTCTACAGAAACTCTAGTGGTGAAGTATTGTGACTCTCAGAACAGCCCATATCCAAACATACCATGGTTCATGATGAGGACCTTATCACCCTCCCAACATCAATGAAATGTACCTCGGCTGCTACTTTACCAAATTATGAATGGGGCAACAAAACCTGCTTAAGTCCTGAGGAACAAGTCCATGTTTCCTTTCTAATTCAACCTTATTCACGTAGGTGTTTTCCACTACAACTCAAAGACGGTTAAGATATATCTTCCAATTGATGATGTTCACATAGCAACACGCTCGTACGACATTCCTCTGTGTGTTAATTGTAAGTAGGAGTTAATCAGTTTACAAGAAACAGCTTAGCACCTGCCTAAAATTAAAGCAATGTGAATGTAGTTCAAGCAGGTCAAGCATCTGTACATGTATTTCATCAATCGGGCAATATACTGCAAACCCTGTAGATAAAATGTTTGAAAATAGAAGTGATTGCTCAGTTAGTAAGAAAAGATTTAAGGTAATTGGCAAAAGAGCCAGAGGTGATTTGAGGAGAAGCTTTTTTACGCAGCGAGTTATTGTGATCTGGAATGCACTGCCTGAAAGGGTGGTGGAAGCAGATTCAATAGTAACTTTCAAAAGGGAATTGAATAAATATTTGAAGGGAAGAAAATTGCAGGGCTATGGGGAAAGAGCAGGGAAGTGGGACTAATTGTATAGCTCTTTCAAACAGCCGCCAAAGGCACGATGGGCCAAATGGCCTCCTTCTCTCCTGTAAGATTCTATGATTCTATGAATAGGATATTAATGTACTGTGCTATTTTCCTTACAGAATCAAGGTACCTTATGTGAGTAAAATCTCAACATAATCCTCAGAGGCACCACTAAGGTAATAGTATTTTAAAATGTCCGGGCTTTGATTATCCAAGTATGTTAGCTCATAACACTGTCATTTCACCTCCAGGATCTAAATTTCAATCAAGCTCCGACTGAAAGGGACATAGTGACCTCTCTCTGAAGACTGTTAAAGGTTCTAAGAGAGCAATTTCTATTGAGTCCAATTCACAATTGCCATTCAACAAAACAGCCTGAAGCTCAATATTAATTGACACTTGTTTAGTAGTCTGGCACAGAAGGGAAATGGAATTGTTATGTGCATGTTGTTACAAGGCACAGGTTGAAGCAAGTTCTTGTTGCTTCAATGGGAAAAACAGATTACAATATATAACCCCGTTGCATGTATTGGGTGCTGTCTCTGGGCATAAAGTAATATCTTGATGGGTGCATATGCACAAAGAGAGTGTAGAAATGATTAAATCTACTTGCATTTCAAAGAGCGATGCTTCTGTTCAATGATGCTTATGCAAACTGAGAGACTCTTTGCAAAGCTTCGGATCTCCACTAGGATCAAGAAGTACTGCAGTTGGTATCAGCGCTGCTGAGTAAAACAGGTGTAAATTGACACAAATACATAAAATGCTGGGAGCACTCAGCAAACCAGGCACAGCAACTGCAGAGAGAGGCAACAAGTCAACATTTTAAGCATCACGCTTCTTTCATCAGGGTTCCCCTTGATGAGCACATGAGAACATAAGAAATAGGAGCAGGAGTAGGCCATACGGCCCCTCGAGCCTGCTCCGCCATTCAATAAGATCATGGCTGATCTTTGACCTCAACTCCACTTTCCCGTCCTATCCCCATATCCCTTGATTCCCTTGGAGTCCAATAATCTATCGATCTCAGCCTTGAACATATTCAATGACTCAGCATCCACAGTCCTCTGGGAAAGAGAATTTCAAAGATCCACAGTGATGAAATTCCTCCTCATCTCGGTCCTAAATGGCCGACCCCTTATTTTGAGACTATGACCTCTAGTTCTAGACTCTTCAGCCATGGGAAAAAAACCCTCAGCGCCTACCCTGTCAAGCCCACTTGGAATCTTATATGTTTCAATGAGATCACCTCTCAGTCTTCTAAACTCCAGAGAGTATAGGCCCATTCTACTCAATCCCTCCTCGTAGGACAACCCTCTCATCCCATTTATATATATATATATATATATATATAAAGAAATAATTTTAAAAGGCAAGTGTACAAATGGTTAAATCTACTCAACTATGAAAGAGTGATATTTCACTTAGTTACACTTAATAATAACCAAGCTGGCACTGCCGTCTCATGACTAGAGGAAAGAATTAAGAGTCAACCACGTTGTGTGGGACCACATTCACATGTAGGCCAAACCATGTAAGGGTGGCGGGTTCCCTCCATTGAAGGACATTAAAAGAAAAAAAGCCTTGCATTCATATAACGCCTTTCATGACCTCAAGATGTCCCAAAGCGCTTTACAGCCAATGAAATACTTTTGAAGTGTAGTCGCTGTTGTAATATAGGAAAGGCAGCAGCCAATTTGCACACAGCAAGATCCCACAAACAGCAATGAGATAATGGGCCCGATGTTAGCAGGGCTGCGGGTTCTCGGCGGGGGACGCACCCGATAGCGGGTGCTAAAATGACGCCCAATGACCAGATAATCTGTTTTATTGAGGGATCAATATTGGCCAGGATACCAGGGAGAATTCCCCTGCTCTCCCTCGAAGTAGTGCCACGGGATTTTCGGCGTGGGTAACGCGCCCGGTGAAATTAGTCAGCTTCCCGTGACGATCCGGATTCTTTCCCCTCAGTCTGGTTCAGTAATAACTGAAGTCGAATACATTTTAAAGTTCAACACATCTTTAATAGCAGGGTTCTTAGTCTGCAGCATTGATTTGGACTCCTGATAGAGTCCCTCTATGCTGGCAGAGCAAGAACAACAACATACAGAAATCCACACGTTTTTATACAAATCAATAGGGTTGGAACATACTTAACGAGGGTCAACACCAATCATAAGCCGGGCATAGGTTGCCATGCGAGGTTACATTATTTCCGGCCAATCATAAATCGTCCATGTGCTGATCATGCTGCTGTTAGACATCAAAGGGGATAACTTCCTCACTTTCCAACTTGGAATGTTCTTCCCTGTTCCTTCTGTTCCTTATCTCCCAACCTGGAATGTCTTTCAACTTTGGCTAAGCTCGTTCCCTATATTGATCTGCCATAAACATGGAGACATTCAGACCAGTCCTTGACTCACATCAAAGACCTATCATTGATAAGACAATGCAGGCCTGCTGACGAAGCAAACATATGGCCCAGCAGGAGGGCCAGGCCACTTGTATCAATCTCAGTTACTAACTAATTAACCCTTTCTAACCATTTTGCATTCTGCTTCTTTGCCACGTAGACATTTTAATATTTTACTAAAAACTGACCACGTAGGGATTCTCACCCGCGCGATCGTCGCAGACAATCCACTAATTGGATCCACTTACCTGCTCCTCCGGGTTCCCCACTGCTGATCTGCGCGTCGGGCGGGCTGCGCATGCGCAGTAAGATCTGTCAGCTGGAGGCGCTCTATTTAAAGGGGCAGTCCTCCACTGACAGATGCTGCAACAAATAGCGAAAAGTACATCATGGAGCAGCCCAGGGGGAAGACTGCTCCCAGTTTAATGATGCCTCACTCCAGGTATCAATACATGGGGTGAGGAGGAGGGGGAGGACAGAGATCTTCCTCCCGGCGGGCGGGAGGAAGCGGCCTGCCTCCGCCACCAGGAAGGCCTGGCTCGAGGTGGCAGAGGAGGTCACCAGCACCACCAAAATATCGCCCACCTGCACACAGTGCAGGAGGCGCTCCAATGACCTCAGTAGGTCAGCCAAAGTGAGTACACGTAGTCTTTCCCCTACACTCCGTCTGCCCCATTACTGCCCCCACCCCACATCTACTTCAGCACTGCCAACACTACTCTGTCACATCACTCCTCATACCCACTCAAACCTCATCCTCATCTTACCTGCACCTACTCACCTCGCCAGTACTCATCCTGCCACTACCTCTCAACCCAATCCTCATACAATCTCATGGCTCTATCCCATACTCACCCTCTCGTGCATCTCTTTCACGGCCAGCCTCACTCAACCTGCCACTACCTGTGCTGCAGCCACAGGGCATGCATCACATATGTGCAGTAGGCAGCGTAAGGCAAACGTGTCGTGAGCATGAAGGAGATGCACAAGGGTGTTTGAGGGTTTGTCATGGGTGTTAATTATATTGAATTTCTGAACAACTCACATTACATATTATATTGGCACCACTACTGCCATGACTACGCGAATCCTGTCTGGTTTGTGCAATAATGCCCGCTCCTGAGGATCACTATGAGGACCCACAACTGATGCCACCCATTGTGTCACTGCAGAGTGGGTGTAGGTGTATTTGCAGGGCTCTTCTGCGCAGACGACTGAGAGACATCGGCGATGTCCCCGGTTGCACCCTGGAAGGATGCGGAGGAGAAGTTGTGGAGGGCAGTGGTGACTTTGACAGCGACAGGTAAGAAGATGGTGCTCGGGCCAGCCAGGAGCAGCTCGGCATGAAAGAGGCTGCAGATGTCCACGACTACATGTCGAGTGACTCTGAGCCTCTCCGTGTGCACTGCTGCTCAGAGAGGTCCAGGAGGCTGAGCCTCGGTCTGTGGACCCTGTGGCGAGGGTAGTGCCCTCTGCGACGCATCTCTCTCTGCGGTAGCCCTCCCTCCTGCTGTACAGGTGGATGCGTCACAGCACTGTGTTGTGGAGCTCCACGTGTCAGAGGTGGACGGCATTGATGGCGAGGCTGGTGAGGCTGGTGATGCTGTTCGCCCTCCGAGGAGGTCATGACTGCAGCTACGGCGGCCCCCATCCGCAAGATATACATCTGAGGGGGTCCGCAAGGTAAGTACATGTCTCCGGACCCCGGGGTAAGTGTGCAGGTTGGTGATTTTGACTGTCAGGAGGAGGGTGGTGGGGGCCAAACTTTGTCCCAAGTGACAGAGTGGCCTCCTGCAATGGGTGAGGGTCTTCCCCCCCCCGCACCTGTCAAATGGACCTTTGCAGCTGCCACAGGCTGACAGCTGCAACACGTCCATTTGACCTGGGAGTGTTTCCCCCAGTGTGGGAAACAGTCCCAGTTTGTTCTAAAATCACACACAGTCCCTTAATCAGGTCAGTTAATGACCTGAAATACCTAAATAAATACTGTCAAGTGGCATCCCGCTGGCTTTAATTGCCTGTGGGATTCCCACCAGCGGGGGCTGCGCGCGCACGCCGGCGCGTTAGCGGGGAACCCGGAAGTGCGCGGGTTCGGGGCGGGCTCCGGTCCAGCTCCGGGATTCTCCGATTTTCAGAGCCCCCCCGCCAGGAACGGACCCGATAGCGGGTGCTAAAATGACGCCCAATGACCAGATAATCTGTTTTATTGAGGGATAAATATTGGCCAGGATACCAGGGAGAATTCCCCTGCTCTTCTTTGAAGTAGTGCCACGGGATTTTTTACATCCACCTGAGAGGACAGACATCACATCTGAAAGACACCACCTCTGACAGAGCAGCACTCCCTTGGTACTGCCGGCTCGGATTATGTGTTCAAGGGCTCAATTTTTGGGGGCAATTGCAGGTGCGTTGAGGGCCGGGTGGCTCCGAAAATCGTGGAAATCCCATTCGGGTTCGGAAGCCGGCTCCAACCTGCCAACTTCCGAGTTTCCCAGGGACCCATCTATGTGCGCGTGGGCGAACAAAACCAGAAGTCCCGCCGGCAATTAAAGCCAGCGGGATGACAGTTAAAGAGCCAAATGCACCTCATTGAGGTACGAAAGGCACTTTACCTGTGACAGATTAAGTGATTGTAACGATTTTTAACTTACCGGGGCGGCTTGCCCACCGCTTCTGATTCACGCCTGGTGAAAAGAAACGAAATAATTTCAATAAAAAACCATAGAAGGAAGTTAAAACACAAAATGAACCTACCTTTGCTGCCCGAAATCTCCCTCTTCGATGCCCCACTCTCTCACCTCCCCAATGTCCCCCACCCCGATCTTCCATTCCAGCACCGGATGACGTCTTGCTCTCTCTCTCTTTCTCTCCTCCGACCCTCGTGTTGCAGCTCCTGACAGTAGCCAGCCTGTCAATCAGGCTGACTGCCAGGCATGAAACCCAGAGAGGACGTTAATCATCAGCAATCACCATGTGATCGTGTCAGAAACAGTAAGTTTTGTTTGTGCATCTTCACCCCCCGCCGCTGCTAACCCGCCAGCACCATCGCAAAATCGAACCCCAAGCCTCTGGAGTGGGGCTCGAAAACACAACCATCTGACCTCAGAGGCAAGATTGCTACCACTAAGCCATAGCTGATACCTATCAACTAATTGGGTTTTTACAACAATCCAGCAGCTTTCGTGGTCATTTTCTGTTGACAATCAATGAAAAGTAAAAACGAGCAGCAATGTAAAACGGGCTTCCGAACCGATCCCCTCATTATCCAGCCGGATGGATTAGGTTAAAACGAAACCTCTATATCTGGGTTACTTTCAACATAAGCCTGAGCGAAACAAATCAGGTGCTTGCAATAAAATTCAAAGGTTTTCAGATAAATACAAAGATTACTGCACCCAACACTGTTAATCCAGTCTATTTATTTTATCATTTAATCTTTTAGTGAGTCTCGGTTAACGGGTTAATTATTCGACCTTTCTGATGGCTTGTAATTCTGAATCTCCTGTAGAGTAAGTTATTTATTATGAATTTAACTCAGTGTGAAGAAGCGCTGGCAAGTGAATTCATAATTCAACTCAAATTACATCTGTTTTGCATTATCTGCCACCTAGTGAGTGTAATTTGTTGATCGTTTTGCCTTCCTCCGTCCCGTTTTTTGTTACCTGTGTTACTGTTTCATACATTACGGCCCAGAATTTGCTGCCAAAATAACTATGAGTTTAATATCGCTCGCCGTTATTAATGTGTAAATCGTCCAGCAATTTGTGGCGAGGAAGAGATACCCCGTGAATTGCGAATCGCCACAAGTTGCTGGGCGATTTGCGCCACTCCACCATTGACCTCGCGAATACGGCAGCTCGCCCTCAACCTCCCCGTGACTTTCGTGAAGCTGATGCATCTGCACATTAATTGCCCATTAAACTCGAGGCAGAAAGTTAGGGCTGGTATTTAACTGCGTAAGTACCTTCTTAATGAGGAGTGATATGTTCCTGCAATACCACCAACCTCTCCAGCCCAGTGAGGGAACAATTTAAACTGAGGAATCTCATTCCTGCAGGTACTAAATTGTTGATAGAGGTTTTTAAAATGCCAAATTTAAAATTTTAACATTTTATTCTTACTTTTCCTTTCTGTCTCTTTTTTCTCTCTCTTAATCTAATCTTTCTTTCCCACTCCTTATTTCTCTTTCTGTACCTGATTTGGCTCTGATTCGCCCACTCTAATATTCACTTCCTTCTCAGTCCTTCCGCTGTTTCGTTCTCAATCCTTAAATCTCATTGATTAAGGAGATAGGCTGTTGTTCCCATTGTTCATCAAGGTCCCAGATACCCCGTTACCAGCTCGCACTTCCAGCAAAGACTTTTCGAGCTGAAGGTGAGGGGAAAAAGTCTAACTAATGGGGCACGCTGAGAGATTCCCTGCTCCAGGAATTCCTGGGCCTATACCTTCAGGTGAGGGGTGATGGTGCTAGGGAATAGAACACATTTGGATGCCCCTTCTAAGGGGAGATGATTTCCACTGTGTACCACTTGTAGTGAAATCGTAAGCGCGTTCTTTATAAAAGGGTTTAGCAATTTTGTTGTAAGTAGTGCACAGAGGACATCTTTCCCGTTTTATTTAAATAACTTATGTCTTAATCCAAACCCAGATTCGCTCCCGGCCCAACTGAGACTACCTAATCAGTAATAATTAGTGGTTGGTTACGGGAGGTTATGGTACTGATATGGGAGACAGACCTAGGCTATCCAAAATCATTTCATAATTGACCTTTAAGAGTACTTAGGCACAAGGGTATTGTAGGGTATTCCTTATTTCCTGTGATACTTGGAACTGGACGAATAGTCAAGCAAAGAAAGTCACCCTCACTCCCTGTAGTTTCGTCAATCAAAAGTAATTAGTTAATGATGTTATAATTCATACGAGCATTCATGAAGCAAAATCAAACCATGCATATGAGTTTCCTCTATAAAATCCCGTCATACACTTAATAATTTGCAAAGTTATTATGTGATGACTTAACAATTCATACACACATCAGGCAAATCATTAATACATATACAACCTTAAACCAAGGATTTTTCTCATCGAGGCCTGAAAGTGATCAGCTCTTCAGTCCACGAGGTCCTCTTTTTCTTGCGTGATGTTCGACTGCAGTGTGCATTCCTTGTGACTGCCGTATGGTGAAGAGACTGTTCTCCTCTCAAAGTCTTCTTTTATATTGTTTTCACCAACAGGACGTAGGATTGGGGAGTGTCATTCTTTCTGCCCAATCGCTTCCTGTTGCTATGCCTCAATGATTGACAGTTTAGGCTTTGATCATGTGACTGGAGAACCTTTGATGTAGAAAAGACCATGTGCTGGAACCATGGAATGTAAAAGGCCCCTTTACTGTCTCTGTTTATGGTCTTTCATGTAGAGAAGGCCCCTTTCATGTAGAGATGGCCCTTTTCCTTTCTATGCACAAACATTCTTAATGGTCCTGACGCCTCCAATTTTGATTTCTTCAATGGTTTCAAATCGATTCCTTAGACCATTTGATCATATGCTGGATGCAATACTGTTTACAAATCCCAGTTCTTTGAACAGTCTACCAGATAGGAATGAGAGACCCATGCCTTTTCACACCTATCATTGCTTTCCCGATCCGAAGCCTTTGATGAATGCCCTTGTTGCCTTCTCTTACATTACCCCCTGCTATGTTGAAACGCTTGTGCTTCCAAAAGCCTACGTGTTTTAACAGCCTGACAACCCTTTAAGCTCAATATTATCTATCCAGCTTATTTATTTAGTAATGTAGATATGTCGCACAGTACAATGTCTGCGATCCTGAAACTCATGCTTCTCCAATGCCATCCACATCATTGTGGGAAAACGATTTACTACATTACTGTGTTTGCAGTTTTTAAAATGTCTTTGTTTAAAAGGGTCACAGTTAACCCTTTCCTTCAAATGTCTTTTGTTTAAGGGGTTTTGAACCCCACAGTATTGAAGGGGAGATTTTTTCCATTTTGGCACTATGGAGATATGCAGGGAATGGCTATGGGGAAATTGTGAAAATGCCCTGGAGTGTGAAACATTGAGCATCAAAGAGTGCTACCTTAACTCATTGTTCTTTGTAGTATCTGAGTTATCCTTTGCAGGGCAGAGGCTGGGTTACTCTACAACGAGTAGATCACCCCCGACCCCCTCAAAACCTTTCCACAGGCTCAAGTCAGGAGTGTGATGGAATACTCGCCATGTGCCTGGACGGGAGCTGCCGTAACAATACTCTGAAAGCTCGGAATCATTCAGAGCTGAGCAGTTCACTTGATTGACAGCCCTGTCATAGGCTCAGTACCCACCCCTTCCGCTGCTGGTACACTATGGCCGCAGTACGTGTGACCGACAGGACAGGACGCACTGCAGCAAGTCACCATGGTTACTGCGAGAGAACCTCCCTCCCCTGAGACCTCCAGCGCCAAGAAGGGCGAGAGCAGCAATATCATGGGAACACCATCACCTTCAAATTCCCTTCCAGTTAACACATTATCCTGACTTGGACGTACCCTGCCATTCCCTTCATTGTGCTGGGAATTCCCAAGTTAACAGCACCCTGCGTATTGCCGCAACGGTTCAAAGAAAGAATCCACCGCCCCCTCCTCAGGGAAATAAACGCAGCTCTGCCAGTGTCGCTTGAGAAAACACCGCAGAGGCCCGAAAATTAACATGGAAGGTAGATGGAATTCCTTACGTGGGTAGTCTAATAACATCAGACGGGAAAAGTAACAAAGAAGTTAAACAGAGAGGAACAATTGCAAAATAGGCATTGAACAACTTGAAGGAGTCTCTGTGCGACAGTAAAATGAAGCTGCTGATGAGTGGAATGCTGAAGTGCTAGACGGGGTCAACGACGAGCCGCATCGAATATTGGACTTTGAACACTGAGATAAGAAGGGGACTTTCAGTTGCTATGCTACGCACGTCTGCTGAAAAATTAGTCGGAAAAGAAAAATGACAAATGAGAGGGGCCCTTGCACGAGATCAAGATCTGAGAGAAAGTGATGAGACTGATTATGATGAGAAAAATGACACGTAGTGGGCACATTATTCAGGAGTCGCAAGGAAGGCCGTTGGAGTTGTCGCTATCTGGAAACGATCACTGTAATAGATCAAGAGACAGGCATAGGAGGATGATCATAGGAATATAGGAACAGGAGTAGGCCATTCAGCCAGTTGAACCTGTTCCGCCATCCAATTAGATCATAGAGTCATAGAAGTTTACAACATGGAATCAGGCCCTTCGGCCCAACATGTCCATGTCGCCCAGTTTACACCACTAAGCTAGTCCCAATTGCCTGCACTTGGCCCATATCCCTCAATACCCATCTTACCCATGTAACTGTCCAAATGCTTTTTAAAAGACAAAATTGTACCCGCCTCTACTACTGCCTCTGGCAGCTCGTTCCAGACACTCACCACCCTTTGAGTGAAAAAATTGCCCCTCTGGACCCTTTTGTATCTCTCTCCTCTCACCTTAAATCTATGCCCCCTCGTTATAGACTCCCCTACCTTTGAGAAAAGATTTTGTCTATCTACCTTATCTATGCCCCTCATTATTTTATAGACTTCTATAAGATCACCCCTAAGCCTCCTACTCTCCAGGGAAAAAAGTCTCAGTCTATCCAACCTCTCCCTATAAGTCAAACCATCAACTCCCGGGAGCATCCTAGTAAATCTTTCCTGCACTCTTTCTAGTTTAATAATATCCTTTCTATAATAGGGTGACCAGAACTGTACACAGTATTCCAAGTGTGGCCTTATTAATGTCTTGTACAACTGCAACAAGACATCCCAACTCCTGTATTCAATGTTCTGACCAATGAAACCAAGCATGCTGAATGCCTTCTTCACCACCCTATCCACCTGTGACTCCACTTTCAAGGAGCTATGAACCTGTACTCCTAGATATCTTTGTTCTATAACTCTCCCCAACGCCCTACCATTAATGGAGTAGGTCCTGGCCCGATTCGATCTACCAAAATGCATCACCTCACATTTATCTAAATTAAACTCCATCTGCCATTCATCGGCCCACTGGCCCAATTTATCAAGATCCTGTTGCAATCCTAGATAACCTTCATCTGCAAACTTACTAACCATGCCTCCTAAATTCTCATCCAAATCATTAATATAAATAACAAATAACAGCAGACCCAGCACCGATCCCTGAGGCACACTGCTGGTCACAGGCCTCCAGTTTGAAAAACAACCCTCTACAACCACCCTCTGTCTTCTATCGTCAATCCAATTTTGTATCCAATTGGCTACCTCACCTTGGATCCCGTGAGATTTAACCTTATGTAACAACCTACCATGCGGTACCTTGTCAAAGGCTTTGCTAAAGTCCATGTAGACCACGTCTACTGCACAGCCCTCATCTATCTTCTTGGTTACCCCTTCAAAAAACTCAATCAAATTCGTGAGACATGATTTTCCTCTCACAAAACCATGCTGACTGTTCCTAATCAGTCCCTGCCTCTCCAAATGCCTGTAGATCCTGTCTCTCAGAATACCCTCTAACAACTTACCCACTACAGATGTCAGGCTCACCGGTCTGTAGTTCCCAGGCTTTTCCCTGCCGCCCTTCTTAAACAAAGGCACAACATTTGCTACCCTCCAATCTTCAGGCACCTCACCTGTCGATGATTCAAAAATCTCTGCTAGGGGACCGGCAATTTCCTTCCTAACCTCCCATAACGTCCTGGGATATATTTCATCAGGTCCCGGAGATTTATCTACCTTGATGCGTGTTAAGACTTCCAGCACCTCCCTCTCTGTAATATGTACACTCCTCAAGACATCACTATTCATGGTTAATTTGTATATTTAACTCCTACCCGCCTTGGTTCCGTAACCCTTAAAACCCTTGCCTAACAAAAATCTATCAATCTCAGTTTTGAAATTTTCAATTAACCCCCAGCCTCAACAACTTTTTGGGGAGGAGAGTTCCAGATTTCCACTCCCCTTTGTGTGAAGAAGTGCTTCCTGACATCACCCCTGAAAGGCCTAGCTTTAATTTTAAGATTATGCCCCCTTGTTCTGGACTCTCCCAAGAGAGGAAATAGTTTCTCTCTATCTACCCGATCAACTCCTTTAATCATCTTAAAAACCCCTTGGATCACCCCTTAATTTAAGGTATCATAGAATGGTAAAGCACAAAAGGAGGCCATTCGGCCCATCGTGCCTGTGCCGGCTCTTTGAAAGAG
Organism: Heptranchias perlo; assembly: GCF_035084215.1. Taxonomy (NCBI): domain Eukaryota; kingdom Metazoa; phylum Chordata; class Chondrichthyes; order Hexanchiformes; family Hexanchidae; genus Heptranchias; species Heptranchias perlo. The sequence continues at coordinate 10,158,269 of NC_090338.1, read as the reverse complement.
CTATCCACTTAGTCCCACTCCCCTGCTCTTTCCCCACAGCCCTGTAAATTATTTCCCTTCAAGTATTTATCCGAATCCCTCTTGAAAGTTACAATTGAATCTGCTTCCACCGCCCTTTCAGGCGATGCACTCCAGATCATTACAACTTGCTCATGATTTTGAACACCTCTGTCAAATCGCCTCTTAACCTTCTCTGCTCTAAATAGAACAACCCCGCCTTCTCCAGCCTCTCCACATAACTGAAGTCCCTCATCCCTGGTACTACTTTAGTAAACCTCTTCTGCGCCTTCTATATTCAAGGGAATACAAGCCTAGTCTGTGTGACCTGACCTCATAATTTAACACTTTCAGCCCCCGGTATCATTCTGGTGAATCTGCGCCGCACCCTCTGCCAGGCCAAATATAGCCTTCCTGAGGTGCATGCAGCACTCTAAATGGGGTTTAACCAGAGCTTTATATAACTGTCCTCGTTCTTTGTGATGGAATGGAAAGGAGTAAAAATAAGGGCAGGTCCAGAAAGTACTGAGTATACTGGTTGCCAAACTCCAACGTGGAGGAGGTGTGCAGGGAGAGAAATTTCAGATCAACAACATCCATGAGATTTTTTTTTAATAATTTCTATTTTTTTTTATTATTGTATGGACAAAAGTTTGGGGATGGTGGGATCAAATCATGAACTTGGTAACTATGTTATCCTTTCAGGCCTCATATTCATAAGTGATGCCTTTCTGGCACCGTGTGATGGAACATTGTTCACGTTCCAATAATCCGCTCGTTGGTTTCGTCCTTTGAGCAGATCACCATCTACATAGCAAGAGGAGAGGTAGAGTGCTGAAACCTCGGTCCAGGTCCCTGACTGTGAGTGACACCAGTTTTCAGACTGCCCATTACTGAAGAGCCATGATCTCACTGAATGACCAGAACAGGCTCAAGGGGCTGAATGGCCTACTCCAGGTCCTATGTCCCTAAAGCAATTATTCGGTAATGTAAGCGAGGATTTACTGCTCTCCGACCACAGAGCATTGGAACATAAGTTCATAAAAAGTTTATTGTGGTTATTGTTCTTAGTGGTTAGTGTCTTGGTTAGTGCTTTTAGTGATTATTGTTTTAGAGTTAGCTAACCTGTAAATTGCCTTAAAGCTGAAAAACCAGTTTAAATAACTGTTAGCTAACATGGCAGGACAGCTGGGGCCTGTTGCACGCACATCCTGTGCCATGTGGGAACTCCACAACACTTTGTGTGTCCTGGAAAACCACGTGTGCAGGAAGTGCCACCAACTGCTCGAGCTCGAGCTCAGAGTTTCTGAGCTTGAGGGGCGGCTGGCGTCACTACAGTGCATTCGGGAAGCTGAGAGTTTCATGGACAAGAGGTGGTCACCCCGCAGCTCCAGAGAGTTCAGGTGGAGAGGGAATTGGTGACCACCAGACAGATTAGGAGGAACAGGTAGGCAGTGCAGGAGTCCCCTGGGAGTGAGGCACTCACAAACTGGTATTCAGTGTTGAATACCAGTGAGGGTGTTGACACTTCGGGGGAGTGCAGTCAGGAGCAAATCCACAGCACCATGGGAGACTCGGCTGCACGGGGGGGGGCACAAGAAATACAGTTGTTATAGGGATTCGGTAGTCGGGAGGATAGACAGGTGTTTCTGCAACCGCCGATGTGAGTCCCACATGGTGTGTTGCCTCCCTGGTGCCAGGGTAAAGGTCATCACCGAGAGGGGGCAGAACATTTTGAGGGGGGAAGGGGAACAGCCAGAAGTCATGGTCCACATGGGAACCAATGACATAGGAAGGAAAAGGGTCGAGGTCCTGCAGTCAGGGTTTCAGGAGCTAGGGAGGAAGTTAAAAAGCAGGACCTCAAAGGTAGTAATCTCTGGATTACTCCCAGTGCCACGTGATAGTGAGTATAGGAATAGTAGGATAAGACAGGTTAATGTGTGGCTGGAGGAATGGTGCAGGAGGGAAGATTCCTGGAGCATTGAGACCAGTTCTGGGGCAGGAGGGATCAGTTCAAGATGGACGGGTTGCACCTCAACAGAGCTGGGACCAATGTCCTCACAGGGAGGTTAACTAGTGCCGTGGGGGAGGGTTTAAACTAATTTGGCAGGGGGATGGGCACCAGGATGAAACATTAGAGAGGAGAAACAAGGTGCACAGAGGACTGGGAGGGACAGGTAGCACTAGAAAAGAGAATAGTTCAGAAATAGGAGGGATCAGTCAGGGGGCAAATACGAGGCAATCTAAGATGAGATTGGAATGCATGTGTGTAAATGCATGTAGCGTGATAAATAAGGTTGGTGAGCTGCAGACTCAAGTCGCCACATGGGACTATGATATAGGGGCAATAACAGAGACCTGGCTCAAGGAAGGGGAGGGTTGGGTACTTAATATTCCTGGCTACAAGGTATTCAGGAAAGATTGGGAAGGAAAGATAGGAGGCGGAGGGCAGTATTGATGAAAGAAACTATTATAGCACTGGAAACAGATGATGTAGTTGAGGGGTCAAAGAAAGAATCTATTTGGTTAGAATTAAGGAACAATAGAGGAGCTATTTCGCTACTGGATGCATACTGTAGGCCACCCAATAGTGGGAAGGAGATAGAGGAGCAAATTTGCAGGCAACTTACAGAAAGATGCAAGAACTTTAGAATGGTGATAATGGGGAACTTCAATTATCCCAATATAGACTGGGACAGTAACAGTGCAAAGGGCAAAGAGGGGGAGGAATTCCTGAAATGTTTACAAGAGAACTTTCTTGAACAATGTGTTTCCAGCCCAACGAGGAAGGAAGCAGTGCTGGATCTAATTCTGGGAAATGAAGTGGGGCAAATGGAGCATGATTCAGTGGGGGAGCACTTCGGGCACAGTGATCATAATATCATTAGGTTTAGAATAGCGATGGAAAAGGACAAGGAACAATCAAATGTGAAATTAATTAACTGGAGAAGGGTTAATTCCAGTGAGTTAAAAGGGGATCTTGCCCAGGTGAATTGGAATCATAAATTGGTAGGCAAAACAGTAATTGAACAATGGGAGGCCTTAAAGGAGGAGATGGCTCGGGTACAGAGTAGTCACATTCCCACGAGGGGGAAAGGAAGGGCATCCAAAGGGCATCTAAACTAGAGCTCCCTGGATGACTAAAGATACAGAGATTAAAATGAAACAGAAAAAGGAGGCTTATGACAAATGTAAGGTTCATAATACAGTAGAGAACCAGGCTGAATACAGAAAGTAAAGAGGAGATCTAAAAAAGTAAATAAGTGGGACAAAGAGAGAATATGCAAATAGATTAATGGCTAACATAAAAGGGAAACCAAAAGTCTTTTATAAACATATAAATAGTAAAAGGGTAGTCAAAGGAAGGGTGGGACCAATTAGGGACAAAAGATGAGATCGTCTTGTGGACGCAGAGGGTGTGGCTGAGGCACGAAATGAATACTTCGCATCCGTCTTCACTAGAGAAGAGGATGCTACCATTGTAAAGGAGGAGGGAGTAGCGATATTGGATAGGATAAAAGTAGATAAAGAGGAGGTAGTTAAAAGATTGGCAGTACTCAAAGTAGAAAAGTCACCCGGTCCGGATGGGATGCATCCTGGGTTGCTGAGGGAAGTAAGGGTGGAAATTGCGGAGGCTCTGGCCACAATCTTCCAATCTTCCTTAGATATGGGGGCAGTGCCAGAGGACTGGAGGATTGCAAATGTTACACCCCTGTTCAAAAAAGGGGAGAGGGATAAACCCGGCAATTACAGGCCGGTCAGCCTGACATCTGTAGTGGGGAAACTTTTAGAGACAATAATCCGGGACAAAATTAATTGGCACTTGGAAAAGTATGGGCTAATAAATGAAAGTCAGCACGGATTTGTTAAAGGAAAATCGTATTTGACTAACTTGATTGAGTTCTTTGATGAAGTAACAGAGAGGGTTGATGAGGGCAGAGTGGTTGATGGTTGCATGGTATATGGACTTTCAAAAGGCATTTGATTAATTATCACATAACAGACTTGTTAGCAAAATTAAAGCTCATGGGATAAAAGGGACAGTGGCAGCGTGGATACAAAATTGGCTAAGGGACAGAAAGCAGAGAGTAATGGTGAACAGTTGTTATTTCAGACTGGAGGGAAGTATACAGTGGTGTTCCCCAGGGATCAGCGTTAGGACCACTGCTCTTTTTGATATATATTAATGACCTGGACTTGGGTATAGAGGGTATAATTTCAAAGTTTGCAGATGACACAAAACTCAGAAATGTGGTAAACAATGTGGAGGATAGTAACAGACTTCAGGAGGACATAGACAGACTGGTGAAATGGGCAAACACATGGCAGATGAAATTTAACGCAGAGAAGTGTGAAGTGATACATTTTGGTAGGAAGAATGAGGAGAGGCAATATAAACTAAATGGCACAATTTTAGAGGGAGTGCAGGAACAGAGAGACCTGAGGGTGTATGTACACAAATCTTTGAAGTGGCAGGACACGTTGAGAAGGCTGTTAAAAAAGCATATGGGATCCTAGGCTTTATTAATAGAGGCATACAAAAGCAAGGAACATATGAACATAAGAAATTGGACCAGGAGTAGGCCATACGGCCCCCCGAGCCTGCTCTCCAATTCAATAAGATCATGGCTGATCTTCTACCTCAACTCCACTTTCCCGCCCTATCTCCATTTACTTTGATTCCCTTAGTGTCCAAATATCAATTGATCTCAGAAGTTATGCTAAACCTTTATAAAACACTGGTTAGGCCGCAGCTGTAATATTGTGTTCAATTCTGGGCACCACACTTTAGGATGGATGTCAAGGCCTTAAAGAGGGTGCAGAAGAGATTTACTAGAATGGTACCAGGGATAAGGGACTTGAGTTATGTGAAGAGATTGGAGAAGCTGGCGTTGATCTCCTTCAAACAGAGAAGGTTAAGGGGAGATTTGACAGAGGTGTTCAAAATCATAAACGTTTTTGATAGAGTAAGTAAGGAGAAACTGCTTCCAGTGGCAGACAGGTCGGTAACCAGAGGACACAGATTTAAGGCGATCAGCAAAAGAGCCAGAGGCGACATGAGGAAACATTTTTTTACACAGCGAGTTGTAATGATCTGGAATGCACTGCTTGAAAGGGTGGTGGAAACAGATTCAATAATAACTTTCAAAAGGGAATTGGATAAATACAAAAAAAAATTACAGGGCTATGGGGAAAGAGCAGAGGAATGGGACTATGTGGATAACTCTTTCAAAGGGCAGGCATGGGCATGATGGGCCAATTGGCCTCCTCCTGTAGTGCACCTACTATGATACTATGAACTGGAACAGGATATAATGTCCCAAAAAACCTGTCACTTTTTGATAAATTCATCTCGGCCGACTTGTCTTTTTTTTTTAACCATTTTTGCTCTTTCCCTACGCTCTTCAGTCACGCACCTAAATGACTCTTGAATCCATTTATATTGTGTCTTGCCATGGCCTTTCCTGGGAATTTATTCCATAAGTCTATTATTTTTTCGGACATGATGTTCTGCCAGACTTCCCTTCTTACATTTCATTTTCTGTCGGAGTTTTATGCTCAGAAAGTTGAGGAACGTTAATGGTGTGGAATGGAACACTGACACAGTTAGATGTGGAGAAAAGTTCCCTCTAATTTAACCTAACTATGTGCCTCAGTCCGAGCCTTAAACTCCCTACTGCATCAGTCTTATATGTTTCCCACATCAGCACCTCTGTGACCTTTCTGAGTGAGTTGGCCAGTTTAGTACAAATTGGTGTCATTTCTGTCTGTGGTCCTTTATTCAATGGGAACTGCTTTGAGATTGTTCAGACTCGTTTCACACAGGACTCTTTCAGGCGGCAAACAGCCGAGAATTTCATCCCATAAGTCGAGTTGGATTTTAACCCAGTTCCACTGGTTGACCCCACCGCGTGACTTTGTCCCTTTAACCTTCTTTAACTTTGTCAGCCATGGCTAAGTGGGTGGCTCTCTCGCCTCTGAGTCAGAAAGTCATGGGTTCAAGGCCCACTTCAGAGACTTGAGCACAAAATCCAGGCTGACACTCCCAGTGCAGCACTGAGGGAGTGCTGCACTGCCAGAGGTGCCGTCTATCAGATGAGACGTTAAACTCAAGCCCCATCTACCCTCTCAGGCAGATGTAAATGATCTCATGGCACTATTTCGAAGAAGAGCAGGGGAATTCTCCACGTTGTCCTAGCCAATATTTATCCCTCAACCAACATCACGTGAAACAGATTATCAGATCATTATCACATTTTTTTTATTCGTTCATGGGACGTGGCCGTCGCTGGCGAGGCCGGCATTTATTGCCCATCCCTAATTGCCCTTGAGAAGGTGGTGGTGAGCCGCCTTCTTGAACCGCTGCAGTCCGTGTGGTGAAGGTTCTCCCACAGTGCTGTTAGGGAGGGAATTCCAAGATTTTGACCCAGCGACGATGAAGGAACGGCGATATATTTCCAAGTCGGGATGGTGTGTGACTTGGAGGGGAACGTGCAGGTGGTGTTGTTCCCATGTGCCTGCTGCTCTTGTCCTTCTAGGTGGTAGAGGTCGCGGGTTTGGGAGGTGCTGTCGAAACTGCTGTTTGTGGGACCTTGCTGTGTGCAAATTGACTACCCTGTTTCCTACATTACGACAGTGACTACACTTCAAAAGTACTTCATTGGCTGCAAAGTGCTTTGGGACGTCCTGAAGTCGTGAAAGGAGCTGTATAAATGCAAGTTCTTTCTCTCCTAATTTGAGCATGGTCCTCCTGATATCTACATCCCTTACCGTAGTAATCAAACCCCTGGATTTTCTAAGGGGATTCTCCCAACTTTATGGCCAGAACTTCCACAGCTGGTTATTGGAACCCTGGGAGAAACATTGTAAACAGCCAAAGGCAGCCACTTACGCCTTTTCTCCAGGGCTTCTGTCGAAGTTACAGTGGAAAAGCGGGACAATTCTGCAGAAATTTTCCCCAGTTTGGATCAACTTTGTCAATCCCCTTCATTATGTATTTCATAGAATTACATAGAATTCACAGCACAGAAACAGGCCATTCGGCCCAACTGGTTTATGCTGGTGCCGATGCTCCACACGAGCCTCCTCCCACCCTACTTCATCTAACCCTATCAACATAACCTTCTATTCCTTTCTCCCTCATGTACCGATCTAGCTGCCCCATAAATGCACCTATGCTGTTTGCCTCAACTACTCCATGTGGTAACAAGTTCCATATTCTCACCACTCTCTGGGTAAAGAAGTCTCTCCTCTGGAAGACGTCGTAACAAAGTTCTGGAGACTAGCCCCTTTTGAGCAAAGAGTGCAGCAGGGAGGTGAACCATCCTTGATGGAAAATGATCAAGAGATAATAAACACTATATATTATTTCAGTAAGTACACTTAAATAAGAAAGATTCATTTATAACTTAACATATTTGCAAGATGTTACAAATGCACATTGTATCCAAATCTGCGTTAATAAATGGCACTGTGACTTTATTAAAAAAAGTGTGAAAAAGTCTGAGTAACCAAAATTAAAAAATAGACTCCCTCATAAGAATTCAGATCTGGTTTTAGTTACTTAATTTCACACAACGAGACAGAATTATTAATTGCAGGCTCAAAAAACCATGGATTCATTTGTAGGTTAAAACCTTGTCATGTCTTATCATAAGTAATTTATAAGGCGATATAACAGCAAACCAACAAAACAGATTAAATTTAACTATTTTAAGGCTCTCCCATCATTACTCACAAACCACCCAAGCATCGGAATTAGACTGAGATATGTGTTATCCTGTCAGTATGACAGAGAGGGGGGGAGGGTTTCAGCAATGAGCCACATGAATTCGATTTAGCAAACTCATTAATTTGACTTGTCGTTTCTACATTACAGTCGGAAAGATAATACAATTAAATTAGTTCGATCAAGACCATATGGTAATTTTTTTTTGTGTGTGTGTTATTTTTTTTTGATGGGAGAGAGTGGGTGGGGAGCAAGGTGGTACCAGCAATTAAAAGGTTTTGATTAAATGAAGATCCTTATGGATTTGTCTTCAAAACAACCAACAGGCGAGCAGGGCACTTCATACCAGCTCTCATGACGAATTTGCCCTTTTTATAGTGCTGTGATGTCTGCATTGTTCCTACTCTCCTCGAGCGGTAAGGCAAGGGTGGGGATGATACAGTGGCTTTTGCGCCCAAAATCAATGGGATGAAATTCCTACCACAGACGGCCGATCTGCTCCATCAGGTTACCGGCCAGGCTGCGAGGTTGGAAATTTCCCCCGATATTTCAAACTCTGTGTGCACATCATGTAGAATAGTGGGGGCCATGGGTTTGGTGAGTTAGTGCGCTGGCCAGTGTGATACTCAGCCACACAGACCAGGGAGGCCCCACGTTTGATCGCTGGTCCATGCTGAGTTTGTTGACCTCAGTAGGGATGGCAATGGAGGAATGTTATAATTGGGCTCAGTATCCCTGTAGAATCACAAACGATTCCTATTTATCATCACCATGCAGTGACTTCTGTGTGTGTGTGTGTGTGCGTGTGTGTGTACGTGTGTGCGTATGTATGTATCTGTGTGCGTGTCTATGTATGTTGCTAAATTTAAATCTGAGATAGATAGCTTTTTGGCAACCAAAGGTATTAAGGGATATGGGTCAAAGGCAGGTATATGGAGTTAGATCACAGATCAGCCATGATCTTATCAAATGGCGGAGCAGGCATGAGGGGCTGAATGGCCTATTCCTGTTCCTATGTTCCTATGTGTGTGTGTTTGTTTGTGTAAGTGTGTGTATGTACGCATCTGGGAACCGTACCTCAGGAAGGATATATTGGCCTTGGAGGGGGCGTAGCGCAAATTCACGAGAATGATACTGGGGATTAGAGGGTTAAATTATAAGGACGTATTGCATTATCTTGGCTTGCATTCCCTTGCATTTAGAAGATTGAAGGGTGATCTGATCGAGGAGTTTAAAATATTAAAAGGATTCGATAGGGTGGTTACAGAGAAACTATTTCCTTTGATGGGGGAATCAAGAATGAGGGGACATCATCTTAAAATTAGAACTAGGCCGTTCAGGAGTGAAATCAGGAGGCACTTTTTCACACAAAAAATAGTGGAAATCTGGAACTCTCCCCGAAAAGGCTATGGATGGTGGGGGACAATTGAAGCTTTCCAGACTGAAATCGATAGAATATTGTTGGGTAAGGGTATCAAGGGATATGGAGCTGAGGCGGGTAAATGGAGTTGAGGTGCAGGTCAGCAATGATCTAATTGAATGGCAGAATAGGCTCAAGGGGTTGAATGGCCTCCTCCTGTTCCTTGAAAGCATAGGAACATGGCAACATAGGAACAGGAGTAGGCCATTTAGCCCCTCGAGCCTGTTCTGCCATTCCATGAGATCACAGCTGATCTATGACCAAACTCCATATACCTGCCTTAGCCCCATATCCCTTGATATCTTTGGTTAATAAAAATCTACCTATCTCAGATTAAAAATTAACAATTGAGCTAACTTCAACTGCTTTTCGCAGAAGAGAGTTCCAACTTTCTCCCACCCTTTGCGTGTAGAAGTGTTTCCAAACTTCACTCCTGAAAGTCCTGGCTCTAATTTTTAGGCTATGTCCCCCAGTCCTAGACTCTCCAACCAGCGGAAGTAGTTTCTCTCTATCTCCCCTATCAGTTCCCCAGAATATCTTGAAAACGTCAATCCAATCACCCCTTAATCTTCTAAATTCCAGAGAATACAACGCTAGTTTGTGTAATCCCTCCTCGTAATTTAACCCTTGGAGTCCAGGTATTGTTCTAGTAAATTTACACTGCATTCCCTCCAAGGCCAATATATCCTGCTTAAAGTGCGGTGCCCAGAACTGAACACAATATTCCAGCTGTGGTCTAACTAGGGTTTTGTACAGCTGTAGTTTAACTCCTATCCCCTTCTATTCTAGTCCTCTAGATATAAAGACCAGCATTCCATTAGCCTTTTAGATTATTTTCTGTACCTGTCCATGACATTTTAATGATCTACACACATGGACCCCTAAGTCTCTTTGGACCTCCACTGCTTTGAGCTTTCACCATTTAGAAAGTACTCTGATCTATGCTTTTTAGGTCCAAAGTGGATGATCTCACACTTGCCTACACTGAAATCCATTTGCCACAGTTTTGCCCATTCACTTAATCTATTAATATCTCCCTGTAATTTTATGCTTCCATCTACACTGCTTACAATGCTGCCTATCTTTGTGTCAATGGCAAACTTGGATATGTGGCTCTCTATCCCATCATCTAAGTCGTTAATAAATACAGTGAATAGTTGAGGTCCCAACACAGATCCCTGTGGGACACCACTAGTCACATCCTTCCAATTTGAGTACCTGCCCATTATCCCTACGCTCTGTCTCCTGCTGCTCAGACAATTTCCTAACCAAGTCAATAATTTGCCCTCAGTTCCATGAGCTTCAACTTTAGCTAACAGTCTCTTATGAGGGACTTTATCGAATGCCTTCTGGAAGTCCATATAAACAACATCCATAGACATTCCCCTGTCCGCTATTTTAGTCACCTCTTCAAAAAATTCAATCAGGTTTGTCAAACATGACCTGCCCTTTACAAATCCATATTGGCTCTCTCTGATCAGCTGAAAATATTCAAAGTGTTCAGTCATTCTATCCTTAATTATAGACTGTAGTAATTTCCTGACAACAAATGTTAGGCGAACTGGTCTATAATTGCCTGGTTTCCCTCCCTCACCTCTCTTAAATAGCAGAGTAACATGTGCAATTTTCCAATCTAAGGGAACGGTTCCTGAATTGAGAGAACTTTGGAAGATTATAGTTAGAGCATCTGCAATGTTCTCACCTACTTCGTTTAAAACCCTGGGATGGAAACCATCTGGTCCAGGGGATTTGTCACTCTTTTGTGCCATTATTTTCTTCATTTACTGTTAAATGCAGATTCCAAAAGAGGAGGATGCAGGCATTCCTACCATCCACCCCTCTTCCCTCCATCCCAATGTTAGTTTGGGGTAATGTCTAAGGTGGGGGGAACTCCCAAGCTCCTCCAGAAACCCCGCCGGATTGGCCAGTCTTCAGCCAGATGGGTCTGCAACCCACCCCAAACATGGACAAAAGAGCTGAATTCCAGAGGTGAGGTGAGAGTGACTGTCCTTGACATCAAGGCAGCATTTGACCGAGAGTGGCACCAAGGAGCCCTAGTAAAATTGAAGTCAATGGGAATCAGGGGGAAAACTCTCCAGTGGCTGGTGTCATACCTAGCACAAAGGAAGATGGTAGTAGTTGTTGGAGGCCAATCATCTCAGCCCCAGGACATTGCTGCAGGAGTTCCTCAGGGCAGTGTCCTAGGCCCAACCATCTTCAGCTGCTTCATCAATGGCCTTCCCTCCATCATAAGGTCAGAAATGGGGATGTTCGCTGATGATTGCACAGCGTTCAGTTCCATTCACTACCCCTCAGATAATGAAGCAGTCCGTGCCTGCATGCAGCAAGACCTGGACAACATCCAGGCTTGGGCTGATAAGTGGCAAGTAACATTTGCGCCGGACAAGTGCCAGGCAATGACCATCTCCAAAAAGAGAGAGTCTAACCACCTCCCCTTGACATTCAACAGCATTACCATCGCCGAATCCCCTACAATCAACATCCTGGGGGTCACCATTGACCAGAAACTTAACTGGACCAGCCACATAAATACTGTGGCTACAAGAGCAGGTCAGAGGCTGGGTATTCTGTCGCGAGTGACTCACCTCCCGACTCCCCAAAGCCTTTCCACCATCAACAAGGCACAAGTAGGAGTGTGATGGAATACTCTCCACTTGCCTGGATGAGTGCAGCTTCAACAACACTCAAGAAGCTCGACACCATCCAGTACAAAGCAGCCCGCTTGATTGGCACCCCATCCATCACCCTAAACATTCACTCCCTTCACCACCAGCGCACTGTGGCTCCAGTGTGTACCATCCACAGGATGCACTGCAGCAACTCGCCAAGGCTTCTTCGACAGCACCTCCAAAACCCGCGACCTCTACCACCTAGAAGGAGAAGGGCAGCAGGCACATGGGAACAACATCACCTGCACGTTCCCCTCCAAGTCACACACCATCCCAATTCGGAAATACATCGCCGTTCTTTCATCATCGCTGGGTCAAAATCCTGGAACTCCCTTCCTAACAGCACTGTGGGAGAACCTTCACCACATGGACTGTAACAGTTCAAGAAGGCGTCTCACCACCACCTTCCCAAGGGCAATTAGGGATGGGCAATAAATGCCGGCCTCGCCAGCGACGCCCACATCCCATGAACAAATTTTTTAAAACCCTCTTTGGAGCAGAAAGGTGTCACCAGAATTTCTACCCTCCTGTGTTCTGATGTTCATGCTGATGTCAAAGGCCGAAAATTACAAATTAGTTCCTTCCAAAGCAGTACCAAGTATCGTGCATCTCTTGTGTATCCCCAACTTCTTTTGTTCCTCAATGGTGGCCGTACCTTCAGCCCGCCAAGGCCCTAAACTGTGGAATTCTCTTGCTAAACCTCTCCACCTCCCTCTCCTCCTTTAAGACACTCCCTAAAACCTATCTCTTTGACCAAGCTTTTGGTCGCCATTCCTAATATCTCCTTATGCAGCTCGGTGTCAAATTTTTGCCTGATTACACTCCTGTGAACCGCCTTGGGACGATTTTACTACATTAAAGCTGCTATATAAATGCAATTTGTTGTTGTTCCATTATTTTATGAAACGACCTTTGAAATTAGCCATTTTGAGTGGTTCTTTTAAGATTAATAATGGAACAATAGGTGCCATGCTGAGCTACGCATTTAAATAAGTTGTTAATGTGGCTGCCACTATATGGGAGAAATTAGAAGTCTTGCGATAAAATGCTTATTAAAATATTATTGCAAATAATGTAACCTTTCGTCACATTCTGCAGTGTTTGCATGAACAGAGATGGTTTTGTTTAAGGGAATTGTGCCATTTAAAATATTAAATTAGATCATTTTATAGGATTCTATGTAAAACAATTATACTGGAATGGTGCAATAAAAGAGGCCCTTTAACCCAGTATAAATTGGAGTTTATTGAATACAGTAATAAATATTTAATTGTCATAACCTGAATCTGATCATTGTGGTATTTCTCAGCTGTGGTTATAATGGAATTAAAGGTTTTTGCTTAATCCCAGGCACCAGTACTTTTATGTGTCGATCAATTCTACACTTGCACAAGACCCTGAAATTTAGAACCCTGACAAGGCCTAAAACTAAAGACAAAAGAAAGAAAGACTTGCATTTATATAGCGTCTTTCATGACCATAGGATGTCCAAAAGCACTTTACAGCCAATGAAGTACTTTAGAAGTGTAGCCACTGTTGCAGCGTAGGGGAACGCGGCAGCCAATTTGCGCACAGCAAGTTCCCTCAAACAGCAATAATGACCAGATAATCTGTTGATTGAGGGATAAATATTGGCCGGAGCACCTTGGAGAACTCCCCTGCTCTTCCATCCGAAATAAACTCGAGCTCAGCCGAAACTGCTGCCCGTATCCTAACTCGCACCAAGTCCCGTTCTCCCATCCCCCCTGTGCTCGCTGACCTACATCGGCTCCCGATCCGGCAACGCCTTGATTTTAAAATTCTTATTCTTGTTTTCAAATCCCCCCATGGCCTCACCCCTCCCTATCTCTGTAACCTCCTCCAGCCCTACAACCCTCCGAGAACTCTACATACCTCCAATTCTGGCCTCATGCGCATCCCCAATTTCCTTCACCCTCACCATTGGCGGCCGTGAATTCAGCAGCCTAGGCCCCAAGCTCTGGAATTCCCTCCCTAAACCTTTCCGCATCTCTTCCTCTCTCTCTCTCGCCTCCTTTAAGATGTTCCTTAAAATCTACCTCTTTGACCAAGCTTTTGATCATCTATCCCAATATCTCCTTATGTAGTTCGGGTGTCAAATTTTGCCTGATAACGTTCCTGTGAAGCACCTTGGGATAGTTTACTACATTAAAGGTGCTATATAAATGCAATTTGTTGTTGTTTTAAGAAGCTGTGTTTATACTGGGGCTGCAGAACTGTAACCAGGCAGCAGCTATTTGGTGCTGCCTGACTCCAATTCAAACTTACAGCAGTACGGCAATCTGTCTATTACCTTTCTGTGTGATCCAACTGAGTCAGCAGCCCTGGTGCACAGCATTCTGGTTCCTTAAATTATGTTTCGCTCATGGCTTTCTTGGCTTGTGAACATGACCTCTTCAACTCCAACCTATCAAATTTCCTTCGTGATTTTTGAATCTGCGGTCAAAATGCGATTTTTCCATTAAGTGTTGATTGACTCCCCTCCTTGGCATCACTTCGCAGCTCAGTGGGTTATTGAGTGTAGTTCTCAATCCAATCACGAGGTGGAGCACTCTGCAGTAGAGTCAGTCCATTAGAGGGAGCCAACACTGGCGTAGGCCAGTCCCGTGTGAATGCTTAATGCACTAGTGCTAAATTCTTTGATACAGGCATCAACTGTGACTCAGTGGGTAGCGCTCTCACCTCTGAGACGTTCAAGTCCCACTTGAGCCTGTAATTTAGGCTGACAAGCCCCGTACAGTACTGAGGGAGTACTGCACTGTCAGAGGTGCTGTCTCTCAGATGAGAGGTTGAAGCAAGGTCCTATTTGCTTTCTCAGCTGGTTGTAAAAGATCCCATGGCACTAATTTGAAGAAGAGCAGGGGAGTTCTTCCTGGCCACAATTTGTGGACATCAAGGTCCCACAAACAGCAATGAGATAATGGCCAGATAATTTATTTTAGTGACTTTGGTTGAGGGATAAATGTTGGTCAGGACACCAGGAGAACTCCCCTGCCCTACTTCAAATAGCACCATGTACCTTATCCTTAACCTTATCCGCCCAGTGATAGATCCACCCCTCCAGCAACTCAATCGCCAACGGAACTCTGTAGATCTGCCTGGCTGAAGCATCAGGTTTCCGAGCCTACATCAGACTCGTCATCCTCAAGGTAACTTGACCGCAAAGAGATCGCATTTACTCAAGTGAAATACAAAACCACAGTAGATTAGTTTTCTATAAAAAAAAACACAAAACCTCCTTTGTCAAACAGTTTTTTTAAATGTTTTTGCAAATTGTGCTTTTTTAAAAAAAAATCCCTCGTAGGCACAAAGTTGATTGAAAAAAATAATTTTAAATTAGTGTTCATCCCGCTCCTGAAAAGTCATTTTAACAAGTTAATTATTATTTTATTAAGGTTTTTTTTAATCTCTGGTAAAAGCGGAAAGCAAATTTCTCAATTAAAGGTTTCAGTGTGATTCCTTTAATGCAGCAATTTTACACCTTTAATTTTAACCAGCAGTTAGTTCGCTACAGATGAATGCTGTACTGAAGAATGAAGGTTGGAATTTTGCCCTAGGGGCATCTGATGCATGGTTTTAAAATTGGGAGTTTACTTTCTGAAACAGAATAATTAACAGGTAATAGAAAAGATGTATGTGCATAGTGCATTTATATAGTGCCTTTCACAATTTAGGACGTCCCAAAATGCTTCACAGCCAATTAAGTATTTTTAAAGTGTATTCACTATTGTAATGTGGGAAACACGGCAGCCAATTTGCAAACAGCAAGGTCCCACAAAAAGCAACGTATTAATGATCAGATTATCTGTTTTTTTAATTATGCTGGGGATAAATATTGGTCGGGGCACCTCTCCTGCTCCTCTTCTCAATAGTGCCATGGGATCTTTTACGTCCACCTGATAGGGCAGACGGGGCCTCGGTTTAACGTCTCATCCCAAAGACGGCGCACTCCGACAGTGCAGCACTCCCTCAGTACTGCACTGGAGTGTCAGCCTGGATTCTGTGCTTAAGTCGTTGGAGTTGGACTTGAACCCACAATCTTTTGACACAGAGGCGAGAGTGCTAGCAACTGAGCCTACGGATTACTAGTTGAGTAATATAACAACGACACTACTGTATCCTGGCTGGACAATCTTAACTCTCCTACTACTCCTCTCTCCCTGTTTCTCCTCCATGAAGCGCTTTGGGACATCTATTATGTAAAAGGCCCTGTGTAAATGCAAATTGTTCTGCTGGTTTGCTGTATTGAGTCATGCCCTGCCTGAGACGTTGGTCTTCAAAGGGTAAAAATAATTTTACTTGAACTCTTAATAACTTTAATATGGCTCACATAAGTTGTACTTGTTAGCATTCAGAGTTATTAAAAAAAACAAGCCTGTGGCTGTGTGAAGACTATGATTGGTTTTGACTGCAATTTGAGAAGAAAAAAAATCTAGCATGTCCATCTCACAGCATGAATAATTCAGTTTTAATTCTGTTCCTTGATATTTAGCTAAATCATTGTGACTGGTCTGTATCTTTTTAAATCCGGTGTACTGGCAATATCCACTTCACTTACATTTATAATGTTCAAATAATATCAATTTATTTTTGTATGAAAACCATTCAGTCTTTTAGCGTGAAGAAAATGAATTATTGAATTGGAAATTAGTTCATTGTCTATTATCACTTCATTGCTCCAATTGACGGCAAGTGAAATATTCAGGGCACGCGAGAGATGAATACATTTTAGTTTCGTTGGAGAAGACCCTTGCCTTGAATTGACGCCATGAAAAGACGCCACCCAAAAGAAGGAAAGAAAAAAAGAAAGAAAAAAAGGAAGTCTTGCATTTATCATAGAATTATAGTATGTTGCAGCACAGGAGGAGGCCCTTCGGCCCATCATGCCTGTGCCGACTCTTTGAAAGAGTCATCCAATTAATCCCGTTCCCCTGCTCTTTCCCCATCACCATGTAAATTATTCCCTTCAAGTATTTATCCAATTCCGTTTTGAAAGTTATTATTGAATCTGCTTCCACCACCCTTTCAGGCAGTGCATTCCAGATCATAACAACTCACTGCATAAAAAAATGTTTCCTCATGTGGCCTCTGGCTCTTTTGCCAATCACCTTACATCAGAGACCTCTGGTTACCGACCCTCCTGCTACCGGAAACAGTTTCTCCTTATTTATTCTATCAAAACCATTCATGATTTTGAACACCTCTATCAAATCTCCCCTTAACTATCTCAGTTTTAAGGTGAACAATCCCAGCTTCTCCACTCTCTCCACATAACCGAAGTCGCTCATTCCTGGTATCATTCGAGTAAATCTCTTCTCCCCCCTTTCTAAGGCCTTGACATCCTTCCTAAAATGTGGTGCCCAGAATTGAACACAATACCCCAGCTGCATCCTAACCAATGTTTTATAAAGGTTTAGCATAACTTCTTTGCTTTTGTACTCTATGGGTTCGATATTGCCATGGCTGCGGGTTCGCGGCGGGGGGGCTATTGCGCGCCCGGTGAAATCAGTCTGCCCCCCGCGCGATCGCAGCCTAATTGGATCCACTTACCTGGTCTTCCGGGTTCCCCACTGCTGATCTGCGCGTCGGGCGGGCTGCGCATGGGCAGTAAGGTCTGTCAGCTGGAGGAGCTCTATTTAAAGGGGCAGTCCTCCACTGACTGATGCTGCAACAAATAGGAAAAATTACAGCATGGAGCAGCCCAGGGGGAAGGCTGCTCCCAGTTTAATGATGCCTCACTCCAGGTATCATTAGACGGGGTGAGGAGGAGGGGGAGGACAGAGATCTTCCCCCCGGCGGGCGGGAGGAAGCGGCCTGCCTCTGCACCAGGAAGGCCTGGCTCGAGGTGGCAGAGGAGGTCACCTGCACCACCAACATATCGCCCACCTGCATACAGTGCAGGAGGCGCTTCAATGACCTAAGTAGGTCAGCCAAAGTGAGTACACTTACTCATTCCCCTACACTCCGTCTGCCACATCACCGCCCCCGCCCCACATCTCCTTCTGCACTGCCAACACTACTCTGTCACTTCACCCCTCATACCCACTCAAAGCTCATCCTCATCTTACCTGCACCTACTCACCTCGCCAGTACTCATCCCACCACTACCACTCAACCCAATCCTCATACAATCTCATGGCTCTATCTCATACTCACCCTCTCGTGCATCTCTTTCACGGTCAGCCTCACTCAACCTGCCACTACCTGTGCTGCAGCCACAGGGCATGCATCACATATGTGCAGTAGGCAGCGTAAGGCAAACGTGTCGTGAGCATGAAGGGGATGCACAAGGGTGTTTGAGGGTTTGTCATGGTTTTTACTTGTATTTAATTTCTGACCAACTCACATCACATATTATATTGGCACCACTACTGCCACATCTTTGCGAATCTTGTCTGGTTTGTGCAATAATGCCCTTTCCTGAGGATCACAATGAAGACCCACAACTGATGCCACCCATTGTGTCACTGCAGAGTGGGTGTAGGTGTATTTGCAGGGCTCTTTTGTGCAGACGACTGAGAGACATCGGCGATGTCCCCGGTGGCACCCTGGAAGGATGCGGAGGAGAGGTTGTTGAGGGCAGTGGTGACGTTGACAGCGACAGGTAAGAAGATGGTGCTCGGGCCAGCCGGGAGCAGCTCGGCATGAAGGAGGCTGCAGATGTCCACGACTACATGTCGAGTGACTTTGAGCCTCCGTGTGCACTGCTGCTCAGAGAGGTCCAGGAAACTGAGCCTCGGTCTGTGGACCCTGTGCTGAGGGTAGTGCCCCCTGCGACGCATCTCTCTCTGCCGTTGCCCTCCCTCCTGCTGTGCAGGTGGATGTGTCACAGCACTGTGTTGTGGAGCTCCACGTGTCAGAGGTGGACGGCGTGGCCGGCGAGGCTGGTGATGCTGTTCGCCCTCCGAGGAGGTCATGACTGCAGCTACGGCGGCCCCCATCCGGAAGATATACATCTGAGGGGGTCCGCAAGGTAAGTACATGTCTCTGGACCCCGGGGTAAGTGTGCAAGTTGGTGCATTTGATTGTCAGGAGGAGGGTGGTGGAGGGCAAACTTTGTCCCAAGTGACAGAGTGGCCTCCTGCAATGAGTGAGGGTCTCCCCTCCCAACCTGTCAAATGGACCTTTGCAGCTGCTACAGGCTGACAGCTGCAACACGTCCATTTCAACTGGGAGTGTTACCCCCAGTGTGGGAAACAGTCCCAGTTGTCTCTAAAATCCCACCCCTCCTCACATATTCCCTTAATCAGGTCTGTTAATGACTTGAAATAGCAATGTAAATAGTCTCAAGTGACACCCCGCCGGCTTTAATTGCCTGCGGGAGTCCCACATGCGGGGGCTGTGCGCGCAAGTCGGCGCGTCTGTGGGGAACTCGGAAGTGGGCGGGTTGGAGCCGGGCTCCCGACCCGCTCCGGGATTCCCCGATTTTCGGAGTCCCCCCCCCGCCAGGAACGCACCCAATAGCGGGTGCTAAAATGGAGGCCTTTTCCTCTATTAATTAAGCCCAGGATCCCATATGCTTTTTTAGCAGCCTTCTCAACTTGTCCTGCCACCTTTAAAGATTGTGTACATATACCCCTAGGTCTCTCTGTTCCTGCACCCCCTTTAGAATTGTAGCATTTAGTTTATATTGTCTCTCCTCAATCTTCCTACCACAATGAATCACTTCATACTTCTCTGCGTTAAATTTCTACTCCCATGTGTCTTCCCATTTCACCAGTCTGTCTATGTCCTCCTGTAGTCTGCTACTATCGTCCGCGTTGTTTACTACATTTCTGAGTTTTGTGTCATCTGCAAACTTTGAAATTGTACCCTTTATACCCAAGTCCAGGTCATTAATATGTATGAAAAATAGCAATGGTCCTTATACTGACCCCTGGGGAACACCACTGTATACTTCCCTACAGTCTGAACTAACAACCGTTCACCACTACTCTCTGCTTTCTGTCCCTGAGCCAATTTTGTGTCCACGCTGCCACTGCTCCTTTAATCCCATGGGCTTTAATTTTGCTAACAAATCTATCATGTGGTACTTTATCAAATGCCTTTTGAAAGTCCATGTACACAACATCAACCGCATTACCCTCATCAACCCTATCCGTTACTTCATCAAAGAACTCAATCACGTTAGTCCAACACAATTTATATAAACTGCTTTCATGACATCAGGATATCACAAAGCGCTTTACAGCCAATGAAATACTAAACTTGAAATCTCTCTGAGTGTTATTTTAGGAGAGGTATCGACCCATTTATTTTAAACATGTTAAAACCGCCACTAAAATAGTGGGTAAAGGAATTTCAAACGAACACATTGAGCATCTGTAATTTATATCCCACGGTGTAATTTCCAGGCCTGTGTTTCCTCAGAAATTGGAGGTTATTAGTTGCCAAATGTCTGCAAGGCCTACGTCTCTACAAATATTACATACAAGTGAGGTGCCCTGCTCTCCCACTGACCCTTCCTTCGACGGTGAGAACAGGGCTGGAGGCTCCCTTTCTCATAACTCATCCCCTCCTACTTGTTATCTTCCAAAATTCTATAGATTCTGGAACAGTTCCTACAGATTGGAGGGTGGCAAATGTAACCCCACTATTTAAAAAAGGAGGGAGAGAAAAAGCAGGGAATTACAGACCAGTTAGCCTAACATCAGTAGTGGGGAAAATGCTAGAGTCTATTATAAAAGATGTGATAACAGAACACTTGGAGGGCATTAACGGGATTGGACAAAGTCAGCATGGGTTTATGAAAGGGAAATCATGCTTAACAAATCTACTGGAGTTTTTTGAGGATGTAACTAGAAGAATAGATAGGGGAGAACCAGTGGATGTGGTGTATTTGGATTTTCAGAAGGCTTTTAATAAGGTCCCACACAAGAGGTTAGTGTGCAAAATTAAATCACATGGGATTGGTGGGAATATACTTGCATGGAGTGAGAATTCGTTGACAGACAGGAAACAGAGAGTAGGAATAAACTGGTCTTTTTCCGGGTGGCAGGCAGTGACTAGTGGGGTACCGCAGGGATCAGTGCTTGGGCCCCAGCTAGTCACAATATATATCAACGATTTGGATGAGGGAACTAAATGTAACATTTCCAAGTTTTCAGACGACATAAAGCTGGGGTGGAATGTGAGCTGTAAGGAGGATGCAAAGAGGCTCCAATGTGATTTAGACAAGTTGGGTGAGTGGGCAAGAACATGGCAGATGCAGTATAACTTGGATAAATGTGAGGTTATCCACTTTGGTTGTAAAAACAGAAAGACAGATTATTATCTGAATGGTGATAGATTTGGAAAAGGGGAGGTGCAACAAGACCTGGGTGTCCTTGTACACCAGTTGCTGAAAGCGAGCATTCAGGTGCAGCAAGCAGTTAGGAAGGCGAATGGTATGTTGGCGTTCATTGCAAGAGGATTTGAGTACAGGAACAGGGATGTACAGGGCCTTGGTGAGACCACATCTGGAGTATTGTGTGCAGTTATGATCTCCTTATCTGAGGAAGGATGTCCTTGCCATGCAGGGAGTGCAATGACGGTTTACCAGACTGATTCCTGGGATGGCAGGACTGAAGTATGATGAGAGATTGGGTCGACTAGGCCTACATTCACTAGAGTTTAGAAGAATGAGAGGTGATCTCATTGAAACATATAAAATTCTAACAGGACTGGACAGACTAGATGCAGGGAGGATGTTCCTGATGGATGGCGAATCCATAACCAGGAGTCACAGTCTCAGGATACAGGGTATGCCATTTAGAACCGAGATGAGGAGAAATTTCTTCACTCAGAGGGTGGTGAACCTGTGGAATTCTCTACCACAGAAGGCAGTGGAGGCCAAGTCATTAAATATATTCAAGAAGAAGATAGATATATTTCTTAATGCTAAAGGGATCAAGGGATATGGGGAAAAAGCGGGAACAGGTACTGAGTTAGACGATCAGCCATGATCATTTTGAATGGCGGAGCAGGCCCGAAGGGCCGAATGGCCCACTCTTGCTCCTATTTTCTACTCAACTTCTCACCATGTCCCTCAAACCCTTCTCTCTCCAGAGATGCATCTAATTGCCTTTCGAATCTACTTTAAACATATATTTCGATGATCATGCCTGGTAACATTTATTGTCTATTGCCAATTCGAAGAAGAGTAGAGGAATTCTCCTCGATGTCCTGGCCAATATTTATCCCTCAACAAGCATCACTAAAACAGAGGATCTGGACATTATCTCATTGCTGTTTGTGGGACCTTGCTGTGTGCAAATTGGCGGCCATGTTTCCTACATAACAACAGTGACTACACTTCAAAAATACTTCAATGGCCTTAATGCATTTTGGGACATCCTGAGGTCATGAAAGGGGCAGTATAGATGCAAGGTCTTCCTTTCTTTATTTTGCAGATCCCAATCTGTCCTGGCAGTAGGAATACCTCCTTCAACCAACACCATCAAAAAACATGGTCATTCATTATCTGGTTGTTGTAGATAGAGAGAAACTGTTCCCATTGGCGGAAGGGTCAAGAACCAGAGGACATGGATTTAAGGCGATTGGCACAAGAACCAAAGGTGACATGAGGAAAAACCCTTTTACACAGTGAGTGGTTAGGATCTGGAATGCACTGCCCGGGGGGGTAGTGGGGGCAGATTCAATCATGGCCTTCAAAAGGGAACTGGATAAGTACTTGATAGGAAAAAATTTGCAGGGCTACAGGGAAAGGGCAGGGGAGTGGGACTAGCTGGATTGCTCTTGCATAGAGCCGGCGCGGACTCGATGGGCCGAATGGCCTCCTTCCGTGCTGTAACCTTTCTACGATTCTAAGTTCATTCATTCACTATTTGTGGGGCCTTGGTGTGTGCAAATTGGCTGCCGAATTAGCCTGCACAACATCAATTGCACTTTCAGATGATGCATCAAACTGAGGCCCCATCACAGAAGAGCAGGCACTTCCATTGGTGTCCTGGCAAACTTTCCTCCATCAACCAACACCATCAAAAACAGGTTATCATTATTTTTTTCTTAGGATTTTGCGGACACTTGCGTGGCAGTATTTATTGCTCATCACCAGTTGCACTGAGGGTATTACAGTCAACAAATGGTATGGTGTCACACCTAGGTCAGACCAGGTTCCTTATCCTGAAGGACAATATTGCAACCAGCTGAGTTTTCATGGCCAACACATATCTCATCGGATTTATTGAATGGTGTGATTTGAACGCGTAGCCTCTGGGTTTATTAGACCAATACGATAACCGTCATATCACCGTATCTATTTGTTTGCTGTTTGGGGGATTTTTCTGTGTACAAATTGGCTGCCGCATTTGCCTACATAACAACAGTGACTGCATAACAACAACAACTTGCATTTATATGGCACCTTTAACGTTGTGAAACATCCCAAAGCGCTTCACGGGAGCGTTATCAAACAAAATTTGACACCAAACCATATAACCATATTAGCACAGGTGACCAAAAGCTTGGTCAAAGAGGTAGGTTTTCAGGATCGTCTTTACCAAGGAAGAAGATGCTGCCAAAGTCACAGTAAAAGAGGAAGTAGTTGAGATACTGGATGGGGTAAAAATTGATGAAGAGGAGGTACTAGAAAGGCTGGCTGTACTTAAAGTAAATAAGTCACCCGGTCCGGATGGTGCCTGAGGGAAGTAAGGGTGGAAATTGCAGAGGGGCTGGCCATAATGTTCCAGTCCTCCTTAGATATGGGGGTAGTGCTAGAGAATTGCAAATGTTACACCCTGTTCAAAAAAGGGTGTAAAGATAAACCCAGCAACGACAGACCAGTCAGTTTAACCTCGGTGGTGGGGAAGCTTTTAGAAACGATAACCGGGACAAAATTAATAGTCACTTGGACAAGTGTGGATTAATAAAGGAAAGCCAGCATGGATTTGTTAAAGGCAAATTGTGTTTAACTAACTTGATTGAGTTTTTTGATGAGGTAACAGAGAGGATTGATGAGAGCAATGCGGCTGATATTGTGTATATGGACTTTCAAAAAGCGTTGGATAAAGTGACACACAATAGGCTTGTCAGCAAAATTGAAGCCCGTGGAATAAAAGGGGCAGCGGCAGCATGGATACGAAATTGGATAAGTGACAGGAAACAGAGAGTAGTGGTGAACGGTTGTTTTTCCGACTGGAGGAAGGTATATAGTGGTGTTCCCCAGGGGTCGGTACCAGGGCCACTGCTGTTTTTGATATATATTAATGACTTGGACTTGAGTGTACAGAGCTCAATTTCAAAATTTGCAGATGACACAAAACTTGGAGGTTTAGTAAACAGTGAGGAGGATAGCGATAGACTTCAAGAGGTCAATGGCAGGCAGGTGGAATATGATGAGGGACCATCAAAAAGCCATCAAAGATTCTTAAGGGCTTTGTAAGAACTGTTTAAACAGACCATTGTAAGAGAGACAGCCACAAGGCGAAACCTCTCTCTCTCTCTCTCTCTGGCTTGCTGGCTCTGGTGGGCTGCTTGTCTTGGTTCTGCCTGTGTCTGGAAAGAAGAGCAGTTTCCAGCAAACAACAAGGCGAGGGGAAGGCGGTTCGACAGGGAAGATCAGCAGCTCTAGAAGCAGGCCGACACACAAGAAGAAACCAGAGCAACAGTCCCAGTGACCATCAGACACCTCGTGGCAACAAGGGCCTTACGAAACAACCAACCGAATATTACCACCAACCAACCGGGTAATATTGAGCCACCGCGACCAAAGAAAACCAACTCGGGAGAAAACCGAAGATCTGCAAAGTTTTCACTTTGTTAAAATGCAAGTTCTTTCTTTCTTCTTCTGGCTGTTCCTCTAAACCTGAGTTGCAACTCCTTTAGTGGTTACTATACTGCATGGTGCATTAGTGAGTCACACAGAATAGAAGCTCTCAAATTCAGCCCCACTTGTGTTGTGTTAGCTGATCTCTGCCAGGGCAACGTTTGGGGTCTCTGCACCCATGGGCTAAACAGGGGGAAGAAAACAGGGGGAAGTGCTCCTGACCATCACTTACTCCTTCCTGCTGTAGTTGGACGTTGGACAAGTACTCGGCTATGAAGCCCCCCACGATAAAATAGCCTAGCAATACCCACAGTGCCGAGTCTCGTGTGTGAGGCGAGGTACATGGGCCTTACAGGTACCCGTGCATCCTCACACCAATGTGAGTCTGAGGTGAAGGGGATCAAAAAGGGCAGAAATTAGGGAGGGAAAAAAACTGCGGCGCACAGATAGCCAGACGATAAAAAAAAAGAAAGGGCTTTAATTTAAATGTAGTCACTGTTGTAATGTAGGAAACGCAGCATTCAATTTTGCTCACGGCAAGGTCCCACAAACAGCAATGTGATAATGATCATATCATCTGTTCTTTCAGTGATGTTGGTTGAAGGCTGAATATTGGCCAGAACACCCACGTTCTTCTTCAAAATAATGCCATGGGATCTTTTACGTTCAGCTAAGAGGGCAGACAGGGCCTCGGTTTAACATCTCACCCAAAAGACGACACCTCTGACAATGTAGCACTCCCTCAGTATTACACTAGGAATATCAGCCTAGATTTTGTGCTTAGGTTCCATGAAGTTAGAACTTGAACTCACAACCTTCTGATTCAGGAGAGTGCTACCAACTGAGCCACAGCTGACTGTTAGTTTCAATAGTCTGGTGCTAACATCACAGTTTTCCTTACAGCTCCATAAACTGCCCTAAACTGTCATTTTCAATGCTCAGCATCCTCGATATAAGCATTTATTGCCTAATTTCATGCAATTGGATTGGCATTACACAGTGTGCTGAGCAATGAAAACCTGTATAATTGACAATAGCGCTGTGCTTGGATTTAGGTTATGCATTTAATATTGAGAGCTGGGTCTCAAATCCACAACCTCAGGGTCAGGAATCAAATGTCAGATTTGCTGTATTACCAGGCAAGCTTCCTGTGAACCATCTTTAATTAAAATTTAATCTCGGACGTTTGACTCATGGGCCTTGCCGAGAATGTTTTCTTTGCCAATCGGGTCCCGTGTTCAACGGACCTCCTGACCACGGAGGTTACTCCGCATAAGTACGTTCACCCAATTTAAAAGTTAAGCAGAGAATGGGCCGTAATTGACACCGCGAGGTGTCGGCAAGGGGAAAAATGTAATGTTATTATACAACCTCACTTACCATTAAAGATGTCATTTGTCTTCACTCCCAGGATGAGAGGCAGCATCAATATCGCAGGTTTCCTTGTGGGCCAGAAGGAATGGCAACTCTTTCTTGTGGCGCTGATACATTGAGAGGAGCTGCACTCCATCAGTTGGCAGGCAGTACCTGACCTTTCGTCTGTACACTTAGATCCAATGATCTGCAGATGACGTGCGAAGGGCTATTTGAGACACAGACGTACAGTATCCCAAGTGCGTTGTACAGACTCCTTCCCACTTATTATAGCACGGCTGTACATTAGCAGCTGAGCTAGTTAATCAATTACCCACACAATGCAATTACATTGTGCTTTAATTGAAATCTATATCTACCCTATGAAAGGTTGATAATTCTCTCTGATTTAAAACGTTAATATCCTGGGTTGCTGTAAGTTGCCGACTAGTCATTAAGACACAGCTACAGTCCCAGTAGTTTTTAATTCCCTTTTTAAAGTGGGCTGTTCATTGGAATGTATTTCTGGGGTATGTAACATCTCTCTTCAGGGAATGAAACCTCACATTGCTTAGCCAACCAGTCAGGGATACCTGGCCACCTTCATCAGAATGGACCAAACTACACACTTTTGGAAAACTAGCAGAATTAGCCTGCCGCTACACGGTCGTATGTAAGTGTGTGTTAAGATAGCGATACATCACAACAGAAGACAAATTACGAAATGCAAGATAAAAAAATGGGAAGCTGGAGGGTAATCGACACCATGGGAACATCACGTACAAATTCTTCCCCAGGTCACACACCATCCTGATTTGGATATATATTGCGTTCCTACTTAGTCACTGGATCAAAATCCTGGAATTCCCTATCTAAAGAAAGAACGAAAGAACTTTCATTTATTAAGTGCCTTTCACTACCTCAGGATGCCCCAAAGTGCTTTACAGCCAATGAAGTACTTTGGAAGTTTAGTCACCTTTGTACTCAAAGACCATTGTGGGAGCACCATGGTTCAAGGAGAAGACCCAAGACCATTTTCTCAGGGCATTGCCCACATCGGGGCTTCCAAACGCATTTTTCATGTCAATCAACGTTGCCACCGTTACTTGCTCAAGCCACCCGTTCCTTCATCGTGGCTGGGTCAAAATCCTGGAACTCCCTACCTAACAGCACTGTGGGTGAACCTTCACCACACGGACTGCAGCGGTTCAAGAATGCGGCTCACCACCACCTTCTCAAGGGCAATTAGGGATGGGCAATAAATGCTGGCCTTGCCAGCGACGCCCACATCCCATGAACGAATATAAAAAAAAATTGTCCACCAACATTCACGCCTGGATGTGGCAGGACTGCAGAGCTTTGATCTGATCCGTTGGTTGTGGGGTCACTTAGCTCTGTCTATAGCATGCTGCTTCCGCTGTTTAGCATGCATGTAGTCCTGTGTTGTAGCTTCACCAGGTTTGCACCTCATTTTTAGGTACACCTGGTGCTGCTCCTGGCATGCTCTTCTACACTCCTCATTGAACCATGGTTGATCCCCTGGCTTGATGGTAATGGTAGAGTGAGGAATATGCCGGACCATGAGATTACAGAGCGTGGTGGAATACAATTCTGCTGCTGTTGATAGCCCACAATGCCTCATGGATGCCCAGTTTTGAGCTGCTAGATCTGTTCTGAATCTATCCCTTTTAGCATGGTTGTAGTGCCACACAACACGATGGACGGTGTCCTCAATGTGAAGATGGGACTTTTTCTCCACAAAGACTGTGTGGTGGTCACTCCAACCAATACTGACATGGACAGATGCATCTACGACAGGTAGATTGGTGAGGATGAGGTCAAGTCGGTTTTTCCCTCATGTTGGTTCTCTCACCACCTGCCGCAGTCCCAGTGTGGCGGTTATGTCCTTCAGGACTCGGTAAGCTCGATCAATAGTGGTACCATCTTGGTGGTGGACATTGAAGTCCCCCACCCAGAGTTCATTCTGTGCCCTTGCTACCCTCAGTGCTTCCTCCAAGTGGTGCTCAAGATGGAGAAGGACTGATTCATCAGCTGAGGAAGGGCTGTAGGTGGTAATCAGCAGGAGGTTTCCTTGCCCATGTTTGACCTGTGGCCATGAGACTTCATGGGGTCCGGAGTCAATGTTGAGGACTCCCAGGGCCACTCCCTCCTGACTGTATATCACTGTACCGCCACCTCTGGTGGGTCTGTCCTGCCGGTGGGACGTTGGCTGAAAGGTATGATTCTGTGAGTATGGCTATGTCAGGCTGTTGCTTGACTAGTCTGTGGTACAGCTCTCCAAATTTTGGCACAAGTCCCCAGATGTTAGTGAGGAGGACTTTGCAGGGTCGACTGGGCTTGGTTTGCCTTTGTCGTGTCCGGTGCCGAGTGGTCTAATACCACGTGGCCTGTCCAGTTTTTGGTGACCAAAAGCTGATTCAAAGAGGTAGGTTATAAGGAGCGTCTTAAAAGAGGAGAGTGAGGCAGAGAGGGCGAGATGTTTAGGGCGAAAATTCCAGATTCGGCCACCAATGGTGGAGGATGAAAATCGGGGATGCGCAAGAGGCCAGAATTGGAGAAGCGCAGAGGTCTCGGAGGGTTGTAGGGCTGGAGGAGGTTACAGAGATAGGGAGGGGCAAGGCCATGGAAGGATTTGTAAACAAGGATGAGACTTTTAAAATCGAGGCATTGCCAGTTCGGGAGCCAATGTGGATCAGCGAGCACAGGGGTGATGGGTGAACGGGACTTGGTGCGAGTTAAGATACGGGCAGCAAAGTTTTGGATGGTCTCAATTTATCTGCTATTAAATATAAAATAAATATGTACGAATTATAGAGATACTTTTGTGCAGGCAAGCCTTCCATTTTGCCGCTTCAACATTCAGGATCAGTACTTCAAAACAGACACAAGTCATCGTGGCAGCTGGAATCACTTCTAAAATTAGCCCACCAGCATAAACAATTTTTTTTTATTACAAGCGTGCGGTTATTAAATGTTTTCGAATGTCTCCCCAAGCAATAGGCAGACTGCATTTTTGGTCTGTTAATGCTATTGTGACAACTTAAATTTTGCACTTTGAAATGTTGCCATTGCTTCTTTTTACATTTTGGAATGTATTCTTAAGTGTTTCGGGCAGCTGATTTTTTTAAATATATATATATATATATATATATATTAGTCAATCTCCTATCGCATAGAACACACGGACTCAACACTTTCATCTTAAGTGGGGTTGGAGGGCTCGGGTGGGTGTAATTGGAGCAGGAAAGCCAGATGTAATTTAGTCCCCATTTTTAAGTCCTACATTCTGTCCTTAATTGTGTATAACACTTTGATTTTATGTCATCATTTTTAATTAAAGTGTAAAACTTTATCAATTGGGCCAGAAGGTCCCTGAAACAGTCACACTGTGGACCGTGAGGCCATCACAGTGTGAAACAGTCAGCTGGTAAATTGAGGTATGTTGTGAGAGGAACAGTTGGCTTTGGACCTTTGGTTCTCAAAGCTCTCCACCACTGCAGGCTTTTCTTCGCCTCATGTCTGGGTCTGCTGTAGATTAATTGATGGAGATTGACTGCCACGATTAGTCAACAACTCCATTATCATTGTATCGTGCGCGACTACCAGGATGGCCAACAAGATGTACCTTGTCTTTTTTTTTGCATGTAGCAAATCCTATATTCTATACTAAAACTGGTAATAAATTACACACTCCCGCAATCTGATTCCTTGGTGCCTAATTAATTCATTAAGGTAAATTAAACTCAAATGCAATTTCACAATGGCTCAGTTTCTTGCAACCGTGACACACACAATGAAATGGATTGATGAAATAGTTAAAAAGGCAATTTCTTCCTTCAGTGAAATTTCAAAGTTTAATTCTTTTTTCCTTCTGAATCTCCACTACAGATACAGTGATAAAGAAACTAGTTTTCTGTAAAAGCTTCCTCAAGAACGCCATTCACTGTAAGGAGAATTTAGAAGAACTAGCTTTATTATTTTTAAAAGGCAATTCCTCAATAAAGCCAAGGGACAGCTCTGCGATAAACCAAAGTCATACGTTCACATATATGGAGCTACCAGAACAGAATGTCCCTTTACTGAATACCAAACAGCTTGTTAAACAGTTGAGAGGCTCGTTCCTCTTAACCTTCAAAACCCTGTCAAAAAATAATCTTTCAAGCATGCTTTACTAAAATACCTCGGACCAGATTTTGCTGTAAAAATAAAATTGAGGCTAGCGGTGCTAACCGTTATTTATGTGCAAATCGGACGGCAACTTCCAACGAGCACACATGCGCAATTAAAGACAGAAACCCCGAAGTTGCTGTACCAGATGCCCTGCTCCTCCGTAAGCTCCGCGAAATGGCATCTCACCGGCTGGCTCCCCGTTCAAATGAATGGAACAACATGAAGTTCCTGCACTGACCTCGTAGATATGGACTAATCTCGCCAGAAAAAGTTAGGGCTTGTCCATTCTGATGTACGCACCCTTTTAATGGTGTGGTAAATCTTAATGACTGCCAAACAACCTCTCTGGTACTGAAAATTAACTTTAACAAGTGTGGAGTTTCATTCCTTCAGATTTCAATTGTTGTTGGACATTTTTAAAAAATGTAACAATTTTTTTTTACTTTTTCTTTCTGTCTCTTTTATCTCTATCTCTTAATTCAATCTTTCTTTCCCTCTCTTTATTTCGCTTTCTGTACCTGATTTGACATTGAATTCACTGTTCTAACACACACTTCCTGGTTCAGTCTCTGTGTAGCTTATTAACATGCTTCAATCTGATTGGTTATGGGGATGCACAGTTGCTTGCCCTGTTCACACAGGTCCCAGATGCCCCGTAGAGGGCACCGTCCTGTGCTTTTTGGATCTCTAATTTACAGGAAGTTGCCTTGCAAAAGCTCGTAGGAAATCTCTGGGCAAGTGCAAGTCTAACGGACGGCTGGTGCTGTTCATTCACCGCTCGGAGCAAAACCTGGCCGCACAGAACAGTTCAAAACGAGAGTTCAAGTGTGTTTTTCCTGTGCAAAAAAAAAAGAATTTCATTTCAACTATTAATTTAATTGTTTTTGAAGCCTTTCTACTTTTAAAATATAGTATTCATGGGGTAAATGTTCAATCTGCCACCTGGGTGTAAAATTGATATTGAGGGGCAATTTTTTCACTCAAAGGGTGGTGAGTGTCTGGAACGAGCTGCCAGAGGCAGTAGTAGAGGCCGGTACAATTTTGTCTTTTAAAAAGCATTTGGACAGTTACATGGGTAAGATGGGTATAGAGGGATATTGGCCAAGTGCAGGCAATTGGGACTAGCTTAGTGGTATAAACTGGGCGACATGGACATGTTGGGCCGAAGGGCCTGTTTCCGTGTTGTAAACTTCTATGATTCTATGATTCTATCCCCTACGTGGTATAAATTCTCCTATTGTTATAAAACGATGAATCACCTAACTCACCATGAGCAATGCCATGGGAGATTGATTAGTAACACCTCATCAAATCTCTTAAATGCCTCAAAGCACCATGTAGAAAGGAGCACTTTGAAAGAAAGAATTTGTGCCTTTCACGACCGCAGGAAGTCCAAAATGCATTACAGCCATTTTTTAAGTGTAGCCGCTGTTGTAATGTAGGAAATACAACAGCCAATTTGCACACAGCAAGGTCCCACAAACAGCAATGAATTAAATGACCAGATATTCTATTGTAGGAGTCGGTTGAAGGATAAATGTTGACCAGGCTCCGCTGTGCTTCTTTGAATATTACCGTGGGATCTTTCACATCCACCCGAGAGGGCAGACGGGGCCTCAGTTTAATGCCTCATCTAAAAGACGGCACCTCCGACAGTGCAGCACACCCTCAGTACTGCATAGAAGTGTCAGCCTGGATTATGTTCTCAAACCTCTGAAGTATGGCTTGAACCCACAAGGTTCTACCAATGAGTCAAGGGTGACACTTAAATGCAGTGACTGTTGTTAAGTAGGAAAACACATCAGACATTTCAGCAGCACCAGATCCCACAAGTAGCAGTGAGGTGAATCGCCAGTTAATCTGTTTTTGGTGGAATTGGTTGAGGGAAGAATGTTGACCAGGACACCAGGAGAAGTACCTGATCTTTTACTCGCATGGCATCTTTGGGCAGATGGGGCCTTATTCAACGTCTCAATGAGTAATGAACAAAAGCAAAGCTTCCATGAAAGCTCAGAGAAGCTGCAGACTGCAACACTGATGGGCATCCAATGCTCTTCTGTTCTGCTAGAGAGGGAAACAGTAGTGTTATGCACATGGGTAAGTAGAATGCTTAACCACAGGAGGTCAAGAATGCACTGTCCAGCAGGGGTCACTGGACAGCGATCAAAAATGGGTGATTTACACAAGAAATAGGAGCAGGAGTAGGCCAATCGGCCCCTCGAGCCTGCTCCGCCATTCAATAAGATCATGGCTGATCTGATCCTAACCTCAAATCTAAATTCATGTCCAATTTCCTGCCCGCTCCCCGTAACCCCTAATTCCCTTTACTTCTAGGAAACTGTCTATTTCTGTTTTAAATTTATTTAATGATGTAGCTTCCACAGCTTCCTGGGGCAGCAAATTCCACAGACCTACCACCCTCTGAGTGAAGAAGTTTCTCCTCATCTCAGTTTTGAAAGAGCAGCCCCTTATTCTAAGATTATGCCCCCTAGTTCTAGTTTCACCCATCCTTGGGAACATCCTTACCGCATCCACCCGAACAAGCCCCTTCACAATCTTATATGTTTCACATTCCTTTGCCCAAGTAGGCTGAGGCCAATTGCAGCAAACCTTACTACCTGAGATCAGCTAATCCGGCACAAAGCGGAGTTTGGACCCTCTGAATGCTATCACTATAACACCATCTCACTTATAGTTGCAGTGCTGTTTTTTTCCTTGTGCTTCCATGTAATGAAACGCTTTATGAAGTCTTGAGGTCGTGAATAGAATTACATAGAATTTACAGCACAAAAACAGGCCATTTGGCCCAC
Source organism: Heptranchias perlo (assembly GCF_035084215.1). NCBI lineage: Eukaryota > Metazoa > Chordata > Chondrichthyes > Hexanchiformes > Hexanchidae > Heptranchias > Heptranchias perlo. Next base: position 10,125,295 of record NC_090338.1, on the reverse strand, counting down.
TGGTCCATGTTGGTGTTTATGCTCCAAACGAGCCTCCTCCCACCCCTCTTCATCTAACCCTATCAGCATATTCCTTTCTCCCTCATGCGTTTATCTAGCTTCCACTTAAACGCATCTATGCTATTCGCCTCAACTACTCCTTGCCGTAGCAAGTTCCACATTCTAACCACTCTCTGGCTAAAGAAGGTTCTCCTGAATACCTTATTGAATTTATTAGTGGCTATCTTATATTTATGGTCCCTAGTTTTGGACACCCCCTACAAGTGAAAACATCTTCTCTACGTCTACCCTATCAAACCCATTCATAATTTTAATGATCTCTATTTGGTCACCCTTCAGCCTTCTTTTTTTCTGGAGAAAAGAGCCCCAGCCTATTCAGTCTATCCTGATAGTTATAACCTCTCAGTTCTGGGTATCATCCTTGTAAATCTTTTTTGCATTTTCTCCATTTTGTAAAATGGAGACCAAAACTGTGCACAGTGAAAAGGCGTTATATAAATGCAAGTCTTTCTTTTCTTTTTGTTCTTTAAAAACATACAGTCAGTGGCCTCTATATTGTATCTTCAATCAAAGAACCCATATGGTTAAGGAGCTGGTTGTCATTGGCATTAGTGCTAAATGACTCCAGGATATCAGCTCATCATAGAAACAGTTCTGAAGGCTAGAAAATGAGTTGCTATTGATTACATTGTGAATACTGTTCATTGCCCCTGACACTTGTCTTTGCTATTGATGCTGCACTTGTTCAATTTTAGGTTACAAATCTGCACAACCATACATTAAATTATAAATCAGAGGAACTATTCCAACCAGATAAATTGGCTAGTGAGCACCTCATGTCAGCATTTGAGATTACGAGACATCAAACACAAAGATTAAAATGATCTAGTTCTGACGCCACAAATAGGAACATAGGAACATATGTTGTGCAATATCAGTGTACAATTGCTGATCATGTTCATATAAAATTAATTTGTCCACTTTTTTTAGTGAACGCATTACCCATTTCTTATTAAAGTGTTAACACCTCATTGAAAGAGCTGATAAAGAATTTTCATATGAAACCTTCACACACACTTTGAAGAGCTTGCAGAAAGTGCACTGAAGCTCCAATTCTCCGGCCCGTGTTACCTGTGGAGAAGACTCCCTGCTGGGAGCTCTGGATCATAGAATCACCCCTGGACTGATGGTCCATTGTCACACAGAACCACAGTTCTGTTTGCATCAATGTTCTGAATCCACATGATGGGGGTCATTGTAACTTGGGTCAATGGTGTAAAGCGGGTGATATCGAATTGTCCTCCAGTTTTACACCTCGTGCTATTTTTCCTTCCATTGACTTCATTAATAAGAAATGGGTAATGCATCCACTCATGAGTAACCACTAAAGATAGGCTGCTTCTCGCACTGAAAATACTAAACCTATCAATAATTACATTGTAAAAAAGGAACATTTTCAGATGAATTGAGCTGTTTCAGTACAATCTGTTTAGACGGTTTCAAGTTCTTGTCAGGGTTTGATGCACCATCGAAGCAGTCTAAGACAGAGGAGGGCTATGACTCTTTGACATACTATTTTGCATTCAGTAAAGCAACTTTCTGTTTAGCCCAGGATGTTATACACAAGTTATAGCTTTTATGGGGGGGGGGTGACAAAAAGTATATTTCAGAAATTAAGTAAATCATTTTAAGCTGTAAAGGATTTAGTTTCACGTTTAATTTCCAAAGCAAGATTTCAAATCAAGGATGGAGCACAAAGGACCACAGCACAACATGACGCAGGAACAGGAGGAGGCCATTCAGCCCCTCGAGCCTGTTCCGCCATTCAACTAGATCATGGCTGATCTGTGTCTCAATTTCATTTATCTGCCTTGGTTCCATGGTTCCTTAATATCCTTACTTAACAAAAATCTATCAATCGCACTTTTGAAATTTTCAAATGACCCCCAGCCTCAACAGCTTTTGGGGGAAGAGACTTCCAGGTTTCCACTACAAAACATGAAGGTTCAAAGCACTGAACGACAGACAAGAAGATTGCATTCAACATCGGCATTGGAAAAACCAAACATCCTACAACATGTCATATAGAATTTTTTTTTTTAGGCTCTGGGATTGGGTTAGACACTGCTCTTTCACACTGGTTCTCAGTTGATGCCAGGCTGATGGGATGAAGGTCTCTTCTGACTCTTGATGATTTTTTACATGAGTTTGCGCAGCTTCCATACTGCAACAACAACAACTTGCATTTACGCAGCGCCTTCAAAGTCCCAAGGTGCTTCACAGAAGCATAATCAAAAAACGGATGCCAAGCCAAAGAAGGAGAAATTAGGAAGGGGTGACCACAAGATTGGTTAAAGAGGTGGGTTTCAAGGAGAGTATTAAAGGAGGAGAGAGAGGTGGAGAGGCAGAGAGTTTTAGGGAAGGAATTCCAGCTCTAAGCTGCTGAAGGCAGGGCTGCCAATGGTGGAGCGAAGCGGGGGGGGGGGGGGGTGCGGGGGAGATGCACAAAAGGTCAGAGTCAGAGGAACAAAGAGTTGGGGGGGGGGGTGGAGGAGGGGATTGTTGTAGGGCTAGAGGAGGTTACAGAGATAGGGAGGAGGGAGGCCAGGAAGGGATTTAAACACATGGATAAGAATTTTTAATTTGAGACGTTGGGGGATTAGGAGCCAATGTGGATCAGAGAGGAGAGGGGTGATGGATGAAGTATCTGATCTGCAAAGATAACCAAGCAAAACTCCAGCATTTTAAACCATTCGGACTTCTCCACTATTCAAACCTAGCCTGCTGCACTCCACAGACTACATTCCCCTTTCCTTTCCCAGCAAGACAGGAATCCTGTGCCGTAAAGTAACCTCAGTGTCTAGGATCACTATGGCTACTTGGGACAAAGTAATAAGAGGGCTACCAGCAAACATCAAGCCGCACCCCAATGTGAATCCGCACCTTCAGAAGATACGGGACGAAAGAAAGAGCATCATTCGTTGAATTACAAATATTTCGGAAAGGCAGCCATTTCCGATGTTCCCCTCTTCAGAACAGTGAACATAATTGTACAAAACAAAACCATTTTATCTATATATATATATATATATATATATATATGTGTGAGGAATGCTCATTAAAAAAAGGCTACTTTTTTTTGTTAGACAGCAGACATATGTCATGCAAATATCCACAGGCACAGAAACTGCAAACATTGATGGTTTATGTCAGCCAGGCTGGGATCTGATGCGATGGCTGATACCTTGCCACAGCAGGCTAGACCCCCTCTGGTAAAGTTACCAGTCATTAAAGTTTCAACAGGATCCTGTCAGAGGCAACACAAAAAGAAAAACTCTGATAAAGGGGGCATATTTGCGAGATAATTACATCGTACAGTGTCTCGCGGCTAAACTTTGATGAGATGTGTCTTCTTTTACTGAATTAATGTCTTGTAGATAACCTTGTAATGATTTCCAATCGCAGGCTTGCTGCGTTGCAGCTCAATCCAAGCTCCCGAAAATTACCACGTCATCTAATACACTGCCTCTGCGTCCCAGAGAAATATCTGGGCTGAATTAAAACAGGGCTGCAGAGGGAGCAGGAATTTTGAGTGCTTCGATATTTGGTCGTTTTGATCTTTGAGGGTTCGGAAAGATCAGGTGGAAATCTGGGAATAAGAAATAGGAAAATACGTGACACGCGAGGATTTATTCACTGTCATTGAGGCTACAGTTACTTTGCCAAAGCAGCAAATACCTCCCACCTTCATAATGCTGCTCCCATTTACCCTCGTTACCTCCCTACCCCTGAATTTTCTCTCCTCTCCTGAGGACTCTAAGGCCAGCTTCCCTTTTGTACCCCACCCAAGTGATTATTCTTTGTGCATGAGCCGCGTCAATGATTCTCACCAGGCTATTTGACCGTGTGGGGCCTCACAGCTCAGGCCAATCCTGTCCTTCCTGAAAGTCCAGGCGTTACATCAGGAGTCATTAAATAACAATTAGGAGCAGTGAAGCCTGACTGAATTGTTAGCCTCTGCCAAACCTAAGGGGTAGTAAGGTTAATTCTGATGGTCCTTGGTGTCAGCCATGGCTCAGTGGGTAGCACTCTCACCTCTGAGTTAGTGAACGGTTGTGAGTTCACATCCCACTCCCAAGACTTAAGCACAGAATCTCAGGTAATACTCCCAGTGCAGGACTGAGGGAGTGCTGCACTGTCAGAATGGTGCCATCTTTCAGATGAGCTGTTAAACTGAGGCCCCATCTGCCTTCTCAGGTTGAATGCAAAAGATCCCATTGCATGGTTACCCCTGGTGTCCTGGCCAACAGTGATCCCTCAACCAACATCATTAAAAAACAGATTATCTGGTCATTATCACATTGCTGTTTGTGGGACCTTGCTGTGCACAAATTGGCGACTGCATTTCCTACATTACACCAATGACTACACTTCAGAAGTACTTCATTGACTATGAAGTGCTTTGGCATGTCATGAAAGGCAAGTGCTTTCTTTTTACTTTTGTCCTTAACTTTCCTCAGGGTCTATCGCTGTATATTTGATACTTCGGGCATCCACTAAGCAGGCCGATTATCAGCATCAGTACTCAGCCTTGCTGAAGCTGAACATGGCCACTGGGATAATCAGCTCTCATGACAGGAGTAGGCTCAGTTATAAAATGCCGAGATAAATATCAATTGGTGTGCGCTGTGATCATGCTGGGAAATTACAAACGATGAATCGGAAGCTTTAGGAAAGCTTCTGGTAACAGTCAGTTTCCTGCAAATTTTGTGCTCAAGTCTCTGGAGTAGATTGTTGCAGTAATTCCAGGGGCTGCTCATCCAAAACATGCTGCTCCGTGCTGTACTTAACAACAGTGTCTGTAATAGAAAATGTGGTGAGGGGCTGCTCCTGAATCATTCCTTCGAGGGGTTTTGTAGCTTCTATTTTAAAATCAGGACTTGTTTGTAATTTTTTTCTGTAGCAATGCTTGTTCATATTTTGTTAATCAGAATGTTTTCATAGAACCATATTCGCACCGAAGGAGGCCATTCTGCCCATCGTGCCTGTGCCGGCTCTTTGATAGAGCTATCCGATTAATCCCCCTCCCCCTGCACTTTCCCCAGAGCCCTGCAAAGTTTTTCTTTTCAAGTATTTATCCAATTCCCTATTGCAAGTTACTATTGAATCTGCTTCCACCGCCCTTTCAGGCAGTGCATTCCAGATCAGAACAAGATTTCATCAATCCCCTGTGTCGTTTTGTTTACATGAAAGATCAGATTATTAAAAACACAGTGTATTTCAATTCTTAATTTTAAAGGCACAAACTATATGAAGTATAGTTACTTGATGTGCAGGAAATCACATGATGCAACCTCTCGGGATACCTCCAGCCAGATTGACAACCCTGGTCGGGTATTGAACCTGGTTCCACTTTCCCAGTCTGCAACCCTGGTCAGGGATTGAACCTGGTTCCACTTTCCCAGTCTGCAACCCTGGTCGGGGATTGAACCTGGTTCCACTTTCCCAGTCTGCAACCCTGGTCGGGGATTGAACCTGGTTCCACTTTCCCAGTCTGCAACCCAGGTCAGGTATTGAACCTGGTTCCACTTTCCCAGTCTGCAACCCAGGTCAGGTATTGAACCTGGTTCCACTTTCCCAGTCTGCAACCCTGGTCAGGGATTGAACCTGGTTCCACTTTCCCAGTCTGCAACCCTGGTCAGGGATTGAACCTGGTTCCACTTTCCCAGTCTGCAACCCAGGTCAGGTATTGAACCTGGTTCCACTTTCCCAGTCTGCAACCCTGGTCGGGGATTGAAACTGGTTCCACTTTCCCAGTCTGCAACCCTGGTCGGGGATTGAACCTGGTTCCACTTTCCCAGTCTGAATGCCTCTGTGCACACACACACTTACCAACTGAACCACCACAGGGAGCTCCGTCACATATATATTTTTACAACAGTAATTGATTGGTCAGTCAACGGACGGCGAATCATGGGCAGTGTGGGTGAGGATCACCATCGGTAACGTGTCCGTAAAAAAACGGTCTTTAAATGGACTCCTAACAGAATTTTTTTTAAAACTGATCATTTGAATGAAAATTCCAATTAAATATTTCTAACCATTCATTTTACAATTTGCTACTTACCTCTCACCCAGTCTAATTTGAAAAGCCCGAACGCTTCAAAGAAAATTCAGTTCTCAACAGGTTAATTGTCTGTATTTAAGCATTTTATTGATCGAATTAATTGAGTGTAATGTGTTCGTTTAGATTTTTCTTGTTTCTCTCTGGGCGAGACGCTTGTTCACAAGCAGAAACCTAATTACTTCTCTTCCATCTGACTTACATCAATAAATTTCTTCTCACAAATCAAAGTCACACGCGGCTTGGTGCCTTTTTGTTTTCTTCCAAGGAATTAAGTATAATGTTTATATCTCCCTCCCAACCTCCCGTTCCTTTCCATTGAGGAACCCAGGTGGATGACCAAGGTTAAAAAGAGTAGGACACATGACGAGTTAAATTGCAAATCATGGACGGGTGACGGTTTTTAATAGTTTGTGGATTGTAAGAGGACGTGAGGCAGGTGAAGTGCTCTGTAGTTTCAAGGTCTTGCACAGAACCTTGGGTTAGACCACACTTGGAGAACTGAGCTCAGTTCTGGTCTCCATATTACAAAAAGGATATAGATGCACTGAGGAAGATGCAAAAAAGATTTACAAGGTTGGTACCGGAACTGAGAGATATAACTATCAGGAATTACTGAACAGGCTGGGGCTCTTTTCTCTAGAAAAGGGAAGACTGAGAGGTGACCTGATAGAGGTCTTTAAAATTATGAAGGAGTTCGATAGAGAAGATGTTTCCACTTGGCTGGGGGTGGGGGGAGACCAAATCTAGGGGCCATAAATATAAGATAGTCACCAATAAATCCAATCAGGAATTCTGGAGAACCTTCTTTACTCAGAGAGTGATTAGAATGTGGAACTTTCTATCACATGGAGTAGTTGAGGCGAATAGCATAGATGCATTTAAGGGGAAGCTAGATAGGTACATGAGGGAGAAAGGAATAGAAGGTTACGCTGATAGGGTGTGATGAAATAGGGAGGGAAGATGCTCGCATGGAGCATAAACACCGGCATAGACCAGTTGGGCCGAATGGCCTGTTTCCGTGCTGTAAATATTATGTAATACTATGTTTTGGTACGAATGCGTTAGGTTGTAGATACGGTGTCAATTCACTGATGTCACCTCAGGAAGACTATCTCACTTTGTTTGGGATTCTCGCCAGATAGAGTGTAACTCCAATATGCTGTTGAGTCAGATTTTAACAAGTGCTCGGAAAGAGGGTCAATCTTGTGAGAATGTGGAGATTTCCACTCATGTCCTGAAACACAGAGCTTGGCCTGGTAACCAAAGTATGATTCAAAGCCGAGTTACTGCCTGAAAACTGTACTCTGTGGCTACTGGTCTGAGACGGTAGCACATTGTAACCTAAATCTGAGAGTAGAGCACGGTGTAATGAGTCTTAATTTTAACATGGTGCAATAATTTAATCGTTTAATAAGCTCAACACCATTCAGGACAAAGCAGTCTGCTTGATCGGCAGCCTATCCATTTCAATAAACATTCACTCCCTCCACCACCGGCGCACAGTGGCTGCAGTGTGTACCATCCACAGGATGCACTGCGGCAACTCGCCAAGGCTTCTTCGACAGCACCTCCCAAACCCACGGCCTCTACCACCTAGAAGGACAAGGGCAGCAGATGCATGGGAACAACACCACCTGCACGTTCCCCTCCAAGTCACACACCATCTCGACTTGGAAATATATCGCCGTTCCTTCGTCGTCGCTGGGTCAAAATCCTGGAACTCCCTTCCTAACAGCACTGTGGGAGAAACTTTAACCCACAGAGTACAGCGGTTAAAGAAGAAGGCGTCTCACCACCACCTTCTCAAGGGCAATTAGGGATGGGCAATAAATGCTAGGAGTGACATGATGATTGGACTGATGCATTCTCATGAGGTCAGCTCCCAAAGTTTTAGGAGATTTCAGGATTTCTTACAAAAAGCATCTTGTGCATCTCCTGCGCAGTACAGACACAATGCGTGTCAGTCAATCCAAACGGAATCCTGAAGCTGATAAGGGGGGGTGGGGGGTCTTGAGGGGAAAGGGGAGAACGGCAGAAGATAGGAACATACCTTTAAAATACAACAAAAAACATTTGGGGGTAATTTTGACTTTGGGTGATAGTGTAAAACAGCAGCGAATAATGATGCCATTATTTCCTTTGATGTCAATGGGGAGAAATATAAAACGGGCTGCCGACTCGCTATCACCCGTTTTACACTATCGCACAAAGTCAAAATTTACCCCCATTGAGTTATAGAGACCAGCGAGATACTAGTCTCAATCCCCAGTCAGTGCTCAGTTAAGTGGGGGTGCAATACTTGTGTTACAATTGGCCTCAGTATCCTGATCGCTGCCCAGCGGCTCATGCTTGAATATCCGGTGAGGGCTATGATGCACCACACAAAGAATCATAGAATCATACGCACAAAAGGAGGCCATTCAGCCCATCGTGCCTGTGCCGACTCTTTGAAAGAGCAATCCAATTAGTCCCACTCCCCTGCTCTTTCCCCATAGCCCTGCAAATTTTTCCTTTGCAAGTATATATCCAATTCCCTTTTGAAAGTTACTATAGAATCTGCTTCCACCGCCCTTTCAGGCAGTGCATTCCAGATCATAACAACTCGCTGCATAAAAAAATTGCTCCTCATCTTCTCTCTGGTTCTTTTGCCAATTATCTTATGTGTCCTCTGATTACCAACCCACCCGCCAGTGGAAGCAGTTACTCCTTATTTGATCTATCAAAACCCCTCATAATTTTGAACAACTCTATTAAATCTTCCCTTAACCTTCTCTGCTCTAATGAGAACAATCCCAGCTTCTCTAGTTTCTCCACATAACTGTAGTCTATGGTACTATTCTGGTAGATCTCCTCTGTATCCTCTCTGACCCATTCCATTTGAGCGTAACATAGTACGACTGCATTGTTACTTATTGTAAGTGCAGTTCTACACTTCGGGGCAGAAAATCCTCTACCTCAATGATGGACCCGGAGTGCAAGTCCAGTGCAGGACATTCGACAGAGGCAGGACTTCCGGAAGTATCCGGGAACGTCGGGTGTATCCGCCCAATTCGTGGCCGATGACATTGGAAGGGAGAGGGACGAGGGGAGGGATTTCCCAAGCTGGGAATTTCCTCTGCCCCGACTTCCCTGCTGCCCGGTATCCTGGACATTGGGATGAACCTGACCTCCTATGGGGATGATGTGGAGATGCCGGTGATGGACTGGGGTTGACAATTGTAAACAATTTTACAACACCAAGTTATAGTCCAACGATTTTTATTTGAAATCTACAAGCTTTCGGAGGCCTGAGGAAGGAGGAAGCCTCCGAAAGCTTGTAGATTTCAAATAAAAATCGTTGGACTATAACTAGGTGTTGTAAAACTCCTATGGGGAGGAAGAGGACTCTGGAAATTCTTCAGGCGCTTGCTTGGATCATCCCTCCTATAAATGGGCCAATCCACCAATCTGCCAGCACCTCTGGGGGAATATGGTTGCTAACCCACCAGGTACGTCCTGGAATCTCCAGGAATTTAAGATTAATTCCCTGGACACTGCTGCGAGCAAAGTCAGGAGAAAAACCATAGGGGCAGTAAAAATATCGCGCGTTTCTTTTCCTTTTCTTTCAACACTTTCATCTTATCAGCTCTAAAAAATATTTCAGATGCGGAAAGAGGAAGCTGATTCAAGAATCTTCCAATTGGGCGATGAAGAATCTGCACACTTCCCAATTGGCCGTGGGAAGGTGGTCGACCACGAGGATGGACGTGTCAGGCGACCAATGGTAAGGAGTGTGGAGGCGGGGCAGTTGGACGCAGGAGGTCACGTGATGAAATCTCCCGGAATATGTCCAAGCGGTGTAGGGGGGGGGAGGAGTCCACCATCCTCCCCCCCCCCCCCCACCCTTATCTGTCTTCACGTTTCCTCTGGAGGCCCCATGATGCCTCTGGATCTAAATTCAGCTGCTTTGATCATGTAGAAAGCAACTAATTAAGTAATGTGAGGCAATGGATTTTTAAAAGAACTAAATGCAATATTCATGTCGATTTTATATATGAACCTGGCGACTGAATGGAGGCAATCTGAACTTCGCTTTATTTCCTTCTGAGCTGTAAATAATTCAGGCTGCACTTCAAAAAATGTTTTTTTATTCATTCTCAGGACATGGGCATCGCTGACCGATTTGCTATCGCCCGTTTTACACTATCACCCAAAGTCAAAATTACCCCAAATGTTTTGTTTGGTTGTATTTTAACAGTATGTTCCTACCTTCTGCCATTCTCCCCTTTCCCCTCAAGCACCCACTCCCTTATTTGCTTCAGGATTCCGTTTGGATTGGCTGACACGCATTGCATCTGCACTGCGCACGAATGTCGGTAGCACAAGATGCTTTTTTGTAAGAAATCCTGAAATCTCCTAAACTTTGGGAGCTGATCTGATGAGAATACGTCAGCCCAATCATCGTGTCACTGCTGGAATCCCATTAGGAGGTATAACGTGTCTATTGACACCACTGTGTCAGCCAATGAGTAGCAGGCGGGGTGGGACGTACTCACAGAAAACAGTCGATTTTACAGCAAACAAAGTCTATTTACTCAGCAAACAGAGTCCATTTAAACAGCGCACTACAGCATACAGTCTGCAGAATCTATTTAAAAAGAATCTCTACGGACTACAGCAAACAGAACTCATGACCAAAACTGCAACAACTTCTCCCGGTAAAAGCAGGGTGATTACTCCAGAAAAATGCAACGAGTGGGAGGATGGTTGCATAATACAAATTATGGCATAAAATCAATCCCAGTCACTTACAGCAGTGCGGTCTCCAGGCGAGATTGACGAGGGAATTACCCAATCATCTCCATTCTGGCCGGGAATAGTGGTGTCACTATACGCAGCCTGGAAGGTAGGAGCCTGCATCGACAGACAGACAGAGCCAATATTAGTTCCAAATGATATTTTCATTGGCTACAGAAGGCAAACAGGGTTATTGGCCTGGTGCACGGGCAAGGACACAGCGATCTCCGAGGGCCTGAGTTGTCTTCATTGTGGCATCAAGGCCGCTCAAGGAAATTCTGCTCTTCTTCCTTTCCTCATGAATGAAGAAGCAGGAAATGGGGTAATGGTGACCGATTGGGTAACCAGTTATGTTTATTGTCAAGAGTTGCTTTACCCTGAGAAGATCCTCTGAGTCGGAATCTTTAAGTACAAGTGGCTCCAAAAGGCATTTACGTCCCTAATTCCAGGAGCCAAAGTTTTAGCTGAGCTGTGCTTCTTTTTTTTTAAACTCGGCACAAAATACAGTGGCGGCCGTGAAAATCAGAGATTATGCTTCAGAATCCAGTGCAGAAGTGCTGTAAAGTGGTGAGACGCTCTGAACTCACCTAATTTACTTTCAGCGGGCTCGATTACATAAAATTATATAGAATTTACAGCACAGAAACAGGCCATTCAGCCCCAATGGTCTGTGCCAGTGTTTATGCTCCACCCGAGCCTCCTCCCACCCGAATTCATCTTACCCTATCAGCACAACCTTCTATTCCCTTCTCCCTCATGTGCTTATCAGCCTGCCTCTTAAATGCATCCCATGCCATTCACCTCAACTACTCCACGTGGTAGCAAGTTCCACAATGTAACCACTCTCTGAGAAAAGAAGTTTCTCCTGAATTACATAAGAACATGAGAAATAAGAGCAGGAGTAGGCCATACTGCCTCTTGAGCCTGCTCTGCCATTCAATAAGATCATGGCTGATCTTCAACCTCAACTCCACTTTCCTGTCTGATCCCCATATCCTTGATTCCCTTCGAGGCAAAAATGTATCGATCTCAGCCTTGAATGTACTCAATGCCTGAGCATCCACAGCCCTCTGGGGTAGAGAATTCCAAAGATTCACAACACCCTGAGTGAAGAAATTCCTCCTCATCTCAGTCCTAAATGGCTGACCCCTTATCCTGACACTATGTCCCCCTAATTTTGGACTCTCCAGCCAGGGGAAACATCCTCTCAGCATCTACCCTGCCAAGCCCTCTCAGAATATTATATGTTTCAATGAGATTGCCTCTCATTCTTCTAAACTTCAGAGATTATGGGCCCATTCTACTCAACCTCTCATCCCAGGAATCAATCTAGTGAACCTTCGCTGCACTGCTCCAAGGCAAGTATTTCCTTCTTAGATAAGGAGACCAAAACTGTACACAATACACTAGGTGTGGTCTCACCAATGCATTATACAATTGCAACAAGACTTCTTTACTCTTGTACTCCAACCCCCTTGCAATAAAAGCCAACATACCATTTGCCTTCCTAATTGCTTGCTGTACCTGCATGTTAACTTTTTGTGTTTCACGTACAAGAACACCCAAATCCCACTGAACACCAACATTTAATAGTTTCTCACCATTTAAAAAATATTCTGTTTTTTTTATTTTTCCTACCAAAGTGAATAACCTCACATTTCCCCACATTATACTCCATCTGCCACGTTCTTGCCCATTCACTTAACTTGTTGATATCCCTTTGCAGATGCTTTGCGTCTTCCTCACAGTTTACATTCCCACCTAGCTTTGTATCATCAGCAAACTTGGATACATTACACTCGGTCCTTCATCTAAGACTTTAATATAGATTGCAAATAACTGAGGCCCAAGCACCGATCCCTGCGGCACCCTATTAGTTGCAACCTGCCAATCCGAAAATGATCCCTTTATTCCTAGTCTCTGTTTTCTGTCCATTAACCAATCCTCAATCCATGCTAATATATTACCCCTCATCCTTTGAGCCCTAATCTTGTGTAACAACCTCTTAGGTAGCACCTTATCAAATGCCTTTTGAAAATCCAAATATACTATATCCACTGGTTCCCCTTATCTACCCTGTTAGTTACACCCTCAAAAAACTCTAATAGATTTGTCAAACACTATTTCCCTTTCACAAAACCGTGTCTGCCTAATCATATTATGATTTTCTAAGTGGCCTGTTACTATATCTTTAATAATAGATTCCAGCATTTTCCCTACTACTGATGTCAGGTTAACTGGTCTGTAGTTCCCTGTTTGCTTTCTCCTTTCTTTCTTGAATAGCGGGGTTACATTTACTACGTACAATCCACAGGGACTTTTCTAGATTCTAGGGAATTCTGGAAGATCAAAACCAATGCATCCATTAACTCTGCAGCCTTCTCTTTTAAAACCCTAGGACGTAGGCCATCAGGTCCAGGGGATTTGTCGGCTTTTAGTCCCATTAACTTTTCTAAAACTTTTTCTTTGCTAATATTAATTACTTTAAGTTCCTCACTCTCATTAGACCCTTGGCTCCCCATTATTTCCAGTATGTTTTTTGTTTCTTCTACTGTGAAGGCAGGAATAAAATATTTGTTTAACGTCTCTGCCATTTCTTTATTTCCCATTATAATTTCTCCTGTCTCTGCCACTAAGGGACCCACGTTTACTTTCGCTAATCTTTTCCTTTTTATATACTTGTTGAAGCTCTTACAAATTGATTTTATATTTCTTGCTAGTTTATTCTCATATTCAATTTTCTCCCTCTTTATCAATTTCTTTGTTATTCTTTGCTGATTTCTAAAACCCTCCCAATCCTCAGGTTTACTATTCTTTTTTGGCAGCATGGTAAGCCTCTTCTTTTAATCTAATACTATCCTTAAAATCTATAGTTAGCCATGGTTGGATCACTTTGCCTGTGGAGTTTTTATTCCTCAAGGGTATGTAGATTCGTAGGGAATTATGAATTATTTCTTTAAATGTTCACCATTGCTTATCTACCATCATATCTTTTAATCTAATTTCTCAATCTACCATAGCCAACTTGCCCCTCATACCTACATAATTGGCCTTGTTTAAATTTAAGACCCTAGTTTAGGACTTAACTCCATCACTCTCAAACTCAATATTGTGATCACTCTTCCCCAGAGGATCCTATATTATGAGATTACTAATTAATCCTGTCGCATTACACAATTCCCTATTGGATTTATTAGTGACTATCTAATATTTATGGCCTTTCGTTCTGGACTAACCCCACAAGTGGAAACATCATTATGACTGCCTTCTCCTAGCGTTAAAGAGCTCAAAATGGTGTCGGTAGCTTTACCGCCCCGTTACCAGGGATGAAGCGGTTGGCTCCATTTTGAAATGGAGTTACCTCTGGGTGTCCAAAGCGCCCGCATGTTTCAGGTGATAGGCCCCTTTTTAGCTGGAAATCAGGATCCTATCCAGTAAATAGGACCTTGATTGCCATTTTAGGCAAGAGCTGGAGCCTGAGCAGTAAAGGCTCTAACCAGTAACACAAGCAATGGGAGAGAAGCGGGCCACTGAAGGTAAGTGTCAAATTATTTTTGCGAGCCTCGGAAAAGCAGGAGTGCACCTCTGGGGCTCACATGGATAACCTGGGCCGCTCGCTGCTGCCTCAGGCCCTCCACCCTCCACGATCCCCGCCCCTGCCCCACCCCCTCGCGACTTACCTTGCTGACGGCCGCCCTGGACCAATTTCAAGGCCTGGATCCGGCGAGCCGCGCTGGGACCCCTGTTTGGCGCCCTCCAGCTGGCCTGCCAGATGTAAATGAGGCCAGGGCATCAACATCTCGGTGAGTGAGGTGGTGGGGGGGTGTCCTCTTCGTCACTGGAATGGTGGTGGGGGTCCACCAGTGCACTCTGCCAATCGGTCACCCAAAGGTCAAGATGGATCCCAAGGTGTCATCAGCATTGAAGCTACAGGGAGTTACTCCAAAGTCGCATTTGCAAATTTACGGGGTAGAAATCCGTCCTGTGCAGCAGCTCAAAACGCGAAATAGCGAATTGGCATCTCGTTTTACACTCCCGCCCGATGGATTTCAATGGATGACTTTCCCTGCCCCCCTTTTCCCTGGCTCTCTACTTTCTTTAAAAGCTCTTCATCTCTAACTTCTCCCAGTTCTGATGAAAGGTCATCGACCTGAAACGTTAACTCTGCCTTTCTCTCTCCACAGATGTCACCCGACCCGCTCAGTGTGTCCAGCATTTTCTGTTTTTATTTCATGTTTCCAGTAGTATTTTGCTTCTTTTTTTTTGTAAACTCTCGAGCATTCGCTGCTCGACTCGGTAACATAATAACCTGACACTGAATCTCCCACTATCTTCACGTGATACTTAATGACTGTATTTGCATCTCTCAGTGGGAGACATTTGCACATCTGTTGAATATGCATCTGAGCGGCAGCCGAATGAAGCCTTTTAAATTAATTGTTTCAACGCGGCGAAAGGCAATTCAGAATTTCTACAGCTTTAAAATGACTGCGGAGCATTTTAAAATCACAGCCGGAGAAAAGGAATACAGCAAAGGGAGGGGCTGTGCTCTTCATGGAAAAGGGAGCAACAACAACAACAACAACGAATACAACAACAACAACACTTTTATAAGCAAGCCCATGGCACTTCACAGATTTGATTATATAAATTGGGCATGTTGTTACTGGAAAAGAGAATGATGTGGAGATGCCGGTGATGGACCAATGTAAGGAATCTTACAACACCAGGTTATAGTCCAACAATTTTATTTGAAAATCACAAGCTTTCGGAGCTTTCCTCCTTCCTCACCTGACGAAGGAGGTAAGCTCCGAAAGCTTGTGATTTTCAAATAAAACTGTTGGCCTATAACCTGGTGTTGTAAGATTCCTTGGAAAAGAGAAGGTTGAGAGGTGATGTGATTGTTGTTTTTAGGATTCTGAAGGGATAGTGCAGACCATGACAAGCTGTTTCATCTTGTCCAGGACAGTAGATCGAGAGGACACGGCCTGCGTTTGAAGAGGGGCTAAATTCAAAACTAATCTGCGGGAAACATTAATTCAGCGAGCGATTGGTCAATCTATAGAACAGACTCCCTAGGGAGACGGTGGAAGCAGTTAGTATTGATTCATTCAAATCCAAACTAGATTTCTTTCAGGAAATAACATTTTGAGATGCAGTATATGAGTAATTTGAGACATGACATGTGGTAAGTGTAGCATGTTTGGGAGAAACAGGTGACTTTGGGCCTATGGTTCCCAAAACTCCCCACCAGTGGGGTTTTTCACACGTCATATCTGGGTCTGCTGTAAACTAATTGATAGAGATTACTTGCTATGTTTAGTCAACATCTCCATTATCATTGTATCATGCGACTACCAGCATGGTAGAAGGCGAACTAGATGGATCTTGGTCTTTTTTCCTCTAGCAATTGCTATGTTCCTACACAGGTGTAATCCAAAAAATGGACACCGAACCAAGGAAGGAGATATTAGAAGGGGTGACCAAAAGCTTGATCAAAGCGGTGGGTTTAAGGAGGGTCTTAAAAGAGAAGGGAGAGAGGTGGAGAGAGGGAGGAATTTAGATACAAGTAGTCATGGTAAGTGGTCCAGATTCTCTCTGAAAAATGTAACTATTATTTTACCTCAGTAATAGTCAGATCTCCAATAATTTTGGCCTGTTTGCTGGACACTTGTTGCTCATCCAAGTGAGAGAAGTCAATACTGAACAAGATTCCATGTTTTGCACCAAGCATCAACACCAAACGTTCTCAGGTTAGCTATGACACAAGATAGGTTTGACTTAAAGTTCATGCTATACTTGCCAAAATTACCTGTACCACCCATCTGGTTTAGAACCAGACAATTAGGTTTTTGAGAAGAGCATCTGGAAATTTCGGAGATCTAAGTGGGACCATTTTCTCACTTACTTCTATATAGAGGCATTGTTTGTGGATGTCATTAAGGTTTGCAATGAATTTGGAAACGTCAGATCTCATCCCTTTCTTGCCCCTTTTCCAATCCCTGTGTTTCAGACGAGATGTTAAACCGTCCGCCCTTTCAGGTGGGCGTAAAAGATCCCATGGTACTCTTTCGAAGAAAAGCACGGGAATTGTCCCCGGTGTCCTGGCCAATATTTATCCCTCAACCAACATCACTGAAACAGATTATCTGATCATTATCACATTGCAGTTTGTGGGAACTTGTTGAGCACAAATTGGCTGCTGCGTTTCCTACATTACAACAGTGACTACACGTCAAAAGTGCTTCATTGGCTGTAAAGCACTTTGGGACATCCTGAGGTCGTGAACGACGCTGTATCAATGCAAGTCTTGCTTTTTGTACAATTTTAGCTTTGCCATCCCACAACTTCTTCCATCCCACCAATGGGCTTTGACATTTCCATTTCCTCCATCGGCTGTCCTTGTGGGCTCTCTGAGTGCCAATCTGCTGACAGATGGTTCCAAGTCATTAATAGTTGTGTGCAATAGGTCTGTGGCCAAGAACTGAGCTGTGACTACGCAGGCACAGTTACTTAGAACCCTTCCAGATGAGAGAAAGTGAAAGCATTTATCCCATCAACCTCATTTGGATTCAAATCCAGGCTCCAGAGATGAAAGGACAACACTGCTAAGTCTTCCCTTAGAATATTAACTAGACTACTACAGTCATATCAAGCATTAGGAAAAATAGAGAGAAGGGAATGGCATCTCAGCATAGGAATATAGGAACATTAAGAACAAGAGTACAGGTTCAAGTACAGAAATCACTAAAAACTACTAGACAAGTACAAAAAATAATTTAGACAGCTAATGGAATATTAGCCTTTATCTCAACGGGGCTGGAATACAAAGGGGTGGAAGTTATGCTACGGTTGTATAAAGCTCTGGTTAGACCCCACCTGGAGATACTGCGTTCAGTTCTGGGCACCACACCTGAGGAAGGATATACTGACCTTGGAATCGGTGCAGCGCAAATTCCAGATTCCTGCTACCATTCCTGTGAAAAAGTGCTTTCTGTTTTCACCCCTGAACGTCCTAGCTCTAATTTTAAGATTGTGCCCCCTTTTGTTCTGGATTCCCCTATAAGAGGGAATAGTTTCTCCATATTTACCTTTTAACATTTTAAATACCTCGATCAGATCGCCCCTCAATCTTCTAAAATCAAGGGAATACACACCAAGTTTACCCAACCTGTTCTCATAATTTAATCCTCTAAGCCCCGGCAGAATTTCTGGTGAACCTGCGCTGCACCCCCACTAAGGTCAATATGTGCCTCCAGA
Organism: Heptranchias perlo; assembly: GCF_035084215.1. NCBI lineage: Eukaryota > Metazoa > Chordata > Chondrichthyes > Hexanchiformes > Hexanchidae > Heptranchias > Heptranchias perlo. The sequence continues at coordinate 10,107,132 of NC_090338.1, read as the reverse complement.
GGTGCGGTGCCCAAAACTGAATGCGAGTACTCCAGACGGGGGTCTGACCAAGGTTCCGGAATGGCATGTGTATAAAATTCTCAGATTGTCACCAGTACCCACTGGCAGTGGGGGAGCCATTGAAGTCCGTGGACCGAAAAGCACAGGCAGTGCGCCCGCCGTCTCCTGACGAGCGCTGAGGGCAGGGAAGGTTTCTCCACCGCCAACGCTAGCTCGGGAAATTCCCCCCCCCCACTTACGGGTAAGCAATCTGATTCTCAGGCTTTATATTTTTCTCGAACTCGCTTCAAAATATCCGGTGTGAGCTTCAGGACAGAATGCTTATCATCGGAAAATTCTGGGTTTAATCAACAGCACGGTTTTTTTGGAACGATCAAATAAAATACTTTAAGCAAATAATAAATGCTGACGCTTACAATGCTCATCACAAAGCAGGCTGCGCGAAGGAGCTGGTGCAATTCCTTTGCGGGTTTCTAAATTGCCTGTTGCCCCATTAAACTGTTCCTCTCTGCGTGCAAGGCAGGCAACTGAAGGCACATGGCATGCCAATGCTGTCTTTTGGGACTTGAGAGAAAGATTAAGTGCATGCAGAGACGCTGGCGATGAAGAACAATTAAGGATGTACGAAAATAACAGGTCAAATCTCCAGCAGTCAGTAAAAACGTACCAAATGGGAGAAGGGGAGCTAATCCAATTACACTGATCTTTCTATTTTCCAAACTCCTTTCAACTGCCAAATTTATCTTACGCAAGATTACATAAAATTACATAGAATCATATAGAATTACATAAAACTGTATAGAATTAAACAGAATCAGATAGAATTACATAGAATCATATCGAACTTACAGCACAGAAACAGGCCATTCGGCCCAACTGATCTATGCCCCATACTAGCCTCCTCCCACCCCTCTTCATCTCACCCTATCAACATAAGCTTCTACTTCCTTCTCCCTCCTGTACCTATCGAGCTTCCCCTTAAAAGCATCTACACTGTTTGCCTCGACTACTCCATGTGGTAGCAAATTCCACATTCTCACCACTCTCTGGGTAAAGAAGCTTTTCCTGAATTCCTTATTGGATTTATTGGTGACTATCTTCTATTTATGGCCACTAGTTTTAGACTCCCCCCACCCAACCGCCCCCCCCACAAATGGAAACACCTTCTCTACAGCGAGTGAAGCATTGGGACCTTCGAAAATCTACAACAAGATGCGCAGGGCCCTAATTTGCAAAAATGATCCTGAACTTAAACAGTTCCCGACGTGCCCTCTTGCCACCAGTGCATCTACCTTATCCAATATGGCGGATGGCGCACTTCCGGCTGGAAATGTGCGCGGTCTTCCTGCCCACCATATTGGAGGGTTAGGAAGTCATTTAGCGCCCAAAAAAACGGGGCCTGCACGGCCGAATTTCTAGGCCATAAAAATGAGATATTTCACAATAACATCTTTCAGGTTATTTATAACATTGGCTTTTGTCCCTGTGTGGGCCTTCATTAACATTTTTATTTGAAGGCCTCACCCTCGCTGAAAACCATAGCGGTTGAGTTAAAATTCTTCCCACTGTCTGAGTGCTGAAGGGACTTAAGTCCCAGCTTGAGTTCGGGCACCATGGGATAAACTTCCAGCAGACAACAGCTTGGTTCTCTCATATCTGTGCAGCAACCTGAATAGTGTCTTTCCTCAGTGTTTTTCCAAATGACTTGAAAATAAACTAGCGTATGACTTCTAAACCTTTTTTTCAGGTAAGTTTTGACAAGAAAACCACTGTTCATTACACCCATGTTGTTATAAAATAGTGTGTCCTCTGACTCGTCACGAGCAATAATATGAGAAATAAAGATATTATAATAGAAACAATCCAACCACCTTTCCAACTGGTGTCACATTCTGACATCACCCTCGGCCGCCACACTAGTTGATTTGGTTCCAATAGATGAAACGACAAATTGCAATCACATTGCTAAGATCACCAATAAACACCAAACAAAAAGATCTACCATTCAGAAATACCTTAAACTGAACCAATCAAATTGTCCAAAGTAATTCTTCAGAAACCTTCCATCTGCCATTTCCTTTGCTCAGAATCTCCCATTTCCAGGGAGGTGTCGCCAACCCTTCAGGATTGCCCTGGAAATTCTCCCAGAGAGAGTCTTCTGGAATTGAAGATTAATCTTCAGGAATCTGCTGCAAACAACCCAGGAGAAAAATCATAGGGGCATTAAAACATTATTTTTCGTTTTCTTTGAACACTTTTGTTCATGAGTTATAAAAAATTATGGAGCTAGGGTAAAGGCTTTTTTGACTAAGAGTCAACAGTCATCCAATCGGGTAACAAAATGTCTGTCCGCTTTCCAATTGGTGTAGGAAGGCAGGGTGCCACGAGGATGGACATGTCAGTTGACCAATGGCGGGACCGTGGGGGCGGAACAATTGGAGGCAGATGGTCATGTGATGAAACCTCTTGGAATACGTCCAACCAGAGTTGGCAACACTATTTCCAGGGCGCAAAGTAAGGTTTCTAATACGATGAAAACATTAAAATTACAATTATATGCTTAAATTTAACTATTGAATTTTTTGTGTGTTTTTGAATCTCTTCATTAATACTTTCTTTGGAAGATCCATGTTGAGAGATCCCAGCTTCTCTGACTAGCCCAGAGCTTAAGTTGAAAGGCCCAAGGAATCATTCTTCCCACATCTGAACAGACATAACACCTCCCAGCAACAACCGTTGCCTCCAATTCTCACAATGCCACCGCCTGAGTGTGTGCACTTGGCTGCACACAGTGACACCATTATTCCCGGCCCGAATGGAGATGACTGGATAATTCCCCCATCAATCATGCCTGGAGGCTGCGCTGCTGTAAGTGACTGAGATTGATTTTACGCACATAATTTGTATGATGTAACTATCCTCCACTCACTGCATTTTGCTGGTGAAATAATTAATTTGCGTGTAACTATCCTCTACTCATTACATTTTGCTGGTGAAATAATCCTGCTTTTATCGGAAGACTTTGCTGTAGTTTCGGTCATGAGTTCTGCTTGCTGTAGTTCATAGAGATTCTTTTTAAATAGACTCTATAGACAGTTTGCTGTAGTATGCTGTTTAAATAGACTCTGTTCACTGAGTAAATAGACCTAGTTTGCTGTAAAATAGACTGCTGCGAGTCCTACCTTAAGTCCCGCCCTACCTGTTGGCTGACACAGTGCAACTCATTGGCTAACACAGTGGTGTCAATAGGCATGTGCACTTTGGAAAAACAACTGCTAGAATCTATTGGTATTAATCTGAAAAAAAGTCTACATAGCAACTTATATGCAAGTGCACTAAACAGACCTTTTGAAATGTCAGCAAAACAATCTAAAGAAAATGGTAGATGTAAAGAAGACTTACATTTATATAGCGCCTTTCATGACCTCAAGACATCCCAAGGTACAGACAATGAAGTACTTTTTGAAGTGTAGTCACTGTTGTAATGTAGGGAAGCTGAAGAATAAGCTTAGCACACTTTTTGAGTTAATTATTGATAGGGAGAGCATGTCTCTCTCATGTATGAGAGGGAAACTGATGCTGTATGTGTCAGCTTGTGTATGCGGTAAGTCTATATACAGCTAAAGTCATGCATAACATAACAAGTACAAAGTTACACTAATTCTGCAACAATATTGGTCCAATAATAAATTGGTTAAATTATGTTGAGAATAGCCGAAAGACATTTTCCTCAGACAGCTGCTGTCATATGAAAAAAAAAGAACAAACTTGCATTTATATAGGAACATGGGAATAGAGTAGGCCATTCAGCCCCTCGAGCCTGTGCTGCCATTCAATTAGATACTGGCTGATCTGTATCTTAACTCCTCCTACTCGCCTTGGTTCAGTAACCCTTAATACCCCAACCTAACAATAATCTATCAATCTCAGTTTTGACATTATTAATTAACCCCCAGTCTCAACAGCTTTTGGGGGGAAGAGAGTTCCAGATTTCCACTACCCTTTGTGTGAAGAAGTGCTTCCTGACATCACCCCTGAACGGCCTAGCTCTAATGTTAAGATTATTTCCCCTTGCTCTAGACTCCCCCACCAGAGGAAATAGTTTCTCTCTATCTACCCTCTCAAATCCTTTAATCATCTTAAACACCTCAATTAGGTCATCCGTTGATCTTCAATATTCAAAAGAAAATAAGCCTAGTCTATGTAGCCTATCCTCATAATTTAACCCTTTTAGCCCGGCTATCATTCTGGTGAATCTGTACTGCAACCTCTCCACAACCAATATATCCTTCCTGAGGTGCAGTGCCTTGAATTGAATGCAGTACTCCAGGTGGGGCCTAACCAGAGCTCTGTACAGCTGCAGCATAACCTCCACCCCTTTTTATTCCAGCCCCCTTGAGATAAAGGCCAATATTCCATTAGCCTTTTCAATTATTTTTTGAACCTGTCAACTAGCTTTTAATGATTTATGTTCTTGAACTCCTAAATCTCTCTGCTCATTCACAGTTCTTAGCTTCTCGCCATTTAGAAAATACTCTGATCTATCTTTCTTAGGTCCAAAGTACCTCACAATTTCCCACATTGAACTCCATCTACCACAGTTAGCACCTTTCACGGCCTCAGGATGTCCCAAAACACTTTACAGCCAATGAATTACATTTGAAGTATAGTCACTGTTGTAATGTTGGAAACACAGGTCCCACAAACAGCAATGTGATAATGGCCAGATCATCTATTTTTTTAGTGATGTTGGTTGAAGGATAAACATTAGCCAGGACTCCCCTGCTCTTCTTCGAAATAGTGCCATGGATCTTTTATGTCCACCTAAGACAGGGCCTCGGTTTAACGCCTCATCTGAAAGACGGCACCTCCGACAGTGCAGCACCCCCTCAGTACTGCACTAGGGTGTCAGCCGAGAGTTTATGCTCAAGTCTCTGGAATGGGATTTGAATCCGCAACCTTCTAACATCAAAGCGCGAAAGTGCTACCAACTGAGCCTCAGCTAACGTGTGACAAAGCAGGTGGAAAGCACTAGAATGTTCGAGCTCACATGGAAGAATTCTATGTGTCAGAACTCCCTGCAGAACGAGCTGCGGTGGTTAGACTGTACGGTCAGCCAGCCTCAACTTTTATAAATGACAAAAAGTGCAAGCTGTCAAAATAAACATCATTTTTCTCCTTTTAGTTTTACACCAAGCCATTAAGTAAGAATTTAGAGTTGAAAACAGATTGATTGCAGCATCTGTGCTTTCTTTTGTTTATACTGACAATTCCAAAACCGTTATCATTTATGATGATTTAATTATCCAGCTGCAGTAGCTATACCCAGAATGTGCTGTCACCCAGCCACCAACTTTATAAATAACGAAAGACACAAGAAACTAAAAAATATTTTACTTTTACAGCTTTTTACACACGAACACATTAAATAAAACGAGTTAACTGTTCTATTCGATCAGCTCTTTTTCCCTTCCTCGAACGACTGCAGTTTGCCGGGTCTTGTTATTTATGCAACTTATATCTTTATTAAGCTAGCGTTGTCTTTAGTTATTGTTCCAGAGAGAGGGAGAGAATATATATAACATACTTATTTTTGCAGCTGCAGAGTGTAAGGAAAATCATTTTTTAAAAATACTTTCCTGCCTCTGGGGAAACTCTTGTTAACGTCTTTCTAAATTCTTTCACTGGGGATGGTCACCTCTCCTCCACCTCCAAAACTCAGGAGTCCCTCTCCGAAAGCATTGATGCATCACGAGCAATGCCATGGGAGTTCCACCAGCAATATTGTAACGACAGTACGACAGTGTGCATTTCCTGTCTATCATGTTACACTTCCTGTGTCACACTGTGACCATCACTTTCCATCGTCACAGCTCGGTTTAAATTACCCGTTCACAGAACCAAGCAATAAATCAGAATTCAGTTTGGGTTTGTTTCCCAATATTTTGTTTCATTCTCGCCACAAAAGGCTCCTTCTGTTGATGAGCCCTTGCCCCTTATGACCTGAAACTTAACCTTAATGCCAGGGTTTTCCGCATCTGTACTGGACAGCCTCCATTGAAATGAGTGGGCAGGAATTCACAGGCTAGCCGGAGTGGACACAGAAAATCTCAGTCTCTGTGATTAGTGAAGGGGACACAGCATGTTGCAGAATGTCCAGGTCTCCCTTTTATTTTTGGCTTGCTACCAGAAGTCGTTCCACAGGACCACATGAATCACAGAATCATAGGATCACAGAATCATAGTATCACAGAATTATAGAATCATTGAATCACAGAATCATAGGATCACAGAATCATAGAATCATAGAAGTTACAACATGGAAACAGGCCCTTCGGCCCAACATGTCCATGTCGCCCAGTTTATACCACTAAGCTAGTCCCAATTATAGAATCACAGAATCACAGAATTATAGAATCGCAGAATCATAGAATCACAGAATCATAGAATCACAGATTTGTAGAATCATAGAATCACAGAATCAAAAAATCACAGAATCACAGAATCTTAAAATCAAAAAAAATCACAGAATAACAGAATCGTAGTATCATAGAATCACAGAATCAAAAAATCACAGAATCACAGAATCATAAAATCAAAAAAATCACAGAATCACAGAATCAAAGAATCATAGAAACACTGAATCAAAGAATCACCGAAGAACAGAATCAAAGAATCATAGAATCACTGAAGGAGGCTATTTGGCCGATCATGCCTATGCCAGCTCTCTGAAAGAGCTACCAATTAGTCCCACTCCCCTGCTCTTTCCCCGTAGCCCTGCAAATTTTTCAATTCCCTTTTGAAAGTTACTATTGAATCTGCTTCCACCATCCTTTCAGGCAGTGCATTCCAGATCATAACAATTCACCACGTTAAAAAAATTCTCTTCATCTCCTCCCTGGCTTTTTTGCAAATTATCTTAAATTTGTGTCCTCTGCTTACTGCCCCTCCTGCCAGTGGAAACAGTTTCTCCCTCTGTACTCTATCAAAACGACTCGTAATTTTGAACACCTCTATTAAATCTCCCCTTAACCTTCTTTGTTCTAAGGAGAACAATCTCAGCTTCTCCAGTCTCTTCACATAATTGAATTCCCTCATCCCTGGCATCATTCTGGTAAATCTCATCTGCACCCCTTCCAAGGCCTTGACATCCATCTAAAGTCTGGTGACCAGAATTGGACACAATACTCGAGCTAAGGTCTAATCAGTGTTTTATAAAAGTTTGCCATAACTTTGCCATTATTTTTGTACTCTATGCCTCTATTTATAAAGCCAAGGATGCTGTATGCCTTTTTGACAGCTTTATCAACTTGTCCTGCCATCTTCAAAGATTTCTTGCTTACATCTCACATCTATTTAGAAGATAGGTATCAGTAATACCAGGCACTTTTCATAACAGACTAAACTATTAATTAAGTTTACTTATGAACAGAATTATTTAGAGGAGCAAGCAATAGATATGATACTAGATAGACCATTACAGAACTAATGTAAGGAATCTTACAACACCAGGTTATAGTCCAACAATTTTATTTTAAAATCACAAGCTTTCGGAGATTATCTCCTTCGTCAGGTGAGTGAATAAGAGGTTCTCAAATCGCATATCTTATATTAGGCTGGGACACCATCACACCAATCAAAGGTGTGATTGGTGTGATGGTGTCCCAGCCTAACATAAGATATGCGATTTGAGAACCTTTCACTCACTCACCTGACGAAGGAGATAATTTCCGAAAGCTTGTGATTTAAAAATAAAATTGTTGGACTATAACCTGGTGTTGTAAGATTCCTTAAATTTGTCCACCCCAGTCCATCACCGGCATCTCCACATCATGATTACAGAACCAAGCATTTGGTAGCAGTTCACCAGCATTTAGTCAAACAAACCAGTCAAACAAGGCCATTTTGAGTTCTTACTGAACTTGAGATGACCTACTTCTCAGCAAGGAAATAAGCAATCTTGTCCCTCAGCAAAAACAGGACACAGTCTTCGTGCAAGTTAAGTTTGTGAGCTTAATTCATCCCCATTGCCCCTGGGCGTGAGGCGTTGCTGGGTGAAACTTAAAATGGAAAGGTCTTTAAAGTGGGAGCATGCAACTTGCATTGTGACGGACAACGCCTTCTGTGACAAATTCTCTTGGTGGAGCAGGGCTGCGTTATGCGGATGAAGATGCTTTTGCTGCTGCCCTTTACAGTGAGGTTTAAGTTCGATGCATGTGAAATGCACACTGCCTGACATTTGCTGGGGCGATCAGGCGAGGAGGAGTGAGAGATAAAATCGGCCCCCTCATCCCTAAGCAAATACGTTGACTTATAACGAACATGTAGCCTCCGTTTTTAGTGCGGTGTTTAAAAGTGCTATTTAATAACTTAGCAAAAAAAACGTTTAATTTTATATGGTTTAACCTTGGTGGCAGAGTACTGATTTTCAACTTTTTAAAATTCGTGCAGTGCAATGTTTTAATACCCACGAGTTCTTTTTGCAAATTTAACTTTTGTGCTACTCATAAATAACTTATAACTCTTCAACATTCGTCTCCTGCCAGTTTTGTGAATTATTATTTGTCCCCGATCCCCAGCACATAAACAAGAAGCATTTTAACGGTGCGCATTTTTTATATATATATATATATATAGTAAGGTCTCGGCCACATTTGCACAGCTTTTTATTGTCCAAACATTATGTACAGTCACTTTTATAATTTTTATTACACCCCCAGATCAGGCATAGAACCATAGAAAACATACAGCACAGAAGGGGGCATTCGGCCCATCGTGTCCGCGTCGGCCCGAAGAACAACCAGGTGCCCATTCTAATCCCACCTTCCAGCACCCGGTCTGCAGCCCTGCAGCTTACAGCACTTTAGGTGCAGGTCCAGGTGCTTTTTAAAGGAGTTGAGGGTCCTTGCCTCTACCACCAATTCGGGCAGTGAATTCCATACACCCACCACCCTCTGGGTAAAAAAGCTTTTCCTCATGTCCCCTCTAATCCTTCCGCCAATCAGCTTAAATCCATGTCCTCTAGTTCTTGAACTCTCCACTAGGGGAAACAGGTACTTCCTGTCTACTCTATCTGGGCCCCTCATAATTTTGTACACCTCAATCAAGTCTCCCCTCAGCCTCCTCTGCTCCAAGGAAAACAACCCCAGCCTATCCAATCTCTCCTCGTAGCTGCAATTTTCAAGCCCTGACAACATTCTTGTAAATCTTCTCTGCACTCTCTCCAGAGCAATTACGTCCTTCCTGTAATGTGTCACCTTGCACCCACTCTCCTCGGTCATGACCCCATCCGTTCGATCGCACATCTCCAATAGAGCAGTATTTTAATGTCTGTGTTTATTCCTATGTATTTTAATTTTTTGTGATACATATAAATGGTTTTAACTGTCCAAAACTGATGTGACGTCACCTTTATGATTTCTTTTGGGCCTTGAGGATCACACATTCTCTGAGTATGTACGCTTCTTGTCCCCGTCCCACATCATAATCCTGTGGTATTTATTTTTCTTTATTTAAGGTTTTGAAAAAAGATTGATACATTTTTACAATTTCAAATGAATTAATTAGCTTTAACCAACACTCCATTCATTCCTGATATGGTATATATATTCTTAATCTACTTCCAATCTTTTAATTAATCTAATTTCACTGTATAATTATATGTGTGCATGTGTATAGGCAGACAGATAGATAGATAGACATAAATTAACAAAGATGCAGAGAACACAATTTAAGATTGAAAAGCAGCTTCCTGACTGAGTATACCAGGGGTTTGGCAGTGTTGGAATCATCAACTGCAACACCATATTGATTTGGCAGTGATCTTTCTTTATTAGGCCCACATTGTGCTGATTGATTGCTGTAGATGATAGAGATTTTACCAGGAGTGAGGTTTGTGCTATAAACACATATCCACAACACCCACTTGTGGCATAAGGTTTGTGCTTTTCTTGTAAAAAGTTCTTGCTAATGGATATGCTGAGAGGCCCTTTGCTTTAGCAGATGGACAAGGTATTGATTATTTCTTAAGTGAGTCCAACATTCTGGAAACTTCAATATGTCAGACAAGAAAAAAAAATAACTAGAAAAGAAGAGCTCGGCTTAATTAAGAGGAGACACCATCTCACTGAACATCACAATTCTCTCGCTCACAAACATTAACGCTATAGTTTTAAAGCTGTAAAGTAAATGAGGTGGAAACACTGCTACCTGTGACGGTAACATGTCTTACCTGTATAACAACAACAACTTGCATCTATATAGCGCCTTTAATGTAGTAAAACGTCCCAAGGCGCTTCACAGGAGCGATTATTAAACAAAATTTGATACCAAGCCACCACGAAAGGAGATATTAGGACAGGTGGCCAAAAGCTTGGTCAAAGAGGTAGGTTTTAACATAAGAACATAAGAAATAGGAGCAGGAGTAGGCCAATCGGCCCCTTGAGCCTGCTCCGCCATTCAATAAGATCATGGCTGATCTGATCCTAACCTCAAATCTAAAGAACACAAGAAGTAGGAGCAGGACCCGGCCACTCAGCCCCTGGGCCCGCTCTGCCACCCACAGGACCTTGACCGATCCGAACTCAGCTTCATGTCCAATTTCCTGCCCGCTCCCCGTAACCCCTAATTCCCTTTACTTCTAGGAAACTGTCTATTTCTGTTTTAAATTTATTTCATGATGTACCTTCCACAGCTTCCTGGGGCAGCAAATTCCACAGACCTACTACCCTCTGAGTGAAGAAGATTCTCCTCATCTCAGTTTTGAAAGAGCAGCCCCTTAAGGAGCGACTTAAAGGAGGAGAGAGAGGTAGAGAGGCAGAGAGGTTTAGGGAGGGAATTCTAGAACTTAGGGCCTAGGTAACTGGACGCACGGCCGCCAATGGTGGAGCGATTAAAATCGGGAAAGCGCAAGAGGCCAGAATTGGAGGAGCGCAGAGATCTCGGAGGGTTGTAGGACTGGAGGAGGTTACAGACATAGGGAGGGACAAGGCCATGGAGGGATTTGAAAATAAAGATAAGAATTTTAAATTCGAGACATTGCCGGACTGGGAGCCAATGTCGGTCAGTGAGCACAGGGGTGATGGGTGAACGGGACTTGCAAGTTAAGATACGGGCAGCAGAGTTTTGGATGAGCTCAAATTTATGGAGAGTGCAAGGTGGGATATTCCCAGTGCCTCTGGATACAGTAGCAATAGGAACACTGCCTTTCGCATCACTGGCCACCACAGGTGAGCTGAGCACATTCACCCTGCCATACAGAGCAGTGTTAGATCAACGGAGCAAATTCATCGAAATTATATAGGTTCAGTCACCATTTATGACCTCAGGACATCCCAAAGTGCTTTACAGCCAATTAATTACTTTTGATGTGTAGTCAGTGTTGCAATGTGGGAAACGCAGCAGCCAAATGGCACACAGCAAGATCCCACAAACAGCAATGAAATGAATGACCAAGTCATCTGCTTTAGGTGTTGGTTGAGGGATAAATGTTGGTCAGGGCCGGGGAGAACTCCCCTGCTCTCCTTCGAATAGTGTCATCGGATTTTTTACATCCACCTGACAGAGCAGACATTTCATGTCTCATCCGAAAGATGGCACCTCCAACAGTGAAGCACTCCCTCAGTACTGCACTTAGATAAATTAACTTGTTGGTTTTATTAATATCAACTGAAAGTATAAGCACGCTACACATCTACACTTACAAGTAGGATATCCATTGGGGTCTGTGAATTATTGACTAGTCCGGGTGAGATACACCTGGATGGACAATGTCAGATAATTTGCTCTAAACCTATCAATTCAGAAATTATTGTTTTGTGATCTTTTCGTGCCATATGCTATTACACCAGTAGATAGCAATGTCGCATCATGGATACTCCATTCTCACTGGAATGTAAGTGTCATTTATGTAGAAGGTAACACAACTTTGCATGGTTATAAACATCACACCTTAACAGAATGATAACTGCTGAAACATATACATGTTGGTTCCAAACTGGCTATAATCCTTACACAAATCCTTCGATGCTTCTTAAATTGCATTAACCTGACACCTTCTGCTTAATTAGCATTCTCCTGAGGAATCCTAACGACATAATCTAAACCATGTGTTAACCTTAATTACACAGGATACATTCTCATAATACAAACATATTAATACTAACTGCTGTACTGTTAAGCTATTTTTCCTATTATATTATACATTATCCTACAGGCAGCAATATATCAGTTTGGCTCAGTTTGGAACATAGGAACATAGGAACAGGAGTAGGCCATTCAGCCCCTCGTGCCTGCTCCGCCATTTTGATAAGATCATGGCTGATCTGTGATCTAACTCCATATACCTGCCTTTGGCCCATATCCCTTAATACCTTTGGTTGCCAAAAAGCTGTCTATCTCAGATTTAAATTTAGCAATTGAGCTAGTATCAATTGCCGTTTGCGGAAGAGAGTTCCAAACTTCTACCACCCTTTGTGTGTAGAAATGTTTTCTAATCTCGCTCCTGAAAGGTCTGGCTCTAATTTTTAGACTGTGCCCCCTACTCCTAAAATCCCCAACCAGCGGAAATAGTTTCCCTGTTGGTAGCACTCTGGATCAGAAGAACGCAGTGCATTCAAGTTCCACTCCAGGAATTGGACACTCAATCCAGGCTAACATTTCAGTATAGCACAGAGGGACTGCAGTGTTATTCTGTACGCCTATTCAAATGGATGTTAAAGATGCCACCGTACCATTTGAACTGGAGCAGGGGGTTCCCCCTGGGCAACATTCCTCCCTTAGCCAACACCACCTAAAGGACATTATGTGGTTAATGAGCTCATTACTGTCTGTGGGATGTTGCTGTGTGTACAAGATCACTGCCCCATTCACCTACATGACAATGGTGACTGCACTCCAAAAGTAAAGTCCAGAACAAGTAGGCATAATCTTAAAGTTAGAGCTAGGCCACTCAGGGGTGAAATCAGGAAACACTTCTTCACACAAAAGGTAGTGGAAATCTGAAACTCTCTCCCCCAAAAAGACTGTGAATGCTGGTGGGGGAAGGGAGGGGTCAATTGAAACTTTTGAGACTGAGATCGATGGATTTTTGGTCCATGAGCAGAAATGGACGTCACAACCTTCAAGTAACTCTGTCTGCACGAGCTTGTTTCCTGTGTTGCTGCTGGTTCAGTGGAATCCACTGATTGGGGAAACTTCCCTCAGTACCAGGAACCCCACATGTTACACAACCACTCGAAGGAGAACTGCACATTCCCCACCTCCTTGCAGAAGGAGAGGCTCATGGCAAGGTCACTGATATCAAGCAATCTTTGTCATGACTTATCACCCTGCCTACAGTAATAGTTTACTGAGCAGAGATGTGATCTTCATCGAGGATAGCTGTACGACATCATTACTCTGATCCGGCTTCTGCATTGAAGTAACTGCAAATGATAAAAGTGATTCCAGTAATAATCTGATATTGTTAAGGCAATTGCACTCGTGGATTTTTAATGAGATGGGGCTCAATTTTCAAATAGAAGTCCGGGTGCATTGGGAGCGGGGGAGGGGGGGAGGGGGTAACGAAAACCCCGAGTGGGTAAGGAAGCCAGCTCCAACCCGCTGACTTCCGCGTTTCACACAGACGCATCTGTGTCCGCGCCCGATTCAGGAATCTGGAAGTCCCGCCGGCTTTATTAAAGCAGTCATTAAGGTATTTAAACTTGTTAAAGTACATAATTTTATGTGATTGAGGCAGGGAAAGGGTTTTCATTCTGCCTCAGCATGTTTCCCGTGCTGTGCGAAACACTCCGTGTTGAAGGAGCCGTGTTTCAGCCAGCAGCCATTGGGACACTCAGTTCTCTCAGACAAACTTTTGGCTGGGAGATCTTTGTGTTTAGACTGAAATTTCTTGGTTTCCACTCAGAATCCTTCTGTTTACACATATTTACCAACTTTCCAGACACCCTCAAACTGGCTTCGCATGGGTACAGGGTGCAATTGATTGCATGCATATAGCAAACCGAGCACCTCCACACGAGCCAGAACTGTTCATCAACAGAAAGGGCTATCACTCCATCAACACTCAGCTTGTTTGTGACCACCGCAAAAGATTCCTTCACGTGTGCACCAGATTCCCTGTCAGCAGCCACGATTCCTTCATTCCGAGGGAATCCAACGTCCCGGGCCTCTTCCACGCACTGAACAGCCTTAAGGGCTGGCTCCTCGGGGACAAGGGATACCCCCTGCAAACGTGGCTCATGACACCTCTGAGGAACCCCATCAGCGAGTAACAGCGACGATACAACGACAGCCACATCGCCACCAGGTCTGTAATTGAACGTGCGATAGGACTGCTGAAGATGCGATTTCGATGCCTCGATCGTTCTGGGGGAGCTCTTCAATACGCACCAGAGAGAGTGGGTCTTATTATAGCAGTGTGTTGTGTCCTGCATAACAGGCGCTACAGAGAGGGGCACCGGGTGATGAGGCCCCATCCCCTCATCCGCCATCCACATCCGCCATCCACATTGAGGAGGAGCAGGAGGTGGAGGAAGAGGAAGAGGAGGAGGAGGAGGAGGAGGAGGAGGAGGAGGACGAACCCATGGGCAGAGCAGCGGCTGCTCGTGAGGTCAGGGAGTCTCTCATATGTGAACAGTTCTCATAAGATCAGAAAGTGAGAACAGTCCAGTCCTCGCATCACCTGGAAAGAGCAGCGCCAACACCAGCACCATCTCCCGCCCCCGACCCCCTGCACAAAACAGTCCTGCAAATACACATACACCCACTGTAAAGTGACCCACTGGGTGGCATCAAGTGTCATCATTCATGGTGAAGCACATGAAAGGGCCCCATCACAAAAGCCAGTCAAGAACGGGCAAGACGTGTCAGTAGTGGTGAGAATGATAACATTTAATGTGACTTTAACAAAAACTAAATATAAATGAAAAACATGACAGTCTGTCAGACACACACGTGCATCTCCTTCGTGATCACAAATCCTTAGCTTTTCTCTTCCTACTGCTTCTACATGGTGCATCCCCTGTGATCACAAAGGGGATGTACATATGTGCCTGACAGGCTGTCATGTTTAGATACTTTCGGCTTATGCCCTCTGTGTTTTGGAGCCCTTGAGGGCCCCGCCAAAGACTGCTCTACCTGCACCTGTGCAGGGGCGGGCTCGGCCACCGGGAGAAGAGGCAGCATTGCGGGTATTGGTTGAGAGGGGGGGCAACGGGTGAGATGTGGGAGCGCTTAGAGTGGCATCCCCACTTCCATGTCCCCTTTTGCCATCATCCCTCTCCTGTGCCAGGCCCACATCACTCCTACCACCCTGCAGGAGAACAGTTTGGAGGACATGTATGATGCCTTGGAAGGCCAGTGCTAATGTATCTGTCTGCCTGTCTAAGGCAGCAGAGTGTAGTTCACCCTGAGTCTGCACGGCCATTGTCAGGGCCTGAATGGAGTCATTTGTGAGACATGCTTGAAGCTCAATGGAGGCTAGCCTTCTCTCCATCGCAGACATTCCTGCAGTTACCTTCAACACTATCTCAGACATTTCCACAGTTACCTGCGTCACTATCTCAGAGATTCTCTCCCGTACCTGTGCCACCATTCCACTCATGCAGGAATTGGACTCCTCCATCATCTGCACCATTGTGGAGAGCGTGCTGAGCACCTGTTCCAGCACCTCGCGAATGTGCTGCTGTCCCTCGGTCATTCTCCTTTTAAAGGATGGCCCCCAGGGTTCAGCATCTGCATCCAGCTGAGCAGAGCATGGAGAGGAGTGCTCCCACCGACACGGACTCTCCACAGCTGCCCCTGCCACCAGCATCTGCTCGTGCTCACATGTGTGTGGTGACTCACCAGGTGCCAACCCAACAACTACTAGGACCCACTGAAGTGTGAGTGTCTGCGCTGGTGGATGGCTCACTAAGATGTGACGGTGCACCATCAGAGGCCTGGAGCTCCTCTGAGGAATCGCCCTCTGCTGTCACAGCTGTCGTTGAAGGGCCTGTAAGAGAACAGAAGGCAATATTAAGCATCATCACAGATGTGTCATGTTGCGATGAGCATACTGACGTGTTCAACACGCCAATCATTGTTAACATCAATTCATGTAATGTTTGATGAACGTTGAAGTTGTGTCACCAGATGTGTGTGGGGTGCCAGTCTCGGCGTCCCCAACAGACAGGCACTCGAGGGTGCGGCTGATCTGCAGGGCCTCCTCCTCCACCTCTGTGAGGACCACTATTTGTGGAGGCCCCCCTCCCGTCCTCGCCCTCTCGTGTGCATTCTGACCCCTCTCTCCTTCTATAAGGGGACAAAGTACAGACGTGTGAGTGAGTGATGGTGAAGTGGCCAACCGATGAATGCATCGCTTTGGGTGAAGCTGACCGTGAAAGAGGTGCATCAGAGGGTGAGTATCAGAGAGAGACATCACATTGGATCAGGATTGGGTTGAGTGGTAATGGTGGGGTGACAAATGGGAAGGTGAGGAGTGCTGAGGAAGTGCAGGTAAGTTGAGGATGAGCCTTAAGTGGGTGCGAGGAGTGATGTGATGGAGTAGCCTTGGCAGTTGGGGTGGTGGGGGGGTGATGTGCAACGCAGAATGCAGGAGAATCAGTAAGTGTACTCACTTTTGCTGACCTAGTTAGGTCATTGAATCGCTTCCTGCACTGGACCCAGGGTGCGGGATATGTTTCTGCCGCTGGTAACCTCCTCTGCCACCTCGAGCCAGGCTTTCTTGGTGGCAGAGGCAGGGCACTTCCTCCTGACGGCCGGGTAAAATAGTTCCCTCCTCCTTCTCACCCCGGCCAGTAGCACCTGGAGTGAGGCATCATTAAATCTTGGAGCAGCCTCGCCCCTGTGCTGCTCCATATTGTGTGTTCTTGGTCTTTGCTCCTACAGGAGCCATTGGAGCAATGGCTCTTTAAATGTCGACGCTCCAGCTGACAGCCTGTCATGCGGGTGCGCAGTCCGCCCGCTGCGCAGCTTTCGGACGGCAAACCCGGAAGCCACGTTAAGGGCCACCAATTAACTTGCGATCGTGCGGGGAACGGTAAGTTTTTATTATCCAGGTTTGCCCGGCGTCCATTGCTCCCCCCACCCACGCTGCCATCCCACCACACTTTGAAAATCGAGCCCATGGTATTTTACAGGTTCCACTACATTCTTCATAAGTATCTGAAAACTATTGGCTTCTATCTGTCATCTGTAGTAACGGATGTGTTTGTTCATACAGTTGCACTGCAACCTAGCAGCATACTGCTGATAATCTGATACTTGATGGGTTGTTTCTTAAAGCCCAGTGTGCAAAAGTTCCCAATTCTACAACTGAAATATTTTTCTCAGAAGAGTCTCCTAGGTGTAAGTTTAGTTCACTTGGTAGCCCTCTGGCCTCTGAAGGTCGAAGGTTTTTGGGTTCAAGTCCTACTCCAGAAACTTGAGAGCATGCTCCAGACGGGCGCTCCAGTGCTGTGCTGTTGGATGTGTTGTCTTTTGGATGAGATATTAAACCAAGGCCCCATGGCACTATTTCGAAGAGCAGCAGAGTTCTCTCCTGTACCCTGATCAATAACTATCTCTCAACCGACATCACTAAAAGAAATAGGTTATCTGGTCGTTATCACATTGCTGTTTGTGGGACCTTACAACAGTGACAATACTTCATTGGCTGTAAAGTACTTTGGGATGTCCTGAGGTCATGAAAGGCACTGTACAAATGCAAGTTTGTTCCTTTTTCTTATCACTTCTATAGACACAAGTGCTTAATCCAGGCTGACAATTCAGAGCAGTACTAAGGAAGTGCCCCAATACCAGAGGTGCCACATTTCAAATGAGAAATTAAAACAAGGCCCTGTTTGCCTGTTCAGGTGGATTTTTTTTTATTCGTTCATGGGATGTGGGCGTCGCTGGCAAGGCCAGCATTTGTTGCCCATCCCTAATTGCCCTTGAGAAGGTGGTGGTGAGCCGCCTTCTTGAACCACTGCAGTTCGTGTGGTGAAGGTTCTCCCACAGTGCTGTTAGGTAGGGAGTTCCAGAGTTTTGACCCAGCGACAATGAAGGAACGGCGATATATTTCCAAGTCGGGATGGTGTGTGACTTGGAGGGGAACGTGCAGGTGGTGTTGTTCCCATGTGCCTGCTGCCCTTGTCCTTCTAGGTGGTAGAGGTCATGGATTTGGGAGGTGCTGTCGAAGAAGCCTTGGCGAGTTGGGCAGTGCATCCTGCGGATGGTACACACTGCAGCCACAGTGCGCCGGTGGTGAAGGGAGCGAATGTTTAGGGTGGTGGATGGGGTGCCAATGAAGCGGGCTTCTTTGTCCTGGATGGTGTCGAGCTTCTTGAGTGTTGTTGGAGCTGCACTCATCCAGGCAAGTGGAGAGTATTCCATCACGCTCCTGACTTGTGCCTTGTAGATGGTGGAAAGGCTTTGGGGAGTCAGGAGGTGAGTCACTCGCCGCAGAATACCCAGCCTCTGACCTGCTCTTGTAGCCACAGCTGGTCAAGTTAAGTTTCCTGTAAAACATCCCATGGCATTATTTGGAGAGCAAAGGAGGTATCGTGGCTAACATTCATCTCTTAATCAAAAACAGATTAACTGGTCGTTTATCTCATCGCTGTTCATGGGATCTTGCTGTGTGCAAATTGGCTGCAGTATTTGCCTGCATAACAACAATAACTACACTTGTAAAATAATTCATTAGCTGTAAAGCGCTTTGGGATCTCATGAGGATGTGAAATGTGCTGTATAAATGCAAGTTCCTTCTTTTAATATGAATTGGATGAGGCAATTATTTGACTGGATCAGGTAAGGAACAATGGTTGATGTTCATCCCATGAGATGTGACTAGTGGAACAGTTACATCACAAGATAGATACAGATCATAGAATTATACAGCACAGAAGGAGGCCTTTTGGCCCATCGTGCCTGTTCCAGTCCTTTGAAAGAACTATCCAATTAGTCCCAGTACCTTGCTCATTCCCCACAGCCCTGCAAACTTTTCCTTTTCAGGTATTTATCCAATTCCCTTTAGAAAGTTACCATTGAATCTGCTTCCACCGCCCTTTCAGGCAGTGCATTCCAGATCATAACAACTCGCTGCAGAAAAAAAATTCTCCTCATCTCCCCCCGGTTCCTTTGCCATGGCTGGCCATGGAGTAACTGATGACTCGTGTAGAAATGCCCATGCGCTCTTCAACGAGAATAACAAAGGAAGGATGGAAGGGAAGAATATGGGTTAAAAAAGAGACAAAGTAGTTATATTTTATAAATAATCACTGTTTTGAAAGCACCTCTTAATAAAAGAAAAGAAACATCTAGAGAATTAATTAAAAGTGAAATGAATCAATGGTTCATTCAAAGTTTACAGAATCCATCTGCCCAAATTGGTAACTTGTCACAATGCCCAAGTGGTCATTTAGTTTACATAGAATTACACAGAATGTACAGTACAGAAACAGGCCATTCGGCCCAAAAAGTCCTTGCTGGTGTTTATACTCCACATGAGCCTCCTCCCGCCCCTCTTCATCTAACCCTATCGGACTGGAGGGAGGTGTACAGTGGTGTTCCCCAGGGGTCGGTACTGGGACTGTTGCTTTTCTTGATACCTATAAACTTGGAAGGGTAGTAAACAGTGAGGAGGATAGTGACAGACTTCAAGAGGATAGAGACAGGCTGGTGGAATGGGCAGACACGTGGCAGATGAAATTTAACGCAGAAAAATGCGAAATGATACATTTCAGTAGGAAGAATGAGCAGAGGCAATATAAACTAGAGGGTACAATTCTAAAAGGGATACAGAAACAGAGAGATCTGGGGGTATATGTGCACAAATTGTTGAAGGTGGCAGGGCAGGCTGAGAAAGCGGTTAAAAAAGCATACGGGATCCTGGGCTTTGTAAATAGAGGCATAGAGTACAAAAGCAAGGAAGTCGTGATGAACCTTTATAAAACACTGGTTCGGCCACAACTGGAGTATTGTGTCCAGTTCTGGGCACCGCGCTTTAGGAAAGATGTGAAGACCTCAGAGAGGGTGCAGAAGAGATTTACTAGAATGATTCCAGGGATGAGGGTCTTTAGTTACATGGATAGAGTGGAGAAGCTGGGGTTGTTCTCCTTGGAACAGAGACAGTTGAGAGGAGATTTGATCGAGGTATTCAAAATCATGAAGGGTCTAGACAGAGTAGATGGAGAAAAACTGTTCCCATTGGCAGAAGGGTCAAGAACCAGAGGACATAGATTTAAGGTGATTGGCAAAAGAACCAAAGGTGACATGAGGAAAAACATTTTTACACAGCGAGTGGTTAGGATCTGGAATGCACTGACCGAGGGGGTGGTGGAGGCAGATTCAATCATGGCCTTCAAAAGGGAACTGGATAAGTACATGAAAGGGAAAAATTTGCAGGGCTACGGGGAAATGGCGGGGGAGTGGGACTAGCTGGATTGCTCTTGCATAGAGCCGTTGCGGATTCAATGGGCCGAATGGCCTCCTTCCGTGCTGTAACCTTTCTATGATTCAATAATTCTATGATACCAGATCCCTCCCCCCAATCTTGCTAGTTTAAAGCCTTATCCACCACCCTATTTATCCTTTCCGCTGGGACTCTGGTCCCACTCCGGTTCAGGTGAAGCCCGACCCAGCTCCTTCCTGTCCCAGTGCTGGTGCCAGTGTCAAATCAAATGGAACCCCTCCTTCCCAACCGCTCTTTCAGCCACACAGCCACCTTTCTGATCTGCCTGTCCCTATGCCAATTAGCATGTGGCTCGGGTAGTAATCCTGAGATTATCACCCGTGAGGCCCTGTTTTTTAATTTAGTTCCTAGCTTCTGATATTCCCTTAGCAGGACCTCCTCCTTGTTCTTCCTTGGTGCCGACATGAACCACGACAACTGGATCCTCCCCTTCCCCTTTCCAAGTTCCTCTCCAGTTGCTCCGAGATGTCCTTTACCCTTGCACCAGGTAGGCAACACACCCTTATGGACTCTCGGTCGAGACTTGCAGAGGACGTTATCCATCCCATCCAGAGTTACAAAACAGGACCGCCTAAAATCTACATATTAGTGGTGTACGGGTTTTTCCAAACTACTGAGCCCACTTACAAAAGATGCAATGTTTCTGCTTCGGTTACTGTTGTTAAATTGGCGTAAATCCATTAGCACGGCAGGCTGCTGTGTTTCTCAGAGGGCTGGGTCACTTCGACATAAACGAGCCAACAGCTCCCTCTACTGTCAGAATTTCAAAACTGTCCATAACATGAGTGAAGATTCTGCCTTTTTCTTGATTGAGATGGATCAAGCCCCTGAAATTGAAATTGAGTTGGGGAGAGAAAGATAAGATAAATCAAGACACAAATAAGGATTGTTCTCCTTAGAGCAGAGAAGGTTAAGAGGCAATTTAATAGAGGTGTTAAAAAATTAAGAGGGGTTTTGATAGAGTAAATAAGGGGGAACTTTTTTCACTGGCAGGGAGGGTCGGTAACCAGAGGACACAGATTTAAGATAATTGGCAAAAGAACCAGAGGGGGAGATGAGGAGATTTTTTTTTTTGCGCAGCGAGTTGTTGTGATCTGGAATTCACTGCCTGAAAGGGCGGTGGAAACAGATTCAAAAGTAACTTTCAAAAATGAATTGGATAAATGCTTGAAACGGAAAAATTTGCAGGGCTATGGGGAAAGAGCAGGGGAGTGGGACTAATTGGACAGCTCTTTCAACGAGCCGGCACAGGCACGATGGGCCGAATGGCCTGTTTCTGTGCTGTACTTTCTATGTAATGTAAATCAAGAGGTTAGGTGACATCAAGCTTACGCTTTAAAAGCCTGGAGATTGTAGAAGGAAGTGAGAACGGCAGAATGAAAAGAGCTCTGCAGTTTTAAAGTCCTAGAAAAGTACGAGTTAAAGCAGAAGGCTGCAAGATGATTCCCGACTTCAACACAGGGAGCAGGTAGAACCTGTAGGACGGCGTATTTGAAAACCTTGTCCCTGAGTTTCTGTGGACATGTCATGATGTCCCACCGTTAAGTTCAGCTGGATATTAGAGTCATAGAGTCATAGAGTTATACAGCACAGATAGAGGCCCTTCGGCCCATCGTATATTGGGGGAACCCCGGAGAAATGGCCACCTTTTTAGCCATTTACGTCTTTTCCTCGAAGGTTTAGCCAATCCCCTTGCAAAGTTACATGAGGAGATCAGAAGGACCCCCAGCAGAAATTCAGGACCCTCATGTCTACAGTCTACAGTGGCGTCTACAGGGATACCACTTCCTGCTGTGGACCTCCTCACCACCAGAAAGAAAGAAAGACTTGCATTTATACAGCACCTTTCACAACCTCAGGATGTCCCAAAGTGCTTTAAAAACCAATGAAGCACTTTTTCAAGTGCAGCCACTGTTGCAATGTAGGAAATGCAGCATCCAATTTGCACAAAGCAAGATCCCTCAATCAGCAATGAGATAAATGACCAGATCATCTGTTTTAGTGATGTTGGTTGAGGGATAGATAATGGCTAAAATAATGGCTCCTCTTCAAAATAATGCCATGGGATCTTTTACGTCCGCCTGCGGGGGAGCAGACGTGGGCCTCGGTTTAACGTCTCATCCGAAAGATGGCACGTCTGACAGTTTGGCGCTCCCTCAGTGGGAGGCAATAACAACCTCTCACTGACCTTACGGTGCTGTTGTTGAAGTCAGAGCTCTCACCACCAGCAGAACTGTAGGGTAAATGCAACGGCAATTGCTAGTGAATTTTCACATTACTGACGCTACAAAAGGGTTGTTAATCCTTCAACAATAATTGTCGCGTGATACAAGCCCGAGTGGTTATAAGTTAGCAAGCTTTAATAGATTGACTCACAAATATGACTGTCTTCACTTTATATTAAATTACAAGCAATCAATACAACCTGATTTCCCCGGATTCGGGGTGATCAGACCTGATCTCTGCGGACTGCCTATGGCAATGGACATCCGGCCATCCCCTCTTGAGAGCTCTAACTTTTGAGAGGGAGCGTGCCCTACCTTTATACTATTTGGCTGCATTGTTCTGCACGTAAGCATCTCTGTCCTTATCTCCTGGTTGCAAATTATGCCGCCCCCATGCTGACTCTGTGTTAAACAAATCATGATGTGGAGATGCCGGTGATGGACTGGGGTTGACAATTGTAAACAATTTTACAACACCAAGTTATAGTCCAACAATTTTATTTTAAATTCACAAGCTTTCGGAGGCTACCTCCTTCGTCAGGTGAACATCGTTCACCTGAGGAAGGAGGAAGCCTCCGAAAGCTTGTGAATTTAAAATAAAATTGCTGGACTATAACTTGGTGTTGTAAAATTGTTTACAATTAAACAAATCAGGTTGAGCTGAAACACGTAGCACGAATACCTCAATCTTTATCTCTGCTGTGTAAACTGTTTGTTCCACTTAGGAATACGTAAGACCCTCTTATCTGAGTACTGCCCCCCCCCACCGCACCCCCCCACCCCCATTCAGCCTTGCGTGGCTCCCGCCATGTCTATTGTTTACACAGCCCTTCACTGTTATCAGGTCTTAATATGTGGTTTCTTAACAACTATCTGGTACAAACTGTCTCCTGACTTTGGTTGTTTTCATCATTCTAACGCCTCAGCATTCTTTCAATGAGCTCTTGGGTTTCTGTAATTTATCCTTCTTACAGAGACGCTGAACTGCGTCCCCCCCCCCTTTAACATCCGCCGTCTTGCTAAGATGCTTGGCGCTATGTGAGCCTGTATTCTTGACTATGCTTGTTTCAAACTATATTCTTACAGCAATCACCTCCATTCTTTGTGTATACTACTCATCAGTGTCACCCAGGCAGGGCAGTACTGACCGATTTCCCCCTCCCCTTTGAGAGGGCATTGCTTCCGACCATTCATCAAGCCTCACCCTGCACTGACAAACTGCACCCAACTGAGGCAAGAAATTCACACGCAAGGGGAGGGTTACCAACTCTCCAGGGCTGCCCTGGAGTCTCCAAGAAGTAAAGAATAATCTCCTGGACACTGCTGCCAGCAAAAACCCGGGCGAAAAATCATAGAGGGGTTAAAAAAAAAATAGCGTTTTGCTCATTCTGTTTTGAACACTTTCGTTTATTAGTTATAAAAAAATATTGGAGATGCAGAATAAAGGCTGTGGGTCTGGGCGGGGTGATTAGAGGCAGGAGGTCATATGGTGAAACCTCCAGGAATATGTTCAACCAGAGTTGGCAACCCTACCCAGGGGACCTGAAGGTGCAGCCTTTCTTGTTGGGAATTAAGCACTCAACACAGCCAGCCTGAGGGCTCCACGAACGCCTTCCTTCTTAGCAATTTATATTTATCAACTGTGTAGCAGGCTGCGAATTAACAAAACCTTTGGGAGAAAAACTTTTTTTGCTTCCAATTTTATTTCCCTCAATAACAACAATTTGCATTTACATAGCGCCTTTAACAAAGTCAAACATCACAAGGCGCTTCACAGGAGCTTTATCCATCAAAAAAAAAATTGACACCGAGCCAAAGGAAGGAAACATTCGGACAGGTGGCCAAAAGCTTGGTCAAAGAGGGAGGTCTTGAGGAGTGTCTTAAAGGAGGAGAATGAGGTGGAAAGGCAGAGGGGTTTAGGGAGGGAGTGCCAGAGCTTGGAGCCTAGGTAGCTGACGGCACCGGCCGCCAATGGTGGGGACATGGAAGTCGGGGACGTGCCAGGAGCCACAATTGGAGGAACGCAGGGTTCTCGGAGAGGTGTAGGGCTGGAGGAGGCTTGGTATTAATTTTTGTCCTGTGAAGCGCTTTGGGACGTTTTACTATGTTGAAGGCGCTATGCAAACGCAAACTGTGGTTGTTGAGCAGCCCTCTCCCAAATTCCCGGACAAATAACGAGTAAGAGATAGGAGCTGTGTTGAGTGCTTAATTCCCAACAAGATAGCCCCTGGGTTGCCTGGGATTCATAGGTCCTGGGCCAGACTGTCACTCTTGTGGCCCATCAGCTGTAGTTTAAACCTATAATACAACAGCGTGCTAGGAAGCATTCAATGACTGTGCTATGTTAATGATATATTTCATCCTCTTTTGCCGAGTGTTTTTTTTTTCCAAATGTCTTTCTCAGATCCTAGGTCAGTGCAGTTCTACATGAATGGCAATCTTAAGTATTTCTATGGAATAATTTTTAATATGAGCCGATCCATGCAGATTTAAAAGTGATACAGTTCCCACCTTCTCAAGGGGCGACTAAGGATGGGCTACAAACACCGGCCTTGCGAGCGACGCCCACATCACAAGAATGAAACAGAAAACTAAAGCCAGAGGCTCATTCCACACCCTCTTGGTTTAAGATGTAAATTTGTCTCAGACGCTAAAGAATAGAATGCAGCATTAAAAAAAAACATTCAGTTCCTGATCCAACGAGAAGCACAGCAGGACATCGTAAAATCTAGTCCATAAAACTAACTGAAAAACGGGAAGTCAAGTGGCAAGAAAAGGAAGCAAGAAAGTCCCAAGACTCAATCCCATCCACTGTTCTCAACAAACTTTACACATGAAGGCTTTTTGTTATTGAATGTTCTGAACTAATATTGCTAGACAGTTAATTTGCAAACCACAAGAGAAATGCACAACCTTATTGTGAGATGGGGTTAGTACAATGTTTGGGTGTAGTTTTACATAATTCACACCAATTTTACTTTCACTGTGATACCGAATGGGGCTGATATCTCCTACAAATGATAACACTCCACGTGTTCACGAGGGCACACAGAGCAGGACAGACTCCTCCTTCTGTGAACAGGGTTTTCTGTCGCAGCCGCCCCAAAGATTCAGCGGGAAAAACGTAACGTCTGGCCAGGAAGGCTTAAGATCCGATCCTTGGTCTCAGCCGCGTCTCAGTCGGTAGCACTCTCACCTCTGAGTCAGAAGGTTGTGGGCTTAAGTCCCGCTCCAAAGCACAAAATCTAGGCTGACGCTCCAGTGCAGTATTGAGGGAGAGAGAGAGAGAGCCGCACTGTCAGAGGTGCCGTCTTTCAGATGAGACGTTAAACCGAGGCCGCGTCTGCACTCTCAGGTGGATGTAAAAGATCCCATGGCACTATTTCGAAGAAGAGCAGGGGGAGTTCTCCCCGGTTTCCTGGCTGATATTTATCCCTCAACCAACATCACTAAAAAAACATGTTATCATTACCATAGTATGTACAACACAGGAGGAGGCCATTCAGCCCATTTTACCTGTGCCGTCTCTTTGAAAGAGCTATCCAATTAGTCCCACTCCCCTGCTCTTTCCCCAATAGCCCTGCAAATTTTTCCCCTTCAAATATTTATCCAATTCCCTTTTGAAAGTTATTACTAAATCTGCTTCCACCGCCCTTTCAGGCAGCGCATTCCAGATCATAACAACTCGCAGCGTAAAAAAAATGTTTCCTCATATCGGCTCTGACTCTTTTGCCGATAACCTTCAATCTGTGTCCTCTGGTTACCAACCCTTCTGCCATTGGACACAGTTTCTCCTTATTTACTCTATCAAAAACCATTCATGATTTTGAACACCTCTATCAAATCTCCCCTTGAACCTTCTCTTTTCCAAGGAGAACAACCCCAGCTTCTCCAGTCTCTCCACAGAACCGAAGTCGCTCATCCCTGGTATCATGACAGTAAATTTCTTCTGCACCCTCGGTAAAGCCTTGACATCTTTCCTAAATTGCGGTGCACAGAAGTGAACGCAATGCTCCAGCTGAGGCCTAACCGGTGTTTTATAAAGGTTTAGTATAAATTCCCTACTTTGGTCATTTGGTTATCTGATCATTTATCTCATTGTCGCTTGTGGGACCTTGTTGCGTGCAAATTGGCTGCTGCGTTTCCTGCATTACAACAGTGATTACATTTCAGAAGTACGTCATTGGCTGTAAAGCGCTTGGTGACGTCCTGAAGTCATGAATGGAGCTGAAAAATGCGAGTTCTTTCTCTTCTCCAGTCTGCGCCAACCTGTCAGCAAATCCTAGCCAGGGCGGCAGTGCAGAAGAGACAGTTTGCCTCTGTGCTCCCGGTTTCGAGACGTGGAAAATCAGGCAGGGTTCCTGCTCCTTGCTACTGAAGAAAAAAACGTGTCCTGCTAGAAATCGCATGTATGTCGACATCAAGTAAAAACAGAATGAGGATCATCTATGATGCCTCCTGTAGTCTACAAGCCTGCCAATAGTCCCGGAAGTCCCAGTCAGCTGGCAGAAGTGCGACCGGGGAACTCCCGTTTGTTCATGGGGAGCAGCGCAGACCCTATCCCAAATCATGGTGATGGGGGTCACATTTTTTTTATTCATTCATGGGATGTGACCGTCGCTGACAAGGCCAGCATTTATTACCCATGCCTAGTTGCCCCCGAGAAGGTGGTGGTGAGCCACCTTCATCAACCTCTGCAGTCTTTGTGGTGAAGGTTCTCTCACAGAGCTGTTAAGTAGGGAGCTCCAGGATTTTGACCCAACGACGATGAAGGAACGGTGATATATTTCCAAGTCGGGATGGTATGCGACTTGGAGGAGAACGTGCAGGTGGTGGTGTTCCCATGGGTCTGCCACCCTTGGCCTTCTAGGTGGTAGAGGTCGCGGGTTTGGGAGGTGCTGTCGAAGAAGCCTTGGCGAGTTGCTGCAGTGCATCTTGTAGATGCTACACACTGCAGCCACTGTGCGCCAGTGGTGAAGGGAGTGAATGTTTAAGGTGGTGGATGGGGTGCCAATCAAGCAGGCTGCTTTGTCCTGGATGGTGTCAAGCTTCTCGAGTGTTGTTGGAGCTGCACTCATCCAAGCAAGTGGAGAGTATTCCAACACACTCCTGACTTGTGCCTTGTAGATGGTGGAAAGGCTTTGGGGAGTCAGGAGGTGAGTCACTCGCCGCAGAATACCCAGCCTCTGACCTGCTCTTGTAGCCACAATATTTATGTGGCTGGTCCAGTTAAGTTTCTGGTCAACGATGACCCCCAGGATGTTGATGGTGGGGGATTCGGCGATGGTAATGCCATTGAATGTCAAGGGGACGTGGTTAGACTCTCTCTTGTTGGAGATGGTCATTGCCTGGCACTTGTGCGCGGATGTTACTTGCCACTTATTAGCCCAAGCCTGGATGTTGTCCAGGTCTTGCTGCATGCGGGCTCGGACTGCTTCATTATCTGAGGGGTTGTGAATGGAACTGAAAACTGTGCAATCATCAGCGAACATCCCCACTTCTGACCTTATGATGGAGGGAAGGTCATTGAGGAAGCAGCTGAAGATGGTTGGGCCTAGGACACTGCCCTGAGGAACTCCTGCAGCGATGTCCTGGGGCTGAGATGATTGGCCTCTAAAAACCACTACCATCTTCCTTTGTGCTAGGTATGACTCCAGCCACTGGAGAGTTTTCCCCCTGATTTCCATTGACTTCAATTTTACTAGGGCTCCTTGATGCCACACTCAGTCAAATGCTGCCTTGATGTCAAGGGCAGTCACTCTCATCTCACCTCTGGAATCAGCTCTTTTGTCCGTGTTTGAGGTCTGGAGCTGAGTGGCCCTGGCGGAACCCAAACTGAGCAGCTTATGGTGAGTAAGTGCCCCTTGATAGCACTGTTGACGATACCTTCCATCACTTTGCTGATGATTGAGAGTAGACTGATGGGGCGGTAATTGGCCGGATTGGATTTGTCCTGCTTTTTGTGGACAGGACATACCTGGGCAATTTTCCACATTGTCGGGTAGATGCTAATGTTGTAGCTGTACTGGAACAGCTTGGCTAGAGGCTCGGCTAGTTTGGAGCACAAGTCTTCAGCACTACAGCCGGGATGTTGTCGGGGCTCATTGCCTTTGCTGTATCTAGTGCACTCAGCCGTTTCTTGATATCTCGTGGAGTGTGTCCTCAGTCTCCACAAGGACTGTGCGGTGGTCACTCCAACCAATACTGCCATGGAAAGATGCATCTGCGACTGGTAGATTGGTGAGGAGGAGTTCAAGTAGGTTTTTCCCCTTGTATTGGTTCCCTCACCACCTGCCGCAGGCCCAGTCTGGCAGCTATGTCCTTCAGGACTCAGCCAGCTCGGTGAGTAGTGGTGCTACAAAGCTACTCTTGGTGATGGACATTGAAGTCCCCAACCCAGAGTACATTCTGTGCCCTTGCTACCAAGTAACATTCGCGCCAGACAAATGCCAGGCAATGACCATCTCTAACAAGAGAGAGTCTAACCACCTCCCCTTGACATTCAACAGCATTACCATCGCCGAATCCCCCACAATCAACATCCTGGGGGTCACCATTGACCAGAAACTTCACTGGACCAGCCATATAAATACTGTGGCTACAAGAGCAGGCCAGAGGCTGGTTATTCTGCGGCGAGTGACTCACCTCCTGACTCCCCAAAGCCTTTCCACCATCTACAAGGCACAAGTCAGGAGTGTGATGGAATACTCTCCACTTGCCTGGATGAGTGCAGCTCCAGCAACACTCAAGAAGCTCGACACCATCCAGGACAAAGCAGCCCGCTTGACTGGCACCCCATCCACCACCCTAAACATTCACTCCCTTCACCACCGGCGCACCGTGGCTGCAGTGTGTACCATCCACAGGATGCACTGCAACAACTTGCCAAGGCTTCTTCGACAGCACCTCCCAAACCCGCGACCTCTACCACCTAGAAGGACAAGGGCGGCAGGCGCATGGGAGCAACACCACCTGCACGTTCCCCTCCAAGTCACACACCATCCCGACTTAGAAATATATCGCCGTTCCTTCATCGTCGCTGGGTCAAAATCCTGGAACTCCCTTCCTAACAGCACTGTGGGAGAACCGTCACCACACGGAGTGCAGCGGTTCAAGAAGGCGGCTCACCACCACGTTTTCAAGGGCAATTAGGGATGGGCAATAAATGCCGGCCTCGCCAGCGACACCCACATCCCATGAATGAATAAAGAAAAAACTCTCAGTGCTTTCTCCAAGTGGTGCTCAACATGGAGGAGGACTGATTCATCAGCATAGATGTTGGTACGTGGTAATCAGCAGGAGGTTTCCTTGCCCATGTTTGACCTGATGCCATGAAACTTTATGGGGTCCAAGAGTCAATGTTGAGGACTCCCAGGGCCATTCCCTCCTGACTGTAGACCACTGTGCCGCCACTCTGGTGGGTATGGACATACCCAGGGATGGTGATGGAGGAGTCTGGGATGTTGGATGAAAGGTATGTTTCTGTGAGTATGGCTATATCAGGCTGTTGCTTGACTAGTCTGTGGGACAGCTCTCCCAATTTTGGCACAGGTCCCCAGATGTTAGTGAGGAGGACTTTGCAGATCAACTGGGCTTGGTTTGCCTTTGTCATGTCCGGTGCCTTGTGATTTGTCTGGTTTTATTCTTATTATTTTTCTTTTTGTAGCAGGATTGTACAACTGAGTGGCTTGCTGGACCATTTCAGGGGGCAATTAAGAATCAACCACATTTCTGTGGGTTTGGAGTCACTTAGAGGCCAGAGGTAAGGACAGCACATTTCCTTCCCTAAAGGGCATTAATTGAACCAGATAGGTTTTTACAACAAGCCAGTCGTTTTATGATCACCGTCACTGGTACTTGCTTTTTATTCTAGATTTTGTTTTTAATCAACTGAATTTAAATTCCCAAGCTACTGTTGCAGGGTTTGAACTTATATCTCCAGATTACTAGTGCCAGTAACATAACCACTATGCTACCGCAGACTTATAAATATTCCACAACAACAATGACAACTTACCTTTATTCAGCGCTTTTAACATAATAAAACGTCCCAAGGCGTTTCACAGGAGCGATTATCAATCAAAATTTGACACCGAGCCACATAAGGAGATATTTGGACAGGTGACCAAAAGCTTGGTCCAAGCGGTAGGTTTTAAAGAGCGTCTTCAAGGAGGAGAGAGAGTTGGAGAGGCAGTGAGGTTCAGGGAGGGAATTCCAGAACCTAGGGCCTAGGCAGCAGAAGGCACGGCCGCCAATGGTAGGGCGGTGGAAATCGGGGATGCTCAAGAGGCCAGAATTGGAGGAAGGCAAAGATCTCGGAGGGTGGCAGGGCCTGAGGACAGCATGTTTCTGCACCCATTACCATAAAATTGAAACTATTCTTGGAATTCGCCGCTGTCTTCAGAGTCCCAGGCTTCTGTGCGTAAAGCTTAAATGAAGATGGTGACATTCCCTTGCAAAACATACAGGCATCAATTCGTGTCAGGTATCACAATTCACAGATGTGTTAACATCGGAATGTATGCCTGCTAATGGCTTTGCAATTAGGTTGGACTTGAACGAATAAGGCAAGTGAACACAATGTTAATCTTATTAAAAAATAATTTGTACAAGAACTGTACAGATTCCTAATGGAAATGTTGTTAGCTTTGTTCTTCGGTATTTAAATCATTCAGCATCCTTAATAGCACAAATGAAGCATTATCAGTGCTCTGTTATACATAAAGTTCAAAGCTTTCTCAGATCTTGCTGTGAATGACGGGCAAAAGTTTCGTCACTTCGCAACAAAACACCCTGATTAGTTAGGAAGTGGTCTTGATGTCAGCTCTTAGCAAGACATGCGAGAAACAAATGGGTTTCTTTGTCACCAAGCTTGTCTCACCCCTTGTCCATTTTCCATATCAGTTTGTCAATCAACTGCTAATTAATGCCAAATTAAAGGCACTCTTGTGGGCACTGTGCCCACTAGGAACTGGATTGAGACCATTTGGCACAGGACCCTTGCAAGCCAGCAGACAGACCGGACTTAAGCTGCTTATAGAAACATAGAATCGTACAGCACAGAAGGAGGACATTTGGACTAACGTGTCTGTGCCGGCTCTTTGAATAATAAATCCGACACCCCTACCCTCTCCCCAATATTGCCCTAGTGCTGTGCTAATGCTGCTGACTCCAGATGCACAGGTCACTCACAGCTGGTGGCAACAACAAGGTAGTTGGGAAAACCACCAGTCTTAGCAAAACTGACAAGCAAACCCTCAGGGTGTGAGTTTAAGTCCAGGCATACCTGACAGTCACACTTGGAAACTCTCGCTGGATGAATTTCCCCAGTTCCCCTCAGGCTGCTTGTCAAAGTACTTCATCTTAAGCAACAAGAAGAATTGATAAGACCAACTCCAGCCATCAGAAACTGACTTCCTATTGGACAATTGTAAAATGCACTGTCAAGACTCATAATGCAGCCTGGGATCAGCCTGGGCCGATCTGCCCTCTTCTTATAGACCTCAGCAGAAGTGCTTGCTCCCGGTGTCTCTGGGCCACCGTCCAGACCTAACCAACCCCGGGATATAGTTGGAGTAGATAACTAAACAGATAGAGACTGGAATTGTGTGCTGAAACAAAAATGTACTGAGCAACCCTGTCTCAGGTATCCCACTCTCCAGTCTCGTTGGCAACCCTGCTCTCAGCCATCCTACTGTCTTGTCTAATTGGTATCCCTCACCTAGACTATCCCACTGTCCTACCTGATTACTAACCCTCACCTAGACTATCCCACTGTCCTACCTGATTACTAACCCTCACCTAGACAATCCCACTGTCCTATCTGGTTACTAACCCTCGCCTAGACTATCCCACTGTCCTACCTGGTTGCTAACCCTCGCCTAGACGATCCCACTGTCCTACCTGATTACTAACCCTCACCTAGACTATCCCACTGTCCTACCTGATTACTAACCCTCACCTAGACAATCCCACTGTCCTACCTGGTTACTAACCCTCACCTAGACAATCCCACTGTCCTACCTGGTTACTAACCCTCGCCTAGACTATCCCACTGTCCTACCTGGTTACTAACCCTCGCCTAGACTATCCCACTGTCCTACCTGATTACTAACCCTCGCCTAGACAATCCCATTGTCCTACCTGGTTACTAACCCTCGCCTAGACTATCCCACTGTCCTACCTGGTTACTAACCCTCGCCTAGACTATCCCACTGTCCTACCTGATTACTAACCCTCGCCTGGACTACCCCACTGTCCTACCTGGTTACTAACCCTCGCCTAGACTATCCCATTGTCTGATGGGAGTTCTTGGCAGCAGAGAGATGGTAGCGGATAAGTTTAGTGGATAAGAAAATAGATCACTTGCTATTAATATAAAGATCTTTTTATTGCACTCAGGATGGCAGTTTTAGGTAAGTCACCGAGTACATAATGTTCGACCCCCAGCTACACAATCCATCACCTTACTGAACACAACTGCACCAATGAGAAAAACACTTCACCTCCAACAACACCAACTGACTTCCAAAAATCTACCTTCAAAAGAATGCTCACAGCTATGTTCAGCCTTAAAGGTGCACGTCATTAAGTGCAGACATATAAATAATAGAACATTATTAATGTGAAAGTGCTTCCCAGTAAAGACCTGTCTTGGAAATAATGCATGAGATTTATTCAGAACTTAAGCAGTGGATCTGTACATTACCAACACCCATCAAAAAAGCCTGTTAGACGCGAAAGATTTTACATTCCCAGCTAAAATGAGTTGGGAAAAATTGAAATGTGGCAATTGGAGCAGTTTCTGGGCGCCACATGAAGCAAGTATGCTAGAGGGACTTACAGTGCACTTTCTAAAATTGCTATACCTTGCTGTGCTAAGAGACAAATGAAACCTAAGACCCAAATATTAAATCATTCATTGGTTTCGAAGATTACAAATGATATTTTTTATAATCCTTTTATCCTGTTAAAAGCAGAACCCGTTGGATACGAGAGCAAAAGAGCCACAGTGTCAGCCTTGGCGCAGTGGGCAGCACTCTCGCTTCTGAGTCAGAAAGACGTGGGTTGAAGCCACTCCAGAGACTTGAGCATCTAATCCAGGCTCTCTCCCTCTCCTTCTTCAAGGCACTCCTTAAAACCTACCTATTTGACCAAGATTTTGGAGTTCTCCCTGGTGCCCTGGCCAATATTTATCCCTCAATCAACATCAGTTTAAAAAAAAAACAGATTATCTTGTCATTATCTCATTGTTGTCTGTGGGAACCTTGCTGTGCGTAAATTGGCTGCTGCGTTTCCTCACATTGCAACAGTGCAGACACCACAACGGCACTTCATTGGCTGCAAAGCACTTTGGGATGTGCCGAGGTCATGAAAGGTGCTAGATAAATGCAAGTTCATTCTTTCTTTCCCCACCCTGCCTGACTCAGCTGTGCTCGCTGTGTAAACCCCCTGAGGGAGAGACCGTTTAAAGACAATCCCTATAAAGGCATTGATGAGCGCTCCAGAGGGGAAAAAAAACCACACAATCAAATTGTTCAAGTCTTACCAGGGTGAGAGTGACATTTATGCTGTGAAATATAGGGAACAGTAATAATTCTCTACTTAGCTACAACATTGCATTAACCTGTGATTGATACGCTCAGCACTGCAACCTGATCTTTCATTCCTGATGATGGATTTGCTCCTTGTAGTTTTCTGCCCTGCCTGTGCCAGTGAATCATAAGGCTGCAGTAAACGCTTGAGAATTTTCCCATAATTAAAAATATGGAGGCCCACGTTCGGTTTGGTTATTACATTAAGTGCCTATAAAATAAGGAATGAAGTAGGAAAGCAACCAAAGAGAAACAAACGGAAAATTTCCGGGGAAGACCATTCAACCAGACAGTCGAAATGAGTAGGAAAGGTAATTAGATGTGCATCTGGAGAGAGAAAGGATTGAGAGGTATAGCATGAAAGGGGGTGGGCAGGGCTTGATCGCAAAATTTAGAGCTAGGCCATTTAGGAGTGAAATCAGGATGCACTTTATCACACAAAGTGGGGTGGAAATCTTACATAGAATTTACAGCACAGAAACAGGCCATTCGGCCCAACTGGCCTGTGCTGGTGTTTATGCTCCACACAAACCTTCTCCCACCCAACTCCATCTAATCCTATCAGCATATCCTTCTATTCCTTTCTCCCTCTTGTACTTATCCAGCTTCCCCTTAAATGCATGTACTCAAAGTGGGAACGAGTTCCACATTCTAACCACTCTGTGGGTAAACAAGTTTCTCCTGAATTCTTTATTGGATTTATTAGAGACTATCCTCTATTTATGGCCCATAGTTTTGGACTCTCCCACAATCTGGCACTCGCACTCCCCAAAAGGCTGTGGATGTTGGGAGTCAATTGAAATTTTCAACGAGAGGACACCACCCACCAGGTGCATGGTTCATACTCCTGTGACTCGGCCAACGTTGTCTACCTCATACGTTGCAGGAAAGGATGCCCCAGAGCATGGTACATTGGCGAGACCATGCAGACACTGCGACAACGGATGAACGGACACCGCGCAACAATCGCCAAACAGGAGGGTTCCCTCCCAGTCGGGGAACACTTCAGCAGTCAAGGACATTCAGCCACCGACCTTCGGGTAAGCATACTCCAAGGCGGCCTTCGAGACACACGACAACGCAAAATCGTCGAGCAGAAATTGATAGCCAAGTTCCGCACCCATGAGGACGGCCTCAACCGGGATCTTGGGTTCATGTCACGCTACACGTTACCCCACCAGCGAACAAATGTTATCTGTTTTTAATATAACGGGTCAGTTGCTGTCTTTTCTATGTTTCTACCTCTCTATCTCTGTTTTTTTTTTTTGTTTGTTGTTTTTTTTGGTGATTTGTATATTCTGAGACCTGGCAGGTAACACCTGTCTGTCTGCACACTGATTGCCTTGGCAACGGGCAGTTGAAAAAACTGTCTGTTATCACCAAGCATTGTTCTGTGAATTATAAATGCGACTTCATTTCGAGGATTTCATTTCCACATCGTTCACCTGAGGAAGGAGGTAGCCTCCGAAAGCTTGTGAATTTAAAATAAAATTGCTGGACTATAACTTGGTGTTGTAAAATTGTTTACAATTGAAATTTTCAAGACTGAGATGGATAGATATTTGGTGGGTAAGGGTATCAAGGGATATGGAGCAAAGGTGGCTAGAATCGTAGAATCGGAGCAAGGTTACAGCACGGAAGGAGGCCATTCAGCTCATCGAGTCCGCGCCGGCTCTATGCAAGTGCAATCCAGCTGGCCCCACTCACGTGCCCTATCCCCGTAGCCCTGCAAATGTTTCCCTTCAAGTACTTATCCAGTTCCCTTTTGAAGGCCATGATTGAATCTGCCACCACCACCCCCTCAGGCAGTGCATTCCAGATCCTAACCACTCACTATGTAAAAAAGTTCTTCCTCATGTCACCTTTGGTTCTTTTGCCAATCACCTTAAATCTATGCCCTCTGGTTCTTGACCCTTCCGCCAATGGGAACAGTTTCTCTCTATCTACTCTGTCTGGACCCTTCATGATTTTGAATACCTCTATCAAATCTCCTCACAACCATCTCTGTTCCAAAGAGAACAACCCCAGCTTCTCCAGTCTATCCACGTAACTAAAGTCCCTCATCCCTGGAATCATTCTAGTAAATCTCTTCTGCACCCTCTCTAAGGCCTTCACATCTTTCCCAAATTGCGGTGCCCAGAACTGGACACAATACTCCAGTTGTGGTCAAACCAGTGTTTTATAAAGGTTCATCATGACTTCCATACTTTTGTACTCTATGCCTCTATTTATAAATTGTAAACAATTTTACAACACCAAGTTATAGTCCAGCAATTTTATTTTAAATTCACAAGCTTTCGGAGATTTTCTCCTTCCTCAGGCAAATGTTTCAAGATCTCCTTGAAGCCTACCAAGTCTAGTAATTCCCATGTGGGCAAGTGGTCCCAACAGTCATTAGTTTTTCTAGTCAAAGAGCACATAAAATACACAAGTGTTTCCTCAGCTTGGCTTGTAACATAACTCTGCTAATTAAAAATAAACTCTATTTATAAAGCCCAGGATCCCGTATGCTTTTTTAACTGCTTTCTCAACCTGCCCTACCACCTTCAACAATTTGTG
The DNA here is from genome assembly GCF_035084215.1 of Heptranchias perlo. Lineage (NCBI taxonomy): Eukaryota > Metazoa > Chordata > Chondrichthyes > Hexanchiformes > Hexanchidae > Heptranchias > Heptranchias perlo. The sequence continues at coordinate 10,070,299 of NC_090338.1, read as the reverse complement.
CACCATAAACCCCCAGATCTCTCTGTTCCTGTACCCCTTTTAGAGTTGTGCCCTCTAGTTTATATGGCTAAATGGAGTTGAGGTACAGATCACGCATGATCTAATTGAATGGCGGAACGGGCTCGAGGGGCCGAATGGCCTGCTCCTGATCCTCTGGTCCTATGTTTTTATATTGGTAAACAAAAAAAAGGGATGGACTTGTTGGCTGAAGAAGAAGCCCAATGATCTTTTCCTCTTTCTGTTTTCATTGGAAGTAGATGTTTTTTGCTTGGCAATGCCTTACAGCTCTAGCAGAGTATAGGGAACCGTGGGGGTATGTTAGTGTAATGGTTTTGGTACTCAGCAGTCTACCAACCTCAGGAGTCATGAGTTCAAATCCCACCAAGATAAGTTTTCACTAATAAATCTGACCATTTGTGAGCAGGGGCAGGGGGAAACATGACCATGAAAGAGTTGCCAGGTTGGGTATAAAAACCCAACTGGTGAGCCTGCCACACTCGGCCCAGCCTGGTCTACAGGTGGTGGTGTGTGATTGATCTTTAATGCCCTCTGAAGCGGCCTAGCAAACCACTCAGTCCTGGATGGATGGACAAGAGACAAGGCCCTGACAGCATTACTCAACTCCCAGGAACTGCAGGCTCCAGCCCATGGCCTCCTAATCCATGAAACAGTACCAACCCGATGAGGTTGTGTGTTTATTTTTAATTAGCAGAGTTATGTTACAAGCCAAGCTGAGGAAACACTTGTGTATTTTATGTGCTCTTTGACTAGAAAAACTAATGACTGTTGGGACCACTTGCCCACATGGGAATTACTAGACTTGGTTCAGTTGCCCAGAGCTTATACCCATGTAGAAGTAGAGATCGACTAATGTAGGACCTGATTACTGTTAACCTGCAAACATTTGTAATGTTAAATGTGCTCTATTGGGACCTGAAACGGTGTGAAATAAATTAAATTGTCTGAGAAATGGTTTTGGGGTTTTAAGAATTCAATAATAACACAAAGTAATGATGCAAGCAGATCACAATATAAAATGCTACAGTAATTGGATTATGTTATAAAATAGAATGTGGTTTACAGTGCAAAACAGTGTAACTATCAATCTAATATGATGTAAAGAGTCTGAATATGATGTAAAATGAAATGGTAAAGTTTAATACTGTTGAATTATGGTGACAGTCAGCAGGATTATTTGCACCAAGGAAGAAAGAAAGACTTGCATTTCTATAGCGTCTTTCACGACCTCAGGATGTCCCAAAGCGCTTTGCATCCAATGAAGTATTTTTGAAGTGTAGTCACTGTTGCAATGTAGGAAACGTGGCAGCCAATTTGTGCACAGCAAGGTCCCACAAACAGCAATGGGATAAATGACCAGGTCATCTGATTTAGGTATTGGTTGAGGGATCAATATTGGGCAGGACACTGGTGAGAACTCCCCTGCTCTTCTTTGAAGTAGTGCCATGGGATGTTCTACGTCCACTTGAGAGGGCAGGTGGGACCTCGGCTTTAACGTCTCATCCAAAAGACGGCACCTCTGACAGTGCAGCACTCCCTCAGTACTGCGCTGGGAGTGTCAGCCTGGATTGCGTGCTCAAGTCTCTGGAGGGGGACTTGAACCTACGACCTTCTGATTCAGGCAAGAGTGTTACCCACTGAGCCACGGCTGACTAAGCAGATCCAGTGCAAGGTCACCATATGCAAGGGTAATAGCTAATCCCTAATCATTGTGTCAAGTCTTTTCACATTACCAATTGGAAACAGGCCTGTACACGTGCAGATTTAACACCAGGTTCGGTCTGTGATATTCAGTTTTGTTGCCTGGTAAAATGGAGGAGTCCCCCAAACCGAACACTCGCACGGACCGTCCCCTCCACCCTGTTTGCTTATCCCTCCTGGACGGGTACTTTACTGTGTCTGTGGATCAGAGGAGGATGGCGGAGAGGCTGCTGAATGGTGGGCCGGAGGAATGGGACAGGAGGTTTTATCTGAGCGTCTCCTGGTCGCTGGCCTTCGGCGAAGAGCATGGTCTGTTTGGGGGTGGAGGGGTGGGGGGTGCAGGACATGCTCAGACTCAGCAGCCTCCATGCTGGGATGTTTGGAGACCGTTGTAACTGGAACCTACTTTTTGATATCCTTGACGGGAAGTGAGAGGCGCTGATAGGGGGCGGGGTCGAGCTAACTGCTGCTGCCATAATGAGCACTCAAGTTTAACAGAAGCAAAGTGATGGGCTGAGGAAATGTGATGATACAACAGGTAATATTTAACAAAGCAATAAAGAGGACACTGTGAGCTGAGATTGAGTGGAACCAATGCAGGCTGTTCAAGGAATTTAAACAACTTCTGTATATTCACAGAGACACACACATTCACAGACATACAGACACACACACACAGAAATACACACATACATACACACACACATATACACACACACACACACGAGCACACACACAGAAATACACACATACATACACACACACACACACACACAGAGAAATACACACACATACACACTCACACAGAAATACACACATACAGACACACACACACACACGCACACACTCACAGACATACACACACACAGAAATACACACATACATACACACACACATACACACTCACACAGAAATACACACATACATACACACACACATACACACTCACACAGAAATACACACATACAGACACACACACATACACACACACACACAGACATACACACATACAGGCACATGGACATACCAATACATAGAGACACACACAGACACAAACACATACACAGACATACAAACATACAAACACTGACATACTGATTCATAGACACACACACACAGACACACACACATACACACAGACACACATACAAACATACACAAACACACACAGACATACACAGGTACGCACACAAACACACACAGATGTACAGACATCACAAACACAGACACGCACAGACATATACAGATACGCACACAGATGCACAGACGCATACAAATATTCACACACAGACATACAGACACTCATACGAACACATGAGCGCACACATAGGAACATAGGCACAGGGATGGGCCAATTCAGCCCCTCGAGCCTGTTTCGCCATTCAGTGAGATCATGGCTGATCTGTATCCCAACTCCATCCACCCGTCTTGGCTCCATTTCTCTTAATACCCTTGGCTAGCAAAAATCTATCAATCACAGACTTAAAATTATTGATTGAGCTAACATCTACTGAGACACAGTCAGTGGTACAGGGATACAGGGATATGATAGCAAATTACTATATGCACACAAAACCACAAGTGCAAATTCACAGTGTCCTCTCCTCTTTCTTACCACAATAAATGGAGTTTTCACTTATTCTCACTTCTGTCATTAATTTGTATTTAGTTTCTAAATCCTGCTGCACAAATAATGCACTGGGTGGTATTTATAAAGGCTGGATAAGGAATCTATAACTGTGACTTTTGTTCAGGGTTATTCTGTGCTGGGAAGAGGTAAATTATAATAGCGTGTACAAGATTTTGGATGTTGCATCAGGTTTATCATGGTGTTAATAGCTCGAGTGTATTCTGAAGTTGTGAAAGTCTCCAAAAAATAGCAGTAAGCGCATGTGCAATAAAGACAGAAAATGCCGGAAACATTCAGCAGGTCAGGCAGTATCTGTGGAGGGCGAAACAGAGTTAATGGCGCAGAATTTGTATCTCGCGGCGTGCCCCGTTTCATAGTATCATAGTATGTTGCAGCACAGGAGGAGGCCATTCGGCCCATCGTGCCTGTGCCGGCTCTTTGAAAGAGCTATCCAATTAGTCCCATTCCTCTCTGCTCTTTCCCCATAGCCCTGCAACTTTTTTCCTTTCAAGTATTTATTCAATTCCCTTTTGAAAGTTACTATTGAATCTGCTTCCACCACCCTTTCAGGCAGTGCATTCCAGATCATTACAACTCCCTGTGTAAAAAAAATCTTTCCTCAAGTCTCCCCTGATTCTTTTGCCGATCACCTTAAATCTGTGTCCTCTGGTTACTGACCCTTCTGCCACTGGACACAGTTTCTCCTTATTTACTCTATCAAAACTATTCATGATTTTGAACACCTCCTCTGTTCTAAGGAGAACAATCCCAGCTTAGAGTCATAGAGTTATACAGCACGGATAGAGGCCCTTCGGCCCATCGTGTCCGCTCCGGCCATCAAGCCCTGTCTACTCTAATCCCATATTCCAGCATTTGGTCCGTAGCCTTGTATGCTATGGCATTTCAAGTGCTCATCCAAATGCTTCTTGAATGTTGTGAGGGTTCCTGCCTCCACAACCCTTTCAGGCAGTGAGTTCCAGACTCCAACCACCCTCTGGGTGAAAAAGTTCTTTCTCAAATCCCCTCTAAACCTCCCGCCTTTTACCTTGAATCTATGTCCCCTTGTTATAGAACCCTCAACGAAGGGAAAAAGCTCCTTAGTATCCATCCTATCTGTGCCCCTCATAATTGTGTACACCTCAATCATGTCCCCCCTCAGCCTTCTCTGCTCCAAGGAAAACAAACCCAATCTTCCCAGTCTCTCTTCATAGCTGAAGCTCTCCAGCCCTGGTAACATCCTGGTGAATCTCCTCTGCACCCTCTCCAAAGCGATCACATCCTTCCTGTAGTGTGGCGACCAGAACTGCACACAGTACTCCAGCTGTGGCCTAACCAGTGTTTTATACAGCTCCATCATAACCTCCTTGCTCTTGTATTCTATGCCTCGGCTAATAAAGGCAAGTATCCCATATGCCTTCTTTACCACCTTACCTACCTGTTCCGCCGCCTTCAGGGATCTGTGAACTTGCACACCAAGATCCCTCTGACCCTCTGTCTTGCCTAGGGTCCTCCCATTCATTGTGTATTCCCTTGCCTTGTTAGTCCCTCCAAAGTGCATCACCTCACACTTTTCCGGGTTAAATTCCATTTGCCACTGTTCCGCCCATCTGACCAACCCATCTATATCGTCCTGCAGACTGAGGCTATCCTCCTCGCTATTTACCACCCTACCAATTTTTGTATCATCAGCGAACTTACTGATCATACCTTTTACATTCATATCCAAGTCATTAATGTAGACCACAAACAGCAAGGGACCCAGCACCGATCCCTGTGATACCCCACTGGCCACAGGCTTCCAGTCACAAAAACAACCTTCGACCATCACCCTCTGCCTTCTGCCACTAAGCCAGTTTTGTATCCAAAGTGCCAAGGCACCCTGGATTCCATGGGCTCGTACCTTCTTGACCAGTCTCCTGTGGGGGACTTTATCGAAGGCCTTACTGAAATCCATGTAAACCACATCCACTGCGTTACCCTCATCCACACGCCTAGTCACCCCCTCAAAAAATTCAATCAAATTAGTCTCTCCAGTCTCTCCACAGAACTGAAGTCCCTCATCCCCAGAACCATTCTAGTAAATCTCTCCTGCGCCATCTCCAAGGCCTTGACATCCTTCCTAAAGTGTGGTGCCCACAATTGAACACAATTCTCCAGCTGAGGCTTAACCAGTGTTTGATTATTTTCAAAAAATGTTTGCGCTGCAAATTGCTGAAAATGCAAGCTGCTAACAGGAGGGCAACAGGGCAACTGGGACCTTAGCGAACAACGGAAACAACAGTCTACCTCCTTAACCAATTAGATTAAAGGATAGAGAAAGAAACGGAGGAAGGAAATAAGGTGAATTAGAGTCAAATCAGGCACAGAATAAGCAATAAAGAAAAGGAAAGGAAGATTGGATTCAGAGAGAGAGGAAAAAAGAGAGGATGAAAGGAAAAGTAAGAAAATTTTAAAACCTCTAGGAACAATTTACTGCCAGCAGGAATGAGACTCCAGAGTTTCAATTGTTCCCTTTCTGGGCCTCCGAGGTTGTGCGGCATTGCAGGAACATAAATCTCCTCATTAAAAGGCTCCTTACGGCATTAAGTACCAGCCCTAACTTTCTGCGGTGAGTTTAATTTGTTTTAACAGTGGTCATTTCTTGACACTCGCGGGGAGGCCGAGGGACGAGCTGCCGCTTTCACGAGGCAAACGGCGGAGCTGCGCAAGTGGTCCAGCGACTTGTGACGACTCTTAACTCGCGAGGCACCCCTTCCTCGTCACAAGTTGCTGTTTTATTTTTACGCATTGATAACGACGGGCGCCATTAAACTCGCCGTTATTTTCCCAGCAAATCCTGGGCCAAGGTTTCAGGTCGATGACCCTTCATCAAAACAGTAGGTCCGTGCGTAGTTTGCTTGCAGAATAAGTTAGGATTTTTACAAGTAAATAGACATTCGCCATAAGCACAGTGGGCTGATAATGCTGGGTTCACACTTCACTGTGGCTAATGCATTCGTGGGAAAGTTCTCTGTTCACTATTTCACTCCCTGGACAAACTCGCTGAGCCATCAGAGGAGTCACGATAGTCAATTCTGAAAAGATATCGCAGTGGGAAGTGGAGTGTATGGGTGTAAAGTGAGTTTGCGGCGCAGATACTGAGCTGTACCACCTTTCCTTGTCACTGTTTAAGCCCATCTACTCAAACATTGCTGCTGTAAATCCTCCTTTAACTTCCAACAAACAAACAAATCTGTTGTCTAATCCAGTCTGCAATTAATGGTCTCGTGAATCTAATGTCCCACTGCTTTTGCAGAATCTCTTCTACTTCCAGCAACTCCGTTACAGACCTGTCTCCCTGTGTTGTTTAATCATCTCAATCAGTAGCTCCTAACGACAGCAAGTCAATTGTTGTGGTTACAAAATGGCAAATGTCCCAGTGGATGTCTGTCAGGCCATGTCTCGCTGTGCTGGTGTCTCTCTTTCTCTCTTTTTCCCTCTCTCTCCCTCTATCACTCTCTCTCCCTCTCCCTCTGTCTCCCTCTCTCAATCCCTTTCCCTCTCCCCCACTCTCCCTCTCCATCCCTCTCTCTCACTCCCTCTCCATCTCCCTCTCTCTCTCTTTCTGTCTCCCCCTTTCAATCTGTCTCCCTCTCTCCCACTCTCCCTCCCCATCCATCTCGCTCACTCCCTCTCCATCTCCCTCTCTCTCCCTCTCTCAATCCGTCTCCCTCTCTCCCACTCTCCCTCTCCATATCTCTCTCTCATCCCTCTCTCTCTTTTGCACCCATCTCTCTCCCTCTCTCTCCTTCCCTCCCACTTTCTCTCTCTTTCTCTATTCATCTGTCCCTCTCTCTCTCCCTCTGCCATCTCTCCTCCTTTGTCTCTCTCTTTCTCTCTTCCCCCTCTCTCTCTCTCTCCCTTGTTTTCCTGATGTAGGTTCACCAAGCTGTCCTTTCTCCTCTGTCCCTGATCCCTCTACCCCTATCCCCACCTTACCTTCATTGTGCTGACCCTACCCCGATATCTGACTCGGAGACCAGTTACCTCAGTGTGCTGACCCTACCCTGATATCTGACTCAGTGACCAGTCCCCTCAGTGTGCTGACCCTAACCCGATATCTGACTCAGAGACCAGTCCCCTCATTGTGCTGACCCTACCCTGATATCTGACTCAGTGACCAGTCCCCTCAGTGTGCTGACCCTACCCTGATATCTGACTCAGTGACCAGTCCCCTCATTGTGCTGACCCTACCCTGATATCTGACTCAGTGATCAGTCCCCTCAGTGTGCTGACCCTACCCTGATATCTGACTCAGTGAAAAGTCCCCTCAGTGTGCTGACCCTACACTGATATCTGACTCAGTGACCAGTCCCCTCAGTGTGCTGACCCTACCCTGATATCTGACTCAGTGACCAGCGCCCACCTCTGGGATACTTCTAAACAAATTGCCCTGAGCAGGTAAGCAAAAAAATAAATTGGCTTGGGATATTGCAACAAAGCATTTGCCTTACTTATTATATATTTCTACATTTTTTTATGAAGCATGCTGGTTTAATGGTATTTTGAGATAATCTCTTCCCTCTGTCAGGGTAGTTTGCTTGCAGATCACGACTGTTGATTTAAGAGTGACCAGTAGCGTATGTCACTGATGCAGGTTGACTCTCCCTTCCAATTATCTCTTCTTCTGTCAAAGGTAGCTGCACTTGGCATCTCCCCAGAAAGCTGCAGCATTGATTGGGACCTCACTGTGAGGTAGGGAAGCTGGGGGGGGGGGGGTGGGGGGAGTGAAGGAGGGGGTAGGGGGGATGTCAGGTTAGAATCAGAGTCCTAACAGTCTGTCAGTTGAATAACTCATTTCACTACCAGATCAGTTAAGAGCAGAATTACCAGTGAACTCTGCAATAACAACCGATAATCACTGGCACTGTCAATAATTATGATTTTTATTGTTGCAGGGCTTCCTACGTCTTTAGTCAAATAAGGTTTTATTTTCAGTGCATGAAAGGCAGATAATTGCAGTTTACACATTGTAAACACCAGTCTTTAATCTGTCTGGGAATAATGGCAGAAGCATTGCAGGTCTTTAGGATGGATGACAGTGATTTGCAGCACTTCTCCACTCAGTGTTTATGAATATTAGACTCGGTACCTCCCCAGAGATGCCATGTGAGGAGTTGTTTGTTCAGCTATTATTGGATTAGTCAGCAGCTGTCTATCAGGCAACATGCAGAGTCTGCAAGTGCTGCCCTCATCAGAGGAAGGAATCTCAAACAGCAGGGTCACATCACCATCTAGTGTGCACTTACTGCATTGCTCCTCACTGAAACAGCCAAGGAAGGTAAGCAAGCACGGTTTTGCTGTTATCATTCACGCCTCCTCTGGACCCACCATTTGTTTCTTTACTTGTCCCATTATCCACCCCCCCTTTTGCCTTTCATCATCATCCCATTTGTCATTTAGTGGGTACTGGTGGGGGAGAGGGTTCCTCTGGGGATTGCAGCCAGAGCCAAGTCCAAAGCACCGTGGGTGGCTCAGCTGTACAGGGGGGGGTGGGGAGGAGAAAGGTCGAGAGAGCAATAGTGTTGGGGGATTCTATAGTTAGGGGAGCAGACAGGCGTTTCTGCGGCAGCAAACGTGATTCCAGAATGGCGTGTTGCCTCCCTGGTGCCGGGGTCATGGATGTCACTGAGCGGCTGCAGGACATTCTGAAGGGGGAGGGTGAACAGCCAGAGGTCGTGGTCCATATCGGTACCAACGACATAGGTAAAAAGAGGGATGAGGTCCTGCAAGCAGAATATAAGGAGTTAGGAAATAAGTTAAAAAGCAGGACCTCAAGGGTAGTAATCTCAGGATCACTCCCAGTGCCACGTGCTAGTGAGTATAGGAATAGGAGAATAGACCAGATGAATGCATGGCTGGAGGGTTGGTGCAGGAGGGAGGGATTTAGATTCCTGAGGAATTGGGACCGATTCTGGGGAAGGTGGGACCTGTACAAGCCGGACGGGTTGCACCTCAACAGATCCAGGACTAATATCCTTGCAGGGGGGTTTGCCACTGCTGTTGGGGAAGGTTTAAACTAGAGTGGCAGGGGGATGGGAACCTGAGCGGGAGTCAGAAGAGAGTAAAGTTGAGAGAAGCAAGTGAGGGGAGGACCCAGGGGAAATTTACAATACAAATAGTACAAATAGTTGTTCAAGAACAAGTGAAAGGGAAAAGCATAGAGCAGCAGAAAGAAAGTGTACTTTAGGCATTACAGATAAAGTGAAAACTAGAAGGCGTAAGGCGATTAACCCAGCATCAAAGCTGAAGGTCAGGCTGGGGTGTGTGGCCCAACTAAGAGTTCTATATACAAATGCACGGAGTATAAGGAATAAATTAAATGAACTACAGGCACAAATTCAAATTGGAGGGTATGACATGATAGCTATTACTGAGACATGGCTGCAGGATGGTCAGGATTGGGAACTAAATATACCAGGTTATAAGGTCTACAGGAGAGATAGGGAAAATGGAAGAGGGGGAGGAGTAGCCTTAGTGATTAGAGATGAAATCACTTCAATGATAAAGGAGAATATAACGAGAGGTAAGCAGCCAACAGAGACCTTATGGGTTGAATTGAGAAATAGGAAAGGATCTAAGACTATTGTGGGAGTTTTGTATAGGACCCCTGGCAGCAGCTCTGAAGTGCTAGATTGTATAAATGCAGAGATTAGACAAGTGTGTAACGGAGGCATAGTGGTCATAATGGGGGATTTTAACCTTCACATAGATTGGGAAAAGCAGACTAGCAACTGTCAGAAAAGTAGTGAATTTCTTGAGTGTGTCCGGGATAGTTTTCTACAGCAGTATGTCCGAGAGGCAACAAGGGGGCAAGCTATACTAGATTTAGTAATGAGTAATGAACCAGGTTTAGTTAACAGCTCGACTGTGCGTGAACATCTATCCATTAGCGATTATAACATGATCGAGTTCAAGGTAGTGTTTGAAAGGGAAAAAAGTGAATCAGCTGCTAAGATTCTAGACTTGGGCAAGGCAGACTTCAATGGGATGAGACAGAGACTGTCCACAGTAAACTGGGCAAATCTGTTAATGGGTAAAACGACTGATGATCAGTGGGAAATGTTTAAAGAAACATTTAACGTGATTCAGAATTGATTTATACCCCTGAGGGGCAAGAACTCTACTTGCCAAAAAAAACAGCCATGGACAACTAAAGAGGTAAGGGACAGTATAAGGCATAAGGAAAGGGCTTACAAAAAGGCAAAAAATGGCATAGATCCTGGCGAATGGGAAAGATACAAAGATCAACAAAGGGTCACAAAACAGATAGAAAGAGCTACAAAAAGAGAGTATGAAAAGAAACTTGCAAAGGATATCAAAACCAATACGAAGAACTTTTATAATTATATTAGGAAAAAGAGGGTGGTCAGGAGCAGTATTGGCCCCTTAAAAACTGAAAGTGGGGATATTGTCATTGACAATGGGGAAATGGCAGACATGTTGAATAATTACTTTGCGTCAGTATTTACAGTAGAAAAAGAGGATAGCATGCCGGAAATCCCAAGAAAACTAATATTGAATCGGGGACAGGGACTCGATAAAATTAACATAAGTAAAGCAACAGTAATGAAGAAAATAATAGCACTAAAGAGTGACAAATCTCCAGGACCAGATGGTTTCCATCCCAGGGTTTTAAAGGAAGTAGGTGAGCAAATTGCAGATGCCCTAACTATAATCTTTCAAAGTTCTCTAGATTCAGGAACTGTCCCTCTAGATTGGAAAATTGCACATGTCACTCCGCTTTTTAAGAAAGGAGAGAGAGGGAAACCAGGGAATTATAGACCAGTTAGCCTAACACCTGTTGTGAGGAAAATGCTGGAGTCTATAATTAAGGATAGGGTGACTGAACACCTCGAGAATTTTCAGTTAATCAGAGAGAGCCAGCATGGATTTGTGAAAGGTAGGTCGTGCCTGACAAATCTAATTGAATTTTTTGAAGAGGTGACTAAAGTAGTGGACAGGGGAATGTCAATGGATGTTATTTATATGGACTTCCAGAAGGCATTTGATAAGGTCCCACATAAGAGACTGTTAGCTAAGATAGAAGCCCTTGGAATTGAGGGAAAAGTACGGACTTGGTTAGGAAGGTGGCTGAGCAAAAGGCGACAGAGAGTAGGGATAATGGGTAGGTACTCACATTGGCAGGATGTGATTAGTGGAGTCCCGCAGGGATGTGTCTTGGGGCCTCAATTATTCACAATATATATTAACGACTTAGATGAAAGCATAGAAAGTCTCATATCTAAGTTTGCCGATGACACAAAGATTGGTGGCATTGTAAGCAGTGTAGATGAAAACATAAAAATACAAAGGGATATTGATAGATTAGGTGAATGGGCAAAACTGTGGCAAATGGAATTCAATGTAGACAAATGTGAGGTCATCCACTTTGGATCAAAAAAGGATAGAACAGGGTACTTTCTAAATGGTAAAAAGTTAAAAACAGTGGATGTCCAAAGGGACTTAGGGGTTCAGGTACATAGTTCATTGAAGTGTCATGAACAGGTGCAGAAAATAATCAATAAGGCTAATGGAATGCTGGCCTTTATATCTAGAGGACTAGAGTACAAGGGGGCAGAAGTTATGCTGCAGCTATACAAAACCCTGGTTAGACCGCACCTGGAGTACTGTGAGCAGTTCTGGGCACCGTACCTTCGGAAGGACATATTGGCCTTGGAGGGAGTGCAGCGTAGGTTTACTAGAATGATACCCGGACTTCAAGGGTTAAGTTACAAGGAGAGATTACACAAATTGGGGTTGTATTCTCTGGAGTTTCGAAGGTTAAGGGGTGATCGGATCGAAGTTTATAAGATATTAAGGGGAACAGATAGGGTGGATAGAGAGAAACTATTTCCGCTGGTTGGGGATTCTAGGAGTAGGAGGCACAGTCTAAAAATTAGAGCCAGACCTTTCAGAAGTGAGATTAGAAAACATTTCTACACACAAAGGGTGGTAGAAGTTTGGAACTCTCTTCTGCAAACGGCAATTGATACTAGCTCAATTGCTAAATTTAAATCAGAGATAGATAACTTTTTGGCAACCAAAGGTATTAAGGGATATGGGCCAAAGGCAGGTATATGGAGTAAGATCACAGATCAGCCATGATCTTATCAAATGGCGGAGCAGGCACGAGGGGCTGAATGGCCGACTCCTGTTCCTATGTTCCTATAATCACTCCTGCCCTCCACCCTACCATAGACCTTTTCCCTTTGTTCTTTCCTCCCCCCCTGCTTCTTTCCTTGGCTCTGTACTTGCTTTAAAACTGTTAAATCTCTAACTTCTTCCAGTTCTGATGAAAGGTCATCGACCTGAAACGTTAACTCTGTTTCTCTCTCCACAGATGCTGCCTGACCCGTTGAGTGTTTCCAGCATTTCCTGCCTTTATTTAGGCAACCTGTCTTGAAGTCCACGTTAGATATATTTCTAGAGCAGATGTGAGTAAATATTAAATGTAATTTATGCACATATTTTTGAACTTCTACATGACTTAACTCGAGTCAAGGAAATGAGCAATGTTTAATCTGATTACCGTGCTCTATTTTTGAGGCAGCAGTGAGTTGGAAACTGATGATTTTTGAAGGGAAGGAAAGAAAGACTTGCATTTAAACAGCGCCTTTCACGACCTCAAGATATCCCAAAGCACTTTACAATGAAGTACTTTTGAAGTGTAGTCACTGTTGTGATGTAGGAAAGAAGCACATCTGTAATAAACATATCTACAAAGAACGATCAGCTAATCCCACAGAAATAGCTTGCTACCTGAATATTTTTATTTGGTGGCTACAACTTGATTTACACGCACTCACTGCATTAATTCCCATCAATTAATCTTGCCACAAAACATTGAGGGAACGGGACTAAGACACATGTGCAGTCAGAACCCAGTGGCACCAATGGGTGAACCAATGTCATTTTTATCCTGACAGTTATTTTTATACTTTGAGATAGCACAGAATGCTGTATAATCAGAATGAACCACTGTTGCTGAATATTGTGTCTTATTTCACATTCCTTCCTCAACCAATGCGACCAAAAAAATATTAACTGGCTCTTCACCTTGTTAGTCTTTGTGGTGTAGAAGGCTGCTATTGTCAGTCCAAAAAATAAAGTAGCTCGTTGCTGAAATAGGCGATGAAAGAAAGAAATTACATATGGTGCTTTTCACAACCTCAGGATGTCCCAAAGCACTTTACAACCAATATACTACTTTTGAAGTGAACTCACTGTTGTAATTTAGGAAATGCGGCAGCTAATTTTCGAACAGCAAGGTCCCACAAACAGCAATGTGGTAATGACCGGATAATCTGTTTTTCTTTAGTAATATAGGCTGAGGGATAAATATTAGCCAGGAGAACTCCACTACTTTTCTTCAAAATAGTGCCATGGGATCTTCTACGTCCACCTAAGAGGGTAGACGGGGCCTTGGTTTAATGTCTCATCCAAAAGAAATCACCTCCAATAGTGCAGCACTCCCTCAGTACTGCATCACAGTGTCAGCCTAGATTTTGTGCTCAAGTCTCTGATAAGGGGATTATACGTTTACAAGCATCTATCTTTATAGAAAAGAGAAAGTGATTTTGCATTGATTAGTATTGATCAGAAAAGTACACAAAAGCACATGTCTAATAAATGAAACCACAGACAAAAAAATCAATCTATGGGCTTATGGCAGAGCTAAAAAGTATATTAACACAAACAAAAATAAAATCAACAGAATGAAAATGCAATCTGCCTAATCAATATATAAATGACAAGCATTTCAACTGATTTGTGAGCAGATATAGGAACAGGAGAAGGCCGTTCAGCTCATCGAGCCTGTTCCACTATTCAGTTAGATCATGGCTGATCTGCACCTCAACTCCATTTACCCGCCTTTGGTCCATATCACTCGATACCCTCACCCAACAAAAATATATCGATTGAAAATTTCAATTGCCCCAGAATCCACAGCCTTTTGGGGGGAGATAATTCCAGATTTCCATTATCCTTTGTGTGAAAAAGTGCTTGTGATTTCACTTCTAAATGGACTAGCTCGAATTTTAAGATTATGGCCCCTTGTTCTGGATTCCCTCACCAGAGGAAATCATTTCTCCACACTATTGAATCTCTCTGTAATTACAGAGAACTTGTTCGGTGTAATATCGCCAACATTTATCCCTTAACCAACATCAATTTAAAAAAAAAACATATCATCTGCTCGTTTATTTCGTTACTGCTTGTGGGACCTTGCTGTGCACAAATTGGCTGCCGTGTTTCCCTACATTACAAGAGTGACCGCACTTCAAAATTGGGTTTGAAAGCAGAGAATCCATGGCTGTGCTGCTGAGTGGTTCTTCATAGTTCAAGTGGGCACAGAATTAACCCTTCACACACCCGACGTTAAGCTGCACTGAAAGCCTATGGGACAACACTGATCCAGAAAGTGAACGAGTGCAGACTAAGAAATTGTTCGTCACATCTGTTTGATTCCACACAGCCTGGCAAATTTTATTCCGACAGTCCTTTTAAGTCGGCAAATAATGCGCACTCTTTAACCCTAAACCCACAGCTTTTTGTTTTCAATAAACGACTTATTTTTGCAGCGACACTTTGAACCTCTCCACTCCAGCTTGTCAGTTGTTGGTTGAGGAACCTGCTATTGCATTTTAATATTGAGCTATCTTAAGAAAAGGAAATGTAATAGTTTTTCAGGCGTTGAATAATATTAATCTGCTATTTGTAGATACTGCGGTTTCCCTTTTATATTTCTCTCCCCTCCCGTGTCTCAGAAAACATTTAATTTCTCCAAGTCTCCTGCCGTTTATGAAACCTCACCCTCAATAAATAGAATTCTCATTTTCACGTGTCGGCCAGGTTGCAAAAAAATCATTCCGGAGCTGTCAGCGCCGGATTACACGATGACACCTTTGGAAGTGGAGTAAGTAACATCCTTCTTGATCCTTTCATCTCATTAAATAGCCCCATCTGGCGCCAGCAATTGATCTGAACCCCTTCGAGTACGCAATACTCTCCCAGAAGTGTTCCCGTTGGATTTCCAACAGTCAAATCTCCCGAGGTACAAATACACATTCGCAAAACGTGGTAAGAGAAAAAAATAAGGTACATATTCATTTGCAAAAAAAAATGATTAATTTAGGATGGCGAAACATTATGGTGTAATTTCCTCTCCAGTGCGGTATTAGCACATGTTGGTTAATCAGTTGGTGATAGAGGCCTGCCTCCACTACCTGTTTCAAATAGGTAGCGCAAGAGGTACTTTAATGTGAATTAATTGACCAGTGCACTAAAAACTTAAGCCAGGTGATCAACCCTGGTTCAATGAGGAGTGTAGAAGATCATGCCTGGAGCAGCACCAGGCATACCAAATGAGGTGCCAACCTGGTGAAGCTACAACACAGGACTACATGCATGCTAAACAGAGGAAGCAACATGCTATAGACAGAGCTACGCAATCCAACAACCAACGGATCAGATCAAAGCTTTGCAGTCCTTCCACATCCAGTCGTGAATGGTGGTGGACAATTATACAACTAACGGGAGGAGGATGCTCTGTAAACATCCCCATCCTCAATGATGGCGGAGTCCAGCACGTGAGTGCAAAAGACAAGGCTGAAGGGTTTGCAACCATCTTCAGCCAGAAGGGCCGAGTGGATGATCATCTCGGCCTCCTCCCGATATCCCCACCATCACAGAAGCCAGTCTTGAGCCAATTCGATTCACTCCATGTGATATCAAGAAACAGCTGAGTGCATTGGATATCGCAAGGGCTATGGGCCCCGACAACATCCCAGCTGTAGCGCTGAAGACTTGTGCTCCAGAACTAGCCGCACCTCTAGCCAAACTGTTCCAGTACAGCTACAACACTGACATCTACCCAACAATGTGGAAAATTGCCCAGGTACGTCCTGTCCACAAAAAGCAGGACAAATCCAATCCAGCCAATTACCACCCCATCAGTCTACTCTCAATCATCAGCAAAGTGATGGAAGGTGTCGTTGACAGTGCGATCAAGCAGCACTTACTCACCAATAACCTGCTCACCGATGCTCAGTTTGGTTCCGCCAGGGCCACTCGGCTCCAGACCTCATTACAGCCTTGACCCAAACATGGACAAAAGAGCTGAATTTCAGAGGTGAGGTAAGAGTGACTGTCCTTGACATCAAGGCAGCATTTGACCGTGTGTGGCACCAAAGAGCCCTAGTAAAATTGAAGTCAATGGGAATCAGGGGGAAAACTCCCCAGTGGCTGGGGTCATACGTAGCACAAAGGAAGATGGTAGTGGTTGTTGGAGGCCAATCATCTCCACCCCAGGACATCGCTGCAGGAGTTCCTCAGGGCAGTGTCCTAGGCCCAACCATCTTCAGCTGCTTCATCAATGACCTTCCCTCCATCATAAGGTCATAAGTGGAGATGTTCGCTAATGATTGCACAGTTCCATTCCCTCAGATAATGAAGCAGTCCGAGCCCGCACTCAGCAAGACCTGGGCAATATCCAGGCTTGGGCTGATAAGTGGCAAGTAACATTCGCGCCTTACAAGTGCCAGTCAATGACCATCTCCAACAAAGGAGAGTCTAACCACCTCCCCTCGACATTCCACGGCATTACCACTGCCAAATTCCCAACCATCAACATCCTAGGGGTCACCATTAACCAGAAACTAAACTGGACCAGCCATATAAATACTGTGGCTGCAAGAGCAGGTCAGAGGCTGGGTATTCTGAGGCGAGTGACTCACCTCCTGACTCCCCAAAGCCTTTCCACCAAAAACAAGGCACAAGTCAGGAGTGCGATGGAATACTCTCCACTTGCCTGGATGAGTGCAGCTCCAACAACACTCAAGAAACTCAATACCATCCAGGTCAAAGCAGCCCACTTGATTGGCACCCCATCCACCACCCTAAACATTCACTCCCTCCACCACCAGTGCACCATGGCTGCAGTGTGTACCATCCACAGGATACACTGCAGCAACTCACCACGGCTTCATCAACAGCACCTCCCAAACCCGCAAACTCTACCACCCAGAAGGACAAGGGCGGCAGGCGCACAGGAACAACACCACCTGCACATTCCCCTCCAAGTCACACACCATCCTGACTTGGAAATATATCGCCGTTCCTTCATCGTCGCTGGGTCAAAATCCTGGAACTCCCTTCCTAACAGCACTGTGGGAGAACTTTCACCTCACGGACTGCAGCGGTTCAAAAAGGCGGCTCACCACCACATTCTCAAGGGCAATTAGGGATGGGCAATAAATGCCGGCCTTGCCAGCGACGCCCACATCCCATGAACGAATAAAAAAAAAGTTCACAGAGGAAATTAAACTCATCATGGAATGATACAGCACAGGAGGCCATTCAGCCCATCATGCCTGCACCTACTGTTTGAAAGAGCTAGCCAATTGAATTGTCAAGCAGTTTAGGGATATTTGAGGAAATTTATATTGTCCCAGAAATTTCTTTTAAAATAACGGTGAACCTACCAGCACTCGCCCTCATTCGTGGCAAAATCAAAGAGCAGGTTCCGGTGACCGCTGGTGCGCAGTCAACTGCGGAAATTCAGAACTTTCTCTTCCTGGTTCGCCAGCGTTCTGACAGCTTCGCCTTAAAGGGACATCGCCGGCTGCAATCAATAGAATCAACGGACCAGCGCCAACTTGCTCTCCTGCCCAGCTGGCAACGAATTAATCTCATTCCGGCACACTCAGTTTTTTAAGTCTAAACTAAGTTTTAACAGTGTGATATGTCTTAATGACTGCCAAACATCCTCTCTGGCACTAAAAATTAACTTTTAAAAATGTGGAGTCTCATTACTCCTGATTTTAATCATTTTTGGACATTTAAAAAAAAAAAATTTTCCTTCTGTCTCTTTTATCTCAGTCTTTTAATCTTATCCTCTCTTTATTTCACTTTCTCGATGTCATTTTATAATGCCTTATCGGGCACATCTGGGTTTTTAGTCTGCGCTTTTGTGAATGAACTACACGTCCTGATTCAAGCTGATTGGTTGAGGGGCCTTAGCGAACCTTTCGCCACTCACACAGCCTGGGAAAGAATGCTGATGTTATTTGAACTCACAGTTCAAGGAAGTCGCCACCAAAAAGAACGCGATAACTTAGTGGGTGAATTTAAATCTGATGAGCGACGAGCAGTTTTGCCACTCGGAGCAATTTACGGGCCATTGTTCAGACGTCAGTGGTTGGTGAATGTGAGTTATAACCTGCCTCACTTTAATAAGCAGTTAACAAACTGCATTGCCACCAGTGAGACTCCCAGCCACTAATTCCAGGCTGACACTCCTAGTGCAGTGCTGAGGGAGTGCAGCACTGTCGGAGGTGCCGTCTTTCGGATGAGACGCTAAACCGAGGCCCTATCTGCCCTCTCAGGTGGACGTAAAAGATCCCACCGCTCTGTTTCGAAGAACAGTAAGGGAGTCCTGGCCAATATTTATCCCTCAACCAACATCACTAAAAAAGCAGATTATCTGATCATTTATCTCATTGCCGTTTGTGGGATCTTCCTGTGCTTAAAATTGGCTGTCGCATTTCCTACATTACAACAGTGCCTACACTTCAAAAGTACTTCATTGGCTGCAAAGCACTTTGGGACATCCTGAGGTCATGAGAGGCGCTATATAAATGCAAGTTCTTTCATTCTTTTGTATTGATCTGAAATCACTGAAAATCAATACAAAATAGAGCTCTCCAACTCACTGGGCCAAATGTAATATTTCAACCTGAGACTTCCCTTCCCAAGAATTTAATATTTAATTCCCACTTGGGGAATTTTAAAGGTAATAGTCATATCTAGACAAAGATGAACGATAACTAACACTGCAAAATGAGACTATAACTCCTTGGTTTTCTACTAAATTAAAATGGATTTTGGCCTTTTAGCTGGTTGCAGGTTAGAGCACCTTCTGCCGTTGTGAAAAAAATATCCACTTAAATAAATAAAGTGGAAGTTAATATCTATTAATCCCGTTATTGTGTAAGCAAAATACACAGTGGGGAGCAGCTGGATCTATCCGTTTCTTATCGTTTGGACTAACTCGACCATCACAGAGATCAATGGAAATGAAAGTCGGTTGTTTTCTACAAGATGCGCCCGATCTGCAACGTAAGTTTCATGCCCCGGCGTCAAGTTAAAAAGGCACCCCTTGGAATCAAGGAACACCTTGTTATCTGGGGATAAAAGTGGCTAGAAAATAACAACAACAAGTTGCATTTATATAGCACCTTTAGTGTAGTGAAATGTTCCAAGGTTCTTCACAGGAAAGTAATCAGACAAAAAAAAAAATTGACGCTGAGCCAAAGGAAGAGACGTTAGGACGGGTGACCAAACACTTGGCCAAAGAAGTAGCTTTCAAGGGACGTCTTTAAAGAGGAGAGTGGGGTGGAGAGGCGAAGAGGTTTAGGGAGGGAATTCCAGAGCTTAGAGCTTAGACAACTGAAGGCACGGCCGCCAATGGTGGAGCGAAGGAAATCGGGGCTGCAGAAGAATTGGAGGATCGCAGTGTTCTCGGAGGGTTGTAGGGCTGGAGGAGGTTACAGAGATGGGTGGGGGGGGGGGGCATGGAGGGATTTGAACACTGGGCGCCAAAATAGGTCAGTGAGCAAGACCATAAGCTATTAATATAAGGGCATTTTCACTTTGTCCAGCACTGTTGTGCAGGAGTCTTAGGCCCACGCCTCTTAATAAGAACATAAGAAATAGGAGCAGGAGTAGGCCATACAGCCCCTCGAGCCTGCTCCGTCATTCAATAAGTTCATGGCTGATCTTCAACCTCACCTCCACTTTCCCGCCCGTTCCCCATATCCCTTGAGTCCCTTAGAGTCCAAAAATCTATCGATCTATAGGTCCATATCGGTACCAACAACACAGGTAGAAAGAGGGATGAGGTCCTGCAGGCAGTTTTTAAGGAGTTAGGAAAGAGCCTAAGAAGCAGGACCTCAAAGGTAGTAATCTCCGAGTATAGAAATAGGAGGATAGAGCAGATGAATGCAGAGCTGGAGAGATGGTGCAGGATGGAGGGCTTTAGATTCCTGGGGCATTGGGACCAATTCTGGAGGAGGTGGGACCTGTACAGGCCGGATGGGTTGCACCTCAACGGAGGTGGGACCAATGTCCTCGCGGGGAGGTTCACTAGTGCGGTGGGAGGGTCTTTAAACTAATTTGGCAGGGGGATGGGCACCAGGATGAAGCATTGGAAGGTAAAACAAGGGGCACAAAGGATCGGGAGAGAAAGATAGCACTAGAGCAAGTAATAGTACGGTATTAGGAGGGATCAGATTAAGAGAGAGTACAAGAAAGTCTAAGACTGGTTTGCAGTGCATATGTGTAAACGCACAAAGCATGGTAAACAAGGTTGGTGAGCTGCAGGCGCAAATAGCCACATGGGAATACGACGTCATGGTGATAACAGAGACCTGGCTCAAAAAAGGGCAGGATTGGGTACTAAATATTCCTGGATTCAAGGTGTTCAGGAAAGATAGGGAAAGGAAAGAAAGCAGGGGGGAGTGACAGTATTGATTAGGGAGAATATTGCAGTGCTGAGGAGAGAGGATGTCCTGGAGGGGTCAAGGACAGAATCTATTTAGCTAGAGTTAAGAAACAATAGAGGTGCCATTACACTATTGGGTTTATTCTATAGGCCACCAACTAGTGGGAAGGATATAGAGGAACAAATTTGCAGGGAAATTACAGAGAGGTGCAAACATTATAGAGTAGTGATAATGGGGGACTTCAACTATCCTAATATTGACTTGGATAATAATAATATATGGGGCAAAGAGGGGGAGGAATTTTTGAAATGTGTTCAGGATAACTTTCTTGACCAGTGCCTTCCGGTCCAACTAGAAAGGAGGCATTGCTGGACTTGGTTCTGAGGACTTGGGCCAAGTGGAGCAAGTGCCAGCGGGAGAGCATTTAGGGAGCAGCGATCATAGTATCATAAGATTTATAATAGCTATGGAAAAGGACACGGACCACTCTAAAGTAATAATACTCAATTGTAGGAGGGCCAATTTCAGTGGGATGAGAACAGATCTGGCCTGGGTAAATTCGAATCAAAGATTGGCAGGCAAAACTGTAATTGAACAGTGGGCAGCCTTTAAAGAGGAGAGGGTTTGGGTACAGTCCAGGTATATTCCCACGAGGGAGAAAGGTAGGGCAACTAAAGCCAGAGCTCCCTGGATGACAAAAGAGATAGAAAATAAGATGAAGCAGAGAAAAGGGGCATATTACAGATGTCAGGTTGATAATACAAGTGAGAACCAGGCAGAATATAAAAAGTTCAGAGGGGAAGTGAAAAAGGAAATAAGAGGGGCAAAGAGAGAATATGAGAATAGACTGGCAGCTAACATAAAGTGGAATCCAAAAGTCTTCTACAGGCATATAAACAGTAAACGGGTAGTAAGAAGAGGGGTGGGGTCGATTAGGGACCATAAAGGAGATCTACTCATGGAGGCAGAGGGCATGGCTGAGATACTAAATGAGCACTTTGCATCTGTCTTTACCAAGGAAGAAGATGCTGCCAGAGTCTCAGCCAAGCAAGATAGAGTGCAGATACTGGATGGGCTAAAAAATGATAAAGAGGTACTAGAAAGGCTGGCTGTACTTAAAGTACAGCCAGCCTTTCTAGTACCAGGAGCTCTTGAAACATTTGCCTGAGGAAGGAGAAAATCTCCGAAAGCTTGTGAATTTAAAATAAAATTGCTGGACTATAACTTGGTGTTGTAAAATTGTTTACAATTGTCAACCCCAGTCCATCACCGGCATCTCCACATCGTACTTAAAGTAGATAAGTCACCCAGTCTGGATGGGATGCACCTTAGGTTGCTGAGGGAAGTAAGGGTGGAAATTGCAGAGGTATCTTCCAAACATCCTTAGATATGGGGGTGGTGCCAGAGGACTGGAGAATTGCAAATGTTACACCCTTGTTCAAAAAAGGTGTAAGGATAAACCCAGCAACTATAGGCCAGTCAGTTTAACCTCGTTGATAGGGAAACTTTTAGAAAGGATAATCTGGGACAGAATTAACCGTCACTTGGACGAGTGTGGATTGGTTAGGGAAAGGCAGCACGGATTTGTTAAAGGCAAATTGTGTTTAACTAACCTGATAGAATTTTTTGATGAGGTAACAGAGAGGGCAGATGAGGGCAATGCAGTTGATGTGGTGTATATGGACTTTCAAAAGGCGTTTGATAAAGTTCCGTATGGTAGGCTTGTCATCAAGATTGCGACCCATGGAATAAAGGGGGCAATAGCAACATGGATGCAGAATTGGCTAAGGGAAAGGAAACAGAAAGTAGTGGTGAAACGTTGTTTTTCGGACTGGAGGGAGGTGTACAGTGCTGTTCCCCAGGGGTCAGTGCTGGGACCACTGCTTTTCTTGATATATATTAATGATTTGGACTTGGATGTACAGGGCATAATTTCAAAATTTGCAGATGACACGAAACTTGAAAGGGTAGTGAACAGTGAGGAGGATAGTGATAGACTTCAAGAGGATATAGACAGGCTGGTGGCATGGGCGGACATGTGGTAGATGAAATTTATCGCAGAAAAATGCAAAGTGATACATTTCGGTAGGAAGAACGAGAAGCAATATAAACTGGAGGGCACAATTCTAAAATGGGCTCAAGAACAGAGAGATCTGGGGGTGTATGTGCACAAATCATTGAAGGTGGCAGAGCAGGTTGAGAAAGCGGTTAAAAAAGCATTTGGGATCCTGGGCTTTATAAATAGAGGCATAGAGTACAAAAGTAAGCAAGTCACGATGAACCTTTATAAAACACTGGTTCGGCCACAACTAGTGTACTGTGTCCAGTTCTGGGCACCGCAATTTAGGAAAGATGTGAAAGCCTTAGAGAGAGTGCAGAAGAGATTTACTAGAATGATTCCAGGAATGAGGGACTTTAGTTGCGTGGATAGGCTGAAGAAGCTGGGGTTGTTCTCCTTGGAACAGAGAAGGTTGTGAGGAGATTTGATAGAGGTATTCAAAATCATGAAGGGTCCAGACAGAGTAGATAGAGAGAAACTGTTCCTATTGGTGGAAGGGTCACAAACCAGAGAGCATGGATTTAAGGTGATTTGCAAAAGAAACAAAGGTGACATGAGGAAAAACGTTTTTACACAGCGAGTGGTGAGGATCTGGAATGCGCTGCCTGAGGGGTGGTGGAGGCAGATTCAATCATGGCCTTCAAAAGGGAACTGGATAAGTACTTGAAAGGAAAATATTTGCAGGACTACAGGGATAGGGCAGGGGAGTGGGACTAGCCGGATTGCTCTTGCATAGAGCCGGCACAGACTCGATGGGCCAAATGGCCTCCTCCTGTGCTGTAACCTTTCTATGATTCTATGATTCTTCTATGATCTCCGTCTTGAATAAACTCAACGACTGAACATCCACAGCCCTCTGGGGTAGAGAGTTACAAAGATTCACCACCCTGTGAGTGAAGAAATTCCTCCTCATCTCAGTCCTAAATATCTGACCCCTTTTTCTGAGGCTATGCCCCATAGTTCTAGACTCTCCAGCCAGGGGAAACAGCCTCTCAGTATCTACCCTGTCAAGCCCTCTAAGAATTTTATACGTTTCAATGAGATCACCTCTCATTCTTCTAAACTCCAGAGAATATAGGCTCTTTTTACTCATAGAACAACCCTCTCATCCCAGGAATCAATCTAGTGAACCTTCATGGCACCGCCGCTAAGCCAATTATATCCTTCCTTTGCTATTAGGCTGCCAACAAATGTTCACATTCACTGCTAGTTACACTGTCAGACCATTGTTTCTTAGCAGACATGGATTTTCTCTGCTAGATTGGCCAGGGGGTCTCCGATACATCTCCTTTA
Organism: Heptranchias perlo; assembly: GCF_035084215.1. Taxonomy (NCBI): domain Eukaryota; kingdom Metazoa; phylum Chordata; class Chondrichthyes; order Hexanchiformes; family Hexanchidae; genus Heptranchias; species Heptranchias perlo. The sequence goes on along the minus strand of NC_090338.1, from coordinate 10,046,052 downwards.
GACCTTGGTCAAAGAGGTAGGTTTTAAGGAGCGTCTTAAAGGAGGAGAGAAAGGCAGAGAGGTTTAGGGAGGGAATTCCAGAGCTTAGGGCCTAGGCAGCTGAAGGCACGGCCGCCAATGGTGAAGCAATTAAAATCGGGGATGCATAACAGTCCAGAATTGGAGGAGCGCAGAGATCTCGGAGGGTTGTAGGGCTGGAGAAGGTTACAGAGATAGGGAGAGGGCGAGGCCATGAAGGGATTTGAAAACAAGGATGAGAATTTTAAATTCGAGGTGTTGCCAGACCGGGAGAAGAGGCACTGGGGTAGAAATTGTGACTGCTTCTGGCACTCGCGTCAATATGTGGAAACTGCCTCATTTAGTAGATTTCAGTCCCTCTGGTGGGGCTGTAAAGTGCCTTGATTGTATTGCTGGGTTGCTAAAAAGCAACCTGTTAGCCCCAAGCATTCGTCGTGCTGTAGGAGAGCACCTTGCTTCAATTGAGTTGCATCTTTGTCTTGTTCAATTCTCCACCAGGTGGTTGCTGTGTTTTGCAAATACCCAGCAGGGACTTAAACAGATTTTCTTTTTAACAAAAAGGCTTTTAATCGGTGTCAAAATAAAACATAGACAAAAAAGGACTCTAACGATTCTTAGCCAACATGTTGCAAGGGAATCTTCCATTCCCGCTGTGCTATCCTGGCACATCTGCTCTGGTGAAATGAAGGAACACAGTGATCTACACAGCAGCTGTGTCAGTTCATTGATACAATAAGAGATGACAACTTGGGGCACATGATAGGCGTAGGATATAAAGGTTCCTTCTATCTGTTCCTTATAAGTTCAACCTGAAGGGACTACCGATAATGGAGAGAGATAAATGTACGTTACTTTGTCGATTCAAGATTAACTTTATTAACGGAGCTGCTGCCGGTTGTACGAGGAGTGAATGACAGTAATATATCCTTAACTTGGAGAGTGACACTCAAGACCTGGGGGTGATCAGATCCTCCTCAGTCTTGGGAGCAGGGCTGACGCGTCGTCTTCCGTTCCTTCTTTACCGGTGTTTCTAAGACGCCCCCCCCTGACATCTCCTTCAGAATCTCTTGATTCTGGATGCACACCTTAGCTTAGGTGTCATGCCTTCTTTATATCTCATCTCTGGTTTCATGTCTACATCAAACAAGCTCCGATTTAAGAAAGGGATAAATTAAAGATTTGTCGAATCTATTTGAGTGGTTTCAATTGAAAGACATTACCACCAAAAGCCCTGCGTTTGTTGACACAGCTCCTTCTGATAATCGTCTGGGACCATTGTCGTTGCTCTTTGTGGTTTCGACACCTATTTCCTTTGAAGTCTCAGCATTTTCTTGTGACTTTGTGACAAGAAGCTTCTGCACATCGCAGACAAGCTCCTTGATGTTAATGATTGTAAACAATTTTACAACACCAAGTTATAGTCCAGCAATTTTATTTTAAATGAAGTATCAGAATCCTTTGTAGGTACAAATGCTTCCCCGTCATTGAACTTCACGAGATCACGAGAGAAGCACGGATGAGCAAGGGCCCACTCGCATTTTGGGATTTTTTTTTTTTACCATTTTTACCCACAGAAATGATTTGGGAAAAGAGCTACTTATAAACATTGGGTTTTTAGAACAAAGTGTATTCTCACAAGTTTAAGGAAAGATAAAACGGCACTGAGATGAAAGGTGATTAAAATGCCAATTCTCCCCAAAGACTGTTAACGGTAAGCAATTTGTTAGCCTGTTTTAGTCATCGCTAAACACCTCATGTCCATTGTTTCTTGTCTCAGCACCAGGAAAGGAATCTCGGGGGGACCCTCCTTTTGATTTCAATGGATAAGAAAATCAGGCATAGTGTAAAATGGCCTGCTGATCTGTTGTTTTGTATTACCACCCGAGCGGAATTTATACTCCAGAGAGTCAGTCAGCTCCAACAAACACTGTGATGCCAGTCAGGTATTTTAAACAGAGACTCTGAGGGCAAGCTTTGACCCAGACTCAGAGGGAGAATGAAGGAGGGCAGTTAGGAGTTATTTTGTTTAAGTCAAGCAAAACAATCCACATCTTTAGGGAAAAGTAGCATATGTTCATTATTTTTGTATTATGTGAAGACGAGTTGCACTAATTGAATTAAGTCTGATCATAACTATTGCTCTGTAGGTTCACGTGTTCTGAAATAAAGACGCTTAATGATTCATTTCTATTCTCGTATCACCAGATATTTTCTTGGTCCTCCCTTGAAAAGATCAAGGAGACACACTTCCTAAGACACAAATTGGGATTGTTCTCCTTAGGGCAGAGAAGGCTAAGGGGAGTTTTAATAGATTTGTTCAAAATTATGAGGGGTTTTGTTAGAGTAAATGAAGAGAAACTGTTTCCACTGGCAGGTAACCAGAGGACACAGATTGAAGATAATTAGCAAAGGAACCAGAGGGGAGATAAGGAGGCATTTTCTTTTATGCAGCGAGTTGTTATGATCAGGAATGCACTGCCTGAAAGGGTGGTGGAAGCAGATTCAATAGTAACTTTAAAAAGGGAATTGGATAAATACTTGAAAAGGAAAAGTTTGCAGGACTGTGGGGAAAGAGCAGGGGAGTGGGACTAATTGGATAGCTCTTTCAAAGAGCCGGCACAGGCACGATAGACCGAATGGTCTCCTTTTGTGCTGTAAGATTCTATGATTCTATGATTCTACGCTGCTCCAGCTGTCAAAGGTAATCTTTTCTTCAGCTACCTCAATCTCTGTCTTTGCTTCTAATGAAGAGAACACCCTCCAATTTAACTCTAGCTAATTGAAACTATATAAAGACACTCTATTCCTGGAAGTGTAGAGGCACAGAAGATCACAATGTGAAATGTGTTCCATAAAGCAGCATCAGAATGTATTGTAAGTACACACAGGATATAACATTTGCATCATCTACACGCTAGCTGTTAGTGAAAACTTGAGTGCAAACATGTCAATGAGGAGATTAGCATCGTCAGTGATATTGTGTATGCTGCATTGCACCACGTGACAGCCAAACACGGAATAAGCAGGTATTTAAAAGGGCATTGTAATCATATTGGGGAGTTATTTTTATCAACTTTCTTCCCTTCCTTTCCTGAAGACTCTGACTTATGAAGGTCTACAGGCACCAACAGCTCAACAATAGTTCATCTAAGTGACCATTCCTGATTTGTGAGTCTGGATATTCAATCACGAGGGTCATCAAAGGCCAATCCTGCCATCTCCCAGTGTCCATACCTGAAGACCTTCTATCAGCAGTTGCCATTTATTGTTTCAATGGCCAGCGATCAGGACCTTCTGTGACCCAGGTGTATTAAGGTACTGGTGCTCCAAACTGTTGTCCTGCCTGAGATAAGCTAACATAGCATAGACTAGAGGTTAACCCTGGGACATCTTGTGGCTCTATGGCTCAGGACCACACCATGCAGTGCACTTGCCCACCATGATGTTAGGCGAGCTAAGTGTCAGCTGTGGCTCAGTGGTTAGCACTCTTGCCTCTGAATCAGGAGATTTTGGGTTCAAGCCCCACTCCAGAGACTTGAGTACAAAATCTAGGCTGACACTCCAATGAAGTACTGGGTGAGTGCTGCACTGTCAGAGGTGCTGTCTTTCAGATGAGAAGTTAAACTGAGGACCTCTCAAGTAGATGTAAAAGATCTCACACTACTATTTCAAAGAAGAGCAGAGGAGGTGTCCTGGTCAATATTTATCCCTCACAAAAAAACAGGTTATCTGGTCATTATCACATTGCTGTTTGTGGGACCTTGCTGTGCACAATTTGGCTGCTGCATTTGCCAGATAAATGTCAGGCATTTATTGACCTATAAAACCAAATGAAATTGAAGAAACTAAACAGGAGAGGAAGGTGCCACGTGGGAGAGACCAGCTCCCCCGAAAGGGCATGGGGTTCTTTGGGATTCTCATGGAAAAAGGGGGGGGCCACCAATAACAGATCCCTATGGAACCATTCAGGGGGGGACTCTGGAAAACTCCCGATTTCCCACATGGCCATTCTGCCCCTCGTGCCCTGTTCACTCTTCAGTCTACGCTAACTGAGCTGATCTTAGCTTCAGCAAGGGTATTGGCGCTACAATCAGCATCAGCTTCCTGGGCTAGGGAAGGGAAGAAATCAGCCAGAATTACTCACTCATGATCTCGATCCAGTGAACCCCCCACCCTCCACCTTTACTGGAAAGTGCGCATGTGTGGAGAACAGGATCAAACTCAGCTTTGGTTCCCTTCATGGGGAATGGCCTGCCGACGCTCACTGTCACACAAAGAACGGTCACGTAGGCTCGTTGCCAGAGGATTGCTGTTGCCCTGGATCAACACCCAAAGCATCTTCAGGAGAGGAGCGTGCGGGAGGGGAAGTAGTCGGGAGGGAAAGAAGAAGGCAAAGAAAGTGAGAACAGATGAATCAGTTGGCCTTGGAGAGGGAACCTACAGTGCCCGTCGGTATGCTTTGGGGCCTATTTCGACTGGTGGACACTGCAAGGCACAGAGGGGTAGATCTTGACTTTGTGTGATAATGTAAAACGGGCGATAGCGAGTCGGCAGCCCATTTTACATCTCTCTCCATCTTTAATTCCATTGGAATCAGAGCGTCTTATTGACATCGATAATAATTTCGATATGTTGGTAGGGAGAGATACGCTGATAGGGTGAGATAATTTAAGGTGGGAGGTAGCTCGTCAGGAGCATAAACACCGGCATAGACCAGTTGAGCCGAATGGCCTGTTCCTGTGCTGTAAAATTCCATGTCGTGGTTTAAATTGGGAGTTTATTTTAGTTTCATTAGATTTGATGTTTAATTATATCAGTGGTGCCTCCTCAACTTGAACTCTCTGCATTTAAAATAGGTATTCTGTGACTGTGATCTTTGCAGAACTGTTACAGGACTGGTATGAAGAGATGAAAAGATTAACTGAAAAATCAGGGCTATTGACATGGTAATGTATTCATGGAATATATGATGCAGAAACTTTGTCTATTATAAGGACCGAGGAAGCAACTATATTGTTATTGACCAGTATTGCTTGAGACAAATATTTCAAACGCAGCAGAGACAATAAGTGTGAAATGAAAAAAATAGCCTCCACTCAGTGAATCCTCTAATGGAAATGGTTTACGTGGTCTGGCCGCATATAATGGATGAATAGCAAGCGATTACCTGAGAGGTTACGGGGCCTATTTTCAGAATCTTGAACGTAAAGGCACTTTAGTCAGTTCCATGGAGGCGCTGAGGCGATCAGGCACCATTTCCAGTTGCGCTGGTTTCCTTTACGCTCTTGGTAAAAAGCTAGCCAAATGACAAAAATAAAAACTGCTTATTCATCGCCAATTCCTTCTCGTAGGCTGCGTGTGTGTGGATGCTGGGTCAGAGTTAGCTGTCATCCACTTTGCATATGAGAAAGACAAATCGGAATATTTTCTTAATGTTAAGTGGCTGGGAACTGTGGAGGAGCAAAGGAATTTATGTTTCCATGTACACAAATCACTAAAAGCTAGTGCACAGGTAGAAAATGTAATCAAAAAAGCTAATGGAATGTTGGCCTTTATCTCAAGGAGATTGGAACTCAAAAGTGAGGAAGTGATGCTTTAGTTGTACAGAGCCTTGGTCAGTCCCCATCTGGAGTACTGCATTCATGCGAAAGATATATTGGCCTCGGAGGGAGTACAGTGCACATTCACCAGAATAATACCAGGGCTTAAAGGGTTAACTTATGAGGACAGGTTGCAAAACGTGTTTTGTATTCCCTTGAGTTTATAAGATTTGAGAGGTGATTTGATCGAGATCTTTATAACGATTAAAGGATTCAATAGGGTAGATGCAGGGAAATTATTTCCTCAGGTGAGGGAATCCAAACCAACAGGGCATAATCTTAAAATTGGAACTCAGCTATTTAAGACTGGAATCAGGAAGCACTATTTCACACAGAATAGTGGAAATCTGGAACTCTCTCCCCCAAAAGGCTGTGGATGCTGGGGGTCAATTGAAATCAGGACTGAGATCAATAGATTTTTGTTGGGTAAGGGTATCAAGGGATATGGAAAAAAAGCGGGTGGATGGGGTTGAGGGACAGATCAGCCATGATCTAGTAGAATGGTGGAACAGACTTGAGGGACTGACTGACCTACTCCTGTTCCTCTGTTTCCAAAATGCACCCCCCCCCCACCCCCACCATGAGGAATAGTCTGCTGCCAGTCACTGTTTGGGCACAAACATGCCTAACATGCATTTGGAGAGTGCCACGTTGGGAGTGCACTCCAGCATCTTGAGAAGAGAGAAGAGAATCGGTGGGAATAAAAGATCAATAATTAATGGTGGTGTGGGATATACCTGGATATGGATATGGGTTATTTTGCCAGAAATCAATTAATTGGGACGTAGTAGAAGTACAACTTGTATTTATATAGCGCCTTTCACCACCTCAGGATGTCCCAAAGCGCTTTCCAGCCAATTCAGTACTCTTGAAGTGCAGTTACTGTAGTAATGTACCTAATCAAGATCTATCTTGAAGCACCAATCAATATCCAGTGGATTTGATTCAGTGTTGACGAGGGCTGCTCTATGTACACGTTCCATTGAACAAGACAATTCAATTTCCACCAGCAGGTTAAAATTCTTCACCTGCCAGAGGTTCCACATCACGACTGTTGCCCAGTGAAAGCTGCTGCAAAATGCACTGCGTGGATCGTGCAAGGATTGGGCTCAACTCTGATGGGCTCCACTGTTGAATGATGTGCTGCCCAACACTCTCTGTGCTCACCCATCGTAGAGTGGCCACTTTACTGATCCTGGCCCTGTGCTCGCTAACCTACGATGGCTCCTGGTCCAGCAATGCCTCAATTGTAAAATTCTCATCCTTGTCTTCAAATCCCTCCATGGTCTTGGCCCCCCTTACCTATCTCTGCAAGCTTCTCCTGCCCTCCAACCCTCCGAGATTTCTGCGCTCCTCCAATTCTGGCCTCTTGCGCATCCCCGATTTTCACCGCTCCACCATTGGCGGCCGTGCCCTCAGCTGCCTAGACCCTAAACCCTGCAATTCCCTCCCTAAACTTCTCTTCCTCTCTACCTCTCTCTCTCCTCCTTTAAGACGCTCCTTGAAACCTACCTCTTTGACCAAGCTTTCGGTCACCTGTCCTAATGTCTCTTTATGTGGCTTGGTGTCAAATTTTGCCTGATAACGCCCCTGTGAAGCGCCTTGGGACATTTTACTACGTTAAAGGCTCTATATCAATGCAAGTTGTTGTTGTTGTTTGTTGTAGTGGAGAGTCCGTGCTAACCGTAAACCGTACCCCAATAAGAGTAAATTGGGTTGATACCATAATCCAACACTCCCGGCTGGGAGCGCAATGTGGGCATGCAGCCATCCCGTGATTTCCAGACTTTCATGGTGGGAATATCATGGCTAACGTGAGCACAATTTCTCAAGCAAATGCTCCCTGCCAGCACCATTCCCATTGGGAGTGCCGGATTGCAGGATTGCAGGATCGCCCCCAAAGCCGTCAGGCGAGGAGGGAATAAAATGGGGAAAGAAAACATCAAAAATTTGTCTGTGGTAAACTCAGCATTCTGATAGTGCGTGGTGCTAAACTCAGTTCAGTCTGCTTATGGAAAGGCCGACACTGTCCGTTGAAAGCCTTTTGGGGATTAAATTGGATAACCCCCCCCCCCCCCCACCACCAAAATGGGCTTGGGGATCGCGGGGTGCGATTAACCCACGCCCATTCATTGCACTGCAGGCAGCACGTTGAATAGGATCATCGAATCAGAGAATGGTTACAGCACAGAAGGAGGTCATCCGGCCCATCGAGCCCATGATAGCTCTTAGTAAGAGCAATCCAGTTAGTCCCATTCCCCCGTTCTTTCCCTGTAGCCCTGCAAATTTTTTCCCTTCAAGTATTTATCAAATTCCGTTTTGAAAGCCACGATTGAATCTGCTTCCACCACCCTTTCAGGCAGCGCAGTCCAGATCATAACCACTCGCTGCGTAAAAAAGTTTTTCCTCATGTCGTCTTTGGATCTTTTGCCAATCACCTTAAATCTGTGTCCTCTGGTTCTTGACCATTCAGCCAACGGGAACAGTTCTCTTTACTTACTTTATCTAAACCCTTCATGATTTTGAACACTTCTATCAAATCTCTTCTCAACCTTCTCTGCTCTAAGGAGAACAACACCAGATTCTCCAGTCTATCCATGTAACTGAAGTCCTTCATCCCTGGAACCATTCTAGTAAATCTTTTCTGCACCCTCTCTAAGGTCTTCACATCCTTCCTAAAGTGCGGTGCCCAGAATTGGATACAATACTCCAGTTTTGGCCGAATCATTGTTTTATAAAGGTTCAACATAACTTCTTTACTTTTGTATTCTATGCCTCTATTTAAAAAGTCCAGGATCCCGAATGCTTCTTAAACCACTTTCTCAACTTGTCCTGCCACCATCAAAGATTTGTGCACATATATGCCCAGGTCTCTCTGTTCCTGCACCACCTTTAGAATTGTACCATTTAGTTTATATTGCCTCTCCTCATTCTTCCTACCAAAATGTATCACTTCACACTTCTCTGCAATAAATTTCATCTGCTATGTGCCCACCCATTCCACCAGCCTGTCCATGTCCTCTTGAAGTCTATCACTATCCTCCTCAATGTTTATTACATTTCCAAGTCATCTGCAAATTTAAAAATTGTGCCCTGTACACCCAAGTCCAAGTCATTAATATATATCAAGAAAAGCAGTGATCCTAGTACTGACCCCTGAGGAACACCACTGTGTCCCTTCCTCCAGTCCAAAAAACAACCATTCACCACCACTGACCCAGAAAGGACCTGAAACGTTAACTCTGTTTCTTTCTCCACAGATGCTGCCTGATTTGCTGAGCTTCTCCAGCATTTTCTGTTTTTATTTTATGTTCACCACTACTCTCTGTTTTCTGTCACTTAGCCAATTCTGTATCCATGCTGCCACTGCCCCTTTTATTCCATGGGCTTCAATTTTGCTGACACTTTATCAAACGCCTTTTGAAAGTCCATATACACAACATCAGCCGCATTGCCCTCATCAACTCTCTCTGTCACTTCATCAAAAAACTCTAACAAGTTAGTTAAACACAATTTGCCTTTAATAAGTCCATGCTGGCTTTCCTTTATTAATCCACACTTGTCCAAGTGACTATTAATTTTGTCCCGGTTATCGTTTCTAAAAGCTTCCCCACCACCGAGGTTAAACTGACTGGCCTGTAGTTGCCAGGTTTATCCTTACACCCTTATTTGAACAAGGGTGTAACATTTGCAATTCTCCAGTCCTCTGACACCACTCCCATATCTAAGGATGTTTGGAAGATTATGGCCAGTATCTCTGCAATTTCCACCCTTACTTCCCTCAGCAACCTAGGATGCATCCCATCTGGACTGGGTGACTTATCCACTTTAAGTACAGCCAGCCTTTCTAGTACCTCTTCTTTATCAATTTTTAGCCCATCCAGTATCTCAACTACCTCCTCTTTTACTGTGACTTTGGCAGCATCTTCTTCCTTGGTAAAGACAAATGCAAAGTACTCATTTAGTACCTCAGCCATGCACCCTGCCTCCATGCACAGATCTCCTTTTTGGTCCCTAATCAGCCCCACCCCTCCTCATACTACCAATTTACCATTTACATGCCTATTGAAGACATTTGGATTTCCTTCTATGTTAGCCACCAGTCTATTCTCATACTCTCTCTTTGCCCCTCTGATTTTCTTTTTCACTTCTCATCTGTACTTTTTATATTCTGCCTGGTTCTCACTTGTATTATCAACCTGACATCTATCATACGCCCCCTTTTTCTGCTTCAACTTATTCTCTATCTCTTTCGTCATCCAGGGGGCTCTTGCTTTGGTTGCCCTACCTTTCCCTGTCGTGGGAATGTACCTAAACTGTACCCAAACTATCTCCTCTTTAAAGGCCGCCCATTGTTCGATTTCAGCTTTGCCTGCCAATCTTTGATTCCAATTCACCTGGGCCAGATCAGTTCCCAGCCCACTGAAATTGGCAGCCTTCCACCTCCCATGCTCCAGCCACTGGGGAAGGTAAAGCCACATGAAAGACAGGCACTAAGGGAATGCACAAGGATGAATAGTTTCATTTTGTATGCATTATTAAATGAATGAATTTATAAATGTGGATTTGAATTTGCATTTGGTGGTGGTTTTTATTTCTGCAGTGAGCTGAGGGAAGAATCAATGTGTAATCGTAAAGAGGACGATTTGATGATCAGTAAGAGAGGAGAGGTAAGGAGTTTAGGAGTGTTGGTGCATGGCGAGATGTAGTTGAGGTTACTGGTATTGCTCATGAATTAACTGGTTACATGGAGACCTGGCAGACACGGCCTGTCCACGTTGTACCCACCCTTCCTCTTCCTTCACTTCCTGTTGCACTTCCTCCTCCACATCTTCCTCCTCCTCCGCCTCTTCCTTCTTCTCCACGTCTTCCTCCTCCACCACGTCATCCTCCTCCTCCGCCTCTTCCACATCTTCCTCCTCCTCCGCCTCTTCCTCCTTCTCCACGTCTTCCTCCTCCTCCACGTCATCCTCCTCCTCCGCCTCTTCCTCCTCCTCCACATCTTCCTCCACCTCCGCCTCTTCCTCCACCTCCGCCTCTTCCTCCTCCTCCACCTCTTCCTCCTCCTCCGCCTCTTCCTCCTCCTCCATCTCTTCCTCCTCCTCCAACTCTTCCTCCTCCTCCTCTTGATAATGCTCTTCAGGATCTCACCTGATCGGCAGTGGTAAGGGCCGTCCCCTCACAATGGCCAGGTTGTGCAGCAGGCAGTATACTACCACAAACCTCGATACCCGCTCAGCTGAATACTGCAGGGCTCCTCCAGAGCGGTCCAGGCAGCGGAAGCCTTGCTCGAGGACACCTATGGTGTGCTCAGTGATGTTCCATGTGGTGGAATGGCTCCCGTTGTAGGCCTGCTGTGCACGTGTGCGTGGGTTCCTGGCCGGAAACATGAGCCATATAATGAGGGGATAACCCTTGTCGCCCAGTAGACAGCCTTTGACATGCCGTGCTGATTGAAATACAGGTGGAACAGAGGATTGCCGCAGAATGAGTGAACCATGACTGCTGCCAGGATAGCGGGCATTCACCTGCATGTTGTGCTGCCTGTGGTCGCATGGCAGCTGTACATTGAGGGAGTGGAATCCCTTTCGGTTCATGAATATGCCCGAGTTTAGATGGGGAGCGCGCAAGGCAATATGCGTGCAGTCAATGGCACCCTGCACTATGGGGAAGCCTGTAATCCGTGCAAAAGCCTAGTTCTCGCTCCTCCTGCTTGTCTCTGGCAAGAGGGAATGAGATGAATGTGTCTCTCATTGTATAGAGAGCCTCACTGACCTCCCTTATACCGCAGTGCACTGCAAACTGCGAGATGTTGTTTATATCTCTAGCAGCAGCCTGAAAGGAAGCAGAGGCATGAAAATTAAGAGCCACGGTCACCTTGACAGCCACAGGCAATCCTGTCCTTGTCCTGCTTTGAGGCTGCAGCATTTGAAAGATTTCAGTCACGACCTCTTTTGTTTTTTTTTTAATTCGTTCATGGGATGTGGGCGTCGCTGGCAAGGCCGGCATTTATTGCCCATCCCTAATTGCCCTTGAGAAGGTGGTGGTGAGCCGCCTTCTTGAACCGCTGCAGTCCGTGTGGTGACGGTTCTCCCACAGTGCTGTTAGGAAGGGAGTTCCAGGATTTTGACCCAGCGACGATGAAGGAACGGCGATATATTTCCAAGTCGGGATGGTGTGTGACTTGAAGGGGAACGTGCAGGTGGTGTTGTTCCCGTGTGCCTGCTGCCCTTGTCCTTCTAGGTGGTAGAGGTCGCGGATTTGGGAGGTGCTGTCGAAGAAGCCTTGGCGAGTTGCTGCAGTGCATCCTGTGGATGGTACACACTGCAGCCACGGTGCGCCGGTGGTGAAGGGAGTGAATGTTTAGGGTAGTGGATGGGGTGCCAATCAAGCGGGCTGCTTTGTCCTGGATGGTGTCGAGCTTCTTGAGTGTTGTTGGAGCTGCACTCATCCAGGCAAGTGGAGAGTATTCCATCACATTCCTGACTTGTGCCTTGTAGATGGTGGAAAGGCTTTGGGGAGTCAGGAGGTGAGTCACTCGCCACAGAATACCCAGCCTCTGACCTGCTCTTGTAACCACAGTATTTATATGGCTGGTCCAGTTAAGTTTCTGGTCAACAGTGACCCCCAGGATGTTGATGGTGGGGGATTCGGCGATGGTAATGCCGTTGAATGTCAAGGGGAGGTGGTTAGATTCTCTCTTGTTGGAGATGGTCATTGCCTGGCACTTGTCTGGCGCGAATGTTACTTGCCACTTATCAGCCCAAGCCTGGATGTTGTCCAGGTTTTGCTGCATGCGGGCTCGGACTGCTTCATTATCTGAGGGGTTGCAAATGGAACTGAACGCTGTGCAATCATCAGCGAACATCCCCATTTCTGACCTTTTGATGGAGGGAAGGTCATTGATGAAGCAGCTGAATATGGTTGGGCCGAGGACACTGCCCTGAGGAACTCCTACAGCAATGTCTTGGGGCTGAGATGATTGGCCTCCAACAACCACTACCATCTTCCTTTGTGCTAGGTATGACTCCAGCCACTGGAAAGTTTTTCCCCTGATTCTCATTGACTTCAGTTTTACTTGGGCTCCTTGGTGCCACACTCGGTCAAATGCTTTTGTGAACCGAAGACTTCTGAGGCACTGGTCATCATTGAAGTTGAGGTAAGAGAATTGCTCCCTGAAGTCCCTCCATGGATATGGCCTCCTTTTGAGTGCCCTGCTTGTTCTCCTGCTCCTCCTCCCTCTTCTAGCAGCTTGTGCTGCTCTGCATGACCACTCTTCATTCTTCCAGTCATGTTCAATTTCCAGAGGAAGCCCTACCAGGCCACCCATGGCTGGAAGCAACTTTTCTCAGCACAATAATTTTAAATGCCACTAAAAGCACTGCAAGACCAGCCCGACCACTCCCTGTAGAGTATTGAAACTTTAGCCAAGTATAGGAAACCTCCAAAAACATGCACTATTGCACCAACAGCCAGAAGAAATAATCCAGCAACTAACCTGCAAGTAGTTCATGATCCCTTTAAATAGTACTGGTTGGGGGTCCTTCATTCCATTTAACATTTTGTTCAGCTGTGCGAGGTTAAGACAGGGCATTGGCTGGAATGAGTAGTTGCAAAATAGCAGCGGTGCCTTCGAATCAGCGTTGCACAGTGACTCGCGTCATCATCTCCCTGCTCTGCACGCTGCTGGCGCTCGTTAGGTCTGCGCGCGCAAACCCTTTCACCGAGATGGCATCATGCGTTCTTCCCGTCGGAAATGTGTGCGCCAATCTCGAACCACATTTCCGAGTCTTAGGTGTCCACGGAGCGTCTAAAAAACGGGCGCTGCACGGCCCAATTTAACCCCTCTCGTGTTCGTTCCAGTGAGATTTCTGATTATCAGTGCAGGTCTTATTTTAGTCACATCACAAGCTGCAGCTCAATGATGTGTTCACGATCTTTACACTGCTAATTAACTCAGTCAGAGAAAATATGACTTCAGGTTAATTACCACGAAATGATAGGTGTTTGAAAATTAGGCATAAAGTGTGAAGTGCTGTCACCTAAAAATAACATTATAGATTTTGTTGGGTAAATAAACTGCATTATTTATTGATAATTCAGTCAAGGTTAATTTATTCACAGTCATTTCCTCCTAATTATTTGCTATTGAAATTGAGTGCTTTAAAGAAGCTTTAGGCTAGAAATTACTGTTGATGATTGTGGGCAAATGCTTAACACATTGATATGACATTCCTCTGCCCACTGTTTTAATAGGCTTTATTTAAAATCAGCAGGCAAAGGAATGTGTTGAGCAAACATAAAAAAAAGAATTGCATTTATATAGCGCCTTTCATGACCTCAGGATGTCCCAAAGCGCTTTACTGCCAATGAAGCACTTTTTGAAGTGTAGTCAATGTTGTAATGTGGAGAAATGTAACAGTCAAATTGCGCTCCGCAAGGTCCCACAAACAACAATGAGATAAATGACCAGATCATTTATTTTAGGTGTTGGTTGAGGGATAAATGTTGGCCAGGACACCGGGGAGAACTCCTCTGCTCTTCTTTGAAATAGTGCAAGGGGATCTTTTATGTCCACCTGAGAGGGCAAACGGGGCCTTGGTTTAACTTCTCATCCGAAAGGCTATTCATTGGCTATTAATCATCAGTTGAGTTGCCAACCGTGCAGGACTGTGCTAGAGTCTTCAGAAATTAAAGGGTAATCTCACGGACACTGCTGCGAGCAACCCGGGAGAAAAATCAAAGGGGTTTAAAAAAAATATCAGAGATGGGAAATAAAGGCTGTTTGACTAGCAGTCAAGAATTACCCAAATGGGTAACAAAAGATCAGTTCACTTTCCAATCGGTTGGGAAAGGCAATGTCATGAGGGTGAACATGCCTGGCAACCAATGGCAGGAGCTTGGGGGCGGGATGGTTGGAGCGGGCAGCCATGTGATGGATCCCAATCAAGAGTAATGTCTGCCTCCAGCCTTATATATGAAAACCTCTCAGATGTTAGTGACTCAGTTCTGAGACTCTACCTAAACAACAAGCATTAATTTTTCTTACTGCTTCAAATCATCTTTTAAATTAATCAATATTACTGCCCTCTGCTCCTCGTATAAGGTCTCCAAGCAGTTCAGTTATCCCACCGTGTGTTTTAGATTTTTGTTAGGCAAGGATATTAAGAGTTACGGAACCAAGGCGGGTAAATGGAGTTAAGATACAGATCAGCCATGTTCTAATTCAATGGCGGAACAGACTCAAGGGGCTGAATTTCCTATGTAGCCTCTTGATAATCTATATGAGGAAAGGTTTCCTATGTTTGCTATTGGCACAAAACTGTAAATGATTCTTGATAAATGCGGTTACTGTATTTGCCTATATATATCAGTCACGGCATCTCAAAGAAGGAATCAATTATGTGAAGCACTTTGAATCATTTTGACGATGCAGTAGGATGCTGTGTAATTTGCAAGTATTTTTTTTAAATTTCTTTTTGTTTGACAATTCGGAGACAACACACAAATCAACACAAAGCATTCTTCCAAAATGGATGAAGAGGCCTATGTTTGTCCTAGAACGCCTGCATCAATCAAACAAACTGAAAGAGATAAGTGAGTAAATGACAAGTAAACATTAAATCACTTATCAGCAATATTCACTTGACAGGATGTCACACTCGAATATTCCGAATCGAAATTAGCTGGCTGTTGACTGCCATTTAAATATTTCAATTATGAGACAGATTGGCACTTCCAGTGAAAGGATTCAGAAAATGTAACTCGAATTTTACTGGAGTCAAATTCTAAAGCATCCTCTTAACTGCTATTACATTCCTGGAATACAAAAGCTATTAAAATGTGACCTGCCGTGTTAGAGTTCCTTTTTATTCATAGACTAACTCCATGGAAAGTAACCACGGATAAGAAAATATTTCAGTCACTCTTATCTCTGCATTACAGCAACTTTCAACATTTAAAAAAAAAACTCGAGTCTGCATTTTTACCCATGACCTATCAGGATCGCCGTTCTTCGGTGGATTATTAAAATTCACAGAGAGGGCACTGGCTGTCACGGTGACTCGTTTTATATTCATGTGAAGCAAGCCTGGTTTTATTGGAGGAAAGCTTCCGTTCTGCTAGTTTTTAAGGTCCTACATGGATGAGTTTGGGCAGTTCCCAATTAGGTCTTAGTGGGCGTGGGCCAACAGCAGACGGTTAAGCAGAAACTGCCACTAAATTGGAACTCTCACTCGGAGAGCCATTTAATATAACTGATATAGGAAATAGAAAATTTCACACTGGTTTCAGGTGATGGTGTGGCGTCTTCTGAGCTTGGGTTACATAGGATTACACAGAAATTACAGCACGGCAAAGGCCATTCGGCCCAACTGGTCTATGCCGGTGTTCATGCTCAACACGAGCCTCCTCCCACCCCTCTTCATCTCACCCTATCAACACGGCCTTCTATTCCTTTCTCCCTCATGTGCTTATCTAGCCTCCCCTTAAATGCATCAAATGGATTAAGGCACAATGGGGAAAGAATTGCTCCAGCTGCTTTTGGGTAGAAACATTTTTAAACATGCTCATTCTGAATGCATTTATAATATTGGTACAGTTAGTGAACAGAGCAGTGTTTGGCAGAATTGTGCTTTAATGGGGGAAAAAAATTGGATAGGGGCTGTTTTTGGGCGCGGGTAGCGTGATGCGCTATTACCCCGCGTCCAATGGCCCCTGCGCAGGCAGGACGCAAGTTTCGGCCCACCCGAGGAATTAGCTGCAATCAGCGTTCCATTCCAGGCCTTGTAGGTGGAATCAATGCAATTCGCACTTTCCACCACCAGAGGGAGCTCCATCTCTTAAAGGGAGGATGTTTCTTAGAAATCTCTTAAAGTTAGCTTGTACCTGTTATTTGCTGAAAATAACAGTCTACTGTCTGCATGGAGTATGAACAGAGATCAGACATCACACACGTAAAACACAGATGCAGATCCCATCCCTATGTTTACACACTGATGAGTTACGTTGAAACATTGAATAAAGGTTGTGCATTACTAAATCCCACATCCTCCAGTCTCCATACCAGACCTCACCAATCTGCTGATCTGAGTCGGCACCAGGCCTGTGAGATTGCTTGCACCAAGGTTCTCTGCTGATGCACTAGAGACCTTGGTGCAAGAGGTGGACAGAAGGAGGGACATCCTATATCTGCAGGGGGTGGAGGGGGGAACAAGAGAGTGGGATGCAGCGGGGGACGATGTCAATGCCAGGCGCACAGCATCATGAATATGGATGCAGTGCAGAAAGAAGTTCAATGCTTTGACGTGAGTGGTCAAGGTGAGTGAGGTCAACTGTCAAGTGGCGTCTCCTACCAACTGCACCATGCACTACACCCCCCATCACCCACGTACCAACAGACTCTTTCCATCAGTACACAACTCTTCCAACCAGATACTTCCTCTCACCCTTACACATTACCACTGTTTCAAACCGCCCACCCACAACTCACAGGCCACACACATCACCCAGGCACACATCCTGCTTTCTTGCAGGAGAAGGTGGTGCATATCAAGAGGCAGCAAGTGGCAGTGGCATTTAGCCCCTCGAGCCTGTTCCACCATTCAATGAGATCATGGTGGACCTGTGACCTAACTCCATATACCCGCCTTAGCCCCATTTCCCTTAATACTCTTGGTTCACAGAAATCTATCAATCTCAGATTTAACATTCACAAGTGAGCTAGCAACAACTGCCATCTGCAGAAGAGTGTTCCAAACATTTCCCACCCTTTGCATGTAGAAGCATTTCCTAACTTCACTCCTGCATGTCCTGGCTCTAAATGTTAGGCTATGTCCCCACGTCCTAGAATTGAAGTCTAGGAAAACTCCAAAAACAGTTGCAAATGTCTCGGCAGCCAGAAGCAATAATCCAGCCACTAACCTGTAAATCCTGCATGGTCCCTTTAAATAGCTTAGGCACTCTAAGACACGTTCAGATGTTCGAGGTTAAGACTGTGCATTGAGTTGAGCGTTAAGTCCCAAAATGGTGTCCATCGCTTTAAATCAGCGTTGCACACTGATTGAAGCCATTTTCTCCCTACTTTACATGATTCCAGCGTTCCTTATCTGCCCCTGCACTAACTCCTATACCAAGATGGCGTCCAGTGCATGTCACGTTGGAAGCGTGCTTGCGCATCCAAGACGCCATCTTGGATGTCGGAGAGGCCGTGTAGCGCCAAAACAATGGGCGCTACACGGCCCAATTTAGTGCCCTTTATCTCTCCCGCACTGATCTGCGAGTACTTGATGCAAAAAATGAAAATGTTTTCCATTCCCCAGCATTGGTTTTCTTCACATTCAGTAACATAAACATCACCTTAGATATTTGGCTCTATATCCTTTCCAGGCCAGGAAGGAAAGGACCTTAATTTACATAGCGCCTTTCACAACATCAGGACCTCCCAAAGCACTTTACAGCCAATGAAGTACTTTTGAAGCGTAGTCACTGTTGTAACGTAGGAAATGCGGCAGCCCATTCGCACACAGCAAGATCCCACAAACAGCAATGAGATAAATGACTAAAAAATCTGTTGGATATATTGGCCAGGACACCATGGAGGGAACTCCCCTACTCTTCATCGAAATAGTGCCGTGGGATCTTTTACGTCCGACTGAGAGGGCAGACGGAGCCTCGCTTTAATGCCTCATCCAAAAGGCGACTCCTCCGAAAGTGCAGCACTCCCTCAGCAGTACACTGACGTATCAGCCTGGATTATGTGCTCCAGTTGCTGGAATGGGGCTTGAATCCTCAACCTTCTGGCTCAGAAAGCAAGAGTGCTACCACTGAGCCATGGCTGACAGCAGGACCCATCCTATGAGTAGGTGCCCAGGAGCACACGGGCAGGATTCTGCATTACACCATTCCATAGCACATCATGCTGGCATCCCAATACACTGAGTTGTTCAAAGACCAGGTAAAATAAGAGTGCATATACAGTAGGCAGTAGAGTGTCCGCTTTGGGCGCAATTGGGAAATAGGCTTCAAGATTCCGTTCAAATTTATTTGCATAATCACAAACTTCACAAACAAGAAGGCGGCTCACCACCACCTTCTCAAGGACAATTAGGGATGGGCAATAAATGCCGGCCTCGCCAGCGACGCCCACATCCCATGAACGAATAAAAAAATATCTTCCATGAGCCAGCGCAATCAGTGTAATAGAAGGTAATCGTTTCTTTTAGTTTCTTTCCATTAAAAAGTATTCCTTGATGTATTTAAGAGTGGTAACCTGGTGCCGTTTTATTAATACAGCTGAAAATGGGTTTACCAGCAAAAATAAACATTTTTAATAAGGGTGTCTAGTCTTGTGAGTAACATGACTTTTATTACTGTGAAAATGACTTTTAAAAAGACTGTACTGAACCACTTTTCACATTTTCAAAATGCTATGGACTGAATTGAACAGGCTACTTCACCATGTCCTAATCTGCGCCTCTGAGCTGTCCCCGCAACTCCACCGGCCCCATCATCTCTGCACGAGACTCTTGTAATGAGGTAACAGTATGATTAATGAGACATTCCACTGATAGTAGTAAGTACTGTATCAGTGTGGCAATAAAACATGCCAGTTAGATCCAGATTCAAGCCAGTGAGTCTGCAAGTTGGAATTTGTAAGATGCAAGAGCTTCTGAATATGTAAACTTGTTTCAAATCATAATAAATCAAGTTTTTCATTTATCATTCATAGGAACATAGGAACAGGAGAAGGTTATTCAGTCCCTCGAGCCTGTTCCGCCATCCAATTAGATCATGGCTGATCTGTATCTTAACTCCATTTACCCGCCTTGGTTCCGTAACCCTTAATATCCTTGCCTAACAAAAATCTATACGAATATACAAACATACGAATTAAGAGCAGGAGTAGGCCATTTGGCCCATCGAGCCTGCTCTGCCATTTGATAAGATCATGGCCGTTCTGATTGTGACCTCAACCCTACTTTCCCATCTACCTACTATAACCTTTGACTCCCTTGTTAATCAGGAATCTATATAACTCAGCCTTAAAAATATTCATGATGTGGAGATGCCGGTGATGGACTGGGGTTGACAATTGTAAACAATTTTACAACACCAAGTTATAGTCCAGCAATTTTATTTTAAATTCACAAGCTTTCGGAGACTTCCTCCTTCCTCAGGTAAATGTTCAGGAGCTCCTTGAAGCCTACGCATTTATACATATAGAACAATACATGGTGTTTACAGAATGCCCCTGCAACTGCCCGTTGCCAAGGCAATCACCGTGTTCAGACAGAGAGGTGTCACCTGCAGAACCCCCGAATACACATTCAACAAAAAAACAAACAGGAAAAAAAACAGAGAGAGGCAGAAACATCCGGAAGGCAGAGAAAGCCAGCAAATGACCCATTATATTAAAAACAGATAACATTTGTTCGCTGGTGGGGTAACGTGTAGCGTGACATGAACCCAAGATCCCGGTTGAGGCCGTCCTCATGGGTGCGGAACTTGGCTATCAATTTCTGCTCGACGATTTTGCGTTGTCGTGTGTCTCGAAGGCCGCCTTGGAGTACGCTTACCCGAAGGTCGGTGGATGAATGTCCATGACTGCTGAAGTGTTCCCCGACTGGGAGGGAACCCTCCTGTTTGGCGGTGTCCGTTCATCCGTTGTCGCAGCGTCTGCATGGTCTCGCCAATGTACCATGCTCTGGGGCATCCTTTCCTGCAACGTATGAGGTAGACAACGTTGGCCGAGTCACAGGAGTATGACCCATGCACCTGGTGGGTGGTGTCCTCTCGTGTGATGGTGGTATCTGTGTCGATGATCTGGCATGTCTTGCAGAGGTTACCGTGGCAGGGTTGTGTGGTGTCGTGGACGCTGTTCTCTTGAAAGCTAGGTAATTTGCTGCGAACGATGGTCTGTTTGAGGTTGGGTGGCTGTTTAAAGGCGAGTAGTGGAGGTGTGGGGATGGCCATAGCGAGGTGTTTGTCCTCATTGATGACATGTTGAAGGCTGCGGAGCATTGATGACATGTTGAAGACAGCATCAATACTCAACACCAACAACAGCCAATCTCCAGACGCCATCCTACAACTCATCCGCTTCATCCTTGATCACAATGTCTTCACCTTCGATAACCAGTTCTTTACCCAAACACACGGAACAGCCATGGGGACCAAATTCTCACCCCAATACGCCAACATTTTCATGCACAAGTTCGAGCAGGACTTCTTCACTGCACAAGACCTCCAACCAACACTATACACCAGATACATCGACGACATTTTCTTTCTATGGACCCACGGCAAGGAATCACTAAAGAGACTACACGATAACATCAACAAGTTCCATCCCACCATCAAGCTCACCATGGACTACTCCTCAGAATCAGTTTCTTTCTTGGACACACGAATCTCCATCAAAGACGGGCACCTCAGCACCTCACTCTACCGCAAGCCCACGGACAACCTCACGATGCTCCACTTTTCCAGCTTCCACCCTAACCACGTCAAAGAGGCCATCCCCTATGGACAGGCCCTGCGAATACACAGGGTCTGCTCAGACGAGGAGGAACGCGATGGACACCTACAGACGCTGAAAGACGCCCTAGTAAGAACGGGATATGACGCTCGACTCATCGATCGACAGTTCCGACAGGCCACAGCAAAAAATCGCATAGACCTCCTCAGGAGACTAACATGGGACGCAACCAACAGAGTACCCTTTGTCGTCCAGTACTTCCCCGGAGCGGAGAAACTACGCCATGTTCTCCGCAGCCTTCAACATGTCATCAATGAGGACAAACACCTCGCTATGGCCATCCCCACACCTCCACTACTCGCCTTTAAACAGCCACCCAACCTCAAACAGACCATCGTTCGCAGCAAATTACCCAGCTTTCAAGAGAACAGCGTCCACGACACCACACAACCCTGCCACGGTAACCTCTGCAAGACATGCCAGATCATCGACACAGATACCACCATCACACGAGAGGACACCACCCACCAGGTGCATGGGTCATACTCCTGTGACTCGGCCAACGTTGTCTACCTCATACGTTGCAGGAAAGGATGCCCCAGAGCATGGTACATTGGCGAGACCATGCAGACGCTGCGACAACGGATGAACGGACACCGCGCAACAATCGCCAAACAGGAGGGTTCCCTCCCAGTCGGGGAACACTTCAGCAGTCATGGACATTCATCCACCGACCTTCGGGTAAGCGTACTCCAAGGCGGCCTTCGAGACACACGACAACGCAAAATCGTCGAGCAGAAATTGATAGCCAAGTTCCGCACCCATGAGGACGGCCTCAACCGGGATCTTGGGTTCATGTCACGCTACACGTTACCCCACCAGCGAACAAATGTTATCTGTTTTTAATATAATGGGTCATTTGCTGGCTTTCTCTGCCTTCCGGATGTTTCTGCCTCTCTCTGTTTTTTTTCCTGTTTGTTTTTTTGTTGAATGTGTATTCGGGGGTTCTGCAGGTGACACCTCTCTGTCTGAACACGGTGATTGCCTTGGCAACGGGCAGTTGCAGGGGCATTCTGTAAACACCATGTATTGTTCTATATGTATAAATGCGTAGGCTTCAAGGAGCTCCTGAACATTTACCTGAGGAAGGAGGAAGTCTCCGAAAGCTTGTGAATTTAAAATAAAATTGCTGGACTATAACTTGGTGTTGTAAAATTGTTTACAATTAAAAATATTCAATGACCCTACCTCCACCGCTCTCTGGGGAAGGGAGTTCCACAGACTCACGACCCTCTGAGAGAAAAAAATTCTCCTCATCTCCATCTTAAATGGGAGACCCCTTATTTTTAAACTGTGTCCCCTAGTTCTATTCTCTCACACAAGGGGAAACATCCCCTCAGCATCTACCCTTTCAAGTCCCCTCAGGATCTTATATGTTTCAATAAGATCACCTCTCATTCTTCTAAACTGCAATATATACAGACCCAACTTGTCCAACCTTTCCTCATAAGATAACCCCCTCATCCCAGGAATCAGTCAAGTGAACCTTCCCTGAACCTCCTCTAAAGCAATTATGCCCTTTCTTAAATAAGGAGACCAAAACTGCACACAGTATTCTAGATGTGGTCTCACCAATGCCCTGTACAACTGTAGCAAAACATCTCTACTTTTAGAGATCTCAGTTTTGAAATTTTCAATTGACCCCCAGCCTCAACAGCTTTTTGGGGGAGTGAGTTTCAGATTTCCCTACCCTTTGTATGAAGAAGTGCTTCCTGACATCGAACGGCCCAGCTCTAATTTTAAAGTTATGCCCCCTAGTTCTGAACTCCCCCCACCAGAGGAAATAGTTTCTCTCTATCTACCCTACCTTTCAATGCTGGATTTTGAGGAAACTCGACAATGTAACGACAAGTTGCTCTTACATAGCACCATTAGCATAGAGAAATGTGCCAAAGCACTTCACAGAAGCCTAATCCGACAAAGAATGGACGCTGAGCAATAAAAGGAGATATTAGGATGGGTGATCAAAAGTTTGGTCAAACAGATGGGTTTTAAGGAGGGCATTAAAGGTCGAGAGGGCGCAGAGGGAGGTGAAGAGGCTGAGAGGTTTAGAGAGGGACTTCCGGAGCATGGGGTCGAGACAGATGAAGCCGGGAGTCGTCAGCATCCATGTGGAAGCTGAAACCGTATCAGCGGATTATGTCGTCAAGCAGTAGCATGTAGATGAGGAAGACGAGGGGGCCAAGACTAGATCTTTGGCCAAGGGGGACTTTGGGAGTGACAGTATGGGGCCGGAAAGACAAGCCACTGCTGGATATACTCTGGCTACGATCAGTTAGATGGAACCAAGTGAGGTCAATCCGGCCGTGATGGACAAAAGACGAAAGGCGTTAGAGGAGCATGGGGTGGGTGATCACGTCAAAAAGTGCAGAGAGGCCAAGGAAGACTATGAGGGAGAATGCACCACAGTCACAATCACAGAGGATGACATTTGTGACTTTGATTAGGTCACATGTCAGTCTGCGGCAGGGACAGAAACCTGGTCGAAGAGATTCAAACATGAAGTTGCAGGAAAGATAGGCATGGATTTGGGAAGTCACAACACATTCAAGCAATTTGGAGAGGAAAGGATGTTGGAGATGGAGCAGTCGTTTGTAAGGACAGAGAGTCGAGGGTGGGTTTTTTGAGGAGGGAGTAATGACAGTGGTTTTGAAAGGGAGGCCGTACCTGGGGATTGACTGAGATAGGAGAGAGTAAGGGTTTTGCTGGGGACAAGGTCATCAAAGGTGGATGTGACTGAGTGACCAAGCAGATCAACAGTTACAGAAGTGTTGTGGTGAGTGGGGGGGCCGAAGGCTAGGCAATTTGGATATAGAAAGTGCAGTTGTAAGTGACTTGGGGGATAATATTTTCCA
The DNA here is from genome assembly GCF_035084215.1 of Heptranchias perlo. NCBI lineage: Eukaryota > Metazoa > Chordata > Chondrichthyes > Hexanchiformes > Hexanchidae > Heptranchias > Heptranchias perlo. The sequence goes on along the minus strand of NC_090338.1, from coordinate 10,022,041 downwards.
GGGCTGGACACAGAAAGAAGTGGAGTTGCAAAGGTTTTGAGGGGTATGGGGGGTGAGGAATACAAAGGTGATCGGAGATGGCCTTGTATGTGATAGAGACCAGAGGAGTAGGGAGGCCATGGGAGCTGGCAAGGTCGAGGGGGTGGATGTGAATAAGGGTAGGAGAGTTTACATGGGAAGAGAACTTTAGGGAGAACAGGAAGTCAGTGGAAAGAGGGCAAAGGGAGCCGAGATGGAGATTGAAATCATCTAGGGTGAGGAGATACTGAATGCAGAGACTGAGGGAGGAAAGGAGGATATCTCAGTGAGAAACTTGGGGTGGGGCTTGGCGGGAGCAGAAGACAACAAGGATTTTAAAGGAGAGGTGAAAGGGCTGAAACAAGGTGAGACGCTTGAAGGAGAAGAAAGTACCAGAGGAGTAGGGGGTCAGACCGAGGTGTGATTTGGTGATAAGGACCTCACTGCCGCTGTAGTGGTTTGAGCGGAGCATGCCGGTGGAAAGTACAGCCAGGTGCGGAGGCTTTAGTTAGGGGCAAGCTATTGCCACCTGTGAGCCAAGTTTCACTCAAAGCCAAGATGACAGTTCAATCATCCACAATAATGTTATGGATGGTAAGGGCCTGGTTTGTGAGTGAACGCGCATTCTGGAGGGAAATTTGGAGAAGGGTATTGATTGTGGGTCCGCTGGCAGAGTCCGAAGAGGCAGCGGTGGGTGGGGTAATCGGGATGGCAAGGAGGTTGGTGAAGTGGGTGTGCTGGGTGGGAAGGTTGGCAAGAGAGGAGGATGGGGCAATGGGGTTGCTGCTCATACGAAAGAAAGACTTGCATTTATGTAATGTCTTTCATGACCTCAAGACGTCCCAAAGCACTTTATAGCCAATGAAGTACTTTTGAAGTGTAGTCACTGTAAGCAATGTAGGAAACATGGCAGTCAATTTGCGCACAGCAAGCTCCCAGCAACAGCAATGAGATAATGACCAGATAATCTGTTTTAAGTGATGTTGTTTGAGGGTAAATATTGGCCAAGACACTGGTGAGAACTCGCCTGCTCTTCTTCGAAATAGTGCCATGGTAATCTTTTACCTGAGAGGTTTAACATCTCATCCAAAAGACGGCACCTCAGACAGTGCAGCACTCCCTCAGCCTAGATTTTGTGCTGTAGTCTCCAGAGTGGGATTTGAACCCAGAACCCTGACTCTGAGGCGAGAATGCTACCACACAGCCACGGCTGACACCTGACAAGGAGGCATCATTGGTGCCTCAATCAGTTCTTCAATGAATGCCAAGAGAGGTGCAGAGGGTAGCTATGGGCTCATCCAATGGGGATTCAAGCCTGGAATGGGGGCAAGAGAATAGGAAGACAGGGGAGTAATGATGGTTTGGGGTACGGATTGGGAAAAGCAATGTACCCGAGGGGAGAAACAAAAGGTGGCATGATTGGGTGATGGGAAAGGAAGGATACAGGAGAGAAGGGTCCAAGAGAGGAAAGAAAAGGAGATAGAATGGGCTCAGGTTTGGAGCAGCAGCCCAAATGCATGGACACAGAATTGACACAATTTAAAAACAACATGCCTCATACATTAACCCAGTTTGAACCACTATAGTTCAATCACTATCTTACAAACATAATGGAGGAAAAATTTGTACCCGCCCAAAAACGGACATGCAGGGACTGCGCCTGAATGGACAGATCCGAGGTGCACCCAATATTGGGCCTCAGGCCCCATTATCATTGAACCGGCGAGCGGCTGACACCTAATGGGCGTCTCCAGACAGCTCGCCAGAGAAGAAGCCTCGAAGATCAGGCACCTGCATCGCCAGCAGCAGCCCTCAGTGACTGGAAGAGAGGGTCATTCAGGAGAGGGGAATGACCAGAAGGGCAGGCTATAGGACGAGGTGGGTGACCTTGCGGGGGGGCAATTGGGAGAGGGGGGTGACAGGGAGAGTTGGGAAAACGGGAGGGGACGATCGGGAGAGCGTGAGCGACTGAGTGGGGGAGGGCGTGGCTTAATTGGGAGGGAGGGTAGTGGCCGGGATCAGGGAGGGTGGTAGCAGCAATTGGGGGTGGGGATCGAGGACGCTTTCAGGGGTTCTTGAGATTGCGATTGGAGGAGGAGCGAGCGGTGGCCAGGAGCGGCCAGCGTGGTATTAATGTGGGTCAGGAGGAGCACTCCTGCTCCTCCCGGCTCTACATTCAGGTAAGTATATTTTAAAAAGAAAGACTTGCATTTATATAGCGCCTTTCATGACCTCAGGACGTCCCAAAGCTCTTTACAACCAATGAAGTACTTTTGAAGTGTAGTCTCTGTTGTAATGTAGGAAACGTGGCAGCCAATTTGCACAAAGCAAGGTCCCACAAAAAGCACTGTGATAATGACCAGATCATCTGTTTTATTGATGTTGATTGAGGGTTAAATATTGGCCAGGACATCAGGGAGAACTCCCTTGCTCTTCTTCGAAATAGTGCCATGGGATCTTTTATGTCCACCTGAGAGGGCAGGTGGAGCCTCGGTTTAACGTCTCATCCGAAAGACAGCACTCCCTCAGTACTGCCCTGGGAGTGTCAGCCTAGATTCTGTTCTCAAGTCTCTGGAGTGTGACTTAGAATCCACAACCTTCTGACTCACAGGTGAGAGGGGTACCAACCGAGCCACAGCTGACACTAAACACTTTAAGCACTTACCTTTTTGGTTGTGCCTTTCAACGGTCCCTTTAAAGACCACCTGTTAGGCCGCACATAGGCCCGGTTGTCCTAAATGCAGCCGGCGCCAGCACTGGCTACCTCAGGGCAAACCAATATTGCAGAGGGGCCCTCAAACAGGCATTAGGCCCCTTACTTACATATGCAAAGGGTTTATCGCCTGTTGCAGTTGGAGACCTGGATGCCTATTTTTTTTTGCGTATACCAATATGGCGGGTGGCGCACTTCCAGCTTGTAATGAGCGAGCGTTTCCTACCTGCAATATTAGAGGCTTAGCCGCCCGTTTAGAGCCTGAAAAACAGGCGTGGCACCATCGAATTTTTAGGCCAATGATTTACTCTCACTCTATCTCTCCCTTCTTATCATGAATTGTTATTCTCCTTTCTAAATAAGTTTCAGTTATTCACAGCAATGGTATTCCCGGATGGACAGAGGATATAAACTCTATGGGCCAGAAATCGCTCCAATCGGGCTGTGTGGCGTCGAGCTGCTTGAATTTGAACTTTTAAAAAATTGTGCCCTATCAACCAAGCCTCTGAGCAGCGCGAGTTGCCGCGTGGCTGGAAAAGTGTGTGAGACTAGAAGACACGCCCACTAAACCTGTCAGGAAGAGAAGTCATGCCCATGGATTCAGGCTGCATTGCTCAAGTAGGCAAGCAGACTTCATTCATTTAACGTTAGTATTCTGGATGTCATTGTAAATAAAAATTTGATCTTTTTTATATAAAAAGCCAAATAAATAATTGAATTAAATTAAAGAGGCAGAAGGGAAAAGTAAAAAAAAAAATTTCATGACCAAAAACTATTCAAATAAGAAGTAATATGAGACTTCACATTTTTAAAAGTTAATTTTTACTTGTTCGACAGTCATTAAGACTTACTGTTGAAACTTACTTTAGACCTGGTATTTTTAGAATATAAGAAATAGGAGCTGGGGTAGGTCATACGGCCCCTCGAGCCTGTTCCATCATTCAATAAGATCATGTCAGATCTTCTACCTCAACTCCACTTTCCCGCCCTATCCCCATATCCTTTGATTCCCTTAGTGTCCAAAAATCTATCAATCTCAGTCTTGAATATACTCAATGACTGAGCCTCCACAGCCCTCTGGGGTAGAGAATTACAATGATTCACAACCCTCTGAGTGAAAAAACTTCATCATCTCGATCCTAAATGGCCGACCCCTTATCCTGAGACTATGACCCCTAGTTCTAGACTCTCCAGCCAGGGAAACAACCTCTCAGCAGCTACCCCGTCAAGTCCTCTTAGAATTTTATACGTTTCACTGAGATCACCTCTCATTCTCCTAAACTCCAGAGAATATAGGCCTATTCTACCTAGTCTCTCCTCATAGGACAACCCTCTCATCCCAGGAATCAATCTAGTGAACCTTCGTAGCACCCCCTCTAAGGTAAGTATATCCTTCCTTAGGTAAGGAGACCAAAACTATACGCAGTACTCCAGGTGTGGTCTCACCAGAGCCCTGTATTTTGTAGCTGGAACTCCTTACTCTTATTATCCAACCCCCTTGCAATAAAGGCTAACATACCATTTGCCTTCCTAATTGCTTCCTATACCTGCATGTTAACTTTCTGTGACTCGTGTACAAGGACACCCAAATCCCACTGAATACCAACATTTCTTAGCCTCTCACCTTTTAAAAAATATTCTGCTTTTCAATTCTTCCTACCAAAGTGGATAATTTCACATTTCCCCACATTATACTCCATCTGCCACCTTCTCGCCCACTCACTTAACCTGTCTATATCCCCTTGCAGCCTCTTTGCATCGTCCTCACAGCTTACTTTCCCACCTAGCTTTATATCACCAGAAAATTTGGATACATTACATTCAGTCCCCTCATCTAAGTCATTGATATATATTGTAAACAGCTGAGGCCCAAGCACTGATCCTTGTGGCACCCCACTAGCTACAACCTGCCAATCCAAAAATGACCCATTTATTCCTACTTTCTATTTTCTGTCCGTTAACCAATCCTCAATCCATGCTAGTATATTACCCCCAATCCCATGAGCCCTAATCTTGTGTAACAACCTCTTGAGTGGCACCTTATCGAATGCCTTTTTAAAATCCAAATGTATGACATCCACTGGTTCCCCCTTATCCACCCTGCTAGTTACACCCGCAAAAACTCTAATAGATTTGTCAAACACGATTTCCCTTTCATAAAACCGTACCTGTTTAAGCGTTTGGTGGCGTGATTAGTTACTTTCCAGCTGGGCAGATAAGCAAGTTGTCGCTTTTTCAATGGTTTCTCTGATTGCAGCGTGTGATGGCCCTTTAATTCAAAGCTGTCATATCACAGGCGAACCACTAGAAGCTCGTTCCGGATTTCCCTGTTTCACTGCACATGTGGGAACGCTGGAACTTGCTCCTTCAATTCACCAATAACAACGGAGAGCGCTGTTGATCTCCTCCGTTATTTCAGGAGCGATTTGTGTCCCAATGTGTTATTGCACAAATCTTGTTATAAAGGGTCACGATGACCTCTTAGAAAATGGCATTATCAGAGTTAACAGTCTTTTTCCACTAAATGAAATGCAATTTCAAATGATAAATTTCAATCGTTTGGACTTTATCCACCCTGTAATAAAACAACAATAAAGTTGGCAGCATTTGGTTGGAAACAGTGATGAGTAAGAACTATCTGACCCTGAATATCCTTTATTCCATGGATGAATTATACTGTCAGCTGCAGTCTGCGGTCCATATTGATAGTATAAATTTCATGCATCAATCCCTAATCCTGATCAGCCCACTGCTAAGCCTTTTTCCTTCATCCTTCCTGACTCAGGAAACTCCTACTCTCATCCTTGCTGTGCAAAAAAAAAATTGTTGTCTAACCAATTACTCTATCTTCTTTCTCCAAAAACCAGCTATTTTTACATTTGATCTGTGTCCGTCCATTGCTTAGCTTTAGATATTTCATATTCCATTTTTAACCGCATACAAATGTTGAAATCTGACAGCAGACTTCTGTCTCCAATGGGTCGGCGGTCAAGTGAGTGCTTGAACTTTCTGTAAGAAACAGAACGTTGGATCAAAAATAGTAATGGGACAAATGGTGACTTACTGGGGGAAGTTTTCCATGTCTCCCCTGGCCACTCAGCATGCACTGAAACATCTCAATTTGATGGTTGTATGTTATTCTAATAATCATTGGCACCGAACATGAAATTCAAGTGTTTGCATGTGGATGGGAGTCAGGCCAAAGATTACTTGCCAGTATGAAGAGAAAGTATTTTCTGTCATTGTGACGCTACTTTCCCTGCATTAGAATCAACAACAAGAAAAAGAGACCCCTCATTGCTAGGAACTGTGTCAAAGGCAGGAAGATTCATGATTAAGATAAAATATCCCCACAGACCATTTGTTATAAATCATAGAATGTACGACTGTTGACCTAATTCAGTTTGTCAGACCATTGGAAAGCAAAGATCATTTAATAGAACGACACGTCAGATCAGCTTTGCTTGTATCTTTTCACTTTCTTTTCTCCAATTACCTCCTCTCCTCTCCTCTCCTGAATGTCCTGATTCTTGCTGGGGTGGTCATTCCACGCTGCTGCCTTTTGATACCTCACTAACCCTCTCCGCACCCTCAAGTGTTCAATCTTCAGGAATGAGCCTAGATACCCAAGGCTGGTGGGTTATTTGACACAGAACATGTTACACCCGAGCCCAATCCAGTTTCGGTCCAATGCCCACACACGTGCGAACTTTTCACCAGGGGTCTCAGGATAATGATCAGGAGCAGTAACCATGACTGAGTTTTCGGCTCCCCAGCTCAGGGGCACTGAGGTCAACTGCCACAAATGTGACCAGAGCTTATCTAAAATGTCCTTTATGCCATGGTTTAGGGGTGGTTGAGTTTAAAGCAACGCCCAGGTTGGAGCAGCAGAGTGTGTTAATGTATTAATGTACCACATCACAAAGAGCTCGGATTTAAGCTCAAAGGCTAAATTCCCCACAAATTACATTCCTGGTTTGATTATCGGAGATAGGTGCCAAGTGGAAATGAGCTGATTTCCTGCAAGGAAGTGGGAAAAAAATTCTAGCATCTTCTCAAAGTCATTTTAAGCATGTACTTTTATTACAGGGTATCACACTTTAGGAAGGATGTCAAGGCCTCAGAGAGGGTGCAGAGGAGATTTACTGGAATGATACCAGGGGATGTAGGACTTCAGTTACGTGGAAAGACTAGAGAAACTGGAGTTGTTCTCCTTAGAGCAGAGAAGGTTAAGGGAAGATAGAGGTGTTCAAAATCATGAAGGATTTTGATAGAGTAAATAAGGAGAAACTGTTTCCAGTGGCAGAAGGGTCGGTAACCAGAGGACACGGATTTAAGGTAATTGGCAAAAGAACCAGAGGCGAGAAGAGAAGAATTTTTTTTACACAGCGAGTTGTTATGATCTGGAATGCACTGCTTGAAAGGGTGGTGGAAGCAGATTCAATAATAACTTTCAAAAGGGAATTGGATAAATACTTGAAGGGGAAAATTGCAGGGCTTTGGGGAAAGAGCCAGGCAGTGGGACTAATTGGATAGGTCTTTCAAAGACACGATGGGCTGAAGGGCTTCTTCCTGTGCGGTATGATTCTATGATTCTATGATCAGATATAAAGCAATGCAGAGCCGGCAAGAATATGTTTTACTGCCAGCTCCACACTGCTCTGTGCAGTGAAGCTCTGGGCATGCGTGCTTGTACTCACCCAGATGTGAGCGCTAACATTAAAGACAGCCCTTAAAACAGTCCTACGCAGTCTAAGTGACTGAAAACATTTTAAACTTTGTTTTCGGTGATACGGCAGTCAGTGGTTGATTCCAGGTATGGAAGGGTTGTCTTGCAAGGAAAGATTGAACAGGTTGGGTCTGGAGTTTAGAAGAATGAGAGGAGATCTTATTGAAACATACAAGATTCTGAGAGGACTCAATAGGGTAGATGCTGAGAGGATGTTACCCCTCATGGGGGAATCTAAAACTAGGGGGCATCATCTCGGAAAAAGGGGTCACCCATTTAAGACTGAAATGAGGAGGAATTTCTTCTCCCAGAGGGTCGTGAATCTTTGGAATTCTTTACCCCAAAAAGCTGTGGAAGCTGAATCATTGAATACATTCAAGACTGATTTAGACAAATTTTTGATGAGCAAGGGAGTCAAATGATATGGGGAAAAGGCAGGAAAGTGGAGTTGAGGTAAAAATCAGATCAGCCATGATCTCATTAAATGGTGGAGCAGGCTCGAAAGGCCAAATGGCCTACTCCTGCTCCTATCTCTTATGGTCTCTTATGGTCAATGCAAAGCTGAAGCAATGTGAGACTGCCTCCTTGAGGTGGTTTCACATTGTCTGCCTAAATTCAATGTTCATGACATTACATTCGAGTTACACTCCAAAGTTTGTATTTATAAGAAGCCAACTCCACTTTACATCAGCATAAACTGTATCATTTAATTGGTCTATGAGGGCGACACAAGAAGAGGCTCATTAGGAACATAGGAATTGCTGGACAAAATTGAGAGCTGGACCTGTATCTGGCTGGAGCGGAGATCACCTCGTACAAAAGGAAGGTACTGCATAGCATTATCAGGGCCAGAGTGATCTTCTAGACTAGTTTTGATCACCTAAGGGGGTTGGAGGGGGGTGGTCGGAGAGGAGATCACATGTTTTCAGAGGCATCACAATTGAATAGGACAGGCTGGATGGATCAAAGGGTCTTTTCCTGTCTGTATGTTTGTAAAAACACCAAGTTCCATCTAGTTCGCCTTCTATCATCCTGGTAGTCTCATGATACAATGGTAATGGAGTTGTTGACTAATCAGGGCAATCAATCTCTATCAATTGGTCTACAACAGACCCAGACATGAGGCGAGGAAAACCCCAGTGGTGGAGAGCTTTGGGAACCATAGGTCCAAGGTCACCTGTTCCTCCCAAGTGTGCTGCACTTACCACATTGCCAAGCATAATTTTAGGATCATTACCAAAAGAATGAGGGAGAAGTTAGGAGAATTATTTTTACGCAGAGCGTTATTGGGACATGGACGCTGGGAATTTCCTCGTATAGCTTCGGCAAACGATTGGTGGATACCCTGAATGTGCGCGTAAACAGAGTTTCCGCCAATCGCCTGCCGAAGTAACAGCGGTCAATCATGAGAACGGGGAATGTCCTACCAGAAGCAGTGGTGGAAATCCATACTAGCTTTGAAAAGGGGAAGTGGATAAGCATTTGAAGAAGAGACCATGGAGAAAGGGCAGGGGAATGGGACTATGTGGATAGCTCATTCAGAGAGCCAGCATAAACCCGATGGACCAAATGGCCTCCTTCTGCACTGTAAAATTCTATGATTCTATGAAAGCTAAAATGAAAGGGGAGAAGTAAAATCTTGCTGCTTATCTCTGATTGTTGGGATGAAGCGTATGAGTCAGAAATGACTCTACTGCAGTAATTTTGCTCATTTGCACTTCTACTACAACAACAGCTTGCATTTATATAGCGCCTTTAGCATAGTAAAAGGTCCCAAAACACTTCATAGGAACATAATCAGACAAAAGAAAATTGACACCGAGTCAATGAAGGAGACATTAGGACAGGTGTCAAAAAGCATGGCCAAAGAGGGAAGTTTTAAGGAGGGTCTGTGGAAGGAGGGAATTCCAAATCTTACGGCCTAGGCAGCTGAAGGCACAGCCGCCAATGGAGTGGCAAAGGATGTCGGGAATGCACAAGAGGCCAGAATTGGTGGAATGCAGAGATCTCAGAAGGTTGTAGGGCTGGAGGAGGTTACAGACATAGGGAGGGGTGAGGCAATGGAAGGATTTGAGCACTAGGATGAGAATTTTAAATCTGAGGCATTGCTGGACCGGGAGCCAATGTAGGTCAGCGAGCACAGGGGTGTTGAGTGAACGGGACTTGGCGCAAAGCTTTGAGGTAGTATGAATCCGTAAAACCTACCCATTGTTGTTACTTTTATTTTGTTTTAGGGGACACTGGACTGGAAGTGGAAAGAAATTTCCAACATGTAATCTGATTTTTTTTAACTGAGCAATTTAAACAGTCACCATCCATGCATCATTCTAAAGTTGTTCAGCGTCATGGGGTCCCCAAATTTAACAGTGATGTAACATGATTTCAGATTATGTCCCCTCTTGTTTCTTTACTTGTCCCATTACCACCCCCTTTTGCCTTGCACAATCGTCCCTTTTGTCATTTAATCACTTCTGATCTGCACCCTATCACAGACCTTCCCTTTTGTTCTTTCCTCCCCCTCCCCCACCCCTGCCATCCTCCCCCTCTTTCTCTGGCTCTGCACTTGCTCTTAAACTGTTAAATCTCTTAACTTCTTCTGACGCAAGGTCATCGACCTGAAACATTAACTCTGTTTCTCTCTCCACAGATGCTGCCTGGCCTGCTGAGTGTTTCCAGTCTTTTCTGTTTTTATTTCATGATTTCAAATCAACTTATTACTGTAATGAAAGCTTAGTAAAACGATCAGGTAGGGTTTGCTACAGACCAGTAGTTTTTTAAAATCACAGTACGCTGCTGCTTTTGTTTTACTTCATTCTTTTCCATCAATACTTTCATAATGAAACAAAAGCGATAGTATTAGGCCAAGTTGCCACTTTTGAAAGTTTGAGGATTGCAACACATGCTGAAGATGACGTTTGATTTGCCTTTACTTTTGTCCATTAGCTGCTGGGACATGCAGCTAAAGACGTCTTTCGTGGGAAGAAATGCCTCACAACTTTGACACTGGCGCTTGCGGTGAGTCTGGAAAGACTTCATAGAATCATAGAATCATACAGCTTAGAAAGAGGCTGTTCGGCCCATCGTGCCTGTGGCGGCTCTTTAAAAGAGCAATCCAATTAGTCCCACTCCCTCCAGCACTTTCCCCATAGCCCTGCAAATTTTTCCTTTTCAAGTATATATCCAATTCCCTTTTGAAAGTTACTATTGAATCTGCTTCCACCACCCTTTCAGACAGTGCATACCAGATCATAACAACTCGCTGTGTAAAAAAAATTCTTCTCATCGCCTCCCCCCTTGGCTTTTGGGGGCATAAGAACATAAGGACATAAGAAATAGGAGCAGGAGTAAGCCATATGGCCCCTCGAGCCTGCTCCGCCATTCAATAAGATCATGGCTGATCTTCTACCTCAACTCCACTTTCCCACCCGATCCCCATATCCTTTGATTCCCTTGGTGTCCAAAAATCTATCGATCTCAGTCTTGAATATATTCAACGACTAAGCACTCACAGCCCTCTAGGGTAGAGAATTCCAAGTACTCACCACCCTCTGAGTGAAGAAATTCCTCCTCACCTCAGTCCTAAATATCCGACCCCTTATCCTGAGACTATGTGCTCTAGTTCTAAACTCTCCAGCCAGGGGAAACATCCTCTCAGCAGCTACCCTGCCAAACCCACTTAGAATCTTATATGTTTCAATGAGATCACCTCTCATTTTTCTAAACTCGAGAGAGTATAGGCCCATTCTACTCAATCTTTTCTCATAGGACAACCTTCTCATCCCAGGAATCAATCTAGTGAACCTTTGTTGCACCACCTCTAAGGCAAGTATATCCTCCAGGTGTGGTCTCACCAAAGCCCTGTACAATTGCAGCAAGACTTCCTTGATCTTATACTCCAACCCCCTTGAAATTAAGGCCATCATTCCATTTGCCTTCCTAATTGCTTGCTGCACCTGCATTTTAACTTTCTGTGTTTTGTGTACAAGGACATCTAAATCCCTCTGAACACCAACATTTAATAGTTTCTCACCATTTAAAAAATATTCTGTTTTTCTATTTTTCCCACCTTACATTTCCTCACATTATACTCCATCTGCCACCTTCTTGCCCACTCACTTATCCTGTCAATTTCCCTTTGCAGACTCTTTGCGTCCTTCTCACAGCTTACTTTCCCACCTAGTTTTGTATCGCCAGCAAACTTGGATACATTACACTCGGTTCCTTCATCTAAGTCATTGATATGTATTGTAAATAGTTGAGGCCCAAGCACCGATCTGTACGGCACCCCACTAGTTACAGCCTGCCAACCCGAAAATGACCCATTTATTCCTACTCTCTGTTTTCTGTCCATTAACCAATCCTCAATCTATGCTAATATATTACCCCCAATCCCATGAGCCTTAATATTGAGCAACAACCTTTTATGTGGCACCTTATTGAATGCCTTTTGAAAATCCAAAAATACTACATCCGCTGGTTCCCCTTCAAAAAATTGTAAGAAATTTCTCTAACATGATTTCTCTTTCAAAAAACTGTGTTGACACTGCCTAATCATGTTATGATTTTCTAAGAGCCCTGTTACTGCGTCCTTAATAATAGATTCTAGCATTTTCCCTACTATTGATGTCAGGCTAACTGGTCTGTAGTTTCCTGTTTTCTGTCTCACTCCTTTCTTGAATAGCGGGGCTACCTTCCAATCCACCTTCCATTCTAGAATCTAGGGAATTCTGGAAGATCACAACCAATGCATCCACTATCTCTGCAGCCTCCTCTTTCAAAACCCTAGAATGTAGGCCATCAAGTCCAAGGGATTGTTGGCTTTTAGTCCCAATAATTTTTCTAAAACTTTTTCTTTACAAATCTTAATTATTTTTAGTTCCTCACTCTCCTCAGACCCTTGGTTTCCCATCATTTCCGTTTTTTGTGTTTTCTACTGTGAAGACAGGTATAAAATATTTGTTTAACATCTCTGCCATTTCCTTAGTCCTCATTATAATTTCTCCTGTCTCTGCCTCTAAGTACCCCATGTTTATTTTCGCTAATGTCTTCCTTTTTATATACTTGTAGAAGCTCTTACAATCTGTTCTATATTTCTTGCTAGTTTACTCTCATATTCAATTTTCTCCCTCTTTATCAATTTCTTGGTCATCCTTTGCTGATTTCTAAAACCCTCACAATCCTTAGGCTTACTATTCTTTTTGGCAACATTGTAAGACTCTTCTTTTAATCTAATACTAGCCTTAACTTCTCTAGTTAGCCACGGTTGGATCATTTTTCCTGTGGAGTTTTTATTCCTCAAAAGTATGTATATTCACTGGGAATTATGAATTATTTCTTTAAATGTTTGCCATTGCTTATCTACCAACATATTTTTTAATCTAATGTCCCAATCTACCTTAGCCATCTCGCCCCTCATACCTACATAATTGGCCTTGTTTAAATTTAAGACCCTAATTTTGCACTTAACTACATCACTCTTAAACTCAATATGAAATTCTATCATATTATGATCGCTCTTCCCCAGGGGATCCTTTATTATAATATTACTAATTAACCCTGTCTCATTACACAATACTAGGTCTAAAATAGCCTGTTCCCTAGTTGGTTCCTCGAAATATTGTTCTGGAAAACTTTCTCAGATGCAGTCCATGAATTCGTCCTCCAAACTACTTTTGCCAATTTGGTTTGCCCAGTCTATATGAAGATTATAGTTCCCCATGATTATTGCATTATCCTTGTTACATACTCCTCCAATTTTCTGATTTATACTCTGTCCATCCCTATAACTCCTGTTAGGGTGACCGTGAACTACTCCCACCAGTGTTTCCTGTCCCTTATTATTTCTTAGCTCCACCCAGACTGATTCTACATCCTGATTTTCTAAGCTAAGATCTTCTTGTTCTTGAACCTGGGGCTGTTATATCACCTAGCTGCAGAGAATACAGGAAAGTTGAGTGGGCTTGGTTACAGGCGTGGGCTCCTCCCTGCCCAATTTTCGTGTATCCACTGTGCCCTGGATATCCAATAGCCCCCAGTCACAGAAACAGGAAAACCTACTCCTTGGACCAGTTCTGACAAAAGGCCTTCGACCTGAGACGTTAACTCTGTTTCTTTCTCCACGTATGCTGCCTGACTTGCTGAGCTGTTCCAGCATTTTCTATTTTGATTTTAAACCTACTCCTTGGATGGTTTGTACTGGAAGTAAGCACAAATCATACGCTGCGTCTACAAGTTACGGTTATCTCTGCATTTTGTTGGGCCGGGTGTCGGACGGTACTCGGCCCTAGGTCACCCTGCCAATGATTCGGCTTGGAACTCCCAATTGGGTATAACAAGGCTTTATTGTAACATTAGCAGAATCAATAGCACACACAGTATTCAAGCAACAATTAACAGAATCAAGGTCAATATTACCCGGTCCAAGCGTCTGAACAGCAGCGTAGCGTGGTAGGTCTTGTTCAAATCTGCTGTGTTTTGTTCTTTTCGCGCTCTTTCATTTATATCCTTACGTTTGTCAAGCAACAAGGTTAAGGCCCCCTCTGAGGTCATCTGACAGTTAACAAGGTTATCTAACAATTTGACCTTCTGTATACAAAAGGCAGATTTCCAGGTTATGAAACTTTCTGAGATGGAGGGCCCGATTTTCGTAATCTGGTGCAAGTTTCTTCTAAAAGTTTAAGAAACGGTGTCAAATTCAGGTGAGTGGTAATATGTTAAGAGCGCTCAAATCTCAAGGCTCAACTCATTTACATCAGTAGTCACAGATCCAGGTGTCGATCAGGTCTGGTGTAGGAGCATGCTGGTGGTGGGGCAGAAAATTGCAGGGAAGTGAAATTTAAAGGGATGGGGACAATTAAAGGTGAGTATCACAATGGGCTGACAATAATTCTGAAAGCCTTTAGAAAAGGACGAGCAGGCATCTGAATCCGTTAGCTGCCTTTGCCAAGGCTGAAGGGAGGTGGGAATTAAGACGTGATAGACAAAAATGAAGAAAAAAGAGTTCTGAGCAAGTTTGATGCCGCTGCTGACTGTCAGCGGTTGCAATAGCCTATGGTGCATATTAGCAGCAGGTGTCCTTAGAGTAGATGCTATAGCTCTGCATTTGGCCCTGCTGACTTGAGCCTGTGAAGACACTTTCCCACAGCCATTACCAGGTGGGTGCACAATACCTGCAGATATTTATCCATTCTCGGGATGCAACTGGCAAGGCCGACATTTATTGTTCATCCCTTGTTGCCCCAAGAAGGTGGTGGTTTGATACGACTGAGTTGGTTGCTTGGCCTCTTCAGGGGGCAATTAAGAGTCAACCACGTCGGTGTGCGACGGTAGTCACATACAGGCCAGACTGGGTAAGAATGGTAGGTTTCCTTCCCACTCCAGCAACTTGAGCAGATAATGCAGGCTGACACTTCAGTGCAGTTCAGTGAGGGATTCCTGCATTGTCGGAGGTGCTGTCTTTCAGATGAGTTGTTAAACCGAGGCCCCACCTGCCCTCACAGGTGGACATAAAAGGCACTATTTTGAAGAAGGGCGGGGGAGTTCTCCCTGGTAGCCTGGACAATATTTATCCCTCAACCAGCATCATTAAAAAAGATTATCTGGTCATGGGAGCTTGCTGCGAACAAATTGGCTGCTCTGTTTCCTACATTACAACGGTGACTTCATTGTCAAAAAGTACTTCATTGGCTGTAAAGCTTTGGGATATCCTGAGGTCATGAAAGGCACTATATAAAAGCAAGTCTTTCTTTTTTTAAAGTGCATTAATGAACCAGCTGGGTTTTTACTTCCAAAAAGGTTTTCTTTAACCCTTTGAATTGACTTACCTTATTATCTAGCAATCCTGGTCGGTATGGTTCAGATTTACACTGTGCTATCATTTTATCAAGTGGTCATGGGGGTGGAGCAAATGATGCTGAATTATGGATATGCGATATATGTCAGCAGAGTAGCTGTCTTCTGATTTTGAGACCTGACATGTTGGTTCTCAAGTTGCTGATGGCAAGGGAGTAAATTGAGAATTCTACTAACAAATAGCAGAACTACTTAATAATTATTTTTCTCTAAACTACAGTATTGTTCATGAAAGTATTTCGGCCCAACAGCAATATCTGCTCTAAGGAACATTGCTGCGAAATGTGTAAATTTCATTAAAAGTCAACTGAACAATTACAATGATGTAGTTGGATGTGAAATAGAGAATTGTAAACAATTTTACAACACCAACGGTATGAACGGTATGATTTCCATACCGTTCACCTGACGAAGGAGGAAGCCTCCGAAAGCTTGTGGAATTAAAAATAAATTTGTTGGACTATAACTTGGTGTTGTAAAATTGTTTACAATTGTCAACCCCAGTCCATCACCGGCATCTCCACATCGTGAAATAGAGAGATCCTGTCTTCCACCATGGTTGTCAGATAGTTGACTCAAAGCCAAATTCTGCCAAGTTTCACATTGATTATTAAGAACTCTTCATGCTTACAAAGAAACAGATTGTTCCCGAGAGGAATGATCCCAAATAGTTTTTGGACGCATGTTTCTTGACAGATATTCCACAACATCTCAATCTGCCCAACCTTCAACTTCAAGGGTGGAAGAAGCTGGTAGCACAAGTCCTCTTGCTGGGTTTTTTTGAACATTGTTAATATTATCCAGGGAAGCGGTTTTGTTAAGAAAAAAAGCACTTCCAAGGTGGTGAGACACCCTGAACTCACCTGATTTACTTTCAGGTCTGTGCTGGTGTTTATGCTCCACGCGAGTTTCCTCCCACCCTATTTCATCAGCACATTTCTTTCTCCTTTCTATTCCTTTCTCCCTTATGTAATTATCTAACTTCCCCTTAAAGGCATCTATGCTATTCACCTCAACTACTCCATGCGGTAGCAAGTTCCACATTCTAACCACTGTCTGATTTCTCCTGAATTCCTTACTGGATTTATTGGTGTCTATCTTATATTTATGGCCCCTAGTTCTGGTCTTCCCCACAAGTGGAAACAACTTCTCTACGTCTACCCTATCAAACCCCTTTTATTTTATTTTAGCCCCTCATAACTTTAACGACCTCTATTAGGTCACCCCTCAGCCTTTTTTCTAAAGAAAAATTGCATATTAGCCTGTTCAGTCTTTCCTGATCGTTATAACACATCAATTCTGGTATCATCCTTGTAAATCTTTTTTGCAGCTTCTCCAGTGCCTCTATATCCTTTTTGTAATATGGAGACCAGAACTGTGAAAAGTACTCTAAGTGTGGTCTAACCAAGATGTGAAGATGCCAGTGATGGGCTGGGGTTGACAAATGTAAGGGTCATTCTCGGTCTTTCTCTTCCTTTCGGATGTTTCTCTCTCTCTCTCTCTCTGTCTTTTGTTCTGGCCGTTTGTATATTTGGTGGTCCTGTATGTAACATCTCTCTGTCTGAACACTTTGATTGCCTTGACAACGGGCAGTTGGAAAGATTATCTGCAATCACCAGGTATTGTTCTCTGACTATAAATGCGGTAACATTCAAGGAATCCCACACTTCACCTGACGAAGGAGAAAGCCTCCAAAAGCTTGTGATTTTCAAATAAAACTGTTGGACTATAACCTGGTGTTGTAAGATTCCTTAAATTTGTGGTCTAACCAAGGTTCTGTACAAGTTTAACATAACTTCTCTGCTTTTCAATTCTATTCCTGTAGAAATGAACCCCAGTCCTTTGTTTGCATTTTTTATGGCCTTGTCAACTTGCCTTGCTACTTTTAATGATTTATGAATCTGTTCTCCAGATCCATTTTCTCCTCTACCCCATTTAGACTCTAATTTTTCAAGGAGTATGTTGCCCCCTTATTCCTCCTACCAAAATGCACCATTTCACACTTATCTATATTGAAAACGTACATCCTTCAATCCCTTCTCTCCTATATCTAGTTCTCTCTTAAATTAATTTAAATTAACTGCTTTAATGGACTTCACCAGTAACTTATCCCACTAGCCTATTAATCATTGAATCAATATGTTGTTCCTGGCCTCCCTTCTCACTGCTAACTTCCTAATTTTTTAGCTTCAATTAGGCGACCTCCTATTTAAAGAAAACAAATCAATTTCCCTAACCTTTCCTTGTAACTTAAATGTCTGATGCTTGGAATAATCTTGGTCAACATATTAACACATTGGTGTGAGCAAATGTCTTTTTAAAGAATCATAGAATTTTAAGCACGGAAATTCTTAAACCCATTATGCCTCTCTGAAACAGCTATCCATTTAGTCCTGTTTACCTGCCCTTTCCCCATACCCTTAGAAATTTGTCTTTTATTTATCCATATCCCTTTAAAAAGCTGTTATGGATTTTGTTTCCACCTCTGTTTCCATGTCCTAACAACACCATGCCTAAAAATATTTATTGTGACCTCTCACCTTGTTCCTTTGTTGACGATCTTAAATTTATTTCCTTTAGTTACCGACTCATTAACCAGTGAAAATACTTTTCCCCTATTTACCTTATCAAAACCAATCGTAACTTTGAAGACCTCTATTAGATCTCCTCTTAGCTCACTCTTCCACAATGAAAAGAGCCCCTGTTTCCTCCAGTCTCTCATCGTAATGAAAGCCTCTTATCCCTAATATAATCTTAGTGAGTCTCTTCTGTATTCTCTTTAGATCTTGACATCTTTCCTAAAGAAGGGTGCCAAAAACAGAACACGATATTTTAACTGTGGTCTAATCATTGATTTGTATAGGTTTAGTATTACCTCTTTGTTTTCATACTTGATGCTCCTATTTATAAAACCTAGGACTCCAGACTTTTTTATCAACTTATCTTCTGCAGAGGAGCTAGTGAAGTCCGAACTGATCACTAGGTTGTCTGACGATCACTTTCAACAGTACTGAAGAATCAATTATCTTTCACTGAAGATCACCTAAAACTATATTCAAGCAATTATTCTGTATTCTTTCAATTTACCAGTTGGCTCAACAGCACACCAAAGCTTTATGAATGGGGACTGAAGAAGAAGACAATTTCCTCTCTTTCCTATTTGTAGCAACATTGTAAACGTTTTCTTATTTCTAGGTTAAGAATGAAATGACCAGACTTGGCCAGACGCAAATGGTAGCATAGTGGTCATGTAACTGGACTAGTAATCCAGAGGATGTTTGAGAATTTGGATTCAGATTAAAAATAAAAAGCTGGTATCAGGAAACCTGCCATCCTTACCCGGCCCTCACCAAGTCTAGCCTATATGTGACTTGTGGAACTTTCTCAGAACACAAGTAGAATGTGGTTGACTCTTAACTGCCCTCTGAAATGGCCTAGCAAGCCACTGAGTTGTATCAAACCGCTCAATGATTCAAGAAGAAGGCCCACCACCTCCGCCTTCTCAGGGCAACTAGAAAATAAATGCTGGCCTTGCCAGTGACATCCACATCCTGAAAATGAATTTTAAAAAGCTTGTGAGGAAATGTATAGTTTTTTTTAATATTGTTTATTTGTTAAATGTTCTATATTTGGGGGGTGGGGGGGAGGTTGCTGGAAAGGGCCAGTATTCATTATACTTATGAGAACATTTCCTCCCCATTTAACCTTAATAAAGTTGCCTTTAGCAATAAATTCTCAATATGGGTCAGGTCAAAGATGCAGTAAATTCTTTGATAAGGTTGAGACAAATAGGTATCAGTTATAAAAAGGGAAAAACGTGAATGCTGCAAATCAGAAATAAAATCAGAAAATGCTTGAGATGCACAACAGGCCAGTTAACACCTGAAGGAAATAATTGGGCCCGATTTTACCAGGCCTGCGGGTTTCCGGCGGGTTGGGTTTCGGGAGCGTGGTCAACACGCTCGGTGAAATCAGTGGGTTGCCCGCGCGATCGTGGCAGGCAACACACTAATTGGATCCACTTACCTGCTCTTCCGGCTCCGCGCTGCTGGTCTGCGCGTCGGGCGGGCTGCGCATGCGCAGTACGATCTGTCAGCTGGAGGCTCTCTAGTTAAAGGGGCAGTCCTCCACTGACAGATGCTGCAACCAATAGAACACATTACAGCATGGAGCAGCCCAGGGGGAAGGCTGCTCCCAGTTTAATGATGCCTCACCCCAGGTATCATCAGATGGGGTGAGGAGGAGGGGGAGGACAGAGCTCTTCCACCCGGCGGGCGGGATGAAGCGGCCTGCCTCTGCCACCAAGAAGGCCTGGCTCGAGGTGGCAGAGGAGGTCACCTGCACCACCAAAATATCGCCCACCTGCATACAGTGCAGGAGGCGCTCCAATGACCGCAGTAGGTCAGCCACAGTGAGAACACGTAGTCTTTCCCCTACACTCCGTCTGCCACAACACTGCCCCCACCCCACATCTCCTTCGGCACCGCCAACACCACTCTGTCACATCACCCCTCATACCCACTCAAACCCCATCCTCATCTTACCTGCACCTACTCACCTTGCGAGTACTCACCCCGCCAGTACTCACCCCGCCACTAACACGCAACCCAATCCTCATACAATCTCATGGCTCTATCCCATATGCACCCTCTCGTGCATCTCTTTCACGGTCAGCCTCACTCAACCTGCCACCACCTGTGCTGCAGCCACAGGGCATGCATCACATATGTGCAGTAGGCAGCGTAAGGCAAACGTGTCGTGAGCATGAAGGGGATGCACAAGGGTGTTTGAGGGTTTGTCATGGGTGTTACCTATATTGAATTTCAGAACAACTCACATCACACATAATATTGGCACCACTACTGCCATGTCTCCGCGAATCCTGTCTGTTTTGTGCAATAATGCCCGCTCCTGGGTATCACTATGAGGACCCACCACTGATGCCACCCATTGTGTTACTGCAGAGTAGGTGCAGGTGTATTTGCAGGGCTCTTCCGCGCAGACGACTGAGAGACATCGGCGGTGTACCCGGCTGCACCCTGGAAGGATGCGGAGGAGAAGTTGTGGAGGGCAGTGGTGACTTTGGCAGCGACAGGTAAGCAGATGGTGCTGGGGCCAGCCAGGAGCAGCTCAGCATGAAAGAGGCTGCAGATGTCCACGACTACATGTCGAGTGAATCTGCGCCTCCGTGTGCACTGCTGCTCAGAGAGGTCCGGGGAGCTGCGCCTCGGTCTGTGGACCCTGTGGCGAGGGTAGTGCCCTCTGCGACGCGTCTCTCTCTGCGGTAGCCCTCCCTCCTGCTGTACAGGTGGATGTGTCACAGCACTCTGTTGTGGAGCTCCACGTGTCAGAGGTGGACGGCGTGGATGGCGAGGCTGGTGATGCTGTTCGCCCTCCGAGGAGGTCATGACTGCAGCTACGGCGGCCCCCATCCGCAATATGTACATCTGAGGGGGTCCGCAAGGTAGGCACATGTCTCCGGAACCCGGGGTGAGTGTGCAGGTTGGTGACTTTGACCGTCAGGAGGGGGGTGGTGGAGGCCACACTTTGTCCCAAGTGACAGAGCGGCCTCCTGCAATGGGTGAGGGTCTCCCCCCCACCACCTGTCAAATGGACCTTTGCAGCTGCCACAGGCTGACGGCTGCAACACGTCCAGTTTAACTAGGACTGTTTCCCCCAGTGTGTGAAACAGTCCCATGTTTCTCCAAAATCACACACAGTCCCTTAATGAGGTCAGTTAATGACCTGAACAAGCAAAATAAATACACTCAAGTGGCATCCCGCTGGCTTTAATTGCCTGCGGGATTTCCACCAGCGGGGGCTGCGCACCCACCCCCGCACATCATCGGGGAACCCGGAAGTGGGCGGGATCGTGGCGCGATCCGGTCACGTGCCAGGATATCGGGATTTTCGGGGAAACGCACACGAAACCCGCTGGTAAAATCGAGCCCAAGGGAACATTTTAAGTGTCACCCCTCATCAATACTCTCATTAGAGCTTGAGCTCAGATCTTTAAAAAAAAGAATCCTCTGATAGTTTAAATTATTATCCTTCGATAAACACTCCAGCTCTGCTACAGTTGGAATGGAAGTTAATTATTGGTGAGGAAATTACAGATAATAAACATTTGTGAGCAGCAAGAAAGTGTCACGATTCATAGTTATTAGTGTGTAGTTGCTTACAACTTCATTAGCAGGTTTGGAGTCCTTCTAAGTGTCAAAAGGGTGGTAATCTTGCTCATTCTCAGTTAAGATGGACCATTGGCTCACTCGTGCCTCTAAGTCAGAAGGTTGTGGATTTAAGTCCCACTCCAGAGATTTGAGCACAGGTTGACACTCCAGCTGCTGCATTCCTACTTTACAACAGTGCCTACACTTCAAAAGTAGTTTATTGGCTGTAAAGCTCTTTGGGACAATCTATGGCCTTTCTTTCTTCTTTTACTGATCTCCCTCCTGCATCCTGTTGGTTAGTCCAACTTAAACGCACAAGTTGTTTTAGTTTTGTTCACCAGATTCCTATTTTTGAACAGTTTAGTGAGATGTTTCGTTTTAAATTCATAACAACAATTTCTTACTTTTGAAATGAATTCGCTTGTAATTTACACTAGTCATGGATAAAATAAGTATGAGAGATCAATCGCAGGTAAATAAATCATAGGCTGTCTGACTCTGGTTAAAAAGCTGGTCATGCAACTGTTCCACCTTTAACCTGAGAATAGTGTCACTTGACCTCCTCCTCCTGCTAGAGTTGTCACCTTTTATCAGGTACAAAACGACAATCCTGGGTGTACATGAGACTGGAATCAGCCTTGAGTTTTTATGTGTCTTTGCTGTGGATGATTAGAATTCACTGAAAAGATTAATAACTATTGCTGTCATCATAAGATGTGGAAATAAGGTGGGGGGGGAGAACAGCTTTTTAAATAAAAAAGGAGTTTTGTTTATATTTTAGAACTTTTTAGAGAGCACACTCAAAAATCAGACAGCCTGGTTCAAAATCGCCGAACACATGCCAATCTTCCCTCCTTGCAGTAGTAAGATAGCTCGGAAAAAGATAACGGAGAGGGAAGGAGAAAGGGAGGGGGAGAGAGAGTTAGCCCTTGTTAGATCACATCTGGAGTACTGTATACAGTTCTGTGCACCGCACCTTAGAAAGGATGTATTGGCCTTGGAAGGAGTGCAGCGCAGATATGTCAGAATGTTACCAGTCCTCCAAGGGTTAGATTACAAGGAGAGATTACATAAACTAAGCTTGTATTCCCTGGAATGTAAAAAGGTTAAGGGATGATTAGATTGAGGTTTTTAGGATTTCGAAAGTAATTGATAGGATAGATAGAGAGAAACTTCTTTCTGCTGGTGGGGGGGGGGTCTAGGACAAGGGGACGTAACCTTAAAATCAGAGCCAGGCCATTCAGGAGAGTAGCTAAGAAACACATCTTCATGCAAAGGATGATAGAAGTGTGGAACTCTCTCCCACAAAAAGCAGTAGATGTTAGCTCAATTAATAATTGTAAATCTGAGATCGATAGATTTTTGCTAGCCAAGGGTTTTAAGAGATATCGAGCCAAGGCAGGTGGTTGGAGTTAGGATACAGATCAGTCATGGTCTCATTGAATGGTGGAACAAGCTCAAGGGGCTGAATGGCCTACTCCTGTTTCTATGTTCCTATGATACAGAAAGGAGAGGGAGGAAGAGAAAGACAGAGATAGATGGAGAGAAAATGTAATGCAAAATAAAAATGCATTTATTTATCATTTTGCCACATTTCTCAGAAACCTCCGAAAGTGCTTCACACATAATAAATTACTTTGTCCAATTATTGCTACATGGGTAAACATGACAGCCATTTTGCACAAGGACAGCAAATGAGATGAATAACTAGTTAATCTATTTTTGATGGTGTTGCTTGGAGAAGGGATGTTGGCCAGGACACTGGGAAAACTCCCTGTTTGTCCCAGAATTGTGCTATTGGATTGTTAACAGTCACCTGAATCACCATACGAGGCAGACTTTAACGTCTCATCTGAAGAACTGCACCTCCGACAATGTAGCTCTCCATCAGAATTGCCTTGGAGTGTTATAAGAATAAGTAAACCTGTTAGAATAGCTAGCATTATGTAGAGGTTAGGTTATAGTAGTAGTAAGGGTTAAAAGGAATTAAAGCAGTCTCCAGAAACACAGAGAAACAGAAAGATATGAGACACAGCAGTTAGGTGTAGGATGGTATGGGAATGGAATGCTACATTGGTGGACTGGTGCAGGGTATCTAGAAACTAGGAGGTGAGTGTGAAAGAAGAATGAGACATTCTGTAATAAATATCTAAGAGAGATAAGGAAGTGAGGGCTAGCGAAGACAGATGCAGACACTCATGGACGGAGAATGTTTGGTGAACAATAAACAGATAGTAATACGAATGAGTATGTGTGATGATGTATGAGCTATGCATACTTACACACTAACCCCACATAGTAGAGATGCCCTTACATATTTACCTCACGATTGTCTTATGTGATTAACCATATAAAGGTACAGCACACTTTAGGAACTCTACCTAGTCTTGTATTTGGCTACAGTGAGTGCTCTGGAGGACACAGCTTACGAATCCCGATGAGTTCCCTGTTCGTGACTAATCTTGGTACTGATTTCATTAGCACCGCATGTAATGAGTTGTACTAATATGTTTATCAATAAAGATTATTAATCAGATGTCTCTCTATCTTTTGAGTCCATCTGCCTGCATTATAAGGGAAGGATAGTGAGTATCCTAGTGTTAGTTTAGATTATGTGCTACAACCGTGAAATGAACTGAGTCAGAAGGTTGTGGGTTCAAGTCCCACTCCAGAGACTTGAGCACAAAATCTAGGCTGACACTGCAGTGCAGTACTGAGGGAATGCTGCACTGCGGAGGTGCCGTTTTTCAGATGAGACATTAAACCGAGGTCCTGTCTGCCTCTCAGGTGGACGTAAAAGATCCCATGGAACTATTTTGAAGAAGAGTAGGAGAGTTCTCCCTGGTGTCCAGGCCAATATTTATCCCTTAGCCAACATCACTAAAACAGATTATCTGGTCATTATCATATTGTTGTTTGTGGGAGCTTGCAATATACAAATTGGCTGCTGCATTTCCTACATTACAACAGTGACTACACTTCAGAAGTACTTCATTGGCTGTAAAGCGCTTTGGGATGTCCTGAGGTCATGAAAGGTGCTGTATAAATGCAAGTTCTTTCTTTTTGACTCACAGGTGAGAATGATAAAAATGGTAAAAACATTTGCAACTAAATTTTACATTTATTAGTTATTTAAGTGGCATCAGCTCATGCTTTTGTCACTGTACGTTGCAGGATGAGTGATGTCCCTTCTTCACTCTCATCCTGCTCACTTAGTGTTACTTAGTGTTATTCAGTTATGCACATATAGGGCCCGATATTAGGAAGGAGGCGGGTCAGTAGCGGGGGGTTGACTGGGCGCGTGGGTAACCCACCCAGTAAAATCGGTGGATTCCCCACGCTATCGTAAGTAAATTGAAGCCACTTACCTTGACTTCCGGGTTTCGCGCTGGAAAACTGCGCAGCGGATGGACTGCGCACCCACATCATAGGCTGTCAGCAAACATATAAAATTCTAACAGGACTAGACAGACGAGATGCAGGGAGGATGTTCCCGATGGCTGGGGAGTCCAGAACTAGGGGTCACAGTCTCAGGATACGGAGCATGCCATTTAGAACCGAGATGAGGAGAAATTTCTTCTCTCAGAGGGTGGTGAACCTGTGGAATTCTCCACCACACAAGGCAATGGAGGCCAAGTCATTGGATGTATTCAAGAAGGAGATAGATATATTTCTTAATGCTAAAGGGATATGGGGAAAAAGCAGGAACAGGGTACTGAGTCAGCCATGATCATTTTGAATGGCGGAGCAGGCCCGAAGGGCCGAATGGCCTACTTTTGCCCCTATTTTCTATGTTTCTATGTGTCGTGAGCATGAAGGGGATGCATAAGGGTGTTTGAGGGTTTGTCATGGTTTTTACTTATATTTGATTTCTGATCAACTCACATTACATATTATGTTGTCGCCACTACTGCACGTCTTGGCCATTCTTGACTGGCTTGTGCAATAATGCCCTTTCATGAGGTTCTCCATGAACACCCTTGATGCACGTGTTGTGTGGCACTACAACCGTGCTAAATGGGATAGATTCAGAATGGATCTAGCAGCTCAAAACTGGACATCCATGAGGCGCTGTGGGCCATCAGCAGCAGCAGAATTGTATTCCAGCACAATCTGTAACCTCATGACCCGGTATATTCCTCACTCTACCATTACCAACAAGCCAGGGGATCAACCCTGGTTCAATGAGGAGTGTAGAAGAGCATGCCAGCAGCAGCACCAGGCGTACCTAAAAATGAGGTGCCAACCTGGTGAAGCTACAACTCAGGACAACATGCATGCTAAACAGCGGAAGCAACATGCTATAGACAGAGCTAAGCGATTCCACAACCAACGGATCAGATCAAAGCTCTGCAGTCCTGCCACATCCAGTCGTGAATGGTGGTGGACAATTAAACAACTAACGGGAGGAGGAGGCTCTGCAAACATCCCCATTCTCAATGATGGCGGAGTCCAGCACGTGAGTGCAAAAGACAAGGCTGAAGCGTTTGCAACCATCTTCAGCCAGAAGTGCCGAGTGGATGATCCATCTCGGCCTCCTCCCGATATCCCCACCATCACGGAAGCCAGTCTTCGGCCAATTCGATTCACTCCACGTGATATCAAGAAACGGCTGAGTGCACTGGATACAGCAAAGGCTATGGGCCCTGACAACATCCCAGCTGTAGTGCTGAAGACTTGTGCTCCAGAACTAGCTGAACTTCTAGCCAAGCTGTTCCAGTACAGCTACAACACTGGCATCTACCCGACAATGTGGAAAATTGCCCAGGTATGTCCTGTCCACAAAAAGCAGGACAAATCCAATCCGGCCAATTACCGCCCCATCAGTCTACTCTCAATCATCAGCAAAGTGATGGAAGGTGTCGTCGACAGTGCTATCAAGCGGCACTTACTCACCAATAACCTGCTCACCGATGCTCAGTTTGGGTTCCGCCAGGACCACTCGGCTCCAGACCTCATTACAGCCTTGGTCCAAACATAGACAAAAGAGCTGAATTCCAGAGGTGAGGTGAGAGTGACTGCCCTTGACATCAAGGCAGCATTTGACCGAGTATGGCACAAAGGAGCCCTAGTCAAATTGAAGTCAATGGGAATCAGGGGGAAAACTCTCCAGTGGCTGGAGTCATACCTAGCACAAAGGAAGATGGTAGTGGTTGTTGGAGGCCAATCATCTCAGCCCCAGGGCATTGCTGCAGGAGTTCCTCAGGGCAGTGTCCTAGGCCCAACCATCTTCAGCTGCTTCATCAATGACCTTCCCTCCATCATAAGGTCAGAAATGGGGATGTTCGCTGATGACTGCACAGTGTTCAGTTCCATTCGCAACCCCTCAGATAATGAAGCAGTTCGAGCCCGCATGCAGCAAGACCTGGACAACATCCAGGCTTGGGCTTATAAGTGGCAAGTAACATTCGCGCCAGATAAGTGCCAGGCAATGACCATCTCCAACAAGAGAGAGTCTAACCACCTCCCCTTGACATTCAACGGCATTACCATCGCCGAATCCCCCACCATCAACATCCTGGGGCTCACCATTGACCAGAAACTGAACTGGACCAGCCATATAAATACTGTGGCTACGAGAGCAGGTCAGAGGCTGGGTATTCTGCGGCGAGTGACTCACCTCCTGACTCCCCAAAGCCTTTCCACCATCTACAAGGCACAAGTCAGGAGTGTGATGGAATACTCTTCACTTGCCTGGATGAGTGCAGCTCCAACAACACTCAAGAAGCTCGACACCATCCAAGATAAAGCAGCCCGCTTGATTGGCACCTCATCCACCACCCTAAACATTCACTCCCTTCACCACCGGCGCACTGTGGCTGCAGTGTGCACCATCCACAGGATGCACTGCAGCAACTCGCCAAGGCTTCTTCGACAGCACCTCCCAAACCCGCGACCTCTACCACCTAGAAGGACAAGAGCAGCAGGCACATGGGAACAACACCACCTGCACGTTCCCCTCCAAGTCACACACCATCCCGACTTGGAAATATATCGCCGTTCCTTCATTGTCGTTGGGTCAAAATCCTACAACTCCCTTCCTAACAGCACTGTGGGAGAACCGTCACCACACGGACTGCAGCGGTTCAAGAAGGCGGCTCACCACCACCTTCTCGAGGGCAATTAGGGATGGGCAATAAATGCTGGCCTCGCCAGCGACGCCCACTTCCCGTGAACGAATAAAAAAATTAAAAAAATGCCACCCATTGGGTCACGCTACTGTGGGTGTACGTGTAGTTGCACGACTACTTGTGCAGGTGCCTGTTGTGCAGCACTGTGTTGTGTAGATCAACGTGGTGGAGGTGGACGGCATGCCTGGGGAGGCTGGTGATGTTGCTCGTCCTCCAGTGGAGTGATGAATGCAGCAATGGACCCCCCCCCTCCATCCTGACGGTGTGAGTGTAAGGGGTTCCACAAGTAGATAAATGTGTTTGGACAGCAGAGTTTAGTTTGTAGCTGTGTGGCAGGCAAAACTTTGTCTGAGGTGATAGAGTGCCCTGCTGCAATGAGTGAGGCTTTACCCCGTACCTGTTAAATGGACCTTTGCAGCTACCACTGGATGCTGGCTGCAACACGTCCATTTAAACAGGGAGTGTTTCCCCCCGGCATGGGACACACGCTCTGGGTAGTCCAAAATCCGAATCCTCCTAAAATCTCCGACTAATGGGGTCTGTAAATGACCTCAAGTACCCAGATAATGATCTTAAGTGGGATCCCGCCGGCTTTGATTGCCGGTGGGAGTCCCACATGCGGGGGCTGCGCGCGCACCGATTCGCGTCTTTAGGAACCCGGAAGTGTGCGGGTTGGATCCGGGCTCCGGACCCGCTCCGGGAATCCCCAATTTTAGGAGCCCCCCCGCCACAAACGCACCCACTCGGCCATCCGAAAATTGACCCCATAATTACATAGAATTTACAGCACTGAAACAGTCCATTCAGCCAAATTGGTCTATATATACTCCTTTGTGCCTCCTCCCACAGGGGTACGGTAGCATAGTGGTTATGTTACTGGGCTAGTAATCCAGAGGCCTGGACTAAAATCCAGAGTCATGAGTTCAAATCCCGCCACGGCAGCTGGCGAATTTAAATTCAATTAATTAATTAAGTTCAATTAAATAAATAAAAATCTGGAATTAAAATACTAGTATCAGTAATGATGGCCATGAAACGACCGGATTGTCGTAAAAACCCATCTGGTTCACTAATGCCCTTTAGGGAAGGAAACCTGCCGTCCTTACCTGGTCTGGCCTACATGTGACTCCAGACCCACAGCAATGTGGTTGATTCTTAATTGCCCTCTGAAATGGCCTAGCAAGCCACTCAGTTGTAAAATCTCGCTACGAAAAGTCACAATAAGAATAAAACCGGACGGACCACTAGGCACCGGACACGACAACGGCAAAACACCAAGCCCAGTCGACCCTGCAAGATCCTCCTGACTAACATCTGGGGACTTGTGCCAAAATTGGGTGAGCTGTCCCACAGTCTAGTCAAGCAACAGCCTGACATAGCCATCCTCACAGAATCATATCTGACAGCCAACGTCCCAGACTCTTCCATCACCATCCCTGGGTATGTCCTGTCCCACCGGCAGGACAGACCCACCAGAGGTGGCGGTACAGTGATATACAGTCAGGAGGGAGTGGCCCTGGGAGTCCTCAACATTGACTCTGGACCCCATGAAATCTCATGGCATCAGGTCAAACATGGGCAAGGAAACCTCCTGCTGATTACCACCTACCGCCCTCCCTCAGCTGATGAATCAGTCCTCCTCCATGTTGAGCACCACTTGGAGGAAGCACTGAGGGTAGCAAGGGCACAAAATGTACTCTGGGTGGGGGACTTCAATGTCCATCACCAAGAGTGGCTCGGGAGCACCACGACTGACCGAGTTGGCCAAGTCCTGAAGGACATAGCTGCGAGACTGGGCCTGTGGCAGGTGGTGAGCGAACCAACACGAGGGAAAAACTTACTTGACCTCGTCCTCACCAATCTACCTGTCGCAAATGCATCTGTCCATGACAGTATTGGTAGGAGTGACCACCGCACAGTCCTCGTGGAGATGAAGTCCCGTCTTCGCACTGAGGACACCATCCAACGTGTTGTGTGGCACCACCACCGTGCGAAATGGGATAGATTCAGAACGGATCTAGCACCTCAAAACTGGGCATCCATGAGGCGCTGTGGGCCATCAGCAGCAGCAGAATTGTATTCCAGCACAATCTGTAACCTCATGGCCCGGCATATTCCTCACTCTACCATTACCAACAAGCCAGGGGATCAACCCTGGTTCAATGAGGAGTGTAGAAGAGCATGCCAGCAGCAGCACCAGGCGTACCTAAAAATGAGGTGCCAACCTGGTGAAGCTACAACTCAGGACTACATGCATGCTAAACAGCGGAAGCAACATGCTATAGACAGAGCTAAGCGATTCCACAACCAACGGATCAGATCAAAGCTCTGCAGTCCTGCCACATCCAGTCGTGAATGGTGGTGGACAATTAAACAACTAACGGGAGGAGGAGGCTCTGTAAACATCCCCATCCTCAATGATGGCGGAGTCCAGCACGTGAGTGCAAAAGACAAGGCTGAAGCGTTTGCAACCATCTTCAGCCAGAAGTGCCGAGTGGATGATCCATCTCGGCCTCCTCCTGATATCCCCACCATCACAGAAGCCAGTCTTCAGCCAATTCGATTCACTCCACGTGATATCAAGAAACGGCTGAGTGCACTGGATACAGCAAAGGCTATGGGCCCCGACAACATCCCAGCTGTAGTGCTGAAGACTTGTGCTCCAGAACTAGCTGCGCCTCTAGCCAAGCTGTTCCAGTACAGCTACAACACTGGCATCTACCCAACAATGTGGAAAATTGCCCAGGTATGTCCTGTCCACAAAAAGCAGGACAAATCCAATCCGGCCAACTACCGCCCCATCAGTCTACTCTCAATCATCAGCAAAGTGATGGAAGGTGTCGTCGACAGTGCTATCAAGCGACACTTACTCACCAATAACCTGCTCACCGATGCTCAGTTTGGGTTCCGCCAGGACCACTCGGCTCCAGACCTCATTACAGCCTTGGTCCAAACATGGACAAAAGAGCTGAATTCCAGAGGTGAGGTGAGAGTGACTGCCCTTGACATCAAGGCAGCATTTGACCGAGTGTGGCACCAAGGAGCCCTAGTCAAATTGAAGTCAATGGGAATCAGGGGAAAAACTCTCCAGTGGCTGGAGTCATACCTAGCACAAAGGAAGATGGTAGTGGTTGTTGGAGGCCAATCATCTCAGCCCCAGGACATTGCTGCAGGAGTTCCTCAGGGCAGTGTCCTAGGCCCAACCATCTTCAGCTGCTTCATCAATGACCTTCCCTCCATCATTATGTCAGAAATGGGGATGTTCGCTGATGACTGCACAGTGTTCAGTTCCATTCGCAACCCCTCAAATAATGAAGCAGTCCGAGCCCGCATGCAGCAAGACCTGGACAACATCCAGGCTTGGGCTCACAAGTGGCAAGTAACATTCGCGCCAGATAAGTGCCAGGCAATGACCATCTCCAACAAGAGAGCGTCTAACCACCTCCCCTTGACATTCAACGGCATTACCATCGCCGAATCCCCCACCATCAATATCCTGGGAGTCACCATTGACCAGAAACTTAACTGGACCAGCCATATGAATACTGTGGCTACTAGAGCAGGTCAGAGGCTGGGTATTCTGTGGCGAGTGACTCACCTCCTGACTCCCCAAAGCCTTTCCACCATCTACAAGGCACAAGTCAGGAGTGTGATGGAATACTCCCCACTTGCCTGGATGAGTGCAGCTCCAACAACACTCAACAAGCTCGACACCATCCAAGATAAAGCAGCCCGCTTGATTGGCACCCCATCCACCACCCTGAACATTCACTCCCTTCACCACCGGCGCACCGTGGCTGCAGTGTGCACTATCCACAGGATGCACTGCAGCAACTCGCCAAGGCTTCTCCGACAGCACCTCCCAAACCCGCGACCTCTACCACCTAGAAGGACAAGAGCAGCAGGCACATGGGAACAACACCACCTGCACGTTCCCCTCCAAGTCACACACCATCCCGACTTGGAAATATATCGCCGTTCCTTCATTGTCGCTGGGTCAAAATCCTGGAACTCCCTTCCTAACAGTACTGTGGGAGAACCGTCACCACACGGACTGCAGCGGTTCAAGAAGGCGGCTCACCACCACCTTCTCAAGGGCAATTAGGGATGGGCAATAAATGCTGGCCTCGCCAGCGACGCCCACATCCCGTGAACGAATAAAAAAAAAAAATTGCCTCTTCCCACCCTACCCCCATATCCCTCATGTATGCATCAAGCCTCTCCTTAAATGTGTCAATGTTGTCTGCCTCAACCATTCCATGAAGCAGCGAGTTCCACATGCTCAGTACTGTTTACGTGTCAATAAATTCCTCCTAAGTTCTTTATTTGATCTGTCAGTGGCTATCTAATATTTATGGCCCCTTGTTCTGGTCTCACCCACATATGGAAACAATTTCTCCACATCCACCCTATTGAACGCTTTCACAGATGCCTTCATTGAGAAGTTTGGAATTTTTGGGAAAAAAAACTCCAAACTTTGCCTTCCAACCTGAATAACGTGACTTTACTTGACCTCAGTTTTGGAAATCTCTTGCTCTGGCAGTGGGGATAAAGTGAGGAAAAATAAGGAGAGACACAGCAAAAAATGTAAAAACAAACACATAAATAAATATAAAAACATTTGCATTTCAACAATGGAATAGTGGACTGTTCTGCCCCATGCTGCCTGGGAAGCTTCCTTGTACCTAATGGAAAGAATTACATCGAAACTACAACACGGAAATGGGAGAGTCATTTATTTTCCATGCAAGCAAATAGTTCTAATAATACTTACCACCCTTTCACCTTCAACCCCATTTTCTTCATTCATCTCTCCAATTTAATCTTGAATATTGACATAATTGATCATGCAGATTATCTATTTGTTATCTCGTTGCTGATGGTGGGACCTTGCTATGCACAAATTGGCTGCCGAATTTCCTACATTACAACAATGACTACGCTTCAAAAGTACTTCATTGGTTGTAATGCTTTGGAATGTCCTGAGGTCGTGTAAGGCGCGATATAAATGCAAGTCTCTTTTTTAAAATTTCTGCCTCAAATACGAAACCTGGAAGTGAATTCCATAGCCTCACAACTCTCTGTGTGAAGATGTTTCTCCTGCCCTCTGTTCTAAATATCTTACACTTAGTTTTATATCTTTGATCCCTCATTCTTGACCGCTCAACTATTGGAAACAGTCTGATTCTATCTACCTTGTCCTATCCTTTCATAATTTTAAACACTTCTGCCATAGCACCCCTTAATCTACATTGTTCTAACAAAAAAACCATGAGTAAAAATAAGAGAGAGAAATAAAATGAGGAAAGAAAACACAAAAAACAAAACAAATGTAATGCTCAATAATGGCATCTCAGTGCCTCCTCCTGTCAGTATGAAGAGAAACAGGGAAAAATAGAGAGAGAAAAAATACTGCTAAAATAAATTAAAAACTTATAAAAACTGAATGTTGTCACCTTATGACCAAGGGTGGAGATGCATTCCACCTTTCACTGTTTTGGAAGCTTCCTCTTACCATTTTGGGAGGTGTTAGTGAAAACAAGAACATAAGGATATAATACTAGAAAAATAAAGTTTAAAAAAATTGCAACTAATTGCCAATGGTGTAATTGCAATGACTGTGCTTCAAACGACACTGGTAACCTCCTTTCGCAATTTGGAGGGTCAGTTTAAAAACAAAAGAAAAAGAGAGAAAAAATTGGAAAAAGTAAATAAATCAGTTGATTGATTCACTTTTTAAACAAAATACAAAAACATTTTCAACTAATTGGCATGTTATTAATGGTGTAATTTAATCCCCTGAACACTGAATATTGTACTGGAAGCAGATTCCTGCCAGCAGGGGGAGAGTTGGTAAAATAGTATATTGGCAGGAGAAACACAAAAACAAATACATGTTTAAAAGTAGTAGATAGATAGATGCAGATGGATAGACAGATAGATAGATACAAGGATAGATAGATAGATACAAGGATAGATAGATAGATAGATAGATATTGAAACCATACATATAAACATTTGCACCTGCCATGTTATTAGTGGTGTAATTACAGTGCCTGTGGTTGACAATGCATTGGAAGCCTCCTGGGAACATGAAGTTAGTTGGAAAAAAGTAATTATAAATAAATACATTTACATATTTTAAAACCATATACATGACTGTGCTTCACACTACACTGCTAGTCTAACTTTGCAATACAGATAATTCATTTTAAAAAATGAACCCGAGTGAAAAAAATGCAAAAATAAAAAAAGCAATTGATTGATTATATTTTAAATCAAGTATGAATACATTTGCAACTAACTGCTATGTTATCAGGGATATAAGTGCAGTGCCTGTATTTTTTGCAAGTTTGGTGAGAGTTTTTTAACAAAACAGGATGCACTGCAGCAACTCGCCAAGGCTTCTTCGACAGCACCTCCCAAACCTGCGACCTCTACCCCCTAGAAGGACAAGGGCAGCAGGCACATGGGAACAACACCAACTACACATTCCCCTCCAAGGCACACACCATCCCGACTTGGAGATGTATCACCGTTCCTTCATCGTCGCTGGGTCAAAATCCTGGAACTCCCTACCTAAGAGCACTGTGGGAGAACCTTCACCACCCAGACTGCAGCAGTTCAAGAAGGCGGCTCACCACCATCTTCTCAAGGGCAATTAGGGGTGGGCAATAAATGCTGACCTTGCCAGCGACGCTCACATCCCATGAACGAATAAAAAAAAACACACAACAAAAAAAATAGGATTTTCTTTCATTAAAAAGAGGACATTTTAAACAAAAAAAGAGAAATATAGTAGCTGATAACTGTGCTGTGAGTAGATGCAGTGTACGTACTTTCAAACTGCATTGCAAACTTTTTTTGCAAGTTTGGAGAGTTATTTTGTTTTAAAACACAAAAAAAAATGGGATTTTTTTTTAAATTAAAAAAGGTACTTTTTTAAAAACAGGAAATGGACAAATATAGCAGTTGATAACTGTGCTGTGAGTGGGTGCAGTGTCTGTACTTTGAAACTACACTGCAAACTTTTTTTTTGCAGATTTGGTGAGAGTTAAAAAGATCCATAAAAAAAAATGGGATTTTTTTATTAATTAAAAAAGGGGGGGGGAGGAAAAAAAAAGAGAAAAGTTATAGCAGTTGATAACTGTGCTGTGAGTGGGTGCAGTGTCTGTACTTTGAAACTACACTGCAAACTTTTTTTTTGCAGATTTGGTGAGAGTTAAAAAGATCCATAAAAAAAATGGGATTTTTTTATTAATTAAAAAAGGGGAGGGAGGAAAAAAAAAGAGAAAAGTTATAGCAGTTGATAACTGTGCTGTGAGTGGGTGCAGTGTCTGTACTTTGAAACTACGCTGCAAACTTTTTTTTTGCAGATTTGGTGAGAGTTAAAAAGATCCATAAAAAAAAAATGGGATTTTTTTATTAATTAAAAAAGGGTGGGGGGGGGGAGGAAAAAAAAAGAGAAAAGTTATAGCAGTTGATAACTGTGCTGTGAGTGGGTGCAGTGTCTGTACTTTGAAACTACACTGCAAACTTTTTTTTTGCAGATTTGGTGAGAGTTATTTTTTTTTTTAAAATCCATTTAAAAAATGGGATTTTTTTTTTATTAATTAAAAAAAGGGGGGGGGGTAAGGAAAATAAAAAGAGAAAAGTTGTAGCAGTCGATAACTGTGCTGTGAGTGAGTGCAATGCCTGCCCCTCACACTGCATGTCACTGTGTGCTGCAGGAGCAGAGCAGTTCCTTCGCCCTCCCTCTGCTCACAGGCACTTGTTGATCAGTCAGTCAGTTTGGAGTTGGCTGTCAGTCAGGGAGCAGCGCGGCGAGAGAGCGCCAGACTTTAGCGGCTCACAGCCCGCCGACGGGATATTACAATTATATATATATATTTAAAAAAAATTATTTGCTCTCTTCCCCCACCCGCTTGCCTTTTTTTTGCTTTTTCTAGAAGGCGGCGGAATGTTACTTTTTTTAAAAGGGGAACGAAAAAAAATAAGCCTCCTGTCATAGCGGACTCGCGTGAAAATTACAGCCGGAGCCTGAGCGCAGGCCTCGGTCTGTGGAGGCCAACCGTTCATCCCTGATAAATATATATATATATATAGAGAGAGAGAGAGAGGGGGAAGAGAAAAAGAAACAAACAAAAAGGCCGCCCGCATGAAGGAGAAACTGATAAAATAATTTTTTGAAAAATAATTACATTTAAAACCTTTAACGTTTAATTTAAAATAAAAAAAAAACCATGGAGGGACATCACAGGAATGAGGCTTCAGGTCCTTCTAGGGGCAAAGAGAAGTCCAGTAAGATGAAGAAGAGCCAGGAGGAAGGAGAAAAGAAAACCAAATTTGTGAGTTTTTAATTTTGAATTATTTTTTAATCCACATGGGAGAAAAATCTAGAAGGTTATTCTGCAACCATCCCCACTTACTGAAGCATCTCACTAACCTGTCTGTGCAGGTACTTGAGGCCCCTTTCTTAAAGAGCTTCAAGGTATTTAAAGAATCCATGAGCTAAAGTTGGTGCTGTTTATAGACATTTTACTCACCAATCTTTTATACACACACACACACCCACACACACACACCAAAGTCAAGGAAATGCTGGTGGTTGGGGCACCGTTGTGTTTGATGGTGCTCTTGTGTCCTAGATTTCAGAGAAAGGAAGGTATTGGTAGCGAGGCATAGTTGACATGGTGTCGTTGGGTCGTGCTGCATATCTCAGCTATACTTCCCATTTCTTGCAGAAGAAATTTTTTTTTGTTTTTGCTATCAACACATTTCTGCTAAGTACATGTTTTTTTTCTTACATTGCTCATGAAGTCTCGAGGACTACAATCATTGTTCGTGCAGAAGTTTATAAACTTGGGCAAATATTGTAAATGTTTAGTACTATTATAGATTTCTGCAGTACCAATCACTCTTTAGTTTGAATCAACAAGAACAAGTTATTTTTAGAGCATTTTATGTGCTAATTTGAACATAAGGACATTTTGGTGCTCTAGGATATTTTTTTAAAAAAAGTCTCAAACAGCTCCTTCAAATTTACTAAAATCGGTGCTGCTTTATAGCTAATCACTTCTGCAGCAACAGTCAAGTTTAAAGGCTAATCTGGAGAGAGGTTAATGGTGTTTTGATTAATTTTGCATGTTTGACAGCTGTCTTGTACTGTGACTACTTGAGAGATGCAGGAATGGCAGCAAGGTATAGTGAAGGTGGTGTGTGGCCAGTTGTTTGTTCCACTGCACAGATGTGTGGCCAGCTGTTTGTTCCCCTGCACAGATGTGTGGCTAGCTGTTTGTTCCCCTGTATCCCTGTGCTAAGTATGGCACATAGGTTTTTTTCCCACATTAAGTCAACTCTTTGAGGACTATCGTTACTGTTTGAGTTACACAATTTTATTGCACAATCTGAGGCAAATACTGCAAAGTAATATTTTGTAATGTTTACTAGAGATGTCTCCACTCATACTTTGTCTAATTAACAAAACATCATTTTGAGAATGCTACGTTACGCTTGTATATTTTGAATATTTGGAAGTTTTAGGAACAAATTTTTGTCATTTGGCTCCATGACCAATGCTGCTTTTGGTAGATTTCAGTTTGCCTTCACACCACATTCCTTGGTCTCTTCTTTCCCCATCCTCATCCAGTTATCATTCGTTCTGTTGTTTTAATGGCCTTGCTTGGTAATTATTTCATATGTGTCTTTCTGTAACCAGTCATTCATCTCATTGCTATTTATAGGACTTTGCTGTGCATAGATTGGCTGCTGCATTTGCATACTAGAATAACGGTGACTGCATTTCAGAATAAAATGGTTGTGAAGCACTTTAGGACTGAGGATGTAAAAGGCACTGTACAAATACAAGTCTTCATACCTAAGAAAGTATGTGTTGGGTCACCTGGAAGTCTTATCTTTTACAATAAGAATTATCTCAACTTCTATCACATTTCTTCATACCTCAGATTCTTGTGACCTCGTATCATCTTTGTTGCTCTATACTCTTTCAAGGGTAATAATATCCTTCTTTTAGGTGTCAGC
Source organism: Heptranchias perlo (assembly GCF_035084215.1). NCBI lineage: Eukaryota > Metazoa > Chordata > Chondrichthyes > Hexanchiformes > Hexanchidae > Heptranchias > Heptranchias perlo. The sequence goes on along the minus strand of NC_090338.1, from coordinate 9,984,388 downwards.
TGTGGCTCAGTGATAGCACTCTTACCTCTGGGTCAGATAATTGTGTATTCAAGTCCCACTTTGAAGACTTGAGCATATAATCTAGGCTGACACTTCAGTGCAGTGCTGAGGGAGTGCTGCACCGTTGGTGCTGTATTTTGGATGAGATGTTAAACCAAGGCCCTGTCTGCCCCCTCAGGTGGATGTAAATGATCCTATGGCATTATTTCGAAGAAGAGCAAGGGAGTTCTCCCCAGTGTCCTAGCCAATATTTAACCCTCAACCAACATCACTAAAAAGCAGAAAATCTGGTCATTATCACATTGCTGTTTGTGGGACCTTGCTGTGTGCAAATTGGCAGCTGAGTTTCCTACATTACAACAGTGACTACACTTCAAAGGTACTTAACTGGCTGTAAAGCATTTTGGGACATGCTGAGGTTGTGAAAGACGCTATATAGATGCAAGTCTTTCTTTCTTATGGTGTGGTGACAAGTGCTATGTTGGCAACACTTTTTTGATTTTGCAAATAGTTTGTTAATCTTGTGCACTTTTCGTGTGTTAGATTCTTGGAGCTATCCTTGTGAATGTCGCACATTAAAACAACAGTGCAAAACCAGTGAATCGTTAAAAAAAAAATCTTGAGTATTGGTAACATGCATGCAGATAGGGTCCAACCAGTGCCTTATACTGCAACAGTATTTGAAAGCTGAAAAATGCCCTTCCACTCAGGTTGTACTTTGAATGCTTTATTGAGGTCAAAGGAAAAACTGTCCATGGCAGCGATAGAAGTGTTTGATCATTGGATTTATTTTGCATTCTTTGTATCCAATACATCTCTGATTATCTGAATTTCTCTGGAGATGACAAAATTCATTTGCCAGGAGTTCAGATGGAAACATGTAATTTAAAAAAGTTGAACTGTTAAGACATTTTTTTTTTGCATCAATTAAGTGGTAGCTGGATTTGATTTAAAAGCACCGAACGTGATTTCTGCACTGAAAGGTCTACGCAAGATGAATTTCTGCGTAGTATCAAGTGGAAGTAATCTACTGAATGAGAGAAAATACCTGATGCATTTACCATGTTTCAACTTTTTAATAAAGTTTTGAGATTAATACTATACTGAATTTTTTTAATGCAGCGCATTGTTACGATCTGAAATGCACTACCTGAAAGGGTGATGAAAGCAGATTCAACAGTAACTTTCAAAAAGTAATTGGATATATACTTGAAAAGGCAGAATTTGCAGGGCTATGGGCAAAGAGCAGGGGGAGTGGGACTAATTGGAAAGCTCTTTCAAAGAGCCGGCGTAGACACGACGAGCCGAATGGCGGCCTCCTGTGCTGTATGATTCTATGAATTCTCAGAGTTGATTGTTTTAGGCATTGCACTTTTTCTATATTTCTGTCAGGAGCAGGGTTCTGCCCAAGGAGCCTTTTCAAATTACAGCCTCATGTTTATTTCACGTTCAAGAGCTTGTCAGCCTTCCACTATAGGCTAGCAATGCTGATTTAGCAAGACTGATTTCCCCCCTCTCTTCCCGACTCTTCCCCCACCCACCCAGAATGGAAAAGTAATGAATGAAGTTAAAACAAAAACCAAAGATGCTGGAAACACTCGGCAGGTCAGGCAGCATCTGTGGAGAGAGAAACAGAGTTAAAGTTTCAGGTCGATGACCTTTCATCAGAACTTTTATTTCTGATTTCCAGCATCTGTAGTATTTTGCTTTTGCTTTAGTGAATGAAACTATTCAGTAACTGCACATGCTCAAAGGGTGTCAGTGGCCGGATTTAAGCCCCAGTATAAACAGGGTGAATTGGGCACACTGGGAACCAGGTTATATTGAATTGATATAATGATTCACTGATTTTTGCACCATTGTTTTAATGTGCCATATTCAAAAGGAAGTTCCCCAAGAATCTCATATTAAAGCTGCACAAGATCAACAAGCAATTTGCAAAGTGGTTGTGCGATAGAAAATCGGGTGTCGGAATCCTCGATAACATTCCTCGACTTGGTCCTGGTGCTCATTTAAGAGGAGGTGATTTGTGCTGCTCACGTGTTATGGTGAGTCCTGCTACTTGTGCTGCGAAGGTTCAAACCCATATTTGTCGGTTGTCTATAAAGAGCAGTCAGTGACTGTCTGCTTTGGAGGAGGAAGGGGAAGTAAGCAGAGTCTTTCTGAGGTCAGACTTGGTAATGGGAGTTCAGAATCAAGTCAGCCCTCTTGGTAATCTCGTATCCCAGCCAGGTAGTCTGACTCCCTCATAGATCCCGAGGGGTAGACCTGTCGGGTTATAGAACTGTTATGGGGGGAGGGGTGGCCCTTCTTCCGTGACTTAAGCCAATGCCCTATTTTGTGGGATGGTCCGAGGGGGACAAATAGTAGGAAGCTCAATGCAAGCTGAAGAGACAATACCTCATCTTTCTATTGCTCACTTTGCAGCCTTCTGGCCCTAATATTGACTTCAGTAACTTCAGATCTTTACTATATAGCTCCTATTTTCTCTCTGGCAATGGGTGCTGGCAATGTAGGATGGGTGAGCCAGTGTTTTTGGGAATGGTGGAGAGGAAATTGTTGGTGCGTGGGGTGGTGGCAGGATGGTCTGCACTTTAATCTCGATCTGCTTTTTATCTTCCACTAGACTGCTGGGTCACCAGAGCTTGCTCTGCCTTGCCAGTTTTTCATGCTTCCCATTCTGCACACCTATATTCCCCCCCCCACCACCCCCATCTATTTACACTCTTCTGTCTCGTATATGTTTTTTTTATTTCTTCGATTTCTCTCATTATGCCCCCTTTTGCCACCCAGCTCATGTCACTTCTGCCATTTAACCATCCCCTCCTCTCCGCATAAGCATTTGCTGGTCATTCTGTTTCTTCTCCTGTTTGTGGGGTCATTGTATGTCTGTGCGTTTTTTTCCTCTTTCCCTTGTTCTGCTCCTTTTTAAATGCTGTTCATCTGTATTATCTTCCAGTTTTGAGGAAGGGTCGAAACATCGACTTGGTTTGACCTGTTGACTGTTTCCAGAGTTCTCTGTTCTTGTGGAAGCCTAACAGTGCACTTTACTTGTAAGCTGCATAGAATCACAGAAAGTTACGGCACAGAAGGAGGCTATTCGGCCCATCGTGTCTGTGCTGGCCGAAAAAGAGCTATCCAGCCTGATCCTGCTTTCCAGCTCTTGGTCCGTAGCCCTGTATGTTACGGCACTTCAAGTGCACATCCAAGTACTTTTTAAATGAGTTGAGGGTTTCTGCCTCTTACCACCCTTTCAGGCAGTGAGTTCCAGACCCCCACCACCCTCTGGATGAAAACATTTCTCCTCAGCTCCCTTCTAATCCTTCTACCAATTACTTTAAATATATGCCCTCTGGTCACTGACCCCTCTGCTAAGGGAAATAGGTCTTTCCTATCCACTCTATCTAGGCCCCTCATAGTCTTATACACCTCAATTAAATCACCCCTCAGCCTCCTCTGTTCCAATGAAAACAAATCCAGTCTATGCAATCTTTCCTCATAGCTAAAATTCTCCAGTCCTGGCAACATCCTTGTAAACCTCCTCTGTACCCTCTCTAGTGCAATCAGATCTTTCCTGTAATGTGATGACCAGAACTATAGCAGCACTCTAGCTGTGGCCTAACTAGTGTTTTATACAGTTGTAGCATGACCTCCCTACTGTTAAATTTTGTTCCTCAGCTAACAAAGGAAAGTATCCCATATGCCTTTTTAACCACCTTACCTATCCCACCTGCTATGGTTTTACCTCGTAAATGCTATACTCATGTCTGCACTTGGGGGTCCCTAAGCCTTCACTCTGCCAACCTCTGCCTTAGCTCTTGGATTTTGGTAAGTTACAGGGAGAGACTCCACGTCCATACTCGGCACCATACTACCAGTGGCTCAGTTGGTAGCGCTCTCGCCTCTGAGTCAGAAGGTCACGGATCCTAGTCCCACTCCAGAGACTTGAGGACAAAATCTATGCTGACACTTCAGTGCCATACTGAGGAAGGGCTGCACTGTCAGAAGTGCCATCTTTCAGATGAAATGTTAAACTAAGGCCCCGTCTGCCCTCTCAGGTGGATATAAAAGATCCCATGACAATATTTCAAAGAAGAGTAGGGGAATCCTCCCAGGTGACTTGGCTAATGTAGGAAATGCGGCAGCCAATTTGCACACAGTAAGGTCCCACAACAAACAATGAGATAATAACTAGATAATCTGTTTTTAGTGATGTTGGTTGAGGGATAAATATTGGCCAGGACACCAGGGAGAACTTCCCTGCTCTTCTTTGAAATAATGCCATGGGATCTTTTACATTCACCTGAGAGGGCAGACAGGGCCTTTGTTTAACGTCTCGTCTGATGGACGGCACCTCTGACAGTGCAGCTCCCGCTCGGTACTGTGTCAGCCTAGATTTTTGTGCTGGAGTGGGACTTGAACCCACAACCTTCTAACTCAGAGGTGAAAGCGCTATCTGAGCTGACACTGTTTTTAGGAATGCAGTAAAGTACAATGTAATTATCAGTGATGACCATTGTTTGCAGCAGAAGTTTAGCAGAAGAGTTATTGTAATTGCCTTCCTGACTTAAAAATTAGTTTCTTCAGGCAGAAGCCATAGTACATCATTTTTGCAGGTCCTGCAAGTGGCTACTGGAGCTATGGAAAAAACTTCTTTTTGGCCCCACAGCGGGGACTGATTGCAGACGGGTATAGTAAAAGGGGAGAGCGTTGTTCATAGGCCAAGAATCTCTGCGTTAGCACCATTCTTCCGGCGCCACAAAATAAAAGTGACTTTTTTTTTCAAAAAAGATACTTTATTCATAAAATTTGTAGCAAAAACATACAATACATTTGTCATATCACATTCCAGTCGTACACAATACAGATTATACAATTTGCAGGTTAAATCAAGTACAGTTCAATGAACACATTGTGCATAATTACAGTTCATGACACTCTGGGGTGTCTCATTGCATTATACTCAATACAGATTATTGATTACAGATTCATTACAGGTACATTACAGATTCATTACAAGTACATTACAGCAATTTGAATTTTACATTCTGCTGGGGGGTGGGGGGGTTTCCCTGATTGCAGCACCTCTGTATACAATGGTGGGAAGGCTCCTCAGTAGCTGCCTGTTGACTTGCAGCGTGGAGATAATGAAGAGGTTGCCAGGGAAGTAACCCTACGCACCGCACAATTGGAGTGAAATTCGGCTGTGTGACATTAGCATATGAAACCTGAAACCCATTCGCATGAAATTCTTGTCTATTTTTAATGGAGTTTTTTGAACATTTGCAGACGGAGGAATTTGTATGCCGTTATCCCACCATGTGATTTCACTTATCCGTCGTCATAACTTTGCTATCTAGGGTGTGTACACCTTGTATTAGCGACTTCCTGCTGAATTTCAATGGGGAAGACAGGAAAAAAAAAAGCCAGCAAATTGGCTACCTCTGCAGTAATTGATCAGGAATCATTCCTCTTAATGGAATCATCTGGTTAAGAAAATTTAACACCTCGAATCAATGTGATTAATTTATGAGAACTCTGCTGCACTGAAAGCTGACAATTAATGAGTGTATTTACTTCACGGTATTGTACTTGATTCTGGTTGTTACTGGGCCTGACAGTTGGCAGTTTTTTTAGGCTATTGGTATTAGTGTTGCACTGGATGATGTGACTACTGGACAAACTGGATTTTCAGCATTGCAGAGCAGCACTTTGTTGAGTTATGTAGAGCAATAACTTTTTGTGGAATGTTGGAAATGTGACTCTGAATTTTATTGCTACATTTTCTTTACTGTTGACATTGTAAATAGTTCCTTCATCTCAGGCACTGTCTTCCGCCCTTTCAAAGTAGCTGCCATCACCCTCCCCAAAAATCCCAACCTTGACCTCTTTGTCCTTGTAGACTACCACCCCGTCTCCAACTTTTCTCTTTCCCCCCCCCCCCCCCCCCCCCCCAAAGTCCTTGAGTGTGTTGCGCTTGCGAGATCAGGGTGGAGTAGGGCTTGTGGTAGAAATGATTTGGGGGTGAGGGAAGTGGGAAGATCATAGAAGTAACCCAAAGTTTGTGACATCCACAGTGCAAACAAGGTTTAGGGAGATTTAAAACATTTTTGCTACTCCCAATTTCTCACCTCAGTCTTGAAGTTATCAATTTATGGTGAGGTATAAGGGGTGGAAGTTACGTTACGTTACCGAGCTCTGGTTATACCCCATCTGGCATACTGCATTGAGTTCTGGGCACCGCATCTCAGGAAGGATATATTGGCCTTGGAGGGGGTGCAGTGCAGATTCACCAGATTGATACTGGGACTAAAAGGGTTAAATTATGAGGACAGGCTGCATAGACCAGGCTTGTATTCCCTTAAATATAGAAGATTAAGAGGTGATCTAATTGAAATGTTTAAGATGATTAAAGGATTTGATAGGGTAGATAGAAACTATTTCCTCTGGTGGGAGAACAAGTATGTAAAAAGAAAAAGATTAGTGAAGACAAATGTAGGTCCCTTACAGTCAGAAACAGGAGAATTTATAATGGAGAACAAGGAAATACTTTGGTTCTGTCTTCACGGAAGGGGACACAAATAACTTCCCAGAAATGCTAGGGAACCAAGGGACTAGTGAGAAGGAGGAATTAAAGGAAGTTAGTATTAGTAAAAAAAATAGTGCTGGAGAAATTAATGGGACTGAAAGCTGATAAATCCCCAGGGCCTGATAATCTGCATCCCAGAGTACTAAAAGAAGTAGCCATGGAAATAGTGGATGCATTAGTTGTCATCTTCCAAAATTCGATAGATTTTGGAGCAGTTCCTGCGGATTGGAGGATGGCAAATGTAACCCCACTATTTTAAAAAGGAGGGAGAGAGAAAACAGGGAACTACAGACCGGTTAGCCGAACATCATTGGGTACGGGACATAGTGGTTATGTCACTGGACTAGTAATCCAGAGACCTGGACTAATAATCCGGAGTCATGAGTTCAAATCCTGCCACGACAGCTGGGGAATTTAAATTCAATTAATTAAATAAAATCTGGAATGTAAAAACTAGTATCGGTAATGGGGGCCATGAAACTACCAGATTGTCGTAAAAACCCATCTGGTTCACTAATGTCCTTAAGGGAAGGAAACCTGCTGTCCTTACCCGATATGGTATATGTACCCGCTATATGACTCCAGACCCACAGCAATGTGGTTGATTGTTAATCGCCCTCTGAAATGGCCTAGCAAGCCACTCAGTTGTACAGTCTCACGACAGAAAGTCACAATAAGAATAAAACCGGACGGACCACCTGGCTTCGGACCACTAGGCACCGGATACGACAAAGGCAAACCAAGCCCAGTCGATCCTGCAAAGTCCTCCTCACTAACATCAGGGGACTTGTGCCAAAATTGGGAGAGCTGTCCCACAGACTAGTCAAGCAACAGCCTGACATAGCCATACTCACAGAATCATCTTCCATCACCATCCATGGGTATGTCCTGTCCTACCATCAGGACAGACGGACCAGAGGTGGTGGTACAGAGATTTACAGTCAGGCGGGAGTGGCCCTCGAAGTCCTCAACATTGACTCCGGACCCCATGAAATCTCATAGCATCAGGTCAAACATGGGCAAGGAAACCTGCTGATTACCACCTACTGCCCCCCCTCAGCTGATGAATCAGTCCTCCTCCATGTTGAGCACCACTTGGAGGAAGCACTGAAGGTAGCAAGGGGACAGAATGTACTCTGGGTGGGGGACTTCAATGTCCATCACCAAGAGTGGCTCGGTAGCACCACTACTGACCGAGCTGGCCGGGTCCTGAAGGACATAACTGCCAGACTGAGCCTGCGGCAGGTGGTGAGCGAACCAACACGAAGGGAAAAACCTACCTGACCTCGTCCTCACCAAACTACCCGTCGCAGATGCATCTGTCCGTGACAATGTTGGTAGGAGTGACCATCGCATAGTCCTCGTGGAGGCGAAGTCCCATCTTCGCACTGAGGACACCATCCAACATGTTGTGTGGCACTATCACCGTGCTAAATGGGATAGATTCAGAACAGATCTAGCAGCTCAATACTGGGCATCCATGAGGTGCTGTGGGTCACCAGCGGCAGCAGAAATGTATTCCAGCATAATCTGTAACCTCATGGCCCGGCATAATCCTCACTCCACCATTACCCACAAGCCAGGGGATCAACCCTGGTTCAATGAGGAGTGTAGACTAGCATGCCAGGAGCAGCACCAGGCATACCTAAAAATGAGGTGCCAACCTGGTTAAGCTACAACACAGGACTACATACATGCTAAACAGCGGAAGCAACATGCTATATACAGAGCTAAGCGATTCCACAACCAACGGATCAGATCAAAGGTCTGCAGTCCTGTCACATCCAGTTGTGAATGGTCGTGGACAGTTAAACAACTAACGGGAGGAGGAGGCTCTGTAAACATCCCCATCCTCAATGATGGCGGAGTCCAGCATATAAGTGCAAAAGACAAGGCTGAAGTGTTTGCAACCATCTTCAACCAGAAGTGCCGAGTGGATGATCCATCTCGGCCTCCTCCCGATATCCCCACCATCACAGAAGCCAGTCTTCAGCCAATTCGATTCACTTCACGTGATATCAAGAAACGGCTGAGTGCACTGGATCTCGCATAGGCTCTGGGGCCCAACAACATCCTGGCTGTAGTGCTGAAGACTTGTGCTCCAGAACTAGCCGCGCCTCAAGCCAAACTGTTCCAGTATAGCTACAACACTGGCATCTACCCAACAATATGGAAAATTGCCCAGGTATGTCATGTTCACAAATCCAATCCGGCCAATTACTGCCCCATCAGTCTACTCTCAATCATCAGCAAAGTGATGGACAGTGCTATCAAGTGGCAAATGCTCAGCAATAACCTGCTCACCGATGCTCGTTTTGGGTTCCGTCAGGACTACTCTGCTCCAGACCTCATTACGGCCTTAGTCCAAACATGGACAAAAGAGCTGAATTCCAGAGGTGAAGTGAGAGTGACTGCCCTTGACATCAAGGCAGCATTTGACCGAGTGTGGCACCAAGGAGCCCTAGTCAAATTGAAGTCCATGGGAATCAGGGGGAAAACTCTCCAGTGGCTGTAGTTGTACCTAACACAAAGGAAGATGGTAGTGGTTGTTGGAGGCCAATCATCTCAGCCCCAGGACATTGCTGCAGGAGTTCCTCAGGGCAGTGTCCTCGGCCCAACCATCTTCAGCTGCTTCATCAATGACCTTCCCTCCATCATAAGGTCAGAAATGGGGATGTTCGCTCATGATTGCACAGTGTTCAGTTCCATTTGCAATCCCTCAGATAATGAAGCAAGACCTGGACAACATTCAGGCTTGTGCTCATAAGTGGCAAGTAACATTCGCGCCAGACAAGTGCTAGGCAATGACCATCTCCAACAAGAGAGAGTCTAACCACCTCCCCATGACATTCAACGGCATTGCCATTGTCAAATCCCCCACCATCAACACCCTGGGGGTCACCGTTGACCAGAAACTTAACTGGACCAGCCACATAAATACTGTGGCTACAAGAGTGGGTCAGAGGCGAGTGACTCATCTCCTGACTCCCTCAAAGCCTTTCCACCATCTACAAGGCACAGGTCAGGAGTGTGATGGAATACTCTCCACTTGCCTGGATGAGTGCAGCACCAACAACGCTCAAGAAGCTCAATACCATCCAGGACAAAGCAGCCCGCTTGATTGGCATCCCATCCACCACCCTAAACATTCACTCCCTTCACCACCAGCGCACCTTGGCTGTAGTGTGTACCATCCACAGGATGCACCACAGCAACTCGCCAAGGCTTCTTTGACCGCACCTCCCAAACCCGCAACCTGTATCACCTAGAAGGACAAGGGCAGCAGGCACATGGGAACACCACCACCTGTACGTTCCCCTCCAAGTCTCTCACCATCCTGACTTGGAAATGTATCGCCGTTCCTTCATCGTCGCTGGGTCAAAATTCTGGAACTCCCTACCTAACAGCACTGTGGGAGAAACTTCACCACACTGACTGCAGCGGTTCAAGAAGGCGGCTCACCACCACCTTCTCAAGGGCAATTAGGGATGGGCAATAAATGCTGGCCTTGCCAGCGTCGCCCACATCCCATGAACGAATAATAAAAAAAATAGTAGGGAAAATGCTAGAGTCTATTATAAAGGATGTGATAAGAGGACACGTAGAAAATATCAACAGGATTAGACAAAGTCCACATGGATTTATGAAAGGGCAATCGTGTTTGACAAACCTACTGGAGTTTTTTGAGGATGTAACTGGTAGAATAGATGAGGGAGAATCAGTGCATGTGGTTTATTAGGCTTTTCAGAATGTTTTTGAAAAAGTCCCACATAAGAGGTTAGTGTGCACAATTAAAGCACATGGGATTGGAGATAATATACTGGCATGGATTGAAAATTGGTTAACAGACAGGAAACAGAGAATAGGAATAAATGGGTCTTTTTCGGGGTGGCAGGCGGTGACCACAGGCAGTGGGGTACCGCACGGATCAGTGCTTGGGCCCCAGCTATTCACAGTTTATATCAATGATTTGGATGAGGGAACCAAATGTAATATTTCCAAGATGGTGATGAAACATTGGAACAGGAGTAGGCCATTCAGCCCTTCGTGCCTGTTCCCATATTCCTATGTTCCTATGTCAGGAAGCATTTCTTCACACAAAGGGCAGTGGAAATTTGGAACTCTCTTTCCCCTCCCAAAAAGCTGTTGAGGCTGGGGGTCAATTGAAAATGTGAAAACTGAGATTGATAGATTTTTGTTAGTAAGGGTATTAAGGGTTGCGTAGCCAAGGTGGGTTGATGGAGTTAAGATACAGATCAGCCATGAACAGGCTCGAGGGACTGAATGGCCCACTCTTGTTCCTATGTATGGTTCCACAGCTTCTGGCAGTGCACTGATATGTCAACCAAGTGACCATTCTTCATACGAATTTTGATATTGATGATCAACAGGCTGTTCTCTCGTGGGATCGGGGGCATTTTAACGATATCCGGTTTTGTTCACATGCCCTCGCTCTTTCCCCAAAGTCACTGGATTGAGATCAAGAGCAGCAACCCTGGCCGAGTTCTCTTTTTTTGACGTTTGTGTTTTCCTCATCCCAGCTCATGTGCTGAGGCCAATTGCTGGACCACTGCCGCCTTCCTGGCTGAGATTCACTATCTCACCTTGTGATTGTGTTTGAAACCCGGCACTTTCCTGATCTCAGGAATAAAAAATATGAAAATGCTGGAAACACTCAGCAGGTCAGGCAGCATCTGCGGAGGGAAAAATAGAGTTCACGTTTCAGGTTGATGACCTTTCGTCAGAACCGGAAGATGTTACAGATAAGCAGCTTATGAGCTCCAGTGAAGTGCCTTGGAACATTTTATTACATTAAAGGCACTATGTAAATGCAAGTTGTTGTGTGTTTACATCAACTATTGGACTTGAAGATGATGGAAGCAAAATGCTTTCAAAAGTTTAAAGATGGGTGCTTTGTTTAAACAAAACATCTGCGGTTTAACTATAAACAGAAAATGCTGGACAAGCTCAGCAACTCAGGCAGCATCTGTGGAGAAAGGAACAGAGTTAACGTTTCAGGTCAGTCCTGACGAAAGGTCACGTTAACTCTGTTTCTTTCTTCACAGATGCTGCTTGACTTGCTGAGTATTTCTGGCATTTTCTGATTTATTCCAGATTTCCAGTATCCACCGTATTTTGCTTTTGCTGCAGTTTAACTATGTTGATTTCTCAAACTTTCCATTCGCTGCCGATCTTTCACCTTGATTTGAACCCATGCAGGGATGGACTTTGCTGCTGTCTGCTGAGTCACACAATAGACATATATGTCCATGCTGCCAGAAATATATGATTCTGGTGCAGTGCCCAATGTGTCAATGGAGGAAGTTAAAAGTGTTTTCATGTCAAAGTCGAAACCGTGACTTCTATTTCAAGCTGAGAAAAGTAAATGCCATTAACAGGTGCACTGTGACTTGTTTGTAATTTAATTTCTGCATGATTTTTTAATAAAATTGCAGTAAGCTCAACACTTAAGAATAAATTGCCTCATTTTTCATGGATAATTACCTTTGTTTAGCTTGTTATTTTATCCTTAACCCATTTCTGCTGCTCTGTTTCTCAATTGTCACGGCTACAGTTTTTTTTCATGTGAAAAATTCACCTGTTGCAGCCAGAGGAGTGCAACAACAATAACTTGCATTCATGGCAGCGACTTCAACTTAGTAAAATTCCCAAGACACTTCACATCAGTGTAAAGAGACAAAAGTTGAACCTGAGCTAAAGAGGAAATATTGGGAGGGGTAACTAAAAGTTTGGTCGAAGAGGTAGGCTTTAAGGAGGGCCTTAAAGGTGGAGAGGTTTAGGGCTCAAATTTCAGAGCTTAGGGCCTAGAAGGCTGAAGGCACGGCAGCCAATGGAGAAGCGAAGGAAGTGGGAGATGCGTAAGGGACTAGAGTTGGAGCAACGCAGAGTTCTTGCAGGGTTGTAGGGCTGGAAGAGGTTACAGAGATAGGGAGGGGTGAGGAATTTGAACGTGAGGATGAGAATTTTAAATTGGAGGTGTTGATGGACTGGGAGCCAATGTAGGTCAGCAAGCTTAGGAGTGATGGGTGAATGGGACTTGGTGAGGGTTTGGTTGCAGGCAGCAGAGTTTTGGATGTGCTCAAGTTTATGAAGGGTGGAAGATGGGAGGCTGGTCAGGAGAGCATTGGAATAATTGAATCTGGAGGTGACACCTGAATGGATGAGAGTTTCAGCAGCAGATGGGCTAAGGCAGGGGCGGAGACAGGCGATGTTATGGAAGTAGAAGTAGGTGGTCTTTGAGATGGAGAGGATATGGGGTTTGAAAATCAGCATAGGGTCAAATCGGACGCCGTGGTTGCGAGCAGACTGGTTCAGTTTGTGGCATCGATCTTCCTAGTGCTCAAATGGAGGAAATTGCGGCTTAACGAGAACTGGATGTAGGGCAAATCAAAATTGTTGGGATTTTAAAATGTTGAAGTTCTAGTCTCAATGTAACGATATTTTTATTGTTATTGTAATATGTTGTTGGGTCTCAGGCAGTAGAAGACTGCAATTAGCTCGATTAATTCTTAAAACAAAAAGCAAAATGCTGGAAATCTGATATAAAAGCAGATTTACTAGGATGCTACCGGGACTTGATGGTTTGACTTATAGGGAGAGGTTGGATAGGCTGAGACTTTTTTCCCTGGAGAGTAGGAGGTTTCGGGATGATCTTATAGAAGTCTATAAAATAATGAGGGGCATAGATAAGGTAGATAGTCAAAATCTTTTCCCAAAGGTAGGGGTGTCTATAATGAGGGGGCATAGATTTAAGGTGAGAGGGGAGAGATACAAAAGGGTCCAGAGGGGCAATTTTTTCACTCAAAGGGTGGTGAGTGTCTGGAACGAGCTGCCAGAGGCAGTAGTAGAGGCGGGTATAATTTTGTCTTTTAAAAAGCATTTGGACAGTTACATGGGTAAGATGGGTATAGAGGGATATGGGCCAAGTGCAGGCAATTGGGACTAGCTTAGTGGTATAAACTGGGCGACATGGATATGTTGGGCCGAAGGGCCTGTTTCCATGTTGTAAACGTCTGATTCTAAAATGCTGAGCACACTCAGTAAGTCAGGTGAATGGAGGCACGATGAGAGAAATTAGTGAAGTAAAAGATATATATAAAGATATCTGGCCATAATTTGCTGTGACAGGGCATCGAATGGCATCTGGCATTAGCTAGACTTGCCTATTCCCGTTTAGGTTCTTAAATTTTTTGGGTGGCAATTTGCTGAAGTGCAAGCTGATAACGTCGCAGCGAGGGAAACTGGGCATCTGGGACCTGAATAAACAGGGCAAGTAACTCTGTATCTCCTTAATCAGATTGAAGGATTGTGAAATTAACAGCGCAAGGACTGTGAAGGAAGTGTGAGTTAGTGGGTGAATTCAATGTCAAATCAGATACAGAAAGAGAGAGAAAGAGAGATTGGATTGAAAGAGAGAGAAAAAAGAGACAGAAAGGAAAAGTAAAACAAAATTTAAAATTTTATATTTTTAAAACCTCCACCAACAATTAAAACCTGAAGGAATGAGACTCCATGCTTATTTAATTTTCACTGCCACAGAGGTTGACTGGCAGTAATGAACACTTATCACATCGTTAAAAGGGTACTTAGACTGAAATGGACAAGACTTAACTGTGGCGAGATTAGTTCGTATCTACCGCACAAATACAGCAACTTCATGCCGTTCAGTGCATTTTAGTGGTGAGGCAGACAGCGAGATGTCATTTTCGTGAAGCTAATGGTGGAGCACCTCGGACAGCAACTTTTGGATTTTTGCGTTTAACCGTGTATCTGCCCTTGCCTGAATAAATAACATAAATAACGGTGAGTGCCGTTAGCCTCCCCGTTATTTTGACAGCAAATTCTGGCCCATATAGTTTTCAGCATCATCTCTGCTTAATCATTTTTCTCGCGTATGTGGTCATTTTTGTTTCCGCCTCCTTTTCCCTTGATCTGTTCATCCTCATAAGCTGTTCGTTTGCAATATCGTCTGGTTCTGATGAAGGGTCATAGACCTGAAACGTTAACCTCACCTTTTTCCTTTCTCCCCAGATGCTGCTTGACCCGTTCAGCATTTTCTGCTAGATGAATTCTGCTCCGTTTACATTGGCAGAAAACTGCTAGTGCAGCATTTCAATTTGCGTCAATTTTAGGTGTAAAGGATTATGCTTTCCAGCTTTAGACCAGTGGAATTTCCCACTGCTGATTTTCTCTGATCCTTATTTGTGTTTCACTGAAATCCGATTATGCGAAGTATTAACTGTTAATTGGAGACTCAAGATGTCATGGTTTAGGAAACGAAACATAATTCTGGTCTGAAAGAAATGGTTTAGAATTCAGAACTAAATAATTCAGTGCAATTGTTAACTAATGAGATTAGGGCTCGAGTCCTAGATTTTGAGATATGGTGGAGAAATACTTTTTACCAGTTTGTCATGATTCTATGCAAATGCATGCAGCTGATGGTGTGAAATTTTGGTTACTAACTTTACAGGTTGTGTATATTTGGGTGTGGTCAGTGTGTGTGTACATATGTATAGAGTCATATATAATTTGCAGAATTTTCTCCATTTTCAGGTATGCTGTTTGTACAAATACATTCCTTATTTAAGCAACATAAGAACACAAGAAATAGGAGCAGGAGTAGTCCAAACGGCTCCTCGAGCCTCCTCTGCCATTCAATAAGATCATGGCTAATCTTTGACCTCAACTCCACTTTCCCACCCTATCCCCATATCCCTTGATTCCCTTAGAGTTCAAAAATCTATCGATCTCAGTCTTGAATATACTCAACGACTGAGCATCCACTGTGGTAGAGAATTCCAAAGATGCTCAACCCTCTGAGTAAAGAAATTTTTCCTCATCCCGGTCCTAAATGGCCAACCCCTTATCCCGAGACAATGACTTCGAGTTCTAGACTCTCCAGCCAGGGGAATCATCCTCTCAGCATCTACCCTCTTCGAATCTTTTATGTTTCAATGAGATCACCTCTCGTTCTTCTAAACTACAGAGAATGTAGGCGCATTTTACTCAATCTCTCCTCATAGGACAACCCTCTCATCCCAGGAATCAATCTAGTGAACCTTTGTCGAACCGCCTCTAAAGCAAGTATATCCTTCCTTAGGTAAGGAGACCAAAACTGTATACTGTACTCTGGGCGTGGTCTCACCACAGCCCTGTACAATTGCAGCAAGACTTCCTTACTCTTGTACTCCAACCCCCTTGCACAAAAGTAGGGTCAACTCAACCTGTTTTCAATATTTTGATTGTAATTCCATTTAGAGCAGGGTTGTGGGACTAATTGGTAGCACTATCAGAGAGCTGGCACAGGCAAGATGGGCCGAATGGTGGCCTCCTGTACTGTATCATTCTGTGATTATTTCAGGTGTTCCCGACAGCTTCTTTAAACTGTGAAATTGAACTATTAGTGAGTGCGTGCATGCAATATATTATTGAGATCATCTTCAAGAAAATAAGAAGTAAATAAGGCACACAGCCCACAAATAGATCAGGAAGACTTGTTTTTCGTTGCATCTGCTAACTCCAGTTTGTTTTGGGTCCCAACTTCTACATATGAATATACAAGAAGGTGAGAAAAGATGATCTGGACCATCAATCCTCACCCTATCTATCGAATGGTAAAACATTGTGCATTACTCTCCCCAACTATTATTGCTAGCTTCTAGGGGAGGCAGAAAACCTGTGGCCAATTTCAGGAAAACCTCTGGGAAATTCCATCTTGACACCTTGAGGGAATCAAGGAAGCACCAGCAAACCATGTCCCCCAGGATGTATTCAAATATAAGATGATTTGAGTACAAAATAGATATAGTCTTAAGAGAGTGAAAAGAGAATGCCAGCCTGCAGCTCTGGCAGATCCCTCCCTGTACTGGATCTAGCAAGGTGGCTGGTGGCTCTGGCTGGATTACTAGCTCTCGTCTGAAAGTAAAGTAGGGGATAGAGAGAATCATATCAAGGCAGAGGAAGCAAAAACAGAACAAAGGCATAGAGAAGCAAAAGGACCGAGAGAATGAACCTTAAGAGAAGGTAAACAGAGAGATGAACAATAGCATAGAGACACAAAACCAAAAACAGGGCAAAGACAGAAGGGAAGGAGGACACATATGGTTGTGCCTTGCAAAGTGAAAGCAGCAGAGACAGGCAGGGGAAAGAGAGAGCAGATCCTCTGTCTTGCTGTGAGCAATGTCATGGGAGATCTGGAAATAATTATAAATTTATGATGCATACCTGCCTGATTTCTCAGCTTCCAATCCAGTGCATGATTTAAAGTGAGTTCTTTTGAAGAATATTTGTATAGTTTGCTTAAGCTCGCTGAGTGGATAAAGACATATCCTGTGCAATGCTGTCATGCAGAGCAGAAGGTCCTAGGTCTTTGTTCTCAGCTGTTGCTATGTTTGATCTTAGCCACTCAAGGGTGTTGTAAATGCATTCAGTAATCCTAGGCTAGACAGGAGATAAACCTTCTCCTGATCACTGTCAACAACAACACCTTGCGTTTCGACATAGCCTTTAATAAACATTCCAAGGCACTTCACACAGGAGAGAACTGATGCCGAGTATGGTAAGAGTTAGGAGGATGGGGAACTGGGTGGCATAGTGGGTCACTTCTGCATCTTGAGTTCAAATTGAGACCAGACTAATGGGATGAAAGTCATCTCAGTCTGCTGGCTGTAATGAGATTGGGCACTCACAATCCAGTTCCTAGTGCACATGGACCTACAGCACAAAACTGTACCTAATTTGGCATTAATGCGCCACTGTCACTGAGAGGTAATGGTATGGCTTGTGTGTGAAATGGAAAAGTAAAATGTCACTAGTAGATGCTGCACTACTGAGGTTGGGGCTGAGGCATGTTATTGGGCAGGGTCGAGGAAGCTTTACTCTGCATCTGGCTGTGTTACACATGACCCGTGAGTGCTTTTCTCAGCTGTTGCTATGTAACCCTGGTTAGACTGCACCTGGAGTACTGTGAGCAGTTCTAGGCACCACACCTTCGGAAGGACATATTGGCCTTGGAGGGAGTGCAGCGTAGGTTTACTAGAATGATACCCGGACTTCAAGGGTTAAGTTACGAGGAGAGATTACACAAATTGGGGTTGTATTCTCTGGAGTTTCGAAGTTTAAGGGGTGATCTGATCGAAGTTTATAAGATAATAAGGGGAACAGATAGGGTGGATAGAGAGAAACTATTTCTGCTGGTTGGAATTCTAGGAGTAGGGGGCACAGTCTAAAAATTAGAGCCAGACCTTTCAGGAGTGAGATTAGAAAACATTTCTACACACAAAGGGTGGTAGAAGTTTGGAACTCTCTTCCGCAAACGGCAATCGATGCTAGCTCAATTGCTAAATTTAAATCTGAGATAGATAGCTTTTTGGCAACCAAAGGTATTAAGGGATATGGGCCAAAGGCAGGTATATGGAGTTAGATCACAGATCAGCCATGATCTTATGAAATGGCGGAGAAGGCTCGAGGGGCTGAATGGCCTACTCCTGTTCCTATATTCCTGTGTTCCTATGCTTTGAACTGGGAAGAGCTCCCTTTTCAACAATAACATCCCTCACTTTGATCACACAAAGAATTAGCAGAGCTGCTCAAAGGCACAATTAAAAAGAGAAGTTTGAGGAGCTTTTTAAAGGCAGGGAGAGAGAATTGGCAGAGCAAAAAGGCTTAAGGAGGGAGTTCTAGAGAGCAGGACTCGGTTGACTGAAGGCTGTGCCACCGATGGAGGAGGACCAAAGGGCACATGTACTTTCCAACAGGAATCACTTAAAAGAGTGCATGTGGCTGTCTAGCAAGGAAAGAATTGGGTTTGGTCCCTATGCTTTCTACAATCCAATAACCACTTGTAATTTGCTATCTAGTCTCGCACGTGAAGAATGGCCCCATTGGTAAGGACCACGATGCCTGTACTCCAAGGAGTCCATGCCTTTAGGAGAAGGGAGAAAAATTGACCGATTCTTCCCATCACATATAAAAGTGCTTCACCAATGCATAATTATCCAAACGCAAAATGTAGTCTCAACTTTTTTTTTGCTATTTCACTAAAATATTTTATCGGGTGAAGTAACAGGGCACTTAGAATATCATAATGGTTATGATTAGGCAGTGTCAACACGGTTTTCTGAAAGGGAAATGATGTTTGACAAATCTATTTTAAGTTTCTTTAGGGTGTAAGCTAGTAGGAAAAACCGGTGCATATAGTATATTGTAGATTTTCAAAAGGCATTCAATAAGGTGTTACACAAAATTAGGGCTCATGGGATTGGGGGAATTTTAAAAAGACAAGTCTAAAGGCATTGTGTCTTAATGCACGGAGCATTCGTAATCAGGTAGATGAATTAACAGCGCCGATAGATATTAACGGTTATGATATAGTTGCGATTACGGAGACACGGCTGCAGGGTGACCAAGGATGGGAATCGAACATCCAGAGGTATTCAATATTTAGGAAGGACAGGCAAAAAGGGAAAGGAGGTGGAGTAGCGTTGTTAGTAAAGGAGGAAATCAATGCAATAGTGAGGAAGGATATTGGCTCGGAAAATTACGATTTGGAATCTGTATGGGTGGAGCTAAGAAACACCAAGGGGCAGAAAATGTTGGTGGGGGTTGTTTATAGGCCTCCAAACAGTAGTGGAGATGTAGGGGGGGGGCATTAAACAGGAAATTAGAAATGCATGCAAGAAGGGTACAACTCTAATCATGGGTGACTTTAATCTACATATAGATTGGTCAAACCAAATTAGTAATAATACTGTGGGGGAGGAATTCCTGGAGTGTGTACATGATTGTTTTCTAGACCAATATGTTGAGGAACCAACTAGAGAACAGGCGATCCTAGACTGGGTATTGTGCAATGAGAAAGGATTAATTAACAATCTTGTGCGGGGTCCCTTAGGAAGAGTGACCATAACATGATAGAATTCCTCATTAAGATGGAGAGTGAAGTAGTTGAATCCGAAACTAGGGTCCTGAATCTAAATAAAGGAAATTACGAAAATAAGAGGTGCGAGTTGGCTATGATAGATTGGGGAACTTTACTAAAAGGGATGATGGTGGATAGGCAATGGCTAATATTAAAAGAACGTGTGCAGGAATTACAACAATTATTCATTCCTGTCTGGCGCAAAAATAAAACAGGAAATGTGGCTCAACCGTGGCTTACAAAAGAAATTAGGGATAGTATTAGATCCAAAGAGGAGACATATAAAATTGCCAGAAAAAGCGGCAAGCCTGAGGATTGGGAGCAGTTCAGAATTCAGCAAAGGAGGACAAAGAGATTGATTAATAGGGGAAAGATAGAGTATGAGAGTAAACTAGCAGGGAACATAAAAACTGACTGTAAATGCTTCTATAAATATGTCAAGAGAAAAAGATTAGTGAAGACAAATGTAGGTCCCTTACAGTCAGAAATGGGGGAAATTATAATGGGGAACAAAGAAATGGCAGAACAATTAAACACATACTTTGGTTCTGTCTTCACAAAGGCAGACACAAATAACCTGCCAGAAATGTTAGGGAACCAAGGGTCTAGTGAGAGGGAGGAACTGAAGGAAACCAGTATTAGTAAAAAAAAAATAGTGCTAGGGAAATTAATGGGGCTAAAGGCTGACAAATCCCCAGGGTCTGATAATCTACATCCCAGAGTAGCAAAGGAAGTGGCCCTGGAAATAGTGGATGCATTGGTGATCATCTTCCAAAATTCTATAGACTCGAACAGTTCCTACAGATTGGAGGGTGGCAAATGTAACCCCACTATTTAAAAAGGAGGGAGAGAAAAAACAGGGAATTACAGACCAGTTAGCCTAACATCAGTAGTGGGGAAAATGCTGGAGTCTATTATAAAAGATGTGATAACAGAACACTTGGAGGGCATTAACGGGATTGCGCAAAGTCACATGGGTTTATGAAAGGGAAATCATGCTTAACAAATCTACTGGAGTTTTTTGAGGATGCAACTAGTAGAATAGATAAGGGAGAACCAGTGGATGTGGTGTATTTGGATTTTCAGAAGGCCTTTGATAAGGTCCCACACAAGAGGTTAGTGTGCTAAATTAAAGCACATGGGATTGGGGGGAATATACTTGCATGGAGTGAGAATTGGTTGACAGACAGGAAATAGAGAGTAGGAATAAACTGGTCTTTTTCCAGGTGGCAGGCAGTGACTAGTGGGGTACCGCAGGGATCAGTGCTTGGACTCCAGCTATTCACAATATATATCAATGAATTGGATGAGGGAACTAAATGTAACATTTCCAAGTTTGCAGACAACACAAAGCTGGGGTGGAATGTGAGCTGTGAGGAGGATGCAAAGAGGCTCCAATTTGATTTAGACAAGTTGGGTGAGTGGGCAAGAACATGGCGGATGCAGTATAACGTGGATAAATGTGAGGTTATCCACTTTGGATGTAAAAACAGAAAGGCAGATTATTATCTGAATGGTGATCGATTGGGAAAAGGGGAGGTGCAACGAGACCTGGGTGTCCTTGTACACCAGTCGCTGAAAGCGAGCATTCAGGTGCAGCAAGCAATTAGGAAGGCGAATGGTATGTTGGCCTTCATTGCAAGAGGATTTGAGTACAGAAGCAGGGATGTCTTACTGCAGTTATACAGGGCCTTGGTGAGACCACATCTGGAGTATTGTGTGCAGTTTTGGTGTCCTTATCTGAGGAAGGATGTCCTTGCCATGGAGGGAGTGCAACGAAGGTTTACCGGACTGATTCCTGGGATGGCAGGACTGAGATTGGGTCGACGAGGTCTATATTCACTAGAGTTTAGAAGAATGAGAGGTGATCTCATCGAAATTGGTTCGACTAGGTCTATATTCACTAGAGTTTAGAAGAATGAGAATGAGAATTTCCAGGGCCACTTCCTTTGCTACTCTGGGATGTAGATTATCAGACCTTGGGGATTTGTAAAATTCTAACAGGACTAGACAGACTAGATGCAGGGAGGATGTTCCGGATGGCTGGGGAGTCCAGAACTAGGGCTCACAGTCTCAGGATACAGGGTATGCCATTTAGAACCTAGATGAGGAGAAATTTCTTCACTCAGAGGGTGGTGAACCTGTGGAATTCTCTACCACAGAAGGCAGTGGAGGCCAAGTCATTAGATGTATTCAAGAAGGAGATAGATATGTTAATGCTAAAGGGAAATGGGGAAAAAGCAGGAACAGGGTACTGAGTTAGATGATCAGCCATGATCATTTTGAATGGCGGAGCAGGGCCTAATGGCCTACTCTTGCTCCTATTTTCGATGTTTTCTATGTAATATGGGCGTGGAGTTTAGAAGAATGAGAGGTGATCTCATTGAAACATATAAAATTCTGAGAGGCCTTGACAGGGTAAATGCTGAGAGGCTGTTTGCCTGGCAGGAGAGTCGAGAACTAGGGGTCATAGTCTCGAGGTAAGGTGTCGGCCATTTAGGACTGAGATGACTAGGAATTTCTTCACCCAGAATGTTGTGAATCTTTTGAATTCTCTACCCCAGAGGGCTGTGGGTGGTCAGTCATTGAGTATATTCAAGACTGAGATCGATAGATTTTTGGACACTAACGCAATCAAGGGATTTGGAGATCGGGCAGGAAAGTGGAGTTGAAGTCGAAGATCAGCCATGATCTTATTAAATGGCGGAGCAGGCTCGAGTGGCAGTATGGCCTACTCCTGCTCCTATTTCTTATGAAGGCGAGGAGCAAAAGATCGTGGTGCAATGAACCCCATTATTTAAAACTTTTTTTTTACAGCTTTTATTTCATTTCAACTGTACTCCAGATGTTACACATTGTAACAGATGCAAAACAATCTTAATTAAAGAGAAAGAAAGGCAGCCATTTTTAACTGGGTTCTTCCGCTCTGGAGCCAGAAATTTACGAGTAGTTAAATCTGCCCTTTAATTGACCCTTGGAGTTGATAAGCAACTGCAATTGGATCTTCCCTATGTGGATTAATTCCCTACAGGGTGTACTCGAGCAATGGTAATAACAGGACAAGACAAGCCAGGCTAAATTCAGCTCCAATTTAGTAGAAAACCATCACATTACCTGTGAGCAATAACTCGAGAGATCTGCTATATGAAATGTAACCATTGCGGGGAGGGCCATTCTTAAACTGAGTTAACAAACTGCAAAGTACACAAAGTATTCTGAAATCAATTTATGCCCTTCTGCGTCATATAAATCAATTTGTGAAGGGTTTCTGATCCCTTATTAAAATATTGTGTGTAAACATAAATTGGCCTTGAAATTCAGGGTACTGAACCACCCGGCACCAGGGGCAGTAACTGACAAAAGTTGTTGATCTATAATTTATTTTAAAGAAAAAGCTGGTATGTTACTATAACAGAAACTAGGTTTGCTGTAGATTATGAATTGTCTGTACAAGAAAGTTATAACATGGGGGAGTGCACTGGATGGTTTGGCATTGGTATATGTTTACTGGTCCATCAGACACTGCATTTCTGTATTTTTCTGTGCCAGTTTTCTTTTCTTCCCTCCTAAAGGCATTAACTCCATACTGGACTATTGTTCCATGGGTCACAGCTGCACCTCCAGTGACCGTTCATACATGAGCCTCAACAATGAATACAGGCTGGCTAATTGATCTGGGAAAGGGGCATAACAGCCAACCTTGGTTCTGCCATTATTTGACGCCCATACTTGCGCTTCCAGTGGAGGTTGTTGGATTGTGTTCAGGAGTGGGAACCCTGGTCAATTTTTCTTTCCATAACCTTAACACGGACCTGGAGCACCCCTACTTCCTGATCAGGTTAAGATCTGCAAATTCATCACCTGTCGGGACTGCACCTGGAGCTTTCCTGGTCCTTGGGCCTCAACAATTCAGTTGATAAATCACTGTGCCATTAGGAGGGCCCAGTTCTGTTGCCTTTGGCCTAACTATACTGGTGTCAAGTCAGTTTAATATGTTGTTAATTTTGAGCCTCTTCGAAATCAACGAGTTCTTGGCTGGGGACTATCTGTCCACCTCTAATTGTAATATAACCATACAATGTTTGACTTCATCTAAGAATTACATTTTCAGTGGTTTTAGGAAGAAAATGAAAGGTTTAGCTGGATAGAACTGAATTCACCGAGTACCCTGTTAGAAGATGGGTGCAGGAAAGGATGGCGGAAATAATACGGATAAAAAATGAAAAGGAGTTAATTAAAGGATTTCACGTCAATGCCTGAAGATCTATTTATGCTTGTAAATGGACGGTGAGCCAAGGATTACTGTGGAACTTGTGACTAGATTTTTTTTTAACCTCACAGATGGGTTGTGCTATAGGTGACCATATTACCCTATTATTTAGCCTCTTTTTTTTGCTTATGATCCTCCCTGTAATGGAATGTACCCTTGTTTTAGTGGATGCCTTTCAATCTTAAGTATCACTGGCAATGCTTCCATAATAGTGAGGATTTCATTTTTACAGTATAACATATGATGAATACTACAGTAGTGATCCCAAAATATCCAGAATTGGCAATACTAACATGAGATAAAATTTAATAAGATGCAAAGTTATTCTAAATTGAGCAAGATTGATAAGAGCACATGAAGAAAAAGGAATATCTGAGTAGGCTGAACTGGGCCAAGATAGAACTGCTTCTGGACCTTGAAACAGCCGTGAATGCCCATTCTGAGTCATGAATAATTAGCACAAGTTGTTGCCTCTTTTTTTAATCTGTACTTTCAAAGACGGTATTTGTTATCCCCAACCTTCATTTGTCCTCAGTATAATCCTCAATATTATGGAAGCATTATCAGTGATACTTAGATTGAAAGATATCCACTAAAACAAGGGTACATTCCATTACAGGAAGGATCATAAGCAAAAAAAACCAACTTTATTAACTATATGTAAAAAAAAGAAGCTAAATAATAGGGTAATATGGTCACCTATAGCACAACCCCCATCTATGTGATTAATCATCACAAGTTCCACATTAATCCTTGGCTTATCATCCTTTTACAAGCATAAATAGATCCTTAGGTATTGACGTGAAACCCTTCAATTAACTCCATTTCCCATCATTACCAGATGTCAGGATAGAAGGAATATCTCATAGCCACTCAGCAATTGGCTGACACACGTTGCGTACGGTTTGCTCCTGCTAGTACTTGTAACCCATCTGAGCATTAAGCCCCCTACTGCCATATACTGATCGTCAAGATGTCATGGTAAACAAATGGTGCCTTGCTTGTTAAGGGGAAAATAAATTTGAATATCGTTAAAAACTCAGACAATGGTTGGGAGTCAGTCCAGTGTTTAGCCTCTAATGACATATTTACAGTTACCGCAGTGACTTCGGAGGGAGCATTCTAATATAATTAAAGTGGAGGCAGAGAATCCCACTTCCGTAGAGGACAAAGCACTGCAGTATATGCCATGCGCAGTTGGTCAGATGTTGCTACTGGTATTTAAAGCTTATGGACAGATAAACGTGATGAATTTGGAACACAGGCAACTGGGTTCCACTGGAAGTTGTTTGGCTTGAGCGTTTGCCTGTACTTGGCCATTGTTGTATGATCTAAATGCACCCTAAATCGTAATTGAAAAAAATGTGTATGTGTCATTGTCCCAAAATATGTTTTATATATTTCCTGGTGTGTGTGTGGGGGGGAGGGAGGAGGGAGGAGAGTGAGTTCATTTTTCACAGAGATATTACTCTCCAGTCTCTTAATTCATACATGCAAATTATCAGTCCTATTGATTCAAACACAGTCTTTGTAGATTGCCAAAGAAACTAAGATGTTGTTTTACTCTTTCTCGTCCGTCTCTTTCTCTCCCCTCCCCCAACCCCCACCACTTCAATATTTATTCTTCTGGTCTTGTTGGGCACTGGCTTTCCTAGAGTGATGGTTTGTTTGCAAACCTCGGTCACTTGTTTTCTTGAGTTGCGGTTTAAAGTAGTGCTTTGAGCTTACCATTTCTAGTCCACTTGGTATCTTATGATCCTGTAAGATCCCCTCTTATTCACAGACTGAGTTTTAGTCGCCTATCTTCATAACTCAGTGCTGTGGCATTAGGTATCAGCCTTGAGGTTTTTCCCTGAGGCGTGAATGTTTACTGTATGTCTTGGTGACCACAATTGAATGCAGTTATTCAAGGTGTGCCTTGACCAAAGCATGATGTGGAGATGCCGGTGATGGACTGGGGTGGACAAATGTAAGGAGTCTTACAACACCAAGTTATAGTCCAACAGTTTTATTTAAAATCACAAGCTTTCGGAGCTTTCCTCCTTCGTCAGGTGAAGGAGGAAAGCTCCGAAAGCTTGTGATTTCAAATAAAACTGTTGGGCTTATAACCTGGCGTTGTAAGACTCCTTACATTTGACCAAAGCACTGCACGGTTTCAGCATGAGGGTCACAGTCTTGTAATCTACTGATTTGGCTGTATAGTTCAGCATTCTTTTAGCTTTACTGATTGCTGCTCTGCAATGACTTGGACATGCTAGTTTAGATTATCCAATTGGCATTATTTTAACGCCAGCATTAACCTATTTCAGCTTAATGTATTGGTGCTGGAATTAATCAAAAAATCTAGGCTAAGTACTGTGTCTTTTGCAGCCTCCAAGTTAATTTAGCACCATTCATTCAGTAAGTGTGTATCCCTTTCTTTGTTCCAACATGTAATACCTTGCACTTGTTCATATTGAATTTCATCTACCATTGTTCTCTTCTATTGTAAATTTTACTTCAGCCTTTCTTTAGTTTCTTGGTTGCCTCATCAGACTTGACAGTACCCTCAGTTTCGTATCATCTGCAAAGTTTACCAAATTGCATTTTGTTTCCCAATCCAGTTGGGACTTTTCCATCCTCCCATGCAATATGGAAATGGTTCATCTTCACTGGGAGGAGAACAGTTTGTGTGCAGGGAGGGTAAGGATAGCCTTGCTCCACATGTCTCCCCCAATCTTTCACTTACTATAAGAATCGTAAGGGAGCTACCTGGGTTTTATACAGATGGAAGGGCTGCCCATCCTTTCTTGACTAAGAGGATGCTTAGGTCTTGCTGCTTTGGAACCGTCTAATAGGAGATGCAAAATAGCAGCCGTGATGGCCATGTGCCTATTTGTTCCTTTTCCTGCTTATGACCAAACAATGGAACAACTACAACTTACATTTATGTTGAACCTTTTAACTTGGTAAAATGCCCCAAGGCGCTTCACAGGAGCGTAATCAGACAAATATTGGCAGGGTGCCAGAGGAGGAAATATTAGGCC
The DNA here is from genome assembly GCF_035084215.1 of Heptranchias perlo. Taxonomy (NCBI): domain Eukaryota; kingdom Metazoa; phylum Chordata; class Chondrichthyes; order Hexanchiformes; family Hexanchidae; genus Heptranchias; species Heptranchias perlo. The sequence goes on along the minus strand of NC_090338.1, from coordinate 9,957,560 downwards.
GAGTGACTAAAAGCTTGGTCAAAGAGTTAGGTTTTAAGGATCGTCTTAAAGGAGGAGAGGCAGAGAGGTTTAAGGAGGGAATTTCAGAGCTAAGGGCCGAGTTGGCTGAAGGCATGGCCATTGGTGAGGCGAAGGGAATGGGCGATGCATAAGAGGCCAGAGTTGGAGGAACACAGAGTTCTTGAAGGGTTGTCGGGGTGGAGGAGGTTACAGAAATAAGGAGGGGTGAGGCCATGGAGGTATTTGAGCAGGAGGATGAGAATTTTGAAATGGAGGCATTTGTGGATAGGAGCCAGTGCAGGTCAGCAAGCACGGAGGTGATGGGTGAACGTGATTTTGTGCAGGTTAGGATACGGGCAGCAGCATTTTGGATGGGCTTATATTTATAGAGGGTGGAAGATGGGAGACTGACCAGGAGAGCATTGGAAAGTCGAGCCTGACTGTAACAAAAGCGTGGATGAGGGTTTCAGCAGCAGATAGGCTGAGGCAAGGGCGGAGACAGGTGATATAACGGAAGTGGAAGTAGGCGATCTTTGTGATGGAGAAGATATAGGGTCGGAAGTTCAGTTCAGGGTCATGTAGGACGCTGAGAATGCAGTCTGGTTCAGTCTGATATAGTGGGCAGGAAGAGGAATAGAGTTCGTGGCGTGGAAAACTCTACCTTGGAGTTTCCCTTAGGACTTTTCATGTGGCGAGTAATAGTGCAATACAGTGATATTCCAGCCAGCTGGATCACTTGACCAGACATCACCCTAATTATAATTACTAATTTAAAAGAAAATTAAGTCATCAGATCAAAGGGAACAGTATATTCCAGTACTTATTGTTTTTGCCAGATGTGAGTTTGGCCGCACAACTCTGAGCTATAATCAAACTTCAAAATTTCATAGAATGATGCAGAACAAATGGAAGCCATTTGGCCAGTCGTGCCTGTGCCGGCTCTTTGAAAGAGTTGTCCAATTAGCCCCACTCCCCTACTCTTTCTCCGTAGCCCTGTAAATTTTTCCTCTTCAAGTATTAATCTAATTCCCTTTTGAAAGTTATTATTGAATCTGCTTCCACCACCCTTTCAGGCAGTGCATTCCAGATCGTAATAACTTGCTACGTGAAAAAATGTTTCCTCATGTCGCCTCTGGTTTTTTTGCCAATTACCTTAAATCTGTGTCCTCTGGTTACTGACCATTCTGCCACTGGAAACAGTTTCTCCTTATTTACTCTATCAAAACACTTCATGATTTTGAACACCTCGATCAAATCTCCCCTTAACCTTCTCTGCTTCAAGGAGAACAAGCTCAGTTTCTCTAGTCTCCCCTGTAACTGAAATCTTTCATTTCTGGTCTCATTCTAGTAAATCTTCTCTGCACCCTTCCTAAAGTGTAGTGCCCGGAATTGGCCACAACACTCCAGCTGAGGCTTAACCAGTGTTTTATACAGGTTTAGCATAACTTAGTTGCTTTTGTACTCTATGCCTCTATTTATAAAGCCAAGAATCCCATATGCCTTTTTAACAGCCTTCTCAACTTGTCCTGCCGCCTTCAAAGAATTGTGTACATACACCCCCCAGGTGTCTCTGTTCCTGCACCCCTTTCAAAATTGTACCATTTAGCTTATTTTGCCTCTTCGCAACTTTCCAAAATGAATCACTTCACACTTCTCTGTATGAAGTTTCATCTGCCATGTGAATGCCGATTTCACCAGTATGTCTATGTCCTGAAGTCTGTTACTCCTCATTGGTTACTACATTTCCGAGTTTCGTGTCATCTGCAAACTTTGAAATTGTGCCCTGTGTACCCAAGTCCATGTTATAACATATATCAAAAAGAGGAGTGGTCCCAACACTGACACTTGGGGGACACCACTGCACACTTCCCTCCAATCTTAAAAAAAACAACCGTTCACCTCTACTCTCTGCTTTCTATCCCTTAGCCAATTTCATATCCACGCAGCCACTGCCGCTAATCCTATGGGCTTCAATTTTGCAAACAAGTCTATTGTGCGACACGTTTTGAAAGTCCACATACACAACGTCAACCACACTACCCTCATTAACCCTCTCCATTACTTCATCAAAGAACTCAAGTTATCGAATCCCCTATAACCACTGCATTTCTACACTTCGCTGTGTCCCCCTGTGCAGTCATTTGCCCCACGTTGCCGTAGTTGTGCTGTAGAATGCACTCCCTCGAGGTGTCGTCACACTCACCGATATTCCGCACTGAAAACTGGTTTGAGAGTGCCACGCTCTCTGAAGATTCTTGCACTGCCTGCCTCTTCCTACCCTGCCGGGTGGTCACCTACTTACTATCCTTCTGAACTCTGTGTGGCTGTGGGGTGACCACATCCTGGAACGTGTGCTCCAGGAAATTCTCAGCCTCCTGAATGCCCTGCAATGACTCCAACCATTCCTCAAGTCCAAAAAGCTTGAGCTTGAGTTCGAGCAACTGAAGGCACTTCCTGCATACATGGTTATCCAGGACACATGAAGCGCATTGGATTTCCCACATGGCACAGGAATTGCAGGCAATGGGTCTCAGCTGTCCCATCATTTTGCTTAAAAGTCTCATGTTAAATACTGTATATGTTTTTAGTTTAGTATCCCCATAACTCCTATTTATTATTTATGTATGCCAGATTTTTATTTAATATAATTCGGATCCCTTTAATGTTGGTATCCTCTATTTAGGTAATTTTATCCCCTTAGAGTTAATTAATTACTCTGATTAATTACTTAGCACATCCTTCCCCGTCTGCACCGAATTCCCACTCTCATCAAATTCCTGGTTTTAAAGTTTTTACTCCATTTGCAATTCACTCTGTTTCACCAAGCTTTGTGCTCAAGCCCTCTTGTTATAAGAACAAAGTCTTACATTTTCAAATGGTTTGTTACTAATCGAGGAGACAAATTGTTTAAAAGATGGTTTTGCCACCAATTTTACATTTGTCATAATCATTTGGCCCTTTTCTTTGCCCGTTGCCTACAATGGGGCGTTTAATAGGGAGTGCAAAAGATTTTAGTGAGCACTGAAGGTCAATAACATGTCCACAATGGGTGGTGTAAGGTTAGAGCTAGAGTCTTGTGACAGGACTGTTTCCAATCAGCATTGGTGTTGTGCTTTACCACTGCCGTGCAGAGCATTCTTTGAACTGATGAGGTTGGGCTGATTAACCCATTACTTGTTATAACACTGGAGGTTTACTAGAATTTTTCCAAAATTTTGTTTTTTATTTGCACTTCTTTATGGGGCACATTTGCCATGTCTTGCCAAATGTGAAATTTTGCTGTCTAGCCAAAAGTTAGTTGGTGGTGAACAACCTATTACAAATGGTGTCTTGTTGGCAGCCATTGGTGGTAGTTCATTGAAAGATTCACAGCATGAACTGTTCCACTTTAATCATAGAATCATACAGCACAGAAGGAGGCCATTCGCCCCACCATGTCTCTGCCGGCTCTTTGAAAGAGCTATCCAATTAGCCCCACTCCCCTGCTCTTTCCCCATAGCTCTGCAAATTTTTCCACTTCAGGTATTTGTCCAATTTCCTTTTGAAAGTTACTATTGCATCTGCTTGCACCACCCTTTCAGGCAGTGCATTCTAGATCGTATAACAACTTGCTGAGTAAAAAAAAATTCTCATCTCTTTCCCCCCCGCCTTGCTTTTTTGCCAATTATCTTAAATCTGTGTCCTCTGATGTTACCGACCCTCCTGCCAGTGGAAACAGTTTCTCATTATCCTTTCTAGCAAAACCCTTCATAATTTTGAATACGTCTATTAAATTTCCCCTTAACCTTTTCTGCTCCAAGGAGAACGATCCCAACTTCTCTAGTCTCTCCTCATAACTGAAGTCCTTCATCCCTGATGCCATTCTGGTAAATCTCCTCTGTACCCTCTCCAAGGCCTTGACATCCTATAGTGTGGTGTCCAATCACTCTGTATTGTGAAGCTAAGTGCACAGAGCTTCGCGTCGGCAAAGTCCGCTGTCGATTACGATTGCAGCTGAAAGCCTTATCGCCTGATTGATTTTTGTAAGGGCTCTTTGTTGTCTGAAAACAGTTTAGTGGTATGAGTTGTCAGTGTTACAGTGCATGAGCTCACAGGGCAAGGCTCAGGGTTTACAGCCAAACCTGAATTATTTTAAGGTGTTGGTTTTTTAAAGAGCTGCAGAGGGGTGGGGTGCCCATTTTTTTTTTCCTTAGTGGAATATATTAAATTGAAAGGTTAAATACTGTACTCTGTAGAGGAATGTCTGTAAATGCTTCAATGAATACCTTCGTTGTATAATCGTGTTATAGCGAAAGAGTAGTATTATCTCGGTTGCTGTTTCTGCGGGGTTTGTGCATGTTCTAGTAACCAGACTCTAAGGTTCCTTGATGCTGGGCTTAAAAGCAATTAGCTATTTTGGGAAAGTTATTCCTTCTGCTTATTTTGCCCCGCCCCATTTTTAGTGTGGAGCAGTTTTACGAGCAGAGGTACGATAGTGCCAGCACAAAAAATGGCCACCATTGAGCAAAACCCTTGTAACCCCTGCCCCATCATCATCATTTGCCATGAACTAGTCTTGCTCTCACTTACTGTTAACGTGGTTCAAAGCAAGGAACACAGGAACAGGAGGAGGCCGTTCAGCCCCTCGAGCCTGTTCTGCCATTCAGTTAGATCGTGGCTGATCTGTATCTTAACTCCTTCTACCGTCATTGGTTCTGTAACCCATAATACCCTTACCTGACAAAAATCTATCAATTTCAGTTTTGAAATGTTCATTTGACCCCCAGCCTCAACAGGGGGGAGGAGAGTTCCAGATTTCCACCACCCTATGTGTAAAGAAGTGCTTTCTGACATCACCCCTGAACAGCCTAGCTCTAATTGTAAGGTTGTGCTCCCTTGTTCTGGACTCTCCCATCAGAGGAAATAGTTTCTCTCTTTCTACCCTATCAAATCCTTTAATCGTAAAAACTTCATTTAGATCACCCCTTAAACTTCTATATTCAAGGGAATACAAGCCTAGTCGATGCAACCTGCCCTCATAAATTAACCCTTTGGCCCCAGTATCATTCTGGTGAATCTGCGCTGCACCTCCTCCCAGGCCAATATATACTTCCTGAGATGTGGCATCCAGAACTGAGTACAGTACTCCAGATGGGGTCTAATTCTAATCAGAGTTCTGTACAGGTTCTTCTGTGATGTGAGAAGTTTTAGGTGGGGAGTTAATATTAGTATTAGATTCCTTACCTCCACCCTGCCCTGCCCAACCAGTAATTGGAATGAAACTGCTCCACTACCAGTAAAGGGGGTCAGAGGGTGCAGGAGTGTTTGATCCAGCATGATAGGTGGTGGCCATGTTGCCTTTCCCTTTAAGAGCTGTTACGGTTACAGTGGCAGGAAAGATGACTCCAAGAGTCTCATTGCAGTCCCCAACTTTCAGAAAACGGAGGTGGATTTCCACTCTGCCTGATTTTTCTATGATTGTTGCATTTAGAATGGCAAATGGGAGCTGAATCATGTACTTATGTTATTTGTTCGGCTTGTGTGATGCAGTGGTAGCACTCTCGCCTTTGAGTCAGATGGTTGTGGGTTCAAGCGCCACTGAGCTCATAACCTAGGCTACATTTCATTGCAGTACTGCGGGAGTGCTGCACAGTTGGAAGTGCCATCTTTGAGGTGAGACGTTAAGCTGCGGCCCCATCTGCCCTCAAGTGGATGTATAAGATCCTAAGCCACTATCAAAAGAAGAGCAGGGAAATTCTCCTGGTGCCCTGGCTGACATTTATCTCTCAACTATCATCACTAAAAATGATTATCTGGTCATTTTATCTGATTGCTGTGTGTGGGACCTTGCTATGTTCATATTGGCTGCCGAGTTTCCCTACGTTACAACAGAGACTACAAGTTAAAAGTACTTCATTGACTATGAAGAGCTTTGGGATGTCCTGATGTTATGAAAGTCGCTATATAGATGCAAGCTGTTTCTATAAGTTTGGTGTTTAGCCACAAAAGTACCGTAGGAATGCTTTTTGGTGTCATAACACAAGGCTAATTTTGCCAGTGTTACCGACCGAGCGAGGAAGGGCTGTTTTGTTTCTGGAACCCGATAGATGTCTATTTACTACGTTGCTGTGTCTAAATTGCTTAAATGCTACAAGGTTACAAAGGTGACCAAATCTAGAATCTTTATGTAGTCTTTGGGACATTTTTCCATATTAAAGGTGCTATATAAATGCAAGGTGTTTGTTGTTGTAATATTCTTTTGATTTTATCCACGAGTATCAACTGTCATTGATTTTATGTAAGGATCTAATTTTAAATGCCAAGATGGGGCAGCGGGATAAAGGAAAGAATTCCACTTCTTCAGTCTCAAAACTCATAAGTCACTGTTCTTCATTGGTAATTCTGACATCATTTTGATCTGCATCAGAAAGTTCATGTCAATAAAACCTGTGTGCCTTCTGTGAGTCATCGGGGGTATGAGATGAAGTATTGTGCAAGACTGAATTGTGCTTTTTGTACTTCAAAAACTGCTTAGTATGTCTCCTATTACGTAATGCTTTACTGCTCGTAGCATCATTCATTTTCTGAACCAACTTTTTTTTTAATATAATTCTTCAATGTTACTAACTGCATTGGGAATACTTGCTTCATTTGTCCCAATCCACTAAATGCTGTAGTTGAGACACCCTCATAGCCTGATGAGTAAAAAAGGAGTAACAAAAAACAATTTATATAGTCGCTCTCAAAACTTCAAGTACTTAAATTGCAGTGACTGTTGTAATGTAAACAAATGCAATCACTATTGTATGCACAGCAAAATCCTTCAAACAGCGATGATCTGACTGACTAGTTAATCTGTTCTTCAGTGTTGGCTGAAGGTGGGATGTTGGCTCTTTCAGTGCATTGGCACCGTTTTAGCAACTATTTTGCGCAATGGCACCATGTTAGCAACTACTTCAACCAATGAATCAGACAGATGGGGTATGTTTAATAGATCAGCCGAAGGGCAGTGCTTTTAATAATGCAGCAATCCCTCGGTATTGCATTGGAGTGTCAACCTGCTACTGCCTGATGAGATATTGAACAATATATACCAAGTTTAACCTTGGATCTTCGCAGAGTTAGCTGATCTCAGAAGGGTAGCAGTTGGATGCTACAGCTGCCATCTGGGCCCCTTAGTAAAGAAAGGGAAGAATCAGATACCCAGTGACCTCCTCTGCAACCTGGGCATGGGGTATTGGTGGAAGGCGGGATTGCCTTGGATGTGATCTTTTCCACAGTGGAATATCCAGCCAATGTTTGCTGCCTAGGCTCATATGAAGATTGACCACTTGGGCAAGATACTACAAGGTTGTTGGTACCTTCAAGAGAGAAGGGGAGAAAATTAGGGATTTTTTTTTTTACTTAAGATGACTAATTTTAACTGCTCAGTTTTTTTAAAAAAATCAGGGAAATTCATTACTTGGCTTGTTATAATCTGGTCAAAAAACTCATTAACTGGGTAACACATCAGAGGATTTAGTCTGCTTATTGACAAATGACACTGCATTTGCATGCTCGGTGAGAGGATGTACAAGCCCACGTACGTTTTCAGATCCAAGTCACAAAGTTAGAAGCTGGTACTTCCTGTGCTAGAAACCACAAAAGAGAAGTAGCAAAAAACGGCTATTTCTCTGGAATCAACAAGAGTTGTGGCATTCAGCACGGTACAAAGACGTAGCATCATAAAATGCTTGCTTAAGCAAGTTGCAACTGTGATCCAAAATATGCTCTTATATTGGTTTAAAGAATGTGCATAAATTGATAGTGTTTCAAAACTGAACTGTAGTAATGTGCACCCTGACTAATGAATAGTAACTACACATGAGATGTGTCAGTGCTTTGAAGGTTAGGCAATAATTTGCAATTACAGCATGGGTTGCAGCAGATTTGCTAATCTACATCATTGCTACTGCATTTTGCAAATGAGGGATTTATAGTGTGTGCATACAGATAGCATCAAACTTTTGTTAATTTGGTAGGAGGTCCCTTGTCAGGATTTTTCTTTTGGCAAAACAAATTTCTCTTCTAAACCCAGCAGCCAATATGGTTGTATCAATATTATTTTTCTTCATTGCAGTGTTTTGAAGATGTGTTTGGAAAGGTCTTCTCTCCTGATTTTTTTTTTGTTCTTTCTTTTCTTCCGCTTTCCTTTCTTCGTCCATGTTATTCACTGACCAAGAGAGTAGCCAAGGAATTCTGCTGGAACTGACTTCTTTGAGGTGATTGACTCCCCCTTGATTATCCAGGTAAACGACTTGGCACCAATGCCATCTGAGTCACCCAAACCCCACCTTTTGATGGTTTGTTTGCTCCCTCCATCAGCAAACGTAAATTATTGCCACCAACAGCACACTCAGGTCCCTCATCTTGGCTTTGGCTATGGAAGTGATAAGGGAGTTGTCGTAGCTGGATTGTGCATCATTGGGGAAGGTCCTAGCCAAATTGACAAAATTAAGAGCACTGCTTTGTAGAAATTGTGCATTGGTAGCATTCCCACATGTAGAATTGCTTTAAAGGTGCATCTGTGACTTCCACGCATGTGGAAATCTTTTGTATATGCAGTATCATTGTTGCCAACTCTGCTGCAGGGCATGTACACAATTAGCGAACTGTTTCTCTGATGTGTGCAGTTCCATAATATCAATGGGATACAAGAATTGCCCAGGTTGATTGGTGCTATTTTTTTTTCAAGATTCCTGCATTGTTTCTTTCTCTTACACATTGCGGTTTTGCTCAACGTGCCATGCAGTCACTGTATGGATATAGTGTTCATGAACCTGTACTAATCTTCTGTGATGCAAAATATTTTAAAGCACTGGGCTGCCATTAGAAGTCCAATCTTAAAATGCAGGTCTTTATAAGTAGATCGTACTCTTCCGGCAGACTTGCATTTCTTGATTCTGCATTTCGCTCAGAGGCTACGGATCAGCTGGTAAAATTTTTCAGCCGCTGCAAGTTGCTGCATCTGTCCCATCATCTAGGCCTTAAAAATAGGTTGGACAACCATACATCAACATCCACAGTACAACAAAGCTTTCTATCACTAAGATACAAAAAGAGAGAAGCTGGCATTCTCTCTCTTCCCCCCCCCCCCCCCCCGAAAGCAATGAAGAATTATGGTATATCCTCCGTACCATGCCTATCCAAGTTGGCGGATGACATTAAGCTAGGCGGCGCAGTAAGTTATGTAGATGGGGGCTGAAAGTTACAGAGAGACATAGGCAGATTATGTGAGTGAGCAAAACTGTGGCAGAGGGAGTTCAATGCGGAACATTTTCTGAATGGCTGTCGACTAGGAACCGTGGAGGAGCAAAGGGATTTGGGTATCCAGTGACACACATCACTAAAAGCCAGTGCACAGATACAAGAAGTAATCAAAAAGCTAATGGAATGTTGGCCTTTATCTAAAAAGGGTTGGAATATAAGAGAGAGAAAGTTATGCTTCAGTTGTACAGGACCCTGTCTGGAGTACTGCGTTTAGTTTTGGGCACCGTACCTCAAAGGATATACAGACCTTGGAGGGATACTGGGTTAAATTTTGAGGCCAGATTGCATAAACCTGGCTTGTATTCTGTTGTGTTTAGATGGTAACACAAGGTTTAGAAGGGTCATCTAATTGAGGTTTTTGATAATAAAATGATTTGATAGAGTAGATACAGAGAAGCTGTGTCCTCTGGTGGGGGAATAGAAGAAGGGCACAATCTTAAAATTTAGAGCTAGACCATTCAGGAGTGAAGTCAGGAAACATTTTTTCACCCAAAGGGCAGTGGACGTGTGGAATTCTCTTTCCCCCAGAAGGCTATGGATTGACAAATTAAATCAAAGGATATTGATCAAGGATGGGTAAATGGAGTTGAGGTACAGATCAGCCATGATCTAAATGACTGGCGGAACAGACTTGAGGGGCTGAATGGCCTATTCCTTTCCTATGTTTGGGTGTGTCTTTGTCGCATCCTGATTCAATGCCTAGGATGCAACCAAGTGCTCTATCTGGTGTTGTTCATATTACTCTTTGCTATGGTAGTTAAGAGTCAACCACGTTGGTGCGGGACTTGAGACACATATAGGCCAGACCAGCTAAGGACGGCAGGTTTCGTTCCCTAAAGGATATCAGTGAGCCAGTTGAGTTTTACAATCTGACTGCATCGTGGTCACTTTCACCGATATCAGCTTTTTTTTTTGGAAATTTGTTTTAGCTGAATTCAAATCCTCAAACTGCTATCGCGGGAGTTGAACATATTCTGTGGATTACTAGTCCAGCAACATAATCGTGACAATACCATCCGTCCGGCACCTTCCCAGGCTACACACATTGGGATCTCATCATGTCGCCTGTTCACTAAGAGTTATTCAAAACTTAGATAAAGAAAAATAGTAATGTATTTTTACCTTTTATTGCAACACCTTATACACACAGCATCGTTTTCTTGTATGATATTATTTGGCAGTTGTCTGCCACAGATAACTCAGTTCTGTACCGGAAGATAAAAGTTCTGACTAATCGTGGTTTTGTTAGTTGCTGCTGTAAGTGTTATAAATGGCATTCTCAGCTTAAATATTCAAACCGTCACTAGAAATCTAACCCACACTAATCAGATTAAAATGGTGTTTACTTAATGCTTTAAACAAATCATTTTACTAATATTTAGCAGTAGCAAGAATTAAAATATTTATTTTGCATGATATCTGTTAATCCCTCAACTTCCTGTACTCTGAGCAACTGCAAAAGGTGTGGCTTCTTTACTTGACTGAGTCATTTTGTAAGAGGCGTGCACCAAAGGAGTTCAGAGGAACTTCATAAAATCCAGTGAAACACTATGGCTTCCCTAAAGCCTTGTCTCTTTTGGGTGGGGCTGGGTTCAAGAGGCTGTGGATTCATCAAGGATAGGCAAGGACTAATGGGATGATAGGTCATCCCTGTTGATTGTAATGGTCTTATGTGAAATGAGTTTTTGGCAGACTCAACTGAGTTCTTGGTACTACACAAAAAGTCCCTTAATTTGTTACGAATTTGGCATTCTCAAAAGAAGCCACAGGATGTATGGGTGTGGGAAATGAAAATGGATTCTGGTGCAACAGGGATGTGCTGTTCTTGAGGTGGTTAGGGGCAGAGCTTTACTTCGCTTTTAACTTTGCTGTATCGGACCGAGGAGTGCTTGATGCTGACGTGATTTGCTAGCACTAACATCCTCCTCTTGATCCATAAAATATAGGAAATTCAAAACAAGATGGGCAGAACTGATAACAGAAAATTAGAGCAGTGATTGTCAAAAAGTAACCAGAATTTCAAAAATAGATGTACACACTGTTCAGAATTTGCCATTTTTAAATAAAAAGGTCCGTGCAGTGTATTTTTATTTAATCACATTACACAGATTAAATTGAAGTGTTAAAGGCAGCAAGCAATGCAGTAGATTTAACTTCTTAATGTTACACAGAATTCCGTGGAACTTACAGCATAGAAACAGGCCACTCGGCCCAACTGGTCCATGCCGGTGTTTATGCTCCACACGAGCCTCCTCCAACCCGACATCATCTAAACCAATCAACATATCCTTCTATTCCTTTTTCCTTCATGTACTTATCTACCTTCCCCTTAAATAATCTATTTTTATACCCAAATGAGACTGTCAGTGACAAAAAACGGCATATTCCCTCACCAGCAGTAACATGTTTGTCAACATTGCATTCTTTTAAGGGAAAATTGGGTAAATATTTGAAGCAGAGGCAGATACAGGGCTAGTGGGGGTGGGGGGGGGGGTGGCGGGGGCAGGGTAGGGGGAGGGGGAGGGGGGCAGAGAGAAAGAGAGCAGGGCAGTGGGATCAGTTTTGGATTGATCTAGCAAAGAGCTTGCACAAACGCGAGGGGCCGATGACAACTTCCTGTGCTGTTCACTTCCTGGTTGTATTTGTAACCGTTGGTAGATAAGTACAGATGAGAGAGCCCATTTGACCCATCTGCGCCACCCTTCCCTAAAAACCTAGGATCTCCCATCACTTCGTCTAACTGCCTCTTGAATGATTCCAGTGTTTTTGCCTCCACCGCTGTACCTGGAAGACCATTCCTGATATTGGTCACTTGTTGCTCGAAAAGTGCCTCCTGCCATAACTCCTGACTTTTTTTTTATTTTACGAGTTTAAACCCATGTTCTTGTCTGGTCTGTGGCTTTTATGGAAAAATGGACAGATGTATCAAATGCGATCCCCAAAACGCTAGTAACTATCCTGGAATCCCACATAATAAAAATAGAATGAGACTTATTTTAGTCATAAATCAGTGGCCCTGCTAATAGACAAGTGTGTTTTCATTTAGCTTTGGATGAAAATAACAAGTCTCTTTCCAGGTTGTTCGATGGCTGCCAATTCCCATGCCAGATCTCCCTCTCTTTCTTCCCCCCCCCCCCCCCACCCCACCCCACCCCACCCCAAAATCTCCCTTCCCCCAGACTGGTTTTTACTACTTGAGTCACAGTTATCAGCTTGTGGATAGGTTTATCCAGAGGCATTCCTTGTATTTGGGTCAAGATATTAGGAGAGCAATCTACATGCCCACCCATGTTTGCACATTAACTGATAGCAGATTCCATGCAGGCTGGTTCTGAAAACAAAAACTTGTTGGTGCCTTGTATCGCCACTGTTGTCTTTTCTGAATTGCGCCTATGTGGTGTGAGGGAACCTTATGCTGAACTGGATATATGCAATGTGAAGCATTTGTGTCATGATGTAAGCATACCAATGCTTTCAACTTCCTCAATACCTTTACAGGGCCAGTGCGGGGCGGGAGGAGGAGAAGTGCTCGTGGCAGATCACAAAAGTTGGGTGCCTTTGCTTGTTTGGAGTTTGGTCCGTTTTATTTATGGGTGCTGTTGACTGCAAGGGCTGAGGAGTTTAAAGTTCTGGAGTAACATAAAGAAACCGTAGCTCTTTGAAGAGGTTGCACTGTTGTTTGTGTCTTCATCTGAGTTGAGACAAACATCCTGTCAATGGATTAATTGTTGGTCTTTGTTAACATACGAAATGGGGTTCTATCCAATGAGAAAGAAACACACTTGGCATTTGATAGATCTCTTCCTTGAGTTTTTTGTATTGTAACCCCTCTCCATTTCACCAGATGACCGTTTCCCTGATCCAGAGGATGAGTAGCTCTCAGGCCACTGCTGTTGCTGTCCCTCCATGTCCTCGCCCCTCCCTATCTCTTTAACCTCCTCTAGCCCCACAACCTCCCCCTCCCCCGAGACCTCTGCGCTCCTCCAATTCTGACCGCTTGCGCATCCCCGACTTTAATTGCTCTACCATTGGCGGCTGTGCCTTCAGCTGCCCAGGCCCTAAGCTCTGGAATTCCCTCCTGAAACCTCTCCGCCTCTCTACCTCTCTCTCCTCTTTTAAGACGCCCCTTAAAACCTACCTCTTTGACCAAGCTTTTGGTCACCTGCCCTAATATCTCTTTGTCGCTCGGTGTCTGATAACGCTCCTGTGAAGCGCCTTGGGACGTGTTTACAACATTAAAAGCACTATATAAATGCGAGTTGTTGCTGTTTTTGGGACAGCATCTGCAATTACTGTGACTGGTGATGTAATTACATCATTCCTGTTATGCTAATGAGGTTATAAATGTTTCCTTTGTGAAATGAGACACAAAATTGAGATTTGAAAGAGAAATTAGTCTCTTACCCACATTTTCCTTCATAATTTGATTTTTTTTTGTTTGCAGTTGTTTTTCTCCCATTCCCCCCACTTGCACCCCAACATTTGCTGTACCGCTCCCTAGGTCTTCTAGTTTTAATAGATTTTTACTGTGAATATGGTTGCTGCAGCCCTATGCCTCTTGTGCTTTATTAAGTTATGCAGTGTGAGAAGCCAAGAGTTGTACTGGGAGTTACTGGCACAGTTTATGTAGGCTAGTGATCGTGATTTTGCACAATTTTGCATGAAACGCCTGCTAAATGCGGGGTATTGGCAAACATGGTCGCTCATGATTGCCAGCTCCACATCACTCTGAGCAGGTAGCAGTCTCCTCTTCCTCCTCTTCCGCCTCCCCCTCCCCTTCCTCATTCTCATGGCTCAGTGAAAATGCAACTTACAATTGATCAATTTCCGGTGCATTTAAACCAGGTTATGAAGTCTGTTTTATTCTCAAGAAACCTTGAACCGTAAAACTTTAGATGTCCATTTAGTACGAGTTCAGGAAGCAGCTTTTGTATAAGACTTGGACGTTGCTAGCCTGGGAACCGTGATTGGGCACAAACTAGAAAATTGGATATATTTGGATATATTTCAAGATTTGTTTAGAAACTGAGCAGCTCTCCCAAACATGACTGCCAAGCTCAACTAATGTGATGCTGGAGTTTTTCTGCTTCTGTTTAACAATAATGGAACATAACCCTTTCCATGTCCCCCCCCTCAGTACTTCCTGCTGAATTACTTTAACAATCCCACTGAGAGATGGTTGGCAAAAATAACAAAGCTGTAAGGCTAACTGAAGATCTATCTGATGTGCAGCCTCATCTAGTTCATAAATATGTAATCCGTAAATAGCATACAAGCTGACAGTTTGTGAATCCCTGCCAATTGGTCATTGTGCCAACCGATTTACTAATGTCACATTCTGTTAATACAGAAACAATCACATATTTGGTTGTGCTACGCCATAGGTTTCCAAACTGGGGTCCACAGACCTTGGGGGATCGGCCATTGTGCAGGCAGAAGGGAGGTGGGCAGGCTCTTCCACTCACCCCAGCAATGCCTTCCTGACTAGGGTCATATTTCTGTTCCTGGGATCATTACCATACACGGGGTGGGCTCCCTGGCCTCTACCAGAGAGTCGTGCTAGCCTGCAGGTGAAAGCATGTTGCGGCTATAGCGAGAGAAAGAGGCAGCCAATGCAAACATTGTTTTTTTACTTTGGAATCTTTTCCTTGGTGGGTCCTATGCCTTGGCCCCTCTTCTGTGTATGGTCAGAGTTCCACCCCTCCCCACTCCCAAAGGACAGAAATCTGATGACCTTGTGGACCTCCGCTCGCAGATCTCCAGCACTTGACATCTGAACCCCGAAATTTGCATAGTGGGAAAATGCACTGCCTGGTGTGGAACTGAATCTCACAAAGCAGGAGAGTCCCAGGTTTGATCCTTGGTCTGTGCCGAATGGAATTGAAGTGCTCTGTTGTTTGGTGTTTTTTGTCAGAAACTTGAAATGATCATTGGAAAAATTGCTGAAAACAGCTAAGGACCATGGGTTAGTTATTGGTAGGAGCAGAAAGTAGGGATAAAAGGAATGTACTCTGGTGGGATGTGGTGTTCCCCAGGAATCTGTACTGGGGTCTCAGCTTTTCACCATATATACAAATGATTTGGATGAAGAAATATGGAGAGTTCTATATCCAACTTTGCAGATGACCCTAAGTTAGGAGGCACAGTAAGTTACAAACGGACATATGAAAGTGCCAGTTGGAATTCAGTGTGGAGAAGTGTGATCCACTTTGGATCCAAGAAAGATAAATCAGAATATTTTCTTATTGGTGAGATTCTAGAAACAGTGGAGGAGCAAAGGGATTTGGGTGTCCAGGTACATAAATCACTAAAAGCTGATGCACAGGTACAAAAAATAACCTAAAAGGCTAATGGAATGTTGGCCTTTATCTCAAAGGGGTTGGAATACAAAAGGGAGGAAGTGATGCTTGAATTGTACAGAGCAGTTGTCAGACCCCATCTGGAGTATTGCATTCATTTTTGGGCACCGTACCTCAGGAAGAATATATTCGCCTTGGAGGGGGTGCAGTGCAGATTCAACAGAATGATGCCAGGGTTTAAAGGGTTAAATTATGAAGAAAGGTTGCATAAACTTGGCTTGGATTCCCTTGAGTTTAGAAGATTGAGGGGTGATCTAATTGAGGTATTTAAAATGATAAAAGGATTTGATAGAGTAGATACAGAGAAACTATTTCCTCTGGTGGGGAAATCCAGAGCAAGAGGGTACAATCTTAAAATTAGAGCTAAATCATTCAGGAGTGAAATCAGGAGGCACTTTTTCATAAAAAGGGTAGTGGACTTGTGGAATTCTCTCCCAAAAGACTGTGGATGCTGGGTCAAATGAAATTTTTAAGACTGAGAGCGACATTTTTATTAGGTAAGTGTATCAAGGGATATGGAATGGATCTAAGGTAGGTAAATGGAATTGAGATACAGATCAGCCATGATCTAATTGAACGGCAGAACAGACTTGAGAGGCTGAATGGCCTACTCCTGTTCCTATGTTCCCATGATCAGACCAGCATCAAAGATTTTAAAAAAAAGGTTCAAGTTTTTTTTACTAATGATATTCACTATGAATTGAGATTTTTCTTCAGCTCTGTTTTAGTAGAAAGTTTTGTATGATCCATGTGGTATGCAAACCACTCAAAAAAAAACAAAATGGTCATTGATACTATGCTTCATTAAATTTAGTAAACATCTGTTCTGAAAGCAGTAATGGAGATGATACAGGAAATGTTTAGTATAATTTGTTTCTGATGTAGGCTCTGTTTGTTCCAAGAAACTTCATGACTGGAGAAGAAAAAAGTGAATTTTCCAGGGTGTGTGGCTAAGGAATCTGTTAGCGGATCTGTTGCCATGATTGCAACTTTCCTTTGCCCTCTAATAAATATCACTTGAGGGCGTCAAAACTTTTGGAATTAATTGAATGTTGAGGGACAGACTTACAGAAGTTTCCTGGCTGTAAGAGTTTTGGGGAAACAGGCAGCCAGGGTTTATTGTGTCCAATTTACTAACAATAGGACTGCATATGTAACATGTCCTGGCACAAAGAATGGGTAACTCCCAGTATAATTTTCTCTGGTTATGTCTTCTGATAGCAACGGTACTTAAATAGCAATTGTAGATAATATTCAGGATTTGGTTTCCTCCCAGGGAATTGTGTATAGAACCAGGCACCAGTAGCTATTATTTAATGCTGAACCGAGAATTCAGACTAATTAAGGACTTCAATAAAACCACCTCACAATTAGGTGACTATTTTTGACCATTAATGCTGCATTGATATGTGGAAATAAATAAGAGGCAGCTTCATAGCTGCTCTTGATGGACAAAGCACTCGAGTACTACTTGCCATTTTATTCTGGCCTGTAGACTAGAGAAACTGGGGTTCTCCTTAGAGCAGAGAAGGTTACGGGGATACTTGATAGAGGTGTTCAAAATCATGAAGGGTTTTGTTAGAGTAAATAGGGAGAAACTGTTTTCAGTGGCAGAAGGTTCAGTAACTAGCGGACACCGATTTAAGGTAATTGTTAAAAGAACCAGAGGCGTCATGATGGAAAAAAAAACTTTACACAGCGAGTTGTTATGATCTGGAATGCACTGCCTGAAATGGTAGTGGAAGCTGATTCAACAGTAACTTTCAAAAGGGAATTGTATAAATACGTGAAGGGGAAAAAATTGCAGGGCTATGGGCAACGAGCAGGGGAGTGGGACTAATTGGATAGCTCTTTCAAAGCACAGGCACGACGGGCCGAATGGTTTCCTTCTTTGCTGTATCATTCTGTGATTCCATAGGTCTTCCCTTGATGTTCGGGAAGAAAACGGGGCCAGAATCATAGTTGCAAACACAACTTTAGAACCGCTTTGCCATGCACAAGACCTTGTTACAAGCATGGCGTGTACCACTTTTAAGCAGCTGCATGTATGTTTTGGTTCAATCCACACTATAAAGGAGGCAAATTTAGAGCACAAGTAACTGGAGCCTATTGCTTCTATTGGTCTCACAACATCAATGTGGTGTTTAAGGACAAAGCAGGGTGATTTCAGTGGAGAAAAGCACCTTGGTATATCGGGTGTGCTTCGAAAATTTAGGAAGATACAGATGAGTAGAAAAGACCATTGTGGTCCATCTAGCAATTGAGTAATGCCTTCACAAAGAATCCTATTGATATGTGGACTATGGTTAAATGATACTCTTTCCATGTGTCATCTTGGCTCAGTTGGTAACACTTTTGGCTCTGACTCAGAAGGTTATGTGTTCACTTCCTACCCCAAGATTTGAGTATATAATCCAGGCTAACTGAGAGAGCATTATTGGAGGTGCTGTTTTTCAGACAAGAAGTTAAACCAAAGCTCTGTCTAACTGTTCAGGTGGACGGAACAAATCCCGGGGCACTACTTGAAGTATAGCGGAGAATTCTCCCAGTGGCCTGACCAATATTCCTCTTTCATTAAATACTACCAAAAACAGATGAATCTCATTTGCTGTTTGTGGGACCGTGCTCTGCAGAAATCTTCTGTAAGAAACGCTTCTGCGTTTGCCTACGTAACAGTGATTACATTTCCAAAGGAATTCAGTTTGGGAGGTCCTGCGGAAATGAAACGTGTTTTTTCAAGGAAAATCCTTTTCTATATAAATGAGTTCTTCTTTTCTCCATTTGACACTAGGAGAACGGAAGCACACATAACAAATGTCCATCCACCCAGTCCATTTGAGAATTTCTTTCCGCTGCAAACAGAAATGGATAAATGTAACCAATTCATTACTATTACAGAGAAGTACTGTATCGTCAAATGTCAACATTTAGCTTGAACTCATTCACATGGTTTGAATTCATTCACATAAAGCAATTTTGTAGTTTGTTTTAACACTGACCCGATTCCGTGATCTAGAAGAAGTGAGTCCTCAACATTGACTGGATCCCATGAAATCTCATGGCATCAGGTCAAACATGGGCAAGGAAACCTCCTGCTGATTACCACCTACCGCCCTCCCTCAGATGATGAATCAGTCCTCCTCCATTTTGACCACCACTTGGAGGAAGCACTGAGGGTAGCAAGGGCACAGAGTGTACTCTGGGTGGGGGACTTCAATGTCTATCACCAAGAGTAGCTCGGTAGCGCCACTACTGACCGAGCTGGCCGAGTCCTGAAAGACATAACTGCCAGACTGAGCCTGCGGCAGGTGGTGAGCGAACCAACACGAGGGAAAAACATACTTGACCTCGTCCTCACCAATCTACCTGTCGCAAATGCATCTGTCCATGACAGTATTGGTAAGAGTGACCACCGCACAGTCCTTGTGGAGACGAAGTCCCGTCTTCGCATTGAGGACACCATCCAACGTGTTGTGTGGCACTATCACTGTGCTAAATGGGATAGATTCAGAACAGATCTAGCAGCTCAAAATTGGCCATCCATGAGGCGCTGTGGGCCATCAGCAGCAGCAGAATTGTATTCCAGCGCAATCTGTAACCTCATGGCCCGGCATATTCCTCACTCTACCATTACCAACAAGCCAGGGGATCAACCCTAGTTCAATGAGGAGTGTAGAAGAGCATGCCAGGAGCAGCACCAGGCGTACCTAAAAATGAGGTGCCAACCTGGTGAAGCTACAACTCAGGACAACATTCATGCTAAACAGTGGAAGCAACATTCTAAAGACAGAGCTAAGCGATTCCACAACCAACGGATCAGATCAAAGCTCTGCAGTCCTGCCACATCCAGTTGTGAATGGTAGTGGACAGTTAAACAACTAACGGGAGGAGGAGGCTCTGCAAACATCCCCAACCTCAATGATGGCGGAGTCCAGCACGTGATTGCAAAAGACAAGGCTGAAGCGTTTGCAACCATCTTCAGCCAGAAGTGCCGAGTGGATGATCCATCTCGGCCTCCTCCTGATATCCCCACCATCACAGAAGCCAGTCTTCAGCCAATTCGATTCACTCCACGTGATATCCCAGCTGTAGTGCTGAAGACTTGTGCTCCAGAACTAGCTGCCCCTCCAGCCAAGCTGTTCCAGTCCAGCTACAACACTGGCATCTACCCGACATTGTGGAAAATTGCCCAGATATGTCCTGTCCACAAAAAGCACGACAAATCCAATCCAGCCAATTACCACCCCATCAGTAAACTCTCAATCATCAGCAACGTGATGGATGGTGTCGTCGACACTGCTATCAAGCAGCACTTAATCACCAATAACCTACTCACCGATGCTCAGTTTGGGTTCCGCCAGGACCACTCGGCTCCAGACCTCATTACAGCCTTGGTCCAAACGTGGACAAAAGAGCTGAATTCCAGAGGTGAGGTGAGTGTGACTGCCCTTGACATCAAGGCAGCATTTGACCGAGTGTGGCACCAAGGAGCCCTAGTAAAATTGAAGTCAATGGGAATCGGGAAAACTCTCCTTAGTGGCTGGAGTCATACCTAGCACAAAGGAAGATGGTAGTGGTTGTTGGAGGCCAATCATCTCAGCCCCAGGACATTGTTGCAGGAGTTCCTCAGGGCAGTGTCCTAGGCCCAACCATCTTCAGATGCTTCATCAATGACCTTCCCTCCATCATAAGGTCAGAAATGGGGATGTTTGCTGATGATTGCACAGTGTTCAGTTCCATTCGCAACCTCTCAGATAATGAAGCAGTCCGTGCCTGCATGCAGCAAGACCTGGACAACATCCAGGCTTGGGCTGATAAGTGGCAAGTAACGTTCGCGCCAGACAAGTGCCAGGCAATGACTATCTCCACCAAGAGAGTGTCTAACCATCTTCCCTTGACATTCAACGGCATTACCATCGCCGAATCCCCCACCATCAACATCCTGGGGGTCACCATTTGACTAGAAACTTAACTGGACCAGCCATATAAATACTGTGGCTACAAGAGCAGGTCAGAGGCTGGGTATTCTGCGGCGAGTGACTCACCTCCTGACTCCCCAAAGCCTTTCCACCATCTACAAGGCACAAGTCAGGAGTGAGATGGAATATTCTCCACTTGCTTGGATGAGTGCAGCTCCAACAACACTCAAGAAGCTCGACACCATCCAAGATAAAGCATCCTGCTTGATTGGCACCCCATCCACCACCCTAAACATTCACTCCCTTCACCACCGGCGCACAGTGGCTGCAGTGTGTACCATCCACAGGATGCACTGCAGCAACTCGCCAAGGCTTCTTCAACAGCACCTCCCAAACCCGCGACCTCTACCACCTAGAAGGACAAGAGCAGCAGGTACATGGGAACAACACCACCTGCACGTTCCCCTCCAGGTCACACACCATCCCGAGTTGGAAATATATCACCGTTCTTTCATCGTCGCTGGGTCAAAATCCTGGAACTCCCTTCCTAACAGCACTGTGGGAGAACCTTCACCACACGGAGTGCAGCGGTACAAGAAGGCGGCTCACCACTACCTTCTCAAGGGCAATTAGGGATAGGCAATAAATGCTGGCCTCACCAGCGACGCCCACATCCCATGAACGAATAATAAAAAAAAATCACTTGGAATGAGTTCACTAGCTCAACATAACATATTTTAATCTATTTTGGGTGGCCTTCTTTGTTTTTGATTTTGCTACCACCTAAGATTTAAATGCAAGCTCCTGCTGAAATATCCAGATAGTCAAACATAAATCTCAACATGTGCACCTATTTTATGCAACGGATAAGTAACTTTTCAGAAAGTTAGGATGCCTGTCCTCACCCAAGTAACACACGATACTTTTAAGACACTCCTTAAAACCTACCTCTTTGACCAAGCTTTTGGTCACGTGTTGTAATATTTCTTTCTGTCAAATTTTGTTTGATAACGCTCCTGTGGTGCGCCTTGGGACGTTTTACTGCGTTAAAGATGCTATACAGATATAAGTTGTAGGTTTCTTCAACTCCTTTGGATTAGGGAGGGAATATCAGCCAAGGTTCCCACTTCTTGACAAGGTGCAGTGACCTCTGCTGGAAAGTTGGAATTGGGCTCAGTTGGGGTGGTCCCATGGCGAAATAACCTGCCAACACTCATTGAGGCCCACACATAAAGAATGCCACCTGGGTAAGACACTGGAGGACCGCTTGCACCCGAGCCACCAAGTACCCCAGCCTCTTCAGCAGAGATGTGGAGAAAATTTGATGGGAAATAAATAAAACCAACTAGTTTGGAACCTTGATGATGTTACTTTACCATATCCCATTGCCGTTATTTTCCAAGCCTTTAACTGAAGGGAGGAGAGGAATTTTACATAGAATGTACAACACAGAAATAGGCCATTCGGCCCAACTGGTCTGTGCTGGTGTTTATGCTCCACATGAACCTCCTCCCACCTCTCTCCATCTAACCCTATCAGCATAATCTTCTATTCCTTTCTCCCTCATGTACTTAACTAGCTCCCCTTAAATGTATGTACTCTGTTCGCCTCCAACCATTGTGGTAGCAACTTCCACATTCTCACCACTCCCTGGGTAAAGAAGTTTTTTGTCTGGTTTTATTTACCTGTTTAGTGCCACTGGTACAGCCACATCAGAAATGTACAGTCGAATGAGAATGGTAGACGCTTAGACTACCTCACTAATATTAGTGTTTTGGACTCTGACAACCCATTGTGAAACCGTTCCAGTGTGATTTTATTCTGGCAGGTGCAGTTAATTCAAAGTTGTTTTTTGTGCTTAAAAATATTCGTATTAGCCAATGACTCAAATTACACAATTACAATAAAACAGCACAGGAGACTCTTTTAGAGCTAAAGAAATTTAAATTACCCAGTTTTTTTTTGAAATAATGGAATTGGACTGTATTCAAGTGGGTTTTTCTGAACACAAAATTTAAAAATTGCGTGCAGCCTTCAAAATTGCCACCTGCTGGATATTAAAATGAATTATATCTTTATTTATAACATAATTGTCTCGTGGTTAACCAAATCCCATTTCTTACAAAAGTCGAACATTCCAGTGTGCGTATGGATTCCATTTACTCCCACTATTAACTACCAGTTCAAACATCTTCCTGATACACACCTAACATTCCGTAGTAAATTTATTGGGATTATGTGTGAGATTTTCTTTGCAGTGCAGACTGATCTTCCACTTTTTGTTTTGTTAAATTTTTCCCCTAAAATATTCTCTCTTGCGTTTCCTACATTACAACAGTGACTACGCTTCAAAAATACTTCATTGACTGTAAAGCACTTTTAGACACCCTGAGGTCATGAAAAGCACTAAATATAAATGCAAGTCTCTCTCGCTCCCTCGCCCTCTCGCTCCCTCGCCCTCTCGCTCCCTCGCCCTCTCGCTCCCTCGCCCTCTCGCTCCCTCGCCCTCTCGCTCCCTCGCCCTCTCGCTCCCTCGCCCTCTCGCTCCCTCGCCCTCTCGCTCCCTCGCCCTCTCGCTCCCTCGCCCTCTCGCTCCCTCGCCCTCTCGCTCCCTCGCCCTCTCGCTCCCTCGCCCTCTCGCTCCCTCGCCCTCTCGCCCTCTCGCCCTCTCGCCCTCTCGCCCTCTCGCCCTCTCGCTCCCTCGCTCCCTCGCCCTCTCGCTCCCTCGCCCTCTCGCTCCCTCGCCCTCTCGCTCCCTCGCTCTCTCGCCCTCTCGCTCCCTCGCTCCCTCGCCCTCTCGCTCCCTCGCCCTCTCGCTCTCTCGCTCCCTCGCCCTCTCGCTCCCTCGCCCTCTCGCTCCCTCGCCCTCTCGCTCCCTCGCCCTCTCGCTCTCTCGCTCCCTCGCCCTCTCGCTCCCTCGCCCTCTCGCTCCCTCGCGCCCTCTTCCCCTGGGTCCTATCTGTCCTCTGCTATGTTGCCCCACTTGGTGTTCTTCATGTGAGCTGTCTGACCATGATTTGTGGGGCCGGCAGGGGTGGGGGGGGTGGTATCAGCAAGGCCAAGGCCTATCCTGTCTTCACCTGACATCCACATACGAGCAGAAATTCATAGATAATAATCAGGAACTGGAACCCTGCCTTTTTTTCCCTTCTCCATGGACCAATTCATTATTGGCTTAGTTCAATCGGAAACACTCTCCTCTCTGGGTCAGAAGGTTGTGGTTTTAAGCCCTGCGACAGGCGTGGCATAATGTACACTGACACTTCACTGTGGTATTGAGCAAGTCCTGCAAACGCAGAGATACTGTCATCTCAGATGAAATGTTAAAACAAGGTTCAATCTGCCTGCCCAGGTGGCTGTAAAAGATCGCATGACAATAAAGAAAGTAAGACTTGCATTTATATTTAGTGCCTTTCACGACCTCAGGACGTCCCAAAGTGCTTTACAGCCAATGAAGTACTCTTTGAAGAGTAGTCACTGTTGTAATATAGGAAATTGTAAACAATTTTACAACACCAAGTTATAGTCCAGCAATTTTATTTTAAATTCACAAGCTTTCGGAGGCTACCTCCTTCCTCAGGTGAACGATGTGGAAAATGAGGAAGGAGGTAGCCTCTGAAAGCTTGTGAATTTAAAATAAAATTGCTGGACTATAACTTGGTGTTGTAAAATTGTTTACAATTGTCAACCCCAGTCCATCACCGGCATCTCCGCATCACGTAATATAGGAAGTGCAGCAGGCAATTTGTGCACAGCAGGGTTCCACAAACAACAATGAAATAATGACCAGACAATCTATTTTAGTGATGTTGGTTGAGGGATAAATATTGGCCAAGACATTGGGGAGAACTTCTCTGCTCCTCTTTGAATAGTGCCATGGAATCTTTTACATCCACCTGAGAGGGCCTCGGTTTAATGTCTCATCAGAAAGATGATACCTCCGACAGTGCAGCACTCCCTCAGTACTGCACTGGAGCAAAAGCTTGGATTTTGTGTTCAGGTCTCTGGAGTGAGACTTGACCTCACAACCTCTGACTCTGAGGCGAGAGTGCTACCCACTGAGCCACGACTGACACTTGTATATAACATTATAACACTCTTAGCCTGGATGAGAGTGTGAGCAGGGCTGAGCTAATTTACTTTTTATAACAGTGTGCTGTGATTCAATGAAATGATTGATAGAAAGTGCTGCAGCTTGCTGGTTATATGTGTGCCCATCGCTTGCTATACGAGATTTGATGTGATGAATGAGACTTTGGACTGCTGGGGAATTGCACATTTTCGATATGTAGATTGGGCTGCCCAGTTCGTGAAACATAGACCGAAAATAGCATATCTTGCTTTGTTAGAATGGTGCTAGCAGTCTTGGATTTGAGTGCGTCCGTTGCTCTGTATATACGGTACGTCAGCATGTCAGTAATTTCTGAATTGATGGCCAACAAATTAATTCAGTTGGTTTGATGCAACTGTGATTGGTTGACTTACGTCAGTAAAATATGTTTTTGGCCATCAATCACTGTGTACCTTCCATTTCTTTTAGCTGGAGTGGTGATAACTGATTTATTTGGACAGCAGAAGTTAAACGTCAGTTAAATTAAGTGTGTATGAGGAAGGAGGCACAGATATGGTTTTAAAAAGACAGTTTGGGTGAATAGAAGTCAAATGAATAGAACGATACTGTGCATTAAACCCACACTGTCCTAGATGCTTTGTCAAATGATTTGATTAACTTACACTCTGTGTCACCACATATTTGTTATCTCTCAGCTGATGAATGAATACTCCTCCATGTTGAGCACCACTTAGAGGAAGCACTGAGGGTAGCAAGGGCACAGAACGTGTTCTGGGTGGGGGACTTCAATGTCCACCACCAGGAGTGGCTCGGTAACACCGTTGCTGGCCGAGTCCTGAAGGACATAGCTGACGGACTGGGCCTGCGGCAGGTGGTGAGCGAACCAACACGAGGGAAAAACCTACTTGACCTCGTCCTCACCAATCTACCTGTCGCAGATGCATCTGCCCGTGACAGTATTGGTAGGAGTGACCACCGCACAGTCCTTGTGGAGACAAAGTCCTGTCTTCACACTGAGGACACCGTCCATCGTGTTGTGTGGCACTACCTCCATGCTAAATGGGATAGATTCAGAATAGATCTTGCAGCTCAAAACTGGGCATCCATGAGGTGCTGTGGGACATCAGCAGCAGAATTGTATTCGAGCATAATCTATAACCTCATGGCCTGGCATATCCCTCACTCTACCATTACCAACAAGCCAGGGGATCAACCCTAGTTCAATGAGGAGTGTAGAAGAGCATGCCAGGAGCAACACCAGGCATACCTAAAAATGAGGTGCCAACTTGGTGAAGCTACAACACAAGTCTTACATGCATGCTAAACAGCGAAAGCAACATGCTACAGACAGAGCTAAGCAATCCCACAATCAACGGATCAGATCAAAGCACTGCAGTCCTGCCACATCCAGTCGTGAATAGCGGTGCACAGTTAAACAACAGGAGGAGAAGCCTCCGTGAACATCCCCATTCTCAATGATCGCAGAGCCTAGCACGAGTGCAAAAGACAAGGCTGAAGCGTTTGCAACCATCTTCAGCCAGAAGTGCCGAGTGGATGATCCATCTCAGCCTCCTCCCGGGATCCCCACCATCACAGATGCCAGTCTTCAGCCAATTCGATTCATTCCACGTGATACCAAGAAACGGCTGAGTGCACTGGATACAGCAAAGGTTATGGGCCCCATCAACATCCCGGCTGTAGTGCGAAGGCTTGTGCTCCAGAACTCGCCGCGCCTCTGGCCAAGCTGTCCCAGTACAGCTACAACACTGGCATCTACCCAACAATGTGGAAAATTGCCCAAGCACAAGGCAGGACAAATCCAATCTGGCCAATTACCGCCCCATCAGCCTACTCTCAATCATCAGCAAAATGATGGAAGGTGTCGTCGACAGTGCTATCAAGCGGCACTTACTCACCAATAACCTGCTCACCGATGTTCAGTTTGGGTTCCGCCAGGACCACTCGGCTCCAGACCTCATTACAGCCTTGGTCCAAACATGGACAAAAGAGCTGAATTCCAAAGGTGAGGTGAGAGTGACTGCCCTTGACATCAAGGCAGCATTTGACCGAGTGTGGCATCAAGGAGCCCTAGTAAAATTGAAGTCAATGGGAATCAGGGGGAAAACTCTCCAGTGGCTGGAGTCATACCTCGCACAAAGGAAAATGGTAGTGGTTATTGGAGGCCAATCATCTCAGCCCCAGGACATTGCTGCAGGAGTTCCTCAGGGCAGTGTCCTCAGCCCAACTATCTTCAGATGCTTCATCAATGACCTTCCCTCCATCATAAGGTCAGATGTGGGGATGTTCGCTGATGATTGCGCAGTGTTCAGATCCATTCGCAACCAGTCAGATAATTAAGCAGTCCGTGCCTGCATGCAGCAATACCTGGACAACATCCAGGCTTGGGCTGATAAGTGGCAAGTAACATTTGCGCCAGGCAATGACCATCTCCAACAAGAGAGAGTCTAACCGCCGCCTCTTGACATTCAACGGCATTACCATCGCCCAATTCCCCACCATCAATATCCTGGCGGTCACCATTGACCAGAAACTAAACTGGACCAGCCATATAAATACTGTGGCTACAAGAACAGGTTAGAGGCTGGATATTCTGCTGCGAGTGACTCACCTCCTGACTCCCCATCCAGGACAAAGCAGCCCTCTTGATTGGCACCCACTCCACCACCGCGCATGGTGGCTGCAGTGTGTACTGTCTACAAGATCCACTGCACAACTCGCCAAGGCTTCTTCGACAGCACCTCCCAAACTCGCGAACTCTATCACTTAGAAGGACAAGGGCAGCAGGCGCAAGGGAACACCACCACCTGCACGTTCCCCTCCAAGTCGCACACCATCCCGACTTGGAAATATATCACTGTTCGTTCATTGTCGCTTGATCAAAATCCTGCAACTCCTTACCTTACGGCACTGTGGGAGAACCTTCACCACACTGACTGAAGCGGTTTAAGGCGGCGGCTCACCACCACCTGCTCGAGGGCAATTAGGGATGGGCAATAAATGCTGGCCTTGCCAGCGACCCCCACATCCCATGAATGAATTAAAAAAGAAATGTGGATTGTGGGAGTGCTTTTTGATCTTAAAATGCTTACACGTTTAAAGTGCCCCTCAGCGAGCACTTTTAAGTCCAGAAAACAAACAAACAAACTTTTTAACTACAGTATTGCACAGGCTGTTCAGGAAGTTTATCTCTGCAGGCCCGTAGTATTGATACATGTAATTTGTATGCGAAGGAGATTGAGTTATATTTAGGCATACAGCACAAAATATTGCGAGGAGACGCCCTTGCTTCACCTCAACTTCATGCCCACTGTGATCTAACTGCACAGGCCCCATCAGCAAAATGTCAAGTGTTTAGCGCAAAACATTCCAGGCATCTCACTAGTCACCTTTGTCTCCCATTATGGCGAGCCTCCATACTGGTCGACTCCCTGGGGCTGACATTATGGCTGGGGTTAGCGGGACATCTCTGGGGCAGGCGGAAGTTCTGCCCTGCCAGAGATGTGTCCCAACCAAGGGGGCGGAAAGTCTATGCTTGATTGTAAGTGGGGTATTCGAGTGAGTGGGGTGTCACAAACTGGCGTGATCTTAACCTCGCCTGACATCCAAACTGGTGCAATTTTCCAACCACGGGGGTCACTGAATAACAGTCCGGCTAAGAGATTTTCACCTTCCCTATCCCAGGGGTGTCAAATGTCTACTGCAGTGCCCCCAAGGACCAACATCGCAGCAAGAACTAAGCCTCTTCTGGGGTGAGGAGTGGGGAAAAAGAGGTGCAGGGAGGGTAAGTAACAACCACTGAGGGACAGGCATTGAGTGAGGTAAATAGTGTGGTATTGGACTGATTTCTAACTTGAGAAGGCAACAGTCTGCCACTGTCACTTCTTAGATACGCATGGGGAGGAAAAAAAAATCATGATTTCATTTGCCTCTGATATGGGTTAAATATGAATGGGAAGCAGATTGTTTCCTTACGCAGTAACTGCATCAGGAAGAGGCTTTGTAAAGATTTTTTTTCCAACCCCCTATGCTTTGATACGTTCAGTCCTCCTAAGATCTTGGGTCAGCCTCATTTCAACCATCGCTTGACAATAACCATTTAACCTCCAGACGACTGCATTATCATTTCAAATTGCAAATGGCCAGTAGACAAGGAAAATTATTTTCATCTCGTGTTTTAAGACATGTTCCAACCATTCCCTCATTCTGTCGTCTAATATTTAACATCATTTGGGGAGATATTTTTCAGTAAAAATTCAATGTATGGGGAAAGAGCAGGGGGAGTGGGACTAATTGGATAGCTCTTTCAAAGAGACGGCACAGGCACGATGGGCCGAATGGCTGCCTCCTGTGCTGTACGCTTCTCTGTTTCCAAGTCACCCATTCATCGGTAGTCAGAAAACATAGAATCTTAAAGCACAGAAGGAGTCCATTTGGCCAGTCGTTCCTTTGCCGGCTCTTTGACAGAACTGTCCAATTTAGTCCCACACCCCAGCTTTTTCTTCATAGCCCTGCAAATTAGTCCTCTTCAAGTACATGTCCAATTGCCTTTTGAAAGTTCCTATGGAATCTGCTTCCACCACCATCTGCTTCCAGGTAGTGTGTTCCCGATCTTAACCCTCTGTGAAAAAAAAATTCTCATTTCCCCTCTTGTTCTTTTGCCGATTATTTTTAATCTATGACCTTTTGTTTTATTCGTTCACGGGATGTGAGCGTCGCTGGCGAGGCCGGCATTTATTGCCCAACTCCATTTGCCTTTGAGAAGGTGGTGGTGAGCCACCTTCTTGAACCACTGCAGTCCGTGTGGTGAAGGTTCTCCCACTGTGCTGTTAGGAAGGGATTTCCAGGATTTTGACCCAGTGACGATGAAGGAACGGCGATATATTTCCAAGTCGGGATGGTGTGTGACTTGAAGGGGTACGTGCAAGTGGTGTTCCCATGTGCCTGCTGTCCTTGCCTTCTAGGTGGTAGAGGTCGCGGGTTTGGGAGGTGCTGTCGAAGAAGGCTTGGCGAGTTGCTGCGTTGCATCCTGTGGATGGTACACACTGCAGCTACCAGTGCATCGGTGGTGAAGGGAGTGAACGTTTAGGGTGGTGGATGGGGTGCCAATCAAGCGGGCTGCTTTGTCCTGGATGGTGTCGAGCTTCTTGAGTGTTGTTGGAGCTGCAAGTGGAGAGTATTCCATCACACTCCCAACGTTTGCCTTGTAGATGGTGGAAAGGCTTTGGGGAGTCAGGAGGTGAGTCACTCGCCGCAGAAAACCCAGCCTCTGACCTGCTCTTGTAGCCACAGTATTTATATGGCTGGTCCAGTTAAGTCTCTGGTCAATGGTGACCCCCAGGATGTTGATGGTGGGGGATTCGGTGATGGTAATGCCGTTGAATGTCAAGGGGAGGTGGTTAGACTCTCTCTTGTTGGAGATGGTCATTGCCTGGCACTTGTCTGGCACGAATGTTACTTGCCACTTATCAGCCCAAGCCTGGATGTTGTCCGGGTCTTGCTGTATGCGGGCTCGGACTGCTTCGTTATCTGAGGGGTTTCGAATGGAACTGAACACTGTTCAATCATGAGCGAACATCCCCATTGCTAACCTTATGATGGAGGGAAGGTCATTGATGAAACAGCTGAAGATGGTTTGGCCCAGGACACTGCCCTGAGGAACTCCTGCAGCAATGTCCTGGGGCTGAGATGATTGGTCTCCAGCAACCACTACCATCTTCCTTTGTGCTAGGTATGACTCCAGCCACTGGAGAGTTTTCCCCCTGATTCCCATTGGCTTCAATTTTACTAGGGCTCTTTGGTGCCACACTCTGTCAAATGCTGCCTTGATGTCAAGGGCAGTCACTCTCACGAGTTACCAACCCACTTACCGGAGGAAACAATTTTTCCCTACTTGTTCTATCAAAACCCCTCATAATTTTGAATACTTCTATTAGGGGTCCCCATAACCTTCTATGTTCTAAGGAGAACAATCCAAGCTCCTCCAATCCCTCCACGTAACTGAAGTCCCTCATCCCTGGTATCATCCTGGTAAACCTTCTCTGCACCCTCTCCAAGGCCTTGACCTCCTTCCTAAAGTGCGGTGCCCAGAACTGTACATAATCCATCTGAGGCCTAACCAGTGATTTTTAAAGGTTTAGAATGACTTCTTTGTTTTTGTATTCAATGCCACTATTTTCAAGCCAAGTATCCCATTCACTTTCCTAACCGCCTTATCAACTTGCCCTGCTACCTTAAAAGATTTGTGAATATGCATAATTTATGAAGAAAGTTTTGTATGGCCTAACAAGGTTTGAAAATATCCTTTAAACCTAACATAAAATCAGAAAATTTTGGAAAAACTCTGCTGGTCCATCTGCATCTGTAAAAGACAGGTTGAAGTTTTGAGTGTAGTGTGAATTGGTTCTGTTTTATAATGTTTTCAGTTTGCTTTTTTTCTTGTAACTTTTATTTTGGAAAAAAAACACAATGAAGGAGCCAAATGAGCTCAGTTTTCCCTGTTGTTTTTCTCAGCGCACAGTATGGTGAATGACTTGGGTTTCTGTTATGAGTTGGTACGGTCAGTGCCCTGCTCAGACACAGATTCATTCGTTTCAAAATTGACGTTCTTTTGGACAGATGAGTCATCCCTTCAATATTTGTTCAGACTGGGTGTGTTTGAATTGCTTGCTAGTCATTGGCCTTTTTTCAGTTTCCTATTTGCTCTGTTTTTAATAAAGGCTTTTTAAAAAAAAAAAGTACCAAAAATGCAATGTAGTATATACAACAGGCACAGTTCAAAACAAGTGTATTGAGTTGAGAAATACTATGTGGCTCTGTATAATTAATGGTCATTACTAGTTCACATAAAACCTTTTTGTAGATGTATAATGGGATATTAGATTATGGTGTTGTCACCAGTATTTCAGCAAAGCTTAACCAGTGGGTGTGTGACATTTTGTGCTCTGTTTGTTTGATCTATGGCCTTCGAAACATAGCTTGTGTCTGAAAAGAGCATTTGAACCATTGTAAAACTAGGCTGAAGTACTGGAAGGATCTTTGGTTATAGTTTTGCCACTAGTTTTGATCTGGACTGCACTACCTGAAAGGGTGGTGGAAGCAGATTCAGTAGTAAGTTTCAAAAGGGCCTCCTTCTGTGTTGTATGATTCTCGTGGAGTTGGTAAATTTAAGATGATCACACAAGATGTGAATGGCACTAAATGTTTGCTTAAATCCATTTTTTAAAGCATATTGTTACCAATATGCTAAATGAGATTAATGGCAGTACTGGTCACAAAGCATTTTTAATACATTGGTACCAGTTCGCCATATACATTTTATATAAATCTGGGGTGGGAACTGGATGGAGCAGTGGGGTTGGAACATGGCCGTCTCATTTTTCAGCCAGAGTTCCAATCAGTAGTACATTGTGTAGAATAGATGAATGCTTAATCTCGTACAATATGTGAGAAATGCTGTATCTAATAATTAAACAGTATCACTTTTCCCCCTCTTTCCCCCCTCCCCCAAACAATACCCACTGGAAATTGGATTTGGCTCTACCATCCAAGGTTCAAGTTTATAAGATGCCTAAATTAGCTCGTCTTTGGACTGTCCAAAATAAGCCCATCCAAATTATATCAATAATTAGCCAAGTCAAATAAGTCCAACAGAATTGCAGTACAGTATTGAGAAGTGTACCTGCTGGGGTCATCAAAGATAAAGTCAGACGGAGATGCATCAACTGACACCTACTTTATTTAGTGGCATCTATGATAACATAATTAACACCATCACCGTAATGGTTACAGTGAATATTCAATCATTTTAATCAGATGAAGCTAAATAATGCTAGGCACAGCAGTAAATGTATCACATTATTGCAGCATCAGCTGAGTTTTACTTAGTAACAGTATAATAGAGTGATATTCAATGTCCAAGATTGCAATGCAGCATAGCAAGATTGCTTCCGATCAGTGTATCATTGGTAAGTTCCAATATCTGGACTGTCCCTCTGTGACTTGAGGATAAGATATATAACATGGCCCTTTGTAGTAGGTTTGTGCTGTGGCATTGAGCAGTTTTGCCTTCTTCTGGAACACTCAGCTTCACCTGTGGGGACACTTGGGCAAAGCGCCTTCCGTGGCCATTGTCCTCTTCGGTCATCCCATTGCAGCTGAATCTTGCTTACACATCATTTCCCGACTTGGTTTTACTGTACTTTCCACTCTTTGTTCAGAGAGGTAAGCCACTAAATTAATAGTTGTGATGCACTTTTTATTTCTGTTGGATTAAATCTTTCTTAAGCTTCTACACTTTCCCTACTTTGGAAGACCTGCTTCAAAAGTTCTTTACCACTTTAACCTTCTAGTCTTTCTCAAAGAAAAAAAGTTCTGATTTGGATGGGCGAAGCACGACCTTAAATACCTTTTGATTTCACAGAGGATATCCCACAACCTCAAACCAAGACAATCAATGTGAATGGTGGTGGACAATTAAACAACTAATGGGAGGAGGAGGCTCTGCAAACATCCCCATCCTCAATGATGGCGGAGTCCAGCACGTGAGTGCAAAAGACAAGGCTGAAGCGTTTGCAACCATCTTCAGCCAGAAGTGCCAAGTGGATGATCCATCTCTGCCTCCTCCCGATACCCCCACCATCACAGAAGCCAGTCTTCAGC
The DNA here is from genome assembly GCF_035084215.1 of Heptranchias perlo. NCBI lineage: Eukaryota > Metazoa > Chordata > Chondrichthyes > Hexanchiformes > Hexanchidae > Heptranchias > Heptranchias perlo. The sequence continues at coordinate 9,924,243 of NC_090338.1, read as the reverse complement.
CAATTCGATTCACTCCACGTGATATCAAGAAACGGCTGAGTGCACTGGGTACAACAAAGGCTATGGGCCCCGACAACATCCCAGCTGTAGTGCTGAAAACTTGGGGTCCAGAACTAGCTACGCCTCCAGCCAAGCTGTTCCAGTGCAGCTGCAACACTGGCATCTACCCGACAATGTGGAAAATTGCCCAGATATGTCCTGTCCACAGAAAGCAGGACAAATCCAATCCGGCCAATTACCGCCCCATCAGTCTGCTCTCAATCATCAGCAAAGTGATGGAAGGTGTGGTCGACAGTGCTATCAAGCGGCACTTACCAATAACCTGCTCACCGATGCTCAGTTTGGGTTCTACCAGGACCACTCTGCTCCAGACCTCATTACAGCCTTGGTCCAAACATGGACAAAAGAGCTGAATTCCAGAGGTGAGGTGAGAGTGACTGCCCTTGACATCAAGACAGCATTTGACCGAGTGTGGCACCAAGGAGCCATCGTAAAATTGAAGTCAATGGGAATCAGGGGGAAAACTCTCCAGTGGCTGGAGTCATACCTAGCGCAAAGGAAGATGGTATTGGTTGTTGGAGGCCAATCATCTCAACCCCAGAACATTGCTGCAGGAGTTCTTCAGGGCAGTGTCCGAGGCCCATCCATCTTCAGCTGCTTCATCAATGACCTTCCCTCCATCACAAGGTCAGCAATGGGGATGTTCGCTGATGATTGCACAGTGTTCAGTTCCATTCGCAACCCCTTGGATAATGAAGCAGTCCGAGCCCGCATGCAGCAAGATCTGGACAACATCCAGGCTTGGGCTGATAAGTGGCAAGTAACATTCGCGCCAGATAAGTGCCAGGCAATGACCATCTCCAACAATGTGGAGATGCCGGTGATGGACTGGGGTTGACAATTGTAAACAATTTTACAACACCAAGTTATAGTCCAGCAATTTTATTTTAAATTCACAAGCTTTCGGAGATTTTCTCCTTCCTCAGGCAAAAAGGAGCTCTTGAAACATTTGCCTGAGGAAGGAGAAAATCTCCGAAAGCTTGTGAATTTAAAATAAAATTGCTGGACTATAACTTGGTGTTGTAAAATTGTTTACAATCTCCAACAAGAGAGAGAGTCTAACCACCTCCCCATGACATTCAACAGCATTACCATCACCGAATCCCCCACCATCAACATCCTGGGGGTCACCATTGACCAGAAACTTAACTGGACCAGCCATATAAATACTGTGGCTACAAGAGCAGGTCAGAGGCTGGGTATTCTGCGGCGAGTGACTCCCCAAAGCCTTTCCACCATCTACAAAGCACAAGTCAGGAGTGTGATGGAATACTCTCCACTTGTCTGGATGAGTGCAGCTCTAACAACACTCAAGAAGCTCGACACCATCCAAGATAAAGCAGCCCGCTTGATTGGCACCCCATCCACCACCCTAAACATTCACTCCCTTCACCACCGGCATACCGTGGCTGCAGTGTGTACCATCCACAGGATGCACTGCAGCAACTCGCCAAGGCTTCTTCGGCAGCACCTCCCAAACCCGCGACCTCTACCACCTAGAAGGACAAGAGCAGCAGGCACATGGGAACAACACCACCTGCACGTTCCCCTCCAAGTCACACACCATCCCGACTTGGAAATATATCGCCGTTCCTTCATCGTCGCTGGGTCAAAATCCTGGAACTCCCTTCCTAACAGCACTGTGGGAGAACCTTCACCACACGGACTGCAGCGGTTCAAGAAGGCGGCTCACCACCACCTTCTCAAGGGTAATTCGGGATGGGCAGTAAATGCTGGCCTCGCCAGCGACGCCCACATCCCATGAACGAATAATAAAAAAAAATGTGGTCACGTGGACCCTTTTGCTTGGGGTCATTCAACTGGACCAACATTTTTCAGAGCCTATGAATGCCAGATTTTAATTAACCTGACAAAGAACAAACGTTTCATTCGATACTTCCCTTCTTTCTGCTTTGGTGTCAAAAGCATGATGAGGAAGACAGGTTTCAGATATTGGGTCAGTTTAATGCTCTTGCTGGGATGTTGGCCTTTATTTATCCAAGAACTGCACAATATGGATCAGTCTGTTGGTCTGAAAGCTTGGGTCAGGCCCAGTTCAAGCTGGCACCATGGTTTACTTGGAAACGTCTGATGAAACTAGGGTGTATGAATCCTTTATGCAACCTGGATTTTCCAGCATGCAAGGATTAAAGCTTTGCTGCTTCCACAATGCCCTTAGTTTTCCTACAAATGACTGGGTCAAAATCTTCTTTCTGAGATGGTCCTAATTGGAATGGGTACAATTTATAGCCTTGCCCCCTCCAGTTGTCGTGTATAATACATTTGAAACCTTTTGTCGTAACTGTAGATCTTTTTCCTATTTTCTGGATAGAACTGCCACAGTCATGCGGCACTAATGGTATTGCTACATTATTCACACTGCAACCTTAGTATCAGCACGTAGTGAGCTTGCTTCACGCCGACACTGGGAAGTTGTAGCCTAAATCTGGAGTGAGGGCTCGGCCTTTGCCCATGTTTTAGAAGGTGGTTTTTGTGAATCACTTTCTGAACAACAACTTGCATTTATATAGCTCCTTTAACATAGTAAAACGTCCCAAGGTGCTTCATAGTAGCGTTATCAAACAAAATTTGACACTGAGCCACGTAAGGAGGTATTAGGTCAGGTGACCAAAAGTTTGGTTAAAGAGGTAGGTTTTAAAGAGCATCTTAAAGGAGGAGAGAGAGAGGTGGAGAGGCTTAGGGAGGGAATTCCAGAGCTTAGGGACTAAGCAGCTGAAGGTATGGCAGTCAGTGGTGGAGCGATTAAAATCGGGGATGCGCAAGAGGCAAGAATTGGAGGAGCGCAGAGATCTCGGAGGGTTGTAGGGCTGGAGGAGGTTACAGAGATAGGGAGGGGCGAGGCCATGGAGGAATTTGAAAACAAGGATGAGAATTTTAAAATCAAGGCCTTCCCGGACCGGGAGCCGATGTCGGTCAGCGAGCACAGGGGTGATGGGAAAACGGGACTTGGTGCGAGTTGGGATACAGGCAGCAGAGTTTTGCACGAGTTCAAGTTTAGGTTGAAGATGGGAGGCCAGCCAGGAGAGCATTGGAATAGTCCAGTCTAGAGGTAACAAAGGCATGGATGAGGGTTTCAGCAGGAAATGAGCTGAGGCAGGGGCGGAGATGGGCGATGTTGTGGAGGTGGAAGTAGGTGATCTTGGTGATGGAGCGGATATGTGGTCGGAAGCTCATCTCAGGGTCAGATTGGATGCCAAGGTTGCAAACGGTCTGGTTCAGCCTCAAGATACTGGCCAGAGAGAGTGATGGAGTCGGTGGCTCGGGAACGGAGTTTGCGGTGGGGACCAAAGACAATGGCTTTGGTCTTCACAATATTTAGTTGGAGGAAATTTTTGCTCATCCAGTACTGGATGTTGAACAAGCAGTGTGACAAATGAGGGACAGTGGAGGGGTCGAGGGAGATGGCTGTGAGGTAGAGCTGGGTGTCTTTAGCGTACATGTGCATTTTCAGATGATGTCGCCAAGGGCAGCACGTAGATGAGAAATAGGAGGGGGGCCAAGGATAGATCCTTGGTGGACTCCAGAGGTAATGGTGTGGGAGCAGGAAGAGAAGCCACAGCAGGTGATTCTCTGGCTGCAACTGGATAGATAAGAATGGTGCCAGGCGAGCGCAGTCCCACCCAGCTGGAGGACGGAGGAGAGGCATTGGAGGAGGATGGTGTGGTCAACCGTGTCATCGGCTGCAGACACAGGTCGAGAAAGGTGAGATGGGATAGTTTACCATCGTCAGTGTCACCTAGGATGTCATTTGTGAATGTGCTGTTCCTGGTGGAATTTAAGCTCCCACTGAAAGGAAAAAAAGACTTGCATTTAAGCAGCACCTTTCACGACCTCGGGATGTCCCAAAGCGCTTTACAAACAATGAAGTACTTTAGAGGTGTCGTCACTGTTGTAATGTAGAAATACTGTACTTTTTTTTTCTTTTCAAAATTATTGCATCTCTTCCCACACCCCTGTTTTTTCAGTTGTGTTGTTCTCTGCCCGACAACTGCCTTTGACTGAGAAAGCAGCATAATCTAGATGGCAAATTCTTGATGCAATAATAAACAAAATACCGCCGATGCGGATAAATCTGAAATAAAAGCAGCAATGGGTGGAAACACTCGCAGGTCAGACAGCATCTGTGATGAGAGAACCCTGAATAAAGGTAATCGACCTGAAGCATTAACCCGACGTTCCTGTCTTCACAGATGCTGCCCGACCTGCTCAGTGTTTCCAGCACCTTCTGTTATTGTGGCAGATTCGTCCATGTGCAGTGAGCGAGTGGTTATGGTCTTTTTCCTCTTTCCACTTGCTGCAGGAGTTCCTCAGGGCAGTGTCCGAGGCCCAACCATCTTCAGCTGCTTCATCAATGACCTTCCCTCCTTCCCTAAGGTCAGAAATGGGGATGTTCGCTGATGATTGCACAGTGTTCAGTTCCATTCGCAGCCCCTCAGATGATGAAGCAGTCCGTGCCCGCATGCAGCAAGACCTGGACAACATCCAGGCTTGGGCTGATAAGTGGCAAGTAACATTTGCGCCAGACAAGTGCCAGGCAATGACCATCTCCAGCTAGAGAGAGTCCAACCACCTCCCCTTGAAATTCAATGGCATTACCATCGCCAAATCCCCCACCATCAATATCCTGGGGGTCACCATTGACCAGCCACATAAATACTGTGGCTACAAGAGCAGGTCAGAGGCTGGGTATTCTGTGGCGAGTGACTCACTTCCTGACTCCCCAAAGCCTTTCCACCATCTACAAGGCACAAGTCAGGAGCGTGATGGAATACTCTTCACTTGCCTGGATGAGTACAGCTCCAACAACACTCAAGAAGTTCAACACCATCCAGGACAAAGCAGCCCGCTTGATTGGCACTCCATCCACCACCCTAAACATTCACTCCCTTCACCACTGGCACACTGTGGCTGCAGTGTGTACCATCCACAGGATGCACTGCAGTAACTCACCAAGGCTTCTTTGACAGCACCTCCCAAACCCGCGACCTCTACCACCTAGAAGGACAAGGGCAGCAGGCACATGGGAACAACACCACCTGCACATTCCCCTCCAAGTCACACACCATCCCGACTTGGAAATATATCGCCGTTCCTTCATCGTCGCTGGGTCAAAATCCTGGAACGCCCTACCTAACAGCACAGTGGGAGAATCTTCACCACACGGACTGCAGCGGTTCAAGAAGACGGCTCACCACCTCGAGAGCAATTCGGGATGGGCAATAAATGCCGGCCTCGCCAGCGACGCCCACATCCCATGAACGAATATAAAAGAAAAACTTTTTCCAAGGTGGGGGTGTAATGTTGCTACTTTGAGACTCTCCAATACCTGCACAGGTGTGAAGTGAGGAAAATGCTCCCAACTTGAACAGATTTAAGTGACAGCCCTGGAGTTTAAGACAACTTTGTCCATCTGCTTGAGAAGCTGGTCCTGTGCCCACTGAAGATATTTTATTACTGATACTGCCGTTGACACACAAACTCCAGCATCTAGACCTGATTCATTTGCTCCTCAATGTCCCTCCCTCCCCACGGGTGTTGGAGGCGGTGCAAGGTTTGGAATGCTTACTGCTGGCTTTTCAATTGACCCAATAGGGGTGATTTTGTGTTTGTAAAGTGGGAGGGCTGAACATCATGAGCATCACTTGGTGTCTCAGCATCAACACAGTGTCTAAAGGTACCTGATCAGTCCATTTTATTCCATGTGTTGAAAATAAGTGAAGTGCATTAAATGTTGCAAAAAGAAAAAAAACGAATGAACATGCATTTATAAGGCACTTTATCAGTTGCATATGGTGACACCACTATTTCCGGCCAGAGTGGAGATGATTGGGAAATTCCCCCGTCAATCACGCCTGGAGTGACTGGGATTGATTTTAGGCTCGAGTTCCGTTGGTTGCAGCTTGTAGAGACTCTTTTTAAATAGACTGTAAATAAACTTTGCTTTTCTGTTTACTGTAAAATTCACTGTTTGGCTGTAAGCCCCGCCCCACCTCCAATCCATTGGCTGACACAGTGGTGTCAATCGACACGCCACACTTTATCACCCCTCAGAAGCTCCTCAAAAGTGCTTCACATATGATTGATTACATTGTGCAGTTACTGTTATGTGGGTATAGGCAGCCAATTGTGTCGAGTAAGGTCTCTCAGAGAGCAATGAGATGAATGACCAGTTGATCAGTACAGCACCGAAATGTCAGTCTAGGTAATGTGTCAAAATTCCTGCAGCGGGTTTTGAAAACGCACAACCTGCGTTGAGTGAGAACGCTATCAACTGAGCCAAGCAGATACTTGAAAAACAAAAGCTGGTGAATTGGTTACTGGGTTTGCGGGATGCACTGTTGATGTCTTTGCTGATCTGTGAATCGTGGTGCAAGATGCTAAAGTGAGAGCAGAATCCGAGACTTGTAAAGGTCGTGCTGCTGCCAAGTTGCTTTGGCTATGTGGCCCTGGCTTGACACTATCGAGATCGAGGTGCAAGTTCCGAGTTCTCTGCGCTCCTCCAATCCTGGCCTCTTGCGCATCCCCGATTTTCGTCACTCCACCATTGGCGGCCGTGCCTTCAGCAACCTAGGCCCGAAGCTCTGGAATTCATTCCCTAAGCCTCCTTGCCCTCTCCTCCTTTAAGATGCTCCTTAAAACCTACCTCTTTGACCAAGCTTTTGGTTACCTGTCCTGACAACTCCTTATGTGGCTCGGTGTCAAATTTTGTTTGGTAACGCTCCTGTGAAGTGCCTTGGGACGTTTTACTACGTCAAAGGTGCTGTATAAATACAAGTTGAAGTTGTTCTGCTCCCAAATTGAAACTGATAAGACACATTCACAGTAGTGTTTTATTCAAGTCTTGAAGACTCATCCATGAATATAGAGCCCAATCTATTTATCATTGGAGCAGAGGCAATGACTTGTCTGTTAGATTGGTATATGCACAAAACTTCTTTTGCAGACTTTTTACAAATCACCACCTCCATCTGTGTGTTACAAGAGGGCAACTTTGATGTTACTGTTTTGGCCGACTGATGATTCTTCTACTGACTAACCCTTCGGTTTGCTTGGCCCTCTGTGCTAATAATTCTACGTCCTGAGCTTCCAGCCTTTTGTCCGCTTGTCAAATTAGTGGGAATGAGGTCCATAAATTCTTTTGAAAATGCTCTTTTTGTAAGCGCTGACTTGTCGCACCCAATCCCTGGCAAAATCGTGGCTGCGATGTTGTGACTATACATTGAGGTTTCTCGTATATCTCACGTACTGCTACTAAATCCCCGTCCGTCAGCTCAGCAGCGACGATGGGGCCGAATGACTTCTCTTCACTGTTGTCGGTTCTAAACTAGCCCTGGCGCTTCAGTCATCTGTAATCCCTTTTCTGTGACATTGGGACATTGTCTGACCAGCACTTCCTCGGTCTTCCTCGGCTTCTTGTTCCATGTACCTCTGTGTGCATGGCCACGAAAGGTATTCTGGCTGTTTCCGTTATTGAAACGAGACCAAACCATTGCTGTCATCTTTCTTGGATCTTCTGTATCAGCGCTGTTTCTTGTCCAAGCCATTTTCTTATTATATCATTCTTTGCATCCTGGATAATACAACAGCTTACATTTAAATAGTGCCTTTAACGTAGCAAAACATACCAAGGCGCTTCACGGGACTGTCATCAAACAAAATTTAACACCGAGCCATATAAGGAGATATTCGGCCAGGTGACCAAAAGTTTGGTCAAAGAGGTAGGTTTTAAGGAGAATCTTAAAGGAGAGGGAGAGGTTTAGGGATGGAATCCCAGAGCTTAGGGCCTAGATAGCTGAAGGCACGGCTGCCAATGGTGGAGCGATTAATATTGGGGTTGTCCAAGAGGCCATAATTAGAGGAAGGCAGAGATCTCTGATGTTGTAGGGTTGGAGGAGGTTATAAAGATAGGGAGGGGCGAGGCCATGGAAGGATTTGAAAACAAGGATGAGAATTTTAAAATCGAGGCGTTGCTGGACCGGGAGCCAATGTAGGTCGGCGAGCACAGGGGTGATGGACGAACGGGACTTTGTGCAAATTAGAATACGGGCAGCAGAGTTTTGAAGTTTATGAAGGGTGGGAGATGGGAGGATGGTCAAGAGAGCATTGGAATAGTCGAGTCTAGAGGTAACAAAGGCATGGATGAGGGTTTCAGCAGCAGATGAGCCGAGGCGGGGGCGGAGACAGGCGATGTTACGGAGGTGGAAGTAGGCGGTCTTGGTGATGGAGCGGATATGTGGTTGGAAGCTCATCTCAGGGTCAAATAGGACACCAAGGTTGCGAACAGTCTTGTTCAGCTCAGACAGTGGCCAAGGAGAGGGATGGAGTCGGTGGCTAGGGAATGGAGTTTGTGGCGGGGACCGAAAACAATGGCTTCGGTCTTCCCAATATTTAGTTGGAAGAAATTTCTGTTCATCCAGTACTGGATGCCGGACAAGCAGCTTGACAAATCAGAGGCAGCGGTGGGATCGAGAGAGGTGGTAGTGGTGAGGTAGAGCTGGGTGTCGTCAGCGTACATGTGGAACCTGACCTATTTTCAGATGATGTCACTGAGGGGGCAGCGTGCAGATGAGAAATAGGGGGCCAAGGATAGATCCTTGGGGAACTCCGGAGTTAACGGTGCAGGAGCGGGAAGAGAAGCTGGCGATTCTCTGGCTACGACTGGATAGATAAGAATGGAACCAGGCGAGGGCAGTCCCACCCAGTTGGACGACGGAGCAGGGGCATTGGAGGAGGATGGCGTGGTCAACAGTCAGTGTCATTTGTGACTTTGATAAGGGCAGTGGTGGCAGGTGCGGAATCCTGATTGGAGGGGTTCCCAGTGTTCCTCTCAACCGACTCATCTCTACCGTTAGTATCTTTTGCTCATCAACTTTTCTCATGTTCCAACACTCAGATTTGTATAAGAATATGGGGATAACCATCGCTTCATAAACTCATACCTTCGTTTTTACTGATATGTCTTTGGCCTTCCATATCCTGCTTAATCTCCCAAAAACAGCAGAAGCAAATGGTCTGTGGAATTTGCTGCCCCAGGAAGCTACATCATTGAATAAATTTAAAACAGAAATAGACAGTTTCCTAGAAGTAAAGGGAATTGGGGGTTACGGGGAGCGGGCAGGGAATTGGACATGAATTTAGATTTGAGGTTAGGATCAGATCAGCCATGATCTTATTGAATGGCGGAGCAGGCTCGAGGGGCCGATTGGCCTACTCCTGCTCCTGTTTCTTATGTCCTTATGTTTTGATGTCCTCTTCAATACTCCCTTTCTCTCTCTGCCCCTGACTCACCCAGGTGTGCTTTTCACAAAAGCAAAATACATGCAGATGCCGGAAATCTGAAATGAAAATAGGAAATGCTGGAAACACTCAGCAGGCCAGGCAGCATCAAACTTTTCCACCTGTTCAACTGCATCCCCTCCGACTGCCACCTGTATCCCATACAGTGCGATAACTAAATAAGCCGAAGAGACCAGAAAGTTTGTGCTTTGTTGCTGATTGTGGCCAGGACGGCAGATGTGGGTTTGGTCTTGATGGCCTTGAGCTGGAGAGGTGAAAAATAAGCTGGCTCGTGCTCTTGAGCACTATCTAGTGACCCTTGCTGAAAAGTGCACAGGTGTAGATGTCAAGTGAGGACAAAATTGGGCTTGGTTGTGATGCCTTCCATGCTTGAATAGCCTGCTAGGCTCAAACCTAAAAGAGTTGCTACTTATGTGAGGGACTGAAGGACAGTTTACAGCTATGGAACCATAGCCCAATCTGACCTGGGGCGGGGGGGGGGGGTGGGTGGAAGGGGGTTGCATAATTGGTGGTAAATAATTTTGATTTATATTTTTTCTGTTCCAAAAAATAAGGAATAAAATCATGAAATACTTTTTGTGCAGCATTTATGTATTTTGAAGTGCACCATCGCCCTCTGGTGGAAGCAAACCAGCATTGCTGCCAATATAACTCGTACAAACATGGTGGTTTGCTCACTTCACTAACCCAGTATTTCAGCATATCTTTTACATGATGGTCAATGTTATCACCAGCATTGGAGTAAAATAATATAATGGGCATGAGAAATGTTTGTACTATGTTCACTTATATACTCAGCGGTACATTTATTGGTTCCTGGTGGTGGGAGAAATTTTGAAGGGGATGAATTCAAAAATATATACAGTGCATTGGCCTAAGTTCTCTCTCTATCCCTTTCCCTCCAGTTGTGCATTGGTGCCAAAATGCTAATTATGCCCGATGACAACGGAGATTGGGTTAAAACTGCTGAAAGGGTGACTTTACTGTTTTTGTAGAACTGTTTCATGGGTGTTCCTGGGTTTTTTTTTTCCCCCCTTTTTGGTGATGGATAAAAACTTATCTGTTTCTCTTTCTATTTACTTCCAACCTATAGACTTTTAAGAAGTTGATTCCTGATGAGGTAAGCATCTTGCATGTTTTTTTTTATGCTGCTCAGTGCTGTACTTTCATGTTTTTGTAACTCGTAAATTACTCTTGTATTAAGCACTGTTTTATGCAGACTTGATCTGTTATTGTTTGCTTCGGTGATCAGCTGCAGATAAATACTGTAAAGCCCATTATTGTGAAGTGCAAGACTCTTATTATTTACATATGGATTTTCTAATCTAAACGTTCAGTGAAGATGTTAGTTTCTATATTTCTTTGTATATAAACTAGTTAATCTCTCATTGCACACAGGTAGTTAAGACCATGTGCTGTTTTCAGGTCAAACAGGGTTAGAGAGTGTGTGGGAAGTTGGAACAAGAGGAGTGGGAGGGGAGGTTTATGGGGAAGGGGCTCAGAAGGCTCCATTTCTGCGTCTAATATATACCAACTCGGCATGAGCAACACCATATGTGATTCCCTACTTTTATTAATACAAATTGAGGAACTGTTGCTATTGTCAGCAACTGGTCACTTCCTTCAAATGGTCAGTGTTCATCAGATTTCACCCCTATACGGTGCATCCTGCATGAGCAGAATGTTGGTCGGTTTCTACAGCTTGTTGATGAATATCATTGCACCGCTGGAGTCTCTGGTCTGGAATCACCACTCATCCCTTTAAGGGACAGACCCTGGCTAGCTCTGGCAAATTTAATCCACCTACAAGGTTATTCCAGGCGTCTGTGTGACTTGATATTATAAAATATTCTCCTAAACCGTGCCTGTTATTATTGGTCAGGTAATGACCACAAATCATCTGAAACACTTAGTGGAGTTATTGTGGTTAATGTGGTTGGAACTGCCTTAACTAGAAGTATTGGACCTAGCATCATCTCTGGTGTTGGCAGGTTATCGGTGTCACAGATCCATAATTACAGAATCTTAACACATGGCATATCTTTTGATATCTTAATGTTTCAACGACAGTCAATCTGAACGTCAGTAGACAGGACGGGAGAATTTTAGTGCTGTTCATTCAGTCTTTTGGCATTATAGAGGAAGAAATTTCATTACACATTCCCACTTTATCTTGTCAAGCTCAGGCATGAGATCTGGGAGGGCATGTGATCCGGGATCATTTTATTTGGCATGTTAGTTTTCTTTCACAGGAGCAAAAGGCAGCCAGTAAAGAGAAGGAATAACAGTTACATTTATTTATTTTTCTTAATTGTCCAACAGCTATTAAAATCGCAATGAATGGGACCACACGTTTTAAAAATTGAATTTTCAGTGCCAGAGAGGTTGTTTGGCTGTCATTAAGACTTACCACACTGTTAAACCTTAGTTTGGACCTGATATAACTAAAAAGGTACCTGTTTTGTGGCAAGACTAGTTCATTTCCAGCTGGGAAATGCAGCAAGTTGGCGCTGGTCCATTGATTGCAGTCACAAGGTTCCTTTAACACGAAGCTGACAGATCACCTGTGAACATGTGCTTTCTGGCATGCGTTGCTCAATATAGGCCTGAGCTGGGCAGGTTGAACTGGACCACGATATATTGGGTTGGGGGTACTCGAGGACGGAGACGTTCGGGAGAGCTGGGTCAGGCCATAATACGGGAAAGTTACGGCAATTGGAGGCTGGGATATTTAAGTTTGACTTCTTTCAGGTTTTTTTGTGCATTTACTGTTTTATAAATGTTGTTTTTATGGGTGCATCGTTGGCAGGGTAAAGATCTGTCATGCTTCACATTTTCTTTTGCTTGATTGTGATTGTGTAGAATTATTTTTTGAGGAAGGCAATTGGGGAAAGAGGTTTGTATAGTGTGATTGTTTCTTATGTTATTGAACTTTGTTATTCACCAATTAGAAAAGATAAAAACAAACTTAACCAATGAGGAAGAAGCAAAGTGATGCACAGATCTGCTGCTGATGACTCCGACAGACACCGATTTTACTGTAAAGATGTACTTGTGAAAAGGCTAAGGAGGAACTATGTCTAATTTTTTTTTTTACCGACCCTGTCTTGCAGCTGGAACGATTCACCAGTATAAGGAAGAAGGAGAAGGAGAAGCCGTATGTTCACGCGAGACATTCTTCGACAACAGTTTACGAAGCCCATTCCTCGGCACTGTTCTCGCTGTCTGATAAAGAGGTGCTGGACCTATTTGAGCAGATGTTGGTAGGTGCTTTGCTCCTCAGCCTTGCACAACTTAAAATTGGATGGATCAAAATGCCGGAAATTTGAAATAAAAGGTTAAAATACTGGAAATGCGCAGCAGGTCCGTCAGCACGTGAGGAGAGAAAAGACAGGTTGACACTTGAGGTAGAGGCGGATAGTTTCAACAAAGGGTCTCCACCTGAAACATTAACCTGCCTTTTCTCTCCTTGGATATTGTGGTGTGTTTGGGGAGGGAGCTAACCGTGGTTTCCTGGAGTTTCCTTAATTGCCATGTGGAATCCCAGATTTTTTTTTTCCCCCTTGAAATTGGTTACTTTTTGTTTCCTTCTTTTTGTTGTTTACCCTGGGAGTTGATGGGATTTTGGGAGGGATTGATGCATGAGGTTGTACTATCTAGTAGATAGGGTGAGCATTAATGGAACTGATGGTATTTTTCTATCCTTTTCATATGTTCATATTTTATATAAAATTGCAGGGGCTCCCTTTTAATAAGATGAGATCTGAATTTATATTGCAAGAAAAGTTAAGCTACAAATGACCAGAGTTGTACAATTCAGCTTCTACTCAATTTGAAGCAAACCAATTTGAAAGCCTTGGATGGCTCAGTGGGTAAAGGGGCCACCCAGTGCGCAATGGAGCCACACAGATCCTCGGTCCCGTCCCTGATTGGGGTCTGGCAAGGGCAGGATCGAGCTCTGAAGTGATGCTCCCACTCCCAAAGTCACTCGCTGTCCAGGTTCACACGAGCGATGAACGCTGGGGCAAGATGCTGGTGGGCAGGTGGCCCTGTAGAACTGTACCCCACGGTGAGTCTGAAACTTCAGGAGATGAGGACAGAAATTGGAAAAACAAAAGTCTTTTTTTTTTGCTGAGTAGAATGAATACGTTCCTTTTATTCCCCCCACTTGTATTTCTTCAGGCCTGCAACACTACAGTGGAGCAGGGAGGGCTTTATGGATGTGGGTTGTTGGGAGAAACAGTTTGGTATATCAATAACCCCAACCGCTAATTTCCATTTCAGAAGTAATTTGCGTTGTTTATTCTTTATCTTTTAATAGCTTGACATGAATTTGAATGAAGAAAAACAACAACCATTGAGAAACAAAGATATAATGATAAAAAGAGAAATGGTTTCACAGTATCTACATACCTCCAAAGCAGTAAGTACTGTACTACTCCTAGCCGATATTGAACCTACAAGAGGTTCTGTGGATTCTAATTTCAAGACTTATGGGTCCATGCCATAACTTCCTTAAGATGCACTTTGGGAGCCTGTTTTTTGCACAGTGTAATGTATTCAAACTTTTTTCACAGATCTATTTCAGTTGTGGAGGCAATAAACCAGTGATTTATTTGCATTTCACGGGGATGCCCCCACATAACTTAACTTAGTGCAACATCACTGTATGGACATATTAGTCCCCAACACAAATTGACATTTAATTGCTGAGTTAAAGGTCTTGTTGCTGTGACTTCTACCATGACAGTCATAATTGATTGACGTCTGCCTGAAGATCAACAACATACATTTATATAACATCTTCAACGCAGAAAACATCTCGCGGTGCTTCATAGATCAAACAAAAATGGACCTCGAGCCAAAGCAGGCAATATTGGGAGGTGGGGGGGAACCAAAAGCTTGGTCAAAGAAGTGGGTTTCAGGAAGGATCTTAAGCGTGGAGGGGGTGTTGGAGGTTTAGGAAATGACCGTCAGAATTTGGGGCCTAGATGGCCGAAGGCACGGTTGCCAATGGTGAGGCCGGTGTGGAGGTGAAACATAAAAGGCCGGAGTCAGAGGGATGAGGGGTTCTGGGGAGGGGTTGTAGGGCTGGAGGAAGTTAGATATTGCAGTCGGTGAGGTCATCAAGCGATTTAAACACGAGGATGAGAATTTTAAATCGGGGGGATTGGGAGGTCAGCGAGGACAGCAGTGATGGGTGAGTGGGAGTTGGTGCGGGATGGGATACGGGTAGCAGAGTTTTGGGTGGAGCTAGAGATAGTCCAAGCCCTCAAGTAAGTTTAATCATTTTTGAACCCAGCCCCGTTAAGTACCATAGTAAAAGCCAGGGATACCTAAACGAGCAGCTTAGATGGTTAAATTATGAGGACAGGTTGCATAAACTTGGCTTTTATTCCCTTGAGTGTAGAAGATTGAGGGGTAATCTGATTGAGGTATTTAAAATATTAAAAGGACTTAATAGGGTGGATGCAGAGAAACTATTTCCTCTGGTGGGAGAAACCATGAACGAGGGGACCATAATCTTAAAAATAGAGCTCGGCCATTTTTGGAGGGAATTCAGGAAGCGCTTTTTCATAGAAAAGGTAGTAGAAATCTGGAACTCTCTCCACTCCACCCCCCACCCCCCCAAAAAAAATGCTATGGATGCTGGGTCAATTGGAGCTTTCAGATTGATTTTTGTTGGGTGAGGGTATCAGGATATGGGTCAAGGGCGGGTAAATGGAGTTGAGGTACAGATCAGCCCTGATCTAATTGGATGGCGGAGCAGGCTCAAGGGGCTGAATGGCCTCCTCCCGTCCCTATGAGTAAGTGGCTGATGTGTAATTCCAGCATAATAACCAAATTAGAAGCAGCATTAAATCCTTGTGTGTGTTAACATCTACCTCCCTCAGTTGTTCAACATGGGTGAAGTCTTTCTCACGTGGAATTTTTTTTTTCCCTTTTTAGGGGCAAAGTCAGAAGGAAAGTTCCAAATCGGCGTTGATGTACATCCAAGAATTGAAGTCGGGAGTACGAGAGAACCAGCTGCTAAGTTGTTTGGAGTCCTTAAGGGTTTCTCTTAACAATAACCCAGTCAGGTAATGGAAACGATAGGATTTCACCAGTGTGGATTACTAAATTTGAAAGCAATTTTGCGTAGTATCAGATCCAGTTCCAAGGTTGCATCTTTGATGATTGAGCTTAGTTGTCTAGAGAAAAAAAAAATGTGTGGCTATGCAGATCCTGGAAACCTGCATGAGGGTTCAATTAGAATTGCTTGATTTTAAAGTGCTTTGGAGAAATGGTTAGTCTCATTATGTGTGTTTCTCGTTCATTTCTTCACATATTTTGGAGAAGAGGTGGAATGAATATTCCATTATTAAACAAAACGACAGTATCTGCCTTCCAAGTAGAGCAAACTATGTTCGTACTTTTAACCAACCGTTCTGGTCTCCGTGCCATCCATTCATAAAAGCTAGTCACCTGCATGTTTCTAGGCACTGCACAATGCAGCAATATAATACATACCATTTCAATATAAGCTGGAGAGTGAGCCCAATATATTTGGTACCTATTCAATACTTGCTAATCTACTTTTCAGTAACATTTATAAAACAAATACAAAATATATTTTGTTCGTAAAAGGCTGTGAATCAAGATATTCTTCATTCCACTTTCACCACAAGGGTAGAACTACTGCCGTAGACATGCAGTGCAATACATGGTCTCCTACTACCATATTGTAAAAAACTCTTGACTGTTTGCCAGTTCATGTTTACCAGATTCTTTATACAGCACCTTTCACAACCTGAGGCTGTCCCAATGCATTTTGCAGCCAATTAAATACTTTTGACGTACAGTCACTGTTGTAATTTAGGGAAACGCAGCAGCCAATTTGCGCATGGCAAGGACGCACAAACACCAACGAGATAAATGAGCAGATAATCTGTTCTAGTGATGTTAGTTGAGGGTTGAATATTGGCCAGGACACTGCGGGAAAATTCCCCTGCTCTTCTTCGAAAATGCCATCCGATTGTTTACATCCACCTAAGAGGGCAGACGGAACCTTGGTTTATCGTCTCATCCGAAAGACGGCACCTCCGACAGTGCAGCACTCCCCCAGTACTGCACTGGAATGTTAATCTAGATTATGTGCTCAAGTCTCTGGAGTGGGCCTTGAACCCATAACCTTCTGACTCAGAGGTTAGAGTGCTACCACTGAGCCACGGCTGACAGCTTTTTAAGTCAAAGTATCTGACCTCCTCCACTGCTTAGATAGACATTAAGCTAAGCAAGCATTCTATTCGTTAATCTGGCCTCTTGGGTACTTGAATGTTTTCCTCTCGAGGTTTCCCAGGAGCATACGGTGCTGATTCTTGTTGGCACCACACAACCAATCTCTTTATATAAAAAAAATGTACTAGGCTGTTCTTTTCAGAACAAGCACGCAAAAGAAAGAAAAGCTGTGCTCTTTAGGTGATAAGGTAGTACCAGTGAGCAGTAGTCTGTTCCCTAGATGGCCAAATAAAGAACAGTAAAGGTGCCAAATCAAACATGAACATTGGCATATAACTGGGTAAGGAATAGGCGCGATGGGCCGATTGGCCGCCTTCTGTGCTGTATCATTATATGATTCTATGAGCAACAACAACTTGAATTTACATAGTGCCTTTAATGTTGTAAAGTGCCCCACGGCACATCAAAGGAGCATGATCAGACAAACAGTGATGCCAAGCCAAAGGAGGAGAAATTAGGACAGGTGACCAAAAGCTTGGTCCAAGATGTAGGCTTTAAGGATTGCATTAAAGGAGGAGAGAGAGGTGGAGAGGTTTAGGGGGGAAATCCGGAGCTTAGGGCCTAGACAGCTGAAGGCATGGCTGCCAATGGTGGGGTGAGGAGAATCGGGGATGCACAGGTTAGAATTGTACACTCAATGCAGATTCTATGCTCGATTTTGGTCTGCGGTCCAGTGCATCCTTCAGTACTGACTCGTGCAAGACATCACCAGCATCAAAAGAAGCTCGGTGCTTCCAAAGTTGTCTGCTTGTCTGCACTGACACCCTTTGAAAAGCTTCAAATGCTGTGCAAAATGCGGTGGCCTATTCACAATTTCTAGCGCTCACAGTCATGTTAAATGTTTGTTCCCTAAACACAATACGACAACTTGCCAAACCTGTTTTGAGTTCACAGAAGGAACCTGTAAGGAACAGTTACAGCGTGTTACTTGTATCATTCAGATCAAAATAGGCAAGAACAGTAAACGTAAGATATCCAGTGGCCTGTGTTTGGTTGTTGCTGAACATACATTGGTACCCATTGGTGTCATCGCAACACTGGCCTGATGCAGTTCTGAGGAGTTGATGCCTTCAGTCGACGCTGGGAATTCACTGGCATCTGATGACATTAAGCTGTCACGAGCAACAACTGATGCCGATCAAGCCTTGGCATTGGGTATCCTTCAGGTTGATAGTCCAAACAAAGAATAAGTATTCACCTGAGTGACATTGGGAAGCCGACTGCGCCGTAACCCAAGAAAGTATCTTCAAACAAGCCCTGCATTCTGCTCTCGGTTCCCATTGTGGTCGCAAACTGTATAGAATAAATCTGTTTGTGTTTTTTCTTTAAACAGTTGGGTGCAGAACTTTGGTGCAGAGGGACTAGTGATACTGTTGGATATATTGAAAGGGTTACAGGATGAGCAGCTGGATCCTTCAAGGTAAAGTAATCACAGTGCTTTATTTTTAGTGGCCATCTTTTCACAAATATGCTTGAGATTGTCTTTGCTAATGTGGCCTCCTTAAATCAAAAACAACAACAACTTGCATTTATATTGCACCTTTAACTTAGTAAGACAATCTGGGATAGCAGGACTGTCGTATGAAGAGAGATTGGGTCGACTAGGCTTGTATTCACCAGAGTTTAGAAGAATGAGAGGGGATCTCATTGAAACATATAAAATTCTGACAGGGCTAGACAGAATGGATGCAGGGAGGATGTTTCCCCTGGCTGGGGGGGGGTCCAGAACAAGGGGTCACATTCTCAGGATGCGGGGTAGGACATTTAGGACTGAGATGAGGAGAAATTTCTTCACTCAGTGGGTGGTGAACCTGTGGAATTCTCTACTACAGAAGGCTGTGGAGGCCAAATCACTGAATATATTTAAGAAGGAGCTGGATAGATTTCTAGACACAAAATGCATCATGGGGTATGGGGAGAAAGCGGGTATATGGTATTGAGATAGAGGATCAGCCATGATCATATTGAATGGTGGAGCAGGCTCGAAGGGCCGAATGGCCTGCTCCGATTTTCTCTGTTTCTATGTTTCCTAAGGTGCTTCACGAGAGCAGTAGCAAACAAAATGTGACACGGCGCCACATGAGATATTAGGACAGGTGAACAAAAGCTTGGTCAAAGGGATAGGTTTTAAGGAGCGTCTTAAAGGAGGAGAGAGAGGTAGAGGGGCGGGGAGGTTTAGGGAGGGAATTCCAGAGCTTAGGGCCAAGGCAGCTGAAGGCACAGCAACCAATGTTGGAGCAATTAAAATCGGGGATGCGCAAGAGGCCAGAATTGGAGGAGCGCAGCGATCTTGGAGGGTTGTAGGGCTGGAGGAGGTTACAGAGATAGGGAGGGGGCGAGGCCATGAAAGGATTTGAAAACAAGGATGAGAATATTAAAATTGAGGCGTTGCCGGACTGGGAGCCAATGTAAGTCAGCGAGCACAGGGGTGATGGGAGAACGGGACTTGGTGTGAGTTAGGATACGGGCAGCAGAGTTTCAGATGGGAGGCCGGCCAGGAGAGCATTGGATTGGTCAAGTCTAGAGGTAACAAAGGCATGGATGAGGGTTTCAACAGCAGATGAGCTGAGGCAGGGGTGGGGATGGGTGATGTTATGGAGATGGAAGTAGGCGGACTTGGTGATGGAGTGGATATGTGGTTGGAAGCTCATCTCCGGGTGAAATAGGACGCCATGGTTGCAAACGTTCTGGTTCAGCCTCAGACAGTGGCCAGGGAGAGGGATGGAGTCGGTGGCTAGGAAACAAAGTTTGTGGCGGGGACCAAAGACAATGGCTTCGGTCTTCCCAATATTTAGTTGGAGGAAATTTTTGCTCATCCAGTACTGGATATCGGACCAGCAGTGTGACAAATCAGACAGTGGAGGGGTCGAGAGAGGTGGTGGTGAGATAGAGATGGGTGTCGTACATGTGGCATCTGACGTGTTTTCGGATGTTGTCGCCGAGGGGCAGCATGTAGATGAGAAATAGGAGGAGGCCAAGGATAGATCCTTGGGGGACTCCAGAGGTAATGGTGTGGGAGCGGGAAAAGAAGCCATTGCAGGTGATTTTCTTGCCATGACTGGATAGATAAGAATGGTACCAGGTGAGTGCAGTCCCACCCAGCTGGACGTTGGAGGAAAGGCGTTGGAGGAGGATGGTATGATCAAATGTGTCATAGGCTGCAGACAGGCGAGAAGGACGAGGACGGATAGTTTACCATCGTTACAGCCGCATAGGATGTCATTTGTGACTTTGATAAGGGCCGTTTCAGTACTGTGGCAGGGGTGGAAACCTGATGGAGGGATTCAAATGTGAAGTTGTGGGAAAGATGGACACAGATTTGGGAGGCGACAATGCGTTCAAGGACTTTGAAAAGGAAAGGGAGGATGGAGATGGGGCGGTAGTTTGCAAGGACAGAGGGGTCAACTGTTTTTTTGAGGAGAGGACTGATGAGGGGGAGGAGGACAGTACCTGAGGAGAGGGAACCTTTAACAATATCGGTTAACGTGGGGGCCAGGAAGGGAAGTTGGGTGGTCAGCAATTTGGTGGGAATAGGGTCGAGGGAGCAGGAGGTGGGTCTCATGGTCAAGATGAGCTCGGAGAGGGCATGAGGGGAGATAGGAGAGAAACTAGAGAAAGATGCAAGTTCAGGGCTAGGGCAGGGGGGAACCGTAGGGGAAGTTTAGCTTGGTGGGCTAGGGGAGAGGGGGGAAGTGGCAGAGGCAGCTGAACAGATGGTCTCAATCTTAGTGACAAAGTAGTCCGTGAGCTCCTCCCACGTGGAGCAAATATCTGTATTTAAAAAAAAGTCATTAAATGGTCTGTATGTGTTCCTCAATTTCTTATAACTGACGCATTTTAAATCTTTTGACTTTTCCAGCTGGTTACCTTCTTCAGAAACTGTGGCCAAGAAAAATTGAAAATAATCTAAAGTAGGCCAAGGGGCTCCTCCGCTGGTTCACTTGGTAAAGACACTGAACTATACAGACTGGGATGGTTCCAAGTTTAGTCCCTGGTCTGTGTTGAGTTTGCTGATCTTGTGTTGAGATGCTACAGTTGGCATCAGCAACTCTTGGGTTGGGGAAGGATAAAAAAATCAACCAGGACACCTCTCCTTATACATATCCAGTGACCCATGCTAGAGATTGTGGATGTCAGCTGGGGACAATACTGAGCTCTGAGGAAGGGTCTTAAGGCCTGAAATGTGAACTGACACTTGTTTTCCCACAGATGCTGCCTTGAGTATTTGCAGCCTTTTCTGTTTTTGTTAACCAGTCACAAGATGAAAAAAAAACTCCCATTGGACGCAATGCCAGCTTGTTTTTAACACTGTACTAATATTACTTGCATTGTTCTCTTTTGCAGTGTGAACTACAGAATTCAACATGAAATTATTAGGTGCCTGAAAGCTTTTATGAACAACAAGGCAAGTGTTTTAATATTATTACAGAAAGAGCAATGTCGGATGGATTGGTGTTCGATCCACTGAGTAGAACTTCAGTTTTTTAAGACTCTGAAGTTTTTGTAGGTCCTCATTGACCATTTTCTCGTGCCTGTAAGCACCAAATATTATCACCTATAGAGTAACTTTGGAATGCAGCATTGGGACATTTTTTGCTTTGCAAAAGCATCAATGCTCAGAAGCTTCATTAGTCCTGTGGCTCATGTCAACTTTTTTGTTTCTCCTTGTAGAGTTCAGGTAATGTGCATCACTAAAGATAGCACACAAGGGGAAAAAAAAAATCAAAGCGGGTGGTATAAAGTCTCGGAGTGCTTTCTGCTCTCCTTCCTTCCTCCCCCCATCGTGATACATTACCTATTGGAAAATACCATTTTTGAAGTAACCTCAACGGTACCTTGCATTTTGACTGCTCCTTCCCTCCCGAGGTAATGTTAGTTTTACAGGAGGGCTTCAAGATGATCTCGGGTCTTTCCGTGGTCTGGTAAATGTTCTATTAGTGCAGCTGGCAAGGTTTGCTCAAGTATTGACCTAGGCCGTGACCACTGTAATTCTTTGCCCTTCCTTCACCACCCCAGCATCAGTATGAGGTTTCCAGCTAGCTCTATGCCTGAGGACTCTGGGATTGGCAGCTGCCCTTCTGATGCAAGGCATTGAACGCTTGTAAATAAAACAACAAGGGAAAAAAAAATAATTTGGATATTCACAACAGGTCCCTTAGCATCTGAAAAAAGAAAAGACAGGTTGATGTTAAAAACACAAACATTTATCACTAGCAGGTATTTTGTTAATTTATTCATTAGTGCTTCTTATGGAAGGTGGAGTAATTTTATTTCAACTTTCACTTCGCAGTATGGGATAAAAATGATGCTGGATTCCGAAGATGGCATTCTGCTGTTGGTGAAGGCTGTCGACCCTAATGCTCCAGCCATGATGATTGATGCTGTAAAGCTCTTGTCTGCTATTTGCATCCTGTCGCAACCTGAGAACCTGTAAGTGTATGATTCTTTAAAAGCAACATTTGTTGCACGTACTATGTTTGCATATTTAATAACAGAGAGTCACTGATACATGAACCATTGTATGTATCTTTGTGCAAAAGCACATACTTCTCTGTTCATAGTATCATCATAGTAGGTACAGCACAGGAGGAGGCCATTTGGTCCATCGTGCCTGTGCTGGCTCTTCGAAAGAGCTATCCAATTAGTCCCGTTGCCCCGCTCTTTCCCCATAGCCGTGGAAATGTTTTCCCTTCAAGTATTTATCCAATTCTGTTTTGAAAGTTACTATAGAACTTGCTTCCACCACCCTTTCAGGAAGTGCATTCCAGATCATAGCAACTTGCTGTGTAAAAAAATATTTCCTCGTGTCGCCTCTGGTTCTCTTGCTGATCACCTTAAATCTGTGTCCTCTGGATAGCGACTCGTCTGCCACTGGAAACAGTTTTTCCTTATTTACTCTATCAAAGCCCTTCAAGATTTTGAACACCTCTATCAAATCTCCCCATAACCTTTTCTGTCTAAGGAGTACGACCCCAGCTTCTCCAGTCTCTCCACATAACTGAAGTCCCTCACCCCTGGCACCATTCTAGTAAATCTCTCTGCACCCTCTCTAAAGCCTTGACATCCTTCCTAAAGTGTGGTGCCCAGAATTGAACACAATACTCCAGCTGAGGCCTAATCAGTGTTTTATTAAGGGTTAGCATAACTTCCTTGCTTTTGTACTCTTCTATTAATAAAGCCCAGGATCCCATATGCTTTTTTAACAGCCTTCTCAACTTGTCCTGCCACCTTTAAAGATTTGTGTATGTGCACCCCCAGGTGTCTCTGTTCCTGCACCCCCTTCAAAATTGTACCATTTCGTTTATATTGCCACTCCTTATTCTTCCTACCAAAATGCATCACTTCACACTTCTCTGCGTTAAATTTCATCTGCCATGTGTCTGCCCATTTCACCAGTCTGTCTATGTCCTCCTGAAGTCTATCTTACACATTGTTTATTACATTTCCAAGTTTCGTGTAATCTGCAAACTTTTGAAATTATATCCTCTATACCCAAGTCCAAGTCATTAATATATGTCAAAAAGATTAGTGGTCCTAATACTGACCCCTGGGGAACACCACTGTATACTTCCCTCCAGTCTGAAAAACAACCGTTCACTACGACTCTCTGCTTTCTGTCCCCTAGCCAATTTTGTATCCACGCTGCCATTGTCCCTTTAATTTTGCTAACAAGTCTATTATGTGGTACTTTATTAAATTACTTTTGAAAGTCCATATAAGCATCAACCACACTACCCTCATCAGCCCTCACCATTACTTCATCAAAGAACTCAATCAAGTTAGTCAAACACTATGTTCCTTTAACAAATCTGTGCTGACTTTCATTTATTAGCCCATATTTTTCCAAGTGCCAATTTATTTTGTCCCGGATTATTGTCGCTAAAAGTTTCCTCATCATTGACGTTAGGCTGACTGGCCTGGTTTATCCCTCTACCCTTTTTTGAACAGGGGTGTAACACTTGCAATCCTCCAGTCCTCTGGCCCCATCCCCATATCTAAGGAGGATTGGACGATTGTGGCCAGAGCGTCTGCAATTTTCACCCTTACTTCCCTCAGTAACGTAGGATGCAGTTGAACTGCCACTTCTGGTCATTTGCAGTTAACTTTCTGCAAGCTACCTCTTCAAGTTGATGTAAAATTGTAGAGTAAGGCTCAGTAACTGCAGGGTCACTTTTGGCTTTTGGAGGATTGACTGATGCAAGCTCAAATGGATCTTGGAAAGAGGAAACCAATGGCACAGGCATTGAACAGGGAAGATTGCCACAAATGGATTGTATAAAAGTCAGGGTTACTGAAAGAAATATCATAAGAAATAAATCACTGGTTAGGCTTTAGCTAGAGTATTGTGTCCAATTCTGGGTACCATGCTGTAGAAAAGATGTCAAGGGCTAGGTGAGGGTTTAGAGCAGATTTACTAGAATGCTACCAGGGATGAGGGACTTCAGTTATGTGGAGAGATTGGAGAAGCTGGGATTGTTCTCCTTAGAGCAGAAAAGGTTAAGGGGAGATTTAATAGAGGTGTTTAAAATTATGAGAGGTTTTAACAGTGTGGATATGGAGAAACTGTATCCACTAGCAGGAGGGTCGATAACCAGATGACACAGGTTTAAGATAATTGACAAAAAAGCCAGGGGGGTGATGAGAAGAAACTCTTTTATTCAGCGAAAGAACGGTGGAAGCAGATTCAGTACTAACTTTCAAAGGTAGCGGAACATTTGGATAAACATAATTTAATAGGACAAAGTCAGCATGGCTTTACGAAGGGGAAGTCATGTCTGACAAATTTGCTTGAGTTCTTTGAGGACATAACGTACAGGGTGGATAAAGGGGAACCAGTGGACGTAGTGTATTTAGACTTCCAGAAGGCATTCGACAAGGTGCCACATAAAAGATTATTGCTCAAGATAAAGAATCACTGGATTGGGGGTAATATTCTGACATGGGTGGAGGATTGGTTATCTAACAGGAAGCAGAGAGTTGGGATAGATGGTTCATTCTCGGACTGGCAACCAGTAGCCAGTGGTGTTCTGCAGGGGTCGGTGCCGGGCCCCCAACTCTTTACAATCTATATTAATGATTTGGAGGAGGGGACCGAGTGTAATATATCAAAGTTTGCAGATGATACAAAGATAGGAGGGAAAGTAGAGAGTGAGGAGGACATAAAAAATCTGCAGGGGGATATAGACAGGCTGGGTGAGTGGGCGGAGATTTGGTAGATGCAATACAATATTGGAAAATGTGAGGTTATGAACTTTGGCAGGAAAAATCAGAGAGCAAGTTATTGTCTTAATGGCGAGAAACTGGAAAGTACTGCAGTACAAAGGGATCTGGGGGTCCTAGTGCAAGAAAATCAAAAAGTTAGTATGCAGGCGCAGCAGGTGATCAAGAAGGCCAATGGAATGTTGGCTTTTATTGCTCGGGGGATAGAATATAAAAACAGGGAGGTATTGCTGCAGTTATATAAGGTATTGGTGAGACCGCACCTGGAATACTGCATACAGTTTTGGTGTCCATACTTAAGAAAAGACATACTTGCTCTCGAGGCAGTACAAAGAAGGTTCACTCGGTTAATCCCGGGGATGAGGGGGCGGAAATATGAGGAGAGGTTGAGTAGATTGGGACTCTACTCATTGGAGTTCAGAAGAATGAGAGGCGATCTTATTGAAACATATAAGATTGTGAAGGGGCTTGATCGGGTGGATGCGGTAAGGATGTTCCCAAGGATGGGTGAAACTAGAACTAGGGGGCATAATCTTAGAATAAGGGGCTGCTCTTTCAAAACTGAGATGAGGAGAAACTTCTTCACTCAGAGGGTAGTAGGTCTGTGGAATTTGCTGCCCCAGGAAGCTGTGGAAGCTACATCATTAAATAAATTTAAAACAGAAATAGACAGTTTCCTAGAAGTAAAGGGAATTAGGGGTTACGGGGAGCGGGCATGAAATTGGACATGAATTTAGATTTGAGGTTAGGATCAGATCAGCCATGATCTTATTGAATGGCTGAGCAGGCTCGAGGGGCCGATTGGCGTACTCCTGCTCCTATTTCTTATGTTCTTATGTTCTTAAAAGGTAATTGGATATATACTTAAAAAGGAAACGTTTGCAGGGCTATGGAGAAAGAGCAGGGGAGTGGGACTAATTGGTAGCTCTTTCAGAGTGCCAGCACAGGCATGATGGACCAAATGGCCTCCTGTGCTTTGATTTTATGATTCTAAGTAAGGAATATACTTTCCTTTGTTCGCTAATATTATTGCGAGCACAAATCAGGTTGTCCGTCTTGTACTCTCGCTGCCTTTTTTGCTAACGCTAATGAATGGAGGAAAATATACTCCTAAAAGGCCATTAGCAAAATGGAACATAAATAGTGGCAAGGGAGAGCCAAAGGATTTTTTTTTGTTTAGCTATTAACAAAGATTGTTGATGAATTGTGGATGTAGTTATTTTTAGCTCTAGTCTTTAATGCTTTTAGATAATTGAATTACGAGTTATAAAAAAAATAGCAAATTAAATGTATTGAAGGCATCTGGACCAGACATTATACACTCTAGAGCCATCAAGAAAATAAGAGGGGAACTGGGTGAGGTTCAGAGGAATATTTTTTGAAATTTTATATAAAGAGCTATAACTGAGTAGTGAGCAATAGCAAATGTTATCTTGACATTCAAAAATAGATGAACCTGGAAATTATAGTCCCGTTAGTCTAACAAGCACTTGATCATTTTATCGGATACCATCTATCCATGATCATCTAAAGATCACAGGTGCCATGGATTCATGCCTCACAAATCTAATGGAATTCTTTAAGACGGTAACTATCTGCTTGGATTTGCAAAAAAATACTGGATGTTAGGTTAGAAGTGAATGACACATCAGTCAATTCAATTGGAAAATAGTACATCCATTGAAATCCAGCAGTAGCACAAATGATTAATATCGATCAGTATAGTTGATTGTCGATGTATACTGTATGGCTGAGTAGCATTGCTCGCCTGTTCAAGTTGGAGGTTCCAGTGACACAATGCACATAATTGCTCGAGTTTTTCTCTTGATTTACAATATGTACAGAAGACTTACAGAATTGGAGCATTGCAGCACCAACGCACTCTGTATATCACAGTTTGCAGTACAGATAACTCGTACGCCTTAGGTCGGCTAACATGTCATAATGATTATTAAGGCTAAATGTCGTAGAGACCACACCTGGTCCACTCTGTATTTAGTCTGAACGATGGTACTGTAATGTAGCTTAACAGCTCTGATGTTTGATTTGGAGATACAGGATTACACACATACCTTGCAATGTTTCACTCCAATAGCTTGTAAAATTGGACATCTTAATTCTTTTAACACAATAGGAGTTCAGCATATTGGGAGTTTTGGGTCAGCATTGACTCTAACACAGGAGCTGTCATCTGTTCTTTGTGATTGGTTCAGTAGGATCTTTTCCGTGGACAGCATTACTGCATTCAGTTCTGGGCACCGCATCTCAGGGAGGATACATTGGCCTTGGGGGTGCAGCACAGATTCAACAGAATGATACTGGGGCTAAATGGGTTAAATTATGAGGACAGGTTGCATAGACTAGGCTTGTACTCACTTGCTGTAGAGATGCCGGTGATGGACTGGGGTTGACAATTGTAAACAATTTTACAACACCAAGTTATAGTCCAACAATTTTATTTGAAATTCACAAGCTTTCGGAGGCTTCCTCCTTCCTCAGGTGAATGTGGAAATGAAATCCTCGAACCTTTCGCATTTATAAATCACAGAACAATGCCTGGTGATTACAGGTAGTCTTTCCAACTGCCCGTTGCCAAGGCAATCACAGTGTGCAGACAGAGAGGTGTTACCTACAGGGCCACCGAATATACAAACAACCAAAAAAAAACAGAGAGAGAGAGAGAGGCAGAAACATCCGGAAGGAAGAGAAAGACAGCAAATGACCCGTTATATTAAAAACAGATAACTTTTGTTCGCTGGTGGGGTTACGTGTAGCGTGACATGAACCCAAGATCCTGGTTGAGGCCGTCCTCATGGGTGCAGAACTTGGCTGTCAATTTCTGCTCGATGATTTTGTGTTGTCGTGTGTCTCAAAGGCCGCCTTGGAGAATGCTTACCCGAAGGTCGGTGGCTGAACGTCCTTGACTGCTGAAGTGTTCCCCAACTGGGAGGGAACCCTCCTGTCTGGCGATTGTTGCGTGGTGTGCGTTCATCCGTTGATGAAGGATGAACGGACACCGCGCAACAATCGCCAGACAGGAGGGTTCCCTCCCAGTCGGGGAACACTTCAGCAGTCAAGGACATTCAGCCACCGACCTTCGGGTAAGCATTCTCCAAGGCGGCCTTCGAGACACACGACAACGCAAAATCGTCGAGCAGAAATTGATAGCTAAGTTCCGCACCCATGAGGACGGCCTCAACCAGGATCTTGGGTTCATGTCACGCTACACGTAACCCCACCAACGAACAAAAGTTATCTATTTTTAATATAACGGGTCATTTGCTGTCTTTCTCTTCCTTCCGGATGTTTCTATGTTTCTGCCTCTTTTTTTTGGTTGTTTGTATATTTGATGGCCCTGTTGGTAACACCTCTCTGTCTGCACACTGTGATTGCCTTGGCAACGGGCAGTTGGAAAGACTATCTGTAATCACCAGGCATTGTTCTGTGATTTATAAATGCGAAAGGTTCGAGGATTTCATTTCCACGTTCACCTGAGGAAGGAGGAAGCCTCCGAAAGCTTGTGAATTTCAAATAAAATTGTTGGACTATAACTTGGTGTTGTAAAATTGTTTACAATTGTACTCACTTGAGTATAGAAGATTAAGGGGTGATCTAATTGAAGAGTTTAAGATGATTAAAGGATTTGATAGGGTAGATAGAGAGAAACTCTTTCCTCTGATCGGGGAGTCCAGAACAAGGGGCATAACCTTAAATTTAGAGCTAGGCCGTTCAGGGGTGATGTCAGGAAGCACTTCTTCACACAAAGGGTAGTGGAAATCTGGAACACTCTCCCTCAAAAAGCTAGGTCAATTGAAAATTTAAAAACTGACATTGATAGATTTTTATTAGGCAAGGATATTAAAGATTACAGAACCAAGGCGGGTAGATGGCGTTAAGATACAGATTAGCCATGATCTACTTGAATGGCGGAACAGGCTTGAGGGGCTGAATGGCCTACTTTCGTTCCTATGTTCCTACAACATCTCATTCAAAGGACGGCATTTCCTATAGCTGTCGTCCGTTGCAGCCAAGTCTCCACACCTCCTCCCAGGATGAGGTTTAAACCCTCAAAGTGCTGCTAATATTTGCACATGCGTAACTCAATTATTTTTTTTATATATATATTAAATTACAATTTTGTGAAGGGGTTTTGCTTACAATAAGATATGTAATAAGATATGAATGTTAAAAAGGGAGTTGAAATTAGAAAGGTTAGCTGTACGTTGTGAAGTGATTATTGGAAATGTGGAATTATTAGCGGCTGCTTAACACAGGTTTCTGTTAACACTCTTCCTTTCCAGACATGAAAAAGTACTGGAAGCACTGACGGAGAGAGCAGAGCAGAAGGATAGTGAAAGGTTCAAACCACTGTTGGATGGATTGAAGATCGAACAGAGCATACCACTGAAGGTAAGTCATACTTCTGAAAAGACAAATGGGGGAAAAACACAGTCCATTTAAAAAAAAAAATTGGTTTCATGTTTGATTTATGTTGCTGTTCTAAATTTGCTTTTGATGGAAGGTTAGTACCTCTTTTATTGGTGCTGTTATACTTTGAGTGTACCCTCTATTCTTTTCGG
This sequence comes from Heptranchias perlo, assembly GCF_035084215.1. Taxonomy (NCBI): domain Eukaryota; kingdom Metazoa; phylum Chordata; class Chondrichthyes; order Hexanchiformes; family Hexanchidae; genus Heptranchias; species Heptranchias perlo. Next base: position 9,894,787 of record NC_090338.1, on the reverse strand, counting down.
AATTAGGTGTGTGCACATGCGTCGTGGTGGTAATGGAGCTGCTTTTTTTTTTAGTGCTGCTCTCCTTTTTAAATATGGTGTTATGTATGAAATATATGGATCTGCTAGATGCAGGCTAAAAACCTGGCACTATGACTTAAGTAAGTTGCTGCTGTTCCTCGGCTGGACCTCTTTGGTGGAACATCTCACACCAGTGAAGTCTCTCTCTACAGCGTATGAGTGGGGGAAGGGGGCGAAGGGTGAGAGCGCCAAAACAATGATTTAATTTGGATTTTCCCCTTAGTACTTACACCTGCTGTTGACCGAACTCGGAGCCTCATTACGGGACATGGGTTTAGGAGGTGTTTTCAAGCCTGTTACTCTTCCAGCTGAGGGACTGCATTTTTAAGGAAGGAAGTCCCTGAAATCACCACTTGTGCCTGCACAAAGGGACTTGGTAGACCTTTCTAGTCCCATACCAACATGGTTGTATCTTAACTGCCTCTGGTCTCTGATAAGCCACTCAGTTGTATCAAACCGCTACAAATAATGGACTGCAGCGGTTCTAGAAGAACATCTGCAACCATCAACTCAGGGCAGCTAGGGGATGGACAATAAATGCTGGCCCTGCCTGCGATGCCCACATGTATGAGAACAAATTATTTTTTTAAAGTGTCACTTCGCGGAGAATGACAGAGTCTGGAACAACTGGTTTCCTCATAGTTTTGCAATATTTATTTTTGGTTTTGCCTTTTCCTACGTCCTCTCCCTCCTTTCCTGATTTTTTTTTTCCTGGAGTTTGATCCCCTGAACACTGGCAGCCCCTCCAGTACCTTGCCCAAATGGCCGTTTTCATAAGTGAGCCTTGACAGTGAGTATAGGCAGACCATGGGGTGGATCAAGGCTGACCTGGCTTGACTGCCTCCTATGCCTCTTTTCCAAAAGGGGCCAAAAGGGTTAAATCATGAGGGCAGGTTGCATAGACTAGGCTTGTCTTTCCTTGAGTGCAGAAGATTATGGGGTGAACTAATTGAGGTGTATAAGATGATTGAAGGAGGTAAAAGGGAGATTGGAAGAAACTATTTCCTCTGTTGAGAGAGTCCAGAACAAGGGAGCATAACCTTAAAATTAGAGCCAGGCCATCCAGGGGGGATGTCAGGAAGCACTTCTTCACAAAGAGGGTAGTGGAAATCAAGAACTCTCTTCCCCCCCAAAAAAGCTGTTGAGGTTGGGGGTCAGTTGAAAATTTCAAAACTGAGATTGGTAGATTTTTGTTAGGCAAGGATATTAAGGGTTACGGAACCAAGGCTGGTAAATGGAGTTTAGATACAGATCAGCCATAATCTAATTGAATGGTGGAACAGGCTCGAGGGGCTGAATGGCCTTCTCCTGTTCCTTTGTTCCTCAGAACATTCAGGTGCAGGAACCTCGACTGATTCTTTTCTTCTCTGGGCCACCAACCGTTGCTCTGGCTGAGAACAGCTGACTCGGCACGGATCAGCCTGGGGATCCTTCCTCAACAATCATGCTGTTTCTTCAAATTATCTCTGCTGTTTATGTTTCTTTTGTAATAATGATTGGATTTCAGTAACGAGGCACCAACGATACAATTTTCTTTTAACTGCTCTGGAATTCTTTTTTTTGGGTCAGGTGGCATGCATGCAGTTTATTAATGCCCTCATCATTCCCGCTGACGAACTTGACTTCAGAATTCACTTGCGGAGCGAATTCATGCGTTCAGGTCTCAATCAAGTCTTACCGGTGAGCGCTCTCGTTATCCTCTGGGTTTTCGGCCTCTTATGAAATTTTAAATGAACGATGTACGTACAAACTTGCAACAATTTAAAATGGGTAGATGACTTGTAAGGAAAATAAAAATCGGACGCCAAAGCCACAGAAGGAGCCATTAGGCGAGTTGATCAAAAACTTAGTCACTGAGGTAGGTTTTAAGGAGGGTGTTAAAGGAGGAGAGGGAGGTGGAGAAATGTTGTGGTTCCGGTAGGAAATTCCAGAGCATGTGGCCCAAGTGGCTGAAGGTAATGCTATCAGTGGTAGGGCAAAGGGAGGGGGGCCGTCAGAGCCAGAAGAACGAAGAGCTTGGGGGTTGGGGGGGGTGCAGCGGGGAAACGTAATGCTGAGGAAGGTTACAGAGATGGGGATGGATGAGGCTATGGTGAGATTTGAACACACGAATGGGAATTTTAAATATGAGGTGTTGGGGAACTAAGAGCCAGTGTAGGTCAGCAAGCACAGGGATGATAGGCGAATGGAACTAGTTACGGAATGGGACACAGGCAGCAGAGTTTTGGATGAGCTGAGGTTTATGGAGGGTGAAGGATGGGAGGCCTGTTAAGAGAGCATTGGAAGTGACAAAAGCACAAATGAGGGTTTCGACGGCAGAATGGCTGAGGTAGGGGCGGAGGTGGACAATGTTATTGGGGTGGAAGTATTTGGTCTTTGTGATGGAGAGTATAAGGGGTCGAAGGCTCACTTTGTGGCCTTAATAGGCTTCTGAGGTTGCAAACGGTTTGGTTCTGCCTGGGACAGTGGCCGTGAATGGTTGTGGGGGAGGGGGGGCGGATGGAATGGGTGGCGAGGGAACGGAGTTTGTGGCAGGGGCTGAAAATAACGGCTTCGGTCTTTCCAATATTTAACTGCGGGGAAATCGTGGTGATCCAAGATTGCGTGGTGGACAAGCAATCTGACAGCACAGAGGCAGTGAAGGGGTCACGGGAGGTGGGGAAGAAGTTAAGCTCGGTATCATCAGCGTACACGTGAAAGCTGACCCCATATGAAGTCTCCTTTCTCATATCGTCTTTAAAAACTTTTAATAAAAAAACTTGCCTCCTTACAGGGACCTTGACCCAAACATTCATATTAAGTTTATAAGTTTTTTTTTAAGTCCACACATTTTAGTACTCTAGGACATAAAGTGTTCAAACTTCAGAAGTATTCACAAGCACGTAGAGGAATCTGTAATATTGTCTCACTTACTATTTTTTTTTAGGAATTGAGAAAGATTGAAACAGAAGAGCTTAATGTGCAGCTGAATGTTTTTGATGAGCACGGGGAGGAAGATTCAGATGATTTGAAAAACCGGCTGGATGATATTCGGATAGAAATGGAATATCCTTCTCAATGGCGCTTGGTGGCGCCGGGTAGCTGTGTGGCTGTGCGTGTTTCACAAAGTTAGCTTTAGTTTTTCAAGAAAACTGTAACCGTGGCAACAGACGAGGTGTTGAAGCTTCCCTCTTTACGCAGAGATGAACAGTTAAATTTGCCCAAACTTTGAGTACGGTGATCAGGCTGGGCAGTCACCTGGTTTTATTTGGTTCTAGCGGAATTTGTTGAACTTCGAATCCTGCTTCCCAAAAACCAAATTGTTTTGAAATAAAACTTTATATCAGAATAAGGTCACTCAGTTACTCCCATGTGTTTCCGGTCCAGTCCCGCTCTCCTATCCTCTCGGGGTGCTATAAGTACCCTGTACCTTTTCTAAACATGGCCTGATTTGCCTGGTGTAGATACTGTTGTATTTTACCCCCGCGGTGCTCTCTAGTGCCACTCTCCTTGCCCTGACCCCACAGAATGGTCTGCACAATACGGGTAATTGGAACAATCTGCTTTGTATTCTTGCCTGTGCCACTGCATGTATCTGTTTGAATCTGGGTACCTAGTGACATAAGAAATGCCTGCCTCGGGACGTTTTACTACATTAGAGGTGTTGTATAAATGCAAGTTGTTGTTGCTCCCTCGTTAGTGGACCATTACTGCCTCGAAGGAATGGGAGCGATGCGGGAGGTGCTGGCAGTATAAACTTTGGTAAGTAGTATACGTGCACATTCGAATGCCATCGATTTTGAGACTGAACAAAGCACTCTAATGGGATGTGCTGCAAAAATCTAATTAGTGTTAGGTGATGATGGCAATCAGGCCTGGTGTGTGGTATATAGGTCTCCAAGGTAGCTTTAATCATTGGCTGTGTTTTTCCTCTAGCTTTCCATCATGGGATTCGCCACATTAAAAGCCCATTTGTTACTTAAACTATAAGGGTTAATGAACTGATCGAAAGTTACCACTATACTGTTATGCAATAGTTTTATGTGAATTTTAGTTTGAGTTTGGGTGTGAGGACTGTAGTCCACCCCGTGGAAATAAAATTGTTTATAGATTCCTTCCTGTTGAGCTAATTTACAATATGCAAACTGTGGAAGGTTTGCAGCATTGTGTCAAAAACTGAAAGTGACTTCTCATCACCCTTGGGTTAGAAATTTCCTGTCTTGCATTTTGAAGGGAAAATTCTAACCTTGGTTTCTTTTGCAAATGGGCTTCCTGGCAACTGTGTTTCTGTCAGTGAGTTGTCCAAACATTGCGTCACTTGGGAGCTGATGTAGCTTCAGCAGATAAACAAAATTCAACGGGCTTCCTTTATTTAGGCGTACTCTGTGATTGTTGTTTTTTTTTGCATCCCCTCTTTTTAACTGTCAACAAGTTGAGTGTTTCCTTCTGTCTCAGAACACATGTGTAAGGACTTTTCACTGCCGATCTTAGCCCAATGTTGTTTTAGATGTTTTTCACTTTATTTTCGGCATCAAAACTAGGAGAAAATCGAGGTGAGGGGAGGGGGTGAATTCAAGCTCAAAAAACAGGGTAAATTCAGAGAAAACCTGTTTATTTTGAACATCATGAAAACCTCAAGAAAACAAGCGAGGGACTAACAAGGCACAATTAAGTTAAATGGCAACCCACAATTATTTATACATTTATGGGTTTCATTTGCAGTTACGCCAGGTCTGGCAAGTATATTCTCTCAGCACTTGTGTTAAACTATGTAGTAACAAGTACAGAGGAGATAGAATCATACAGCACACAAGGAGACAATTCGCCCCATTGTGCCTGTGCTGGCTCCTTGAAAGAGCTATCCAATTTAGTCCCACTCCCCCTGCTCTTTCCCCACAGCCTTGCAAATTTTTAAGTTTTTATCCAACACCCTTTTGGAAGTTACTATTGAATCTGCTTCCACCACTCTTTCAGGCAGTGCATTCCAGATCGTAACAACTCGCTGCATAAAACAATTTATGCATATTGCCCCTCTTTTTTTTGCCAATTACCTTAAATCTGTGTCCCCTGGTTATCGACCCTCCTGCCAGTGGAAACAGTTTCTCCCTATGTTTCCATGAAGGAATAAACCTAAGTATTCACAATTTTTCAGGCTTTGGTATCTGATTCGGAACATATAAAGTGGGATTTCTTGAAGTTATATATACGCTGATACCAAACCGGGAGGTGGAGGAGATTGGCTGCAAATAATAGAACCGATAGATGAAATACAGAGCGATCCAGATCGATCGTGGGGAATTAGCCGGCAAGTGACGGCTGTTGTTTAATTTGGACAAATGCAAGCTCATGAGACAGAAGAGAAAGGGGAGTAACCAGTGGGAATACGAGATGGGCAGTAGGACACAACACTGGAGAGGAATCGCTGATGCTATTTGCGCAGTGTAAGACAGCAGTAAACCCGATCTTGGGGCGATAGTAAGCAGAGTGCAAGGCCAAGTGGTAATGGTCGGCTTGTATAGAATGCTGGTTTGGTTCCACTACTGGTACCCTACTCCAACGGAGACAATCTGGCTTTGGAAATAGGTACAGAAGAGCGCAATTGAATTACTGCTGGTTATTAGTTATGTGAGCTACAAGGGAAGACTAAGATAGCTGGGGATATTTACACTGGAGAAAAGAAATTTCAGGGTGACATTCTCAAAGTTCAAGATTCTAAGAGATAACTATAAAACTGAACCTTGATAAACTGCTGGACATAACCACAAACTCTAAACTCCAACATGGACTTGAACTCAAAAGAGGGAAAATGAGCAGGCTTTAAAAACTTAACACAAAATGCCCAGACCCTGACCTTAACACAGAGGCGGGTAATGTCAGCAAATTCAAGTGGAAGCTAATTTTTTTTTTGAGAAAAGAAACAGTAGAAGTTTATAGTGCAGAAGGAGGAAATTCACCCCATGATGTCTGAGCCTGCTCTTTGCTAGAACAATACAAAACTAATATCACAGAGATACGGTGTGTTTTTTTTAAAACTTTTGAGATTGACCAGGTGAACTGCAAATGTCTTTATAGGTCCTGTACATCTTTGTTTTATGAGCAATTTTTGCAGATTTTAATTTTTTTACTTATAGTACATTAGTGTGTCTGAGTATATAGTATTAGTCTTTTAAAGGATTCTCCATTCAAACCACTTCTTATGCAGTGGTGGTTTTATTTTTGCCTGATCACTTTGTATTTCTATTTTTGTTATATCCTTAAGGGTTGCAGTGAATGGAATGTGACCCAGTGTCTCCAGAATTGGAAGTAAATTGATTTTAGTGTTGTCTGCGGTTTTGCTCCAGTTTCAAGTAGACACAGAACAAATCTGTCCTATAAATTATGCGCAGTTCAAACAAAATGCCTAGTGTGTGAATGGGGCCTGAATATAGTACTGTATGTGGCTTTCAAATTTCATTGCCTTTGTCCATTAACAAAAAACAGCTAAAGTTTTCAGTTCCATCAACCAGTGTATTACTGGTTGCTATTATGGGCCCATACCACATGGGGGCAGCAAAACTACAGCAATAGGAAGGTCCCCCCTCCAACCCCAGTAACTTCCATGAGTTTGTGCTAAAAACATCTGGTTCGGATCTCCATTCACTGTTAGGGGCCACGTTGTGGTGAAAACAGACCTTCAAATCATAAACGCAGTGGCGCCTGCACAAAATGGATACGTATCTCATCCGTGGAATGTCCTTGTCTGAGCTGCTAGCATTCAGCCGTAACTGAAGCATTGATCCTGCCGTAAGCCTTCAGCTGCGTCAGTCCACAATTTACTTGATGCTAAGCATCATCGGCCTGAATCTCTCAAAATAGATTTGGGGTGGCAATTAATGGACAGAAAGACGACCGCAATGTATGGTCGCTATTTTTTTTTTTAAAACCTCAATTACATGAATATTTATTCAACAGAATCCAAAGTCAGTTTTAATCATGATAGTTATTTTTCTACCACAAATTTCTCCACTTTCTGAAAGCTTTAACCCGTGTTGGGACATGGACCTTGTCAGTCTCCTGTGCCTCACCCAATTATTCATTCCTCAGGCGCGAGTCTAGTTGGTGAATGTTGATGGACTGTTCAGCTATTTGGAGAGGGGAGGGAGACAGCAGATGCTCAACAGAGGCCCAGCCACATGCAGCCCCAGCAGGGGTCGCTGTTCAGATGAGCGGGAACCCCGACTGTGTATTTTTTTCCCCACCACCCAGGGGTGCTGAGGCCATTTTGTAACTTCTCCTTCTGCTACCTCAGCTGAAATCAGTTAACTCAGAACAGAACAGTTCTGTTCTGTTTTGATAGAGTAGATAGCAAGAAACTGACAGGAGGGTCGGTAACCAAAGACACAGATTTAAGATAATTACCAGGAGTGAGAGGAGGAGAAATTTTTTTTTTTACACACAGCGAGTTGTTATGATCTGTAATTCACTGCCTGAAAGGGTGGTGGCAGTCGTTTCAATAATAACTTTTAAAAGGGAATTGGATAAATACTTGAAAAGGAAAAATTTGCAGGGCTACGGGGAAAGAGCCAGGAGAATGGGCAGGTACAGGCACGATGGGCCGAATGGTCTCCTGTGCTGTATGATTCTGTGAACGTTTTCTTTAGTATGGAGACACGTTTAATGTGGATTTCAAAATACAAGGCCAATGTGGCACTTTTGATAATATGGAGTGTTTTGCTAATACTGAAGAATGGAAAACATCACAGAAGTTATGAATGTAATGGATATCATGAATCCAAGCCTTTCCTTGATTTTTTTTTTCTTTTTAAATCCCTGTAGGATATCATAGTAAACCATATCTGCATGCCATTGTCGGCTGTTGTTAATGTTGCCGGGATCAAATTTAAGTGCATAGTCGTGGCTTTGTAATTGATCACTGGTATTTTTAGGGATCTATGTTTAAACTACGTTCAGTGAAAGTGATGGAGTTTGACTTTTGTTTTACAAAAAGGTTTTCAAGCTTTCATGGCAAGTGATACATGTTATCATGAGTGAATTGCAATTTTAAGTGAAGGCTTTAACGACAAACTTCAAGGCCATTAGGGTTAGTAAGCAGCCTACGTTAACTCATTGGGGGTTTTTCAGTAGTATATCTATTTTAAGCCTTTCAACTATACAGGTTTGGGGCTGGTAAACGCATAGCCAAAATAGTAGAATATAAGGCAGGGAGTCCTGACCAAACCATCTAGTGCTCTGGTCAGACCGCATCTTGAGTACTGCGTTCAGTTCTGGTTGCCAAGACACGAGGGAGACATTCAAGCACTGGAGGCAGTGCATACGAACAATGACTGACAGGAAAAGACCCTCTGATCCATCCAGCCTGTCCCACACAACTGCGATGCCTTGACTATCACAATACACTCCCCACTCCACCCTAAAGCCATGTGATCTCCTGGGAGAGGCGAAAGAAACAGAAGAACCATGAGGCTGATCTGTAGTGTCAAATGTCTGACTTGTGCGGAAAGACTGGAGACACTTGGGCTTTTCAACATGGAAAGGAGGTGTCTGAGAGGTGATCTTAGAGGTAAAAAGAATGGTTGAGGGTACGGGAAAGTCAAACTGGAAGACTATTTTAAATTAAGTTGCGAGAGTGGAACAAGGAGACATTGGTAATCACTGGTAAAAGGCAATTTAAGGACTGATGCACCTGGAAGTCCTTCACACAGAGTAATCAACAGAATGAATGGAATTTCCAGGTAAAATAGATGGAGCCAAAAGCCCTGGAATCATTTAAAGAGCAATTGGATCCTGCAGTGCGGACTGTAGGGTCTTTCTGGATGGATGAATAACGATAGGCCGAATGGCTTTCTATTTCCATAATTATCTTGTCATGTCAAGAAACTTCTGCACAGAGTGAACCAGGAAAGTTTTCTGGTAAAACGTGATAAAATCAACACTCGGGAATGGACTTATGGGTACAACAACTACGTACGTTTATATAGCATCTTTAACGTAGTAAACATCCCAAGACGCTTCACGGGAGCGTAATTAGACAAAAATTGACACCGAGCAGAAGAAGGTGCCATCAGGACAGGTGACCAAAAGCTTAGTCAAAGAGGTAGGTTTTAAGGAGTGTATTAAAGGAGGAGGGAGAGGTTTAGGGCCTAGGCAGCTGAAGGTGGGGCGAAGGAAATTGGGGATGCGCAAGAGGCCAGAATTGGAGGAGCGAAGAGACCTCTTGGGGTTGTCAGGCTGGAGGAGGCTACTGAAAGAGGGGGGGGCGAAATCATGGAGGGAATATTTGAGAGAGAGTTAATTGCTGAGATGGGTGGGAAAGTAAACTACAATTTTCCAGATAGCAAAACTATATATTAACTTTTGGGAAAACCTATTCTTTTTAGTTATGGGCAAAAGTCAGACAGTGTTGAGTGTTTGTGCTATTGGGATTTGGATGGTAGAGTTTTATTCTTGTATGATATTCTGTGAGTTAGCTGCACACATCGTTCAGCACACAACTGGAAATTTCAAACAAATTGCAAAATATGAACATATGAAAAGACCAGCTGGTCCATCAAGTCGACCCAAACAGTCATGATGCAACTCAGTATTGTGACCCCCAGGAGTCCCTCCCACCAGCAGTCCTGCAATCTATTGGGAGAAGCAAAAAAAAACACATTAAAAATCCCTACGGCATTTCAGAGAAAAAAAAATCTGGGAAATAGTTATGCGAACATACGAAAATGCTGGGCAGGAAAAGACCAACTTGTCCATCGAGCCCGCCCCACACGAATGATGCCTGGAGTATCATGACCAGACACTTCCCACCCTCAACAGCCATGTAATCTCCTGGGAGTGGTAAAAAAAAAACAGAAAAAGGAAAAACTTCTTCACTTAGTCATTGCAAAAGGCTGTTGAAAATGTTTAAATATAAATGGGTAAAGAACTTTTTTTTCATTTTTAAAGTAAGTTAAAACTTATTATGCCATCCCCTCTCCTTTCTTTCCTTCCCTATCTTCCTGAATACTTTGTAGCCAGGAATATAAAATACTCAATCCTCCCATTCTTTGAGCCAGGCCTCTGTTATTACCAATATATCATAGTTCCACGTGGCAACTTGAGCCTGCAGCTCACCAACCTTATGGGAGGGAAAGTAGAGAGTGAGGAGGACATAAAAAACCTACAAGGGGATATAGATAGGCTGGGTGAGTGGGTGGAGATTTGGCAGATGCAATACAATATTGGAAAATGTGAGGTTCTGCACTTTGGCAGGAAAAATCAGAGAGCAAGTTATTATCTTAACGGCGAGAAACTGGAAAGTACTGCAGTATAAAGGGATCTGGGGGTCCTAGTGCAAGAAAATCAAGAAGTTTGTATGCAGGTGCAGCAGGTGATCAAGAAGGCCAACGGAATGTTGGCTTTTATTGCTAGGGGGATAGAATATAAAAACAGGGAGGTATTGCTGCAGTTATATAAAGTATTGGTGAGACCGCACCTAGAATACTGCATACAGTTTTGGTGTCCATACTTGCTCTCGAGGCAGTACAAAGAAGGTTTACTCGGTTAATCCCGGGGATGAGGGGGTGGACATATGAGGAGAGGTTGAGTAGATTGGGACTCTACTCATTGGAGTTCAGAAGAATGAGAGGCGATCTTATTGAAACATATAAGATTGTGAAGGGGCTTGATCGGGTGGATGCGGTAAGGATGTTCCCAAGGATGGGTGAAACTAGAACTAGGGGGCATAATCTTAGAATAAGGGGCAGCTCCTTCAAAACTGAGATGAGGGGAAACTTCTTCAATCAGAGGGTGGTAGGTCTGTGGAATTTGCTGCCCCAGGAAGCTGTGGAAGCTACATTATTAAATAAATTTAAAACAGAAATAGACAGTTTCCTAGAAGTAAAGGGAATTAGGGGTTATGGGGAATGGGCAGGAAATTGGACATGAATTTAGATTTGAGGTTAGGATCAGATCAGCCATGATCTTATTGAATGGCGGAGCAGGCTCGAGGGGCCGATTGGCCTACTCCTCCTATTTCTTATGTTCTTATTAACCATGCTACGTGCATTCACGCACACGCAATCCAAAATAATCTTAGGTTGCCTTGCATTTGCCCCTGTCTGATCCCTCCTATTTCTGAACTATTCTTTAGTGCTATTTGTCCCTCCCAGTCCTTTGTGCACCTGTTTCTCCTCTCTAATGTTTCATCCTGGCGCCCGTCTCCTTTGAGTCCCATGTTTCTAGTCGTGCTGGGTTAAGATTCCCCAGGGAAAGGCGATCCCCTTCCCCAACCCTACTCAAGTGACCATTCTGCACGCGCAAGTTTACCTGGTTGTTTTGTTTCAATCGTAGGACAACATCCCATCCTGTCCTCACCCGATGCCCACGCATACCAACAGGTGTTGTCGCTGCATAGTCCATGGGCATTGAGGCCAAGTGTTGGTCTGGCTGAGACCAGCTAACTCAGAGTTTTTACATAGAATATACAGTACAGAAACCAGGCCATTTGGCCCAACAGGTCCATGCCATTGTTTATGCTCCTCACTGGCCTCCTCCCACCCCTCTTGATCAAACTCTATCAGCATAACCTTCCAGATATCAGCTAACTCAGCGCAGACCAAGGATTGAAACTGGGACGTTTTGATCTGTGTGATTTAGATTTGCAGTTTACCCACTAAATATCGGGAGGGGGGAATAATTCACATTTCTATTTTAAAATATTGAAGATTTTAAATCTAATTTTTATATTTGCAGTTCTTCCATGTAAATTGAGCCCCTGAGCAGAGATTAAAGAGTTAATTAAACTTTTTGTAGCACTTTTTAAAATTTGTAATCATTAGGTGGTATTATTTTTGATTGGGAGAAGTGATTGGGCTATTGAGATGATAATTGTTATGCAAATTTTATTTTTTCCTTGAAAAAGAGAGTGTCTAGCTTCAGGTAAGGCATTCCGTCTCCTTTAATTATAATTGCAAATGAATAGAGGGGAGTGGGGAGAAAAGGATGTTGCTATTTCACAAGCAGATGTAAGGATTGTGCAGTGATAATGGGGGGATATTAAAGACCCTGTAATTATGATGGTAGTACATAAAATCATTTAAATTCTGTGGCTTTATAACATTCAAGGCACATTTCTCTCTTAATTTTGCATTGAAGGTTGATATTAGGTATATAATGGCCACACTGTCTGTGAATCCTTCAAACAACCTAATGTGATTACCAATCAGTGTGTCTGCCTCATGCATAAATTTCCCAAAATAATCTTCTTATTCTATGACAGCAAATTATTCATTTTGCGTAAAAAGGAAAGGCTTGTGACCCAGTGGCATTGCTTCGTTAGTTCAGTTATACTCCCGCTCTGAGGTCATCTTGGCCTGCTATACTGACAGAAACCCATTTACACACAATTAACTGCTGCCCCAAACCAACCGTCAGATGCTAGGGATAACTCATTTCTGGGCTGCTGTAACGCCTTAGTTGAGTTTTGCCTTTTTTAAACTGGTTCCATCTATGCGGGTATCTCTGTTTTGCATCCTCTACGAACTGAACTAAGAGTTTTAAAAAAAATAAGAAGATGAAACAAAAAATGAAATGTTGAAAATCTGAGATAAAAATGGAAAATACTGGAAATGCACACTGGGTCAGTCGGCATATTCAAGTGAAAAGATGGGTCCCAATTTTGGGTTTGACCCTTCATTAGAAATCCCTATTTCCCGAATTTCCTGTTTTATTTCAGGAGTTGAGCTGAAACACGTTTTAAAGTGTCGTAAAGGTAAAGAAAGTGCAGGTCACAGTATCATCGACGAAGGAAGTGCAGGTGGGAGTATCGTCGACAGGAAGGAAGTGCGGGTGGGAGTATCGTCGACAGGAAGGAAGTGCAGGTGGGAGTATCGTCGACAGGAAGTGCAGGTCAGAGTATTATCGACAGGAAGGAAGTGCAGGTGGGAGTATCATCGACAGGAAGGAAGTGCAGGTGGGAGTATCATCGACAGGAAGTGCAGGTGGGAGTATCATCGACAGGAAGGAAGTGCAGGTGGGAGTATCATCGACAGGAAGGAAGTGCAGGTGGGAGTATCATCGACAGGAAGTGCAGGTGGGAGTATCGTCGACAGGAAGGAAGAGTGCAGGTGGGAGTATCGTCGACAGGAAGGAAGTGCAGGTGGGAGTATCGTCGACGGGAAGGAAGTGCAGGTGGGAGTATCATCGACAGGAAGGAAGTGCAGGTGGGAGTATTGTCGACAATGTATTTCCTTCCCTGCCGTACCCACTTCATAGATGGTGTGAAATAGCTCGTAAGTTGGAGATCTGTAATTCAATTTGCTTTCTCCTCTTTTATCCCACCCCCCGCCCCCCACTCCTAGAATTGGGCTGATATTAAACTTTACCTGCTCGGTTTTCTTGTGTGCATCCAGGAGTGGTCCCGATGCTGCTCTATGAACAGTTGGGTGTCTTGTTACTGACACCCAAATCAGAGGCGCAAGGGCCAATACCTGAAACTTGAACCTAGCCTTTACTCTTTGCGTTTGCTGGTGGATCAGTATTGTGATTCCAGCATTTCCTGTTTCAGATTTCCAGTGTTTGTTGTTTTTCTTTCTATTTGGACTTTAAATGGTAGGTCTTCACCGGTGGGGGAAGAGGGAGAAAGGGAGCAGATGAAAACCGGGTGTCTCCTGTCAGATTGTGTTCCCCTCCCACTTTCTTAATCGGTGCTTCATTTTGAGGGAAGAGTTCTTGCATATTGGACATATTCCTTTTTCCCCTACATTTACTTTCTCCTTTCAGCAGCAAACTGCTGGATCCAGAGATATGGAGCCTGACAGAGCGCTTTATCCTGGGGAATCGAGGCATTGATGACGTTTCTCCTTAACGGTAACTGCACAGATGTGAGTGAAGTCTTCCAGATGCTTCTGAACACCGTGAAGGACTCTAAAGCGGAGCTGTACTTCCTGTCTATTCTTCAGCACTTGCTCTTGATACGGAACGATTACCAAGCCAGGTAGGCGACTTCTTCAGTGTTAATTTGGAATGCTGCATTAGGGTTGCCCATAGAACATTTTATAATTCTCACGAAATAGTGGGCCGGAACTTGCTGAAAAAATAACAGCGTGTGGACAACGCACACGGTTATCAACGTGCAAATCGGTCAGCAACTTGCGAAAACGGCATCTTGCCCTCAACCTCCCCGTGAGTTTCATGAAGCTGCTGCATTTGCCCATTAAATACAGAAAGTTAAGTCTTATAATTAATAGTGTAAGAACCCTTTAATGATGTGATAATTGTTAATTACTGCCAATCAACCTCTCCTGCCTAGAAAGTGAACAATTAAAAGTGTGGAGCCTCATTGCTTCAGGTAGTGAAGAATGAGGGAGAGGCAATATAAACTAAATGGTACAATTTTCAAGCGAGTTCAGGAATAGAGAGACCTGGGGGTGCACGTACACAAATCCTTGAAGGTGGCAGGATAAGTTGAGAAAGCTGTTGAAAAAGCATATGGGATCCTGGACTTTATTAATAGAGGCATAGAGTACAAAAGTAAGGAAGTTATACTAAACCTTCACAAAACACTGATTAGGCCTCCGCTGGAGTATTGTGTTCAATTCTGGGCACCATACCTTAGGAAGGATGTCAAGGCTTTAGAGAGGGTGCAGAAGAGATTTACTAGAATGGTACCAGGGATGAGGGACTTCAGTTATGTGGAGAGAGTGGAGAAGCTGGGGTTGTTCTCCTTAGACAAAGAAGGTTAAGGGGAAATTTGATAGCGGTGTTCAAAATCATGAAGGATTTTGATAGAGTAAATAAGGAGGGACTGTTTCCAGTGGCAGAAGGGTCGGTGACCAGAGGACACAGATTTAAGGTGATCGGCAAAAAAGCCAGAGGTAGTGAGTTGTTGGAGATTTTGAAAATGTCAAATTTAAAATTTTTGCATTTTTACTTTTGTCTTTTTTTTTCCTCTTAATCCACTGTTTCTTTCCCCCTCTTTGTTTCCCTTCCTATCCCTGATTTGACATTGAATTCACCCACTCGAATTCACCCTCCTTGTCAGTCCTCCCTCTGTTTATTTCTCAATCCTTAAATCTCATTGGTTAAGGAGATACACTGTTGGTCCCTTCATTCAGTCGGGACCCAGATGCCTTGTTGCCCTTGTCGCACCGTTATCAGCTCGCACTTCCAGCAACTTAACAGGGCTAAAACAATTTGAGCTCATGGAAGAGGGTAAAAGTCTAACTAATGGGGCTGTGCTCCAGCAAATTCTGGCCCACTAAACCTAACCCTAACCCTAATGCAGCACACTAGGAATTTTTCCAGATTCACTGGGTGTTTAGGTGTAGTATTCTCTTGTAATTTGATGTCTGTCCCTCTTTTTTTTTTTAAGTACTCTCTCCTACATGTGCAGTAGTATTGGTGCATATTACTCAAACATGCTGACCAAGTATGTACTAATGGATGAGAAGTTGGAGAGACTCAAAAGAAAAGAGAGGGACACCTGCGATGTATTGCATTTAGAGAGACTGCCATGAATTTTTGGCACCTACTCATTACCTGGCGAATTAGAGCGAGGTAGACGGGTGTTTCGATAAATAGAGCTAATGTTCTTGCTTAGCCGGTCCTCAAAGGACAAGTTAATACTCAAATGAATATATTACTGCTCCTTTCCCACACTGCCTAAATAAAAATAGCAAGCCTATTATTTTTTTTTACACTCATCAAGTTGAGGTTTGACCCTTTAAGAGAATGGAATTCAGGAGAATGTAAGTGTGGAATAAACTCTCTATTCTGTTGAGGAAAAATGCACACATTGAAAATTGCTTTTATTGAACTTAAAACTGGTTTATGCACTTCAATTTTCATTTGGGAACAAGTGGAATGAAATTATCCCACTAGCACTGAAAGTATCTTCCAACCTGAAATCCACCTTCCAAAATTTAGGGCTTGATCTCACAATCTATTCTTGCACTTCAGTGCAGTACTGACGGAGTACTGCATTGTTCAGGCGCCATCCTTTGGATCAGATGTTAAACCGTCCGTCTGATCTATTGGGTCAGGTGGACGTTAACGATCCCATAGCAATATTTGAAGGTGAACGTTTAGTTCTCGGTGTCTTGGCCAACACTCTGCCCTCAACTTAAAAAATGTTCAACTGGCCGTTCATCCTATTGCTGCATGTTCGACATTGCTTTGTGCAAAATGGCTGTTGTGTATACCTACATAATCGCTGGCCTTCAAAGTAACTCCTTGTCTGTGATGTGCCTTAAGACATTTTCAACGAGGTGCTATTTAAATGAATACACGACTGAGAGGTTATACCCATCAGGAAAGATTGAACAGGCTGAGGCTCTTTTCACTAGAAAAGAGAAAGCTGAGGGGTGACCTGATAGAGATCTTTAAGATTATGAAAGGGCTTGATAAGGTAGATGTAGAGATGTTTCCACTTGAGGGGTGTCCAAAACTATTGGCCACAACTATAAGATAGTCACTAATAAATCCAATAGGGAATTCAGGAGAAACTTCTTTACCCAGAGAATGGTTAGAATGTGGAACTGGCTACCATGTGGAGTGGTTGAGGCAAATAGCATAGATGCATTTAAGGGGAAGCTAGATAATCACATGAGGGAGAAAGGAATAGAAGGTTATTCTGATCGGTTTAGATGAAGTGGGGTGGGAGGAAGCTCGTGTGGAGCATAAACGCCGGCAGAGACCAGCTGGGCCGAATGGCCTGTTTCTGTGCTGTACATACTATGTAAGTTTTATTTTTACATGTGTGCTCATTCATCACATGCTTCTCAGCTTTGTGTGTGTTTAAACTTTAATTTGCCTGTCATCAATTTGCTCCCAACTGTCACAGTTAATTTTTAAGCATTCTTTCAGTCTCCCTCTCAAATATTCCCTCGTGATTTTATAAGCATGTAGACAGATTGATGCTGTCCCTCTCGGGATGAATGAACTTTATGCGTTGCATTATTGCTTTGAGAATAATGGATGTCAGTGTTTCCCAGGCCAGTGATGAAGATTACTAGCCTCTAATGATTAGAGTTTTACAAAAATCGAGAGAATTCTCAGCAATGAAAAAGGCTGATAATCAGTTGCAAGATTTAAATTACTTTCTGCTCTCATTATGGTGATTTATGTTGGATCCAGTTCCACCGCTCAAGCAGCCACTCCCCTAGTACTTCACTCAGTAACCACTCTTAAAGCACAAGTTTGGACAGCGAGTGTTGGAAGAGTAATCAACTAAAATCATTGAAGAATCATAGAAAGGTTACAGCACGGGAGGAGGCCATTCGGCCCGTCGAGTCCGCTCCGGCTCTATGCAAGAGCAATCCAGCTAGTTCCCCCACCCCCCGGCCCTTTCCCTGTAGCCCTGCAAATTTTTTATAGAATCTTAGAAAGGGAATCATAGAAACTGTGGGAACATCATGGCCAAACCTGACTTCTGTTGAACCGATCCTGTATAGGGCTTCCAGTCCAGACCTAAGAAACTCTAGAGACAAGTAAACTTTCAAGATTTATTGAATATATAACGTGATTACAAGCAAGTAAATGTCTCTTGTTCTCACAAGTGGAATATCCACTGGAGGTCAAGAGCAGCACCAATCAAGTTGCATCGAAACTATAGCACAGAAACAAGCCATTCGGCCCGAGAGGTCTATGCTGGCATTTATGCTCCACACGAGCCTCCTGCCTCCCTACTTCATCTCACCCTATCAGGATACCCTTCTATTCCTTTCTCCCTCATGTGCTTATCTAGCTTCCCCTTAAATGCATCTATGCCATTTGCCTCAACTCCACCTCATTCCAAACGTTCCACATTCCACATTCTTGCCAATCGTTGGGTAGTTCCTGATCAGAAGTTTCCCCAGAAGATGCATTGCATTCCACATTTATATTATTACTACAACACACCTACATTTGGTCATAGGATATGATATAACCCACCCCTTTGTCTGAAACTTTTGGAGGTTATATGAGGCCCCAGCCCTTATCTCTTCTCAAGGTTGCTGCCTCTTATTTTTCTATTGTAAACAATTTTACAACACCAAGTTATAGTCCAGCAATTTTATTTTAAATTCACAAGCTTTCGGAGGCTTCCTCCTTCCTCAGGTAAATGTTCATTCTTACAATGTTCTGCTTGAGCTTCCCCCAGTACTTCTGCACTGTACTTAAACTTGTCTGTTCCATGATGGCTCCCCCAACCTTGACTCTTTTGACTTGTACACTAAAGTCATGTAATATAAGTTTCATCTAATATTCTTTTGTCTAAACCCAGTTCTACAGGAATACAGTTAATCACATCTACGCCAGCTGCACATGGTTCCGCTTTCATATCTTATCTTGCTCAAGCTGTCTGTTTGGCACAGAGATGTCTCATGCTTGAAGGTCAGCCTCAATCTCGCTGTCAGCATAAACGCTATACTGCACCTTCTCTCTTTTTCTCTCTCTCTCTCTCTTCCCCCCCCCCCCCCCCCCCCACGTCTTCCCATCTTTTCCCTGCTCTCTTCCTCTCTCGGCCCCCACCCCCCAACCTGGTCTCTTTCTCTCGTCCCCCCCCCCGCCACCCCGGTCTCTTCCCGGTTTCTCACCGTAGCTCCCTATACTAATTAACCCATGATGCTCTTTACCTGTATCAGGCCATTATTCTATTATATTACACACTATCTTACAATTTCCATATATGTAATTTCCAGCAATGGTCACTAGTTACTGATGAGTGGGAACCTTGGTTGTTTTTTTTGCCTTGCACGTCTTCCACCATCAAAAGGCTGGGCATAGTTGTGGCTCCCCAACCATTGGTGTTTATTTAAATATATATTTTAACCAATTTTCCCAGTTGTACGGTGTGTCATTTTCAGATTGCTCGTGGAATCCCCTGCTGGGGGATAGTTCCATAGTTTAAAGTTGGATGAATCTTTTATTTAAATAAAATGTGAAAGATTGGTTCAAGATTTTTTTGTGTAGTTGAAAAGGAAAAATTTGCAGGGCTATGGGGAAAGATCAGGGGAGTGGGGCTAATTGGATAGCTCTTTCAAAGAGCTGGCACAGGCACGATGGCCTGAATGGCCTCCTTCTGTGCTGTATGATTTTTGTGGTGCATTAAATATGCAAAACAAAAGGGGTTCACACAATTTCGGCAAGAAGTCTGGAGTAAAGTAGAAAACAGATAATTCTAGTTACTCTCACATTTCACAAGGAAACATAAGGGCCTAGACATGCACAGAGCATGGGGATGTGTTTTTGTATGTGAAAGAATACATTGACCTTCACCGATGTAGTTTGTCAAGTGATGTTTGGGTGATTTATTAGAGATGACGACATACACTGCGTCTCTGGTGCGGTGAATCAGTGAAGCCGTCTAAAACAAGGCAGCAAGCCCAGCAACACGCCAGCTCGGCTAATGGCTTTTCTGAGAGATTGAAGGCTTCCCAGGGAACTCCTCACCCTAAGGTACCACTCCATCGCACAATGCAGCAGCCGGGTTTAATAGAAGATTGTATGTGAAGAGTTTGCACCAATTCCCTTAAAACTTTCGCACTTGCACTTGGTTAGACCTGAGCAAGCAGTAACTGCTGTGGCATACAACCATTCATTTTTCCAAGATATGTATCTGTCGGTTGCAAATCCCTGCTGAGTAACGCAGCTTAGAATAGTTTTCAAGATTCACGACTGAGACCTAGTTACTTTTTTCTATTTTTAAAACATGTTTCTTTCCCCCCCACTCTCTCTCTCCTGAGGGAGCAGTTTGTTCCTTGGGGTTTGGTCCCGTAGGTTCCTGCAACCCTCTGGTATTCCTTGTGTATGACCTTAGACAGAGAGTACTGGGAAGCTATTGCACTGTGGAAGGCATGGCAGTAGAAATCAATTCTAACAGACGCACGTTCAAGCAGAATCCCCGGATAGTGACCCCAAGTGAATTTGGCTCGCCCACCCTTCCCAAAGCTATGAATGTCAGGGCCAGGTGTAATACCCCATCTGCTGCCCCCATCGGAGATTAGCTAGTTCAGCACAGGCAAGGGATTGAAGCTGGGGCAGTTTATGTTTGAGTGCCACACTGCCTCGTGTATTTACCTACTAAGCCATAGGAATGAAATCCAGTGATACCAGTCGTGCATAGTTGAATATAAATACATCGTGACCCTATTATTGGTCTTCGGCTGATGGTTATCACCCAATAAACTTGCGCTAAATGAGTTGTAAGTCCTTCATTTGCAACAAAAAGGAGTACATTAGCCACGGACGTTCTCTATAGCAGCTGTTAGCAGCAATAAGTGGACATCAAACCAAATGAAACAGCCCGTGAACTTCGCAATATCGATCTAAAAACAAACTTGATAATTTTAGGGCAACCATTTCACCTGTTATAAACCACTCAGGCTGACCTCTGATGGGTCACGGTGCCATTTAAAGCCCTTGATGAGATTGCGTGCCTTGTAAGCACTTCAGGTTATCTGTTATCCCGTGCGATTTTTTTTTAAAGTTCCCGTCCACCTTATAATTATGATTTGTTTGTTACCAGTAAGATTCAGGTACCAATTAGTTTAGGAAAGATTTGATTGAAAAAAAAGAGTATTTCTTTAATCATTGTAAGCAGTGTAGATGGAAGTATAAAATTACAGGGAGCTATTAATAGATTAAGTGAATGGGCAAGACTGTGGCAAATGGATTTCGATGTAGGCAAGTGTGAGGTCATCCACTTTAGACCTAAAAAGGATGGATCAGAGTACTTTCTAAATGATGAAAAGCTCGAAACAATGGAGGTCCAAAGAGACTTAGGAGTCCATGTACATGGATCATTAAAATGTCATGGACAAGTACAGAAAATAATCTAAAAAGGCTAATGGAATGCTGGCCTTTATACCTAGAGGACTAGAATACAAGGGGGTAGAAGTTATGCTGCAGCTATACAGAGCCCTGGTTAGACCACACTTGGAGTACTGTGTTCAGTTCCGGGCACCACACCTTAGGAAGGATATTCTGGCCTTGGAGGGAGTGCAGCGTAGATTTACTAGAATGATACCTGGACTCCAAGGGTTAAATTACGAGGAGAGATTACTCAAACTAAGGTTGTATTCCCTGGAATTTAGAAGATTAAAGGATGATTTGATCTAAGTTTTCAAGATGTTAAGGGGAGCTTATAGGGTAGAGAGAGAGAAACTATTTCCGCTGATTGGAGAGTCTAGGACTAGGGGGCATAGCCTAAAAATTAGAGCCAGGACTTTCAGCAGTGAAGTTAGGATACGCTTCTACACGCAAAAGGTGGTAGAAGTTTGGAACACTCTTCCGCAAAGAGCAGTTGATGCTAACTCAGTTGTTAATTTTAAATCTGAGATTGATAGATTTTTGTTAACTGAAGGTATTACAGGATATGGGGCTAAGGTGGGTATATGGAGTTAGGTCACAGACCAGCCATGATCTCATTGAATGGCGGAACAGACTCGAGGGGCGAAATGGCCTACTCCTGTTCCTATGTTCCTATCATGATATCGGGGTGGGGAGGCGGGGAATATCACCCTCTGCATGCACTAGAATGTAGACCGTCATCCCATTAGAGAGGTGGGAACAAGTGGGGGAGAAAGCACAGTCGAAGACTAGGGTTCTTGGGAGGCTTTTGAAAGCATGGAGGGAGTTGGTGAGATGGAAGGATTGAGGGAGGGAGTTGGCGAGATGGAAGGATTGAGGGAGGGAGTTGGCGAGATGGAAGGATTGAGGGAGGGAGTTGGCGAGATGGAAGGATTGAGGGAGGGAGTTGGCGGGATGGAAGGATTGAGGGAGGGAGTTGGCGAGATGGAAGGATTGAGGGAGGGAGTTGGCGAGATGGAAGGATTGAGGGAGGGAGTTGGCGAGATGGAAGGATTGAGGGAGGGAGTTGGCGAGATGGAAGGATTGAGGGAGGGAGTTGGCGAGATGGAAGGATTGAGGGAGGGAGTTGGCGAGATGGAAGGATTGAGGGAGGGAGTTGGCGAGATGGAAGGATTGAGGGAGGGAGTTGGCGAGATGGAAGGATTGAGGGAGGGAGTTGGCGAGATGGAAGGATTGAGGGAGGGAGTTGGCGAGATGGAAGGATTGAGGGAGGGAGTTGGCGAGATGGAAGGATTGAGGGCGGGAGTTGGCGAGATGGAAGGATTGAGGGAGGGAGTTGGCGAGATGGAAGGATTGAGGGAGGGAGTTGGCGAGATGGAAGGATTGAGGGAGGGAGTTGGCGAGATGGAAGGATTGAGGGAGGGAGTTGGCGAGATGGAAGGATTGAGGGAGGGAGTTGGCGAGATGGAAGGATTGAGGGAGGGAGTTGGCGAGATGGAAGGATTGAGGGAGGGAGTTGCGTAGGGCAGGGGTGTTGTGGCTGAAAGAGTGGCACCTGGGGCTTTTCCCCTTAAGAAAACACACCTGGAATAGTCATGTGACCTTCCCCCCCCGCTCCTCACCGCATTCTTCGTTCTTTTATTCCTCTTGGCAGAAGACCTTTCATCTCCCAACAAACCAAGTTTGAACCGCTGTTTTATAAGCGGTTTCAAGGTCTCTCATGCCATCTCTGAGCTCCGAAAGGGGAAGTTGCATCGAAGTTTATTGGAGCTGTAGGTGATTAACCTGTATTTACCCATTACACCACCCACTCCCTTTTACCATAATTTTAACTAGTGCCCGGGGAAACCAAACGGTGTTCGACAGCAGAAACCAATAAAGAAGGAAAGAAAAGAAAGAAAGACTTGCATTTATATAGTGCCTTTCACGACCTCAGGACATCCCAAAGCGCTTTACAGCCAATGAAGCACTTTTGAAGTGTAGTCACTGCTGTAACGTAGGAAATGCGACAGCCAATTTGCGCACAGCAAGGTCCCACAAACAGCAAAGTGATAATGACCAGATAATCTGTTCTTAGGTGTTGATTGAGGGATAAATATTGGCCCGGACACCGGGGAGAATTCCCTGCTCTTTGAAATAGTGCCACGGGATCTTTTGCGTCCACCTGAGAGGGCAGACAGGGCCTCGGTTTAGCGTCTTACGTGGATGACCGCACCTCCGACAGTGCAGCACTCCGTCAGTACTGCACTGGGAGTGTCAGCCTAGATTTTTGCGGTCAGGTCTCTGGAGTCGGACTTCAACCCACAATGTTCTGACTTAGGACAAGAGTGCCACCCACTGAGCCACGGCTGGCACCCAGTGAGTAGCTTGTTTTTGTTTCTTTCTCCTGCCCGATATTCTGCCGAGCCTCCTTGCCTGCCTGAGGTGTGTATGGTACTCGTGTGCAAAGAAACTTCACATGTTGAAGCCAGATGGTCTGTCACCAGATGGTGACTCATTTCTCCCTTCCAACCCCCTGCCCATCTGCCCTCCTACCTTTTCAGTATTTATCACTTCTGTCCTGCGTACTCCTCCCAGCTGTTTTTGGCCACCCAGTAAGGCAGTAAAATCCCGGTGCTTTCAATTCAATGCAGGAATGTCCTGATAAGACTGTAAATTCTACTTTTGATAATTTCCAGTTGCTTTCCGCGCTAAAAGAATTTGAATTACCCAATGATTTGAATTAAGCAGCGTAAATAATACAGCAAAGTGGGAATTTAGTGCTTTAAAAAGAATCGAATTGTTAAATCATTTTGAATCATCTGCTCTCTCAGGTGGATGTAAAAGATCCTATGGCACCGTTTTAAAGAGGAGCAGGGGTGTTCTCCCCGGTGTCCTGGCCAATGTTTCTATCTCTCAACCAACACCACTAGAACAGATTACCTGGTCATTACTACATTGCTGTTTGTGGGACCTTGCTGTGCGCAAATTGGCTGCTGCGTTTCCTACATTACAACAGTGACTACACTTCAAAAGTACTGAATTGGCTGTAAAGCGCTTTGGGACGACCTGAGATCGTGACAGGCCGCTATATAAATGCAAGTCTTTCTTTAGGATAAGTAGATGGCGATATAAGTCATGTGTCCAACCTGTGGCCCCCCAGCCCCTGAAACCCAAGTAACTCGGTCCGATCTGCACCCACATTTCTTATTTGACGGTTTATCCTGTCTGAATTTTGTGAGCCTGAAGTTGCGAAGGGCTGCTTGTAGTGTTGTTCGATCACTAGTGAGTGGATCCTAAATTTTTTTAATTTTTTTTTTATTCGTTCACGGGATGTGGGCGTCGCTGGCAAGGCCGGCATTTATTGCCCATCCCTAATTGCCCTCGAGAAGGTGGTGGTGAGCCGCCTTCTTGAACCGCTGCAGTCCGTGTGGTGACGGTTCTCCCACACTTATCTGTTGACATCAACAACTTGATGTCTGCAAGTTAATGGGGACGTAGATTTAAACTTTACCTCGGGTCCCTGAGACTCCGTGGTACCTTTTTTTTCCCCCCCCCCCTCACTGCAAAAAAAAAATTTCAAGTTTTCGATATTAAAATGGTTGAGCACTGCAGTAGATTTTAGTTCTGATTGTAGTGAATGATGTGGAACAGCAGGTGGCACCGTTGCTCTTTCCATTAGAGGTACTGTCTGGCTTACTCAGGTCGTGTCGGATTTACTGGTGTCCTCGCTGTAGCTGCGTCACAGCCTCTTTGAAAGTATCTATTTTGTATTGTTTTTACACTTACTTACTTACTTACTTACTTACAACTATCAGGAAAGACTGAACAAGTTAGGCCTTTTTTCTCCAGAAAAGAGAAGGCTGAGGGGTGGCGAGATAGAGGCCTTAAAAATTATAAAGGGGTTTGATACGGTAGACGTAGAGAAAATGTTTCTGCTCGTGGGGGAGTCCAAAACTAGGGACCACGAATATAAGATAGTCACTAATATATCCAATCTGGAATTCAGGAGAAATGGCTTTACCCAAAGAGTGGTGAGAATGTGGAACTCGCTACCACATTAGAGTAGTTGAGGCGAATAGCGTAGATGCCTTTTAAGGAGAAGCTAGATCAACACATGAGGGAGAAAGGAATAGAAGGATAGGGATAGGTGAAGTAGGGAGGGAGGAGGCGCGTGTGGAGCATAAACGCCGGCATGGACCCATTGGGCTGACTGGCCTGTTTCTGTTCTGTAAAATCATATGTAACTTTTGACAAGTCTGTCACTGCGGCTGCTTACGTTTGTGATATTGCAACAAATACGGTTGTATGCCGACGTCCATCCAGCCGTGAGTGCGGCTCATGTCTGCCGAAGATCTTCCAGAACTTGCAGTCGATGAGTTGCGAGGAAAGTTGTCGCCAGGCTTTCTCGAGCGTCAGCTCGGCTTAGTTGGTGGCTTCGTGCCTCGGAGTCAGAAGGTCACGGGTTCCAGCTCCACTGCAGGATTGACCACTTAATCTAGGCCGGCACTTCAGCGCAGTACCGAGGGAGTGTTGAGTTGCCGTCTTTCAGATGAGCCAATAAACCAATACCTCATATATGCCTGTTCAGGTAAATGTAAAAGGTCTAACGGCACTATTCGAAGAGGAGCAGCGAGTTCTCCCGATCTCCCTGCCAGCATTTTTCCCTCGACCGACACCACCAAAAACAGATTATCCAGTTATTCATTCATTTGCTATTAGTGAGTCCTTCCTGTGTGCGAATTGGGTGCTGTGTTTGCCTACGTAACAATGACAACTTGCATTTATACAGCGCTTTTAACATAGAGAAACCATCCCAAGGTGTTTTACGCAGGTATAAATCAAAGAAAAATGGATGCCGAGACAAAGGAGGAGCTAGCAAGAGCCGTGAATAAAAGTGTGATGAAAGAGGTGGGTTTTGAGAAAGGTCTTCTTTGAGAGGGAGGACGACAGGCGGAGGGGTTTAGGGAGGGAATTCCAGAGCATGGGGCCCAGACGGCTGAAGGCACAGTCGTTATGGTGGGGCAAAGGGAGGGGAGGATGCGTAAGAGGCTCAGAGCAACAGAGAGTGGGGGGGGGGAGACGTTGGGCTGGAGGAGGTTACAGAGATAGGGAGGATGGAGGCCATAAGAATTTTAAATTTGAAGCATTGGGGTGAACGGGACTTGGTGCGGCTTAGGATATGGGCAGCAGTTTTGGATGAGCTGAAGTTTGCAGAGGGTGGATGAAAGGCTGGCCAGGAGAGCACTATACCATGTAATATATTATTCTGCTACTAAGGTGCACCTGGCCTATGCAGTTAATGCCCCAAAGATTAATTTGATGATGTTGGTGAAGTTAGTTTGTGGACTGGGGAGGTGGTTGCAGAATTCGTGCTCCAGGTAGGAAGAAACCAGAATACATACGAACATACGAAATTGGGGAGGAAAAGACCAACTGGTCCATCAAGCCTGCCCCACACCGTGATGGGCCGGAGCGCCATGACTGAACACTTATTCCCTACCCCCCACCCTCCAACCCCGCAGTCATGTCATCTCCTGGGAGAGGCGAGAAACCCCAGGGCCAATAAGGGAAAAATTCCTCTCTGACCCCCTGAGATCACATGGACCAGGC
Organism: Heptranchias perlo; assembly: GCF_035084215.1. Classification (NCBI taxonomy): domain Eukaryota; kingdom Metazoa; phylum Chordata; class Chondrichthyes; order Hexanchiformes; family Hexanchidae; genus Heptranchias; species Heptranchias perlo. The sequence goes on along the minus strand of NC_090338.1, from coordinate 9,868,390 downwards.
CTTGCCTATAAAGACACTTAACTTCTTTTTTTTTCAAAAAATATACTTTATTCATAAAATTTGCAGCAATACACATATCACATTCCAAACGTACACAATACAGATTATACAATTTGCAGGTTACATCAAGTACAGTTCAATGAACACATTGGACATAATTACAGTTCATGACACTCTAGGGTGCCTCATTGCATTACACTCAATACAGATTATTGATAACAGGTACGTTACAGATTCTTTACAGGTTCATTACAGATTCATTACAGTTACATGACGTCAATTAGAATTTTACATTCTGCCCGAGGGGGTTTTTCCCTGATTGCAGCCCCCCGGTATACAATGGCGGGAAGGCTTTAAACGGTTGCCTTTCCCCACAGAGCCTTTGCGGCGGCCGCACCCATCCTCAGTGCGTCCCTCAGCACGTTGCCCTGGACCTTGGAATGTGCCAGTCTGCAACACTCGGTCGAGGACAGCTCCTTGCACTGGAAGACCAGCAAGTTTCGGGCAGACCAAAGGGCGTCTTTCACCGAGTTGATGGTCTTCCAGCAGCAGTTGATGTCCGTCTCAGTGTGCGTCCCCGGGAACAGCCCGTAGAACACAGAATCCTGTGTTACGGAACTACTCGGGGCGAACCTGGACAGATACCACTGCATCTCTCTCCAGACCTTCTTTGCAAAGGCACATTCCAGAAGGAGGTGGCTGACGGTCTCGTCTCCAGTGCAGCCTCCTCGGGGACAGCGCGCGGTGGCGCTGAGAGTCCGGGAGTGCATGAAGGATCTGACGGGAAGGGCCCTTCTCACCACCAGCCAAGCTAGGTCTTGGTGCTTGTTTGAAAGCTCTGGCGATGAGGCGTTCTGCCAAATGACATTGACAGTCTGCTCGGGGAACCAACCGACAGGATCCACCATCTCCTTTTCCCGCAGGGTCTCGAGGACGTTATGTGCGGACCACTTGCTGATCGCCTTGTGGTCAAAGGTGTTTTTCTGCACAAACTTTTCCACGAAGGACAGGTGGGGCGGAACGGTCCAACTGGACGGAGCGTTCCGTGGCAGCGTGGCCAGGCCCATCCTTCTCAACACCGGGGACAGGTAGAACCTCAGCACGTAGTGACACTTTTTGTTTGCGTACCGAGGGTCTATGCACAACTTGATGCAGCCACGCACAAAGGTGGCCATCAGGATGAGGGCCACGTTGGGCACGCCTTTCCCCCCTTTCTCTGGAGATTTGTACATAGTGACCCTGCGGACACGGTCCATTTTTGATCTCCAGACAAAGCGGAAGATGGCTCGGGTGACTGTCGCGGTGCACGAGTGAGGTATGGGCCAGACCTGCGCTACGTACAGCAACACCGAGAGCACCTCGCACCTGATGACCAGGTTCTTGCCCACGATCGAGAGGGATCATCGATCCCACAGTCCCAGTTTCTGCTTAACCTTGGAAATACGCTCCTCCCAGTTTTTGGTGCACGCCCCGGCCCCCCCGAACCAGATCCCCAGCACCTTCAGGTAATCCGACCTGACGGTGAAGGGGACAAAGGATCGGTCGGTCCAGTTCCCAAAGAACATGGCCTCGCTCTTGGTGCGATTTACCCTGGCCCCTGAGGCCCGTTCGAACTGGTCGCAGATGCTCATCAATCTGCGGACCGACAGCTGATCCGAGCAAAAGATGGCGACGTCGTCCATGTACAGGGCGGCCTTGACCTGAGTGCCTCCGCTGCCTGGGATCGTCACCCCTCTTATGCCCGCATCCCTCCTGATGGACTCGGCAAAGGGCTCGATGCAACACACGAACAAGACGGAGGAGAGAGGGCAGCCCTGCCTGACTCCAGATTTGATCGGAAAGCTTTCTGATTCCCACCCGTTGATTGAAACTGCACTACTGATGTGTGTGGAGCAGTTGGATCCAATTGCGGATTCCCTCCCCAAACCCCATTTTGGAGAGCACGTCCATCATGTCCGTGTGGGATATTCTGTCAAAGGCCTTCTCCTGGTCCAGGCTGATCAGGCAGGTTTTCACCCCCCTGTCCTGTACGTAGGCGATCGTATCCCTGAGTAGCGCCAGGCTATCAGAGATCTTCCTGCCGGGTACGGCGCAGGTCTGATCGGGGTGGATCACCACCTCCAGGGCTGACTTGATCCGATTGGCGATGACCTTGGACAGCATTTTGTAGTCCACGTTAAGTAGTGAGATGGGTTGCCAATTTTTGATTTCTTCCCTCTCCCCCTTCCACTTGTCGACTTAACTTCTATATGAAGCGATCTCTGCCCCAGAATGTTAATGAATGTATTTTCCTCTCTCTGGGCCTTTTCTTCTCTTTATACTTTTCACATAGTGTGACAGCCATTGCGAGGCACAGTAATTTTTTTTTCATTTTTAACTGGCAAGGAATGGGATTTTTTTTGATGAAAGAAGTATTTCAATAATCTGATGAACTTTGAGTTCAGACTGTAGGAAAACATTTCGACATTGTTCTGAGTACATGTCAGATCAGTTATGATTACATTAATTGACTGCAGCCTTGATGCGTCACTGCTGTTCTTTGTGAAATCTTTCACGATACAATATTCCTTTTGTCCAAGCACACAGGATGCAGTCGAGACAAATTGCAAGTTACATCATCGCAAACCGTGACCCTTGCAATTCCAAAACTTACAGCCTTTCCACCGACAGCTGTAAGCATGGGGATGGGTGGGGTGCTGGTTACTACTGGTGAAGAAAAGAACAGTTTCAGTCTGAGTTACTCTGAAATGGGTGCTTTTGTTTCCAGTGTAGGCTGCAGTAGCTCAAAATTTCAATGAATTATGCGTTCTGTTTCAAACTAACTGTTGTAAGTGATGCAGCCTCCAGGTGGCACTGTTGCTCTTTCTAAAAAAACGCATACAAATTTTCACACAACATATAGTGTGTTTCTGGAACTGCAAAGAAATATACTTTGTGTTCTGAAGTACATTTTTTTTATATAAATAAAATAATCTTGTATGAAAGATGGTATGTTGTTGCCATGAATTCCATACCTTTTGATTTCTTTTTGGATTTCTGATCTACCCAAGGACCTACTGCAGTGTTCAGTGTTCCCCGAACCACACAGAGATTCTGTTTGACTGGTGTACGGTGAACACACACTTTCCGAGAATACATGCCGCTTGCCTAAGCCCGGAGAAAGCCGTGGCTTAGTGGTAGCACGGTCGCCTCTGGGTCCAAAGATTATGGGTTCAAGCCCCACTCCAGAAACTTGAGCAGACAATCTAGGCTGACGTTTCAGTGCACTACTGAGGGAGTGCTGTGTTGTCGGAGGTGCCGTCTTTTAGATGAGACATTAAACCGAGTCCCTGTCTGCCTTCTCGTGGATGTGAACGATCCAGTGACGCTGTGCGAAGAAGAGCAAGGCAGTTCTCCTGGTCAATATTTATCCCTCAACCAACATCACACATCATAAAACAGATTATCTGGACATTATCTCATTGCTGTTTGCGGGACCTTGCTGTGCGCAAATTGGTTGCCGCGTTTCCCGCATTACATCAGTGACTGCACTTCAAAAAGTACTTCATTGGCTGTAAAGTGCTTTGGGACGTCCTGAGGTCATGATAGGCACGATATAAATGCAAGTTCTTTTAGAGAACTTAGATGCAGGTTTGCTGGGGATAAAGGCCCTGGGAAGTAGTCTCCCATCCACGGTCAAATTGGCAGTCTGACTCCTGAGTTCTCCCGCTGCTCTTGCGTTGATGTGCATCCGAAATCACTTCATATTGACGCGGAAGTAGAAATTTAACATTAAATCTCACAATTTATTGAAATCTTTCAGTAAATTATGAATGCAGGTCTTTCCTAATCGTTTTAAGTCAGATTTAGAAGTATTTATAAATTTTTTTTTAGGTTACAGTCAAGCTTTAAAAAATAATATATGCAGGGAATAGGGGCGGGGCTTCTTTTTGACAGACAGCTGTCAGATGCTGCATGACCGTGGCACTGACTGCTTTGAAACAGTAGGTGTCAGTGTTGCCCTTTGTAAATAACGGGAGGGTGTTGTCTCAGTTTAAAAAAAGCACAACACAATTTAAAATTTTTCTCACATTTTGCAGCTCAAAATGTTGTATTCCATGTTTTCAGTTTGCAAAACAGTCTGTTATTCATCTTAGATAGATGTTGTTCATCTATCCTGAATTAGAACAAAATAAATGTCCGTAATGCTAAACAGATGGCCCTAACAATGAATCCTGCTGCAGTGCCAAACCACAATCTGCTTTCATAAGCTTGAAAAAATGCTGCAAGAAATTATTTTAGAAGAAATGCTTCAAGCCTATCCTTTATGTTTTTTTTCCCCCCTTCTGGAAAATATGTTTTGGAAAATGTTTTTTTATTTTAAAAAGCAAGCAAGTTCCGATGTCTCTGTTCCAGTTTCCTGCGTGTCCCCTTCACACACTCCATTTTGCAGCATGCTGCCGTACCGGACAGAGAGCCATCCTCATCCAACCCCCACTTCTTTCTCCGATCTCCCAGGCTTAATTTGCGAAAGAGCTTGTGCTGGATTATTGAGGAAAGGCTTACTATGATCCTCTGCAATAAATGAAATTGTGGGACAGCTCGATTAGAGCCACTTGCCACCGTTCTGCGCATCTTAAATTGCACAAATCGTTATAAATCAAATTGAAAATTATTTAAGGCTGCAAAAATAAATTAGCAAGTAAATGAATCAGGAAATATATATTACATTAACATATTGTGATTGATTTTTTAAAATTTTCCTCATATTATGTATCTAAAAGCTTGAGCATATATATTTTGTATAAAATGAATTGATAGGTGAAGTGCTAATTTTTCTGCCTGTATGCTGCACATACTGCAGCAGCCTGTATCCCTCTGTATATTGCTCTCTGCTCAAGTGCCACTCCCTGCTTTGTTCCCACCATGGCTGCCACAGTATTTCCCTTTCTTCCAACTCTTCATCAATCTTTGAATTGCTGAGGATTTTTAGGGACTCCTGTTAGATAAATATTTGTGTAAAGTCAATGCTTTATTGAATATAACGTTAAGACTGCTGAAAAAACATTTTGCAGAGGTGAGGTAAAGGACAGTGTTGCTAAGCTACAGACAAAATCCAGCATTTAACCCTTTGAGACCCAAAACAGCTGAGCTTTAACAACCGGGCACTGAGAGTTTAATACAATCCTTGATGTAGATTTTTTTTTTAAAAACTGTATAAGGTTATTCGGTTTTCACCCAGAGTTGAACATTTATTGCCGTGGATTTAATTCGCCTCTCGTTGCTTTCTGCCGACTTTATTTCATCCTCTCCCTTCTCTCCGAAAATGATACTCGCTGTGGTACATTCCCATTGGTGCTCGCAGGACTTAATACCTTATCAAAGTGGTTGTACTTCATGTGTAAGCCAGAACGCTCCAGAAGATTTAGCAGTCTGTTTGGTTCAGGTAGAACACTGTCGTTGAACCTGATCCTGCCCTCATTCGATCTCCATATAAATTCGCTGAAGGGTTTGCAACCATCTTCAGCCAGAAGTGCCGAGTGGACGATCCATCTCGGCCTCCTCCCGATATCCCCACCATCACAGAAACCAGTCTTCAGCCAGTTCGATTCACTCCACGTGATATCAAAAAACGGCTGAGTGTACTGGATACAACAAAGGCTATGGGCCTCGACAACATCCCGGCTGTAGTGCTGAAGACTTGTGCTCCAGAACTAGCCGCGCCTCTAGCCAAACTGTTCCAGTACAGCTACAGCACTGGCATCTACCCGACAATGTGGAAAATTGCCCAGGTATGTCCTGTCCACAAAAAGCAGGACAAATCCAATCCGGACAATTACCGCCCCATCAGTCTACTCTCAATCATCAGCAAAGTGATGGAAGGTGTCATCGACAGTGCTATCAAGCAGCACTTAGTCACCAATGACCTGCTCGCCGCTGCTCAGTTTGAGTTCCGCCAGGACCACCCGGCTCCAGATCTCATTACAGCCTTGGTCCAAACATGGATAAAAGAGCTGAATTCAAGAGGTGAGGTGAGAGTGACTGCCCTTAACATCAAGGCAGCATTGACCAAGCGTGGCACCAAGGACCCCGAGTAAAATTGAAGTCAATGGGAATCCGGGGGAAAACTCTCCAGTGGCTGGAGTCGTACCTACCACAAAGGAAAATGGTAGTGGTTGTTGGAGGCCAATCACCTCTGTCCCAGGACATTGCTGCAGGAGTTCCTCAGGCAGTGTCCTAGGCCCGACCGTCTTCAGCTGCTTCATCAATGACCTTCCCTCCATCATAAGGTCAGAAATGGGGATGTTCGCTGATGATTGAACAGTGTTCAGTTCCATTCGCAACCCCTCAGATAATGAAGCAGTCCGTACCCGCATGCAGCAAGACCTGGACAACATCCAGGCTTGGGCTGATAAGTGGCAAGTAACATTCGCGCCAGACAAGTGCCAGGCAATGACCATCTCCAACAAGAGAGAGTCTAACCACCTCCCCTTGACAGTCAACAGCATTACCATTGCTGAATCCCCCTCCATCAAAATCCTGGGGGTCACCATTGACCAGAAACTTAATTGGACCAGCCACATAAATACTGTGGCTACAAGAGCAGGTCAGAGGCTGGGTATTCTGCGGTGTGTGACTGACCTCCTGACTCCCCAAAGCCTTTCCAACATCTACAAGGCACAAGTCAGGAGTGTGATGGAATACTCTCCACTTGCCTGGATGATTGCAGCTCCAACAACACTCAAGAAGCTCGACACCATCCAGGACAAAGCATCCTGCTTGATTGGCACCCCATCCACCACCCTAAACATTCACTCCCTCCACCACCGGTGCACTGTGGCTGCAGTGTGTACCATCCACAGGATGCACTGCACCAACTCGCCAAGGCTTCTTCGACAGCTCCTCCCAAACCCGCGACCCCTACCACCTAGAAGAACAAGGGCAGCAGGCACATGGGAACAACACTACCTGCACATTCCCCTCCAAGTCACACACCACCCTGACTTGGAAATATATCGCCGTTCCTTCATCGTCGCTGGGTCAAAATCCTGGAACTCCCTTCCTAACAGCACTGTGGGAGAATCTTCACCACACGGACTGCAGCGGTTCAAGAAGGCGGCTCACCACCACCTTCTCAAGGGCAATTCGGGATGGGCAATAAATGCTGGCCTTGCCAGCGACACCCACATCCCATGAATGAATAAAAAAAAACTTCCATCATCACATGGCTGCCAGTGGGTGGGGGAGTATTAAGAGTTGTGTTGCTTAGTTGCAACGTGGCTGAATGGGACAGACTTGATGGACCCACTTTTTGTATATCTGTCTGTTCATCCGGAGTCATTGGATAGTGAAGGCTGACACTCCCGGTGGAGTACTGAAGGAGTGCTGCACTGCCGGAGGTGCCATCCTTTGGCTGAAACGTTAAACTGAGGCCCCGTCTGCCCCCTCAGCTGGACGTAAAAGATCCCGTGGCACTATTTCGAAGAGGAGCAGGGGAGTTCTCTACATTTCTACATTTCCTGCATTATAACAGTGACAGTACTTCATTGGCTGTAACATGCTTTGTGGAATCCTGAGATTGTGAAAGGCACTGTATAAATGCAAGTTCGTTCGTTCTTGAAGAGCATCAGTGTTTGCTCGCCTCTGCCCTCTCTCTACTAGAGGCTGAGACCAATAGCTGCACTCTCCATCATAGCCCCACTTGAGATCAGCTGACGTACCACAGACTGAGCATTGAACCCAGAAATAAAGACTTGCCTTTATACAGCGTCTTTCACAAACTCAGGACTTCCCAAAGTGCTTTACAGCCAATGAAGGACTTTTGAAATGCAGTCACTGTTGTAATGTAGGAAATGCAGCAGCCAATTTTACGCACAGCAAGGTCCCACAAACAGTAATGAGATGATGACCAGATCAACTTTTTTAGTGATGTTGGTTGAGGGATAAATATTGGCCAGGAACACACATCTATGTGGCTGAGCACTACACAGTGCAATTCATTTACAAGCCCTTGGGAAAGTTTGGAAGAACGGGTTTGTATGGTGTAAGAGCAGTATTTCGAAATATATACTTTTTGGCAATTTATTTGGCTTTAATGATGCAAAGGAATTACTTCAAGGACATTATTGTTCCCTTAAACGGGAAGATAGTTAAAATGAAATTTGAGCTGAATGTGGAAAAATGATTTCATGTCTTAACAATGTGGCAGTGTCCTGTTTACTAAGCAGCCGCAGCCAAATCCTTGTGACCGTGAGGGGCCTTGAATTGATGCACAATGATGTAGGAGTGCAGGAAGCCAATTTCACTACTTGGCAACCCAGTGTAGATCCGATCGCAGATTCCCAATGAACTTTATGTTCTGAATGTTGCCTCCTCAACGTGCTTCATTTTCTTTTAACTGTTCAACTTTCATTTCCTAAAACAAGGATCGCTATAGGATTTTAATCAGCCATTCATGGGAGCATATTTCTTCAGCTTGCTCTGCGTGCCAAAGCCAGAGTTTTGTTGAGGCTAGACTTGGAAACAAATAAGTTATTTAGATTAGCAATGCTCACTGAAAGTGCCTTCAGAAAACCTCTGCTTTGCTGTCATAGTCACTCACTCACTCACTCACCTGACGAAGGAGATAACCTCCGAAAGCTTGTGATTTTAAAATAAAATTGTTGGACTATAACCTGGTGTTGTAAGATTCCTTACATTTGTCCACCCCAGTCCATCACCAGCATCTCCACATCACACCATTCTTTCAGACAGTGCATTCCAGATTTTTTTCTTATTCGTTCATGGGATGCGGGTGTCGCTGGCGATGCCGGTATTTATTGCCCATCCCTAATTGCCCTTGAGAAGTTAGTGGTGAGCTGCTGCCTTGAACCGCTGCAGTCCGTGTGGTGAAGGTTCTCCCACAGTGCTGTTAGGAAGGGAGTTCCAGGATTTTGACCCTAACAACTCGCTGCATAAAAAAAAATTCTCATCTCCCCTTTGGTTCTTTTGCCATTGACTTTAAATTTGTGTCCTCTGGTTACCGACCCTCCTGCCGTTGGAAACAGAGTAAATAAGGAGAAACTATCAAAACCCCATATAATATTGCACACCTCTATTAAATCTCCCCTTAAACTTGCCTGCTCTAAGGAGAACAACCCCAGCTTCTCCAGTCTCTCCACATAACTGTACATAATTTATAAAGGTTCAGCATAATTTCCTTGCTTTAGTACTCTGTGCCTCTATTTATAAAGCCCAGCATCCTGTATTTTTTAACAGCCTCATCAACTTGTCCTGCCACCTTCAAAGACTCGTGTATGTGAACCTCCAGATCTCTGTTCCTGCGCCCCTGTTAAAATTATACCTTTTAGTTTATATTGCCTCTCCTCGTTCTTTCTTCCAAATTGCATCACTTCACACTTCTGTGTTAAATTTTATCTGCTATGTGCCTGCCCATTTTACCAGTCTGACCTTGTCCTCCTTTGTTTGGAAAGTGTCTTTATACATTGACCAGCTGATCTCCAGAGCTCAGTTAATGCCTTAGAGGGTAAGTTGTGGGTTCACTGAGATTACAAGGGTTTGTGGCTTATTGTGGCCTCCTGGGCTTTACTTGATTGCCTTGGGGACTTACCCGGAGCTCTTTCTAAATTAGGCTCACTTTTTTTTTCTTTTTTTTTGCCACGCTCAGGAGATTATGTGATTTGGAGGTGGGTCAATTGCGTATATGACTGTACCAGAGGCACTGGAGAAGGTGCACAAAAGATTGACAAGAATGACACCAGAACTGAGAGGTTATACTTGTCAGAAAAGGCTGAACAGGCTGGGGCTCTTTTCTCTGGGAAAGATAAGGCTGAGGGGGGACCTGATAGAGATCTTCAAGATTATGAAAGGGTTTGACAGGGTAGATGTAGAGAAGATGTTGCCACTTGTGGGGGTGTCCAAAACTAGAGGTCATAAATACAAGATAGTCACCAGTAAATCCAATAGCAAATTCAGGAGAAACTTCTTTACCCAAAGAATATGGAACTTGCTATCACATGGAGTAGTTGAGGCGAATAGCATAGATGCATTTAGAGGGAAACTGTATTAGCGCACGAGGGAGAAAGGAATAGAAGGATGTGCTGATAGACTGAGATGAAGAGGGGTAGGGGGAGGATCGTGTGGAGCATAAACGCCGGCATAGACCCGTTGGGTCGAATGGCCTGTTTCTGTGCTGTAGATTCTATGTAATATCTGGGTTGGATGGAGTTGATGGACCAGATGCTTTATTCCCACCTGTTTTGTGTGTAGGCTAGGGCTCGAGCACGGTTTATAATGCTTAGCGTGGTCCCATTCTAAACCCTGGGGAGCTGAGCAGAGTACTGAATTTTTACATGCAAATCAGGACCTAAAGAGAAATAGAGGCTCAGCTATTTAATAGCATTGGAGACAACCTAATGCTTTTCTGAAAGAAATATTTTTCCTGGATCTGAGTGATAATTTTTCATCCAGTCAGATGGCTGTATCTAGGAATAATTGTTCTGGGTTCGCCAATGACAAAATCAGGATGCCACACTGCAAGCATTACATTTAGTTCGTTGGAACGCACTAAAATAACATTTTGGAATTATGTGGACTTTGGACACTGGGCATAGGAATTTTGTTTCATATCCTAGTTGAAAAACAGTGGCATTGCACATGGGGTGTCAAAAGCGAGTGCAGTCTTCAGGTGAAGCAGAGTTAGAGAGCAGTGGATAATTGGATCAGAGCATGGAGACATAATCCTGTCTTTATTTTAAAGTCTGTCCTTATTTTTATATTTCCATTTAAACTCCTATGTCCCCATATATAATGAAAATTGCCAGTATAAACATGTCACGCTGTAATTACACTCACCAACCAGTGGCGGCATTGTAACCCCTCCGCTTGGTGGGAGGGTGTAACTGCAGCGTGACGTTCACATAGTCAGTACCCATTGTAAATGTAGATGTAGGAATTTATAAAGTTGACAGGAAGTGCATGCCGACATGAGGTTTTTAATATAAATTTCAAGAAGTGAAGTACAATATAACATTCGCAAGAACTGGTAACCTGCTCAAAAATGACTCTGTTGTTGAATGGTGTGAAGAGTCTTGTGTTTTTATTAAACTATATAACTTATCCCATGCATTGCGAATACTCCATATGTTGCTGTTGAGGCTGTAACTGAACAGGTTTTATGCCATCCATTGCCAAAATCACTTGTTTTTATCCTGACAGCTGCCATGTCTCATAAGTGGGCCTCACAGACTGGAAGTATATTACAAAAGTCTAATTGACCATGTTGCTAGGGTCTGAGAATTGATTGTGCTCTTGAGTGTTGATCCGGTTGCAGGTGGCAATTTGCATTCATCAATGAAGTTGCTCACTATAAAGCTTGAGGTGGAATATGAACTTTTCTATTTTCCCCTCTCCCCTGCCCCCCCTGAAAGGTGCTGGTACAGTTCTGCAGGTGCTACCTGCTCTTGATTATCTCACCCGTGCAACCATTTTTCATGGGTGAACCTAGGGACTGCGTGTTGGCAGCTGTTCCTAGTGTGGAAGATAGCACAGCCAAGCCTCATTTTCCAGTAGGAACTGGTGGACTGTGATCGGGAAGGAGAACCCTGGTTGATGGCTTGTCCCCTTCACTTCAATTCGCTCCTCACCCCTCTCTGCCCAGGTCGACAAACATAGACTAATCGTATTGCACTTTCCACCGTACAGCTGAGATTAGCACAGATGAGGGGTCAAACCTGCCCTGTAGAAATATTGACTTTTGTTATTAATAGCTTGATGGACTGATATATTTAAAAGCAGAGTTTTCTGAATTTCTGTTGAGAGCAGTGACTAATATTTAGACCACTAGTTCATCCAGAGGGATGAGAAGCTGCCCGTAAATAATTCCTGCTAATCCTGAGCAAGGAGGCTGTGGCTAATGTGGGGTCCCTGAAGTTAACTGGTTATGGTAGCAGTGGATCATTTCACTTACATTACATTTGTACTGCTGTATTTTTTGTCCCAATTTACTAATCATTAATTGAAGTTAGTGTTAGTGTAGTCTGATTTGAACAGTGACTTGGAAGTATAACTTTATATCATGGCAGAAAAAAATGTGTAATTTCTGATAAAAGGAGGAAGAAAGATTTGCAGTTATGTAGCACCTGTCACGATCTCAGGACATCCCAAAGCTCTTTACAGCCAATTAAGTACTTTTGAAGTGTAGTCAGTGTTATAATGTAAGAAACGTGGCAGTCAATTTACGCACAGTAAGGTCCCACGAACAGCAACGCGATAATCTGTTTTAGTAATGTTGGTTGAAGGATAAATATTGGCACGGTCACATGGGAGAACTCCCCTGCTCTTCGAATAGTGCCATGGGATCTTTTACGTCCACCTGAGGGCAGATGGAGCCTCAGTTTAACGTCTCGTTCGATAGCCAGCACCTCCGACAGTGCAGCACTCCTTCAATACTTCACAATTGTAAACAATTTTACAACACCAAGTTATAGGTCCAACAATTTTTATTTGAAATCTACAAGCTTTCGGAGGCTTCCTCCTTCGTCACATTTACCTGACGAAGGAGGAAGCCTCCGAAAGCTTGTAGATTTCAAATAAAAATTGTTGGACTATAACTTGGTGTTGTAAAATTGTTTACAATTGTCAACCCCAGTCCATCACCGGCATCTCCACATCGTCAATACTTCACTGTAGTGTCGGCCTAGATTTTGTGCTCGAGTGTCTGGAGTGGGACTTGAACCGATGGCCTTCTGACTCAGAGGCGAGAGTGCTACCAGCAGAGCCAAGGCTAATAGTCTAGAGGAATTAGTCGCCTAAAATTTCCTGTTTGTTTGCAGGCCACAGTATTACAAGCTTTTAGACGAATGCGTGTCTCAGGTGGTCCTGCAGAAAAATGGATCTGACCCAGACTTCAAATGCAGAAAATTAACTCTAGATGTGGAGCATTTAGTAGGTAAATACAATTTCTGGTTATTTTCTGTTGTTTTATTTTGCCTACATAACAGCCACTGCAAAAGTAATTAATTGTGTTCAGTGCTTTGAGACTTATCAATGATGTGGTAAGATGCTTTATAAAAACAGGCATTTATTTCTTCTCGATTTTGTTCTGATGTTAGAACTGCACAGTGTGACAGATCGGAGAGATCCCTAACAACACTTTGATGGGTTTATATTTTGCAGACAACTTGATTGACAAAACCAAAGTGGAAATCAGTGAAACCAAAGCTGCAGATCTGGAAAAAAAGGTAATTCAGCAAAAAAAAGTTAATTTAGTTTTGAAGGTAAATATGGCCTTTACACGGCTTGTGATAGACAGGTCCACCCACAACCAGCTGCGGATATGTCAGGCGGTCAGGCTTTTAATAACGCGCCTGTCGGAGCATTCAACCAGCTCGCCGCTGATAGTTTCACATAAAAATGTTTGCATTTAATAGTTTGACAAAAAAGGTTAGCCGTAGCAGTGCAAAGGAAATAGCATAGTACATTTTCATTAAAAAAAATAATTTAGCTGTCAGTGCCAGCATACTTCTGACTGACCCCTGTAATTTCATTACAAGGTGATTCTGGACTGCATCTTCCTGATGAAAATCCCTGCATTTCTTTTTTTTAAATTTCGGAATTGGTTTGATGACTGCTAACATGCACTGTTTATTCAAAAGCAAACTACTGCGGATGCTAAGAATCTGAAACAAAAACGCAAAATGCTGGAAAACACTTAGCAGGTCAGGTAGCATCTGTGGAGAGGGAAACAGAGTTCACGCTTCAGGTCGATGACCTTTCATCAGAACTGGATGCATTGTTTATTGGTGCATCTTGTTCTAACTTTCTGACATTTTATTTTTTCTATCAATAGCACACTAGATGTGTAATATGGGTGGTTTGCAGTGAAAATTTGAGATTTGCTACTTCCCTCTCTTCACCACTACTGCAAGAAAGGAAGAGAAGCTTACATTTATATAGTCCCTGTCGTGTGCTTTGGGATATCCTGAGGCCGTCACAGCTAGTGTGCTCACTGTTGTGTAGGCAAACACGGCAACCAGTTTGCGTACAGCAAGATCCCACAAACAACACATTACCAGTTTTGGTGGCGCTGGTTGAGGAATGAATGTGGGAAAGGACACGGGGAGAACTCCCTTCTCTCCAAATAGTGAAGTGGAATTTATTACGTCCATGTGATCAGGCAGAGGGGACCTTGGCTTATCGTCTCATCCAAAAGGTCTTACAAGGCAACATTCTTGTTACTGCACTGAAGTGTCAGCGTCGATTATGAGCTCAAGTTCTTGATTGGTCTTTGAACCGTCGAGTGACATTTTAACTCGAGACGAGAGTGCTACCAACCAAGCCAAGCTGAAGGCATCATCATTTGTTTGACTGTGGTTCCATAGACACTGGCAGACTTCCAGTACAGCACCCGAGTGGCCATATGTGAGTGTCACAGATCTTCAACCATTTGGGACATCACACACGAGTCCAGTCCTATCTCCCCTGACTTCCACGTGCTTGCACTTTCCAGCAGGTATCACTGAATAGCAATCAGGAGGGGGCGATTCCCTTTCCCTCTTTCCCCACCCAAGCCCAGGGGCGCTGAGGTCATTGTAGTGCCTCTGCTGAACAGCTAACTCAGCACAGATTGGGACTCGCATCTGGGACATTCCAGATCTGTGTAGCACACAGGGCAGTGAATTTACCAACTGAGCTGGCAGGAGAGTTCAGAGGAGCAAGTTTTGTCAGTTCATGGCTGGGCCTCAAGTGTGACGTTTTGCTTCATCTCATGAGGAAATGGGGGGGGGGTGGTGGTGGACGGGGGCAGGAATAATCAGAATTGGTCACTGCCTCCGGTGAGTGGCATTGATGCTAGTACCGGAAAAACCTGTAGCAAGATAGTCCCGTCCTGCGGGGCTGAAGGAAAAGGCATGAAAACATTCAGCCTCTGCTGTGGAAATAAACCAGACTGGGAAGGGAGGAATGAGTCAGCTGGGAAAATGGGTGATCAGCACGATTTGGAGAAATCTGCCAAATTCTAAATGTTTTAAGAGGCTGTAAAATCCGGATCATCCTTCTCTTTGTATTTTGTGGCATTGGCTTAATTGTATCGAGCCTACTTTCACTAACCCCATTGGAATAATATAGTAAGAAAGAAAGAACAGATGAAGTAGGAAACTGATGAAGATGCCCAGTCATTGTGGTATAGCCTCCATTATCATAAGGCGCTATTACAAGGTGTATTTTTCTAACGAAAAAAATATAATGAACTGAAATAGCCCAGAGTAATACAAAATATTTCTGCTTTTACTCCTTTATTAAGTAAACCAGGTATACCACATTTACTTTTTTAAAAGGGTTATATTTAGCTATATTTCTTTCTTTTGCTTTCTTATCTCTCTTTTTCTCTCTCTCCCGGTATTTCTCTCTCGCTCTATTTCGCTCTCTGTTCCATTTCTCTGCCCCAATCTTTATGTACTCACGCCTCTTGAATTCCATTTCGTTTTTCCACCTTATTGGAATTTCTCAAGATGACTAATGATTTGCCAGTCTGGTCTCAAGTCAGCATTTCCCCGCCCTTTTTATTTTCTCCTCTCCTGATGATACAAACTCATAGCGAGTGCAGTTCCATCAGTACCATCTGGGGTTCTGGTGCTTTGCATAAGTGCCCACCTCCAAATGTGACATTGAGTGTTGCTAGGCTTTTCAGTCATGATGATGGGGGGGGTTAGTATTGCAGTGGAGCCCAATCCACATGCACTTTCCATGTTCCGCTTTCCCACAGAAGACACTGGACAGTTGTTAGGAGTAGGAGCCCTGGATTAAACCCCACCTCCACCCCCCACCCCCACCTTCCCAGCTTAAGGATGCTGTGACTAATTGTAGTGCTCCTATTGCCATCCTGACTGACCTCCTCGTGATCGGCACAGATCAAACCTCCAACTTTTCTAGTCTGTATGGCTGTGTACCTATTTTTGCTTTTCAGAGTTTTATTGACAATCTACATGTTAACAGGAATGGATATTTAGTCATAAGCTTATCATGGTTCTGACTGGAGAGAAGTATGCAGTGTGGTTCCCCCAGGGGTCAGTAATAGGATCATTGCATTTCTTATATATAAATGACCTGGACTTGGGTAGAGGGAATACAATTTTGAAGTTAGCGAATGATACAAAACTTGGGCAATGTAGTAAATAGTGAGCAGACTTCAGGAGGACGTTGTCAGACTGGTGAAATGGGCAGACACATGTAATTTAATCTGGATAAGTGTGAAGTGATGAATTTTAGGAGGAACAACGTGGAGAGACAGCATAATCTAAATAGTGCTATTTTGACAGGGGTGCAAGAGCAGAGGGACCTGGGCGTGCATATTCACAAATCTTTGAAGGTAGCAGGGCAAGTTGATAAGGCAGTTAAGAAAGCCTGTGGGATACTTGGCTTTTTAAATAGGGGTATTGAATACAAAAACAAGGAAGTCATGCTAAACCTTTACAAATCACTGGTTAGGCCTCAGCTGTTGTACTGTGTACGTTTCTGGGCACCACACTTTAGGGAGGATATCAAGGCCTTGGAGAGGGTACAGAGGACATTTACCAGGATGATACCAGGGGTGAAGGTATGTGGAGAGATTGGAGAAGCTCGGATGGTTCTCCTTAGAGCCGAGTAGGTTAAAGGGAGATTTATTAGAGATATTCAAAATTACGAGGGATTTTGATCAAGTAAGAAGAAACTGTTTCTGCAGTAACCAGAGGTCATAGATTTAAAATAATTGGCAAAAGAACTAGAGGGGAAATGAGAATTTTTTTCACACAGAGGGTTGTTAAGATCTGGAATGCACTACCTGAAAGGGCGGTGGAATCAGGTTTCATAGGAACTTTCAAAAGGCAATTGGGCATGTACTTGAAGAGGACTAATTTGCAGGGTTGTGGGGAAAAAGCTGGGGTGTGGGTCTAAATTGGACAGCTCTTTCAAAGTGCTGGCACAGGCATGATGGGCCTAATGGCCTCCTCCTGTGCTGTAGGGTTCTATGATTCAATATGATCAGTGCAATATACCGTGTGCCAATGATGTACTTCCCCCACCAAATCATTGTATTAATTCTTTCTCCCCCTGCCCCCCCATTCCACATAGGTTTAGTTAGTCTTAACAATTAAAGCTATGGGGAAAGAGCAGGGGTGTGGGACTAATCGGATAGCTCTTTCAAAGAGCCGGCACAGTCATGAAGGACTGATGGCCTCCTTCTGCACTGTATGATTCTATGTTCTGTTTGTAATAAATATATATTTTTTTTAAACAGCTTGATTTGGAGCTGACAATGCGACATGAGCTACAGGTGGAAATTAGGAAGAAAGAAACCGATTTTGAAGTGAAGCTCTCTGAACTTCAAACAAAGCAACAGATGTTAGAGACGGATAAAACCCAGATGGAGACTGATAACAAGAAACTGCTGAATGATATTAATCAACTGAAGGATGAGGTAATACACTTAAATTAGTATATAACATACTCCGTGTTAACTCCCTGGAGTGTTGATCATCCCTTACCAGCTTTCCGAATGCACGTTGAGAATGGTGAGGGGTGATCTAATCAAAATGTTTAAAATGATAAATGGATTCGATAGGGTTGATCCAGAGAAGCTATTTCCTCTGTTGGTGAAATCCAGAGAAAGGGGGCTTACTCTTAAAATTAGAGGGGTGAAATTAGGAAGCACTTTTTCACACAAAGAGTAGTGGATATCTGGAACTCTTTGTTTCCCCCCCACCAAAAGTCTGTGGATGCTGGGGGTCAGTTGGAGCTTTCAAGACTAAGAGTAATAGATTTTTGTTGGGTAAGGGTATCAAGGGACATGAAGAAAAGGTGGGTAAATGGAGTTGAGGTGCAGATCAGTCATGATCTAATAGAATGGCAGAAGAGGTTCGAGGGGCTGAATGGCCTGCTCCTGTTCCTATGTTTTAATTTCTTATAATATTTTAAATAATGTAGTATATTCTTAACTATTAGTGTGGAGTGGAAGGCACCACAGAGCATTCCTTTATTGGAAGAAATATTTAAATTTGTAACTTGCCCCCTTTTTAAAAAAAAAAGTCTGGCAAAGATCCTGGACAACTACATGTACAGTTGTTGGATCATAAAACTTGGCTTTAGAACTGCCTAATGAGTAATACTTGGGGGTAAAATTCAAGCAGCTGGGGCGCAAAACGAGCGGCAGCGGATCGACCGTCTGTTTTACACTCCCTGCGCCCCCCCCCCCCCCCTCCCCGGCCTCATTGTCCGTTCCATTGAAGTCAATAGAATTAAGAATCGGGCGGGGCGTATAACGGACAACCCATCTGCTACTGTCCGTTTTGCGCCCTGGCCAAAGTTTAATTTCACCCCCTGTTGTTTTTACATTTTAATTGCGTGCCTCAAATATCAGAGTGTTGGGCTTTGTATCAATCAGAAGTAGAAATTTATTTTCTCATCGATCAATTGGGGCTGCCAAACCCTTTTTTTTAATCTGAAGCAGAAACGCAAAATGCTGAGGACGTTCAGCAGGCCAGGCAGCATCTGTGGAGAGAACATAAGAAGTTAACGTTCCGGATCTGAATCAGTAATCAAAACAGACCTGATGAAGGGTCTGCACCCGAACTTGTTAACTTTGCTGTTTCTCTGCACAGATGCTGCCTCACTTACCTGCTGAGTGTTTCCAGCATTTTCCGTTTTTTTTTGTCAGCTTTCCATCATCAGCTGTCCCCTTTTTTGTTTTTTTTTGTTAATTTTGTAATCTGAGTTCAGTTAATAGTTGATGGCCATGACTTGCCTGTCCCACCACAGCTGCTTCTATTCCCATTGGAATGGATGTCAAGAGGACTGAGTGCTTATGTGGGACATTTCTTCCGATCTGCATGTAACACAAACTTGATCTCTTTAACACAGTTTGTTTTAATGATGTGGTATTTGTGCAGACATTCTTCTCGTAGTAATAATACACACCTGGTAAAACTGTCTGGAAGCTTACTGTGTTTCCACTTTATAGCTTCGTAGACCGACTAATATTTAGCCAGCCTGGGGCTGCTGCAAGTGTTCATTTTATTTTTAAAGCTTTATTGAAAAGCTGCCTATTAATAGTGTCAGGAAATTGCAGTCATATATTTTGCAAGCACATGTCTCAACCCCATTTACAACAGTGTCTCCCCACCAGAATTTCTGTTCACTATATTTGTGTTAGGTCTTTCACCAACCTCGCCGCACATCTCTTGGGTGCTAGGAATCCTGATAGATTCCCAGTGGCAGCGCCCACCTCACTTTTGTTATCTGGCGTACATATTAAAGAAAGATCTCTCAGCGCACAGGTATGTGTCTTTCTTCCTTTGCATTGTCCACTTGCCACGAGGGTTAGCCAAGGCTATCAGCTGCCAAAGCAACCTCCCTTTTAAGACTGCTGATTCTAAGAGAGTCTCCAGGTAAAAAAAGCAATTCCTTTCTGGGCATTGCCAATTCTCCCTGATTCCCATTGACTTCAATTTTACTAGGGCTCCTTGGTGCCACACTCAGTCAAATGCTGCCTTGATGTCAAGCACAGTCATACTCACCTCACCTCTGGAATTCAGCTCTTTTGTCCATGTTTGGACCAGGGCTGTAATGAGGTCTGGAGCCGAGTGGTCCTGGCGGAACCCAAACTGAGCAGCAGTGAGGTTATTGGTGAGTAAGTGCCGCTTGAGAGCACTGTCGACGACACCTTCCATCACTTTGCTGATGATTGAGAGTAGACTGATGGGGCGGTAATTGGCCGGATTGGATTTGTCCTGCTTTTTGTGGAGAGGACATACCTGGGCAATTTTCCACATTGTCGGGTGGATGCCAGTGTTGTAGCTGTACTGGAACACCTTGGCTATAGGCGTGGTTAGTTCTGGAGCACAAGTCTTCAACACTACAGCTGGGATGTTGTCGGGGCACATAGCCTTTGTTGTATCCAGTGCACTCAGCCGTTTCTTGATATCATATGGAGTGAATCGAATTGGCTGAAGACCTGCTTCTGTGATGGTGGAGATATCGAGAGGATGCCGAGATGGATCATCCACTCGTCACTTCTGGCTGAAGATGGTTGCAAACGCTTCAGCCTTGTCTTTTGCACTCACGTGCTGGACTCCGCCATTATTGAGGATGGGGATGTTTGCAGAGCCTCCTCCTCCCGTTAGTTGTTTAATTGTCCACCACCATTCACGACTGGATGTGGCAGGACTGCAGAGCTTTGATCTGATCCGTTGGTTGTGGAATCGCTTAGCTTTGCCTATAGCATGTGGCTTCCGCTGTTTAGCATGCATGTAGTCCTGAGTTGTAGCTTCACCAGGTTGGCACCTCATTTTTAGGTACGCCTGGTGCTGCTCCTGGCATGCTCTTCTACACACCTCATTAAAATCAGTGATGAGCAAGAGGCCAGAATTGCAGAGATCTCAGAAGGTTGTCTTGTGGAGGAGGTTACAGAGATGGGGAGGGGCCATGGAGGGATTTGAAAACAAGGATGAGAATTTTAAATCAAGGCTTTGCAGGACTGAGAGCCAATGTTGGTCAACGATCATGTGGGATGATGGATGAACGGGACTTGGTTCGAGTCAGCGTACGGGTAGCAGAATTTTGGATGTGCTCAAGTTTACGGATGGTGCAAGGTGGGAGGCCGTCCCACAGGCACGATGGTGGCCTCCTCTGCTGGATGATTTTATGATTCCCATCTCCAAACGATGTTCAAAAGGACACTGGACTTCCTGTATCCTTGACTGCCTTTCCTGCATCTTGTGACAGTCTAGTAGGGCAACAGGCAGTGGCTATCTTGTTAAACTATGAATTTGTAAAAATTGTTTCATAGGGATAGAAGCCATCTTATGGAACCATGTGGCTGCACAGAATTGGTCGAGGGGCACTCAATAAATAATTGGGTTAGGACATTTGTCATATTCTCAGACCAAATCCTCTTAAAGTGCTGCTGGGATGTCGTCCACTGAGGGTTTAAACTCTTCTCAACTTGCTTCAATTCTGTGGTCAATGATGACGTGCTACTGGGCAGAGATTTGGTAAAATGTCTTCTGGCAAGAGACTTTCTTTTGTTTTGGTCTTGAAGATTCAGACTAAATTGCTCCTACCAAAAAAAAAATCTCATCCAGGGTCCTCAAATCCTGACCAAAGACACACTACTTTCAAAAGTCCAACTACTGTCACAAGATGACTAAAACCATGGAGCAGGTACTGCCCTTTGGTAATGATGCTTGTATTGTTCCACGTGACTATCACAGTCTGGTATATACATGGTTTATATTCTGCTGCTCATCAGTTGTCCTGTTGTTGGGGTTCATCTTCATCTTGACTTCATTTTTGAGTCATCTTGACTTCATTTTTGAGTCATCTTTCTGTGGCTGCTTTTTGGGTCCCTTCCTTTAGATAAGACAAGTGCACTAAAGCAACTCTTGATCTCTTTGGACACATTGGAGACCTGGTTTGCAACTCTTTGCAGCCACCCATATTCCTAAGTAGACCACAACCATGCTCATTCCTTAGTGGACGATCTTCTCACATACAAGCACAGCATTTTCCAGAACCTTCTAGGTGACAAATAGCAGCAGCGTCATATAAATGGGAAACCGATATTTCGAGTGGCACTGGTGCCAATACGTTTCCAGCTTTTAGCTCGCAGTTACACCCCAAGGTACATTATTGCCATAGCTGTTCTTATTTTGATCGTGCTAGTATTGGGAAACAGATGTCCATTATTTTATTAGTTTTAAAAGCATCTGTCAAAATGAGGTGTACTTGCCAACAGAAATTTGAACCTTCCTCAGAACTTTCCTTTTCATGTCTTTATGAAGAAAAACTACAAAAGTTGGAATTACCCAATAGGTCAGTTGGCATCTTCCAAAAAAAAATCCGATTAATGCATTGAGCGGAGACCTTCGTCAGAACTGCAGACTTTATTGATTAACTAGGCAATTCTGCAGTGTTCTGGCAAAAGAGCCACACCCGAAACCTTAACCTGTCTTTTCTTTTTGTGGAGATTGATGATCCTGACGCATATTTCCAGTATTCACGTTTTAATGTGTAGGTATTTAAGGGGTTGGATATCCGTTCTTCTCCCCTTTTCCGTTCAGATGTAAGGTCACTCTGACACAACACTGATTTAGCCCACCCCCACCCCCACCAAGTGGACTTGCGTCCTCTGCAGCTGCAACTTTTCCCATCTGTTCTGTATGAGTTACTGTTTCAAATTTGAAGTCTGGCATGGGTAGTGGGATTATCTCCCAGGAGTTTATCTATTGTACAAAAAAATCCCAAATGCTACTTAAGTAAAGAGATTGTCATTGTCATTTTCCTCCGGGCAACTTCCTTGTGTGTAGCAAGAATAGTCTGTTCCTGCTGCTATTTCCTTTTCAGTGTGCATGATATTTCCTCTCAAGATGCAACCGACTAAGGGGAAGCAGAAATTTGTGCATTATGACCATTGTAATCCCTTATTTTACTGAATGTGTGGATTTCATATGGTTAATGCAGAAATGTGCTGACTCGAGCTTTCAGGATTAAAGTTATGTTGTTTTGAGTTGGACTGCTTTTATTTTTAAACCAAAAACTAATTTTCAGTGTGATTGGTGTGTCCTATAATTTTTTACTTCACTGCTGATGTCTTTGTAGCAGCTGATTCCTAATGTTGCTGAAAAGATACAAGAGGCAGAACCAACACTATTACCGAGCAAATGTTTGCTTTAGCAGCTGTTCTATTCACCGATCAGGAACAGTGCTTCTATTTTTTTTGTGCCTTTTTTTAATACTTAAAATGTATTGCCAGAAATGTTTCAATGCATTTTTCTTCCTGCTTCAGCAACAGTTTCGAAAACAACTTCATCTTGAAGAGCTCTTGGCTTGAGATGGAATTTTTTTTTCAGGAACAGCAAAGAGGTTCTTTGCTTGACTTTCTGATTACAGGCTACTCTTATTTCGAATTGAAATTGTAATGTTTTATTAAAATTGCTTATTTCATGCTACTGGATAATTCAAAAAAATTGAAGTCTAAAATCACTTCAAATTGACAGGAGTAGGCTATAAATTAGTTCTTTAAACCACTGAGCACTGTAGCCTCAAAAACAGTAGGAATTTTTAAGTTATCCCAGAATTTTCTTTTTGTATGTTCTTTTTTTAAACTATCGTGACTTATCTTTTGAATTGTACCGAATTTTTTGTCGGTGCCACATTAATTTTTAAACTTGAAAGGGGCATGTAATCAAAGTTGGAAAGATAACTTTTTTAATAAAAAGAGAAACATGCTTAACAGTTTTTTTTTAAAAACCTGAATTAATGAGATCTATTGTATCAGCGATCAGAGTTCACGTTTAAGTCATGCTTCCTAAATGCGTTTTAAGGTTGAGCATTCTCTCCCTTTCTTTTCTCCACCTCTTATAAAATAGTTTCCATATGCTGTGCCTTTGTCCTTTCTTTCCCTGCTCCAATGCTGGGTGCACCAAGTAGTTGAAATTCAAATGTTTGGCTAGTAATTGAGAACGACAGATGCAGGACATCTGGCCAATTGTTGAAAGGTATTATGGTACCATTGTGGCACCCAGAAAGCCTACTGCTTGATGTTTATAATAAATTAGTCTTTAATGTGGGGCCAGAATGGAGAGGGAAATACCTATGTGTGTGGGATTCGTAAAATTCTGCCCAAGCTGCATGCCTTCCACACTGAAAGCTCATTAGATGAAGACGCAGCTTTTATCATGTTCTATGTACACATTTGGTCAGGTCTGCTTCATCTGTTTTAAATTACTGGGCTAACGTTTGAATGCCGTACCAAAATTCTGCTCTTAGGAAGAATCGAACTGCCCTCTTCAGTAGGTCCAAGATGCATCTTCATGTGGAAGAGAGAATTCGGAAACCTGGCTGCTCGCCACGATGATGGACAATTGGGGAGAAAGAGGGAGCCATACATAAATCTCTGCTGTCAGGTCATAGGCAATCCACTTAGACTAGGTTGTATCAGATTCCAGCCCACCTTAATTTGGAAGCATTCTTTTGTGTCTAGATTAATGAGGAGAGACTAGCTTGGACCGCGTTCCAGCACGGCTCCATGTAACAAAGTTCCTGATGCGAAAAATTACATTCCTGATGGTTTTCGTGTTAGCAGGGAGCATGAGTGAATTGCATGCCTTATTTATTCACTGAACATCTCTCTTACCTGACAGGAGAATTGAGCAGTACTTAGACAATGTGAAAATAAAACATGCTCAGAGTTGAGTCTAAATTCCATCTTTCTCAAAAAAAAAAACCCTCCTTTCTCTCGTTTCCAGTCCGTGTAAAAGTAAAATTGAATGGTTGCTGGTGTTGTGTGGATTTCTCTTACCATTTTTTTGAGGTGAAAAGCCAAGGCTTATAATGCAGGACAACCATCAAGGTTGAAAAAGAATGGGAGATAAAGGTGAGGAAAATCAACAAATGATTAGGTGATGCTAGGTTCTGATTTTAAAAGCCTGTAGATTGTATGAGGAAGGAAAGACTGAGGAGGTAAGGAGTGCCACAGTTTTGGGAATTGGGGGAGAAATGAGTTAAAATAGTAGCTGGTATAAGAAGTCCTGATTTCAACACAGCAAGGGTGCAGGGAGAAGGAAGTGTGTTCTGTAATTAAAGCTGGGTCACCTGGTCAACAAATGGATTGATTGTACACTGGATCCTATGTTTCAACTTTGTGCATGGAGTGTTATCCCAATCAAGGTGACATGGACAGCAGCGGTTGGCAGTGCTCCTAGAGGGGTATTGCAGTGAAAGGTGTATCTTCGGTATCTGGAAGAAAGAATTCCTTCATCCAGGGTCAAAATCCTGGAACTCCCTTCCTAACAGCACTGTGGGAGAACCGTCACCACACGGACTGCAGCGGTTCAAGAAGGTGGCTCACCACCACCTTCTCAAGGGCAATTAGGGATGGGCAATAAATGCCGACTTCGCCAGCGATGCCCACATCCCATGAACAAATAAATAAAAAAAAAAATTACCGTGACACCCAATTATTTCCTTTCAATATTATACCATGAGGATTGAGAATGCTAGGGGAGGTGCCTATGGTGAATGAGAACATACATTTTCGACCCAGTGTTGATTTAGTTATGTGTACACTGGTTTGGTTTCATGTGATAAAGATTCGGTTTTTTTTGTAAATTTATAAGTATATATGAAAAGCACATCAAGTGTGAAATAGCTAGATTATACCATGTTCCACCAGTAAATTAGACAATTTAACAGAGGAAATTACAAGGGACCAATGGATTTTTGTCCCGCTCCATGACATGTTCCATGATTGCCACATCTCTAATGCAGCATCTATAGATGAGCAAGACCAAGATTTATAATTGCTCTTCTTTTTGCCTTAAAAAAAACATTTTTTCCAAAATAGAAGGTGGCAGCACTCATAAGCACCTCTTTATGGGAGTAACCCAAACTTCTTTCGAGGGACTTGCTATAATTTTATGCATCTCTAACCAATCCAAGAGGTGGAGATGCCGGTGATGGACTGGGGTGGACAATTGTAAACAATTTTACAACACCAAGTTATAGTCCAACAATTTTATTTGAAATTCACAAGCTTTCGGAGGCTTCCTCCTTCACCTGAGGAAGGAGGAAGCCTCCGAAAGCTTGTGAATTTCAACTAAAATTGTTGGACTATAACTTGGTGTTGTAAAATTGTTTACAATCCAAGAGGGACATTGTAGCTTTACAATCCACCCTTGGTATTAAGATTGAGTTCCGAAAATGCACAAAGCATGGTCAAAATTTTTTTTTTTATTCGTTCATGGGATGTGGGCGTCGCTGGCAAGGCCAGCATTTATTGCCCATCCCTAAGTTCCATCTACCTTTCCCTTGAACTGAAGATTCTTCCTTTATCATGACAGCGCATGATCGCAATCTCACAGCAGATGTAGTGCAGGTCTTTCTCCATTTCAACTTTTTCAATACCTTAACTTCTAAAAGCTGTTATTTTCGATCTGCATGGAATATAATAAAACCGATTCAAAATCTTATATTAAATATAGACGTTGAAGATAGGGAACACGTAGTGATCTTCTTGTTCTCCAGTAAATGTGTGTCCATCTATTGCACTATACTGTCCTCGTTTCATGGGAAATATCCATCAGAAATGCCACCAAATTAAAATATTTAGATTCAAAATTGCATTTCAATATAAAGAATCTTTGAAAACTATAAAAGGAATGTTCTGTTTAGTCTCAGACCCATAAACCATGCATGCATTTTAAAATATCATCATTCTCCCATGTAGTTGTTAAGACACCAACTCAACATCATTGTGCTGCGTGTAATATAATACGAATGAAAGTAATGTAAATTATGATATAAAATTTCATTTTCCACTTGTTTTCCAGAAAGGTCGGATTGATCTTTGATGAAAGTAGTTTGTCCAGATTTTTTGTTTCAGTTTCCTGCAGTTTTGACTGCCCTGACTAGTGGTAGACCATCTGTCTGAACACCATATCCCACTGGTGTCTCATTTTATATCCTTTTATCTATTAAAATATATTGATGTCCTCATATAGAAATGTTATCACTATGAGCTACAAGCTGTGAGAGGATTTCATTACAGGCGCTGTTTTCACACGCGGCCCTAGAGGAAACAGCAGAGTAATGTACGTTTTTTTTCTTTGCTGCATTTGCGCAGTCTGTCCGCACACCATAGTGCTCGAACACTGTCTCAGCTCATTACCTCAATATGTTGGAGGGGCACTACAGCCAACTTGCACAGTGTCCTTAGAGAGGTAGTGGCTCATTTGCCAGAAGCGTTTTATTGCAATAAGACTGATGACTGCAGTCTTGGTGCCTGGAGTTATAAAAACTTTGTTTTTTCTCTCTCTTAGTTACTTGTAGCAAGAGATCCCTTTTTGTTTTGGGCTACAAAAGGGCAGTTGTTGGGTGGTGGGGGGGGGTGCTGGTGCTGGTGGGGATGATTAAGACGGCTTGTTTTTTTGCTTCGGCAAAAAAAAACCAACGAAAACAGCTTAGTTAATGCACAAAGAAGGTAGTCCTTTCTCCCATTGTTACGAGAAACTTTTTTCCCCCCTGCTAGCATCTCTACGTTCATTTAAAAAATACTGTTCCATTTTGTGACCAGTGAGCTGATTTACTGCTCATTCGCACTGTTCTCTCATTTGGCATAAAAAAGGCCATTTCGTGAGAAATTTTGCAACCAGTGCTCTTGATTTTCTCCACTTCTGTGATGTTAGCAGAACGACATTCTCTCGTCTAGAGTTAAATCTGTTTCCATTTTATCAGTGCTACTGTGGTTAATGCCATTA
The DNA here is from genome assembly GCF_035084215.1 of Heptranchias perlo. NCBI lineage: Eukaryota > Metazoa > Chordata > Chondrichthyes > Hexanchiformes > Hexanchidae > Heptranchias > Heptranchias perlo. The sequence continues at coordinate 9,841,121 of NC_090338.1, read as the reverse complement.
AGCTCCAAAAATTCCATGTTACATGCTCTTCCTCCTTGAAATGAAGGCTTATTGCACCATCCCCTACTTGAACCCGTTCTTTACTTAGCTTTACACCTTCTTCAATTTCCCCTTCTCCTACAGTTAGGTCTTTTAAAACCTAAACTTGGCATCTTGTGATAATTTCAAACTTCATCTACTCCTCTCCTCCTTTCTGGACTCCTACTTAGATTCCTCAATTAAAAAGAGAGAGTTCAGATTTAGTCCATGGTGCGTTGGCCCTGATGAGATTAGTTGCTGTTTTTGAAGCTGAGAAGATACTTTGAAAGCGGACCTGTGCTATAAGCTCTTGGGCATTGACTAAGAAGTTCAAGAGATGGCAAGTAGAGCATTTGAGACCATTTCCATTTTATGCTGATATAAAATATCTGATTCGTAAAGGGAGGCTCCATGGTGCTGGCAGAGCTTTGAGCATCTGCTTCACATTTTGCTGCATTTTGTGGTGCGCAGTCTGGGAGGAGAAAATGAGAGTGTGCTACTGGCTAACGCGAGCCTCAATAAAGAGTCAGTCTCATTCAAATCAGATTCCATGCTGAATTTCCTGACTTCGAGAGAGGGTTTGCTCACGTTGTGCATCTTGCTCATACAAAAAGGGCACATCAGGGATCCTGGAACCTGGCCCGCTTAAGGGGCTATTTAAAGTTAGGTGAATATCATAGAATCATACAGTACAGAAGGAGTCCATTTGGCCCATCTTGCCTGTGCCGGCACTTTGAAAGAGCTACTAATTAAGTCTCACTACCTTTTCCCCATAGCCCTGCATATTTTTCGTTTTTAAGTTTATATCCAATTTCCTTTTGAAAGTTACTATTGAATCTGCTTCCACCACCCTTTCAGGGAGTGCATTCCAGATCATAACTCGCTAAGTAAAACAATTTCTCCTCATCTCCCCCCGGCCTTTTTTTAGCAACTATCTTAAATCTGTGTCATCTGGTTACTGACCCTGCTGTCAGTGGAAACAGTTTCTCTCTATCTGCTCTATCAAAACCCTACATAAGAGCATAAGAACATAAATAGGAGCAGGAGTTGGCCATACGGCCCCTCGAGCCTGTTCCGCCATTCAACAAGATCATGGCTTCTACCTCAACTCCACTTTCCCACCCGATCCCCATATTCCTTGATTCCCTTAGTGTCCAAAAATCTATCGATCTCAGTCTTGAATGTACTCAACGACTGAGCATCTGCAGTCCTCTGGGATAGAGAATTCCAAAGATTCACAACCCTCTGAGTGAAGAAATTTCTCCTCATCTCAGTCCTAAATGGCCGACCCCTTATCCTGAGACTATGCCCCCTAATTCTAGACTCTCCAGCCAGAGGAAACAGCCTCACAACATCTACAGTGTCAAGCCTTCTCAGAATCTTATGATTCAATGAAATCACCTCTCATTCTTCTAAACTCCAGAGTGTATATGCCCATTCTACTCAATCTCTCCTCATAGGATGACCCCCTCATCCCAGGAATCAATCTAGTGAACCTTCGCTGCACTGCCTCTGAGGCAAGTATATCCTCCCTTAGGTAAGGAGACCAAAACTGAACACAGTACTCCAGGTGAGGTCTCACCAAAGCCCTGTACAATTGCAGCAAGATTTCCTTACACTTGTACTCTAACCCCCTTGCAATAAAGGCCAACATACCATTTGCCTTCCTAATTGCTTGCTGTACCTGCATGTTAGCTTTGTGTTTAGTGTACAAGGACACCCAATCCTTCTGAACACCAACATTTAATAGTTTCTCACCATTTAAAAAATATTCTGTTTTTCTATTCTTCCTATCAAAGTGAATAACCTCACAATTCCCCACATTATACTCCACCTGCCTCCTTCTTGCCCACTCACTTAACCTGTCTATATCCCTTTGCAGACTCTGTCCTCCTCACAGTGTACGTTCCCACCTAGCTTTGTATCGTAAGCAAATTTGGACACATTACACTCGGTCCCTTCATCTAAGTCGCTTCATAAGTTTGAACACTTCTATTAAATCTCCCCTTAACCTTCTTTGCTCTAAGGAACTGAATTCTCTCATCCCTGGTATCATTTTGGTAAATCTCTGCAACCAATATTGCGCAATTGTGTTTTTTTTTTGTGCACTTTTTGTTAAAATGTAACTTTATGTTGCTTCATGCATTCTTTGTTTTTGCTGGGAAGCCCAACATTTTGCAATTTTTGTTTCTTTTTTTCTTGGCAATACCTTCGTCCTTTATTTTAGGTTGCTGCTGTCATTTAAATAGCACAGTTCAAAGTGTTGAAGATGGGAATTCCTTTTGAGGGTTCCCAAACCACAACATGATTCAGACGGAGAGAGAGGAGCTCATGAGGGTCCAGGAAATGCAAGTGGAACAACGTCCAAAGTGTTTTATCTGCGCTCATCCCTACCTTGAGATCTGTCTTGGCTTCCTCTGCTTCACAACAGCTGCTGTTCCATCTACTACAGCATAACCTGCAGGCAACATCTGGAACACGGATATCTCTTCCCTAGGAAAGGAAGGCTACCACAACATGAAGTTTTCATGTCACATCCTTCCGGTCCATCACAAGGGAAATCTGCCGTTTCAGGCAGGCTAGAGTGCACTTCTGTTTCAAGCGAGTGACAGACTCTTGCGTTTACAAGAGACAACACCTTCATCCTCTTTCCTATGGAAATGAGGCATCAGCTGGACAGGGTGCTCACATTTCACTGAGTGGCAGGGTTTCATTGAGTGGCGGGTGTTGTAGATGTAATCCAATTGGGCATCTGTATCTTCGTATCAACCCCATGGCCTACAAGAACAGAAGGACTTGCATTCAATTTACATTCACATAGTAACAGACCACAGAAGCATCATTATGTAGCTCAGTGTCCATTGTGCAGAAAGCAACCATGATATTTTTCACTGAGCGGCAGTCGACAGTGCCCACTTTCTTCGAAAAAGAAGCACTGAGTGGACAGCTCTTAGGAGAGCCAGGCTATCCTCTGTACCAATGGCTGCTAACCCCACTGAGAAGCCTCCTAACAGCAGAGGAACAGCTCTGTTTGAGTACCTCTGCATCTGTTTGCTGTTCCTTGGCTGGCACCTCCACCTTCAATAAGCGTTTGCTGTGCTGCTTTGGTGTCTGCAAGAGGATGAATGGTTGTATGCAGTGCTTCAAATGGGAGTGCAGCAGTTTTCAACCTAGGCTTCTGCCAATGTTGAAGGGCCCCCCAAAAAATTGTGAACAAAATTGAGGGGCATCCTTTTGACTCCAGCAAACGTCTTCCTTATTTGGAACCAGGTAAAAGGGACCTGCGTGACTGCATTGACTTTGTTGGCAACCTTTCTCCATGGAGCTGCTGCCTGTGCATTTACTTAGAGGATGGCCTTCAGTCTAGGACAGGGCCACCCTCTTTTATTGCATTTAGGGTCATAAATGTAAGATAGTTACTAATAAATCCAATAGGGAATTTGGGAGGAATTTCTTTACCCAGAGAGTGGTTAGAATGTGGAACTTACTACCACAAGGAGCAGTTGAATACACAGATGCATTTAAGGGGAAGCTAGATAAACACATGAGGGAGAAAGGAATAGGCAGCTTTGGTGATAGGGTTAGATGAAGAGGAGTGGGAGGAGGGTCATGTGGATCAGTTGGGTTGAGTGGCCTGTTTCTGTGATTTACATTCTATGTAACTGTAATTTTTGCTGCAGTACCAATTGCAACTCTTCAGCATCGCAAGTAGTAGTGCTGCCCACGTCTCCATTGTACCACCACTTTTAGGACAAGCTGCTATCTCACTAGATTTTATACTTCTCTAGCTAAGTGTGTTACAGACCAAGCTTTCTAGATAAGCCTTTCATGTTGCCAGTACCTTATTCAAACTGAGAGGAAGGATTCCTGTTTCAAAATTTGCCACAGCTTCCCTTCTGAACTGATGGGGCTGGTTCACCTGTGCTGTGAACCAGTCCCATTTTGCCATTCTCGCAAAATTGGGACTATGACGTCAACTTGACTTAAAATATCAAAGCAAATACACCCTTGTTTGAAGACTATAAGTTTTGCCGAAGAAGCAGTCATCAAATTTAATATGCAAACTGTTAAAGATCTTCTGTCTAAATGTAACTTCAGTGGATGCCTTTGAGTGCAAGTAGAGAGCATTCAGAAGTGGTGTGATTATGTACCTCAGCTAGATATGAACGTTTGCTGGTGTTTTTACTGTAGGTTCATTCCTATCCTTATTCAATTCATAATTGTTAGTAAGAAGCCACCATCAAAGATAAGGTCTTGAAGGTTTAAATGATCAAAGCACTTTGCGCAGTACAGCGCTCTGCCCTTGGAGATCTGTCAAAATTTTCTATTTAGTTATCTGGACTAAAGGTATTTTCTTTCCTACAAAAGACACATTCTCTGGCCTCTTCAGTATTTTTCTCTTTTCAGATCCTTCTACACTGGTAGAAGGATCTACATATGGACAATAGGAGCTGTTATGCTGTTGGGATTATAATAGTATTAATTGTGAATTTAAACTTTTGATTTTAATTGTTTCATTCACTGAATTTATACAGTTTGTGTTGAATTCTAATGTAACACTTTTTTTAAGATGGGCTAATTCTTTTGTGAAAACTGTGTGATAACAATTGATTTCCTTTAAAACACCACAAACCTCAGGAGTTCAATGTGTTCAAAGTATATTAATTTTTTCCACAGATGGCACATTTATCTAAGGACTTGGAAGATGCAAAGACAAAGTTGGCCAACATTCCGAAAGAATTGCCCCCACTGCCAGATCAGGTTAACAGGCCATCGCTCCCACCAGCACCTCCTTTACCAGGCCAACCAGGTGTGCCACCTCCACCCCCGCTACCAGGCCAAGTGGGAGTGCCTCCACCGCCCCCGCTACCAGGCCAAGTGGGAGTGCCTCCACCGCCCCCGCTACCAGGCCAAGTGGGAGTGCCTCCACCGCCCCCGCTACCAGGCCAAGTGGGAGTGCCTCCACCGCCCCCGCTACCAGGCCAAGTGGGAGTGCCTCCACCGCCCCCGCTACCAGGCCAAGTGGGAGTGCCTCCACCGCCCCCGCTACCAGGCCAAGTGGGAGTGCCTCCACCGCCCCCGCTACCAGGCCAAGTGGGAGTACCTCCACCGCCCCCTCTACCAGGACAAGCTGGAATGCCACCGCCACCGCCTCCGCCTCCTGGGTTCCCTGGAATGCCTCCGCCACCACCTGGGTTATTTGGCGTTCCTTTTCCTCCAGCCGCCCCCGTTCTACCATTTGGGCTGGTACCTAAAAAGGAGTACAAGCCAGAAGTTCAACTCAAAAGGCCTAACTGGCCAAAAGTAAGTGAATGTCCTCAAATGATCTTGTTTAAAGTTGGAAAACTTTTTTTTCTTGCATTGAAGCATTGTATTTACTTGATCGTTGCAATTGATTACACATTTTATGAGTACTTTTGACTGGCAGTTAATTTAATTTTAATTGATAACTTCAGAAGCTGCACGAACATTCCTTTTCTCCATCATAGCAAGCGCATCATAATTACAAACACTTCTATCGTATGGAATTTTTGTTCATCTGTAATTCTGAACTATTCTTTCTTTGCAGTTGGGTTCTTCTGCCTGCTCGCTCGCATATACCTTATGCAGAATACTTTGCAACAAAACAACACCTTGCATTCTGTAAACCTTTCAGTCTAGTTTGGCATTATAATTTGGCCAACTGGGACATCTTCAATATTTCTTTGCTGCTTTTTTTCCTACTCTCACAGTTGCTTTTAGTTTCCTCATCTTTCTCTCTTCTAGTGAAGTAACTTGCGTTGTGGTCGCTGGTATGGAAGCTTTCATTCCTCAGTCCTCCCCATCTGGTAGATAGTGTGCAGCTTTTTGGTTGAAATCACGCTTAACCTGCTATCTCTCATGAAAAATACTGCCTCAGTGCACCTGAGGTCTTTGCTTGTAACCTGTGCAAATCCACTATTAGAACTGCCAAACATAAGTTTATTGAAAAGTGTCCTCTATTGTGTTCCTGCTCTTCCAGCAGCCATTGTGTCTCATAACTTATCTACATCTTCTTTCTATCCTGCTTATATCCCAGAGGTACTGTTGCCAGCTATCCTAAAGAGAGTTGACTTTATGACTCAATTTTCTCTTCCAACTCTGATCTAGCTGAAAAAACATCTTTCTATCACTTCATTCTATTCTGCTGTTATGACCAATATCAAATGTTATGCCTCCCATATCTGTCTGACCCCCTTTGTAACTTCAGTAAGGTTATGCTAAGCATTTATCAAACACTGGTTAGGCCCCAGCTGGAGCATTGTGTCCAATTCTGGGCACCACACTTTAGGAAGGATGTCAAGGCCTTAGAGAGGGTACAGAGGGGATTTACTAGAATGGTACCAGGAATGAAAGACTTCAGTTTTGTAGAGAGACGGAGAATCTGGGATTGTTCTCCTTGGAGCAGAGAAGGTTAAGAGGAGATTTGATAGAGGTGTTCAAAATCATGAATGGTTTTGATAGAGTAAATAAGGAGAAACTGTTTCCAGTGGCAGAAGGGTCAGTAACCAGAGGACACAGATTTAAAGTAATTGGCAAAAGAACCAGAGGCGACATGAGGAAAAAAAAATTACGCAGCGAGTTATTATGATCTGGAATGCACTGCCTGAAAAGGTGGTGCAAGCAGATTCAATAATAACTTTCAAAAGGGAATTGCTTAAATACTTCAAGTGGAAAAATTTGCAGGGCTATGGGGAAAGAGCAGAGGGTAGGACTAATTGGATAGCTCTTTCAAAGAGCAGGCACGATGGGCTGAATGGCCGCCTTCTGTGCTGTATCATTCTATGATTCTATGATCTTGTCCTGATAAAATCACTCCTACTGTCTTTAAAATGTGTGCTTCCAAATTTACCTCCATCAAATCCAGTCCCTTTTAATATCTGGACATTTCCAGAATCTTTGACCAGATGTGGCATCATGCAGTTCCACCCTCTCCCATGGCTATCAAGTTTCATCTTAAAACAATCAATCTGTGCTCTAGTTGATGGTACTTAGCTTGACTCAGTTGGTAGCACTGTCACCTCTGTGTCATAAGGTTGTGGGTTCAAGCCTCCTTATGGACTTGAGCAGAAAATCTAGGCTGACACTTCTGCAATGCCAGAGGTGCTGGGTTTTGGATAAGACCCCATAATATTATTCAAAGATAGCTTGGCTGCCATTTCTCCCCCCAATTAGCACCTTCAAAACAGGCCGTTCTTATGCCTGATGTGTGTAAAATAGCTGTGTAATGTTACCCTACGAAACAATAGTGACTGCATTTGAAAGTGATAAATTTTTTATGAAGTGCTTTGGGATATTAGTGAAAACTGTGTTCATCTACCCATCATTCACACTTCTTAGAACGTGAGAATTTAAATGTAAGTTCTTTCCTTCCTTTCTTTTTTACTCTCTTTTCTTTCTCCCCTCTTTTTTCACTTGCCCCCCCGCCCCCCCCCCCCACCGGACTGCAGCGGTTCAAGAAGGCGGCTCACCACCACCTTCTTGAGGGCAATTAGGGATGGGCAATAAATGCTGGTCTCGCCAGCGACGCCCACATCCCATGAACGAATAAAAAAAAAAGCGTCCTCTCCAATGCAGTACGACAGGAGTGCTGCACTGTCAAAGGTGTTGCCTTTCAGATGAGACAATAAACCAAAGTATCGTCTGCCCTCTCAGCTGGGCATAAAAAAATCCCATGGCACTTTTCAAAGAAGAGCAGTGGAGTTCTCCCAGTGAGCTGGCCAATATTTATCTCTGAAACAGCACTACTAAAATAGTTTAATTGGCCATTTATCTCATTGCTGTATATGGGACCTTGCTGTGCTCAAATTTGCTGCCACGTTTCCTACATCACAACAATGATTCTATGATCTTGTCCTGATGAAATCACTCCCACTGTCTTCAAAATCACTCCCACTGACTTTAAAATGTGTGCTTCCAAATTTACCGGCATCAAGTCCAATCTCTTTAATATCTGGACATTTCCAGAATCTTTGACCAGATGTTGCATCATGTAGTTCCATCCACTCCCATGGCTATCAAGTTCAAAAGTACTTCATTGGCTGTGAAACGCTTTAGGACATGCTGATGTCGTAAAAGGCACTGTATAAATGCAAGTCTATCTAATTACAGTGTGACAAGTTTAATGAAACTATCCATTATAAGGTTGGACATGGGAATTTATTAAGGAAATATAAAAATGGGGACAGAACTGATGACTTTAAAATGAGGGCTAAATTACTTCTGTGCACCCTGGTCCAATTATCTCCTGGCCTCTAACACCGCATCACCTGAAGACTACATTTGGCCTTGACTCCATGTGTGCAGCACCATGGGAGATTGACTATACAAGACTCGTTTTGTGCAGGTTCAGATAATTTTTACACAGTGAGAGTTTCAAAGTGGCCTGGTAATGAGAATCCCTTAATTGCTAGCTATCAGTGGTTATGATACTGCTTGCATTAATCTAACGTCCACAAAAAAAAATGTTAAATAGAACTTCCTTTCACATTACCGGAAAATATTTCTTCATTGAGTTACACCAAGTCTACAGCACAGAAACAGGCCATTCGGCCCAACTTTTATGCTCCACACGCGCCTCCTCCCACCCCTCTTCGTCTAACTCTATTTCCTTTCTTCCTCATGTGTGTTTATCTAGCTTCCCCTTAAATGCATCTATGCTATTTGCCTCAACTACGCCTTGTGTTAGCACATTCCACATTCTTAAAGAAGTTTCTCCTGAATTCCCTATTATATTTATTAGTGACTATCATATATTTATGACCTCTAACTTTGGACTCCATTACAAGTGGAAACATTTTCTCTATGTCGACCCTATCAAACCCTTTCATTATCTTAAAGACCTCTAACAGGTCACCCCTCAGATTTCTCTTTTATAGAGCAAAGAACCCCATTCTGTTCAGTCTTTCCTGATAAGTGTATCCTCTCAGTTCTGGTACCATCCTTGTGAATTTTCTTTGCACCTTCCCCAATACCTCTATATCCTTTTACAATATGGAGACCAGAACTGTGCATAGTACTCCAAGTGTGAGCTAATCAAGGTTCTATACAATTTAACATAACTTCTCTATTTTTCAATTTTGTCTCTCTAGAAGTGAACCCCAGTGATTGGTTTGCTTTTTTTAATGGCATATTAACCTGTGTCGCTATGTTTAGTGATTTGTGAATGTGTACCACGAGATCCCTTTGCCCCTGTTCCCCATTTAGACTTTTATTATCGAAGCAGTATGTGGCCTTTTATTCTTCCTACAAAAATACACCACCTCACACTTACCTATACTGAAATTCATTTGCCAATTACAGGCCCTTTCTGCAAGTTTATTAATGTCGTCTTGTATTTTGTCACATGCTTCCTTTGTTAATTACCCCCCCCCCCCCCAATTTGGTGTCATTTGCAAATTTTTTAATTGTACTTCTGATTCTTGAGTCCAAATCGTTAATGTAAATTGTGAACAACAGTGGTCCCAGCACCGATCCCTGTGGAACACCACCTCCCACTTTTGGCCAGTCTGAGTAGCTACCCTTAACCCCTTGATTCCATCCTATAATGTAGGATATTGGGCCGGAAATTGCTTTTAAAGTAACAGTGAACCTAACAGCACTCACCGTTATTAGTGGCGAAATCGAAGAGCAAGTTCTGGCGACTGCACGTGTGCAGTGAAATGCGGAAATCCAGAACTTGCTCTTCCTGGTTCAGCGGCGATCTGACAGCTTCGTCGTAAAGGGACATCGCCGGCTGCAATCAATAGAATCAACAGACCAGCGCCAACTTGCTCTCCTGCCCAGCTGGAAACGAACTAATATAGTCACAAAACAGGTATGCTCAGTTTTTTAAGTCCAAACTAAGTTTTAACAGCATGGTAAGTCTTAATTGCCAAACAACCTCTCTAGCAATAAAAATTAGCTTTTAAAAATGTGGAGTCTCATTACTCCTGATTTTAATAGTTTTGGACATTAAAAAAAACATTTTTTTAAATGGAAAAAATTTAGAACTTTTTTACTTTTTCCTTCTCTCTCTCTCTTATCTTGGTCTTTTAATCTTATCCTCTCTTTATTTCACTTTCTCTGGCGTTTTATAATACCTTATCGGGCACATCTGGGTTTTTAAGTCTGCGCTGTTTGTCTACGAACTGCATTTCCTGGTTCTCACAGCGTGGCCTGCTTCAAGCTGATCAGTTTAGGGGCCTTAGAGATCCTTTCGCCACTCACACAGCCCGGGAAAGAATGCTGATGTTATTTGAACTCGCAGTAAAAGGAAGTCGCCACCAAAAAGAACGCGGTAACTTAGTGGGTGAATTTAAATCTAATGAGCGGCGAGCACTGCTGGTTCGCCACTCGGAGCAATTTACGAGTCATTATTTACGACTATTTTGTGTGAATTTTTATTCTCAATGTGATGCTAGTACTGAAAATTAGAACATATTAGGCCCTGGAGGGACTTGAAAGCCAGGATGAGAATTTTAAAATCAAGGCATTGCCCGACTAGGAGCCAATGTAGGTCAGCGAGCACAGAGGTGATGGGTGAACGGGACTTGGTGCACATTAGGATGTGGGCAGCTGTGTTTTGGAGGAGCTCAAGTTTATGGAGGGTGGAAGATGGGAGGCTGGCCAGGAGAGCATTGGAATAGTCAAGTCGAGAAGTAGCAAAGGCATGGATGAGGATTTCAGCAGCAGATGAGCTGAGGCAGGGATGTTGACGGGCGATGTTATGGAGGTGGAAGTCAACAGTCTTGGTGATGGAGCGGATATGTGGTCAGAAGCTCATCTCAGGGTCAAATAGGATGCCAAGGTTGCGAATGGACTGGCTGAGCCTCAGACAGTGGCCAGGGAGAGGGAACGGAGTTCGTAGCGGGGACCCAGGAAGGTCTCGGGTCTCATTTGTGGTCTGTGCCGGTCTCAGCTGGGACAGCACTAAGGGCACTACAACTGGGCTAGGGAGGTGAAATGTTCCTCGCCACTATCCAGTGATCTCTGCCGGACAGCGGGCTCACCTGAGATGCTTACATGGTCAAATAGCTTGATGATCTTCATGGTTTTAGGCTTACAAGTAAAGAGTGGTCACTTAGGTCAGGCTCTGAAGGGTTATCAGTACACGTGGAACTATACCCCAGTATGAATCAGTGCCTTTGGAAGAGGTGGGGGAAAAAAAACTGGATTAAAAACAAGCTTGTGGAAAGTTTGCATGTTTAGAGCTTAGTGATAGCTGAGCCCTGAGCTTTGAACATAAAACTGAAGTGTAAATGATGTGAAAAGTACAACTGTTACATTGCAGGTAGTCACATCCCACATAATTTAAAAGGGGTTTTGGGTAATTTAAAATATCATAAATTGCTGGGTCTGTGATTTTCATTAATTAAAAAGCAATTAATACGAGAAAGAAGATAGAAAGTTGTGATTAATAGCTTACCAAAATGCTAGGTATGCAATTGTAAAGACTGTCAAACATAATATATTAAAATTAATGAACATTAATTACTTACACCCAAATGTTAAGGAACGCTTGGCATGGAGTCCTTATAGTGGCTGATATTTCTAATATATTTGAACTTTATAGTAAGTATTTCATCGTTTTGTCTACCTTGCAGAAGTTTATGCCACTCGGTTAAGTTATCTGAAAAGGGATAAAGAATACTCTTGTTTAAAAAATACCTATTCTGTGCTACTGATGGAACAGGATTATCCCTTGATGTCTTGTCTTGTCCTTTATAGTTGGACAATTTTACTTCTTTTTTTTTCTCCCTCCTTTTACTATCAATTGTCCCAATTTGACTGTTTTGGTGATGAACCAGTTCTCTTGGTGGATTAGTTTTTCTCCTGGTGCATGGGAGCAGGTTTTCTGACGTCGTACTGGTAACAGCTCCTCCCTGATTTTCCAAAATCCCCGCCTCCCCCCCACCAGCCCCACTGACAGATCAATGGGCAGGATTTTGCTGGTTTGTTAGACTTGCACTTGCCCATTGACTTTCTGTGGGGTTTTTGCACGACAAGTTGTTGTCAGCGGGACAGCCAAACAGCTCGACCCCCTCTACGGGGCACCTGGGACCTGTGTGAACAGGGCAAGCAATGGTGTATCTCCTTAACCAATCAGATTGAAGAATCATTAATGAGCAGCGCAGAGTCTGAACCAGGAAATGTAAGTTAGAACAGTGAATTCAATGTCAAATCAGGCACAGGAAGCGAAATAAAGAGAGGGAAAGTAAGATTGGATTAAGAGACAGATAAAAGAGACAAAGAAAAAGTTTTTAAAAAATGTTTTTAAATGTCCAACAATGATTAAAAGCTGAAGGAATGAAAGTAAAAGTTAACTTTCAGTGCTGGAGAGGTTGTTTGGCAGTAATTAAGACTTACCATGCCGTTAAAAGGGTACTTACACTGGAATGGACAAGCCCTAACTGTTTTTGGTGAGTTTAGTCCCTTTCTATGAGGTAAGTGCAGGAACCTCACGTTGTTCAAGACATTTGATTGGTGATTCAGACGGCAAGATGCCATTTTCACACAGATTTTGGAGGAGCATCACATCTCGGACAGCGACTTCCGGATTTCCGCGTTTAACTGCACTCGTGCAGTCGCCGGAAGTTTCTGTCAGATTTGCACATTAATGATGGTGAACGCTGTTAGTCTCACCATTTTTACAGCAAAATCCGGTCCGATATGTTTAAGTTTCTTTCCCATGGACTTGATCACTGGAGTGGGACATGGTGAAGGTGAGAAGTCTTTTCACGGATCCTCATCGGAACACATGCTGAATGCCTGCTCTGCTCGAAGACAGGACTCCAGACATAAATTGCAAATCAATCAATCCTAACAATACAAGGCTGAAATTGACTCTGGCTGCATTCCTGGTTGTCACTAGCAGGAAAATCTAGCTCGACACTGCTGCACGATTGGTTGGCAGACTGAGCTGAATTATGGTTTATCCACACTCATAAAGGGGGGAAGCAGAGTTCAACTTAATATAGCTTCATTTGTGAGACAGAAGCAGCCCTGTGATTCAAAGCTGTTTGGGAGCCAAGTATTCTGACACAAACAAAAATACCAATTTTCAAATCGTCATGTTGTTATAAGATCAGAAGATAATCACAAATGAGGAATGGCCATTCAGCCCATCTAAATTCATTCATCCATCCAGAAAGATCCTATATTTCGCCCATTGTAGCATCCAATTGTTTCCTATGATTCCTGGGTTTTTGCTGCCACTACTCTATATGGAGGCCCATTATATGTGTCCATTCTTTATGTGAAGAACTTCTTGATATCAATCCTAAATTTGCCCTTTTACTAGTTTGAACCTGTATCTCTTTGTCCTACTCTGGCAGTTTAATTTAAAGTGATATTCCAGATTTTCCATATGCTTTGTATATCTCTAAGATTGCCTCTTGCCTGCCTCCTTTCCAGGCTGAAAAGACAAAAGTTTCTCCAATCTCTACCCATAACTCAGACCCCTAACACTAGGGACCAGCCTCATGGCTCTTCTCTGCACTGCCTCCAGAGCATTGAATGTCTCCCTTGTTTCTTAGCGACAGAAGTGGAAACAGTATGCAAAGTCCAGTCTGACCAGCGCATTGTACGGTTTAATTACAACCTGATTTGTATTCTACTGTGTCCTTACTTTGTAATTACTAAGGTATCTTCTCTGTAAAGCAAATACTTGACAACTATCTGATCCTTTTTTCTAATGTAACTGGTTATATTATAAAACTTTTTGTTTTTCTTTCAGCTTGGACCTAAAGATTTGACAGAAAAGTGTTTTTGGGTCAAGGTGAAGGAAGATAAATATGAGACTAAAGAGCTCTTTGCCAAACTCACTGTTTCGTTCAGTGCGCAGACAAAGAGTAAGTAACTGACTCTGTGCTGACTGGACTTCAGTTTTGTTTATTCAATTTATCTCCCTGATTTAGGCTTGAATTCATCCAGGCAAAGAATAAATGTGATAAGTTAAGAAACCAAAGTTTGGGCAAGTTCAAATTCAGGTCCTAATGGACATGAGTTTCTTGGAAATGTTACAAGCTTAGCATCAAATTGGTGTTTACTTTTTGGGGGGCTGGGAAAGAAGGAAAGGCAAATTCGAGAAGAAAGAACTTTACAGAACTTCATGATGTTGTTGTCACATTCTCCATTTCCTATTGCTAAATAATTGAATTGCTGTGGGGATGAGGAGAAGAGCTGCGTTCTTAATACGTGCCTTCAAAATATAAATAGCTAATTGGCCCATTAAGCCTTCCTCAGCCCATGCTTCAATCAGGGACTCTTCCACCTCACCCAAGATCTTCTGTCCCTGATTCCCAAATGAATCAGTAGCGTTTATTAATATACCTAACCCTCAATTCCCTTTCTCAACAAATATTGATCCAGTTCCTTTTTAAAAATAACAAATCAATTGACCCAGAATTACCTACTTTTTCTGATACATTCATCCAAACTCCACTATCCTGTTGAGAGGTGAGGTGAGGTGGGGTGGGGTGGTGGGTATGAATCTTCTGTTTATAACCTGGTTTGTAAATGTTATAATTATGTTGAGTTCTGTGCTTGCTGTCTAAGACAGATAACCCTAACCCTAATGCAGCCCTACCATGACCTTGAAATTCTGAATAATTCTATTGCCCATTTCTAGTTGCCCTGAGAAGGTGGTTGTGGGCTCCTTTCTTGAGTAACGATTGTGTGCACAACTGAGTGGATAACTAAGCCACCTCAGAGGACATTAAGAATCAATCTCATAGTCTGAGCTAGAGTCATATGTAAGATTGACGGTGTAGGGGTGGCAGGGTCCCTTTCCCGAAGGGCATGGTGAAACCAGTTTGGATTTTATAACAATTCAGCCGCTTTGCTCGTTTTTTCTGTTGCTAGTCCACAGGTTATGAGTTTACAACTCGCTGTGATGGATTTTTGAACTTTCAACCTCTGGATTGCGAGTCCAATACCGTAACCACCACAGTATCGAAGCTGTGACTACCTAAGAAATTATATATTGTAATGATTCGGCTTCCATGGGTGGTATTGTAATGAATAACCACACAGTTTAAAGTTCAGTATGTCTAACAGTATTCTGCCCTGGCACTGATGATTTTCTTTTTTTTTCTCCCACTGAAATTCTCCAATGGTGAACCATGCAGCTAGTAAAGGTAAGAAAATGGGCTTTATTTCTTTTTTAAAACTGCTTGTGTCAAGATACTTTTGGATCCCTCAAACATCTTAGGTTGGATACTGTGGTTTCTTGAGCAGACAAAAGGTTTCAAGAGCAGCGCTCTCTTAGAGGTCCCCTGCACCATGAGCGCATCACTGAGCAGGTATAAGAACAGCTACATTTCACCATGCTGGGCTATAATTTATTTTTTTTGGTTGCGAGTATGAAAAGGAAGACTGCGCAAGTGTTTAAAACAACTTTAAACATACAAATAGTCGAAAATAAGACTGATTTGATTGAACAAATGGGCACAAGAGCTAGAAGAAACTTGCTAGAAGCTTCAGTCTGAGCCTAATAACAGTGTGGGAGGGAGCTGGGACAAGGTAAATCAGTTTTGACTGTTTCCCTAGTGCTCTAGGGACTACCTAATGTACAAGTCTGGAACTAAATCTGTCCTCCATATTTCTCATCCTGACTTTATTGATTTTTTTTTTGAAGTATATATTAGATTGATTATACTATTAGTTGCTGTTTAATGACTTGTGTTGTCCAAACCGCCTAGTGGTTAAGCAGGAAATGTCTGAGACTTGGATGAAAAGGATGGCTTGGCAGGCTGAAATTCCATTTTATGATTCATATTTAATCTATTTTTACTGGATGTAATATATATTGAACGAGTCACAAGAATCTTCTAGGTGGACGTTCAGTTAGAACATTTTGTTTTAAGTGCTCCACTGTAATTTGTGACTTGCACAAAATGGTAAAGTTTAAGTGAAAATAAATTAATCCAAACTTGATCAAATTATTTTGTTCCCCTTGTCATCATCCAGCCACGAGAAAAGTTGGCTAGTGAGGAGATGTTTGTAATGACTGACCCCAATTTTATTACAGTTTGTGTTGAATGATGGTATGTTTGCTTGTTGCTATTTTAGCATGTTTGTGGTGACTTTAGTTTTTTTTAAAAAAGTTGGAAGCTAATGACAAAAGTTATAGTTACTTTTTGGAGAATGAGGCTGCATTTACACTACACCTATAGTTGTGATACGAAGCAGTTTTGCTTCATTCTGACGTTGCAGATATAGTCAAAAAATTGACTGGATCTGGTGTTAGGGTCCAACCTGACATCAGAACCAAGCAGAGAGAGACTCTGACTAGAAGATCTCACTCTGCTTCATCTTGTGAGTTAATTTGGGCCTTCTCACTAATGTTGCATTTGGAGATTAGTATTGGTGCAAAGCGATTTTGAGCTTTGCACCGCTGCTAAACTTGTGGAATGTGAATGCACGCCAAGACAGCTGTATATATCCATGATGTATTCTGTTTATAAAACTTTAGATTTTTGACGTGGGGCAGGAGGGAGGGCCTTTTTTCTTACAGCTGAAGAATATAATTTGAAGCTGGTTAGGAATGCCATTGTAATATCCCACTGCACTTCCAAATTTGAGTACAAATTTGTTGACATCTTTGTTGCACAATACGATTGATTCAGGTTATGCAATTTAAGACTGCAGCCTGGAAATCACACTCTGAAATATCACAGTATGCACACTTAACATTGTTCTGATCAAATTCTCTTGGCTGCTATTTTAAAAGGCATTAACCTGTTTAAAATAAACTGATTAACACCTCCATTAAAATATCGGATAGAGGAATTTTGTGTGGTTCATCAATAAGAGTTTGTATAATGATATGGCACAAGTATAATTTCCAGGCTTAAGTTGTAAAGAAAATGAGGGAATTTATTTTTATAGAGGTTTGGAAAGGGCCCAATAGTATTGAATTCCATGAGGTAGGTTTGTTAAAAGTTGAACACAAAATTGAACTTCACCCTGAGAGTTTGGAGGGGGTGGGGGGGAGGGATGTGAGTGTGTTGGGAGGAGATAGGAGGAGGGGGTCTCGTGTATCAATGGGGTTGATGCCATTGCCATCAATGTCTGACAATTGTGGCGTTTCAGTAGTTTCTTCATTGAGTGCCATGTATTTGAAACTATGGTAAATCCCCCACTGTTTTCAGAGCCGTCTGCTTTCTCTGTGGCGGTTAAACTATTGCATTTGAACTGTATTTGACAGAATTCCACAATCCCTAAGGATCCATACGAATTTTCAGAACGATTTATATTACACACTTAAACGCACCTCTGTGTTGCCAGCTGGTAACAGAGAGCTTATTGTTCACTAGGGTCAGGCGGTGTTACCATTACCACAGTATGCATATAATTGACTGCAAAGTTCATTATGTTGTTTATCAAAACGAAGCAGCATATCCAGGGATATTAATTCAGAAAAGAACCTATACATGTTTCATATTTAAAGAATGAACATCTTGATCTATTTGGGATTTGCTGCTCTTTGTAGCATTATCTTCAAATTGTAAATTAACTCTGACATTTGTTTCTATCTGTTTCACGAACCTAATAACAGAAATATGATCTGTTTCTACTATTCCTGCCATTTTAACCAGATTCTGTTTCCTGTGAATGGGGAAAAGAAGTTATTTTTCTAAATATTCTTCCTTCTCTTTTGTTGCTTGCACACAGCACTGGACAGCCCAAGTCAATTGTGAGGGGGCAAGTGAGCGAGGTGGGGGGGGGGGGCAAGTGAGAAAGAGAGAGAGAGAGAGAGAGATGGGGGACAAGTGAGAGAGAGAGAGATGGGGGGACAAGTGAGAGAGAGAGATGGGGGGACAAGTGAGAGAGAGAGATGGGGGGACAAGTGAGAGAGAGAGATGGGGGGACAAGTGAGAGAGAGAGAGATGGGGGGACAAGTGAGAGAGAGAGATGGGGGGACAAGTGAGAGAGAGAGATGGGGGGACAAGTGAGAGAGAGAGATGGGGGGACAAGTGAGAGAGCGAGATGGGGGGACAAGTGAGAGAGAGAGAGATGGGGGGCAAGTGAGAGAGAGAGATGGGGGGACAAGTGAGAGAGAGAGATGGGGGGACAAGTGAGAGAGAGAGATGGGGGGACAAGTGAGAGAGAGAGATGGGGGGACAAGTGAGAGAGCGAGATGGGGGGACAAGTGAGAGAGCGAGATGGGGGGACAAGTGAGAGAGAGAGAGATGGGGGGCAAGTGAGAGAGAGAGATGGGGGGACAAGTGAGAGAGAGAGATGGGGGGACAAGTGAGAGAGAGAGATGGGGGGACAAGTGAGAGAGAGAGATGGGGGGACAAGTGAGAGAGCGAGATGGGGGGACAAGTGAGAGAGAGCGAGATGGGGGGACAAGTGAGAGAGAGTGAGATGGGGGGACAAGTGAGAGAGAGAGAGATGGGGGGACAAGTGAGAGAGAGTGAGATGGGGGGACAAGTGAGAGAGAGAGAGATGGGGGGACAAGTGAGAGAGAGAGAGATGGGGGGACAAGTGAGAGAGAGAGAGATGGGGGGACAAGTGAGAGAGAGAGAGATGGGGGGACAAGTGAGAGAGAGAGAGATGGGGGGACAAGTGAGAGAGAGAGAGATGGGGGGACAAGTGAGAGAGAGAGAGATGGGGGGACAAGTGAGAGAGAGAGAGATGGGGGGACAAGTGAGAGAGAGAGAGATGGGGGGACAAGTGAGAGAGAGAGAGATGGGGGGACAAGTGAGAGAGAGAGAGATGGGGGGACAAGTGAGAGAGAGAGAGATGGGGGGACAAGTGAGAGAGAGAGAGATGGGGGGACAAGTGAGAGAGAGAGAGATGGGGGGACAAGTGAGAGAGAGAGAGATGGGGGGACAAGTGAGAGAGAGAGAGATGGGGGGACAAGTGAAAGAGAGAGATGGGGGGACAAGTGAAAGAGAGAGAGAGATGGGGGGACAAGTGAAAGAGAGAGAGAGATGGGGGGACAAGTGAAAGAGAGAGAGAGAGGGGGGGGCAAGTGAAAGAGAGAGAGAGGAGGGGGGGGCAAGTGAGAGAGAGAGAGGGGGGGGGGCAAGTGAGAGAGAGAGGGGGGGGGCAAGTGAGAGAGAGAGAGGGGGGGGGCAAGTGAGAGAGAGAGGTGGGGGACAAGTGGGAGAGGTGGGGGGCAAGTGGGAGAGGGGGCAAACAGGAGATTGTGAATCACAGACACGTATCCCTTTTTAAGGCTGTTCATGGGACTTGCTTCCCGGCCTGCCCCTTGACCGACTCACTCCATCCTGTGAGCATTGTGTGGATGCACAGCTTTTTTTTCTCTAAAATACCATCAATTATATATTAAAATCAGAGTGGGTGCAACATTCCATTTCAAAATGCGTTGAAAAGTCCTATGTCATATGATCTCAAGTGTCCGGCCAATTACCGCCCGATCAGCCTACTCTCAATCATCAGCAAAGTGATGGAAGGTGTCGTCGACAGGGCTATCAAGCGGCACTTACTCACCAATAACCTGCTCACCGATGCTCAGTTTGGGTTCTGCCAGGACCACTTGGCTCCAGACCTCATCACATCTTGGTCCAAACATGGATCAGAGGTGAGGGGAGAGTGATTGCCCTTGACATCAAGGCAGCAGTGTGGCACCAACGAGCTCTAGTAAAATTGAAGTCAATAAGAATCGGGGGGAAAACTCTCCAGTGGCTGGAGTCATACCTAGCACAAAGGAAGATGGTAGTGGTTGTTGGAGGCCAATCATTTCAGCCCCAGGGACATTGCTGCAGGAGTTCCTCAGGGCAGCGTCCTAGGCCCAACCATCTTCAGCTGCTTCATCAAGACCTTCCCTCCATCATAAGGTCAGAAATGGGGATGTTCGCTGATGATTGCACAGTGTTCAGTTCCATTCGCAACCCGTCAAATAATGAAGCAGTCCGTGCCCGCATGCAGCAAGACCTGGACAACATCCAGGCTTGGGCTGATAAGTGGCAAGTAACATTCGCGCCAGTTAAGTGCCAGGCAATGACCACCTCCCCTTGACATTCAACGGCATTACCATCGCCGAATTCCCCACAGTCAACACCCTGGGGGTCACCATTGACCAGAAACTTAATTGGACCAGCCATATAAATACTGTGGCTACAAGAGTAGGTCAGAGGCTGGTTATTCTGCGGCGAGTGACTCACCTCCTGACTCCCCAAAGCCTTTCCACCATCTAGAAGGCACAAGTCAGGAGTGTGATGGAATACTCGTCACTTCACTTGCCTGGATGAATGCAGCTCCAACAACACTCAAGAAGCTCGACACCATCCAGGACAAAGCATCCCGCTTGATTGGCACCCCATCCACCACCCTAAACATTCACCACCCTAAACATTCACTCCCTTCACCACCGGCACACCGTGGCTGCAGTGTGTACCATCCACAGGATGCACTGCAGCAACTCACCAAGGCTTCTTTGACAGCACCTCCCAAACCCGCGACCAATACCACGTAGAAGGACAAGGGCAGCAGACACATGGGAACAACACCACCTGCACATTCCCCTCCAAGTCACACACCATCCCGACTTGGAAATATATCGGTGTTCCTTCATCGTCGCTGGGTCAAAATCCTGGAACTCCCTCCCTAACAGCACTGTGGGAGAACCTTCACACGGACTGCAGCGGTTCAAGAAGGCGGCTCACCACCACCTTCTCGAGGGCAATTAGGGATGGGCAATAAATGCCAGCCTTGCCAGCGACACCCACATCCCATGAACGAATTTAAAAGAAAACATTTAACAGCAGTAACAGTTACGCCTTTAGGTGGCCCTAAGAGTGGCATATATAACGAAAAGACCCATCACGTAACTTGAGCTCGATATCCAATGTTAACTATTATTTTTAAAGCAACTATCTGTGATTTTTTTTTTAAAAAGGTACCCCATTGCCTTAGGTTTCCATACAACCAAGTTCCTTTGAGTCTCCTCCACGCCTTCCCCCCCACTGTAAAAATAGGGCTTGTGAGCCCTCAGACTTTGCAAAAACATTCGTTCCCCCCTCTGTCCCCCAGCACACCTTGGGGCGCCGTGCTCACCGCATTTCTGCTCCTCTGCTGCTGTCACGCCTACCAGGACCTAACACACCCGTAGCACTATGTTGTATAACCGGAAGAACTGAAACCCCTGATTTTGTTCCCTCTGTGTGCTCTATCACATCCTCTCCCCTCTACCCCACCCCCCATATCCATGGACCTGGCTCACAAAGGGAACGTTTCAGTGGAAGTTGTTGGGCTGTTGCCCCGTCACAGTTACTTCACTCTCTCCATCCCCAAGGGCCAGAGTGCACCATCCTCACTTACGCAATGTCTTCATCCGATTTCCCCCCCCCCCCCCCCACCCATGACACTGTTGTTGTTTATTTATGGTGGGAAGCTTATTATGCTTATTCTGTAATAAAAGTTCGCTTGGCTTTCAATACCATGGCCCAGAATTTGCTGCCAAAATAACGGTGAGTTTAATGGTGCACGCTGTTATGAGTATGTCAGTCGTCCAGCAATTTGTGGCGAGTAAGACATACCTTGTGAGTCGCAAATTGCCACAAGTTGCTGGATGAAAGCGGCAGCTCGCCCTCAACCTCCCCGTGAGTTTCATGAAGTTGCTGCATTTGCGCATTAATTGCAAATTAAACTCGCTGTAGAAAGTTAGGATTAGTACAGCACAAGTACCTTTTTAATGAAATTTATGTTCCTGCAATGCCAATCTACCTCTCCAGCTCAGAAAAGGAACAATTTAAACTGAAATCTCACTCCTAAGATAGTAAATTGTTGTTAGAGATTTTTAACATTTAAATTTTGAAATTTTTTTTTCTTTCTCTCTTCTTTTTTCTCTTTCTCAATCTAATTTTTCTTTCCCTCGCTTTATTTCTCTTTCTGTACCTGACTTGTCTCTAATTCACCCACACTAGATCACCCTTCTTCTCTGTTGTTCCTCTGTTTCTTTCTCAATCCTTAAATCTTATCAGTTGAGAGACTGTTGGTCTCGTCGTTCACTAAGGTCCCAGATGCCCTGTTGCCCTCGCATTTATCAGCTCACACTCCCAGCAACTTCCAAGGCAAACATTTTTCGAGCTCAAGGGTGAGGGAAAATGTCAAACCAATGGGGCACGCTGCGAGATGCCCACTCCAGCAAAACCTGGGCCGTTGATTTAAATCCCTGTGACACCACAATTGTTTTTTTTTAAAGCACTTAAAATAATCCTGACTGTTTTTAAAAAAAAAAGCCTCTCCTTCTCTAATTTCTTAGATGATATAATACAAAGTTTGTCCACATCTGGAATTGGTTGTTAAACCGGCAATCATGATTAGAATCAAATGGTTCATTCTGACTAGTAGTTTTGTTCTAATTCATATCCAAATGATTGACTGAGACCTCTGAAGGTAATGGCACCAAAACATCACGGTAATCACAGTATTTAAGATGAATTGGAGGTTTCTCTTGTTTTATTTTGGGATATAAATCATAGGGTTGTCCAGCAGTTAGTCGTCTTCATATCCTAAAAGGGAGAATTTGAGAATCCATGTGTATAGTTTTGAGAAATCAATCCTTTTTTGTTTTTCTATTTTTTTCTATTTTCGGTTTCAGTGCAGATGACACAATCGGGGAACTGGCTTGATGATGTTGCCTTTTGACAGCGTGAGGGAGCTGAATTAACATACACAACTGAAATATCATGATTGTGGAAATATCTTGGTTAATTATTTCTACAGGCGTTTTGTTGGCTCTCGGGTGTCATCATTTTCTGACACACGTTTTTTTTTTCTCACATCCTTCAATTTCCCATTTAGTTCTTTCCCCTTATTCCTTGTGAAAATTGGTTGTGGCTCCGTCAGTGCTGTCGGCTCTCCTTTACCTTGTTTAAGCAGGCATTCTTCACGTACAGGTCTGGACAGTGAGTGAAAGTAGCTAGTTCCAACAACGGGAGGATATCACAAATGGGCTCACTGCTATCCAGATATATTCACTCCTAGCAAAAGAAGAAGGAAAAAGCTTACATTTATATAAACGCTTTTCATGACCTCAGGAAGTCCCAAAACACGTTACTGCCAATGAAGTACTTTTGAAGTGTAGTCACTGATGTAGTGTAGGGAAAAGCAGCAGCCAATTTGCGCACAGCAAGATCCCACAAACAGCAATGAGATAATGTCCAGATAATCTGTGTTTTAGTGATGTTGGTTGAGGGATAAATATCGGCCAGGGCACTGGGGAGAATCCCCCAGCTCCTCTTCAAATAGTTCTGTGTGATCTTTTGCATCCACCTGAGAGGACAGACTTTAGTTTAACGTCTCATCCGAAAGACGGCGTTTCTAACAGTGCAGCACTCCGTCAGCTCTACATTGCAGTGTCAGCCTAGATTATGTGCTCAAGTCTCCAGAGTGGGACTTGAATCCACAACCTTCTGACTCAGAGACGAGAGGACAGGTTGAGAAAGCAGTTAAAAAAGCATACGTGATCCTGGGCTTTTTAAATAGAAGCATAGAGTACACAAGCAAGGAAGTTATGATGAACCTTTATAAAACACTGGTTTGGCCACAACTGGAGTATTGTGTCAAATTCTGGGCACCGCACTTTAGGAAGGATGTGAAGGCCTTAGGGAGGGTGCAGAAAAGATTTACTAGAATGGTTCCAGGGATGAGTTACATGGATGACTGGAGAAACTGGGATTGTTCTCCTTAGAGCAGCCAAGGTTGAGAGGAGATTTGATAGAAGTGTTCAAAATCATGAAGGGTTTAGATAAAGTAACTAAAGAGAATTTTTTTCCATTGGCGGAAGGGTCAAGAACCAGAGGAGACAGATTTAAGGTGATTGGCAAAAGGACCAAAGGCAACGTGAGGAAAAACTTTTTTACGCAGCGAGTAGTTAGGAATGCACTGCCTGAAAGGGTGTTGGAAGCAGGTTCAGTCATGGCTTTCAAAAAAGAATTGGATAAATACTTGAAGGAAAAAATTTTCAGGGCTACTGGGAAAGAGCAGGGAAATGGGACTCACTGGATTGTTTTTACAAAGAGCCAGCACAGGCTTCATCGAATAATAGAAAGTTACGGCACAGAAGCAGGCCATTCGGCCCATCGTGTCCATGCCGGACTTGATGGGCTGAATGGCCTCCTTCTGTGCTGTAACCATTCTTATGAGTGCTACCACTGAGCCAAGTCTGATACCAGCAGGGGGGTCACTGGATAGAATTGGACACATCAGCACACAATAGCGGTCGAACCTTGGTCTTTCCTGGCCTATGCGTAGATCATTACCACATCACATGAATCAGTGACCGACTGAGCCATCAAGGGAGCGAAATAGAATTATAAAGTGTAGCTTAAATTGCAAGGACTTCTAGAACAGAGCGATCTTGAAAACATCATTTTGAGAATAAACGCCATCACAATCCATTATTTAGTCAAAAAATGTTTGAGTACAGGAATGCATAATTTGGCAAGCCAATGGCTATCAAAACAGGTTGTGTTGGTAATGGAACAGATCTTAAGTGCTGTCGACACCCTTAGTGCTTTTATAGTTTTTAATTGCATGACAATGAGAGATAATTTTGTTGCTTTGTTAAGTTGTTTGTTCAATGATTCAAATGAAGCCTTTTATGTTTTTTTTTGTGTCCCCCACTGACCATTCTTGTTCCAGAATTTCTTGCTAATGTTTACATAGTTTTCTTTTTACTAATGGTTGCATTTTACATGATATAATTTCTTCCGAATGTTGATTGATTGCAATCCATGGTTTGAGAGCAATCAACTGATCGTCATTGATCAGAATCCAATATGGTGAGGCCACTTGCAGTAGAACTGGCAGAAGCTGCAAGATGGGAGCTATCAATGAGCTATCCCTAAGAAGAAATGTTAGATGAAAGATTAGTGAATACTTTTTCTGTTTTTTTTATTTTTGCAACAAGACACTTGTTGGGAGATACTTCCATGAACCTTGGCGGCTTTCCAGCTCCTCCCCCAGGTGAGCATTCTAAATGTTGGGAGTGTTCGACCTTTTGACAATGAAGGACATCACAGAAGTGTTTTGTGGAGCATTTTGGAAGGAAGAATGAGAGGCAGTACAAACGAAATAGTACAATTTTAAAGTGGGTGCAGGAACAGAGAGACCTGATGGTTCATATACACAAATCTTTGAAGGTGGCAAGACAAGTTGAGACGGCTGTTTTTTAAAAATAAACATATGGGATCATGGGCTTTATGTATATATATATATGGATATAGAAGCATAGGGTACAAAAGCAAGGCATTAGGCTAAACCTTTATAAATCACTGGTTAGGCCTCAGTTGGAGTATTGTGTCCAATTCTGGGCACCACACTTTAGGAAGGATGTCAAGACCTTAGAGAGGATGCAGAGGAGATTTACTAAATTGGTACCAGGGATGCAGGACTTCAGTTATGTGGAGAAACTAGAGAAGCTGGGGTTGTTCTCCTTATAACAGAGAAGGTTAAGGGGACATTTAATAGAGGTGTTCAAAATTCTGAAGGGTTTTGATAGAATAAATAAGGAGAAACTATTTCCAGTGCCAGAAGGGTCAGTAACCAGAGGACACAGATTTAACATGTTTGGCAAAAGAACCTGAGAGGAGATGAAGAGAATTTTTTTCACGCAGTTACGATCTGGAAAGGGTGATGGAAGCTGATTCAATAGTAACTTTCAAAAGCGAATTGGATATATACTTGAAAAGTAAAAATTTGCACGGCTATGGTGAAAAAGCTGGGGAGTGGGACTAATTAGATAGCTCTTTCAAAGAGCCGGCACAGGCACGATGGGCCAAATGGTCTCCTCCTGTGCTGTATGATTCTGTGAGCCTGATTCTCTACATCGCCAGTATGTAAGGAAATATAGGTTTAGAAGGTATTATGGGGAACCAGGCTCAAAAGGGCTAAATAGTGAAGGCTTTACCTGAAACTGCTGTGCCACAAAGTAGACTGCTTTTAAATTAACCTACTGCAGCAGCAGGATGACTCACAGCCATGAGCACCCTGTTATTACAAACTAAGGGAGGAACACAACGATATCTACAAAATACTTACGTTTTTACAAGGAGTAAACAGATATCAATCCATCGTGGGAGCCCTGATCCAAATCTTGCTTTGAATTATTCAGATTTACAAATTATCGGGATATAAATAAAGTGCATATACGATGCATTTTAAAAGAAATTTATTGATATTCATTCAAAGGTTAAACTTACAAAGACTTTCCAGCTAATCTGATGAATTGACCTAAAGCAATTCCATTACCATGATGATTCGGTAATCTGGCCACATCTGTTACAGGCAAATATTAGTTCGAAATAAGGTTAGGACTTAATGTGCCAAGTTCACTTGCCAAGTAAAACAGCAGTATGTGTGGGTGGAAATAATTCAGAAGTGCAGCACTATTGGGACGGATACTAAAATAGAGCTCATTGTCCCAATTACAATGTACCAGTTCCATATGCATTTAAAATTAAGTCAGACAGACAGTACAATTGCATAATCAGCTGATTGGTCTTGGTCGAGTCAGTCTATGGTCTCCTTGCCTTGAGTATTCTTTGGAGCGCCAGTTTGTACTAAAGTGTCTTAAATACACAAAAAATGTAGATGTCATTTATTTTGATTATTTATATTTTAGACACATTACACTTTTATTGCCAGCACTTTGCCTAATGTCCCCTGCAGTTTTCAAGTTGTGCCTCATCGAACCGCCGCAAAATTATACTGTTGATTTACACAAAATAGAAATGTTTCATAGAGCTTATCACAAATCGAAGTGCATTTGGAAATGAGTACAAATATATTTTGGGGGAAGGTACTCAAATACTGCTGTAGCCTTGAACTCAAAAGTCTAAATTTCCCACAGCCAGCTCTTAGTCAGAGGTAAGTCGCAGGTGAAATGCCCATGTCTGCTTTATAGGTCCGGGGTCACGGGTGTGAAATTCCTATAGGCAGGGGCATATCTTTCACACAGGATTTCTATTGAACCTTCTTTAGCAGCTGAATAGACTGCAGCACATTCATACTGAGTCCCCTGCTCAAGGAGGTTACCGGGGCAAGAATTTTTTGCAGCTTGGCACTGGATTTGAATGTGTGTTGAAAAATCCGACACCTAACCACGAAGCCGTTTGAGTCCACATAGGCTTTAATTGGCACAGTGCAACAGGATAATAAATAAGACTAGAGTGCCCTTATGGTGCAAGTGTGCTCACAAATGAGATTAACTCTTGGACTATTTAGGTTTGTAAAAGAATTGTTAAGCAGGTACAAGTTGCAAGCAGTCACACAGTTTGAGTAGTGGTATAAATGTGAAATCAAATGTCAAGGTTTTTAAAGAAACAAATACACATGGTACTAAATTTTTACATGCTACATTTATCAGTAGTTCTTGACCAGTAGCGCTTTACAACCAATGATGCGCTTTTGAAGTGTAGTTACTTGTAATGTAGGAAATGCAACAGCCAATATGCCCACAGCAAGGTCCCACCAACAGCAATGTGATAATGACCAGATAACCTGTTTTACTGGTGTTGGTTGAGGGATAAATATGGGCCAGGGCACCCCTGCTCCTCTTCAAATTGGAGAACTCCCCTGCTCATCTTCGAAATGGTCCCATGGGATCATTTACGCCCACCTGAGGGCAGACAGGATCTCGGTTTAACGTCTCATCCGAAATATGGCACCTCCGGCAATGCAGCACTCTCTCAATACTGCACTGGAGTGTCAACCTAGATTTTGTGCCCAAGTCCCTGAAGTGGGTCTTGAAGCAGTGATTAGGCCATGCCAAGTTTTGGTAAGGCTTGTCGTTCTTGTGAACGTATCTGTCTTCAGATATCATCTCTTGTTTTTGCACTCCCAATTCTGCATTTTGGATGGCAATTCATTAGAATGTACAGTAATATTCAAACAAAGTTAAGAATATTTTATGATTACAATACAATATGTATTCTTTGTAAGCTACTTATTTATAGTGTGTTATACAGAGAATCTACAATGGTATCTTTTGTGACTTCCCATTTTGCTATTTCTTTTTAGCATCTGTTTTTAATCTCCTGAATATAATTTTTGTTAAGTTTTATCTTTTCAGTTTTAGCACACCCATGTAGAGGATGAATGTTGGGGAATGGTGGTTAAAACAAAATTGAATTATGCAGACAGCATGATAAATATGACTGGTGCAAGTTGTTTGAACTATGTTCGTTTGAGAGTTACATCAATGTGATTCCGCCCAAAGCGCATCAAGCAGACAGGTTTTCAGTTTATTGAAAGAATACTGGAAATACAAATCTGTTTTGTGGTTGCTTTTTGTTCATCATGGGCCTGGTTTATAATTCCCAGAACAGTAATGTAGATGTTGGAAGATCTATGGTTTGAAAATAGTGAATGAAATTAATTACTCTTGAGTTTTAATGTAGGATAAGGATTATGGTAGACGCTGTGAAGAAATATTCAGTGAATACTCGAGGATAGTACCCTATAGGTTCACAATCCTTGAGTATTCACATGAGAAATGGCGTTCTATGTAATTTTTAAAAAATTCTTTAAAACACACTTTTGGCTGATTGACACATCTGCCTTTTAATTACTTTTCTGAGACATGGGGCCCGATTTTAGCACCCGCTATCGGGTGCGTTCTCGGCGGGGAGGCCTCGAAAATTGCGAAATCCAGGATCCCGAACGGATCCCGCCTCGATCCCGCCCACTTCCGGGTTCCCCGCTGACGCGCCGGCGTGCGCGCGCAGCCCCCGCTGGTGGGAATCCTGCAGGCAATTAAAGCCAGCGGGATGCCACTTGACAGTATTTATTTAGCTATTTCAGGTCATTAACTGACCTGATTAAGGGACTGTGTGTGATTTTTGAACAACATGGGACTGTTTCCCACACTGGGGGAAACACTCCCAGATCGAATGGACGTGTTGCAGCTGTCAGCCTGTGGCAGCTGCAAAGGTCCATTTGACAGGTGGGGGGGGGGGGGGGAGACCCTCACCCATTGCAGGAGGCCACTCTGTCACTTGGGACAAAGTTTGGCCTCCACCACCCTCCTCCTGACAGTCAAAATCACCAACCTGCACATTTACCCCGGGGTCCGGAGACATGTACCTACCTTGCGGACCCCCTCAGATGTACATCTTGCGGATGGGGGCCGCCGTAGCTGCAGTCGTGACCTCCTCGGAGGGCGAACAGCATCACCAGCCTCGCCATCCACGCCGTCCACCTCTGACACGTGGAGCTCGACAACAGAGTACTGTGACACATCCACCTGTACAGCAGGAGGGAGGGCTACCGCAGAGAGAGATGCGTCGCAGAGGGCACTACCCTCGCCACAGGGTCCACAGACTGAGGCTCAGCCTCCTGGACCTCTCTGAGCAGCAGTGCACACGGAGGCTCAGAGTCACTCGACATGTAGCCGTGGACATCTGCAGCCTCTTTCATGCCGAACTGCTCCTGGCTGGCCCGTGCACCATCTTCCTACCTGTCGCTGTCAAAGTCACCACTGCCCTCCCGAACTTCTCCTCCGCAGCCTTCCAGGGTGCAACCGGGAACATCGCCGATGTCTCTTGGTCGTCTGCGCAGAAGAGCCCTGCAAATACACCTACACCCACTCTTCAGTGACACAATGGGTGGCATCAGTGGTGGGTCCTCATAGTGATACCCAGGAGCGGGCATTATTGCACAAACCGGACAGGATTGGCGAAGACATGGCAGTAGTGGTGCCAATATAATGTGTGATGTGAGTTGTTCTGAAATTCAATAGAAGCAACAACCATGACAAACCCTCAAACACCCTTGTGCATCCCCTTCATGCTCACGACACGTTTGCCTTACGCTGCCTACTGCACATATGTGATGCATGCCCTGTGGCTGCAGCACAGGTGGTGGCAGGTTGAGTGAGGCTGGCCGTGAGAGAGATGCACGAGAGGGTGAGTATGGGATAGAGCCATGAGATTGTATGAGGATTGGGTTGCGTGGTACTGGCGAGGTGAGTAGGTGCAGGTATGATGAGGATGGGGTTTGAGTGGTTATGAGGGGTGATGTGACAAAGTAGTGTTGGCAGTGCCGAAGGAGATGTGGGGTGGGGGCAGTGATGTGGCAGACGGAGTGTAGGGGAAAGACTACGTGTACTCACTTTGACTGACCTACTGAGGTCATTGGACCGCCTCCTGCACTGTGTGCAGGTGGGCGATATGTTGGTGGCGCAGGTGACCCCCTCTGCCACCTCGAGCCAGGCCTTCCTGGTGGCGGAGGCGGGCCGCTTCCTCCCACCCGCCGGGTGGAAGATCTCTGTCCTCCCCCTCCTCCTCACCCCATGTATTGATACCTGGGGTGAGGCATCATTAAACTGGGAGCAGCCTTCCCCCTGGGCTGCTCCATGCTGTAATTTTTGCTATTTGTTGCAGCATTTGTCAGTGGAGGACTGCTCCTTTTAAATAGAGCGCCTCCAGCTGACACATCTCACTGCGCATGCGCAGCCCGCCCGACGCGCAGATCAGCAGCGGGGAACCCGGAGGAGCAGGTAAGTGGATCCAATTAGTGGTTTGCCTGCTGCGATCGCACGGGAAACCCACTAATTTCACCTGGCGCGTTACCAACGCGCCCGCTTGCCCATCCGCCGGGAACCCGCTTCCCTGTTAAAATCGGGCCCATGGTGTAGAAATGTAACACGTTTGCCTATTTCAGTTTGTTGAGGTTTGTTTTAAATGAATTTAAATATTTTTCAAGCAAATACTTGAGGGTAAGCCGGCTTGAGAACTTCTTCAATAATTAAGGCATTACATTAATGATTGCAACATTAAAGGTGTGCATGCTTTGCATGCATCAAGCCGCTTGAGTCCTTAATGAGCTGAAAAAATATATATTTTTCCAAGCCAATTTTCCCTCCCCGCCCCTCCAATTCTTCTGAAGCCAGTGACTCCTCACCTCCACAGTTGCCAAGACTTCTCCAGTACATTGCCCAAGCGGCTTTTATTCACACGCGAGCCGTGACAATATGTGTCATCGGGCTGTTCGACTCTGGATGGTATCACAACTGAGCCCAATCCTGCCCTTGCCTGCAGGTTTAGCAAGAGTTAGCAAGAGTCACCAGTAACCAATCCGGAGCGGGATCCTATGTTGATTTTGCCCCTCCCCATAGGCAGTGAAAATGGTAACCCTGCCACTGCTCTGGCTGAGAGAATGAAACCTGGGGCCTCCTTATTCAGGTAGACCCTTTGGACCATTAGGGAAGAATTAAAGTTTCAAAGGACATGTACGTTTTCATTGGAGAATAATTATATTAATTAGTGTGTGACTACATCTCTGAGCTTCTCAGGATTTATATAATAAAAATTATCACTGGTGCAGTAAGAAAGAACTTGCATTTATAAAGGATCTATCACGTCCTCAGGGCATCCCAAAATACTCCGCAGCTAATTAGTTAACTTATAAAGCGCAGTCACTATTGTTATGTAGAAAAACACAGCAGCGTTGTAAGATCCCACAAAGAGCAAGTGACACAACAATATAAAAGGCAAAAACTATAAATGCTGGATATCTGAAGTAAAAACAGAAAACATTGACAATGCACATTAAGTGTGTCCTCTTAATCAGAACTTACATCCAATATGTCATAACCTGTTTCTCCCCTTACAATGCTGATTGACTTGTCATGTTTTTTAATTGACCAATTAATCAGTGGTGGTGATAGTTGAGAGATAAATGTTGGCCAGGACACTGAGACCTCCCTGCTCTTCTTCGAATACTGACATTGGGCCTTTGGTTTAGAGCCTTATCCAAAAGATGGCATCTCTGACAATGTAGCACTCACTTAGTACTGCACTGAAGTGTCAGACAGATTATGTGCTGAAATCGCAAAGTGAGGCTTTAACCCACAACCTCTGACTCAGAGGGTACAGTTTTACCAACTGAGCCAAGCTGAGACTTGAACAACAATAGAACATGAAACACTGTGGAGCAAAGGGACCAAGCTGGATCTTAGGTTCGATGCATGTAGCACTCTCAGGCGGAGGGGATATTTGCACTGTCATTGTCAATTCGCCCTCGTAAGAAAGAAACCAAGACCTTGCATTTACATAGCGCCTTTCACAACCGCAGGACGTCCCAAAGCGCTTTACAGCCAATGAAGTATTTTTGAAGTGCAGTCACTGTTGTAATGTAGGAAACGCAGCAGCCAATTTGAGCACATCAAGGTCCCCCAAACAGCAATGTTGTAATGACCAGATAATCTGTTTTAGCGATGTTGGTTGAGAGATAAATATTGGCCAGGACATCGGGGAGAACTCTGCTGCTCTTCTATGAAATAATGCCACAGGATCTTTTGCATCCATCTGACAGGGCAGACCGTTAAACGTCTAATCTGAAAGATGACACCTCCGACAGTACAGCACTCCCTCAGTACTGCACTGGGAGTGTCAGCCTAGATTTTGTGCTCAGGTAGCTCCTTAAGCACTGCAAGATGCCATTCTGCAAACTAAATATGACGATGCTGAGACCCATCTAAAGAGGGAGGTTTCACCGGCTCCAGTTGGCAATTGTAAATACTGCTGTTGGAGGGACAGGTCACCAGCTGAGTAACCAGCTCACGCATAGAGGCCAACAATTCACTTTCTCACTTGCTGGCTGGCACTTGTCTTCACAGCCATAGGAGAATGTCCGACATCTGGAAAACAAAGTTGCTGGTTGAACAGCAGTGTCTGTGCAGTTATCTGTAACTCGGGCATGTAGGATCTGCCCCAAAACATAAAAGTTTCAGACTATCTTTGTTAACTGCCTCTTGTAGTGCTCCTGCAATAGGCAGAGGGGTATTATGGCTGACAAAGAGCGCGCTATGGCCAGTCAAGAGTGTCGTTATGGCCAGGAAGTCGGATGCCTAACCTAAATTTGGTCGTGTATGCTTATCCGCATATCCTAGAGAAAAGTTTGCAGGGCTATGGGGAGAGGACATGTGAGTGGGACTAATTGGATAGCTCTTTCAAAGAGCTGGCACAGGCATGATGGGCCGAATGGTCTCCTTCTGTACTGTATCATTCTATGATTCTAACAGTGAAAGAAGATGGAGGGGGGAGGTGGGGTTGAAGAGGATTAGCCCCTTCACCAAATGGGTAACAGCCTCAAACAAAAAAAACACACATGCTTAGAATACAGCTTCCTCACCTTGGCAGTTAAATATAAAACTATATAATCTGGCGTAGATCAAGCACTGTGGACCACTGAGGGAGACAATAGATGGTTTCAATTATCCTCCTTCCTGGTTATATTTTGGGAAACATATATTCTTCTGATGTATGCTGGAATCCTACAACAGGCTAACACTGCCCTGGGGCACTTGCATTGCAAACAAGAACTGTCGGCCTATCACCATTTTATAAATATCATAAAAATCATGAGCGTGTGTCAGAATAGTCGCTTGGTTATGTTCCAAGCTCCACACTAGCCTGCTACATTAAAAAAAATTCTTCAATCCATAAAAAAATATAGCTCACGAGAAAAGTATTTTGGGTTGTGGTGGGGGGGGGGTGCGGAGGAAGGAGTTGATGCAAACAATACTTCAGTTTTGTAGAAATATTTGTTGTAAGCTTGAATTTCTATCCAGTGTTAATTTAAAAATATATATTTTAAGTGTCACATTTTTGTTTGTTACATGACCAAAACAAAATGGTGCCGACTTAACATATTCCCTAGCCTATGGGAACAATACAGTATGATTTGAATAAACATATTTTCTGGACTGCTGCTTCTGTTAAACTCTATATTCGGTATGTCAGTCTCCTGCCAAGTTGAGCAGCATCTGGGGAGCAGTAGAGGGTCTGTTCAGGTTAAATGGCTCTATTGGGAATGCGAGAGTGCCGTAGTGACGGGCACAGCTGATCTTTTGTAGAAACTGTGGTGCTGTAAAGAAATGTTTTCATGAAACTCAGACTTGAGTTGTAATCGATTATAAAAGAAAAATGTTGGAACGAGGGGG